>NC_083725.1:2365000-4765000 GCF_028564815.1 Eubalaena glacialis
CACCTCTGTTCCAAGTTGTCCTCTACACACAGGTGGACCTTCAATCCCATCACGGAGATGTGAAGAGAGAGTGCACAGAAAAGTAGATTTACGCTTTCATTAGTTCCACTGCTAAGGTTTCCTTCTATCTCTCCTCATTTCGCACAAAAGCTAAACGTAGGCACACATACCTACGTCCAGATGGAACACAAAGTATGAAAACAAGACAATCACGATTTGTCAGAACAAACAGGGTGCTTCTGAGCCCTGATTATGGGTCTTTCTCTTAGTAATTACTCAGCCTTGAGTAAATTACCGATTCCCAGTTCCCTTGTTAATGAAATGTGGGTACGTTCTTATTCCTCCCTCCCTAGGTTGGGTCTGAGAATTAGATGAGAGAATTTGAGCAAAGGCACAGAAGACTGGTTGACACATGAGAGATGATCCATAAGTGTCAGAAGGAACAGACTCTAGGAGGAATCTGAGACACTCAACCCTTACATAATGGAATCTTATAAGGTCCCCTCCTCTGCTACCTCAGTCTCCTCCCCTTGGTCAATCTACACTCTGAATCCAGTTCCTGCATCTGAAATGACCAACTCTGCTCCCGATTTCCATGTTCATGTCATCATCCCAGGACGATCTGCTGACCTCTGTGCCCAGAACTCAGGGGAATGCCTCACATGTGTCTCCCAGACACCCCGGGCTGAATCATCACCTTACCCCTGAAAACTGCTCTCACCCCTGTGTCCGCTAATTCCTGCTGGTGGCGGGGCTACCTCCCCATTCTCCTAAGATAAAGAAGAGTCACACGTTTGATTCCTCCTTTTTCACTCACTCCTCACCTTCAATCAACACATCCAGTGGGTTTTACCCCCTTTACCGTTTTCAAATCTATTTTCTTCTTTCCCTCATCACTGTTAACTATGTTAATTCAGTTGCTGTTCTCTACTCTGGGTTATTACCATCCCCTCTCTACTGAGCCCCCTGCCTCCAGGTTATGATATTTATTGTTGATGCCCAAACGATTGCAAAGAATAAAAATCCATCTCCTCACGGCTTAACCCCTTGTCCTTCAGATGACTCTGGTCTCCATCTCTAGATTCTTCTGTTGCCAACTCCTTTCCCCCCTCACCCACTAGATGCACCAGGAAAGTCCCTACGATGCTGAGCCGTTTATCTGTGCCTCGCAACCTCTCCTTCTTTGCCTTCAAAACCATCTAGGATATTACTCCTCTGGGAACCCTTTCTTGACAATCAAAATTCCTTACCTCCTCTCTACCCAGTTTATTTTTTTGCTTCAAGTGTTGCCCTAATCACACCGCATTGTTATGTAATTGCATATGTTTACCCCACTCAAAGTTATGAGAGAGAGGGGGCTCTTATTTATCTCTGTCTCCAATATCTATAGCAGCCTTGAGCACACAGAAGGCACCACATGATCATATGGTCAAAGACTGAATGAATGAACTAATGGATTATAATTCTGGTGGCTGGTCTGACTCTCATAATGAACTATTCAAACCTTCTTTGGTGACTTTTAAGAAAACAGCAGATATCTATCTTTTAAGATTTTTTTCTTTTTTTTTCGATAAAGGGCTGGACACAGAAAGAGACCCCTCTAATCTCCTAAGGATAGATAATTTTATTCCACATTTCCTAAAGGGGACTAAAAAGCCTTCCTCAAGCTAGACCTGGAGTGAATAAGAAAAGAGCTTGGTTTGGCCATCTCCACAAATACCCTTCATTAAAAGCTCTTGTAGCTAATGCCCCTGCTTCCTCCAAATGAGTGAGGATGCAGCGTGTCCCAGAAGTGTCTAATCAAAAGTGTCTCAGAGAGCTTTCTTATGTCATCATCAATTCGGTTGCATTTTTTCCAAGCGGAATCAGCTTGGTGATTCAGCTCTGTCTATATGCAATTAGCAGTGGAGTGATTGCAGGGAACATGATGAGGCTCTTTACCTTCCTGGGATGGGCAGGCAGGGGGAAAGTGCTGCTGCCCACACAAAACGGGCCTCCGCAGAGGCACGGGCAGCCTCTGCAGCAGAAACGCTAACAGGCACTGTGACAGGAGCTCTGTGTGAGGCACGGAAGCGGGCAACAGGACATGGAAGCAAGCACGGGCTTGAAGTTGAACTTGACCTAATAGGGCAAAACCATGCTGGAGCATCGAAACCTCCCTGAGAAATCCCAGCACTTGCTGCAAGAGGGTTGACCCCTAAGATGCACAGAGATGAACAAGTGACCCCCTTCTCACTTGTGCTCACGTGACTTCCCCACCCTCCTTCCTTCTCAGGATCCCGGGGCTTTGCCTGCCCTGACGGTGCTGATTTCTTTCCACCTCTGCTTAAATTGAATTATCTCCCACCCCTCTGGTCTCCTTCCAACCTGGTCACTCTCTTCCTTTTCCACAATTCCAAGAGATAGCAGAGAGGAACACTTCTGTTTGATCACCAGCAAAAACGTCCATCGTACTTGAAGTGAAAAATCTAACAACGGTAACTGAGGGACCACAAATTATTCTTTATTTCTGTCCTAATTCTCTACTTCAGGAGACTAACTGCCACATCTAAGACCTGACTGCTGGCACCTTCCATGGGGCAGGGGAGGAGTGGAGGGGAGCTCATGAATCAACCAGTGGAGATAGCAACTGGTGAAGAAGGGGGACAGAGAGAGAGACTGAGACAGAGAGAGAGAGAGGAGAGTGAGAGACAGAGAGAGAGATGGAGAGAGAGCCAGGGCACAAGCAGATGATAAAATGACATGTCAAACAGAGAACGCAGGCAGAATGCAAGTGTCTGTTGAAGGCAATTACACAGTTGTTTAGGTAAATCAGAAGCTCGCTCCCATGTCTACTGTGCCCTCATCAAAGCTCAAAGCCATTGTCAGCCCCATGGGAGTAGCTGGCCATAACCAGTCTTGCATGAAGCCTGTGGGAACAGCTGGCTCAAGCACAACCCGAGTGTCCTGTGATGCTTTGAAGACACCCCAGCATGGGCCTGAGGAACCTCTCTTCTCCAGGAGGCCCTTATAACCAATCCTCTGGAGTAGGTTCAGCACACTTTTTCTGTAAAAGACCACGTGGCAAATATTTTAGGCCTCGCAGGCTATACAGCCTCTGCAGCAACTACTGAACTCTGCTGCTGTCATGCAAAAGCAGCCAGGAGAATACATACATAAGCCAGAGTGACTGGATTCCAGTAAAGCTTTGTTATGGACAATGCCATTTCAATGCCACATCATCTTACTGTGTTACAAACTATTCTTTGGATGGACATTCAACTTTTTAAAAAGGTAAAAAACATTCTTGCTGGGCATGCAAAAAACAGGTGGTGGGCTGGACTTGGCCTGTTGGCTGCATTTTGCCGACCCCTGGTGGACACGTCTGACCTTTCCAGTCGTATCACCCTGTTTCCTAAATCCTTTCCTCTGCCTCAACACTACACTCTTGCAAAACCTTCTGTCCTGCACTCTGGAACCTGCCCTGAATGATCCCTGATGTCCTCCCGTTCTTCTTGGAGAGACACCTCCCCGTCACTGTCATACTGAGTCTGGGAGAATGGATTCCACTGGAGATTCGTCCTGTCCACTGGAGGCTATGAATTTATTTTATTCTTTCTCGGTATCTTTGCTCTGCCATGAAACTTCTAGACCCCATCTTTTTAAACCCTGTGCCTCTTATAGCATCCAAATAATCACACCCTCCTCTTCCTCACCACGTCTCTGCTCTCTCCTAACTTTGGGGGGTTCCTTTACATTCACGGAGCACCTTTGCTCCTGACCTGGACTCTTTGTCTCCATCCCAACTCCAACCATCATTCTCGGTGACTTTTCACATCTAGAAGGATATCTCTCCAAACCTGATTCTCACATTCTTGATCTCCTGATCTCCAAGGTTTCCTCACTTCAGTGGCCTCCTCCACACTGACACTTGCAACTTGTCAGAAACTGTACCGCCTCCAAAGTCATGAATTTGAGCATCTCACTCTGTCCAGGACTTCCCATCTTTGCCAAAACATTTGCTTAGTGACTTTATGGAAACTATTATTTTACTTCACGGAGGCTTCAAACCCATCGACCCTTTGACGTTCCTTCTGATGAAACGTAGATTTTTAGGACCCGTCATTGTAATCTCTCGCTGGAAAATACCTAAAATGACTTTACGTCTATCCGTATATGTTCCACTAGCCTGAGGAATCCCCACTCTAGATGGATCCAAAGATCTGCTCTGGAAGCATCATACAAACAAGCAGCCTGGTTCCACCAGACATTCCTGATCACCCACCTCAGCTGAGCCCTCACCACTGGAATTCTGCAGTGCTTCTCTCAGGACCATGCTCTTAAGGTTTATTTTTTCCTTCTTCAGTCTCTTTAGACACATGGCTGTTTCACCATCTATGTTATCATCCACTGATCATCTGCTGATGAGGGTGGTGGGGGACCCAGAAGGCATCAGACATCAGACGGGCATCACTCATTTTCTCACGATCCAGTCTACAGACCTCTACATCTGTGCTTGTCATCTCATTGTCCCGTAAGTTTTAGAACACTTAGGTTTTGTGACCCAGCATTGCCATCACTCATGGGCAATGACCTCAGCTTCTCCTCCACTCCTGTGCTACACTAGCTAACAGGACAGCTGTCTGTCTTTCCTTCCATCAAAATGCCAATTCCTCCTTCTGATCTGTGTGTTTTTTCCCTTCTTATCTTTCAAGGACTTCACTCCATCAGTTACCTCTACTTTCTCCTACATCTTCATCTGCTTTTGCTCTCCCCATGGATGTTCTTCTCTCACTGCTTGTTTGCTTATTTATTCCTCAAAGACTTTTAAATTGAGGTATAATTGACATATAACGTTATATTAGCTTTAGGTGTATAACATAATGATTCAATATTTGTTTATATCACAAAATGATGACTACAATAAGTCTAGTTAACATCCATCACCGTATATAATGAGAATTTTTTTTTCTTGTGATGAGAAATTTTAAATCTTCTCTCGTGGCAGCTTTCAAATATGTAATGCAGTATTGTTAACTATACTCACCACGCTGTACATTACATCCCCAGGACTTAATTATTTTAAAACTGGAAGTTTGTACTTTTCGACTCCCTTCACCCATTCTGCCCACCTCCCACCCTTAGCCTCTGGCAACCACCAATCTGTTCTCTGTTCAGATTTATTATTATTATTATTTTAAAACATATCATTCTGGCAGTCACACCAATTGACTTTACTCTAGACATAAACATCAGTTTGCTCTCCCAGTCTTAGTTCACAGCTGTGACCTACCTAGATTTTTTCACCTATTAATCATCTGCCTTGACACCTCTACTCTCCAAAGACCCCATAGCTCTCAGGCCCTTTTCACAACCACACTTCTTGAAACTATTGTCCAAATGTGCTATGGAGTATCCTTCACCTCACATTAACACCTCCATCTCTCCCTAACCCATCTCGCCACTGAACCTACCCACACCCAGGCCACTGAACGATGGCCAAGTTGCCAAATCCTTCATATGCATTTTAGTGTTTTCTCAAGAGACTTTAAACTGTCTTCTCTTGGCTTTAATGCCCCATATTCCTAATTGTCCATCTACCTCTCTGGATGCTCCTTCAAAATCTCCTTTACTGGTTTCTCCTATTTTATCCAAACTCTATGTGTTGGGATTCTTCTGAGCTTGGCCCTAGGCATTCTTTTCTCACCGCACAATAATTTCCCAGGTCATGTCATATATTTAATGGTTTTGTACAACCGTTTATATGGCAATAACTCACAAGTTTACATCTCCACCCTATTTCTCTTTCATGAGTGAGCCCTGGACTCACATACCCATTGGTCGACCTAAAACAGTCACATGGAAGTCTCAGATAACCCAAAATTGACATGTCCAACATGGAATTCTTGATTAACTCCTTCAAACTTTATTTTCCTTCAGTTTTTCTCTTTAACAAATAGCACACCTTTATCACAGATGTAGAAAACAAGCTTATGGTTACCAGGGGGGAGATGGGAGGGAGGGATAAATTGGGAAATTGGGATTGACACATACACACTAGTATATATAAAATTGATAACTAATAAGGACCTACTGTATAGCACAGGGAACTGTACTCAATACTCTCTAATGACATATATGGGAAAAGAATCTAAAAAAGAGTGGATATATGTATATGTATAAGTGATTCACTTTGCTGTACACCTGAAACTAACACAACATTGTAAATCAGCTATACTCCAATAAAAAACAAACAAACAAACAAAAAACAAATAGCAGCTTTACTGACCAAATTACTCAGTTAAAAAATTCTGGAAGTCATTCTCAACACGGCTCCCTGACTGTAATACTGAATCCATCATTACATCTTATTGATTCTAACTCTGAAATATATCTTGAATCTGTCCTCTTCTCTCTATTTTTGACTGTATCACCTTTTACTTTGAGACCAGTGAAACAGGCCCTGGATTTTCTAAAGTCCAGACAAAACTTGTTTACAGATATTATCTGCTTTATTTTATTTTTCAATAATACTATTAGGTAGGTATGGGCATCTGATCAAGTCAACCAAACTCAGCATACGTTCCCATATGGTCCATCATGATCTAACCTGTCTTTATTTCTTTACCATTTTCCCTTAATATATTTCCATACTTGGGTCAAATCTCACTGAAAAAATTCCAGAAGAACGTCATCTTATGCTTTGTCCTTGGTTTTACTTATTTTCTCACCTGAAGCACTTTCTCTCTGAGGCTTTCTCTTCCTTTCCTTTCAGGTCACAGCTCAGATTTCATCTCTCATGGGAATCCTTCCTTAAAATGTTCTGGTGCCCTTGGGATAACATCTTGCTCCCAGCCCCTTCACTGTACACCCTAAACACTCAGTGCTTTTTCTGTGATAACACTTATTACATCACATTGAAATGGTCTGCTTATTTACCAGTTTCTCCCTTCAGACTAAAAGCTCATTAAGGGCAGATAACATTTCTGTATCTGTAGCATATAGTTATTTACAATATATAGTTACTAAATGAATATATGAATAAAAGTATTAGCTGACGTGTTCCCTGCTCTCAGTGAATTTATAATTTACAAGTGTTCTTTGTTGATACTTGTAAGGACAGCATCTATTAAAGCAATCCACTCTACATCCAAATACATATTCAAAGTCCCCAAATGAAGGAATGCACCCTTATCATTTAAGAGGTATGACACACATACCTGGACGCTGTAGCCCCATTTTCTATTACTCCCAGCTTCCGTTTTTCCTACATCAATTGTTTATCAAAGGGCAGTAGGGATGTCTGTTCATAGATATTGTTTAAAATTACACATGCATGGTGATGATACAAAAAATCGGACTGTTTTAATCAGTTATTGTTAGTATCATTAATACTCTACAAAACTCATCGTTCCAGTTAATATGGAATAAACACACTAACTGATCTCTCCCACTCATTACAACTAGACAAGACACATTTTAAAAAAATCTGAGGACTCTGAAAAGTAATCAACAGAAGGTGGATTGGGGGGGGAACCAAAACGTGTATAAAGCACAATATAGTGGTAAGTTTCCGGGTATTTTTCTTCCTCCTATCTTTCTTGGCCTAGACTCGGAGCAGTCAGAATTCTAAAACTGCGTAGAGGATGCTAACTGAAAAAGCATCATGATAAACCCTCTCTTTTCGGTGTGAGGATGGGGGAAGGGAAAACTTGCAAGATGGAGAGGATGAGGGACATTACTTTTTGTTCTTGTTCTTTTTCCCTCTTGGCTCTGCCCTGAGGTAAGCCTCAGTCCTGAAGCTGCAGTCCAGCAGCAATGGTAGTAGCAGCAGAGGCCACCTAAAACTTTGGGGGGGGGGGGACAAACAAACAAGCAAACAAAAACCTTCTTTGTGACCAGAGGAACTAAGGAACTGTATTCAGAAAACTGTGAAGGAATTTCAGTTATATTTTTGTCTCTTTCTTCTCTTTAAGTGCTTTGCCCTGGAGTTTGACTCGGTCACAAGAAGTGAAAAACATCCACGGGAGCTAATGCTTTTGCTTTTTAGGCTGAGGGCGTCCCCTGGGAGCCAGTGTGGGAGGGAATCACAGAGAGAAGGGAGCTCACTAAAGGATCACATAAAGCTCGTAAACAATCTCAGGCTCACCACCGAGCGTGCATGGAACTCACCTAAACCAGCATACCAAGGGCTTTGAGAACGAAACTATCGTGTGGGCCACCACCCAGCATCCTAGCTGGCCAATGAAGGACCGTCTTAATGACGTTGCTCAGGCTTTGAAATCAGAACTGACGTTGGAACCACGGCAGCAGGAAGGTCGGGACTGTGGTGTGAACCTAACTGGACTCACTGGCTGAGAACACAGCCCATTCTACCTCCGGGGATATTCCCAAAGGATGTTAACAGGATCTAGAGTCTACTACATAATATTCAAAATGCACAGGATATAATCCATTACTAATCACACTAAGAACAAGGAAAAGCTAAACAATTCACTAGGGAAAAGAGAATTAACAGAAACTGACCCCGAGAAGACCTCTCTGTTACAATTATCAAAGACTTGAAAGCAGCTAGTATAACTGTGTCCCACAGAGTAAAAGTGAGAACTTTTGAAATGAATATGAAAATAGAAATTTTCAACAGAGAACTAGAAGCCATAAACAATAAACAAATAAAAATATTTAGAACTGAATTTAGATAGTCACTGGATAAGCTCAATAGCGGAATGGAAATAACAAAGTCAAGAGTCAGTGAACTTGAAAATAGATGAACAGAATTCATGTAATCTGAACAACAGAGGTTATGAGAAGGGTAATAACTTGATTACAAAAGGGCAAAACAAGGCATGTCTTGGTGTGTATTCTGTCCAGTTCCAGTGGTGGTGGGTACATCAATCTATGCATATGTTAAAACTCATAAAAAGGTACACTAAAAAAATGTAGCTAACTTTAGTAGCTAACAAAGTGTATGGTACAACACAGGTGCCAAACAAATTTCATCATATGTCAGAATCTTGGACGTCCCCAAGGTTTACAGCTTCTTAAAATCAACTTGTCCTTTAAGTAAATCTGGATCTTCCGTGCACTGAGAAACTCAACATTCCTTCAAAGAGCTTGCGGATTCTTGGGAAGCTCGTAACCTTCTTGGCCCACGGAGCTCTCGGTTCTGGATTCCACTGAGGGTGCACTGAGTTCTCCATCCCGTTCTTGTGCCCTACCCTGGCTGTCTCCCGTCTATGCTGGTTGGTAAACTGTCTGCTTCAACTCCCGGAGAAATACTGATTCTAGGCTATGTGCACACACAGTGCTGATGGATTTTTAAGGGAGGAGATTATATTTCACAAAGCATACAAAGTAACTCAAATCTTACTTTTAAACATTCTGGTCTCCAGAAATAATATACATTGTCCCCATCAACCACATAAATGTTTATTGGATGAAGAGCCCAAATTATTCTTCAATATTTTTCAAAATAGACACATAGACACCAAACACATCCCCAGAACACTGCGTTTTCCTTTTTATTCACATACACCCTCTTGGGCATACACAGACCCCAAATTGTAAGCTCATACAGTTTTAAGTTATTGAGACAACTCGCGTGCATGCCCCCACATGCATATATGTTAGCACATTTTCTTTCTTTATTTAGCAGAATACTTAGTTTGCCATTGATTTCCCTTTAAATCTATTTTTCAGATGTTCTATGTTGGGGAACATTCATGGAATCACAAGGCCCTGATTCGTTTGCACTTGATTTCCTAAAACGATATTCTCTAGGGGTTGTTCAGTCTCTCCGATCCGTTTTCAAGTCTTTTTAGAGTTTTATTTTCTCTTAAACCAGATGTTTTTTCCCCCAGGAACTCAGAGAACTTCAACCTCATACGCACTCCCAGCATGACACATACATGGCTCAAGGGCCCCTGCTCGGTCACATGCACGCCGGCCTGACACACCGCCCAGCGCTGCACCAAAGAAGGCTCCTCTCGATCATCAGGAGGAACTGTCCCCAAACAGAACATCTGAGTCGCGAGCTCCACGTTCCTTCCATTATTTGTTCTATACGTTATGAAAAATAAGCACTTGGAAAGCCTAGCGTATTCCACTGACCAAAAATCATGATTCTGATGAGGATGATTTTGATGCCGCTATTGCAGCATTATTTGTGCATGAGAACAGCACTCAGCTCTGCACCAAACAGAACTGAGACTGGCCTTGCCTCCAGGGCTTGAAAACTGGGGAGACAGATCTGATGAGGAGGAAGGGTACATGAGCCTTAGACAGCATAGCCTCTGTTGCCAATTGCCTGAGGGGTCTCTATGGGTCCAAAGAATATTTTGAAGAACAAATACACACTAAGGAGGAATTGAAAGGAGGAAGTCTTTGTTCACATATCAGGGAGAGCTTTCCTGTGGTTGAGTCATTTCAAGAGCAAGGGGGACACAGCACTGAAAAAGAAAAACATCTCAAAGCAAGGATAAACAGGCGGACACACAGGAAAAGCAGAGCAGGGCGGCCCTCGAGGTTCTTGGGGAGTCCAGGGACCAACACCAGAGACTCCTAAATGTGATGGGTCCCCCAGTGGTGACACTGTAGGCATGGTGGTCAGGTAAGTTCAACTCCCCCTGGGACCGCCCTGGGCGGTGCTGATGTACTTACAGTGTTCCAGGCCCCCCGCTGCTGGAGGCCATTAGACACCTCCAGTCATTCTGAGAACCAAACGTGCACTCATGTATTCAAATATCTCCCAGTAAGATCCTACATGCCACAGAGCAACTAAGCCCATGCGCCACAACTACTGACCCCGCGAGCCACAACTACTGAAGCCCGCGTACCTAGAGCCCGTGCTCTGCAACAAGAGAAGCCACCACAATGAGAAGCCTGTGCACCGCAACGAAGAGTAGCCCCTACTCACTGCAACTAGAGGAAGCCCGTGCGCAGCATGGAGGACCCAACGCAGCCAAAAATAAATAAATAAATAAACATTTAAAATAAATAAATAAATAAAAAAATTAAAAAAAACAAAAAACAAAAAACAAATCTCTCCCAGCAATAGTGCCCAGCTGAGAGCCCTGAGTACCGAGTTTCTTCAGACACGGTGAGGAAGTACGAAAAGTTCCAGCCACGACACAGCAGAGGGACAAGAGCAAGTGGCCCACACTGCTCATCATGGGGGTCACGGTGGCCAGCACTGCGGGGTGTGTGTACTTTGTGTTCTCTCTCCCTAACTCTGTCCTTGGTGGCACTTCTATGTTACTCCTACGCCTCCTTCCTCCTTATCTTCTTCCAATCCTTCAAACAAGACCTTCTTCCAAGACAGCACCAGAAACACAATCCCATTTGCAAAGAACTACTAGGCATTTAAACCGTTTCTCCTGTGATGGGTTACAGAGTGGCAGCAGCAACAGACAGGGGTGCCCTGAAGTCAGTCCCCTGTGGCTGGTTTAGTTGAACTGTCACTGCTCTGTCTGGAGGAAGCTGCTTACCTTATGTTCCCTTTGAAACGAAGGAGGATGAATATCGACCCTACATTTTATAGATTCGCTTAAATATTTTAAATATATGGGAACATTCTGTGAATTGTAGAACGCTGTGTAGACTGCTGTGTAGAACGCTGTGTAGACTGCTGTGTAGACTGCTGTGTAGAATGCTGTGTAGAATGCTGTGTGGACTGCTGTGTAGACTGCTGTGTGGAATGCTGTGTAGACTGCTGTGTAGACTGCTGTGTAGAATGCTGTGTAGACTGCTGTGTAGACTGCTGTGTAGAACGCTGTGTAGAACGCTGTGTAGACTGCTGTGTAGAACGCTGTGTAGAACGCTGTGTAGAATGCTGTGTAGACTGCTGTGTAGAGTGCTGTGTAGAACGCTGTGTAGAACGCTGTGTAGACTGCTGTGTAGAACGCTGTGTAGACTGCTGTGTAGAATGCTGTGTAGAATGCTGTGTGGAATGCTGTGTAGAATGCTGTGTAGACTGCTGTGTGGACTGCTGTGTGGAATGCTGTGTGGAATGCTGTGTGGAACGCTGTGTAGAACGCTGTGTAGACTGCTGTGTAGACTGCTGTGTAGAATGCTGTGTAGACTGCTGTGTAGACTGCTGTGTAGAATGCTGTGTAGAATGCTGTGTGGAATGCTGTGTAGACTGCTGTGTGGACTGCTGTGTGGAATGCTGTGTGGAATGCTGTGTGGAACGCTGTGTAGACTGCTGTGTAGACTGCTGTGTAGACTGCTGTGTAGAATGCTGTGTAGACTGCTGTGTAGAGTGCTGTGTAGAACGCTGTGTAGAACGCTGTGTAGAATGCTGTGTAGACTGCTGTGTAGAACGCTGTGTAGACTGCTGTGTAGAATGCTGTGTGGAATGCTGTGTAGACTGCTGTGTAGACTGCTGTGTAGACTGCTGTGTGGACTGCTGTGTAGACTGCTGTGTAGAATGCTGTGTAGACTGCTGTGTAGACTGCTGTGTGGAATGCTGTGTAGACTGCTGTGTAGACTGCTGTGTAGAATGCTGTGTAGACTGCTGTGTAGACTGCTGTGTAGAATGCTGTGTAGAGTGCTGTGTAGAACGCTGTGTAGAACGCTGTGTAGAATGCTGTGTAGAGTGCTGTGTAGAACGCTGTGTAGACTGCTGTGTAGAATGCTGTGTAGAATGCTGTGTGGAATGCTGTGTAGAATGCTGTGTAGACTGCTGTGTAGACTGCTGTGTGGAATGCTGTGTAGAGTGCTGTGTAGACTGCTGTGTAGACTGCTGTGTAGAGTGCTGTGTAGACTGCTGTGTAGAATGCTGTGTAGAATGCTGTGTAGAGTGCTGTGTAGACTGCTGTGTAGAACGCTGTGTAGAATGCTGTGTAGACTGCTGTGTAGACTGCTGTGTAGAGTGCTGTGTAGACTGCTGTGTAGAATGCTGTGTAGACTGCTGTGTGGAATGCTGTGTAGAACGCTGTGTAGACTGCTGTGTAGAACGCTGTGTAGACTGCTGTGTAGAACGCTGTGTGGAACGCTGTGTAGAACGCTGTGTAGAACGCTGTGTGGAACGCTGTGTGGAATGCTGTGTGGAATGCTGTGTAGAATGCTGTGTGGAATGCTGTGTAGACTGCTGTGTAGAGTGCTGTGTAGACTGCTGTGTAGACTGCTGTGTAGAATGCTGTGTGGAATGCTGTGTAGACTGCTGTGTAGAACGCTGTGTAGAACGCTGTGTGGAACGCTGTGTAGAACGCTGTGTGGAACGCTGTGTGGAACGCTGTGTAGAATGCTGTGTAGAACGCTGTGTAGAATGCTGTGTAGACTGCTGTGTAGACTGCTGTGTAGAACGCTGTGTAGAATGCTGTGTAGAATGCTGTGTGGAATGCTGTGTAGACTGCTGTGTAGAATGCTGTGTAGACTGCTGTGTAGAATGCTGTGTGGAATGCTGTGTAGAACGCTGTGTAGAATGCTGTGTAGACTGCTGTGTAGAATGCTGTGTAGAGTGCTGTGTAGAACGCTGTGTAGACTGCTGTGTAGAATGCTGTGTAGAATGCTGTGTAGAGTGCTGTGTAGAACGCTGTGTAGAACGCTGTGTAGAATGCTGTGTAGACTGCTGTGTAGAACGCTGTGTAGAATGCTGTGTAGAATGCTGTGTGGAATGCTGTGTAGACTGCTGTGTAGACTGCTGTGTAGACTGCTGTGTGGAATGCTGTGTAGAGTGCTGTGTAGAGTGCTGTGTAGACTGCTGTGTAGACTGCTGTGTAGAGTGCTGTGTAGACTGCTGTGTAGAATGCTGTGTAGACTGCTGTGTAGAACGCTGTGTAGACTGCTGTGTAGACTGCTGTGTAGAATGCTGTGTAGAATGCTGTGTAGAGTGCTGTGTAGAACGCTGTGTAGAACGCTGTGTAGAATGCTGTGTAGACTGCTGTGTAGAACGCTGTGTAGACTGCTGTGTAGAATGCTGTGTAGAATGCTGTGTGGAATGCTGTGTAGACTGCTGTGTAGACTGCTGTGTAGACTGCTGTGTGGAATGCTGTGTAGAGTGCTGTGTAGAGTGCTGTGTAGACTGCTGTGTAGACTGCTGTGTAGAGTGCTGTGTAGACTGCTGTGTAGAATGCTGTGTAGACTGCTGTGTAGAACGCTGTGTAGACTGCTGTGTAGACTGCTGTGTAGAATGCTGTGTAGAATGCTGTGTAGAGTGCTGTGTAGAACGCTGTGTAGAACGCTGTGTAGAATGCTGTGTAGACTGCTGTGTAGAATGCTGTGTAGACTGCTGTGTAGAATGCTGTGTAGAATGCTGTGTGGAATGCTGTGTAGAATGCTGTGTAGACTGCTGTGTAGACTGCTGTGTGGAATGCTGTGTAGAGTGCTGTGTAGAGTGCTGTGTAGACTGCTGTGTAGAGTGCTGTGTAGACTGCTGTGTAGAATGCTGTGTAGAATGCTGTGTAGACTGCTGTGTAGAACGCTGTGTAGACTGCTGTGTAGACTGCTGTGTAGAATGCTGTGTAGAATGCTGTGTAGAGTGCTGTGTAGAACGCTGTGTAGAACGCTGTGTAGAATGCTGTGTAGACTGCTGTGTAGAACGCTGTGTAGACTGCTGTGTAGAATGCTGTGTAGAATGCTGTGTGGAATGCTGTGTAGAATGCTGTGTAGACTGCTGTGTAGACTGCTGTGTGGAATGCTGTGTAGAGTGCTGTGTAGACTGCTGTGTAGACTGCTGTGTAGAGTGCTGTGTAGACTGCTGTGTAGAATGCTGTGTGGAATGCTGTGTGGAATGCTGTGTAGAACGCTGTGTAGAATGCTGTGTAGACTGCTGTGTAGAATGCTGTGTAGACTGCTGTGTAGAATGCTGTGTAGACTGCTGTGTAGAACGCTGTGTAGAATGCTGTGTAGACTGCTGTGTAGACTGCTGTGTAGAATGCTGTGTGGAATGCTGTGTGGAATGATGTGTAGAACGCTGTGTAGAACGCTGTGTAGAATGCTGTGTAGACTGCTGTGTAGAATGCTGTGTAGACTGCTGTGTAGACTGCTGTGTAGAGTGCTGTGTAGACTGCTGTGTGGAACGCTGTGTAGAACGCTGTGTAGAACGCTGTGTAGACTGCTGTGTAGAATGCTGTGTAGACTGCTGTGTAGACTGCTGTGTAGAGTGCTGTGTAGACTGCTGTGTGGAACGCTGTGTAGAACGCTGTGTAGAATGCTGTGTAGACTGCTGTGTAGAATGCTGTGTAGACTGCTGTGTAGACTGCTGTGTAGAACGCTGTGTAGAACCCTGTGTGGAATGCTGTGTAGACTGCTGTGTGGAATGCTGTGTAGAATGCTGTGTAGAACGCTGTGTAGACTGCTGTGTAGAATGCTGTGTGGAATGCTGTGTAGACTGCTGTGTAGAATGCTGTGTGGAATGCTGTGTAGAATGCTGTGTAGACTGCTGTGTAGACTGCTGTGTAGAATGCTGTGTGGAATGCTGTGTGGAATGCTGTGTAGAACGCTGTGTAGAACGCTGTGTAGACTGCTGTGTAGAATGCTGTGTAGACTGCTGTGTAGAATGCTGTGTAGACTGCTGTGTAGAACGCTGTGTAGAATGCTGTGTAGACTGCTGTGTAGACTGCTGTGTAGAATGCTGTGTGGAATGCTGTGTGGAATGCTGTGTAGAACGCTGTGTAGAACGCTGTGTAGAATGCTGTGTAGACTGCTGTGTAGAATGCTGTGTAGACTGCTGTGTAGACTGCTGTGTAGAGTGCTGTGTAGACTGCTGTGTGGAACGCTGTGTAGAACGCTGTGTAGAACGCTGTGTAGACTGCTGTGTAGAATGCTGTGTAGACTGCTGTGTAGACTGCTGTGTAGAGTGCTGTGTAGACTGCTGTGTGGAACGCTGTGTAGAACGCTGTGTAGAATGCTGTGTAGACTGCTGTGTAGAATGCTGTGTAGACTGCTGTGTAGACTGCTGTGTAGAACGCTGTGTAGAACCCTGTGTGGAATGCTGTGTAGACTGCTGTGTGGAATGCTGTGTAGAATGCTGTGTAGAACGCTGTGTAGACTGCTGTGTAGAATGCTGTGTGGAATGCTGTGTAGACTGCTGTGTAGAATGCTGTGTGGAATGCTGTGTAGACTGCTGTGTAGAGTGCTGTGTAGACTGCTGTGTAGAACGCTGTGTAGAACGCTGTGTGGAACGCTGTGTAGACTGCTGTGTAGAATGCTGTGTAGAATGCTGTGTAGAACGCTGTGTAGACTGCTGTGTAGACTGCTGTGTAGAATGCCGTGTGGAACGCTGTGTAGACTGCTGTGTAGAATGCTGTGTAGAATGCTGTGTAGAACGCTGTGTAGACTGCTGTGTAGACTGCTGTGTGGAATGCTGTGTAGACGTGAGAAGCTGTTATTTCACAGAACCCTGACACTCACACTGAAGGTACTGATTAATGGTCGATTGTCAGCCAGTGGCCAAGCCTCTGGGGCAGCACGTAGGGAGATGGGTCTTCCTCGCAGGGGACGGTGCTGAGTTTGCAGGTGTCCCCCAGCGCTGCCTACCTGGGGGCCGGTCCTGAGTTCAGCTCCTCTGGTCTCAGGATGCAGTGGGGTAAGCTGGAGGGCGGCATTCAGAAGAGGACCATCTACAGGAGGGCAGAAAGTGCCTGGAATTGCAAAGACGCTGGTGGAACAAGACTCATCTGTCAAGGCCAGGCCGGGGGCCGACAGCTCGAGGACTGAGCACAGCTCGAGCAGCAAACAGGGCCGGGAGCAGAGACAGGAAGATTCATTCCTTCCCGAGTAAGGAGTGCACTGTGAAGAATAAACCATCTCCTCTGCGGCCACTGGACCCGACCCAAGAGCGAAACTTGTTTTGCGAATTTGATCCCAGGGGAAGCCAGTGGCGGTGCCGCTCAAGGGGAAGCAGGGGTGAGTGGGGTGGCAGGTGCTGTATGACACAGCAAGGCAGGCCCAGGTGACGCAGTGGCCACACCTGACTGCACCTGCCAGAGGTAAGTGTGGCTCCGGCCTGGAGCTGGGTGGGGAGAGAGATGGTGGCAGGGAGGTGCCAGCTAGAGAAGGACAGAATCATCCAGACCAAGAGACTCCATTCCAGTTTCTTCAAGATGCACATGGTAATTAAAAAAAGACTTCCCTGGTGGCGCAGTGGTTAAGAATCCGCCTGCCAATGCAGGGGACATGGGTTCAAGCCCTGGTCCGGGAAGATCCCACATGCCGTGGAGCAACAAAGCCCGTGCGCCACAACTACTGAGCCTGCGCTCTAGAGCCCGCGAGCCCCAACTACTGAGCCCACGTGCTGCAACTACTGAAGCCCCCGTGCCTAGAGCCTGTGCTCCGCAACAAGAGAAGCCACCGCAATGAGAAGCCCGGGCACCACAACGAAGACTAGCCCCTGATCGCCGCAGCTAGAGAAAAGCCCGTGCACAGCAAGGAAGACCCAACACAGCAAATCAATCAATCAATCAATAAATTTATTTTTTAAAAAAAGGCTCAGAAGGGTGAGGAGAGAGATAAGAGGAGGGTTCAGAGCAGTGGCTTCCGATGATGTTCCTGTGATCACAGGGGGGAGGGGAGAAGGGGGAGGGTGTAGGCCGTGACAAGCCAGGACGGCTCCCAGTTCATGCCCTAGTGAAGCCACGAAGAAGACAGGGGTCAAGGTCCAGTCCCGCAAGGGGCAGGGGGGCCGAGAGGGCACCACCGCGATGGCTCTTGAGAGATGCAGGGTCCAGGTGGGAGGGGGTGAAGGGCAGGGGGGCCGAGAGCTGGGCAGGCTGGAGAGAACAGCAAGGCGGGAGCAGCTTTCCCTCTGCCTGGGACCCTCGCTCCTTGCTGGCCCGTGGGAGCGGCCCCAGACCAGACTCTCCCCTTCGCGGCTGTCCCCGGGGAGCCAGCGCACGTCTCCGTTTAAGCTGTGCCTTCATCATCGTGCCCGTGTGGCAAAGCCGTGAGCTCAGCCTCCCGAGTACTTAGGCTCCGTGACTCTGAGCCTGATAACCGTGGCACCTGCAGGGCTGGGTATTTGGGTCGGGTTCCTGGGGGTCTGGAGGAAAGCCCGGCAGCCCCTCCAGGCGCTGCCCCTCCCCCCATGGGCACTGCAGCAGGAGTGAGGGGTGGGTGGCAGCCCTGGAGCTGGGGAGGCAGAGGGCAGGGAGGGACTGATGTTATGGCTGAATTGTGTCCTCCCCACGTTCAAATTCTCGTGTTGAAGCCTTAACCCATGGTACCTCAGGATATGACTGTTTTTGGAGATGGGACCTTTAAAGAGTTAATTAAGGGAACACAACGCTGTGAGAGTGGACCCAAATCCAGCAATGATTGATGTCCCTGTAAGATGAGGACATTCCCAGAGAAATGACCCTGTGAGGACAGACATCTCCAAGCCAAGGAGAGAGGCCTCCGAAGAAGCCAACCCTGCCCACACCTTGGTCTTGGACGTCCAGCCTCCAGAACTCTGAGAACATAAGTGTCCATTGGTTAAGTCAGCAGCCCCAGCAAACACGTGCAGGGGTGCACCTGTCTGCTCTCTCCCAGGTAAACACAAGGCCAAGAGGAACAAGGGGAATTCTCATCTGTTGAGGGCCTTCCACTCCACTTGCCAAATAGTTCACGTATTTTATTTTATTTAACACTCACAACAATCCTCCTTTACAGAACCCAGGGGACTGAGGGGGAGGGAGGCTGGGTCAGTCCTTTGGAGGTCAGGGGACGGGTCTACCTGGCTGAGAACCTAGTGTATCCTACTTGCACGGGGCAGCTTCCCCAAAGGGAAGGAGGAGGGGAGAGCGAGAAGACCAGAGGGGGAAGAGCCAGAACAGGTTGGGGACGAGATGGGAATGGAGCCTCTAGGGCGATGACAGAACAGGGTCTGTTCTGGCCACGGGAGCTGGGAAAGAGCTGCGTGTTTCATTTGCAGACACCACTACTGGCAGGAAAATGTCCACTTTTGCCCGGAAGCCCCTCACATAATAGGAAAGGCCCATTTAAGTCTTGCCCATCTTGGCCCTGCCTTCCGCCTTCTTAGCTAAAAGCACTGTCACTTCCTAGACTGAGAAGAGCGCGCTATAACTGGGAGAGTAGCCTAGAGTAGAGAGTTAAGCATTGCAGGGCATATAGGATATTTCTTTTCTTTTTTCTATTTTGTATCCTCTAGGAATGTACCCATGATGCAAATATTTTTAAATTCTAAATTCTCTATCCAAATTCACTCTCACACATTAATAGGCATCCTGCTTTGCTTGTCTTCCCAAGCTCTTTGATCTCTCATCTGGGTGCTGTCAGAGTTGCGTTTATTTAATACAAAGACATTGGACATCAAACCCTGGGCTAAGACCTTCAGTCCCTGCTTCTCCAACAGGGGGCTCATTACCTTGAGTCAGTCACCTAGTATTACTGGGCTGGTCAAGGTAGCTTACAGCTTTAAGAACTTGCAAATAATAAGGAGTCATGGATTAACTAGAAGCTTAATTTGTATACTCTATATTAGAAATCGCCTGTGTCTTATTTCTTCCAATTCCATACAATAATGTGAAGGCACGTTGTCAAAGGTATGCGACCACATGTGTATTCACTTAGTTAAAAGTTACATATACTCTATTAACACACACACACACACACACACACACATATACACACACACACAACATGCAGTTAAGTTACAAGAGCACACAGGTATTCATAAGTACCTATAAGATTTTGTGTAGATTTCTCTCAGTTGAATAAGTATTCAATTTATCATTTTACCTGCCCTACCAATTTGTTTTAACCCATCTTCCTTCCACTGTAAACACAAAGAAAAATTTCATGCCGGCTGCGTCTAAATATCCCCAGCTATGAATTAGTCTCGTTGGAATTAATGATGTTTCACTGTATTAGGATCAGATATTCTTCAGAAAACATGAGATGTTTTTAAAGACATAAGCTGATCATGGAGACTATTTCTGCTCAGGGAGCAGTTTTAGACAAAAATCTTCTAGTTGGGGGTGGGGTTTGGGGTTGTCATCTGAAAGCTCCTAATAATCACCATTATCTATCACCATAGAAGATGTGTCTTTCTGTAAACTTGGAAACCAGAACAATTTATTGCTATTTCAAGTTACCCACTCGCTTCCAGACACAAGCAATTCCCCAAACAGCTCTAGCTCAGCTCCTCTGATGACAAGAGAATTTCTGAAGAATATTTCACGGACAGTTTTTAAATGTTTACAACAATGCAAAAATCGATGTGTCAGCCAAGTCAATATCGGAATTTATTGTCCTTCAATATTAAACACTGAGCCAGGCTACCTATTGGTCAATATTGGCATTCAGGTAAATAAATCTTTATACTGACTTCAGCCGATGTCAATAGCTACTTATTCCAGATAAGTAAAAGTAAAAACAGGAAGCATTATTTATTTTTTTGAGGCAAAACAGCAACTAGTTACATAAAGGCCCTGCGGCATTTCTAAAATATCAATACGTAGTTACTTTTGGCAATGAAACATCACGGTATTATGAATCACACCGGATGGAATTTTATAATTAGGAGTTAATAAAAATAAATTTCATCTGTTATTAATATCACAGTGCTGTTTTGTAAAACTTGAAAGAATTCTCAGCTCTCCTGTTCTTTTCACCACTTGTGAGGTTAATTTTTGATATTATCTGTAACCGTGAGAATTCACAGGGCTATGTTCCTGAACGCTTCCTAGATTATGTGATTAACCTTTATTCCAAACGTAAAAGAAAAATGTGCCCAGGCTTGACCTCTATGTGGGTGAGCAGGTGCTGTCTAGTTGTGCTTTGGGCCTCGTGTTTTGTGCTTTGGAATCAGGCCTCACAGGCTACCTCTGGGCATCAGGCCTCCGTGTTTCTAGATGTCTACTAGGAACAGACTGGGGTTCTGTGAATGAAAGAAGCTTCTGCCCCCGCAGTCCGTGCCCACTGGGTGGGGAAGGACCTCAGTCACCTATTAGGACACAATAAACAGCCCCAGTGGAAACTGAACAAATGGTTCGGTGTTACTTGCATAAGTAGAATTTTGAAAAACATAGAATAGAATAGTTAGAATGGTTACAATTGTGAAAAACATATAATACGTATTTTATTATTTTCTGTAGGGGGAGTACATTGTGCTTTTGTATGCACAGAATTTACTTACCTAGACACTGTCAGATATTTACTTAGAAATGATAATATACTGAGAAAAGTAGCAATATTACTTCCCTGTAAGAAAGTTCCTGCACCCTTCAGGCCTGTGTTGATGCTCCAGTAATTGGCGTGTGGACTGACCAGCCTAACAGAACATTTAACTACGCAAACGTGGCCATTCTGTGGCTCTAAACAGTCACACACAAGGTCGGTCCTTTATAGCTGCTAGCAGAATTCAGTCACTAAGCAAGTGATACTCAGTGGCGACGTGGTGCTTTAAAGCAGCACAGGTCAAATAAAATTAAATGAAGATTTATGCCCCTTATAAAAATGTCTACGATGCGATCGAGCCTCCCCAGAACGATAAAAGCTGCTAAAAGTGAAATAAATGATATCTGCCTCAAGCATGATTTTCCCCCAGAGTCTCCGTAGCCCAGAGGGCAATGGTAGCTGATTCTATGGAATGCTGAAGAATGTGTATTTGCTGCTTTGAAATCTAGGTGTGTTCTACATGACCAGAAGCAAGTGGAGACCGTTCCCAAGAGAATCCACCAAAGGAAGCCTGTGAAAGCATCACAGGCCGGAAGCTGTCCTGTAGGGGAGGCTGGCTTGCGCAGCCTGAAAAGCAAAAGAGCTGGGTGCAGTGACGCGGACAGCACGTGTCTGTCGGAGAGGCCTGGACTTCTGTGATGCTATGTTACTCTTTTTCCTTTGGAACACGGATGTCAACAGCCTTTAAATCAACTTTCACAGCATACTTGAGGTTTACTGACCTGCTTTATGTAAACTAGGAAATCACAATCCCGGCCCTATGTGCACAGGATTTCCCTAGTGACCGCAGTGGAGATTCAGGAAGGTGCCTTACTTCTCATCGGCCACTGAAAAACACTAGCGAGCCCCCGCGGTGGTTCCTCGTGGATTTAAACAGTCAACACAGATTTTGTGAAAACCGACCATGAGCTAGGGCCAGGCTATGAATGGAGTCCTGTTTATCACGGCACCCTGCCCCCAAAACAGTGACTGGCACGTAGTAGGAGATACCGTCATTGTTTGTGGATAGAATTAATAAACGAGATTAGAGAGGCAGAGTTCTCATGTGAGGAGGCTTACAGCCCACAGAGAGTTAGGTAATACAGCCATGATCACACACGTAGGTATTTTAAATTGGAGGGGCGCAGAGCAAACAGTGCAGAGTGTTGTACCCACACGTCTGAGGAGTTCTCGAGGTTGTTCATCTGGTGGGAATGTGTATGTGTGTGGGTGAAGGGGGCTGCTTATCAGGGAGAGGTTAACGCTGACACTGAGATTTTAAAAGGCCAAACATGCACAAAGAGCCTGGGAGACAAAAAGGGAAACGGATTCCAGGCAAGTGGAACAGCACGTGCAAAGGCTCAGAGGCAGAAAAGAATATGGCATTTTAACAGATATTTATAAGTAGGTGTGTTGATCCTGGGGTTTGAAGTGCAATAGTGGAAAGAATGAGGACCATTCTGTGTGGATGTTCGGGCAGGTATCTAAATATGACAAGGAAAAATCTTTTAGGATATTGCTGAGAAGCAGAGGACCATCTGCAACATTTGAGCCAGAGAATAACATAATCGGATCCACCAGGTAGGCAGCGCCCTCTAGCAGCAGAATGGAGGATGAGGTAGAGAAAGGCAAGCCTGGAAGACAAAAGGACTAGGAACAGAGATAGTGCAATGATCCTGATAAGAGAAAAGATGTGCCTCAAGCAGGCAATGGCAATGGCAATGGAGAGAAATTCAGGTAGTGAAAGGACATTTAGAAGGACTGGAAACCTTTCTAAAAGACTTGGAAATTGATTGAAAAGATATGTGCAGTTAAAAGAAGGAATCTAAGATAACTTACAATTTTCTATCTGGGGCAACAGGGCAGTGGTGCCATTCCCTGTAATAATACAGGACACACATGATGAATTCCATTTGTATACAATAAGGTTAAAGTGGCTACAGGGCATTGAAACGGGGATGTCTTTAACACAGTCAGCTATTTGGATTGGGGGCTCAGGAGTGGAGTCTGTACTAGACAGACCTGCTGGTTACGTTGCTTACTGCGGCTACATAGTGGTGGTAGTTGCAGCTGTGGCTCAGAATGAGATAACAGGAGAAAGTGCAAAGAGAAAAGAGGAAAGGATCCAGGCCAAACCCACCCTGGAAATTACTGTCCTTAAGCTGTGAGTAGAGGAAGAGCCCAAACGAAGGTTAAGAAGGAAATTTCAAAGAGGGAGGAGAAGCATGGAAGAGTGTTTTGAGGCTAAGGAGACCGTGTTTCCAAAGATCTCTGGACAGTGTCTCCCAGGCACACTGACATTAGACAACCTCTCACTGGGAGATGGGGTCTGTGATGCCTTCTTGTATCGGGTGGGGCTGTATCCCAGCTTCACTTGCTCTTTAGGAACCCGGCCACCTTGGTGTGAGGAAGCCAAATAGGCCATGAGAGAGATGCCTCAGAGAGGCTGTGTGCATATGTCTGACTGATGCCCCAAGCGTTCACCTGGCCTTCAGGTCTTCCCAGGTGAGGCCCCATGCATCACAGAGCAGACACACGCTGTGTCACATGCTCTGTCCAAATCCCTGACCCAAGGTATCTGTGAGTATGATACCATTGTTAGTTTACACCACTAGCCTAGGGGCTGGCTTCTTACCCTGCACTAG
Source organism: Eubalaena glacialis (assembly GCF_028564815.1). NCBI lineage: Eukaryota > Metazoa > Chordata > Mammalia > Artiodactyla > Balaenidae > Eubalaena > Eubalaena glacialis. The sequence continues at coordinate 2,388,724 of NC_083725.1, forward strand.
CTAAATGGAACAGAGGCCAAGCAAAGGGACAGAAATCTGAAAGACAGAGTAGACAAGGAGGCAGACATTCGGAGTAAGAGGAGGAGGAAGTCTATCAGATTTGGCAACTGGAAGGCCCATGGTGGTCTGAGTATCTCAGTGCAGCGGTGAGATTGGAAGGCAGACCCTAGTGAGCTAGTGAGTTGTGCATTGGAGAGTAGACTGCTCTTTCTACAAGCATTTCTCTTTTCTTTCAGCTGCTCTTTGATGATTTGCCAGTGCCAATACCTTTTATAATTCTCAATAATCTGTTACAAAAATTAATTGGCAAATATGCTTTTCATTTCTTAGAACTCAGAAAATAAAATCCCCAAACCAGAATTTACCTATTTGTCTCAAAACTTTAACACAAGTGATTGATATTTTTAAAAGATTTTGTAGTATGATATACATAGCACTCAGCTTTTATAATTATCAATATTCTGACAACATCATTTTAGTTACTACTGTTGTTTGCTGGAATATTTTAAAGTAAATCCCAAATATTTCTTATATCATTTTGCTCTGGAAATGCTTCAGAATACATCCCTAAAAAGTAATGCTTTTGATATTACATTACTAAATACAATTAAGGCATCTGACAAAATTAATAATAATCCTTTATAGTGACTGAATTTTGATTCAAGCTTTCTATCAGCTTTGTTTTTCTGAGAACCTAATATGTTAGGCATTGGTCTAGGAACTAAGAGATATATAAGTGAAGAAGAAGAAAGACAAACTAGAGGAAAAACTGCAAAAGATGTTAAGTAGATCTTTAGATACCACAATGTCAGCTTTAAATTATTTTCATCCTCATCAATAAAGGCCTTCTCCTTCAATCTTTGGTCACCTGGTAGCCACACAGTATATGTTGTGGTCTCATCTCCTGTTTGGGAGAAGCTTGCTCTTAGAAAAATATCAAGCAATTGTAAAGTTATTAAGTCATAAATCTGTTGAAAATGTAAATAATAATAATGAGAGAATGTCTTTCGCGTCAATAAGAAATAAGGCAAGAATGCAAACCCTTACCACCCCCATTCAATAGGAGACCTAAACAGGCAAGAAGATAGGAAACAAAAATGAAAGGGATTACAGATTAGAAAAGAAGATCAGCTTCACTCGCAGATGACATAATTGCCCACAGAAAATATGAGGAATCTACAAAAACCTGCTAGAATTAATGTGATGTTTTCAAGGTCACATAATACAAGGTCAACACACAAAAATAAAGTGTATTTCTGTATACTAGCAACAACAGATTGGAAGAGAATAATGTGTCTGGGGTCCCTGAGACCACTCTCACCCTCAGGGATTCACTAGAAGAACTCATGGGACGGAGCATGAGTTGTGCTCATGGCTGATATTTATTACAGAGACATGGGCAGAGTCAGGAGGAGTCTATATGAGGGCCCTATATGCTCTCTTCCTGCCATGAGGGGTCACACAGAGCACAATCTTCCCCCAGCAATAAATATGCAGCAACATGTGTGATGTTTCTGCCTAAGGAAGCCCATGAGAGACTCAGTGCCCAAGGTTTTCATTGGTGGCTGGTCACGTGGGCACCCTCTGCCTAGCTTGTACCCAAATTCCAAGCTCCCAGAAGCATAAGCCACATTGTACAGTCTAGGCACAATAAGCCTCCCTTATCAGTTAGGGAAAGTTTTATATAAGTGTAGGGAACTGTTTACCAACTACATACCCAGATACCACCTAGGGGTCAATCTTGCAGGCAGTTCTCTTTAAAGGTAACAGTTTTGGGTCTGCTATATTAACTCTTCTAGAACAAATACCTACCAAAAAATATAGCAGGATTTTTTTTTAAAGAAATTGAAAAACGTACTCTAAAATATATACAAAAAAGCAAAGTACATGAAAAAGAAAATAGCCAGTAATATAAAAAAAAAGAGGACTGAACTTGGAGGACTTATATTATCTCATGTAGGGCTTACTATAAAGTTACAATAATCAAGATATTGTGGTATAAGCATAAGCATTGACATATAGATTGATGGAGAAGAATAGTTAGTTCAAAAATACCACACATATATGGCCAATTAATTTTGGAAGAAGTCACCAATGCAATTCAATGCATGAAAGGATTGTCTCTCTAACATATGTTCTGGAAAACTGGATATCCAAATCAGAAAAATGAAAAATAATCTCAATCCTTCCATTACATCATATAAAAAATTTAATGGATAGTACATCTAAACACAAAAGGTAAAATTATAAGATGTCTTGAAGAAAACATAGAAAGTCATCTTCATGACCTTAAGGTAGGTCAAAGATCCTAGGCTGGTCACAAAAACTGTATGTATAAGAAAAAGCTAACTGTGTTAGAAAAAGTTGATAATTTCAGTGACATCAAAAGTAAAACTTTTAGGGCTTCCCTGGTGGTGCAGTGGTTGAGAATCTGCTAACGCAGGGGACACGGGTTCGAGCCCTGGTCTGGGAAGATCCCACATGCCGCGGAGCAACTAGGCCCGTGAGCCACAACTACTGAGCCTGCGCGTCTGGAGCCTGTGCTCCGCGACAAGAGAGGCCGCGACAGTGAGAGGCCCGCGCACCGCGATGAAGAGTGGCCCCCGCTTGCCACAACTAGAGAAAGCCCTCGCACAGAAACGAAGACGCAACACAGCCAAAAATAAATAAATAAATAAATAAATTTTTAAAAAAAGGAAAAAAAAAAAGTAAAACTTTTAGCTCTTCAAAAGACATCTTAAGAAAATGAAAAGGTAAGCTAAAGAATGGGGGAAAAATCTTTGCAATACATATATATTTGGCAGAAGAATTGTATCCCCAATATAAAATATTCTTATAATTTAATAATAACAACACACTTTTTATTTAAAAATGGCAAAAACTGGAAAAGACATTTTATAAAAGAGAACATAAAAATGGCCCATAAACACATGAAAAGGTATTCAATATCATTATTCAGCAGAAAAACATAAATTAAAACCACAATGAAATAACAATGTTCACTAGACCAGAACACTTTTTTAAAAAGACTGGCATCAAATACTCCACCCAATACACAACCTTGGCACATGAAATGTTTTCCAAGATAGACCACATGCTAGTCTGTAAAGCAAGCTTCAGTAAATTTAAAATGATTGAAACCGTACAAAGTATGATGTCTGACCACAGCGGATTGAAATCAGAAATCAGTAACAGGAAGAAACTTGGGGAACTGACACATATGTAAACATTAAACAACTCACTTCTAAATAACTAATGGGTCAAAGGGAAATTAAAAAATACTTTGAGATAAATTAAAATGAATTTATAATATATCAAAACTTATGGGATGCAGCTTACTCAGTGTTTAGACATTTATAGTTATAAATGTCTATATTAAAATAAAAAAGAAATATCTCAAATTAATAACTGAAACTTCCACCATAAGACACTGGGAAAAGGAGAGCAAACTAACCCTAAAGCGAGCATGAGGAAGAAAATAATGAAGAATATAGAATAAATTAATGAAATAGACAATAGAAAGCAATAGAGAAAATTAACAAAACCAAAAGTTGGTTCTTTGACAAGCCTTTAGAAAGAGTGACAGAAAATAAAGTGAAAGGCTCAAATTATTAAAATCAGGAATGAAAGAGGAGATACTATGCCAACCTTACAGAAAAAAAAATATAAAGGAATAGTATGAATAATTATATGCCAATAAACTGGATAACCTAGGTGAAATGGGCAAATTTATAGAAAGATATAAACTATTAAAACCAACTCATGGGGCTTCCCTGGTGGCGCAGTGCTTGAGAATCTGCCTGCCAGTGCAGGGGACACGGGTTCGAGCCCTGGTCTGGGAAGATCCCACATGCCGCGGAGCAACTGGGCCCGTGAGCCACAACTACTGAGCCTGCGCGTCTGGAGCCTGTGCTCCGCAACAAGAGAGGCCGCGATAGTGAGAGGCCCGCGCACCGTGATGAAGAGTGGTCCCCACTTGCCGCAACTGGAGAAAGCCCTCGCACAGAAACGAAGACCCAACACAGCCAAAAATAAATAAATAAATAAATAAATAAATAATTAAAAAAAAAAAAACCAACTCATGGAGAGTTAAAAATTCTGAATAGACCTACAGCAAATACAGCTATTAAATTAGTAACTAAAATTTATTCACAAAGAAAGCCCAAGTCCATATGGCTTCACTGTGAATTCTACCAAACATTTAAAGAACTAATAAATTACTCACAAATTCTCCAAAAAGAAAAAAAAAAAATAATAGAAGAGAATACACAACTCATTGCATGGGGCCAGTATTAACCTGATTCCAAAACCAGACAAAGATTTCACAATAAAAGAAAATCATTGACCAGTATCTCTTATGAATGTAGATGGGGAAATCCTCAACAAAAATACTAGCAAACAAAATCCAGGAGCATGCAAAAATGATTACACACTATGACCAAATGGAACGTATACCAGGAATGCAAGATTGATTCAATTAAAGTAATACATTGGGTTGGCCAAACGAACTTTTTGGCCAACCCAATAAAGCACAAAACATAGGATCATCTCAATAGATCAAAAATAGTGTTTAACAGAATCCGATGCACCTTCCTGATAAAAAATACTCAACAAACTAGGAATAGAAAAAAGTCTTCCTCGACCTGATAATGTGGATTTACAAAAACCCCATAGCTAGCATCAAATTTAATGGTGAAAGATTGAGTGCTTTCCCCACAGAGATCAGGAACAAGAGAAGAATGTCTACTATCAACCAGTTCTATTCACATTGTATTGTAGGTTCTAGCTGGGTTATTAATCAAGAAAATGACATAAACAGCATTTTGGGAAGGAAGACGTAAAACTCTCTGTATTCACAGATGACATGATCTTAGATATAGAAAAGCCTGAGGAATCCATTAAAAACTATTAGAACTAATAAATGAATTCAGCAATATTAAGAATACAAGGTCGATATATAGTAAATAATAATAAATAATAAAAAAATAATAAATAACTGCATGTCTATACATTTTCAATGAATAATTTGAAAATGAAATTACATAAAAAGAATTCCATGCGTAATAGTATCAAAAAGAATTAAATACTTAGCAATACATTTAACAAGAGTGCAAAACCCATACTCTGAAGATTATAAAACATTGTTGAAAGTTATTAAAGAAAATCTAAATCATTGGGAAGTCTCCATGTTCATGAATCTGAAGGCTTAATGTTGTTAAGATGGCAATATACCCCAAATTGACCTTCAGAGTCAGTGTAATTGCTATCAAAATCCAAGTAGATTTTTTTGGCTAAAATTAACAAGCTAATCATAAATTTCAAATGGTAATTCTGGGGCCTTAGAATAGCCAAAGCAATCTTGAAAAAAGGAAATCAAATTTGGTTGACTCATAATTCCAGAGTTCAAAACTTACTGCAGAGTCACAGTCATCAAGGCAGCGTGGTACTGATATAAGGATAGATACATAGATCAATGGAATAAAATTGAGAATCTAGAAGCAAATCCCCATGTTTATGGTAAATTTATTTTTGACAAGAGTGTCAAAACAATTTACTGGCCAAAATAATAATTTTTTTTCAACAAATGGTGCAGGGAAGACTGGATACCCACATGCAAAAGGATGAAGATGTACTCTACCACAGACCATATACACAAATTAACTCAAAATGAATAATGTAAGAACTAAAACTCTTAGAAGAAAACACAGGAGTAAATTTTCTTGATCTTGGATTAAGCAATAGTTTCCCAGACATGACACCAAAAGCACAAACGAAAGGAAAAAGAATACATAAATTGGACTCCATAAAAATTTAAAACTTTAAAGAACTGATATCAATGAGCACCATCAAGAAAGTGAAAAGAGAACCCTGAGGGAGAAAATATTTGCAAATCATAAATTTGATAAGGTACTTATACATAGAAAATATTTTTTGAAAACTCTATGACTCACTAAAAAAATACAACCCAATTAAAAATGGACAAAGATTCTGAACAGATATGTCTCCAAAGTAGATATACAAATGGCCAAGCAGCACATCAAAAGATGGTCCCATCATTAGCCATTAGAAAAATGCAAGTCATAACCACAATGAGACAAGACTTCACACCCACTAGGATGGCTATAATTAAAGATGAATAATAACAAGTGTCCGTGTGAATATAGAAAAATTGGAACTTTCATACACGGTGGTGAGAATATAAAATAATGCAGCAACTTTGGAAAATAGTCTGGTAGTGTCTCAAAAGGTGAAATAGAGCTACCGTATGACCCACAAATTCCACTCCTTGGTATACACCGAAGAGAAATAAGTATATCCACAGAGCAACTTGCACACGAATGTTCATAGCAGTATTATTTACAATAGCCCCAAAGTGGAAACAACCCAAGTGCCCATAAACTGATGAATGAATAAACAAAATGTGGCATATCCATTAATATCCATACAACGGAATGTTATTTGATCATCAAAAGGAATGTGGTGCTGATAAATGCTACAACATGAATGAACCTTGAGAACATCATGCCAGGTCAATGAAGGCAATGACAAAAGATGCCATTGATATAAAATACACCAAATAGGCAATTCTATAGAAACAGAAAGTAGATTAGTGTTTGCCTAGGGCTGAGGGCAGGTAAGAGGAAGAGGTGAGGTGAAGACTGACATCTGAAGGATACAAGTTTCTTTTGGAGAGTGATAAGATTTTTCTACAGTTGTGTTGCATAATAAAAAATTGATACCTGTACAACTCTGCGAATATATAGAAAACATTAATTTGCACATGTCTAAATGAGTGAATTGTAAGCTATGTTAGTTATATCTCAATAATGTTGACAACTGCATTTATTATAATTTATTATATTTTATTTCTTATATTACATTTAATCAATCAGTTAATTGTCACACAAAAATAAATACATACCTCCAAAGGGCTAAGATGTGGATAAAATGGAAGGCTCATATATTTTTGGTGGTAAAGTGGCTCAACAAGACATTTGTAAACTGTCTTGATATATCTCGTAGAATTTAATATATGCTTAACATGTGGCACAGCCATTCCAATCCTTGGTATATATTTTAATTTCCCTTTGACCCACTGGTTGTTTAGGAGTGAGTAATTTAATGTTATATATGTGTGAATTTCCCAAATTTATTTCTGTAATTGATTCCCGATTCCAATTCACTGTGGTCAGACAACATACTTGGTATGCTTTCAATTATTTTAAATTTATTGAGGCTTGCTTTATGAACTAGCATGTGGTCTCTCTTGGAAAACATTTCCAAGGATGTTTATTGGGTGGAGTATGTGTACACATGCTCTTAATAGTTTTATTCCCAATAGCCTGAAACTAGAAATTATCTAAATGCCCTTCAACATGGAATACTACATGCAACAACACAGGTAAATCTCACAGACATTATGCTAAGTGAAGGAAGCCTCACCCAGAAGACTGCATAGTATGATTTCATAAATATGACATTCTATCCATAGTTATAGAAATCACATCAGTGGTTGCCTGGGGCTGGGTGCTGAGGAGGGAAAATGATGGCACAGGGGCATGGAGGGACCTTCCTAGTCAATGTGAAGGCTTTATATCTTGATTAAGGTGGTGGTTATGCGACTGTAAACAATTTGTCAAAAGCCATCAACCTTAAAATGTTTGAATTTCATTGTATGTAATTATAGCTCAATAAAGTTGATTTCAGAAAGAAAAAAAAAAAAACAAATCACTTGATGAAGTAAATCACACATCTCTCAGAGGTGTTTGCAGGGTTTGGTCCTGAGTGATGGGATTTCAGGAACATTTGTAACTTGTTGACTTGCCAGGACCACCAGATCACACGACCATGCCTTCTCACCTTCCTTGCTCCGCATCCGTATCCTGGTGATCTCAGTACAGTATCGTGTAATGCAGAGAATGCTAAATTTACAGTCAGGAATCGTGATTCCAGCCCTGGCTATATCATTTACGAGCTGTGCAATTTGGGGTATATATTCAGGCCTATTAAGTCCCTGTTCTATGGGATTGTTGCACAGATTGAACTATATAAGACCTATACAGCCATCTGCCCTACTAGATGGGATTGTTACTGCTAAGTATTTTATTAACGCACATCCACACAGAGAAGTGCTACACTCTGCTGAAATATTTGCAGGATTTTAGTGCCCTAGGCCAGGAAGCATGCCAACCTGCCCTCAGAGCTGGTCTCATTCTGTGTCCATTGAAACCCAAAGGGAAGATTTAATTATCTTTGGTCACTAATTTTAAAAAAACGAAACAAAACAAATCACTAGCATGGTCTTCTCTCTTCTTTCCATTGCAGATCTCTAGATCTGCAATGGAATTAAGTCTAAATGCAAGATGAATTCTCGAGCACGTGAAATAGTAGTGTCTCCTCATTTTATTTCTCATTCTGTTACGTGTTCTCAGCATCCCTGCTTCAGAACAGTATCCCGTCTTTTCTCCCGAGCTTTCTCCCTTTGCCTCACACAGCTGCCCCTCTTACATTCAATTAACCTGGACACATGGACTCTGGCTTCAGATTCAAGTTTATTTCCCCCCCTCTCCGTCATGCAGCTTTGGCTCTGGAATACAGGGGATAAAGGCAATAGGAGGATGGAGATTCGGGTCATCCTTCGATTATGTCTGAGGCGGAGCCATCATGAGTGACCATGTCTGGACAATCACTTCAGGTCACTCAGGGAGATGATAGCCAGTTTTCTCTGACCTTCATAGACCCCGGCCCAGATTCACCACTATTTCTTCTCTGCTAGAGATGTCATTGTCAATATAACTGTCCTCTCAGCAAACTGGACATTTTTTTTTGAACTAGCATTAGCCCAGACTACCTTTAAAAATGGTGCAAGTTTATCCTAAATTCATCTCTCCATCCCAAACATGTATGCACATATTTGAACTAGGAATCAAAACCACCAGCCAACCCTGGACATATCAGCAGGCTCTTCTCTCACCAGACAAGATCTTATGCCAATCTTCTAAAGCAACAATAAAATGTGATGCAGGCGGTGTCTGGTTATTCTACGTGTGCTGCTAAATTTTTATCAAACTATTCATAGAGTCTGAATTCCTATTTGAAAAATGAGGATAATATCAACTTTGCATGTTTGTGGTACAGATTAAAATACAATAATAATGTGCATTTAACTAGTACAGTCGCTAGCACAAAGGAGTACTCAATACATGCTTTCCTTTTTCTTTTTAGTCACACAGACCTAGTTTAGATTTGTGATTATTAAGAAAAATATAGGATTCCAAAAGTTTACCATATAAGACACCTTGTTGGAACTAGCTCCAACCGCCTGTAGATGTCAGCTGAGGTCTGTTCTCTTCACGTGTCTCCGACTCACACTGGCACAGAACTTTGCACAATGACGGTGCTCAATACCTATTTATTAAGTTCACGGTTTGGTAATAGTAGGTGGTAGCTCTTATACTGAGATTTGAAGATCCAGTCTCTGCCTTTTAAGAGCTGTGTGCCCACTTGAGAAGAGAGGGACACAGAGTGTTCTTGGTGACGTGTTGGACAATCTTCCCTTCAGATCAGTTTCTTTCCTGAAAGTTAAAGAAAATACCCTCTTGGACTCCATGCCGGAAGCTTCATAGATAAGGTATGACGTCCCATTTGGGCAAAGTTAGGATGGAAGACTGTTTCAAGAAAATGCCTAAAATGAGGGCTTGGATGTATATTTGAAACCCACTGGATGTGAGTAAAGAGAGTGTGAGTGAACGAGATTATGCAAATTCCAGTAGATTTAAGGAGAGTGATGTAACCAAAGGGTGAGAAATGTGTAGATCTAAATAATGACGTGGCTCCCAATGATCTTCCCAGCACTTCAGCAGCAGTCTCCAAGTAACCAGCTATAATATATTACACTGTGTTTTTCAAATTAATTGATTTTGTGCTCCTGGAATGTACATTTAGTCTTTCATCTACTGAATCTTTGCTATGAGACTAATGGGCTTTCGCCAGGAGAACTACTTTGATGCAGATACTCCAGGGGGTAGGAATCCAGTCTGTATGTATGAGACACTGCTGGTCCCTTTGACAAGGCACTAGCATGTGAACAGTGTGGTAAATGGTGGGAGCCCCCCATCTTTCCTCTTCTGTTACCTGAGCATCCGTGTTGGATGTTTTCGTCACAATTTGATACGCCAATCTTCCTTGAAGAGGACTAACAGCCCCTAATGTTTGTACTCTCTAAAAAATTGCAGTCAAAAGCTATTAATGGGTTTCTCTGGTTCAGATGTTAACTACGTCATTCAACCATTGCATGTGCTTATTCCAAACGGGTGGCCTAATCCGTCCACACCCCGCCACAGCTTTCCTCTCTGTAGCTCTTCCCACCCGACCCAATATGGTCATGAGCATGTGAAATCTATATGACCAACAACAATCAGAAATTCAGGACTCTTCATTCAGAAAGGTCTAGGGCACCTGGATTCTCTTTCCACTGCCATCTCTAAAGAGCTATAGAACCTCCTTCAAAGCACATAATCCTTTTAGGCTTCAACTTCTCTATCTTTAAAACTGAGATCACGCTGGAACCTCAGGGGAAGAGATGGCCTTTTTCCTCATTATGTGTGGCTTCTGGTGGGCCCCACGGAGTGATCTCCATGTGAAACAGTCTTTAGATGGAGGATGGGACTCTCTTTCGACCTCATCCCAGGTCGCGGGGGATGCTAGTCGTGCTTTGAGCTGCAGTGGCCTTAGCCTGGGTGCACACCGCTCTACGGCTGTGAGGAGCAGGCCACAGCGGCCACTGCCATCTCAGAGCCAGGAGCCCACACACAGCGTGGACAAGAGGGATGACAGTCTGCCTGCCCCCTGGCTGGACTGGCCCCCGGGGGTCCCTGGCTTCTGGGAGCCTGGGTCACCCAGCCAGAGTTGTGGGCTTCAACCAACCCAGACAGGAAATGTGAAGGAGCCAGGAGATGAATCGTTGACCTGGTGCAGGTGTTTCACGCGATTTACTGCATTGTCCCCAAGACCAGGTCACCAGGTAGAGCAACCAGCTCTGGCCAGGAGACCTCCTGCCTTTGCTTCCCTTCCTCTCTCTGCCCTCATCCTTCCTTCCTTGGGGCTGCACCCTGAAGAAGGACTTAGCAGATACAATTCTGGCATAAGGTTCCATTATCCAGGAACCCCAAGCCAGGGCAGGTGGAAATCCCAACACTGTTCCTGGGGGTGAAGGGCTGCAGCCAGAGCCCCTGCCCTGATGGGAGTCCCAGCTCTGCCACTTGCTGGGTGTGTTCCTTTGTGCTTTTTTGCTCCACTCTTGCCTCAGTTTCCTCATCTGTGAAATGGGGATATTAGTACTACATACTTGTTTCCAGTTGTTATTAGAACTGAATGAGTTATTATATGTAAAATGCTTTGTGTCTGATACACATTGACTGTGTCAGTGGTCACCATCATCACAATCATTATTCATGTGCTTCATCCTTCTCTCCTCCTCAGCTGTCTTGTTTCCTGCTTCTCGCCAAGCTTTCTATAAATTCTGTGGGCCCCTGAATTCTTGACACTATATTCCCTTTAGCTTCCAATACTCAGAATCAGTGCAGGTTTCTTGCAAGCCAAGAATCCTAACTGGTAACTGGTACAACCGAGCCACTAGTTAGGGTTCAGGAGGCAACGGAGAGTTTGAGTCGCTTCTGGAGGCCAAATCAGAGCAGGGCCGGGAAAGGATGTTAGCCTGTCAGAGAAATTAGGTCATTCACCCAAGATCCCACAGCACAGCCAGGAGTAAAACCTAGGTTTGCCTACAGAAACCATCCCCTTTCAACCATACCAGAGGTTGTAACTTTCTATTTAAAATATCTGGCTTTTCTTGAGCGTTAACTCTGCTTAAAATGCCTCAGGTATGTAATTGCATTTTAATTCTCAGAACGATCCTAGGAGCTAAGAGTAGATTCTAGTGTCCCAGTAATGAAACGGCAAACATAACGAGGGAAGCTAAAATCACCTGCCCTTCTCCACAGCTGGTCTGCGGTGGAGCTGGCGTGCTAACCTCAGCCTCTGGACTTCCACGCCTGGGCTCGCCTCCTCCCTTCCTTGTGGCCTCATTTTCACATTTTCAGATTTTACTCGGATGGTCAGGATATAAGCAGTTAGCGCAGGGCTGCTTGGACTTAAGTGAGGAAGGGAAGTGTCTCCCACTTCTTAGCTGCTGGCTCAGAGTAGCATCTGTAAACCTCCTGCCACCTCAAGCTGCCTGCCACCTTGGGGGTGAAATAGTGGGGAAGCGTAAAGCCAGGGCAAATCACGCCAGGACCACTCACCAATTAACAGGCACTCGGAAATACCTCTCACGTGGTCCTGTCCCCCGCAGCTGCAGCTACTTCCTGGTGGCCTACGAGGGGGTCCTGGGGGGCAGTCTAGGACTGCAGGGCAAGGCTGTGGACCCAAGTTACACATCTAAAGGGGCTCACACGTCCCTCCCGGGTGACAGCAGAAGGAATGGTGGTAAATTCAGTGAGCGCTGCTTGAGGGAGCCTGGCAGTCCTGTCTATTGGATACATCGTGGACCTGAGTAATGAGATCATAAAGCTGAAAACACTTGGGAAGTAAAAGTGCTATGTAAATATAAGACACAACTATCTTCCATGTGCCTGGGTAGAACTCTTCTTATTTTAATTCACTCACCTCTTTATGTCTTGCCTTTATTTTTTTAAGGGATTTCGGATGGCTTACCCAAATACACAACACAGTATGTGTGGGTGAAAGCCACATAAGCAAAGCAGGAGATGATGAAGGCTTGAAGAAAGACTGACAGATTTTATTACTCGCAGATCTGAAACTGTTGAATGACAAATGACACCATCAAATAAAGAAAAAAGACAAGCGAGAGACGGAGGGATATCTGCAACATTTATAACAAAGGGTTAACCTCTGTAATACATACATACTTCCACAAATCCATTTTAAAAATTATAAACAACGCAATAGAAAATGGATGAAAAACACAGACAAGCAATTCACAGAAGAAATACAAATACCCAGCAAACATATGAAGTATGGAAGTGAATATGCTGTAACTTCTCCGGTAACAGGGACATACAAATTAAACCGAGGTGCTATTTCCTGCCTATCACCCTGGCAGGAGATAAACTATTGAGAGTGTCTGTATGAGCCATGGGTACTTCAGGGAGTTGGTGACATTGCTAATTGACACGGCCCTTTTGGGGGCAATAGAGTTGGCGATGTAACATTTTTAAATAAATATGTCCTATGACCAAGCAATTCCACTGTAGAAACCCAGCTTATGGAAATACTCTTACATGTGTATAAATATTTGTATGTCCAAGGCTATTTGAGGGAAGGACTAAAATGACTATGTATCCAAAAGCGTAATAAATTACAATATGGTCACATAGGCACACCTTGTTTTTATTGTGCTTCACTTTATTGCCCTTCACAGATACTGTGATTTTACAAATCGAAGGTTTGTGGCAACCCTGCATCAAGCAAGTCTATCAGCGCCATTTTTCCAATGGCATTTGCTCACTTTGTGTCTCTGTGTCACGTTATCTCACGATATTTCAAATTTTTATTATTATTCTATGCATTGTGGTGATCACTGATCTTTGATGTTATTACTACGACTTGTGGAAGGCTTGCATGATGGTTAGCACTTTTTAGCCATAATGTATTTTTTAATTAAGGTATGTACATTGTTTTTTAGACATAATGCTATTGCACACTTAACAGACTACAGTATAGTGTGAACATAACTTTTATATGCACTGGGAAACCAAAACATTTGTGTGACTTGCTTTATCGCGATATCTGCTTTATTGTGGTCATCCTGAGCGGAACCCAAAATGCCTCCAAGGTCTGCCTGTATCATGGAATATGCAGCATTCAGCAGAGTGCCATCTGGCTTTGTAGATGCAAAAAATTATATGAGATCTAGTTACGTTTAAAACACGTAGTCATAGAACTCTGAGTACAGTGGAATGCCATTTATGTACAACCCGTGTGTTAATTATATACATATGTATAAATGTACAGAACATTTTCTAGAAGGATAACCATCAAACTGCAAACAGGGGTGAATGAGGAGTTCATTAATTAAATATTAATTGAGCACTTACTACACGCTAAACAAATATTAATTGAGCACTTACTACATGCCAAACACTGTATGGGTATTGGGGATAGAGATGTGAACAAAACAGACATCTCACAATGGGAGGCAGATAAATAAATAAATACATTTACATGTATATAATATACAGAGGGTGATAAGGGCTGAGAGGGAAGAAGGAGGGCAGCAGGGTAGCAGTTCTCTGATGGGAGGATGGATTGAGACAGGAAACTCAGAGAGGCTCCCCTGAGATGACATTGGAGACAAAGCCAAAGAAAATGAGGACATGAGTCGTGTAGATACCTGGGAAGGATTGTTCCATGGGGTAACAGCAAGTGCAAAGGCCCTGAGGCAGGATCTGCATGGCACAGTTGAAGAGCCAGCAGGAAGGCTGTGTGGCTGGAAGAGACTGTTCAAAGGGAGGACATGGAAAGAATGAGGCCAGCGAGATGGTCGGGCTTGTTCTCTGAATGAGACGGGAACCTGCTGCAGGATTTTGTGCAGGGGAGTGACAAGATCCAGCTTTAGCAAGGTCACTCTGGGTGCTGTGCCACCAATAGGCTGAAGCAGGGCTAAGGTGTCGTAGGGTGAGGTTAGTAGGCTACCACAAAACCCAGGCAAGAGAAACGAGTGACATAGACCGGGGAGGAACTACATAAGTACCAGTTCCCGGTCCGTTATGGAGAGGCTGTCATGTCCTCTAACTTAAGCTGTATGGGATCCAAAGTGGTTCATGTCATAGTGTTCCTACCACAGAATGTAAAATAAACCTCTTAGGATAAACCACATGCTTTGAATTAGCTTTGGCGTCAACAAGGGGCAGAGAAAGACTGAATTCGCATGAACCTGGATATGACGTGCTGGGAATGGGAGGGGCAGAGAACAGTGACTGACAAGGCCAGGACAGACAGGACATCTCCGGGGAGTCTGCAATCACAGCTTAAGCCCAAGAGGTGCGGTGGCCATCAGGAGACGTCCAGATGGAGGCAGGGAGAGAATGGCGTGGGGCTGGCTCTACATGGAAGGAGCAGGCGCAGTGCCGGCTGGGCGTCCGGCCACCTGGGCATCGGCCAGAGGCAAGACAGAGTCCGGGCAAGAGGCAGATGCAGCCTCCCCTAGGGCTTCAGACCAAGGGGTGCAGAGAAATCCTGGGTACCTGGCACACAAAGGAGAAGGTGGCAGGGGCCTGGGTAGATGGCAGGTTTGCATATTGGGGGCAAAGCAGGAAGCTGCTAAGGAAGAAAGCTCTGGGGCTATGGTTGGAGCGGGGGATGCTGCCTACAGGCACCCCTGAAGGAAGTGATGTCTGGATGCCCTGGCCAGTGAGGTACCAGCTGCAGACAGTCTGCAGCTGGGGCGCCCTGGGTGCTGTGCACAGAGGAAGCAGACAGCTGAGGGTTTGCTCCACAAGCCGGGGCGAGCTGTGACCTTGGCCGGGACCCAGTGATTTGGGGTCCCCCCCATCCATGTGGAGCCTCATTAATGGTGTGCACAGAGCAGCCGTGGATGCACGGAGTCAGCTCAGTCTCCGTGGATGCACGGAGTCAGCCTCAGCTCTCAGAGCGTTCGGTTTCGAGTTCTTGAAAAGTTTCCCCACTGTGACTAGTCAAACATGATCGCTGTGCTGTCTGCCTTCCTCCACTCACAATATTTATCCTCATTTCTTTTATTGAAATCTATCCTCTCTGCTCTATTGAAACTGCTTGACTGGCAGCTCCTATTCTACCGGAGCCCGAAACCCATCTATTCTCCAGACAAGGAAGCACGAGCCTTCTGTTTCCTACTGTGCTCGCGTGGCCTTCGAGGATCAAATCTTCCATCTTAAACGGCATTTTCAGAGATGCCTCGTCTAAAAGAGGTCCCGAATGTGGGCAGCTGAACGACCAGTTCTGCATTTAACCAGTTCTGTCCGAACGCAGAAAAGATCCCAATCTTCCCTCTTCCCCGGCATCCGCCCTGCTCATCTTCCTCACTTGCTGAAGTATTATAACCACGTGAAAGGGAGGAGCAGCTGGTCGTCCTCCAGCTACGATACTGAGTGGTGCGCCTCTGGGCGCCAGGTGCACTAACACCTGGATTCCAACGTGTGTCGCGGCCGGCGCCTCCCGCTCCAGCCTCCTGCAGCCTCCCACGCACTGTGGCCTGGGCATCACCACCACCTTGACTTTAGGAAGAGGAAAGGGGCATCTGAAGGCTCTTGACAGCTTGTTTAAAAGTTCTGGCAGGTCAATGAAGCTACCATTGGTTAAAAAACAGTTCTCTCTATGCAAAGCCCACTTTTGCCTTCAGGTAAGACAGGTGACCGTGGCTTAGTGCAGGCCACCTAATGACATGAGTGAAACGTCTCACCTTCATGTCCACTTAACAGACACGCCTGAGACCAAGCAGCTAAAATGAGGAGAGGCAGCAACTGTACCCAAATCCTCAGACTCTCAAGCATCACCTCCCCACGACACCTGCCCATGTGAGCTGCCATGGCCCTTACCTCCCTCTCCTGAACAACGTGGGTCTACAAGTGATGCTCAGGAGTAAAGGACAAGGTCCTATAGACCACATTCCAAACTGGGCTGTGGCCGATGACTTGCTGTGTTTGGGGCACATTTGAACAGAAGGTTCCCCGTGTCCCACTGCCAAGCCCTAAAAACCCAACTGTACTTCAGGCCACGCTCTGGAGATGAAGGGCTTTTCCCATCTGGTGACCCTCTTCTGCTGCAGGTCTTCAGCCAAAAAGGTCAATTTGGCCAGATTGTGAATAAAACCACTTTTAAAAAATATTTTATAGTCTAGTTGTGCAAACGACAGACCAGCCAAATCTGAAAACACAGATTTGTATCAAATTTTCCACTCAACACAACTGATCACCATATTAAAGATTTGTATGGCCACGTTTTATTCATCTTCTAGTTTCTCTGGCTTCTGATTATGTCACCGCATTTTGAAGCACCTTTATCCATAGTAAAACTGGAGAATTTTCTTAAAAATAAGCAAACAAACTTAAATATCCACATGGGGATACAAAAAGACAGTATGATGTTTTAGGAAGAACATTACCATAAATTCAAACTTCATAGAGTCTAGTCTTGCTTCTGCTACTAATTAGTCGTGTGGCTTTGAGAAATCCACTTAAACTTTTCTGAACTTGTGCTCTCTCTTTTAAAAAAAAAAATAAAGGAGAAAGAGATTAGGCTGCGTGAGTTTTAAAATCCCTTCCAGATTTAACATTTGATTCATCGGTAGACTCCCCTGGTAACTGAGGAGAGAAAGACTGTCTGTTTAACCCCGGTTTTACTGTTGAGTTTAGGGTCAGGATGAGTTCCATGTAAGCAGAGAGTCACCAAGTACCCCAGTGGGTCCTCTCCCTCCCCAGTGGCTCAGTCACAAAATACTCCACATTTTCTTGGGGGGCTTCTCCTATGCTCCCCCTGGAAAATCCCTTAATCAACTGATTCTACTCAAGCCTTTTGAAACTGTCCCCGTTGACTTACTGGTGATCAACCAAAGGGCTGGTCCACAGCGGCACCACTTTCCAATCTCCAGTTTCTATGTTTCTTTTATTTTCATCTGAGCCCCTCCGAAACCTCACTCTGCCCCTGGGTCTTCTTCCTCCCTTTCAGTTTGTGCCACGGAGTTTTACCCTTTTTATGATATAAATCCCATCAAAACTTGCATTCGCATTTAAGATGGTAGCTATTCTAAAGGCATGATTGTACTAGAGCATCATATACTTGGGGGAGAGAAGTTATAGATGCAATATTCTTACACATCATCTGCCTTCTCCAGCACCCACCCTTTATAACAGTACTTTCTTCAAGGGCTGGGAGGCACAGGGGGTGGTCAACGCTCGCATTAATTTCACAAAGGGATGGTTAACATTTCTAGCAGGTAAATCACATCATGGGGGAAATCGACAATGAGGAAACTGATGGAATTAAGCATAGAAGATGCTTCTAGTCCAAACAGTTGAATTTGTACTGAGTTGGGCTGTTTTGACTGAATTCACCCAAACATTCAGTCTGACAGTCAGTTTGACACGTATGAAAGGTGTCTGTCACTGTCTTACGGATGGACACTTGTTCATTACAATAACGTGCTTGTGGATTTTTGATAAAGCCATAGCATTACCCCTCCCCAGTGTGGTACCCCTGTTTGCTTGTGCTAAGTGGAAATGGTGGGTCACATAAAAGGCCCATTTTATGGGCAGAAGACCTAAAGAGACATTTCTCCAAAGAAGAAGTACAGATGGCCAATAGGCACATGAAAATATGCTCAACATCGTTAATTATTAGAGAAATGCAAATCAAAACTGCAATGAGGTACCACCTCACGCTGGTCAGAATGGCCATCAGTAAAAAGTCTACAAATAACAAATGCTGGAGAGGGTGTGGAGAAAAGGGAACCCTCCTCACTGTTGATGGGAAAGTAAGTTGGTGCAGCCACTGTGGAAAACACTATGGAGGTTCATGAGGAAATTAGAATTACCATATAATCCAGCAATCCCACTCCTGGGCATATGTCCAGACAAAACCATAATTCAAAGAGATACATGCAACCCTATGTTCACAGCAGCACTATTAACAATAGCCAAGACATGGAAACAACCTAAATGTCCACTGACAGATGAATGGATAAAGATGTGGTGTGTGTGTGTATATATATATATATATATATATATATATATATATATATATATATATATATATATATTCACACTGGAATACTACTCAGCCATAAAAAAACCCCAAAAGAATGCCATTTGCAGCAACATGGATGCAACTAGAGATTATCATACAAAGTAAAGTAAGTCAGAAAGAGAAAGACAAATACCATATGATCTCACTTATATGTGGAATCTAAAATATGACACAAATGAATCTATGAAACAGAAACAGACTCAAGGACATAGAAAACAGACTGGTGGTTGCCAACGGGGGGAGGGTTGGGGGAGGGATGGATTGGGAGTTTGGGATGAGCAGATGCAAACTATTACATATAGGATGGATAAACAACAAGGCCCTGCTGTATAGCACAGGGAACTACATTCAATATCCTGAAATAAACCATAATGGAAAATTATATACATATATATATATATATATATATATATATATATATATATACACAACAGAGTCAATTTGCTATACAGCAGTAATTAACACAACATTGTAATTTAAATATACATCAATAAAAATAAATTAAAAAATAAATAAAAATAAAAGGCCAATTTTAAATCAGTGGTCTGTTTACACTGTGACCCTAGGTCTAGAGCTGTTTGCTTTTCCTACTATGGCCAAGGATCTTTGAAAAATGGCCAAAGTTATATAAACCCAAACACTTAAGAAATATGCAGACAGAGCCCAGGGTTAGCTGAGTACACGGGCATAGCACAAAACTGGGCCTGCGTAGGACACAGTTTTGAAAGAGTGAAAAAAGCAAAGATACTACTCAGGGTGGCATTTCTGTTTGAAATGTGTCAGCAGTCCAAGAACTGCCCAAACATTTGGCGATATCCAGGAATCCTCCAGAAGACAATCAGAAAACTTACCAGCCATCTAAGCCCATACCCAGTAGATTTTATCCAAGCCCAACCCTGAACTTGAGGAAAATGCCCGATGGCAGAGTGTGATAACCCACAGGTGGATACACAGGGACAGAAGATGGTTAGCAACTGAGAGGAGGTCAGAACAGCGAGAATCTGTCCCTCCATCCAATGTCCCCTCTGCCAGACCAACTAACGCTCAACGTGTATCTCTAGCCCTGGCGAATAAGGCTGAGCCGTCCATCCTGGGATCTAACCAGAGGTGGTCCTTGGGCTCCTCCTCTCCTGGAGGATGGGGCCATGCTGTCCGCAGCCCAGATCTCTGCCTGTGAAGAGCTGTATTAGAAAAGCCCGAGCAGCTGCCCACGTGTTCCACCCTATCACTAAGTATAAATGTGTCTGGTGGATAAGGAGCTGCAGCTAAACCCACAGTGAATGCCAGCTCCATTAGTATGGCAGGTGAGCAATCTATTAGGACATAGAAGGCCCCTCCCTCATTATAGGGAAATAAATGAGCTGTGTCTCATGGGGAGCCGGGAGACGGAGGACAGATTCTTTTATAAAGGGAGGCAATGGGCTTTGAAGTCAGACAGATGTAGCTTGGAATCCCGGCCCCGGCACACAAAAATTGGATGGTTGTAAGCAATGGCTTTAAATCTTTGGAGGTTCCTCATCTGTAAAATGGGCAAAAATGATTCCTATCTCACAGGAACATGAGGGTTAAGAGACAGCAGTGTTGAGAAGAGTCAGCCCAGTAAGTGACCCGCCCTGAGGGGTTGGAGATGTCCTGGTCGGTTCTCCAGGGCTCTGTGGTCTGAGGACCAGGACTGGCACCTCCACTGGCCCCTCAGTACCCCTCCCCACCCCCCCGCAGGGCGCTATCAGCTCTCAGCTGCACTGGCTCAGGCTCCTGCCCTCGGGGAGCTTCGTGCACCTCCGGCTGTTACCATGCCCCACAAGGTCCTTCTCCCCAACGCCTGGCTTCCTTTTTGCTTGAGGACACAGTCAAATCTGGGGGAGACTCAGACCCACCACAAGTTCTTTTTTCATTATTTCCTTCTTGCAAGGTGAGAGAGGACAGCGTCTCGGAATGAAAGATTCTCCTCCATGCCCTCTCTCAGCAGAGGCCCTAATTCATTTTTCATGGCCCCTTGCAGTGACAAAAGCCGCCGCTTTCTGTCTTGTAAGCGTGCTCTGTGCAGTAAGTCAAAGCTGATGTGCATGGTCCCCCTGGGTGCAGCACGCGCTTTGATTTAATTTGCCCTGTTGTTTGGCATGGAGCCTTTGCTGCGAGTTTCTTTGCAGACCTGGGGAGGCCTGGCCCTGACGACGATGGGGCTCGGTGACAGATGGGGTTCAGTGGGTAGTGTTTAAATACTTTGCTGCAATGAGAAAGGAAACGCTGAGGAGTGACAGGTGCTTCTGCAGAAAGGCAGCCAGACAGACACACACATCCTGTTTGTGGGAGCTGGGGCCCTGGGATGCTCGCCCGTTTTTACTCGGCCAGAATCAGCAGGCGTCACAGGTGAGCTGTGGCTTCAGAGCCGATGGCTGGTGAACCCACCTCGGCCTCTTCTATAGTCATAGAAGACCTCCTGGAGGGGCTTTGTATGGACACACACGGGCCCCATGTACACCACTTTCGAGCTCCTTGTCTGAGATCACACCGTGCCTGTCCATACAGGCCCAGAAGAAAAACCAACACAGTGGGATTCAGGCTGGATTCAGAAAGCATCCCTATTTAAGAACCACCTGTGGTAAAAACCATCTGGGGAGCCATGAATGTGCAGAAAGGGAAGGAGATGCACAGAAGCCGTCAGAGTGATATAACTCAAAGGTGGAAAGCAATGAACTGACCCCATCAGGTAAGAAGCACACGTGTTCCTGAGGCCCATCCGATGACTTTCCACATCCTGGTCCATTTTCTTTGTATGCTGCCTCTGCTGTGACCAGCAGACCAGAGGCAATACTGGTTGACGGGCCCTATCTATTCCTGATGCTGTTGCAATAATTACCGTGGGGTCAGTTGTAGTGTCTTCCCCAAAATGAACGGCTGCCCATGGGACGTTTGGCCAGCAAGACAACAGTCACAGTGAAACCTTAGTGCTTCATGGCAGGAGAACATGGTACAAGGAGTGATTATCTGAAACCAACCACACACGTAGCCTTCACTGAATATGCCAGGTCCCTTCCAGAGTAGCCTGTGATTGTGCACAAGTGGTGCAGGAAGAGAGGAGACAAGGTGGGGGTTCCTTTCATGTAGGGAAGGGTCATTGGGGATGTCTGGTTTCTTTAATTCTTTGATTTTCTTTTCTTTTTTTTAGCGGATTTCTGAGTGAGATGTATTTGCGAGAGAAGCACAGTGGAGACCAGCTTGTTGGTCGAGGAACTGAGCTTGGAATGAAAGTCACAAGATGGTATCAAAATAGGGCAGGAGGTGCTGCTTGGGAGGTAGGCGGTGACCCACCCGGGAAGGCAGAGCTGCGCCGGG
Organism: Eubalaena glacialis; assembly: GCF_028564815.1. Taxonomy (NCBI): domain Eukaryota; kingdom Metazoa; phylum Chordata; class Mammalia; order Artiodactyla; family Balaenidae; genus Eubalaena; species Eubalaena glacialis. The sequence goes on from NC_083725.1 coordinate 2,410,861, forward strand.
AGGGCAGCCTGAGCCCGGACCGTCTTCCTGCCGGGAGTCGGCAGCCGAAAGCTGAAGGCGACTCAGGAGGTACGTCTTTAGAACTGAGTCTCTGACAGCTCACCTGGTGCCACCTTAACAGCTGGGAAAACCCACACCCCGCCTCACCCCCTTCTCTGACTGGGCAGCCGGCTTCCTTCTGACAGGTGAATTGAGATTTTCCTCTTGGCATTTTCTGGATTCTGTTTTACAGCTGATCAAACAGGCGTTAACCACCTGGGAGCCAAGAAGCTGAGCTTCCTGGAGCAGCCCGCTGGGCCATGCCGCGACCTTCGGAGGTGCAGATGGGACACCGGCAGAGCCCTCGAGTAAGAAGCACTGAAAGGGTGCAGTCAAGGCTGTTTTTAGCAGACTGGGCTCAAGAGCGTCGGGCGGTCATGTAAGAGAGAAGTCTGGATTAGAGTGAAATCAGGCTAAAGAGAACACAGATAAAAAGATGAAAGAAGGGAGGAGGAAAGGTCAGAGCAGAGCCAAAAGGACCAAAACAACAACAACAAAGGCAAGCTCAAGTTCACCCTGATGAACGCCTGTTCATTTGTGTTGTCACAGCTGGGAGGCGGGGGCTACGGGCGGCTAGAGAGCAAAGTCAGGGATGCTGTTCAGCACCTCACACTACACAGGACACACCCACCTCCAAGGACCGCCCAGCCCCAAATGTCAGTAGGGCTGAGGTTGGAAGCCCCAGGCTGGAGGGTCCAAGCAGCAACAGAGGATGCTGACCCATCTGCAAAGTCCTGGCTCCCTCCTGCCCACGGGCCAGTGGCATCTCCAGGAACCAAGCTGCTCTGTCTCCCGGGGCAGAGGTCAACGGCAGCGGTCAGGAGAGACAGGGGCTCCCGCCCAAAAGGGCAGAGGGATGGGGAGCATGCCGGAGAAAGAAACAGGTGCTCTTTACAAAAAAAGTCAAGGCAGCAGAGGAAAGCTATATGGAGAGGAAAGGTAAAACGCGGTGAAATGAAGGGACGAGTCAAGGAAAGGCGGCTAGGAGTCCCTCCGGGAGAACAACGGCTGTGAGGAAACACGACGGGACGTGAGGTGCGCTTAGGAGAGAGAGCAGACGAAGCCTGTTCACGGGGAGTGTGCGGGAGATGCTCAGCAGGATGAGGTCCTGTTCTAAGGAACGTGCGGACAGCTGAGGAGAAAACAGGACAGTTCTAGACAAAGACCAGAGAGGGAGAGAAATCACAGAAAGAACATGTAGAGCAAGTAAGAGACACGTGACTGAGGAAATCGGGGTAGTGAGGCGGGACAGAAGCTTCCACGGGAAGGCGGGGGGCGGAGTGGGCAGGGGATGGCATCTGTCTGTCCCAGCAGCTGGGCTGAACACTGAGAGCTAAGAGAGCCCCTGCCCGCTTTCTTTAGCAGCTGGCACCTGGAAACGGCGGATGGCCTGGAGGCAGGGGACACACCAGGAGAATGGAGCTGTGGGCAGGGCGCGCCAGCCCCTCCCCGGCTTGCATGCACGGATGCACCGGCCCCAGATGCGTCATTTTGCAGACTCCACGTCTGCGTAAAGAACTGCCACAGCGCCCACCTGCTCTGCTCCGGGACGGGGCTGGAGCCTCCGCAGCAGGACAGGAGGGTGGTCTCCAGGCCTCTCATATGAGGAGCGAGCGGCGAGGGGTGGTCTTCCTGCTGTGACATGAACACTTGGCTGAGTCTTACTGACTCGTTAACCAGCTAGCTGGTCCTGAGACCCGGGGGAGTCATTTCCGTCTCTGCAGATCTCAGGTTCCTTGTGGGCAAATGGACAAGAAAAATAGGCCTACATGGTTTTCAGGCTTTTTCTCTGGAGCTAACACGCAACGCTGCTTCTACGGAACTTTAGAAAAGTTGCTAAGTGTATTCGCTTTTTAAATGGTTTTGTTTGTCAATGGGCTCCATTTTCATAATTGGTGTCCTATGGCAGAAAACCACTGCCTTAGAGTCGGCCAGACCTTAGGTCAAAACCCGGATTAGACACTGGCTTCAGGCACAAGAATGACTCAGTTTTTTCATCCATGAAATGGGAACAATGATGTCTATCCAGCAGGATCATCGTGAGGATCAGAGGTGGTGCATGAGACACAGAGCAAACCCTCAGTAAATGGGAATCCTTATCGTGGCTGGACAGTAAGCTCCTAGGACACAGGGTTTCCAAGAAGAGAGTTTTGCTCACAGGTATCATTCTGGAAACATGCTCTTGCTGGATGGAAAATCCCCGAATAGCAGAGGAAAAACAGAGAGGGCTACTGCTTTAGGATTAATGTTTTCCCCCAAGTTTAAGTGCCCTGCAAGATGTTACTGTAATCAGTATTTGAAAAGAAAGACTTCTTTATTGAATAAGTTTGGAGACATTTTGGATTAACTCGATTAAATGCAGGGCTCTTCAGAATCTTTGATCAGTCGTTATACACCATGGATCTCCAAATGGGTAATAGAGCACACACAGTTTTTAAAACTTATTTGAACACAGTACATGTTTCCTCCCTACAGAAATATCTATTAACCTCTCAGAGACCATCGGTGTTAGTCTGAAGACAATTTCAGAAAGAGGTGTGTACACAGACACCTCCTTTGCTTACCCAGCCAGATGTCAGCCATGGAAAGACCCAAGTATCCATACATCCTACCCACGATTCTCATTGATCATTATCAGAGAGCATCCAAAGTCGCATGAGTCTTCCTTCTTTCTTTCAACCAGCAGTGAACTTGCTCGCAGACGCCTCCCACCCACATCTGAGCCTCGTATCCTTCCATCAGTACCAGCTTCCTCACAGAACACTGTAGATCTTTGTTGGGGGTTTCTTTTCCTGCTTCCCAGCCCCTCCCCAAGCTCCATTCCTCACCCACCCACCCTACCCCCTTTCCGGGCACTCTGCTCTCAGGACTGGGCGGTGGACGGCCTGGGACGCCCAGGACCACTAACTGCACCCGGCAGGCAGCCCCGGTCCAGCTTGCTGATCTGCCTGCCGCTGCATCTACGTCAGCAAATTAAGAACTTGTTACCTGATGCCTGTCAGAAATAAATGAGAAGTGAGGAGCAGGGGGAGGTGGTAGGGAGGCGAGGCGAAGGGATGATTGTAGATAAATTTCCAATTTTTCATAAGACGGGGAACAAATGTTAAAGATGAGGAAAAGAAGGTCCGCTAAGTACAGCTGCACTGACCGACCAGCCCCGGCCAAGCTGGTGGAGGAGGGAGACCAAAGGGCTTCTTGGGACGGGTGAGGGTCCAGGAAGAACCCACCTGCCAAGACCGTCCACTGGGAAGGGCAAGGCCCCTTGACTCCCTGGAGTTCCCTCTGTACTGGCAGGAGGGCAGGTGAGGCAGAACCTCAGGCTCAGGGGCATTTCCTGTTCCCAGATTCTGGGTTCCTCCATGTTCATCAGGAAGACTTTGTTCTCCTGCGGGGAGGGGGCCAGCAGCAACAGGGGGCCCCGCCCCCCAGTTAATCACTCTCCGCATTTGACTCCACCCTCTTTGAGAAGGAAGCAAATTCCAAGCCTAGTAAATACATAGTAGACTCATCATATCTCAAAGCACTTCATATACACAGCATCAAATCAAGGAAAAACAAGCATTTATGATCTGATTTAGCTTTGCAATAACCCTGTGAGGGAGGCAGTGCAAGTTATGGGTCTCCCCATTTCACACCTGAGGATACTGAGACCCAGAGGGATAAAAACTTCATACGAAGTCAAACAGTCCATGAGGATTGGAGAGGACTCCGTGAGGACAGCCGTCATCACATGAATAAGTTTCAGTATGTGATGGAAGGGTGATACGGGTTGTAGGTTAAGAAAATACTGACCCTCCTATTTCTGGAAAGGACAGATTAGGTCATTCAGCCAGCCCTCCTATTGAAAACCCCTGAAAGAGCTAATTAAGACACATTTTACATCCTTCCTAAAAGCACCAAAGAGATTCCTTCCTGGTATGGAATTACCAGACCTTGAATTAAAGGGAAAACAGGAATCAAGAGACAGCTGGCCCCTAATCTGAGGGCATTTGCTGAATTTGTCGGACAACCTCAAAGGCCAGGGGAACAGAAACCGAAATTCGAGACCTCTTTGAAGTGGGGTGTGTCTAATAGGAAAACATTGCTATAATCAGTTGAGGCCTCAGGAGGCCTCATCCCCAAGATGAGAGTGAATTGAAAGTCGAACATCCTTCCAAGAAAGTGCATCATGGTTTGAACTACCTGGGTTACCCAGGGAACAAGAAGACCTTAATTTAGTTTAAAGTGATTTTGAACAGAGTCCCCCAACCATCTTGCAGACACAAACCCTCATCATCTCTGGAGGAAAATACTTTAATCCTAGGGCTTAAATAGTTTCAAGCTTTTTTTTGTTTGTTTTCTAAACACAATGACCATCATACAGCAAAACATAAGTAGGCACACAAGAAACACGATATTAAGAGGGAGCGAAGCATAAGGTAGATGACAAAAAACAGACTCACAGATACGTTAGATAAAAAAAATGTATGAAACAGAGACTGTAAAACAGCCACGCTTATTTTACACAAAGAGATGAATGAAAAGCCTGAAAAATCTTCATGGAAAATGAAACTGAAGAGTAAATAGCATATTTGAGGAAAACAAAATAAGACTTCTCAAAGCAAAAAAATTATATATAATAAATGAGATTAAAAATACCAATGGAAAAGTTTAAAAGATGTGACACAGCTAAAGAGAGGATCAGTTAGCTGTAGGATAAGTAAGAAGACATTATCCCATAAGTAGAATGGAGAGACACAAAGGTAGAGAATGTAAAGGAATTAGTAAGGGACACAGATTGAAGGAGAAGGCCCAGGACATTCAGGAAGGAAACCCAGAAGGAGAAGAGAAAGGGAGAAAGGGATAGGAGAAAAGAGGTAATGGACGAGAATTTTCCATGAACTAACAGAAACATCAATCCACAAATTCAAGAATACCAACAAATCCCGAGGAATATAAAAATAGAAATCTACACCTAGACACAGCAGAGAGAAATTGCAAATGAAAACAAACAAACAAACAACAACAACAACAAAGAAAAAGTCTTAAAAGCAACAAGGATTGTTGGAGGTGGTGGAGGAAGATAGATCATGTCCATGGGAGCAAAATTAAGATTGAAGACTGGGGACTTCCCTGGTGGCACAGTGGTTAAGAATCCACCTGCCAATGCAGGGGACACGGGTTCAAGCCCTGGTCCGGGAAGATCCCACATGCCGCGGAGCATCTAAGCCCGTGTGCCGCAACTACTGAGCCTGCGCTCTAGACCCCGCGAGCCACAACTACTGAAGTCCTTGCGCCTAGAGCCTGTGCTCCGCAACAAGAGAAGCCACTGCAATGAGAAGCCTGCGCAACGCAACGAAGAGTAGCCCCTGCTCGCTGCAACTAGAGAAAGCCCGCGAACAGCAACGAAGACCCAACGCAGCCATAAATAAATAAATAAAAACACTTATATGATAAGCCATAAAAAAAATGTATATATATGTTTAACTGAATCACTTTGCTGTACAGTGGAAATTAACACAATGTTGTAAATCTACTATACTTCAATTAAGAAAAACTATATTCTTAATTATACTGTAGGTCAGCAACGGCCATGAATTTGGAATGGTGGCAGACAAATTTAAAATATTCTGACATCCTTGGACTGTCAGAGGCAGGTAAAGATACTAATTATAGTTACTCTTCGTAAAGTTAAAGGAAAGACCATCGAGGAGGGCTCATGGCTGTATCCTTGACCTGTGTTAACACTTTGGGGCTGGGAATCTCCTTCACCAGGAGATTCAGGCTCCCGACTTCTTGCCTCTCTCTCACCTTAATATCTCTGTGGCTTTAAAGATGCTTTCCAGCGTTTAAGAGAAGGGAGCTTTCCAGAGGAGAGGAAGGGACAGAAGCCATGACATCTAATCCAAAGGAACAAATTCCAAAACCTGAACCAAGAGACCAGACCTCTGGGAACCTCTTCCTGCCACCCGTCCGTTTGGGTACCACAGCCAAGGAGACAGCCCACTCTACCTAGGATGCAAACCTTGTCCACTTCCAGCGGGCCTGTGGCCTCCCCAGCAGACCAGCTGGGGCCAGGCAGCCCCTGTCTTCCCCAGAGATTCCTTCTCCAGTTGGCGGGATGGCTGCATATTCCAGACAGCAGAGTAATCATCTCCACAAGGCTGGGACAGGCCTTCCCAGTAACCCCCCTACACACACACACACACACACACACACACACACACACACACTATATTCTAGCCTTCAGCCTTGTTCTGTCCCTGTGTTTTATTGCAATGGCATCTTCCTTCATGAAGATCATTTACAATATGATTGCTTTGCCGATGCCAGCTCAGAGAGGCTCTGGAGAGAAAAGACAAGGCCAAAATCACTTTCGGAGGTACAGGTGCATCCATGGAAATGAACTGACACAGAGACAGGTGGTGTGTGAAGAATTTTACAGCAGAGTGATGACTGGCTGGAGGTCCACACCAGAAGCAAGGGGTGTGCTGTAGCACTGGCTGGGAAACGCTGGGCTGAGATGCCTTCCTTCGAGATACCTAACACAGATGACATTTCCCCCGGGGGAAAGCAGTCCCTGGCATTGCCCTTTCCTGCACGTCACCGTCCAGCTGAGGCAGGGTGCTCGGCATGGGTGTGATTGGCAGAATAGGTGGGGAGAAGCTTGCACAGCAACAGCTGAAAGTCTCTGTGCTTGGTGGCTGACACATGTCCCCTCCTGGCGTCTGTGGGCACGCTGCACTTGCTGCATTTAGCTGGAATTGCTTTGTTTGGACCTGATGCCTGGTGGACCATTGAGGGTCACCAGCTTGATCTGATGGTTATTTCAGAGGTGGGGGCATTTCTGGGACCTCAGCTTCTGATGTCTTCCTAAAAAAACGCCTTCGGGGGGGAAACCAAGCAAACACACAAACAGCACTTCTGAAGTTCACAGCAGTGCTGAAGGGAAGCAGGTCCTGGGCTAAGCCAGGGGCCAGGCTGGCCCTACCCTCCCTCCACAAAGGCATAAGGCGGTACCCCACCTCAGGACGCTTCCTGTGCTCAGAGGAAAGACCATTTTAAATAACAGTCATGTATTAAAGCAAGGGGAGAAGAAAAAAAAAAACTCAAGGGCTATAGCACTGCCACAGTTTTAAATTATAGTGTAGGAGGATAAAAATAAAAGAGAGAGAGGGGAAGACAGCAAGGGAAAAATTGCCATTGTTTTATGAAGCAGATGGGAAAGTTCAGGGGATCAGAAAAAGACTATTATTATCTCAACTCTGCAGTGACAAGCCAGGAGAAGGATGTACAGTTTTTTCCCCTGTCGTTCCCTGAGAAGGGGCCGCTGGTGGGATTGATTTTGAATGCAGTTTAAGGGCGGGAGTTGTGAGCAACAGGGGTAGAATTAAGGAGTAAGCAGGCATGCATGGCTGCAGAGCAGTTACTCTTAATTTCTCCATTTTCTCCCGTGTGTGGGTGCTTTGGACTGTGATCATTTAATGTCATTTCAGGGCCCGCTCTGCGGGGCCGACGGGCAGAAGGTGACGTCCTTGGAAGATCCCAGGAATTAAGAGCTGAGAGAGACCTTTCGGAGAGGTTAACAATTTTAATATAAGGTTAAAGAAATACATGGGATAAAACTCCATGAGGTAGAAAGTGTGAGCTAAATTTTCAGCTCCAATAAAGGGAAGGGATCAGAGAATAGAATAGAAGAGAGAGAGAGAGAGAGAGAGAGAGAGAGAGAAACCTACAAATGTGTAGAGGGCTAACCTCTTAGATTCAGAAGAAAAAGGTACTCATCTCTAAATCAAGGGTCACTTGGAGGGCCAACTCCTCCTGGCGGACCTTTTCCACACTTGATCTTGATGATCTTTTCCTTCTGAATCCCTCACAGAATCTGAATCTAAACCATTCATTCATTTTGCATTTTACTGCATTTGTTTTTCTTATTCATTCATTCAACAAACATTTATTGGAAAGAAGAGATATTTCTTAAAGGAAAGGGAATCAGCATTTACTGGCACTTATTTTATGTTCAGTATCATTCTTAGTTTCCTGTTCCATATATTACCTCATGGATGTCTTATAACCTGCCCTTTAAGGAAGGTACTTATCCCATATTCCATCAGAGAAGAGGAAATTGATCCAGGCACAAGTAGGTTATAGGATTCAGCCGGGGTTTCACAGCACATAAGTGGCTGCTCTGGGATTGAAACCCAAATTTGTCTAATTCCAGGGCCCCTGCTCCCAGGCTCTGGGCTGGATAGCTGTGAAAGGATGGAGGTTCTATAGTCTCTGCTCTGAAAAACTCACTGTCTCTCCAGGGAGCTGGACATGCAAATAGATAACACACCTCTGTGTGATGAACCTTGGAAGTGAGGCGGGTGCATGTCCAGCTCGCACCCAGGGGAGCCCAGGAAAGGAGCTGTGCTTTGGGGGTGCCAAGGGGGGGTTCCCAAAGTAGGTGCGTGTAAACTGAAGGATTGCAGGGTGAGCGGGAGGTTTGGGGGGGGATGGAGCGGGGTTCTGGGCATAGGGAGGGGCATCTGCAGGGACAGGAATGTAGTGGGTCTGGCCTGGGACCCCTGCAGGGGCCGTGGAGGAAAAGGGCAGAAGTGAGGCTCTGCTTAGGGTTTGCTGGGTGTGTTATTCATCTTTGATCACGTCACTCACTTTCAGCGCACAATTCTGGGTTTGTTTCCAAGGTACGTGTAAGCAATTAAGAGGAGTAGGTGTGCGGTCGGTCGGCGTGAGAGGGGACGGGCTCTGGGTCCCAGGATTGAGACTGGGCACATTTAGGATTCTGCTGGCGTGTTACTCATCTTTGGTCACTTTACCATCTTTGTCCAGGTTATTTTCAACTTCTTCCCAACTTATGTCTCCCAGTAGGTGTGTGTTTGAGAAACACAAAATTATTTGAATGATATCCAAAGAGAAACAACTTGAAAATAAGAGAGGGAGCCAAACACAGAATCGGGGGGTGGGGGAGGGACGCCTCCTGATCAGAATATGGGCGTTTTCTTCCGGCTCCTCGTTGAGTTCTGCTCTGGGATCTTGAAGAAATCATGGGAGCTTGTAGCTGCGCTGTGGTGCTTAACCCTAAGGGAGGGAAATGCCCAACCCTGGGCTGCTGGGAGCTTTCAGCGTAAATAGCCAAGGGTGGTCTAGCCTCTTGACTCTGGATGTATGATTGTGTGTATACAGATAAGCACACATGCGCACACTCATGCACACCTTCTCTCTCTCTCTCTCTCCCTGCCGGCCGGGCTGGGACTCTCCCACCCACCAGGGGGGAGATGGAGGCTGGGCCCCAGGCCAGGACCAGCCTCCAGCTCCGGGAGCACCAAGAGATTCTTCCCAGGGGTCTCCCGCGGGCACAGCCGGCTCCTCCGGCAGCACTAATGAAGCTGTGGGCCTGAGGCCATAGCCTCCACTAGCTCCAGCTCAGTCTTCCATTTGCCTGTCACTCCCTCCAGCCTGGGGCAGCGACTGCATCAAACCCTCCAGGACGGGCACCCGGCCCCGGGGAGGAAAGCACCTGGGGCAGCAGCTGGGAGGACTAAGTGCAGTGGAGCCCAGGAGGCCTCCTGGTCCCACCTCCTCCCCCGCCCTGAATGCAAGTTCCCCAGGAGTTAGGAGAGGCGGGAGGGCATTGGGAAGACTGGCTGGAGTGGGGTGCACAGAGAGTTGGTGGGAAGGAAGGATGAGGCTACTGATGGAAGCAACAACTCCCCTCCAGGCAGCGGGCAGCGGGAGACACCGATTCCCAGGCCCCAGGCCCTGCACTGTCGCCTGCCCCCGGTCTGCAGGCTGGGGGACAGAAATGCTTTCCTAACTGCTGGCCCCTCATGTCCTGCACCTCCCCCGGGCGTGTTCCCACACCCCTTTATCCACGTGTGTAAAGGCAGCTGCCTTCCAGCATCTGGCCTGCCCACCCCGGCCTCCCCGGTCCGCCCTACCCAGCCTCGACTTCCCTGCACTTGAACTTCCAGGCCCCTTTGACCTCCTGCCTGATTGCTTTTCCCTGGCCCCGAGCTGCCCCTCCTCCATTCCCCTGACCCCTCAGCGGCCTCTGTACCCTTTTCCCCTCCTCCAGCAGCTTCCCAGGGACAGTGCCAGCCCGGCCCAGCGAGCCTCATCCTCTGCCAGGCCTGGGAGGGGCCCGGGAGTCTCCCTGCCTAATCCAGCAGCTATTGCTTCAGAGCACTTAATATTCACGACAGATAGAACATTTCACGGCGAATTGGACGCACATTCAACTGGAAATGAAAATTTTATGACTGTTCTCACTTGGAGCCGCAGATTATACCAGCTGAGAAAACACAGGCGCGGACGTACAACCCGTGAACTGTAAAGTATATTAATAATGAAACCACAGCCTGGGAAATGAAGGCTTTATTCTGTTTATATTCTGCTCCATTAATAGAAGGCACTCTGGCTAGCTCCGCCCCATTAGCCAGCCATCTGTGCCCTGAACACGGGGGCTGGGGGCACCGGGCTCCCTCCCGGTCCAGTACATTGTGGATGCAGGACTCAGTGCGACACCTGGGCTGAGCCTGCAGCTCCAGTGCCAGAGAGGCTGAGGGTGGTTCTAAGCAGAAGGGATCTGTGTCCTTATTCGGATGGCGAGGTTGGAAAGAGAACATCAGCACACCATCCAGAACCAGCGGGCATTTAGCCCAACGGCCAGGGAGAGGGAGAGTGGGATCCAATGTTCAGTGGTCCTTAAGGTGGGGTGTGGGATCACCACTCAAGAATTACCTGGGGTACGTGTTTAAAATGCAGATTTCTAGGGGAAAATGTCTGGACCTGCCTAAGAGGCAAGAGACCATTGTTTCGGGGTGCGCAAGGAGAGGGGATTCAGAGCACCGCCTAAATGAGCTCCAGAGATGGGCGCGAGCCGCGGCGATCAGCGCGGACCCCAGAGACGGGCATGGGATGCTAAGGCTGCTGCTGCCGCCACCAAGAAGCCTGTGTGCGAGCACAGGTCACTATCCACACCGCCCTCCCGGGAGCCTGTGCAGCCCGCCACTGCCAGGGTCCCGTGATCCAGGGACAACTTCCCCGGGAGAACGCGCGGCGCGCCTCGGGCTGGTGCAACGTCACGCCGGCCTCTGCCGCCGCAGGCTCGCCCTGCATCCGTATCCCTCCCTCCCCCCGGCGTGAGTGAGCCAGAGCCCCCGAAGCAGCTGCTCCTTTAACCCCGTCCTGTGTGAGCGAAGAACAGACGCCCTCAGGTGACCTACACGCAGAGGCGGGTCCAAATCCAAAGCTGAATCCCAGGAGCTGTGCAAACAAAGAAGAGGAAGGGAAATCTCTCCCAGCAGCCTCAGAAGCAGCGGATTAAAGCTCCACAAACAACTTGATGTACCCTGCATCTCTGGAATACCTGAATAGACAACGAGTCATCCCAAAATTGAGGCGGTGGACTTTGGGAGCAACTGTAGACTTGGGCCATGTGGCTGACAGGGTCTTGGTGCTCCGGCCGGGTGTCAGGCCTGTGCCTCTGAGGTGGGAGAGCCAAGTTCAGGACATTGGTCCACCAGAGACCTCCCGGCTCCACGTAATATCAAAGGGCGAAAGCGCTCCCAGAGATATTCATCTAAACGCTAAGACCCAGCTTCACTCAACGACCAGCAAGCTACAGTGCAGGACACCCTATGCCAAACAACTAGCAAGACAGGAACACAACCCCACCCATTACCTGAGAGGCTGCCTAAAATCATAATAAGGTCACAGACACCCCAAAACACACCACCGGACTCGGTCCTGCCCACCAGAAAGACAAGATCCAGCCTCATCCACCAGAACACAGGCACCAGTCCCCTCCACCAGGAAGCCTACACAACCCACTGAACCAACCTTAGCCACTGGGGGGCAGACACCAAAAACAATGGGAACTATGAACCTACAGCCTGTGAAAAGGAGACCTCAAACACAGTAAGTGAAGCAAAATGAGAAGACAGAAACACACAGCAGATGAAGGAGCAAGGTAAAAACCCACCAGACCAAACAAATGAAAATAGGCAGTCTACCTGAAAAAGGATTCAGAGTAATGATAATAAAGATGATCCAAAATCTTGGAAATAGAATGGAGAAAATACATGAAACGTTTAACAAGGATGTAGAAGAACTAAAGAGCAAACAAACAATGATCAACAACACAATAAATGAAATTAAAAATTCTCTAGAAGGAATCAATAACAGAATAACTGAGGCAGAAGAATGGATAAGTGACCTGGAAGATAAAATAGTGGACATAACTACAGCAGAGCAGAATAAAGAAAAAAAAATTAAAAGAATTGAGAACAGTCTTAGAGACCTCTGGGACAACATTAAATGCACCAACATTTGAATTATGGGGGGCCCAGAAGAAGGAGAGAAAACGAAGGGACTGAGAAAATATTTGAAGAGATTATAGTTGAAAACTTCCCTAATATGGGAAAGGAAATAGTCAATGAAGTCCAGGAAGCGCAGAGAGTCCCATAAAGGATAAATCCAAGGAGAAACATGCCAAGACATATATTAATCAAACTATCAAAAATTAAATGCAAAGAAAAAATATTAAAAGCAGCAAGGGAAAAACAACAAATACATACAAGGGAATCCCCATAAGGTTAACAGCTGATCTTTCAGCAGAAACTCTGCAAGCCAGAAGGGAGTGGCAGGACATATTTAAAGTGATGAAAGGGAAAAACCTACAACCAAGATTACTCTACCCAGCAAGGATCTCATTCAGATTCGACGGAGAAATTAAAACCTTTACAGAAAAGCAAAAGCTAAGAGAATTCAGCACCACCAAACCAGCTTTACAACAAATGCTAAAGGAACTTCTCTAGAGAGGAAACATAAGAGAAGGAAAAGACCTACAATAACAAACCCAAAACAATTAAGAAAATGGTAATAGGAACATACATATCGATAATTACCTTAAATGTAAATGGATTAAATGCTCCAACCAAAAGATATAGACGGGCTGAATGGATAAAAAACAACCCCCATATATATGCTGTCTACAAGAGACCCACTTCAGACTGAGGGACACATACAGACTGAAAGTGAGGGGATGGAAAAAGATATTCATTGCAAATGGAAATCAAAAGAAAGCTGGAGTAGCAATTCTCATATCAGACAAAATAGACTTTAAAATAAAGACTATTACAAGAGACAAAGAAAGACACTACACAATGATCAAGGGATCAATCCAAGAAGAAGCCATAACAATTGTAAATATTTATGCACCCAACATAGGGGCACCACAATACATAAGGCAAATGCTAACAGCCATAAAAAGGGAAATCGTCAGTAACACAATCATAGTAGGGGACTTTAACGCCCCACTCTCACCAATGGACAGATCATCCAAAATGAAAATAAATAAGGAAACACAAGCTTTAAATGATACATTAAACAAGATGGACTTAATTGATATTTATAGGACATTCCATCCAAAAACAACACAATACACTTTCTTCTCAAGTGCTCATGGAACATTCTCCAGGACAGATCATATTTTGGGTCACAAATCAAGCCTTGGTAAATTTAAGAAAATTGAAATCTATCAAGTATACTATCAAGTATCTTTTCCGACCACAACACTATGAGACTAGATATCAATTAAAGGAAAAAATCTGTAAAAAATACAAACACATGGAGGCTAAACAATACACTACTGAATAACCAAGAGATTACTGGAGAAATCAAAGAGGAAATCAAAAAATACCTAGAAACAAATGACAATGAAAACACGATGACCCAAAACCTTTGGGATGCAGCAAAAGCAGTTTTAAGAGGGAAGTTTATAGCAATACAATCCTACCTCAAGAAACAAGAAACATCTCAAATAAACAAGCTAACCTTACACCTAAAGCAATTAGAGAAAGAAGAACAAAAAAAACTCCCAAAGTTAGCAGAAGGAAAGTAATCATAAAGATCAGATCAGAAATAAATGAAAAAGAAATGAAGGAAACGATAGCAAAGATCAATAAAACTAAAAGCTGGTTCTTTGAGAAGATAAACAAAATCGATAAACCGTTAGCCAGACTCATCAAGAAAAAAAGGGAGAAGACTCAAATCAATAGAATTAGAAATGAAAAAGGAGAAGTAACAACCGACACTGCAGAAATACAAAGGATCATGAGAGATTACTACAAGCAAATCTATGCCAATAAAATGGACAACCTGGAAGAAATGGACACATTCTTAGAGAAGCACAACCTTCCGAGACCGAACCAGGAAGAAATAGAAAATATGAACAGAACAATCACAAGCACTGAAATTGACACTGTGATTAAAAATCTTCCAACAAACAAAAGCCCACGACCAGATGGCTTCACAGGTGAATTCTATGCAACATTTAGAGAAGAACTAACACCTATTCTTCTCAAACTCTTCCAAAATATAGCAGAGGGAGGAACACTCCCAAACTCATTCTACGAGGCCACCATCACCCTGATACGAAAACCAGACAAAGATGTCACAAAGAAAGAAAACTACAGGCCAATATCACTGATGAACACGGATGCAAAAATCCTCAACAAAATACTAGCAAACAGAATCCAGCAGCACATTAAAGGATCATACACCATGATCAAGTGGGGCTTATTCTAGGAATGCAAGGATTCTTCAATATATGCAAATCAATCAATGTGATACACCATATTAACAAATTGAAGGAGAAAAAACATGATCATTCAATAGATGCAGAAAAAGCTTTCAACAAAATTCAACACCCATTTATGATAAAAACCCTCCAGAAAGTAGGCATAGAGGGAACTTACCTCAACATAATAAAGGCCATATATGACAAACCCACAGCCAACATCGTTCTCAATGGTGAAAAACTGAAACCATTTCCACTAAGATCAGGAACAAGACAAGACTGTCCACTCTCACCACTATTATTCAACATCGTTGTGGAAGTTTTAGCCACAGCAATCAGAGAAGAAAAAGAAATAAAAGGAATCCAAATCGGAAAAGAAGAAGTAAAGCTGTCATTGTTTGCAGATGACCTGATACTATACACACAGAATCCTAAAGATGCTACCAGAAAACGACTAGAGCTAATCAATGAATTTGGTAAAGTAGCAGGATACAGAATTAATGCACAGAAATCTCTTGCATTCCTATACATGAATGATGAAAAATCTGAAAGAGAAATTAAGGAAACACTCCCATTTACCATTGCAACAAAAAGAATAAAATACCTAGGAATAAACCTACCTAAGGAGACAAAAGACTTGTATGCAGAAAACTATAAGACACTGATGAAAGAAATTAAAGATGATACAAATAGATGGAGAGATATACCATGTTCTTGGATTGGAAGAATCAACACTGTGAAAATGACTATACTATCCAAAGCAATCTACAGATTCAATGCAATCCCTATCAAACTACCAATGGCATTTTTCACAGAACTAGAACAAAAAATTTCACAATTTGTATGGAAACACAAAAGTCCCCAAATAGCCAAAGCAATCTTGAGAAAGAAAAACGGAGCTGGAGGAATCAGGGTCCCAGACTTCAGACTATACTACAAAGCTACAGTCATCAAGACAATATGGTACTGGCACAAAAACAGAAATATATCAATGGAACAGGATAGAAAGCCCAGAGATAAACCCTCGCACATATGGTCACCTTATTTTTGATAAAGGAGGCAAGAATATACAATGGAGAAAAGACAGCCTCTTCAATAAGTGGTGCTGGGAAAACTGGACAGCTACAAGTAAAAGAATGAAATTAGAACACTCCCTAACACCATACACAAAAATAAACTCAAAATGGATTAAAGACCTAAATGTAAGGCCAGACACTATAAAACTCTTAGAGGAAAACATAGGTAGAACACTCTATGACATAAATCACAGCAAGATCCTTTTTGACCCACCTCCTAGAGAAATGGAAATAAAAACAAAAATAAACAAATGGGACCTAATGAAACTTTAAAACTTTTGCACAGCAAAAGAAACCATAAACAAGATGAAAAGACAACCCTCAGAATGGGAGAAAATATTTGCAAATGAAGCAACTGACAAAGGATTAACCTCAAAATTTACAAGCAGCTCATGCAACTCAATATCAAAAAATAAACAACCCAATCCAAAAATGGGCAGAAGACCTAAATAGACATTTCTCCAAAGAAGATATACAGATTGCCAACAAACACATGAAAGAATGCTCAACATCACTAACCATGAGAGAAATGCAAATCAAAACTACAATGAGGCATCTCCTCACACAAGTCAGAATGGTCATCAGCAAAAAATCTACAAACAATAAATGCTGGAGAGGGTGTGGAGAAAAGGGAACCCTCTTGCACTGTTGGTGGGAATGTAGATTGATACAGCCACTATGGAGAACAGTATGCAGGTTCCTTAAAAAACTAAAAGTAGAACTACCATACGACCCAGCAATCCCACTACTGGGCATATACCCTGAGAAAACCATAATTCAAAAAGAGTCACGTACCACAATGTTCATTGCAGCACTATTTACAATAGCCAGAACATGGAAGCAAACTAAGTGTCCATCGACAGATGAATGGATAAAGAAGATGTGGCACATATATACAATGGAATATTACTCAGCCAGAAAAAGAAATTAAATTGAGTTATTTGTAGTGAGGTGGATGGACCTAGACTCTGTCATACAGAGTTAAGTCAGAAAGAGAAAAACAAATACCGTATGCTAACACATATATATGGAATCTAAAAAAAAAAAAAAAAAAGGTTCTGAAGAACCTAGGGGCAGGACAGGAATAAAGATGCAGACATAGAGAATGGACTTGAGGACATGGGGAGGGGGAAGGGTAAGCTGGGAAGAACTGAGAGAGTGGCATGGACATAAACACAATACCAAATGTAAAATAGATAGCTAGTGGGAAGCAGCCGCATAGCACAGGGAGATCAGCTTGGTGCTTTGTGTCCACCTAGAGGGGTGGGATAGGGAGGGTGGGAGGGAGACACAAAAGGGACGAGATATGGGGATATATGTATATGTATAACTGATTCACTTTGTTATACAGCAGAAACTAACACACCATTGTAAAGCAATTATACTCCAATAAAGATGTTAAAAAAAAATGCAGATTTCTAGACCCATCCCAGAACAAATGAATCAATCTATTGCATTATTTAGCAAAATTTGAGAAGTGCTGTCCCGAGTTCATAAAACTCTAGATGAAATAACCGCATCACTTTTCCAGTCAGCTGCCTTCAGTATGGAGACAGCGATCACCACCTCTGGTCCAGACACAAAGCCTAAATTCTTCCAGCCTGATTGCATTGCCTGAGGCAGGTACCAGGGCAAGAACACATATTCAAGGTCATTCAGGGATGACCCAGGGATAGGGGGCTCCCGGGGGCACAGGTGGCTGAGTGACTGGGCATCTCTCCTGTCTGCCCTGAGCAGTGATTGGGCGGCTGCCTCGGAGGCACCTTCGGCAGGTGTGGCTGGGAGCCCCAGCTTCAAGTGGCAGGGCGCCCATGTTGTTCCCTGTCAGCCCCAGCCTGGGATGATTTATGGATCTGCAGTGTAATTAGAGACAACTGGAAAGAATTCAAGAATCAGATGAACCCATCCTGGGAGCCCTAGAGATGGGACAGCAGATGGCAGAGACAAAAACGAACCCGGGACCCTTTGGTGAGGGAGGGTCTGGACCCTGGCAGCTCCCTTGTTCCACATCCCCTGCCTCTGCGCTGAGCCTGGCAGGGCTCTGAGCCACATTTCAGGGCTGGAGAGTCTGCATCGTGATATGCTAGCCCTAAAATTCTCCCCCGACTATTGGGCAAGACCCTCCAGGCTCCCTGGCTGAACCAGTGGCCCACGGTCGGTCAAAAAGTTAGGCAGATGGTCAGTTCTGGCAGTGGTCAAAACACACTGTCCTAAGTTGCCCAAGTACATTGGAAGGTCATCTCACTCATTTTCCTGCTTTCAGCTGGACTAAATGAAGCCAGCAAAGGAAATGAACACCAGCTCCCATTCAGAGAAGCTGGCTTCTCCAGTCACCTTTGACGCTGATTGTTTCATGGGCCTCTGTGCATGAGGATGGGAACATTGCTGCAGAGTGACTCTGCTCTCGGAGGCCAGCCATGCAGAGAATTATCAGGAAGGATAGAAAGGGACCCGCTGGCACTCACAGGCACAAGGAGTGCCACCATGTACCTCTTACAGTGCCACATTGTCCCAGCGTGTTTGATGAACACTGAAAAATTCATTTCAACCACATAGGGTGTGAACCTTTATGATTTGTAAACCTAAATCCTCCAAGACAAACTGGGGTCTACCAACTTCTTACCAAGCTCTTGGAGAAAGCCCCCCTCCTCCAGATTTTGCGCTAAGACCTGGCCAAGGATTTGAAATGTGACACGCTGGGGACTGCTGTTCCTGCATGAAAAAATGGGGGCCTCGAGAAGGTGGGTGATATACTCTCCCCACTAAGTTAGAAGCTGTTTCAACAGAGAGGTTGAGTGAGCTAAGATCCCTGCAGCAGTTCCTTAAACTCTGGGAGAAAAAGAAAATGGATCCTTCTTGAAACTCAGCCCCTGCATGTGAAGCCTGATGGCAGGCAATATGCCCCTTACACCCCTGTGTGTTTTCAAATACAGCTGTGTTCCCTCTGCTGCCCTCTCGGCCCCACCAGCCTGCAAATGCCACGGTTTACGCAAAGCACATCACGGAAGCTGAAACGATCGGGAGCTCCATTCCTACCGCTGCAACATGTTGACAGAATGGGGACAAGGGGACACATTTCCAAGCTCTAAATTTTATAATAATACCTCGGGGGAGTCACTGGCAAAGTTTGGCCAAAATATAATTAGTTTGCACAGCTATTAGAGGCTGATAAAGGTTTTAATTTGCAGAGTGATCTCAGGAATCTCAGATACTTGGTGTCTGTTCTTGCTTTCCTTGCAAGCAGGGTGGCTACTTGAGCCACGTGAAAGCCTCAGACCTGCGCATCTCGGGGGAGAAAGTGGAGCAGAGATTTCTTTGCTCTTTTGATAACCAGGGTAGAAGAAAGGCAGGTGAGATGCCCGATGCCTTCCTTCCTCTTCTTTCTTTGTTATTCTTTCTTTCTCCCACTGCCCACCCCTATCTCTTTCTCTTTTTTTAGCTAAGCAGAACTTTTTTAAATTTACCATTTGTCTTTACAAATTTAGAAGCTTAAAGACTTTATTCAGGATGATACCCTATTTCCAGGGAATCCAAAAGGAAAGTTCAGCCATCTTCTTGTAGGTAATTTAATTGTTAATGTGGTCCCCCCTTGAGAGTGGCTCAATAAAGCTGATAATGCAAACAGAGAAGGAGTGACTTCCAGAGGGTCCCCAGGACGGTGAAGCCTTGGCCGGCTGATGGGTTAAGGACAGAGTGACCTGTTGAGGGCTTCTGAATTCTGCTGATCAGCTGAGAGACAAACAAACATGATGAAAGAAACCAAGGAGATGGCATCAAACTACCACCCTTTATTGTGCCTCTGCAAAGTGCACTTGAACAAAGGCTGGGATGGCATCTGAGAGCAAAATGCATGTTTTACCCACAGCAATTTGCCTCTAAGTGAGAGAACACAGCACACACACTGAGACGCCCACAACAAAGGGTAGTTTACGTCTTTCCTCCCAAACGCTGCTTCTTAACAGAGCATTTCTACTGTTTATGGGCAATTGGGCTCGATGGATGTACTTGAAATCAGGGAGCAGGACGGGAGGGTGCTGTGATGGATAAAAGACTTACAGAAAAACACACGCAAAAACCTTTTGCTTTTCATGATAACTTTTAGGTCAGGCCCCCCGGATGTTTATCTGTGTCATAGATACTTTGAGTATCTAAGCATAGGGGGCGACTCATCATTCACTTCATTTTATAGAGAAAAATGGGATAGGTGATGGTAAGAGGCGAAGGTTCCAGAACAGGCACGATTACAACAAGGGCACTATATTTACAAGTTTGAATTATTCTGATTGCTCGTCCCTGCTCCATAGCCAAAACATCCCCTTAGTTACTTTGGCTCATGTAACTAGACACCACTGTATTGTACTGCTAGGAGGGGATGAAGAGAAGTAACATTAAACTTAATTACATAGTACTGTATCTAGCACATGGTAACCATTCAATAAATATGGTTAAACCTGCATCAGAACGCTAACCACGTGATTGATTATCAGCCAAATAAGATATAAAGTAAACTGTCTGCAGGACTGGGGGAAGGAGAAAACAATTAGAAATGAATGGTATCCCAATCAATGATTTATGTATCTGCCTCTCCTGCTATAAACTGTGAAATCCCTGGGGATAGTAATCATGTCTCATTTGTCTTTATTTTTCCACTCTATTTATTTTTTCCAGCTTTACTGGAAACTAGTGGATGCTAAATGAATGTTTGTCGATGGATGGATGGATGGATGGACAGATGAACCAGGGAAGGCATTATGCTCCTAAACCATATACATGTTATCCAATCACTACTGGAATACTTTGGGAGACAATACAAAATTGTCGGTTCTTTTTCTTTAATTATAATTGCATTTAAAGGGAAAATTATTATTGTTATTCTAGTCTCATAAAAAATGAAACACACACACATACACAGGCTGACATACTTCAGATGTACACCCTGAGATAAAAATAAGTTTTCAGAGGAATACAACAAAAAGCTTTGGTAGGGAAGATACACAGTAAAATATATTCCCAAATTATTCTGTCTGCCAGTTCCCATTGCTCCTGAGATTACTCATTAAATCACAAAGATTTCTCTCTCTCCCTCCCCTTCTCTCTCTTAGTAAAACTCAGAGATTCCATAAGACAGACAAGAGAGTAAACTGAGACAGGTTTTTGAGAAGCACATTAGCTCCACTCTTTAAAGAAAAAAAAAAAAACTCTAGAACTTTCTAGGGAACAATTTTGTTAATTTCAACCCTAATTACCTGGGCTTGATAAATGGAATCATTGCTTAAGTTTCAATTTTATTTAGCTTGTGTGGAGAGAAGGTTTTCGAGATCAAGAAAAGAGGTTACTTTGGGAAACTCCTAAGTGACACAGCAGAAAGTATATTTCTCTTTGGAGAACAGGATTACATTGAGATTTCAAGAGTCCGAAGTTATATTCAAGCTCTTTTGGTTCTTTCACAATTTATACAAGAAAAGTCATATCTTAGGACACTTCAGGAACACAATGTTCTCGACCCTAACAACTGAAGGCAGCGATTTCAGGCAGAGTTCCTGCTCTCCACCGGTCTTGGGATATTACTGCTGAGATAACTTCAGGCCTCGCTCACCCCGGGGCCTGTGTGGAAGTTGCCAGCACGTCACAGAGCAAAAGCTCCACAACCCCATGTGAAATGGGCCAAGCCGGCTCCGGCCTTTCTCTGCTCCAGGAGCCTCTCCCCCTTCTCCACGGGCCCTCACTTCCCCTGCGGTGGGTCTGTGCACCTGCAGCCTCAGCTTCCCTAGGAGCTGGTTAGAAATGATGAGTTTCCAGCCTCACCCGACCTACTGAATTTGAACCTGAGGATGCATTTTAACAAGATCCCCCAGGTGATTTCCGTGCTCCTTAAAAGTCTGAGAAGCAGGGATGTCCTTGACAAGGGAGGCCTGATGCAGACTCTCCTTTCATCTGCTGCTCAGTCCCCTGGTCCCCTGGTGCATCTCCAGCTGCGTTTCCTCCAAAGCAAAGAGCTCTGTGCGCCCACAGACGGGGCACGTGTCTGCTCAGCACAGCGGGCAGAGCTGCGTGTGTCCGGGAGCCTCTCCCGCACCTCAGGCCAAAAGACAATGTCAGTTTCCAGCTCTGTCTTCTGCTTCTCCTGATCTGCCGGCGTGGGTGGCTGTAGTCACACCGAGGATGCAGAACAGAAGCGGGGAAACGCCAGGAGGGATCAGAAAGAGCTTTCTGTGGATCCACCTCTCCTGAGCTGGGAGACGGGAGGCATTCTGATTATGTCTAAACCATCACATCACCTTTGCGTCATCTCCGGAATTTTGCCCAAAGGGTCAGAGGCTGCGTGAACTCTGCCGCTTCCTTCTCCTGTTTCCAGTGGTCCAACCACGCCTCTCAGGGTCCCCGCCGGCCCCACACACACCCAGGAACAGGACCTAGCTCACTTTCACCCTTTCCTGTCCTCTCCCCGGGCTCCATCCCCTCCTCCAAGGTTGCTGCCCCTCCTCACTGACTCACATCAGAAACAGTGGCAGATTTACAGGTTAAGAGTGACTAACCTGTAGTCACTGCAGCCACATGAGTGCTGGCCGTAATGTAGTTCACCTCATTAAACAGTGCACACCCAGATCCTGTCTGCTGTAAAGCAATTGGTCTCCAAAGCCCAGTATTCATCTTCCAGGGTGGCTAGGAGATAATAAATGGGTAATATTCCGGTGATGATGGTAATGGAGTCACGGCTCAGAGCTAATATTATGGCAAAGTAGTAATTATTTCAACAGTAAACAAGGGGATGGTTGGGCTGCTGACAGAATTCAAGCCTGTTGAATCGCATCAGTTAATTTACTCGGAGCCCAGGCCTGCAACTGGCTGAGAGAGGAGGAGGAAGTCTTGCTTCTCTGCTCAAGTGTTCCAAAGCTCTGCCTGCAATCTGACTTCCTCTGGCTGTGCAGACACAGAGATTCCCAAGCTTCTGCCTCCCCTGCTTCTGATCTACAGGGAATGACAGGCACGGTGGCCTCAGGCCTCTGCCTGTGGATTCCAGGAAGAGGGAATGGCATTGTGTCCACGGAGGATCCCTCAGCCTGACACACCGAGACTAAGAGGGCTTTATGAGGGGGTGAGAACATTAATGTCTGTGTTGGAAAACTCGGGACCTTTACCTGACAAATTTCTCCAAATTTCCCCCATTTTTATGGGTGCTGTAACCCAAAGGCAGAGCACCGAGACAATTCTCAGAACACACAGGGCAGCCTGAATTAACCCTCGGAGGTTCTGGAAGCTCCCTGACGTCGGATGGAAACGCCGGGCTCACCACAAATGACTGAAATCCGAAAGGAACGCTTTGAGACCAGATCATAAACTTCAGGCACTGGAAAGGCCCCCAGGGGACCAAGATCGTTAGGTCTACCTTGTGCTTGGCCAGAAGGAAAAAGTGCAGCAGGAAGGGGAAACCAAGGTGAGAAACAGAAAGATAATACGATATCTAAGTAAGCAATTTTGTTATCTCCTCATACAATGTGCCCATGTTCCAGTAATTTATTGCTGAGTAAAAAGTCCACCACAGGGCTTCCCTGGTGGCGCAGTGGTTAAGAATCTGCCTGCCAACGCAGGGGACACGGGTTCGAGCCCTGGTCTGGGAAGATTTCACATGCCGCGGAGCAACTAAGCCCATGCACCACAACTACTGAGCCTGCACTCTAGAGCCTGCGAGCCACAACTACTGAGCCTGCATGCCTAGAGCCCATACTCTGCAACAAGAGAAGCCATCACAACGAGAAGCCTGCACACTGCAACAAAGAGTAGCCCCTGCTCACTGCAACTAGAGGAAGCCCGTGTGCAGCAACGAAGACCCCACGCAGCCAAAAATAAATAAATAAAATAAATAAATTTATATTAAAAAAATCCACCCCAAAACAAAGGCTTACAACATCAATAGTCATACAGGCATGACTCGTTCTACAGCACTTTGCCTTACTGTGCTTCGCAGATATTGCATTTCTTACAAATCGAAGTTTTGTATGTCGAGCAAGTCTATTGGTGCCATTTTTCCAACAGCATTTGCTCACTTTGCGTCTCTGTGTCACATTTTGGTAATTCTCGCAATATTTCAAACTTTCATGATTATTATGTTTGTTATGGGATCTGTGATCTTTGATGTTACTACTGCGACTTGCTGAAAGCTCGGATGATGGTTAGCATTTTTTTAAGAAATAAAGTACTTTTAAGTTAACTTGTATACACTGATTTTTAGACATAATGCTACTGCACACTTACTAGACTACAGTGTAGTGTAAACATGGCTTTTATATGCACTGGGAAACCAAAAACTTTGTGTGACTCGCTTTATTGCGATATTCGCTTTGTTGCCGTGATCTGGAACTGAACAGGCAATATCTCCAAGGTGCCTAAATTGTTTTGCTCATGAAGCTGGAGTTGGCTGGGCTCAGCCCAGAGATCTGGCCGGGGTTTTGCATGAGGTTGTGGGTTAGACAGCGGCCAGGGCTAAGGTCCTCTCCAAGGTTCGTTCACTGACTCCAATGGCTGTGCCTGGGGACCCGGCGTTCCTTGGTGTCTGTCCACATGGCCTCCCCTGGCAGCACCTCAGAGTGACTGTGTTTCTCTTACGGTGGCCAACAGGTCCCCAGCCCGTCTCCCACAAGAAGGCAGCAGAAGCTTTGGGAACCTGGCCTTGGATGTCAACAGCCTGGCTTCCACCTCTTTCCATGCATTAGTGGGGAGTCAGGAAAGCCAGCGACAGTCCCAGGAAGGGCCTGGACTCCATCTCATGTGAGGGGCTCAAAGAATCTGTGGACACATCTCAACCCCAGCACAGCCCACAAGGCCAGTTCTCCTGTCCTTTGCCTTCCCATAGCAGTTCCAGGCTTTCTCTTTCTCTGACTTTGGTTCAAAATCTCATCATTGCTCTGTCCATCCCTACGTTGATACATGTACAGATAAGTCCTTCCCCATATACCTTCACAATAATACTAGTGATCACTGCTTCCATGAATTAATGCTCCTCGATGCCTATAGCTGGCATAGAATATGTATGCAGTCCTGTTTAGAGATATATATTATTCCCAACTGATAAAGGAAGAAACAGGCTGAAAAAGGTTAATCAGAGGTCCTAAGATCCAAACACAGGTCTGTTTAATTCCACATCTATGTTCTTTCTCCTGTGCTGTTTTCCTTCTATGTAAACTTGGTTTCTATAGATACCATAAAAGTTAATGAAAAATAACCACAGCAGTTATTACTGTGCGACTTTGTAAGGATCCCCTGAGCTTCAACAGTCTTATCTGTAAAATGGAGATTATAATGATATCTAGCTCATTGGGCTGTAATGAAGATTAAATGTGATAATAGATGGAGGGCACTCTGCACAGGGTTGGCAAAAAATAAACGCTCAAAAAAAGTTACTTAGGGATGTTTTTAACAATTTCAGTGACAAGAAAATCATTCTTCAGTCATGGCTTTTATTTTTGTAGAGAGCCATTTGGATCAGAGTATCATGTATTAGATGAGTAATAATATCATATATATTATTATAGAGTAATAATTACTATATATTGTATTTACTTTGATGGCTGTATATAAATGTTATCAAAAACTACATATGTATACATAGATATAATACACACAACTATGCATTTTTTAAAACTTATTTATTTTGTTTATTTATTTTTGTCTGCGTAGGGTCTTCATTGCTGCGCGTGGGCTTCCTCTAGTTGCAGCGAGCGGGGGCTACTCTTCCTTGCGGTGCACGGGTTTCTCATTGCGGTGGCTTCTCTTGTTGCGGAGCACGGGCTCTAGGTGCACGGGCTTCAGTAGTTGTGGCTCACGGGCCCTAGAGCGCAGGCTCAGTAGTTGTGGTGCATGAGCTTAGTTGCTCCGTGGCATGTGGGATCCTCCCGGACCAGGGTTTGAACCCGTGTCCCCTGCATTGGCAGGAGGATTCTTAACCACTGCGCCACCAGGGAAGCCGTACATTTATATATATATATATATAAAGCCATCAAATTTTTTGACTAGAGTACTTATATATGCTCCTTTAGTCAAAAAATTGATGGTTTAGTTTTTAAACTGGCACTTTGATGAGAGGTATTTCAAAATGGCTCTGAGCAAGGGCAGCCCTGCTGATGAGTGAGGGTCTCACTGAATAGCAAATTCTGGTATTTGTTAACAGCACCATACTGTTCAAATAGACTGTATATGCAAAGGTGAACATTAATTAGTTGCAAGCTTTCCCAGGGGATTCACTTTAAAAAACCCTAATGATGAGAGAATACGCAGGCCCACGAGCATTCTGAGGGGCTGACTTGGAAACCCATCCAACACCTGACTCTGTCAGCTGTTTAACTGCCGATGCTTCTGGTGGGGACAGTCTCTGATCACGTGTGTCTCAGCATAAATTACCTCAGCTAACTGGCACAAAGCCCAAGGGACTCTCCTAGGGCACGGAGTTCTTTAGTGGTACATAGAGAGAGGAAAAAAGGAAGAAAAATGGAGAAAAGAAAAAGAATTTCATTTTCATAGTTTTCCCTCCCATTTCAGGGCTACCCAATGTACTACATCCTAGGCATCGGCTAATTCTAAAACCTCTCCACTTTTCCAACCAATTTAATTACAACACAAGAGGAGGAACAGTCTGGAGGCTAGAGATGCATGGGAAGTAAAGACGCACACACGCACACACACACACACACACGTGCACACCCACGTGCACACACATACCCACACCCACAGAACCGTTACAGCTTGATGGGCGTTTGATCACACACCCTGCTTCCCACTGATGCCATCACAGGGCTCCAGCGTTTTTCACAATCACCAAAGATGACTGCAATGGTGTTTAATGAAGATTGACACAGAGATGACTGCTCTGCCTCAGGAAACCTATGTGGGTTGACTTTAGGATACAGGCTTTGTTCCAGAATTTATCCCATTGACATTAGGGAATGCCGTGACTCTGACTTCTGCTAAAACAGGGCCTTAAGATCATAGGGAGCTCTGTGAATCACAGAAAAGGGGAAAATGAATGAACAAATCCAGCTTTGTCCCAGGGCGAGAATTAGTTTATGATATGGCACGTCTGCTGGGAGTTCACCAAAGGTCTAGTTTTTTAAACTCAATATCTTATCTCTTCCAAGCCTATCTTACTAGCATTTAAAAGTGAAAATCTATTTGTAAAGGTTAAGTTTATGACAATAAAATTTTTGCAAACATATATTAAACGTTTGAAAGGAAGAAAAATTGGGAAGAATAGAAATAACACCTGTACTTCCAACAGTTAGCAAGAACCACTTATTCATTTTTTGATGTAAAGATTGGGATTCACTTTTGAAAGTGAGTGACAGGATTTCAAAGCCCATCTCAGTAGAAAAGAAATCTCTTGGACAGAATGATCCTTTTCTATCATTGGTCAATTATTACTATTATAATAACGTGGAAAGTATTTTTGAAACTATGAAATCATAATGATGGGATTCTGAAAGACTATTCATCAAGCAGGTGCCTGAGAATTTCAAAAGGAAAGTAATAAACTGAGAAGAGTCTGTATGACCATGATCATTCAGGACATACAAGACCTGTTCCCTCTGCTTCACAAATAAACTCAGTGCTACAGACCTATTTCAGACAGAAACAGCGAGCAGTGGGCAGTGCTGGTGATGGTCAGATAGGGCGTGAAAGCACAGGAGCTAAGGCGTCTGTACTCACATGTGGGGGGAGGGGGGGTCGGAAGGTGCTGATTTAAAGCAAACCTGCTCCTCCCAGAAGAGGATGCCCAGCCTTAAGGCTATGAGCAAAGGCAGGATCAGATGCTCCCACAAAACGCCACATAAACAAGAGAAACAGCAACGACATCTGAACAACTTCCCCAAGGGTAAAATCAGAAACAACAACAGAGGTGTGATCATGTTTGAAGCTTATGAGATCAAAGACCCAGGGCTAGGGCTGGATTGTTGTGATCCCTCCAGGCAAAAGAAGGCAAAGTGGGTAGAGGATAGAACAGTGTGACAGTCAGGGAAGTGCTCTTCCGGGGCCAGGCAAGTAAGAGCCTTGTGTCGGCAGAGGTCAAAACCAAGGTAAGATGTAGCTGTCGGGTGGAGCGTGACACCTGTGAGCCAGCGAGGAGCCCCTGAGGAAGGCACGGCCCCCCTGGAAGGACCCCTCTTGGATGGCTGTGAATGCGGATAAGAACCACCATAACTGCAAGCTCACAGGACAACAGGAAAGGGAACCAAGGGAGCTCAGGGGTAAAAATAAGAATTTTAATAGCGCAGCAACTAGAACTGTCAACAGTCTTCAGCAACATGGATGCACCTGGAGACGGTCACACTAACTGAAGTAAGCCAGACAGAGAAAGACAAATATCATATGACATCACTGATATGTGGACTCTAAAAAAAAGATACAAATGAACTTATTTACGAAACAGAAATAGACTCACAGACATAGAAAACAAACTTATGGTTACCAAAGGGGGAAGGGGGGAGGGATAAATTAGGAGTTTGGGATTAAAAGATACACACTACTATATATAAAATAGATAACCAACTAGGACCTACTGTATAGCACAGGGAACTATACTCAGTATCTTGTAATGAGCTATAAGGGAAGAGAATGTAAAAAAAGAATATATAAAAAAATATATAGGGCTTCCCTGGTGGCGCAGTGGTTGGGAATCTGCCTGCCAATGCAGGGGACACGGGTTCGAGCCCTGGTCTGGGAAGATCCCACATGCCACAGAGCAACTAGGCCCGTGAGCCACAACTACTGAGCCTGCGCGTCTGGAGCCTGTGCTCCGCAACAAGAGAGGCCGCGATAGTGAGAGGCCCGCGCACCGCGATGAAGAGTGGCCCCCGCTCGCCGGAACTAGAGAAAGCCCTCGCACAGAAACGAAGACCCAACACAGCCAAAAATAAATATAAAAATTAAAAACTAAAAAAAAAAAATATATATATATATATATATATGTATAACTGAATCACTTTGCTGTATACCTGAAACTGACACAACACTGTACATCAACTATATTCCCAAAAAAATTTTTTTAAAAAAGAGCCAGTCTTCATGTACTGCAGATATTGACAAACTTCTTTTCTCAAGGTCTCAGGTCTTTTCTCAAGGACCAGAGAGTGAATATTTTAGGCTTTGCAGGACACACGGCCTCACTGAAACTACTCAGCTCTGACGCTGGAAGAGGAAAGCCCCCATAAGCAAAGGGCTGTGGTGTGTTCTCATAAAACTTTGTTTTATGTTCTCATAAAACAATTTAATTGCAAATAATTTGCACATGTCACGAAATACTACTCTTCTTTCATTTTAAATTCAGCCATTAAAAATGTAAAATTCTTTCTCACAGGTTGTTCAAAAGCAGCTAGCAGGTGGGATGTGGCCCACATGCCAGCCCCATCCCTGTTGTTGTGAAACAGGACAAAGAGAACCAGCCCTGGCTTGGAGATCCTGAGTGCTGTGGAAGCCAAAGATCCTTGTCTCATCCTAAAACCAGCACCAACCAGAATATTCCTGTTGCCCTGCAATTTCCCTTTTGATTTCTGCAATTTCTGTTTTGCGCAGTTGTGGCCCGTTGTTCTGCTCTTTTCAAAGAATTTCCAGCTTCAGCTCTCCTCACTTGGGCTACATTCTAGGTAGCATTTCTGAAATGCTCAGGAGAACTCTGAAATTAATTATGCTGCATTAATAAACGTGACACAAAGATAACGGGAACACAGGAAAAGTGTTGTTCTTATACCAACGGTCACAAACAGTGGTTACATCGTTTGCTTTTCAAGTTTGTGTTTCAGAAATATAAAAACATCTTTGTCTTAGAAGATTGCTCTGTGCTGGGGTCACGTCTCCCCTCCTTGCCTTCATGACTTTCCTGGCATCACC
This sequence comes from Eubalaena glacialis, assembly GCF_028564815.1. Lineage (NCBI taxonomy): Eukaryota > Metazoa > Chordata > Mammalia > Artiodactyla > Balaenidae > Eubalaena > Eubalaena glacialis. The sequence continues at coordinate 2,440,417 of NC_083725.1, forward strand.
CTGGAGAATATGCATGATTCATGCAGAACTGGTTATTAATAAAGGACCACACACACAATGTTTTCATGTTGACCAAGCACCTGGAATGCGGGATTGCTAATCTCCATTTTCTGATCCTGTTTTATGGACCAGGTGGCAGAGGCTCAGGGAGGTTGATTGGCTTCAGGAGGGTCACCCACTTAGTAGCCGGCAGAGCAAAGAGTCAAATCCAGTGTCCCCACAAAAGCACTCTTCACATCCCTCCACCCCTGACCGCTGCTCTCCTCCTGGGTGACCTTGGGCTGCCAAGTGGGCATCTGCGCATGGAAGGATTTCCTTTCCCGGGTGCAGACCAGAGACAGCCAAGCTTCACCGTGAAAACACGTGCCTGATGGAAGGCCCTGGAAGGCTGCCCCATTTCACAGGGAGTCTCCTCAGTGAAGACCCCATGACCCATCCTCCGCCAGCTCCCCAGCACACTCTTTACTTTCTTTCCTCCTCTTCTTTCCCCTCTAATGTTCCCAATGTGATGTATGTCTTCAGATGGTGGAATCACATACATTTCCCCCTCTGCGCACTTGGCAGGCCCCTCCTTCCTTTATTCTTGCAGCGGGAAGTTTATAGTCCGCACGGCGGGAAGAGCTCTGCAGGGCTGGATTCTCAGCACTCGCCAGCGGCAGGACTCTCTCAGGCGAGACGTGTTCAGGGTGACGACAGCTCAACAGGAAGTTCCCAATTCCCTGTTGTGCCTAAATTGCATCCTGACAGAGACACCGCTGTGACCCTCCTGGCCCTCTCCCACTTGGCCTTCAACTCCGTTAGCAGCTGTGGCACCCAGGGGGCAGCAGACAAGCCGGACCTTCTCCCACTGGCTGCCCTATGCAGCTGGCCAGGCAGAGAAGAGAGTTTCCGTCTTAAAAGGCGCACGGAAACGTCCCCAGAGCGGATGCTTAGGCATCGCACATGCACAGCAGCAAAACACCTTGACATTATCAAGTCCTGTGGGCAGCATGGACCCTATTTCCAAGCTACATTTTTGGAAGTGGGGCTGGAGGGAGGTCTTTGTCAGGCCCCTGTCTCTGCAGACTGGACTCCTTTAATGCAGCTAGAACACTGCTTTCACAGAAATGACAAGAACAGAACGCATTCCCAATTCAATACTGAATCATTACAGGCCAGATAAGTGTCTTTTTAGAGTAGAAATAAGAATTTTCCATTTGTGGTTTTGTTTATTAAAACCCTAGGACAAAGTATTACTTTGGGTTAAATCTCAGTCACATTCTATTTTCATTCAACTTCTGTTTCTATCCAAATCGGGTGCTACTAACTGTGAACTTAATTTTTTTGCAGGCGAAGGAAACGATGGTGAGGAGACACTTACCAGTCAGCCATTCACTGTCTCCATCCAAGGGACATTTGTTAGGCGCCTCCAGTGTTCACTGGGGGCATTAGAAGAGCCTATAGGTTTGATTCAAGGGGAAACCGAGGCTCTGGGAAAGGCTGTCCAAAGGAGATGGAAATGCTGGCCCTTCTATCAAGAGGTCATTTAAAAACAGCGCTGGGCCTGCTCTGGGTTAGGTGAGATGGGGTGTTTGGAAGGGCACGAGCCTGGGCACCCACGTTCCCCCTGCCACATACGACCCATGACACCTCCCACGTGTGCTGGGCCTGCTCTGGGTTAGGTGAGATGGGGTGTTTGGAAGGGCACGAGCCTGGGCACCCACGTTCCCCCTGCCACACACGACCCATGACACCTCCACGTGTGCTGGGCCTGCTCTGGGTTAGGTGAGATGGGGTGTTTGGAAGGGCACGAGCCTGGGCACCCACGTTCCCCCTGCCACATACGACCCATACACCTCCACGTGTGCTGGGCCTGCTCTGGGTTAGGTGAGATGGGGTGTTTGGAAGGGCACGAGCCTGGGCACCCACGTTCCCCCTGCCACACACGACCCATGACACCTCCACGTGTTCTGAGAGGCCTGCTTATCTTTAAAATAAGATGCGACGCTACCATCGAGGGCAGCCTAATTACGCCCTCCAGTTTCTTTTTATTTTGTATTTTTTAAATTAATTTTTATTGGAGTATGGTCGCTTTACAGTGTGGTGTTAGCCTCAACAAAATGCATCAGCCATACACGTCTAGTGTGCACGCCTGCACCACCCCTGTGACAAATGTTTATGGAGCATCGTTCTCTGCCGGGCACAGGGCACGCATTTACAGGCGCCACTCATGCCATCTTCACGAGAAGCCCAGGATGAATACGCTATCAAGATACTCACTTTACAGGTGCGATGACCAAGGCTCAGAGGGTGGGCAAAGTGCTAAGGGGACACCGCTTAGAAAGCGGTATAATCAGAACTCGAGTCGTGAAAGTGCACCTTGCCGTGCCTCTGACTAAGCTCAGGCCCAGTTCCCGGAACCCAGTCCAAGCCCACGACAGGCGGCGGGCCAGTATCCACAGAGACATCTGGAAGGCCAAGGTCGGTGTCCAGGTTTACCTCTTAGCAGCTACCTGACCTGCAGCAGGTTATTGAACACCTCTGTGCCTGTTTCCTCATTTGTCAAATACGGGTAATAACAGACTCTAAGCTCACAGCGTTGTTCCAAAGATTAAACGAGCTAGCACGGGTGAAGCGCTGGCACACAGCAGTAAGAACAGCATAAGCCTTTGCTACTATTCTTTTTATCACCTTTATTAACCTCACTGTCACCCACCCACCCAGCACATCTCCCTCCAAGCCCCTTGTACTTGAATGAGACCCGTCAACTCTTAGGCCTGAAAGTCCTCTGCCTTGAAAGCTGTACTTCCTCAGAGGCTGGTTTCTAAGTAACTTATTTGTGTTTAATTGTCATTTTCTGAAAATCCGCATAGACACAGGGCTGTAATTAACTTTTTATTGGGATTCTCCCACATAGGTTAAACTACTTGCTCAGAGGAGCGCAGAGTCAATGACAGTAGTCAGGATGGAGGGAAGGCTGCCCTCTCCTGCCTGCCTTGTGATAGACAGAAACAGCTGCTGAGACCCTGGAGTTGTTACACAGAGAATGTGGAGGCTGAAGAGGACAAATGTCCACCTGAGTGGCAGGCTACGACCTGCCATTTATCCCTTCTATCACCAACAGAGGTGACTGCTGGCAACTCGCCCCCTTTGATGGTTTGGGCATTCCCCTCCCCAGAGCCTGCCTTCGGGCTACATCACGTGATCCGATGGGCAGTGGGGCAGAACAAAACCCTGGATTCTGAATCAGCAGATAGTCACATAGTCAGGACTAGTCTGAGAGTTTAGCAGCTAAATTTCTTTGGGAAACCATAGACTCTCCAACCTTGGGTTTTCTCATCTGTAGAATAAAATGAATAGCAACAGTAACTTCATATGGGTGTTAGAGAATCAAAGGAAAATATGAAAATGTTTTAAAAATTAAAATTGGTGTAAACTACTCGAATTCCAGTGGGGAAAAGAAAAGATGATCTGAGTTGGCACCGCCTTTGGTAGCTGGGCCGATTCATCTTGATTTTTGCGTCAGGAATAAAACAGGACAAAGGCAAGCAGTAGATGAACGGGTTCAAAGTGAGGCCTCTGCAACCAACGTGGCTGGTTAAGTCTGGGCCACCTCCTACCCTACTGTGTGTCTCCGAGCAAGTTACTTAAGTGAGTGCTCTGGGTCTGAGTTCCTTCACCTACAAAAGAACACTAATAACACCTACGCCAGAAGATTGTCAAGGGAATTAAAGAGTTCACGCAGGTAAAACATTTAGAAAGGTGCCTGGAACACAGCCAACCTACGATAAAAATATTAGGTACTAGGATGATAATGATGACGATGATGATGATGAAGAGGAGGGGGAGGGGGAGAAGGACATGACAATGGTGATGAGGAGGAGGAGGGGGGTGAGGATGGTCCTTCTTTCAGGCTTCTCCTTTTCATACAAGTAGAATCTAACCATTTTAGACTGCTGCTATTTTCTTAATTACTGCCACTTGCATTTTCAGGCACAGAACCACTAGCTTCTAGCCTAAGAATTCAGGCTTGCCAAGAGGTCCTGGGGTTCCTTACTGCTGGCTGCATGATGACAATGAAGTGGCGGCTCTCATCAAGAGGTCCTTATAACCATGACAACATGAGCAGCGCCACTCTTCTGAGGATGTCATTGCCATGACAACACCTGAGTGACCAAAATCAAGAGGCCTAGGAAAGTGCTGCGATAAAGAGAGAAAACACATCAACACGTGGAGAAATGTGACCGTTCAAGGGCAGAACAGGGACTGGTCAGTGTGGACACTTGACAGCAAAGCCAAAGGGAGCAAAATAAGGTCGAAGAAAAAACTGTGTTCACCCTCGCTAAGTTGTCTTGAATTCTCAAGGGTCATGTGGCTCTGGGTAGAAATAGAGATGCAGAGCGAGATGGAACCAATTCCTCCCGGTCCTTCCATCTTCACACAACGTGCCCTATCAGTTCAGGGTTCTTCCCCTCTCAGAGGAAACCGGGACAAGGTAATGGGGCAAGGAGAATGGATTTGCTTGGACTCTGAGGAGAAACGTTGGATGGATACTCGGGAACTTGTCTGCAAGCCAGGACTAGGTGGCGGAGACACCGCTACCTGTCACAGCAGGTGCTTTCTTCCGGCTTGGTGAGCTCTCCCCCAACCGAGACATTTTTCTAGACTGAACACTGAGATCATCTGCTTCCTCTGCCCCATCTGACCCGGGCTCAGCAACAGTGAAGCAGCAGGGATATTTGCAGAATTTCCAGGGTATACATCTGTAAAAGCTGAAGTATTTCCCCCAGACAGTATCACCCTATAGAACTGGATTTAGGCTGTATTTGTGCACACTTCCAGGTGTTTAGTTGACCTTCTCCTTCCATCCATAGGAAGCTTTCTTTGGGCATGATGGGGGCTTCACTTGGATAATGACGTGGCCAGAGTCGGGGGAGGCTGCCCAGGCTCACCTGGTTCCTGCTCTGATTTAAAAGAAAAGATGAATTCAGACATCCTGCTCCAGGTGAGTATCAAGCCAAGGAGGGTCAAATACGGAGGACTTTGAGAACTTCTCCGTGGTCCCTGGGGAGAGGTTGGGGGATAAGCAGAAATCATCCGACACCCCCAGGCTCCTCCTCATGGGCGGTTTCACACTCCAAGAAGTAAGTGCTTCAATGATCAGTCCCCAGCGGAACCCTCACTAGACCTTGCAGCAGAGGCTCTCCTCCAGGAGATGCTCCACAGGGTCAGAGATGGTCAGTTGCTTTAGCAACATGGTGACTTTAGCTCCAACTTCCTAGAGCACTCAAAAGCCGCATAAAGAAACTTTGGGGTGATGTGGCTGAAGGTCAAAATTTATAGGCTGCTCCACAAGCAGAGACAAGACTTAGCTAATCCCTTTCTTATTTCATCTGAGGAAGAGGGATGACTGAGAACTCTAAGGCGAGTAATTACCCAGCAATAACAGCCGGGGAGTGGCCAAGGGTGGCCGGGCTGCAGACTGGACTTTGGGGAAAAGTCCCTTGGCCCTCACACTCTCCGCCAACCCCACATTCTGCGGATCCTTAGAGCATCACTTCTCCAAAAAAGTTTATTACTCTGTCCATTTCTTCCACCCATTCTCTCCCATTCCAATTAATCTTTATCTACTATCTTTCATCGGAACCTTTCTCACCAACGTCTTGTGTAAATGCACTCTGCCAGTTCTCAGCCCTCATCTTCCTTGACGTCTAAGCAACACATGTGATATTAATCACCCCCTCCGTCCATGAAACGTTCTCTGCACTTGGCTTTCAGACGTCCTTCACGGCTCTCCGGCCACTTCTTCACAGTCATCTTTGTTGGATCCTCCTCTTTTAACACCTCAATATTGGAAAGCCCTGAGGATCTCTCCTCTATCCATCTTCACCCACTAGGTGGTGATAGCCAGACCCATGCATGCTGACGACGCCTGGATTAATTTTTCTGGCTTCTGGACCCTTGCATAGCCAACTGTCTACTCAGCATCTGCACGTGCATACCTAAAGCACCAAGCTCCTTTCTTCCTCTGCAAGCCTGCTCCTCTTGGAGTTCCTGATGGCAGGAATTGATAGAAGCAGCCACCAGTCGGCACAGGTCACAAACCTTAGAATCCCCCTTGACTCCTAACTCTTTCTCACAACGCCCATCTAGTAAGTCAGCAAACCTTGTCAGCTTGCAGAACACATTCCAGACTAAACATAGTCTTACCGTCTTGGACCCCACCATCATATTCCATCCTTCATCACTTCTTGATGGACTAAAGCAACAGCATCCTAACTGGTATCCCAGCTGCTACCCTTACACCCCCGCCCCTTTACCCCTGTCTTTCTCTTCAAACCGTAAACATGACCCTTTAACAACATTTATTCACTCAGTTCACTCTCCTGCTGGAAACTTGCCAGTGTTTTTATTGGAACAAATGTCTAAGTTTTTACCTTGGTTTTCAAGGCACTACATGACCTGACTGCTGACTCTCTTCACACCATCCTGTGTCACTTCTCTGCATCAACATTCTTGCTGTTGCACAGAGACACCAAAGGTCTCCGCAGCTCATGGCCTTGGAACGTGCAGGTCCCTCTGCTTGGAACGCCCCCTTCTTAGTCCATCCAGTTTGCTGCCTCACTTCACTCAGCTCCCGAGGTCTCTGCTCAGGCTTTCTCTCAACAGTCTAACCAAAGGAGCACCAGAATCATTCTTTGCCCTGTCTCTGTTTTCTTTTTCTCCATAGTACTATCTCTCCCTGACATCGGCTCACATATTTGTGTATTGAATATCACCTACTCCCACACGGCAGCCCCATGGGGCAGAGGCTTTGAATGCTGTGTTCATTGCAATGCACTGTTGTGTTTTGGGTACTCAAAAAATATCTGTTGAATAAAAGATGATGCATTTCTGCCTATTTATCATATCTCTGTTGTACTCTATCATTTCTGTTCAATCGAATAAATCCTGATTCTCTAGAAATAAATAAATAAATATGTCTGGGGTTGTTCCGATCATCTTTGGAGAAAAGGAAACTAACCCACATGGATCAACAGGCAGAAATAAATCAGACACCAGCTGGTTCCTACCATACTAGCTATTGCCACATGGGAGAACAGCCCGAAAGAGAATCCCTAGTCCCCCAAACCTGGCCATGAGGGAGGCCAATGAAGGAGGGGCTCCTTCTCAGCTTAGTGCCTACCCTCACTCCCACCCATACTAAACCCATCACCAGTTCTGGCAATTTGGTCCCCTGCATATCTCTAAATTCCATGCTTATCCTCCACTCCTGCCATCTCAGGATCTCTGACTTTGACCTTTCAGTAGCTCCCTAAAGGTCAGTCTCCTAGCTCTGGAACACAAGGAGGCTTGGCCTTGCCAACAGCTACCTTCTGTCACCACCCCACCTTTGGGCTCAGGAAGAAATGGGATTGAGGCTACAGATGAAGCCTGTGAGATGTGCTTCCCTGCCTTCCCTTGGGTACCACAGGGGCTAAATCCAACCAGCCTCACACCCCTCACTGCTGGGGGTGCCACGCAGCAAGCGACCGCCTCCCTCACCATCAATGCTCTGCAGATCTGTCATTCCTCATGTCTCCTGACCTTCCAAGCCTGATGGCTCTGCCTCTGGAACACCCACTATCTAAGCAAAATGCTCCCCCAGACCTCAGGCTCCAGGATGAGCATCCCCTGACCTGCCTTTATTAATTAAAACCCAGCTATTCCCCGAGGTCAGCACTTCCTGGGTAGCTCTCAAGATACTGCTGGGTTGTTGGTTTTGGCATTGGAGGTTGGGGTGATAGTCTTCCTTACTCCCCAAGGTTGTTTGAAAGCCTTTCCTCTTTCACATTTTTGTTGTAAACCTTGCTTCTTCCAAGGTCTTGCCCTCCGGCAATGTTGCATGTACCCCTCCTCTTCCTGCTGCCAAGGACTCGTGTCCTGAACTCCCCATGATGCTTTGAGGGCTTTCACACCTGAATCACAGCCCAACTTGTCACTCACCTGGGCCATTACCTGGACTGTCTTCAGTGTTCCCTCTGGTGATTTGTCAGACACTGGCACCATCAGCTTACCTGGACCCTGCTTCTCCATGGACCTGTTCCTTCATCTGAGCCCTCTGCTACCACTTTCACAGGACGAGACACGTCATTCTCTAGCACCTGACGTCACTCATGAAGGGACCACTGTTTCTGACTTGAACCTTATAACTTCCCAGCATGCTCAACTACTCACCCCAGAAGCCCACGCTCACTTTACTCACTCATTCGTTACACAAATACTTATTGAAGGTCTAAGACTGGATAGGCTCCATGCTCTGCACTGCTGTACGCGTGCTTCTCTCCCTCAGGAAGCTTAGAGCCCATTGAGAGGAGGGCAGGTACTGAATAAATCTTCTGTAGCCACATGGTCTCCATGACGATCCTGGAACATGACAGAGGTGTCCTGATGGAGGGCCTCGGATTCACAGTTTGCCCTTCCAGGAATGCTCCGCTGGAATTATCCAAACGCCTCCTCTCCCAATTTTCATAGGGTATCTTCTTAATAAACCCATCCTTCTCTACTCTATGGAAGGTTGCAAACCCCAAACAGATGCTTGATAATCTCTCTGCCTCTTATCCGGTTAATTTTTTCACAGTAATTACCATATAACACACTCTCAGGTTCACTTATCCTTGGACTTATTTTCTGTCTCTCCCAGTAGAATAGAAGCTCCATGAGGCCAGGGATTTTTTCTGCTTTGTCCTGTCATGTATCTCCACGGCCTAAGACAGCTGCATAGCAGTAGGTGCTCGACAGCAATTATTGAGTAAATAATTGAATCAATGTAGGAGCAATGAAAATTGTTTTGCCAAGGAGTTTTCCCAGGCACAGAATCCATGTCACCTTCTCTGCTTAAATCCTCTTCGGGGACGATGTGTGACAGAGGAAATAAATCAACAGAGGGAGAAAGCCATTCTTCTTTCTCTATCATTGCAGATGACTGGCCAAATATCTCCAACCACTGTGACCTCCGTGAACCATTCCATAAAGGGCAAGGCAGTGATGCAGGGAATTAGAGAAGGAGCGCAAGGCCTCCTGGGCTGCAGATCAGTTAAACAGGAGGAGTCCTGAATCTACTGTGGAGGAACGATTAAGTCCAAAGTCATTCCTTTTAACTCTCAGAGGAGAGGGATTTGTTTTGGGGGCGCTGGGAGAGGGGGTTACTGTAGAAGAATCCACCTCTGTTGGGGAGAAGTAAGGGGTAAGATGATCCTCCCAGGGAAGGAAGGGCTACCTAGTCCTCACCCCAAACACGCAGGCAACGAACAGGCTGGCTGGCTGTGCAGTAGTGTCCGGAGAGCAGGAGCGGCCCCGCCAGGAGGGGGCTGGCCCCTGAATCTGTGAGAAGGGAGTTGGTATTCCGCTCGCTGCTTTCCGACTGTCCTGGCTCCAGCAGGACAAGCATTTTACACCCCTAGGAAGATGAAGTATGCCAAACACCACAAGGACACAGAGCTAAACTCAATGGAGTCAGATAATGAAAAACATAGCCTGGAATCCAGCAATTTCTTTTCATATCTAAAGCCGTTAATGTGTAAAACAACCTAATAATAACACCCAAAGCACAAGACACACTATTGTGTGAGTGAATGGAAGAGACAAATCAAGTCAGAGAGCAGCTACCTCATTGCCATGCATGCTCTGTGGTCCAGGGGGCGCGGGGGAGGGGGAGAGAGTGTGAAGCTCACACAGGCAGCTCCGTAGGGGGAAGACGCCTCACCTGAGAACTGAGTGGTCGGCATCTGTGCTGGGGCTACATCCTTTGCTCAGAGGTATCGTGCAAAGACCCACTGAAAGGAGTCTGAGATTCTGGGGAGAATGGAACACCCAGGCCCAGCACAGAGCCCAGCCCAGAGTCCAGTGTCTGGACAAGAGTGTGGGTGAACTTGTAGGAACACTAAGAAAACCTGGACCTCCAAGGACCACAGGCCCTGGGCTGCCAGGAGGCCTGAAACAGAGAGTAGCCGTGTCCCAGACACGGAGAAGAAGCCGTGGGTCAGAAGTGAAGCAGGGATAAGAATATGAATCTTGTGTGGCACATGTATACAATGGAATATTACTCAGCCATAAAAAAAATGAAATTGATTTATTTGTAGTGAGGTGGATGGACCTAGAGTCTGTCATACAGAGTGAAGTAAGTCAGAAAGAGAAAAATAAATACCATATGTTAATACATATATATGGAATCTAAAAAAAAAAAGGTTCTGATGAACCTAGGGACAGGACAGGAATAAAGACGCAGACATAGAGAATGGACTTGAGAACACGGGGAGGGAGAAGCGTAAGCTGGGACGAAGTGAGAGAGTGGCATGGACATATATACACTACCAAATGTAAAGTAGATAGTTAATGGGAAGCAGCTGCATAGCACAGGGAGATCAGCTCAGTGCTTTGCAATGACCTAGAGAGTTGGGATAGGGAGGGTGGGAGGGAGACGCAAGAGGGAGGGGATGGGGGATATATGTATATATATATAACTGATTCACATTGTTATACAGCAGAAATTAACACAACATTGTAAAGCAATTATACTCCAATAAAGATGTTTAAAAAAAATATGAAACTTGGAGTCAGAAAAGCTTGGATTTCAATTTCACCTTGGCCATTTAAAATTTGTGGGCCAATTATCCTCTCAGCTCTCCATTTCTTCATTGCTAAAATGGAAATAATGCCTACTTGTCAGGGCGTTTGTGAGAATTAAGTGATATAAGATATGTAAAGCAGAGTGCCCAGCACAGAGCAAATATCCCACAGCAGTGGTTCTCAAACTTAAGTGTGCAACACAATTCTCCGGGGATTTGCTAAAATGCAGATTTCTGGGTCCCATCCTAGATCTGGGGTACAAACAAGGTGATGCCCATGCTGTTGGTCCAGGGAGAACGTTCACCCTTGGAGAACGGTACCATACAGCACAGTAGTTAAGCACATGCTTTCTGGAGACAATGTCGCTGGGGGTGGGATTTCAGCTTTGCCACTTGGAGCCTTGTGACCCCGGCCCACTTGCCTGACGCTCCAAGCCTCAGCCCCCTCATTGGTAAAGTGGCTCATCACAGGACCGGTCTCACACCGCTGTTGAGAAGAATTCATACAAGTATGCTGCCTGTTTAGAAGAATGGCCAGCACATTTTGAACATCCACACATTCTTATTGTAATTATTGGACAATAGACACTCTGCAATTTAGACTCTAGGGAAAAAGCAGTCATCACAGGTCAAGATAAGATTCAGGATGGAAAAGTAGGTGCAAAGTCAGAGCTCCACAGAGAAGTCCTCGTGGCCAGGACAATCTGATTGGAAACAGTCTCCAAGCTCTCCTGGCAGCTCCTGGTGGGACCTGGCCATGGGACCCCAAAGCCTTCAGCTGGTCTACAGGGGTTCCTCAGTGAGGAGGTTACCATGCTATGGTGGGGGGGGGGTGAGGCCCTTCTGTACCCCCCAAAGAGCTGCCTGTCATGGATGCTCCTCAGAGAGGAGGTCTCCTGGCCTGGAGGGGCTGCCATTTTAACCAGCCTTTGCAATAACTGAGCCAGGGCTGGTTAGCTTTGGTGGGGAAGATAATACAATCTCCTTGCTTCTCTGTTTCCTTTCTTGTTCCATCAAAACAGTTCTGCATGGTAACGGTCACCAAGTACCCGCATAAATAGCCCAAGACTCAGGAAAACATGGGGGAGGACGCTGTCAGCAGTGCCTGCATTCAGCAGACGTCTTATTCTACAACATTTTTCAAGGGTTTTAAAATAATTGGGTAAAACCACAAACAGCGTCTGTGGTGTGCACTCCTGCCCTTGGTTTCTAGACTGAGGCTTGATTTCATATGTTCTCAATTGAGGCACACTGAACTCATTAATTTCCCCACTAGTCTTTTTATGATTTTCCTCTTCTTTGAAGTAGGAAGTCGCACAGCTATAATACTGCTTTAAACCAGATCATAAATATTAAACTTACAAAAAACCTTATTGACACTGGCAAATTTTCCCCTAAATGTATCTATCTAGCCATAATGTTACAGTTAAAGAAAATTACGGAGTTAAAAGAGTGATCTATAAACGTCTCACTCCACTTTTTTCTTTGCCACCTTGGTCTGTGTTTAAGCCATTTACTTAATGAGTTTCTGGATCACTTTGCCTCGTATTGAGGTTGCACCACTGGTTTATCTCCATCAGAAGAAATTGCTTTCTCTGTACAGGTTGGACCTAATACCGTATGCTCCCCTGTTCCTAGGGAGAGGAGATCTGCCACTTTCCATTACGATGCAATTATTTTTTTTCTCCCACCATCAATGACCACTGTAATATCTTTCACAATAGCAATTACTTGTCCCTCCTGGGATAGCCACTTGGGGTACTTGGGGAATTTTAATCAAGCACCTACGTTAATTAGAAAATCATGGGGGTTAGGGGGAGCTGATTAAGCACCTTCGAAGATCTGTCCTTTCTGGCAATTGACTGAGCTTGGGCTTTTGTAAGGATTCAAACTTTTCAGAGGAAAAAATTTTAATTTCCTCCCTTTTGTTCTTGTCTCCTGGGTGGGAGAGAAGAGGAATGGGCTGGCTGGGTGATGGAAACTACCGGGGTCAGGCGCCTACTGTGTGTCGTTGGCCGGGCACTCTGCATTGGGAAGCGTGATTCATCCCGCCAATCTACCCTGACACGGCTTGGTTATCTCTCTTTTGCAGATGAAGAGTCTGAAGCTTGGTCCTGGCGTCAACCAGGGAGGCAACGGTTGGGGGAGATGCTTTTCTTACAAATTCCTCTGATTGGTTTGGGAAATATATGATGATGCTGAGATGAAGCGCCTGGATCTTACCCCTTTCCTCACTAAAATTGATTTTGCTTTAAATTATGTGCCAGAAAGGCTCAATTTTAAAAAGGGAAGACACATACTTACCTACACTATTGGACACTTCTTTCAACTGTACCTACACTATTGGACACTTCTTTCAAGGGCCTGTCACTGTCTCGTGCTGCGCTCAGCACTGGCGATAAAATACGACCACGAGAGGCCTGTTGCTGCTCCCCTGATCCCGTGGACACCGGGGTGGGGGGCAGTGGGGGTCTCTGGAGCTGCAGGTGAGTGCGGGCACCACCGCCGTGCAGAGTGCTCTGGCATCTCGGGAAGGGCCGAGGCACTCCGACTGAAGAAAGTCATCAGAGGCTCTCAAACGGGTAGCATCTGAGCCTGGTCTTAAAACAAAAGTGGACTCTCTCCAAAAGCCCCGGGAAGATGGTCTAAGGAGAGTGGAAGTGAGTCCAAGGAGGAGACGCCAAGTAGGTGGTGAGCCTCAAGCTGCCAGTGTGACTGCGGTGCGGGGGGCCTTGGGGTCCAGGACCAGATCACGGAAACGCGAGGTGCCGTGACAAGAAGCAAGAACAAAATCAAGAAAGCAGCGTATCTTCGGAGAGGCTTACTGCTGCCCCAGCGTGACCCAGGCAGTGACAGTGCAAGAGAATCCAAATCCAGCTGGACCTGACTTCAAACCCACCTGTTTTGGGCAGGTCACCTCCAGCTATGAAAGGGAGTCACTCACTGCAGGTGGTCAGAGCCTCAGAGAAGGGCCAGACATTCCAAACAGCTCAGAAGAATGGACCATTCTCACCTGTCCTCAGGAAGCAGGTGGAGAGGGCAGACACGCTGGTCACCACCCATGCCCACCTGTGGGAGGAACCGCCACGGGAAGGATCCTTCTCTTAACTGTATCTCTTGGACTCTAATATTCCAGCAGAAGACAGGTGGGCAGCTGGCAGTTCAGCAGGTGCCCCCGCCAGGGAAACTCCCCGATAGGGAGCAAAAAATCACAGATCTCAAGGCCTCCTTTCCCTTCAGGCCCTTGTTGCTTGGGAACTTAGGCTAATTCCTGGCTTCACAACACCTTGGCCATGACTGGAGAGATAATCCAGTCATTGAGTTCCCCCTTGGCTTATGGCAGAAAAGATGTATCGCCTGTATCATTAATTACAGGGCATCCACCAAAATGAGACTCCAAGAGTTGTCCAGAGTTGGCACAGATAGAGATCTTTCATAAGGATCTTTGTCTTTCCTGTTTTTTTTTTTTTGGTTCCCTCCTGCTGAGTGGTGAACATCGGTGGTGGGTGAGGTGAAGCCTTTAGTTCCATTTTGTCCTCCTTCCCTCCATCCCCGGTGCCTCTTTTCTGGAGACGACTTTCTCGTCTGCCATCCTAATGATCGCTGTGCCACACGGGGCCCCTGACGCTGGTGCTGACAGGCTGCTCATTAGTGCCAGGGTGTCACGTCAGCCGGTGGCACGCCAGAGCTCCACGCCTGACACTCTTCCGCAGAGCTGTCACCGGAGTCGCGGCACCTGCCAGCTCTGGTTGAACTCAAGCTGTGATACCTCCAGTGCCAATTAGTGCTTCTGTGTCCTGCTTAGCTGGGGAGGAGGGCTTGTCAGTGCTGACAAATGGGAAACAGGTGGGTGGGGAGAGCTCGGAACACTGGCGAGAGGAGAAGGGCTCCCATCTGAGGGTCACTCTGTCCTCACCAGCTGGTGCCTTTGAAGACTCTGGGAAGCGAGCGCCAGGGCAGCCGAGTGCTCCCTGGGCCCTTCAGCTCCAGCAGGAGAGCTGAGGCGGGAGCGGGCGAGCCTGGCAGCTGAGGCAGGTTGCCCAGTCCTGCGGATCGGGGTGCGGAAGGCGTGCAGAAGCGCCCACCCCGTGCCGTGGGAAGAGAAGGTTTCCACAGCTAGGGCGCGGTGTGCAGCCCAATGGACATATAGCCTTCTTCTAACTGTGCACTCTCACCCCGGGTCTCTGCGTGGCCCTGGGAAGAAACAATCCATCTCTACCCCAACCTCGATTCACACACTGGGGATGGAGGGGAGAATTTTTTAAATGATATTTCTGTTTTTTGGGTACTGATTTCTTTCTTTGTATTGAACTTTTTTTAACCCATGAGGAGCAGCAAGTTTTCACGTATTATTGAATTCACTCTCTCTGGGAACATCCAGGATTGAGTCACGGAACTGTTTGGAGCCATTGCGGGTTTAGGCACAGGTGCGGTTGGAATGAGTAAGTCAGCACAAGGAGCAGGTGCCCTGGAAGAGCCGGGTGAATCACACACCAGAGAAGCACAGACATCATGGGCGTGATCACAGTGAGGCGGTGATGAGGGCAGAAGGCAGCTCACGCAGGACCCAGCTTCAAAGATGCTCGTCAGCCACCTCGACCCTTGCAAAAGAGAACTTGAAAAGGAGTCACTTCTTCAAGGAGAAGTCCAGCCCTGGCACAGCAGCTTCCCCACCAGAGGGACTTTGGGAAAGGTTTCAAGACCAGAGAAAATTTCCTGGAGACTTACCAGCAGAGTTTCAGCAGGAGACACACCAGGTCTGGACTACAACATCAAAGTGGACAAGAATTCCTCAAGGAGGGGGATGGAATCTTTGAATTAGGAGGACGGCCATCCCCTTTGGGGCACCAGCAAACACAAGGGCTGTTCACGGAATCAACACATATTTCTTAGATGCTTTCTAGGTGCCGGGCATTGTGCTAGGAGGTGAAGGATCCAAGAAAAGAGAGACATAGGCCCTGGTCTCAAAGAACTGATGAATCAGAAATCAGGACATCTCTTTGGACAGATCACTGGACCCTCCTGAGCCCCCTGCCAATACCCAGGTGGGAGGTGTTCTCTCAGCAGCCTTGGTGAGATTGTTATTGATATTTTCAGTGTTTTGTTTGATGGGATAAAGGGTGAGGCAGGTGCACCCGAGAGGGCAGCCCCATTAGGACACTCGGTGAGCCATGATCCCATTATGTACAGTAGAGCCCATGCAGCAGTGGCTGGACTGAGGTCTTCATCTGGGTTTTGTGGTAGGCTCCCAGGGATGTGGAAATACAGGGACCTCAGCCTTCTCTCTAAAGCTCTGACAGTCCAACAGAAACTGGAGACATGAAAATTGGCCTTTGAGAATAATTTTTTTATGAAGTGTGAAGTCTTGAAGAGCATCTTTAGAATACATTGAAAGAGACTGTTTATCTGTTGGAAGACTCAGAGGAATAGAGCATTAAATAGCTCTATGCATTAAATGCATTAAATAATAGCATTAAAGGTATTCTTTTGGATAGAAAGACTCGAGCTTAAGGGCTATGACAAAATATATTCTTGCATGCCTAGATAAGGAAAAGACAAGACAAGATGCAGAGTCATGAGTGAGAGTTGTGTCTAAGGGACCCTGGGGACCACTGATGGTCCTTCAGCGCCCGGGGCAGCAGGCTAACAGGTGGGATTTGGTGAGGGGCCATTAGAACATTCGTGCAGTTCCAGGTGGCATTCCCGTGTGAGGAAGTGACGTGGGCTCTTCCTCCTCAAAAGACCAAGGCCTGTGCAGGTACAAGCAACAGCTGTACCCTTCCAAACAGGTATGCACCACGAGGGCAGGTGTCTCTACAAAGCTAGTACACCTTCTCCTTGAACTCCTGGGAGCTATAAGTTCATGAAGGGAGCTAAAAAGACATATAACCAGTAATAATAGGTGAGATACTACTTCTCATGATCAATAGCAATGCCAAGAGGTAGCTTGGGAGGTCTTACCTCCCTCTCTATCTTGGATAAGGACAACTGACATTTTCTCCACCTGATGTCAAGTGCCAGGTAGGCACCTTCTGAGAAAGACCCCCAACACCCCTCCCACCATAAGATCACTCCCAGCTTCTGTATATCTGGATGGATGAGTCCCTACTAATACAATGGTGGTTAACATTGCTTTATTACTTTTCCACATAAAAGGAGTCAAGGCTGGGATCTTATGCTAAGTGAAATAAGTCAGACAGAGAAAGACAAATACCATATGATCTCATTTATATGGGGAATATAGGAAAACAAAACAAAACAAAATAAATGTGCAAAACAAACCAAAGAAAAACAAACACATAGATATAGAGAACAGAGTAATGGTTACCAGAGGGGAAGTGGGGTCAGGGGAGGTAGTGAAATGGGTGCAGGGGGTCCACTGTATGGTGATGGATGGAAACTAGCCTTTTGGTGGTAAGCTTGCTGTAGTGCATACAGAAGTCAAAATATAATACACAGAACTTATATTGGGTTGGCCAGAAAGTTCGTTTGGGTTTTCCTGTAACATCTTATGGAAAACCTGAACAACTTTTTAGCCAACCCGATATGTTATAAACCAATGTTACCTCCATACATTTTTTTTAAAAAAGAAGAGATTTATATCAGCTTACCACAGCCCCATATGAGTTGTGATAGAGGAAACTAGGATTTTTCAGAAATGTACAGAACAAACAGACCAGTCTGGAGAGAACATGCAGTGAAGCCATCAAGGTCGCCCAAAGTGCTTGGCCAGGGTCAGCCCTCCATCAGGGGTTTAATGGGTGTGAGCATAAAGAATGACCTTGATTGAAACGTGATCTGCCCACACAGAGTGGGAGCAAGGGTGACAGCAGCTCTCTGCCTTTGGAGCCTTCGCTCAGGTGGAGCGTATCTTTTTCTCCAAGGAACCCCTATCTTGTCCCTACATTATTTAAAATAAGCAGCCTTTTGGAGATATTTAGTGGGGCAAGATGAAGGTCTGGCTGCTAAGGGTCTCCAGCTCCAGTTCGGGCTGGGCAGCAGCCCGATGGCAGCTCTGATCTCCAAATAATCAGTCACCAAGGAAGCGGCACCCCGTGAGCCCCGGGGTGATCAGTTACCGCGTGGCATGTCGCGTCAGTTTGAATCTGGGTTAGCTAATCCAGACCGCAGATCTGGGAAAAGCTGCTCGTCTAAATTACTCTGATCCACAGGTAGATTCTGATTATCCTGCTCCTCTCCCCTTGATCCATCTTCTGTTTCCATAGCAGCTGAAACCCCAGTAAAATGGAAGCATCAGGTCAAGTCCCCTGGGGAAATGAGGCGGCTGATGGCCAGAAGAGAGGGAAGGACGCTAGGGCACAGTGGTGAGAACTTCAGCAAGAGGAATGGAGAGGCGCCAGTGCAGAGGGAAGACAAAAGTGGTTGTGAGGAGGAGAGAGAGAAGAAAGAAATGACGATGTGGGATGAAACAGAAGGAGACTGTGTAGGAGGCTGTGAGAGACAGGAAGGCGGAGAACAAAAACAGAAAGCATGAAAGGACAAGAGGAAAAGAGGAGCTGTACGGAGGAGAAGGGAAAGAAGAAAAAAAAGGAGAGGGGAGGGGAGGGGAGGGGAGGGGAGGGGAGGAGAGGAGAGGAAAAGGAAAGGCGAGGCACCCAGAAAAGGACGAAGAGTTGCAGGGCCAGAGGAGGGATGAGAAAAGACATCAAGCAAGAGACAGAGGGGACCTGCAGGATGGAGGGGGCGGTGCCACCTGACAGAAGGAAAGTCCATGTACCTGGGATGATGAATGTTTGCGTATGCTAAAGGCACAGACCGCCCTGGAGTCCAGCGGCACTGAGGTCCCGGCATTAAGCAGTGATGAACGGCGTGCACCATGGACCAGAAAGTCTGTCCATCTGGATGCCCCACCCTGGGATGTGCCCCAGGGCCAAGTTCCATCACTAACAACTTCATGCACAGTGAAGCCTCCTCCCAGACTGTGGGCCAGTCCACGTGTAAGGTCATTTCCAGTCGAGAGATTGGCAGAAATTCGAGCGTCTCTCTGCTTCCTTTGCTCGTGGCAGTAGTGTCAGGAGCGGTGGCTAGGGACGGCTCCCAGGGTTTCAGGCCAAACACAATGAAAACCTCACCCCTTTTCTGAAAACCTCCATAGGGCTAACTGTCACCCTGAGAGAGGGAATTTGGTTTCTGGGGCCCATGCATAGTCTTCAACTGATTTTTTTTTAATGTCCAGGTGTAGTAGACCTGTGATGCACTGCCTTCTTCAGGAACGAAGGATGCCTGCCCCAGGGGGTGGACGGACAGCCCTTGGCTGCAGCCCCTCATGGGGACCATCTCATATGAAGAGAGATGCCTGGCCTAGGTCACAGCCCTGCTGGGGACAGCCTGAATTCCCTGACCTCGACTGTTGTGCTGGCATAAAAGGCCACCCCCATAACCTCAATAGAGGACAATTCATCCTGTCTTCAGAATGCCCCACAGGGCTAGTAGAGATGCTTCTCTGGTCATCATGGCAACTCAACCTCTCCCTCGGCCTGACCCCGCCTCCATCCCTCCCCTTCCACAGACTTGGTCCCAAGGGCACCTCCAATAAACTTCTTGCTTGCCAGTCACCTTCTCAGGGTCTGCTTTAGGGGGACTCAGCCTGAAACACCCAGCAAACCACACCGGTGGCGACTTTAGCATCTTTATTTTTATTGAAATCTAGTTGATTTAAAATATTGTGTTAGTTTCGGGTGTACAACAAAGTGACTCAGTTCTATATATATATATATATATATTCTTTTTCGGATTCTTTTCCATTATAGTTTATTATAAGATATTGAATACAGTTCCCTGTGCTATACAGTAGGTCTTTGTTGTTTACCTATTTTATAGTAGTGTGTATCTCTTCTTTAGCCTCTTTAAACCTGCATGACTCAGCAATGCACTTACCTTCATACATACATGCAGGCATACACACACACACATATATATACATACGTACATAAATATATTCCATGTTAGCCAGATATAAGCAGTGAAATTAAGGATCTTTTTCAGGTCTCTGCTCAAATGTCACCTTGTCGAAGGCCTTTCCTGACCAAACCTCTTGTCCTTCTGTCAATGTATCCTGCTCTATTTTCTCATCCTTATCACCACATATTATTAACATTATTATTTTGGTTATTCATCTCATGAGAATGTGAGCTCATGAGAGCAGGGACTCGTCTGTTCTGGTTTATTGCTATATAAACACTCAGTAGACATTTTAGAACTAATGAAATAATGTAATGCACCTCGCATAAAAGCTAGCTTAATAATAAATGGCATGTTGCCTTAAATTCTAAAAGTTTAACGTTCAATCCGTGAAAGCACAAAACGACACTTAGCCCAGTCTGCAAAACATCTAGACGTTTAGACAAAGTGAATTTTGCAATTCAGTCACACATTAAGTTGTATTTGTTACCTAGGATTAATCAGAGTAAAGCAACAAGAAAACCACAAAAGGACTAATGGCCTAGCGACCAGATATTTGGCACTGTTGAAGCAGCATGGACGTGGAAATTTTCCTTGTAGGCATATGGCCATCCCAAACCCTCATCCATCATTGTGTGTTTGTGTCTTCTCTCTCTTACAAAACAGCCAGCTGAACAATGCCACCAACACCAAGCAGATTCCTCCATCGCCAAACGTGACCAGGAAAGTCGCCCTGAACAGCTTACCACCACTTCACCCAGAAACAACTGGGATTAATTTCCCAGGGACTGGAGACATCCTCCAGTGTGATTTCTGAAATCTCAGAGGATATGCCTGTCTTGCACTGAGAACACCGATATTCTCTGCGGAGCCATGAGCATCTTGTTATCAGGCCACCAAGAATGGGCGACCCTTGGGACCAAGTCACCGGCGCCATAACCTCCTGCCAAGGCCAACGATTCTCCCGCTTCCTCTCACGACACGATACACCAAACTGCTTCTCTCACCTTTGGGGGAGATGTGTCTCCAAGTAACCGTCGGCTCTGGTCGACCCGTTGCTATGCAGGTGAGGCTGATATTGTTGCCTTCGTTGATGGAGATATCGGAAGAAATCTCTACAATTTTGGGAGATACTGTGGAGACAATACAGGTAGAAGGAAAATTAAAATCCTGCTGAAACATTTCTTTGTTGTCTTCAAGTGGTAGTTGGCAGAATAACCCAGGGATGGAAATATTGGGGCTATAGAGTCAAGGATGAGGAATCAGAGGAATCACCTTACACGTGAAAGAAACGTCTCACCTTGACTTCAGCTTCTATTTCCTCCTATTTACACGCAATGTCAGAGGGTCTGAAAGGGATGGTTCCACTGCAGCCCCATAGGAACTGTTCTAGCCCCCCACCCTCTTCCGGTCTCCACTCTCACCCACACCGACCTCCCACTCCTGCTCCACACCGCGTCACGGCCGTCTTTATATGATGCACTTCTGATCATATCGCGTCTCTGTCTAAACACCTCCAACCGTTCTTACTGCCCACCTGAAAACACCCAAGCTCCTCATCCTAGCAAACCAGGCCCTTCGGAATCAAGCCCGAACCTCTGTTTACACTGACATCCCTGGCAATTCCACCTCTACTTACCCTGTTGTCATCCCCAACTCATCATGTCCTTCCTGGTCGATTCTAACCTCTACTTACCCTGTTGTCATCCCCAACTCATCATGTCCTTCCTGGTCAGCCTGCATTTGGGATCTATATTCTTCCTTCTGTCCTTCCTAGGAAACTCCCAGTCATCCTTTTAGACCCAAATCAAATGCCATTTTGTCACAGCTTTCCCTACCCCTACTCCCTCTGGCCTCCTGCACAACTCAAAGATCCTGCACCCAGATATGTTACACGCACCTGAGGGGGAGTCAATCAGACATGACAGACTTGGCCTCTTTCTCTCTCTGTGTCTTAGATTAATCCCCCCAAAGGATGAAGAGGTTCATCCCAACTGTAGATTTGGGGACAGAATCCCCCAACTTCGTTTAGTCTTTCGTTTTGGAGCCAGGGTTTCCTTAGGAAGCTACGCTATATTGTGCACTTTCTCATTTATGTTTTACAGGACAGCAACCCATGGGGATGAGCACAGCCAGCGGTGTGCATCTGTCTCATTCTGGCGCTCAGAGCTGGAAGCTCATTGTTGCTGCACATCGAAGCCCAATTCTCCAGTATCATCTTTACCACTAGCGAATGTGATGCTTGACCATGACATGACTACTCATTTGTCTTGTCTGCCAATGGGTTTATAAAGTAAGGGTGTCTTTTATTGGCCCCCCCAAACTCCAATTCTTGGCCCTTATCCCACTGTGCTTTAGTTATTTGCATAGCATCCCTCACGCCCTAGACCATGAGCTTTTTTGATGGCTTGAGCCAGGTCTTACTTACATTTATATCCATAGTAAAAACGCAACACATATTTATAGGATGGAATTATAATGGTTGTTCATGGGAGCCACCTCCCCACCTGGCTACATGTCTGCGACAACCTCAGAACCGGGCCGTTAACACGAGTCATTTCAGTTCTACTCACACTGGTTTTGACACATTAGCTCTTTACAGGTTAAGGGGCCCCTCCGTCGGGTTCTATTAGGCATCTTCAGGTCAGGTTGCCTCCTTGAATCAGCATGCCTCTGAGTCACCCCCATGTGCTATTCCAGGACCCGTTATCCCCAGGACACAGTGCCATCTGGCCTGCAGGAGACCCCAGGCAAGCTGACCATCGCCCTTATTCCCTGGATGAGACCAAGGTCACGGTGCAACCCTCACAGGAAAATCAGATTGGTTGGAACTTTCCGTGCTGGTCTTTCTTCTCCTGGAACCATTCATCACTCACTCCTGATTGTGTTGGATTTTTTCCTCCAGAAAGGAGGGTGTCGTGCAGATATCTGCTCTCAGCCTTTTTTCCTTTCCCTCCTTCTCCTGAAAATTGACTTCCCATCTGTTTCCACACTGCGCCCAACCAGGAACGCTCATTAACAAGCATGCACTGGACTTTGTTTTCTGAGCCCCAAGCCCTTGCTGCTGGTTTTGGTCCCTTCGCCTCTTTCTCCAACTGTCTAGACCTACTGGAATCATTCAAGGCCTGGTTGAGCTGCCACCCCTTCCACGAGGTCTACCAGGCGACGTCCAAGGGGATGTGGCCTCTCCTTCCTGGAGACTCCGTAGCCTCCTCCACGGCATTAAAATAAACTGGCTTATGTTACCTTGTCTCATCTTTCTCCTTGGCTATAAATTATCATAGTATAAGATACTGGACAAGAGACTTGCTCATCTTTTTATTTTCTGCTGTCTCCAATACGGTCCCTTGCATAAAGCAAGCACCAATTAATCATTTTTAGTCTTAAATCCGCGTGGAGCTTCAGGTAGAGAGGCAACTGTGGTGTGATGTCTGTGTGTGCGAGTGCGTGTATGCCCTTGCACACACACATACCTGCATTCTCACGGATATTTGGCAGGACAGACACAATGGACGGTTGATGTGGCCAGGGCTGGGAAGTGACCGCTGGCTCTAAGATCCGGGACTTCTAAGACATTATATTGTGATTCATGGCTGTATTATTTTAAAAGCTAGATTGAACCTTCCAGGAGAGAAAGTTACTTGATGAGTTAATGACTGGACACTTGATTTGCTGACTGTCTGAAGGATCCAAATTTGTAAGCTCTCTAAGTTCTAGAATCATTTAAATTTGATGTATTTTATTCGCAGAGTTTTAACTGGGACTTGCACTTCTTGAACTCCACCTCACCCCCAAGCCATACATTTGCCTGGCCCTGATCCTGCCCACCCTTGGCACTCGCACAGCCTTGCCTGTTTCCCAGAGGACAGGCTGCCTGCAGAATGACTGTGCTGGCCTTGCAGACATCGCTTTGACTCTGCAGGTAAGTAATTTATTGATCTGTAAAGCACTCTGAGATGCTCTGCAAGGGATTATGTCACGAAAATGCCATGCGATAAAATAAAAAATGATGGACTTTGTGAACACAGGGTGATTTAGGGCTTGTAGCTGGAAGTGTGCTCAAAGTACATTTTAAGTGGAAATCAGGCAGGGTAATGAATTACTCTTGCTTTGGAAGGGCTTACTGGGAGTTCATTTTCCTGGCTTCTTACATGATAGCTAATCTGCTAATCATACACTAGAGAACAATGGACAGTCCCCAAGTAGAAGAGAAGGTAGTTTGGGCCAAGCTGTTGGCACAGTAAGTATATAAAATGAGACCATCACACCTCATGCTTGGAAGAATCATCTAGAATTGTCTCCTTCCACTAACAATTGGAATGTGTCCAACTCACTAAGTCGCAGTTGGTGAAATGCTTGGCCTTTCAATCCTGCCTCAGGGTGTAGCTTGAAGGTGGCAAACTGCCTCGAGATGACTTTGAAAGGTAGACCATTCATGGCATAGAGCTGAGATGGTTTGACCAGAGGTGCAATCCCAATCACCAGAACCAAGCTGGCACAGTGTCTAAGATGCTAGGAGGTTAGAAGTATCATCTTCCAGGTGGCAACTTCTAACATGTTGTCAGTATTTAAAATTAAAGTGAATTGGGGCTTCCCTGGTGGTGCAGTGGTTGAGAATCTGCCTGCCAATGCAGGGGACACGGGTTCGAGCCCTGGTCTGGGAAGATCCCACATGCCGCAGAGCGACTAGGCCCGTGAGCCACAACTACTGAGCCTGCGCGTCTGGAGCCTGTGCTCCACAACAAGAGAGGCCACAACAGTGAGAGGCCCACGCACTGCGATGAAGAGTGGCCCCCACTTGCCGCAACTAGAGAAAGCCCTCGCACAGAAACGAAGACCCAACACAGCCATAAATAAATAAATACATAAATAAAAAATTAAAAAAAAAATTAAAGTGAATTGACAGGAATGCACTGTGGTCTTAGCTAATCCATGTTCATAAGAAAAGTCTGATCCACTGAGATAGGGCTACTTACATTTTTATATTGTTTCCATGGATACCTCCTGCATCTTATCTCATCTCATCATGCAGGCGGTTGGAAACACACTAGGATTGCTTTGTTTTCATTCATTCACTCACACATTCATTCATTCATCAATAGTCCCTGAGCACTTCCTTATACCAGTGTTGTACTTAGCCCTAAGGGGCATGACATCTAAAAGACACAGTGCTTATCCTCAAGGAGTCCACAGTCTAGAGATGCAAAGACAGGAACAGAAGCAAACCCCTTTAGTGCATTGTGACATAGAAGGACAGATAAGGTGTTGAGGAAATGCAGAGGAGAGACACACTAGCCAGCCTGGAGATGGATGTCATGAAGGCTCCTTGGATATGAGACACCTAAGCTAATCCCCGGAAGACAAGCAAAAATGAATCAGTTCTGAGGAGGAAAGGCATTCTGGGCAAAGGAGGTGATGTTAGAAAAATACTATTAGTAAGACTTTTGGTGGCCAGGCATAGTTATTAATGGAAGGATAGCTACTGGAGGAGACATGGCCAAAAGTCACTCAAACATTGAGTGAGCACCTACTATATACACACTGTGGCTTAGGTATGTCCATGACGTGCAGCAATGCACACATTTTCTTGGCCCTCCATGAACTTACAATCTGTTTGGGGAAACAGTGCATATAAACGTCCCACCGCGTCACAGGGTTGTGTGGGACTGGATGCTAGCAGGTTGGTACAGACATTACACTCTGTGAGTTAGTAAGAGTGTGGGTGTCGGCACGGCTTCTCCTGGGCTACAGAGTTTAGTTTGGGTACCAACAAAAGAGAAATGGTCATGTCTGCGGAGCAAGTGAAGCTGCTTCAAGTGGGACAGAAGTGCATGGGCACGGTTGGGAAGGCAGAAATCCAGGATGCGTGTGAGGATACAAAGTCTACTCAGCACCAGAGGTGATGGAGAGCAGTGGTCCAGATCCCGGCTCTACTACGTTCAAGTTGGGCAGCCTTGGCCCAGTCACCTCACCTCTCTGTGCCTCACGTCCTCAGGTCGTGAAGCCACTTGCACGTATCTCACAGGATCCTTCTGAGGATTTAGGAGTAAGTTTATGAAATGCACTTACAGAGGCTCTAAGCAATGCGAAGTATGCAATAAGTGAGTTTTCGTATATTGTGTGCTTGGCAGACACGTATGTCACGTCAACACAGAATGGAAAGTTGATAAATTCTAACCGACTCGAGGAAGAATGGGATACAAGGTCAATGAGGTAAGCTAGAGCCAGATTACAGACCAGCCTGAATGGCCAGGTCCTTCCTGGGTTTTAACTCTATCCTATAGGCAATGGCAAGCATTTGAAATTGTTTAAAAAAGGAAATACTATATATAAATATATAATGAATATACAAATATATTAATATACTTTAAGCAAAATAAGCTTGTAACAACGTGTCAGAGGGAATGGGTAGACAGACACTGGATTTCTGAGAGTGATGTTCAAGGCCTGGGTTAAACCGTGGGCTCTGTAAGGGTGGAAGGAAAAGGATGGGTTTGAGAGCAATGCTGAGGACAAGCTGCGGGTGCCTGACGGTGCCTGGATGGGGGATTCAGGAACATGGAGTCAAATGAAGGCCATTTTGTTCAACAGCAGCTGGATGGCTGAGCTGGCAGACCCCTTATGTTATATGAACAACGTCTTTGGGGGGAGAACATTAGTGTGATTCTGTTTTAGACAAGCTGATGAGACGACAAGGGGCCAGCAGGGTGGCAGAACTATCCCGTTAGCAGCTGGGATCACACAACCAAAGGTCTGGGGTGAGTCTGAGACCTGCTAAGAGTCCATGATTCCTTAAAAAAGGCCATCAGCTTATCTCCACATTGATGGATGTCATGCCTCTGCTGACTTTTGAGGTCTGAATCTAGAAAGATCAAGAAGTGGTTAGATTATGTTTGGAAAGAAAGGCAGAGACCCCCTGAGCCATGCTTTTTGGATAGAGTTCCACACTGAATATATTATGTTAAGGTTTAATCTGGCTCTTATTGAATTTTAATTCAAATGTGTAAATAATTAAATAACATAATTATTAAAACAGTATTCTAGGGAACTTCCTCACTCTTCGTGTAGCCTCCACTGCCCAGGTGTTAAATTCTAATAATTATGTCATTAATAAATAGCAATTTGCTGTTTTTAGCGCACAGTAGATATCCTATTAAATCCAAATTGAGATGTTTTATTAAGCCCTTCACGGTCCCGTGGGGCCGAGGATGCACAGAAGCGGCTTGGACCAGGCTCCTCCGCAGGACACACGCAGATCTATGCATCCCAGGTGCTGCCTCTGGTGCTGGTGGCATGTCCCCCGTTCCCCCTGCCCCCCACCCACCTCCTCTGTGCAGTGAAGATCTGAGATGCCCATGGGGGCTCGGGACAGTTTCCACAGCAAGGGCTGCGCCACAGCTATGGCCTTGGCACCTTTGTCTTTACAGAATTAAAGGAGCCGTCTGGAATACCCTCGACTTTCCTGGTGTCCAGACCCCAGAGAGACACCCAGGCCTGGGTCCATAACCTGGTGCATGAATGTCCACTCCACTGGCCTCCTTTCCTCCTGAAATACCTCAGGCCAGTCCTTGGTTCTTCATAGTTCCCTTCCTCCCCGATCGTCACTTGGCTGGGTCTGTCTTGTTCTTGAAAACTCAGCTCCTCCATGAAGCCTTCCTCGACTGTCTCTCCTGAAGTAGAACTCCCCACACCAGACTGCTGCATACGGTCTGCTCTGCCAAGTAAAACGTTAGCCCAGCTGGTTGTCTTGTTCACTGAAGTGTTCCGCGCACACCACGATGTCTGAACACAGTTTGTGTTCAACACGTAGTTTTTGAATGAATGAATGAAAGTGTTTTGACAAGGCTGTATGGAAATGCAAGTACATCGAAATGACTGAATTTCCTCAACATCTTTGAATAGCCCTCGAAGACTCTCAGCATGTATAATAATGTCAATGGTTACTATTTATTAAAAACCTGCTGTATAACCGCTGTTTTACATATATTGCCCTCACTTTATCTTACCCCCGCATTAACCCCACAAGTAGATATTATTTCTAAGCGGACCAACTGTCCTGGTTTACCGGGAACTAAAGGAGTCTCCTAGAACACAGGACTTTCAGTGCTAAAACCAGAAAAGTTCCAAGCCAATGGAGATGCATTGGTCACCCTAATTGTCTCCTTTCCCACATGTTACAGATGAAGATACATCTGTTCAGAGAGGTCAAGGAAATATTCAAGGACATGCAACTGAAAATTGCAGAGTTCCAGAGTGTTTTCTTTTAAAGAGGGGATAGATGGGTTAGAAAAACAACAAATGCATGTTGAAATTTGGATGCATACATAAAAATAAACAGAAACCAACTATATACGTATATGAACTGAGACTGTTAATTTCTGGTGTGCATTAGAAATTTTACAGGAAGTTTGACTCCATTATTTAATTTAATCTCACAAGAATCCTATGAGGTGGTACTATTATTATTCCAATTTACAGATGAAGAAACTAAGGCTTTGTGAGCTCTTAGTGATGTGCTCCTGTTACCCAGATAACAAGTGTTGAAGGTGGGACCAGAATGCAGATTATATCTGATCCCAAATGTATTCTCTCCATAGAGAGTTCGTGCAGTGGAGTGCACACACCCAGCCTGGGGTTCTCTGGGTCTGAGGTCTTGCTGATTCACCCTCCCACGTGGGGCACCCTGCTTTTGCACCTCCATGTGACCACCCGTCTGCCCACAGGGCATCTAGGAAAGGGAGCGCTCTCTGTCATTCCTACAAGGCATTGTTCTCTATCAGGAGAGTGGGCGGGAGGTTTCATCAATATATTTTGGACCATCCAGCATTTGCATGACTATCTCGTCTTGCTCCCTCTTCCATCACTGGCACTTCCTAATCATCCTCCTCCTGTTCATCATCCTCCCACTGTGCACTGGACCAGGGAGCCGCAGCTTCCGGGGAGCTTTCATTTGAGGCAGGGCTGTAGCTGCTGCTTCCTGTAACCAGGGGTCCTAGCTGTCCCCGTATCATGACAGAGGAATGATCAATCAAACCCACTGCTGAGTCCACTGAGAAGTGTTTCTTTGGCTTATTTTGACTGAAAAGACTAGTCAGTCTGTCTTTTCTTCTTTCCCTTTTCCCTTCTTCCTTCTTTCCAATACAAATATTTGTATAATAGGACACCAGTATTGTGGGATCTGTGGGATCTCTTGAGAGAAAGAATTCTAAGTGTTGCATCAGAAGACCAGGTATATGAAGCCCAGACCCGACTATTACTAGCTGTAGAAACTCATGTAAATCATTTAACTCTCTGATTATTTTAGTTATATCAATACCTATCTTGCCTTTTTAAAACGCATGTTCTGTGGATCAGATAAAACTGTGAGAAATCACGTTTTAAACATAAAGTACTATTCAAATGCGATTTATTAATGTTACTAAAAATGTGTACTTCTAGAGGCCAGGATGAGGCTAAATTTGGACGTTAGGTGCAGTGCGGGGCCGGGAGGCTGCTCTGGTTTAGAGGCTGAGATGGGCTTGCCTGCCCCGCAGGTGGGTGCTGACCACTTCTTCAGATGCGCTAGTGGTTCTGAGATAAACAGCATCTTGAAGTGAGGGCGTGGAGGCAGTGGGGGATGGAGGTCTGCTATAGGACCCTCCCCCTCGCCAGCACTGGGCTTGCTGCCTCTGCTTTCCAGAAGGGAAAGGTTAGAGTCTAGAGATTCAGAAGCCCAAATGAGAGCCTGAACATGCAGAGAGCTCCTTGATGACACAGCCTCGGGCGGCTTGTTAGCTCTTTTACCAGAATCATTTTGTCATTTCTTACATCTCATTCTTTCTTTCTCTCCATACTAAAACCATTCATGTTTGCGGGGGGAGATCAGGAAGCCCGGGGAGAAAAGCTAGTGGTTTATTCGGGATTAGTCATAAACCACTGGTTCTGAAGTTCGGAATTTGTTCCTTTCAGGATCAGCTGAAATGTGGAAATTTTTATGAGCTCTGCTCCCTGATCCAGTTTCGTCATTCCTGATAGAGATGTTGGAGAGGAAAGTAAACACCACGCAGGCTCCACTCCACACTTCCCTGCTTTTGTGCATATTCGAGTAAATTGAATTTCACAGCAACCTACTTGTCACCATCGGTGCTCCGTTATATTTGGTGACATCCAAGAAATTGCCGGGAATGCTCTCTTCATCAATTGTTTAATGGGGGGATGTAAGGTAATTATTGCTAATCACGATATCCAGACAGGGAGAGCTATTGTACAGCTCTAGTGTGATGGCGCCTGCTTTGGGTTGAAGGTACGTGGCGGGCTTCATCCTCCACACCCCCGATCGGGGCCAGCTCTTCAGGGACCAGTTCAGGAAGGGAGGAGAGGCGGGACGGGGAGGGAAGGACCACGGACACCTTGTATGCCGAGCACTTTGCCGGGGGCTTAACATTTGCTGCTTCCTTTTAAATCCTTTTGGTAGCTCATAGGCATTCCCCCCATTGTATGGTAAAGACCCTGAAACTCAGAGAGGTAATGCAGTGAACCCAAAGTCCTCATACAGGAAGTCAGGCAGACTGCAGATACTTGAATAAGGTGTCCCTACAAAAATCAACTAAAATGTACACAAACAGGTCCTCAAAGATGAAAATGATAGTACAAAAAAAATGGAATCAGTTAAGAACCTGATTCAGCTACCTGACTTCATGAGGAAAACTGAAAAAAAATTAAAAAGAGAAACCCGGAACAATATTACTTTTTTATTATTCCTCATGGAAGAGAATTAATATTTGTCATACACCTAATAAGTACTAGATACCGCCCATTTATTTTCCTATTTAATCCAGAACACCGAGGCTGTAACCAGCTCCTAACCTGCTCAAAGCCAGTGAGCTAGGAAGTGGCAGATCTCAGACCTAAGCTCTGCCTACAGGGTTTTGGAATCAGATGAAATATGTCCTATAACTGAAAGCACTTAGTGAACTGCTTACCACGCTGCAAGGAATGCTATTATGAGCGAGATAACGCAGAGTCCAATCGATTCCAGGTAAAGAGCATTACTGCCTGCTGTAAAAGCCAACCCAGAAGGGCTGACCAGGGTTTCTGGACCGTACACCTAGGACAAGGTTTCTTCACACGGTCTCGGAGGTAGTGGCTGGCAAGATGCTTCTGGTCCCTCCTGATTCTAATTTCCCTTCCCCAGGAGTTGTCTATTCCTGCTGGTCGCAGAAGCCAGAGCCTTGCCACATCCTTAGAGGCCCTGCCTTAAAGCCTTTTCAAGTGGATTCATTTTCTGCCTTGGTATCCAGCATCTTCCAGTGGCTCTCACTTTCCAAAGCAGGCCTGCAGCTGATGCCCATGAAACTCGAGGGGCCAGTTAAGGACAGCTACCCAAGTGTGACTGCCGCTCGTACCGTACCCCAGACCCCATCCTCCAGACACACTTTTTCCACAAGCTGTCGAAGATCTGCAGAGAAAGGAGACCCAGCCCCCATCTGGCTCAAGACACACTGCCGGGCCCCCCAGGCAGCCTGGGCCTTAGCTAGAGGGACCCTTTACAAACTTCAGTTTTAAGTCCTCCATTCCTCTGCTGCCACTGCATTTTTTATGTATTTTATTTATTTATTTAATAAATTTGGACTTTTAAATTTATTTATTTATTTATTTATTTATGGCTGTGTTGGGTCTTCGTTTCTGTGCGGGGCTTTCTCTCGTTGCGGCAAGTGGGGGCCACTCTTCATCGCGGTGCGTGGGCCTCTCACTGTCGCGGCCTCTCTTGTTTGGGGGCACAGGCTCCAGACGCGCAGGCTCAGTAGTTGTGGCTCACGGGCCCAGTTGCTCTGCGGCATGTGGGATCTTCCCAGACCAGGGCTCGAGCCCATGTCCCCTGCATCGGCAGACAGATTCTCAACCACTGTGCCACCAGGGAAGCCCCCGACACTGCATTTTTAACAGGGGTCGTTTTTCTCCCGATTCAGGAAGACGTAACTCTGCCCCTTGGATGTTCTGCTGCTCAGAAACCCGCTGTGTGGAGAGAAGGACGGTCTTTCCACAAGAGCGCTGTCACCAGATCCCAGGATGAACTTCACACTTTGTCACCCTGAGAGTAAACAATATGCAAATGTGCCTGTACATGTCACCATAATCTCCCAGACTCCTGGAAATGATTTTCTTTGTTCAGACTCTCCTCGTGCCCTTAAGAGCTGCCCAGGAGAGCAGGTTCCAATCATTCCCTTCTCCCAGGCTGCCCCATCCAGGCCAGATGGAGGCAAAGGGTCAAAGGGGCAGGGCAAGGATGGAGCCCCCGCCTCCTGGGGGCCCTGTGCTCAGCTCTGCAGAAGCCAGCGTCTCCAGGCTGTCAATCTGCTGGCTGCCAATGGTGCCAAGATCACTTCCATTCTCAGCTGCCTTGATGGCATCATCAGCACTTTAATTCCTAATTGCCTAGAAGCACTGGTAGTTATACCCTCAAGCACCGGCTATAAAAGCGTGCGCAGCGGGGACTGCAGTGGGAAGGTGGCCGCAGTGTCCCCCCCCGCCCCCCGCCGTGACCACCGTGTGGTCCAAATTCTTCCACAGACTTTTCTCTTTCCCTCAAGCACCCTCAAGGTTAAGTTCAGAGGAAGGTGGACAGCCCGAAGCGGAGTTTCTGCCTCTCTCCATCCGAGTAGCAATGGTGCCAACACTGAAATGAAGCTGTGAGTTAGACCCACTCTCCCTGTGACCATCATCTTTGGCAATAATTAAGCCTAGTGGAAGGAACATCTCATTATCTGGCCTTGAATCCAGAGGCCCAGGAAGTGGCCCCACTGCTGTGCAAAATAACTTGTCAGCTGGTTTTAAGTGGAGTTTTTGTTCCGAGGCCTTATTGCCACTAAATCCCTCATAAAGGTTACGGTCTGTGAACAGATCAAGGTGAAGCCTCTTCCCCTCTAGAATGAGGGGTGGAGATGCAGCCTGGTCTGTTTGAATCTACAAGTTCTTAGCTCTGTGAATCCTCCTGTGAAATGCCAGGGATCCGGGGCCAGGGAGGGAGCGCAGTTGGAAAGAGAATAAAGTTCCAACAAGACTTCTTGTTAATACAAAGCTTGTCAAACACATCACCTAGAAACACCGAATGTCTTTATTAGATTCTTTTATCTCCCCCTGAGACTGGGGGATGCCACTGGTTGCTTCTCGGTGGAGATGTCATCATCCAGAAACTAATTAAAGGCTACTCGGGAAACTGGGTCTCTCACACTCCGGAGAACAAAATGCATTAGCTACCTAAGTTAAAAAAATATCACAAGCGAACTTTATATCAAAAAGGGCAAGCTGGGAATTTGACAATAACTCTCTTTCTCCCTCATCAGCTCACAGCAGGCAGAAGTGGGCCCATCAGGATGTCAGTGAGTCTTGACAGAAAGCCGCCGGCTCCTCGGCACCCCTCAGGAGGGGAGCTCTCCTCTCCTGGTACGGGGGGGAGGAGGGCACCTGACCACTTTCTGTGGGACATACAGTCGCATGGCCTCCTCGCCAGCATCCTCCCTCACACATAAGAGCTCCAAGAGATGTGTGTCTCTGAATAACACTCATCTGTGCACATGAAACAGCATCACCTTCTCCTGCTTCCCCAGGTTATCCTGGGGATTCAATGAGGTCATACACATAAGAGCCTAGAATAATACTGGGTATACAGTGTGTGCTCAGTAAAGGATAGCAATGTGGCCTCCTGTTACCCTTATTTAATTGTTCAATAGACAAGTTCACTTACTATGTCCCAAAAAGAGTTCTAGATTCCTCAACTCCTTCTCCTAATTGACCCATCCTAGTTAATGACACCATCATCTACCTAAGTGTCCAGGACAAAGACATAGGAATCATCCCTCATTTCTCCCTTTCCTTCAATTTCTATATCCAGTTATTAAGTCCTGTTGGCTTTATTTCAAAAATAACCCTCACGCTGCCTTGATACATTCTCTTCCCTCCTTTTTTCTACATTCCATTTTCTGCATCATAGGTGGACTAATTAAAAACCACAACAACATTAATCTAATCATATCACCCCCTATTTAGAAATCTCTCATGGCAGCTGACTGCCCTTAGAATGACACTCAAAGTTCACACTGTGTCTCGAAGACTCTGCATAGCTGGCCCCTGACAAACTCTGACCTTAGTGTGACTGCTTTGCCCAGAATTCACTCAACTCCAGTCCCCGGACCTGCTGTCTGCCCCTGGAAGGTGCCCAGCTGGTCGCTCCTCCAGGCCTTGCAGTTTCTGTTCCCTGCCTGAAATGCTCTGTCCCCAGATCTTCACGTGGATACTTGTTTGTCACTCAGTTCTCATTTCAGTTGTCACCTACTCTGCGTCCTTCCTGACCACAATATCTCAAAGAGCTCCCTGCCCCATCCCAGTATCTGCTTTAGTTATTTTATGGCTCCTATCCATTCTCTGAAGTTCTCATTTATTTGTTTAGTGTTGTTGTTTATCTCTTCTTATTAGAACCTAAACTCCATACTTCCCCTCTGTATCCCTGTCACCTAGGACAGTGCCCAGCACACAGTAGGGACTCAGTACATGCATGTTGAATACATGAACTTTCCTGGTCAGAATCAATTTCTCTTATCTTCAACCTCTCACAGTCCTTTGTTCAAAACACTCCCATACAGAACCCTCCTGTACTGTTGGTGGGAATGTAAATTGGTGCAGCCACTATGGAAAACAGTGGAGGTTCCTTAAAAAACTAAAATTGGAGTTACCACATGATCCAGCAATACCACTCTTGGGCATATATCCAGACAAAACCATAATTCAAAAAGATACATGCACCCCCTATGTTCATAGCAGCACTAATAGCCAAGACATGAAAACAACCTAAATGTCCATCGATACATGAATGGATAAAGAAGATGTCGTACATATACACAATGGAATGGAATATTACTCAGCCATAAAAAAGAATGAAATAATGCCATTTTCAGCAATATGGATGGACCTAGAGATTATCATACTAAGTGAAGTCAGACAGTGAAAGACAAATACCATATGATATCACTTATATGTGGATTCTAAAATATGACACAAACTAACTTATCTACGAAACAGAAACAGACTCACAGACATAGAGAACAAACTTGTGGTTGCCAAGTGGGTGGGTGGGGGAGGGAAGGATTGGGAGTTTGGGATTAGCAGACACAAACTGTCATATAGAGAATGGATAAACAACAAAGTCTTACTGTGTAGCACAGGGAACTATATTCAATATCTTGCAATAAACCATAATGGAAAAGAATATGAAAAAGAATGTATATATGTGTATAATTCAATCACTTTGCTCTACAGCAGAAATTAACATAACAACATTGTAAATCAACTATACTTGAGTAAAATAAATTTAAAAAAAAACAAAAAACACTCCCATACAGCAGATTATATTCTGCCTTGGTAACTGTTGGTATATGGACATTGCATCCTCGCTGGAATATGTGACCCATAAGGAAAGCTCTTTCATATTTTTATTTTTCTATGCTTCACCTTTGCATGTCCCAATGTGGATCAGGGTTCCTTGCAGACAGGAGGGACACAACAAATGACTGTTTACTCGTATGTTTGAACTGAATTGTACTTATTAATCTTTCCTGTGGCTCCCTGGTAGTAGAAGACATATTTCTGGTAAAAGTTTCTATGGACAAACTGTTACGGCCACACACACCCCCAAAGCCACACACGTGTCCTGTGTGTGCACACACACCTCTCTGTTGTGAATCAGAGGGTAGGATGGCCCTATCTCCTATTTCGAAATTTGCTGCTTGTTATGAAGCCAGAGAAAGTGTTGATGTGCTTCTGAGATGGCCAGGCTCCGTGTCTTCTGAGGCACCAGGACATCAAAGAAAACAATGGCCTATGGGCTTCTCTTCTTTCATGGAGAAGGGTGTGTAGAGCTGCAGAGAAAAGCTAAACAAAAAAACCTGTCACTGGCAAGACAATAAAAATAACTGTGCTACTGAAGATAAATCAGTAACTTTAATACTCCTCCCCTGCGCTGGGCATCTTTTTTTTTTTTTTAATTAATTTATTTATTTTTGGCTGCGTTGGGTGTTCGTTGCTGCACGTGAACTTTCTCTAGTTGCGGCGAGCGGGGGCTACTCTTCGTTGTGGTGCATGGGCTTCTCATTGTGGTGGCTTCTCTTGTTGCGGAGCACAGGCTCTAGGCACGGGGGCTTCAGTAGTTGCAGCACGTGGGCTCAGTAGTTGTGGCTTGCGGGCTCTAGAGCGCAGGCTCAGTAGTTGTGGCGTACGGGCTTAGTTGCTCTGCGGCATGTGGGATCTTCCCGGACCAGGGCTCGAACCCAAGTCCCCTACATTGGCAGGTGGATTCTTAACCACTGCGCCACCAGGGAAGTCCTGAGCTGGGAATCTTAAAGGAACAAAGGAAAGGTGTCTCCCAGCTGAAGTACTGGTTAAAAAGTTGGCCTTTAAATTACATTTGGGCTATTTCTTTTCTGGCTGGCTGTATTTTTTGTGATCTATCTAGAGGCTTAGAAAGACACACAGAAAAATAAATCTCCGTTCCATTAAGCACACACTCTGGACTTGCATATTTGTTCTTATCTTTGGCCCCTCTTTCCTTCTATCTGCTCCCGCCCCCCTCAACCTTCCCCCACCATCCAACACCGGCTCAGGGAAATGTTTACGATTGCTCTAGACACTGAGACGAATCTACGTCCCTGTAATGACTGTTCATCATAGGCAGACTTCTCTTCTTTTTTTTATGAAGCTCTAGCTCTCATACCCCCATGAGTCCTAGACTCCAGATATAAACTCATATATGCTTATTTCTCTAGTCAAAAGGGGGGCAAGGAATCAGTCCCCACGTACACTGTCAGTCCAGGACCGAGGGTCAGCAGCGACAGCCAAGGGTGCAATGCCAGGGGTACAGATGAGATCAGCACCAGTTAATGCACTGGTCTCCATTTGGAATCAGGCACAGGCCCCAGCTGAGATGGATCAATATTTAATAATGGTTAGATATAGTTATGTGTACACGAAGGGGTCTCCTTTCCAACCTCATGGGGAACTGTTGGCAACGACACTGCACATCAGCACCTCATAACGTCTGATGCTAGCTCCTCTGGCAATTCCTATTTTTATCAGCAGTACCATCCGCTTCTAAAATGCATAACAAAGATAATAAGCTAACTCCCCAGAAGAGATCTGTCTAGACCGAAGTGGGTAGGGACCGGCGTGTATTCATAAAGGCCGGCGATGGAATTTTCCTTACTGGAGATGTGGGCTGGAAGGGTGCTCTGTGGTCCAGAAGGAGAGGAAACAACTTTGTTTCTCAGGGTACTTATCCGTGCAGAATTGGAAAGCAGGCCTCCCGGTTCTAGGGACATCATAGAGATGAGAGAGAACGACTGCAAGCTGCTGCCCTCCCGGCTCCTCCAACCTCTGTCTGTGTAACCTAGAGCCCGTCACCTTTGTCCCACTCCACCTTTCTCATCTGCAATAGGGCAGGTTTCAGCTAGCCGCTTTCCCAAACGTGGCACTATGGACCTTTGGGGCTGGATGCTTCTGTGTTGTTTGGGGCTGCCCTGTCCACTGTAGGATGTTGGGCAGCATGCCTGGTCTTCACCACTACCTGCCAGTAGCATCTCTTTCTCCACCCGAGAGTCTGGACAACCACGTCTGTCTCCAGACATTGCCAAATGTCCCCTGGAGGGTACAATCACCGTCATACACCCCACGCCCACCCCTGGAGTCACCGGGCTAGCCAATCCCTAGGATGTCTCCTAACTTTCTCGGGCTCTATGTCTGTCTTTCCCTCCTTGAACATTTCCAGGTAGAGATGTTAGAGGCACAGACTGCAATTGTTTGTAAGCTCCTCCCACATACACCCTTCTCTGGTTGCCCAACTGGGGTTCGCTTTCAAAGCCCAGACGTCCTCTGTGCGCCGTGAACCTCACTTCCCAGCCTTCCAGGGCTCAGCGGTGCCGTCTGAGTTGCCACATTCCTCGGCACCCCGCACCAGATGCTCCTCAGTTCCTGCTGCAGAGGCAGATATCGTGGCCACAAGCATCTTCTTGTTCCCACAACTTCCCTCCAGGGCCAGAGGTGCCCAGACTGACCCTCTCCTTTGCACTTTACCTACATCTGCTGGGCTCCCTCTCAGGCCCCCTCTGCAGGTTGCCAGCAATACAGGGGAGAAGCTGCTGAATGGCTCATTACCCAGGGCAGATTCGTCAGAGGAGCCTCCCCCTGAGCACTGTAATGAACCCTTCAATTGGCTAGGAATGAATGCATTAATCTGGGGTGATTAGAGTCTTTTATCAGGCTGCCTAAAATATACTGCCTTTCCGAAGCTTACTGAGCAGGCATTTCACCCTAAAGGGATATGTAGGAGGGGAGACTATATTGGCACTAACTAAAACAGAACAGCTAAGAAAAATACGAAGTGGGGGACGCAGAGCAGCAGCTATGGGTGCGCTGAACACACTTGCAGACTTTTCATCGGGTTTTTTCCAGGGCACCCGAGCCTAAAAAAATCACACCATCTGAGCAACTTCCTTCCCCGTGAGGATGAAGGAAAGAGAAGCAAGGCTCTGAGAAGGTCCTCGGAGGAGCACATTTTCCTGTGGGACTGTCTAGTGAGGGTAGAGAGGCCAGAGGCCCGCCGGCTCCGTTCCCATCATGCACACGGTGGAGGCTGTTAGACGGATGGATACGGACAGTGGCCTTCGGGGACGCACGGTGCTCCCCTGCACATGGGGCCAAGCAGCCGTGTCCACATACCAGCCACCAGCACGCCCTCTCTGAGAGGATGACGTATGTGCAGTCAATGGCCAGTCACCCGAGCTCTCAGACCCTCCTGCGTGAGGTCACAGGGACCCCCAGCCAGGGCGCCTGAGGCAGTGGTGCTGGAGCCGGGGCAGAAGCGCGGGACTCCTGGCCCCAGTCCCCAGTGCACTCGGGGCCAAAGGATTGATGTCTCGAGGCTCATTATCTTTATTTATAAACTAGAAATGATTACAACTGCCTTGCCTTATAGGGTTTTTGTTAAGAACCAAATTAGGCAATTTATGTGAAAATGTTTTCACATCATTAAAGAAAAAACTATGAGGCATGGCTGTGATGCTCTGACCCAAAGGCCGGACCATTTAGGGCGGGGTGGGGGAGGGGAAGCGGTCTGTCCCACGCACTGGCCACGTGGGTGAGGAGCAGGGTCTCCACCCGCTGCTGTCATCGTGTGGGTTCCTCAGGGAGCCGTAACACCAAAGCCAAACCGAAAACGGGAGGCCACCTAAACAGCTTGAGACTTGATGGGGTTTCCACGGAGAGGTCTGGGCTATTAGAAATGCCAAACTAACGTATTGGTGGGTCTGCTGGCCACTGACCGATTCCTGCAACTTTGGCTCCTCTGTTTTCCAATTTGCTCGATCCCGCCCACCCTCACTATGATGTGCGCTCATCTCGGGCAGGATGTGATGAGCTCCCGCCAGGAGGTCCCCGTGAGGAAGGAGCTGTGGGAACAGCCCTGTGGTCCAGTGTGGTCACCAAGGCTCCTGCAGGTGTCTCTTTCTTTCTGTCTCGTCCATTTGGAATCCAGTGGGTTTCCCAAAGGCCTGGGATTGACTGACTTCTATCGTCCTCTTAACCACCTAAGGCACAACCATTTAGATTTGACTTCCTTCTTCGCCTGATCTCTATTTCTGGGTGGAAAAGAGATTCATGGGCAAGTGCGGCCATTATTTGTGATTAGGATGAATCAAGTCCAGTGCAGCTGTCTGCTTGTAAGTGCTATGACCCGTTATTTGCCTGAGCACAAAGCAGGGTCAGCATTAGAAAATCCAAGCCCAAAAATAACGTGAAAGTGATTGATGCTCCTGAACCCGGCAGCCCCTTGCTACCCTTT
This sequence comes from Eubalaena glacialis, assembly GCF_028564815.1. Classification (NCBI taxonomy): domain Eukaryota; kingdom Metazoa; phylum Chordata; class Mammalia; order Artiodactyla; family Balaenidae; genus Eubalaena; species Eubalaena glacialis. The sequence continues at coordinate 2,479,786 of NC_083725.1, forward strand.
CCTGGGCCCTCTCCCAGCTTTCAGAGAAGCCGTGCTCTTGGAGAACTAACTTCCAACCCTCCTCCATGCCACGGATCTGGAGCCTCCTTTGGTGATTGGGACCACAGACTCCAATCAGATATTCTTCTTTAATAACTGACATTTTAAAACTATACACAGCAAAATTAACAATGCCTGGTCATTCATTTTGGAGTAGATTACCACAGCCCGCTTATGTAGTTACTGGGGAGGGAAGAAGATAACTATGTGTGGAATAACCGAATCATGAGCCATGGGATAATTGGGAGGTGGCAAGTGCTAATTTTGGGTATCATTTTTCATTAGACCAGCACCGGAAAAAATCTTTACATGCATTATAAACGCAGGGCTAATTTCAGAGAGATGCTCTGATGGAAGAAAACCTCCTTTCTTGAGAAAGAAAAGTGAGAAGTGTACATTAAAGGGAACAGCAAAAAGTTCAACATCTCCTGCAAAATATGTGTGCATGCATGTGTGTCGGTAGATAGGCGTTTCTGCATGTACACAGACATGTATGCACCTCTGTGTATATATCTGTATTCATGCACATGTGCTGGGAAGGAGTGAGCAGAGAGCAACAGAGAGGGAACGTGATGTTTAAGCATGTAATGTCTTCCGACATCCAGCACGTAAGAGATTTTTGTTTTGTTTTCCATTTTTGTCAAGAAGTTCTTCTATTTCTATAGCACTGAACACAGACACAAGACTTTTTTTAGAGGAACTGGGAGAATAACAGATCAGATACCATCATAAGACTGTCACAATGTATAAACAATCTCAGCCAAAGAATCTGCTGTGCTGAGGCAGACTTCAGTAAAAATCCAAATCAACAGAAATTAAAACAACGCAAAAGATGAGCAGGAAACAGAAGGCCAGGCATACAGTTTCATAGGAATGTCGCCCTCCTAAACTGCAACACGTGACCCGATGATGTGATGATGTATAGCGTAGGTTCACAGTGACACAGTACATTAATAACGCTGTGTTAACCTGCCTGAAGACCCAATACCTATAATTGAATTTTTTTTTAGCCAGAAAACTATGTGTAGCTAATGCTTCATTGAATTCATGTGGTAGAATTACAAATAACTTAAATTCAAAAAATGCAGCATTGAAATTTTAGGGTGTTCATCTTTCCCTGGGCCTTTCTTTCAGGTACTAAGAGTCGAGGGATGGAACAAGCTTCAGGTGGGATCAATGGTTACACCAGCTTTACTGCCAGGTGGGAGGATCTGGAGTGCAGCAGACCTGCAGGAAAAGGGACTTCCTGTTTCCTCTGACCTGAACTGAAAAGGAGCAGCTCTTCACCTGGAGCCATCTGGTCTACCTAGCCAGTAGTTGGTGGACAGTCTTAGAGGGAGCAGAGCTCCACCTGCCTGTTACTGCAGTGCCTTCTACACCTGGGCAAAGGAGGGTCCAAAGAGAATGAAGGGAGAGGAGTCTGCTTTGGAATCGCTCAAGGAACTAGGGGTCAACTCAGTATCACCCTTTCTTCTCCAAGACAGTAAAGTGGGCAGAGAAGGGACAAATCCTTTTCTCCAGCCTTAGCAAGGAGGCAGACGTTTTGGTGGAATTTCCCCCTTTTGGTGGGTGGACATAGGATATGATGCAGGAAGAACCATGGCTACCCCTACAGCCAGTCCTTTCCAGAGAGGCTCTCTTTCCTATTTTAGTTCAACTGCATGCATAGGAGATGCGGAGATCAAATGATTTTCCACAGTAATAACATAGGTAACATTCACCAAGTAGCTCACAGGCAAGGGTGCAGGTGTTGCAGGAGGATAGTCGGGTGTGGGCATCAGATTCTAGAGCAGTGATGGCTGTCATTCAGCAGTGGAGAACTTGAGGCTGTTTGCTTTGACTACAGGGAAATCAGTGCAATCCTTTAGATCAGTGAAATGAAGGCGCTCTGCCTTTGCTGGTGCACCTTTGCTTATTAGATAATGATTCATAATTTCCAAGTACTCACTAAAATCCTTCATTCTTGAATCAGAGCATGGTGACTGGGATTGGAAGCATTTTACAGCAGGATTTTCCCAACTTGGTCTCCAGAATATAATATTCCAACGGAATTCTTTCTGGGTAGTGTGGTATATTCAACAAATAAAAAGTTCATGCATTTGTATAAAATTATTCTTTTTCAATAATTAAATATTGTAAGAATTATTTTCTGAATTCAGCTGTTTTTTTTTTTCTGTCTACCAATTAGATAATTTAGTTTCACCCAATAGTACTTACTGTTTTCAAATACAATAAAGAGAGTGGCAGTTAGCCTAATTAGGGTGTGTGACTATTTCTTGGAGAAGGGATGCAAAGTTTCTACAGTTTCTTAGATCCAGAGAAAACATACTTGTCCTGCTTCTCCCAAGGAACACAGCTTTTTCATGCGGCACCTGTGTTTAATAAAGGTAGTGATATCAGTTTTAGAAAATGATACTAGGAAATGCACAGTCCATGGGTTCTTCCCCTTAATGGTGATTGCAAATTTGGCTCCAGAGTCCCATAAGGATGATGTCCACTAATCTACTGAAGAAGTAGACTAGAGTCTACTGAAATGAAAATTCCTTCAGAAAAAAGAAGACTGTGTCCTCCCGGCATTATGTTAAAGTATCTAGCAAGGTGCCTGGTGCCAAGCACCAAGTGGAAATGATTAAAGCAGAGTTGCAGGAGTCAAGGCTCTCAAATGCTCTGCCTGTTTGCTTCACTGCCAAGTGTAGCCGGAGGGACACAGTGCGCTCGTCGGGAACAAGTTGCTACACCTCTCCCTGGATTCCTCTGGGTCTTCACAGAGTCCTTACAAATGTGTGCATTAATGCACGGGTTGAATAGCCATTCCCTGAGCACCTACTCAGTGCCAGTCCCACATAACAGAGGTAGAAATGAAAAAGACAGGAGCATTCAGGGCAAGGGCATGCCAGCAGGTGTAGAGGTTGACAATATATGGAACAAACACTGTACAGCGTCACCATGTGATGTGCGTGGACCAAGTGTGATGGGCACACAGGGAGGAGGTCAAGGGTGGGGATACAAAGAAAGCTGCCATGTGTTTGGGTCTTCCAAGGCTGCAAAGGAGAGGAGAGTGTCATAGGAAGAAGAAACAGCATGTGTGTGAAAACTAGGAGAAGTAAAATCTCCGAGATGCTGAGGAATGAGTTGGTCCATGTCCCTCTATTGTAACCTGAGTGGTGACAAGTGGCAGAAGACAGTGGTAGAAAGATAATTTGGGGTCCCGTTTTGCAGGAGTTTATATACCTTACTAAAGAGTTTGGTTTTTATCTCACAGGGAATGGCAGTCACCAAAGGATTCCAAGCAGGAGAGTAACAACATCAAATCTTTGTTTTGGAAAGATAATGCTGACAGCAATATGGACTGTGTATTGGAAGGCACTGGTTAGAGGAAGTTACTATTATTACTACCACCATTATTATCATCTTCACCACCTCACCACCACTGCTCCTCACTTTTAACCTTACTTTACCTGTAGGGAATGACTATTGTTTGTGAGCATCCACAGTGCTTTAACCATACTGCCTCAACCAATCACTGCAGCAACCCTATGTGACAGGTATTATTATTAAGCTTATTCTACACACAACATAGAGCAAGCTGAGGGAAAATGCTTAAGGTCACCCAGCTAGTGAGTGACAGAAGTATGATTTGTACACACGGTGTCCACAGCCTTTACACCCTTCACCTCATCATCGCTTGAAAGTATTAAAAGTCCTCGAGAAACGGCATAGGTTGATCTAAGACGGAAAAAAGTAGAGTGGAAAGGAGTTAAGGAATATTTGGTCAGTTAAATTGTAAGACTTAGTGACTTAAATAAACAACACCAACAAAACAGATGCGTACCATAAAGAGAAAGAAATACTTGGGAATTCCCTGGTTGTCCAGTGGTTAGGACTCCACGCTTCCACTGCAGGGGGCATGAGTTTGATCCTTGGTCAGGGAACTAAGATCCCACATGCCATGTTGTGTGGCCAATAAATAAATCAATCCATAATAATGAGACATATTTAAAAGAAATACTTGCAGATGATTCTGAGCTTGGTTGACTGAATGTATGTTGGTGTCATTTGTTGAGATGAAACATACCAGCTGGGTAGACTTATCTCATGGAATATGCAGTGGGGACTTCTCATTCTTTCAAGATATTACCTGGTCTCTGAACCCTCTTCCTATATATCAGAAACCCTAGATAGTGTGAGTCTAGTCTGAAATCTGGTATGGCCAAAAAGTTGTGCTTTTATACTCCAGTAGCTGGAGAATGGACATATCACCTGGTCTCTGTGTGCTGGGTGCTCTTGCCAAGGACCTTGCCTCTATAGCAAGTGATGAAAACAGGCAGGAACACTTTGGAATTCATTCTTGTTGGGATGTCTGGCGCTCAGAGGTGTCAGAAGGACCACAAAGGTGCCAAGAACGGTTCCTATGTTAGCTGTTGTGGCCACAATGCCCTGGAGAGACTCTTCCTGTATTGTGAATTTTTTTCTGTGTGTTGACCTCTTTCCCATTTTTGAATCAGCCCTCTGTGAATTTCATGAGTTCTACAATATAGTTGCAATAATTCCTTTTTTGTTAAGTCAACCCGAGTCAATTTATGTCGATTGAGACCAAGAACCCGGTTAGGTATAGAAGATAATAAGGGCAGTTTGAAATATGTTGAGTTCAAGTTGTCTGCAGGATATACATGTTAAGATGTTCATTAGACAACTTGTAATCATGTGGGAATTTAGAGGCAGAGCACACCCTGAGGCCTGTCCACATCAGGATCTCCAGCTAATGCCATGGCTGAGTAGCATCACCTGGGAAAAACATGAAAGGAAGAGACTCAAAGTTGAAACCCAGAGGAATGCCAGCACTTTTGATTTATGAGAAGGATTTAGGTTATTAAACAAAGGGGACTGAGATGGAGTGGGTCAGAGCTGGGTGAATGTCAGGAGAGAGCTATTTTATGAAAAATTAGAAAAAAATATCAAGAAAGAGAGTGGTAGCAACGACATCAATTTCAGCAGAAAGAGTACTGAAAAGATGTCCTGGGAGTTGACACGAAGAAATTACTGGTGTCCTTAGAAGAACAGCTTACCTTTTAGTAACTTATCCTGAGATCCTCAAGTAAAACAGGTAATATTAATTATAGTGCTGGATGCTGGACCACATCCACACGGTGATGGACCAGCTTTATCACTTCTTTCCTCTCCATTCTTCTTCTCCCTCTCCCTCTTCTTCTCCTCCCTCTTCCTCTCCCTCTTTACTGCTTTTCTTTCTCCGTCTCCTTCTTTTTTCTGAAACTCTTTCCAGGAAGGGGCCCATGTTTGCCTGGGACTGGTAGCAGCAGAAAACACTGGAAAGGCAACCTGACAACAGGAAGCTTCACCAGATTTAATTTTTCATCCTCTAAGGATAAGTGGGGTGGAGGTGGCGATCTGAACTCTTCACTTTGGTGACTATAAAGGCATCAAACTTATAAGAGATTAGTAACTCAGGTCCTTGTGTTTGTGTCCAGCTGCCCAGGACACAACTTACAGAAAATTTTGAGAGGGTTTGTTTTGTTCTGTTTTTTTTCCTCCTCTGGGCTTGGAAACCTAGAGCTTGCAGTTCTGGAATCAAGGGCAGACCAAAACTACTTGTTTAGGGGAAGCTATTCAGTTATATAAAATTTCTATTATTTGTCCTTTTCCTTTAAAGATTTAAAGACATTTTCCCCTTTTTTCTTGTTCCTTTGAAGTTGTCTGCTTCACTTCTTGGCTAATCTCTGCTTTTAATAATAATCCATTACTGTTTAGTAGCTTCTTTAAAAGTCATTTTTGACTTAACATGACTGTCAACTTCTCTCTGCCTCCCAAATGCCCTTGCTAATCATCTCCAGCATCTCTCTATTGGATAATTTCATCCTCTTTAAGGATGGTCTTATTCTCTTTCATCATCACAGATTGTGAAATAATTTATTAGACTGTGAATACACGATACAAAGCGAATGTGAAGTTCCATACTGAATGAATCACCTTTCTCTCCAGACCCAATCAGTCTCTCTTTTATATTCCAAAAGCTCTTAAACGGGTGTTCATGGACCTTTAAAAAGGTTTAAGGAAGAGGATCAGATTTTCCAATAACTGTTTGAAAGTGTATGCGAAGTAACATTGCTATTATTATCGCTTTCGATTTCAAGTGAAAAAATTGAGACTCAGAGAGGTTAAGACACATGTCATAGTCAAACAGCCAGATTTTAAAGCAGCCAGTCAGCTCTCAGTGCTAAACCACTATGTTATACTACCCTGCAATCGAGGCATCTTCCCATTCTTCTTCAGTTTCCTTACTCTCCATACCAGTCACCAAGTCCCATGGATCTTCACTGGTGAAAAAAGCATTTGACTCTATAGCTTATCCACCATCATGGCTAATTACCTTAATTCAGGCCATTCTCACTGCTCCCCTGAAATTCCTAGAGTAGGGTATGCCAGTTTTGTACCCTCTCCAGACTATCTTCCAAAATGACTTCAAGTTATCTTTTCAGAAACGCAGATCTCCTTGGCGTATAATATTTTAAAGTAGTCCCTTTTCATTCAGGTTAGTGGTGTGTAAAATCTTTAACTGAGTGTAGAAACCGAGGACCTTTAGGACTGGCACATTTACACCTCTGCAAGCTTATGCTTTACTGTAAGGTGCCCATTCAATCAATCTCTCTCTCTCCCCCCCCTACACACACACACACACTCACGGCCTTTGCCTATCCACCCTTACCTTTCAATCGTTAGTGCCCATAAACTGTATTAGAATCTTTGTCCCTTCCTCCTCTCCCCAGAATCTTCTCTCATGCATCCATTCTGGCTCCTTGGATCAGAAGATGCTCTGTCTTCACACACCTAACTTCTGTTAGCCCTTTAATTCTAGACCCAATCTAGATGCCTCACCTGACTCCTCTACCTTGAACCAGGTCAGTTTTAACCCTCTTTTTTGTTTCTCCAGCATCTTACAACAGTTCATTGCATTAGATGTTAACAAAGTGTGGAGCATCCCGAAAACTCTTTGAGAACAGCAATTCTCTCTTATCTCTTAATACCTAGACAGCACAGAGTGCCTGAAACATGGCAAGTACTCAATAAATGAATGGCGAAATATATAAAATCAGGACTAAAAAGTGAATTCAGCTTACTTAATTAATGTAATTGTTTGAACTGAATAACTGAAACACCCAAGTTTTTCTTTGCTTTGAATCTATCAATCCAACTGACAAGTTAAATGTTAAATTCTAATAACCTACATTTCCCATAATACTGAAAAAACATTTTTGTTCTGAATAAAAATCTTTCCTCTCTTAGATGGCCTGTATCTACACTAATGAAATCCTTATTATTTCGATTCAGTTTTTAATCCCTTCTTCCCCATCATGTTTTCTTGATGGACAAATGATGAGCTATCCCACACTCAAGTTTTAAAATAGACAAATGATCCACATGCATAAAAAGCACAAGTTGTCAGTTGTCCAGGGCATATTTAAAACAACATTAAATTATACATAATTATGTATTGTATATATTTATATATGTTAAATTATATATATATTAATCAAATTATTCATAATTATTTATATTCCACAATCTCCACAATTAACTTGAGACATCTTACAATGGAAACACAAGATAAAAGAGTAAGTAAACACATAAAGTAAGGTCCAAGGAAGAGGAGAATACCTCAAATGGCAATCATAAATGTCAACACAAAGTCTGATGATAAGCTTTAAATTTCTTTTGGATAAAGGGCAAAATGGGAATGATATTCAGTTATATGAATGCTGTGTTAGGTAAGAAGGAAGCACTGTGGCTTTTCCAGATAATAAAAAAAAACAGATAACTTACATGATATTACAGTTTGTCCCCGCCTTTTTTTTTTCAAACAGGTACTAAGCATAATCTATGTGTTTATCCCTGAGACCTCAGCCAAGTGATGAGGCTCTGATGATCCAGAGTTTCCCTATCTATAAGAAGACACTTTCCCTATCTATGACATGTACTCCATGTTATCTAAGACCTATATCATTTTATGTTCCATAAAAATTTTAAATTCTGGCATCAACATGGATATGTATTCTAAAATCCAGTTTACTCTGAGTTATTCAGTCAAGTCTCTGAATTACTCCATTATTAGTTTTCATTTATTTTGTCATGTGTGAAGAGTAAAAAAAAGTTGCTTTGGAACATTTATAATCTAACACTGAATAAGGAAGCAAACAGTATCCTGGATTAAGACTGTGTCTTTATTTTTAAAAAGGTTTTGAACAGTTGCCTGAAGCAACTGGGAATTAACTGAGGTTTACCTGGTCAGGATAAGTATATTAGTTCACAGCCATTAAGGCAGAGATCCTAATCTTCCCAGTATTTTACCCCATGCCCCACTGGGGCTTCACTGCTTTCAACAACAAGATTTTCATTAGCTCTCGGCGTTTCGTTAATCTGCTTGGTTCATTGCTCAGGTGTGGAACCACTGAACTCAATTATGACTCCATGCATAGAGTTTTGAAGGACAGCATTACTAAGAGGTTGCTTGTTAGGAAAAATTCAAATGTCTTCTGAAATGTTCTGTATTTTATCTGACTTGCTGTAAAATATCCTTATGTTTAGCAACGAAACGATAGTAAGGATGATAACATAAAGTCAGCCTATCTTGTCCCTTGCTGCACTTTGTGGTAACGTAAGCACACGATAATGTATTAATGTTCTGGTACTCGACAGCTGGAATTGCTGAAGCTATGAAATTGAGTCGTACCGTGGTTACCGGACTGGAGTTTACTTGTCTAAAGCCAACTGAATCAGAATGAAAGGGAGTTTCTGTCCATGGTCCTGAAAGAAATTAGTCAAATCCCACAGGATTCGATACTGAACAAGTTCAAAGGGACCTCTTATGTTGAATCGTGCATGCATTGTGATGTCTCTAATAAATCAATTACTTTCTGGCAGCAAAACGTCACAGCATTTCAAACTCTGATAATCACCTCCACTTTGCTGAGCTTTAGGCTGTTATAACCCACACAATCTAGCAAGGAACGCATCAAGGAGAAGGCTGAGCAACAAGGAAACAATAGACTTTAGGCTCATATACTTGACTAGGATTCAGAGAGGCTACATCCTTCCTCACTCCCCGAATACTAGGGCATATATAGATATAATACCGCATGTCAAGCATAATCTGTGAGGACATCTACCGCTTGGTGTCTTCTTTGGAAAGTCCTTTGGCATTTATAGAGAAAAGTCTCTCAAATACTTATTTGTTAAACACCACTGTATGCATGATCTCTTTTGTTACTTATATAACCTAGTTTTACACCCTTCAAATGACAAGGTGTGACAATATCTTCTACTCGCTATATTGCAAAAGGGAAAGAAACTGCCTTCAACTTAAAAGTACTTCATCTCCTATTGAGAGGACAACTCTTCCTGAAACTAGTTTTTCTATGTGTGCATTCTTTTTTATCTTTGAAGGACGATTCTGTCTCTCTAACTGACCAAAATGCCCAAAACGCATCTTTTGCAAATGCCCGCCTTTTATCACCTAGCCTTGTGCAAACAGCCCCACCTGAGATGCAGCACTTGACTCCTCTCCCTTTGCAGTGAGAAGCCATGTGAGTTTCCCAAGGGCTGGTGAATGAACACGCCTTCTGCACACCACACAGATTCACTTCTGCACACAGTGACATGTAACTGGGGGAACGACCTGAATGTGCTCTGATGTCAAGCATATGTTTGTTAGGACCACACTAAAGGGTAATGATACAGAAACAAACAAAAACCTGCCTGGCTCTTGTCCAGAGTGAAATGAGGGCAAAGGGAGCCTTCTTGAGATGGAGAATCCCAAAACAGTGTAAGGAGTGCTGCAGTCATGAGAGGAACAAAAATCTTTGAATGTTCAAGGACGGAGACCCACAGCTTTCTTGAAATGGGGTGGGGTGGGGAGTGGGACTCTAAGAGTGGCTTCTCAAAGAAGGCAGTTAATTTCAGTCTTAGAGAATGGGCTGGTTTGTTTGTTTGTTTCAGGCTGAGAAGGAAGTTGCAGAGAATGGCGGGATCCTAACTAAAGGTTCTCGGTTATACCTCTCACAACCACTCCCAACTCTCAGTCTCTGCATCTCCACCTCCAGGAAAGTGGAGGAATTACTCTTCATCTGCCATAAAGACTATGTTCTGTTATATTCTAAATTTCTACAAACTTGGTTGACTTTACCAAATCTGAGGTTCTAATGCTTACGGAGCAGAAGAGCAGGAGACAGGGTGTGGACATACATGGGGGGATAAGAGTGTGGGCTACAGAAGAGAGCAGGGCTGAGAGGGACGTGGTGATCCCTGCAGAGCAGAGAGAAGACCCCAGGCTGAGGTGGGGAGGAAACGTGCCTCCACCCACTCCGTCACTGAGAACCAAGGTTACCGCACACCTTTGCTTAAAAATCTTACATGTATATACTCTGCACTAAATCATTCTCTAGTACCTGACCTGGACACTTTCACTACCCACTTTATTTGCAAGGCCGCAGCCTCCTACCTCCCAGGACTGCATGTGGCAGAGCCCCTCCGGCATGCTGCAGGGGAAAGTGCAGGTCCTGGGTGCCCTGGTTCAGAACAGCCACGTCAGATAAACGTGAAGTCCTGTTACTCAGAAACACCCATCTAAGGACAGGAGAGGATTTGACTACCGTGAATTCTCCTCCACACTCCTCTTCCTGCCTGACAATCACCTCCCTCTCCAGAGCAACAAGCACGTGAACACAAACAGACGTGAGGCTTTTCAAAAAGTAATGAACTCGGAGGCACTGGAGCCAAGGCGAGCGTGGTTTAAATGCAGGGCTCCAGCAACCCAGAGAGGCCATCAATTATACAGGCCTGCCGTCGAGGAAGCAAAAATAATATTTCAAAGAGTCATTGCCAGAGAGAGAAAGAGAAAGAAGAAAATACCACAGAAATCACACCAGTCAGAGCAAGCAGTTCCAAAAGCAGAGATGAGTGGATAAATCCCGCCAAGGCAGCTCCCTCCACCCAGAGGGAAAAAGGCAGGACGTGGCGACTTCCGTCCTGCCCAGCCCTTCATCCAACACACCTGAGTCCATGATGTCACTTTGCCAGCCTTGTTTTCCGTTACCCCTTGGGGTATGTAGAAAAGCACACTCTTCGTTTGCCAATCCATTCCCAAACATTTTTGAGAGCTTAACATTACATATCACGGGATATAAGTACAGGAGTCATTTCTTTGTATTTCACCAGTTCACATCCGTGTTGTAATTTTATTCTTAACAATAACTATTTGAAGTAGGGAAAGGATCACTATTATGTCTATTTAGGAGATGACAGAATCAAGGCCTGGAGAAGTTCAGTGACTTGTCCAAGGTCAGCCAAGGCTAAGTGCCCAGCAAAGGGTCTAGAAAGCAGAAGGCCACCAAGAAACATTTTTTGATAATAAAGCGTGATGAGACTAAATCATGAAGTATCTGAGTCACGGAGCTGGTCCTCCAGTAGCCAGTGGAGGCCTCTATCCAAGGCCTCTCTCTGTTGAAGGCAATCTATTAAGAGGTAGGTAGGGTCAAAGTAGGTAGGACCAAACCGTTTATAAGCCATCGTTGAACCCCAAAGAACAGAAGACACAATATTTGGCTAGAGCATTCTGGAATGTTTTTGGTAGATGCTGTCATTGCAGGTGCTGTTCCATGCTTTTAAGAGAGCAGGGATGGAGACGGTCCAACACTTAAGAAAAAGGTTCAGCCCATTTAGGCTGTACTGTGGTTAAAAGTAAATGCTTCATCTTATAGAAGGGAGAGGAGTGAGAAGACCAGCAGCTCTGTAGCCAGTGGGCTTCCCTCTTTACTTTCTTGGACACTAGTTACACTCTCTGAGCCTCACTTTCTTCACTTAGAAAATGGACCTGATAATACTTGCCCTGCTTCATAAGCTGCTGGTGACAGAAGACAGGAAAGACACTTTATAAAGTCACATGCATACAACTATTACATATGTAGTAAGAGTCTGAGAAACTGTCCTCTGAGGATCCCAGCGTCCCCTCACAGAAAGGAGGAAATGGCGAACCAACTACACACCTCTGGTCGAATTACTAAAATAGCAAAGAGTAGCGGCGGCAATCATAATGCTTATTCATGTTGGTTTAAACCAGCGTTGTGGTTTAAAAATACAAAGAAAACGAACAGCGATAGTAAAAACCATAGGATTTGGAGTAGTCAGAACAGAAGTCCCAATCCCCACCTCCTCTGTGCTCAGGAACAGTCATAAACAGATTACTTAACCTCTGCCTCCTTGGTCATAAAATGGTAATGATGAAGAGATTTAACTCAAAGCTTCTATCGAAGTTTAAATTAGAAATGTGCATATAGGAGGTAACACAGTACCTGGAAAATATGTGGAGCAATTATAATAATTATTTGTAGTATTACAGGTTGTCTCACTCTTGGCACATTTTCTGCGTAAGGACGGGTGGATTGACGTGAAGTTATTTCCCTCTCTTCTAGATAACCTGGGAGATGTTTAGACACAGAGAGTTACAGGATGACATGTGAGGGGCATGACTTTTTATACCAGTCCTTTGGTATTACAATTGATGTTGCCTGGTTTCCTCCTCCTACATTGATCTGTTCAGAATGCCCCTGACACAAATGCAATTTTCTGTGGCCAGCAATCAAATTCGCCAATCAAACGTGGCAAAAGTGATCGAAACAAAGGGCACAAGTGGTGCTATTTCCAGCACAAATGATCAGTTCCTGAGTTTCTGAAAGCTTCAGATGGAAAAATCAAAATAACTTGAGACAGAAATAGCCCAAAGACCCTGGGCCCCCAGCCCATTTGCAATATTCCTATGGGACCTGGAGCCCTCCACGATGCACAAATACGGGATTACACATCTTGTGAGGCTGCGTGCTCGGGGACCTGGGAATTAGCTGGCCTTTCCAAGACTGTCTCTAATTTTAATTATTGACATTTAAGTAGATTTTAATAGTCTCATTCCTCTGTAAGGCCAAAACATATCTGTATCACCCAACCAAACTTAGGGTGATTTCTAGCCAATGAACAGATTTTCCCCAAGTCCTGTTTTTTTTGTAGAGAAGCCTTGTGTTCTCTGAACACATTTTCTGACTGTGTCTCAGCCAGAGTGCTCAGAAAAGGGAGTAAAGTAGATGAGAGGAACCAGGGGGAGGCAGACGCAGTTCGTGCAAACCACCCGTGGTGTTTAACGTGTAGACATTACAAAGCATCTCTTTATGAAAGTCATCAATTGCTAACCCTTTACCCATACCAAGCTCTGCAAGAGCAGAACCCTGAGTAGATGCATACCCTATGATCGCTACCCTCTCCGCAGCCTTCGCTGACTGGAATAAGTGTGGTCACCTGACTCAAACGAAGACCATCTGACTCGAGATCCTGCTAATCTGAACTTGAGGCACTAAAACCAAGTCACTTGGCTGTGATCTGTCAGCTGTCTGGATGTGCACAGAGGCAGGCCAGGGCCGCGTGTGAGATGAAGTTGGGGGGCCAGAGAACCCCTAAGGAAAAGATTCAAGAGGCCATAGGAGAATCGAGGAAAGAAGCAAACATAAGGAGACCACAGCCCTGATAGAGAGCGAAGAGGATCCCAGGCCCTCCTTAGAGGGTTTGCTGTTCCTCCTGAACTTGTTTCCACAGCAGCTGCCCATCTTTCCAATAAACCCTCTTCTACTATTTGAGTGAACTCCTGCAATTCAACTGGAGTTTTTAACCATGGCACAGAGTGGGTTGGGAGAAACTGTCAGTGAGGGAAGCAAACAGACAACAGAGGCAGAGGCATGAAAGGATATTATCCTTTATTTAGGGGTCGGCAACAGGACAGGCGGGGACTGGATGAAGGTCAGAGGGTGTGTTTGGTCTCCGCGAGCCGGGCTGCCCTGGGAGAAAGTTAGTGAACCTCTAAAGGGAGGAGTAAAGACACTAGAATCTCTCACAAAATGAATGATGAGGAATTAGAGATTCATTCAACAACCCATATTTACTGAGAACAGTATCTGACATTCAGTGGATGATACTTGAGCCCCAAAGAGTTACATCTTTTGGGTAAAGAGATAATTAGAATATAATGAGGTAAGTACAAGGAGAAACCTATGCAATGCTTGAACTATCTACTTAGGGGAGAAGGGGAGACTTAAGGAACGTTAACAGGCATCGTCAAATATTATAATTTCCAGCATGAGGTCAGGACCATTTATGGCTCATCTTCCTACTACCAGCACGCAGGACAGTGTCTGACACATAGCAGGAGTTTAACAAATATTTGTCAAATTGAATTTTAAAAAATACTGAATGCTTCCTAATATTAGGCATTTCACCTAGTTTTAATCCCCCCTCACGATAAACCGATGAGTGGTTATACTCAGGCCATTATAAATGAGAAAACCAGAACTCAGTGAGATTAAGTATCAGACTGAAACATACACAACTGCTAATATTCAGCCGTTTTGATCTATAGCTTATGGAAATTTACATGGGTAGTAAGAGTCAAAATTCGCATCTCTCAATTCAAAGCCCAGCACTTTTTATTACTGCAAAGGATTCAACTTATTCTATGTAGTTCTAGGAGAATAACCAAGAGTCAGACATTAGAAGGAGGCACATTTTTGGCTTAATATTAAGAAAAAAAAGCTAGAGCTCTTCTAAAGGAAATAGGACCTACATGACTAGATGGTTCCCCATCATTGACAATCTTCAAATGAGTGGTAGTTTCTATCTACTATCCACCTACCTACCTCCTATTACAGAGAGACTCAGGTTTGGGGAAAGGAATTGTGGGAAGATACAGGACCTGGGGTTTCTATGTGTGTTAAGAGCACATCCTTTATTCTTTGGGGATATGAGGGAGGTTGGGGAAAATGAAGCAGACAGTGTCTTCTACCTTGACCTTCATGCATTTTCAGTGAAATATTCCCCAAGAATCTTTTTCAATTGCACATGATGTGGGCACACAGGCTTAGTCAGCCCTTGGCCCTCAGCATCTAAAGGTTAACATTCGGCAGGTGTCAGGGGCCAGCCTGGGTGGTTGTCTCCCTCTCTGTCCCAGAGTGAGGCAGTCCTCACCCTTCTCCTAAACCCCAGCCTTTACCAGAGGCTCTGACAGTTCCTGGCATAACTTCCTAACACTAGATTTCTGAAGATGTAGGACCTAGTAGAGCACAGAGAGAAAGATGGGACGAGCTGAAGTCCAGGCAGGAGATGGTCACAGCTCTCTGCAAACCTCTAGAGAGACACTGACACGCTCCAACCCTGCCAGGGAAACTCCATCAATATTTACTTCCAGTTTTTCTCCTGTTTGTCTGTCAGTGTTGAAGACAAAGACATGATGCTCCTTCTGTGTCTCATCTCCAGGCTCAGGCCAGGGGCAATGCCAGTCCAGGAGGCTATTCTCAGGATGGGGAATTAAACGCGGAGATCGCCCTAGCTAACACAGCTGGCTGGAGATGTCTACATCCCTCAGAAAGTGTTTTATAAAGTGTGTGGTGGCTCCATCCTACAATGGATTGACATAGTTGACCACTCAGCCACTGGCCCTTAGAAAGAAAAGAAAGGAAGATGAAATGAGAATGAGCCAGAGGTCCAAAGTAAGTGAAAAGCCAAAGAATTGCGTGATTAGAACTGATGACTCAAATCCTAGGAATAATAGAGACCAAAACAAAAGGAGGTGAATGGATAATGGATTAGATAATGTCTGAAGAGCTCTGATGTCTGATTCCAAAATCAATTCAGCACACCAGTCGTCCGCTCAGTAGTTCTGGTGGTGTGACTCCAAAAGACCTTCCTGGTACAACCACCTGAATACCAAGGGGGCCAGGCTTCTGGGTCTGGGATGAGTATAAAGCCAAGATCTGCTTTACACAAGCTCAGTCTTTTTTATCCTGCCCTGGGAAGCGAGCTACTCTCAAGTCTGGGCTCCTTCCCTTCCTGCAGACAGATTTCTCTCAGGCCTTGGGTTGACTTACAGATTCCCCAGGAGATCTGGCCTGAAAATCAGTTCCAAAAGCCAAAAAAAGCTGAGGAGAGCCAGATTAAAGTATCAGCCCAGAATTTATGCTCTAGACTTAAGGTTTAATAATGCAACAGAAAATCAATATTTAATAAAGCAAATGATGGAGAAAACCACTGCCCAGGAGATGAAGCTGCTGCACTGTTTTCAAATGTCTCGGCCCCAGAGGAGTCTGGTCTGGCAGAATGCACTGGAGACGAGGTTGACAAGAGAGGCTGGCACGCAGACAATCGCAGGCCCCACTGATTCCTATTCTGTTACCTCTGGGCGAGCTGGCCATTTTTACTAAAGGACTAACATGGAATGACGATGAGAGCGCTATAAGATACCCAACAGAGTAGGGACAGACGGACCAAGCCAGCCTTCAATCAGCAGCCCAGGACTGTCCAGACCCAGGCAAGAGGGCCTCCTAAACTCACAGTCTATTTGGAGAAAGGGGAGGGTGAGGATGGGCCTAGATTTGTACCTCTTTAGATGGACTCCAGAGAGGGAACAAAAGATGAGTCATTCCAGCCAAACTCATCGTAAAATCAGCAGGAGGGTGGAATATGCTTACTCAGCACAGGCAATGTTGTCAACAGTGGCTTTGCACTTAGTAGGGACACAGATTGCCACTGAGTGATTCACGTATCTGGAGAAGACTGGGCCGAGGAATGCAAAGTTTCTTGGGTGCTCTCTGATTACAATGTGGATTGTGAGGTGTTTCTGAGCTGCAGGAAAACTTAACTGCACTAGGTCTCTAGGCTGCCTCCTTTGCAGCAAATTAAATATTTCTGGTTAGTCATTTTTCATTGGAAATTATTCTTCCCTTTGGGGGCAAAACACGCTTCATCCTGTTTATTTCTCATTGACCTAGACGTCTGGGTCATAGTTCATTTCATATTCTTATTTGGCTAGAAGGAAACGCAGTTGTTAGATAGCCAGCAACCTTTGGTGAGGAGAGAAGGCTACACACATCCGCCCTGAACAAGCTCATTGTGTTTCCCGCTACTGAAACTCTGCACGGCCACCATGTATAATGCAATCAATTCTTTGAGTTATTGTGTCTTCCATTCATCTAGGGCTCCCAGTGTAGCTGGGAAGAAGTACAGACAACTAAAGCCAATATGTTGTTCATAACTTGAGAAGACTCAGGCAAGGTACGTGCCAGCCACTGCCTGAATAGGAATGAACTCATTTGTAATAGACAGACTGGCTACTCCCATTTGTTCTCTGAAAACACAGAGTGGAGACAGCACAGTGTATTGCTCCTCGTTAATTAGGAAACTTCTTCAGAAATCCTGAATGCAACTGTACATTAGGAGGAAAATATTTGCTTCAGACGAAAACAAGTCAAGATGAAAGGAGGAGAAGATGTGAGGAACCCAAAGCCCAAACAGTAAGGAATGAGGTCGGTCTTGCTTATCCTTGTACACGCCAGCCATAGAGTTGGGATGTGTTGGGTTGGCCAAAATGTTCGTTTGGGTTTTTTCGTGAATTTTTACTGAATGAATGAATGAGTAAAATTTGTTGAAAATAATTTGTTGAAAAAGGAGCCTGCTGTGTGGGGAGTTGAGAGAGAGAAGGTCAAATCCAATAGCATGGTCTGGGAGATGTCCAGGAAGAAACCACAGCTCAGCCATTGGTTTATCCTGCGAATTTCTCATCACATCACAGACATTCTATAAATAGAAGACAATGGCCCTCTCATATCTCTCGCAAGTAAAGAGCTATGAGACTGAGGTAGCAGGCAGGTTTCAGAAAGTAGCCTTAATGTGAAAAATGATGGCCAAGGACACAGAGACTCACCCTATTCCTCTTGTTTGGGCTTTGCTTCCTTTCAAGACTGCATAAGTCTCTAAACATAAGTTTAGAGTTCTGAAATTCTGGGTTCCAAACAAGTGTTGTGATCAATTCCTATCCAGTCCTAGACTACCCTGGAAGAGATTTCTGCCACAGTCTAATAACTAACGCAGACTTATTTAGCGTGAGTGGACAAAGAGGGTTGAATCATTGCAAAACTGACATTATAGGTCTAGCAAACGGGACTTGGAACTTCAGTGATTCAAAAAGATGAAAAAAAAAACCTAGGTCATGTTTTTCAGAATACATTACAGTGAACTCTGGGGAGAGTAAGGAGAAAAGCTACATGACTGGGTCTAGACTCCAACAAGCAGGATACAGCAGCAAAAGACAGGGAGAACTTGGGCCATAAAGGGCTTTAGGTGAAAGTTTTCAACACTGAAAGTAATCGATATATCTACTAAATAGCTCAGGGGCTGCTATCAGAGCAGCTGTAATAATAATTTTATTTATAAAATTCTCACTTCTCCAGAGATGCCCAGGGCACTGTACAATAGCACTAAATAAATTAAATTAAAGCATGAAATATTATGAAAATGCAATGAAATCAACATTGCTGAGGAAACAGGGAAACCCCAAAAAATAAAAGAAAAAGGACTCTTCTCTGCAAGAAGCAGCACTTAGCAAGAGGATGATTTTGAGAAAGCACAGCAAAAGCTCAGCCTCCCGAGGAGGAGGTAAACCACCCACGGGCATCCTTTCAACAACAGATAAGGGTTCAAACCCCATCTTCCATGTGAAAGCTTTATGATCTCTAGCAAGATTATAAGCCCTTTTAGCCTTGTTTTCCTCATCTACAAGGTGTAGATATCGTATTCTCACCTACTGCCTATGACTATCGTGGGATTTAAGTGAGATTTTGTAAGTGCTAAGCCTGGTACCCATGATCTAGTAAAAACCTAATAAATGTTTCTATTATTATTACTGTGACCACTGGACAGAGGATGTATAGTAGAGGACAGAGACTGTATAAAAGGCAATCGGTTGGGTAAAATGAGATAAGATCCTGAACCAAGGCAGTGACAGTAAAGATGGGGAGATATGAACAAGGGGTATCTATAGGATCAGGTGAGTGACTGAATTAGGGGTGCTATAGGAAGGAAAGAATCAAGGACAACCTCTAGTTCTCTGTCCTTGGCAATGGGGATATAGTGTTTCCATTCTTCAAGGTTGCTAATACACAAGGGAGAGAATTTGGGGTGGTGAGGACAGTGGGGTGAGATTATTTGTTCAATGTTGAACACATCACAGAACTTCCCAGAGGTGAATCCAATAGGCTCTTGAAGATACAGTTTTGCTGGCATTGAATATAAAGATGTGGTTGGTTGTCATTAGTGAAAGCCCAGTAGTTGAAGTCATGGGCTCAGGCAGGTCATCGGATATGATGTAGCCCAGGTGAAAAGAATGGAAGAGTAAAGGTGTAGACACCAACAGGTGAGAAAAAGCTGAGAGTAAAACAGCCATATAGGAAGGGACCAATGGGGGAAGGCGAGACTTGGGAGGAATAGCATTTCATCAGCTAAGGGACAAGAGGAAAACACCATTCTACCATGACTTCTCTGTTAAATAGAATTGAGAAAAAATAATGAAAAAAGTCATGCCTCCTGAGAGTAACAATTCCACAGAGAACAGGCCTAGTTAGTCTGTAAGGTAAGTGCTAATGCTATTCCCCAGCATCAGCATTGCAAATGCCTTTACTTCTACTCTGGTGATGACATTGAGAAGAACCAGGGGAGACAGAACAGCAGCCCCATTTGTGGTAACATGCTAGGGGCAACATGGCGACACTAGATCTGAATGCTAGGCCCACCTCAGCCAACAGGTGGCCAGACATGCCATCGGTAAGCACTCAGCGAGGGCCTGCAGGTGATGTCAACTTGCTCAACTTCTTTTTCTGATTTTTTATTGAAGTACAGTTGATTTACAATATTGTGTTAGTTTCAGATGTACAGCAAAGTGATTCAGTTATACATATATATATATTTTTTTCAGATTACTTTCCATTATATGTGATTACAAGATATTGAATATAGTTCCCTGTGCTATACAGTAAATCCTTGTTGTTTATCTATCTCTATATAGTAGTCTGTATCTGTTAATCCCATACTCCTAATTTATCCCTCCCCACCTTCCCCTTTTGGTAACCACAAGTTTGTTTTCTATGTCTGTGAGTCTGTTTCTATTTTGTGTACAGATTTATTTTTATTATTTTTTAGATTCCACATGTAAGTGATATCATATGATATTTGTCTTTCTCTGTCTGACTTACTTCACTCAGTATGATAATCTCTAGGTCCATCCATGTTGCTGCAAATGACAATATTTCATTCTTTTTTATAGCTGAGTAATATTCCATTGTGTGTATACACCACACTTTCTTTATCCATTCATCTGTTGATGGACACTTAGGTTGCTTCCATGTCTTGACTATTGTAAATAGCACTGCTATGAACATTGGGGTGTATGTATCTTTTCAAATTAACGTTTTCATCTTTTCTGGATATATGCCCAGGAGTGGGATTTCTGGATTATACGGTAACTCTATTTTTAGGTTTTTAAGGAACCTCCATACGGTTCTCCACAATGGTTGCACCAATTTAAATTCCTACCAACAGTGTGAGAGGGTTCCTTTTTCTCTACACCCTCTCCAGCATTTATTATTTGTAGATATTTTGGTGATGGCCATTCTGACTGGTGTGAGATGATACCTTATTATAGTTTGATTTGCATTTCTCTGATAATTAGTGATGTTGAGCATCTTTTCATGTGTCTGTTGGCCATCTGTATGTCTTCTTTGGGAAAATGTCTATTTAGGTCTTCTGTCCATTTTTTGATTGGGTTCAAGGTACAGTTTAAGAACACACGCCATCCTCAGTGATTTTATAGTCTAATAAACATTTTTTACTTACGCACTATTTTTTTCTAATTTAAAGTTAAGACTACTTTGAGAATGGCTAGCAAGACTGATGTTTAATGAAGGGTACTTTCCATATGGTGAAATAATTACCATATGCTGGGCAGGATTATGAAACCTTTAGGTGGTATCATGTCACATTATCACCTCACAACAACTCGCTATGACAGGCCTTATTACTATGCTCGTTTTGCAGAAGAGACAAACCCAAAGCACAGACAACTGAAGCCCAAGGTCACAGCTACTGTCTTAACCCAATCACGTCTCAGGGCAAATTCTTACCCACCATGTCTACTGTGTCCTCTTACACACATAAGGAGGGATTTGTCTATCATCAGGGGCAAGGGAAAGCCTGGATGAGAGGCAGCAGGACTGGGATTGGTCCTCATAACTTCCTGTCACCTGTGTGACCTTGGACAAGCCAGTTAACCTCTTAAGTTTCATGTTTTCCCATCTGTAATATTAGAACGGTGCTTCGCAACACGGGTGAAATATACAAGCACCCAGGGTGTTTTAAAAAAAAAGGAGGCCATGACTTTATCCCCAGTAAACTGAATCAGATCTCTGGGAGCGGGGAGGCCTTCAACACTGCTGCTGCTTAGCAATACCCACAAGTAACAGTGATATGCAACACAGCTGGGAACCACTGGCTAGGTGGCCTTCAAGGTGCTTCTAGTTCTGAAATGGTCTGAGCCTGTGGTCCATGCTCATGGGGCCCATTCCCACCTGGGAATCAGACTCCTCTGAGTCAGATTAACCTGAGTCTTTGCTCATGAAGGGCAGCACGGTGCCTGAGGTGGGGCTGTGTAGTCAGAACGCCTGAGCTCAGATTCTGGTTCTGCGGCCTCCCAATGTGGACCGCTACCCAGGCTAGCAAGCGCCCGTTTCTCACCTCTAAAGTAAGGGTAAATCAGCATCTGTTGCACTGGGTTGTTTTGAGCATTAAACAAGATAATATACGTAAAGTGCTTCACCCACTTCCTGGCTGCCATGTAGTAAGGGTTCAATAACGCACAGCTGTAAATATCACGATCACCGCTTGATGAAAGCCTGGGTGCCCTGTTCTCCTCCAGTTGCCGCTAACAGTGAGATTAGATGAGAAGCCATGTTTACAACCTCCCAACATCAGCACATCTATGGACACACTGTACCCCAGTAAAGCACCCCAGCCTGGAGCCTCTGAGAAGACCCCCCCCACCCCAGAGGGGGCCAGGGAAGACCTTGGAACTCAGCTTAGATGTTTGCACTGTGGCCACTGCCCCACTCCAGGAAACCCCTCTTTCCTGCTGCTCCTGCCTGTGGCCAGGCCAGGCCTGATAACAGGCAGTGCCCCTCTGCAGAGAAGGGGCCAGGCAGCCGGTGGAGTGGCCACGATGTGTCTGACAATGGGTACTTTCACTTGTCATTCTCTCGAGTGGATCAGTGGAGAGTCGGGTGGAGTAAAACCATCAGCCTTTCAGAACGGTCCCCCTTCCAAAGTCATCCTGGAGTTCCCAGCCCCACTGAGCCCTCCTTCCCTCTGTGGTCCTTCACATTCGCTGTGGCTAATAAACATGACAAACCCAATACACCATGATCAGCTGCGAGTTCCTTCTGCCTCACACACAGATGCGACCCCCTCTCCAACACACACAATTGCATTAGGGACAAAGGACACAGACACACCATGTTTGAAGCTCAACAAAGAAACTTTAAATGCACCGTCTTCCCTCCCTGGGCTGCGCAGGGAGAGAATTTCAAGTGAGATTGAATGCGGACTCCCCAGGGGAAGTGATATAGCGTGAGTGACATGCAGCTCAATTTCAAGACGTGCTTGTTAAGCAGAATGAAAATAAATAAATAAAAGGTGCACTTGATTATCTTATCCTCTGCACAAAAGCCATGTGAGCTCTTGGTGTTGGAGGGAAATCCACGGATGCCACTTAGAGGAGAAAATGTCCTAGTGGACAGGTCAGAGGACAGAGGCGGCTTGTCCGAGGAGCCAAAGGGGGTGGTCGGCTGGGGGGTACGGGGCTGCGGACTGGCACGAAGAGACCATGGGTACCACTGAGGGATGCCGGGGGAGAAGGGGCCAGGAAGGAGGAGAGAGGGAAGAGGGACAGAAAGAAAACATAGGGGAGCAAGGAGATTGAGACAAACATGAGCACAAAGGGCCCATGAGCACAAGGGCCCATGAGCACAGGACGGAGACCAGAAGGTCCAAGTGAAGATGGTGCGGCCACATGTGTGAGGTGATGGGTCAGACAACAGAGTGATGAGGAGAGCACACCCAAACAAGATTAGAAAGAAATGAAAAAAGATGGAATGCTGCAAGAGGCAGAAGACAACAAAAAGTACAGGCGGCAATGAAACAGAAGTTGCTGGTAAGATCAAATGAAAAACAGGCTCAGAGAGACAGATGGGAGATGGCAAGATGATCCCAGGGAGGACAGATTGTACATCTCACCTCTACACCAGCCCCACTGATCTTCCACACGGGAACTCACTGCAGCCAAGTCGGAGTATCAGTCACCAGTTTACACCCGCTCGAGGCCAGGATACAGGCTACGCACTGGGTCTGACGTGGCCTCTTCTTCCCGGCAGCTCTGGGAGCCCAGGGGAAGGAACGGGGGAAGGCTGATGACCCAAGCAAGGCCTCCTTGCCTTCACTTGGCTCCCAGGAACCCTCTCAGCCAAACAGAAACCCTGTGAGAAATCTTCCAGAATAGGGTCCTTTCTCCTCTAATTTGGGCTTTTTTGGCCCTTGAGAAAAATTCCAAACTCTGTAGCCAGCTTCCGGGACCTCGTGGGACCTGGCTGGAGCTCACCTCTCCGGTCTCACCTGCCACCCTCTCTCCCCTCCTCTCAGAGCCTGCCTGAGGGAGGCTTATGGGTTTCCTGAATTGACCACGTTCCCATCCATCTCCTGGCCTTCGCAAACGCTGTCACCTGTCTGGGACCACCCACCTGCCCCGCTTCACCTGGCTAACCCTATTCAGAGCTTCACTAAGGTGAAGCTTGCCTTTGGGGGTCCGCTGGGGTTCTTGGAGGTAAGGGCCTCTCCGGGGCACTACCACAGCCCCTGGTCCTTGCCCCGACCCTCTCCCTATACTACAATGAACTCTTCACTTCTCTTGTCACCCGCTAGCAATATTCTAGCAATATTCTTGTCTTTGGGGACAAGTATCTGGTCTTTGTGCTCTACCCCAGAGTCTAGCATAATCCATGGCTCATAGGAGGAACTCAGTGAATATCTGAATAGTGAATGCTTGAAGGAAGGACAAGTTTATGTTATAAACCCTTCTTTCTTCACCCGGGGCCTGGGCCAAAGGTGAGGCAGGAGATGCTGTGTGTCGGCGGGGGGCAGGGATGGTAACGACCCTGTCTCAGTGCCCCTTCTGTGGTGCTGCCAGTGGGCTGCCTGCTCTTCTGACTGCTATGGGCCACCCTGGCCTACGTTTCCAGTGTCATCAGCTACCACCAGTAGGGCTAAACTTCCTCTCAATCTATGCAGGATTTTTACTGTGAAAAATGCACTTGTCATCTCTATTAGCCTGGGTTGTCCAAAGAAACAGAACTAATAGGGGAGAGAGACAGATAGACAGACATACTATTTTATATTGAAGAGTAATTGTCTCACACAATTATGGAGGCCAGACCCGTGATCTGCTGTCTACAAGCTGGAGAAACAGAAAAGCCAGTGGTGTAATTTTGTCCTAGTCTGAAGGTAAGAGAACTGGAAGCTCCAGTGTTTGAGGTCAGAGAAGATGGACGTCCCAGTTCAAGCACAGAGAGCAAATTTGCCCTTCCTCTGCCTTTTGGTTCTATTCAGGCCTCCAACAGATTGGCCGCTGCCTGCCTGCATCAGTGAAGGAGATCTTCTGTACTCAAGTCTATTGATTCTCATGTCAATGTCTTTTGGAAACACCCTCACAGACACACCCAGAAATCATGTTTTCCCAGCTTCCTGGGCATCCCTTACTCCAGACAAGGTGACACATAAAATTAACCATCACAAGTCCACCCCTTGTTAACTTGGTACCAATACACATCTCCTTAAAACATACTTAATCTCCAAATAAAGACAATAATAAGGTCCTAATTCCACCTAGTCTGATACAACTAACCTGTCCTAATCCCTTCCCCAGAAGAGGAGGTAGAGTCCTTGAGCGATGTTTACTCTTTTCCTGACATCCTGTAACTTAAATACTGTGACATAAAATTAACAACACAAATACTGATATAAAGTCAGTACATGTTATATTATATGATAAGGGAATGAGAGAAGAGAGAAAACAAAAATAGTCGCTTAATATATGTACATAGACACACACAAACACATATTCATAATAAAATAGAGGGAACTATTTGAAATACTCATGACAATTAGAGTCCTCATTTCTGTAACTGGTCACAAGCTTGTGGCTGGTATTTATAGCTACTTTCTTCCACTAACTACCCTGCATTCTCTTTGCCTTTAACAAGCACCTCAGCTAGTCGTGGTTCTTTCCCTGGTGGTGTGACCCGAACCTTCATTCCTGAAGGGCCTGGGCCATTCGTCCTCCTGCCTGGATGGGGTTGTTATATTTTCCATCGGCCTTGGTCACAGGCATGGTGAAGCCCTAAGGAATCCCTTGCATTCCAGGCATCCTCTTCTTACCCCCATTGTGAGCAAGAGTCCAGTTTCCCCTTGGGAGTCAGGATCAACCATCCAGCCAACATCATCACTCCCTCCTTTGCCTGTTGATTTAGAGGCCAGAGGAACCCAAAGCGGCCAGGCGGGCCTCTTAACTTCCAGTTCCACGGAATCATTGCTGTCTCCTTATGGAAGCTTCCCTCCCCATGGAACTAAGGTCTCTTGACCAGCAGAGTAGAAGGTCAGGGGAACAGGAAGCAAAACTTCTACTAGTGGGTCCCTAGGGGACCCCCTTCCCTTTCCACCCTCGATTCCTGGTCCTGTGAGCCCTGGCTCTGGAAAAACTGCCCCTGGAGCTGCAGCAGAGGGTTGGACATGCATTCACTGCCCACCCACCGGGAGGAGAGGGGCTGTAGACGGGTCAGTGTATGACCACAGCAATGAGGGCGGAACCTAGTAACTCTTCAGAAGCTATTCTAAAACCAAGTAGGGGACACGGGAAAGTCTGTGCTGATCCACTTAGCTGGGCGGCTCTTCTTTATGTCTCTGTTTCCTATTTTTCATTTGAACAACAAACAGCAACAAGCTCAGGGAGAGGAAAGCCACGCTGTAATCAGAAACATGGCACAAGCCCGCTCACCTGACGGACGCCTCTCCTGCTAACAAGCACAGACATAAGCTAGCATTTTACATAAACATGCTCTCAATTGCACTTGCAGTTGCCTCTTGCCCTTAGCTCCTCTGGGCCCAGATCTGTGATTCCCAAACCCACCTGCATAAGGTCCCTACTCATACCTCCCCCTGGGTGATTCAATCGGTCTGGGAGGTCATCAACATCCTTTTTCTTCTTCTCCCCATTTTTTTTTTTTTTTTTTTTAATTTTAGAAAGTGCCTCATGAGATTCAGAGGCAGACAACAGACATGGATGGTCTCATGCACAGTTTTGGTATCTCATGTTTTGGGATTATCTGAACCTACTACTCTTCCTATTTCCAAACATCTCCTGTGTGAGAGGCCTTCCCGGTGCTTGATTCCACCTTATCCTGTCTTATTTTAACCATTACCGTTTTCTCATGGCCTGTTGTAAATCTTACCTCCACTGGGTGATCTGGTTTTATTTCAATAATCCAAAAGCCATACTCTCAGATTTCCAAACCGAAACAAAGCCTGGCACAGTCTTTCCCCCTTATTTGTAAACATATAAACCTGAAACTTTTACAAAGATGTAAACATTAACCTCATTTTACTTCCAACCTTAACAAATCCCACATGGAGGAGAACACACGTTTCTCGGGAAAAGGACCATCTGGGAACCCTGGGCCCAGCCCACTCTTACTTGTGTGCACAAACTTCTGTCCTCAGTCAGATGCCCTAAAGCTCTACACGTGTAGCTGCTCAACAAGAGAGGGGGTCTCTCCAGACCAGGAATGAAGGATAACATGATACAGACCACATTCTCTCTCAGCATCCCTGCCTCAAAAACCACCCCTCCAGTGCATCCTCCATTCTGATGCCAAAGGTCCTTCTAAAACATAAGTCCTGCCGTTTTCTTGCTTAAAACCTTCCTATAATTCACCATCCCTTCCAAGATGAAGTCTGGAGTTGGTGGGATGGCAGAGATCTGGTCCTCTCCCTCCCCCGGGCCGTGGGCATCCCTCACAGCCTGTGCTTTCCATCCAGCCGCTGGACGGGGTGACCCGTTCGGAGGTCTCTCAAGCCCTTCCCTCTGAGTGCGGTTCGTTCAGTCTGGGGCACTAGCCCTCGTCTTTAACTTGATAAGAAAATCCACCCTGTAAAGTCAGCTTAATGTCACCTGGTCTGAGAATAGGGTGACCACAGCATTTTGACAGAAATAACAGAAAAGTTCACACTGTCACACGCAAGCAAGGGAACAGAATAAACCCTGGAACTGGGGGCAGGGGAGGGAAGATTTTCATTTACTGTCAGACCCTAGTTTTCATTCATTTATTTATTCAGTAGACATTGATTGAGTGCCTACCACAGGCCAGACCCTGTTCTAGGCACTTGGATGTAACAGTGAACAAAGCAGCCAAGTCCCTGCCTTCCCCCACCGGAGCACGTGTCCTCGTGGAGGGAAACAGACCACGACTCTAAACATGTGAATATATGTTATGCCAACAGGTGAGCTTTGCTATGGAGAAAAGCGAAGAAGAAAGGTGCTAGAGAGTGAGCAGGTGGGTGGGATCTCTGCCTTACACAGGTGGTCAGAGAGGCCTCTCCCTAAGGTGACCTTGGGGCAGAGACCTGCAGAATGGGGGGCTGCACCCAGGGACACCCGGCACGGGCTCCAGCAGGGGAGGGGGCACAGCCCTGAGGTGGGAGCCCCTTTGTCGTATTCCGAGAACAAGCAGAAGAAGAGGTGGGGTAAGAAGAGGGAGGAGAGACGCCAGGCGGTACAGGACCTGTCAGGCCACAGTAAGGACTTCAGGGTCTACTCCGAGGGAGCTGGCGAAGGACTGGGAAGATTGCTCAGGGGATGAGGAAACCTGTAAAGGACCAGCCCTGCTGAGCGTGAAGAGCAGAGGGTGGGGAGTGAGAGTGGAAGACGGAGACATGATGGGGGCTTGGGACAGGGCAGTAGAGCTGGGTGCGGGGAGAAGTGGTGGGATTCTGGATAAACTTCACATTTCAGCAACTCTAACAGGAAGTGCTCAAGACTGAAGAGGAGTGGGGAGAAGGAAAAGAGTCAAGATCGATGCTGAGGTTTGCAACAGGAGCTACTAGAAGAATGAGTTGCCATTGACCGGATGGGAAGCCCACAGAAGGGAGAAGTTTGGGGTCAGGGTGGGGGGCCATCGGCAAAGACAGCTAGAATTCAAGAGGTTGATTTTGTACCTTTTGAGTTTGAGGCACCGGTGAGACAAATAGTAGTGATCAAGTCCAAGGAGTAGGCCCCCCCAGCTAACAAGAGAACACTTAGCAACTTTATCTTCAATTCTAATCCCAGATCCCCAAACCACATCTCAGGGCCCAGTGCTGGGCCACATCACCAGCCTCCTTCCACTGGAATCACACCTGGCTCCCCCAACTCCCGGAACCTGGTGGCAGTTATTTTCAACATCAAAAAGTAGAGTCTCTGTTTCGGCATTTGGATTATTCCATCACCTCCTGTAGGTACCCCAAGGACAAGGAGCTGATGTTGTACAAACATCTACATTACAAGGGTGGCTGTCCAAAGAGATGCCTTTAAAGCAGGAATAAACAGGGCTTCCCTGGTGGCGCAGTGGTTGAGAATCTGCCTGCCAATGCAGGGGACACGGGTTCAAGCCCTGGTCTGGGAAGATCCCACATGCCGCAGAGCAATGAAGCCCGTGCGCCACAACTACTGAGCCTGCGCGTCTGGAGCCTGTGCTCCGCAACAAGAGAGGCCGCGATAGTGAGAGGCCCGTGCACCGCGATGAAGAGTGGCCCCCGCTCGCCGCAACTAGAGAAAGCCCTCGCACAGAAACGAAGACCCAACACAGCCAAAAATAAATAAATAAATTAATTAATTAAAAAAAAAAAGAAGAAGAAGAAATAAACAGCCTGCCTGCAAGATGACTCTTTCTTTAGCTCTCACATTGGCCAAACCTGAACTTCTGGCAGATTTGGAAATACCAACGTTTTCTGACTTTCAGCCACCAGGGATTCACAGGGTTGAAGGCCAGTGTATTAGTTTCCTGCGGCTGCTGTAACAAGGTACCATAAACTCGGCAGTTTAAAACAACAGAAATGTGTTCTCCCACAGTTCTGGAGACCAGGAAGTCCAAAATCAGTTTCACTGCGTTGAAACCAAGGTGCCTGCAGGGCCGCACTGCCTCTGGATGCTCTAGGGGAGAATCTGTTCCTTGCCTCTTCCAGCAAGGTGGAAGAGTGGCTGCTCCCTGGCTCATGGCCACAACACTCCAGTTGCCAAGGAGAGCAACTCTGAGTCTCTCTCTGCTCCATCTTCACGTGGCTTTCTCCTCTGTGTGTCTGTATCAAATCACAGCCTCCCGCTTATGAGGATACATGTGATTACATTTAGTGCCCACCTGGTTAATCCAGGTTAATCTCTCCATGTCAGATCTTAACTTGATCACATCTGCAAAGACGTCATCATGTAAGGTAACACTCACAGTTCCAAAAATTAGGACCTGAGATTTTGGGTGGTCATTATTTAGCCTAGCACAGCCAGTCTCAACACACAATAAATCCATTAGCTTAATGATTGAAAAAAGAAGCTTTATGGGTCCATTCATGATCCAACAAGTAGCCTGGGAGCCCCTATTAAGTTCTAGGCCCTGGGGATAAAATGCAAAAGCAGACAGGCTCCTTGGAAAACAGACACAATCAGCTAATCACAAAACAAATGCCGAATTACAACTGTGGTGAGAAATACAAAGAGCTGCATGATTCTAAGTCCTGGGGGAGGCCGGGGTGGAGGTTACCCTAAGACACGAGGTCTGAGGAAGCTCCCTCAGGACGTGGCATTCAAGTTACTGTTTGAAGGATAAATGGGGTTAACTGAGTGAAAAGAGGAAAGGCTGCAAGGCGGAAGGCAGAGAATGGAGAAAGGCCATTTCTGGTCATTTCCGCGACCAGAAAGAACAAGTAAAGTAAAACACAATGAGAGCAGTGAGGCAGGAGCGTGGTGTGAACCAGGAGCGGAGAGGAGGCGTCCCAGGATGTGCAGCCCTTGGTCAGGTCCTTGAGGTACCATCAAATCCAGGCTTGAAAAGAGCACTCTGGCTGCCGAGTGGAGAAAGTGTGGGTGATGGAGAGCAGAGGGGGTGTGGGCAGACTAGCTGTTTTATTTTCATTTTAACAGCGGAGAGCTAAAATGTCAGACCATCATTTTCAGAAGACTTGTATCTGTTTGGCCTTCCCGGACACCCAAGCCGGCTCCCCAGCTTGCAGGAGCATCTCTCTCTTAGTCCCAGGATGCTCGTGAACAGCTCTGTCCCAGCAGTTCCCCCTTTAAACCCTAATTGCTGCCTCAGCCCCATTTTATATCCTGGTCACAGGGATCAGTCTCAGCCATCTTTGTATCTATTCCAACTCGTATTTCAGTACTCGACACACGGTAGTCTATGCGTGAGTGAAAGGGGAAAAGGAAAATCAAATTTTCTGATCCCCTAGCTCAAGGTTGCGAGAAAGGTCGTGGCTAGCTTGGGTGCTTAGAGCGAGGGGCAGCGTGAACACAAGTCCGCCTTCTGGAGTGCAGGCACGACAGCAGTCTAAGACCGCTATAAACCAGACCCGTGGAATTGTAAGAGCAAAGGGGGTGATGCCAAGAGAGCAGAGGAACATCAGCAGGTCAGAGGTCAGAAAACCAGGCACACAGAGTGCAAAGGAGGGGACCAGGATGGGGAAAGGGGGATGCACCCCAGACAGCCTCCTGGGAATGGAGACCCAAATCCGCAACAGGACACGTACGCATTCTTGGTACAGAGGACCAGGACTGTTTAAAGTAGCCAACGTGAGACAAAGGGAAGGAAGAGCCTGGAAACCTTTATGCTGATAAACAATTACACAAATGAAGGACATTACTTTCTAGCAATGTTCGGCTTCCTTCTATTTGGTACCTTTCTCCAAATTAGATTGGGTGATACATCAAAACATTTCTATAAAGTGTGTCTAATCTGAAATAGATTAAAGAAGTAGGTCATTTTTCCAGGTACTTATGTCAAGATTCAGACCGGAATCCGGGACTCCTAAATCCTGAAATTTACTTCTTTCTGCTAAGCTATTCCATCCCCAACGGAGCCAACACTGGGTTCATTGGACAGACTCCCAATTAATCACAGTAGAAAGCACTATTTGCCAAGTGAAAATCCTCTATTTTGAATTCTTAATCCCCCCACCAGCTGAGTTTACCACAAAGACATGAATGTATAATTGAGACATAAAGAGAACATGCCACCAAATTAAACTGCCCTAATTTTAAATCAATAAATTTTTTTCTCAAATAACATGAAATGAAGATCTCTCAAAAGAAAAAACATCTCGTTCCAACATCTCCAGGAGCCTTTCTCCACTGAGCCGAACTCCAGCAAAAGCCAATTAGATTTCTCACCAACATCAGACACTAAATTATCACAGACGATGCTCAACAGGAATATAAATCTTAAGATATTCTCCAAGGGGTGACACCGTCTATCCTAAGTTGGCCTGGAGACATCTGAAACACCAGGTCTCCTCTACCCAACGGCTCTTGGGTACCAGTGAGAGGTGGCTGCCAGCGGTGGGCGGGTCTGGCGGGCCCGAGGGGCTGCGGACCCCTTCCTGTGGTTCTCATTTACCTTTGGCAGCATCCTCAACCTCTCTGGCACAGTCATCACTATGACAGAGCTAAGCACCCCAGTGCCAACGGCTCTGTTTGCTAGTGTACAAAGAAAGGCACCTTAACTACACCGAGGGAGTATCACCATTAGTGTGAATGTAATTATAAAACATATGTTTTAGTGCTTTAAATACTGACCTGATGACAAAAGACTCTTTGCAGTCTTTCCCCCTTTGTATGTGGACATGCGAGGGGCACTGGACCAGTTGGGTTTGGATCTATCCTTTCCTTCCAATACTTCTCTCTCCTCCAAGGTTTGTTGCCCCCTGGCACTTGCCATCTTCTATTCCACTGACTGCCTTCTGGATATTTGACCTTTGCCAAAGCAATCGAGTGCACCCTTCCGTGAGGACGAGAAGTGATGCTCTTGTAGAACATCAAGGAAAACCACGTGACACTCATCCTTCTGTTCATCACTGAGCTCCTTCCCGGACACACAGGCCCACCTAGATGCAGCCCATCTTTCTGGCCCCATGTCCAGTGGCTTCACCCCAGGAGCCCTGCCCTAGGACCTCGTATCATCCTCCCTCTTCCTCCTACATGTCAGACGTTTTCAGACTTTCCAGCTTTGTGCACGCCAGTGCTGGGACGCTTCTCTCCAGATCCCCTGGAAGATCCTGCTCACCACTGAAGACCCTGGAGAAACGCAAGCTTGTAGTTTTGCCTAATCTTGCAGATAAAATCAGTTCTTCCCTTTTGGTGTATTCATGGCATTTCTACGTATAAACATCCTAATTCCTAACCCCTGTTACCCTCTAAGAGGGTTATTAACAAATAATACAGCAGTCTCCTCTGCTGGACAGGGCGGGAACTCTGAACACGTGTGTCCCCAGGGCCTGGCTTCCAAATACTGTTAAATGGAATTGAAAGATGACAGCTGACAATCCTCATTTGACAACAGATGGACTAAGAGACTTGGTCACCAACTTCTCCCTACGCCGTAAGAAGCGAGACGTTTCAATTTGGCAAGAAGAAGAGGGAGGGTTTAGATGCTTTTGAGTCGTTCGCAAAAGTCATGGCCTTCAAATCAATGATGCTGTCCTTGATATCACTTTATACACACCCTTAGAGGGATGACACCCAGAATCTTTAGGAATATAGTCATGAGCCAGATCCAATGGATCACAAAACCATAAAGACACCTCATACAATCCTTCATTAAAAATACTTGCTTCAAGTTCAATTTGAGTAAACCATAGGGAGCCTCTGATACGGGAATAGGAATCTAAAGGAATGTATTAGGAAGTGCTGCTTACTCAGAATCTGATGTTTGCCCTTTCCCCAGTATAAAATGACAACACATCTTATTTGGAGGCTACAGGGCTACATATGATCCAGGAGGAATCAGAGCTACTTTTCTCAACCCTCTGGTGTTGGAATCTGAGGCAGCGCAGACTCCCTGGAGAAAACCACCTAAGGGATAAGAATTCTGTGGTTGCTTAAAGACCTCCCCCCTTGGGAGCCTTAACTGCTTACCTGGAGGGATGTTGCCTGACTCCCATAAGGCTGGCTGTGAAGCAATAGGGTCACCCGGGCTTTCTGCTTCCCTAGAGCTCTGAGTGGTGTGGAGGATAGGACAGGGGACCTATTATTACCTACTGTGCTGACCAGGAAGCACCAGCAGGCAGGTGCCGAGTTTTCCCAACTGCCTGGGAAACAGAAAGATCCTCCCCAGCGACACCAGAAGGCACAGAAAATGCCATTATTAAGCCTATGTAAATTTTACTATAGCTATTTTCTCAGATTTCTTTAGTCTAATAGACTCTACCCTCCTTGGCTTAACAGATGGATGACGTTCCAGGGGTTTACTGAAATTGAGTAAACTCACTAAGAATTTTTGCCTCTCCATGGCCCATAACTGCATCAAAAAATTTAAAAACTCAGCAGGTAAAACCGAGTTGCCTCATTTGCATGCTGTCGAAATTCTGTAAATCAATTTCAGGTAAAATGCCCTACTTCCCTGCCATTCTCCAGGGTGCTTTGAGGAACACTTTAATTTTGTGGTGGAATTTAATTTCCCGACGTTTTGAAAGCTCTGCCGAATTCAGAGGTACAGTCTTACGACCAGGCCAAATGTGCATTTTGATGTATATCTTGAACGGGGGCAGGAAGAGGCTAGACGGTTTGGTCAGCAGTTTGGGATGGCAAACGTGACCTACTGTCACGCAAGGCCACTGGCAGCTGAAGAATGCAGATGTGCTCAAAAGGTGACTTCTGTGGACTTAGGGCTGGACGGTGATGCTTCCTCTACTATGGACTCAGCGAGGTGTAGCCCGAATGGAAATGAGATGGTGCAAAGGTGTCTTCAGCTCCACGGGAGCCTCGCAGGGCCAGGGGGCAGGCTGCTTTCAGCGGGGGTTGTGGCTGGAGAGACAGAAGTCTCTGCTTTCAGTGTGAGGACTAGAGCACATTATTCCCTTTGATCTGTTGTTTTTCAAATTCCCTTTTGTTCAGGTTCCGGGTGGGGAGGGTCTATGGGGCATAGGTGTCTAGAAATTAAAAGTTATTGTTCCTGTTCTCTTAATCATAATAATGAGTTTGGCTTGACAAGGTCAATTAATTATTCAGGATTAGAAAGCAACACGATTATACATATCAGGCGGGTAAGAGGGAAGGGTTCTGAGCAGGGAGACAATACCAGGTAAATGCGGGGCTGGTACCACTAAAGCTCTGTTGTTTGCAAGTCACCTGCCGGTGCTGGCTACTCCCCCGCCTGGTCCCTTTCTCTCCGGGATCCCGCCAGCCCAGGGAATGGGCGGCCACATCCTGGCTTCCTCCTCTCATCCCTGCCTTATTCCACAGACATTAGCGGGGGACCCCCTTCACATGAGCTTCAGAGCTGTTTGACTCCAAAAGGCAGGTAATTAACTACCAAACAATAGCAGGGATTTTCAGATTAATTCTGCCCAGGAAGAAATAGGAAAACTCATTTAGACCAAACAAAAGGGAGGGGGTGATTAGATGCTCCAATGACAAAAGAGAGACCTAAATAGGGTCTAGAAAACTGATAAGGGGCCAAAAGCTTTTATTAGTATTATTTTTACACCAGTACCCCCATTTTTATAAGCACTGCATTCTACCTTCCTCTGTCATGCAGGTAGGTCTCTAAGTGAGATTGAAGCCCAGCAGGTATAGCAGCAGACCTGCCAAGTCGGGCTCTGCACGCTGATAAGGAGAGCATTCCCTAACGTCCCCGAAGACCACCAGGGCAGTTTTCCTGCACTGCCACATAAGGGCTTTTACAAATACAGTTAGGGCTTTGGGGATGTCTTCCATACTGTCCTGGATTTGGCAAACAATTCAGTCCCACAAAGCATTTTTATTCACTCAGCTTTCCAGGATGGGGCCTCTTCCAAGAAACAATGGAGACGGGCGTAGAGCTTTTCCATATTCTGAGAAGCTTGGTTTGGCAGCAGGATCAAGAGGGGGAAAGGATTAAAATATGCAGCTGAACTGGAGAAGCAGCCTCTTATTAATTACACTCATAAAGCAGGGCACCCTGAGGTCAAAGAGATGGAAAGCGCTAGACCCAAATTTTAATAAATCGTAGATGGATCGCCCTCACTCTGGTCTAAAAGATTACGTTCTGGCTGCCTAAGTGGGCGTGCAAACCCCTGGGTGGTATTTCTTACTTTTCACAAACTCATTTTGAATGGAGAATTCAAGGCATCGGAAAATCACGAAGTCCAAGTATCTGAACACCTCCCCACTTCCCCGCCGCCTGCTGCTACCTGCGGCTTCATCACAGGGCACTTGAGATGCGTTAGCGTCACCCTCCCCCGGCTCCAAGGCCAGAGTCTCGATGTCCTGGTGGACGTACCTCCTGCATCCGCCCACTTAGCCAGTCCCTAGGTTCTGCCTCTGCTCCTTGGGACACAGCTTCGGACTCCAGACCTCCGACTCTGTGTAGCTAACAGAGGAACTCCAGGCCTCCATCTTTTTCAACAAGTCTCTCCTGTTTTTCTTTTTCTAAAGAGTTTTTGATGTGGACCATTTTTAAAGTCTTTATTGAATTTGTTACAATATTGCTTCTGTTTTATGTTTCGGTTTCTTGGCCCCGAGGCATGTGGGATCTTAGCTCCCCCGACCAGGAATGGAACCCGCACCTGCCCTGCATTGGAAGGCGAAGCCTTAACCACTGGACCACCAGGGAAGTCCCACTTCTCTCTTGTTTTTAAAGCACCACCATCTTTTCTAATTTCCATCTTCTCTCCAAAATCCCATCCCCCTTTCCACCCCACAGCCGGCTTTCGAAGTCAGTGCTGCCCATTCTTGTTTCAGCACCTGCTGCCCAGCAGACAGTTCAAGGCCTCTGGGGATATTCTATCTGCACTGCCCAACACAGGGGCACCAGCCCCCAGCGGCTGCTGTAGCACCTGAAATGTGGCTGCTGTGACTGAAGGAGTGAATTTCCAATTGTATTTGGTTTTAGCTAGTTTACGTTTAATTTTAAATAGCCACTGTGCTGAGTAGCTCCTTAGCTCAGCTGTCCTGTCCCTCACTGGCTCCAGGACCGCTCTCCTCCGGAGGCCGCCCCTTGTTCCTGACCTGCCTCTGACACTCGCCCCACATGACGGCCCGGGCTCTGTCTGCAGCCCTGAGCCCTCTCCTCCCCGGACGCTGCCCCTGGACAGCGTTTATCAGAAGCGCCATCAGCCTCGCCCTGCAGGCTGGTCTCACAGCCCTGGCCATGCAGCCTGAGTCCTCTGGGGTCTCACACTCTCCCCACCTCTGGCTGGTGCTCTCCACAGCTCGACTTCAGGGCCGCTTCTCCACCCCTGTGCCTTCCACCTCAGGGCTTCTCTCTGTAGCCCGGGCCTGCCTGACCACTGCCCCCACTCCAGCCACTTCACCAGTCCTGCCGAGACCTTTGGAAACCACCCGCCCCCAACAGCATGGGAAAGATTTGGATAACTGATTCACTTTGTTATAAAGCAGAAACTAACACACCATTGTAAAGCAATTATACTCCAATAAAGATGTTAAAATTCGAAAAAAAATAAAATAAAAAAATAAATTAAAAAAAAAAAAAAAAAGAGATTTGGGAGAATTTAGGTAGCCCCAGAGTGATCTTCCTAAAAAGAGATGCAGGGAAAATACAACGCAACAGCAACAGGTAGTGAGAAGAGAAGAGATGGACCCACTAAAAAAAAAAGGAACCAAGCATCCCCTATTTCCCTTTTCCTTTACTATGAGAACAGGATGTGTTATCAACAGATTTTTAAAATATCCTAGGGAGCCAAGCACAAATCTAGAACTTGCCACCAGTGAAAGGCTTGCCTTGAGGGCTGCAAGGGCTGAAGATGCACTAAGAGCCAAGCTCCAGAAGACCCGGGCCAAGGAAAGCCCCAGCCCTGAGGCCCAAGCTTGAGCCAGAGGACTGGCCAGTGCCCAGGAGCCCGCGGGAAATGTGGCTGCCATGTAAGCGGACCAGCCTGGTCTCTGTATAGGTCATTCTGAACTCTATTAAAATGTCTGATCAAACACCAGGGGGGCGAGAGCACCCAAGGGTCTGGAGGCACTCGGCGCTCTGGAAGGATTTAGACAACAGCTACACTCCCAGAACCTACATTCCTGGGGAGGACTTGGGCAAATGGCATACAAGTCCATCTTCCCCCCACGAATGGCAACTAATACTTCAGGGGCAGCATTTCGTTCATCTTCATGTGCTGAGTGCTTGGCCAGGGTACCGGGAAGCAGAGTTGTTTCTCAGTGGCGATTTATGTGTGAATGAATGAAGGCGAGGGTGGGGCATGCACAGAGGGCTGAGGGGCTGGTACTTAGGCAGATGCACGGGTGGCACAGGTCTCAGCAGGAGTTAAACACACAGCACCGCAACCAGAGAGAAGACCCAGTACAAAGAACAAGCGGGGCAGTAGGGGTATTTGCTAGAAAGGGGGAAAACATAATCTCAGACTTGAGTAAGCTCACTTAATTCTGTGAAAATAATCTTACTTTCCTTCTGTATGCGTTTATTTATGTATGAAGCTGACTACATGTACACAAATACACACACTCATGGGTGGAAATGTGAGTTTAGTTATTTTCTGCTGCTGCTATTATGTGTGTGCCTGTCTGTGAGTATGTGTTTAATGACGATAATACCATTTTGAAAAGTTAATACGTCTTTCATTCCAACACCATGCTGCAAAGGGTTGAACAGGGATGTCAACAGAATCCAGAAGTCCGATTCTGCTGGGAATTAGGGTTTACGTTCAGTACAATAAATGATTCCAAGATAAATATATTTCTTTTTTTTTTTTAAATCCTGGATGGTGATGTATCCTCTTTCCAATACAGAAACAGGGGAGCCTGGCTCTATTTAGTTTGTCTGATTGCTTTTAAGGGGAGGGACGGGTTGGCTCCGAGAAACCATGGTCCTCTATTCATTAAAGTGTCAATAATGCCCGGTCCAGGCATATCGACAGCGGATTAGCTCAGGCTGAGTCTGTGGACAAGACCAGAATCTTTTTTAACCCAGCTTGTTTCCAGATCAATACACCCATCAGCATCCGAAAATTAGCCCAAGATGAGATTCTGATACTTGAGGTGGCATGTCATGCTCAGAGGCCACCTCGCCAAGCCACAGGTGTAAGCGCCTAGCTGGGGATTAGACACTTTCCATCCCCATGGATACAAGTGAGGACTGATGTAGACCCCATCCTCCCCCCCGTGCCCCTCCCGCCTCCCCCCCCTCACACACTCTCAGCCTTCCCTCTTTGAGCCTGTGTAAGTCCTTGGGGCTATAACCCAGCCATTTGCCTCAAGGGGCATTTATTAAATGTGCACTTTGTTTGAGGCACTTTCCGGGTGCTCAGGGCAGGAGTGTATGGGTGTGAGGGAGGAGGGGGAGGGGACCTTAAGGAAAAACAATGATGCAAACACGATCCTTGTTTGCAAGAAGGCTTCGGAGTTTTTCACGACTCCTTCCATGTTCCAGTTCTATAGAGGTCCTGCTTCGTAAGGCAAGCGTCTGTGAGGGTGTAGAGTTCCTAAGGTCTGTCTGTCATTGTCAGGCATTCTCAGCAGTAACTGTGTGTGCACTGGGGGGAGGGAACGGGGTGGGGGGCATGGGGCGTGGCTGCAAACGCACCCTCCGGTGCTACCGATTGGGCCACTGGGGCATCCATCAAACTCCCTCACAGAATGGTGTGATTCTCAATCTTTTTCTGGCCAGTAATAAAACTTTCGCCCACCAAGACCATCTCATGCAACAATACCTACTCTGCTGTTTGTGATACATTCTGATACTGTCTATGCAATTCCATTTCCTTTAAAAGATGCTGTTTGTATCCAGCAGTTTGAAGATCTTCATATATAGAACCAACAAGGGAAAAAACCATCATCATTTCCTTTTAGAAAGAAAGAGGGAGAAATAACATAAAATAAAAACAACCTGGTGTGACCAAGCTGTGTCACAGCACGGGGGGCTCAGCCACCCCACTGGCCTAATCCCTGAGCAGCCAGAGCCTGTGTGGGTCTCCCTGCAGCCTGTCCTCTTCCCGTCACTGCCCACCGACCGCGCCCTTCACAGCCGGGACCCTGACCCAAGCTGCCCTCTCTCCTGCCTTCTCGCAGCTCCCTTGCCTGTGATTCTTCCTTCTCCTGTCGCTCTCTCCTACCATCCCCAGCTCTCCCCTTCCCTCTGGGGTGCCGGAAAGGAGGGGAGGGGCGGCTGGAGGAGCCTCTGGACCTGGAGCTTACTGCCGTGGACCTGCCATTTAGGGGGATGAAGGGAGCTGGGAATGAGAGCTGGAGAAAAGGCCAGCAGAGGATCTGGCTCCATCGCTCGGGGGCTTCACCTCTGAGATAAAGGAACAAGGATGTGGTCCACAGTTAAACACGTTTTAAAAAAGTTTAAAAAAATAGCAGCTGTATTTTTAAAAAAGTAGCTAACACTTAACCAGCACCTCTGTGTGCCAGGCCCTCTCCTGAGTGTTTACACATCAGTACATGGAAAATGTAATCCCCACCATGGACCCTCGCAACGTTGACTCCATTTTACAAAAAGAAACTTTGAGTCACAGTTGGTAACCTGGGGTCCCACAGCCAGAAAGCCGCCAAGTCTGATTCTGAGCACTTGCTCCCCGTCTGGGAATCCGTCTGCACGGCTGCATGTTGTCTGAATGCCCAGCACCTGCTCTGCTTATGGGGAAGCAGAGAAGGGCCTGGGAAGCATGGAGGCAGCGGAAGCAAGAGATGCAAAACCACAGACCTCAAAGGCTGGGGGTGGGTGTGAGAGGCTTGGAGGAAGGGGAGGGGAGGGGGGTGCAACGAAAACACAGAGGATCAGACACAGGCATTAAAGGCGAGATGCGGTATCAGAAACCCAGGGCTGGGAGGTGAGAGAAGAAGCAAACAAGCTGGAGACAACAGAGGTGGCTGTGACGGCCATGTCCCAGGTAGGTGTTTAGAGCATCTGTACTCGGCTCTGCCTTCTTTGAAGGCTGTGTGAGGGATGGCATATGTGCAGTGCCAGAGGAGCTAAAATGCTGGTCTTAAAATAAAGCAAGCTTAGCATTGGATGGAACCTTAAAAAAACTTAGAGGAGAAAAAAGCCAAGGAAAGCAATAATCAGGAGCTAATTTCCTGAGAAAACGTATTATTGGAACAAAAGCAAAGAACAAACAAAAAAAAACAAATCCTAGTCCTATTCAATGGGAAAATGATTTGAAATTTTAGCATCAAATGGCAAAGTGAAAATTAGGAAATTGTCCTGGCCAGGTGGAACAATCAGACTCACGTCAGTTGAGAATCACAGTGAAAGTGGTGGATGCAGGCTCTCTCAGCCGCCCCCTGCACCGGCTGCCCCAGGCCGCCTACCTTGCACGATGAGGTGCACCCGGGAGGTCTTGGGGTGGTTGTCCGTCTGCACGGAGCAGGTGTACGGGCCCTCGTCGTACACGTCCACGTTCTGGATCTCGATGCTGTACTGGGTCTGGGTGTTGCTCAGGAGGACCACGCGGGGGTCCAGACACCACTTGTCATTCCCGGCGTAGAGGATGGTGCTGCGGTTCAGCCAGGCCACCCGGGTGACCCGGTTGTCAATCGTGCACCTGGAGGGAGGACCAGACGGGTAAGTCAAGGGACCGCAGAGAAACGGGAGCCATCAGGGTCTTCTTGGCAAGGCTGAGATGCCTGGTCACCATGCCTTGTCTTCGTCTCCTGCCCCCAGTGTGTACACACGCACCTCCTGCTTGCTTTGGCCTGGGTGGCACTTTCTGGAACTCAGCGTCAGAGGTCTTGCAGAACTGCAGCCTCAGAACATTGGCTATTTCAGACTTCCGGGTCCTGAGTGATTCTG
Source organism: Eubalaena glacialis (assembly GCF_028564815.1). Taxonomy (NCBI): domain Eukaryota; kingdom Metazoa; phylum Chordata; class Mammalia; order Artiodactyla; family Balaenidae; genus Eubalaena; species Eubalaena glacialis. Next base: position 2,520,837 of record NC_083725.1, read on the forward strand.
TGCTTCTGAAAACCCCTGAGCACAGGACCATTTCAATATCCCTAACTATTCAATAGTTATAGCCTGGAGCCGTCATCCATCCTCAGAATGGCTGGGCCCTGGGACTATCCCCATCCTCCCCTCGCTCTGGGATTTCCACGATGTGCATGATGGTAATCCCTCACATTGCTTTCAAGATGTTCTGGGTGTACTAAGTTGCCCATACTCAAAACAACCCTGTGAGGAAGGTTCTATTGGTAAAAAGAATTGAAGAACAGAGACACTGAACGCTTCTGGCAAATGGCACAGATAACGTGTGCTAGATCAGAAACCCAGCTTTTAACTACTAAACATTCTTCCTCCCATCTCAGAATAGCGAATTCCAACAGAAGGCTTTTGAAGTCAAAACTAAATATGGACCACCACCATTGCTATTTCTCCTCATTACACCCAGGGGCAGAAATGTTCAATTACTGCTAGACTAAAGGCATTTTCCAAAATCTCAAAATGGTTCGCACATGTAAAAATAGATTTTCTTTCTTTTATTTTTGCATCTGGAGTCCCCAAATTGTGGAAGCTCCCTTCTCTTTTCCTACACTTTCAAATTTCCCAGCTACTCTGGCCAAGTCCTCATCAAATCTGTCTGCATTCATTTCCCTCTCTAGCTACACCGAGTTATGTTTTATGGCCTGAGGCTAAATTCACAAACACAGTGCCCTGATCCTGACTATAATGCTGGAAATAGCAACTTAGCCACGGTGGGTACAATGTTGCCTCCAATGTAATCATTCTTTTGCAGGGTACAAAGTACTTTTACATCCACCTTGTCTCATGTGATTCTTGCAGCAAATTGGTAAGATAGATGATCTTACCCATTCTCCACTTTAAAGATCAGGCCTCCAGGGTCGGAAACGGTCTGGTGACTTGCCTCAGGATAGAGAGCTAGGGAGTGATGGAGAGTCAGACCCCTCAGCCGGGTTCTAAGTCCTGGTCCTGGGTGCTTCACAGGATGTGCAAAGGTGAATTTTTCAGTGGGGAGGGACGGTTGCTTCCACTGAATTCTCATAATTGTCTGCGACCATGAAAAGCCTAAGAACTGCTGCTGAGTACACCAGCTTGCCCAGGCAGTCCCTCTCGAGATGTGCTCTCCAGTGCTGTGCATCCTTTCCCCTGTGCGTGTGTAAATGTCACGTGATCATCGTCGGGCCTCTCAGGCACAGGTGGAAAGGCTTGCTGAGAGGCCCTGCAGGGAAGACTGCTCAACACCAGAAACACCTCTGCTCAGCTGTCCAGCTTGCTTTGTGCTGCTTATTGCGTTTTGTGGACAACAAAGGACAGAAATGATGGGAAACCTGACCAGCGGAGTATTTCTGAAAGTGGGCATGGACCGCTTGCATCAAAATCACATGAGGTGATTTTGTTACAGATTTTCTTGTCCTACTGATTCAGAATCTTTGGGAACCCAGAAACATGAATTTCTAACAATACCCCAGCTGGGTCATACACCCACCGAAGTTTGAAAAGCACTGGGGTATATAGCAGGGTATCCAGGACCAGCTGCATAACTTGTGGATCTCAGTGCAAAACGCAAATGCAGAGCCCTTTGTTCAAGGACTATTAAGAATTTCAAGATGGTGAGAGCAGGGCATTTAACAAGTGCAGGGTCCTATACGAATAAACACACACCCTGAAGGGATGTCCCACTTTTCTGTGCTTGTAACTCTCTTCGGGATCTTACTTAAATATGCATTCTGATTTGGTAGGTCTGGGGTGGGGCCTGAGAGTCTGCATTTTTCCTAAGCTCCCAGGAGATGACAATGCTGACGGCCCCCAGACCATCACGTAAGCAGCAGAAACCTAGAGGGAATTGTATGCACATGAGGGTCTGAGAAGCACTGAGCTAGCCCTTCACTATGTGAAAGTGTGACCAGAAAACCAGCAGATCATCATCGCTTGGGAGCTTGTTTGAAACACAGACTCAGGCCCCACCTCAGATGTAATGAACTCGAATCTGCATTTTCATAAGCTCTCCAGTAACCAGGACGCACATGTGGTCTGGACTGGTCTAGAGTGAACTCCAAGACTTGCTGTTGGCTGTGATAACAATATTCTGAACACACCACGAGACTGAGCAGGAGGCAGGGAAGAGCAGCCGGTGGAGGAAGCTGGACCTCCCTGATGCTGTACTCTCCTTGCACACCTGATGCTCTCCCTCTCAGGCCACCTCACTAAAATGTGGATTTGAACCACAGTGGTGTGAACCCCCTTAAGAACAACACACTCCGCAGCTCGCTTTGCTAGCAATGTACCTGGGATGTCATTCATATTCATGACTTTAAGGGCAGTCACTGCTCTGAATTTTGCTTGGATCCAAGGGGAGGAATTGGTTAAATTCATATTCACAACTGATGTTTATTGAATGCATATTACTATATGCTAGGTATCCTGTGAGTCTATGATATGTGCTATTTTATCATCTTAAAAACTTGGTTGCATTCACTTATTATTGCCAATTTACAGATGAGGTTAACTGAGTCTAAGAAATATTATCCAAATGAACTAAGATCACCCTGCAGAATGAAGATTCAAACCCAGTTTTTGTTTGTTTGCTTATTTTTCCCCAAAGTCAGTGATCTTAAATGTCCTTATCCAAGGCTTCCCAAAAGTCCCTACAACATTTAAATTCAACTATCTGTAAGTCCTGATAAAGCACAGATTGCTGGGCCACTACCTGGTCTGGGGACCCCAGTTTGAGAATCATTAATTTAGACATTTCTCTGGTTTCTGGTGACATGAGAGCCGTAGAGCAAGTGGGCACTAGGAAGTGACTCTCATTTGAAACACTTTTCCACTACTTTATGGGAGAGAACTTTCTTGCAACCAATGTGCCCTGGGAAGCCAGAAGCAGAGTCCAATTTATTTTGTCCTCCAGCAGCTGAAATTTGACCAGACACCAGGTGAATGGCACTGGGGCAGGAAATGCTGATCAACAACCTCTAAACTGCTTGAATAATTGTTTCTGATGCCCACAATGGGGGCATTTCACAGCCTCTTGGTGAACACGAGAGGACCGTCCTGGGCTTCCTTGTGAGTGTCTAATGATTGGAAATTGAATGGAACGGAAGTGATCTCACCACACTGCACTGCACTCATGGGGCCAAAGATGTTCATTTGCAGAAGCACTCATGCTCCAACACAGCCAATTTCAGCACAGTTATGCGGCCCCTGTGATAATACTACACTGAAAAGCTGGCATAGCTTCCGCCCTGGTTTGGGGCACATCGAAGGTCACGATTAGATGTCCAAACTGTCATTGCTGGATATCAGTCTTGCTGTGTCTCTACGGAATTAATGTGGCTTCTGAGAGATGAATCACAAAGGTAACTTGGTGGTCAACTCCTGCCACCTCCTCATACCTGCCCTCATCTATCTGTCTCATTTACAGAACTCCCAGAACGATGCATAGGAGACAATTCTCCCAGGTATTAAAAACAAAAGTGGACATGAGCATAACTGCAATCTCAGGCAGAGCTGATGCTTTGGTGAGTGGGGACTTGGCGGGGAGACCAGGCGGGAAGTTCAGTCAACAGGTTCCCTTTTTCCAGAGACAGCCCTTAGTTCACTTCTACAGAATTACTCCTAAAACACACGTATTTCATGCTATTTCAGCTCCCTCAGGAAGGGGATCAACTCTAAGATTAACTGGAAGTGAGTAAGGTTTCAAACTCAACCCTCCCTAACTAATCCAGGTAAGTGTCACAAGACATGGCCACTTGCCACTGAGGAAGGAGTCAAAGGTCAGCCTGAGGCAGGCCAGGAAGAGAAGTGGAGAGTCAGAAAGGATTGGAGATGCCCTGGCCCAACCCTGAAGATCTCCACCGCTTCCCCCCACAGTCTTGAGATGCACTAGGCACCCACCGTGAGCATCCTCTCCTCTGTCCCTCCCACCACATATGCAAAGAACAGAGGAACAACCTTTGCACACACAGGACTTCTGGACTGAGCCCTGGAACTCCCCAAGCTCCAAACATGTCTCCTCTCAGAGTCTCAATGCCTGACCTCACTTGCGTCCATACTCGAGCCAGGGGCCATCAACTTTCCCTATTTCTGTAAGTGGCCCTCCCCTCCCACCGGGCTGGAGGCTCTCCCCTCCTGTGTGTGGTCCCCATGGACAGCCCACAGCCTGGCCTATGCAACATCCTGACAGAATCCAGACAGAGAGAGAGTGCCTGGGAGGGACAGGCTTGTTTGCCATTTCACTGCTGAGCTAGTGTCCTTCTCAGTCTGTCTGTCTGCACCCTGCTCTCTTCCTTGGAGAAGCTTCTTCTCACAGAGAACAGGCCTGTTTGAACACAGGCCGTCAAGGGCATCCAGCCTGCACAGATCATCAGTGCATTCTCTTTGATGATGAGAAGCCTCAGGTGTGGCTGACCAGAAGGGGACCATCCACATGCAGCCACGCCAGAACATGCACCTCAGCACAGTGCACGGTGGAGAGAACTGACGCACCTGAAATTTTCTGCAGCTGCACCGATTGTGCCAAAGCTCTAAAAATGCAGCCCTCTGTGCCCTTCATCTCCTGCTGACGCATAGTGACTTTATTACAGTTGCTGCATTTGTGCATAGAGGAATGGCAAAAAAAAATGATTAAGCAAGGCCAGGATGAGTGCAGCAGAGATAAAACATGAAAGTGTGGACTCGGGGCCTCGAGCTACTTTTGGATTTTGGAGGAAAGGAGAAAAAGAGACAGAGACAGAGAGAGAAAGAGGAACCTGGAAATTGGAAGAAAAATAAAGCAGAAGTATCTGCTTGGCACCTTCTAAAGACAGACAAAGAGAGTGTTGAAATAAAGAGAAGGATTATTGAAGAAAGAGGCAACAATTCCGCTTGGCCTTTCTTAAACGCACCTGCCTGAAGGTCTGAGGACTGTAGTGGACCAGGACAGCGGGTAGTCCGACCATCCCTTCTCTCAAATGGCCCTTTAACTGCCTTTGAAAAGCAACACGTCTCCAGCAACATCTGAGCCTCCAGAGAAGTAAGTGTTTCTGCCCTTCGTTGCTCCCGACCACAATCTCCCCTTATTGCTCAGAAATGGTCCGGCAGTCCAGCTGCCCCCTAAGTTTTGTTTCTCTGAGCGTTTGGCTTGTGCCCGGCCCCTCCCCTCAAGCTTCACAGCAAAGCATCACAGCGTGGTTGGCTCGGAAGCACTGACACCCAGCTCCATGGAGGTGGCCTGTGCATCTTCCAGGTCTGCTTCTGTGGGAAACCAACAAACAGACAAACCAGGACGCTTTATCACCGACCTGCGGAAAACTCAGCGAAAACCACCTGGCCCCTGAGCGCTTTACTGGAGGGGCAGGCTGACCTGGTGGGCTTGCTCATTTTGACCCTGTTGGAATCTAAGCTCGTGTTACTATGTATGAAATTGGCTTGGGTTACCTAGAGACACAAACACTGAATTCTCACGATCCACACTGGCCTCACATCTCTCAACCACTACTGTTTCTGCTTCACATGGAAAATGGGATGTGTGCTATGCAATCTCTCTTAGTCATGAAAGTAAGGCCAAGGCTGATCACGCCTCGGTAGAAGCAGAAGGAGAGCTTATGATAGATGGGAAAGGACCAGAGGAAACCTCGGCTGTGTCCATGGTGCCCCGTGAGTCCACACTGCTGGTGGAGGGCGGGGAGGAGGAAAGAGCCAGGCCCTGAAGTCGGGCGGCTGGAATCCAAGTGCCAGCTCCGTTCTGCTGCCTCTTAACAAGTCACCCGACCTCACTGAGTTTCACTTAACTCGCCTGGACCGGAAATAAGTTTTCCTCCTGCATGGGGTTAATGGGAAGATTAAACGGAAGTATGCATGTAAATGCATTGCTTGGTATGGAGTAGAAACTCAACAAATAATGGATCACACAGTCTATCATACACATGGCCTTCTCAGATCTGCATGTTCATTACATTGCTCAGTAGATGGTAACTCCCAGAAAGGCAAGGGCCATACCTATTTTTCTCATGTGCCTTTATATGTCATACTGAGTACAAAATAAGCACTCAATAAATATCTGTTGACTGACTCCCACCTTTCACAAACTCCTGGGAAATGAAAGGGCAGGAGCCCATGTCCAGTAAAGGCCCAGCCATGAGTCAGCACCAACCTGCACTTAGAAACACCCCCCCCCCTGCACACACCCCCCTGCACACACCCCCCTGCACACATGCTTGCTCTTTGTGGGAATCTGTCACCTTTCATCGCTCTAATGTCCTGGGGGCGAATCAAGAAGGCCTGGCTGTGTGGACCTCTGAGGAGGGCTCTCGATAAACCCACCCACCCCTCTGTCTTTCCTGTAAGAGTCGAATGAGGCGGCACCATCGCAACGCAGACTTGCCAAGTCAGGCGGGCCGTGACTCCTCTGAGATAAATGGTGCGCCGCTGAGATCTGTACTGGTGACAAAGCCCAATACTAATTCCAGTGCTGGAGGAGGCTTGGGGCTGTACAATAGGTCATTTCACATCTGTAAGCTACAGCGCCCAAAGGCCATTTCTTTATTTCATAGCAGTGTGTTACATCCACGTGGTGAGAAAGGAAGAGCTCCGGACTGACTGATGATCCTGGTGAAGCGGCATCTGGATCCTGTCACGGACCACAGACCAAAGCAGTGGCGCCTTTTTCTCCCTCAGTGACCAGAGCCAGGCAGCCCGGGGCGGGGGATGGTTTCTTTCCATTCCCTCCCTTAACGTATCCAAATAGTCCAAACACAGATGAGGGTCTCCTGAGCCCCTGCATGGGGACCAACGTTTCCCAGGGGAGAGAGCCCAGAAGGGCCGAGAGGTGAGTGGAAATTCACCTTGGACTTCATCTGCCCTTTGACCCTGGGCCCCAGGGCACAATCTCCTGCAAAGCCCCATCTCACCTCCCACCCCACATGCTCCAGATGGGACAGGAGCTGGATATCCTGGATGGCTTCTCACTGTTTCCAGAGCACACCATTCACTACCAGGCTTCAGGGACCCCCTGTACTGGGAACGCCCTTCCCTATGGTTTATTAGACAAATTCCTATTTCCCTATCAGAGCCAACATTAGACGTTATTTTGTATGCCAACCACATTTCCTCTGCAAATTTTAATCCCCCGTGAATGTTCGCTAGACATACTTTATCCTGGTGTGTGCTGACGGCAGTCTGTCCATCCCCCATCTACCTGTAATATGGTGGGGGGAGGAGGCATATAACATGGGTTTCTCTATTGCAAGGATTCTTGGTTACTTTCAAGGCAATCTGGGTCTTGTGAGAGTTAAGGTGGCCTTTGAGGTGGGAAGGAGCTTGCTAAGTAGAACAGAGCAGGGCACAGCATTTCAGGCAGAGGGAATGGCACAACAAAAGCACAGTGGACCTGTGAAAAGATACCAGCATGTTTGCGGAAGGATGGAAATTTGGTCTGTGCAGAGTGTAAGGCTTTGGTAGAAGAGAAAAGTTAGGCGAGTTGAGGCCAGTCAATGAGTGTCCTACTCTTTCTGTGCCCCCTCCATCCACTGCAGACTGACCAGCGTGGGTCACATCAGCTGGCTCCCCGACCTCCGGCCTCCCACTGAGGTCAGCTGATGGGAAGGAGAGGGGATGCCACGTCCCTGTCAGAGGTCACAGCTCCTGGCCGGGGTCCTCTGTCCCTGGTGGGAGCCAAGATCTCCTCTTTTCTTCACTTGAGTCCTGGAGGTATTAGCCATTCCCTCTTGTTCCAGCCCCAGGGTCATGACTAACCCTTGTGGTCTTTCCTGCACTTTGGCTGCACCTTTGTAAGTAGCCACATTATTAAACTCTCCTCCAATTGCCCAGTTTGAGGGTGCCATCTTTTCCCTGCAGGAACTATTGCAGCACCCATGTGACAGACTGTTTCCTTTATCCTGAGGACAAGGACCAGAGAACCAAACTGAAGAGCTCTGCAATGGCCATCTGACAAAATCACCCAATCACAGAGGACCACGAAGGCACCAAGCCCAAGCCCCTCCCCCTTCTACAGTGGGTGGCCCTCCGTGGGAGGGAGGAGTTGAGGAGAAGAAACCAGATCCTGGCAAATGAATCTCTGCTTCTTCTGGTCTGTGTCTCTGATCCTGTCATCCTGTCCTGACAGCTAGACCATGTAAAGCCCACACCTGAGATGGGGCTTCATCCTGGAGGTGGTGGACCAGCTGGCAGGATGGCAGCAGGGGGATGCTGTCCAACCCAGACACTGTTTATAGTTACACTTTGAAAACCAAGACTCACTCAGGTAAACTGGGGTTGACGGTGCACACTAGGATGCCCTGTCATGCTGGAAAAGGGGTCTGGGAAGTACCCGGCCCCTCTCGAGCCCAGGGCTGGGGAAGATGTGCCAGCCTGGCAGGCCCTGTGCCTAAGAGGCAGCTCAGACGAAGCATCTGTGTCACTCCCGGTCCCATCGCTGGGGCTAGTTCCAGCTCCAGCTCCCTGTCTGGACACACTTGAACCGAGCCTGGATCCTGCCTCCAAGGCCCCTCCTTTCATCACAAAGACCCCCCTAGAGCGAGGACTTGAACCGCCAGTGTGGGGAGGACCTCAGGGCTTAGGAGACAAGACCACACCCTGGAGCAGGGAGGCGCGGGTCCTGGTGCTGCATCCACGGGGACGTCCCTCCTGTGTAGGGCACGGCTGCAGTCAGCCAGCCCAGCCCCTCGGGGCCCTCGCGTCGCGTCTGTGCTGCTGCCAGGTTCCTGTGCCTCTAAGCGCCCACCTGCCGCTCTCCCTGGAGGCTGTCTCCAGGCTGTGGTGCCTGGGAATATGCGCGTTCCCAGGGTGGCAGCAGCGGGCCGGCTGCGGGAGCGGGTGGCCGAGTCTCACTGCAGGTCCCGTGGGAGCCACCCTCGGGACACCTGCCTGAAACTGAGCCTCCACTTGGCTTCCTGCCCTTCCTGGCTGCCCCCAGCTTCTGCGGTCTCTCTCAGGGGACACCCCCTTAAGAAGTCACTTCCACACAAATTCGCATCTCAGGGCCTGCTTCTGGGGCTCCAGGACTAAGACGATCCTCTCTGTAATCTCACAAACGTTTTGCGATTGGGAGGACAGCCCCTTAAGAAAGGTCGCGTGAGACGCTCGGGAGGCTGCAGAGAAGAGCCGGGTACCGGGCGGAGTGGGGAGGGAGGAGGGCTGAGAAGAGCCTGCAGCCAGAGGAGCACGGGCAGCAGGGACCACCCCGGGGGCGCTGACGCCCCAGGACGGTTGCCTGGGCAATCCAGCCAGGCTGGAGCACCGAAAGGGACTCCTGGTCGAGGTGTCAGGAGGGTGGAGGTGGAGGAGGGCATGCAGACTGGAAAGCTTGGCAGCGGGGAGTGAGCCCTGAGCTCGCCTTGAACTGAACGTACACGTGCACACGCAGAGGGAAGGAAAGGGAGTCCAGAGACGCGGCCGTGGCCACAGGGCCTGTGTTCAGGGTCTGGTCTGACAGACGCAGAGGAAGCCACGGTCACCGTGGAGGCCCTGGTGGGGCTGCTCTCATCCGCGGCCAGTTAGGAAGGTTGGGGCAGCCGGACCGTATCACGAAAACCACATTTGAGGATTTTCAGGATTTCACGCAGGAGAGAGAAGATCGGGGGGAACAGAGGGCCGTCACTGCCAGAGACAAGGTGAATGCCGAGGTTTCCCTTCCCAGGAAGGGTTTCCTCCCACAATGTGCTGGGGCTCATGGCTAGTGTCAGACATCTGACCCAACACTGTCCTACGGAGACAGGACCTACTGAACCTGGGCCGACAGGAGGGCTGTTCAGGGCATCTGTGGTGACAGGATCCCTCCTCCTTCCTCAGGCCTGGTCAGCAGCCTTTCCTCTCACAAGGCTCCTACCCCAGGCCCGTCCTTCTCTTTCCCATCACGTGAACTTCACTTCTAGTTGTCACCTCCAAAGACGTAGATAATCTGAGGTGTAGAAAAATAGGTTTTTTGAATTATTCACTTGTTTGACAAACGTTCATTGAGCATCTACTATGCACCATGTAGGGTGTTAAGCACTTAAGGGGTGTGATACAGGGTGAATAAGACAGACACAGACATTCTGCTCCCGCGGAAGAAAAGCTAAGACAAATCACTATCGAGGGTGAGGACTTTTACGAGCGGATACGATGGGGTTTTGAACAGAAGATAAACAGGTGTTGAGGAACCCACCGTGGTCTAAGCAACCAGGGAAGGGATTTTGCTGAGAACTTTGCAGATGGTGTACATTTGCTGCTTGGAGGGACCTGCGAGGTCACCTACCGATACGGACCCTAGAGACACAGACGTGCAGCTGCTTCCTTCTTAAGCCTATGGCTATGTAACTGTTTAGTTCAAAAAAGAGTGGGGATGGGAGCTTGCATCTCCTGAGTCCTTAACCTGTGTTTTCTGGGGTTGGTGGATTTGAAGACAGGCTCTCCACTGAGCATTCTGAAAGCTTGACAATGCACCGGGTATCACTCAGATTTTAACAAGATCTCTCCCATCTGGAAGCTGCCATGCACTGGTACATTTCACCTGCTAGGACCTCAGCTTGCACGTTCGTATTGAAGAGAAGCAGTGGCCACGCCCCGAGCTGCTGGCCTGACTTCCACGGAGTCGAGCTAGCTAGGTCCTCGTCTTATTATCTCATCTGCTGTGACAAGCCTGGGTCCCCAGTCTTTCTGTGACTCAGTTTTCCTATGTGTCAAATGGGGAAAAAACTAGTCTGTCCACTCAATCCCTATGGCTGTCAGAGGGTCAAAGTAACATACAAGGGAAAAGTATAAAGGACTCTGGAAGAACAGGGAGGTGTTAATGCTTGCTATCTTCTGTGTGAAAATACAGGTGTCCCCTCTCTTCAGTATTATTTTTCAAGTAACCAAATACATGCCTACACCACCCCGCTCAACATTATACATTTATTTACTGGAGCTTCTACACCAGTGAGGGTGCTGTGCTCACTTTTTAGAACAAAACATCTTCCTTACTGTCTATATTTTAGGGGCTTATCCTACAAAGAAGGTCAGAGCCACTTCAATGAAAGAAAGCAGGGGACCTGCACGGGCAATTCAGTGACAAACACTGGACGGACACAGAAAAGACGGACGCAGTCTTAACCCTGAAAGCACAACGCCCAGCCCTGAACCAGAAGTAGAGAGCTCTTGAGAGAGGGGTGCTCCCCGTCCCCCTGGCCACCTCCCCAAGCAGCAAGAGGGCAGGCACAGCCCCGATGGGTGAGGGGGCTGGGGGAGGCGGCGGCCGGGGTGCAGATGCAAAGATGCAGCCACAGAGTCAGCCCTCCCTTGGCTGGAGCTACATCAGCTGATCCCAGCGAAGCAATGTCCTTCAACCAACCCTGGGCAAGTAATTATGCAAGTCCTTTACAGAACCCCCTGGTGCCTTTGCGATACTCTTCTAGTAGCTGGTCTCTGTAGGAAGGGATTCTCACTGGGCTGGAGGAGAGCTCCTTCTTCCCCCGCATAAATTACTCCCTGATCTTGACCCTTCAACAAGCAGCTCAAATCATCCATAATCTCACTCAAGTGGACCCCCTTCTGAATCCAGGCAATGGGGTGGGTGGGGAGATTCCGACCTTACCTCACCTGGATGGCGGCCATGCCGGCCTCTCTTAACCTCCAGCCTCCACCCTCTCCTTCTGCTGGAAGGACCTTTCTAGCAAATCCGTTTGAGACTCATTTGTTCCAAAGCCGTCACTGGTGTCCACAGCCCTCCATAGGAAGGGCCAACAGTTCAGAACAGCCCACCAGGATGCCCCCCCCCTCATCAGACCCATCGCCTTGCACAGAAGCTGTGTCACAGGGTGTGCTTGCGGGTTTCTTGCAGTTTCTGCAATGTGGATGCTCTCCCGGGACTCCGAACAACGTCCCCCGCTGCCCCATCTGTCTCCCCACCTCCTCGCCACACACACCTTCCCTTCCAAGGCTCCCTTCCATCTGCCAGGTCTGCGCTGACGCCCCCAGCCCGCAGCACCTCTGTCCCATCACCCTCCAGGCCACATGGCCACTGGGAAGGCAAAGCCTGTGCATTTTCTTTCTTTTTTTTTAACCCCCAGCCCTGTCACGCCCAGCACGGTACCTAGTCCATCCTCGCCTTCAGTCAGTGAACGTCCGCTGCCCGAAGGGAAGGCACAATCTGAGACCAACCCAAACATGGGAATCTCTCCAACTGTTCTCCATGGTGACTCAGACCAGGCTGCCAGGAGCATGCCACGTGTGGCACACGGCGAGCCACACCACCACGAGTCACAGCTCAGGCTCCATGAAAGCTTGCAAAGTGAGAAGGGAGGATGCAGCAGACATCTCATAAGAGTTTTGGGTTGTTTTTGTTAACTAACCAGAAAAATAATAGCTCAAACTTTCCGATGCACGATAGCATGCAAAATCCTTTCACGAATAATTATATCTCGTGGAATCATCAAAACAAAGCCAGAGGCAGAGACAGATCTCTAACCTCAGACCCAGGACCCTAAAACGTGTGATTGCTGGCAAGTCACTTCACCTCTCTGACCCTCAGTTTCCTCATCTGTGCAAGACAAGCAGTCTCTGTGGGAACCCCAGCATGACGGGACTCCCCAGGTCCGCTGCCTGAGCCCCCATAACTATTTCCCGTCCTCTGGCAGGCAGGGCTGTCTGACACTCTTAACTGTCCCTCTCCTTGCCAAGGTGAACAGAGAGAGGAAGGGTTAGCAGGTTAGAACAGAAAGTGGAGCAAAACTGGGGAGGCAAAAATGCCTATTACTGAAATGCAGTAAATGCAAACATGCCTTCACTTCTTATGCAAATTCTTGAGAGAAGGAGGGGTATAAGTGCAAAGGAGCACATTTAGTTTCACCTCTAAGAAGAATCAAATAATATTAATTAGAATTTAAATGCATTGAGTAAAATCAGCAACATGACGCCTCCTTTGACGGTCATTATCAAGAGAATCACAGAAAGTCAGAGGATGAAAGTGTAGGATCTCCTTCCTTCCACTTGGAGACTCTTCCAGGCTCCCTGACCTTGTGGTTTTCTCTGCTCTATACGGTATGTCCTAGCATCTCCTCAACAAAGCTGACCCGTTCCCACCTCTGAGCCTTTGTTTCTTTCCCCACTAATCAACAGATTCCAGATGCAGTGGTCCCGCCTTCCAAAGTAAGCCCCTCTTCTTTGTCATCCCTGGGTTCCTTTCTCCTTCTGAGAATGTTTGGTGCTAAAACGCATCTCCACTCCTAGAGTCCTAACAGGCTCTGGAATTGGGTTCATCTGATTAAGACCAGGATGCCCTTTGGTAGTTTTAGCTCCATCAAAACCAGTTAAAAATGTTCAGTGATCAGCAGAACACCCAGAGAGAAAGCGGGTGGCAACACAGTCACCTGCAGGAGCTAAGATAATTCTCAGGGAAAAGCCTGAGCCAAATGGCTCAGAAAATTCAGGAACAGGGAGTGGAGTAGAGGAAGGAAGGGTCAGGGAAGCAGCCACACTGCTGTCTGAGCATCGCTCGCTGCTTCCAGGGTCGAGGCCGCTCACTCCTGGTACCTCCCATACTCTTTACCTTCTTCTTCCTTGCCTTTCTGTAGAGTGATGCACACTCCAATCTGGGATGCCTGGTGGAGAGAGGCAGCTATTGCATCTGTGCTGAAGAAAAACAAGGATAATAATAACAAAAGTCCAATTTTAATGTCCTGGCAAGTCTCCCTTCCACGACTTTGACGAAGAGCAGACAGGATGCTGTAGAGTCATCCAAAGCTGGCTTTGCTTCTAGGTAGGCATAGGAAACCCACCTAAGGTCTGTATTTAGGAGTTCCACCTGAAAATATATTTCTACTGTCTTCAAAATGAGAACAGAAACCCACAGGGTCTAAGTGATTGGGTCAAGTTTCCCAGAGTTCTGATATACAGGCTCACTTAGAAACCACAAAGCTGAACTCAGGCTCCCAGGGTCTGTTTGCGGCCCCTTTGTTATCTTCCTGGAGGTAAAGTCAGACACCTTGGATAAATACTCGTGCAAGAGGCTGGAAAAGTACGTTCTATGTTGGCTCTAAAACTGTCATTAGAGACCCAACAGTAACAATGCTTCTCACACAATCATGTGCATTAAACAATGTTACCCTTTTGAGAAATGCACATAGTTTTGGACACCAAGTCCCTCCATGATGACCTCTGAACTTCTCTTTTAGACTACATGGCCAAACACAAGACATGGAAACAACCTAAACGTCCATCAACAGAGGAGTGGATAAAGAAGATGTGGTATATATACAATGGACTATTACTCAGCCATAAAAAGGAACGAAATTGGGTCATTTGTAGAGACATGGATGGACCTAGAGACTGTCATACAGAGTGAAGTAAGTCAGAAAGAGAAAAACAAATATCATATTAACACATATATATGGAATCTAGAAATATGGTAGAGATGAACCGGTTTGCAAGGCAGAAATAAAGACACAGATATAGAGAACAAATGTATGGACACCAAGGGGGGAAAGCGGGGGGGTGGTGGTGGGATGAATTGGGAGATTGGGATTGACATGTATACACTGATATGTATAAAATAGATAACCAATAAGAATCTGCTGTATAGCACAGGGAACTCCATTGCGCTGTACAGTAGAACACAACATTGTAAAATAACTATACCTCAATTAAAAAAAAAATACATGGCTAAACAGATGCTACCTCACCGCCCTCCCCCCGCCCCCATGCTGCTTTGGCAAACTGTACTTTCCCAGGAGCGTTTTGTAAAGAAAAGGCTTCTGTGCCGTCAACACCAACCCATCCCAAGGAAACCTCCCCAGCACTGTCCTTGGTGATCTCCAGCCTCACCAGCTGTCTCTGTCTATGTGATCTCCTGGCAAGTCAGTTTGGTTGGGTGAACTCCTACACCCACAGCTATAACCCACTGGAAGATTTTTTTGCGGTTCCTGTTCCTGTATGAAGGAGATCTAAACCTATACAGCATGGGGCCAGTCCACCCTAGCTGGGGAAGGTCCCTGGAGGGGCAGCTCCTGCCCTTTTGCTCTTTGCAGCCCCTGGGTAGTTTCTAAATTCTACTTCTGAGAGGGTGCGCTGGACTTGCAAGAGCTGAGATGTAACATTTTGTATGCATATGCAAAAGACATTTATTATCTGTAGGACATTGTTTAGAAATTGCTCTACTATTTGATTTGTGATAAGTGATCAGTAAACATGTTTATCAAAGTAAATAAAACCCGTAGAGTGACTTCAATTGGATTCACGTACATTAGTGTCTGGGAAACCTGAAAAGCCATCCTAAGAGGACCTGGTGTGTCACGTGCCACGTTTATCTCCTCTCCACCTCCCTCTCGCCCACCCCTCCGCGCTCAGACCTCACCTACAACGCTGTCCAGCCTTCTTCCAAGTGCAAACTGCTGGTCACAAGCAGGGGAAAGTGAGGGACATATGGGTGAGTTTGCCCAAACACAAGAACACCATTTGTCCACAAAAGCTTCAAAAGAGTGTCAAGCTTTCGGAAGGTCAATTCCTAGGGGAGAATCCTGCTGGGTTCATCACTTCCCGGAAGAAGGGTGGTGCTTGGGCCAGAGCTAGGCTCTGGAACCGCAGACCATAAACGTAAACATCACTAAGCCTGCCAGGATGACATCCTTTCTCCTATTAATAACATCTTCCTCCATTCTGCTCGCCCCAGAAAATGAAATGAATGAGGCTTGGCTGCAAGTGTACGGGGAGAATAAAACCCAGGATGGCAATAAATTGGAGTGCAGAGTGGCAGGCATTGTAATCCGCCAGAATGACGCTCTGGCTCAAGGAAAAGAACCTCTTTGGGGAACCAGTGAAGGGAATCGATGCCCATAAAAGCATCCAAGGCATCAGCAGCAGCAGGAAAAAAAGATACTGTTGACTGGGACATGCAGCAGATTGCAGGTTGTAAAACAAAATAGAAAGTCATTAAGCGGTGGGCAAAGGGCAGGATTGCACGATGCGGAAGTCATGGGAGACCACGTTATAGGGCACAGGAGTCGCCATCAGTCAGAAGGTCAGAATCGCCAAGACGCCGCCTGCATAGCCCCGGGATCCCGCACAAAGGCCCTTCTCCATGCACAAACGCGGATAGAGGAGAGATGGTTAGTATTCATTGCCTCTTACGTAACAGGTCTATTTGGAAACACATTCTGACTGGCTTATTAGGGTATTAATACATCACAGGCATATTGAGCTGTATTCACTTAGGGTTTGGGTTGCTTGAACCAAAGACTTTCCTG
Source organism: Eubalaena glacialis (assembly GCF_028564815.1). Taxonomy (NCBI): domain Eukaryota; kingdom Metazoa; phylum Chordata; class Mammalia; order Artiodactyla; family Balaenidae; genus Eubalaena; species Eubalaena glacialis. The sequence continues at coordinate 2,537,033 of NC_083725.1, forward strand.
GGAAACACGCCAAGGTATGTTTTCTGGAACTAGTCCCCTTTTCTGCCTCATTTCCACCTTTTAATCCAGCAGAGGGCAGAGTCAACCCATAAGACTCAGGCTCAGGGACCCTGTGGGGCAGTTGGAGGCAGAAGACGTCCTGGGAGAAGGGGTCAGAAAAGCAAAGACATGAACCAACTCTTCATCCTGTAAGGTGGATATGGGGATGGATGCTTTCTGGAACTCTCAGGACAAAAGACTGGGAGTAGGTAGGGCCAAAGAGGAGCCAGTTAAAGTGCCCTGAATGTGCCCTGCCTCAGTTTCCCAGCCTGTCTAGGGAGCAGACTCGTGAATCATTTCCATCACACGCCGTAAGATACATCACGCTTCACGGAGTGCAGGGAGCGCCTCTGATGACAAAGGAGGGGGAGCTGGGAAAGAGACAGGATGAGAGGTTGAGACCAGAGAAAAGCAGAAAAAAAGGCAGGTTCCAAGGGCTTCCATCAGCTGCCCTTCGCCTGCCTCTTTCTCTCCTCCCCGACTGCAGGGCTCTTTCTCCCCTTGCATTCCAATGCTCGCCCTCTGTCTCCTTTCCTCTCTCGGGCTGCCTTGGCTACCCTCTCCAGCAACTCTGTCTTGGGAAAAATAAAAGTAAAACCCAAAACAACTCCTGGGAGGAAAACGACAGCAGCTGCTTCCTCCCCCTCTGCTGCGCCCGCCACAGCGGTCGCGGGGAAGGCAGGCACACAGCCAGTGCTGGGGAGAGCTTTGATTTCCAATCCGATCGCTGCATCTTGTCAGCCTCTGCACACACACCGCGAACAGCTCGGCCCCATCTATCACAGAGGAGAAGGGGTGATGGAAGGAATAAAAGGATTCACCTCTGTCTCCCGGAACGAACGGCTGGTGCAGGTGTCTCTGTCCCTTCCCGGCTCTGTCCCTGCACCTCGCCACCTCCCCACTGAGAAGTCACCGGCCACAGCTGGGCTGCAGCTCTACTGTCCGCAGTACTCTAGCACCTACAGATTCCGTCCACCAGACTCTTCTTCTGGGAAGAAATGATGGATTCAGGATGCTCTTGATCTTGGCTGTTTGTATTTCTGCTTCCATCCACACACATTCACTCATGCACACAGATGGCCAACCCCCCACTGAGATGGGTCTCCCACCACCCCCCTTCATGCAAGGGTGCTTGTGGGGACTCTCGGTGCTTACCACACGTGATGTTGCACCTTTCCTGGGCTGTGTTCCTCCCTCCGCAACCTGGACCACCTCCCTCCCTCCCTCCCTCCCTCTCTCCCCCCGCCCCGAGACACACACACACACACACACGCTACACTCTCTTCTACCTTCCTGCATCCTGTGGGTGCATGTGATATGTGATTTAGTCTCACTCTCTCTGGTATCATTGGAAATATCCTTTATTTATTTATCATCACTAAGTTGCCAAAAAATAATTTGCAACCCTACTGCGGGCCAGTCAATGTGCTAGGGGCTGGGTACACAAAGGGGAACAGGACAGGGTGCCTGCCTGCTGTGTGGCCAAAGGCAGGGCGTGTTTGGGGCGGTGTTAATGCTCCCGAGCTTGGAGCTTGAAATGCACGTCAGACACAGTTGTGGAATTCAAAAAAATTAAAAAACACTGCATTTTATAAATAGACCCCCCAACCCCAAATTCCAAATAAGTTCCACAGATTTTTTTTTTTTTGATAAATAAAGCTGTGAACCATTACTGAGAGTGGCTAGAGAGCAGGATTTGGGTAGGAACCAGATGTGTGAAAAGCCTGGACAGGTGAGCGAAGGCACCTTCATGAAGGGTCTTCCATGTCACTGACCCTGAGGAATCTGAAATTTAACTTATGGTTCAAAGGGTTTCAAACAGGAAGGGAATGTGCTCAGATCTGTGTCCTGAGAGGGGCTCGCTGCCACAGGGGAGCAGACTGAGGGGAAGCAGACAGCATCTGCAAGACCAGCCAGTGGTCCATCCCACCAGGTCTGCAGGCCTGAGGTAGGGCAGGGCCCGGGCTGGAGTGGAGGGACGGACACGAGGGATGTTCACCCAGAATGCGGAGTGCGGGAGGGGCGGGGAAGGGAGGAAGATACAGTAGCAAGAGCAGCACACAGGTCCTGGGCGCCAGCGGGCACTGGGCACCAGGGCTCTGCACTCCCTCCACCCGCCCAGCCGCCCTGCTAGGCCATGGTCAGCGATGTCTCCACTTCATGTAGGTCTGGTGGCCTCCCTCCAGGAGTCCCCCACTATGTAGCCAGGTCTCGCTGGCCTCTGGCTGGAGTGACGGGGTGACAGCAGGGCCCTCGAACAGGGGATGGGCCATGCCTGCAGGGGCCTCCGTCTGGGACATTGATGTCATATGCCGCTCTCTGAGGACTCCCATGGGCTGGCCCTGCCTCCCCACCCAGCCTATCGAAGCCCTCGGGACGGGGGCCTCTCAGCTGAGCCTCAGAGGCAGTTCCCGCCAGCTGGTCCCCTGGCAGGTGGGCAGACACCTGTTGACGGGCGAACGGGACACGCACACAGCGCTCTCTATGGAAGGACCAGTCCTACTCCCCCTCCAGGAGGAAGGGCTGCGGGCCGCCTCCAGAACACCGTCCCCAGCTCTCCTGCACTCAGCTCGCATCAGCTTGCTCCGTGGCTCTGTGCAATGAGACCCATAGCCCATCACCGGAGTTTTTACAAGGGGGTGGGTCTCCCGTGAGTCTTGCAGGGACGTGTCTTGGGAGAGATGGCAGATTCACCTCCGGCACACATTCGTGTGGAAGCACACAGGTGTGCCCCCTCCCTGCCACGTAGCCAGTCCTCTGTCCACCCTTCTCCCCAAACCACTCCGCACCCTCCAGCCCCTTCACTGTCATCGCCGTGGACAGTGCATTTTACATGAAGCTGTAAAACCTGATGACAGCTTTCCTTGTCAGTGTGGCCCTCGCGCTGATCCCTTGGTGATTTACAGCACTGACCCTCCAGCGTTGAGCAGCCTCATTACAAATGAGAGAAAAGAGACAGAAAGAAGCAGAGGGGGAGTCATGATGGAGAAACAGGGGCGGCTGACAGGACGGGGCTCAGGTGGGAAAGAGAAAAGCTGTACGGGAAGGCCAGAGAGGGAGACCACAAGGATGTGGTTTTTTAATGGGGAGAAAGGAGAAAACAGAGAGACAGGTTTTTCCCTTCTCTGGGTTCTTCTTTGTTTCCTGTTGGATGAATGAGTCTCTGTGTGTGTGTGTGTGTGTGTGTGTGTCTGTGTGTGTGTGTGTGTCTGTGTGAGACAAGCATCAAAAATCCAGTTCAGAGCAGCGCTGTGACAAGCCCTACACCTGGAGAAAGTCCGAGCAGGATGAGAGTAAGCGTCCTTTAGCAACACCAGCTAAGGAGCTCGTGAGGTTGAGTCAGGAGGCATCGGTGCTGGAAGGGGCTGGTCTGCTCTGCATCCCCGGGATCTCCCAGGCAGCCCCGCCGGCCCTGCCCGCTTTGGGGCTGCACTATTGATACCGCCGGTGTCTGTACTGGCTGCCCAGGGCCGCAGCGGGGCGGGAGGGGCCCCCGAGCCCATTCACAGAGGGGACCCCTGTTTCTTCCCCCTGGTGGGTGAGGCACATCCTTAGGCTCCCTTAACAAATTCCTGAAGTCTGACAGTAGGTGGCATTGGAGGAGCCCAGGGTTTTTGTTACAAACATTTGTTCCCATGAAAACCCTGTTGATTTGACTTTAACAGCCCCAGGGGAGGCTGATTTGCTGACTGTAGAGTTGCCTAAATAAAACCAGTCGGAAGAGAGCCTTACAGAACAGTGCAGTGGGAACCCACACACACCTATCCAGGTCCGAACTCTGGGAGGTGCCCTCCTTGGCCTCCCCTGTTGTGTAACTCATCCCACGAGCAGCAGGGATTTCTGTTCATGGGAATTCTCAGCCTTGGCAGGGTCCTAAGCTCCCCAGCCCCAGATCTCCCCAGAGACGCTGGCACTGGGCCCTCCATCCCTGGCAAGGGCTGAGGCCAGCATACAGGCCCCAGCAACTGGCACGCAGAGCTTCCCCAAACAGGCTCTCCCATGCCTACGGCACTTTACCTACATTTCAAATTAATAGGCGGTTCAGGTGTCCCATTTCAGGCTCGTGCACAGAGGTGGAGGCTGCACTGAATGCCAGCCCATGGTGTCTAGGTTATTAGCTATGTCTGCGGAATGCAGGTAATTTGTGTTTCTGCTTTGTGCAATTGCCACTAATGGCACAGGCAGAGAACGAAGCCATCTTCCTAAACACACGTCGGAGGAATAGATTTACCAGGTACAAAAGGCGAGGAGCAGAAGAGTTGAACCCTAACGCTATCGTGTTTGTAGAAAAGTGATGCACTTAAGTTATTATGTATGAACACTATTGGCAAAATTGTCAGTCTGGGCTCCTTAGAGAGAGAGGATGAACGGGAGGAGTGGGTCCGCTGGCTGGAAAAGAGGACCACGGAGCTTGTGGGGGCATCGATTACACGTGGGCGAGGAAAATAAAATGAGAACTAAAGCTTCTGAAGTCGAGTTTAAGAGAGAAACGGGAGGGGATGTCATAGGTCAAAGGGGGGACGGCAAGAATAGAGCTCGAAACAGGATCCTGTAATGGACCAGCTTTTCACTTGTATTTTCTGTACTTCATAGTCCTTTCACTTAAACAAAAGGAGCCAGGCATTTTCTATGTAGTCCCTCACCTCCTGCATCTCATTGTGCCCCTGGTGACCCTCCCTGTTAGACTGCAGTATCCCTGGCGACTACGGCTTTATACATTTGGGTTCATATTTTACTTCTTATACTTGGACCTTGATGCTGGTTTGTGTTTTAAGAGCAGGGCATTAACACCGTGACCCCGATTTAATATTCAAAGCAAATGAGGTCCCAGGAAGAAGGGCGTGTGGATGTCATCACATAGACCATCTGGTGATTAAGATGAATTATACTTCCTCAGGCTCGTGTAGTGAATGCTACTTCTCTGTCTCTAAAATAGGAATAAAACCATGACTTTTTCTACTTTCCTTCCGTGGACTCGGCAAACTTTGAAGAGAGTTAAACCAGAGGAGCGTATCAAGAGGACCATGTGACAGATTCTGACAGCAGAAAAGGGTGTCAAAATGATTAATACAAGGTATCAGATCATCAGGAAATAGATTAGGGCACATGCGTACACACACACACACACACACACACACACACACACATACACACACCACAATGTCCATTTCCATCCAGCCTCTCCTAACCTAGCTCAGCTTGTAGAAGCCCAGTCAGATCCTATCAAGGGCTGGCAGTGGGGTTAGAGTACAAATAAAGTGTAAAGTAGATACCGCATCTGTGGACGACCTAGAAAAGTATGCCAAGCTCTTTTGTTGCGATCGGCTTGCCTCTTGGGGGAGTCTGGGGGACGAGATGGCTATTAATCCTTGCAGAACCCTAGGAAGATAGGCAAATAATAGTTTCCTCCCATTGCCAGATGAGGAAAGAAAAGGACCAATCAATATAGATGATTTGTCTAATGCGGTGTACAAATTCTCTTTTTAAAAGTAGCCAGAGATTTGATTCCCTACATGCAGTGATTAAAATTTTCAACATTGTAGGCAATCCCCCTTATTCCCACAGCGAAGACCCTGATTTTCTCTACAACCTTGTGGCCATGCCTATAGTAGGAAATAAAAATCACTAGCCAGTGTCTCAGGGGTCTCAGGCCATCGTTTCCAGGGAGACCAAACCTTGGCCAGGGGCTGTCCCCTCTGCTCCGTCTCACTCTCTGTGTGTATTTTACCTTCTCCGGATCCACCAGCCCAGCGACCCCTCGGGAGAAGGGAACCGTTCTGGCATCCTTTCAAAAATCTTCTTGGTCACATGTACTGAGAGAGAAATCCAGCGTGTGCATCTGAAGAAGCCATTAGCTCTGAGCAGTTTTAAAGCCAGAGCTGTTCAACATGTAGCAGAAAGAAACCAGCAACATAAACAGAGAGAGAAACAAAGACAGGAATTACAAACAGCATCAGCTGAGCTGTAAAACCAAAAGCTGTGACGGGGGGAAGGCAAGCCGGGACCTGGCTGGGGCCCGACGCCACGGAGCACCAGTGAATCCACAGAACTTCATTCTTCTCCATTTCCTACTAATTTCCCTGCTCCGTGGCTCTGATGGGGGGCTCCTTGATTGAAACATATATTCTTTATACAGCCTGTTATAAATCCTTATCGCCTCATGAGCTGAGGCACAGCTGGCCTGCCGTCGTGGTCCCAAGCCCCGTGATGGGCGAACTCGGTCCAGACCAGCAGCAGTGCCGCCTTGAACCTCACCCCAGCTCTGCCTTTCCATTGACAGGCGATTCATTTCATTTAACAGCTTTGCCTGTCTTTGGCCTCGGTGCAGAAGGTCCCTAGAGCCCATCAAAGACGGCCCTTTGGGAAGAGGACTGAGGCCATGGGACCAGAGAACTGCCAGCTCATTTCAAAGGGGGCTGAAAATCCCATTTCAGCCTCGGGTGGCAAAGGCAAACCATTTAAAGCATTGACCTGTGCTGACTCCTCACCCAGCTGCTTCCCAACTTGATTGAAGGGTAAGGAGGTTAATTCTTCCCAGGCTCATCTCCAGACTTCACAGACCATATCATGGCTGCTGGAGTGGGGGGGCACGGGAGGGGGGACTGGTCTGGCCGGACCCAGGCTTTGGAGGAGGCAGTGGTCATGAATTTGGCTGTTGCTGCTCCAGTCTAAGCCTTTGATATCAGAAGGGTCAGTCATGGGGTCAGGCATCACCCCCCCAAATTCAGATACCAGGAGGACAGGGAGCCATGACCTGACCGCTGCACCACGTGCTCTGGACGATACGACCAACCCTGGCAGCGGAAGCCTCGGGATGGAGGGTCTCAGTAGGGACCGCATCTTCCACCCAGCTTTGAGGGGAGACCACAGAGCGACAGGGCCAGGGGCGTTCAGGGCCACTGGGAATCCAGACGCTGTAAGAAGGTGGAGAGGACCCACTGATGCCTGCGGGGAAGATGGCTTCGGTTTAGGACGCAGAAAACATGGAGCCGCCCATGGGTGGAGGAGGATCTCTTCATCCACTGGCAGTTGGAGAGCCAGACTGACAGGGAGTGAGGCGGGCCAGCGGGGAGAGGCGCTTCTGCAGCTTCTTCTCTGTGCTCCTCCCCCTCCTAGCCCCTGCACCCCCTGGAGGACATCATCCTTAAAAATATATTTCATTTCACAGCTGCATTATGGTACCACAAAATTCTGGGAATCCAATTTAAGAACAGATTACCTCCTCACTTACTTCATTTGAAGCAATTACATGTTAATTTTCATTGAAACCAGCCTAATGCATACCAATCTGATGCCGCAATCTCATTTGAATACTTAAGAGAACATCCACCGGGTTTGGGACTCCAGAGATTGATATTTAAAGGGCCACTTCATCATTCTTTTTCTTGGTGGGCTCTCTAGTCCCAGCCCCTCCCCGCAGTTCCTCAGGAGGGCAGTTTCTTGGTGAAAGGAGTGCAGATCAGCTTGCTCCAAACTGCAAATAGGGGTCCCTAGAAAGGAAGCCCATGTTTGGGCATCTATCTTTTCTCTGCCACTTCTGCCCTGTGTGTTTGCAAGGAAAACACCTCCACCTTTGTCTTCCTTGCAAAGTCAGGGTTCATTCCCTGCCATCTGCACAGGGAGGGGAGTGCAGTGCCAAACCCCAGCCTTTTCTCAGCCTCCATCTACATCCATCTCAAATCATTGCTCACCACGTAATGTATTCTCAGCCACTCACCTAAGGAGGAAATAGCTTTCTAGACAAACCCTGTGCATTGATTTGAGCCACTGGTAATTAATAATACTCAGGGATGTTGAAATCAGCTGGTCTTTCAGTTTTAGAACAGGGAAGTTGAAAAAAGAGGTCTATCTGCTTAGTTTCTGCATTTAAACTAAAGAAATTCATGTTTGAAGCTACAATTCAATTTGATTGTAAGACTGTAAAGGACCCAGGACTACTGTGAACGTGCTATATTATGTGTGTTATATTATGTTGTAATTAATCTACACTGACACGAAGGCAGGCAGATGGGAGTGACAAGATGGTTTTAATTCAAGAGAGTTCTGAGTTGTTGGTTCCAGAGCAGCCCAAGTTCTTCTTCTGTGTTGAATGACGTACTTGGGGTATTGGGACAGGCGTGGAACTAGACTGACACCTATAACTCTTGGCCAAGCTTTGCCCCAAGGAGGGCAGATGTCTAGAATACGTATATCATGTAGGTGCATACGTATTAAGCCCCTACTGTGTGTCTTGTTTTCAGAGCCAGGAATGGAGCAGTGACTTAGAAAAGGCAAAGCCCCTGTTCTCCTGGAGCTGACACAAACAAACAACCAAATAAGCAAATGCATCAGAGGATAAGTTCAATGGAGAAAAATACATGAGTGAAAGGAGGCTAGGGAACGTGGGTGGTGGTACTATTTTATTATTATTGCATCACGTCAGCCAAGCACAGCCCACTGCCTTTGGGATTTTCTTCCTGGGAGGAATCAAAGGGCCTAGTAGGGCTATTGCTCCAGCATTAGTTACACTAATGATAGTAATGCTTTATGTATCAGGGCATTTCAAGCCCCTTGCCAAGGCACAGCCCTCCACTCTTGAGAGGAATGACTTGTCATTCTTTCTACCAGTAGAAGCTTGGAAAAGCCAAAAGGATCGTGGTGATCTGGCCAGTAAGATGGACCAGGAGGCACACACAGACCAGGCAAAGGGGGGCACACTCACTGCGCCCCAATCTAAAGCCTGACAGACATTTCTACTCTGTTCATCTCAACAACAGAAAGAACAAAAATGATATTTCCTTCCCTTATACAGAGCTTGGCAAATATGCTTTTTGTCTTCATGTAGCAGGACTGAGTACCATTTGCATTGCTGGAGGGCTTACTAGACTGGTAGAATATAGTTGTAATACAAAGAAACGCTCATTTTAACAGAACACTCTTGATTTCTAATGGAAATTTTCTAATGCATAATTTGAAATAAATGTGAGTCACTCAGGAACTTTGAACTTCTATGGCTGGTGGGGGCTAGGGGACATCCTTCCTTGATCAGTGGATGCCAGGAAAGAGTCTCACCTCTTGAGAGAATATTAGCATAAGCTCTGTAGAGTCCTCCATGGACACTTCTATTCTCACTCTCCTTTAACCTGGGCTGGTCACAGCACTTTTCTTTCTTTTCTAAACAGGTAGTTTATTCATTCATAGTCTCTTAGTTAACTGTTTTACCTTTCATCTTCAAGCCTACAAACAAGGATGGCACCAGGGAAAAGAGTTGAGCTGTCTGTCCGCTACTTGTGGTGAAGAAAGGTCTGGAAATCAGCCACCCTCAGTCACGTTCCTGCCTCTGGCTTGATCTTTATGACAGTCAGTTGCGTTTCTATAGGATGTCATCATTTCCCAGACCTCAGCGTTCATTCATTCACTACCTCCGTGCCAGGCACTGTGCTAGGTCCCTGAGGAATATCAGAGGTTCCTCTAATCACGATGAACCTGTAACGCGGTGGCCACTAGATCTGATGCTGTGAGTCCAGGGAAGGGGCTCAGCCGTCACTGCATCTGTCCTCTCGTCCATCTCCCAACCTCCCCCTCGGCTCTGATCCAGAGAACAACAGCCCTACACTTCCCAGGCTTCCTCGTCCTCAGGCTTCAGCACGGGGCAGGCTCCGTGGGAGAAGGGCAGGAGGGGCTGGGAGTACCCTCCCTTCTGTTTGGGTGGCATCTATGGCCGTGGCTGCGTCTCCCAGGGGCGCCGGCCCCTCCCTGCATGGCATACCTCCTGACGGCTGGGTCTGGCCCCCGAGCTCGACCCAGTGCGCCTCCCTGCGTGCCCCCAGCCTGGAGATGCGCGTGGTTGGGAAGAGGGGGGTATAAGCGGCTGCTATTTAATCCCCTGGCTCTCCTACTCCCTCCATCACCAGTGCGACCAACAATGCCTATTACACGGAGGGCGTTTCTGGCTGGGACAGGCACTACTCCAGGTTGAGGAGGGAGGGGAGATGCTCAGAGAGCAGAGGAGGAGGAGACCACCCTGAGCTGAATTTGGAAGAACCTGTTGCATTAAGCCAAGACGAGAGCGTTAACAGGAGGACCGGAGGGCGTGAAGGTGTGTCCAGGTGGCCGGCATGTCTGCACGTGGTGCCACAGACAGAGGATGGTCCCGGAGCCGGGCTGCAGAGGAGCTGAGCTCCACCAGCTGTGCTGGGCAGCCTCTAGGACAGTCTGCCTTTCCAGACTCCGAGAAGGCGTGGGTCTAATCAATGAAGGGAGAGGAACGCACATCATCGTTTCGGAAATTAAGTTCACGTTAAAGCAAGAGGGCATGAGGTCAGGGGATACTAGGCCGTGGTGTCTGCAACAGATCTCAGGCCAGGGCTGGTTTCCAAGGCTGCCCTCGAGGCACGGTTACCAACCAGGGGGAATGTCACCAAGTCCAGATGGATGGAGGTGATCCCCCCTGCCACAAAAGTGTCTGCCTGCTCTTTCAGAGATGGCTTCTTGAAGTTTGTACAGCAAATGTTATATATTTCTACCCTGACTTTTATCTACAAGGCAAGTCCACTCAAGGTCCCAAGCACTGGAATTGACAAACATCAGGTAAGAAGATCGTGTGCACCTGGGGAGGTAAATGTTGGACCCAAAGACACTCAGAACATCCCACTGAACAACTTTCAACTAGGGGCTACCAGGAATTATCATATGGCCCTGAGCAAAACAGACCACCTTTCTGGACTCGGGTCACCTCATCTTAAGGAGGCTCTCCAAGGTCCTACGATTATCTACTATTGCAGTTTAGGGTGTAAAGAACAAATTTCAATTCCCCATACTCTTCTCTGCCCTACAGATTTATGAATGTGTTACATGCCAACGCCCAGGGGTGTGGGAAGGCAGGACGGTGAAAGAAGGAGGGCAGCATCAAGTCAGGAAGAGTCTGCTTTTTATGAGAACGACATTATTTTTGGAAAACTATTTTTACCTCATTGAAATGAGCTAATTGTGGTAATCCAGACAAGGCAGCAAACCAGGGCCCTGTGTGCCCCGCTGGTGGTGGATCAGGAAGGGGCACGTCCTGACTAGGAACTGGGGTTGCAGGAACCTCATACATGAAATGCTTTTGCAGGGGCAGGGATGCATTTAAAGCCGCCCCAGGCTCTCCCACCAGGATGCCAATTGCCTTGACACATGCCTTGTACAACACTTGCTCTTTATTTTAAACACATTTTTAGATGTCATGTCTAAAGCAAGATAAGACCTTTTCAATAAAATTCCATATTTACACCTCTTTTATTTTTTTTTTTGAAACAAAAGCTTGTGTCTGAATAGAAACACATCTTCAAAGGATGCCTTTTAAAAAAGTCCATGGGGCAGATAAAAATGTGTTGATGATGTAATGAGTTCAATGGTACAGTATGAAAAAAAAAGCTCCTGCCAAGAGATGAGGAAGAATGACATGAAAAGGAACAAAAAGACTTGAGAAAGGCCCCGGCAAACGATAAACTGGGTAATCAGGATGGAGCTGTCACCGATGGGGTGGAAGTCAGTCCTGTCCTGCCCCCTGTGTGTGCTCAGATGCCTTCCCCAGCTCTGCATCCCGCCAGCATTTTGTCTCTTGTCTCCTCAGGAGCTGACAAGCCAATGAACCCAAGGAAGTGCATGGGAGTCCCTGCAAAGAGCAACGCTGCTCTGCAGAGTGACTGCTAAAAGTGATGGTGGGGGTCTGTGTTTACTGCCCAGGAACTACTTCCAGGTCAAACTAGCCTCCCTGACAACCCAAGAGATGATTTTCTTAACTACCTGGTGCTGAGTGCACCGTCTGGGCCTCAAGGATGCCACGCCCCGTCTCCTGCCCCACATCCCGCCTGGGACCGGGATGGAGGTGCTGCATCCCAAGCTCACTGGATCCGGGCGAGGACGTGTGTTTGAGGCAGAGAACCCAGGGCACGCCTGAGCCGTTTGGACCCTTCCATCCTAACTCAAGCAAACACTTGTTTTGATCCGCGGGGTTCACAGATCTGAATTCGACACGGAGGGAAAATCTGTACTGGGTACACATGGGCTGGCTTTGAGATGAAGGGAATTCAGGTCATGATGTTGAGTTAAGATAGCTTCCCTCTTTGTGATCTGTGGATGAAAATACTATTTAAATGCAAATCACAGAAGCATTTATTACAACTGTGGTTATGATTCCAAAGTTATTTAAAAAGCAAGTCACAGGTTGAATATCTTTACCAACTGCCCAGGTGAAGTCCCTCAGTGAGGTGGGCGCAGGCTGTGTGACCACAGGACACGGCAAGGAGAGAGCCCAGCCAGCTCGTATCCTTAACTGGATGGAGGCAACCATGCGATTTGCACAATGTATACAATAAAGAACAGGCTTCGAGGGATGGGCACAGCGATGAAACAGCATAAGCAGTAACTAGGAGAGGCTGATGAGAGGAGCAGCTTTCACGATCTCTCCCAGGATAACCTTTCCTTCTGTCCGAAAACATTATCGACGGTCCAGTTGGCCCAGCAGGAATTCCAGTGCCTTCCAGGGCTTTTCTGGAGGTAACAAGACTTCCTCTGGTTGTTTCACCAACTGTGACCAAGGAAGATTATCCCTGTAATCTTTACAATAAGAAAACAGAGTTGCTACTGCTTCATTCAAAGCTGGCCTGAGCAGAAGCCCGGGGCGATGGATGACCAGCAGCCCCTTCCCCTGAATGGGAGATGGTTGTCCTGCAATATGTATTTGCATGGAAGGGACACACTTCCCAGGCCAGGGGATGTTTCCTATGCCAACAAGGCTGTTCAGATCCAAGCCTTGCCCCTGCGGAGGTTAGGATGAGGGAGCAAGGGGCCTTCTCTGGTAGAAGGATGCACCGTGGGCTGAGTTCACTTTTGCCCACGTAGAACTTAGCAGGACACGCTCTCCCAGTGGCAGTCTGGTTTCTAGCTATTGACTCAGCTAGCCACGCCCCATACCAAGACTGAAACATCACTTTCTATCAATTTAGAGAAACTCAAGGGATTTTCTAAGAAGTTTCGTTATTTACTAAGTGAATGGTTTCTGAAAATGTCTCCCTTTTTTTTTTTCCTTTCTTCTTTTGTATTTGCACCCCCTGATAGGTTAGCCGCACCCTTCTATGCAACTTGTCTTTCAAGACGTAGAACTAGGCTAAATGTTAAGAAACACTGGTTTCTTCCATGTACCATTCAATGCCTTCTAGTGGACAGGACAACGATGCAAGACCGCTTCCACTGTGGTCTGTTCCAGAGGCATCCATCTGCATGGCGTTGTCTCGGCCTGGGTCACACACACACGCCACAATGCAGCACGTGAAGAAGGCCGCGAAGGGGGACAGGAGAAGGAAGGGAGAAAGAAGAATGGCTTGGACCTCGTTCCAGACAACTGGGGAAGGAAACGTGAGAGGAAGGAGTGACCTTCTGTCGCCTGTAGAGCAGCTGCTCTCGATCTGAGTCATTTCTAGCCTCACTTGAAAAGAGTAAAGTTTCCCTCTTCCTTTGCCAAAATGCCTATTTAGAATCAAACTGGTGTCCTTCTGCCTCAAGCATGGATCACTGACAACCTTGCCAGCAAATGCAAACGTGCACTGAAGAATGTTTATTAATAATCATGATTATGGAGGCAGACTCCAATCCCAGTTGGTGTCGACCGGCTGGAAGAAACGTTTTCTATCTTACCTAGTGAAGAATTTGGATAAGGGAGTCATTCAGGGGAATAAACGTGAAGCTTAGGCTTATTTTTCTTCAGTCGACTTCGATGATTGAGGCGTCTGCAATGCTTCAGAAGGCCAGGTTACTGAACTCTTAAAACAACGCACATTTTACACAGAAGAGAAGGCAGCACAGAGAGACTGCTGGCTTGCTTAGTGCTGCAGGGGACCAGAGGACCAGAGGACTGCAGATGGAAATGACACGTCAGTGCTCACGCTTGTGTTTAAATCTCTAGGCTGTATTAAAGCTGTGTTTAAGTTTATTAAAAGTAACTCAGGGTTGGCGGAGGCATGGAGAGAGAGTAGGGGTTAACAGATGTAAGCTATTATTAATATAAATACAGGATGGATAAACAACAAGGTCCTACTGTACAGCACAGGGAACTATATTCAATATCCTGTGATAAACCATAATGAAAAAGAAGATTAAAAAATAATGTATACATATGTATAACTGAATCACTTTGCTGTACAGCAGAAATTAGCACAACCTTGTAAATCAACTAGACTTCAATTAAAAAAAAAGTAGCTCAGAGTAATACGTTCCTTCTGTTCACTCACCCTGCTCTGAAGAATTTTAAGTTTGAAGTTTTTTTAACCCCAATGTTTTCCAACAAAAAGAGGTGGAATGGACAAAGAAAATCAAGAGATCAAAAACTGTAGATAGATAGATAGGTAGGTAGATAGATAGATAGGAAGATAGATAATAGATGTGTGTGTGTGTGTGTGTGTGTGTGTGTGTGTATATATATATCTTACATACACATACATATGTGGGAACTTTTAGAGATTTCCTGCTATATCTTCTCTTGTTAACACAAAGTGAGGATTCGGCTTCCTGGTTTTCCTCTTCAGGAAGAGGACATGTGACTATAGCCTATATGAATACAGAAGTTCAAGAAACAACTCTATGTTTACTCATTTAAATCTTGAAAATATATCCAGAAATAATAGTATCTTTGCATGTAATTCCAAATTTTAAAAATTCGTATTTCCTTAAAGTACTTCTTGCCACAAAATTTCAACTAAGTATGAATATGATTAAAAACATCTGCAGTGAAGCCATTTATCAAAGACGGAGAAGACACTAACCCCCAGGCCACCAGGTGACGTGAATCTACTCAGTGCCTGCTGTCCACACAACCATACCTCAGCCCAGGCTGACAATACAGCCCCCCAGAGAGCTAACTGTCCTTGGGAGAGATACAGCGAGTAGAAACTCTGAAGAGGATAGTACTTCTCAAGTTGGCCGGTGCTGGGAAGACCCAAATTATGGAGAGAAGAGTTCATGATTCATTTGCTCAATCGTTCATTGACCAAGTCAGCGAATGTCTCTGGGGCACCGAGTTCCAGCCAGGCACAGCTGGAGGCACTGGGTGTGCACACGAAAGACAGGAATTCTCCTCTCCTACTGGGTGGAGGAGAGACACTGAACAAGGTTGCTAGCTTATTTCAGAGAGCGGTGAGTGCTCTAGACCTGCGGGGCAATGAACTAGGGAGAGATGAGGGCTGAGTGGCCGGGCGGGGGAGTTATGGGAGGTGCTCTGTCTGGCAAAAAACACTAGTTCTGTTTTAGACCCGTACACACAATGGCCTGTTGGAATCACCCCTTGGATGCACAGTAAGCATTATCATTACAAGTTTGTGCGGGACTGTCCATCACATCCATCCTGAGAGTCTGGAGCTCAGTGGAGATGTGGATGCAAAGATGTAAACTGTGAAAAGAGATCAGGAGCTTATGTGAGCAGACAGGGCGCCATGGAAGACACAGGGTTAGGTCCCTTGGTAAAGGCAACGTTCAAGATGGTGCGGGGGGCTGAGCAGTGTCTAGTGAAGGTGGACAAAGAAAATGAGGGGTGTGATATGTTCTGGAAACAGAAAACTAGGAACAAGGAGAATGTATCAGAGATTGCTGTACAGTAAGTTGTCTTTAATTCATGCTGGAAAAGTATAGATCTTTATTTGAACTACCATTCTACATCTCACGCTGCAGAGGACAGGCAAGCCTGGAGGTGTTACAAATCATTAGGAAAAGTTAGAGTTGGGTCATGTGAAGTTGACCCCAACTGGACATCAGAAGGAGGGCACCATGCAGGGACGGTGAGGGGCGGAGTCTACACTCACAAGGCCTATGCGTCCTTCCTTTACCAGGAGGTAGCATGTGTGAGAGTGGGTCTCTGTTTTAGCCACAGGGACCAACAACACAGTGCCTGGCAAATAAATCTTTGTTGAATGAATAAGTGCATACATTTGGGAGTTTCGCCTGACTTTATGGATTTTTTCATAAAGGATTTCTAGCACTCAGAAAGTCATGTGCAAAGATGTGCACTAAAATAAACCAGGCCTGCGTGCCCTGACCTGGCTGTAAATGTCTGGATGAGCGTTCATGATCACCAGCTGAGAAGTAAGCATCACCCTCAAGGACACCACGCCTTTCGGCTCATCAGAGAGAAGCGTGAGGAGCAGCCGGAAGTGTCGGAGGCGCCAGGGACGCATGTGGGACGAGATGCTGCTGCGGATGCTGAGATTCATCCTCAGGACCCACTTGGCTCTGGACTGCCAGCATTTTAAACAAACTCGGATGGAGGTGAGTTACTTTCAACTCTCTGCAGACAGCGCAGAGGTGGGCTGTGGACACAGACAGATGGGACACCGGAGAGGGAGGAAGCCACGCAAATGCCAAGTGGCCGGGGCCGGGGCCAGCCTGCACGCCTGCTGGTGTGGACGCTTGTTTACTAATCTCCTGTTCTTGGCAGTGCCTCTGGCGTGGTCACACGGCTTCTCCATGCTGAGCAGCTTAATTGCTGCCAGTGGACCGTTTGACCCTTTTTATCCAGATGGCTCAAATCTCCCCGGCACCAAGGATCCTGCCACTTGCCCGGTTGCCTCATGACTTCTGAATGGGTCTCCTTTAGAAGAACTCCCCGATCACTATCCGCTGGGCAAAGCGCAGCTGAAATAGCCAACAAAAGGCAAAGGGAAAGGGGCAGGAAGAGAGGGGGGCGCCAGGGAACCCCCCCTCCCTTTTCACTTCAGGAAGGGGAACGTTTATTTATAACCCAACATTCAAACTAATCATTAGCTCAAGGCTTTCAAGTAAAATGTAGGTCAAGCCATACTATGTGGGGTGCCGGCAACTGTCTCAGTGTCGCGGAGCAGGCCTATCACTGACCAATCACAGACCAACACCCACCCTGCAGCCACGGAGCGTGTGCTCCAGACCCCCGTGAACGGACTCACGTCCACATCCCTTTGTCCAGAAGGGCTGGGTTCACAGCAAGGACTTTGGAGTCGGTGGAGCCACTTACAAGGTCCTCAGTCCCTACCCCCGCTCGCAGCAGGCACAGGTGACACCTAGAACAGACTCTCTTCCCGGGTCTCAAGAACATGTTTGGGTTAAGGAGAAAAAGATGGGTAGGGTGGAGGTGGGCCCACCACCCTTCATGCTGGGTGGGCCAGTGTCACCCAGCATGAAGCGACCAGCTCAGCACTTGATGGCCAGCCCATCAAGGCTGTGATGACAAGAACGTGCAGTGCCAGCCAGCCAACCAGAGAAAACCGCCTGTAACCCAGGCCTGGGGGCCTGGAGGAGTCAACTCGTGATCATTAAGGACAACTAGCCATGCGGCCCAGCTGCAGCAGGACCCTGTGCTTTACGGTGACCCTGGGAACTTAGGATGAGAGCTTCTCTGCTGGGTTCCTTGCCTTTTTCTTTCTTTCTTTCTTATTTTTTTTTTCTCTTCCCACTCTTCTTTCTTAATCAGATCATCACCTGTCCTGCCTCTTCCCCACTTCCTGCTGACCCCCTCCCCACTTGTTACTCTACTCCTTTCCCCTTTCCTTTGATTTCTCAAGTTCCTCTCCTAAGAGATGGATTTTTAATACCTGTCTCTCCTCTGCACTAATACAAATGGGTTCCTGGTCTAACAGGGCATATTAAATTAATAAGCAGACACATTTATTTATTCTGAACTTACAGCATCCCATTCCCTGGGGAGTTTCCATGCTCCAAGTTGACATCCATCCTCACTAAACACTGCACAACTTCAGGACATCACACTACATCTTAAGCTCTGCTCAGACCTCTGGTCCCAAATCATGCTCCTTCTACTGTTAGAGGCTTGGGTGAATCCTTCAAGCTGGTTTTTTATATCTTTTATGATTTTATAAAGTGTTAATTATAGGCAAAAATAGATGAACAGGAAGGAAGGGAGGGAGGGAGGAAGGGAAGGAGGGATGAAGGGAGGAAGAAAGGAGGGAAGGAGGGAGAGAGGGAAGAAGGAGGGAGAGAAGGGAGGAGAGGGATTACCCCATGTTGTTTTCACTGAGAAATGTCCACTATTAACATCTTGGTGCATTTCCTCACACACATTCATAAACAATATACATATGTGTGTGTACATTATTTGCACGACATACAATGGCAGTGTACTATGGATAAACTATCTTAAGTTGAAAGGCGCCCTGGAGTAAGGCTCTGCCCATGGAAGTCCATCCGAAGGACTCTGTTTGGCTTGGGAAGGGAGGGAATGGCATTCATTGAGCTCCTGCTGCATACCAGGCTCTGTGTTGGGCTGCTGCACACAGGGTACCTTGTTTACCCCTCACACCAACCCACAAGGAACTTTAGAGGGGAGGAAACAAAATCTCAGGAAAACTGTCTTGCCTAAATCCACAGCCAATTTGTGGTACAGTCAAGACACAGCCCAGGGGGCGAATTATAAGCACTGACAGTCCTTCTGGGCTAAAGGACATACACGCAGAAGCCACAGGAATCTTAGGTGGAGATAGCAGGTGCTTTCCTTTGTCTTTGCCACTGTCCTCAGCCATACTGAAGTGAATTAGGAAGAAAGTAACAATACTCCGAACCTCATTTAATGGTTTTGCTTTAAAATAAATTAAGCAGACTGGCTGTAGGAACAGGAAAAGGGCATTGTCACATGCCCACGGGCATCACCTGTCCCTAAGCTGGAGGCTGCATCACTAGGTCCGGGCTCCATAGCCACAAAACGCCCGCGATGAGAAACGCCAGCCCAGGAGCAAAGGGAGGACCGGCCGTGCAGCTGAAAATCACATTCCTTGTGCATTTTCCTTGAAGCCACCTGGACCCTAAAGATGGTAGATTGGCCGGGGAGATATGCCAGTCGGTGTCAGTCCGTCAAATCTGTCTTAAAGAAGCCAGACAGAGCAGAGTGGCTGAGCAGGAGGCGCCCGTGTGCCCGCGTGCATCTGGGGATCACCTCCAGAAACATCTGTCACTGGTGTCCACAGTCGGCACGAGGGGCTGCCATGCGGGCCGGCCCTGGCACTGTCTGCTTTTCTACGTGGCCACTGTGCATTGCAAACGCCCAGGCTCCCTGGGACCCCCAGACAGTGTGGTCTTTGCCGTCCAACTTGGCTCTGTTGTGCTGACTTAGGAAGGAGCGTTGCAGTCAGTTTAAGGTCTCAATGTGGGGCATGTGAAGTGTGCTCGTATCTGTAACTGGTGGGGAGCTGCTGTGCCCAGGATGCGGGGAAGGCAGGCTCCGCACAGCCGGGGGGCCGGGGGTCTGTCTCCCAGACGGTGTGACGGAGGCCATGCCAGCCCATAAGGGCTCACCTGGGCACCTTGAGAAATGCCCAGTGTTTGCTCCCTTTAGGAAATGCCCTTCGGAAAACTGATGCTGATGGTGTAATGTTCGCTATGAGGTGGGCCAGAGGGAAATTCCATTAGGAAGACGGATGAGAAACATCCTTTTAATGTACAGGTTGCTAAGCTCTCTCACACTCTGTAACCTAACCCGTCTGCAACCCCTGGATTCTTTATGGTCAGAGAAAGACACCTGGTTACTTCCTCAGCTGCACGAGGGGTGGGGACACTGAGGACAAGTGAGACCCTCCCTGGCTCTCGTTTGGGGCTCAGCCCTGCAGTGCAGCATGTTACAGACAACATGACCACATCCTGCTGGACACAAAGGATGCCCCTGCTCTTGGAGTCCGCTGCTTCTCTTCCTATTTCCAGGACAGAAACATAAGCAAGGTGCCAGGTGTCTTGTCCCACATTACTGAGGATAGAAAGATGAAAAATACACACACCTGTCCCCAAGGGGTTTACCTTCTCCTATGAGGCAGAAACACATGGAAAGAAAACATGTGCGTATTCCTTGAAAATCTCAGAGGACAGAGGGCAGGCATTTATAGGGGGCTCTCAGGACTAAAAGAGTGGTTTCGGAAGGAGACGCCTTCTAAGCTAACTCCTCAGGGATGAGAAAGAGATGTCAAAGGGACAAAGGTAGAAAGGTTATCACAGGTAAAAGTAAGAATGTGTGCAAAGTCTGGGGTGTCAGACAGGTGGAGGAAGAGGAGCTTCCGGGAATTCTTCCTAGAGGGTGAAGGACCTGGAGGGTTGGGCTCGGGGCTCGGGGGCAGGGAGGGATGAGGTTACAGAAGCTTCTGTGCTACAGCCGGGAGCTTGGACAAGAAATGCACAAGGGGCATAATAAAAATGTGTATTTTACATAAATCTACTCGAGGTTTGTGAAGAGGATTTAAGGATGGAAGGTTGAGGTTGACCAAGACACGCTAGGAGGTAGGAGGCGAGATGGTAAATCATCACAATAGTGAAGAGCCAGTCAGGAATCAACTGTATCACTGGTGACAGAGAGACAGAGATAGAGAAGGAGAGAGAGAGAGAGATAGGGAGGGAGAGAGACAGAGAGACGAGACAGAGGGAGGGAGGATGGAATGAAGTAATTAGGATATCACATTGGAAAACCTTGATGAGAAAGAAGGTGGTCCTGGGTTTCTAGTCTGTGTTATATGGCACAGATTACCTTCATAGACAGACAGACAGACATACACACACACACACAACTGAGTTAATCAGTCTATCCAATCTCCTTTATTTAGCTTGGTGACATTAAAGAAGGGATATTCATCCACGAGGATCTGCTGCCCACCAGCTCTGGGGCTTGTCTTCACATGGTCCCCACCCGCTGGGAGAGACCGTGTGTGTGGCTACATCAGAGAAGCCGAAGGTCACTGGGACCCAGGACCAGGCCGGGAGCTCACGGAGGATGGGGCAGCATGACATCAAAGGTGGATCACCAGTGAGGGAGGGCCAGCCCGCCGCTCAGCCTCCTTCTTCACCCCGAGGCTTCTTGGTCTAAGTGAGCAGCCTCCTCGTGGCGGATTGCAACTGGCAAGATCAATATTCAAATAAAAGGTGGGGAGGGCAAGAGAGGAAGAAGACAGCAACTCAAGTCCACAGAGGCAGGGAAGATTGATCAATGGCCTCAGGAACAATCCATACTAATTATGGTGATAAAAAGCTGTCCGTCAATACTCTGGATATTAAATATAGTGGATTGGAGACAACAGGTCTGCTTTCATGTCCCCCACCACTTTCTTTATTGAAACACTCAGTTACAAATGAGCATTCAGTGCTACGACTGCATTATTGTTTCACCGGCTTTGAACCACAAATGCTTTGATAACCGGATTGAAAAGGCTGTCAAATTTCCCTCTGTAGTTTCTATGCAGAATCTTCCTTCAGCACCTGATGGAATTTCATTTTGTGAAATCTGACAGTGATACTCTTCATTAAGCTACAGCTGATAGCCCACCTCACACACGGAAGCACGGCTCAGCATCTGTGCATGTATGTGAGGGGGCGGCAGCTGGTGGTGAGCATTCCGAGAAAAGAAAGGCAGGGGCTCCCCCAGCGAGAAGAGAACAGAGCTATCCCCAGGCGGCAAGGTCGGTGTCAGCTTGCTGGACAAAGTGGCGCTTCTGTGAACGCAGCCACTCGGGGGAAGTGTGTGCCCACCTGCCGGGCCTGGAGGAAATGAGGCCATGGGGGGAGAAGCAGTCAACTCTGAGAAAACAGGACCGAGTGCACATTTTATCCACGATGCCCATCAGTGTTCTAGGAAGGTACTACAGTAAGTCCCCTACACACGAACCTTCAAGTTGCCAACTTTCAAAGATGCAAACGTGCGTTCCATCACCGTCAGGCGTGAGTGAAACTGCAGCTTGCCCTCCGTCTCCTATTGCTGACGATCCTTCAGCTCTACCGTCTCCCACCTCCTCTCCCTCCTCCAGGCAGTAGCTCTTCTTGCCTGTTCACTCGATGCCAGCCCCTGGATGCCAGCTACTGTACTGTACTACTGTACTTCTCAAAGTACTGTACTGTAAGATTAAAAATGTTTTCTGTATTTTTTGTGTTTTTTTAATATATTATTTGGGTGAAAGGTATTATAAACCTATTACAGTACAGTACTATATAGCCAGTTGTGTTAGTTGGGTACCTAGGCTAACTTTGTTGGACTTACGAACAATTGGGACTTACGAAGGGGCTCTTGGAATGGAACTCGTTCGTATGTAGGGGACTTACTGTAAGTTGTTTTGGTCTATAGATTGCTTCAAAGAGTCATAGAGAGGAATCAGATGGGTGCAGTGATCAACAAAGAGGCCTTCATTGGAAAACCCCTTTCAGAACATTAAAAATATGTAAACCTAGGCACAGAAAGCAAGACATGTCTGTCATGGTGTCCCAAGTATTTTCTTTTTTAAAACTTGGAATCGTAGTCTCCATGAGACTGCCTATTTTATTTACCATGTCAGTCCGGTGGCTGAGAAGGAGCAGGTCCAGTGGAGGTGAGTACACACTGAACCAGGGTGCAGTGTGGGTGAAGGGGTTTGTGAAAGAGACAGGACGGGGCAGCGATGGGGCGGGACAAGGCCGGTGTGGGAACCGTGGCCCTACTGCTTCGGTGTGGGACTGCAGCCCTTGTGCCAAGGCCCAGTGGTTGTCACCAATACTTTGCACACGAGAAAGCACATGTCTCCCCCAAGGGCACGTCACGGCTGTCTGTGCTCAGCCCGTGTTATACTGAAGGGAGCAGGCTGCCCGGGGACGGGGTCCAGCGATGTAGGCACAGAGCTACTGGGAAGAGTTTCAGAGCAAGGTCTGACGCTCACAATCTACCCAGGACAAGTGACTTCACCTCGTTGGCTCTCAGCCCTTAACGTTAACATTTAGGGACTGAACTAGATCACTATTATTCAGTCTTCGTGTTGTGAATCAGTAGAGGGCCATGAATCAATCGGATGATTTTTAACCAGCAATTTTTAAATGAGTTCAATAGGACAGAACAGAAATTATCACAGTATGTTGAACATGGTAAGAATAAGTTATATGATATAAAATAAAAAAAAAAAATTAAAGGCGCTGGATTAAAAGAGCTCTCAGATTGCTTCCAAGTGAAACAAAATATTATTCTGAATCTCAGCTGGCCGCCACCAAGCAGCCTGTAGCTAGCGACCAGCTCAGGAGAGAGCGCCTACGCCCCGCTCCCTGGTCAGCAGAGCTCTTGCCCCTTTATCTTTCATTTACAATTTGATTTAACGATGTTGCTACAATTTCAGTTTCGATAGCACTGAGTTAATTAAGACATGATCTCTGAAAGGCAGGCTGTTCCAAGGTGATAAGCAGCCGCTTCTGCAGGCGGTAAACAGCTGGGGTTCCTGACCAGCTTCGGGGGATCTGCTGCATTTATAAAGAAGAAGACAAAACTATCATTCCCGACTAAACATAATCGAGTTCACACAAATACTGAGCACATCCGTCGGACGTTGCTCTGGCTGTGATCACAACAGTCCAGGTTGTAAGAGAGCAGGGCTGCCCTGTATGAGCCGCACAGTTGCTCACCGTGCAAGGAGCCAGGCCTAGGGCCCCGGGGGGCTAGAACCCAGCTACGTTGCCTGGGTTGGGCTGCATCTCCTGATCTATTTCGCACAAAGATGCCGTAGGTTTACCAGGCCTTGCACGTGTGGGGCTACGTTTACCCACAAGAGCAGGTTTTCTACTTCTCAGAAGGTGCCCTCTGGGCTGGCAGCCAGCCTTGGCTGCAACGGAAATGGAAGACTGAAACTCCAAAGCAAAGCAACGGCATTAGAGTCAGGAAGGGCCACCTTCCGGGAGCAGCCGGGGCGTGTGGTCTGGAGCCTCGTTCCCTGTCGTTCCAGCGTCTGGGTGACAACTGCAGCCCACGAGGACATCTTCTAACCGTCCAGTTCATAATGCACAGAGGTGGCCCCCTTTACGGAAAAACACAGACACTGGAAGTTTCCGAACTGACGACTTAATAGAGACGGCTGTGATGCCCAAGAATCTTTACACAAAAGAGTCTCTGTAGGACTCTTTACATTTTTCCGCATTTAAGACATTATTAGATTTATCATAAATGTCACAGTTTTGGGGGGAAGAAGCTAACTGCACAAAAGACCGAGTTCTTTCATGCACAAGGATACATTGTTTTCCCTTTGATTTGTAAGAAGCCTGGGTTATGGCTTTCGCTTCGGGTAAATTACCCCTCTAACCACTGATGTTTTCACAGTGACTAAACTGAAATCAGTCAACACCTTTTAATTAAAGAACATCCAAACCGTTTTAACTTTCTGTATCACGGCACATTTCCTTCTGGTAGGCTCAATGGATGTTAAGGATAACAAATATTATAACAAAATATTTGCCACAATCTCTATTTGCATAAATTGGGCAAAGGCAGAACTGGTAGAGGGAACATGTTAGGTCCTCACCAAGTCTGTGCAGCTGGGTAAGAACTGGCTCAACCACCCAATGGGCGTAATAAACCAGCTCCTTTTCCTGCAATGACCAGTCTGCCGTCTGCCCAGTAGGAGGAACTCAACCAACATCAGCTCTGTCTCCCTCTTGCCCTTTTATGGGGGACGGTCCTCTGCAAGTCACCCAAGTGCAATACAACGCTGTACTCTAAAGGCCACTGCGTTACCCATGGCCTCATTCTTCTCCCTGAGGCTTAGGGATCCCGTACTCCCTTCTCAGAGAATCTTTCCAGACGGGCCCGATCTGGGCGGCCCTATAATGTGACTTGTACATCACAATGCCTCAGCTGCACGTCAGACAATAGGGAGTACAACTGAAGCCGGAGAGAAAGTCAGAGTTACATTTAGCCCTAGAAGAGATGAAGTCACCTCCCGAAGGGCCTAACTCAGGAGGGACCACGTGGCATCACTGATGACTTAGAAGCTCAAGCTGTTCTTGCCCAGAGACACCGTGGTCACTGGTGCACAGGACAGGCGTTTCAGAGCAGCCTGGCCGACAGGGACCAAGTGGCCATGGGCAGCCAACTCAGGACCTTCTGACTCTAGGGCCGCTCAGGTCACTCTGCAAGGATCACGTTTCCAAACTGCATGTCCCTAGTAGGTGGGGTCCGACATTGCCGTTGTCCCAGTGGCAATGACGCAGCCAACATACACGCAACACTTGCATGATCCCTCTGGAGGGCCAGGCCTTTCTGAATCTGCAGAAGGAAGAGGTCCATAAGCCCCAAGCAGCCCCTCTGCAAGCCAAGTACTAAGGAATGCTGTTTATGGGTGTGGGAGCCTTGCAAGTCTACCTGGAGATAAAATCCAAACTAAGGGCTTGCATTTCACACAACCTGAAACAAATTTACTCGGTGGGCTGGGGGGATGGCAACCCTTAGTCACAATCATATTAAGGGAAGCTACCATTTGTCTAGTGCCTGCTCTGTGCCAGACCCTTGGTCACACTCACACGCCCAAAGTCACAGGCCTCATAAGAGGCAGGGCCTGATCTACAGGACTAGAAAGTCTATTCCCTTCCCTTTATGCTGTTTGCTCCCCGATTCTGATGGTTAGTAGTGATATGGAAATCCAGCTATTAAAGAACTAAATCAGTGATTGACATTGGATAAACCAGCACACGCCAGCCCAGCTGGAAGCACCAGAGAATATCGTCTGAAACCTGAAGTCTGCACCCCACAGCCTTCCATCCCCCTCCTGATACCCCCCTCCTTGCAAACCCACCATGATGGAACTCCCTGACACCCTCTCATTCTCATGGTTAGCTGGGCTTTCCAAAAACTGCGTGATGATTTATGGCCGGGGGAATGTCAACTCCCCTCCGGGCAACCCCAGAACAAGGCAGGCAGGGAGATGCAAGGTGAGGAGACAGAAATCGGTGCTTCTGCTGGCAGAGCAGGGCCCGATTGTTCTTTGATGGGTCAGTAATTAATTGCTCCAGAGTGCTGGATCGGAGGCTTCAGAATTGTGCCTTGTAAATAGACCCTGGAGGGCAGGGGAGTCGCATTGCCTGTAAGGTCATTAAGAGAATATTATAAGTAATACTCCACGACTCCCTCATTAACTATTAAGTGAGTCGTTCAGTCTTGGGGTTCTATTTCTATTCCCCTTCCTAAATGCAACTTTAATGATTTAAAATCCCTTCAACCCAATTACAGCCCTGTATTCTGATTAGGAACCGTGGCCTATTGTGAGTGAGAACCATTATCCAGCTACCTATAGCAAAATTAGCACCTAGAGACGGTGCACTAGGAAATAAATCTTTCCTTGACATTTCAAGACCGAGTCCTGGCCAATTACAACACACTCTGTTACTCTGGTAATGTGCAACTGAGTTGCTCCTTGCCATCAAAGGCCACTGGTCAAAAAGAAAAAAAAAAAAAAATCATTCAGAGGAAAAATAATAACCTTAAAGATATGGGTGCAAAGAACTGGCCATGGTGTTGAAAGCAGAGGAGGAGTGGGCCGTGAGACGGGCCCTGTCACACAGGCTTGACCGCGCTCAGTCCAAGAGGCGTTGTGGGGAATTAAAGGGGCTGACAGGGCAACGCGGCTCGGGTTAGGAAATGACTCCTACTTCCCCGCACGGCACAGTGAGGTGCTCTCCTACTTGCGGGAGGAGGAAGGGCTGCAACTAGAAAACTCAAAAATGCCTGTGGCGGACACAGAGGGAGAGTCCTTTGGCTCGGGCAAGGTCCGCCGACTGAGAAAAATGCACAACCTAGAAGTCGAGAGTTATGTTTTATTCGGTGGAGTGTCTGAGGACCTCAAGCCCGGCACAAAGCATCTCAGATAATGCTGAGAAAACTGTTCCGAAGAGGTGAGGGGAACGGGGGCAGGATATATAGGAGTTTTTGCAACAAAAGACCAGGAAGTCAGACCATCAAAAGATGACTGTTAATAATAAAAGAAAATCAGACATCTCAAGTTAAGGAATTTAGAGTTTTTCTTTATATGGGAAGATGCAAGAGTCTGGGCTCACCGAAATCGTTCCTTTGATGCGCACCTCAGCTATCGGGGCCAGTGTCCTGTGCTTTCTCATCCTGAGTTCCCTCAGGGCTCACCGTCTGGGCAGCTGTAATGTGACGGCTTGATGGCTGCAACATCCTTTGTTTACTGATATGGTGGCAATATTTCCGTTCTCAAGTCCAAGGTGGGTGCTCCTGGTCATTGGGGTCAGGGTCAGGGAGCCTCTGCTCTGAGCAGTCTAGGGGCTCAGGATGCTGAGTTCCTTGTGTTTTTAGCATCTTTCTTCCAAGACTGCCCTGCGAGTAGATAAACAGCTGGTGGGGAGTCTGAAAGTGGCACAGGTAACCTTGTGAGTGAGCAGTAGACACCAGGCCACAACCAGTGCAGGGACTGCTGGGAAAGAAGCCCGGAGCTCTTCAGACGCGGGGCACAGGGCTGAAGAGGGAGGCCAGCTGCAGTGGACGGGTAGCTCTCTGACACGGAGGTCCCCTCTGGTTCTTGTCTTTGTCTTCTGCACTCAAATGCCCAGAAGAATGAATCACTTTCCGTGCAGGGATTTCAGGTCTGTTTCTATGCTGCCTTTCATGGTTGAGATACCACCTAGATCCTAGGGTCTCCTGATCATTAAGGCCACAAACAATACTGAGGGGGTCGCCCGACTAGACCCGCCGGATTCACAGGAAAGACAGCGGGTGGAGGTGCTGCTTTGGAAAGGTTTTTGTGACCCTCTTTCGGTGGCTCAAGACGTTAGTGATCTGCTTGACCATCTAACGAGGGGTCCTGGGCTGGCTTCTCTTCCAACCCCAAATCAGGTAAAGAATTAGAAAGGCAGAGAGAGCAGCCGATGGATGAAGGGCCCCAGGACTGGGGCTGCCAGGCAGTTGCCATTCCCGTGTCCCACTGAAACCAAACAGGAGGCACCCAGAGAGACCCCCCTGATGGAAAGGAGAGGGGACGGGATGCCGAGTCGTGACTCCGTCTCTGAGTTATGTCTTCTTCTCCGACACTTCTCTGGCTCTCGTTCTGAATGTCTCCGTCTCTGACCCCCTCCCCCCCGCTATGAGTCAGACGGAGTTGTCATTACAAGGCTCCCTAATTGCTGAAAGCTGATAGTTGTCTCCTGGTTGAGCCCGATTGTAACAAATGCTGTAAATAAACACCACAATTTCCCCCGACCCAGCAGTGTGCTGGGGAACAAAGTGAGTGCAGGGCACACAGACAGACACACACACACACACACACACACACACACTCAGTCTTCTCAAGCATATGGGGGCCGTCTCATCACTCTAACCTCCCTGACTTTTTTGTTCTCTCACTCTAGTTGTTTCCATGGGAACCACAAAAATAATAATAATCATCACAATAAAAGAGGAGGAAAAGCCTGCTGTGCTTCTGCTGAAAGGGACCTCTATTTACCAACACCTGGAGTCCAGTGTGTCCTCCAGGGATGCTAAATTCTAGCCAAGTAATTCAGTCCTTCCTCATCCCCCCACTGTATGGCCCTCCAAGTTGCTTTCCGGGCCCTCCTAAAGAGAAGGGCTAAGATCGTGAAGGGTTGAGACCCTCACCGGGAGAAATGGGGTAGAGACACCAGAGCAGCAGGGGTGAGAAGGCCTGGCCCCGCTGAGACTGGCTCGGGCCCTTGGGGGAAACCAGGAGGGCTGTCAGAGGAAGGCTTACTGGGGCCACGGAGAGCCCGGGGTGCTCAGAAGAGCACGGAATGTGGAACCAGAGACGGGGCTTTCCAGCTTACTCTTCCCTCTTTCTCCCCAGACAGCCAGCAACCAACGAATATTATTTAGTAACCCCCATCATCCATGAGCAGGGCTGGTCCCTGGCACGGTATAGCTGTGGGATGCTCCCTGCCACAGCCCTCACGGAGCACACGGTCCCGCTGTGACATGCACAGCAGTAAACACGCAACACACAGTCTGGCCAGCACCCACCATGGTGGCTGGTACAACAGAGCCATTCGACACAGATGTGTTGACTGACAGAAGCTTCTGTGATGGGCGAAGTTCGGGGTATAATGCAACTCCTAAAAAGAGAGAAGAGTGTGTGCACACGTGCGTGTGCATGTGTGTGTGTTTGTGTGTGTGTGTGTGTGTTAGGGTTCTCTGGAGTAGCTGATGACTAAGGTGCAGCATGAAGGCAAGCAGGAAGCAGCCGGGTCCAGTGTGTTTGGAGGAGGGAAGGAGGGAGCCCGACCCCATACCTGTTGGACGGCTGGGCAGACAGATGGAGGCATGCATCCGTAAGCCAGATCTCTGTTCCAAGTCGTGCGTTCTTTCTGGTGCACCATGCTCTCTGTAAGGGCAACACATGGACCCAGCGAGCGGTGTGACTATGACGGGCCTTCTGACTGGTGTCCAGGCAGAAAGATCAGCATCACAAAGGTCTAGAGGCAGGAGAGGGCCTGGGAGGAAGCTGCCAGAATAGAATGTGGGCTGTGGGGAGTGTGTTGGGGGGATGGGGTGGTAAAGATACGAGGGTGGAGATGAGAGATAAGAGGACGTCAGGTGGTGAAAGACCGAGGGCCCCTGAAGCCCCGTTAAGGGGGGGGACTTCATCCTGAATACAAGGAGAAAACCAACGAAAAGTTCTAAACAGTGAGAAGACAGAATCAGTATTCCATTCCAAAGGCCCTCTCTGGCTGCAGCATGGAGAATGAATCAGATCAGATCCAGCCTAAGGTGGGAAGATCAGTTAAGGGTGGTGGTCCCAATGAGAGGTCAAGGCTGCTTGAACAAGCCAAGTGGTGGTGGGAAAGGAGAGCGTCAGGGTTGAGGGACATTTGGGAAAAAGAGACAGAGGAGCTGGGATGATAGCAAGGTTTCTGACTCGGTCCTCGGGGTGAGAGATCGCTCTCCGAGAAGCAAGTTTGGGAGAAAGCTTACGGAATGAGTTTAGACCTGCTGAGTGTGAGGTGTCTGTGGTCTCTACCTGGACAAGGACAGGGGTGGAGGGTCCGGGGAGAGACCGGGCTGGAGCTACTGACTAGCGAGCCATCAGCATGCAGATGGCACCGGAGCCCAGGCTCAGCAACGAGCCCCAGGGGGACACCAACACTTCCACGATTGTCACGGAAAGTGGAGCCGCCAAGATCCCAGCTTCAGTGACGTGGTGGCAGCCAAGGCCAGGCACAGTGAGGATCAAGTGTGAGCTGGAGAACAGACATCAGAGCAAACCAAGCCAGGGAAGAGACAAAACACAAGCTGGACACGGAATCAAGAAAAGGGTTTTATCGATATTTTAAAATATGAAATAGATTTGATCACGTTCAACTGCTGAAGAGTAACAATAGAAAGTACGATATTAAAGGCATCAGAAGGAGAGGATAGAAGATAAAACAAGGTAGCCAAGAAGACGGGGGTAAATGAGGCCCCAGCATCACTGGAAGACAGAGCTTTGGCTGGGAGGGGAACATCTTTTTCTTTTAAGAGGACAAAAGATGGAAAGGAAGGAGGACTCACAGCTCCAGTGACAAGAGGTTAAGAAAGTTCTTATGTGATGGCATATGTGTATTTTTTTCTCCATTCATTAATGTATTCAGTCATCCATTTTCAACAAACATTTATTAGGCGCCTACTAGAAAGTGTACTTGCTGAGGATACAACTCACCTCTTTTGACCTCTTGAAACTTAGAGATAATGGTAAATTTAAACAAGTAATAAAAACATGTGGTGTTATAATCAGGAAGATCAGGAAACTAGGAAAAGACAGGTATCAGGAAGAACCTCTGAGAAAAATGATGTTTAAGCAAAAAGAAATTTGCCAAAGGAAGAAAGGCCAAGTTAGAGGCAAGGTAATCCTCTGGGAATAAGAGAGAAAAGTAGGATTAGGAGGGTTAAGTATTATGGAGAAGACTGGAAATGGCCATTGTACAGATGGGAGAGGTGACAAAACAGGGAAATTCAGAATTACCAGGGATTTTGTCGTTGCTTGCTTGTTTGCTTGTGGGTCTAGGTAAGATCAGAGATCGTGTCTTTATGGAGACACCACTGTAAATAATTTTATGCTTTTCTCCAGCAGCACCCAGGGTGAACTCTTACGATGTAATTTTTTTCTGGAATTGAGTTTTGCCAGGAGAGTCTGAGCCAAGGACAGTGGGATAAGGACGCTGAGAATATTGGCAATTGTAGATGAGGCCATGGACCATCCCATCAATGCTGGATGCGGAAGGGAGTGAAGAAAGGATGAGACTGAGTCAGGAAAGTAGAGCAGTCAAAGCACCCTCAGTTTCAGTGCCGTCGAGGAGGAGAAGGAACTAGATGAGCAGGCTGGGGAAGGGCAGGAGGCGTGGTCAGGGCACAGGGCATCTGACCCCGTGGATGAGCCGGAGAGCTGGGCATGACAACAAAGCTCAGCGGAGAAGCGTGCGTGGAAAGCTAACACGGAAGGGACGTGAAGTTCACTAGAGACGAGAAGGTAAAAACACGCAATGGGCAGTGTCTGCTGAGTCATCACCAAACAGGGCCCGATGCAGGCCTGAGCGGAGGGAAGACTGCAACCCTTGGGGGCACCTTTCTCTTTGCCTCAGCTTCTTTTTTGTTCTTTCACACATTTTATTTATTTTTTATTTAATTTTTTATTTCATATTGGAGTATAGTTGATTTACAACATTGTGTTAGTTTCAGGTGTACAGCAAGGTGATTCAGTTATACAAGATTCACGCACCCCTATGTTCATAGCAGCACTATTCACAATAGCCAAGACATGGAAACAACCTAAATGTCCATTGACAGATGAATGGATAAAGAAGATGTGGTACATATATACAATGGACTATTACTCAGCCATAAAAAAGAATGAAATAAGCCATTTGGAGCAACATGGATGGACCTAGAGATTATCATACTAAGTGAAGTAAGTGAGACAGAGACAAATATCATATGATATCGCTTATAAGCGGAATCTAAAATAATGATACAAAGGAACTTATTTACAAAACAGAAACAGACTCACAGTCTTCAAAAAGGAATGGATATACACATAATGCCCTGGCTTCTTATAACCACGATACGCTCATTTCCCAGAAAAGTTGTGAAGGACAAAGGAGACCTCACATGAGAAAGTTATTTGCAAGTGGTTGACCGCTGTGCAGATTCGATGATTTTATTACACATAGAACATTGTTTAAATGCTGGTCTTATCCTGGAGTCAGAATGCCTGGTTCACAGCCTCATGCCATTATTTATTCATTCTCTGCCCTCAATCTCTCGGTACCTTGTTCTGTCTGTGAATGGGGATGATAATGTTACCTACCCTCAGAGGTCGTCATGAGGATTAGATGAAACGAGGCACATATACACATGGCTCTTGGGAGAGTGTTCGGCACACAGCAAGGGCTCTAGAAATTATAAACAATATAGGTGACTTTCACTTTCTGTGTGCCAGCCACTGGGATATTTCACGCACTATTTTGATGGTTTTTCCAGATGTTATTTCAGACAAGTGTTAGTAGATGTAAATAGCTACTCTGGCTTTGAAAAGAGATACTGTCCATCCTATTGGGAAAAAGGGATACTGTCCATCTTGTTGGGCAGTGAAAGAAGGTCTTACTAGAAAGATGCTAGTGTCCATCACCATTGGCAACAGTGGTCCTGCAGCTTTTAGTTACTAGAAAATTAAGGGAGAATTGAATACCACTGGCTTTTATCTTCTGTGATGTGTTGATGTGCTTGTATGTCTGTGTGCCTGGTTTTCTCAATGATGCATCCTCATTCCCAGATCTCACCATTTCTTGTACCGCTCTTAATCCTATCCAGCTCAAAAGCCCAGATCCTGCCCTGCCTTCTGGCCTACAGTGTGTTCTTTCTCATTCCAGTGACCACAGAATGTAGAGCCTGTACCAAGTTCCTGAGCGCCCACTTGCATATCCTCTTACAACCTGATGCCCCTTCTTATGCTGAACTTGTGCCCCTTCCCAACATTAAACAGCCATCAGGACTGGGAACGGGATGGGGTCCTTGCCTTCAAGTCGCATGTTGTTTTCTAGGTCCACCAATGGGGTTGCATATATGTTAGTACGGCAGATGCTGTTCCTTAATAAATTCTCTTCATTGCCACTTGTCTTAAGCTACCCAACTATTAGATCTCGATGCAACCTCTCAAAAATGGCATATACAACAAGCACATTTCACAGCTTTCTGGGACTACAATCCAAACCAAGGCCTGTTAGCAAGAGAAGACATTTCCATGGAGATGCATTTGAAAAGCTCTCAGGTTAAGTTAAGAACCTGCAGGGGCTTCCCAGCTCACAGGCAGAATAGGTCAGTGAAGCTTAAAGGGCTTACCAGCGCCCATGAGAATACAGAGATGAAATGCAGCTAAAAGGTAAGCAGACAGATGGCTAGCCTCCTCAGCAGGACTTCTGGTCAGCTCCTGGCCCTAGCCAATTTTGTACCATGCCCAGCGGTGGGCATGGCCCTCCCCAGAAGTCGCCTGTTGGCCCGAACGACGAGAGTGGCCTTTGTCAAGCAAAGCCGCCTCCCCTTGGATGCTGGAGATTTCATGCTAATGTTCAAACCCAATGATGATATTTTGGCATGGCATTTTAGTACCAGGACAAGGTAGATGAGCCCAGTCTGTTCTCTGAAAAGCAGTCCATTTGAGTGGGCCATGTGGGCACAGCTGGCGGACACCTGCTGCAGTGGCTGCACATTTAGTCACCTGGCAAATTAAAAGATGTCCTACACAGGCTGTAAGCTCACTCTCAGTTGCCTACCCAATGGGAGGGCCAAGGGCAACTGATTTTTCAGCATTCTTTCATGTAAAACTCACTGAGCTTCACAATGACTCCAGAATGAGGCTTTGAAGGCTTGGGATCTGAGGACTATGAATTCAGTTAATATATGAAGAGGAATTCATGAAACTCTTCCTGTTTGATCACAACCCCTCTTAACATCTAAATACTCAGTACAATGTGCATTTTTCCCATTAAGTCCCTATTCATTTTTACGAATTCAACGGGGCCTATAAGAAAGCACCATATTTTGAAACAAAAGATCAACTGCAGAAGTACAGGAGACGGAGCACTGACTTAAACAATCCATGAAACAAAAAAAAAACAAACCTTATATTATTGGCATTAACTCTAAATCAACAAAAAGGTGTTATGTGAATTCGGCAAGCCAAAGGATGCTCAGACCGTATTAGCTGGAGCATAAAATACAAACCCAAAGCAGGCAGGCTTCCTTTGTGCTTCACCCTGGCCAGACCTCAGCTAACACACTGCGTGTTCTAGCGCATCAGGACAGCGCAACCAGGGGTAGACAGAGGTCAGGAAACAGGTCCCTTCCAAAAACTGCAGATCAAATATGGCTTATTCACCCCGGAAAAGAGAAGTTCAGGGGCATAATTGCTAAGTAAGTGTGAGAAGGCCTGCCATGTAGAAGAGGCATTAGCTGACATCTACTTTAGCATGAACGGGTATATTTTGTAAGACAGGAGATTCTGACACAGAAAAAGAAGTGAAAACAAAAAAAGGACAACTTTCCAACAACAGTAGCTGACAGTGGAAACGGCGGCTGCCCCGTGAGATCGCGGAGCACAACAGCATCCCCAGCAGCACCAACACAACAATGACGACAGGACCACGAGCGATGGAAGCACAATTTGGGGAGCATTCAAGAATTTCCCTAGCACACTAGAGTTTATCACGTTGACACTGGCATCCAAAGCCAGGTCGGCTGATTCTACATCCTAAGCTCACATCCACTACATTTTATGACCTCCATGCCTCCCTCACAGCGTCTGATGAGGACTAAAGGAGAAGATGCCCATCAAGCACTAGACGGGCAGCTGGCAATTGAGTCGGTGTTCCTGAGTATCAACTCTTTTTGTTACTGGTATTGTGATTTTCATTTCTGCGTGTCACGGATGCCACTGGGTGGGATGGACCAGGTAGCTTCTAATTCTAAGGCCCCCTGGTTCTCTAACACACGTGCACGCCCTCTCCAGCGCCTCTCTGCTCTGGGCTCTCACCAAGCCCTGCTGCCCGTGCTGAGTGCACCCAGGATGCTGGTGGTCTTACTATCATGCAAGGGCCGAGTGTGTGTCTCTGCAGTCAGCTCGGATACCCTTGAGGTTCTGCACTTAATCCTAAAGTTGGACTTCTCTTTATTCAAATCCCGTTCAGAATTGGCACAATTCCATTTGCTGATTCAAAAGGGGGAAAGAGGTTTTGAAAAGGCTTATAACAAAGGCTCATAAGCCTTACAGATCAAACAGCTCTTAAGGAACAACATTTTGATGAGTTAAGTGTAAAAGAACCAGAAACATATGGATTAAATTCCCCTTGAAATCTGAATGCATTTAAAAATTAAAGGGAAAAGCACTTGGGCAGAATGCACTGGGGCCCTTTGCTGAATCTGAAACATTTAGAAAAACAGCTCGAAAATCTTGCCCAGATGAGGCAGCTCCCCATTTCTATCTGGCTTACTTTAAGTGCTGGGGTTTTTTTCCACCTCTCTTAGGAGACTATTTCAGATCCCCAGTTTCCCTCCGTTCCTTCTCCCTTGATGGCTAATTGCTGTTTAGCAAGATATTTGTGTGCTGGAAGAAGCACTTCATTTCTGAAATGGCCAGAGCCTGCCCGCTCCTGGGATCATCCGGCGGCACTCGCCCAAGGACCCCAGTGCTGAATGCATGGCAGCAGAGCACCCAGAGCCGCTCAGAGGGAGGCTGTGCTCTGCTCCCTACACGTGCCATTGATTTGCTCAGCGCTAAAGACCTGCACCCGTGGGTGCCAGCCCCCAGTCGCTTGAGCCAGCCTCACCACACCATGCAGTGCTCATGTGAGATTCTTGGGAAATGAAGGCTACATACGCAGGGCTGCATGCAGAGATTAAACTCGATTACCAGGGAGACAAAATACTGTTAGACCTGATGCATCTATCTGGCTTGCCCGGGTGGTCCAGTGCAGCGGGCTGCAAAGTACACACATCATTCAACGCAGCTGGGGATCCACTCACACGGGGAAGAAAAGTTCTTCCATTTGTATTTACTTTTTAGTGCATCCTTTTTGCATTTCTTTTTTTTTTTTTGTAAACGTTTGATAATTTGCTCGATATGTATTAGTATAATGGTACAGAGATTTGACTTGTTAATAAATATGCATAGGGAGTTCCCTGGTGGTCCAGTGGGTAAGACTCTGCTCTCCGAGTGCAGGGGGCCCGGGTTCGATCCCTGGTTGGGGAACTGAGATCCTCCATGCATGCTGCAACTAAGAGTTTGCATGCTGCAATTAAAGATCCCGCATGCAGCAACTAAGACCCGGGGCAGCCTAAACAAACAAACAAATAAATAAATAAATTTATAAAGAAATAAAGAAATAAATATGCATATATTATGGATGATACGCAAATATATGTTATGTATGCACCCACGTATATAATGGGGGAATATGTAGTTTTAAAAATTATTTGTTTTATTCTGTATGGTTTGTTTTTGTCCTGGAGGATGTAAGCAATCAAAACATTTAAAGATCACTGTCTGGTACATCACGTGTCGGCCTTGGGTCAGACTGATCTGGGCCAGAATTCTGCTTCCGCCACTCCCCAGCCCGATGACCTTGAGGAAGATGCTTGGATTCTCTGAGTCTCCATTTCCTCCTTCGGAAAATGAGCATTTTACTGTCTTCAAAGTTTGTGGCAATTTACTGTGGGGCTTAGGATAAAGTTGAATCCAATGTACCTGACAGAGTCCCTGGCTTATAAAGGCTCAGCAAAGGTTAGCTACTATTGTGTTTTCTTCTCGCTGTTTCTGTTTTGTAGTTACGCATTTTCTAAGAACTCTGAACATTCCTTGAAATCATACTTCGGTAAGCGGAAAGAGAGTACATATTTCAGATGGTCATTTGGAATCAGAGAGGAGTGAGCCAGAAAATGCTTAATTAGCTCAGTTTTTCACTCATCACATTTGTCAATGGATGTTTATGAAGCTTCTGACAAGCAAGAACAATTCCTAAGTTTGCTCACCCTCTTTTTCTGAGGGTCTACACCAACCCCCCCTGTGCTTTTTCAAGTGTTAACGAGTCCCTAGGGTTGGTTGCTAACAATGACAGAGATTCCAGTAAGGGTAATGTGTGGATATTAAACACTGGCTTCTCACGTCAGCTGAAGAGGAAGATAGCAGCTGCAACTTGCCCGTGGACCCAGAGAAGTTCTCTCTTAAGTGGATACAAAAGGCAAAGAATTGCAGTCCATCCTGTCTCTTCCGTGCTGCATTTTGTTATGCTTGTCATGAAGAGTTTCTTCACTTACAAGCAAATGTGAGGGATAATAAGGATACGGGTGATAAAACGACATCAAAAACAATATTGACAATAAGGTGTAGTGAACATGTAACGGGGCTTTCCTGCTGCACAAAAGACCCTTCATAAATCGTATTCATTCTTCAATGTGACCCAATAGGTATCACTATTAATTTACAAATAAGGAAAGTGAGGCTGAAGGGAATCATGCAAAATTCATTAGAAAATGATGGTCTGGGTCTCAAACACATGGGTTCATAATCAAAACCCCCCCAAACGTAAGTTATTCTTCATCAGATCACTTCTTGTCTACATAGAACTGAAATTATTCTGTTAACTTATTTGCTTATTCGCTTTTTTGTTTCCCTATTCTCCATGAGAACGTTGACTCCGGAAGAGCAGGAAAGTTGACCAGCTTGCCACCATGGACTTGAGCCATGCCTTCCACATGGTTGGCCCTCAACAAGTCACAGTGGTGATCATGGTTTCTTTCTCCAACCTTGGACCACAATGGGGTTAGCAGATACAGCGTGTGGTCCAAATCCCACGCACCCACGATTTAAGCACACGAAGTCAAACTGGAATCCAGCCGTGCCCACGTGACTGCACATCCTTCAACGTCTGAGCTGAGCTGCATCAGAGACAGGACAGTCTACAAAGCCTATCATATTTACTATTTGGCCCTTTGCAGAAAAAGCGTGTTGACCTTTGGTTCACAAGAACCAAGTAGAGGTTATAGACGAAGAAAAGACACATTTAGCAAGCAGGACCATGGATGAAAGCAGGTGACAGCTGCAGGACAACTGTTTCAACAACACATACTCATTAGGTCAGATTAATGCAACTACTTAGCATGGAATGTATGGGGTGATCGATACTATTATGTCCGTTCTTTAAAAGAATAAATGATGAGAGTATGTCATTGATTACACACCCAC
Source organism: Eubalaena glacialis (assembly GCF_028564815.1). Classification (NCBI taxonomy): domain Eukaryota; kingdom Metazoa; phylum Chordata; class Mammalia; order Artiodactyla; family Balaenidae; genus Eubalaena; species Eubalaena glacialis. The sequence goes on from NC_083725.1 coordinate 2,575,051, forward strand.
CAATGCTATCAACATTTACCTTAGTACAGATAAATGCCAGCAAGATAAAGGTTACCTATTGCATAAGAAGAATTAGATTTTCACCCAATTCTCAATCATTCTGAGACAGATTAATAAGACCTTTGCTGGACTTTCTCCTCTCTCCTGATTTCTGCCTTTGGGCTGTTCTGCTTTTCCTTCAAACTTCCACTGGGAGGGTGGGCTAGGGAAAGAGTCATCCATCCTTTAATCGAAGCACTTGTAAACCCTTCTGAAAAATGCTATGTGCTAAAAAAAAAACTTCAGAGATAATGAATAAACACTTTATTTTTAGATTTCTGTGTGGATTGCAATTATCTATACTCTCCAGGCTAATAATAGCTCAGAAAATCCAGAGCTGTTTAAAGATGACAGGGGCTTTGTTTGAAACCAAAACCATCAGGAATTCTCTTCTTACTTAGATGTACACATGTATAAAACAACCAGTGAAAAATAAAAATCCTTCATTATCTTAAGAAATGTGATATCGAGCTGGGAATCCCATTGGAAAACGATTTTAGAGCAAATACGTGTGGGACTTTTGCTGTTGGGCCACCAAAAATAATGTTTTACCTCTGTTGTACTGTTATATAAAATATGTTTTCACATTTTAATGTTTCTGAATTAGAAATGTATCTTATAATCTGTATGTGTAAGAACATGGCACCCATCCTCCTGCTTCTCCCAGCCCTAAAAAACTGATATTAAATCAACAAGCACCTTACAGTTGATGGCACCTTCAAATCAACAAAATACATTTTCCTGGGACACCAAAAGAGAGTGGGGGGGAAATCCATTTTTCATGAAATATCTTCTCTGAAATTAATCCTTGCTGAGGATAGAAGAGGTCCAAGATGTCAAACCTCATATTTCTTCAGGAGCCCTCACTCCCGAGGCAGGTCTCTCCAGCCACCTGTCTGATGAGTGCCCACAGGACACTGACAACACCAGGAGGAAGACACAGCCAAGCCCCAAATCAAAACCATCTCTCAACCCATGATGGCTTCCATTCCCACGCGCTCCTTTGCTTCAAGAAGCCTACCGGGTTCGTTCCAAAACAAAACGCCACTGAGACTGGGCATTGTTTTCCAAACAACCCATTATCTGGTGGCCTACTGCAAAATTAGTTGAGGGACAATCCGGGCCGAAAGATAAATCTTTCCGTGACATTTCCAGACTCATCCTCCAGCCAATAAGAACTGCCACTGTGACAGTGGCCGGATAGCACACATTCAGATCACATCAATCCCCCAAAAGCCCCCAAGGAAACCCCTTCCAGACGCGCTGCGTCCTCCGCAGTCTGTGACTTAATGGGCAAGCAGGTGTGTGTGTCGGCTGATGGCCCCTCAAACTCCAAAGAGCTCTGTGGCCAGAGATGAGAGCAGGCCGAAGAAACAAAGACTGGAATCCCGAGACTGCTGACTCGGGAACGTGGAAGCTCTTTATGGGAGCAGTGGTTCCTGAACTCCAGCACTTACTTCAGCCTCCGAATGCAGGCTGGGCCACACAGGAGCCTGAATTACCAGACAGATGAATGGATGGTGCTTTATTTACTTCCAGACTGAATTGACCTCAGTGGTTAGCTTGGTGAATTTCACCGTGGGGTTCTGGCCTGTGGTTTTTAAGGACGGCTCCAGGTCAGGGCACTCTGAGTCTCTTCCCATGCTTAAAGAGTGGCCCTATATTCCTCAAATACTTTTCTGGAGAGCAGGTGAAGCCATTTCTCCTTTTTACAGTGTTCACGACCTGCCATTTCCAAAAGGTCACTTTTATCGGAGGGGCCAGGCACTCTGGAAAACTTGCTACAACTAATGTGATGCACTTCGGGAGCCATTTATATCGGAAAATCATTGCATAAGCATTGTAAGTCTCATAACATTCCTACGGATAAGTAAGCACCTCTGATCCCATTTTTCTGGTTAGATAAACTGAGACCCAGGGAAGACAATTCACATGTCCAAGGTCTTCAAATTAAATTAAAATCTGTTTTTTTCCTTAGATTCCCTTCAAACACAGAAAAATTCCCATTTTGGCTCCCTATTTTTAATAGAGGCCACATACTTTGGCAACCTTTAGCCTAGAGAACTGACAAACTCTGTTTCCTTATGCCAAAGACAGCAAGTATGAGTGGTCCCCAGGACAACCAGAGCTGGGGCGCCTCTAAGCTGAGAGGCTCAGCGGCCATAGGCAGAGAGCCGCAGGGCCAGTCTCTTAAACCAGCCTCATTTCTCAGAAATAACCACCATCCTCGGATCTATTCCACTCTGGCCATAGAGTAACTTTCAGAAAGTGTTTGTCAGAAACTCGTTCTTCTCTCAGAAGAGTTCCCAAGGGAAAACCTCTACTCCTCTCAGCAGTAAAATAAAAACACCGCCTCCCCACCATCCGCAGTCAGTGCCCTGATGAGGAATCGCTAGAGTTAAAAAAAAAAAAAAAACAAGAACGAGGGACCCACAGAGACAGCCGTGCATCTCTCCTGGGTCGGGGGGCTGGCAGGGAGGTCTGCATTACACAGCATCCTCTCACAGAAATCGGCCTCCTGTCTTCCGTACAACTAAAAATAAGGATGAGAACAAGAAAGATTTATCTGAGTCTGAAAGGAAGTTCTGACATTACCACAGTGGCATCTCTCCAGAAAGTCTGTTCTTTCCTCTCCATTCACATCTCCATTTAGTGATTCCCTGAAAACGTAGCTAAAGGGAACTATTCTTTCCCCATGGCTCACAACAATGGGATTGCCCAATCTACACACTCTCCCCCCAAACTTGGCTAATTACTCACCAACAGAAATGCCAAAGCAACAAAGCAGTTTCATGCATATGTGTTTGAGGACCCTTATTGTTCTAGGAGATATCTAATTATATGTTTCCTCTGGTATCTACCCCCTACCCTTCCCTACTTCCCTACGGGAGACTCAGTAACACAATCAAAGAAGATTCTAAAGAGGCTTGTCATATCCTGGGGTTTACAAGACATGGTATTCAAAAGGCAGTGATGTTAATATTGTTTTACAGTATGCTGACTGCTTGGCGGGGGGTGCAGCCATCTGTGTGCATTAACCCCTTTCTATATCAGGGGAGGCGCGGTGGGTGACTCATTCGTGGCGCTATGCTGACCACTGCCACCTTGCTCTACCCAGCCATTGATCTGAGGCCAGCTCAGATCAATTATTAGCGGAAAACATCTCATAGTAAGCTTTGGGCTAATAAGCATCTCATGATTCTGCCCTATCCAATCCACAAAAGAACCATTTTCAGCACTAGCTCTGAGTTCTCCAGGACTTGGCTGTAGAAGATCCAGGTGGGTGTGGGTTTATGGACACAGAAGATTCTATAAGGTCCACAGTCCAGACTCCTAATGGAGGCCTATTTCTACTGACGGATAACCTGGCTACCATATAAATGAGGTAGTATTTTAGTATTTATTACATATTACAAAAGTCATATTTTTGTGAATCTGATGAAAACTATGGACTCTGCAGAAAAATGCATATGCTCTCTCTCTCCTCTCTCTCGCTCCTCTTTCTCTCTCTCTCTCTCTCTCTCACACACACACACACACACACACACACAACTTACATATTTCTAGGAAATTCATGAATGTCCTGAAGCTCACCTGGCTCCATCAGCCCCAGGCAAGGAAATCTCACTTTATTTGAAGTTTAACTTCTTCTAAATATTGAGTATGTTTTCCCCTACTTCCCATTATAACTATGTCTAATTGACTTTAACGACTCTACAATTGTCTTGTACTTCCACCAAATGAGTTCCTCACTGGTATGAGGACAACTGTCTACTACTATAGTATTTTATTTTAACCTGTGATTAATATTCACCATCAGCTGACTTGAAGTGGATGACCCTAGATAATCTGGATGGGCCTCACCCAATCAATTGGAAGGCCTTAAGGAGAGAACCAGACTTCTTGGCAGGAGAAATCCCACCATGGACAGCAGCTTCAACCTCCCCAGAGACTTCAGCTGCCTTACCTGACAGCCTGCCCTGGGGACTTTGGACTTGCCTAGCGAGCCCCACAATCATGTAAGTCTGTTCCTGCAATAAGACTCTTAGTATACGGTTTCTACTGGTTCTGTTTCTCTGTTTGAACCCTTACTAAGACTTTGGTACAGGGAAGGTGGGTGCTGTGGGACTGAATACTTTACAATGTGGAAGTGGCTTTGGACCTGGATAATGGGTAGAGTCTGGAAGAATTCTTAGGCGCATGACAGAAAAAGCCTGTATTTCATGTCATTGGAAACTGGAGGAAGGATGACCTTCACAATACAGAGGCAGAAAACATAATTGAATTGTATCCTACAGTCAGTGGAAAGCAGAAGTTGTAAGTTATGAACTGGGATATTAGGCTGAGGAGATTTCCAAGCAAAGTCTGGGACACATGACCTTTATTTCCTGCTTATAGGAAAAATATAAATTGGGGAAAGAACTGTTAAAGAAAAGATCGATGATTTGGGAAATTTTTAGCTTATTTAAATTTCAAAAGATGCTAAAGTTAGGAGATTCACAGTCAGGAAAATGTGCTCTGAAGAGAAGAACAAGGCTGGACAATCTTTTGCCAGCACTAAAGATATTACTAATGACTCATGGAACCACTTAGCCATATCAGCAGATGCCACAAACAGAGATGGGATTATCTAGGAAAGTTCAGTGGAAGAACCTTTTGCCTAATAGTATGAATCCCCACGATATACATAAGAGACCCACGAAGTTTTGAGAACATTTTAAGCAGAACCATTGCCAGCTTGGGCTGAAAGTGGTGAAGTTAAAAATGAATGAAAGCTGTTGGACTCCCCAAATTCTATAGGCAGGAAACAAGTTGCTAAAACTACTAAGTTGCAAACACGTGCTACCTTTCTAGAAAAAGGAAGGTTGACTCTGAGGGCTGAGACTTGGGTCCAGAGGCCAGAACTATAGGGCTAGAAGGCAGAGTTGTGGGCCCAAGGGGTGAAGAGATAACTCACAGAGGATTATTCCCAGTCCTTGCATCCTAATGGAATTTACCCCGTTGACTTTTTTTTTAAGTGCTATGGACTGGTGGCCCCCTTTTCCTTCCATTCTTCTCCCATTTGGAATAAGAATGTTATAGAACTGTTATCCTATGCCTGTCCTGCCATTGCGTTTTGGAAGCAGATGCTGTGCTTTCTAATTTCACAGGTCTGTAGATGGAGAGAGCTTTTGTTTCAGGAGGATCACACCCAGAGTGTCACCTATACCTGATTAGATGATGAAATTTCGGAACTTGGGGGCTGACGATATTTAGATGAGATCTTTTTTTACATGAGTTGATGCTTTAACTGGTTGAGAAATTTGGGGATGTCAGGATAGAGTGAAGGTATTCTGCATGTGGAACAGATGTGACTCTTTAGGGACCAGTGGGCAATCTGTGATACGTTATAAAATGTGCTTCCCAAAGATACATCCCAGTTCCTGGAGCCTGTGGATGTAAGTTTATATGGGAAAATTTTTAAAAAGAAAGGTCTCTGCATATGTAATTACATTAAGGGTCTTGATGAGGAGATGATCCTGAATTACCCAGGTGGTCCTAAATGCAATCACATGTTATCCCAAAAAGAGGAAGGCAGAGGGAGATTTGAACACACAGAGGAGAGAAGGCAACATGAAGATGGAGCAGAGAGGTTTAGAGATGCTGGCCCTGAAGGCTGGAGTGATGAACTACAAGCCGAGGACTCCCGGCAGCCACCAGACACTGGAGGGGACCAGGAACAGATTCCCCCTTATGCCCCTGGAGGGGGTGTGGCCCTGCCAACACCTTGGTTTCAGCCCAGTAAAACTGATTTTGAACTTCTGGGCTCCAGAACTGTGAGATGATAAATCTGTGTTGTTCTAACCCACCAAGTTTGTGGTAATATGTTATCGCAGCCACAGGAAACCAATACAGACTCTATGGAAAACAAAGATGAAAAAGTTATGACGCTCCCTCAAAATGCTCAGAACCTGTAGAAGATGGATAGTCAGATAACTCTACCCCAGAACTGGCAACAATAAAGACACAAACAAAGTGTGAAGGACTTGGGAAGGTTCTTTGGGTCGAGAGGATGCACGGAGAGCAGGGTATGTGAAGTGAGCAGGAGAATGGAGGCAGGGAAATAGAGAGGACGGTGCTCCACATGGAAGAGCCGTGAGATCCACGGTGCTGAGAAACGGTACAGCAGGACCAAAGCTGGCTAAGAGGGAAAATTAGGATGCTGTAGCAAGCATCCTCTTCAAGGTGTTCTAGTGACCCTCAAATCCTGCTTTATGTGAGACGTGGGAGAACTATAAAAAGACTGAAAACCACTGGTTGTTTTGTTTTCTGGTCTACTCCCCACCCCTGAACTTGACGTTGGGGGAAAAAAAGACACTTCCCAAGAACACACAAGCAGAGACAAAGAAAGGCAGTATAGCCTAGTATAGTATAGTATAGTATAGTATAGTGTAGCATAGCATAGCATAGCATAGCATAGGATAGGATAGGATAGGATAGGATAGGATAGGATAGCATAGCATAGCATAGGATAGGATAGGACAGGATAGCATAGCATAGCATAGCATAGGATAGGATAGGATAGGATAGCATAGCATAGCATAGCATAGCATAGCATAGGATAGGATAGCATAGCATAGCATAGCATAGCATAGGATAGGATAGCATAGCATAGCATAGCATAGCATAGCATAGCACAGGATAGGATAGGATAGGATAGCATAGCATAGCATAGGATAGGATAGGACAGGATAGCATAGCATAGCATAGCATAGGATAGGATAGGATAGGATAGCATAGCATAGCATAGCATAGCATAGCATAGCATAGGATAGGATAGCATAGCATAGCATAGCATAGCATAGGATAGGATAGCATAGCATAGCATAGCATAGCATAGCATAGGGTAGGATAGGATAGGATAGCATAGCATAGCATAGCATAGCATAGCATAGCATAGCATAGCATAGCATAGGATAGGATAGGATAGGCTAGCATAGCATAGCATAGCATAGCATAGTATAGTATAGTATAGTTAAAGTAAGGGTGTTGGCATCTGATAGAAGTGCCTCTATGCGTCCACAGATAAGTTACTGGACCTTTCTGAGTTCAGCTTAACCAAGGGAGGTAAGAGTATCTGCCTTGCCCAGGTATTAAGACAATTAGCTAATGTTCGCCACACACCTACGCAGCCCCTTGAACTTAACCCAGTACTCAGTAATGGTAAGTAAGAGAGAAAGTCAGGACTCCCACCTAGACTCTTCCACTGTGAGGCTAGAAAATTATGTTCAAGTCAGAATGCGAAGTTCCTGAATGACCCGCCAAGGGTTCTGGACTTTATGAGATGAGCTGGAATCCACAGAAAGGCTTTCAAGTATGGAACACCACCACCGTTTCTGTGTTCTAGACAGATGGCCGTCTGGGAGTGGAAACATGAGTCAGAAGGGAGCCAGTCTGGACCCTGCTGCCAGAGGTTCCGGGGAGGAGATAACGAAGCCCTGATTAACGGCGGACATAGTACAAGAAGGCTATTTTCAAATCCCGTGCCTTGCTGACCTGAGACGATTTTTGAGGAGGCAGAAGAGTGGCCGCGCACATTTGATGACTCAGCCGCAGAAAGACGCTGCAGGCGTGTTTGTGCTGGGGAAGAGCTGGGGGCAGCCTAACTATGCCGGGCTACTCCAGAAAGGACATGTGAGCTTGGCATCTCTTCTGAGGGAGCTGATTATGAAATGCCACAGTGTTCAATGGCCGGGAATGTGTGCAATGTTTACAAAGCTTGCCTTTCATGACTTCTAAGGATCTGGACGGCCAGCTGCACATGTCCCCCCAAGAGGCATGCACTCTTGTGCACGGATAGGCCAGCGGCAACATGCAGGTCCCTAATCTGTTCCTTTGAGAGTAGAGACAAACATGTTCTCAGCACATGTGTACATCCTCCCTGGGGTGACCAAGAATCCATAATGTCACACTGTGCTTCGCAACTAAGCAGAAGCGCAGAAATCCACATGCAGCGAGCCACGTTCTGGAAAACAACTGAAATGCAGTATTTTTATGAAATGTTCATCCGTCTGGAATTGTGAGATATGATGTTCTGACCCATAATCTAAGGTGGTGGCCACTTAAGCTGCCTTCCCTATGAAACGAAACAGTGTTAGCTTGAAGAAAAATGGAAGGGAAGGGAACCACGGGGTTCAAAGAGTAAATATCTGTCCGCCTTCCCCTCCTGCTCCTCTAGCTATTTTCAGGTTTGTCTCCTGCACTGTGTTATCCGGGGCTTTAGGGAAGCTCATTTTAAATCATCCAAAACCAGTGTCTTCAAATCCTCTCTCTTAAAGAAGTCACTGCATCCTGGGAGCCTCACCACTAACTCCTCATGCCTGACAGTCACCTTGAACTTGTCTTTGTTGAGTTTCTGCTCATTATTCACTCTTGTACAATTTAGATAGTGAGAGGCTGTAGCTGATATCTGTGTCCTATTTCCATTTGGGTAACACATACCTAACCTAACTGCAACTTAGCAAAAAAAAATATAGATAGATAAATAGACACATACATATATGTATATGCATATATAAATACATATATATGTAACGTTGCTAAATTGTGGTATATACACACACACACACATATACATATATACATATATATATATATATATATATATATATATATATGTATATATATATAAAGTTTATATATATAAAACTCCTAACCCGAGGTACATAGATGAGCTTTGTTTCCTGGAGAAAAAGATCATCATGATGAGGTTCTTAAAAATAGTGTGTAACTCCCAAAGGCTGACCTTTCCCTCTTTTTCTCCTCCCTCTCCTTCTCCCTTATGCCCCCTCCTTTGTGCTCTCCCCCTTCTCTCCTCTTCCTCACCGTCTTCCTCAACACAGCCACCCTCCTCAATTTCCCCTACACTCGAGCTTTTAGAGCGAATCGGGCTGTGCCCGCGGGGCTCTGGGACAGAACACTCTGCCCCCTGAACTTCACTGCTTCTTAGGCCAAGTTAAGTGAGTTCTCAGTGTGTCTGACTCTGGAGGGAGGACCAGCAGTTTAAGCGGGGAAGATGCCGAGAGGCGCTGGTCTATCACAAGCACTACGTTTGCCCCCTTTGCGCAGAGAAAGTCAAGTGGAGACTGACTCCCTAAGAGCATTTCTCACTGTGTTTCCACTACAGACAAAGCCCCGGGAGACAGGAGAAAGAACTGTACTTTCCTTCCTCTCCTGCCCTGGCCTCTGTGAGACTAAGCCAACCATCCATGAGAACGTGGACGGCCAGAGGTCCCACCTCGATCTTCACAATATTGGAATCATGTCCGATGACTGAGGTCAGCTCTGAAATGACTGAACATCAGTGCGTGGAGGGGGTGGGGAGAAACTTGATTCCACGAGTGTAGCGGGTCCCGCTGGATCAGGAGGTTCCCTGGGGTTCACTCTGCTTGACCACTTATCAGCTTTTCCCTCGGCTGCTCTGTGACCCTCCACCTCCCACATTAATAAAATGAGGCATCTCACTAAATGACTCTGCAGGGTTTTTCCAGGTCCAGCCCTCAGGGTGAGGGCATTCCTGGAAGAATCAGGGGTTCACTGTGACCTTCTATCTCTTCTTCTCCCAGGCTCCCCACGACCACATGTTCCATATGCCAGCTTCCAAGCCACACCTCCTACGGCTTCCCTGTAAGTGTAAGCTTCCTACGGCTTCTCTTTCCAACTCCCACCTGCCCCCCTTTTTCTCAAGCCCCTGCACTTTCCATTCCAGAGCCCAACCCATCCTCCCTGGCATCCACTCCCACAAATGCACAGGAGAAGGAGAGCCTTGGCCTTCTGTTCCTTTGTGTTAAGTCACTCCATGGAGTTTTTTCTTTTTCAATAAAGGGCTTCATTTCTACTGACTTGCAAAGACCACACATTTCAAATGCAGCCAAAACAAATCAATGTCACATGAGCCAAATAAATCCTTCTAAGGACTCCAGAGAGCTAATGATTCTGTAGTCTTCTCACTCTCTATATTTGGGTTAGGGCTGGTTACATCCTATGTGATCACAAGAATATCTAAAATATTAAGTTGCTATGTAAAATATGTATGTCCAGAATACATTTTTGGAGGGAGAAGCCTTTTTGAAAGATGTCCCTCACTGCATATGTATCCCATTTCACTCTTTATTCCTCCAAGTCACACCATGGTCTTCAGCCATATTCTTGAGAAGCTTGATTCTTAAGAAAGTTGGTTTTTAAAAAATCCACATTTATTAGACATTCAGAACTGGACCATTAAAATCGTTGCCATAGAATGAGACTAAGGGATTTTGCTTTGCTGTTTGGAACTAGCTGGCTAGCACCTGCCAAATCTATTCTTGGCTTTGTTTTTCATGATTAGCCCCCTCACTTTTCCCAGCTCAAAAATATAAAAACAAACAGATAAAAATTACTATGTGACAGTGCTCCTCTTCCACGCCCTGCTGGAACATCCTGAGGCAGGTTTACTGTTACTGACCTCAGGGTAATGATTTTTTGCACCTGGGGTGGTAAATCACTTCCAGGTGAGGCAAAACCAGATGGCCTCAACTTTCCTGGAGTTGATTAAGATGATTGTACCTGCTTCAGAAAACTACCAATCAAACACCAGGGTTTGATTTACCATGGTAACATCTCAGCCAGTGGCTTCTGCCCTGCTAGCGGAAGATGTTGAATCTACCAGTTAAAACTAGCAAGTGAAACCCCCTATCTGATACACACACACATGCTCACATCACATTATTCTAAGTGCTTGCAAAGAGCCAGCTGCTGCTGAACAAAAGGAAAATTTTTTACAATTATTTGAAAATGGAGCTCCTACCTGGTGACACATAGAACAATAAAGCCGGCTTGCAACCCTCCTGGCACCATCTACCACCACACAAATACAGACGATGCTTGAACTGTGTAATTGCCTTGGGTCTCTTGTGACATTCATATCCATTTGGCAAGGGTACCCAATAACATAGGAGGAGGGCAATTTTCTCACTTATGAGTTATCAAATGTCTCCAAAGTTGGGCATATGCATTCAGTATTCTGTTATTATCAGATGCTATTAGATCACCATGCATTTTCAGTCTCTGGTTTATAATTCAATACAATTCAATTTATTTCTGTTCAATTCAATTTGATTCCATCTACTTCAATTTAATTCAATATATTCATTAACCACATACTCTATTAGTTACAAGCTGGTATGAAAATTAAACACAACCCCTCCCCACGAGGAACTTAAAATAATTGATCAGTCAGAGTTTAAGAGACTTATATGACTGCATCCTGAAGCATGCTAAACATTAGTGAGTGTAACACCGAAGGTGTGGGGAAGGACTTTTAGATGACTGTGATATACTGGCCATTCTTTTAAAATGTTCATCAAAAATATGCCAAGGCTAAGCAAAATATTACTCATGTGTGACACAAAATAGCTGATCCTGCTATGAGATGCTTTACTTTACGTATATTTGCTTATGAACTTATTGATGGTTATCTGGATTTTACAGGAAAAACTGCAGCTAGAATGAAGATGTTTTGAAAGACAAAGGAAAAGAAGAAACAGGAAAAAACATCGTGCTGCCACATGACTATATCTTCAATGCAGCATTAACAGTAAAAGAAATAAAAATCTAGCAGCATTTAAGTGTTCATTCACAAATGCCACCTTAAAATCACTTAGATCTTCATTATTTTTTCAACATAGCAAACGTGTTTGCTTTTGCAGATGCTCTAACACAAATATTCACTTTCCAGACCAATAAAAATAGCCATCGTGTGCAGTTATGACCACTAACACCATCTGTAGACACGTAAAATCAGAAAAGATTAGTCACACCATGTGAAGCAGGCAATGCACCAATTTCTAAATTATTCTTCAACCTCAGGTCTAGACACTCATGGAAGGAAAACGCTAGCAGCCACAGTTGGCACAAGAGATTGTATATTCCTAAGGGAACCCGACGTAGTGAGCTACTCCCTCGACTGGAAGTCAAAGTCCTCCTTTGGTTTCTATGAACAGTTTCCACCACCCATGTGACGGGGTGAAATGTTTTCTGCGTTGCTCCACATTTCTGCATTTACTTTCATAAATTTACTGGCTTATCAGTGGCAAAAAGCTCTCTCTCCCCACCTTACATGAGTGAAGGACAGCAGTTCAAAGATCTTACTTTATTTTAATGCCCTGTCCCATTAAACGTGAACACCACCTTCACCCCCGGCACATTAGCATTTAAAATTTAGGGACCTCTCACTCTAGGCTAGACTCACTTAGGGAAGCAAGAATTAGGAAGTCAAAGTCTCCCTTGTCTGCGCTTTCTTAGGTCGTCAGCTCTGAATGCACCGGGTATACCAAGCCTCACACACAGCTTATCGCCAGACCCCAACAAGGAGGAAACTTGTCATAAGACACTCAGGTGCATAAGAACACAGGAGAACACCAGGATGGGCAGCAGCCTGAGCTGCGGGATATGCTGCATCTTCGGGAAGATGTTAAAGCCAAGGTGGGGTCCTGAGAAGCGGCAGGACTGGGTTTTAGCCTGGGCGGGCAGCCCTGCCCCCGAACCAGCAGTGGCCCGCGTCTCACGGAGCAGGGAGCCGCACCCTGCAGCCATAGTCCTGCAGCTCTGGGCCGCTGAGAGGAGGCCTGGAGGTGCTAGGAGGCTCCTGTCAGGGGATCGTGGATGCTTATGGGCATCCGGAGGAGACTCTGACCTGGAAAACAGATGCATCCAGCTGGCAGCACTGCCGGACGGGCTCCTGAGCACCCAGCAAGGAATAGAGGCCGCGAGGAAACGTGCAGCCTTGGGTGCAGCCCACAAAGGGAGCTGGGAAGCCTGGGGAGGGAAGGGAGTAAGAAGGTGGGGACCCTTGGCACGAACAGGAAATAACCCAGACCCTCAGGCTGAGGTGGCGCTCATGCAGAGACTCCAAGGGCTCAGACACCGATTACCATGGGAACCAGTCCCAGAGCATCTGCCCTGGGGCACGTGCGGAGGCTCTGTTGTTGTGGACATTGGCTTGGGAGGTGAGGTCTGGCTCGCCAGCTCAGGGGCTAGTAGCCACGAGATCCGAATTCTCGTCCAGTTGGGGCCACCAAGTTGCTGGGAGAGTCACATATGTCTGCCCTGAGTGTCTCCATCTCTACCGTAAGATGTAAAGCGATCTCACCTGATCACACCCCTGCTGCCCCTTCTGTGCCTCCAAGAAGGGTAAGCGCCCGTCCTGGCCGGCTCAGGCTGCACAACAAATATCACAGACCAGGTGGAACACAAATGTATTTTCTCACCCTTCTGAGCTCAGGCACCAGGATGGTCAGTTCTGGGGAGAATCCTCTTCTCTCCGTGTCCTCACAGGGCCTTTCCTCAGCGTATCCAGGTGGAGAAAAATCTGTCTCTCTTCCTCTTCTTAAAAGGCCAACAATCCTATCAGATCAGAACCCACCCTCATGACCTCGTTTACCCTGAATCACATCTTCAAAGTTCTGTCTCTAAATATAGTCACGCTGGGGGCTTAGCCCAACTGGGGCTTCAACATATGAATCTGGAGGGGCACAGTTCAGTCTATTACGCCCCCAAAGCCAGCAAAGCCGGCTCCAGTGTCTCCCTCCTGCTTCGCGGAGGCCCGGCTTTCAAGGCCTCAAATGCTGAGTCTCAGAGGCAGCCGTGAGGAGGGCTGGCCATGAGGAGAAGAGGGTCCGGAAGCTCCGTGCAGTCAGGCCCATGTCCCTACAGGGCAAGCCAGCCCATGTCTACGAAGAAGCCAGAACTGGGCAGAAGTCAACTGGACAAATAAATGGAAGTTGGAGATCAAGGGCCTGATTCTGGACCACACTGACTGTGCGGAGGGATGCTGATGGTCCAGGCAGGAATGCAAGGAGGTAGGAAAAGCACCAGCTCGGGAGAAAGGTGTGCTCCATACACGTATATGTTATCATGTGTAGGTTATCTGTATTATACATCTTACATTATTAACCTAGGAATGATCAGCGTAAAACTTTTGTGAAAGGCGTCCTGAGGAAGAGTTTGTGTTCCTCACACCACCAGCACACTTAATTTTCCCCTCACTCTATCTTCACGATACCTATTGCATGAATTGTGCAGAATGTTGGCTTGATTTCATCCAGCATAGAGCAAGTATCACTGGGCATACTGCCTCTTTCATTTGCGAGGCACTGATGGCACCTATGTGACCGGTGACAGGGGTCAAAGAATGTGATCCAGGTCGTAGGCAGTGAAGCCCTGTTTTGATGATATTCTGGGAATTAGCATGTCTCAGACCCAGAGAAGGAGGTAACTCCTAGTTCTACATGGCTTACTACAGTCTTCCCTGCCTGTCCAAACCCCCTGCCCCAGTCAAAACCCATGAGAACTTGCATAATCCCTAAATGATATAAAGCAGAGCGAAGCAAGCACCGCGGAGGGAGGCTACAGACCAGGGTCCGGGTGGGCAAGTGCTCCTGCCAAGAGGGGGATGAGGTCTGCAGAAGGTCTGAAGGCGAGCGGCGTTACTTACTCCGCCATAGTGCGAGCAGCCAGACTGACGAATCTCTGTGCCGAGCAGCAAGGCCAGGCGCGTCTCACTCATTGTTAGAGGAGCGAGGATGGAGATCAGGTCCACCCCGCAGCGCAGAACTCCCGACGCTGGTGATTTTGGGAGGGTCAGAGACCAACCACACGAGGCCTAGGGGCACTGCCCCTCCTCCCCCACTCCCACTGAATTCCGTGCACATCCCACGAGGGGCACTCGTCCCACCTCCTCACAAAGGACGCACAGAGTCACCTGCCAGGAGGGGTAATGGGCGTCCGCTGTTACAAAGATAAGTGTTCTTTCAGGAATCACCAAACAGTTCACAAAGACCAATACCATGAAAATCAAATGAAGAAACAAAAGATGCTCAACAGACAGGAAAACTTAAGATGAATTAGAGAATAGGATTTTATAAGTCAGTTTCATATCAATGGAAAGGTTTTAAAAAAGCATTGCACTCATAAACAAGACCAGGAATGATGAGATAAGCACAGAGGGTTATGGAAAAAGAAAAAAAAAAATTAGACATCTTGGAATTGAGAAGCAAGCACATGGGGATTCTAGGCATACTTTAAAATGAGTGAAGTAAGTCAGACAGAGAAGGACAAATATCGTATGATATCGCATATATGTGGAATCTAAAAAAATGGTACAAATGAGCTTATTTACAAAACACCAATAGAGTCACAGAAGTAGAAAACAATCTTATCGTTACCAGGGGGGAATGGGGGGAGGGATAAATTGGGAGATTGGGACTGACGTATACACACTATTATATATAAAAGAGATAACTGGACTTCCCTGGTGGCGCAGTGGTTAAGAATCCGCCTGCCAATACAGGGGAGATGGGTTCGAGCCCTGGTCCGGGAAGATCCCACATCCTGCGGAGCAACTAAGGCCGGGCGCCACAACTACTAAGCCTGCTCTCTACAGCCTGCGAGCCACAACTACTGAGCCCACACGCCACAACTACTGAAGCCCATGTGCCACAACTACTGAAGCCTGCATGCCTAGAGCCCATGCTTGGCAACAAGAGAAGCCACCACAATGAGAAGCCCGCACACCGCAACGAACAGTAGCCCCTGCTCACCACAACTAGAGAAATCCCATGCACAGCAACGAAGACCCAATGAAGCCAAAAATTAATTAATTAATTAATTAATTTTAAAAAATAGATGACTCATAAGGACCTACTGTATAGCACAGGGAAGTCTACTCAATACTCTGTAATGACCTATATGGGAAAGAATCTAAAAAAGAGTGGATACATGTATATGTATAACTGATTTGCTTTACTGTACACCTGAAACTAACACAACATTGTAAATCAACTATACTCCAATAAAATTTTTTTAAAAATTCAATTAAACTGTCTATTAAGGATCTACTCTATAGGCACAGTGGCCCTGTATGAAAATCAGTGTCAGAAGCATCGCCCCGCCAGAGGTGATCCAGAAGGAGAGCATGTTTAAGGGGAAACATGAAGCCCTAGCAGGATCTAGAAGGAGTGAGGAGACGAAGAGGCAGTATTTGGAGACAGGGCAGCAAACAGTGGAGATTTCATGTTGAGAGAAGTAGAAGAAATGGCAGGCACTTTTTTTTTTTTCAGGAATGTTTTCCTAAAAACTGGACAACTGAGAAGACATTACTAAAATTCTTGAAAATAAAACACATAGCTTAGTCCAGTCCATGAAGTAGGAAACCTGCGGAGCTGTATGGTAAACGGGTGACACGATAAGGGACGACTGTGATATCAGGACACAGAAATCATTCGTTGGGGCAGGGAAAGGGGACGGGGGACAGGCGAGAGATGCGTGCACGGCCACAGGACACGGCTAAACACACGTGTGGGAGCAAGAGACACTGGAGTTAGGTCTGCCTTCCCAGAAACCTAAAAAAAGACCACACGATCCCCAAATGCACCGTTTATTTTAGGCTTAATCTTTGACAACACGCACTGCGCTGTGTGTGTTTTCTTTCCTTGTTCTTTCCCTTCACAACTGAACGCACAGAGTCAGACAGCTCAAGCGTGATTAGCATGGGATGGCGGCCAAGCACCTGCTTTCTGTGCCCGCTTAACGGTTTCCATCTTCCCCTCCATCGTGTTGCGTTTATGAAACCCAAGCTTCTTATCACCAGCATCAGCACTTCCATTTTTTGGTGAAGGAAGAACGATGTGATAAAATATCCAAACAACTGTACAAACTGCTATACTGACAAAGCAGGGGACACTTCTGATACTAAGTTACAAAGCAGGCAACACTTCTGATACTAAGTTGCTGGCTGGCAACTTAGTTTCAGGGCAAAAGGTGAGCATGCAAAGGTGGAGGATCCCCTGTGTAGGTGTAAGAACTTGGCTAACAATGAGATTGGGGCCCATCCAATGAAGAAATGACAGAACACACTGACTTATCCAATAATGAGAAAAGCAGGTCAAGAGTGAGATTAACCTCGCTGTTCAAGGACAGGACGTTCCCTACGTCCAGGAATGTCTGCTTCGCCTCTCCTCCCCTCCACCCTTGTGGTCCTCCCGTCCTTTACTCATGCACCCACTAGCCCATCCTCTGTGTTAGCTTGCCTTCCATATGCACTGTTGATCCTGCCCTCGTGGAGCTTCTTACACTTTCGTGGGGAAGAACAGATACCAAACAGTGTACAACGGTGACTATCACGATTGCTTTTTAGTAGAATATTCTCTGTCAGTGAAACCCTACATTGAAAATTCATCAAGCTATAAAACTGAGCTGCTCCTTTGGGGTCGAGGTGGGAGAATGTGTAGGAACCTTGGATTGCAGTGCAGGACTCACTCGTTCTCATCCCATCGCTATGATCTCTCTCTTCTTCCCTCTTCTCTCTCTCCCTTTTAAATTGCAAAGTTGGCGACAGGGTACAGTTTGGTCATGCTTTCTATTTGTTGAATAAAATAAAAATAAACATCAATATTTAAGATTTTTAATTATAAAAGAGAAGTGTGTCATATTTCTCCGTCCCCTGCAAGGGTAGATTCATAAATAAAAACATGCTCTCAGATTTCTCGCTGCCGTGCACCTCTCCCCTTTCTTCCTCCGTTCTGAAAGCACAGCTGCCCTTGTGCTCAGCATGGAAGACCTCCTGCTCCTGTGGCCTTCTTGGAAGACCTACCACACAATTACAGTGAGGACCAGCTTTACTGAGCACCTTCTGTGTTTCAGGTCCTGTGCTGTGATGCTGAGATACAAGAGTGCCGAGGATGGATTACGATTGCGATCAAAGATTCAGAGAGGTCAAGTAACTGGGCCAAGGCCACCCGGCTCCTGGTTGGAAGAGATGGGATTCAAACCCAGATCCGCCGGGGTCTTAGGTCCACCTGCTTCTGCCTTGTTACCTCTGTGCCACTCTGCTGTGCCTCTGTCACTGTCCCTCTGCGTCTCTCTCTCTCTCTCTCTCACACACACACACTCTTCCTCTTTGCTTGGAAATACCCACTCCTGGCGTGGAGCACTTGGAAGGTACACGTGGACTTTCCTTCTCCCGCCAGCCTGCCACCCCAGGCTGCCTGCTGCTCCTGATGCCACCGCACCAGCAGTGCCAAAGAGCTGTTTTTCTTCCACTCTAATAAACATTTTCTATTCACTTGTGAGTCAGTGTGTTTGTTTATCTGATGGGCCCCTACTATGTGAGGATGCCCAGAAAACGCGTTAACCCCTCCCAGGCTACGGCTCTCCAGAAACGAGCTCTCCCCGTGCCAGCCTCGGCCCCAGACACACGGCTCCCCTGTGCTCAGACGCAGCCCTGGGGGAAAGAAGGTGTCTTTGAGAGGAGACTTGGAGGTGAGCAGGGTGAGGGCATAAACGGAACATCTGCTTTCATTATCTGAAAACAAATTTAGTGCCAATAAAAGGTGTTCAAGTGAGAAGATTGAGGATGGAAATTGACAGTCAAAGACACAGCCATACCTGATCCCACCTCCATGCCCACCTTGTCTCATCCTTTGCACGGGACGCACTCCATTCTGCCGCTCAGCAGGGAACTCGGACCCTCTCTGGTTTCACTCGCTGGTCCTGCCAGCTTTTCTCCAACCTTCGTAATGCCAAATAACACTGTTTTAAGCGTTTTATAAAAACTCACTCATTCAACCTTCACGAGGGTCCTATGAGGCACAGAGAGGTTAAATGACTTGATCGAGGTCACACAGCTAGTGAGTGAGGGATCCAGAGTTGAACCCAGGGAGCTAGCCACATGCGATGCTGGTTATTGACCAAAGGACACTTATTTTTAGACATAGTCTGAGGCCTATGAGCCAATCGATGGGAGATTTAAATTTCTTTCTAAATACATTAATGAGAAAAGATCTGACATAGTGGCTGTGTCCCGTCCTCTGCAGTCAGTGACTTTTTTGCTGTGTGACCTTGGGTTAGTTATTGGATCTCTAAAAGCCTTGACCTCCTTACCTCCTAAATGGGGGTGATGGTGACATGCTGTGGAGGTCGAAGGAGGGGATAATGTGCCCTAAATGGTACCTCACTAATTACTGTGGATGCTCATCATTGGATATGCAATGACATGGGCAGGGCTTTTTAGAGGACTGACGTGAAACCAAACCAAACCAAACCAAATCCACACAGACAGCACTTTGATTCGGTGTGGATTTCAGCTCCTGACAACCACTGTTACGTCTGCCTTGCCAGCAGAGAACTGCATCCCTACATGTCCACAGCAGTTACATTCCCTAAAGGAGCATCTCCCGCCGTGGGCAGAGAACCTTAAAAGATACCCTCTGAGCTCTTGAGGCTCTGCCCACGTCCACCCCACACCGTCTACCAAACCCCTGGCCCAAGCCCTTTGACGCCCTCGTCAGGGACACCTGCCTCTGTTGCTCTCCTCCTCCAGCACCGCGGTCCTGAATGCCATCCCAGCAGGAAGGGCAGAACTATTTAGCTAAGTTTGTTATAAACTACACAAACCTCTCCTTAAAGGACTAACTTCAGAAGAGTCACCAGGACTCCCTGAAGAGATTTATTTATTCCACTCAAGGTAGATTGGTGACGGCCCTCAGTCTCCAGCGGGTCCTAAGCTGGAGTGGCTCCCCCCGCCGCCAGCTGTTTCCAACTCAGCCCACTGCACCGCGGGTCCAGGTAGAATAGTCTACTCCTGACCAGTCTGCAGTCACCAGCACAATCAAAGTCACGCTGGCATCCCTCTGACGCATCGCAGACTAGCCGCCTCCATCCATTTCCCTCATGTGAACACGACCACTTTCACCTTCCCATCTTGAAGGAATACTCTGAGTACACACGACATAATAAACACAAAGTTGCTCTGAGATCTTCAGAGAAAGGATTTCACATCGAAGTGTATTCAGCATCATTTGGCTGTTTTCAGTGACTACGACTCTTAAGTTGGAATCACCCATTTTCATGCATAGGCGGTGTAGATAAATGGCTTTGTAACTAAATTTACAGATTTGCTTAAAGAAAAAAGAAGTCACGGCTGTAAGGTGATAATCCCGAATCTTCTACGGAGTGCACACAGTTATATATCAAATCCAGGCCCGGTGTAGAGCAGGAGGCCAAGGCCACTATTTTACTTTACTTTGTTTTTTTTAAGTTTTATTTCTTGGTTGAATTTTGTTTGGTAACCCTATCATTGCTATTGTAAACAGACCCCAAGATTCAGTGCAGCTACTCTGGTGAGGAGTTGACAGCTGCCTCTGGAGGAGAACCCACCAATTAGGGTAATCAGCCCAAGGAAAAGAAAGAACATGTAGTAAGTGCATTCTGTTTTAGGGAACACCTGGGCAGCTTTAGAGACGATGAATCCTCCATTTGAGGTTTTAAGGCAAGTGTTTGCTTAATTTTGCAAGAATTTTATTTGGAAGGCTGGGGTCGGGGAGGAGAGAGTATTTCTTCTTTGTTTGTTTCATGATATTTCACACTTAGAAGGTCAGCCTCCTGCCCTCACAAACCCCCTCTCCCTCCCCACTTCCCAACTGAACATCTATAGATTGGTCCAGAATCCCAGAACCCTTTGCTGTCGCACTGAGAGTGGGACTGGAAAGTGACCACCCTACTGGAATTCCTTTGTTTTGGTGACTAGATTATCTTTATCCTTGGCCTTGGCAGGGTAAGAAAAGCCACCCTAAGAGTTAACAAGACCTGGATCTAGCGCCTGGATCTGTCCTTCATTTTTGTGTCCTGTCCCCATTTTGAGCACCAGGAGAGCGAACCTTTTAAGGGGTCAGGCTCTGGCGGCACTATGCCTTGGACCAAATCTCGTCTCCACCACTTAGTGGGTGGGGGATCTTGGGGACGAGAGCAGCCTCTAAAGTCTGAGCTTCTCCACTGGTAAACGAGGAACATGGCAGCGACTCCGTCCCAGGGCCAGTGCAAGCATCAACTTAAATCACGCATGCCCAGTGTTTATCTGATAAGTATTTTTGTTGCAATTGATATACCATTGCCATTAGTGATTTCCATCAAATGCAATACAAGTACCATAGAAAACTATCAAACGCCGTACAAATAAGACGGATAACGCTACAAAAGCAGTATTGTTATTATTTTAATTTTTATTACTTCGCTCTTGCTTTGGGTCTATCTTGGAGGTGACAAGAGACATCCTGAGAAGAGGAATCACAGATCCCTCCTTTTACTTACGTGAGGCTTTGAAATACCTAACGTGGTGGTTGAGAAATACACATTTGCAAAACATTAGTACAAGTTTACATGAGAATTTACACACGCAGACTCACTGAGCCTGGAAAATAAGATTGTAAAGAGAGAGAATTAATTCTGCTCTTCTTCCTGCCTTGTAGAAAGAGGGGAAGGAGGGAGCCTCGAAATCAAATAACATTTCCTTCAAACATGAAACCTGGAGTGAATAAGCGATTGACTTTTCCATTTGGTGCCTTAATTCCTGTCCGTCAGATTTCCTGTCACTTCTTGCCTGGAAATGTTACTATCTATCACTCTTCTGGAATGAGCCAGACTAGGTACATCTCTCTGAATCTCACTCTCCCTCTCTGGTTCCCTGATAAGCCTGGCAGAGCTGGGGGCTGTTGACAAGATTCACATTTTCACCCGATAAAGTACCATTTACACTACAAACGCCAAAGAGTGGTGGTGGGGTGCACACTCAAACACAAGTCTCCAAGGGGGAAAACAAGTCAGGACGCCCAAACTTAGAGAGAAGGCTGGTATCCAAAAGAGAAAGCAGGGGAGGGAGGAAGGGATGAGGGAGGGAAGGGGGAGGGTTCCAATTAGCATTCATGCCAGCTCTTACTCAGTAAAAGAGGGGATCATAGCTTTGTGGATTAAGGATTAAGAGCAAATTTGGCTTAGTGACTATTCCTCCTCTGGATAAATGTCTGTTGAGGATTTAGAAAACATTTTTTCTAAACCAGTTGGATATTTTCTTAACATGCCAATATTTTTATTTTTTCTTTAATAATTACATCAACTTCTATAAACAAAGCCTGATTTTTTCACATTTTCAGGGTGAAATCTCCCACACCGATTTAATTGATCCTCTTGCCCCCCAACCTCTCTGCAGCCCGGGAGATGAGCACCCGGCCACTGGGAGCAATCATCCGGTGACCCCCACCAGCGAGGTCAGCGCATCACTCCACCGGCCTCCACAGCGCTGCATCCAGTCTGCAGGGATCACAGTGCAATAAGCTGCCCGCATTCCTGAATGCCCAACAATCATTTCTGAAATAGACTCAGCACTTGAGAAAGCTTTTACATGGCTTTGCCCCTCGCCTTCTGGATCAAGACGGTAGATGGAGTGGCTGGGGGAACAACGGGGGTGGCCGGGGCTTAGCGGGGACTCTTCCCGCGAGGATGCTCAGGGGAGAGTGGGACGCCTGGAGCCCTGTGCCCGTCCTGCCTGCAGCTCCTCAGCCCCCTCCACCAAGGGCTCTGTTCCTCCCGCTCTGGTCTCTCCATCCTCACCCCAGGGACACAAGAGACCAACATCACAGACAAATGATAACCTTAGACAAAAGAACGATATACAGAGGGGTAAGACGGGAGGTCGGCTAATTGTGGCTGCCTCACTTCCTTCCCTTCTGGTCACTCTGGACACAGCATTACCCACAACTCCAGACCCCACACAGACTGAATATATAAGAACACTTAGTAGTTGAGGATGCAGATTCAGGATCCAGAGTCCATGGATCCCTAACTCTGGCCCTGACCCACGTTCACTGTGTAATAACTCCCCAGGGCCTCGGTTTACTCATCTGTAAAATGGAAATAATAATAATACTACCTTCCTTACCGTGTCGGTCTAAGGACTGAATGAGTTAATGTCTGGGAAACACTCAACACTGTGCCTGGCATAAAAGTGTCATTATAATCATCATTATTATTTGCAGATGAATAAAGGTAGGTATCATCTGTATTTTTCTACGACTTAGACTTAGTAGTCACAGGGTTAGGATTTGAACTGACACACATATGACTCCAGAGGGCAAACCCTTAACCAGGAATCAAGACGCCTCTCTTGTCAAAGTTAACCAACCAGCCGGCACCAAGACATCCTTCCCACCCCCCTGACACAGAGCTTGGCTCTGACTCCATTAAGTCCTATTCACAGAGTTCCAAATACCAGTCAGGCACAGTGATGCAGAACAGGGACCAGGCAGTGTAAGTTGCTTACCTATCCATGGGGAGGAAACCCATGTGAATATGAAAAGAGAAACAGCAGGAACAGACACATAAAGACAAAAGGGAAGAGTCCTCCCACAGCCCTTGCAGCCCCCTGTGCTCTACCCTTGAGTCAAAGGGGCCTTTCAGGTACGTGTGCTCAGCTGCTCTGGCCTCGGGATGTTTTGCTCCCTGGTGATGCCGTACCCTCCCCTTTGCCTAACCACCCCCTCTCCATCCTTGCAGGGCCTGATGAAATGGCTCTTCTTCGTGGAGCTTCTGGCCTCTGCAGTCTAGGCTTTGCTGCCCGTAAGCCCTCCCACTGCACACACTTCCCTTGAAGCCCAGCTCGCAACTGTAAGCACTTATTTGTGTAATGTTGTATTCATGTCCGGCTCCTCACTTGAGAATAACATCCATGAAGGCGGGGCGGTTTCACTATTGCTCTGACCACACACACAGTGTCTGGTATGCAAAGAAAGGATAAATGACAGCATCCCCTCCAGGGACGGAACTGCCTGGCCACTCTCCCGCCCACCCCCGCACCTTCTTTGTCTCCTATGAATCTATTTCGGGAATCTCTGGAGCAGAACACCGCCTGAAGGGCTGGGCTTGTCCCTGCTGGCCGTGGGGACGAACTGTGGAGAACGTTCTGCTGCTGCGGGAGGACAGGGCAAGAGAAGGCAGCTCTTGGAGCCCTGCCAGCGTCAGCCCCGCGCCCTGCATTTCTCTCCAACAGCCCCGACGTGGACACTGGGTCTCCCGCTGCTTGCTCCTGGCTGGATCTTCATCAGCCAACCGGCTGGCCTTCAGGCTTCACACAGCATTACAGTCGAGGATGCCTATGCCTCCCCTCCAGCCTCCCCGCCCTCCCCATTCTCCTGCCAGTGTTTTTTCTCTAAACCCTAAATCACGCAGATGTGTCACACTGCCAGTGGCCTCAGCTAGGTGAACGCCACTGAGCAAATTTCTGATCGCCTTTGGGACAGCCCAACCCAGAAATTCAGAAAAGGTCAGTGGGAAGGCTGGGAGGAAGAACCTGCATCTTTCAAATAACCTGGTGATGAGGCTGGGGATCCCGTGAGCCCTGCTGGACAGCCCACTGAAAGAGACTCAGAAACTCAGAAACAGGGTGTCAGACTCCCCCTAAGCTGGCAGCTCCTGCTCCATCAAGTGGCAGGTACGTCAAACACACAAGAGCTTTAAAGGCTGCCTTCCGACTGAGCTAAACAGAAATGCATGTCCCTCCTGGGTTTGTCCTCTCCCTCCTCCAGTTTCCCCACCGCCCGCCAGCTGAACCCCTCGCTGTGCCCACTTCCCAAGTGAGCCCCACCAGCCATACCACGACCGACAGAAGTAAAACCCGGTCCCAGGCAACCGTGATGGAATGCACATCTCCAGCGGCGCTGACAACCAGCAAGGCTGCAGGTGAAGGGTGCACTCCTCCCACCAACGGTGGCTGCAAGAGAGCCTTTACTGACTTCAGAAGCAATGTTTCAGGGGGGCTTGGTCCTCTGTTCACTGGAAATGCTGCCTCCTGCCTCTTCTTCTTTGCAATCTCCATCCCTGCTCCAGCTCAGCTCTGCTTCCAGGCAGGAGCTTGACTGGATAAAAGGACCCAGCGAACCTTCTCACAAATAGCCAGTCCCAACAGTGGTGGCAGGTGAAGGGGAAAACTTTCACTCTCCTTTCTCCTCGGAAGTGCCCTGTGCCCACGTGACCCCATACGGTCTCTAATTCTGGGCCATCTGCTGATGTCTTCCTCCAGGGGTCACTTGCAAATGTTTTTTTCAGACATACTTTGTGCTCTGATTTTTCTCCTTTTTGTCAGATATGTCTCCGTTGTTTTTTTTGTTTGTTTCTTGTCAGTAGGTCTGTGAGGTGTGTAACCCTAAAGTCAGGAAGGCACATCGTCCTCCAGTTATATTTTCCTTCCATTGCATTTGCTGTGACCTGGTCATACCTGAAAAACTGCATTTCCTTTCTTTTGGGCTCATAATTAACGACAAAATAAAAACAAAAATCTTGAGCCATAATACAGAAGTCCTTCTCTCCTGGGTTAGTTACATGGAGTCTCCTATCGGACATGGGCTGACGCTTCAGACGCCTCTCCCCACCCCCGGCCCCGAGCACAAGCCGGTGGCCGTCATGTGTTTTAACAGCTGTAGCTCTTTGGTTGTGGAGACCACAGTTTTTGTTAGTTCTCTGTGTTGTTGTCACTGTTGTTGTTTGGTTTGCTTTGGTTTCTCTGTTTATCTATTTGAGAATGTCAGGATGCTATTTATGAGACCAGAATGACTTCTGCTGGGTTTCTTGACTCCTGGATCCCTGGACCATTGTCATTGCCACCTGGGCTCCACTGTCCACAAACATCTACCACACTGCTTCCTCACGCCCAGCTTCAGAGGGACTCTGGAATCATGACAAGGAACAAAGAACTCTTTCCCCTCTGATGGGTGAGAAGAACCTGTTCTCTTCCTGTTTCCAGAGTGAAATCAAGCAAAGTTCCACAAGCTTCAGTGGTCCTGCTTTTCACCCCAATAGGCAACACTGGCCCCTCCATTCCCAGCACCAAGGAATGGTGCACCTGTTCCCGGGTTCTGCATGGTGTGGACCCAGAGATCCTTATAGAGCGCGGAAGGTAATCTGGTCTTCCAGAGAGGCCCCTGGGCTCTGCTTGGAGCTGGATGGAGGGGTGAGGGGTGCAGACATGTGGAGGGGGGCATTGCTGCCCCACGAGCATGCCTTCAGACTCGGCAGAAGAGAGGAGGCCTGTGGATTCATCAGGCAGCAGTGTGTTTTGAGACCCTCAGGTTCACCCCGAGACTGCGCTCATCCAAAAGGCAGATAAAGAAGGAATGGCCTCTTCCTCCTAAAAGTTCAAGTATAGCTGAGAAGAGCAGGCGTGGGCATAAACCTAGGTGCACACATACAGGTGCACACAGCTGAGACGAAATAATATGAACTAAATACGAAAGAAAAGCTCGGTCAGCACAAGGAATGAGGGAGTCGGGGCTTCAAGGGCAACCCAGTCACACACTCGAGACAGCACGCAGTTGGTCCACTCAACTTTGACCTCGAGGGAGCTCTCATATGGGTCAAGGGTGGGATGGAGTCCTCAAGCCCACGCTGAGGTGTAGTTCACTGGGAAGGACAGAGTTCTCCCCTCTTGGCCTCAGAACAGTGATGTAAGAAGACAGTGGGGGGCTTCCCTGGTGGCGCAGTGGTTGAGAATCTGCCTGCCAATGCAGGGGACACGGGTTCGAGCCCTGGTCTGGGAAGATCCCACATGCCGCGGAGCAACTAAGCCCGTGAGCCACAACTACTGAGCCTGCGCGTCTGGAGCCTGTGCTCCGCAACAAGAGAGGCCGCGATAGTGAGAGGCCTGCGCACCGCGATGAAGAGTGGCCCCCGCTTGCCGCAACTAGAGAAAGCCCTCGCACAGAAACGAAGACCCAACATAGCCAAAAATAAATAAATGAATAAATAAATAATAATAAAAAAAAAAAGAAGACAGTGGGGTCCGAGGGACGGGACGTCTGTCAAAGACATGAGTCTACCTGAGTAGGTGTACCGTCCAGCTGGTCCGCGGGGGCCAGGAACGGAGCTAGCTGCGGCTAGGGAAGTCGCATCTTCTCAGGAATTTCAGTGATCACGAGGTTCTGGCAGCCTGCCCTAGTTCTGAAGTCTGAGAATTCTGGTTTTGGAAATTTGGAATTGTTGCTTCAAAATGAACAAGAGGGTTTGAGACCAAGCCTTGGAAGGAACAGGAAAATGACATCTGAGGTGGAGACACTGCTGTTTAAAGGCTTGGAGACAATTATGCATAAGGGACATCCAGGAATTAGCATCAGACTGGCCTGGATATGCCCGGTGAAATTTGGCCTCAACACTGAAAGATTATTTAGGTAATTGGATAAGACCCTTCCTGAGCATTCAGTGGCAGAATTGTGTTCATGCTTCCTCAAATGGCTGATGTCCATTTCAGATCCCAATTTATAAGAGCATAGAAGACTGGACTTAGCAAAGGAGATTAAAGGATACTAGATGGATGGATGGATGGATGGATGGATAAATGGATGGATAAATGGATGGATAAATGAATGGATAAATGGATGGATAAGTGGATGGGTAGATGATAGATTGTAGGTAGACAGACAGACAGAGCGAGCCCTTAGCTGCCCTCTCCCCTTCGTGCCACAAACACATGCCTCACACTCTTCTCTCTAAGGATTGCCTGGTCTCCATCCCACATGCTGATCAGGAAGACACAGAGAACACAGGGAGAACCATCTGGGAATGATCTGTTTTCTGTACTCAGCATGTTCCTGGAAACCTGTTGTCCCCAGGAGAACAGGTGAAAGCCTGACACTGTCAAAAAAAGTGGGCAAAGCTTGCTGCTTAATTTTTTATTAACGGTATTAAAATTTCTTTGCCTAAGTCATTAATCATTAGGTCATATGAAAGGCTTATGTTTATTCAGGGAATATAATAGCTCACAGCAGTAAGGATGTATGTTTTCTCATTGGCCAGTGGAAGTGCTGCGCTGTTATAGAGGAATAGATTTTTTTTCTTTTTCTTATTTATTTATTTTTACTTAGAACAGTTAGTTCAATTTAACAAACACTTATTGAATTTTTCTGACAAAGATAAATACTATACAGTCTCTGCTGTAGAAAAGGTCAGAATGATAACAAAAATGACAAAATTTGTCACCATTTCTTGGGCACTTACTAGATGCCAGCCTCTGTGTTAAGCACTCACCACAGGATCTTATTTATCTCATTTAATCCCCAAAACCATACTGTGAAGTAGACACTATTTTTACCCCCATTTTATGGAAAATGAGGGTTGAGTAAGTATGTTGATTAACTAGCCCAAGGTCACGCAGTAAGGATGGTTACAGCCCAGTGGGAAAGACAGACAGCTGCACAGATAAAATTCCATTTCAGTTTCTTAACTTATATAAGCAACTACTTTTCTTACATACATAACAAGCCGTACAGAACCAGGACAGCAGTATTCTCTCACCTTTTTATTTCCCATCCAAACACTGCTGGGGACCCACTGGTAGATGTCCAGAGACAGTGGAAGTTCAGCAGGAGCTCAGAAAAAAAATGCTCAACTCTTCCAGCGAGTCAAAGAAAGTCAGCTGGTGACCCAGGGACGCTGAGGTGCAGGGCTGCCCACTGCACCACAGGGATAGAGAAGATCCCGGAACAGAAAACCTCAACCCCACTGCCACTGACCCACACTGGGCAATGTGGTCTGAGGAAACGCCAGCTCTGACCTAGCAGCACTCAAACTTGGGAGTTAAGTATCCTCCATGCCTTTCTTGTTGAATTGTATTTCAGGAAATGGCGGACTAGCCATAGAATAGAATATTAAGTGGCCACTGAAATCGTGTCTGAACAACAACCGCTCATGTAGAAAATCGTAATATTATGTTTGTAAAATAAGCTAAATATAAGGAAATGCACCAGAAGAGGAACTTCAGCTATCTCCAGGTGTAGAACTATAAACTGATAAAGGAAGTGTTATCAGTTTTAAAGAGCATCGTCTAATTGCCATTGCATCCGTGAGGGCCAGTCCATGACTCCCACCCGGTCCCCTCCTGTCTCTCCGACATCCTTCTCCGTTTCTCTTCCTTCCCAGCAACTCCATCAGCATTACCTTTCACTCCACCTCCTTCAGATCTGCAGCCCCTCACCCAGGGCCGGCGCTTAACCCTTTCGTGCCTGCAGAGGTGTGGACCTGCCCATCACAGGACCACAAACAACCTGATAAGCAACTCAAAGCTGTCCCTACAGCATGAAAAGTGCCTCTTCCCCCCATCTCACCATAGCCCCCTTCTCTAGGTCGGCTCCACGGAGACCCAATCAGGGAACAGAGACAGGGATGGGGTAGGATCTCATTAGAGGACCAGCACCGTCTAGAAGCCGGTTATGGAGACTGATTCATCTAGAGTCCCAGGAAACACCCATGACAGTAGGCAGGACAGCCTGGCTCTCTCTCCTTTCCCAGCCCTTCTGTCCTGTATTGTTCATCTTCTCGCACAGCTGTGGGCCCCCTCAGGGACACGGAAAGAAGAAAGTGTTTTGATCCATGAGAAGATGCACAGAAGAGATTCTATGGAATGAAAATACTCAGGGGAGGCATCCTCTCTCCCAAACTGAACTGCTTACTGATTTCTACGAGGCATACTGCTTTGGCCCCAGGTTTCCCATCTCTGAAACACAAAGTATCCTGTCTGGCCTGATGTCCACGTACTGTAGCAGTCACATAAATCCCAACATGCAAAGGCCTTATATGTTCTTGAAAGAAAGCGTCACATAGGCAAAATTATTATCCTCAGAGCCCTGCTTATGGGCTGAGATTATGAGAGATGGTAAGCCATAGCCCAGCCGCATCATAGGTGACCCGTTTCAAATGCTATCGCGCACACACACACGCACACACCTTCTAAGGTAGTAGGACGGCAGCACTGCCACTTAGCCCAATAAGATTGGACCTTCTTTAACCAGGGGAATGATTCTAGGACAATGATGTTCGCCAGGTGATAGCTCACTAGACCAGCACTTTTTATCTTTGCATCATTCTTCAATCTGAACTCTCTCCTCTCCCTATAGACACCAGCTGATGCTGCCAGGACAACAGAAATCCCAGCTTTCCCTGAATATCCGATGCTGTGACTGGTTTTTCCCTGCCACCCAGCTATGGGGAGAATAATTGAATCACGTGTTTGAACTGGCCCAGCAGTAGAGCCAAAGGTCATAATGGGTGACCACTTTCCAATCTCATAGAAGCGATAAATGAACCCAAATCAACAAACTGTGAAAACTGCCTGAGTCAGGGTCTGTGGCTCCATGCAGGGCCACCCATGCTCCTGAGTCCCTTGCTTGGCTGCAAGCTGGACATCAATAATTGAACGGCAATGGAGAATATAGGGACAGTGCTTGGCAAGGCCTAGACAGTCTGCCCAAAGCATCCTCTCCCCACCTTGGTTGAAATGCACGTGGTTCTTACCTTAAAATGTGTCCTTTGTTAAGTGACAGGTGGTTAAGATTTGTTCCTTTTGCTTTTGGCAAACCCATTAACCAGAACCTATTCGGTTTGGAAGAGGAAGAGTTAGATCCAATCTTAAAAACGGAGCCCAGATCCTTAGTGGCCATGCAGGAAATTGGAGAAATATAAACCAAAAAGCAAGCAGTGGAAAGAACATGAGAGTAAACACAGGGTTTCTCAGCACACCACCGAAAGACATCCCTTTCAAATCTCCCACGGCCCAGAGAGTAATGGAAAAGGCTTTCCGAATCCCACTTCTTTGTTCTAGCATCCTAGCAGCAGCGCCTGTCTCTAGAACACCTCCACTTTCATCTAGGATTCTTCACACATCTTCTTGTTAACAGAGGCATAAATAAAGTACCCTAGCCCAGTGCAGGAGAAAGCTCAGGGAATGGAACGGTGCTCAGAAGTATTTATTTTGAGCATGAACTGTATGCCAGGCAGAGTCTAAGGCGCTGGTTACATACGGGAAGCAAGAGCAGCATGGACACATTCACTATGGAGACGGGATGTAGTTTTTGTTTGTTTGGTCAAATTGTTCCTCTTGAGTGGGAAGAAAAGCCCCTGGAGCCCCTGCAGAGAAGGGATTGACCATCAGGAAGGGTAAATATCCCTTGGGCATCTCCAGTTCCATAGTAATTGTAGAAACCTGTCTATTCCCCTCAGCTAATTCAGAGACCTTGGCTCTTTAGGGCTGAACAAGAAAGAGGGGCAGACTACTTGAAGCTAAGATCAAAATGAAACACGTTCTCTAAGTTCAGGTCTGTTCCACTGTTCCATTTGCCCATTCTCCTGCCGGGACCACACTCTCTTCATTGCTGAGGCTTCACAGTAAGTCTTGAAGTTGGGTAGCATCAGTCCTCCAACTTTGTTCTTTTTCTATATTGTTTTGGCTATTCTGGGTCTTTTACCTTCCCATATAAACTCTAGAATCAGCTTGTTAATATCCACACAATGACTTTCTGGGATTTTGATTGGGATTGCATTGAAGCTATAGATCTAGTCAGGAAGAACTGGCATCCTGACAACACTGGGTGTTCCTATCCCTGGACACGGAATATCTCTCCATTTATTTAGCTCTTCTTTGACTCTGTTCATCAGAGTTTTGTAGTTTCCCTCATACAGATCTTCCACATAGATTTAGACCTAAGTATGTCATTGTTGTGGTATTTATGTGCATAGTGTTGTGTTTTTAATTTCAAATTCCACTTGCTCATTGCTGATATATAGGAAAGCAGTCCCTCTAAGCTATGACCCAACTGAATTCCTCATGTTGGTTCTAGAGTCTAAGATGCTCACCTGTCATTTGCAGTGTAAGAGAGCAGTCACATCGTGAGTGACCACCCACTCACCAGCACTGAAGCTCTGCATAACTGTGGACGTCACATGATCCACAGAAAGGCAGGTCCTTGTAATAATTAGGTTATAATCCCGGTACTCATTTCCAAAATTGGAAAACTGAGTACTAACTCAGGATGACTAGTGTCAAATGACATACCCATAGTCAGTGTTTTACAGTTTATTTATCTGCTTACATACGTAACGTACTTGATCTTCACGACCTGACAGATATTCTCCCCATTTTACAGATGAGGAAATTGAGCCTCGGAGTGGGCCAGTGAGCTTCCCAAAGTCATACTGCTGATAAATGGCTGTGCCTGAATTGGTCCCTGTGTTTTCCAGTTCCAAATCGCACAATCCTTCCACTATCGCTCAGAACCTTCCAATGATTCAGTAGCATGATGGGTGTTTGCCCCAGCTTCTGGCACCAGTCGTGTTCCTTTTTCTGCTCCCATTTAACACTGAGAATCAAGAATCCTAAATCTCGAGCTTGCTAGTGATTGCACATTCATACCCACTGAGTGACAGCAATCTATCTTGGGGAATTATGGTTTAATAATCCCACAAGTCAGCACATTGAGGCCCAGAGACAAAAATAAAATGCATGACTGTCCAAATATGCTTCAGGTTATTCTGAATACATTTGAGGGGATTTGACAAACTAACGTCCTTTGCTATCAGCACTTCAGGCTGAGTCTAGTGAATGTCCTTCATTCCCACATTCCCATCGTCAGCTACACCTGATTCTCCCACAGTTCTATTGCCTTGACTACAAATTGAAAAACAAAAATAAACCAAAAAATGGTTCCCCTAAAAACAAGCCCCCACCATTTTACACACACCATAAAATGAAGATCAAAAACGACAAAGATAAAAGGCTGATGTGTGCATTTTAAACAAAGAAAGGCCCTAATATAGATAAGTGTAACTGAAACCCTTCTTTTTAAATACTGGATGTGGAAGACTCCAGCTGTTTATTTTATGAACAGAAGGGCAAAACTAACACGGGTTCATAAAATGTGCGAGGAACTGCGTTAGGTGCTTCCACGTAAACTAACTGATTTGGTCCCTGTAACAACCACGGGACTGGTTATTACCCCTTTTTACACTGTAAGGAAAGTGGGTGCTTGAGTGATGTGTCCACGGCCGGGTAGCTGGTGCATCTGCGATTAAGACTCATGAGGGGCCCTCCCGGTGTCAAGCACAGACAGAGCTCTTTGACAAACATTAATGAACAAAACAAAGACCCCAGTTTCAAGGAGCTCATACGCAAGTGAGGAGAAACAGACGGCAAACAAAATGAATAAGTAAAACATAAAATATTAGGAGGCGATGATGGCTGGGAAAAAAAGAAAGCCTAGGGCAGGGAAAGAAGGATGGAGACCGTGAGTGGGAGTGGAGGGCGGACTGCTCTGCCATCATGGGGGGCGCGCTGGGGGAAGTGAGGTCGGAGTGAAGACCCGGGGAGGGGCGGCAGCTGGAGCAGGGCCCCCCGGAGACCTGCCTGTCTGCTGTGCCCACACACGCCCTCCTCGAAACCACCACCCAGGTGCAGGGCGCGTCTTGAGAGCTGGGTCTCAGGAGACAAGGCTTGAACAGAACAAGGAGCAGGTCCGAAAAGCGAAGGACAGGGCTTTGCCTGCTGGAGCACTGCCACGAGCCCGCGAGCTCCTCGCCGGACGAGCGGAGACGCTGGACACGGCAGAGGGTGAGGAGGACACGAGAGAGGCGGGCAGCTGCGACCTCCTTCCAGGGCCCACCTTTCGGGGTATGATGGTTGTTGATTTTATGTGTCAGCTCGACTGGGCTAAGGGTGGCCCAGACAGCTGGTTAAGGGTTACTGCTGGGTGCGTCTGTCGGGGTGATTCTGAGCCAGGAAGACCCCTCGCCAATGCGGACAGCATCGTCCAATCCAGCGAGGGCCCGGAGAGAGCAAAAAGGCAGAGGAAGGGCCAAATTCTCTCTCTCTTCTTGAACTGGGATGCCCCTCTTCTCCTGCCTGCACAACTGGAGCTCCTGGTCCTCAGGCCTTCAGACTCAGACTGAATTACACCCTGGGTCTCCAGCGTTCAGACGGCAGATCACAGCATACCCTCAGCCTCCACGGTCTCCGGAGCTGATTCCTACAATAAATCTCCTCTTCTCTATATATCCTACTGGCTCTGTTTCCCTGGAGAACCCCGGCTAATACCAGGGGCTTCCTTCTCTGGAGCTGATTTCCCACGTTGGGAGCCTGCCTGAAATCAGTCTTAATTCTGCTGACAGGACTCACAGGAAGTTGTGCCGGGGTAGCCAGGGAGGGCCACGTGCAGGTGGCACCAGGCCCCGAGGGACCCCTGACCCCGTGCTAACACTACGCACACACACTCACTCCTCCTAACAGCCCGAGGAGGCAAGTCCCAATACCACACCCCTGCTTTTACATCCAATACCACACCCCTGCTTTTACATCCAATACCACACCCCTGCTTTTACATGGGGAGACCGACTCAGAGAACTTAGGGAACTCACCCACGGTGGATCCCGATTTCAAAGAGCCCTGTTTGACTCAAAAGACCATGCAGACCTTGGGGCAAAAACAAATGCCAGGTCAGAGAAGCAACTCCTCTCTTTACAGTGAAAAAAGCTTCACTCCATATTAAACCCTTAGCCAGAGACGGGCATCCTGGGGGCACCACTGGCCAAAGAATGCATGAGGGTAGCAAGGGAGGTCAAGAAAGGTAGATTGATGGAAATAATCCTTTTCCCCTAGTGAAAACAAATTCAGACTGCCCTCCGTCACTACATTTGAACAGAGTGATGCAGGGATCACGAACGCAGGACAGGAATTCAGAGGAACCCAAGCCAGGAAGGGAATCCACGGCACAGACAGACTCCAGTTCTTCCTGACGACATCATCTGTGCAGGTAGAAAATCACCTCCACTCGGCCCGTGCGTGTGCGTACATGCATGTTAATATTTTGTTTGCAGATCTGCCTATTTACATAGTTAATTTGGGATCTGTTTGCAAACACAAATTAGTTGGGTGCAATTACTTTGTGCACGGACACGGAGCCACCCGCTTCCGCAGTTTAACGGCACAGAGAGTGGCTGCCTCGTAGCATATGGCTGTCTGTATATAATCACAATATTACCTGCACATATTAGTTACATAGCAGTTACGTTATAATTAGTGCTGGTTTTCAGCCATTCAAAAGCAAAAAAAAAAAAAAAAGTATTTTAATTAAATCATCAAGGTGTTAAGAGCGGGGAGAAGCGGCAGAGAGAGTTAATGATTCACAGCACTCTATCAACCGAAATGGGACGGGCACGCCAGCACCTTTCCACCTCCCAGGTGGGGTGATGCTTTCCTGCTAACGACAGTGAATACTGTCTTCCCGTGACCTTGTACCCAAGATGCCAAGCTGCTTTCAGAGTCATCTGCAGGCCATCAATCCTGGAGTCAGACAACTGTCAGAGCTGGAAGGGACCTCAGCCATTGTCCGGCCCACTGACCACAGAAAAGACAAGTGAATTCTGGGCAGGAGGGGAGTAGCTCTGAACCACACGGTTTAGTGGGGAACCTGAGACCAGAACCCAGGTCTCCTGAGCTGCATTCCCGTGCTGACGCTGGTACACGTCTGTCATGCTTCTTGAAATGTCCCACACAGACCATTTCCCCTCAAATTAAAATTTCACACATATTAGACACCTTCAGAAAATGAAGTGGTGTCACACACATCAGTTGGTAATTAATAAATACAAGCACAGGGTTAAAGAGGCTGTCCTAAGCCATTTGAGCAAATATGTGGTAATATTCAAATTTTTTCTCATGGTTTCTAGTACTTGTGCTTTTGAAAACGCATTGCCTCCTGATGACAGGAATTCATTTAAATTCATTAGAGCGGAAGGAGCCAAGGTCTGTCCTTTGAGTTCCAGATGCACCACTCCCTTGGTGACACTGGGCAGGTTACAGAACCTTCTCGTGATTTCTCTATGATACTGAATTACACACTTAAATGCTTTCCTCTCCTTTTCATTATAGAAAGGAATCTTTCTTCCAATAGGCACTGTGTTAACATGAGCTTCAAATTACAAGAGGCAGTGACATCATCTCAAGGTTGGTATTATCATCTCCTCTGGGTGGGACGGGTCAGAATATTCCTTACACCCAATTCCGCCCCCCTCCACCCCCGCCATGCTGCCAACGACAATATCATCTCCATCCTTTCTTATGGAGCAAATGTGAACTCAGAGCCAAGGGGAGGAAAGGCACAGGATGCTGTTATAATCATCAGGCCAACTGAGGAGAATGAACAGCATCTCAGCATAATCATCATCTTATCCCACACCGCTCCTGTCCTTCCTGCCTGGTACACATTTAACACTCCAGGCAGAAAAGACTAAACATCCTTAGTTGCATAAGACAAGAAACAGACCCCAGTAGAGCAGGATAAGAGATCGCTGGTGTCCATCAGGAACAAATGACCATGTAATAACTCTGTAATTACATGGTAACTAGAGCTCATTGAGCCTGTAAATTATATCCTTGTCACCTCCGGGTAATGATGCAGCTCTATCTCCCATCTACAGAAAGCAACCGCACATGGTCCATAGTCACTGAGAGGTAAGGGAATTCTTGGCTTTTAACGCAGATTTGCTGCTGATGATAGGTGATAGACAGGCTGAAATCTGGGATTTAATGATTTTCCAGTTGAGATATGACTGCCTTACCATCCATAGCAAGACATCCATTACCCAGGCAGTGTTCTACATCCTTCGTCAGAGGGATTGATGAAGGTTCCCCAAATTAGAGAGGAAATGCAAAGGCTCCGCAATACACACACACACAAATGCTCACAAGTGCACGGGCATGGACACCAACAGCCAATTTACACTCCCTGGAACATTTAATCTGCAGACCTTTGAAACATCACTATTACAGCATTTCACTGAATATTTGAATACTGGGAAGAATATTGTCTCTTTTTATGCAACATTCTCTCTGGGACCATTATGCAGAGGCATTAAGAAATTCTGTGTGGTAGATTATTCAGCAAATATTGTTTGACAGCCAACTGTGCATATAGTATTCTGCTAGGTGTTAGAGAGGAAACAAAGAAGCATAATACTCAGTTCTCTCCCCCAAGGATCTGAGTCCACTGACACAGATAACATAAATACATAAAAAGTTAAATTATAATGTCACAAGGCAGTGTATAATTATCTGCCAAATGATTGGTACAGACACGAGAACTACAGAAATAACAGAAAGAGGGAACTCACTTTGGGGTGGTATAATCATAAATATAGCTTCTTATAGATTGAAATGAACATCGAAGAGAGCTGAAATATCACATTCATTCAAGGTCTGTTAGAAAGAGACATTTCAGAGTTCTCTACATCCACAGTCCTCTGGGTCCTCCAAAAGCAAATCAACAACAACAACAAAAAAACAGATATTTTTGAATTAAGGAAAAACAGAAACCTTCGGAAGGAACACATCAGAAATATGAGCATCAACAAGTTTAAAACTGTGTATAGCCAAGGTGCAAGGAGGCCAGAAATATACTAATAACTTCCATGTTCCTTTGGCATTTGAGTGTTTATAATTTGGGTGCACATGTAGCTATTCCGTCCACAGCGGTAGGAATGTTTGCCGATCAACATAAGGATTTAGCAACTAGTCCGAGACATGGAGGATTGCAGTCATCAAGTTGAGAAAGTGCAAAAGCCTTAATCGAAGCATCCAGTCAACATAGGACACAATCCACCGGGGATCAATGTGGGTATTTCTCCGAGAAACAGAGAGCCTGTCCCTCTCTCCAGGTTCCTTGGCCCCTAAACGCCCAACCTTCTAATCACGATTCATGACCGGTGTCGAGGGGGTAGCAACATGATAGAGTTACTCTACAGCTACTGCTAAAGGTTAGTCAAAACGGCCTCTTGAGTTTTATCTGGATTTAGTGTAAACCCATTTGCCATCATCGGACTGGCTCTGAGCAGGCTTTTGACTGGCTGGCCTTCCTGGCACACACCACCTCCAACATTTACCCTGCAAATGTCCTTCATTGATGTGTGAGGTGCACGGACTCACTTGGTCTAGAGTGAGTGTAAACCTTAGACCCTAGTGCCTACCGCTGGTTGGTCTCTGGGTGATGCTAAGGAAGATGAGGGCCCCAGGGAGACTGCACTTCTCCATGGAAGAACTGTAAGAATATACCCTCTAGACTCTGAAACTAGAGGGCGCCAGCACCCCTCCAGACCCTTAAGAATTCAAAAGGTCTCAGTGAAGATTTTCTCTTTCTGGAATATATCAGTGCTATCTCAAAGAAAATATTTTTGACAACCACCAGAATTCTAGTAAGGTTAAAAAGAATTGTACATTTTGATAATGCTTTTTTAAAAAAGTCCACGTTAACGATGTGACCTTGTGTATGTTACTTATCTTTGGGTTGTCATTTCCTTGCTAAACAATAAAAAGGTCAGATGAGATGGTCCTTCAGGTCCATCCTAGGTTGAACAGTCTATGAACTAGAAGGGCTATAATGATCAGTTTTTCAAAAGTTAATGAAGAATAATCACATCCTCAATCTCAAGCTGTCGATAAAGAATAAGAGACTCATGTTTTAACCAACCATGAAGTCTATAAAATAACTCAGTGATCTAGGCTCCTAACCTATCTCTGGCTCATACAGTATTTTCTCTCAAAGAACCAAGCAAGATCCCTGGATGTACTGTGACAAGTCATGGTTGATCCACAGAGGTCTCTGAGCGCACATTTAGGAAGGTCCCAGCAATGGTTATGGTGGAGACTACGTTTCTCGTGCTGCATCTGATCCCAACGACACACGTTCCTACAGGGAGTACCAGCATCAAGGGAAGTCAAGCTGCTCCCTGTCACGCGGGTCTGCACTGCCTTCAGTTCTTTCCTCTGGTCAGATCTCGAATGCCCATGATGGAACTAGATGTCTCTCTACACCTGCGATTCTCATTTTATTTACAGTGGCCACAGGATCGATATCTCCTCCCCTGGAAATAAAGCTTTCTACTTTGCATTGGAATTTATCTTCAATAACTGCTGGAAATCATTATCACACAATAATGTTCTCTTCACTACTCATGTTATCTCTTCAGCTGGGCAGATCGCCAGGCATTTGACTGCCTGACACCAAGTCCATTTGGTGCACGACAAAAATAAAACCTTATATTGCCTAGAAATAACACGAGAAACACTCATCATCCAGCCAGGGATGATTGGGCTACTTTCTCTTTCTGAGGAGTTGTCAGAACTCATGTAAATCATCCAGGGCTTTTGCCTACAGTCATGAGCACACTCTCATTATGTGTGTATAGCAGGCATGAAGAATAAGCTTTGGAATGGACCAAAGTGATTTTGAATTCCAGAGGTGAAGCTATGAGGTCTAAAAGACTCTGTGCCTATAGCTATATCGGGGCTTGGCTTATCTTTACTTGGATTCATTGATACTAATGTCGTTTCTGTTAAATTCAAGAACATTTCTTGAGATCCTACCAGGTGCTGAGTACTGATCTAGGTACTTGAGGTGCACCAATGAATACAGCATTCCTCCCTGGAGAAGCTGAACTAATAAAGTGAGGCAAAAAGACATACACAGAATGCCTGCACAATGTGATGAGACATGTGAACAAGATGTTGGCAGAGGACTGATGACGAACACTGCATCCTAGTTATGAACTCAAGGGAACCTTCTCAGAGGAGGTACCATTTGAATCAGATGCCTTAAAGCAGAGTAGCTGGAAAGAAAGGAAAGGATGGTTCAGAGGACATCCCCCTATGGGAACATCACAAGTACATTCAGAGGTAGATGGGTGTTGAGTCAGGACTGGTGAGTACAATATCTATAAGAAGGTCTGAGTCACTAGAGTTTAAAGAAAGAGTGATGGCCTCTACTTCTCCAATTACCAGGGGGTGTTTTATTTTGGATACACTGCAGTTGAAGTACCTATTGGACATGGATTTGGGTGTGCCAACCTATAGCTGGAAATACTTTGATTACATTCAAGTAAGGGGTCGGAGTCAGAGACGGTAACGTGGGCAGACAGTGAAAACCTAGGAAATGGATGAGATTTCCCATGGAGAGGGCTAGCAGCTTTGGGTCAGGGACAGAACCAGTGTTTAAGGGGTTAGCATCGGCGGGAAAGTGCACACAAGGAGACAAAGCCAGAACAGCTGGAGCAGCATGAAGAAAACCAAGCAAGGAAGCAGTGTTGCAGAAGCCACAGCTGGATGGAGTCTCAGGAAGGGGAGAGGTGTAATCATTTGAATGCAGTGGTGAAATAAGCACTTGGATTTGTGCAGAGCTTGGGAAGTTTGGCCAGAGCAGTTTTAACAGAAGTAGCAGTTGGAATATAGATTCCAGTTGACTAAGGAATGAATAGAAATGAGAAAGTATATTATACTCCAAAAAGGTCACTTAAGAATGAAATAAACGGACAGAAAAAGAGAAAGAGAGGGAGTAGAGCGCTTGGGCTTGAGTTGTGTTTTGCAGGAAAAGCCAGTAGAGAAAAAGAGGATTTAGGGACCCCCAGCCACAAGAGATTACATAGCAGAGTCCAGCTCTAAGTGAAACAGTATTTTCAACAGCCAAGACAAATGCAGGCCTAAGTCTATTATAAGCTTTCAGGCAACCCTATCTCCAGCCTGGACATCTCTCCTGAGCCCTAGGTTCATATATACGGTTGCCTACTTGGCATCTCCACTCGAAAGCCTAGTGGTCATCAAAACCTTACATGATCAAAATGGAACTTCAGATTCCCCACCTCCAGCTCCCAAACCTGTTCTCTGTCTTATCTTCCTGCTTCACTCCAGGTCCTCCAACAAAAACCGTGGGGTCCTTCCCGTCCGCTCTCTTCCTCTTGCACCCAACATCCAATCTACCAACCGATTCCCGTGGCTCTACCCGCGAAACAGATCCAGAAAATGGATCTTCCACGTCATCCCCACTTCTATCCCATGGTCAAAGCCACCATCATCTCTCATCTGGATACGGCAGCACCTCCTTACTGTTCTCCTTGCCTCCAACTAGACAATCTGTCCTCCTCAGGTTCCCAGAGTTAGTCTTTGAAAACAAAAGTCAGAACAAGTCACTCCATGGCTCAATATCCTTTAGTGACTTCCCTTCACATAAAGAGTAAACGTCAAAGACTCTCTGTGGTCGACAAATTCCTCCCTGGTTGTGGCAGACTGAATTATTGGGCTCGGCTCTTACTCTTTCCCCGACCGCTATGGGCAGGGTGCACTTTCCTGCCTGTCGATGTGGGGCTTGGCCATGTGACTCGCTTTGGTCTGTGGGATCTTAGTAGACAGAAAGTGATCAGGCTTGAGGCAGGCAAAGTGCATGGGTGGTTAGGCTTTACTCTTGTGCTCTGGGCTCTGGTGGTCTCCCTGAAGAAGAGATCTGGGGGTAGCTTCTGGACTCTGGGGAGAAAAGATTTGGGGGTAGCTTTCCTCATGGCTCAGTGGTTAAGACTTCACGCTTCCACTGCAGGGGCTGCAGGTTTGATCCCTGGTTGGGGAAGTTCCGCATGTTGCGAGGTGCGGCCAAAAAAAAAAATTTTTTTTTTAAATAGTAAATAAATAAGTAAATAGGAAAAATAAATGAATGAACATGAGTGGAAGAGGCTTGGGCCTAATTTGCTGTCTTCAGCCACCGCAGCCAATCCGCAAACCCAAAAGTGAGGGGGGAAAAAGACACTGTTGTATGTCCCTGAGTTCTACTTGCAGCACTGCTGTGGCAAAAGCTCACTCGTGCAATGATCTAGCCTCCATTACCTCTCAGCTCTCAGCCCCTCCTCCCTCTCCCTCCCTCGCTCTGCCTAAGACATCTGCCTCTTCTCTTTCCTGATCCCAAGCACCCTCCTGCCACAGGGCCTTTGCACATGCAGCTCCCACTCCCTCCTCCACAATATCCAAGTGGTCTCTTTCTTCACTATCCTTCAGGTGGTATTCAAATATCATCTTCACAAACAGGTCTTCCAGGACCCCTACCTGCAGCCCTCTCTTACCCCTTGCCTTGGTTTATTTTTTTCCATAGTACTCCGTAATACAACAGACATACTATACATTTATTTATTTTTTAGCTTACAGGCCAGAGCCTATAACCTACTTTTGCACATGCAGTCTGCTCAGTAACCAAAGAAACATGAATTTAGATCCCCTGCTGACTTTCAATCCCCCATCCTACAGAGCAGTGGTTTTCCAGCTGCTGTATATGCACCCTGAAGTGACATGCGGGCTGCTTCTACGAGATAAATGGACAGATTTCATATAAATAAAATATGTTTAATTTTACTTAGGTTGAGTAGATGAGCTGGGACTTGAAGAGTCCCTGTTGAGAAGGGAGGGTAGAGAGAAGCATTAGGAAGCAAAGCAGGCAGGGTGCTCAGGTGCCAATGGTCCCAGTCACCTCCAGAGCCCTTGAGAGCTGCTCTGTGACTGATGTTTACAATCATGACCTTAGTAACAAAAGAAGATAAATGGTATTCTCTACGCTTTGCTCACTAAGACAGAACAATAATATATTTTAGAAAAAGAACTCTATCAAAAAGGACTGTAATGTTTTAAGTTCAATTTAAAGGATGAGAGCTCAGTGATATGACAAATTCATTCATGCGGAACACTGCTGGGACCTCATAAATAAGACTTTCTTATATAAACATAAGGATTTGCAATGAGTTTGCTGATTATTCCTTCCCCATGAATAATGGGAGGAATTGATTTTATACCCACTCCTCTTCTCTGACCCACCGCTTCACCCTTATGTGGTTTCCTCTTTTTCTCTTAAAAAGGCAGTTTGTGATAAGTTAGTTTATACTCTATTTCCTACCTTTCCCCTGCTAAAGGCCCATATGATTATTTTCGGCTTGATGGACTACAAGGACCGAATAGGTTGAGTGACAATTAGTGGAGCAAACAGAACGCCTAGTTTCCCGTCCAGCACGGAAGTGATCGCTCCCATCACACAACAAACAAAAGGCTGAGCAAACTGAGCACCAACAACCCTCCTTGGACCCATCGGACAACTAAGGTCACAGGACAAGGTGCTGCCCGAAACTGAAGGGGCAGACAGGTGGGTACCGAGGATCACAACCTACAGGGGGGGAGAACTGTGTGGGAACCAGTACTGGGAGAGGAAAACTTACACGGCTATCCACAAATCACTGGAGGTACAGTGTGGGCAAGTTTGAAAGTGAAAAACTCCAGGGCCCCAGTGTTAGCGGTGCTTCTACACACATTGGTCATGTTACCTCCAGGGGCCCCAGGAGGTTCTCACAATGAAGATCAGAAAAAAAATCCCCTCATTTCCAGTAGGAGGAGAGGAAACGCTGCCATATTAAAATACATCCAGAGCATCCTGTTCTTCTGAACGAGGCATGATCATATTAGAAATTATTTCACCAGCGTCTAAATGACTGGGGGAAAAGAAAATACCAAACGGCATCCCACTCTAGCCTTCCTATCTCACTTGAGGAAGAAGAAAAAACACAACAAAACTGAGAAGCAATTGTAAAGTTCACAGTCCAGGGACCCAGGCTCCCTAAAGTACTGAGACCTGATCATACAGGTCTCAGGATGCTTGCCCTCTTCTGCACCTCACCACCACATCAAAAGGGATCCTGTAGAGCAATAACAGGAGACTGAAATTGAAATAACGGTGCATCTCAGATGCTATTTAAGAAGTCTCCAGGGAAACCCAAAGACAACAGGGCATACAAAAACAAGGACACCAGGGGGAAGTTTTAACCGCTGACACCTATAGCTACAGCAAAGAGTAAACGGTGTTTAACCCCTAGCCAGATAAACATAAAGCCAGACACTAAAAACACCTAGGTAACTCAGTTCTGTTTACCCCATACATCTTATATGGCTTCCAGCAAAAAAATTACAAGACATACTAGGACAAAAAACACAGTCTGAAGAAACAGAGCAAACATCAGACTCAGATATGGCAGACATATTGAAATTATCAGACTGGGAATGTAAAACAACTTCATTGGTCCTGTGTTTAGGTTTCTGAGAAACCGCCATACTGTTTTCCACAGTGGCTGCATCAATTTACATTCCCACCAATTCCTCTCCTGGATATATACCAAAAACCAAAAACCAGAAACACTACTTTGAAAAGATACATGCATCCCACTGTTCACAGCAGCATTATTTACAATTGCCAAGATAGGGAAGCAACCTAAGTGTCAACAGATAAATGGATAAAGAAGATGTGGTGTAATATATGTGTCTATATATATATGAATATTACTCAGCCATAAAAAAGAATGAAATAATGCCATTTGCAGCAACATGAATGGACTTGGAGGGCACTATGCTAAGGAAAATAAGTCAGACAGAGAACGACAAATACTGTATGATATCTCTTATATGCGGAATCTAAAAAATACAACAAGCTAGTGAATGTAACAAAAAAGAAGCAGACTCACAGATATAGTGAACAAACTAGTGGTTACCGGTGGGGAAGAGGGAACAGGGGAGGAGCAATATAAGGGTAGGGGATTAAGAGGTACAAACTATTACATATAAAATAAGCTACAAGGATGTATTGTACAACACAGGGAATGTAGCCAATATTTTATAGTAATTATAAATGGAGTATAACCGTTAAAAATTGTGAATCAGTATGTTGTACGCCTGAAACTTATATAATATTGTACATCAATTACACTGCAATAAAAATATATATAAAATTAAAAAAATAAAACAACTATGATTAATAATCTAAGGGTTCTGAAGGCAAGTGGGCAACATATAAGAACAGATGGGCAAAGTGAGCTGAGAGATGAAACCTCTAAGAAAGAATCAAAAGGAAATGTCA
This sequence comes from Eubalaena glacialis, assembly GCF_028564815.1. Taxonomy (NCBI): domain Eukaryota; kingdom Metazoa; phylum Chordata; class Mammalia; order Artiodactyla; family Balaenidae; genus Eubalaena; species Eubalaena glacialis. The sequence continues at coordinate 2,619,498 of NC_083725.1, forward strand.
GAGATCAGAAACACCAGAAGAGAAATGAAGAATACCTTTGATGGCTTCATCAGTAAATTGGACACAATGAGGGAAAAAATCAACAAATCTGAAGAAATGTCAATAGAAACAACTGAAATGGCAAGAGGAAAGATTTTAAAAAGACAAGAAAAATCTAGAAGGGTGGGATAGGGAGGGTGGGAGGGAGACGCAAGAGGGAGGAGATATGGGGATGTATGTATATATACAGCTGATTCACTTTGTTATACAGCAGAAACTAACACAACAATGCAAAGCAACTATACTCCAATAAAGATGCTAAAAAAAAAAAAAGAACAGAATATCTAAGAACCATGGGAGAACTGCAAAAGGTGTAACCTATGTGTACTGGGAATACAGAAGGAGAAGAAAGAGAGAGAAAGGAACATAAGAAATATTTGAATAATGACAGACAATTTCTCCAAATAAATGACAAACACCAAACCACAGATCCAGGAAGTTTGGAGAACACACCAAGCAGGAAGCTCAGAGAACACCTGAAAGTCTACACCAAGGCACATCATGTTGGAACTGCACAAAAGAAGCAAAAGTCTTGAAAGAAACCAGTGAGGGCAGGGATGGAGGAGCAAGGGTATGATGTACATCGGACTTCTCTTCAGAAAACATGCAAGTGAAAAGAGTGGAATAAAATATTTCATGTGTTATAAGAAAAGAACCACCAACCTCGAATCCTGTATCTAGCAAAATTATCTTTCAAAAGTGAAAGAGAAATAAAGACTTTCTCAAACAATCAAAAATTGAGGGAACCAGTTGCCAGTAGACCAGCTTTGCAAGAAGTGTTAAAAGAAGTTCTTCAAAGAAAAGGAAAATGACACAGGTCAGAAAACTTGGATCCATATAAAGTGGTAATAATTTTGTTTTCACATCTTTTATTTATTCAAGACATCCCTGTCAATCAGAGCTTCTGATCAGCATAAGACAATCAGCACTAACACAGCTGATGTTGTTCCAGCTGAAAACAAAGAAACTTGACACTTCAGTTTCATGTGTGTCCTCACCAAGAGGAAAAGAAAGACAGCCATCAGGGTTCTGAAACTGTGATAATAACTGGAGGGCCTGCAGGGGTCTCTGGCAGGGACAACTGGGCAACTCCATATTTGTTCCAAGGCCAGGGACTAAATTGGAATAATTGTCCGGATGAGTTTATTTTGTAAGCTTCATTCCCATTCTGCTATGAATACATCAGGAGGCAGGAGTGTGGATGAAGTCTAAGCAATTCAGACTTCCATGTCTTATGACCAGGAAATGGGGGTCAGAATGATCATGAATACGGGGCAATGGCGTCTACACTGCTAACTGTACCCTAAAATCATCTACTGCCTCTTTTTCCCAATCTGCTTTGCCCAAATCAATCCCACAATTCTCAGTACCATTTCCTTCCTGAGAAGTGAAAAAAGAGACGCAATTGCCTTTCGCCATGACCCTTCCTCCCAATCAAAATCCAAGCTAAAACTGAACAAAGCAAAACCACAGCAAAAATAGCTGTCCTGTTCTCAACACCAATTGCTGCTGATAATATCTGTGAACTTTCAGCACTGGAATCTAGTCACACTCTGCAACACACACTAGGATTTTCTTCAGCACATTTACCACCATAGGAAAGCAGATGGCAAAGCTATTGTAGATAAAAGACCAGCAGGAGAAGGAAAATAAAATTGCCTCAGATGAAAACAGTAGAGAGAATCGCTGAACTCTATGTTCTGGGCATTCCTTACCCTGAAGAGGAGCTTCTGTAACATGAGCCAGCAATGACCTAAGAGTCAGGGACCTCTCAGAAGTGGACCCCAGAATGGCTTGCATACATGACTATTTGCACTCCGGATGAATGACACTTTCCGGGAGGTGGGGAGCAAGGTCATCAAGAGCTGCCTAGCAAGACTTCCTGACAATGTGGGGCAAGATGTTAACCCAAAGGACACACTGGAGCTCCCACTGCAAGGGAAACGTAGTAGCAGTAGTAGCAATATTATTGGTATTAGCAATAATTACAATGAGCATATACACCACACTTTTGTATCAGCAAAATGCACTGCATTCATCATAATGATTAGCGTTTGTACAGTACTTTGTATTTCCCAAACACGCTCTGCTAATTAATTAGATAGTGCTGGCAACATCCGTGGGCAAGAGTTACTACTCCCGTTTTACAGACACAAGACTCAGAGAAATAAGTTGACTTGCCCAAGGCCACAGGATGAGTCCATGACACGATCAGGATTCCATTTCTAAGTTCCCAAATCTCTATTTTTGTCTTCACTCTATGCAAAGCTGGGTGGTTGCTTCTACTTGAACGGGAAAAGGGAGTGCCTACGACATGGAATGTCATCACTCCCATAGCCTTTGCCTGGCTATTAAGTGCCACTGAAGCCACATAGAATCTACTTTCATGGAAACCTACAGGGGGAAAAGCATTCCTCAAAAATCCTCCTAGGTCAGTGGTTCTCATCCTTGACTCAGGCCATGCCCCCAGTCAATTCAGTCAGCGTCTTCTGGATGTCGACCCAGCACTCAGTACTTTTTAAAGATCGGCCACCTGGGCAATCCCAATGGGTGGCCTTGGTTGAGTGAGAACTGCTGGCCTAGAACAATGGCTCCAAACTTTAGGGAGCATCGGAATCACCTGGAGGGCTGATTAAAGCACTGATTACTTGGCCCCAGTCCCAGAATTTCTGATACAGTGTGTCAGAAGGAGGGCCTGAGAATTTGCGTTTCTAACAAGTTCCCAGGTGACGCTGAGGACCACCCTTGTCCCAGGAGCACACTCTCAGAAGCTCTGGTCTAAGGTATTTTAGATGCAGATCGAAAAAGTACCAAATTGCTTCCAAAGATCCCCTCAAGTCCGGGCACTAAGACTTGGACAACTAGACAGACTAATATTAGCATTTACGGTGTGGTAGACACTGGCCAAATCCCGGGCACAGGGGAAGACTTCATCCTGCAGTTCCTCTTGCAGGGAGAAGCTGACAGCACTGACTGACTACCAGACACCGGAACCTGGGGAGAAATGCCCTGAAACGTCCTGCTCCACCTTCCCGCTCTCCCACTGCCCAGCCTTCTAGCCCCCCTTTCTCTAATCTGTGGCTGGATGCCATGGAACTGCAAGACCTCGGTGCCACCCAAGAGAAAGAATTCTGATCCAGGAGTCACCAGTTAGCTGAGAGACACTCGGTGAGTCCGTGCTACCTGCTCCAGGCAGTAAAGGGGGTGAGAACTGACTTTCTTGAATCTAGCCTCTGTGATCTCAGGGCTTATTTATCTCAACAGCACAGCCTAGCCCATCCTGACACACACGTGATGATCAGTGCACATTGTTGTGGGTTGTTCGTAACATGAGAAAGAGACCTAATGAAAATATTCAAAAGAAAGTGATAACCACAAACCACACGCCTCAGAGGAGAGGATGTGACTGAGAATGTGACAACTTCAGGGCAGCCTAGAACAAACCCAGCCTGGCATGTGTGCAGCCAGACCACATCTGGACAGTCCATTCCTGGTGAGGTGGCAGCTCTGGGTTGGCTCCACATAGGGCTTTCAGGACCAGGTGGGCAGGAACTGACCAGGGGACCATACCGACGGTGAAGGGCACAGCCTGGAGGTCTTTAGGAAAATGAATAGATTAAAATGTTTTAAAACACACAACAAATTCTCTTCTCCTCCCGTCTCTGAGTCTCTTCAATTCTAGCACTCACAATGATGCTGTTCAGTTCAGAAAAAAATCCTAAACCAGCCTGTGGGACAGAGAGATGCTATTGGCGAGCAGACCCCACGAGCCTGGAGACTCAGAGAGCTGGGGATGTGGGTGGGGTCTGCTGTCTCAGAAACAGTCAGTGGGGAAGGCAGTCTGGTCCATCCTCCAGGAAGGGGGAACTCCTCTGCCAGGGTGTCTGTCCTTCTTCCAGGCCCAGCTGTGACCAGAGCGCCCAATTTCACAGCTGTTCAGTTTCAAATCGTACTTCTGTTTCCCAGCTGTAGTGCCATATTACTCGAGCTTGTTTGCCATCAGCTTTAATTAAGAGAGGTTTAATTTTCCAGCATTATTTTGGCTCCTCCCTGGCCCAACACCCACATCGAGATGCCGCTCCTCCCGAGCATCCACTACGCACATGCCCAGTGAGTAACACAGGAGATGCTTTCCCACAGCCCCCCCGGGACACGGCAGGCAGAGCTCCACACGTGACTTCAGTCTGTGGTTGATGAGTCTTCCCTGCACCACGGAGCCTTGTAATAAAAGTCAGATTCCCCTCTGCAAACGCGGGTTCCCCTTTCATTTTCTACAGCATTTTTTTTTTCAAGTCTTCCCACAAGCTTCACATGGAGCCAGCCTGAGGAACTCAAACATGATTCCAATCTGATTATCCAACACGGCCCTATCAGCTGAGACAGCAACATTTATCACATTAATAGGAAGGATAGAAGAAAACTAGGACCCCATCCAATAGGAGCGTTTTTATCACATGTTGCACTGTCTCACAAATCCAGGTATCACCAGCTGAAGGTCTTAGCAGCCCCTGAATTGCAGCCTTCAAATCTTAAAGGACCACGATGCACATTTTCTTAGATTCTTCCCACTGTACATCACTCAGTGCAGGCCTGGCATCCCGTCTTCATGGCAACTTCAGGGCTAAAACTGCCTGTGGAATGTTTGTCCTGAGTTGAACCAGTGACCTCAAGAGATGCTTGGATTGGGGACCACCATTGACTCCATCCTACTCGAAAAATGCAAGCCTCTGAGTTTACTTCACAGTCAAAGGTGGCATCTTGGAAGCTAAGTGGTGTAAGACTCTTAGGTGAGTTCATGGCAACTGACAGAAAGTGGAGACAGTGTCTTCTGCAGGGACTCCTGGGACTCGAGGTTTACTTAAACTAATTTCGAGAGCATGATAACAAATGTCATGTGAACCCTGAAGAAACATCATCCAAAGTGACAAGTATCAAGGCCTGAGAACAGTACTAAACAAAAGCCAGTGACTCCTGCTGTGGCAAAGGAAGGAGACTGGCAAACACTCTGTCCACAAAAAAAATATAAAAGGGACTATAACGCTGAACAAAACGGACAGAAACAACCATCAAAGTGATGTGAACCTGAGCAAAGAGAACCATGTGAGAAGCACACATCCGTGGGAAGCTGCTGAACTTGGCGAAGACCTGTGGTCTCCGTGCTGTTTTGGCCGCGGCCCCACCCAGTCACATGGAGGTTCTCCCAGGGCAGGGCAGGTCCTGAGGACGGGCTGCTTCCCTGCCGAGCTTTAAGGAGCTTGCTTGAGTTGGAGCTGTGGGTGATGCTGCTGTCGCTGTTGTTGGAAGAAGTGACACCTTCAAAGGCTGGAGGGAGGACAATGACCCTACTAGAATGAGGTTTTGTTGGGGATGAGCAAGCACAGCCTGCAAGGCACTCGAGTCAGCCATGCACCCTTCATTGACTCTGAGCTGTGAACATGAGTGGAAGGGACACCCGGGGCCCCAGCAGGAGGTAAAACCAGGACAGATGTGAAAATGGCCTGGAATCTGAATGTGCTCCCCTGCCCCACCACACACAAATCTATCCGCAGAGGGCTTCCTGGCTTCAGCTGTTGGGGCACAACCTCTGTTCCATCACTGGCTGACAACTCAGCCCCACAGACCCAGAGGCAACCGTAGGAGGCTAGGTTGAAACACTAAAACAAAAGTATTTGTTTCAAAAAGCTGAGGAGAGATACTAGTCACGGCACACTGCCCAAAGGAGAAGACAGATTTTGCAGATTTTTCTGGCTGATTTACTAACCTAAGAAAGAAACAAACACAAAATAGTGAAAACAAGAACTCTCAAGTGGGGGGGAGTAGGATCCAGGATCCAGATATGCCACAATATGTTTTCCAAAGTGTCCCTTATAAAAAATTATGAGATGCACAAAGAAACAGGAAATTGTGACTCATACTCACAAAAAAGTATGCAATAGAAACTCTGAGTGTCCCCATATGTTGGGTTTAGTAGTCAAAACGTCTAAGAAGCTCTTACAAATATGTTTAAAAAAATATAGAAACCATGTCTTTACAATTAAAGTATGACAACAGTAAATCAGTAAATAGATTTTCAAGCAGAAACTGAAATTATAAAGAACCAAATGCAAACTCTGGAGTAGAAAAGTGTATCATGAGAAAGTGAAAATTTAACTGGAGGACTCAATATCAGATTTGAGATGACAGAAAAAGGAATCATTGAACTTGGAAATGGATCAATAGAAAATATCCAAACTGAAAAACAGAGGGGGGAAAAAGATAGAGGAAACATGAACAGAGCCTGGAGTACCAACATACACATAATGGGAGTCTTAGGAGAGGAGGGAGAGAAAGGAGCAGAAAATATATTCAAGGAAATAACTGGGAGGGAATTCCCTGGTGGTCCAGTGGCTAGGACTCCGTGCTTTCACTGCCGAAGGCCTGGGGTCAATCCCTGGTCGGGAACTAAAATCCTGCAAGCTGTGCAGCGTGGCCAAAAAAAATAGAAAAATAAAAAAGAAATAGCCATTATATAATAAAAAAAGAAGAAATAACTGGGAAAACTTCTTACAGCTGATGAAAAACATTAATCTACATATCTAAAAATTTCTACAAATCCAAAGCAGGATAACTACAAAGAGATCCACATCTAGACACATAATAATCAAACTACTGCAACCAAAGAGAAAGAGAAAATCTTGACAGCAGCAAATCCTTTTGCTGACAGGAGAGCAGTGATAAGGTTGAGGCTGGCCTCTCATCTGAAATGATGGAGGCCATGGCAGGGGGATGACACATTCAAAGTACTGAAAGGAAAAAATATATATATAGTTAACCAAGAATTCTCAATCCAGAAGAACTCTCCTTCAAACATGAAGGTGAAATACAGACATTCTCAGATAAATACTTTGTTGCTAGTTGACCTAGCTTACAAGCAATACTAAAAACAGTCTTTCAGGATGAAAAGAAATGACCAGATGGTGACTTGAAAACACAAGAAGAAATGAAGAACACAAGAATTGATATATATAAACATCCTAGAAACACAGAATCATATAAACATCTCTATAAATATTTTCTAATTTGTTCTCTAACATCATTAAAATATAAAAATGAATAAAGCAAAAATTATTATATTTTATTGTGTTTACAACATACATAGATAGAATATATCTGACAATAATATAGCACAAGAAGGGGGGAAGAAAATAGAGATTTAGTGGAGCAAGTTTTCTATATTTTACCAGTTTAGTTAACATTAATCTGAAGTAGATTGTGATACTCTAAACTGAATCATAAAATCATTAGAGCAACCAATGAAAACACAATTCAAATATACAGATAAAAATGTCAATAGAAGAATTAAGGTAATACATTAAAAATATTTAATATAAAGAAGTCAATTTAAAAGAAACAAAGGAACTTAAAAGGCAAGAATCATAAAGAAAACAAAGAGCAAAATGTCAAATATAAATCCAACCATAAAAATAATTATAATGAAATTTAAATGGCATAAATATCCCAATCAAAAGTCAGAGATGATTAGATTGGATAAAAAAATAAGTTCCAACTATAATCCATCTAAAAGAGAAACAGCTTAGATTCAAAACTACAAACAGGTTGAAAGTAAAAGGACTAAAAATATATCATGCAAACAGTAACCATAAAAAAAGAAGGCATCCAGATTGGTAAGGAAGAATTTTAATATCAGGCAAAACAGACTTTAAGACTAGAAACATTATCAAAGACCAAGAGGAACATTTCATAATGAAGTTCATATAGGATATATTTCATGAAGGGTCCACATATCAGGAGGATATAAAACTTATGTATGTACCTAAAAAGAGAACCTCAAAACACAGTAAGCAAAAGCTGACAAAATTGCAAGAAAAAAATAGACTAATCAACATTTAAAGTTGGATATTCCAATACCTCACTCTCAATAATTGATAGAACAGCCAGAAATCTTAAGCAACACTATCAATCAACTTGACCTAAAGATATATCTTGAAGACTCCAACCAATGTCTGTAGCAGACATGTTTACTTCAAATGTGCATGGAATATTCTCCGGGACTCAGTATATGGCAGACCAAGATAAGTCTCAACATTTAAAAAGATTCAATCATGGAAAGTATGTTCCCAATAATGACATAATTAAACTATAAATCAATAAAAGATCTGGGAAATCCCCAGATATTTGGAAAGTAAGCAATACACTTATACATAATGCATGGATAAAAGAAGAAATAACAAGAAAAAGTAGAAAATACTTTGAGCTGAATGAAAACAAAAATATAACACATCAAAATTTATGGGACACAGTATAAGCAGTCCTTGGAGAAAAATTTATAGCTGTAAACACCTATGTTAGAAAAGAAGAAAAGTCTCAAATCAATAACCTAACTTTATACCTTAAGAAACTAGAAAAGAAGAGAAAACTAAATGAAAATTAAACAGAAGAACAGAAATAATAGTGATCTGGAGAAAAGTCAATGAAATAGAATGAGAAAAACAATAGAGAGAGCCGATGAAACAAAAATTAGTTATTTGAATGATCAACAAAATTCACAAATCTCTAGTTAGAGTAACCAAGGAAAAAAAATCCCAAAATCTAATAAAAGGACATGGTCCTACAGACCCTAAGATTATATGACTATAAATAGATCAGAAGGAAATATTATTAACAATTTTATGCCAGCAAATTAGACAATTTAGATAAAATGGACAGATTCCTAGAAAGACACAAGTTACCAAACTGACTCAAGAAGAAATGGAAAATATGAACAGAACTAAATCAAACAAGTAAGTAAATAATTAAAACTCTCCCCACAAAATAGCCCTGTGGTTTCACAGGTGAATTCTATCAAATATTTTAAAAGGAAAAATATTAATTCTTCACAAACTCTTTTAAAATATGGAGAAAGATGGACTACTTCCCAGATCATGCTCTGAGGCCAGTATTACCTGATATCAACTCCAGACCCCCCCAAAAAAGTCACAGGAAAAACCCCACAAAAACTACATATAAATATCCTTCATGAACAGAAATGTAAAACTCTTTTAACAAAATATTAGTAAACTGAATCTAGCAATACATAAAGAGAATTATATACCAACACCAACTGGGACTTATCACAGGAATGGTAACTTGATATAATATCAAAAAATCAATTAATGAAGTACACCATGTAATAGAATAAAAGGAAAAGCCACATGGTTGTCTCAACAAATGATGAAAACACATTTGATAAAATTCAAAACCCATTCATGATAAAAAACAAAACTCTCAACCAAAAGGATTATAAAGAAACATCCTCAACCTGACAAAGGAAACTATGAAAAATCCACAGCTAACATCATTCAGTAATGATGAAAGACAATGTTTCTCTCCTAAGATCAGAAAGAGGCAGGATGTCCAATTCTGGCACTTCTATTCAACACTGAGCCAGAAGTTCTACTCAGTTAAAAGAGAGAGGAAAGAAAGAAAGAAAAGAAAGAAAGGAAGGAAGGGAGGGAGGGAGGGAGGGAGAGAGGGAGGGAGGGAGGAAGGAGAAAGAAAGAAAGAAAGAAAGAAAGAGAAAGAAACAAAGAAAGAAAGAGGGGGAGGGAGGAAGGGAGGGAAGGAGGGAAGGAGGGAGGGAGAAAGAGAGAGAGAGGAAGAAAGGAAGGAAGAGAAAGACATGAAAGACATCTAGATTAGAAAGGAAGAAATATAAAACAGTCTTTATTATCAGGTGATAGAACCCTGAATATAAAGATTCTAAAGAATTCACAAAGAAACTATTAGAACTAATAAAGAATTTTGCAAGCTTGTAGGAAACAGCATGGATAAACAAACATGAATTGTATTTCTGTATACCAACAACCAACAAGCCAAACATGAAACTCAGATAACAATTTCATTCCCAATAGTATAAAAAAGAATGAAATACTTAGGAATAAATGTCTACCCTGAAAACTATAAAACAGTGTGGAGAGAAATTAAAACAGATCTCAATAAGTGGAGAGACAACCCGTGTTCATGGATTTGAAGACTAAATACAGTCACGATGGCAATTCTCCCCAAATTGATCTATAAATTCAATGTGATCCCTATCAAAATCTCAGCAGCCTGGTGTACACTGACAATCTGTTTCTAAATTATATATGGAAATGCAAAGGATGTGGAAGAGCAAAAGCAATTTGGACAAAAGAAGATCAGCGTTGGAGGACTTAACACTACCTGATCTCAAACTTACTGTAAAGTCACAGTAATCAATAATGTGTAGTACTGGTGCCAGGACAGGCATTTAGATCAATGGAACAGGACTGAGATTCCAGAAATAAATCTCATTTACAAGACGCAAAGAAGAGGCATAAATCCCATATATGGTCAGTTGAATTTTGACAAAAGTGCTAAAATAATTCAATGGGAGAAATAGTATTTTCAACACATGGAGCTACAACCGTTGAATATTCACGTGAACACAAGTGAATGTAAATCCTTACTTCACATCACACACAGAAAATAACTCAAATTGGATCACAGATCTAAATATAAGAACCAAAACCCTATGATACTTCTAGATGAAAATGTAGGAGAAGTTCTTCATGACCTTGGATTGGGCAAAATGTTTTTAGAAATAATAGTAAAAGAAATATCTGTAAAAGAAAAAAATGATAAATTGTGTTTTATTAAAACTACTGTTAAAAAAAACAAAACAAAAAAAACCCACCTCTCAGGAAATAAAAAGACAAGCCAGACATTGGGAGATAATATTTGCTAATCATGCACCTAATAAATGACTTGTATCTAGAATGTATAAAGTATTTTTACAACTTAATAAGAACAAAAACAGCATGAATAAGACATTGTCAAAAGATTTGACTGAACACTTCACCCACGAAGATATATGAAAGGCATTAAGCCATGAAAAGATGTTCAACATCATTAGTCATTAAGGAAATTCAAATTAAAACCACAAGGAGATACCCCTTGTGGTTTATACACCCCCTAGAATGGCTATAATCATAAAGAGATAAAAACAAGTGTTGGTGAGGATGTGGAGAAGACGGAGAGCTCATAAATTGCTGATGGAAATGTAAAATGTTACAAGCACTTTGGAAAAAAAATTGGCAGTTTCTTTTGAAGTTAAAAGTAAACTTACTATATGACCCAGTGATTCCACTTGCAGGAATCTCCACAAGAGATATGAAAACATATATTCACATAAAGCCATGTAGGTGAATGTTCATAGCAGCGTTATTCATGATATCCCAAATCTGGAAACTATCCAAATATCTAACAACTGGTGAATAAATAAACAAAATGTGTTATATCTTTATAATAGCATACTATTAAACAATGCAAAAGAATGAATTACATGATACATGCTACAACATGGATGAACCTCAAAAACAGTATGAAAGAAGCCAGATGCAAAAGCTACATATTCTATAATTCCATGTATATAGAATATCTAGAAAAGGAAAATGTATAGATACAGAAGGCAGATCTATGGTTGCCTTGAGCTGGAGGAGGTAAGGCGGGTAGCTGGATAAAAGAGATTAACTGCAAATAGGCACAAAGGAACTTCCTGCAGTGATTAGAAATCTTCTAAAGCTGGACTGTGGTGATGGTTACAAAACTCTATAAATTTACCTAAAAATTACTGAATTTTATACTAAAGTGAGTGAATTTCACGGTCTGTAAATTACATCTTAACAAAGCTATCACAAACAACAACAGCAAAATAACAGCGAGCTGAACTCTTCACTCAGCTCTATCCTGAAGTCAGGCGTTGGCAACTATTCCTCTCTGCCCCAGCGGAGGGAGAATGCTGGCCCTGCTGGAGACAACTCCCATCACACTTTTTCTAGATCCTGTTTATTCCTGACTCTCTTTGTTTCTCCCAAATCCTCCACTAGCTGCTTCCTTTTCCTACTAAGTAAGTGTCTTAGAAGAATGGTCTGTGATAGACTCAGCCATTTCTCACTTCTCATCCCACAGCTGGCTTCAGTGGGGCTCCTCCTCCACATGAGAGCAAGGCTACTCTGGTCCATGACAGTCTAAATACGATGGCTAACAGATGCTTTGTAGTTCTTTTTTAATACACCCCTTCTGAAAAATGTTCTCTTCTAGGCCCATTGACCCCGCTCTCTCTGGGCTTTTCTCTGACTCTCAAAGCCATTTGTTAGATAAGCTTCTCTGAGTCTTACCCTAAATCTTTGGGGTACCTTCCTTGGTCCATTCTCTACTAACTTTACACACCCTCCTTTGCAAAAGACCTACCACAACTGTTGATGACTCCCAACAGGTTGTCTTTAGGTGACTCTCACTTCTGAGTTTCAGGTCTATTGGTCACCAGCTCTCTGAATAATCTGATATCTCATAATCACTCTAAACACAGTAGGTCCAACATTAAATTCCATATTCTTCCTCACAGGTGTCTTTCTCCTTCTCCTTCTGTATCTCTGAAACTTTTCCATATTGTTACCTAAGAAGAAATCTGGAAGCTGTTTAGCAGCCCTTTCTCTCCCTGATCCCTATGCTAGGCTGTTCCCAAGTCCTAGCCTATCATTTCTAGGTTTTTATTCTATCTTCTCCTTTCCACCCACCCCCGCCCCCTTACTGGCCTCATCGTTTTTATTACTGTATCATTTTAGCATTTTTGAAATAGCCTTAAAGTAGTCATTTTAGACCTCTTTTTTAAATGAATGAACCATTCAATTAATCAAAATAAAGAGATGTTAAAATAAAAAACAACAACAACAACAAATGGAGGCCAGCCTTGAAAATTCCCTAGCTTATTTTGCAAGACGAATTTGACTTGGGTCATTTCTTGCTTATGCCCCTGGAAATCATAAGCAAAACTTAACACTGTTTCCCAAGGTTGATATCAGGTAACCACTAACCAATTCCCTATCATTTAAGAAAATTCTAATATGATTACCAATCACTGTGAAGAATAAACAGTCACTGCTTTCTCGCTATAAAAGCTGTTTTATAACAATGTACCCCTGAGCCCCATCCCATGTTTTGGTTTGAAGATTCCTGGTTTACAAACTGTCCATTTGTTGTGTGCACAATAAACTTTTATAAATTACCACTTTGATATTCATTGGTTTTACTTTTCTTATTTCTGAACTTTTGACAGAGAAGAAAGAAGTCAAAATTCTAAGCAAATGTGCTATAATGTTGGCAAACAAGGTCCTATATGTGCTTTAACAATTATGAAGCCCTGGTTAGTACTGGTAAAAGGGAAAAAATATTTAGAAGAGTCCTGTGCCTTCTTTATCAACATATGCTTTCATCTTTGGTCTTCTATCTTACCCTCTAAAAAACTCATTATCTCAGATTGTGCTAATTTAAAATTCTCAGTAACATGGAGATGGGCTGGGCTTAAGTCCACTTTTGCATTTATGCAAAAAAGCATTGATTAATTAGAGTGGGAATGACAAGACAACTACTTGACAACACTGTGTTAGCCATTAATTAACTTTTATGTTCTTGAAAGTAATAAAACTGCATTTCTTTTAAAAGGCTTTATAATTAGTCTGAACCACACAATTTAACACTTAATTATATACCAGCTTCTATTGTTCTCTAATTCCTTCCTTTCTTCCTTTCTCTCTCTCTCCTTCCTTCCCCGACCCCATCTTCCACATACGTGTATGGGATGACTACACAGCACAGTAACTGTTCCTGTCACTCCTGAAGGGTACAGATGAATCAAAGGGCATCAATTCTCCCTCATGGAACGTCCTGCTCAGGAAGGAAGATGAAATCAGTACATAAATGGCTATATTATATGGATGAAAGTGGTTAATTATGTTGAGGAGTTTTAGATAAAAATCTAAAGTGCTGAGAGAATTCCCATGGAAGAAGTGATTACTTCCAGACTGATGGGGAGCGGGAGTTGGGGTAAGAGAAGTCACCTGTAGAGATGCGGACGGGAAGAAGGCAGTGCAGACTTGGGAAGGCAGAGACACACAGATGCAGGAAAAGGTAGGGCCCACATAGAAACCAAGTGATGCCTAGAAAGAACATGAGCTCTGTAATCAGGTGCATCTGGTTTGGAACAGTAGCTCTGCCCCTTGCTAGCTGGCGTAACTTTGGCCAAGTTGCTTACACTCCCTGAATCTTAGTTTTCTCAACTTTGAAATGTGTATCATAATATATGGGTCACAAAATTATTATGAGAATTAACTGGGATAATGCTCATAAAGCTCAGGTACCTTGTAGATAATACAAATGTAAATCATCCATGCAAATATCCTTTTCTTACAAGTAAAAATAGCATGTTAAATATAAACACCCCTGCTGAAGAAACAACAGGACAAATGTTTAGGGATCACTCATCCAGTTCGTGGTGAGGCACTTATTTGACCTCTTTGCCATCATCTGTTTTCTGTTCCTTAACAGAGATGCCTGATCCCTTCCATTCTAGAGCATTGCAAGCACTCAGGTCACTTCAAAAAGAGGTCCCTTTATTAAAAGTCATTTACTTATACTTCAAGAAAATGTTAGAAACACTGTGAGAAACTGTTGTCCCAAGGAGTTCCTCATCTCCACTGATGTATTTATTTTTTCAAATCACAGGATCATTATAGAGTTTTCACTAGGGATGGTTTCATTTAGTTCTTCACATATTTATGGAATAAATTTTCTAAATCATAGAACTAGTTACTATGTAGGATACCAGTCATATAAGAAGTGGTTCCATGCTTGCTGAGGCTTATAATTAAGCAGGTATACAAACGACTCACTGCCAGATGGTCCGCATAGCGGTAATGCCCACATGAGATATATAAGCATTAGGTCACTTCCCATTATAGACTGAAGACCAAGATCTTTTAGAGATTACATTTAGACAAGTAACTGAGACTAAGAAAAGTCTAAGGGTCGTATCTAAGAGCTGGGGTTAGAACCTGAGTCTCTTAGCCACAACTAAATGATACTTTCATTAGGGAATTCTTAAGAGGGTCAGCATGTGGCCATCCTTTTGAGAAAACTGTGCAACTTTGATAGACAAAAATAAAGGATGGAAAAGTTTTACTTACAGGAAGACAAAAAGATACTGGGCAAGTCCCAAGCTGGGGGAACTGAACGAGGCCCCTTCCATGATAGCTGGGAGTACCACCCAGCTGCCATGAAGTGCAGTCGAGTGGAAGACAAGACGACAAGAAGTACAAGTGGGAACTTAACAGGGAGCCTCAAATGCCAGGATAAGACAGGGATGGCCATTGAAGGGGAAATCCATTGAAGTTCGCTCAAGGAGAGAATAGACACGATCAAGGCATTCTTTCAGCACAAAGAACTATACCCGGACACAGAACACATGGGAGGTTTTAGACTGGAAATGAAGAAATGAGTTAGGACACCATTCTAGCCATCCAAGTATGAGGCAAGTCGTTGGGAAGAGCAGTGGGGGCTTCTGAAGGAAATCGACCTTTGTACTGTATCCATCATCCCTATAACTTCATAACTAGATCCGTCAAGTGGGTGGTCTAACCACAGAGGAACGGAATCCTTACCCTCTTCCTTTGATATCTGAGTGACCGAAGTGAGCTGGAAGTTTGGGGCTGCAGTGGTATCAGACACTAGTTGAATTTCAAATGCTCGGGTTTTTTGTTCCATATATTTTATAGGAAAATGTCATTTCCGAAACACGCAGATCCAAATAGACAGTAAGTACAAAGCTAGCATGATTAGGTACTACGTGAAAGCCATGGCAAGGATAAGCATTTGGATTTTCTAAAAATTCCAGAATTATCTGTATGGACATTTACAGTCAAGTTACTGGCTTAAGAAGCCAGCCTGCCCCTTTTCTTCCCTCCTGCCGTGCAGATTTGGTACAGGGTGACTGCAGTCAACTCAGTGACCCTCCACAGCCATCTGAGCCACATGGCCAACAGTGAACGCAGAACAAAAGGGTCAATCCTCCTGCAGTGCGATCCCTTCAATATCAAAATACGCCCTCTCTTTTCCATCTTTCTGTTCCTCTAAGAACTGGCGTCATGATCACCTTCCCACAAAATTGAAAAGGCAAAACACACCGATGATGAATTTTTTTAATCACACATGTAATAACCCATCATGTCTCATGAAAAAGAAAGAGGTCAACAGGGAGGCAGTTTGGTCCAGGAGTTTAATAAAAGCACGCTTTCCTCATTAGGAATCTCATAATGCCTTCTTCCAAATGCAGAATGCAGAGCATAGCTCAGGAAAGCAATGAGTCAGACCCAGGGCTCCGGAGACATCACTGAGCACCTGTACCCCGTCCTTTCTCCCAATACGAGAACCAGGACAGCAGGGCAATGACACTGGCCTGGGCACAGCATTGGTGCCGAAGGGTCTCTCCTCCCATGTGGCTCTGCAATAGGACCCCCTTCTCCCTCTCCCTGCTCACACGCTTCCTCTTAGCCCCCAGTCTGTGCTTTACACCAGCACATGCATATACACCTGGCAGATGCTTCCATGGGATTTGCTGTTCCAACCCCAAACCGTACCTGTGCTCAAAGACAGCCAAGTACACAGCAAGGAGCAGGTGAGAGAAGTCAGCAAAAATGAGGACACTTCCCTGGGCAGCAAGACACAGGCATATTTCAGGAGAGCACACTGTGCGCGTAAAAATGCTTTTTAGAAACAAGCTTCCAATTGCAGCTTTTCCTAACAAAAGACCAGAAGACGGTGGGGGGGGACTTCAGTCAGAGGTAAAGTTTCCAGGCTGACAGGCAGAGGGAGGGCTGGGCAACAGGACAGCAGGACGCAGCCCCGGCGGCCACCTCCCTCACCGCGCCCATGTGCCTCTGCCTGCCTTTCTTTCACCACCCGGATTTCCACCCCGGTGTCCCGCTGGGGAATTCTCTCCAGTTATAAAACACGCCCTTACCTTCAGTCGCTCTTAATTAAAAAGGGAAAAGAAACTCCTAGGGCTCTGACAACAAGGGAAAAAAACAAGGAAAGAAAGAAAAGAAAAGGAAAAAGGAAAAGGGAAAGAAAAGGGAGAGCTCTTTGAGTTGGTGAAATCAAAGGGTCAGAGCCTGATGGGGCAGAAGAGAAGGAATGAAAAGAACGTGGAATCGCCATAAATGGTTTCATCTTTCTGAGCAATGTGGGTTCTGTGAAATAGACATGTTTTTAGGGGAAAGGGAGGTGTCTGTAATGCTGGGGAGGAAAGACAGAAGGTATACAGAGAGGCTCATCACCCGCAGCACTGTCAACTGGTTCCCACTCTCCGTGCTCCCTGCACCAGCACCGTGGCTCATGCCCTCAACAAATATTTATAAAAGCCCTACCATGGACTCCACACCATGGCTAACACTTTAACAGTCAGGAGTTGGGGGAAAAATAAATACACAGTCAACAATATTGATAGTTTCAATTTCCTGTGTCCTGTCTGGGGTCAGCTATAACATCAAGCACTTGACGTTCACGGGCTCTTGATCCACACGACAGTCCTGCAAAGAGGGATTACCATATTCAACCTATGGATAGGAAACCAGGGCTCAGAAAGATGAAAATAATGATAATAAAATTAAAATATATAAGTTTTGCTCAAAGAGATTCATCCAGGAAGTGGCAGGTGTCAGAGCTGGAATTTAACCTCCCGTCAATCTTAGACCAGAGCCCACACTCTTCCCACTATGTCATGTCCTTGCTCCGTGGAGTCAAGGGAAAAATGGATAGATCAAATCCCAGCACTCTATTTATTCTCACTTAGTACATTCAGATGGGCATTCTTGTCTCCTGACTCCAGGGCTGGGTGGAGTTTCCCCAATTTCCTCATTTCAAATACTAAAGCCTAAAAAAACAAACCTCTAAAATCTGCGTTCGGTCCACTCAGTGCTTCCTTTTCTGCGCCCCATCTTTCATCCCTTCTTGGCCTCCCTTTTATCCAGCTGAACCCTGCCAGGATTATTCTTACCATCTCTCGCATCCCTACCTTTTCATGTTGCAGAGCTTTTTAGGAAAAAGGGTTCCCCCTCCCTCTGCCCCCATTACAAAGTCAAATTAAGTGCTTTAGCTGACCTAAGAATAAAATTGAGCTCTGTTGAACTCTATGCCTGACATTATGCCTTACGATGTGTCCCAAATTCCTCAGACCTGCTACACTACCGAAAAACCCCAACGTTTACAAAGTGAATGCAAATCAGGGTGGATGATTATTCCTTCACAAAAGGATTCACCATAGCCTTCCTTAAATACTAAGCTTCTCTGATGCACTTACGATGCGACTTGATTTTTTCTCCCCCAGGGACGTAGTCTTTGCATAAATAAAGCAAAGCGAACCGCAGTGAAAGGGAGCATCAGAAGTATTTGCCTGGAGACCTCAGGTCGTGGGCCGACTCGCTGAGCGCTTAGCCGTTGCCAGGCCCCAACCCCTTGCTGTCCTTCCTAATGTTTAGGGACGGGAGGCAGGCCCCGCTGACTGCCCCAGGGCCCCTGCTTCTGCTCACGGCCTGGCATCGGGCGCCAGTCTATCTGTGCTCACAAGCCATCCTGGTAGGGATTGCCACTATCCCCTTATTTCCATTTCACCAAACTACCCTGCAGGATGCTGAGCCTCAAAAATAAGCAGACACTGTGGAGAGTAAGCCTTCAACTCCTGATTACCTTCTGCATCAGAATCAGACTCTGTAAGAGTCAGGATAGGTCAGGTCATGCTGAAATAACAAACAAGTGGAAAGTCTCAGTGGTTAAGACAACACAAGTTTATGTGTCTTTCACACTAGATGTCCATCACAGGTCAGCTGGTGGGACATACTGGGGGCAGGGCTCTTTTTATCCACTCATGCAGGGACCCAGGCTGATGGACCAGCCACAGTCTTACAAGCTATTGTTTGTCATGACAAGGGGAAGAGAGAGCTCTGGGAGACCCCACATTGGAAAGGAGATATTTAACCCACCCATCGGGGATACACGTCACTTCTGCTTGCCTCTCACTGGCTGGGACCAGTGGCACGTGCTCCCCGACAAGAGAGAATGTGCAATCCTTCCGAAGGAAATGCTCATGATGCAGAAAACCCAACATATTCAGGGAGCAGTACTGATGATCGCTGGGGGCCCACGGGGGTGCCCCAGGCTATCCTATGACCACAGAGCACAAGGTACTTCAGATCCTGGGCCCCTGGAGAAGAGATGCATGCAGGGACTTCTAGATGACCTGGGCTGCATTCGTTCTGCGGGCGAAAGAGTCTTAGTATATCCCTGATTAGATCAGCCCCTTAAAGCCTTGTCCCCAACGGAAACAACCGTAGAGGTCTCCTGAATCCAGCATAGGTACCTGGGCACACCCACCCTGTGGGATGCCTCCTCCAGGGCTCTCTTGAAATGTGAGAACCAGGTCTTAGGTGCCTTGCTGGGGTTTCCAGTCCTACAGAATTTCCTTTGTCCTATGATGTTCTTGCAATAGAAGTTTTAATCTATTTCAAAGGGAGGCTGTCTTCTTCACATTCTCTTGACTCTTGTTGTTGGAATTTTTCCTCTTTTCTGGGTAGGATGAAGCAGGTTCTACTTACCAGATTTCTCCTCCTGCCACCAGCCTTTTCACAAGGAAGAAAAGAAACGCAAGCAAATCAAACTGTCTCTGTTAATTCAATGGCCACACCTCTCCCCTCAAGCTTTTTCACCATTTTGGGTGGAGAGATGCAGGTGCTAGGTCTCCCTGGGTGACTGGTTTATTTTCAAGCCAGGAAAAGACTGCAAGGTAGATTTTGTCAACTCCTACACACCCCTGAATGCTAACACCAAGCACTCTTATTAAAGGTGGTGTCAGGATGCATTAGCCAAATGGGACGAGGCTCTTGGAAGACCAGAACACCTGACCAGAAGAGAGGAAGGAAAGGGGCTGTGCTTCTGGCAGGAGCATAAGAAAATTACGCAAATATGCCTCACTCATCTGCATTAATGGGGCCAGGTAAACACTGGGAACCGAAATATACAGATGGGGTTACAATCCTTTATTTTTCATTTCTTCAAAAAATGTATTTCTTGTTTAAAGTTGTTTTACAATTTCTAAGGAAGAGATGCATTTGTTCTCTTTAGGGAAACAAGAAGGATTTGAGTCAGAAAGACAGTTTGTAAATCTAGGTGTGCAGGTGAAATAGATAAGGCGGGGACAAAGTTTGAGCACCTTTTCCCCTTTTAAAAAAGGGGGAAAAAGGCAAAGGAATATGAAAAAAAGAATAACACAGTGAACTTGCTGGACTGTATCAAATGCAAGTGAAAAGGGGGAAGGAAACCAAATTCCCACCACACACCAGAGTATTACATGCGATAGCTCATTTAACACACACAACGTATGTTCAATATCTCATGCACCCCTTCCCACACTCACTCATGCACTCGTTCATTCATTCGAAAAGAATCATCTGGGCTCCTACTCTCTGGCTGGTGCTGTGCAAGGAATTGATGACAAAGAGAAAAATAGAGATACTGCCCTCAAGCTGTTTCCCATCTGGTGAGGAGCTAAGTTAGAACACAGAGACCACGGGGTGAGGAAACTGAGATGCAGAGAGATGCATCTCGCCTAAGGTTTTCTAGATATTAATTAATTCAAGAGGAGATTCAAGCTCAGGTGTTTCTGACACCATCTAAACCCAAATGACCCCAACCTGACAGGCCATCAGAGTCAGCTGATGGAATTCCAGCCCCAAATGTGCAGAATCTCCAGGTTTGGGGCCTAGAACCCTGTATTTTTTTAAAACGCCCTCGGTGACCCTAATCGTATGATCAGCCACACCAGTGATGTCATTCCACAGTGTCATCCCCTGCTTCTTTAGCCCCCATACCATTCCAGCCATCATCAATAGCACTGCCACATCAAAAGCAAAAAAAAAAAAAATAGGTCTGTTTCTCCCAAGTATCCTGTAGTCATTCTGGGCAGGAAGGTACAAAAGTAACTATTTTCATGGATGGGTTTACATACATCACCCATTCTAAATGTAACTATAAAAACTGTCTCCATTTCAGACCTTAACTTTCTCTCCATGCTGCTCAGAGGACAACCAATAATGTCACTACTTAAAAGTCCCCAAGGAGAGCAGTCCTTTTATTTTACCATCCACAGCTACTTGAAAGCCGAATCAATCTCCAAAGTAGCTTGAACTTCACAGACTCTGAATGATTGTGATTCTACCAGCTGACACGATGCATGTGTGTGTGTGTGTGTCCACGCGCGCATGTTTGAAACTTCTTTAGAGCCAAAATATAGTAAGATTTATCATAGTCTGTTACAGAGGACACCAATCAAGGGGAATCACATTTCTATACTGACAATAAAGTAGCACAAAGACAACTGGCATCAATGATGAGGTGGGGACGTTAACTGCACAAGGAAAGAGGGATCTTCCAAAACACGAGCCCTAGGACGGTGTCTCACAAAGGGGTCTGGCCACAGGGGACAAACAGAAGTCACAACCACCATTTTTTACTTAACAAATGAGACACATTTTTCGACAGATTTAATGACATTAAAAGGAAGGAGGGGGATTTGAAGGAATTCAAATGGTGTTTGTATTTTGAATACACACACACACGCCTTCTCATAGAGACAGTTCAGAGAAGAGGTACAGGATGAAGTGACAATCCAAGATCCAGTGTGTCTTTTGCCATCATCACAACCCTGACACCCAGCAAACCCCGTACACACAAATATTCTCTCTCCTTCCCTCCTCTGTAATTCCACTTGGTGTAAACATTCTAAATTATTTATATCTAGATTGAAGGCATCTTTTAGTCAGACTGGGACTAGAGTAATCAAAATATAACTGTGCTATAAATATGCTAATACCTCATGCTAATGTTTGATGAAGGAGACTATTAGACCCGAAAAATGAGGGGAGGAGCTCTGGGCCACCCAGAGGCTAAAGGATGCTCTAGAAAAAGGTCACAAGAGAACCTTGAGCTCACAGAGCATCTGAGTGGCTGAAAAACAAATTCTGAACAAGAAGCATCTTAGTGAAGCTAGCTCTGCAAGCAGCGGATCTGAGAAAGGAGCTTTCTAAGTTCAGGACTTGGTCTAAGTACTTTACATGAGTCAAGTGTACTTATTCCTCAACTTTACTAAATTGTTACTAGTATTTTCCCCATGAGTTAATATAGGCACCGAATGTTTACATAACTCACCCAAGATCACAGAGCAAGGAAGTGGCAGACTTGGGTCCAAACCCAGGCAATCTGCTGCCATAAAATTTAATAGATTGACTGAGATTCTTGAGTAGAGGAATGATTCTGGAGAATCATTTCAGGTATTAAGAGAAAAAAGGAAAGAAAAAAACATAAGTCTGTGCACACTAATGGTAGAAAGTTATGCAAGTAATGGCCAGAAGCTTCCTCATTTTGCCAATAAACACAAAGGCACCGTTTCATTTTTCTGCACGTGGTTTACAGAGTATTAACTGCATTCCCTTAGAAGAAATTGATACAGTAGGGTTTATCTTGGACCATTGCCACTCAAAACTCACCTTCTTATCCTCTTTGCCCAAAATTTTCCCTCCTGATAGCCTTCTAATTCAGTTGCTTATCAGTAAACTCCCATTCCTGAATTCCCATTAAAAGATATAATATCTTGCTATAGTAATGTTCCAGATAGAAGAATTATTAAATGTGATGGCTTTTGCACAATAAAGGTGCCAGAAACAGCCCATAGGAGAAGTCCGGCCAACCCTATGTCACTTCCCTACTCCTACCTGTTGTGAATCCCTGTTGCCAAAGGGAAAAAGTCTAACACCCTTCAAGCCGACATTTGAAGACCCTGCAGGATCTGAAGGTAGCTCACCGCCAGTCCCAGTTACCAGGCACTGCCATCAACTCTCTTCCCAGCATGTTTAATTTATTCATTCTATCTAATGAAGATCTGGATTTTCCTGCCATTACCCTTTCAGTCAAATCTTTCAACCTTTGTAGACTCCACCTTCCCAGATCTTTCCCACCCTTCTAGGTTCAGTTTAAATTCACCTCCTCTATACCACCTCCCTGGACCATCCATGTCTATGTAATTACTCTTGCCTCTACTTCCATAACTGTCCTTAAGACTACGTGACAATTACTCATGTACGATCTTGTCATCTCACTTTCCACTGATGTCGTGTGTGTGTGTGTGTGTGTGTGCGCGCGTGTGTGTGTAGTGCTATAGATCAGCTTTTATGCTTACGCCTTTCCTCTGCAACAATATTTCTTTCTGATCCTTAGAAGGCCGGTATTAAGATGCATCTTTATAGCCTCACTGTATCTCTGCTGCACCTGGTACACTACTTTGCACACGGCAGGCACTCAGCAAGTGTTTGCTAAGTTGAAGGGACAACGCCCCACATTGATATGGGAACATACAATGCTGTTTCCTGTCTTTAGTAATCTAAGTCCACGTTTTGCGTCTTGCAACACAAATACCCCTGCAGATCTGATCCTTGAATTCCCCTCTCTGTTGCCCAGTGTTCCTCTCACATGTTCCTCAGCAGAGAACCCTGAATGCTGTGCACACACTGTTGTATGTTTCTGGGAGTTTCTCATGTTGCTCTCTCTACCTGGAATGCCCTTTCCTTATTCCTTCCTCTTGAGGAAAATCCTAATAAGTTTAAACAGTGCCAGAAAGCCACTGCTTATCCCTACCACCTCCTTATGTATCACTGCACTTTCTACAATGGTTAATAGGTAACTGGTTGCATTTTCTTCCTGCCCTATTTGTTTATGAACTGCAAGAAGACAGAATTGTTTATTTATCGCCATGTCCCCAGGCGCCAGCACGGTACCCGGCACATAGCCTGTGCTTTGTGTGTTAAGGAGGGAACAAATAAATGATGAAATACAGACTGAAGACCAAAGCTCTTTTATAAATTTGTAAAGGAGGTTGTTATGAGCCCAGTGGAGAGTGGGATACAATTATGCCACACCATGGGGTACAGAGGCAGGCTAATATGAAACATGTACTTCCACACATTCGCCCCCGATGCTCTCCAAGTGCTAGTCACATCCTCCCGAAATTGACTGGGTTGCTGAAATCCCTGGGGGAAAACCCTCCATGGTGAGTAAGCTGGAGAAACTCCACGGGAGGAGCAGCATTGGAATTAGGAAAGGAAAAGCGGCAAAAACGATGCTGAAAGATGAGAGTTTGCAAAGACAGAGAGTGGATGAAATGGAAATCCTCTGCTGGCACAGGATGCCTCCTAGGTTTGACAAAGGGAGGTCAAATCTGTGCCTGTCTTTGGGAGGAAGCTCCTGGACGGAGCTGTAAGCCTGGCACCGAAATCAGAGTCCATGGGCAAGACACCAGGAAGGGAGGGTTTGGGGCAAGGGCCATGCCTAGTAAAGTGCAGGCGCCCTTCTCTCGAACTGGACTTCTCCTCACCCTCCAGGCCACAGACGCGACCCCGAGCTGCCTAGGCTCATGGTCCCCTTGATGCCTTAACAGAGATATGATTAAGCCAGGTGGAGAGGAAAGAAAGGAAAAAAAAAAAAACGTTGTGTGAAAAATCACCAGTATGGAGAAAGGGGAGGAGAAGAGTAAGAAGAGAGAAATCAACCATGAAAAAGGAAAAGGGAAATACAGCCAGAGACATAGAAAGCCTGTCAAATCTCTCCAAACTGTAACAAAAGCATAGGAGAGATAGTTTCTCTTTAATGAATGCTTTGATCAGCCACAGTTGATATAATAATTATATAAAACTAGAGCAGGACAGAAATAAGATGTGTTTTCCTCTCACGTAGCCTGTAACCTTTGTGATTGGTTCATTTATTTTGAGAAAAGAATAAGTCTCTTCAAAACAGAGGCGTGTGTCAGGAGAGAGCCTGTTTTCTCCTCTGACTTATGCAGGGAATTTGCAGCAATGCCTGCATCCCTTTTCCTCTCTGCCTTAGATGGGCTGATCTGCCAGCCCATGACTCTGAAAGGGAACAAATGGTGGTGGAGCTTTCCTCACATGTATCTTGGTCTGGTTCCTCAGGCAAACCCAGCGCCTGGCAGCAGGGCCCTTCATTCCTTCCCTACCCCAAGCCTGTCACCCTGCTTCACGTGGCTCCCCGACCAATCTCCACTTAGTTGGCCATTTCCTAAGTAATGAGATACCTCGTGCTGCTGGAGGTATTGACTTGGCTGATCTCCAAAGAAGGAGGAGTAAGCATCATTTTTTTTCAGAATGGTACTCCCACAAGCACATGCTCTTCAGAAATAGCAGGGGAGAGAGGTGGTTGCCATGGGAACGGAGGCGGCCACACAAACAGGAGTAGCACATTTCTCCCAAGGGGGCGCGAGCAGAGCCTCCTTGCTCTACCACCATCACAGCCTCTCCTGAAAGCTTCCTTTGCCTGAAAAGGAAGAGTCTCAAAGCGGTGAAGGGTTAGTCCCTTCCTTCCTAAAGTCCAAATTTCAGTTGAAGAGTCTGACGGAGCTTCAGGTTGTTAGACTGGTGATATACTTGACCAAAAGCTTATAAAAACCTGATAATGGCACAAAACAAAACAGCATCTCATAATACCCGCTGTCGTTTGGTTCTCTGCCAGCTACAACCAGAGGAAAGTTGGGATGGGTCCAGAGAATGGCATTCTCACTGATCATAGTGGCCCCGCACTGGCCCATCATAGGGCGATGAAGATACACCAGCACAACAGCAGGTAGAAGGTAGAGGAAGGAAGGGCATGTGGGGAGATGGGATGCAAGGGGATCTGCAGGGAGACAGTAGGTGATGCTCTGTGGGGATGCCGTGGCCACCCTAATGGACAGTCTGAGATGGCTGTCTCTAACTCCAACTGATTTAAAAATAAATCAATCAGTTTTAAGACCATCAGGTTTATGGAAGTAAAAAAGTCAACCAGCTCTCTGGTAAAATGCATACAAGCAGCTGGTTGATTAGCCAGGGTTCTCTTTGCAGAAATGGCCTGGAGAGTGATGGCAACCTGAGAAGTGGGACGTGGAGGCCGCGGGGAATGCGGCAGAGCTGGAAGCCTTCCCCCCACCACATGCCCGCTGTTGATATATTGGGACTGGAACAATTTGTCTATAGCTGTAATTTTAACTACCTCTGTGCCAAACGGCCAATCAGAGGGCTCCCTCCACGCAGCTTTTACGAGTCCCCATAAACGCAGCAAAATGAAAACTCAGGGGCCCTTAAAATATACTCCAAGGGTTTCTGCAGTGCAATTGGAGGCTTTTATGACTCCTGTCAGGACTTTTATGACCCTGTAAAACCAGGCAGCAGCCTGGCCTGAGATGAAAAGTAGCCCCACTGCCTTAAAGTCTAAATGGTTGTGCATTTACAAGGCCTCCAGGAAAGATGGAAACAAGGCCGGCGGGGGCGGGGGTCCGCCTTGAGCAAAGGCGGGTGTGGGTGGGGTGGAAGGATGGGGAGTGAAAGGAGGAGCGGAAGGAGGGGAGGGGAGGAGGAGGAAGGCGTGAGAAATGCCCCCAACGTGGCCCTACCGTCCTCAGTGCTCAGAGCACCAAAACGCCAAGTCCCAACACTATCCGCCAAACAGCGGGGGCTGAGGTTCCGCAGACAGACTCGTAACGAACAGGGGCTGAGCAGGAAGGCGCCTTCACTGGTAAGATAAGAAATGAAGCCGCCAGGGAACCACAGGCTCCATAGCACTTATTCAAGGACATCTTCCCATTATGATGACACCTGCATTGCAGAAAGAAAAAAAAAAAAAAACAGAGAAAGACAGAGAGAGAGAAAGAAGAGGGGCCAGAAAGCCAGCTCAGAGCACTTTAAGTGTCCCATGCAGTTCAGAGAAACCTGGTGACTAGGGTAAGGACACGTTCTCCCAGCTGGAGCAGGCCCGGCGCCTGCAAACCCTGCAGGCTTCGCTCCTCAGCTGGGCCGTGTACTCAGTGCACACCCAGCCGCCCCTCCTGAGTCACTGTGACTGAGACAAACTCATCCTGTGCCCAAGCCTCCAGGCACTTCTTTTACTCACTGGACTCTCAATTCCGAGTTCCATTTTTGTCACCCACCCTGGAATGTGAACCCCGTTAGAGCAGGGCACTGTTATCACAGGACCTGGCTCAGTGCCTGGCAAATGGTATGAAAAAATAAAATTCTGTTAAATTGCTGAATCGACCTAGACTGGAGACAGATTAAGTTGCTGCATGACTGGCTAAGTTGTTTAGATGGTCACCTGTAGTTAACATGGAGTCACCAGTGGTGGAAGCATCGGCTTAAAGACCCAGAAGGAGGCACAGAGGATGGGGGATCTGCTGGTCTCAACAAGGCAGGGAAGAAACAAGAGTCTGACCTACCACAGTAGCAGCGCAAACGCACAGGAGAGATGAGGCATTCGAAAATAAACTCAGGGGACTTCCCTGGTGGCTCAGTGGTTAAGAATCTGCCTGCCAACTCAGGGGACACGGGTTCGAGCCCCGGTCCGGGAAGATCCCACATGCCGCGGAGCAACTAAGCCCGTGCACCACAACTACTGAGCCTGCACTCTAGAGCCTGCGATCCACAACTACTGAAGCCCACACTACACAACTCCTGAAGCCCACGTGCCTAGAGCCCGTGCTCCGCAACAAGAGAAGCCACCACAATGAGAAGCCTGCGCACTGCAACGAAGAATAACCCCCCTCTCACCGCAACTAGAGAAAGCCCACGTGCAGCAACAAAGACCCAACGCAGCCAAAAATAAATAAATACAATAAACAAATTTTTAAAAAAACAAAAAAAAACAAAAAAAACTCAGCAGCAATGGGAAGTAAAGAGGGAGGAGTCTAGGATGACCCCAGGTCTGGAGGCCAGGTGGATAATGGACTTCGGGAAAAAAAGGAATTCAGAATATGAAGCTGGAAATCGAGTCCAATTTGGGCTCCTGTTAAATACGAAGTGCGTGTAAGACAGACAGGGAGAAATATCCCACCGGCAGCTAGAGATTAGATCTGGTCTCTGGGAAAGACCAGACACATAAATTGGGGAATTAGTGGCCCAAAGGCTAAAATCACTGAAGTGGAAGGAAGCAGTCCTTGGTGTCCATGTAGAGCCAGAAGAGACCAGTGGGTTTATGAAAAAACTCTGAAAAATACAAGCCTTTAAAAAGCGCAGAGGAGTTGCTGCCTTTCTTAACAAACTTCTGCTAACACACCAGCCCACATTAGCTGGTCCTGTGTCTGTGCACTTATTGCTGGTACTACTCATTTTTGCACCAGCAAATTTAATAAATATGCTAATTTAATATAATTTTATTGAGTGCCTACTTAGTTAAGGGGTTGGATATCCCTCCTGGGAGTGCCAATAATACTCTGTATACCTCCATCAGAGCTTACCACATTCTACTATAATCTTTTTATTTGTCTTTCCATTAAATTATGAGCTCCTTGAGTCAAAAATTATGTATATCAGGAGCTTCTCTGGTGGTGCAGTGGTTAAGAATCCGCCTGCCGATGCAGGGGACACGTGTTTGAGCCCCAGTCCAGGAAGATCCCACATGCCGCGGAGCAACTAAGCCCGTGCGCCACAACTACTGAGCCCGTGTGCCACAACTACTGAAGCCCGTGTGCCTAGAGCCCGTGCTCCGCAACGAGAAACCACCGCAATGAGAAACCCGCGCATCGCAACAAAGAGCAGCCCCCGCTCGCCACAACTAGAGAAAGCCCACGCATCAACGAAGACCCAACGCAGCCAAAAATAAAATAAATAAAATAAAAATAAATAAATTTATTTAAAAAATTATGTATTTCAGGACTTCTAGCCCTGCCTACAGAATGTTTATCCAATGAATGCTTGAATGAAGTTTACCATCAGACAGAGAGGAAAGATGTGTGAAAATAACGTGAAAGAATAAAACTGCTCTTGTCAAGGTCATAATTGACTTGTTACTAGCCAGACCCAGTGGACACTTTTGACACTGAAAATTTGGCTAATTTCATATGGCTAATCCTGTCTTCTTTAAAATCTCTCCCTACTTTTTAAGGATGCCAGTCTCTCCTGATTTAGATTCTCCTTCTATTGATGAATTTTCTTCCCAACCTTCTCACCTCCCCTTTAATGTTTTTCATCCCCCAAATTCACAGGCTTACTGTTCTCCATTATATCCACCCTAGGAAACCTGCACACAGTGTCTTCATCTGTCATCTGCAAACAATGATTACAAAAGTGCCATCTTTAGCTCAGAACTCCCATATACACAACTGCCCCCTGGCCTTGCACAACTGGAGACCTGGAGGCTTTTCAAATACAAAATGTCAACATTCAGCTCATCATCTTCCACCCTAAGTCCCATTTCTCCTCCTCTATCACCTAATTAACCTCACCTCCCATGCCCAAAATATGGGACTGTTCTAGACGCATTCCTTGCCCCCCAGATATCACTGATGACAACAAGCTGCCAGTTCTATCTCCTGAGCATCCTCCTCTCTACTGCATGACTCCTGCCTTCGATGAGAGCTTTCATCCCTCCTGGATGAACACAACTGACTCCTAAAAAGTCACCACTCCTCACCTTCTCCTTTCCAAACTACTTGCCCGAGTGGGTGTCCTATGATGCAAATCTACCCCCTGGCCTTTCCTTCTACCTCCTGAGGTTTCCTCTCTTGTTTGAGATAAGATAAACATTCCTTAAAATGGTTCCCACTCTAGCTGGGCATTAGAATCAATTACTGAACTTTTAAAATGCCAGCCCATAGATCCCACCTCAGATCTACTGACTCAGAAAATTAAGGCACACCCCAGATATATACTGGTGCATGTTTCCAAAACTCCAGAAGTTATCATGAGGGACTTTCTCAGTATACTGTCACTTGAAGCCCACTTAGATAATAGGTGTATTTTGTAAAATTCCAATGGGGAGTTCCAATGCAACCATTCCCCTGCCGTCTCATGGTCACAGAAACAATGTTCATGGAACGCAATTTGCCTTCTAGTCACAAAGTGGTACAAGGGTAAGTACAGGCTCAAGCTTACCAAACCTATTTCCTTTCAGAGAGAATGTATAAATGAAAAGAGAGAGGCACTCAGTCTTTCCAGGTGGTTCTATCTGTAAAATATAAGATCTTGGATGATGGTCTTACCCTATGTGTCTATCACATGCATTGGAAAAGGAGATGAGCAATTCTGCACAATCAGGGCAATAAAAACCCATGAAGAGAACAGCAGAATGGAGGTCCCTGGTAGCATTCCAGTCTTCAGCATCCAGTGTTTTTAAGCTAGTTTCCTTCCTGCCTAAATTAGACTGAGTCACTTTCTGTGCGTAAGTCCAGAATCGCACAGATTAATTAATGTGGACTCTAAGTGCTTCATGAATTTGACTTCTACCTTACTTGTCTACCATCATCCCCAACACTTCTCCTCCTCCCCAATCCCCTTGCTTTCCACCATCCTTAACTCCTTGTCATGACCACGCGTACCTTGCTGTTTCTCATGTGCGTGCCACCAGGTGATACAGGTCTAGAACACCCGCCCTCCTTTATCTGGACAATTAGCCCTCTCATCCAAGAAGATTCATTTCAAGGGCTACCTCCTCTGGAAAACCCCTACAATGATGTTTAAATCTAGAAAATGTATTCTTCTCCTGTGTCTTAAAAAAGCTTGTGCTCATATCCGAGAAAGCTTTTGCCACATGGCATTGTCTTGTTTCTCCCCCTCCCATGGACTTGAAGATGGAGGGTAAGGGCCTTGCTTATAACCTTAGCCCTCTGTCACTTAGCCCAGCTCTGGACACAGAGAATGGCCTCATTTAATGTTTATTAAATGAAGGGCTGAACTAATTTAATTAATGAATCACTTATTAATTACTAAATAATCAGAAGAGGGTGCCAAGTGAAGTAAAGATCAGAAAAACGACTGTCCACAGCCAGTAATGACTCAATAACTGACTTCCAAACCAGATCCTCTTGTTATGGAACTACCGTTCTCAACTATGCAACACAGTACATGATCTTTTTTCCATCTTAGGGGAAAAAAAGCAGGTCAGATGGAAAAAGGCTCTTTTAAATCCTGCTTCCAGAGCATCTCCCCAAGATCATATAACTCACCTCTTCAGCAAGGACTCCTCAGCATCCGGAAGGGTGCTGCATCTTCTCTATGGTACACGCTACAGTCCTAAATGCACTGCATACATGCATCAAGCCGAACGAGTCACCTGGCCCATTTATTGTACAGTATGGGTTTTCCTCGCACCTGAGGCCAGTGTTCTTGCTCGGGTTAGGCAGTGTGTACATCACACCTATAGAATTGTGATTCATCAGGTAACTGGGTTTAGGATACCCACACACGCACTCTAAAACCAGACAAAAATTCAAAACAAAATACTCTTTTTCTTCTTTTTGAGTAAAGCGTGCATGTGGAAAATAGTTTATAGAGCTCAGTCCCTGCCTCATAGGAGATGAAAATGTGATCCTTTGCTAGCTCAGACAAAATCCTCCATGCTACATTAGGCTTGATAGCAAATTTTGTACTTGCAAGCTTTTATCAAAACTGTATATCTGAAATCTTAATAACACAGGAAGGTGGATTCTATTTCTCCTCTCTTTCAGGTTTACATCAACAGAATCAGAACTAATTCCTGATTTGAAACTCAGCAGTTTTAGCAGATCTGTAAGAATCTTTTGCTAAGGTCCTGAAGAGGGCTTAAGGGACCTGACTTTATACATACACACACACACACACACACACACACACACACATCCACCAAAAATTAGAATCTTAACAAAAATAATCTAAAATAATGAGCATATCCATGGACAGAAAGCACAACCTTTGTCAAATATTGGTCACCTTAAAGAAATATGAAATATATAAATGGAAATTTCAACCCATATTCTCAAGCATCCTATAGCTGGAGCATTCTCTGTTCATTCTAGTTTCTGCCATCATGCAGACATTCACATATGCAGCATGGCCATGAAGAGTATCAGATTTAGATTTAGGTTAGGAAGTGAGTCAAATTCAGATTTCAGTTCAAATTTAGAATTTGCCATTTACCAGCTATGAGACTCCAAATTGTTAAAAAAAAAAAATTAGCCTTAGGTTTTTTTGGTCTATAAAATGTAGTGAATAAGATATATTTTGCCAAACGTATGGTTACTTTTGAGGCTCTAAATCAATATGAGATTGATTTCTCTACCCAGACCTCACCATTCCAGTTACATATAATAACAGTAGGGAGTAAATTGCTATATTGTTCCAAGCAGCTTCTCCCTATGAAAGGATCATATATGTCACCTCTGACACTGACCTCAGTCCTGGACATCTGATTTGCTTTGGCCAATGCAATGTGAATAGAAATCTCATGTGTCACTATGAAATGAAAGCTTTAAGAGACATCATGTGATTCTGCCATTCTTTTCTCTCAGGAGCAATACTGCATGTCTCAAATAAGCCTATTCCTTCAAACTTTGGTCCAGGAGTTAAATAAATAAATGAGAGAAAGAGAGAGAGAGAGTTTGTGTATGACCATGTGTGCATACATGTGTATAAAACACACACACACACGCATCTGTATGCATAGGCAGATAGATAGATAGAGAATGCACACAGTGTTGTAAGCCACTGACATATTGGGAACATTTGTTATTGCAGCATAACTTAGCCAAAGCTGACTAATACACTTTAGTACCTCTCTTAACAAATTTTCATTTAAATACCCCAACAGATTAACTGATGCCCTCAATTTCCTCTGCAAAACATACTGAAAGTCCAAAGTTATTAGACTAATATTTAGTATATTAGCACTTTTCTGATCCTACAATAATTACCAAGAATCAACTTCCTTTCTGCCATGTATAACTACTGTAATTTCACACTGTAATTTAATTCTATGAAGAGTAAATTCAATACATTGTTAAGACTCAATTAGAACAAATCACTAAATACACTGCTGTTGATTTTTAAAAATCAAATGGTAAAATGTATATGAAAGTGTTTTATAAATTACAAATTGCTGTGTTGATACATTAGTTGATGCCAATTTGTCAATTAGTAGGTTCTTGAGCAACTACTCTTTGTAAGATGCCATGCTGAGAATAACATGAGGCATATAACACAGAACTAATTTCAAAGGACTTTCAGTTCAGAATATTGTAAAAGGAAACCAGCAGCAGCATATCCAGCAACACAGCTCCGTGACTGATCAAAGTACCAATAAACTCTATTGCATCCATTAAAACAAACGAACAAAAAATGGTGAAGAATGTTCCAGCCCCACTATATGTGAGTTAACAGGGTCAGGAAGGTGGTGTCTCTTTCTATTTTATTATCCATTCCAAAATAATACAAGTTCATTGCAATAGGCTTAAAATAAGGAAATATATATTAATGTTTTGGTATTATGATTTAGTCGTCGAAAGCCTACTTAAAATAGGGGGTCTTTTGCAAGAAGTCTCCTTGTCGGAGCACTTTTTGTCTCAGCCCAGCTGTCTAACTGCCTCCACTGACAATCAGTTCATCAGACCCAGAAAACTGTTGTAATGAAGGTACTGCCCATGGAGCCACACATCAATTTCTCTAGAGAATCCCTGATTTAAATGGATGAGGTAACTTTCATTTTTCCGACTTGGGGGAAAAAACCTGATCTCAGGCAAAAGAGGTGATGACAAAACCCATAACTCTACCTCACGGTGTCTAGAAGCATCATTCACAGGGAATGCTTTCACAAAGAAAAGCCATTGCCAATCAATATGTCATCAGGCCACAAGGAATAGCTCCATTTTAACTTATGAATCCCTTTTCAAGATGGAAGAAAGGAAAGGGCAATGCTGTACCCCCAGAATGCCCAGCATAAGGCCAAGTAGGAAGAACACCAGCTCCCTGGGCACAGGGAATAGAGCTGGATATGCCCAGTGCAAAGGATATGCCCAGTTGCCAGGTCAGCTCATGGAAAGTGAAACGCAAACACATGCTTCTTAAGGGTAGATATCACCCTGGAGACGTCTACATGTTTCCAGTGCTGAACTCACTGCCTGACGTATAACTAGTGCTCAGTAATTACTCCCTAAGTATAGTAATCAATTGACTGATGGATTGAGTATCCAACTGAATAAAGCAAGACACTGGAGTATCTTGATTTTTCAGCCTTATCATAAAATGTCAAGCATCTGGATTAGTTGATAGAAGCCTAAATTATATAAGTACTACTGCCTGAATGGGTGAAATTTGTATTGTAAGATTTTCCTTATACCCAACCCATCATTCAAGGCATAGCTCAAAGGTTACCTTCTCAAGAAAGTCTTTCCTGATCCTCAGCATGTGGTCTACAGCTCCAGTTCCTTTCAACACCGGGTAATATGACAAGAGTAAGTATATTCAAATTCTGCTTTGCAACTCATACGCTTTGGGGCAAAAACACTTTAATGGGTCAAAATCAAATTAAGAAATAGGGTAGGATGGGATGGGATGAAATAGAAAAAAATGGAATGGAATGGAATGGGATGGAATGGGACAGAATAGAATAGAATAGAATAGACTAAGATAGAATAGAGTATGTTAGAAAGATTCACATATAAAGTAAATACTTCCGTGTGTCTATGTGTGTATGTGTGTGCACACACACATGTGAGTGCTTGTCTGTACAACACTGCAATTAGAATATGTTTATTTCTGTGAGTGGATATAAAGAAGTTTGTAAATCACTGGTGTAGATTTTAAAAAAGCCAGATAGACTGCAATAATATCTTGTTTCCACCAGTTGTAACTTTGAACAAATGACTCCGCCTTTTAGGACATCAGTTTCCTCATCTATAAAATGGAAGACCTGCCACGTATTCTCCAGGATTACTCTACGGATTAAAATAAATAAAGTAATGTAAGCAATGTATGTTCATTTGGCATAATAGTGCTGTAGCAAAAATTAGTTCTCTTCTTTCTCCTTTATTTACCTTGGTTAACACTGTAACTTTTTAAAGTAATTGATACAGTCCTTTTTGCCTTATAATTATCTGGATATGTGTCAGATTTCTGCTTACCAGCATTTACATTTCTTAAAAGCAAAGAATAAGAATCATTTATTAATTCAATGTATACTTATAGGACCCCCTTTATAGTCAGACACAGTTCCAGGCAGTAGGGAGAGAGCTGTAAACACAAGCAATAAAAAGTCCTAGACTTCATGAAACTTTAATTCTAGATGAGGAAGATGAGCAAAAAACAAAGAAGTAAGTAATATGCTGGTAGCTAACATGTTAAAGAAAACATTAAAACAGAGGTGAAGGACAGAAAGTGCTGGATGGAAGGAACTATTATTTTAGGATGGTTAGGAAAAGTCTCACTCTGGGGAAGTTACGTACATATGTGTCCCATATACTCCATGACGCAACAAATGTTTAATTAATTAATCAGCTTGCAAAAGAATGACAGTGGACCCCATCTTACATCATACACAAAAATCAAGTCAAAGTGAATTAAAGATTTGAACATATGCCTCAAAACCGTAAAACCCCTAGAAGAAAAAAAAACATAGTAGGTAAACTCCTTGACATTGGTTTTGGCAATGAGTTTTTAGATCTGACACCAAAAACAAAGGCAAAAAAAGTAAGACAAGTGAGATTACATCAAACTAAACAGCTTCCACACAGCAAAAGAAAACTGTCAACAAAATAAAAAGGTAACCTATGGAATAGAGAAAATATTTGCAAGCCACCCATCTGATAAGGGATTAATATAAAAAACATATAAGGCACATGTACAACTCAAAAGCAAAAACAATAACCCAATTAAGACATGGGCAAAAGAACTGAATAGACATTTTTTCCAAAGAAGACATACAATTGGCCAACAGGCACATAAAAAGGTGCTCAACATCACTAGTCATCAGAGAAATACAAATCAAAATCACAGTGAGATATCACCCCACACCTGATAGGATAGCTGTTATCAAAAAAATGAGAGATAGCAAATGCTGATGAGTATGTGGAGAAAAGGGAACCCTTGTGCACTGTTGGTGGGATATAAACTGGTACAATCACTATGGAAAACAGCATACAGATTCCTCAAGAAATTAAAAATAGAACTACCATAGGATGCAGCAATCCCACTTCTGGGTACATGTCAAAAGGAAATCATTATCTGGAAGAGACATCTGTACTCCCATGTTCACTTAAGCATTAGTCACAGCAGCCAAGGTATGGAAGTGTAATAGGGAAGAACAAATTTGACTCCATATTGGATCTGTTCCTTTTACTGTAACCTGCATGCTCTGTTGCCTGTGCTTAGTCATGCTGGCTCTGTACCTTTTGTAAAACAATGTTGCCTGTAGCCTGAAATATACAGGACAGCCCATTCTCAAGACTCTGAACTTTAAGGGTGTAACACTTTTCCATTCATATAGAGATAAAAAGATGCAGAACAGAGAATAACATTTGTTTTGTTGGAGGCTTACAGGAGCATCCTGACCTGACCTACATGGACAGCTGCAAGAACAAAGGATTCCAACAACAAGAAGTTTGCAACAACTAACCACACCCCTCCCTCACCTAGCCTTTAAAGATGCTTTGCAGAAACCCTTTGGGAAGTTTGGGGTTTTTTGTGCCCGAGCCACCTGTCTCCTTGCACGGCCCTGCAATAAGCCTTTCTCTGCTCCAAACTCGATGTTTTGGCTTGTTTGGCCTCACTGTGCATCAGGCACACGAACTTGTGTTGGGTAACAGAAACAACCTAAGTGCTTGTCGATGGTTGAATGGATGAAGAATATGTGAAATAAACATATATATACACATACATATATTTAGTGAAATATTATTCAACCTTAAAAAAGAAGGAAAATCCTGTCATTTGTGACAACATGGATAACCTCGGAAGGCATTATGCTAAGTGAAATAAGCCACACAGAGAAAAACAAGTACTGCATGGCATGACTTAGATGTGGAATCTAATAAATAAATAAATAAATAAACTACACCACCAGCACAACAAAACTCATAGAAACAGAGAATCAAAAATCGTTGCCAGTGGCTGCAATGGGGTGGTGGGTGGGGGGATGGTAGAATAGGGAGAAGTTGGTAAAAAGGAATAAGCTTTCAGATACAAGATGAATAAGGTCTGAGGATCTAATGTGTAACATGGTGACCACAGCTGATAACACTGTGTTGTTTAATTGAAATTTGCTAAGAGAGAAGGTAACTGTCCTCATGAAAAAAATAAATAAAAACAAACAAATATGTGAGGTGATGGATATGTAAAGTAACTCTATAGGGAGAATCCTTTCACAATGTATATGTATGTCAAGTCATCACATTGTACAGCTTAAATATCTTACAATTTGTCAATAATACCTCAATAATGTTGGAAAAAAAGTTAACCAACTGAAAAAAATAAAGTGAATGGAAGGTAAAAGAGGCAAACATTATAAACAAGTGTAGAAATGGATGGGAAGAAAACAGACCCTTTATAATTCTTTCTGTAGTCTGAAAAGTGATTTAAAATCTGGGGAAAGAATGTACTTTTAAAAGTACTTTTGTGAAAAGTACATTTAAAGGCAGGTATGTTTAAGGAGGATGCCAAATCCATCACAGCAAATGACTTTCATCCAATTTTTGCTGTGCTATTTTATGTAATAGCCAGCACAGACATGTCCTTGGGGGCTACATCTTCAGTGGCCAAAGGACCTGTCAGGGTTGATGTTTCAACTTTGAAACAGCTTCCAAGAAACCAGATGGGGTTGTTTGGAAAATAGGCTGGGTTTCCTGAGAGATGTTTTTAATTCAAAGAAAAATCAGACCCAAAGAGACTCAGCATCATTCAGTCCAAAACAGGGTCAGATTTCAAAGGTCCCTAACTCTGAGGAGAAATAACCATAAATAGTGATTCATTTATTCTGTGTTTATTAGCGCTTGCTGGGTACTTTCGGGGCCCTCTGGAGTAAGAGGGAGCTGAAGAGAACTAACACTTACGATGTGTTGTATCATCACATAGGTGCTTTACACAACCTATTTCAGCCCTTACAACAATCATATGTGGTGGGTTTCTATGAGAAAGACTGGTGGCTATTCACCGAAACACACTTTCTCTTTTTCTCGGGCACTTCACTAGATGACATTTCCAACCATGTTTGCAATTACGTGTGATGCTGTGACAGCTCTACCCAGTGGAAAGAGGGTAGAAGGCACATGTACAACTTCCCAGGCCTGGCACTCTAAAGCCTCCTTCACGTGCTGCTCTAGGTACCCCCTTCCCTGAGCCAGAAGTCGATACCCACTGCAAACTTGGAACTCACATATTAAATGCAGACAGTCCCTAATGCAGCATCTCTGAGTGACCGCAAGAAGCAGAGCCTCCCACACTTTACAACCAGAAGCACCACCTTGTAGCTTGGGCAGTGGATGTCAATGAAACAGAGAGAGTGGGCAAGAAAGCTGGGGACCCCTGTTTTGGAAGAGCAAGACCTTTGGTAAAACTGTCACTTTGGATAACTTCGAAGGCAAACTTACTGCCCGCTGAGCCAGTAGCTCTAGAGAAATGGACTGAAAACACCAAAATATCCATATGTAATAGTCACTCCTCTCTGTTTTCGCCTATGATTACAAGAAAGAGAGGAGCTCAGGAAAGAATGTACCAGTTTTCAAGCACACATTAAAATGAGAGAAAGCGAAAGACAGAGAGAGAGACAGACAGAGATAGAGACAGAGGCAGAGTCAGACAGAGAGAGAGAGATTCTAGAATGATCTCGTAGCCACATTAAGCTGAGAGAGGAGTATCGGGGCGCAAGAGGAAGGAAATAACGTAGGCTTGAAAGTGATATTGTTATTCCTTCGATATTTTTCATGTGGCCAATGGATCTGCCTGAAAACAAACACAGCAATGCTTATAGCACTTCTGAAGGAATCGTGTAGCCAAAGAAACCCTGGGTCTACTCTAAAAGAGCCCGTGACTGTAAAACAGCTGCCAAGCTCCCCAACATGTACTAACAGAAGAGAAGCTACATAAACCCCGCAGCCCCAAGGAGGATGTGCTCAACAGTGGCCACTGTAGATGTGGTCACGAAAGACAGAGAACAAAGAAGAACTGCCCAGTGGGGGACCTTCCCAGGGAGCAACGGACAAGAAATTCCTCCCGGAGAGCAGAATCGGAGTCTAAGGAAGGTCTCCAACTGCCAGGACAAAGGTATCACCGACCACCATGGACCAGTAACTGCTTTGTATCTCCAGTTCTCCTCTTTTCCAAATTCCCAAATTCCCAAATGTCTTATTGTGAGGATCCTCTCCTGCAATCCATTGAAAAGGATGTTGTACTAAGTGGTGGCAATCTTTATCACTCTGGCAATCTTTTTAGTCACAGGTTACTTCTCCATGAAAAGCTATGTCTGGCCATGAAGAGAAGGAGTAAATATCACCAAGTGATTTTGACTTTGAGCTGGATGCAAAGTTGGATTGGATTTTGAGTTGTCCATCTTGGGGCTGTGTGTTCTAAATATGTGAAGAAGAGTGCAAATGGATATTTGGTGAAAATACTGCAGCTACGATGGCTAGCTATACACCAAAATCCATTTCCCATTTTTTCTTGGCGTTAGGCTAGATTCCTTTCCTCGGGCTCTGCAGTCAGGTAGACCAAGTGATTGCATTTTAGCCAAAGGAATGTGTGAAAAAAGGATAGGTTAACATCATGACCCTTGAGAACCTCCAGTGTATGTTCCCCTGTGCTCTTCCTCTGCATTTGGCTGGAAGGCTGACCTTGGATGTCACGTGTTCATGACAGCCTGGGTCCCCGAGGGCTGAGGAGCAGAACCCCTCTCCTCACCAAAAATCAGAAACGCTCATTTTAGACTAAGCGAACAGGATGTAAACTCATATTGAGTTAACTCAGTGACCTTTTTTTTTTTTTTTAATCTACAGTAGATGCAATATAATTCCCTCCATTTTGCAGTTGTGAAAATGAGGCTTGGCAAACTTAATTTTCACAATTTAGAAAGATGACAGATGCAGGCATTGGGCTCACATCTCTGTCTCCCCACCTCCAGCGTCTCCTCTCAATGGACCCCACGATCATCCAGTGATTGGAGATACATTATCTGTCAGTCATTAAGAAAGGGGTCTATTGAGGAGTCAAGATAAACCAACCTCTACCTATCTTCAGATATTAGGTAGATTTATTTTCGTCCCTAGTTTAGGGTATGGGTTTTCTTCCAAGCATTAGTGAAAAAAATTATTTTTCTCTGTATCGCTAAGAAAGCGGTCAGGACTCAGTGTGAAAAAAACAGAACCTGGGTGTGCCCTGCA
The DNA here is from genome assembly GCF_028564815.1 of Eubalaena glacialis. Classification (NCBI taxonomy): domain Eukaryota; kingdom Metazoa; phylum Chordata; class Mammalia; order Artiodactyla; family Balaenidae; genus Eubalaena; species Eubalaena glacialis. The sequence continues at coordinate 2,659,624 of NC_083725.1, forward strand.
CGCTAATGAAAGGGTCCCCTCTCCACCCACCCCAACTGCTGATTCCACAGGGACTCTTTGGTAAATGAACACCATAAGCCATTTGATCCTGAAAGTTTTTCTGCAAAAAGGCAAGATCAGGTCCTTTCTTTATATTCAATCTTGCCTTGATTAAATTGGCTTTTTTTCTTAGTGAGTTTCCAAAGCACTGAGTTACTAGCAAGAAAAGGTTTTAATAGGATCCTAGATTTTAAAGCCATGGGCAACACAGCCTGGGTCCTTTATGATGTGTAATGAATAAAAGAACCCAAATCATTGCTTTTTAAAATCATCTGTGTAAGAAGTATAATAATTTCCCCCTTTATTCCACCCTCCCTTCCTTTCATTGTATATGTCCCCAAAGTTGCTCGCTTTAAAGGGCACATATTAGAGAAGCAGAAACTCTGCTTTTCACAGGAGAGCGTCCTGTCTGGAAGGACCCTCTCCTCTGGGCAGATCCCCTTGCGTGGCCCCAGCTGCTCCTGCAATTCGAGAAGCAGTTGTATCTGCTCCATTTCCCCATCTGTTCCCCTCCCCCTTCCCCTTCCTCCTCTCCCTTTCCATCCTCCGGCTGGCTCATTTTAGCTTTGTCTGTGCTCCTTCCTTCTCGCTACATTCTCACTCCCCGCGCCTTCTGTTAGCCCTGTTATCAAAGAAATCCCACGCTGGTGAGCATCGCAACCTCTCCTCCAATCAGGACAAGTTCCTGCATCTAAACAACAAAAAGCCCCCTTCTGCCTGGTAATGGTGCTGCTGCCCAGTGCCCGCCACCCTCAGCATGTGTCTCATTGTCTTCTTGGCCCTCTAGGCAGATGGGCAGTCTCTCACCCAATTTCAAGCTGTAATTTTGGGGGCTTATTTCCTCTCCTTTCCAAAGCCCGAGAGCACACGCAGGGTGATCTGAAATGAACCAGAACAATTTCCAAACCCTATCCTAACATAGAAACACAGGATACCCTAACCAGAGAGAAAAAACAAGGATGCTGTGTGTCCCCTCCGGTCCTCTCTTACCATTGGAGGCACCGCAGAGGTGCCAGGAACCCAGGGAAAGCAGAACATTTCCATAAAAGTATTTTATTGTAATTGCTCAAACAGCTTCATGCCAATGAACCATCCCTCGGTGGAGGAAGAAGTGCCTGCAGAGAGATTCATCAATTCCACTCCAGCCCATGATTGAAGTGAGCGAGGGAGGGACTGCAGGGGGGCTTCCAGCTGTCCTCACAGGCGAACCAGAGAGCCCCTGGTCCATCAGAGCCACGCTCGAGCTTCCCAGGTAGAAAAAATGTGCCTGCTTGATGCCTATGCAACCTGGAACAGCTTAATTTTTCTCTTCTTCGGGCCTCCACAGGTAGCCTTAAAAATTTTGGAGCAAAAAGATTCAGAGCATTACTAAACTGCCCAAACTGTGCAGGACTTGTCCACCTTAGTCTTACGGCTGAAGTCATATTTACTGAAGGCCCTGCAGGCCAAATCTCACCTCCCTCCCTATGTCAAAACAAATAGATCCCAACAGGGATTCGTGAGGTTGTAAAATAATCAGGTTATTTTAACTTATCGTAAACACACACACAGAGACACACTCACTACCTGTCCAAATTGCACAGCTATGAAATCCACGTTAAGTAATGGCAGGGATAGGTTTGCACAACAAAGTACTTCTTATTAGTAATATAGATTCTGATTAAACTCTAGCCTTTAAACACACATTGGGCTACTTGCAAGGTTAACTCTTGCTCTACTTTGTCCCACAGTGGCCCACAGTTTGCTCATACCATCTGTTACAGAATTTATCACACTGGATTGTAATGATCTCTTTATCTTTCTTTCTAGCACTGAACTGAGTCTCTTAAGGGTCACAATCAAAGCTTCTTCTCTTAATAAATCGAGGGCTCACCACAGAGCCTGGCACATAGGAGGTGCTTCATTAACTATTTGGGAATTAAAATAATATATAAAATGATGGTGTTGTCTCCCATCTGTTTTTGAGAGTGTGGTGAAAACGCATTCTATTTCTACATGGAACACTGTAAAATTTGAATAATTATCCACTTTTTATTTACTTTTTAAAAATTTTTTAAATGAAGTATAGTTGATCTACAATATTGTGTTAATTTCAGGTATGTAGCAAAGTTATTCAGATATATATATATATATTCTTTTTTTGGATTCTTTTCCATTACAGGTTATTACAAGATATTGAATATAATTTCTTGTGCTATATGGTAAATGCTTGTTGTTTATCTACTTTGTATATAGTAGTGTGTATCTGTTAATCCCAAACTCCTAATATCCCCCCCACCTCCCCCGCTCCCGCTCCCACTCCCCTTTGGTAACCGTAAGTTTTTCTGTCTGTGAGTCTGGTTCTGTTTTGTAAATAAGTTCATTTGTACTGTTTTTTAGATTCCACATATAAGTGATATCATACGATATTTATCTTTGTCTGGCTTACTTCACTTAGTATGAAAATCTCTAGGCCCATCCATGTTGCTGCAAATGGCATTATTTCATTCCTTTTTATGGCTGAGTAATATTCCATGTATATATATATATATACACACACATATATCACATCTTTATCCATTCATCTGTCGATGGACATTTAGGTTGCTTCCATGTCTTGGCTATCGTAAATAGTGCTGCTATGAACATTAGGGTACATGTATCTTTTTGAATTAGTTTTCGTCTTTTCTGGATATATGCCCAGGAGTGGAATTGCTGGATCTTATGGTAAATCCATTTTTTAAGATAATTCTTTTTTTGAAATTCTGTAAGTCATTGTAAGACAATTTGGGGAGTTTATAGGAGATCAATAGAGATCATGCAACTCAGTTTCCTGCTTTTAATAAAAAATTCCATTTTCAAATAGGTGTCTGGCAAACAGACATTGGTTGTATCTCCTAGGACCAGTGAAGCATCGCCTCCCAGGGCTGAATTCGACTTCACAATAGAATCCAGCATCTTTGGGGCTCTATAGGGAGATAATAAATTCATCCTGCTCCAGACATGCAAGACATCACTTTGCCAAAAGCTAATCTACTGTTTAAGGCCTGGCTACCAATCCAGTAGGAATTACTAATTCCTATTTCAAAAATACATGAGTCTAAGTAACTGAAGCACCCAGACAGTCTAATAATACCTGAATTTCCTCTTGACATCCATTCCCTCCACTTCTCCATGGTCCTTCTTCCTCTTCAATTAACTTTAAAACTATAGTCCATGTGGTTTCCAATCAGCAAACAATTACTTGCTGTATATCAGTAATGGGCAACTTGAATATGACTCAGTTTACTCAGAAACCGTAAAGTTATAAAGCTACCTTTCTGGCACCACCGGCTTGTCTGCATTAATATGTGCAAAGAGCGATGAGTTCCTTGTACGTAATGGCCCTACATATTCACAAAGGGCTATTATCATTAATTGCCATTTAGTAATTAGATGTCACCAGTGCCATTACCATATCCACAGATTTTTGAATGTTTGAGCCATAAAGCCTGAGAGTAAAGTACTGTCGAAATTGAAATTCAAATATCTTTCAATGTAACACCCTCTTCTGGGCAGAAGGCATGACATCTTAGTGCCTGCTGCCTTGTGGCCACCTGTGAGTTAATAATGAGGTAAGTGTCTCTCAAACAGCTTCAAACAATAACTCCCTATTGAATCACCAGGTAATGAATTAATGGCCACAGAGGGCCTGCCTGATCAAATCTTAATTAAGCAGGGCAGAGGGTTCTATCACTCCCTTTCATCGCATCTCCACAACTCCTGTGGGCTGCACTTCACTTTGGCCAGAGGTTTGCCCAATTTCCTGATGCCAACAGAGCAAAACACCTAGATCACTACAGAGGGTTGGGAATGACCACCGGCTTCTTGAAACCTTAAGAAATCACTATGCCAATTGCTAATGATGCCATCACACACTTCCTTTAGCTGAAATCTCAGTCTTAGCATGTCCTGAAATCTAAAAACTGGAAGGCCTTACAATATCCCTTCATCAGGGAGACGGACTGACTGAGCCAGTAAGTGAACCAGGACATGATAGGGAGTCTCACAGTCAAGTTTGGCTGGGCAACCTCGGCTTCCTGTGCTTCAGGGTACAGCCTGGATATAATAGGACTGCAACCTGCCCGTAGACAGGAGGAAACATTAAAAAGAATGTATCTGAAAAGCCCCCTTAGCTTCACAGATTCAGAAGTCCTACATCTGCTTCCTAACTATGCTTCCAATGGTGTCACCCAGAGCAGGTTATGCTCTCTCTGAGCCTCAGAACCCCCATTTGAAAAATGAGGGAATTAGACCGTAACCCTGACAAGACGCGTGTTTCCTAAACCGCATTCTAGGGCACTTGCTTGCCCCAGATGTTAATAGGTATTTCTGATGAAAGGGCTCCCTAGCCAAGTACACTCAAGCATGCAGGTGAGAAACTAGGTCAAACATGCATTAATGCATTTCAAAACCAAAGGGTCCTGCACAGCCTTCCAACCACTATTGTGCATTGCAATTCTCCAGGCTCTGGTTATATAAGCAGTATTCTTAAAACTTAATAAACTAAGGAAGGCTGTTTTGATAGAGTCTGCGTGAGTACAGCTGGGGAACTGACACCAGGGGTAATAGGGTTCCGGACCTATTCCATGGAGCCTTGGGGTTCTGCTATGGGGGGCCTCCAGGACAGTCAGGCATAAGGGGCCTCAAACCGCAACTGCTTGTTAGCCACGGCAGGGCTACTATTTTTTTTCCTTCTGATTTTGTTTGCTGGCTTTCATTTCTTAATACTGGATAAGATTTGTTCAGAAGAACAGCTTCTCTGACCAAGGTCATTTGAATACCACTGGACCAGATGTTCTAAAGTCCCCTCCACTGCAAACATTCTACGAGTCTATCACTGTTTTGAAGAAAGATATGTGATGAGATAAAATATTCAAATGACTAGCTTCCTGGAGTTCTCCGGACTCAACGTTTTACTATTTTGTTCCAGGTAATCCCATCTCCACGACTGTTCCTTCCATCTCCTGGTCACACCTTATATCCCAGAGTATAAATTCTCCTTTACTTTCGCAGCAGCTTTTTTATCTCACCTGAATAAATGACACGCACTCTAGTTCTTGACATTCCAGAAGTTACATCGAACCCTGACTTCACACGACCCTGCTTTCCTTCTGAGTACCCAGAGGCCCTGGAGAAGAGCCTCTTCCTTGGATTTCAGGCCACCTGTCCCCACCACGGTCCCTCCTGACTCTGCAACTAATCTGGGCAACTTTCTCTTCTCTTTAGCTCATGATTGATTTTCTCCATAAATTATCTGGGGCTATTCTTGCATATCAGAGGCCACATTACGCTGCACTGTTAACTGATCCCTGAGAATGGAGATTTAGCTCCCTTTTTTTTCTGAAAGCAACACACATTGTATTGGGTGACCAAGGTCTGTGCTTCAGATCTTCATTGGACATCATATTTTTATGGGATCTAGTCAAAAGAAACAAAATCTACTGTTTCTGAGTCTATGTTATGATCTCACCCCTTACGGGATATATTTATATAAGCCATTCACCACGTCATACACGCACAATGTGAAAATGGCTTCACATATTCAAGGTTAAGGGGAAACATGTCATATGATACCACTTATATGTGGAATCAAACAAAAATGATACAAATGAACTTATTTACAAAACAAATAGAGTCACAGATGTAGAAAACAATCTTATGGTTCCTGGGTGGGGCAGGGGGGCAGGAAGGGGAGAGGGATAAATTGGGAGATTGGAATTGACATATACACACTACTATATATAAAATAGATAACTAATAAGGACCTACTGTATAGCACAGGGAACTCTACTCTACTCTGCAATGACCTATGTGGGAAAAGAATCTAATAAAGAGTGGATATATGTATACGAATAACAGATTCACTTTGCTGTACAGCAGAAACTAACACAACATTGTAAATCAACTATACTCCAATAAAACTTTTTTTAAAAAAAGAGTAAACTCATCGATGAACTTGAACTTGCCAGACTTTAAAACCAAAACCCCTCTTCCTTTACGTGAGGGATGCGACTGCTTAAGTCTAGAGCTGCAGAAGCGGGCTGCACCTGAGTAGTAGGTGTGGCCCTCTCTGAGGACAATTAAAATGTACAGAACTATCTGGTAGGATCAAAATAGCCCTTGCATGACGTGCACCAGCTCCCTGTTTTCACAATAGGAAAAGCAGATGCTCCTGGGAAATGTGGCAGCACAACATGTGGGGAAACAAAGCCCAGCACTAAAGGCACATGAGGCAAAAACTGTTAAGCTTAGTTGGCTTTTTGTTCTTCCGTTAAAAATGCAATAAAGTATTCCACCCATTCTCCAACTCTATGAAACACCGGTGGTGAGTGGGGTGGCAGAGAACAATCAATGCGCTTCTGAAGGATGGGCACCAGAGCCTCCGTGTGCGATATGCCAAATAGATTTGATTTCCAATATGCATGTATGCATAGAAAGCATCCAACGGATGGGGCTGACATTTATCTTCTGCAGCTAGGCCCGGCGGGGCTGGTCACCCCCGTGCTCAGGAGTGGAAGTAAATGTCAGGAGAGATTAGCGGCCACGTGCTACCCATACACGTGGAGAGTTTCGTTCCCGGTGTATTCCGCCTGCTGCTCTTCATTTAGGTAACAGTTGTGAGAAATGCAATGTACCTGTGCTCCAGAGGGAGCAGAATTAGGGAAACGAGAGCTGGGATAGCACGTGGGCATTTTTGCCGGAATTTTTTCAATGCAAAATACAACTCCCGACACTGGCTTGTTTTCTGCAAATTAGGAACAGAGGCAAGAGGAAGACTTTCAATACTGAGAATTATGCCCTCAGACTATGGACCCTGGAGCTCCAGAGAGCATATTGGGCTTGGTTATTTACACTAGTAATTGGATCCCCTGGTTGTGAATGCGGTGACGACTCTGCAGCATCCTTCTGAATTATCTCTGTGTTAACCAGTGCCCATCTCCTAGGGTCAGAAAACAGGAAGCAAGAAAGGAAGAATTTAGAAAACTGAACGTATCCAATGATTTACCAGGATAGTGTGAAGAGAACCCTGCAAATTGTGACATGTAAAAGGCAGCTTATAGGTAAGAGCTGGCTGATGGCTGCCTAGTAGACCAGACTCCCTCCCACCAGGCTGACTGGCAGTGGAGACAGAAAAGGAACAATAAAGTGAGAACGATTCATCTCCTTCACTCACCCGTTCCCAGATCCAAGCCCACCCACGGCCCCACTCTCACTGCCTCAACTTTACCCCATTATAAATACATCGAAAGCCAAGTTAAACTGCATTCCGGATTTTCCAAATTTAAAAAAAAAGAAAGAAAAATCAGCAATTAAACTGCACCAGTGACATGCTTTAAATACATTCAAAGGCTGCGTAATTATTTTTGCAAAGGTAACAAGACCCGTGGACACAGGCCAGGCCTCCCTGAGGACGCCTGGTGCTGGTACTGGTGGCGCGTGACTCTGACGAGGTGCCATGCGGTCCCCGGTCTAGCACATCGCATCCCTGACCCTGCACAGGGCACACCGCTGAGCTCTCCATCATAAATGACAGGAAATTCTGGGCATAACTCTTCCCCTTTCCTGATGACCACAGGGACTCGAATTCCACTCCAGACCCACTCCCCTCATGATCCTCTTGCTGTCGAGTATGAGAGCAGTCAGCTGAGGACCCTCGAAGCCAAATCCCTCCCAAGAAGGGGCTCTTGAGAAAAGACATTCACAGGGACTCGGGCTGAAACAGCACAGTATTCCGTCGGTGGGTAAGGCCTCCAGTGTGCACGGTGTGGGCCAGCCACACCACACGCTCCTGGACTCACCTCTGCCAGCCCTGGAGGGCGGCTCAAGAAATGGGAGCCTCCAATGATGACAACTGTATTCATGCAAGGTTTGACGCATTTAAGCTTTTATTGTCTGTTTGATTTATTTTTCTTAAATTTGTGTGCTTTATAAACCAAGCAGACCAGACTCTCCTTAAGAAGGAAAATTCCTTATATGTTCTCACCCACCACCTGAAGACACAGAAGACAAGAAGCAGCAGAAAGGGAAGGGGGGCCGGGAGCTGTATGATCTGAGTATTTTCTAATGCATACATCAGATCAGATGACACGTCTGAATACATCCACTGAGACCAGAATACTCACCTGTCACTGTGGGAAGACCCCATGAGGAGCCTGCAAGGTCACTGAGGTGGGGTCTCAGAGGACAGGATGTAGGCATGGATGACTTGGAACCTTTGTGATATGCTTCAGCCTCCTCTAAGGTTTAAACTGCCCCAGACTGTGTCTTCTTTCCAAATCTGAGAACTCTGCAGGCTGGACTGTCATAACGCTGGTACCTGTTACGCATGTGCCAGGCCTTGCACACATGGCACCTCACTGAATCTCCACAACTCTATGCGAAACATAGTAATGTGGGGATGAGAAAACTAAGGCAAAGAGAATTTTAGTGACTTGCCCAAGTTCATGTTCTTATCTGACAGGGTCAAAGTGTGAGCCTAGGCAATCTAACCCAAGAGTCCTGTTCACACCTTTTTAATCTATTTTACATCACACGTATTCTTCACACATTTCAGACGTAATACTGTGATCATGGTAGATATTAAATCAATATTTGTCGAGGGACTTCCCTGGTGGTGCAGTGGTTAAGACTCCACACTCCCAATGCAGGGGCCCCAGGTTCGATCCCTGGTAGGGAACTAGATCCCACATGCATGCCGCAACTAAGAAGTCCGCATGCCCCAACTAAAATGTCTTGCATGCCACAACGAAGATCCCGCATGCTGCAACTAAGACCCAGCACAGCCAAAACAAATTAAAAAATAAATAAAGATAAATCATTAAAAAAAATTTTCTTTAAAAAAAAAGCCTGAATAAAATTTTTTAAAAGTCCATTCTCTACGTCTGCGTCTTTATTCCTGTCCTGCCCCTAGGTTCTTCAGAACCATTTTTTTTTTTTAGATTCCATATATATGTGTTAGCATACGGTATTTGTTTTCCTCTTTCTGACTTACTTCACTCTGTATGACAGACTCTAGGTCCGGGGAGGGGGAAGGGTAAGCTGGGACGAAGTGAGAGAGTGGCATGGACATATATACACTACCAAATGTAAAATAGATAGCTAGTGGGAAGCAGCCACATAGCACAGGGAGATCAGCTGGGTGCTTTGTGACCACCTAGAGGGGTGGGATAGGGAGGGTGGCAGGGAGACGCAAGAGGGAGGGGATATGGGGATATATGTATACGTATAGCTGATTCACTTTGTTATACAGGAGAAACTAACACAACAATGTAAAGCAATTATACCCTAATAAAACGTTAAAAATAAATAAATAAATAAAAATAAAAGACTTGTTGAATTAATCAGTATGAGAGCAAAAAGGGATGAATTCACGTGTAAATTATAAACACGTAAATGTGCATCATCGTTCAAGTTACCTGTTTGACAAATATCCTGAGATGCCAAGCAAGATGCAAAAGGATTCTTGTCTTAAAAGTGGTAGGCTAAATATACTTGGGGTAAGTAGTAAGTTATCGTACACACTTTTTTTTTATTGAAGTATAGCTGATTTACAATGTTGCATTAGTTTTTAGGTGTACAGCAAAGTGATTCAGTTATACATACATATATATCTATGTTTTTCAGATTCTTTTCCTTTATAGGTTATTACAAAATATTGAGTATAATTCCCTGTGCTATACAGTAGGTCCCTGTTGGTTACCTATTTTATTTATAGTAGTATGTATTATATATGTTAATCACAAACTCCTACTTTATCCGTCCTCCCCTTTCCCCGTTGGTAACCATAAGTTGTTTTTTTTTTCTTCTATGTCTGTGGGTCATTTTCTGTTTTGTATATAAGTTCATTTGCATCATTTTTTTTAGATTCCACATATAAGTGATATAATACGGTATTTGTCTCTTTCTGTCTGGCTTACTTCACTTAGTATGATAATCTCTAGGTCCATCCATGTTGCTGCAAATGGCATTATTTCATTCTTTTTTATGGCTGAGTATTGAATATATATACCACTGTATATATATACCACATCTTCTTTATCCATTCATCTGCCGATGGACATTAGGTTGCTTCCATGCCTTGGCTACTATGAATAGCGCTGCCATGAACATTGGAATGCATGTATCTTTTCAAAGTATGGTTTTCTCCAGATATATGCCCAGGATTGGATCATATATGCAGGATCATATGGTAACACACTTTTATCACAATTCATTCCCGAATCTATTTTTTCATTAATTCAAGTATGCCTCAAATACCTATTCTGTGCCAGTCACTCCTGTAAATAATGCAAGATGTAAAGGAACAGGGCAATCCCTCCCACCTAAAGAGCTCACCACTGTGGAGTAGAGGGTCAGGTATGGATACTTCACAGGAGAATCACGAATGAAGACTCGAGCATTTTTTTGCATGGTGAACAGCGGAACTGAATCCACACGCTGTGGAGTAGGGACCAAGAGGGAGTCCCCACATTCAGGATTCGAGGCTTTGGAATTCCCAGAAGCCCTGAGTTACTACAGCAACACTTGTGTTCAACGCCCTCCTCTGTATTCTACCGAAAGTATTGAATGAGCCAAAAGGATTAGAAGGGATATGAGATGTGGCCTTGTTTTTTTCACTCCCCTTGCATGTAATCATCCTGCTGACCTAATTATAGACGGGAACAGAGGGAAGAGGGAGCCCTGGCCATGGCAGCACTCTCTAGGGAACTTGGAGTCCATTTCAATCAATTTCGAGTTCTTCACGGGTCCTCAGGACCCAGCAGACTGATAAGTACACAGTGTTTATTTTGTTCTTGTTAATTTGCTTGCAATTCGTTCATGTGTCTGATTATTCGTTGGTCTGAACTGTTTCAGCTTAGAGGGTGCACCATGATATAGACCTCTCTGAATGAGATGGTTCACAATGACTCACTGACTCAAACTGACAAAATCAAAGTGACAAAGCTGACTCACAATTCATTCACCCAACAGTGCACAAAAATCATTGAGTGTCCTTTCATTTAGAATGATATGGTGAAATTGGTAAGTGGTGCTTTTTTTAATCCTTGAAAACATCTTAATTGACTGCCCCGACAGTATGCCCAGAAATTTACACAAAAACAAAAGATACACTGGGGCAGTTCCTAGAGATTTACAATCTAGCAATGGGAGAAGAAAATATGGTTAAGAGTCCTTTGGTCCAGGATAGCTTCTGAGAATCTTATGGAAACCGCAAGAGCTATACCATGTGCCCTGTCAGTACAGGTAGACAGAAAAACTATGTAGAGATCCAGGCAGAAACACAGCCAGAAGAAATAAGGCAGAGGAAGAGGAAAACCATCCTACCAGGTAGTGAGGCTAGAATAATACAACAGCACAGTACAGGCCCAGGAAAAATAGACCAGTGGAACAGACGAGAGAGCTCAGAAAAATAACCAAGTACACGTAGGAACTCAACACAGCAACAGGAGCCCCACAAAGAAACGGGATGACTGACTGTTTAGTAGAGGATACTAGAAAATTGGTTCACAACATGGGGAAAAACAAAGCTAGATCCCTACCTTTTGTTATATTAAGGTTATATTATACTATGTTAAGGTGGACTTCATATTAATTACCTAAATGGGAACAGTGAAATTATAAAGCTAAAAAAATATATATTTGTTTTATTGGAAAAAGAACACATTACATAACTTTTTTTTTTTTTACAAACTTAAAATCATTTAATCCCAGTCAAAGTTCTATAAAGAAGGTAACCTTAATATGCCCATTTTACAGACAAAAAACTGAGGACCATCACTAAAGCCACATAGCTAGGACTTGAACCCAGGCAGTTTGGTTCCAGCACATATGCTCTTAATCACAATATAATGCACCACTGACAAAAGTAACATTAAAAAAAAAAAAAAAAAATATATATATATATATATATATAACACACACATATATTTTTCTCAACATCTAAAACTGATATGCAGGGACTTCCCTGGTGGTCCAGTGGTTAAGACTTCGCCTTCCAGTGCAGGGGGTGCGGGTTCGATCCCTGGTTGGGGAGCTAAGATCCCACATGCCTTGCGGCCAAAAAACTAAAACATAAGACAGAAGCAACACTCTAACAAATTCAATAAAGACTTAAATAAAAATAAAGTGCAAAAGCTACAAAACCATTCTGCCCTCATCCCATATACCACTTTAAAAAAAAAAATAAATGAATAAAAAACTGATATGCAATTAATACCTAGAATATACAAGGAATTCTTGCAGACTTCTAAGAAAAAAGCAGCACAATTTTTAAAAAATATGCAAAAGACAAGAATCTGCCTTACACAGAAGAAAAAGCCATAAAGCAAACAAATCCATGAACAGAGGCTCTCACTCCCCATTAAAGTGAGAAATGCAAAGGAAAATAATGATGAGGTGTCACTTTATGCCCATGAACATGATTTACAAAGACAGGAATCAGGAAGTAGATAAAAGTAAGTGTTGGTGAAGATGTGTGCAGTTGGAAACTCACAGTGTACCAGGGAGTGTACACATGTAAAGCCACACGGAAATGCAATATGGCAGCTCTTACTGCAAGTCAGCATGTGGAATCCTATCACCCAGCCGTGCCACCACCGGCTCTGCTTCTTAGAGGAATTGCACTGGGGTGTGTTAAGGGGATGCTTGTCATGTAATGTGTTCAGATAGAGGGAAGCTGGAAAGAGCGCTGATGAATCAGAGGAATGGATACATCAGTGACACGTACATGCAGTGCACCATCACATTCCATGTAGATTCATGCACATTTAATGAGATTTACGGAAAGCATCTGTGTGGGGAGCTGTGGAAAAAGGAGAACAGGAGTAGAATCTGAGATGAAGGGAAAATAAGGAAGCACCTTTCCAGGATCAACAACCCCCTTTTCAGGAATGACAGTGTGCTGTGTACTGAGGAATGAGATTAACTCAGCCCTCAGTCAGCTGGCATCTGTGTGTACATAATGAAGAATAATGAGAGGAGGAGGTAACCTGCAGCTTGGCGATGATAGTTAATAACACTATTTTGCATATTTGAAAGATGCTAAGAAAGTAGATCTTAAAAGTTCTCACCACAAGAAAAAAAAATGTTTAACTATGTTTGGTGATGGGCGCTCGCTGGACTTATTCTGGTGATCACTTTGCAATACATACATATATTGAATCATTACATTGTACACCTAGAATGAATATAATGTTATGTCAGTTATATATCAATAAGAAAAACATAAAACTCATGAGTGGGATTAGGGATGGATAACAAGGTAAGAGCCCTGGAGAAGGAACTGGAATGCCAATCATAGCATGGCAAGCTGCAAGGCTTGCCTGGGGGTTGCTGGCTGGGGGTTGCTGACCCCCAGAAGCGGGGACCACAAGAATGTAAATAGCTGCTGTCTCCACCCTGGAGTCCTGGGAATCGGGAGCAGACAAGTAGGAATCGAGCAGCCCAGCTGGGGAAGGATAAAGTCTGCAGAAAAGGGATGATGACATTAGGCATGACAGGTGAATGACAACCGGGGTGAGCAAGCTGGAAGGTCCGTGTGGAGTCAGTGTTTACTCTGTGCAGAATTGGAGAGAGGCCCAGAGGAAATGAACTTCACTCCAAGCTCACCAGCAGTTAGAACATGGAAGCAGACAGGAAACACACAATTGAATCTCATGACCAGCACAAGCAGAGCTAAGGTAAAACACAAGAAAACCAGAGCCATCATGAGTGTCTTTTTGTAATTGGGAAGAAAATATCTGACTCCATATTACATCTGTTCCTTTTCCTGTGCTTAGTCATGCTGGCTCTGCACTTTTTGTAAAAGAATGTTGCCTATAGCCTGAAATAGACAATGAAATGGATAGTCCATTCTCAAGGCTCTGACCTTTAAGGGTATAACACTTTTCCATTCATATAGAGAGAAAAAGTTGAAGAATAGGAAATGACATTTGTCTTGTTGGAGGTTTACAGGAGCATCATGACGTGGCCTACGTGGACAGCTGCAAGAACAAAGGATTCCAACACCAAGAAGTTTGCAACAACTAACCACACCCCTCCCTCACCTGGCCTTTAAAGATGCTTTACAGAAACCCTTTGAGAAGTTCTGGGTTTTCTGTGCACGAGCCGCCCATCTCCTTACGTGGCCCTGCAATAAACCTTTCTCTGCTCCAAACTCCAGCTTTTCAGTTTGTTTGGCCTCCCTGTGTGCATCGAGCACACAAACTTGCATTTGGTAACATTTTAACACTGTCATTCCCGGCCTGGACCCATGAGGGCAATTATGATTTGGTTGTGATAAGGTGTGAGTGAAATGTCTACCTACATTACTTTCATAGTCTTTATATATATGAATTATCATTTCTTTCCTTATACTAAGATGAAAACATAGAAAGGAGAGAAAGGAGAGAGGGTTGCCTGGGGTTAGAGAGAAATTTCAGCCTAGGGAGCAGGTTATCATTTTCAAAATGTAAAGAGTGTCCATTCTCTGTAGTGTTTGAAATTAGACATAATAGGAGGACCTCAAAGGCATAGATCTGCCCAGTGTCTAGAGTACTTGTCTTCACATCCTTTGCCACTAAACCCCAAACAATGAACCCCTGACATTTATTATGTGGCTCTAATCCACAGTAAAAGGCATGGAGGATGCATCCTGCCCCTCCCCAGCCTCCAAAGCCAGAAGGTTAAAGGACACTGCTCTCCAGAGTTGATGGCAAATGGTACAGGTCAAGAGGACATAGTTTTGAATAATTACAGAAAAAAAAAGATGAACAAGTACACATAAGTCATACAGAGTGGGGCTTAAAGAATGGAGTAGAGTTGAGGTTAGGAAGACAAAAACCATGAAAGGTCCTGGGGAATGCAGCCTGTCTCCAACCACTGACCCCTCTCAGGGAACCCAACAAAGACACCTGGGTACTTCACTTCTGATCAAATACTGCTGCAAAGACTTTGGCCTTTGTCCTGCTATTCCTTAAGCAGCCTACCACACAAATGGAAAACAGAATTAGTCCTCTTCTGTTTTCAGTCTTGAATTGCATGTTAATTGATTTTTAAAAGCCCTGCTGCTCTACCGCCTTTGCCCTATAATTAACTGTGTTTGATCACAATGTTCCGGGGACAGAGGTGGAGCCTCCTTGACTGCTGACAAATGAATCCATCAGGTGGGTCTCCACCATCACTGGTCTTCAACAGACACAAAGTGCAGCAGGAGAAACAGTCAGTGGGGAAGAGCTGAAATCATCATCAAGAGAATCAAGGGGGTGGAAGGCTGTTTGCATTCCGGCACCTAAAAGCTCTATTTAGAATGCCTTTGGAGGAGGATATGTGTGATTTATGACAGTGAAATAGGAATTCCACCCCCGTGCCCTGTTAGAGATGCCAGCTGAAAAGGCCGCTACTCTCTCACTGCCCTACCTGGCCAGCCACAAGACCCGGCAGCCAAATGCACAGCGTGGGGAAGACACAGACCTGACCAGGTAACATGAGGTACGTATGGATAAGAACACAATATAGTACCAAGCCAAGTACAACACCTGGTAACTGGTATTTGACCAACTTGGGGCCACGTTTAACCCCCTCCATGAGCCTGGAGCCTGCCTTTGCAGATGCATTTGTGGATGGCGGCAGAGGCCAGCCACACTTTAGCTGTTATAGTTTCAAGAAACGATTGTCAAGTACGATGCTGAGTGTAAAGGATGATGCACCCTCTAATGGCACATAATGGGCCTGGTGACACTGTAGACACCAAGGCCCAATATATTCAGTCACGGTCCCTTTGTTTGCAGACAGCACATGCTCTGGAAAAGCAGAGCTCAGCTTTGCAGACTGGTCTGATTCCTGGTTCTGTTTCTCTGTGATATGAGCAAGTCATTGCACCTGGTTAGGACTTACTTTCTCTGTTCTCAGTAAAAAGGGGGAAATAGTCCTTATTTACCTCACAGGATCATTGTGATTCTTCACTGTGATAAAGTATATAGAAGTGATTTTAAACCGTAAAGCATTCTTCTTGGTCAAATACAAGTTACCATGTGTTAGGTACATGGCTAGGTACTACACTGTGTTATTTTTCATCTGTTCCCATATAAGGTGGTATGACTGCAATTATTTCAAGGCCAGGGGATTTAGGGGCTGGAGCAATTCCATCTCTCTATTAGGATGGACTCAGATCTCTCTGTCTCAGAAATCCTCTCCCAGATTCTGAACGTGCTAACAGGTAACGTAAAGAGTGAGCTTCTCATCCTCCTCCGTTCAGACAGAAACTGGTTTTCTGAGAAACTGAAAACTCTCTCTCTCTTTTCCTTTCCTACTGCTGTCAGCTATGCCCCCAGGAAGCAAAGCATTATGAACCACAGCCATGTCTCAAGCAGTTAAGGGAGAGAGAGAGAACACAAAAACCTTTTTTTTAGGCTTAAATTATGTTTTCTTTTCTATTGATCTGGTGATTTCTGTTTTGAACTGGATGAAAGGAAAATCGGTTTTGCCGTCTTTTCCCTTCTTCGCTTTCTCTTCCTCCCTTCCCCGTCCCCCTCCAACCCCGCTGCCTTGGTTCTGGCGCACAGGCTTCTCCTTGCTCCTCCTGGGGCAGCCCCACGGGACCACCAGAGTGGCATCTGTATAAAACAGGCCAACAAAAGCACCAACAAAACAAGCCCCGTGAGATTCTGTGACTCCTTTTCTCAAAAATATCAATAGCTCACCATCAATCCAAAATGAAGTTTCAAACCGTGGGCACGGCCAATGAGACCATCTGTGATTTGTGGACCTCTCTTCTTTCTCTGGCCGTCTCTTCTCATTTCATGGTTTTAAATCCTTTCTACGTGCTTATGACTCCTCAGTGGAAGCCTCCTGCCCGGACCTCTCCCTAAGGTCCAGGCCCTTTATACTCACCTGCCCACTTGACATCTCCACTTGGAGGTCTAATCGTCATCTGATCCTGCACAAAACAACTCCAAATCCTTTCCAATGATCTCGAGTTGCCTGCAATATTCCCCATCCCAGATATGATAACTGGAACAAAAAGCCTAGAGCTACCCTTGACTCCTCTATTTCCCTCACACTCTGCAACGAATCCATCAGCAAATCTTACTGGCTCTCCCTTCTAAACACAGCCAGAATCCGGCCCTGGGTAGCCCGCTGAAGTGCCTTCCTCATCATCATCTGCAGCTCGGGCCACTGTTAACACCTCCCTAAGTAGCTCCACACCTGGAGCGGCCAGAGTAACCCTTTTCAGACACGTGCCACGCCCCTGCTCAAAACCATCCAGTGTTCCCTGTTTCTCTCAAGGCCTGACATGCTCTAGACTTCTGTCTCGTCTCTGACCTCCAGCCTCACCCCATGTACACAGGCACCCCGGCCACACTGGCCTTCTTGCCCTGGAGTCCTCACACAGCCTGTTCCCTCTGCCTGGAATTGAGCCTCTAGACAAGCATGTCAAGCATTCCATCAGCTCCTTCAAGACACCACTCAAGGTCACCTTCCTAATGATGTGCCCTACATGTGCTACTTGGGCCTCTTCCTGTATCTTGTTCCACTCTGCTGCTCTTCTTCCCACCCATGAGGACTTGGTACCTCTTGAATTCTGTATCATTTATTTACATATTATGTTTACCGCCTGCCTCTCTTCCCTAGAATGTAAGATCCGTAGGGCAGGTGTTTCATTCACTGTCATGTCCGAAGCCCTTTCAGCAATGCCCTCCATAGGAGTCACTCAATAGAAATTCGTTGAATGAATGCATGAACGAACAAACACAAGACCCGTTCTTTCTGTTTTAGCGACCTCATCTCCCACTCTTCTCGTCCGTCTAGAGGCTAATTAGAATGAATTACTTGTCAGTCTTTTATCACATAAACGCACCCTCTACTCAGCCTCAAATACTCTTCCTCCCACCATCATCCCCAGAAAAATACAATTTATTCTTTTAGATTCAGCTCAAACACAGTCCCTTCCCTCCCTCCCACTCTCCCTTCCTCCCTTCACTTCTCCGTTCATCCTTCACCTCCTCCCTCCCTCCCTCCACCTCTTCCTTCTTTCTACAAATATTTGAGCATATTTTATACAGTATGTATGATGCTTGTTAAACATGGTAGATTTTTAAAAAATCAGACACAGCCCCACGTTTAGTTAGCACTAAAGATTGCTCCAATGCCTCTGTATGAATAAATCACTCTGATGCTTCACTTTGTGGGTGGCTGCCTGAGATGGTGAAAAGAACACATAGTCTTAAGGGTCAGGAGAAACCGAGTGCATATTCCAGCTCTGCCATTTATCAACAGGCTTACGCAGGACACTCAACCTTTTTAAGCTTACATTTCTACATGTTTAGGATGAGGATAATAATTCCACCTTGGAGTATTATTTGATAATTGAACTAAATAATTAATAATTATATGTGGCATATCATATAATATGCAGTAAGTAATGACAGATAATTAAACTAAATAGTATCAGATGTCCTTGTAGCATAGGGTTGACATTCAAGCATAAAGTCCCTTCCCTTGCCACCAACGGCCAGCAGTTACCTCACTCCTGTATCATGACCTTATTTTATTTGCCTCACTCTATAAGGTATTTACTTGTCTGTTTCCCACGAGATGTGAGCTCCTTGAGGCCTCCCCAGAGTACAGAGCTCTGCATGCTGTAGACTTCAATTCATGAGAGTCAAGAAATAAATCTCCTTTCCTTTCCTGCATTTCCCTTACTTGTCCTTGTGCTTCTATATCCTTCCAATATTCTTCCCTCTTTGCCAAACCCTTTTTCCCCATCACTTTTTCATTTCATTGTACCGAAAAATTCTTTCTTTCTCGCTCTCCATATGCTCCCCCTGTACCCTCCCCCTCCTCCCCCATCACTGCCTCACGCCCCCCCCCCCCTTTTCCTGTTCCCCGGGTTACAGCACAACCTTCCCTTCCTTCCTCTTGATCATCACTCTCTGTCAGGCTCCTGTCCTCTCAGACCGGCCAGGGGAAGTTGTATTGATCTCTCCGTAATGCCCGAGTGCCTCTGAAGGTTAAGGTCAACAAGAGTAAAGCATCATGCTGAACCACAAGACCTAAACCCGACTTCAGTATGCAGGGTATCAATTATTGAGCTGTCAGATCACAGGGCACTCTGCACCTGGTGATGCCGAGTGGGAAAAGGAGGGATGATCACAGGGAAGGTTAGTGTGGGGAAGACCCATGTAACCAGCTAGCCCACGACCCGGGAAGCCCAGAAGCGCTGCCAGGAGGGAGACAACATCGTAAGGTCCACCACTGGTCATGGCGAAAGTGATGTCTAATGGGATCCCATAACAAAGAGAGGCCACCAAAGAAGCTATTAACATCCAAACAGTCTTCTGGGCTTTGAGTAGTTTTCTTCTCTCCCGCAATCCCACGCATAGCTGGCCTTAATTTCTCTGCTTGCTAAATAATTAGGCACCTGGGGTCTATGAGTCCTATCTAAATCAAAATAAACACAGATAATGGTGGGTTTTGTTTGTCATTTCCACTATGCCCTGGCTTACTTTGCTGACATTTTAAAGGCTCCTGTGCCATCTCAACTATAAAAGTATGGAGAATTTTAGTTAGAAATACACAGGAAACAAAGGGCTGTGAATTAAAAGTCTGGGGAAAATCTCATCAAGCTTACTCATTCTAAAGAAATGTGTGCCTTAGAATAAATGACCCATCAAAGAAGGGTCATTACTATAACCTATTATGGCTATTATCATGAACCATCTCAACTCACCACCAATGCCTTTGCACATGCAGTTTCCCTACTGGAAAATCTCTCCTCCCACCTTCACCTGGTTAATACCTAATCATCCTTCAGGAATGTTCTTACATGTCACTTCCTCTGGGATGCCCTTCAGTCTGGCTTAGAAGCTCCTCCTAAATGATCCATAAATCACAATTCATAATACTGTGTGATAATTCCACCAGAAGCAGCAAAAGACCAAGTGCATAATATGTCACAGACTCAAGAAACTGCCTGGGTTTGAATCCTGACTCCATCTCAGTGCCTCAGTTTTCTAATCTGTAAATAGGCAAATAATAACAATAGTATTCATCTCAGAGTGGCATTTAAAAATGACTAAAATGTTTGTAGATTTTTGGACGATGGTCATTCTGACTGGTGTGAGGTAATACCTCATTGCGGTTTTGATTTGCATTTCTCTAATGATTAGATATGTTGAGCATCTTTTCATGTGTTTATTGGCCATCTGTATATATTCTTTGGAGAAATGTCTATTTAGGTCTTCTGCCCATTTTTGGATTGGGTTCTTTGTTTTTCTGATATTGAGCTGCATGAGCTGCTTGTATATTTTGGAGATTAATCCTTTGTCAGTTGCTTCGTTTGCAAATATTTTCTCCCATTCTGAGGGTTGTCTTTTCATCTTGTTTATGGTTTTCTTTGCTGTGCAAAAGTTTTAAAGTTTCATTAGGTCCCATTTGTTTATTTTTGTTTTTATTCCCATTTCTCTAGGAGGTGGGTCAAAAAGGATCTTGCTGTGATTTATGTCATAGAGTGTTCTGCCAATGTTTTCCTCTAAGAGTTTTATAGTGTCTGGCCTTACATTTAGGTCTTTAATCCATTTTGAGTTTATTTTTGTATATGGTGTTAGGAAATGTGGCACATATATACAATGGAATATTTCTCAGCCATAAAAAGAATCAAAATTGAGTTATCTGTAGTGAGATGGATGGACCTAGAGTCTGTCACACAGAGTGAAGTAAGTCAGAAAGAGAAAAACAAATACTGTATGCTAATGTATATATATGGAATCTTAAAAAAAAAAAAAAAGACGGTTCTGAAGAACCTAGGGGCAGGACAGGAATAAAGACGCAGACGTAGAGAATGGACTTGAGGACACGGGGAGGGGGAAGGGTAAGCTGGGACGAAGTGAGAGAGTGGCATGGACATATACACACTACCCAATGTAAAATAGATAGCTAGTGGGAAGCAGCCGCATAGCACAGGGAGATCAGCTCGGTGCTTTATGACCACCTAGAGGGGTGGGATAGGGAGGGTGGGAGGGAGACGCAAGAGGGAGAGGGTATGGGGATATATGTATATGTATAGCTGATCCGCTCTGTTATACATCAGAAACTAACACAACATTGTAAAGCAATTATACTCCAATAAAGATGTAAATAAAATAAAATAAAATAATTAAAATGTAAATTACTTACAAAAGGCTTAGGATATGATTAGTACCATGTACGTGCAGCTGCCATCAGTGTTATTTTGCCTGCAGAAGCTCTGTCATGGAAGAAACCACAACTATGTTATTTACTATAGATCCTGTGCCTATTCCAGAGCCTACAACATCCTAGTAAGTAGTTGTTGAATCAAGGGATGCTCTCAAGTCAGGACTAGCACTTTAACAGTCACCTGTCCAGTGCCTCTGGCTTGGATCCTTTCACAGGTTTTCAGGGGAAAAAAAAATTTCTCATGGTCACTTGCATTTCTGCACGTGTTTACAAACAGAGGAACTGACAATCTTTTCACAGATGTTTGCAGAGTGAATAACCTTGGAAGAGAGAGCTAGTACCTCCCTCCAAAGCAAAGTAAATGGATTCTTTGCTGTCCAGTATAATAAAGATAATGTCTCCTTCCTAGGCATATGTTAGGGAGGGTTGCTTTTAGTGCAAAAGATCCAGGTTCCCTTAACTTGGGGTTACACAGCTGTGATGCAAACCCCCTGGATGCACAGCACCCACCTGGCTGCTCTGCGTCACAGCTGTGGACTTGGGAAGCATGGAAAACTCATGTGAAAGGGAAGCCTGTGTGCTTGCTGTAGCCAAGGAATGAAGTTCTTTGTCTCTGACTCAGGGGTCTCGTGTCTTCTGCCAGCACCCATGAGCCTGTGGCAGGCTACCTTGTTAGCTTGAAAGTTGGGTAAAATCTCAGACCCTCCACAGTTCCTGGCAGGTTTGGGTGATGAGAATGGGATACTAATAGAGATAGAGCTTTCTGGAAGAGAAAGGATGTGGGCTTCACAAGCTGCATTGGGGGTATAAAACAACTCCTTGGGATCCTGTAGCAAATACTATTGCCCAATGGTGGGTGGAGGGCAGTGAGTAAGGGTCCCCATGTCCTACCCATCAGTGCATGTTTGGAGACTGAGTGGTGACAGGTAGGGCTGAAACAGTCCCATGAGTGGAGATTTGATGGCTGCTTACACTCCTCCAGGTGAGAGAAGGAAGGGGTGTGATCACGGCAACAGGGCAGCAAACCTCACAGCCCCAGTAGAACACGAGATGGTTGTAGCCGCCGAACCTAGGAATCCCCAAAGCTGAAAAAGACGGTGTGAGCAGTGAGGATGTAGAACTTTGAGTGGGCTAAAAACACTGGAAATGTGTTTGGTTGGGAGTGCCTGGCTTACTGGAACAGAGCTGCTCTCTACCTCCACACCCCTTGGTCCTCTCACCCCCTCTACCCTGACTCAGCTGCTCTAAGGAGACAGATGATTAGGGGTGGGGCTGAGAGCCCCCTGGTCCCAAGGGGGACTGAAGGGCACCTGCACCCATGCAGGCTAAGGAAATAAATGTTATGGTTCCTTAGCCTACATGGGGACTACAGAAGCCTGTTGGATGCAGGCTTCTGTAGTCTCCATCCTACCTGTTCCCATTGGGGGGGCACCCCGATTCAGCTAACGGGGTTTGAACAAGGGTCACGATGGGAATGTGACATTACTGTGACCTAGTGGATTGGGCCCTCTAACCAATTCAATCACTGTTGTTGTTGCCGTTGTTTCTACATCAGAAGTAGAAACTGATGTGTTTTATGCTTGTACTTTCACAGCCCACAAATGCCAGAGAGATCCCGCTGATTAGCGAGAACTGGAGATACAGAAGTATTCGTGAGACAAACTCCCTGACGCGCGTCACCAGGGGCTGGGTGGAGATTTAGCAGGAGTGCCTCTCCCCTCTTACGTCCCCAGTTTGTACTCTATAGATGAAGTCCTGTCGATTGGCAACTTAGCAACCTCAGTCTCAACGGCCCTGAATGCAATGTTATCACCTCTACCAGCTGGGGAGGCGAGTGGATACACCCCTGCAAAACTCAAGGGCCTGCTTGCCCGGTGAAGTGTCTTCAGATTATGGGGAAAGATTTACAATAGCCACTCTCCCTGGAAGACAAGGGAAACTCCCGTCTCTTCAGGCCCTCACCACCGAGAAGGTCTGACATCTCACTGGACTCTCTGGGTAATGGAGAAAGGCCATGCCATGCCTCTCTTCAGCATTTACTTGCTTTTTTCTATTACCTAACTTTCAAATCAGCTCCCTTTCAATGGGGCCCAAACCACCGGGCTGTGCTGGAAGCTGTCCAGCCACCTGTGGCCTGCTCCCTACTTTGGGTCCTACAACCCTAATGACCCCACTGAGCTACGAGTCTCTGTGAGTGATGATTTTGCTGACTGGTGATTGGATCTTCTAGCAAAGAGAGGCAACCTCACCCAGAGGTGTCCCTTGGGGTTTTGGATTCTTTGCCTCCCTGACATGACTTCCAAATACACTTCTGAAAATCAGCCATGACCCCGCTACTGGGCTGTTGTCAAATCTGAACACCTGACCCTTGGAGGCCTTGAGACCTCCCGGCCTGACATTCCCTTTTGGGGTGGCTCCAATAGGACCCAATGACTCTCAAGGTAAGAGAGCTTAAGGAGCCTTGCTTGTCAAGTGGAAATGACCTATTTGAGAACACAGCCTGCCGAGCCGAGCAGGACCTCAGCTTTACATGAAACATGTCAGTTATCCTTCTAAGGAAACTGTACCCCCAATTCCAGTGCTTAAATCCAAGCCACGCGCTCAGCAGGGTCCTCAGTTCACAGAGGTTCCCCTAAATGCCTGGACCTGGCTAACCAAGGACCTGATGAAGGACGGGGCTGACATCACCTATGCTGAAGCTCTCCAGTGGTGCCCTCCAGCCTGCTGCAGCTGGTCAACATCAGCACCAGCAGAACAGAACTGGAAATGGGCATGGCAGGGAACTCAAGGTCGTCCACATGGTTCTGGCCAATACTCTCCTTGATGAGTCTTGTTACCTACTTCCTGAATCTTGCACTGTCCTCCACAGCCTAGCTGTTTGACCCACCACTTAGAAAACTACAGACTGGGAGATGAGACTCTCTTCTTGGAGCCCATGAATCACAGAGCTGCTAATCAAACCACCTGGGTCATTCCTACAGATGTCACAGCAAAGACTGTCATCTCAGGAGACCTTGAAATCAAGTCACACCACCCTGGCAGATAACTCTGATGCCTAGAGCCATCCATCTACCAGACGTGGCCACGTGCCCACCATCCTGGAGCCCACGCTTCTAGTGCAGGGGCTACCGCTCGTGACCCCTGTTTATGTGGGGTAGGGGGAGCCACTTCACACCAGGCATCGTCCTGCTCACTCCCGCAAGACTGACAACGTCTGACCTCTGACTCCCTACGTCCAGGCTACTGAAGCTGCCTCGCTGCGATGGACACTTCTACGGGTACAGTGTTGATATCCCGTGTAATCCGCTCATTCTAGCCACAACCTCTGTGGCCCTTGAGACTAATCTGGGTCACGGGTGGAGCTTTCTAGAGCACCTGCAGTCTCACAATGCAGTGGCTTTTATCACTAAAGCAACTCAACAAAGGACTGACAGTCAAGGTACTGGATGGCTCTCTACTCTCCCTCTAGCCAAGGTACCTGATACCACTGAGTGTTGGAAGAGCCTCTGAAAAGCTCAATCAGAAAGATTTCTGACTCCACTGCCCTCACCTCCTCTCAGCCACACACCACAACATGTCACTTCGGTTCCTGAATGTAGCCATCCCAAGAAAGAGATCATCTCTTTTCAGCCACTTACTGGATAACGAACAGGACAAAATAAACGAGGGGCTATAAAAGCCTTTCCTGAGAATTCAAGATATTGCCCGGACCAGTCCTGGGCATGATGTCCTTTCCTTCCTAGAGCAGCAACCCCAGGCCAGCTGGGTTGGTCCATCCTCTGGTGGCAGCCTGGCCAAAGGGAATCTAGAGGATTCAAACTTAATTCTGGTCAACCTCCTGGTTCTCTTGTTGGACTGACAAGGTCTGAGATCAAAAGGGAAATGACCATGCGGCTCCACACACTCTTGTCTAAATCCCTCCAGTGACTCACACAGGCTAAAATGGGGACATAATGCATCTCTGTAACTTTTATAAAGATGTCCTTGTCGCTCTTACACCTCACTCTTCTGGATGAAAGACCTAAGTACAAATAGGTGATGATTGGAAAAGGTGAAGTTATAGCAACTGGATATGACATAGCATTTTTTTAGAGGTAGAGAGCAAAAATCCAGGCGCCTGGGAAGGGACACCGCAGGCCCTGGGAAGGACAGGGAAGAAGGGATATGAATCACCTTTTGTCTTTTAAAGCCACCCATGGAGCCTTCCTCACAAGGAAAATGAGCCGGCACAGCTCTCCTAAACTGTTGCGAATACCCTAATTCTACTGACTGCCTGGTCTGCCATCACTCCTGATGGCTCTGACCACAGTTCGACTGTTACGCCCCTTAACCTTTCTGAAAAGTTGATCAGGAACGGTAGGGGATGGCCCTGCTTCTGCAAGGCCCTCATTACATGCGCATCGGCACTGGTTTGTCTCCCCACCCCTTTCCCGAAGTCATGCAAGCTGAGTGTACATCACTTGGGCCACACACATCACCCTCCAGGGACCTGAAGAACAAACGGGATTGATGGGAACTTCAAGGCCAAGCTGCTCACTATGTCAAGAGTCATGAAGTCCATAGTCTCTGACCCAGGGGTCTCGTGTCTCTCGTCAGCATCCACGAGACCTGGGCAGGCTACCTTGCCTTTGTAGGGCAGCGACGTGTCTTTGCAGGTGAGGGCTCCTGTTTCTCTTCCAGAAGATGCTGTTCTCCCTGCCACATGGGCCATAAATCTAACAGAATGTCCACAGAAAATGACAAGGACTCCCCATAGCAGGACAAAAGCAGTGTAAAGCAGGCAAGTGATGGGGCTCCTCTAAATGCCCGCTTTCACTGTGTGCTGAGCTGCTTGACTTCACATTACAGAACAGAACTTCACTCGTCAAAAATTTAACCCATCATCTTCAAAGCTCTTTTGTTTCTGATACAGAAAACACATCAGGGTGGAGGGAGAGTTGTGTGTGTGTCTCTGAGATCAAAGCCACTGATTTCAGGTTGACATCGCAGAAGTTCTTGATACAAATACATTTTATTTTTTCTAATGTGATTTCCTCCTTGATGAACAGAGTTATACGGGGGGAGTTCTTGCAGTCAGTGCTAAATTATGAACTCAGGTTGAAGATCTTCTGTGTGGGCTTACCTGTGGGTAATCTTCGTGGCCAGGATGCCGCATCCCTCCGTCCTGCCTGGTTGCCCCTCTTACCACCCATCAGGGGCTGGAACTTCCTATCAAAGTGTCAGGGGGGAGCAAAGCCCCTTTCCCTGCCCAGTGCTCTTTTCCCTGTCGTACTGAGGCACCCAGGATACTTTCCAAGTGCTTTTTATGTTCTGTATCTCTAAAGACTGCTAAATCGGGTCGGATGTGTGGGATTAAGCTCCCCTCATAAAATTTGCTTGAGAAAATCTCAGATCCATTAATGCTTCATAAAAATTTTACAAGGTTTCTGCGAAAGGAAGGAAAACAAACAGAGGTGGTGTCGGCATCTAGGCGCTCTTTAAATCAAGCATTCTCTCTAATGCATTTTTTTATGGCACCAATCAGAAAAGCAATCAACCATGAAGCCTGAGGCTTCTTCTGCTTCCATTCCTAGAGCAGAATTTCCAAGATCTTTAAACACTTTACATGAAGCCATGGGAGACTCTGTGTGTGTGTGTGTGTGTGTGTGTGTGTGTGTGTGTGTGTGTGTGTGTGTATCTCAACCTATCTATCCATCCATCATCCATCTCTACATCATCCTTTGGAAGAACTCTCTATTCTCTGGCTCTAAAAAAGTCTGTATTAATATTAAAACTTCATACCCTCCAATCTGAGATTAGGAAAAGAAGATAAGATGATAAAATAATCTTCCATATTTCAAAATGTCCCAGGGTGGCAGAAGGATATATAGAAAGAGTGGATGTTTAAGACTAGTGGTATGGCCATTAAAATACTCTTACATTTATTACCCTTATTTTTATTTGCGTTGTTTTAACAATAAATAAAAATAAAATAAATCAAGAGTAAGAATTGGGGGCCAGGGCTTGAGGATGCATGAACCCTGTGATCAAAATGTTCCAGGGTGGCAGAAAGATATATAGAAAGAGTGGATGTTTAAGACTAGTGGTATGGCCATTAAAATACTCTTACATTTATTACCCTTATTTTTATTTGCGTTGTTTTGACAATAAATAAAAATAAAATAAATCAAGAGTGAGAATTGGGGGCCAGGGTTTGAGGATGCATGAACCCTGTGATGATGCAAGGAGATATTTCAGAATGATTTTCACACAAGTGATCATAAGCAAAAGGGAAGCTGAGCCCGGCTAGTAGAGGTTGGCCCTCTGCAGTCAGAGCAGGGTGACCGAGAGCAGGGCTGTGGCCAAATTTCCAGTTTGACAAATGGACCTGTGGAATGAGGCCAGAGTGGAACTGGTTTTCTGGGATGAAAAGAGAAACTCTAACTCCCCCTCCCCTTATTTCTCCATGCTGTGTTGTTTTCCTTCAGTCAGGGCCTCTGGAAACTTGCCTTTTCATAACAGACAGGCGACTAGAATACAGAAGCAATAATAACAGTACCAAACAATGGTCAGACCGTTGTCTTTTATCTTTCATATATATTATAATCATCTGATCCTCAAAATAGCCCTGTGAAGTAAGGCGACTGCAATATCTTGAAAAGAAAACAAGATTTGCGCTAAAATAAAAACCGGCGTTTCTTTAAATCCTAGCACGGCCACCTCTTAGCTTATGCAACCCTAGACCTCTACAAACCTCAGGTACCAAGTGTGGAAATTAGGGATGCTACTCCCTAGCTAACATAAGAAAGATCAGCAGGATTAAATGAGATAACATACAGGGCATAAAGTAGACAGTGCAAAACAGATGCTTGAGCAATAAGAGAGCGTTCACCCATCCTTTTGAAGAGCTGCAATCTGATTAATGCTACAGAGCAAGTTAGCAGCAGACCCTGGGGTTCAACATCTCTTTCAATTCTGAGCCCCACACGGGTGTGGGCTGACCTTGGAGAGAAGGGGGATGCCACGTACTCGTGCCTGGTTTCCGTCAGTTAGTAGAAAGATACCTCACTAGGACAGAAATGCACATTTTGAAGGAATGAGAAGGAAGCTCATAAACGTGAAGAGAGAACATGGTCCCTAAGCTGGAATGACGGTCCTGTGTGGAGCCTCCCCTGCACTGTGGCCCAACCACGTGGCGACAGATGTTGAGAGGAATCTGTGCCCCACGGTGCCTGAAGGCCAGGAGGCTTCTCAAGGTTTCCTCCTTCCCAGGAGCCTCCCCGCTTGGCAAAACTGAAAAATCCGGCCAGAGACACAAAGTAATGATAAAGTATCTTAAACTGTCTGGGAAAGCCTGCTGAAATCACCTCTGTTGAGAAGAAATCAATTCAAACATCAAGCCCCTCATCTTTTCCCCCCACTCCCAAATGTCTTTTTAATGCAGAT
Organism: Eubalaena glacialis; assembly: GCF_028564815.1. NCBI lineage: Eukaryota > Metazoa > Chordata > Mammalia > Artiodactyla > Balaenidae > Eubalaena > Eubalaena glacialis. The sequence continues at coordinate 2,688,283 of NC_083725.1, forward strand.
GGCTTTTAAGTGTGTCTTTAATAGCTAGGACTTTCAGATGCTCCAGGTCACTGTTCAGACTTAGATGTGGGAGCACCTGTCTTCTCCCCACCATTCAGACACGGAAGTTAAAAGAAGCAACCATCCAGAGCAGAGGTGAAATCAGCGCGCGGAGTTCCCCATCGTCTTTGCCTGCCTCTGAGCAGGTCTCCATGGGGCCAGCTAATGTAGGGCTGTGGCATTTGCAGAGAGGTCTGTTCTGGAGAAAATCAATGGCAGACTCCCTGACTCCAGATATGAGACGCTGGCTTCCCCGCCTGGCCCTGGGAGTTCTGGAGCTTGGTGTTCAGAGAGGAAATGCCTTCACTCAGCTCCCGCCCCACAGGTTTTGTAAATAATTTAGCAAGACAAGGGCAGAACTATCTCAGGAACAGGCTGCCTTGCCCCAGGATTCTTAGATGTCACAGAGTGCCGTTCCAGTCATTTCCCACCGTTATTTGTAAAAGCTAAAGCATGGACTGATATTTAGGAGAGGGATATTTTGGTACCAGTGAGTTAGGGTAGGGTGTGTCCCTGGAGGGGACACTAGCACAAAATCACGCTGTCCCGAAGTCGTGGTGGAGCACTGAACACGGGGGCCCGGCCGGGAGGATGGGAGGGCATGCTTTTCTTGATAGGATTCTCTTCTAAGGAATGGATTTCCCAAGACAATTTGTTCTTTTATCATTTATGTATCTTCTGAGTTGTTGCCTTTCTTAGAACCAGGAGAATTGCCTTCAGTTTGTAATTTGCCTCTCCAATCATCTATTTTTCATATTATATTTTAAAATCTTTTCTTGAACACATTGGATGAGGCATATTTACCTCCTGACCTCTCTCCAAGGAGAGGGAACGCCTAACGGGTGCCATATTTCCAGTGTCAGGAGCCGAGCCGGGATCCACCTGCACAGGTAACTGGGAAGGAAGATGAGAGCGTGGATCAACACGTCGGGGAAAGTGCAAACTCATTACTATGCAAAGAAATGCAATTTAAAACAACGACGTGGGATGTCTACCTATCAAACTAGCCACCTCAACAAAATTACAGCAAGCACTGCTTGGGGGCGGGGAGCGAGTGAAGAAGCCGGCACGAGCGGCCCTCCTGCGAGCAGTGCACAGCGACCCCTACCCCCGGCAGCCTGACAGCAGGTACCAAGAGGCTCCAGCGGTCTGCACGCTCTCTGCTACATTCCACTTGGAAGAATGCAGCCTGAGCAAAGAATCGTGTCTATGAATAGACTCGAAAGCAAAGATGTTCATTGGAATAGTATTTACAACGGCAAAACCATTGGAAATAGCCTAACTGTCCAACCATAGAGGATTATTAGTTAAATAAATGATGATCCATCCATAAAACAGAATATTTTGTAGCCACGAAATATAATTTATAAAATATTTAATAACATGGAAAGATATATATATTATATACTGTAATTATATATTATGTATATATGTATAATTACCTATTATGTATATAAATATATATATAAATATACATTACATATGATGTATATACTTTGTATATATTATACATAATTATGTATAATTATATACATATATTGTATATTATAACTATACATAACATAATTGTAATATATATTATATATTATATATAATTATATATAATTATATACAATGTATATTATGATAATATATGTATATATAATATATAGCAGAGATGTTACATTATATATCTTATTGTATATATTATATGTTATATATTATATACTATGTATATATGTAATATATACATGTTAATATACATGTTACGTATGTAACAACAGATTGTGTAATATAGAGATTGATTTTTGTAAATGGAAATTATAATTAGATATATAACTGCACAGAATAAAGACTGAAAGCATATATATGACTATTTAATGGTGATGAACTGCGGATGGTGAATTACAGATGGTTTTGTGTGTGTATGTGTTTTCTTATCAGTGTTTCCTAAAACTTCCCACAACAAACATATAATGATTTTGTTAAAAACAAAAAGGTAGTTTATTCTACAAAAGCTGATTGAGCACACACGTGCCAGGCACTACAGGGAGAAATTATTTCAATCAGGCATGCAGGCTCCAGGAGGTACTAATGGAAGGGGAAGAGTCCACATAATCCAGCTGCAGCACCGGGAAGCCCTGAGCAAGTCACTGGTTGGCTGAACGTGGACCCAATAAAGTACAGGAGAAAAGTGGGGTCATCTCCTCCCTGGACAGCTGGAGCTTCTGCCTACGTGCAGGGGTCAGGACAGCAGGATTGTCCTGCCCCTCCCACCCCCCCCATAAGTCTACTGGGGCTCCTGGTCTGGTGAGAGAAGCCCCTGTGCTGTTTGCAATGCCTGTGTCACTCCTGGTCCCCACACCGCTGACCTCTGATTCCCAGACTCTCTTCAGTGCCAGGAGGCATCCTTCAGGGGGATGCGTTAGGGGAACGGAGGTCCTATCTTAAATCACAGCTCTGTCAGCATCTCACCACCAAAAACAGTGCCGGAAGATGCTGCAGCATCCCTCTGATTTGACTTATTTAATTACAAGTCATTAAATAAAAGGAACTCACCTCTCTACCCTGACAGATGGAACCACAGCACCAGAGACCGTGGCTGCTCGGGAGAGCAAGGAACGGCACGCCCTAGTGCCCCTCTCAAGAGCGCCTTGGTGAACCAGGCTCGCCGTTCAGTGCTTGCTTCTCTTCAGAGCACACCATTTATTTCCCCTCCTCTTTGTTCTCACCTTTGATCCCTTTATCTTTTCTTCTCTTGGTTTATTAAGCTCTTTTTAGCCTCCCAACAATTTTCTGGTCTTCCTACTCTTTCCTCCTCTTCCTTTTTCATCGTAACTTGAATTGCCACAGAATCAACCTATTTTACAGCAGTCCGGACGCCTGGGGCAGTTCTGTATTTTGTCCAGCAGTGAGCCTCCACCAAACAGTGCTGTCCAGGCCAGTAATACCACAAAAAACTGACCACACAGAGCCTCCAAGTCAATGAAATCACTTACCTAGAGAAAGATCCTTCCTTTGGGTTAGGTGGTAAGAACTGTCCACTTTCCCAAAGAATTTAACATAACTTTAATACTACATTTCACTGTATTTCATGCCCCCTAGGTAGATGCAGTGGTCTGCAGATGCCTGTTCTCAGTACTAAATACACACACACACACACACACAAACACACTCACCTACATTCACACTCATGCTACACAAACTTGGCTTCTGCCATTCTAAATGCCTTGGCTACCACATCCACCCACCCTCATAGCCAGGAAAACTGATCTCAATTTTTAGTCCTAAGATATGTGGTGAAAATATCTTATAAAAATATTGAGAAAAAAGGATATATTATGCCTCTATTTTTGGACAACTTAGCACCTCATTTACCACGTTTACTGCAGCATCAAGGAAATGTTGCCAGGACAACAGATCACCCAATCTTCCTGACGCCTGAAACCAGCCAGGATATGACTTCTCCACCCGAGGCTCTTCCTTGCCAACAGCTGGAGGAACCTGAACTTGGTGGCTTCTGTCCAGAAAGCCATGACGATTGGCTACCTTCTGATTTTGCAAAATTGATAAAACTGACCCCAAACAAGTTGGTGTGTGTTACTAGGGTCAGGGACCTTAAAACTACATGCCACCTCACTCAGCAGAAAGACAGCAATGAAATAACTCTACTTAGTCTTTCTTTCCTTTACCCTGGGGGATCTGCAGCAAAGGTAGGAAGAGAGAATGGCAGTGAAGGACTGACCCGCAGGCAGAAGTACCACACCTGCGAACAGGTGGCCCTGTTTATGGAGTGTAGCTTGCAACCAGGATCTTTGCAGTAGAGTAACAGATGTCCTCTTCTTTAATGAAAATTGAGTTCATTGCTTTTGTGTTCTGCCAAAATTTGAACTGAGACGTGCAGCCGTACTTTCTAGAAGATGACTGAATCTAACCCTGGACAACCAGATAATGAGCAGTGACAGCTGACAGAGATGTTTTACAAATACAGAGAGCCGTTTGCCTGCATGCAGAAAGGATTTAGGTTCACTACAGAGGGGCGGGGTGCTGGGGGAGGAAAAGTTAAAACGCCTCTGAGTTTGCACGCCTTGGTTTAAAAAATATTTACTATATGTGTGTTACATATATGTCTGCTCACAGATATACTACAAATCAGGTTAAACTTGTAGGAAGTAACAGAGAGATGCCCTCCAAGAACCTAGATTCGGGTAGAAAGGTACGCGTACAAACATTCATAATACAAGTGCAAAGGTGGTAAATACCACTAACATTACATTGAGAGTCAGTGTGCGGGGCTCGGAGGAGGATGTGCTGGGTGAGTAGCAGTAGGGAGTGACGCTGAGAATCTGACACATTTGCATGGGGACATGGACACTTAGGCTGGTCCTTGAAGGGTGTGTAGGATTCGTGGGTTAGCAGGGAGGCGCTCCTGGAGGAGGGATTTATAAGCAAGGACATAAATGCAAGAAAACAGGGGTGACAAAGGCAAATTTACTATCAAACTTGTTAGGAGTAACCCGGGGGTGTTACTTCCTTGTTTTGAGCTTATGTAGGTCCTGCATTGTGCACTAGGGCAAAGAGCAATTTTTGACCAATCAGAGCAGACATTTCTGTGTCTCTGGGGTCAAGTCCCTGTCTTCCTGGCAGGTGGCAGGTAGGGTGGCCGGGATGGGAGGAAGCTGGCCTTTGACTATCAGGACCCTCCCCTATTTCCAGAGTCCAGACAACTATCTCCAGGCCTCTCTTGGTTTCCCCGTGGAAGGCTCCTTGTTCACTGGACCAGGTTAACGGGGTGGAGAGGTAGCATCTGTTTCAGAGGAGGCCATTGAGTAAAAGGCAGTAACACTCTCTCCAAACCAGCTTTTCACAGCCTCTTACTTACTGTTTAATTTGGCTGCAGTGTATGGAATTAGGCTAATGGCTGTTAAGTGACTAAGGCACAAACATGGTCCATCTGCCGAGAAGCCTCCAGGCCATTGTCTATTTCAAAGGCTAAAGAAAAAAGATGAGTGAGACATACTGTTACACTAAGAGCCTCATCAAATGCCTTTTTATTCACCCTCTGATCTTATTTCTTTCAATGCTAGTGATTTTCCTGGTACCATATTAAGAGCTCAAAATCAGGGCCTAGCTGCTGGGCCATTACCACGGTGGAAAATAGGCTGTCTCTACCTAATCTACAGGATATTGTGATAGGAAAAAATCTGGGCAGTGGCAAAATGATTCAGTCCATTAAAAAAATATATGGAACAACTGTAGTGTTCAGAATGTCACAGGAAACACAAGACAGGGTCCCTGACTTCAAGGTGTTTCTCATCTTAGACAGGAGGGAACAGAGCATGTGTAGGAAGAGTTCTAGTGCATGGCCAGCACTGTCACAGCCTCCAAGAGGACGGAAAGGAAGGAGAGCGGCCTTGTCTGGGAAGATTGCAGGGGAGATGGCAGAGGGGAATTTTTTGAGTTGGGCTTGGAAGAGTAATAAATAGCTTATATTTATGGAACACTGCCTCTATGCCAAACCATCCATACACAACATTTTACTTAACCCTCACAATATCCTGATAAGACAGGTGCCATTATTGCCCCTCTCTGACAGATTATTAAACTACACATAAGCTCAGGGAAGAGTTATCCATTGGACAAGCAGACTCAGGACTTGACCAGATTCTATGTTCTTTTTAAGCTTAGGTAGGACCTAAACATGCAAATAAGGGGGTGAGCTTAAAGGGGAGTGATATTATAATACCTTGCCCAGTGTAGCACCTATGGCCTTAAGGCCAAAGACATAATTGCAGTTATCATCTTACCACTTAATAAGAAGAAGACAGGAATAATAATGATAATAAAAATAACAGAACTCCTACTAGTAGAGGCTGACATTTATCGGGTGCTTACTTCGTACCAGGCTCTGTGTCAAGGGTTTTAAATTCATTCTCCCACTTCAACCTCATCATTAACCTAAGGAGGAAAAACTGAGGCTTCAAAAGGTAAATTAAACCAATCACAACCCAGTAGGTGGTCTGGCCATCACTCACATTCAGATCTGACTGATGCCAAAGCCCATGTGATTAAGGGGTACGTCGGCTTCCCCCCCATGTGGTAAATGAGTGGATCAGTGTGTGAGGGGACACGGCCCAGGGTGCTGACGCACTCAAACAAGACCACCAAACCAGAGTCAAGGACAGACCTCAGGGCCCTAGCGTCTCCCAGATGTTACATTCACTCCAATGCTTGGTGCACACTGGGAGCAACCCTGCTCCTTTCTCCCTCCCTCCCTTTAGTCCTTTCATCCTTCATCAACCACTCTCTGAGACCTTCTATTCTCCAGGCCCTCTGCCAGCTGCAGGGATTCAGTGAAGATGGACACAGCGCCGAGGACACAGCAGGGTGACAAGAACGCAGGCCCTACTGACCCTGAGGGTAGAGACCAGCTCCAGAGGCAAAGAGAGTTCCTCCAGTGGACGCTGAAGTTATCCCATACTTCATGTGTGGGGTGAGAAGGACAATAACGTCAGGCATGAGGAGCCTGGTTCATCAGGGCCAGGCAGCGGAGGAAATCGGAGGAAATCGGAAGAGAGCATCATCTAAAAAAGCAGGCCCACCATAATCAAAAGAAGGAAGCTGCACGTGGAGTCCAGAGGCAGAAGAGAAGCCACAAAACAGAGCTTTCCCTATAAGAACAGCACAGCATAGAACTTGCCCAGCGATAGTCTGGCAAATCAACGAAATAAAAGAGAGTCCAGAATTTGTTCCAGATACATATGGCCATTTTTATACAATAGAGATGGCATTTCCAATCAGTAGGAGGAGGCAGATTACTTAATAACTGACATTGAGACTATGAGCCGATTTTTACAAAAGAAAAGCTTGATCCCCCTCCTGATATAGAATACATTTCAGATGGATCAACAATTTAAATATAAAAATTAAATTGTAAAAACCATTACGAAAATAACTCATCTTGTTCAATATCTTGAGGAGGGGAAGGGGAAGATGCCATGAACTCAGAAGTCATAAAGGCAAAGTTTTTTGACTACACAGAAATGAAATAGTTTATATAGAAAAATATATTTGATAAACAAAATAAGACTGCAAACAACAAAATGGAAAGTAATTTATAATATACATGACAATGGTCAAATTACCTTAACATATTATGTACTCTTGCAAATCAATATTAAAAAGATGAAAAAAATAGAAAAACAGGCAAACAATATAAACAAGCAAAGATAATGAAATAAAAATGCCCAGTAAATCTATGAAAAGATGCTTAACTTTAGAGTTAAAGAAATACAAGTTAGCCATTTCTCACCTACCAGTCTGGCAAATGCCGAAAGTTTGAAAACACCCATGACTGGCCAGGTTTTCTGGGAACTTCCATACACAGTCAGTGGGATCACACATTACAACAACCTCTCTTTTTGCAATTTTACAGTATTTCTTAAACTTTTCATTTGCATACCATTGGTCTTCGCAATTCCATATCTAGAAGTCTGCCTTATACAGACATGTGAACACACCAAGATGTTCACGTGGCCTTGTTTAGCAGAGCAGGAGAACGAGAAATAACTTACACGTGAATTTATAAGGAACTAGTAAAACAGGATGACATCTTAGAAAACAGAATATTGTTCATCCAGGTAAAAGAAGCAAGAATAATTTATTCACATTGACAAGGATGCATACAGCCAAAATACTGTTTGTAAATGAAAGAAAGCGCAGATCAATATGTGTAACACATTTCACTTGTGTACGATTCATACTGTATTCATTGTATTGGGTAGAAATTAATGTGAAAATACATGCAAACTTACAGACCCCTCTGGAGAAGGAGGAGAAAGAAAGACCTCTCCAAGCACACTTTCCCTAATTCTTAAAATACTGAACTGTCTAGGTTTTTATAATGAGCATAGGTCCTTGTCTTCCTTTCTTTTTCTTTTCCTTCTTTTAAACAATAATAATAAACTTTTTCTTTTCCAATTTAGCGAACGACAAAGATCAGGAAATCTGCCTGTTTGATTCTGAGGCAATTTATTTTAGCTAGGTGGGCCTTGGTACAATTTGTCACGTCTTTTCAGATGAATGTTTCTAGGATTTAGAAAGAAGATACTCTTCTAAAAAGCACGTATGGCTGCCCAACCCAAGCCTGCTAAGGATGGAAAGCAGTGAAGCATCCATCAGTGGTCTATTTCCTCATTTCCCCTGTTTCCTGAGAGTCTCTCATGGTGCCTGCAAGCCCCAGCTTCCCAGGCCTGTTTATGGCATCTATCCACCTGATTTATCTCCCTCTCTACCCGGATTCCCTGGATCGCTTTCTCATTTTCCTTCTGGCCAGAATCTGGCTGTGACTTCTGGGTTCTATTCGTCTTCCTTTTAAGCAAGCATCCCCAGTTCATTAGCTGTATACAAAGTATAGATACATTGAATCCATAATCCCACACCATGCTAGTGGCTGTGCCTGGAATGTAAGTTTCTGCCTGCACTGGGAGACACTTAATAGGCAAGATTGCTTATCGCTGGCAGCAAGTGATCTGCCAGGCGCCGTCTATTCATTTTAATACTTCCGTCTCCTGGAGATTTCAGGGTGGATGCATCACAGCTAGCAATTACATTTACTCTTCCATGTGGGACTTTGGGAGGGTATCAGGAGGTCAATGTAGGATTCAGGGGCTACCCCCCCAGGTGCAATTAACCAAGTAATGTACCCAATTTGCCTTTTTGTTTTGACAAACATTGGCTGGCTGATGATTCCCTTTGAGGTTAACTCCTCAAATTATTTTGGAAATACTGAATATTGAGGTTAAAAACTTAACGCCCGTTTAACCTTTTACTCTTGGGATTTCACCTCTTACTATGTGTAGAGAGCACCTGCTTACATGTGTTTAAAGGCTCATTCTAGATTTCCTCACTTCACTTTAACCGCCAATGGACCAGAAAGGACAGCTGAGGATGCCCAGGGGGTCAAGAAGCTGCCCCAACCAGGCCTGGTGGAATAAAGGGTTCTACGCGAGCTTGAGGCTGGATGTGCCCACGTTTGCGAGGATGCTCAGGCTCTCGCTTCTGGCACTGCTTCGAATTAAACACCTGAATGTACTGGTAAGTGTTACCGCAGACCTCTGGCTGTGTGCGCATGTGCGTGCACCTGTGTGACGGGAGATGCTGCTGAGGAAGTAAGGAAAGAAAAGACTTTGTGTTACGCACGTGTTTAAAAACCAGGCCTGATTTATACTATTTTGTGAATCTCTCTATAAGGAAAATGCTATAAATCTTTAAAGCACATCCTGCTGTCTTCCTGGATTTGTACTTGGTGAAAGGGGAAAACAAAAACAATGAAATCCTACAACACACCAATGGGACTGTGTTTAGTTCAAAACTCCAGGCATGAAGCCCAAATAGATCCAGGCTGGGCTTTATCCTTACACAACAGGGGGGATAAACGCATTTACTTAGTCCTGCATCATGAGAGCCAAATGACTCCAAACTGAACTAATCCTGTTCTCTCCCAGGAGCAGTGTTTTCATTCTACACGCTACATATGAAAACATGGTGATGCCGTGGAATGATACATTTCCACGACACCCCTTCGAGTTGATCAGGCAGACACCCCAACACATAAATGCTCTGTATACATTTGCTTAAATAAATAATTCATGAAATGGCAAATACCTATCCCTGAAGCAACTTCCAACTCTTAAACACGGTAAGGATGCTCATCCTCATTTGAAACAGGAGGAGATGAAGTGCATGATTCAATTCAGATGGAGGAGATGCCAACCCACGGGGACCTATGTCGAATTAGCGAGGAGTGAGCTACTGGACATGTGAGCAGCAGGCGGGATTTTATTTCAAGGGCACAATTCTGAGATTACAAGCTGAGAGCATCGTTCCTCGTGTGGAGGCAAAGCGAGGGCAAGGATGTGGATACCCAGCTTGCCGGGTGCATTCCCAACGACTTGTGCCTGGACCAGAGAACTGCACAGTCTCTCTCCCCACAACACGGTGGTCTCCCAGACACAGCTCACAAAGAACTCACCTCTAACCAGCAGCCCCTTTCTCCTGCGTTGATCGCAAGAGGAGCAGACAGCTTAATGAAGCACAGCACAGGCTCAACTACCGCAAGTCAGTGTCTGGTGATTTTTTTTTAATAAATGGAGAATTTTACTCAGTGCCTAGTAATTCTGGAGATATAGCACTTCATATTTTCCAGGCAAATTTTCTTCGCACCAGACAGTGGCATTTTTCAGCTACCAAAAGCATATCAGTGTCACATACAACAGTTTAAAATCACCAGCCCTTTTCTAAGCTCTCACAAAAAAGAAGGGGGGGAGGGGGGAAACTTGTTTCAGAAAGCTGTATGGGCAGGAAGAGCACAATTTTCAAATACAAATGATGCCCAAATAGGGCTTTTATAAAGTTCCTCTAAGAAGAATCTGATTTAAGGAATACCAGTCTAACAGGTAATTTTTTTCCCCTTTTAGAAAAAATGTGAGTCAGAATTAGAATGTCTGCCAGGCAGTAAAGGGAGCAGCTCTGGATGTGTGATCGAACGATCAGATTCCGATGCTATGCTTTTGATTATCTGCAATTCTGAAGGATATTCTTGGCTTATTTGTGATCTAACTTGGCAAGACATTTCTAATGACAGAACTGGCACCTGTAGAGAAAAAAAAAAAAAAAAAAAGAAAGCAAGCAAGCTGCATTTCTAAATGCTTTTACCCATGCAAAGTGGGCCAGTGCAGAGGGAAGGGATGGGGCAGAGATGAGAGGCCTGAGCTCGGAGGGCAAAGGGAAGCGGGGGAGGCAGAGGAGCTGCAGCCGGCACGCCCCCTCACTGGCCCCTTCCATCCTGGCTGAGGGTCTATCCATTCATGTCCCTCCTCCCTCTCTTTCCTATTCCTTTTTTTCGAGGTAATGTGGTAGCACAGAGGCTCTCCAAGTGTGGTCCCTAGACCAGCAGCACCGAGCATTCTCCAGGAACTTGTCAGCAGTGCAAATTCTCGGGCCCCACCCCAGACCTACTGAATCAGAAACTCTGAGGGTGAACTCAGTAGGGAGAAAGGGTTAAAGAGGTGATCTGCACGCTGTAGCATTCATCAGACGCACCCGAAGGGTTTGCTACAACTCAGAGTCCTTAGCCCCCCGCCCCAGAGCTCTGCTGGCCTCTAGCTGCCCTCCTCCTCTGCGTCACTAGCTCCAAGTTGACATCTTGGATGTGGCGTTGGCTATGCTGAGCCTAGACTGTGTGTCCACACCCGAGGTGCCAGGGAATGGGCAGGGCAAGTATGGGGAGGGCGTCCAGAGGGGAAACGGACCCATGGCTGGTCCACGGCGCACACAACAGAGAATCTCCTCCAACAGGAAAGGAGTCTGGATGTTGGGCAACCAAACTGGCAAATACTGATCTCAAGGCGGGATGGTGGAAAGAAGGGACAGTAAGAGGACTCGAGGATGCTGCCCGAAATGCCCCTTCCCTTGAGGTTCCCAGCCCCGACTGTGTGGCCCAGGTCCTGTGAGTCTCTGCCTGGGATGGCCCGTCACACTCCCACACGGCTAAACCCTATGCATCCTTCAACAGCCAAAGCAAATGTGGCCCCTGCAGAGTCTTCCTGGGTCCCCGGACTCCTGTTCTTGCTCTCGATGGATATAACGTTCCCTGTGTAGAGACAATGTTACGTGTCCAACAAACCATTTTCATTTTCCTCCTGGGCCCAGAGCAAGGATGCCTTTTCCCAGCCCTTTTGCATCTAAGTGTGCACATGCTACGGTTCTGGGCTCCATTTCCAGGTCTGGGCCCAAGAGGTTTGCATGATTCCCTACCCTCTCTCCCCTATCCACCTGCAAGGAAGCAAGGGCTCCAATATAAATGAGTCACACAACGGAAAGAGCCCAGGCCCCTAAATCACCACCTGGAAGAGGTCACCCAGGGGACCCACGTCACCTGCAATGGACATTGCATGAGTAAGAAATTAACTTGTATTGGCTCACTAGGATTTGGAAGTTGTTTATTATAGCAGCTAGTAATAATTTCCCTACTAATCAACTCTCCCTTCCGTTTTTGCAAAGCAGTTTGTATCTTCCCATTTACATTATAGTTAGTTGTTTAAGTGCTCATCTTCCCATGAGATTATAGTTTTCTTTACTTTTTTCTTTTTTTTTTTGTTTTTCATCTCCAGCAAACAGTAAAATCCTGGCATAAACTAGATAATTGATAAATGTCTGCAGAAGGGAGGAGAAGATGCGGAAAAAAAGAAGCCAGTAGAGGAAGGAAAATCAGTTATATAATATGGCATGATGTTCAGTAACTATAAGTGTGCTCCTTAATGTGGATTACTATGCAGCCAACACCTGCCCATGTGAATAGATCTACACTTCACTTAGATTGAAGGGCACTGAAGTCAAGTGGAAACACAAGAACCGGGTTGAGAGCTCAAATCCATTATGCCGGTTTTTTGGTTTTGTTTTGATCACTCCAAGTGAATCATACCTGGTCCCCACTAATAACAATAAGAACCTGTGTTCATTGAGCTGCGTTAGGTGCTCGGCAAGCCTCATCCCAATCCTCCTGACACCTCTCAGGCTCGTGGTAGGAGGGAAATAAAAGTCCATCCTTCCTTTACCTGCCTCTCTTCCACAATGTTGTGGGCCAGGAGCCCTGCCAAACTCCGGAGATGCAGACATCAGACACACACTCCCTGCCCTCCAGGTGCTTAGAGTCTTGGGGAAGAGAGATACGTAAGGAGACTATGAGGAAATGCTTCACAGCCTGGAAAGCACCACCCAGATGCAAGAACCCATTAGCCCATGTCCAGTTTGGGGACCCAGAATGGTTTAGTGAAACAGAGCAGGGACACAGGACCCAGCGAGGCTTGGGTTCGGATCCCAGGTCACTGCTGATTAGAGGTTAGAGACAGGATCCGAATCCGTATCCCTGGGCTCTTTTCCGTGTGCTCTTCTGACTCCCCAAAGGGGCCGCGGCCGGAAGGAGAGAAGGGGTCAGGGATGCAGCCCCAGCTCCGGGCTAATGAGTTTCTACTCTGCCCACAAATACGAAATGGAAAAGTGCCAGACAGTGAGAGTGGAATCAGAGCGACGGATTTATGAAGACGGATAAATGAAAAAGATGGATTCACTGCCCTTTAAAAAATATGTAAATACAAATACGATCGATGTGTGAGAAACTGTAAAATGTGCCCCTCCTCTTTTTATCCTCTACCGTCTTCCGCCCCTCTACCCCTGAACCCGTCCACATGCTGTGTTCACAGTGTCGTACGACCTTATCCTTCTGGTCAATAGAATCACTTAAAAAGAAAGTTTTAATGTATTTGGTGGGAAGGGCTCACTTTGATAAAATATTTTGGTAACTTGCATCCATATTCATAAATGACATTTTTTAAAAAAATCACCATGTCAACTCGTAAACTGATTATGTCACCAAAATAAGGTTGGTCAATTTATTTTAAAAATTTTCACATTTCAAGGATGTAGCAACATTCAGGTAACATGCAAGATTCAGCAACAAATCTCTCTTCCACACTTAACATTAGTTGGGTGATTAATACTGTGCCTGGTGGTAGGTGCTCAAATATTCCACTAAACTTACCCAGAATCAGAAAGAGGACATTCTGTCCCTGAAAATCACAAAGAGTTATTTAAAGAGATAAAATAAGGAAACATTCCTGAAAGCTTTGGGACAATCATTTGCAACAAAAGTGTCTGTCACATCTGAGACTCAAATCAGTGAACCCTGTAAGGTGCTCCCCAATAATGGAATGGTAGGCAACAGTATGTGCATTGTGCATGGAAATCTACTCACGTGTATACTTTGTGTTATTTGTGAAACACTTGGGACAACCAAGTAAACACAGACCCCTATCCAGTAAACTTTACTTATCCAGTAAATTACACCAATTAATGTTTTTACTTGTTTGATCTCCAACAAGCATTCCCCACACCCTTTCCTCCACAATCAACCATTCCTGGGAACAGCTGACAATATTGTGTTGCTATGCCATTATATTATATAGATATTATATTATAGATTATATTATACAACAGTATAACTGCACAGGAGCTGCAGGTGGCACTTTGCATTAGGTCAAAAGTGAAAATAAGAAACCACAATTAACCTGTGTCTGGTAAGGTTCACCTTGGAGACTGAATATAAGACAAATCAGATCTCTTCAGAATTGTCCATCCCAAGTTGGGATCACCTACAATGAAGCTAAAATCAGTGAGGAAGGTTCTCTGAAGTGAGATGTTCTACACACAGTTTGAAACAGATTTCTTCTGGTTCAGCTCACATCTGTAGAACAAACTACTCAGACAAGAGAGAAGATACAGGTGAAAGTCTTAAGGGTAATGAAGTAGCCCATGGTGGGTCTACTCAAATCAAACTTGATACAGTCACCCCTCAGTACCTGTGGGGGATTGGTTCTAGGACCTCCACAGATACCATAATCCAAGGATGCTCAAATCCCTTCATCAGCCCTCCATATCCACAGGCCCTGCATCTGCAGACACAGAGGGAGGACTCCATTATCCTCACACATCTACTGTCACTTAAATACACCCCTCCTACTGCAATCTGGTACCCATCCCTCTTACTTTCTTAATTTGCCCATATGTCCACAAAACATCATAACATTCATTCAAGGGAGTAAAAGAGGAATCTTGAAAATCCACTTTGTATGTTAAATTCCTCATACTCTCAACAATCTCATTGGAAAATTTGTGAAAATATGTAGTGAAATTGTCCCAGCTGAGCAGTTTACAGGAATGGGGGAGGGGGGTTATGAGAGAAGAAGAAATTAGGAAGCAAGCACCAGAAGTACTGTCAACCGAGAGTGTGCCCTTGCTTCTTACAAAGGTCTGCCCCCTACTTTCGCTCCACCTGTCATCTCTGCCCTCTTGCATCTCTACTGGAACCTTCTCATCAGCATGCAATCAGACTCTAGTTAGCATGTGTCTAAACACATACACAAACACACAGTAATTTTTATTTGATTCACCTCTCCAATTACCACCACCTGGTTTTGTGCCCCTGCCCTGCCACTCATCTGAAATCCCTATTGCCAAGATCACCAAGCCTTCGTCTTACCCAGTTGTTACTGAGCCCAAGCTCGTACTGATGGCCACATGACAGGCCAATAAATCGAGAGACGAGTTGTTGGGGCAGGAGTAGCGACTTGACTCAGAAAGCCAGCAGGCTGAGAATACGGTGGACTAGTGTCCTAGAGAACCATCTTCCCAGAGTTAGAATTCAGGCTCCTTTTATACTAACAGGGGAGGCGGTGTGGTGGCTTGTTGCAAACTTCTTGGTGTCAGAATCCTTTGCTCCTGCAACTGTCCCCACAGGTCTGGTCACAGTGTTCCTATAAACCTCCAACAAGACAAATGTTATTCTCTGTTCTGCAACTTTTTATCTGTATATGAATGGAAAAGTGTTATACCTTTAAAGGTCAGAGCCTTGAGAATGGGCTATCCTGTATATTTCAGGCTATAGGCAACATTCTTTGAGTGATTAACTTGTAGCAAAAGCAATAGAATACAAAGGTTTAAAGTAAAAGAAACAGTTTCAATATGGAGTCAGATGTGTTCTTCCCTACTACACAATCCCATGGGTGTTTCCAGGTTCTCATTTTTCAGACTGCTGGCTGTGGCAGCCTTTCAGAGATTTGGTAACTCCCTCCTTAGAAAAGCTTCTTCTCTTGTACCTTTGACTCCGCACTCTCCTGGTTTTCTCCCTGCTTGATTGGCTGCTGACTCTCTGTACACTTTCTGGCCCCTCCTCTCTCAGGCTCCAATCCTTGATCCTGCATTCAAGCGACAGCCTCTCCTTATTTTGATGGTTTTATCCAGCTTCAAGTTTCTGACAACAAATATAAGCTGACCTCTCCCAAATTTATATCCCCAACTCTCATCTTTTTCCTGAGTTCCACAATCATAATCCACTTGAACACTCCTCTTGGTTCTAAATCTTGCACTGAGTAAGCCTTGGACGGCCCTCTCACCTCCTCCTCTCCCCAACCCCACCTACGTCTTGTCCAGTCCTGTCCATGTTGGTAAAAAGAATCACAATCCATCAAGTGCTCAAGTCAAACCCCTGCAAGTCATCCTTGATTCCTTCTACTCTCTCATTGCAAATTCCAGCATCAGGCCTTACAATTCTCCTCCAAAATACATATTTCCACATCTAATACCTTTCTGTATATTCACCAGCACATCCTTGGTCCAAGCTGCCACCTTTGCCTCTCACTGGCGTGACCACAGAACCTCCAAAGTGATCTTTTATCCTTGTCCCCCTCCCACTTTGCATTATATGTAGAGCAGTCAGGGTGTTTTAGAAATAGACACATGACCGAGGCTTTCTTTTGCTTAAAACCTCTAACCTTCTCGTTGCACCTGGAGAAAATGCAAAGGCTTCTCCCTGGCCAGCAGGGCAGGGCGTGAGCTGGTGCCTGACTGGATACCTGGCTTCTCCTATTGCTCTGTCACTCTTGTCACTGTGCTCAGACACAATGACACCCTCTGTCCTCCCCAAACATGCCAAGACAGTTGCAGCCACACAAGCTTAGTACTTGTTTGCTCCTCATTATAATTCTGTCCTTCCTTCCAGGCTCTCTGCTTGGCTGACTTCTTCCCACCCCTCAAGGCTCAGTTCAACGACTCCCAGCTCCAGAGTCCATTCCAGGCCACGCTGCCCCACTTATTTTCCATCACATCACTGCCTCCTTTTCTTCTCCATCCTTGTTTAATTGTGTGTTTATAATCTGCTTTTCCCACTAAGATGTGAGCCTTCCTGAAGGCCAGGACTGAATCTTGGTCACCTGTGTATTGCTCACCACCTGGACTAATGCCAGCACATAGTAAGGACTCAATGTGTGTTAGGTCATTGAATAAATGAATGAAGAAACGATGCGTACCAGCTAAACTGACAGCAAGATGCCTATCATCACCCTGACATAATGGACAGCATTATTTTGAGATCTGCTGCAATAATCGTACACAAAAAGCAGTCAAGTATAGAGGACATGCTATGAACGACCTACAAGAATTTCACCTTTTCTCTGCCCATTGAGACATTTTGCTGAATACCCCCTAGGAAATAACCTTAATCCACACCTCATGCCCTTGATTATAACTCTAACATCGGGGCCATCTCTCTAAATGGAATGTTGGATATAAAGATATTATGATTTATTTCTATAGTTAGACCCAGAACCCAATTATCATGGTATTAAGTGAAAAGCATCCCCTTGCCTAGGTGAATCTATAACTAGAGAAATGGGAACAGAGTTGATTCCAGAAGTCACTTTCAGATGAAGAATTCCGCATCAGCCATGAATGCCTTTGCTATTTCATTCACCTCTGCCCAAGAAACTACCCAGAAGACCTCAATTCTGTTTGCAGTGATGAGAAAGCCTCACTGCATCTCACACCCCCTGCCTGCCATGGGTACCCACGTAACACGGACCCCTGCCAGTCCGCGCGTTAGAGAGGGCTCCCTCCACAGACGCCTGCCGAGCCTCACATTTGATCCCCCTGCCTTATCTGTCTAACAGGACAAGAAATAACACACAGAATATGAAAAAAAAAACATTAATAGCCAGAATAAATTATTAATTCATTTAAAGGACTAGTCCAATAATGATTCTTTTTCATTGCATTTATTAAAAGGAATAATTGATTGCTAAGAGGGTATTAAAAAACACACACATAAGGACTTCCCTGGTGGTGCAGTGGTTAAGAATCCGCCTGCCAATGCAGGGGACACGGGTTCGAGCCCTGGTCCGGGAAGATCCCACATGCCACGGAGCAACTAAGCCCACGTACCACACCTACTGAGCCCACGTGCCACAACTACTGAGCCCACGTGCCACAACTACTGAGCCTGTGCTCTAGAGCCTGCGAGCCACAACTACTGAAGCCCGTGCGCACCTAGAGCCCATGTTCCACAACAAGAGAAACCACCACAATGAGAAGCCAGGGCACCGCAACAAAGAGTAGCCCCCGCTTGCCGCAACTAGAGAAAGCCCACGCGCAGCAACGAAGACCCAACGCAGCCAAAAATAAAAAGTATTTAATTAATTAATTAATTTTTAAAAAACACATGAAACCTGTTGACTCTAACTCCTGAGTGAAAGTGCAGGACTTCTGTTTCTGCAGGAATAACAGGCGGTGTGCTGGATACAGTTATAGACGGGCACCCTCTTCCTGCTTCTCTTAATTTTCACAGCTGAAAACTAAAGAGTTAAAATAGTAGGTAGGTTGGACTTTTTCATTCCGACCTAGGACAAGAATCTTCTTTGGGACTATAAAGGAAACCTGGTCATTTGGGGGAGGGGGTTGTTATTTAACTTTTCTGGGTCTCAGTTTCCTTACCTATAAAGTGGGAATAATAGTAGAATCTATGGTATAGATCGTCATGAGACAGACGTAGCACTTGGAACACTATCTGGTACTTGGAAGTGACTGATGAATCCTGGTATTAATTCTGCATAAGATCTACGTGCTCTTTGGTTCCATTATTGATGCATCACAGGTAGGGTCTCTTTTCTGGCACAGTGGCTGATCCTGAGAACCAGTTCCCTTTGGCCAGTGGTTTGATAACCCACCATTTAGCCTATCCAAGGCTTGAGAAAAAGACACTCAAGGGAACTACTTGCTTGAAAGACACTCAAACCTAAGAGATAAGAAACATGCATTTTCCAGTGACACCTCGGTTTGCTGGTTTTATGTAGAGAAATGCAATGTACCATATAAATGAATGTTGAGACAAACTGAAGTTTAATTCTATATGCACTGAAATGATCACCTTAATTTTAACCGACTTTAATGACAAATTGCTCAAAATATATGGCTCACTTCAATGCCTCCGGAGACTAAGTGTGCTGAATGTAATTTAATATATTTTAAAGTGTTGATGTCTCAGGTTCTTCACTCTGAACACCAATTTTTATATTGATACTTTTAGGAGTTAATGAGATATTTAAGAATCTGCTCTATATATACATGTACAGCTATGATTTCCTTGATTCCTCTCTTTTTACCACTCCTAGTTATTACAATACCTGAGCAAAATTAACATCCTGGTACTTTAATGCTGATTCTACATAAGAACAAAATACCAGTATTAATGACAGTGAATGCCAGTATTTTATTAAAAAGTGAGCTATGTCACAGCCCTCGTCTGCACAGCCTTTGTTCTTTGTTCTACAGGAGACAGGGCTTGCATCCAGGACTGAGATTCCTCTGTCCTCTTGGACTAAAACTCTACAGATAAGTAGACTCGAGAAAGAGACCCTAAGGAAAATATATTATTCTATGGAAGACTAAACCAGGTCCACAGAAAATATATCTGCTCCTGGGAGTAAGTAGGAGTAAGCAGAGGGAATTTGGTGAATTAGGGCAGGGAACTCTCCACCCCTCCTTCCCCTCCTCACCAAATCCTTATCATACCCTCTTTCTATTTTCCTTAATTATCAGTGGTCATCATACAACACACACACACACACACACACACACACACACCCCAGTCCAATTCTAAAATGACTCTATTAGGAAATTTGGATATGGACTTAGACACAAAACGACTCTCAGGAAAATATTTATGACCAATAAACAAGAAAAAAATCAATTTCAATTTCATAAGTAAAGTAGGGAAAGGGAGTAAAAAAAAAAAAAATAGGTGCCCCTGAATGGGTTTTAAGTAGGGGGAGGTGGGGTGATGCTTTCTAAATCAGAACATCCATGTTTGATTCAAAGTACTGATATGGCAAATAATTTTCTGGGTGCATCTCAAGATGTAAGTAATTAATCATGTAAATACCACAATAATGAGAGTCCAACAAAACCGCAGTATTCTGTTAGTTTAAAGTAGCACAGAGTACAAGTATCGTAATCACCAGCACCCTTACACTAACTCCATCAGCCTAGTCTGGTTAACCAGCAAACATACCTGTAGCGTCTCTCAATTTTTACTACCTCCACCACTGTCAAATCTGCTGCCATTCCTCACCTGGATTCTGCATAACCTCTACAGGTATCAGGGTTTCCACTCGTCAGCCTTTTAAACCGCTCCCCAAATGGCCAGCCAGCACCATCGTGTTGTAACCCAGTAACTCAGGCCATGTCATGGCTCTATTTAAAATGCTCTGATGGCACCCTCTCATATAATGAAATGAGACCCAAACCCATTACCTACCTGGCTTTCAGAGCCTTGCCCGTCTGACCCCTCCCACCTCACCCTATATCCCTCCCATTGTCCACTCTGCTCCAGACACAATGGTCTCTTTTCTCTTCCTCCAGCACATGAAGCTCGTCCTCCGTGCCTGGAGTGGTCTATTCTCAGACGCATCTCTCCATTTGGATCTCAGCTCAACTATCACCTCCTCTCAGAGAGACTGTCACTAACCCACCAACCTATAGCAGCCACCCAGGCGACCTGGATCATAGCACTTCCTGGTAGTTCATGTATTTGTATAGGTCTGTCTGTTGGTTCCCTCATGAGAACAGAGGCTCCAAGAACATATTATGTCTCTCTTACTCACCGCAGAATCCACGGCCCATCACATGCATGTAAAAAACATTTCAACAAGAGAATGAGTGTTTACTCTGTACCAAGTACTGCTAAATACTTTATACGGACTATTTTATTTAATCCTTAAGACATCCCTACAAGGTAGTTTCTGTTAATTACTATTCTTATGTTACCAGTGAGGTTAAGTAAGTAAATTTCTGAGCTGATACCGGAGTCCATTCTCTTAATCATTCCCCTAAATTCTCTCTGTATTACACTACGATATCCTCCAGGGAATAATGTCCCTGATGCGTTTCCACAACACTATAAAAAGCCTTCTCCTTCATTAGAAAAAGATCAAAGCCGGTTCCTTAGTTTTAGTGTGGGGTTTATTTTACGGTGTCCTAGCTGCTTTAAAATTGGTGATTCCATACCCAGCACACACGGAATCTACAAATGGGGACGTGTAAGACGGTTGCCACAGCAAAGGCCACGGAATCAATGGTCTGCAATCAAACCCCCATTCCTCCAGGCTTTAGGCGTAAGGCCTTGAGCAGGTTACAAAAGTGTCTGTACTCCTGACCCTCATTTGTAAAACAGGGATGAACACACAGCTGCAAGTGTTAAGTGAGGTACCATGTAAGGCACGTGGGGACAGAACAGGACCAGAAATCAAAAGGACTCCCGTGAATGTTGGCTAGAATTGTTATTATTATTAAACATACTTCTGCCTACTTAATTACCCAGTACACCCTGATTCTCACCGAGCTGCATCACACAGACTACAATAACCCCGATGTATTGCCCCTGGGACTTTTCCATTAAGACAGGTCCTTCCTCTCCCTCTGCTTTAGCTTGGGTGGAGGTGAAGAATCCTTGAGCTGAGCCTCCCAGGGCTGCCGGGCACAGGGAAACACTAACTTAATAAAAATCAGCGATAGGACCTGGGAGAGTCCACGCACAGCCCTGAGCCATCTGTCATACGCTCGGGAGGAAACTAACGCACGAGGAGAATCTGGCTGCATAACATTAAATAATCATCTAGCAGCCGGAGTGGAAACCAGCAAGTTCAGTATCTCTGACCTGGATAAATAAGTGTCTTCCTTAGGATGAGCAAGCCCACTGGAGGAAACCAAAGGATCGGGGACCTGGAATTCCGACCTAAAACACAGAGGTGTTTGGAAAACCGCAGCTTTGGGTTTTAACCTGGGATGCAGGACGGGCAGGGAAGTGCGAGGCCTCCCCAATCGGCCAAGTACAACTGGAAGTGCTGAGCCCAAGGGAAGCTGTGTGGTCAAGGAGCGGGGCCACGTGGGACTGGGACATGGGGACATGGGGACACGGCCCTCCCCTGACAGCCCGAGGCCAGGGCGCCAACTGGCAGTGGCCGCTGAAGTCGCAGAGAAACAGCGCGGCCCTGCCAGCTCTCAGTGACAAAAGGAGTGTTTATAGCAGGCGCGCTGACAGCTGTCCGAGTGCCACATTTATTTACAAAATGTTAGTTAAATTACTGACAGTTGGCGCCGTGGAGGAAAAGCTGAGAGGAAAGCTGACATTTCTTGATCTGGCGGGTACTCACAGCTCCGGTTCCGTTCCCCCATCCACTTATGAATGCCTTTATCTGCTTGTTGGTTTATCTATGTAGGACTTCAGCCTTCTTCACCAGCCATTGCTGCCAAGAGGCTATGGCTGTCCCAGCAATTAACCTGCCCCATGCAATTTGGATCCAAAGTCCCTTGGGCTAAAAGTTGCCCTGAGGATTGACTGGACAGCCCCTGGGTCTGCACTGGCTCAGACCCGGCTTCAGAAGCTTCCAGAAAGCCTCCTGAGGGCAGGTGTATATCCTCAGCCTGTTCTCTGCAGCACCCACCCACAGATGAGAAGCGTAGGCTCATGAAGTGGTGAATAATGACATAATCACCACCATCTCGTTATTCCTCTTCTGTGGATCAGAGACAGGGTTTCCGTGATGAAGCCGGACAAAGCGATTCCATTTCTCAGTCTTTCTGGCAGCGGAAATGAAGGGAGGAGAAGAACCTGGCTGACAAATGAAGATCAGCATTGTGGCTGCAGAGAGGTTTAGACGCTGCAACACATTTCTGATACACACACACAATCCCCTTCCCTCAAAAATACATATTGCCTTAAACTGGTCTCTTTAACCTTTTTTTCCTATTGCGTTTCTTCTGATGTCAAAATAATGTGTTTTCGCTGACAATTTAAAATATACAGGTAAGTATAAGTTTGTTTTCTGTGTCTGTGGGTCTATTTGGAGGGACAAATTAGGAATTTGGGATTAACATATACACACTATTATATATAAAATAGATAAGCAATAACGATCTACTATATATCACAGAGAACTACATTCAATATTTTGTCATAACCGATATGGGAAAAGATTCTGAAAAGGAATAGACATGTATAACTGAATCACTTTGCTGTACACCTGAAACCAACACAACATTGTCAATCAACTCTACTTCAATAAAAAAACACAAAGTGAACCACTGAGAAAAAAATACAGATAAGCGAAGACTAACCCCACAGGCCTCGTCTGACGTCCTACCTGAAATCATGGCCTTCACCCCCTTCCCCATCTCCCCACACTCTCCAATCGTCTCCGAAGCCTGCAGCAACAATGAATGGATTCCATCTGTTGTATGTATTTTGTTTCTGTGCGTTTTTGTGTTTCTCCCAGAAGGAAGTTCCATGAGGGCAGGGACTGGTTTGTTAACCAGTAAATTCCACAGTGGCTAGAGCTCTGCCTGGCACATGCCGGCAGACGACAGGTACCTACTGAGTTAATCCAGCGTGACCTGGCCACGCAGATCATCCACTGCTCGGTCTACATCCTGACAGACCCCGACTGCTCGAGGCTCAGATTTGAAATGGGTCAAGTCCCTCCCCCTCTAGGAACGGGCCAGCTTCAGAGAGTGACCTCCTGCTGCTCCAGGCCAGTGTCACCTTCTGGCCTCGGCAGCCCAGCCACCCACAGTCCCTCCCTGCCTCCACCCCAAAGTCCTGAGTCCCCTTCCGGGCTCCTCCAACCCACCCCTCCCACATCCTACATCACAAGTGGCTCCCAGACCAGCAGTGGGATCCTTCTCAACCTCTTTCTGAGGTCCTAGTTCTGAAGCCTCCCCTACCTGGCCAGACTGGAGGCTTGGTGAGGGCAGGAACTGCGCCCTATTTATCCTTAAGGCCCACACGGGGCTTAGCAACGCCCCACACAAGGGAGCATGTGTGCAAAAAGTTCTATGACCCAGACGTGGCGACTTGGATTCAAAAGGTAGGCTATTTTTACTTTTATTAGATTTTATAACATTGGCCTCTTTCCAATTTTGGAAAACTAAAACTTGATTTTTAAAAATCTAATAAAAATAGAAAACACAAGAAGAAAATCAAGGTCACTCATAATTCCATGACCCAGAAGCTTTATGAGCATTATTGTGTTGGTAGGAGGGCCTTTCAGTGTTTATTATTTTTAGCAGGCATTTGTGTGCACACACACTCCCGTTCCAGGGCTCTGAACCATTTTTGACTGATGAATTATAGACCAGTTAATTATCTGAAATGACTTAGAGGTCTGCCTTTATTCACACTCAGATTATATTAATTTCAAATTATTAGAAAGATAAAAGAAGATGTGATTCATATATACAATGGAATATTACTCAGCCATAAAAAGGAACGAAACTGGGTCATTTGTAGAGAAGTGGATGGACCTAGAATCTGTCATACAGAGTGAAGTAAGTCAGAAAGAGAAAAACAAATATCGTATATTAACGCATATACGCAGAATGTAGAAATATGGTACAGATGAACCTACTTGCAGGGCAGGAATAGAGACGCAGATGTAGACAACGGACGTGTGGACATGGGTGGTGGGGGGAAAGGGGGAATGAATTGGGAGATTAGGTTTGACATAAATACACTACCATGTGTAGAATAGATGGCTAGTGGGAACCTGCTGTATAGCACAGGGAGCTCAGCTCGGTGCTCTGTGGTGACCTAGATGGGTGGGATGGAGGGGGGGGGAAGGAGGTGTAAGAGGGAGGGGATATATGTATACACATAGCTGATTCACTTTGCTGTACAGCGGAAACTGACACACCATTGTAAAGCAGCTATACCCCAATTAAAACAACAACAACAACAAAAACTGATTGGGTCAGAATTGTTAATGTCATGAAAGACCAAAAATAAATAAATTTTAAAAGAAAAAAAAGTACCTAATGTTAAATGAAGAACACTTGCAGGATAATAAATAAAATTTATTTTTACATAAAGAAAAAAAAACAAAACTATATCCAAAACAATATACTGTTTAAGGATACTTATATTTGGTAAAACTCTTAAAAAAAAGAAGGAAATGATCAAAAAGTTCAGGGCTGTGGTCAGCTCCTCAGACACAGGGTATAACATAGTGGGAACATAGGTGGTTTCACAGGTGATGGAAGAGTAGGGGGAGGGCACACAGGTGACCAATTTGTAACGTATTTATATACAGATACACTACATACACATTGATGTATAAAATATTTCACAATAAAAAGGAAAATAATCCATCTTTGGCTCCCAGGATACTTAAAATATTGCACTACTCAAGTAAACATTTTATCAAACCTTTACTAAGGGCCTGTCATAAGCCAGGCCCAGCATGAGGGGCTAGCAGGCCCCCAAAATAAACACAGACCAATCTCAGGGTGAAGAGTAATGCACATCCTTCATCACATCCGTCTGCTTGGACCATAACCCCATCCCCACTTTCTAGTAGAAAAGAATTTAGATAAAGAATTAATAAAAAATAAAGTCCAAATTACAGAATTAATAGAAATTATAGAATTAATAGAAAAGTTCAAAATGCATTTCTGATAGAAACTATATGTAGATATCTCCTTTAAAAATAGGAGTATGTTTCATTAACATTTTATCTGCAATTCAGCAGTATTATTGTAAAATACAGACCAAAGACACCATCGGTGCAACTGTGAGGTCAATCAACAACCCAACATCAGCCAAGGCAATAATTACAAACCAAAACGAACAGTAATTATTTATTTTTTATAAGTAGGGAAAAATGTTTTCAATTAAAATAATAAAGTGAGAATAGCAGGTTTATGGCCTTTCTGCTGAAGCATTTATTACAAATCCTTCTTTCAGGACATTTCACCAGTTGCAACCATCATAAGACCGTGAGCGACAGGGGCCTGGTGATGTGGCCGAGGCCTTGATCACATAGGAAAATTCAAGTCTAGGGATGGCATACTGTTTATTCACCCAGGAAGCCAGCGGCCTTGTTCTCGGGGGGAATTTCTTGTTCCACCAAGGAAATCCTCACAATGTAAGAGATGGAAGCGCCCTCATACTTTATGAATCAGTTAGAGTCTAACCAAAGACAGAGACACAGGAAAAGAGCTTTTCCCTACATTCTGGTAAGTGCTGATAAGACGAGGAGGCTCAGGTGATTTGGGAACTCCAGGGACCTCGCTGAGCCAGGTGCAGGCCCTGGCTGGTCCCTGACACAAGGATACAAGTCAAATATGGGCTTTGCTTTTAAAGAACTTATAACTGAACAAGGGTGGGACAGGAAAATAATAATAAAATACAGAAAAGTGAAAAAACATGTTAATATACAGCAGCCAAAATGATCAAACTGCTCCAGTGGCTTCCAAAATACTAAGAACAAAATGGGCAGTGGTCACTGTGATCCCTGTGGTCACCGCAGCCGAGCGGCCTGGCCTTGGCCCTGCCGTCCTCTCCCCTGCTTGCTGGAGCCAAGGATGCCCCCACCTGTGCACCTGGGTGTTTGCTGTGTTTCTGCCCAGAATATCCTCCCCACGTGTACACACACTCACTCCCTCACTTCGTCAGATCTCACTCAAAGGCCCCATCTCAGAAAGACCCGCCCCAACCAGCGTGTCTCAAATTAGCACCTACTCTCCACGGTCCTGGTGTTATTTATTCCCATTTCACAGATAAGAAAATAAAGGCTCAGAGATGTTAAGAGTTTCCCAAATCAAGTTCCAGCTCAAAGCTGTCCCAACTCCGAGTCCATCTTTTTTTTTATTTGTAATGTTCATTTTATTTGCCATTTATAGTTTCCCCATTTTTGTCCAACTTTCTTTTTTTCTCATTTTCAATATTTTTTTTATTGAAGCATAGTTGATTTACAAAAACCTCTATGGAGTCCATCTTTTTTCCACTACATGACACATTCTCAATTAGCATGTTGTATGCAGATGATCAAGAACTGAGTAGGATATATGTTTAGGATCTGCATTTGTCTATGATATCTAACCAAGTTATAAAGAAAATCCACAGGGCAGGCATCCAGCTATTGGAAGCTGACCTGTGTTAACCCATCTCCTTTAAGTCCTATGATTTCATGTCTCTGTTACAGCTTCAAAAAGTCGGTCCTTCTCGGGGTCAAATTCTATACTATTAAGTGGTCCACCTTTCATTCCTCTTTCCTTTTTGTTAGTTGGGAAAACCATGTTGTGAATAGGATTTTGAAGATCTGTTGAAAATGTAGGCTTGAAGGGAGAGTATAAACCAGAGGGGGCAACAGCCAGTGCACTTCGTCTAGCAGGACGGGCACCAGCTCTAATACACCTTAGGTGAAAACAGAAAGCAGCAGGGAAATCATCTGGTTTGGATAAAAATTCAAAAAATTATATATCTAAACCTCTCATCTACGCTAACTCTCCAAGTCTTCCGGCCGGCACACTGGAAGGTCAGGCCCGTCTCTCCTGAAGACTAGAATTGTCTGGGGATGGGGCAGGACTGGGCCTCTGACGACTCCCACCACCTGGTCTGAGCCAGCCCAGCATCCCAGGGGGCTCCTTGGAGCCTGGCACCAATCACTATCCCGTATTAATGGTAACAAGCAAAGCAACTATTTATTTCAATACCAAAGATCACCCTAAGGGCAGGGAAATGTCAAACTGGATGCTTAACGAAGTTGGTTCAAAATGCTCTAGGGGTGCAATGTGAAATTTTCAGGCATAAACAGAGATGATCCAAGGAGACAAAAAATGTAAAGACCTCGCCTCCTTAACATACACAGTGTGTAGGTTTGATTACTGAACAGAGATATGAAGTATGTGCTAAATAATTCTTCTCAACAGCTCATTAGGCCTAATCCATCTCTGATTTCTACGAGTCCATTAATTCCAAATATGTGTCTGCTATACGTACGCACATCCACACACGGTGGTGAAACACCAGCTTAATTTCACAATGTAATATCCTGGAAACGGCAACAGGTAAGACATCAAATCGTATATTGGGCAGATTTTAAATGTTTATAATTTTCGCATGTGATAAATGAAAATGACAAAGAATAACGGACCCAAGAAAAACATTTCAGTTAGAAAACACTAGGCGGTGACTAGGCACCGAGTACCGGCTGCCACACAACCACGAAGGAGCGAGAGCCTGGAGAGACTCCACACGGAAACTCCACGCAGCAAATAGCATCGACGCAGGTGCTGGCCTTGTTTATGTGGGATTTTATTTATTTCTCATCCCCTAAAATTGGAGCTGCTTTCATCATGTGCCCCTGCATTCTGATTAGTTCCTGCAGACACTCAAGCTCCTAAATCCGTCTTTTCTCGCCCTGTTCTTCCTTTACTAGGTCACTGACACTTGCTGATTCCTCTGCCTAGAATGTGTTTCCTGCTGATCCCTGCAGGGCTGTCCCCACTATCATGCCCTGGGCCGCCCTGCAAACGCCCCTGTCCCTATACCCCAGGTCATCCTGCCTCTTACCCATATTTAACTTCTCACCACGCGGCATACTGTTTGTCTCCTTATTTGTGTACTGGCAGCTGGTACCCATTAGGTACAGTTGTGCAGGTCGTGCCCTGATCAAGAGCCCCAGGTGGAGGGGGATTGAATTCCTGCAGGTCTGTCTCTCCAAACAGGAGCCCTAGTGAATGAGTCAGGCTGGAGGAAGGGCACCTGTTCCTAAGCGGTCTGTGCAAGTTGCAGGCTGAGAGAAGATGACGCTCATTCACTGCATGCAATCTGCAGCCCCGTCTCCCTTTGTAAAGATAGCTCTGTGGGGAGAGGAACTGGGGCCTAGAACAGTGCCTGGCCCATACCAGATGCGCAGTCAGCGGTGCCGAAGCGAAACATGGATACAGTACAAATACAGGAAGCTCCTATTATGTGCCAGGCACCGTGTATCATCCTGAAACAACAAGGAAAACAAAAAGATCCCGCTCCCCGTACCCCAAAATTGTGGAACAGAGCCACTTCACATCCTGCTCTCTGCATGCCTCTGTTCCCTGAGGACCCACCCACACAAGTCCTTTCCCTCCTCCCTTTCCTCTTTCCCCAAAGCCACAGGTGACGGCTCCACCACCTGACTGCTCTTCGGAAATCTGCCCTTTGACAGTGGTTTCTCTCCTTTTTCTTCAACATTTTAAAGAACAAGCCTACAAATCATCCCATCTGCCTCTTTTCTGTGTGTCAGTTAAAACACTGAATGTTAGAATATCTCTAGCACAAAAGGTTATACTAAATAAGACACCTCCAGCCATTAATGAGCAATTTGTCATCTGAGAGGTATTTTCACTAATTACAGCATGTCTGGAATTGTAGCCATTATGGACATGTGCTAATTTACTTCAAGGTAGAACTTGTCTTTGTCACTGGTTTCCACGTACTTGTAGAGTACAGCAGACATTTTTACTTGGTTCAGAGATGTAAAGACTGAAGCAAATGGAAATCAAACATTTGAGGCTTCAGTCTGAAAAGGCCATAGTTCCTACTTTCAGACACATGCAAAAGCCACCAAAAGCCTCGCCAAGAAATTTTAATAAGTGCTTAAGTTTGGATTCAAAAATATATCTGTGTATTTCTATGCAGCTGAAATCAGACAATATGAATTATAATAGTTGTACTGGATTAGATAGGGTTATGCTAGCTACTGTAACAAATAAACTCCAGAATCGCAGAAGCTTATCACAAAGGAAGTGTATTTTAGTGTATTTTTCCTTCATGCAATAATCTAAGGAACGAGGTTGCCGGTCAGCTGGCAGGGCGGGGGCCGAAGCCCTCTCTGTGCGGACATTCAGTGACTCCGCTCACGAAACATGTGCCAAATGGGACACGGTTTCCAAGGTAATTTGGGGCATCAACATCCAGATGGCGTAAGGAGAAAGAGCCTGAAGTATCTCACATGGGAGCTTTTTAGGGGCCAATCCAACAGAACTTTTGCTCACCTTCCTTTGGGTAGAACTCTGTCACATGACCACACCTAAATTCAAAAGAGGCTGGGAAATGCAACCAAGCTTTAGGCCAGGACGTGGATAAACAACTTATATATTTTTGAACAGCTAAGAATCTCTTCCTCAGATGTAAGGAACTGAACAGAGCAGAATGGATCCTGTTCTCATTCCCCACGTGGGAAACGGGGGCTGGGTTCGCTTTTTTCTTAGCAGCATCCCATGGTGGGTTGTGACAGAGCCAGGACTAAAACTCAGGTCACCCTAGGGGAATTCCCTGGTGGTCCAGTGGTTAGGGCTCTGCGCTCTCACCGCCGTGGGTGCAGGTTCAATCCGCGGTTGGGGAACTAAGATCCCACAGGCAAGCGGCACGGTCAAAAAAAAAACAAACAAACTCAGATCACCGTAGCCTTAGACCGCTGCTCACGTTCCAAAAACAATGAAACTTACCAAGACTTTTCAAAATCCTCCTCTACCAAGATGCCCCTGTAGCTGCAGAATCTGCACCAACCATCGCCAGCCTGGGCTCCGGTGCCCATATTCTTGTTCCACGTGTCTCTGGGCAGTGGCCCCAGGATCATGGGACACAGCAGCACGATTTGCCCACGGCAGATACATTTCACGCTCTGTCCTTCCCCAGCTGTAAAAAGCTAATACTTCCTGAGTGCTGGGCACTGCTCTAAACGCCCCAGATTTCACTCCTGGATCAGTACTCCTATTATTAGTTCCCTGAAACAATGACAAAACTGAGGCCCAGTGAGGTCAATCAAGGTGCCAAAGGTCACACACCTGCAAAGTGGCAGAACCAGGATTGGAACCCAGAGAGAGGTTTCGCCCTAGACCCTGTGCTCAATCACTGTGCTCTACAGCCTTAAGGGAAAATTCCCTCCATCAAGAAAGTTTCAAATAAAATAATGGACACTGAATACTGTGTTAAATTTCAGGCTCACAGGCTGATTTCTGCCTACCTGCCATTTTCTTCCCTCCCCCCAAGTTCGTAGGCCTTAAGCTAGAAACTAATCCCGATTTTCAAGTGTTTATTAGATTTTCTATAAAACCGCTTGTGAAAGTGGAAATTTAAAGGTCCTTTAGATTCTGCATGTGCAGACTTTATGAAGTATGTCACCCTGTCCCGTGATTCCCTCTGCAAGGCCTGTCCCACTCGCTGTCCTAGAAGACAAGGCTGGATCACACACACCCCATCTGAGCTCTGTGTAAGAACCCCCAAACCTAGACCAATAAAGAGCTACACCTGAGCCTCCTGTTTCCAACAAAAGATAAACAGTTTTCACTATTCGCAGCTTACTATTATTCCTAATGAACTTTTCATTCACTCGAAAAATACTCCTTGATATACGCCATGTTCCAGGCAGTAATTTAGCCACTATAGATGAGAGCAATAAAGTCAGTGGCCTTGGGGATCTTACATTTTAGTGGAAGAGGCAATAAATAAGTATCAGATAAATAAATAACAGAATTTCCTAAGTGTTAAGGGCTATGGAGAAAGCTGAAGCTAGGTAGGGGGATGGAGTGATGTAGGGCTGGGGTATGGCTATTTCAAACAGCATGGTCTGGAAGGTCCTCTCTGAGGATGGGATATTGGAGCAGACACATGAATGGCATGAAGGAGCCATCATACAGCATCAGTGTGTCCTGGGAGAGGAAGGAGCATGTCCTCAGCAAGAATGGACTTGGTGGGTTCAAGAACGACAGGGAAGTTCAGTGAGCTACATCCTCGTGAGCAGGGCAGGAGGACAGAAGGTGTCTGATAGGTAGGCGGACACCAGTAATAAAGCCTTTTATGTGCATTTCATTCTAAACATAACTGGAAGCCACTGTAGGGCTTTGAGCACAGTGATGTGATTTGGTTTATGTTCTGGAATGACACCGTGGTCTACCAGGCACAGAGGCACTCTGGGAGAGCAGACGTGGTGGAAGCAGGAAGACCCGATGAGATGCCACGGGAACAGTCTTGGAAAGGGTGGATGGCAGCTTTGACTAGGGAGATAGTGTTCCAGATGGTGAAAACGGTCCGCTTCAGGATGCATCTTTTTTTTTTTTTAATATAAATTTATTTATTTATTTACTTTTGGCTGCGTGGGGTCTTCCCTGCTGCGCGCGGGCTTTCTCTAGTTGTGGTGCGCGGGCCTCTCATTGCGGTGGCTTCTCTTTCTGCGGACCATGAACTCTAGGCGTGTGCGCTTCAGCAGTTGTGGCTCGCGGGCTCAGTAGTTGTGGCTGCGGACTCTCGAGCGCAGGCTCATTAATTGTGGCGCACGGGCTTAGTTGCTCCGCAGCATGTGGGATTTTCCCGGACGAGGGCTCAAACCCATGTCCCCTGCGTTGGCAGGCGGATTCTTAAGCACTGAGCCACAAGGTAAGTCCCAGGATCTATCTTAAAAGTAAAGACACACAGGATTTATTGAAGGACTAGATGTAGCATAAGAGACAAAGAAAAAATATATCTATTAGGCTTTTGGACAGAGTAGCTGGATGAATGGCGGTGTCTATGCCCAAGATGGGGACAGATGGAGGGAATCAAGTTGGTGGTGGCTGGCAGTGGGTAACATGGAGCTGGTATCAAGAACACCGCTTGGGAGACAGAGTTTGAAACACGTGAGTCATAAAAGTGGATTTGAAGATTAACACTAGGAGGTACAGCCTGGAGCTCCAGAGTGAAGGAGACTGGTCAGGATAGAGAGCAGAAAACTGCAGCAGGAAAGGGGCTGAGGGTACGTGGTGTGTGCGTCAACGTAACTGGGTATCCTGAGAGATGGGAAGAGAAATGTGCTGAAGCCACAGTAAGTAATGAGGAGAACACCTCTCCAGCTTTCAGGCCTCATGGCAACAAGGATACAGGAGAGAAACAGCCACTGCTGATTGGACTCTAGGAGTGGAAATGATCCAGGAAACAGCCAAGTCTCAGATTAAGCAAAAGCTGAGGAGAACATTCAGAGAAGAGAGCAGGGACACAGGGATTTCGCTGGTGACAGATCATAGAGGCCAAAGGGTAATAAAAAGGTTCAGAAGATTAGAGAGAGTTTTGCAACTGGGTCAGATTATCGGATGTACAGGACCCTATGACAGTAAGAATCAAAAAATGATGCAGAGTCTGGTAGATCTTTGACTTCTTTTTTTTTTTTTTTTTTTTTTCAGAGTTTAGGACTTTTAATTTGTCCCAAAGTTGCTAAAGCAAAAATCATGATAAAACATTCTGCTTTCCTTTATAACCCACCAATGCAAAAAAAACAAAAACAAAAACAAAAAACCAAAACCAAAAAACTCCGTAGGAAAAAAATGGTTTTGTACATGGGAGGAAACAATATAAACTCAAAACTTACAGATAAGGGTTAGCTCTATCACTCATCTCTTTAAAAAGTTTTTACGAATATCCAGTCAACACCAACAGGGTTATCTCCCTTGAAATGTTATCTATACGGATTTCCAAGTAGACCACAGGGCTGTATACTGTCTTGGAATGTCCTCAGAAGGCTCTGTCATTGAGCAGGTAACACAGTAAAAACCTCAGAGTCCTTTCTTTCAACTGGAAGAGGGAAAGACAGGGATAGAAGAAACTATTCAAATTTCGTCTTCTTTCCTTGTGGCTTGTGGTCTCCTCCTCCTCCTCTGCCTCCTCGGAAGCCTCCTCGCCCTCCAAAGCCTCCCCGGCCTCTGCCACCAAATCCACCTCGGCCACCTCTGCCACCACCTCTGCCACCGAAGCCACCTCTGCCTCCTCCTCGGCCACCGAAGCCACCTTCACCCTTAGGCTTGGCCCAGTCCAAAGTAACTTTGTTTCCATCAATTTCACCATCTTCCATGGCCTCCTTGGCAGCTTTGGCCTCTTCCTCACTGTTGAAGTCTACAAAACCAAACCCCTTGGAGGATCCAGTCTCCCGGTCAGTGACTATCCTTGCACAAATAGAGCCGTCAAACGACTCCTTTAATGTCTCTTCTGTAGTATCCTCAGACAGACCTTTGACAAACAGAGTTTTGGATGGCTGGCTTCTTGCATTAGGTGATCCCCTGGGTCCTTGCAACTCCAGCCTGATGGCTCTGTCCTCAATTTCCCTTTTATTACATGAATTTAAAGCTTCTTTAGCATCTTCAAATGATGCAAATTCTATAAATGCATACCCTTTAGATTTGCCATTCTGGTTCTGGGGCACTTTGATAAACGTTGCCTTCTCAAATACTTCCTGAAGAGTTTCTTCCGTTACACTATAGGAGAGGTTGCTTAAAACCAGGGTTTTTGATTCACCACTCCAAGTGCTATTCTTTCCACCTCTGTAGTCTTGACTTTGACCTTTCCCTCCGGTATAGTACAGGGAAATGGATCACCCATCTATCTCTGTTCCCTGCTTTTCCTCCAAGGTTTTCTCTGCATCAGCTTCTGTCTTAAATTCAATATAAGCAATCCCTTTACTCTTTCCATCCTTGCTGACTAATCTGATCTCCACAGCATCTTCAAACACTTCTTTTAATTCTTCCTGAGTAACTTTATAAGGAAGATTTTTAGCCAAAAGTGTTCTCGCCTCTCGATCTTTCTTACTGTCTTTTCCCTTTGGTTTTTCTAGTTTAATTTCATTGCCAAAGACTTTTAAACCAGTGAGTTCCAAGGCTTTTTCCAGGTCTTCAGCAGATTCAAAATCCACATAGCCAAACTTCCTAGACACACCAATTCTGACATCAACAACTGCAAGATCATTTTTAGCAAAAAGGTCACTGATACCCGTTTTCAATTCAGGAGCAGATTTACTGAAGTTCAGGTTTCCAACAAAAAGATTGAAAGATGTAGTTGGTTCTGTGGCTTCCACTTTGTTTCTTGGCTTCAGGAGCTGCTTTTTGTTTGGTCATTTCCTTCTTTCGTTTTCCAGGTGCTTCTTTGACAAGTTCTTCCTCCTCTTCCTCCTCCTCCTCGTCATCCTCTTCCTCCTCCTCGTCTTCGTCCTCCTCCTCCTCGCCATCCTCCTCATCCTCATCGTCATCTTCTTCATCTTCATCTTCAGCAGTGCTCTTTGCCTTCACAGGAGCAGCTTTTGCTGGAGCTTTCTTTCCTTTGGCTGGTGCAGTCTCCGTAGCTTCTTCTTCAGAGTCATCCTCGTCATCCTCATCCTCCTCCTCATCGTCTTCATCGTCATCTTCGTCCTCGTCATCCTCATCATCTGAGGCAGGAGCAGCAGCTGCTTTCATCACCGCTGGCTCGAATTCATCCTCCTCCTCCTCTTCATCATCCTCATCCTCCTCTTCACTGTCGTCTTCATCTTCCCCATCACTGTCCTCCTTCTTGGCATTCTTGCCATTCTTTGCTCCCTTGGCTGGAGCGGCTGCTCCCTTCTTACCAGGGGTTGCTACCAATGCTTTGCCTGGTGTGGCTCCCTTTTTGCCAGGTGTTGCTACTGCTTTGGCAGGTGTAACCGTCTTCTTGGCTGGCGTAGCGGCTGTCTTTTTGCCAAGGGTGACAACTGCTTTCTTTGCCGGTGTGGCAACTGCAACCTTTTTTGTTGGGGAAACCATCATCTTCTTTGCTGGAGTTGTGGTAGCCTTTTTGCCTTTTTTCTGAGGAATAACAACCTCTTCTCCACTGCTATCATCCTCTTCATCTTCTGACATTTCCTCATCTTCACTGTCTTCTTCTACCTCCTTTCGGGGAGGAGCCATTTTCTTGGGGTCACCTTGATTTTTACCGGCCTTTGCAAGCTTTACCATGATAGCTGCTATGACTGCGGAGTGTGTGGCGAGCGAGTGG
The DNA here is from genome assembly GCF_028564815.1 of Eubalaena glacialis. Classification (NCBI taxonomy): domain Eukaryota; kingdom Metazoa; phylum Chordata; class Mammalia; order Artiodactyla; family Balaenidae; genus Eubalaena; species Eubalaena glacialis. Next base: position 2,723,807 of record NC_083725.1, read on the forward strand.
CGCAGATGAGCCCAGAGGAAACGAAGCAACGTCGATGGCGGCCGCTGATCGCAGAGCTCGTACGCTTGGCTGCCAGCTAGAGCTCGAGACTGAGGCGAAAAGCGATCTTTGACTTCTGAGGTGGCTAATAAGATAACTGAGAAGTAAGATGCAATAGGGTTTGTCCTGATGGTCTATTAGGAAAAAAGAGAGTAATCAATTCTAACTACATTCCTACTCTGGGTCAGCTTCCTAGACATCTGTGATGGAGTCTGGGAGCTGACGACTGGGGGAGGAACAGTCATACCAGGAGCATTGTACACAGAGATTATTTAAGCAATCTCTTTATAACACCCACGTGTATCAGTTTCTGGGTTTGTATAACAGAGCATTACAATCTGCATGGCTTGAAACAACAGAAATGTACTGTCTCACATTTCAGGGGGCCGGCAGTCTGAAATCAAGGTGCTGCAGGGCACATTCCCTATGAAACCTGTAGGAGAGAATCCCTCCCTGCACCTTCCTAGCTCTGGTGCATCATGGGCAACCTCTGGCACTCCTTGGCTTGCAGCCTCATTGCTCGAATGTCTCTGTCATCACATGGTTTTCTCCCTGTGTGTCAACTCTGTCTCTGCAGGTCATCTTCTTATCAGGACACCAGTTGTATTGCATTGGGGTCCCACCCTACTCCGGTGTGAACGCATCTGAATAACTAGTTACATCTGCAATGAACCTATTTCCAAATAAGGTCACATTCTGAGGTACTGGATGTGAGGACTTCAACAGATCTTTTTTTTTTTTTTTTGTGGGTAGTGATGCAATTCAACTCACAACACTGAAGTACTGCTTTTTCCAGTTTTCATGTATAACTTGTGCACCAAATAAAAAATAATTTGCATATATTTTTTTCTTCCTCGTGGGTTCTGACCAGTTAGAATTGTTTTGGATTGAGCTTTCCTGACGAGTAAATGTGTCCAAAGATGATTATTCTGAGTACAAGAGCACTTTTCCCCTCATCCACTACATTATAGCCTGTTTGAAAGCCACAGAAGATCAAGAAATTATTTTCACACAAACCTATCTTCCTTTCCCCTATGGGGCCAGAAAAGCTTTATCTGAAGGTTGATGTCAGTTTTGTCATTTTCCATCAGCCTGGTGGTTGATGCTGTTTTCATTAAAAATTATATTATTTTTAAAAATCCATCAGCAAGATTGTAAGATTAATTCATATGTACTTTGTACAAGACAAATCTAACCTCTCAAAAGGTTTCTAAGCCAAAACATCTCACACTGACAAGGCAGCGAGTTGGCCAAATACACCCAAATAAACCCAAATAACTCAACCATGTGAATCAATGAGATTTGGGAAAAATAGATCATGAACAACTGAGACTGCTATATATAATTTAAACTACTTTAAGCCCCATAGCACAGGGTTGCAGTGAGAAGGATTGTTCCTGTAGTTCCATCAGCGAATTTCGAGATCAGTTTCTCATGGCAGACACACTGGTCTTGCCCCAGAACTGCACGGGAGAAAAATGATCAAATGCAGAGAGGCCCCCTTTTCTCTTGTCACCATTGCTGTGGAAGTCCTGAGCTGGCCTCTCAGTGAACAGGTGGGAACGAGGGGAAATGTAATCACAGGGCTTCAAAGCTGGAAGGGCTTAACAACCCCCAACAGTCAATGGCATCCCTACCCTGGCTTTCCCAGCTGACTCCAGTGGACTTGTCATGGAAGAACCAGTCTTCCAAGGAAAAAAAGGTCTACAAATCCTAAATCTATGCATGAACTCCTGACCCCATTATTTGTGTCAGATAACCTGGCTCCATAGAACCTTCCATATGTTTGTTGTTGTTTTTTTTTTTTTATCTCGTAGGAAATTCATCTTCAGAGCCATGAACTGTCATAACTTTCTGTGCAACAATCTTGTGATGAAAAATAAAGGAATACCTTTCTCCTCACTCCTTCTCTGATATAAAATAGCTCAAGAAATTATTTGAACAGAATAAGATTCCTAGGATCTAAGCAGATGTGTAAGAGAAACACAGAGAAGTATAATTAGACATGGATGGAGAGGCATTCCTCTCCTCATAGATCTTCCAGAAGCCAGACACAGTACATCTATCAAAGTGTTGCCACATGGGTGTTTAAGCTACAATAGGTTATAGTGAAAACTGCTAAATGTGTTACTATTATATGTACTCACACATGCATACACATGTGTGTACATTTATACACATGGAAAGAAGGAGACTAATTATATAATTATAGACTAAGCTTTGTGTACATCATTTCATTTTAACCCCAAACGATCCTTTGAGGTAGGTAGTAAATGTCCTCTTTATATGGAAGAATTTTTAAAACTTGCCCAAGATAACACAGAGAAAGTACTTGAGTCCGAGTTAGCAGAACCCTGTCTTAACAGTCCATTTTCTCTCTGCTACACCACTCCCGCTGGAATATGGGTTAGGAAGGTCTGGTTTGTTGAAGAGCTTTGTCTCCTTCAATTGCACTCACCTGAAACATTCCTACTGCTTCCTCCCTGCCTTTGGCTCACAAGTGCGATTTGAAATTGCATCCTAAACCCAACCAATTCTTGATTTCCTAACAACACTATTATTTGACCATCTGTATGATGTTAATGGTATTATTTATTTATTACACCAGGAACCCATAAACCTGCTCCCAAGGAAGCAAAATGATCTCAAATCATGCAAGAATAATGTTGCATTTTACCCATCAGTGGAGACTTTGAACTTAAGAGAATAAATGTGCCATTCATATTAATTATAATTTGTTCAGGCTTCCCCAGGAGAGATGCCAATGGTCCTATTCCTAGCGCAACAAAGAAGGAAATTTATGGGTGAAGGTGTCACCTATTCTGCCTCGCACTGCTAGGGCCACCAGAGAGACTGGCTTGTGGGCCTCAGAGAAGTGTGCTTCCACTTCAACGTGTGCAGTATCTCACTCCAGAGAGATACATGGTGATTCTGGGGAATTATTAACTCCCTGTGAGAGGGTCCAAGATTGCTGATATCTGAAGCAAACGGGTGGAAGAAGAACCACCCGTTTGGATAAAATCCTGACTTGAGCAATCTATGAAGATTCTATGATCCTCTGATGCGAAGGGACCTCTAGAGGCCAGCTGGGTCATTCCCTGTGTCCCCATCGTGCCACAGACCACACCACACCTGACCCACTCCCATACCCAATTCCTAAAATACCTCCAGAAAGGAGGTTCTCGTGCCCCAGAACAAGGAAGGACAACGAAATGCACTCGGTTTCTGGGAAGAGAAGAAGCTGGCAATGAAGAAAAGAAGGAACAGAATGAGGAAAGCCCTTCGGTACAAGAAGAGAATGAGCTTAGTGTTCAGACAAAACTGGTTCTCAGCCCCAGGCACGTTCACCATCCGACGGTGTGATCTGGGAAATGGCTCACTCGGCCTTCCAGTGCTTTGCTTTCGTGACCTGTAAAACTGGAATAATAACTGTATCCACCTCATGGAGCATCTATGAGCATTCAATAAGTCTCTGCTGGTAGACTGCTCAGTGCCTGTGTGACACAGAGTAAACAGAGCTCTCCCACCCAGCCAGAGGCGGAACTGACGAAGGCTAAGAATGCCAGCTTTCGCAGCAGAGGGAAGCAGCAGTTAGGGGAGAGCATGATGATGGATGTTTAGCCAGTTCTGTCAAAGGCACCCACCGTCAGCAAGATGTTTCTGCACTTAGTAGGACCAGGCGACCTCGTCTCAGGCACAGGTAGCCCCAAGCCAGGGTTCGCAGCTGCGTGATGCAGTGTGGCTGGATGTCAGCTCCTTCCCACCCTGGCAGGAAGCCCTCTTTGCGGGAGACTGATTATCACTAGCCTCATTATCTGAAAAACCAGGTGGTTGAACTCCCTGCTCTCTGTAGTCCTTTCAAACTCAAAAGAAAAGAGAAGCATTTCTGCAAAGCACTGAACCTTGCAGGTGAGGAGTGCTGGAGACCTGGCTGCCCCTCTTCTGCAAGTTCTTCAGGTTCTCCTGAGAGCCGGCAATTGTTCTTTCTCCTCCTGCCCCAAGTTCGACGGGGTTTTCAGTTTTCCCATTTTAGTTTTTGGCTCCTCAACAGGCTCTGGGTGCTTCCAGGAGCCTCCCTCCACGGCCCCATCTGTCCATGCTCTTCTGAGCCTCGGTCCACCCAATGGATGCCTGGCAAGCCCCAGAGGTGAGCAAACAGGGGTCCATCCCGGTAGGGGCCAAAGCAGCCAGAGCAACACGGGCTTCCTGAGTGGCACTGCTATTCTGAACAAGATAACTCATGAACAACAGATCAACAGTTACATGACCAGACACCCACTGACAGCAGACTCCAAATAGAAAGAAGGATGGGCAGAGAGGCACGGAAGGATGCGCCCCTCTTTGTCTTGAAAATGCTAATTTCCCTGAGGTCTACCTGGGGTTGAGTACATCATCAGAGAGTAGCATTTCTTCAAAGGCTTAAGGACTGGATAGGGGAGTGACCTGGCAGAAAAATGGCATATGTTATGGGTGCAGCTATGAGGTAACACACAATTGACACAGACCATCTGTGTCCTGGACAGAAAGACACCGGCTCAATTACTTACGTGTATCTGTAACCTCCTCAAGAGCAACCTCACACCCAACATAGCATGACCCAGACAGAAATGACAGTGAGCCAGGAGCACATCCGGGGCAAGGACAACACAAGACAACTCAGGAAAAAAGGGCAGAGAGGGCAAGGAGAAGATGGTGATCGCAGACATTCCTTCCTTCCTTCACTCAGGCAACAGTTATTTACTGATCACCTTCTACCTGCCAGACACAGCGCAGAATAAGACAGAGAAGGCACTCGTCCTCAAGGAAGTTACAACCCCGTTGGGGAAGACAGATCATGAGCAACTAACCAAATAAATGAATGGGAAAATCTCAGATACAGATGATTGCTCTGAAGAAATAATCCAGGATGATATGCCAGCATAAGCCTGGTGGAAGTGGTAGGGAATCACTTTTATTTGGGTGTCAGGAACAGCTTCAGGGAGGGGGTTCCACCTGAGCTAAGGCCAAAATGATGAAGAGCTGCCCATGGGAAGATCTGGAGGAGGCGTACCTCCACAGTGGGGGCCATGTGTGGGAAGGCTCTGTAGCAAGAGTACGTTTTCTGTGTTCACAAAACAGGAAGACGGTCAGGATGTCTACAGCAGAGTGAGTGAAGGAAAGAGGGGGACCTGCACTCAGACTTTATTAGCAAAAGCGCTGGTCCAAGTCATGTACTAGGAACTAAGGACAGAAACCCGAAGAAGGTAGAGTTCTGGCCTCAAGAAGCCATGGAGGAGCTGGAGAGACTAACAGAGAATCCATCAGCTCCGAAAACGAAATGCTAAATGCTTTCCATGGTATGAATAACATGCCACAGTCTCCTACAGCTGGAAGGGGCCCCCATGGGTTTTCTCAAGTATGGAAACCACATTGTTCTCTGCTATTCCGTGGAACTGCTATACCGAAACCCAACTTCCATCTTGTACATTTCTCAGACCTTTTATTTTTAACTCATATTTTTTAAAAAAGCACTTAGCAGATGACCCCCAAGGAAACAATTCACTTTACTGGTTGCGGCCTTATTTGGGGAATCCATGAAAACATAAAATGCATCCATCAAAGTTGTCCAGTGACATGCTGACATTTAGTGACGGTCTCTAATTAATGACACCCACGCGCCGGGCCTCTCAGGCTCTCCTGCCCCCATCAGAGGAGTGCAGCCCACCCACTGGGAGAGAGGGCGCTCTTCTCTGACCACCGGTAGACCACCCACCCACGCGATCATGGGCACATCTGCCTCCATGGCTGATGACCTCTTCAACCTCTGCGTCCACAGCCTGGCCTTTTGAGTTGGACCCAAGGCCCTGGGGTGAGAAGCCTCAGCCTCAAGCCTTTCCACAACCAACACCCAGCTCACGCCCTTAATGTAAGAACCACTCCACACATCTTAGTTGGTCGACCCCAGCTGTATAGAGGCTAGGGGATACTTTTGTTTGGTTTTCAGTCATCTCATCTGTTCAGTAAACATTTGGGAGCACACAGTGCTCAGGGCATCACAGAGCAGGATCCCCGCTTCCAAGAGCTAGCAGCTCCCCATCCACGTGGAGAAGGAAAACAGAGAGATAAACAACATTGCAAGACAGGGTGTGAGACAAAATGAGCGGAGAGACGATGCCAAGTCTCTGCAAGGAGTCGCGAGAACACAGAATGCGGTGGGGAAAGCTCGCCCTGCAAAGTCAAGGGGTCAGCATTCCAGCTCCGCCACGCGCTAACTTGTGTGATTTTAGGTAAATTCCCCTCTCCAGGCCTCAGCATCCTCATCTATAAAACAGACATAATTTAGTCTATTTCAGAGAGTTGTTGTGAGGATTAATTGTGAGTAACTAACCAATAACTGATAGTACTATTCATCATTCAACATTATTATTACTACTCCTCGTAATCTGGCTTCCAAATCTCCTAGCTGTGCAACCTTAATCAAATTATGTAAACTCAGTTTTCTCATCTGTAAAATGGGGATAATCATAGCACCTACAACCAGAGGGGTTGTATTAGGGTTAAATGTTAATGTTATGAGGTTGGATGATGGGTGAGACAGTGTGTAAAACACTTAGAATACTCCCTAATACATAGTGAGTATTGGAGAAACTTCAGTTCATGTTATTATTATTGCATATTCTATTTTATGAAACCTCACCCTTTTAAAAAAAATATGCGTGCAGACTACTGGCAGGAGGGCAGAAAGACTAGGAGACTGCAAATTGTCTGTAATTCTATTCAGACTGTGGATGCCGTATTAGGTGAAAGGTCTCCCGGTATGTCTACAAGGATCATTAGTGTTAATTGGAGGAAATAAAACATTCTAAAAAGTTTCCTCACATTAGAATCTGCTGCTGAAGCATTCGTTCTTTGGGAACTGCAAAAGATCCTCAAAAAATGAAACTGGTGAGAACAAAGCAGAATAAAATGAAATTAGAGCAAAAAAGTCCTCTGCTGGTTGAGAAGAAAACTACAAGCATGAACCTCAGGGTCACCTACGGTGACAGGGAGAGGGGTGGTTCTCAGGGCAGAGCAGGGATGGCTGTGGTCTGTGTAGCTTGGTCACATGCTGAACGAAAAAGAAAGAGGTGAGGATGGGAGGAAGGAAGGAAGGGAGGAAGGGAGGGAGGGAGGAAAGAAAGAAGGAAAGGGAGGGAAGACAAAAGAAGGAAGAGACGACCCACATACACACAATAAAAGCAAAAGGGAAATAACCCAGAGCCCTGAACCACTCGACTGTTGCAACCTGGAATCAGGTTATGTGCAAATTTAGCAATTTCTATGCAAACAAAATACATTCTGAAATTCCTACTTGCTTCTTTGCACACAGCATCACAAAATGCAGAGCCTGTGTTTGAGGGTTTAAGGGCTTCCGCTCCACAGAAGTGCAGCCCAACACGGGGGCCCCTCCTCGTCTAGTGCGGGAGGGCCTGAGGAGGACGATGGCCATCCTGTGGAGGCTTGGGCGCCATCTGCACGGTCCACCTGCTGCCCCGCTCACATCCTAAATTAGGCCCATGGCCAACAGGTTGGTGTCACGCAGATCTCAGCTCCTCTAATCCCTGCCCTGTGGGGCTCCCTCCACTGGGAGGGTCTTCCTCCTACTTGTCGGGAAGACAGTCAGTCTCAGTGGCTGGCCCTGGATGTCAGGAGATGTTCCAGGAGGGCCTTTTTATGCCAGGGCTGGGCTGAGAAAGCCCCACCATATCCCACTCCCTCCATCTACAACCAGTCAAGCCCAGTGAGTCTACAGCATGTGTGACAATGCAAACAAACGTGAGTGCACGAGAGACAAGGAGAGGGGCCCGGAGTGAGTCAGGAAGAGGCATGGAAGCAAAGACAAAGAAAGAGAAGCCAGCCGGTACACGATAACGCGATTTTTCAGAGGGGCTGCTCCAGGCCCCAGCTGAGCATCTGACAAATCCAGCAGAGTCCTGATTCTCACGAGCCTGGGGACTGCCCTCTGAAGACCAGATCCCGGCCTGCCCAAATCCCCTCATTGTTCCTATGATATGGCAGCTACGTCTGTCAAGGTCCCTTGGCTACTTCTTTATCCCCAAATCTCTACAGAGCTGACTGCCTTCCCCCTTCTCCTTGAAAGTACCTTCCCATCCGTTTCTAAAATGTTCTCAGTATGAGACTGTCTCCATCTTATTTCTTGAGGGCTATATCTTGCAGCCAAGGGTTAGGGAAAAGGGGGCATCCGGAGGACACTAAATGCCATCGACTACATTGCTTTAGAGGTTTGTTTTTGTTTTCCTTTCTAAGTAGTCTGAAATCAGGGCATATTTAAAGTTTCCATGAAATCCTTTATAAAGCAGATACACAGTTATTTCAGGTGTGAGGTGTGAAGCAGTTAGACATTTAACCTTTGCTCAAAATATTCCCTAACTCAGGGCTCAGTGGAAGAGGCGGGTTTCCAGAACCAGTGAGTACCCTGGGGGCATGAGCGTTAGCTCGCCAAAGACAAAGGAGCATGGGTGCTTGCAGACTATGACAGGCCCTTAAATCACACGCTTCCTTTGGCAATGTTCTGACAAGTCAGCTCTGTAACCCAGTGTCCCTTTTGCAACATTTTCTATCCTGTGGGTATTGCCTCACATGCACCATCCATAAACCTTAGAAGAGCTACCTTAGACAGTCACAAAAGGTGTAAAAGAGTGGGCACCAACACCAAGGTTCTCTCTCCAAGAATCTTCATGTACAAAGGATGGGAATATTGCCATACAGTCAGCTCAATGACCCAGTCTGGAAAACTTTATTTAAGCAGGCATACATTCTTCCCATGAATCTTCTTAACTTCTACCTCCTGCTGACTCTCATAAAATTCCAGAGAGTTAAGATCTCCCATTGCAATCACTAATTCTGTGTTGCCCTTCTGTGAGTGGTATGGTTTGTAGACACTGGAAATTGAGTTAGCATTTCAGGAGGCCGGGGGAAAAGGGAGACAGATTCATCCTACCTTACTCAAAACATAGTCAAGACTCTTCTTCTCCTTCTCCAATTCCTGTCAGCCTTAACCCCAGATGTCAAGCAGGACCCAAGTCAACACTGAGACCCAGTTTCCATTTGGGAGATGAGTTCTGAACATATTGCTTTAGTGAACAGCACAGCTAACCAAAGTAAACGATCTTTTCCACAGACAAATCAGACTCATCTCCATGGCTTCAATCTCAGAAAGCCATGTTCAGACAGAGAAAGCATGTCCCTCTGGCTACCAGCTCATGGCATGAAGGCACCCCAGGAAAGCTAAGACACAGTCAGACCCAGGACGAAACAGCAGCTCTGCCAGAGTACGGCAGCGGGGCTGGCAACACCCCGTGGCACAGGCAGAGTGACGGCATTCACAGAAAGCCAGACCCGGCCTTTGGGACTCATTAACGCCAGAGAAGACTGGCCACGCTGAGCCCCAGCCAGGCCCCCAGTCACCGCGGCCACCGGTTTCAGGTACAGACAATGCTCAGGCCCCTGGCCTCCATCTCAGAGACCCCCTGGCCCAGCCTCCCCTCCTGCTTACCAAGTCCTGAGCCTAGGAGGCCAGTTTGGGGGAAACATTTCATCTCTGGAACCTCTGAGCGTTTCCCTATGACCACCACCTTTCCGGGGCAGAGCACCCAGCTCAGCCACGAATTGTGCAGCCCAGGGAAGCGGCGACCTCCCTGCCAGCAGCTGCAGCAAACACACCTGCACTTCTCCCCCTCTCCCCCCATCCCCTACACAAATCACTGTCGATTCAGAGAAGAATGGCGGCTCCCTACCTGAGGGTGGCGCTCTCCCCCTGCCGGACCGTCACGTTGTCCATAGCTTTGGGGAAGGTGGCATCTCCGCTGCGCACGGGCACTCCTGTGGGTACAAGGAACAGCAGCCTGAGAGACACGACCACGAGGCACTTCCAGGGCAGGAACAGGTACCCACAGACCCCCATCCTCGACGGCCACAACTTCCCAGAACTCCGGCAGCCGCTCGGCACACGCCCCCTGGGCGCGCACAGGAAGTGGGTGGGGTGGGGTGAGGCGGGGGAGCGAGCACGGCGACCCGGAGGCGCGGGCAGGAGAAAAGCGCGCAGACTCCTGCAGGTCTGGTGTTCCTCCCCAAAACCAGCCTCAGCGCTCCAGCCTCGGAGAAGCGGTTTCCACGGAGAACATCCAAAGGGGGCTCCCTCGGTGCTGCTTCGGCCGGGAAGGTGGCCGAGAGAGGCGAAGAGCAAAGACAGGTGCAAAGGTGCGGGCGCGTCTCAGGAGCCCCTTCCTCCCGTTAACAGCTCAGGCATGGCACTTTGGAGAGGAGAGAGCACTTTGGTACCAAAAGGGGACAGGGAGTGGGTTAGATCCGGCTGCCCAGAGATGGTCTGAATTCCTCAGTTCCAACAAGGGCAAATCCAACACTTTCTTTGTAAGTTTCAGAGGCAGGGTGGCCAGCAGGACACAGTCTGTAACAATAGCAGAGCCGGAAAGTGGAACACGCAGGAGGCGCAGGGGTGAGCCAGGAGGAGAGGCTACGCCGGGCTTCGCGCGATCCGGACCGGGGATGCTGCTGCAGCAGCCGCCTCGGTCAACTTCGTCCCAGCCCAAATGCGCGCTGCAGCCGCCGCGAGGCGGCCGGTCTCGGCTGGGCGGTCTCCGCGGCGGCGGCGGCGGCGGCCGAGGCGGGAGCGCACGGCGGCGGACGCCCGCTCGGCTCGCTCGCTCGCTGGGGAAGGCGAGGGGCTGCCGGCCCCGGAGCCGCGAGGACGCCACGCTCAGCGGCCGCCCCCGGCCTCCGCGCCGCGGGCCTCCCGGGAGCAGCCCCGACGCGCGCGGGCCCAGACCGCCGGGGTTGTCATGGCAGCAGCTCCATCACTGACCGCCGCTCTCCGCCGTGCAGGCGCCGAGCGAGCGGGCGGACCGCGCGCATCCCGGCGGGCGGCGGGCGCGGGGCGCAGGCGCCCACCTTAACCCCCGCCGCGCCGCGCCGCGCCCCGCCGGGGCCGCAGGCGCCCAGGCGAGAAGTTTAACCACTTCCCCCCTTGAAGAGCGGTCACTTGCAAATTAAGGAGAAATGCAAAGTTACTACACAGCCTCAATAAGCGCAAGACATCTTAATAAGGGTCACAAACTAATTAACTAGGAAAAGGAAACTCTGCAGCATGCATGCGTGCACCTTTAAAATTATCAGATTAATTCATTAGCATTTAGAGTAAATTTAAAGTGTTGGGGGCACGTTTTAGAATCATCTCATTTTTATTCAACAGGCAACGCCCACCCCACCGCCACCCCCCAAAAGCTACTTCAAACACCATTCTAAATAGAGATCTTCCATGTATAAAACAAATGCAAAATCACAGAAGCCTCTTCGTGTGCGAAACTGGCAAAACCGCATCAAAATTTTGCTCAAGTTCCGACACTGACTTACATTCTTTATTCTTGTTTTGTCGACATTAAAAGATGCTAGCCCTGCAAAGTGCTCACTCAGATGAATGAGTGTGAACCCCTGGCTTTATTGATACAGAGGATTCCCAAGTGTCCTGGGCTTCACACTCCTGCAGAGCTGATTTCATCTTAAGAGGTGTGTTTTTCAGATTCTTGAAACCCAGGGAAAAACTGCATTGGCCTCAGTTGCTGTCACTTCTCCTCTTTGGCTGCTGTGGGTCCCTCTGTGCCTACATCTGCATGTTTCCTCTCACTTCAGCTCTGATGGAACGCAGTTCCTTCCAGCCTGGGCCTGGCTCCTGAGGGAGGGGGGAAGCCCAGAGCGGCACAGCCCACCCCGCGTGCTAACACCAACATGTTCTCTGCTCAGGGACTCCTGTCTGAGCTCCCTACACTGACCCAGATTCTCCCTGGGGACAGAGAGGAAGCAGCCGTGGCTTTGTTTTTCCCCTAGACGCTCTCTCAAATCCAACCAGGAAGCTCTTTTTTAAAACGACAGTTAAATAACAACAGCAACAACAAATGTTCTTCCCAAAAGCCATCCAGCCACCACCAAAGAGACTGAATCATTCTAACTGAATCACTGTAACCATAAGGGTCCTGGTGCCATAAAAGTGCATGCATCTTTCAACTGGTCACCCCACTTACGTGTAGATAAAACGTGTGTGAGTGATGCACAAGCATCTCACTCATCATACCCCGGTCACTCACTCCAACTGCCCTGGATTGGAAGGGACGGAGGTGGGTGTGCAGCTGTGGAAGCCACGCTCCAAGGTAACAAAGAAAGACTGAGAAGGCATGGCTTCCTCTTTTAACAGGTGACCAGAGAGTGTACAACAACGTAAAGTCAAGCAACTCACACTGAAGATCTCAATTAATCCATCATTTCGCCCATTTTCCCCTCGTCTCCTCTGTTGACTTTTCCAATATTAAATTCTCAGGGAAATCCATCGCTACTTTTGTCCAGTGAGGACCATTTGATATATAACACCAAAAAAAAAAAAAAAAATCAATTGTTAACTTATGACCACAGAGAATGACTTTACTATCAAGAAAAACAAAAATGATGTCTGCAGGGAGCAGGAGGTTTTGTTTATGCTTTTGAAAGAACAGGAGGAGAATTAACCTATTTTAGTACCAATCCGTTCTGACAAGTCCCTGCTTTATCTTCACTTTGCAATGGGAATTGTGGAAGTAGGAAGTTGCATGATTTCACCAAGTTAAGATGTTATATGAGCAGACGTCAGGCGTGAGGTCATGACTGCTGACCTCAGTCTGCTGAATTTGGGGTTCTTCTTATGCAGAGGCCAAGGAATTACCTCTAATATCCACATCCATTTTAATCACCCCTCCTGCTCCCCTCCAAAACTCCTCTTTGTAAACAGGTCCTACCACCTCAAGTGGAAACAAACACCAGCAGTGGAGAAGGAAGAGGGACTCATTCTGGGCTTTGGAGTCATTTCCCTCCAGGCTTGAGAATGGCAGGGATGATTCCTTTCATGATAAATTCTCACCCCGGCTCTTGCATCTAATTCCCAGGTAGGTACAAACGAGCATTAGTTTTTGCATCTAGGAATGTGGGTAATGGCAACAACAGGCCTTCCTGAGGGGCCTACATACATGATTAACTCTACAGTAAAATACTTAGAAATCTATTTAAGGTGGAAGATGCTTTATTAATACATTTTGCCTGCCACTGCTTCATTATTATAGCTGGGCAGAAAAATAACTCTTCTTACAGGCTCTGTAAGATGTTCAGTTTATACCAGTCTGCATGCGGTTGATCTAAGACACTCACACCATCTTTGTCTCTGGCGGGGGAAGGGGGAGTGGTGAGCTGCAGCCTCCCAACCTGGCCGGCAGAAAACCCAGCAGAGATCAGGTAACGCTCAGGCTGGACAAAGAAAAGCCACTGGCAACCTCACAGCTGCTTTGTGGACCCAGGGATCCAAACTTTATTCAAAAATGGAAGTTCAGAAAGTGGTGAGAGGTCAGAGATGCCCGCACAATTAACAGGGCAGAATCCGTTTTATTGAAAGTGCTGATTGAAGCGGTTTGACTAGACGAAGATCAAAATCATATATGTCAACTCCCTTCTCATCCCCTAATCCCTAAATATAACCAACACTTAGTGGCTTATCTTATATCCTGTCTCTTGCTTCATAAAAACTGCTGGATTTATTTTATTTTTCCCAGCATATCCGAGTTAATGAAAAAGGAATGACAGTCAGAGCAATTTCATTATTTGTGTTCTTTATAGAAATAACTTCCTTTCTACCTCCTGGAAAGCAGATTCCTAACGAGCGCCCACCTGCACTTTGTCCCCCCCACCCCCCTGCTGTCTCCCTCTCCATCCTCCGTTCCCTCCTGCATACACATATACTGTACACATAAATCAACTTGTCATAGCTTGTCTCCGCGCTGGCAGCTGTAATTGCTGCAGGTTATAAAAATATCTATAGGACAATGCCTTTCAAGCTCGCAGGCGTGCACACACACACACACACACACACACACACACACACACACACACACACTGCCTGAGCAAAAGAAAACAATCATATTCCCTTTAATAATCCTGGGACTGCAAAGGACGGGGTGCCGAGGAGCTTGCTGGGTAGACTCCGGAGGGCTGGCAGGTAGCTGAGGACGCAGGGCTAGACGGAGACTCCGGGCAGCAGCAGCACGCCTCACTAAAGCAGGGCTGGAAAAGGGAAGAATTGCCAGTGAAAGGGAAATTGTTTCAGCTGTTGTTTTTGTTTTTCTCCGCGTTACCTCCAGCAAGCTGGGGTTGGCTAAAGAGCAGTGGATATTCTACACACACAAGAGACCGAAGAAGAGCTCCAGCCCGAGACATGCCAGTGCTGTTTCTCCTTCTCTAAAAAGGTGAAAGGCCCCCCTCTCCTGGTGGAGATTCCAAATAGGAGCACAGGCGAGAAGACGCGACACGCAGGGCAGTTAGAGCGGCATGGCACCCAGTAGACCTCGCAAGTTTTAATCAGAAAAGGCGGTGTCCCGTCTGGCTCAAGAGATGGCTCCAGGGGAGTAGGGAAGGGCTGGACTCTGGAAAAATACATGCTATTCTTTCCTCCTATGTGAATATAGGGTCAAAATAAAATCATTGTTCATCCGGGCTAGAGCCTGGTGTGTTAGGATTTCAGCAGGGAGAGCCAAAGAGCAACGTGAAGATGAGGAAGAAGCGTCCAGAGAGAAGAAAGAGGTCAGGAATAGAGAGAACTGAGAAGGAGCATGGGAAGAAAAGGCAAAGGTGAGGCTGCCCATGGACTTTGAAAGGTACATAAAGAGGAGGGGTGATCAGCAGGAAAATTGGCAGGTAGACAGAAAATTAAAGAAAAGCAGGGCAAATGAGCAAAGTCAAAGTACCATCAGAGCAAAGGCCAGACACCCAAAGGGGAACATCGCAAGAGCCAGGGGTCTTTAGAGAAGCATCTCTCCGTATCTAGGTTTGGGGTCATAATAAGACCCGGGATTCCCAGAATCACAGAATGATATGGTCAGAGGGGACATTGAAAGATGTATAACCCACTCATTTCAAAAGTGGGAGGAGTGAACCCAGGAGAGAGGATCCATTATCATAGGAATAAAGTTAACAACTCGTAAATCAGGACTAGAAGTCGGGGCTGATGGCCCCTGCTCCTGTGTTCTCTCCACTATACCTGGCAGGTAAGGACACTGCTTAAGAGCCAAATGACAAAATATCTCCTTTGGCTGCTACATCTGCGGCAAGAGAGAGAACCACAGAAGTGGTTATATTAACACAGAAGTGTTAATATTACTGCCCAGTACTGATGCCTCTGGACGTCCAATTATTCAACTGAATTCAATGTCAGCCAGTAAACTTCCGACAAGCAGACCTTGAGTGCCTCCTATGAGCCAGGAACTGTTGGAAGTTAGAGATAACAAAGATGAAAGACATTGTTCTGCCCTCAATTTGCTTACAATCTAGTGCTATTGGGGTTGTCAATGGTTCTATTTGCATTTACATCCAGGAAAGTTGAAGTTGTAATGAACTCGACCCAGGGCTCCCTGGGAAGTCCCTGAGAACATTCTCGTCGCCAAGAACAACAAGCTGGGATGTGCCTCCCCGTTGGGAACAGTTGATTTCCAGGCACTGTGTGTCCAGATTTCCAGGCACTGACCATGGTTTCCTAAGATTCATTTAAAGAGGCATGGGGGGAGGGGCGGCGGGATATTCTCAAGGATTTAAAAATGTAGGGAAGAAATTCATCGACTCAACAAACAAGTTTTCAGTGCACACTAACTGCCAGCTATGCGCTAGGTGGTGGATTCCAGTGGTGGGCAAGAGAGACAAAAACAAAAACCATTGTGCATCTAACCCTCATTAAGGACACTGGCAGGGGAGACAGATATTAAAGCAAAAACTTTACAAAACTGTAGATACGATGCTGATAAGCACCGTGAGGAACTGGAAGAACATACATGATAGAAGGTTCTCTTGGAATCAGGACAATCAGGAGACGTTTCCCTAAGGAAATGACTTTAAACTGGGACTTAATAGTGAGAAGGAGCTGACCGGGCAGATGGTGTGGGCGGGAATCTAGTTGCAGACAGGATGGAATGTATACAACCGGGGACCGCAAGGAGCCTGGGACGAAGCTGCCTTTTATATTCACAGACGGTGCTCTGTTAAACTAAGAGTGGGGACGTCTGAAGTGCTCTGATTGGAAAGCTCTAACTGCTTCCTCATCCTGTGTTCATGCATTCATTGATTCATTCAGTGCATATTTATCAATTAAGAATGACCAGGGGCTTTGGACTCAGACAGACCAGAAGTCAGACATCGTCTCCTCCGTCACTAGCTGTGTGACCTTGGGGCAATAAGCTTGTTTGTGAACTAGTGATAAGAACGGTACATAGCATGGAGGGTGGTGTGAGGATGCTATGAGACTCTTGATGGACAGAGGTGAGCTGCTGGGCTTCTGCGTGGGGACTGCAATGTGCTTGCCTCCTTCAGAAGGGGTCTAGGTGTGATATTTGTCCCGAGAACCCAAGAGCAGCCCTCTAAGTGCCAGACCTGTGAACACCATCCCTGTGCACATCCTGAGGGGTTTCATCCCGGGGACAGAACAGAAACTTCATGCTGAGATGTGGTCAGAAAGGGAAGTAGCTGAGCCTTCAAACCAGGGCAGGAAGAAGGTGACCCTCCAGTTCCCACCCCAGTGTCTTGAAAAGCACACAGGATCCAGGCCTGTGGGAAACAGCCTGAGCTTGAGAAAGAGGATGGGGCTTCCTCTTTGTGTGGCAGCCTGGGAACTTTTGTCTGCCGTGCTCCCACATATACCTGAAAAGTAGCCAAACAACCTGAGAAAAAGACAAGACGTCTCCATCTCAGCAGGAAATGAGCAGCGCCTCTGACCACCTTCATGGAACTTGGGCCCGTCTTTGCTCCCGTGGGCCTGGTGGTGGAGTCCAAAGCCCCCGTACCCATCCCCAGGTCCAGATTTACACTAGTCACTGGATACTAACATGCATTGCTGGCCTCATTGCTCCCAGTTTCTACTCTTGAGCATCCCAGGGCTGTGCTGCAGGATCAGCCAGACTCCAATTCCAAGGTTTGCAAGATGCAGCCCAACCAGAGTCCGTAGTGGCTTCTCACAGAGGAAGAGCCTCTGGATGGTAACCGGCCACCCCAAACTTGGAGCTTAAACCCCAAATGTACCATTAGAGGAACTTGGCTTTCCTCCCCAGCCCAGCCCCATGCCTTTCTCCTTAATCAATCGCCTTTTACTCATGTCTCTCTTTAACCTTTTCTCTGAATTTTCTGCATTTTCTCCCCAGCCAGGAGCAACAGCAGAAGAGGTAAAACTTAACGAGACAGAAATTTGCTCAAAAACTTACGGGTTCAGTTGTACTTCTTACTGGAGGTGGCGTTTCGTAAATATCATTTTATAAACCAGAGTCTCTGGATCCGAGTCTCAACTCAGGCCATCATTAAATAAGTCACTTGCTTTTTTTTTTTTTTTTTTTTTTGATTTTTTAGCTTCTTTGTTTTCAAAAGAACCAACATCTCCATGATATGTGGACCTTTGAGAAGATCTAGTGTCTAATACATCCAAATGGGCTAATGCACTTTTGGAAGCTGAAAGTACTGTTCTACAGTAAGATGACAGCCCGTAGAGGGCTGGGGTCAAGGGCACTGCATTGGGCCCCCAATCTGTCACTTATTGGCTGCATGGAGTTCCCCAAGTCACTTCCACTTTCCTTCTAAGTGAGGAGTTTGGATTAAATGACCTCGTAGTCCTCTTCCAACTCTCAGTCGATGGTTTTAATGCTTCTCAATACTCTTCTCAAAAGCAGTGTATCTTCACATCCGCTCATTGGTTCCTCCTATAGAGAAGTAGCCCTCCTCACCCTGTCCGTCCACTGTTCCCATTCACCAAGGTGTCCACTTCAAAACTCGGAAAACTGTGGCACAAAGTAATTAATGAGCCGCACTGGACCTAAGGCAGGCGATGGAAGAGCCACGATGATTAAAAGTCTTCTGATAAAGGGTTTCTTTAAGGAAAAGAAAATCCCACAATGCAACCAGCAATGTTAATCTTCAATAAATAGGCTGTTAATATTTAACTGGCATTTATTTAAACTTACAGTAACTGTCCCATTAAATCTAAATTAATTGCCCTTTTGGGACTCTTCCCCTAAAGCCTAGCCGGGACATGGCTGTCTAGATCATAGTCTGTGCTAGGCATCCAGCCATAAAGAGGATATTTCAGCCATCCATTTAAGACTAGATGATTAGAATATCATGGCTGAAAGGGCTTTAGAGGTCAACTAGAGTAGTAGGTTTTATATTTCTGTGTCTTTGGACTTTCTGGGGGCCTATTTTCCCCACCTCTTCAGTAAGGACTTTATTGTGTGTTCTATCTCTGTGTGTCTCTCTCTCCAACCTCTTCATTCTATTTTGAAATTCCCTCTCATTCTCTTTCCTTTCTGTTAGTGATTATTTTTTCTTTTAGACTTCATATTGTACACTCATTCTGCTGTGTTTTTGTCTGTCTCTCCTGAGTTTCTTAAGAGAAGCCACTTAAGATATATAGCAGATTCTGTGTGTGTGTATGTATATATAATTTCATGTGTCACGAAGAACATTTTATAATGTCAGTTGTATGTAAAAGACTAAAAGCTGTGAAATAATCCCCAAGTCACACAGCTTTAGAAGGGGCAGTGAGAGTGTAATCGGGTAGAACTGATCTGTGCTATCCCTGAAATCAATCAATATTTTTTATTATAAATGTGGTCCCACATTTATAATTCTGGGATGTTATTTTGCTATGATTTTAACACATTCACAGCATTTCTGCAACAATGCGCGCGCACACACACACACACACACACACGTGCATCAAATCACTTTACTAGTGAAACGTGTGGATTAAAGGTAAACACCTCATCAGATGGATTCGTGTTCAAGCTAAGTTAATTTTCTCAAGAAGTGGGAGCTGGTTGAGACTAAAATAACTCACCCTGAGGTTTCTAAAGGTGTAGGTCCCTGAGTTAGACATATAAATGTTCACCGTTTGCCTCACAGGGCCTGGAGAGGGGTGGTGATGGAGAGAGGGATGCAGTCCTTGATGGATTGGGGTAGGAGAAATGTAGGGCAGAGCTGAGGGGCAGGTGGGCAGATGGGAAGGTATCCCACACATTTTTAAGAGGACCAAACCCATTCTCAACTGTTTGCTTGTGGTAGGCTTTACATGTGTACTGCCTGTAGAACCCATGTTTCTTTGTATTTCTAACTAACACACAAACCATCCCACTTCCTTTTTTTTTTTTTTTTTTTTTTTACTTCTGTCGCCATCAAGTTAGATGAAAGACACGACACAGGGACTTCCCTGGTGGCGCAGTGGATAAGACTTTGCACTCCCAATGCAGGGGGCCTGGGTTCGATCCCTGGTCAGGGAACTAGATCCCACATGCATGCTGCAACTAAGAGTTTGCATGCCACAACTGATGAGTCCGCATGCCTCAACTAAAGGAGCCCTGGAGCTGCAACTAAGGAGCCCACCTGCTGCAACTAAGACCTGGTACAACCAAATAAATAAATAAATATCAAAAAAAAGACACTACTCAATCCTCACAGTGTCTTCAGTTGGAAAACAAATCCTCTGTATTCAAAGCATCTTTATTCTTTACTTTATTGAATCTTATAAACTGAAGAAATGACTGAACACATTTCTACATGCTTATGCATCTCCCTGGCTTTTCCCATGTCTGTCCCTCATTATGCATTTGCCTTTGGGAGTGGCTCTGGCAAAGTGAACTTAGATGGGGCTCAGGTAGCTCTGAATCTGGGGAAGGGAGAGCAGGGAAAATGTTGTGAGCGGACATGTGAACATGGACAACATATGAAAATAATTCACCTAAGCTTTCACGGGAGTGTCCACAAGGTTTTAGGACCAAAGATGCCTTAAAAAGAAAGTGGGTAATGAGGAGACTTTTTTTCAAAAGCAGAGAATTAGCTTAAAGCTAAGACACAAATCAGGATAGATTGACATGTTTCTATATGGAGAAGTATTAGTACCAGAATCTCCAAGGGAGAGTTGCTGGGACAAACCAAATGCAATATTTCTATCAATGATCTGCCAAAGGGAATTCAGAGAGGATTCTCCCAAGTTTGAAGAAGACATTAAGTTCCCTTAAGTAATTAAATCTTCAGTTGACCTGGATGAGCTATAAATAATCCACAAAGTTATGGGAGCGTGCAGTGAAGTGGACAAGTGCAATGTAACATATTTGAGGAAAGATCATGGAAAGTGTACTTTTTGATGCTGGACGCTGGGCAGTGGGATAGGAGCGGTGACAGGGAGTGGACGGAGGAGTGTGGATGGCGGGGTTAATGGCTCTGACTTTCAGTCCAAGCTCCACAAGTGGCCAGCTTGACCTTTTAATAATTTTGATAATTGATAATTTGACCTTTGATAATTTTCTTACCTCTCAGAGCCTCAGTTTTCTCCTCTGTTAAATAGGAATATGGGCTGCCCCAAACCTTTGCTGTGTGAGGCTAGATGAGATGGCAGATGTAAAGTACCCAGAGAAGTACCCAGCGTGTGGTACAGTCTCCACATGGGTAACCAGGGAAACGATGTTGGAAACAGTCATGGCCAGTGGCTCCCAAGCTACGGTCCTTACAGCACATTTTGGAGTACGATAATATAGATTATTGTTGGCAGGGATCAGGAATTTTTGCCAAAAAAGAAATGTTGGGCCTAACATTTTATGAAAACTGTTAGAAGAATATTGGAAACATAGAAACAAAGAAACATTCCCTTTACTCAAAATTACTGTGTATAAATTCTTCAAATGTTACTCATAGTATTTATCATTACAGCTCACAAAGCATCCAGGAACTTCATGTGCCCAGTTTCTGAGTCAGGAATCAGGACTCATTTCTAATCTCCTCTGTCCCTCCCCCATGGCCCTCTCCCCTGTGATTCTATATTTCTTTCTCTCGTGGGTTCTTCACCCAAAACATTTCATGTCCAGTCGCTTTTCCCAACCCCCATGGCCTTACCTTGGCCTGAGCCATCATCTCTTCTTATTTTCTTCTTTGGAATCATGAGACTCCCTCTTATAGGGATTTCTTCCATCTGCTTTTACCAGGTCTATTTCAAGCTCCACTTTCAAATCAAGTTTTCCTGAAAACCTGACCATGTCACTCCCTTCCTGATTCAGTCTTTAGTGGTTCCACACAGGAATTTGAATAAAGCCCCAAATGCTTTATGTGGTGTCTGAGCCTTCATGATGTGGCCTGGTTTGTTTTCACCTTTTTCTCTTGTTACCTCTTCCTTTATCGAGCCATGCCACTTTTTATTTTAGTTGATTATTATTTTAATCCCTCAAAGGTTCCTCTTTTTCAGCTTGGGGGCTTTGCACAGGCTGCCTTCCTGTCAAGAATACTGCCCCCACATTTTTCAGGTTAAGTTCTATTCATCCTTCCAAGTTCTAACTTCCTCATAAAGAACATAACTATTCCATTCAATTAGGTAGATGCCTACTGCATTGGTACGCCTAACATTCGTAATACTTGTAAGAGTTTAACTTCTTTTGTAGTCTCTTATACCCCCGAAGCCTCACACAATGCCTGGCACATAATAGGTTTTTGATAAATATTTGTTGAATTTAAGTACAGCTGGGGAAAGTTCAAAAATTAAAATTATTTTCTGGCAGGGCAGGGACTTCCAAATGAATGAATATTAAGATGAACATTTGGTATTCACAAAGTGTACGGATAGGGTGCACACACACTTGATAACCAATCTCTAGCTAGAAATAAGAAGAATTCTGAGAAATTGAAAGACGGCAGTTTAAGGATAAAAATAAGCATGTCTGTATAAAAGGTTATACAGGCAAAAAATAATATCTAAATAGGATAAAGGAAGGCTTGGATAAATTAATGGGTGACAGACCCATTCTGGTTTATTAGGTTAGGGATGTCTGATGTATATCTCTAACCTTTGAAGTATGAGTCCCATGCAAAATGACCACTGTCCAAAACACCTAAGGAGGACATCTGAATTGATATGACCTGGGGTGACCTTTTTAATGTCATATTCTCATGGACGCAGTAATTTTATTGTCCACGTTGCTGGGGATAATGGAATTATGCTCGCCTTTCCCCCTGCACACCTTACGGAAGCCCATTCTAGAACAGTTGTGTACACTTGGTAGGAGTATTTTTGAAATGATGCAAGAAAAGGTGTGTGTAATTTGTGTGAACAAGGAACCCTGAGCAGGGAGAAAGCCCCCTTCAGCCTTGAGGGAGAATTAGATGGACTGCCTTGTGCTCTTACCCTCCACTCCCTTGGCTATTTCCTCCACGTCTGATCCCCGACTTCCACTTCCCGTCTCCGCACACAGGTATCTCTACCAGACCCCTTTCTTTCTTCCAAGACACAGTAGAGTTCTAGGGAACTGGAGTACCGTTCCCATGTTCCTGTTATTTATCAAACCAAAATAGGAGACATTTACACATCAGGTTATATAAATTTTTTCAGTACACCATTCTGCTCGTGGGAAAGCTAGCTCACCACACTCTCATAAAAAATCCACTCTAATCCCAACATCCAGCTTATGACCTCCTATCACTCCATCCAAGAATAACATTAATAATAATCAGACTATTAGCCAGGGTGCTTGGTTTGAACCTGAAAATTTTGAAAAAAGGTCTTATAAATTATTTTCCTAGGATATCATCTTTAAGCATGAACAGGTACAACTGACTCTGAATTCTGGGAATTGAGCATAATTACATGGAAATTGACAGGACACAAATACCAAGAATCCTGTTAAACTTTAATATCTCGAAAAACCTCTCCTTGTAATTATCTCTTTCCTTTGTCTCAAATGTTACTGATGAATATGTAGAGACCTAAGCACACACAGAAGTGGATGGATTGGAGAATCTTGATCTTTGGAATCGTGGAGTTTTCCAGGCATTCCATAAAATAATGAGGTGCTAAGTAGAGCACTTGGAATTTGACAATTTCCAGACGTTGTTTCCATCTTTGTATTGACTCTGCTCTAGTTCTCTGCTTACGATTCTCCACGCTGAGTAGAAGCTCCTCTGCATCAGTAATTATAGTGAAAATGTAGGTCATAGGCATTTGGTGTCTAATGCAATTCCTGACCTGTTCTATGTCTTTGGAAGAGTCATTGCATTTTTTCAGGGCTTCAGATTTCCTTTCTGGAAGTGAACGTAATGACATACAGCTCTAACAGCAGCAATATTTGCATAGAGCTTTAAACCTCACCGCTGACACCCCTTATCTCACTTGGGTAGGCGTGTCTCCTACATTTTTCCTCCTTTCTGGGCTCCATGAAGGCTCCCCTTGTTTCTTTTCTCTACTATTTTACTTAAATCTTAGCTCTCTGCCTCCAGCCTCTCCCTAAACCTGTGCTTTATTACAGGGGCAGGGTAGACTCTGGGGGGGAGGTTGGTTGTCCCTGTAATTGCAGAGACATGCCAGCCACTCAGTGCACGGGGGCCGGGGAGGCTAGACACTCAGCAATGCACGTGATATTGTTACCATTGTCGAATACCTGCCTCACATTTAGGTGAGTGATTTTTTTATATCTAAGCCTAAACTGTACTCCATTTGATGCATCAACACAAAATATCTTTGCAAGGTTTTAATATTCACTAATCCTTCAGGAATGCAACTACCTGTCAGCTAAGGGAAGATTGCGCTTTGATTTGTTCAGATCCTCACCAAGGATTGTTTACTAGTTTCAAAGATCTCATGACCAGTGGTAAAGCTCAACGTAGTCGAGTCACCAGTTCTACAGCCCTGTATCAGTCTGCAACGTAGCCATCACATTCATGGAGGTTCTATATACAGACACAAGCTTCCACACTTCATTACATCCTGTGGTGTAGTTGTGCCTAAAGATTTATTTTACACTTACTTGATTATCAATCATTTTCTATTTATGTTTCTTATAGATCCAGTTAGGACATTAAATAGGTCATTTTGTTCAAGTAGGTATATGGGTAGCTTATTTTATCTACAAATTTAATTTTCATGGAAATAAAGGTATTACAAAATATTTTCTTAATGAGACTTGGATCAGATAAATTAGATAACTCCTGACATAAACAATTCCATACACAGAAACCAGCTTTATCTTTCTAAAGCATAGCTCAGTAACGTCCTTTACCTGTTCAGGAAAATTCAATGGCTCGCCTGCTTTATAGTTCAAATTCGCAAGTTTGGTCATCAAGGCGCTTAGAAATATGCCAGCCTAACTGTCTAGCCTCAGCCTCTGTGGCCCTATTCCGACCCTCGCTCACCATCCTGGGACTGTTCAGACCCTCTGCATCTCCCAGTCTAAGTATTTGCTCAAACTTCCCGTCTGCGGGGTCCCTTCTCTTCCATCCACAGATTTCTAAATCCCATTCAGACCTCAATAACCAGTTCAAATTCCATTTTCTTCATAAAATATTACTTTCACTGATGCCCCTCTGTCCCTCTACTTCATTGGTTAGAATCAAACCTTTTTTGGATATATAAGCATATATTTCAGAGAGATATATTACAAAATATTGAACTTCTTATACATATTTTTGTATTATAGTCGACTCCCTATTTGTCTGATCTCACCTACGAGGCTAGAAGCTCTCTGAAGACAGGTACCACGTCTTGTTCATTTTTGTATCTTCCCAGGCCGAGCCAAGTGTGTGGCCCTGAGTGTGAGTTCAATAAACATCCGTTGAATTGGATCAGCATCTCAGTCATTGAGAGGGAGAGCCTGGGTACCATTTTCTTTATTTCAGCTTGAGGAAACTGAGCTCTAAATGAGTTCTGAAAGGTTACTTTATGTAGAGCATCAGATGAGGCATGCTACAGAGGTAGAACACATCACTACCGCTAGCTCACTCAAGGCTCAGATCTGTACTTAGGAGAACATCTAGAGAGGCTGGCTCACATTTTTATTGAAAGAAAACAGAATTTTCCATTTCTAGGTCAGCTTTTCAATATAAGGGTTTGGATTTATATCACTCTATACACCACTGACATGGCAAATCTATCCCTGAAACTTTGTTGCCAAATAGAGCTGCAGGTCTCCATTTTATCAGACTATGTTCCCAACAGAATTCAGGCAGAAATAAGGCATGGGTTTCCCAGAGACCTCCACAGGCTCTCCTGGTGCTGGAAGGGTCAGGCTCCCGCCGTGCTGCCCTGCACAGCTCCAGCCCTGACGGAGCCCATCTGTCACAGCCGAAGCCTGCCCTTCTCACCCACTGCTTGAGTTGGAAATGGAAGTGGCCTTTTAACAGAACATTGTCTTAGGATTGTGTGAAGCAAGGCTGACAGAGAAAGGAAGATTCATTCCTGACACCAATCATACTAATATCTGTCACCAAAATGACATTTTCCCTTTAATGATGAAAAATGCATCAGGAAAGAGTGAGGGACAGGAACAACCTCCATTGGCCGCTTGGGTCTGAGGGAGAGGAAACCTCTGCAGTAGCTGCTGCTGGTCTGCAACTGGGGGAGGGAAGCAAGGGCGGCCAGTTGCTTATGAACAAACACAACTGGTCCTTCATTTGCGAGAGAAGGGTGCAAGCAGATGGGAGCCCCTGGTTAGGCAGTGTCACCGAACAGCTGATGAATTTCTCATTAGACCTTCTGCCTGGCTTTTCAATAGAACTGCCCCATTTCTGTCAGGCCCAAGCAGGGGTTCATGCTGATTTTCAGGGCCACTATACACACATTGTATTGACGCCACATCCAGGTTTGCAGGGCTAGTCAACCCACAAGACTGCAAAGCTACTGGGGGTCCCCTGGCCCTCATTCACATACTCTGTTTCATGGAAGGGGTACACCAGAGGAATCCAGTCTACACGGTAGGCGCCACATACACATCCAGGAGGGTCTGTTGCTGGGGGGGATGATCCATGGGTGGGAGAAGGCACGGCACAGCCAAAGCTTTATAGCCTGAACACACAGGGAGGCGGAGACTGCAAAGAAACATTAGGCGAGCAGATTGCTGGCAGTTAACGGGAAGCTGCAGCATCATCTCAGGTGTTCACAGAGTGAATATTTCCCAACAAATTGCATGTCTTTATCTACAAGCCCATTGCTCACAAAGACACTAGGTGCTGAAATCTACATAAAAATCCTCTTTTTCTCCCCTCCTTTCTTTTCTACTGGCAGAGCCTGCCCTCCCACAATAGAGGCTAAAAAGGTCAGCAATTCACTGTCCTGTGTCTTTTGCAGCTATGGCTGCCCACATGCCCAGTAGCTGGGCTGAGCATCCTGCCCTCACCAAAAAGGCACAGGTGCACTCTTCCAGCCCCCTTCGCTCCTGCCTTTGATCACAGCCAGGTGATGGTGTGAGGGCTGGAGAAATGCAGCCACCTCCCATCCATGGAATGAAGAGCCCATGTCTCAAGCATGATGGAGATCACCTGTGAGATTCTGGATCCCAGACACTGTCACTGAGCTTTCGGACATCCTACCTCCAGGTTTCTTTGATGTCCTAATTTTCTAAGCCCCTGTTAGTAAGGGTTCAATTACTTGCAGCCCAAAGCATCCAAAGTATCACATTGGCATTTCATCAAGAAAACTGTGTTAACTTTATAAGGATGTCACTCTATTTAGACTCCTTTACTCAGCCTTGAACTGGTACACACACATATTCTGCTTTCTGCTGTGTACACACATATTCTGCTTTCTGCTGACAGCTTTCTCTTACTCCCTCACTCTTATAAATACTGGCATACACAGGCTGGTTCGTGCACCAAGAATCGTACCGCACCAGAGTGCTTCTAAAGTTTGTATGCTTTTGCACTTCTTTATGACATTAACTAACACAGCACCCACGCACTAGCTACCCTGCCAGCAAAGCAACCAGCGTCATTATCTTCTTTGTGGAGAAGGAAACTGAGTCATTTATGTCCCTGTATCTGCATGAGTGGGCTTCTGCTCCCCCCTCCTCCTCCGTGTTCTCACTTTCAAATATATTTTAGGCCAGCAGGGATGTGATTCAAAGGGCCCTCAAAGCAACTGATGCACAAGGGCATATTTTTAAACCTCCTAACCCTATAGGAATCCCTACAAATAACCAAGACCACACTGGCCACATCTTCAATTTCGAGCAAATATGCTGTCCTTCTCTGATGCTCTTGGCCTTTTCTGCCTCCCTGTATCCTTTCAGTCAAGGAAGAATCCTCCAACAGAAAGCTCAATGGTGCAAAGTGATCCTAAGTTCTAAAAAGTATGCTGGAGCTCTGCCCCAGGGGAGAGAAAGGGCATGCGAGACTGTTCCCGGGGAAGGAGTAGCAGAGGCAGGAGAGAAGCTTCCTTCCACCTGGAAGCAAAGTGCTGACCCTGTGGGCTCAGGCAGGCCGGGCCCCTGCTGTGGACCCCTGTCGGGGGAAAGACGCTCTCGCTCCTTGTGGGCATGGGCTGGCCTGAGTGCCACTGACAGTCCAGGACAAGGACCAAGCACTCTCTACCGGACCTGTCCACAATGTGATCGCTTGTTGAGAGGAAGGCAAACTGAGCTTGGATGCCCAAGACCCTTTGGTTCCCTCCAGCAGCAGAGTGCAGCCACCCAGAGAGCAGGACGTGGTAACCCTTCACCACAGCCACGCAGCCAAGTGTCCCCTAAAGGCACCGGAGGAGTTCCATAACCAGTAGGAAATGCATGGAGAAGAGCAGGTGAAAAAGCTCCGTATACCTGACTTAAGTTACAGGTCGGCCAGGATTGCCTGACACTAAAGGAAATTACACACTGCCTGAGAGCAGCTATGTCATATGTACACATAATGTAAAATCAGATGTATTACTTCTTTTGTGGAATGGCTGATGAAATTATTAAAATGATAAAGATTATCTCTCTCTGCACGGTTGTAATAACCACAGTAGAAATCAAAATGGTGCATTTATGAAATAAATGACCTTTTGTCATGTAATCTGATTCTCTCTCAAACACCTTGTCCAGCAGAACCACTGCCCCCATTTGACAAATGAGTCAATCAAAGCTCACATTTGAGAAGGAAGCTGACAAGGTTCTCAGGGTAGAATATGGAAGATCTAGGTCTCAAATCCAATCTTCTAACTCCAAATTCAAGACTCATTTTACTCAACTGCAGTTTAATAAAAGCAAGGATCCAGCCTCCTTCCTTGTGGAAGACCCGCTATGCCCTGGCTCACAGGGAGAGTGGGGAGAACTCCGGCAGGATAAGGGGGATAATTTATGAGGGATGAAAGGGCTCCTACAATTCAGGAGCAGACAGCGTGAGCACCAGAGCTTGTCAAGAGGGGCCCAGTGGAAGGCTGTGGCACCGAAAGGATAGGAAGGCCGTCCAGGACGTCCGAGCAACGGAGCAGCCGCCGTTTATCTCCTGCTCTGTCACCTCTGAGCTTCCGGAAAAGCAGCATCTGTTGTACACAGAACAATAAGCAGGATTTACAGACACCACAGGCGTGGGGAGCATGAATGCAGCTCCGCCACGAAGACCATGGCGGGCCGTTTCACAGGTGACCATTGTCAGACCCGGCAGGACCCGTCAGGAGGACAGGAGGCCTGTTATCTGGAGCCACGTTGGTTCAGGACACAACGGTCAGCCTCTCTCATCTCCTGGAAGCCCGTGGCCCCCAGAAACACTCTCTTCCTTCTTGAAATGGCCTTTCTCTTTGGAATTCAAGACTCCATGCCTTCCAGATTCCCCTTCTCCCTTCCCGGGAGTGCAGTGTTACCATCACGTGGCAAGTCCCACCCACCGCTGCTTCTCTGCCGATGAAGCTCTCACTCCTCCAGATGTTCCTCAGATGACCCCTCTTCCAGGCAGTCCCCTCTGGTCACCTCACTGAGAAATGTCTCCCTCCTCTGGATGCCTGTTAGATTTTATATCTTCTCTAGCATGGACAACATATTGCCTTGTGTTCTAAGTGGGTATAAATATGTGGTATCTTCCCTACAAGAAGAGAAGCCCGTTGTTAAGAAGGTCTATGTCTTTTGATTAAACCAATTTACTTTAGAGCTGAAAAGACCCGTATAGGTCATCTAGGTTAATATTCTCATTTTATAGGTGAGGAAATGGAGGCCTACAGGCCTTACCCAGTTGAGTCGTGTTCATACAATTAGGCCAGATTGGAGTCGGAATTCATCTGCACCATTGGCTCAGTGAAGTACTTGCCTAGAATGAGGCCAGGATGAAAGACTGTATGAATGAGTCCCCAAATTCCCTGAGACCTGCCACCCCATGGCCAAAAGGGGTCCAGCCAGAGACACACACGATGGGTAGGGACCCTCAGTCCACTTCACTTGAGAGAAACTTCATTTCATTCAGCGTGTGTCTGTTCCCATCCAAAGGGGTTTGCATGAGGGATTCAGAGCTTCTGAATAAGCAGTTGGGTGGTGATGATTTTTTTACAGTCAGCTGACCAGGGTTGAAATTTCTTCAGATTATTATGCATTAATACATTAAGGAAATGGACAGAAGATCAATCGGGCGCTAATACAAGATGATTGAAAATTGCTAATATAAACCCAATAGTGCAACCCTGCTTTACAAAAACTGAGAATGCTTATGGATTTCCTGTGTCCTCCACTGTAAACACTGCCCAGGGCTCAGGTCCCACCTCTGCTTCCCCGCTGCACGCAGCAGGCTGCTGCCGCGCTTATTATAGGCAGGCTGCCTTACGATTAGCGCAGCAATGCCAATTAAGTGCAGTAATGAGCAGGCTTCACATTTAAGGAAACTCACAGCCTGATCCCTTGCAGCATTTACAGGCTCAAATTGTGTTTCAGAAGCTCTGTTTCCAGGGGGTATAGTGTGTGTCTCCACAAAGAAGGGACGGCTCTGAGGGTCAGGGGTGGGGTGTGTGTGTGTGTGTGCGAGTGTGTGTGTGCATGTGTGTGTGTCCACATGCACATGAGGGCGCTATCTCAGAAGGGCCAGGCGCCTTCCTTTAGAGAAGGGAACTGGGTCAGGAAGGGGGGTCCTGGTGGAGGGAGGTGAGCACTGCTGCAGGAGGGAGGAGCTTTGCACACCTGGGAAGGAGCCTTTGTGAGCAAGAGAAATGAGATGAGGAGTAGGAGGCATCTGGGAAAGAGACTAACTGCATGCTTAAGTAGGATGTTTCCGAAGGTGGAGGGAGAGGGTTCCTGCAGGGACATCCAGCCTTGGTTTTGGAAACAATTCATCACACAAAAGAGGCAAATCACAGTGTGCTTTGACCCGCTTGTGTTCCTTTCCATCCTTCCCCGTCGTCTTTGCTGAAGTCTTCTGGATGTGCCCCTCTCTCCCTGCCCCACTCCTTCCTTCTTTTCCTGCCTCTCCCCCTCCGTGTAGGCGGTGGGCCACGTGGGGGGCGGAGCGCGGGTGCCGGGAGAAGCATCTTCTCCTCACTGGAGGCACCAGCTCTTGTGATCTGTTGTTTGGAACCATGTAGAAATCCTGAGACCATCCCCAAAGGAACACTGGTTCCCCTGGAAGACATTCTAATGTAGTTTTTTAAAAGCTCACACACTGGGCCGTCAAAGTCGCATGCAATGTGACAAAGTGGGTAATTATGTCTCACTTAGCGCACATCAAAGAACAAACGGCCGGAGAGCCTGTCCGTGTGCAGCGGTGTGTGCGGGCAGGAGGCAGTGGTGGAGCCGGCCGGGCGCGGGGCTGGGTGCAGACAGCAGCCCGTGCCCTCTCTCCCCACCCTGGAAAGGAACAAGGCCACAGGGTTCATTTAAGTGTGGGGACGTGTCTGGCCTTTCTTTCGTCTTCCTTTGTTTGGTTTTCATGGAAACGTGTGTTTATGGGAAACTCCGAGCCTGCTTGCTACAGACAGACGTTTTTGGTCTCTGTCCCTCATCTGGCTAAGGAGATGAACCACTATCTTTTTTCTCTTCAACCAACGCAGGAGATGGAAATAAAGCATCAGTGCTTCTAAGATGCAGAGGTCGCTCTGGAAACAGGTGGTTCCAAGCAGCCTTTGGCAGAGACTCACCTCCTGGAGGTGATGCTAGACCTCATTGGAAGGAGAGGCAGAACCCAAGGCACACATTGCATCCACCGTCTGCGTCACAGATACAAAGTGGATTCAAGCTGGAGCCTGCATCACGGACACACGGTCCAGGCTCCTCCTTCATCCCTGGACCATACCCATCCCATCGTCCCTCCCTCTACTTCCCCCACTGGATGGAAAACTTTGTCACTTTAACGTTTGATTATATAAAACCCTGCTCCCTTTACCCCCTGTGGATGAGCAATTGTTCTGCTATTTCTATAAAACGCCACCGGAAATATGAAAATAGGAGGCAGGATTTGGAGCGAGACTGTTCCTGAATGCCTGTGGTTAGAAGCATCAGACGTGGCTGCACAGATTTTACATCTGTGACAGGGAAGCGGAAGGCAAGGGGGACAGAGAGAGAGAGAATGAGGGGCAGGAGAGAGAGAACGGGCACCACGGAGGAGCCCTGTCAAGATGCTGTAATGTGGCCTTTAGCCTGAAGGGACTGAATCTGGGCCTGAACCCCAGCAGGGCAGCCCCAACCTGTGCCAGGCTCACTGCTTAAGGCAGGAGACCTGGGCCAGCAGATAGGTGAAAAGTGAGTCATAAGCTGGAGGGGATGAACTACACATTTCTTTGCAGTGTGAGATGCCCTTTCCACAACAGGCTGGACAATATCTATGGTCTCATTCATTCTTTCATCAAATATTCTACTGGGAAGCAGTGTTGAGGGATGACTAAAAGTGCAGGCACTGGAGCTCCAATCATGCCTCTTTGACTTGTGTATGAATGTGGCAAGTTACCCTCTCCTGCCTCAGTTTTCCCACCTGTAAAATGGGGCTGACAAAAATAGTACCTCCTTGATACAAAGTGCCTGGAATGGTGCTATTCTAATGATCTAATAAGTAACTACAATGTAGCAAATACTACCCTAGATACAAGTGCTACATTGGTGTATAAAAGCTTGTGCCTACATTCCAGCAGCTCGTAACTTAGTAGAGGGGACAGGTATGTAAACAAATTACTAACAGTGTGATGGGAGCTAAGGTAGTGATATCTAGTGAGTGTGAAATTTTGGACATAAGGATCAAAGGACTTGGAGAACACTTAGCAGAAGAGTTGGGTTTTGTAGGGTAGCCAGTAAGTTACCAACTGGAGAAGAGAGATCAATTTATTTCGGGCAAAGATCAGAAAGAACAAAGAAACGGAGATTTTAAAAATCATGGCTTGTTTAAGGAAAAGTGAGAAATCGTTTGTGTCTGAGGAATGGTGGGAGGGGAAGCTGACGGACCCCACGTGGCTTGATAGAGAGTCTGGGTTACATTTTGTTGCAACTGGGGATTCACTGGAGCTTCTATAAAAGGGTAGAGGCATGATCCAGTTTGAACGATTCCACCCACTATTATCATATTTTAGTTGCTCTCCTATCACTACAAATTCTTTATATAATAGACAATATTAATAACTCTTCCCTAGCTGTAAAAACTGCAGGAAAACAACACAGAAGCCTTGAGCAGCAGTGAGTGAGGGACGGATGGGCTGGCAGACAAGAAGCAGAGGCCCTGGTATCAGACAATGTGAGGGGCCATGGAGACCTCTGTCTTTAAGGGCAGATGGAACTTAAGAGTTTCCTTCCAATGGCTCCTTCCCTACGCTAGAAAAGTCCACATAGAAGGGATCTGACAGTGGCAGCCACAGCAAGTTATCCACTAAGTATGTGTCCTCCCCATCTTCTTCTCTCAACATCTCAAGGTGGTTTAGGGTACCTGTGGGTCTAACTAAAAACTGCCTTTCCCAGTTCCCCTAGCATCAGAGGGGCAGCACATGGTGAGACCCTGGCCAGTAGTCCAAGAATGGAAACCTCCCAGAGACTTCTAGGACAGTTTTGTTGCCTCGTTCTGGCAATACTTCTTCCCCCTTCTAATTTCTCCTTCTTCCTGCCTAGAAACCAAAGTGAGGGTGAGGTGAAGCCACCATCTTTCAACCATGAGGACAAGAGTCTGACACTAAAGACTGCAGAGAGGAAAGATAAGAGGACCCTGGGATGCTGGTGCCATCAAGCAGCTGGTCCTCATGGAGCCTGCCTGTCTCTGGGCTTCATGCTCCACAGTGAAGTCTGGGAACTTGGGCCTCTGTTGTCTGCAGTGGAATGCAGTCCCTGACACCAGGAGGCCCGTGTAGATAAATGCCTCATTTAATGTGCACTGCTATGGATGCACAGATGTTGACACATCAGAAGCAAAATCAGTTTCTCTTTGGCACTTGGAAAAAAGGGTCCACGTCTCACCAGTATTCCCTGCATGTTAGTAACCTGCAAACTGAATTCTTCTGTGTTGTCAGGTGGTAACCACAGATCTCCTACTAGCCTATGAAGAAAAACTTCCCTGGATCCCACAAGGCTCAGCCACCATGCAGCTCACCCCAGAAGGAAGAGTAGAAGTATCAGTATTAAAGGATAAATGCTGGCTATTAACTGTTTGCAAAATCAGTGAGGGCAGAGGCTGTATCTTTCACCGAAGAAGAAAGCGATCCCCTACAGAACATCAGTAGCTTGGTTTCCGGCCGGTCAAAGGGGAGGCAGGCCTGGATGGAATGTTGCCAGGGAGATAAAGGGAGGCCTGCAAGGAGATGGTTCTGGTCTCCACCTACAGCCTTGATGCAGAAGTGGGGAGAAATACAAGGCACAGGGGCTAAATTGGGGTGAGTTAATAATAGGCGGGAAGTTGATATGAGGACCCCAGTGCAAAGTGGTAGAAAAATCAGGGGCTTTAGAGTTATACTGGTGTGGATTTGACCAGCTCATTGGCTTTGGGCAAGTGATCTGACCACCTCAGGCTTAGGCTGTCAAGTCGTAAACTGGAAAGAACGGTGCTCAGGTACAGGCTTATCAGGAGGACTAAATGGGACCCTGGACACGAAAGAGCCCAGCCCCCAGTAGGCACTTCGCAAACAAGGGCTCTCAGTGTCATCAGGGAGGACAGATGGACACAACCTTGGGAGCCGTCGCCAGGGACTCCCAGGCCCCAGGGATCCGGGAGAGTCCCCTCCTCCTTGCTAGAAAAGTGGAAGGACAGCTGCTAGCCAACATTGGCTCTGCCTTGGTTGTTGTCAAGGCTTGTAGGAAAGATCCCTCACCATCTCTGACCTCTTTTTGCCCCTTTGGGGTTCAGGGATCTCATGTGAACCCCCGTGTAGCCCTGTGCCTGGGAAAGAAGCACAAACAACAACCCTGCAGAGAAATCCTTCCCCACCAAGTACCAAGAGAGCTGTACCACACACACACAGACACACACACGCACACGCACGGTTCATTCTATAAACCCAAGGGGTGTGCCAAGGACCCAGACAGAAAGGACGCTTTCAGATACAGAGGACAAATACAAGCAAACGTAACTCAAGCCAGGGCTGAAGGGGGTCTGCTCCACCAGCTAAACCTAGAGCCCGGTCGCCCCAGTACTGCCTGCCCCAGGGCAGAGATTCTCCTGCTGCACCCCTGGGCCTCAGGGCTAGTGGAAGAGAATGATGCCTCAGGAATTTGCGATGGCCCAGCAGGTCCAGCCCATAGTGTTTATTCACGGTTTTGGTGGTAGGGACCATTTACACAAACAGAGGGCAGGAGTGGAGGGAAAGGCAGCGATGAACCAGGGCAGAGTGAACGGAAAAGGCTGGGATCACACAGGTGCCCTGGCTCTGCTGCGCCCCCTGTGTCTGCCCCACTTGCCTCACGCGACAGTCAGGTGCAAACCACGCTGGCCGGCAGGGCCACACAGCGGAGACGGGTCTCCTGGAAACAGCAGGGCAGATGCAGGAAAGGGAGACGGCCTGTGCCCTGTCTCTCCTTGGAGGGACCCCTCCCTTCCCTCCCCGGCTGGCAAAGAATGAATCCAAGAGTCATCAGGGTGTCCTGTCTTATTTTCCATCAACTCCATCTTTCTATCTGTGACCTCTATGTGCAGCTTTGGAAACAGAAAGTTTGCTCACTCCTGTGCTGGGAATGAGGGGCCCCAGGGAGCACCGCTATCAGCGAACTTCTTGTGGAAAATGTATCTAGTTGTTCCATAATTTACCTGCAGCCTCAGTGTATGAAGCCCTCTGGTTGCTGTGGTGCTGATCATGCAATGAGGCACCGTCCCCTCTGCGAGCTAATGATGCTTTCGGGGCAATGACAGGTGGGTAGGAAAAGGGGATGGGATGGGTTGGGGCAGCTGCGGCCACACACCCATCCCAGCCGCTCCTTGCTCTTGGCCATGTCTTCTGTAGATCTGGAGGAAGAGCGTGCGCTGTTATCCATTAGGCTGTGCATCAGGCATTTCATCTAATTTCATCATGAAGATGTTACTCCATCAGATGCAGACGACGTGTCAGCAGAAATGCAGAAGGCCATTGTTATGTGTCAGCCAGCTCTCTGCGGGCCCCCCCCCACCCGGCTGGAATAGTGGGCAACGTGCAGGTTTGAAGGGGTGGCGCTGCCACACCAGACTGATCCTCATGGAGATGCCAGCTCTCTCCTCTTCCTTGTGAGCGGATCCTGCCAGGCTGTAAGCTTTGTGAGGGCAGGAGTCCTTCACGCTCCCTGTTCAACCCAGTGCCCGGAGTTTGGTGAGCGCTCCACGCGGGCGAATGAATGGATCCCATCTGCCATGTTTCCCAGGCTACGTGTGGTGTCCAGGTTTCTTTTTATAATTGAGGTATAATTGACACATGGCATTATATTAGTTTCAGGTGTACAACATAATGATTCGATGTTTGCATACGATGCAAACCATCCATCGCCTGTATGGTGCCCATTTTTTTTTAATTGAAGAATAGTTGATTTACAATGTTGTGCTAGTTTCAGGTATACAGCAAAGTAATTCAGTTATACATATATATGTGTACATATACTTTTTTTTCAGATTCTTTTTTCATGTAGGTTATTAGAAAATATTGAGTATAGTTCCCTGTGCTATACAGTAGTTCCTTGCTGGTGATCTATTTTATACATAGTAGTGTGTTTATGTTAATCCCAAACTCCTAATTTATTCCTCCCCCTCCTTTACCCTTTGGTAACCGTAAGTTTGGTTTCTATGTCTGTGAGTCTGTTTTTGTTTTGTAAAGTTCATTTGTATCATTTTAGATTCCACATATAAGCGATATCATATGATATTTGTCTTTCTCTGTCTGACTTACTTCACTTAGTATGATCATCTCTAGGTCCAACCATGTGGCTGCAAATTGGTGCCCGGTTTTTGAGACCAACTTACTTCTCAAAACTGAGACCTCCAGCGACCCTGGTCCACTCCTGAGGACTGGTCCTTACATTCGGATGAGGGATGGTGGAGCTCTGTGACTCTCAGCATAAAGTCAACTCAGCTGTGACCTGGCTTGTAAATCTGGGCTTATCTTCTGCAACTTTCTGTGCCCCCTCAGCTTCCTCTATCTGGATAATAGAGACACTGCATTCCCTGCCCCATGCTTTGCTGTGAAGCTCGAATGAGGTGACACATGTAAAAGGGCTGAGAACAGGACCTGGAGCTCGGAAGCACTTGATTATTATTAGCCATTATAAAGTTCTAAAAAAGGACATTAATATTCTTTCTCTGTATTCGAGTGCTTTGTCCCAGTAACCTACTGGGGATATAGTTCCTCCAGGATTTGGCAATCTGCCTCTTAAGGGCATGATCCTACAACCAGCCCAAGAAGGATTGCTTACCTTCTTCCTTCTTGCCAAGATTTCCCACACTGTGCTCTCTCCCTGGAGCCCCTGGTATTTTATGAGGACCCTCGTGTCTGCCTGTGCTAGACCCAGAGATCTCTTATTTGTGGAGGTCATGTTTTCACAGATAATATTTTCTCTAGCTATCCAAACCTAGAGGGGCACCACGGGGTAGGAGTTAAGAGTGCTGCCTCCAAAGCCACAAATATCAGCTCTGTCACTTTCTAGCTGTGAGACCCTGGATGTATGAGTAACTTCGAACACCTCAGTTTTGTTCTCTGCAAAATAGGGACACTGAGTGTCCAGCTCATAGGATTGTTGTAAAGATTATACAGGTTGATTCCCATGAGGGGCTTAGAATAGCTCCCGCCTCATATTAAGTATTCAATAAATTGTAAATACTATTAATTGTAGCTACCATGTAACACGCCCCAAACACACACAAACATGCAGCCATTTAATTAGAGGTAAGACTCCTCCCCATTCTATATCGTCTGCCTGTGGATAGCAGGTCATTCCCACGTACAAAGATATGAGGCTGCCCTTTCTTTTCTTTTGCTGTGAAAATGAGTTTTATATTTTTAATGTTATATGACCTTGAAAATCAATCACAGCTCAGCATCTTGGAAGAGAAGGTGGGGAAACGGACCTCCCTTTGGCACTAATTTGTCATCTTCTCCTACCACCCTTCTGCTTTCGTGTTTCAGACACTGGATTTCTAACATAAGCCAAAGAGAAAGTGTACCTGTCTGGGGTCATAAAACTGAGTTCTAGTTTTAATTCTTTCACAAATTTGTGTGTCACACAGAGAAAATCTCTTCCCTCTAGACTCTGGTTCCTGCATCAGAACAATGATGGGAACATACTAGGTGCGGCTTTGTTCCTTCTCTGTTCTCAGACTCTGTGAACGTGACCATAACGCCAGGGTCTCTGAGGATCTGGCCATGGTGGAGCCAAAGCCTTGAGAGGGAATGTGTCGGCCTGTGATCTCTCTTTGGATTTTATGGTGGGAAGGCCCCCGAGCCCTCTATCACCAGCTTTGGAAAGGTGGATGGAGATACCATGACCTTTGAATACAAGATATTAATGCTTTGACTTTTCCTTTTTAATTGTGTGAGATGCGCTGTAGTTGGCACGAAAAGGTTACGTGCTGATGTGTAGGTCTTGACAAGCAGGAAACACCAAAGAGAAGCCCCTGATTCTCTCCTTTACGGGGGCTGCCTTGGCCGCTTCCTGGGCGTGAGGCTGAGGAGCGGGCAGTGCCACCTTTCCCATCCTCAGAAGGGGTGTGTACCAGGATTCACTACATGTTTGCTGTCCCAGGGAGTATGGCTTTCGTGCCTTTAATAGAGCCTGACCTCGCGACTGTCTTGAACTTTTCTGATCCATTCTCTGTTCTCTTAGGACAAACAAGAAGGAATAAAAACAAGAAGGAATAAAATGAAAGTCGTAACTCTTATCAGTTTCTCATTGCATCAAACTTACACTTTCCAATGTGGCCTTCACGGCTCTCTGTAATTAGGCTCAGAATCACCTGCCTCGGCCTCCATCACAAATTCGCAGAGAATATCTGCTCCCGTTTCTTCTCTATTCTGCAGACGTGCACTCCCTCATCTCAGTTGTGAATTGTCTTTCCCCTCCGTTCTCCCCTCTTATGCCAGGCTCAGTCCAAACCCCACTGTCTGTGAGACACTCTAGGAGGGAAGGGAGCGTATTAACCGTGTGTGTCATGAAGTGACACACTCCCAGGCGTCAGGTTAGTTAGTGTTGTGTGTCAATTTGGCTAAGCTACCGCACCCAGACATTTGGGCAAACATTAGGCTAGACGGTTCTGTGGAGGTAGCTTTCAGATGAGATGAAATCAGTAGACGTTGAGTAGGACAGATTACCCTCCATAGCATGGGTGGGCCTCATGCAATCGGTTGAAGGCTTTGCTAGGGAAAGACTGCGTTCCCCCGAGGAGGAGAGGATTCTGCCAGGAGGCAGCCTTCAGACTCAAACAGCAGCATTGACTCTGCCTGGTTTCCTGCCCTGTTGTGAACTTGACTCTACTATCCTGTGAGCCAGTTTTTTGAAATAAACCTCTCTCTCTATGTACACATCCCAGTGTGTATACACACAAACTCACACACGCTGCTGGTTCTGTTTTTCTGGAGAACCCTTATGTGTAGCGTAATGTAATGTTATGCTTCCCCTACGGGCAAGACGTTCTCTCAGGCACTTTGCTGGGATGTACCCTTCCTCTGTGAAGCTTTCCTGGATCTCATCCAATTTTCTAAATCCCAACTAATTCATGTCAGGTGAAGGTAAGAAAGCTGTGTGAAATTGTTCTCTGCTAGTGGTGGAGATGGGTGTAGCACCCCATTTGGCCACACCCCACAGCTGCCCGCCCTGCGCAGTGTAGCGTATGCCCTTTGAATAGCCATTCATCTCACAGACCTGTCTCTTTGAGGGTGTGGGTGGGTCCTACCTTTCACCTGTTGTATCACCCCTTCACCGGCATTGAACACTACATAGACCAGGTATTCGGTGATTGGTAAGAAATGAATCATAGGTTGAAAACAGGACTATCCTAAAGCCTTCTTGGTCCTCCCTAAAAGAAGTTTGGGGATAATCTTTCTCTCCTCTAAACTTGCTCAGTGCCTTTTTTCAATTTTTCTTTTTTTTTCTTTTTTATTTTTTTTAACATCTTTATTGGAGTATAATTGCTTTACAATGGTGTGTTAGTTTCTGCTTTATAACCAAGTGAATCACTATACATACAATTTTTCTTAGACAGGGAGGCAAATGCTGTTGCACACTAGCTGTTTGTACACTATAGCCAATATGCCTTCAACACTGGTGTCTGCTGCTATGGCTGCCCTGTGTCAGAGGCTGGGTGTGTGTGTATGTGTGTGTATGTGCATGTGTGTGCACACATGTGTAATGAGATGGCTGCCCTGTGTCAGAGGCTGGGTGTGTGTGTATGTGCGTGTGTATGTGTATGTGTGTGTGTGTATGTGTATGTGTGTGCACACATGTGTAATGAGATGGCTGCCCTGTGTCAGAGGCTGGGTGTGTGTGTATGTGCGTGTGTATGTGTGTGTATGTGCATGTGTGTGCACACATGTGTAATGAGATGGCTGCCCTGTGTCAGAGGCTGGGTGTGTGTGTATGTGCGTGTGTGTGTGTATGTGTGTGTGTGTATGTGCGTGTGTGTGCACACATGTGTAATGAGATGGCTGCCCTGTGTCAGAGGCTGGGTGTGTGTGTATGTGCGTGTGTATGTGTGTGTGTGTGCACACATGTGTAATGAGATGGCTGCCCTGTGTCAGAGGCTGGGTGTGTGTGTATGTGCGTGTGTATGTGCGTGTGTGTGCACACATGTGTAATGAGATGGCTGCCCTGTGTCAGAGGCTGGGTGTGTGTGTATGTGCGTATGTATGTGTATGTGTGTGTGTGTATGTGCGTGTGTGTGCACACATGTGTAATAAGATGGCTGCCCTGTGTCAGAGGCTGGGTGTGTGTGTATGTGTGTGTGTATGTGCATGTGTGTGCACACATGTGTAATGAGATCTCACAATTATTCTTTAGGTAGTTTTGTTTTTAATCCAAAAAGTGAAATTCAGCAGAATCAAGTAAATTATCCAGGATCATAGAGTTAATAACTGACCGGTCTCTGATTCTGACTCCAAATCCAGGTACTTTCCATGACTGCAGTGCCTCCTCAAACTCTTGAGAGCAAGGATGGTTAAAAATAAATTATATTTGCCTATGTTTGGATAGTTTTAACTTGTCATGTGCTCAGTGTGTGTTAATGTGGACAATTGGATGGAAAGCAGATAACCAACAACAGAGACTTAATTCAGTTGGACAGCTGAGTGAGGGCCTTCATAGGAGATGAGAAAGTAGTGAAATCAGAGTGGAAAAATACAGGATATCTGCATAGGAAAGCAGATCATGTGGAGATATACTGATTCCTTTCAATAAGGAGATTCCTGACAAGTTCCATGGAGGCTCAGGAAACCCAGTTCATGACTAATGGATGCCTTTTATGGCTGCACACTTCCTAGGGCAGAAAGAAGCCTGGGGAAAAGGCCACAATGAATAGATTATGAGTATGGAATCCCACGGGGAAGTGAACTAGTTCGGGCTGCCAGGTGGCTGTAGATGACCAATTTCTACCAGTGATTAAAGTGTCCTTTGGATGCCAGAGAGAAACACCTGGCTGAATCAGGACCAGGATAGGAGGGTGGAGAGTGGCTTTCAGATGAAAAGGGTTGGAACTAAGAGAGGCATGTGTAGGTTTTATGCCTGTTACGTGGTGTTGGGGTCTAAGCTGAGTAGCTCTGAGTTATGCATCCATTGTGTGCCCTGAGATTCATAACAAGGTAGAGGGCTGGCCCAAAGTGTCTGTGCTAAGTCAGCTCTCAGAGGTGTCGGGATCTGGAGAGCCAACAGGTCTAGACCCCTCTGTGTGAGGAGCTTTCCTGCTCATCTCCAGCCTAAACTTTCTCTTCGTCAGCTCCAAGCCACTGCTCCTGGTCCAGCACCTGCGGAGCAAATGAATAACCCCCTTCCCTTATTGGCATTGCTACCTTGGAGGTATTTATAGCCTGTGATCATCTGCCCCCTGAGCCCTCTCCCTCTTTAGACTCTAATTTAGCATCAGACCCAGGTCTGCTGACTGTGGAACTGAGCACAGCCGGGGGGTTCTGATGCCAGAGCTGGTGCCTGGAAGGGCTGAAGCCTCGTTAAGGCTTCAGCAGTGGTTCAGGAAAGGGGGAAACCGTCACTCTCAGAGTTGGTCCTCTTGGTTCTCTTTATTGAGAGTTTTGTGGTTTGTCTGTTCGGTTAGAAGAGATTTAGAGATTTGCCCAGATGTCTGTGTGCATGTGTGTGTGTGTATGTGCGTGTGTGTGTGTGTGTGTGTGTGCATGATGGGGGAGGATGGGAAAGCAGAGTAGAAAAAGGGAAATTGGTTTTCCTGTGTCTCCAGTCTCTAGATCTCTGGTCCTCTTGTTCTTCTCCTCTATTGTAATTCTTAAAGGTGGCAAAAGCAAAAAGCAAACAAAAACCAAAAAAATAGACAATCTCAAACACTAGACACAAAAATCCTAAAAGAGCCCTTTGTAACATAGATGATTCTTTCAGCTTTTCAAGATTCTGAGGCCACAGACCATTGAAACATGAAGAAGACTATATATGGAATCTAAAGGGAAGAAAAGAATTCGGGAGGATTATTTAAAAGACTGCAAGAGAAGAGCTATGCCTTGAGCCAAGGATTTTTGGGGAAAGTTTAGACTCCAAGTAGCTGGAGTCACCTCTTTCTATGATTCAGAAGATGAAAAATAAGAAAATATTTTTCAAATAGATATTTTTGAAAAATAAAATTGAACATATTTTGAGATCAAAGCCTGTCATGTCCTCCTAAGATATCACAAGGATACTAAGCTGACCTGTAAGAATAGTTCCCGTTCCCACCTTGCTGGAACTCTCTATTTTGCAAACACGTAGCTGAATTAACCTCATTGACCTTACTTCAGTGTAAGTGCAAGAGTGTTGAAGACTGGGGTGGGGGAGTAGGGTGTGGTGTCAAGAGGACTTAAGTGTGGTCTTTCTCGTGTTATTTCCAGGGAAGGTTTTGACACAGTGGAGAACCCTGGAAGGTACCAATTTGACAAGGAATCATGTTTAGCCTCTTCAGGTAGGACATGGTAGACTCATGCTTCCTGACCTGTTGCACTGAGAATGCAACATTGTTTCTGTGACATTCCTCCCAAGAATGTACCACCTGAGACTGGTCAGAAAGAAAGGGGGGACAGAGCCAGTTCAGGGTGCTTCAGAATGCAAGGTCTGGATACACTTGACGTCTGATAAGGCCACGAGAGACAGAAGGACAAGCAACTGCTTCACACTGAAGGAGGCTGTAAGTGATGGCAACTGAGTTTAATGTGTGTT
Organism: Eubalaena glacialis; assembly: GCF_028564815.1. Lineage (NCBI taxonomy): Eukaryota > Metazoa > Chordata > Mammalia > Artiodactyla > Balaenidae > Eubalaena > Eubalaena glacialis. The sequence goes on from NC_083725.1 coordinate 2,766,409, forward strand.
CCTGGAGGAGATCCTGGGCAGGAAAGGAACAAGAGACACTGCTATGACAATTGGCAACACGTGAAGGAGTTCCCTGGATGGGAAGTTTACGTGGGCATCATACTGATCTCCTGATGGGGAGGGTACATACTGGAAAGGAAGATAGAATTCTTGCTTGGGGGAGGTAAACGCTGGAGTCATTAGGGGTCATGGGGCCACATTATCAGGCACATCTTTCTCTCTTTCAGGAGACTCTGGGCCCAGGAGCAGAGGAGCAGGATAAGTCTATTCCACCAAGCAAAGCGGCCAACTATGCCAATTCCACTCTGGTCCTACCTTCTGCTTTTTTCGTCCTGAGATCTTTTCCTCTCCCCATCTCTAGCCAGTACCCTGTATCTCCTTCTCACAAGATGCTCCTTTCAATTTGCCTATTACATAATCCCCAGTCTCCCTGATAACAAGTTTTCTTTCTGAGGATATCAGAATTTGAATAGGGAACACTTGAAAAGGAAATGCCTCCAAGGCCCAAAGGAATCAATCTCTAAACATAGAATTTCCGGCATTGTAAGTGGATGATGAAGCCCTGACTTGTCTCTCACCACAGGTGTCGTGAGAATCTTGCCACTTGAGAAGAGGCTAGCCCTGCCCTGGGAACCTGAGATTCCCCAAACCGCCTGCAAGAGAGCTGGGCGTCCCCCCATCACCTCTGTACCCATTACTCAAAAGGATGCTCTTCCCTTTTGGTGCAGAAGATAGTTTGATATAGAGGACGGAATCATCCCTTTAAGTAAAATTCCACAATAGAGCATTAGAAAGATGTGATAAAATATGCACGAGTTATTAAATATTGTCATCAAGATGAGAAATAAATCAGACATTTTATGGTTTCTGGTTATAAATTCCATTTATTCCGTAAGCGTTTAAAGAAGAAAGTGGAGATGCAAGAGGTTTAAGCACGCCTGGGATGGGTGTATTTCATTACTGCTGTGTGGCTGCTGCATCCCCAGGGGAAGCACAGAAGGGCCCTCTCAGGGCCAGCAGGTACCAGCTGCCGTCTCTCTGGGACTCTGAGTGCAGGCTTTGGCATCTGAGAACCTTCCTATGAGGTTTTCGCAAGTCAGGAATTCTGGCCAGATTCCTTCTGGAGGTGAGCTTGAAGACAGCCTGCCCCTTCCAAGCCCCAGACCAAGCAAAGAGAAAAGCGAGGTGGCGAGGGTCCGTGTGAGTGCTGGCAGGCAGCACTGACCGATACAGATCATTAACAGGGGAGGCAGGACGTGAACTCTCCGGAAGAGCGGCCACTGAAGACCAGGGAGTGAGGCACGATCCCAATCTGGCGAGCTGATGTTCAATCAACATTGAGCTCTGTGTTCATACAGCACTTTACAGTTTACATGTTGTTTCATTACATCTTAACACGGCCCCTCTGGCATCACCATAGCGGTTTTCATCCAATAGACAGAGCACAGGAGGATGTCTCACTCACACAACCAGGCCTTTCTCAGCTCCTGCTGACGCTGCACTCCTAGTAATATCCCTTTAAAGTGGTCTAGTTCACGGAGAGAGGATGAAAACAGGCCATGTCCCGACATTCCTCGTGGCAGGATTTGACCTGCTTCTGGCTTTGGAAAGACTCATGTGTTACTCCTCTAGCAGATTTCTCTAATTCTGTTTTGTTTGGGCTAAGATTAAAATTAATTGGTCATTTCGTGATCACAGGGCAAGATACCTGAGGACAAGCCAGAGCGTCAGGATTGGCTGTGGGTCATCCACAGACCAGGTGGTCTGAACGAGGTGGCAGGTAAGTGGAGCATACCTGGGTGGGCCTCTAACCGTGCACCCCTGTGGCTTGTTTAGTGACTGGGATCTTTGTCACAAGCTTTATGTGACAGTACTCAGCCTTATGAGTCCCAGCTGTTGCCTACACACACACCTCCCACACAGAGGGGCACCCATGTGCATCTTTCTACGACACTCACACTGTTTGCTAGACGTTGAGGAGTGTTGGCTTTTGGAGAAAGACAAGATAAATCACTTTGGAGAGGGAGAAAAGGAAAAAAGATGATAAAGAAAAAAATCTGCTTTCTTCCCCCTTTAAAATGCCACAAGAAAATGTCAAGGGTATTGCTTTACCGGAAATAACAGAGAAGTTCAAAATAAAATTGTCAAGTGTCATCCCTTGGCCTGATTCTCTCTTCACACAGGGCTCCTCTTCTCCTGCCTATTAGCTGCCTTCCTGCCTCTGCCTCCAGACCTCTTAAGAAGTCACTTCTCTGGCCTCCAAAGGAGGATGAACCAAAAAATAGCCCTTGGAAAGCCTTTCACTGAAGGGAATAATAGATAATAAACAAAAGGACAAAGAAGTGGGTAAGAGATCTTTCTCAGACAGCTGGCTATATCCATCTCTGGGACACTGTCCATCGGAGACCACATAGGAGAGGTTTATCATCATTTTCAGTGCCATCATTATCCAAAGACTTTATTATGTGATTAATTGTGCAAGGATATGTACAGGGCACTGTAAATAGGAAACTATATAGGGATGCTTCTGCCTTCTTGTAACTTAAAATCCATCACGTTTCACAGTCCTACAAAAAGCATCCCTGATTTACTATCCATTCTACTTCTATTATAACAGCAACCTCAACAGTGCTGGGCTGAGAGACACGGGACAGGAGAGTTTTTGTATTATTATAGATTCATTCATTCCAAAATCAATTCAGGGCCTCTGTCTTATATACCAGGTCCTTGGCTTGGTAAGACAGAGCTAAGGGACAAATCACAGATTCTGCCCTCAAGGACCTAACAGATGCTATAAGCTATTATATTCAATTTTTTTTTCTTTACATAAAATGTTTCTAAAAAGGCTAACATATGAGACTAAGAAATCAGGGTTTTTCGTTCAGTGGGAAAGAGCGGATGGTAATGAGAAAACTTGTAAAGGAGAAAGTATCCATCCCATTTTATGCATCATGAACAAACCTCAGGGAGGTTTGGTAATTTTTCTAACCCACAGCTAACCAGTAGAGAACACAGGATGAGGCATGGATTCTGCTGGAGCTCAAAGTCTTGCTCATGCTGCCCCACTGGGTCCTAAAATACAAAAGGACATCAGGAAAGGGAACCCAGCTCTTGCCCCACTGAGTTCATCCTTTGCAGAATTAACAGCTGCAAAAGTTTTCTTCAGTCACGATTCACAACAAAAGTTTCTCATTTTGCAGCTCTATCCCTGGTAGAGAAAATCCAAACTGGGATTGGGAAGCGATGTTGTGATCCTTTTCCTGGGTCAGAAGGAGAACTTTGGCAAGAATTAAGGCCTTGATCGATCATTTGGTGACGTTGATAGGCCAAACCAAAAAGATCCTAAGTATTCCTTATATTTATATAAACTAGTTTAGCGTATTATACTATAACATAGGCAGTTTTAGAAGGAATGGAGAAAGATCTACCCAACAAACAGAATGCACAAGAAGTAGCAAAGTAGTCACGATAGCTACAACCCTCAAAATCAGGGCCTATAAGATTTGAATGTTATAACTAAGAAACTTGAACAATTAATTATATAGAATTCTAGATTTAATTTTCTTCCTATAATGCTTAGCACTATTTATTTAATGGAGAAGAGCTTACTGTTACTGTACTGCTGACACTGTCGCTTTTGCTTTTAGTAACGGTGATTTGAAAACTAAATGTCATGATGAAAATGATTTATCTCAAAAGACTCCCTTAAAATCCGGATGAAAAGCATGAGTCTACATAGCAGGCCACCTGCCACGGGTTCACAGCTCCCATTCTTTGTCTTGCTGGACGGTCAGTCAAAGCCACTGGCACCATTTGTATGTAGAAGGAGCGTATGATGGATCACATCTTCCCCAACTTACATAAACTGCGGGAGCCTAGGTAAGACCAAGAAGGCCTTTGTCTCTGAAATCTCTTCACACTGAAGCAACCACCAAGACATCACGCTAAACATTCTGTTATGGTTTTGAGTGCCACTCCTGCCCACTTTAAAGCTGGCCCAATCCCCAAGCATAATTCATTAATAAGATCTTCATGGTCCCAGCTTTCAATAGAGCCACTATCCACTGACGGAAGAATATAAATAGGATATATTCTAAAATACTGCAGTTGTATTCTGTACTCATTATATGCATCACCCCCGTCCTTCCAACTACACCTGCACACAGGCCCATAGGCGTAGCAACTTGATTGAATTACTTTCAAATTTATCAAAATTTGACAAGGAAAACCAGAAAACAGTAAGTAGCCATTTGATAATACGAATAGGAGGGCTGTTGTGCAAAGGAGGACTGATGAGCATAGACCTTGGTGGAACCAGCCAATATGTGAGAAAGTCACTGGCCCTTTCAGGGAATCAAGACAAATGAAACAAGGAAGAAGGACATTGAGAAACTGACAAATCTGGACATTCCTAAGTATGTCAATATCTATTTCTCCTTGTGCATCACCTTTCTGAATCTTCCCACCCGAAAGCAGATCCTGTGGAGCCCCAGGAAAATTTAAGGGAGGACTGCCTCAGGGCTAATTGAGGGCTGGCGCGAGTGCCTGAGCTTTGCTTTCTCACCTGTTTGTGAATAATTTGCACCAGATCTGCTGAATCTACTCTACTCTTGATGGAGGGGGTCTGGGATTTGGTGGAAGGGTGCCCAGTGGAGAAGGATTTGGTAATAAGATGTCAGGTGCACTAACACACAATCCGGTGGCACCGAAGAATGAATGAAGCGTGGGAAAGTGCCAAGGGAGTTCTGGAGGTGTACACGGCGTGCCCTCACGAGGAGCCTTGAAATCCCTTAAAGGCACTGACAGTTTTTCCCGGTTTTAGGACTGAAATTGGCTGAACCTCTTCATTCTTAATTGGGAGAAACTGCCGAAGCAGCAGAGAAACAAAAGGAAGAAGACAGGGTGTGTGATAAGAAAGGAAGGACCTAGGGGACCAATAGTTGAAAACGCAGAGAGAGAAAGGAGAAAGGCTCCCCCAGGGAACCCAGGGCGGGATACCCCACAGGACTAGCACAGTGTGGGCCAAGATCCAGAGGGGAGGGTGGGGTGGATAGATCAAGGATGCAATATTGTTAGCCCCCTTCTCCTTAGATTAATTGCAAGAAAACAAGCCCATAGATGCAAAGGATTCATATTGATAAGCTATTTATGTAAGATTATACAAATCAATTAATAAACATACAAGAGGCAACAATGTGTAAGCCATATTTCATAGCTGATAGCTATAGTTTTATCATCAAAGTATAAAAGCCCATTATAATGCTATCCAGTCCTGCTGTGTCTGCCTGCCTATGATACCTCCCCATTCTCAGAAGTCACTCATTGCCTCAGTAGCTTTATTTATTTACTCGTGATTTATATTCCACCTACTTAGAAAAAGGGTCTGAGACAGCTTGTGATGTTAAAATATATAGAAAGCAGAAAAGCTAAAAATGAAAACGGGAACACAAACCAGTTAAAATGAACAAGGGAGGAAACGTATCCAGCACCACCTGGATTGGGCAAACGAGAGCAAGTGTGAACTTCAAACGTAGCTCTGGGGCTGCCAAGACGGAGAGGGACACGTATGTTGGTTCGAATGTCCTCACTGATTGAAACATAAGGGAATCAGCTCACATGATCACCTACACTCTTTCTTGGTACCGTTTGGCACGTGCAGTAACAGATAATAAACTGACTCTAGCTACAGATTTATAACATATATAACAGTGCCTTCTCATGGGCTTTCTTATATCTGCTCCCTGTAGATGGCAGCTTGCAGATCCTGTATTTAGGTGGGTCAGGTACTTAAATTGCCCCATCATAGCACCTTCTACCAGGCCCAGGACAGTGGTTCTGAAACAGGGATATTTTTAAACTGCAGATCTGAGTTTCCGTCAAATATTATGATTGAGTAGCATTCGGTGGGGTGGGGACTCAAAGATATCTTTAAAATATATATAAATATTGGGCAGTACACACAGGTCATTTCTGATGTTCATTCCCGATAGAGCAATACTATTCTCTGGGCTGAAAGGGTTTTATTTCAATCATTTTCTCTCTGAGAATCAGCTTCTAAATTTTGCAAGTTGGTGTCGTTCTATCAGCACTTTCTCACCTTGAAAGTTCAAGGGAACTAGAAGGGCTTGAGCCTTGGAGATGGTAATGTATCTCATACTCCAGTGGGGAGGGGATGGTGAGGTCCTGCTCAAAGCTACAAAGGGGCTTTACTTAAAGAGGAGCCCCCCCCCACCCGGCTCACAGCCTGGTATCAGATCCTGGGCTAAGTTCCAGAGAAACATCAGCTAGGACAGGTGCATCCACCAAGCAAAGCAAGGACTTCTGAACTTCCTACTCAAAGGGAAGAAACTGACACTCAGAGAATACCTAGTTTTCACCAGGCACCATTGCCAGACATTCCACACTGAGAACTTCAGTTAATGTGCTATTTTTTTGGAAATAGCATGATTAGCCCATTTTGCTATTAAAAAAAAAACAGGCTCAGAAAAGTTAAAATAACCGTCTCAAGATCACACAACAAGTAATCGGTAAAACCAGAATTCAACTCAGCTCAGTCTACACCCAAGGCCCACGCCCTCCCTTTCTGCTGTGGTTCGCTGTGGAAATATTTCCCTCCTCTGGGGTTTTGCTCCACCAGAGTGCAGTAACACGGACTCGTTAAAAGCAAAGGTTCTATAGTCAGAATTCCTAGGCTTATGTCTTAGCCTCACCTCTTGAAGACTGGGGACATGAGTCAAGTTACTTAAACTTTGCATGTCTCAGTTCTCTCTCTCTTCTTGTGAGATTGGTATCTACTTTGCAGAGTTGTGGTGTGAATCAAATGTGACTTCTGCACAGCATATAGTAATCAGCAAATGCCAACTGATCTAAAGCTGTAGCAATGACAAAGATCCTTCAGGTTTAGGGGAGATCGGTGAGAACGGACGGCAGTGCTCATATTGTAGTGATGGTTCAGAGCCGGATGGCCAAGGCAAGGCCTTGGAGTTCACCCTCATCCCAACAGGAATTCCAGGAGCTATCTTGGATGAGAAAGGACACGGACAAGGGAGAAGGGATGTGACAGTGGCAGCTGACTTGAGATCCACAATTAAGTCTTCTAAATTATCACTGAAGGATCCTTCTGTTTCTAAAAGTCTATAATCTTACTAAGAATAAAATAAATGAGAGCATAAATCTTCAGAAATAGCATTTGGGAGCCTGAAAGCTGGCACCAACTAAGCCATATGAAATCATTTTAAATTTTATTTGGTTCAAAAGATGAGCAAGGAAAGGATAGACCAGTTTCTTGGGGAAGCTCATGAACATTAACAGATGTCAGCTCAGGTCCTGGTTTGCTTCTACACCCATCTGAAGGGGAAGAGAAAAATCGTCAGGCTACAAAGGGTAGAAAGAGTCATCCTAGAATTACACAATGAGGGATAGACCTGGAAAGGACTTTCTTCCTCCTAAGCAATGGTTTTCACGTGAGCTGGAGGAGAGGGGAGGCAGTGAGAGCTTGTGCCAGGAGCCGAAGCCCATCCTTCCTCTTTCAGCCACCGCTGATGAGAGAGGGAGGGCGAGGAAGACTTGTCAGCCATGAGGGGACAGGGTGAAGGTTAAAACACAAACGACTGAGCCCCACTAATACCCTTAGTGGGGAGTTGAGGGAACTGAAGGCAGAGGGGAGCTAGTCAGTGGAAAAGACTGGGGTCTCTTGTCTCCTGTTTCCAGGCTGGGGGAAAGACCGCCATCAACCGCCTCAAATCAGAGCTTAGCTAAGGAAAAGCATATCAGTAGGGCAAATGTTTGTATTAATCTGTCCATAAGCTCTACTGAGTTCCCATGTAGAACAGCTGTGGGAACAGGAGGTGAGTGCCCTTCACGGCAGGGGTGAGGTTGGCAAGGAACCACACACAATGTGGGAAAAGGGCAAGTTACAGAAGAGAGGGCCAGAGGGTGGCATGGGGAGGTCCGAGCCGGGAATGGATGGGATGCTTCATGGAGCAGGCAGCTCGTGAAGGGAAGATGTGAGAAGATTGGGGCATCTGGAAACGAAATAGCAATCAAAGGACAAATTTAAACATACACAGTAAGATGATGGAGAGACCGACAGAGCTCAGGTGAGCGTAGGAATAGGAGGAGGGGCTCAGCCTGGCTCTGGAATGAGCAGGGTGAAGAGGTGGCAGCAGCCGGCTGAGAAGGCATGTTGTTTCCAGGCTGAGGCTGGGCGGGCAGTGGAGGTGGCTGAGGTGCCGGGGCCACAGATCGAATCAGAGCTGCGCTTGGGGAAGATTAGCCTGCTGGCAGCGGGCAAGACGGAGGGGAGTGGGAGAGACTGTGGGCAGAGACCCCACTCGGAGAGAATTAGATGAGGTTCCAGGAGGTAATGAAGGACTTTCCCGGAGGGGAGGGAGGAAGAGATGGGAGAGATGCTTTGATGAAACCTGGCTGAGAAAAGGACTCGAGGGGAAGGGTGAGAGAGAGGGAGCCCAGGTAATGCATCCCCACGACCTCATCTGTGAAGCCATGGGCACCCTACACTCCAAGGTGCTCTCAGGCTGAAAGGTTCTCATTCTAGGTGGTCGAGGAGGGCCGGTGAGGTCGGAACAAAAGGAGGTCACTTAGTGCAGGCAATTCAATCAGCGAGTTAAACCACGCGGACTCCTTAGTGGAGAAACAGCGCTGCTAGGTGTGTTCAAGTCTTCCTCGTGCTCCAGGCTCTCCATGCAGATGGGGTGTGATCTTAACTCCTGCATTCAACACCATCATTGCTTCCAGGTCTCCAGCAACCCATGGCCTCGCCTCCTTCAAACTTGTACCTACAGCACCATCTGCTGGTGTGGGATCCTGTGGCCTCTGGGCATGTGTAAAATCTTCATTTTGTGCCCTCAACACTCCCTCACCCACCACACCCATCCCCTGCCCATCTCACCCCACACCCCATACACAGAGCCACAGACACACACAGACACAGATGTGCACACAGACAAACACAAACATATATACACACACACAGATGCACCTAGAGAGCCACAGACACAGACACACATACAAACAGAGATGCACATACACACAGACACACACAGACAGAACAGACACAGATGCACACACAGACCCACACATGTAGACGCACGCACACACAAGCCCGGCTCTTTCCCTCTTTCGCGCCCTGGCTGCATATGCACAGATTTCCGCTCCAGCCCGCCTGGCCTCCTGCTCTTCCCTCTTCTCTGTGCTCTCCAGCCTCTGAGATCTGCTCTCGGGCAGGACCTGGAATTGAAGTTGAATCGCACTCTTTCCCCAGCACTACTGCAAAGTGGAAACAGCAGACGGGTAGGACTGCAGGATTTGAGAGGACAAACAGTTGGACATCTGAAAAGTTAATCTGCTGGTTAATTTGCTTGCAGACTGCTAATTGATCCTGCAATTCCCTCCGACCCTCTGCTCCCCAGTCCAAGAGGCCTGGGAGGAGAGAGGATGGTCCTTCTTCCTGCCCATCTGCGTCCTGCGCTCCATCCTGGCAAATGCACACACCATGCCCTGCTCGTACCAGAAGAACCCGGAAGACAACCTGGTTCCCCCCCACGACACGTTTCCTATTAACCCCCTTTCCCGAAAGATAGCGGTGTGTCTAAAGAATCCCAGGTTCAAATGGATTTTATTTTTAAACCAGAAAAATCATGATACCGTAATGAAAATAACCACTTTTTTTTAACCTTTTAAGAAAAATGCCATTCCCTGCTACATCTCTTAATAGCTGCCTCCTGGCGGTAGCCTAAATGACGAATCCACCAACCTATTTAAAATGTAAGGGAGGTGATTTCAAAAGTCATCTGCGGGTGTTTCCGACTACAAATGCAAATTCTTTTGCCAGCGGTCTCCGGTGCCATGGAGCGCACAGGTATTTTTAGTCCGCACAGATTTGTGGGGTGGTGCGGGGAGAATATACATACACGCACCAAATTAATGCAAGGGGGGTTCTTAGTTCTGCATATTCATTCCTTTGGGATTTGGAGATCCAAGGAGACTAGGCGGCCTGTGCCTGCAGACGGGTGGGTCCAGGTCCCTGGTACCCTGTTCCCTGGGTATTAATGCAAGGGGGGTTCTTAGTTCTGAATATTCATTCCTTTGGGATTTGGAGATCCAAGGAGACTAGGCGGCCTGTGCCTGCAGACGGGTGGGTCCAGGTCCCTGGTACCCTGTCCCCTGGGTTAGTGCCAGCCCCCTAGCCCCCAGGGCCTCCCACTGAGAAACAGGCCCTGCCCATCACAACTGACTTGCCTGGCGGTTCCCAAGTACCAGCCAGCAGCCTACTGGTGATACTGAGGGGCCCCGTCCCTCGCCCCCAAAAGGCATTCCTGTTTTTGTTTTGTGTTGTTTTTGCCCAGGTAACTTTGGGACAAGACTGAAAAGGAAAAGAAGGATGAAAAGACAGAAGTGTGTGTGTGTGTGTGTGTGTGTGTGTGTGTGTGTGTGTGTGCATGTGTGTAGGGACAGGGATCTAGCCCCCCAGGCCAGGTCAAGCATATGCGTATGAGAATACTCAGGCTCTGCTAGCATTACTTTTGCTTGTTTGTTTTAACCAGCTCTCAAGTGCAGAGCAGTTAGGCTGTTAAGCAAGGTATAGGGACTATCTCTGGAATAGCTTAGGTGCTAATCGACCATTTAGTCTATATAAACACAACATAGTCTGGATTTTTCTGGGTACTCTCAACTTTAAGTAGCTATTTGTAGGATACTCAGAGGCGCATTCCTACTTGGTAAAGCATGTATTCCAAACTTTTGTTTGGTGTGATGCAGGAAAACTTGCTTTGGAGTCTGGCAGATACTTGCTTGAACATTGGCTTTTGCCATGTACTAGCTGTGTGACCTTGAGTAACCCTACCTAATCTTTTTCTAAGCCTCAGAATTATTGGAAAATGTAGACATTAATGCCTACCTTCCAGGGAACGTACACATCGTCTCACGGTAGAGTCTGTCACAAAGCACAGTAAATGAAGTCTGTGACTGTCTGTCTCGCTGGCCACCTGGCAGATGCTGGGTGACAGGAGGAAGAGCCTCAGAAGCTCATTCTCCATGCAGACGGGCATTCCAGGCGGCAGACGTCCCCAGGGGAGAGGGCAATGAAATGGACCAGTTTTCCTGTTCACTTCCAAGTGCAGGAACTGCTGGCATCAGATGACCTTGGGTTGTTGAAACCCAGAAACCTTTCGAACAAGGCAGAACCGAGACTAAAGCATGGAAATTGGCAAGGGGCAGATGTCAGCTCAACTCTAGGAGAGATGTTCTGACTACGAGAGCTATCCAACGAAGGACCCAGAGGTAACAAGCCCCCTGTCACTGGTTGTGTTCAAACAAAGCCAGGTAATTCCGGTCAGAGATGGCATGGAGGGAGAGCCTTCGATGTAGTAGAAGGTCCAACTCTATCAAAATCAAAATCGAATGTTCTCCCAATGCTAAGTCTTTGTTTCTGTGAAAGAGAAAGAGAGAATTGCTGCTCCTATTTTCCCTTGAAACCCAACACTCTGCAAGTCCCTGGTCCCTGCTGGAGGCAAAGAAATAATAGGAAACCTCCAGAGTTTCAGAGCCTCGCACTGAGACCATTAAGCAATCCGTTCAGAGCAAGAGGAAGAGTGAGTCTGGGAGGAAGGTTTAAAATGATAATTAGCCTCTGTTACAGCCTTAATTGAAACTGGTTAGTCCAAAGAGAGGATCTCTTGGGTCAACCCTGCCCACCCCGCTCACCAGCAGCGGTGGAAAAATGGCCTCAAAACCCGAGTGTCCAGAAGCCCTGCATTGGGCAAAGGAGTAATCTGACGCTTTCTCACCTGATGTGCTCTGTCCTCATTGATGTATTTTGTCTTTCATTGAATTGCTTTTCTCCCTCCATCCTTTTCTTTCCTAACTGCTTGCACTTCAAGAAGGACGCATAACATTCCAAAGGATATAGTCCTTCCATTTCTTGAATTCCGGGTAATTCTGTGATTGGCTGATCTAACTCTCCAACTGTCCTTTCCCTTCCTTCTTTCCCCTTCCTTTCTTTCCTCTCTGCCCCCTGACGTCCCAGGTTGGGTTCAGCATCACAAATCGATGCACCCCATGCATTTCATTCCTGGTTTCACCCACCCCCTTCCTACAGGCGCCCTGAATTCATCAGGTTCACTCTCAGGACCTCCACTGGTGTATCCAAAATTTGGTTGCGTTGGGTCACATTGGTATAAATAAATAGCTCTGATTTTTAACTAAGAATGCATCGGAATGCTTCCTAAATTTAACCAGTCCTAGGAGTTTGGACCAGCCCTCCAGGCCCTGTGGCAGCCTGGGCTCATGGTCATGGAGAAGAGGAGACCCTGAGGTCATGGGTGTCTTTTTAGGGAAGAGAAGGTGGACGGGAAGAGGGAAGGAGCCTGTTCTCCCAGTGCCCTGGGCCCTGGTTTTTGGTGGAAGTTGGGTGGTAAGGCTTGGTGCCTCCACAGTTATGGTTTGCAGGCTGGGCTTAGACAGAAGGAAAGGGGACTTTCCCCTCATGCCTTCATCAGCCACCAGCCCTGGTTTTCACTTGGGTTCCTGTTTCTGCAGCTCCAAGGTTGGATGGCTGGGAGTCAGGGAAGGGACGCAGTGGCTGGGTGACTTCCGTCGTCCCTTCTTGGGGACACTCTGAAGAGGCTCAGGTCACTGTCCCATGGCATCAATAGGACTACGAGAGCATCGACTAGTGTAGGTTTGAGATAAAGGACAAGAAGGTCCAGGCACCAGGAGACGAAGGTGGAAACACAGAGAGACGTGAATGAGGTCCTAGTGGAGGTGGGCTTGGAGGACCCCACGTCAGCAAAGGGACAGCGCCATCTGGGATTCAGAGGCAACTCTGCCTGTCCATGCCCTCCTTTCCTCGCTGCCTAACCGGCCACCTCGATACATATCATGGTGGCCTCTGTCTTCCAGAGCACCACTGACGAGAGAAACACAAGTTTACAAACAGAGGAAGCCAAGATGGGAGAGGAGGGAGAGCACTGGTTCGGAGTCCAGAGACCCTGGGGAAGGAGGCTTGCTCTTATACTAACAACTTGAGCAAAGCCTCCTCCGTTTCCCCATTTTGGAAGAATAACTTCATGTGATGACCTGCATGTGCTTTCCAGCTTTGAAATTCTAAGCTCTTACATGGATGCTTGTGACACCTATAGGGTGACCACTGTAGGTTTCCCTTCTCCTTGAAGGACTTGAGAGATTGTCTCCATATATTTTAGTTAATTCAGCTCGGTTTATACCTAAACCTTAAGGCAGATGTCCAATAACTCACATTGCTGGATTTGGAGCCATCTTGCCCTGAAATAGAAAACCAGTGCTTTGGCTGTCTGTCCAAAACCCCAATGTGAGCAAAACTTGGATGTCAGGACCTGTTTTGAAACTAGATACTTAGATATGGAAACTTCTTTTAAAAACAACTTTACTTGCATAAAGGAAACCTCAATACATAAGAGGGAGGCTGTAGAGTTCAGAATGCGGGTTCCTAAGGTTAGTTCTGTCTATGACACATCAATAAATATGCTGAATGAACAAATAAATGAGCCTTCTACCTGAAACAAAAACCTTGGATGGAAGTCTCCCCAGGGTCACTCTGCTCTATTGAAGACCCCGCTCAGGGACAAGGAAGCACTGTCTTATCTGGTGGCTTATGTTTTAGTGGGGACAAAGGTCAGTTAAAAAATGACCTCCCTAAGTCAGGGGCCAATTTGACTTTGTGCTCCCTGTACCGCTGGCCCCAGTTAAGCCAGAAGTGCCTGCTCCCCCCTCCACACACTGTTCTCTGCCTGACAGCCACCATGTCCCACACATTATCAGGTCCGCAGATCAACTGATCACTGGCTTTGCAATGCGTGCCCACACCCCCGGCCAAGTTCCTTAGAGATTTACCTTCAGAGTCATATTTTATTTAGGCTGATATTAAACTGAACTTGTAGTCCTTGAACCCACACTGAGAGGAGCCAGGGGGGAGAAAGGGGAGCTAAATGTCTCACCTGGGGTTTAAGAATGGGCTCCAGATGTGCAGAGGGGGGACACAGAAGGGCAGACCATCCCCGGGGCATTCAAAAAGCGTAAGCATCTCTAAAATCAGAGTGGAGACAGGACTAACCAGTGTGCACTTGTTTCAAGCCACTGCCCGTGGCAATGCTCTGAGGCTGGCCAGTAACCCTGCAAGCAGCTGGGTGGCCTACAACACCTTTTTTTTTTTGCCTTCTAAGACATATTCATTAGTGAAATATCAGAAACCTCAGGGGCAGCACGTGCTTCTAATTCATTTTCCAATTGTATAATGAGCCAGAAGTGAAATTTTTAGGGTGAATTTAATTGACCTTCACAGCAACATCAGGCAGATTGGCTTAAATGCTATTAAAGCAGAATGTAACCCGGTGAGACTTTCTGGAAGGTTATCGGAAAATCTATCAAGTTGTTTTTTCTTAATTTTCATCAAGAAAGGAAAGATAGATAGAGGACATAGAAGGAGGAACAGACAGAGAGGCAGAAGGAGAGAGATTCAAAACCAGGGTGAGATGGAAAGAGTGAGAGAAACGAGAGGCTGGGAGAGGGAGGGGAGTAACGCACGTCCCTGTTGCTGGGGGTTACGTTTTAATTTACAAAGGCTGTTGAGAATTTGCAGTCAAGCCACAGGTCACATTGGTCTCACTGTGTTTCCAACACTTGAGCATAGGACAGTGCAGTCCTCCCTTTATTAATATTTGATGTTTAGCAGGTCTCGAGTGCTGTCATGGAATAGAAGGGCATCTTCTCTGGCAGCTGACAGGGGGCTTCTTTTGGATGCCATTGCCCCTTTCACCAAAAGACACGTTCAGTCTCAGTATCAGGGTACCTCTGGGGAAGCCAGGAAGCCAGGTGCGGGGCTGAAGGGCTCTTCGGGTACTAAGGTGGCACCCTCGTGGAAGGGCTGGCGGGCAATGGACAGGGTGGCAAAGCCCGTGGCAAGCTGGGCTCAACTCTAGTCATGGTCAAGTCAGAGGGAGGTGGCCAGTGTGTTAGGGGTGGCCCAGCGTGGGGCATCGGGACCAGTCCACATCAGCTTATTTACCGCTGGCATTAGCATGGCCTCTGGCACCCAGTACAAAGCCAGGAAGAGCTGGGCGGAGAGATGTGTATCCATGAAGGGTGTGAAAGTCAGGGGAAGGATGCAGGCCTATCATCGCCTGAGGAGGACCCGGTAAGGACCCAGGAGGTGGGCGACCTGAGGCAGAGATCCAAGCCTGATGGAGAACAGGTGTGTGTGGGGAGGGAGCTGAGGCTGAGCCAACACACGGGGCAGGCATAGCCCCCTGGGGTTCCTGCTGGGTCATCAGCAGCAAGAGGCACGGCCTGCACCCCAGGGCTCCCGATTAACTCCCCTCCCCGGGAGGGAGGACTGGTTCAGAGGTCACGCGGGCCAAGCCAGCACGTGGAAACAGTAGTGTTTTCTAGCGAAGGGATGGCCCTCGGCACAGAAAGGAGGGAACACAGCAGCCCCGAGGCCGCCGTCCTTAGAGACACCTGATGGCACGGCTGGCCCTTGGCTGGTGTCTGGGACCTCGGCTCTCAGGGTGTCTCCGTCACCAGTGAACTGACAAGGCTGGTTTTCCGCGCCTAGACTGTCTGTGCAGACCCTGTGGTTTATGCCGGACGCCGGCTTTCCTTCCGGGAGTCTGGCATGTTGGCATGTGCCAGGCGGAGGGCGTCCACATGAGCAGCCCCCGGATGCAGCCCCCGGATACAGCCCTGAGCTCTGAGTCTCTCCTGGGCGTCCCTGGGCTGAAACCTCACACGCATGTTTCTGGGGGAAGAGTGAGCTCTGTGTGACCCCTCAAGGGAGGGAGGGAGCACAAGGCAGCCTCAGGGGGATGCTTTCTGACTTCTGCGTCTTTGTGAGTCCGTACCGTCTCCGTGCTGCAATGTACTTAGGAGCACATTGCATGCAAAGTCCCGTGAGTCCTCCTAGGAGGTAGTCTGGGGGACCCTCCACGCATCTTCTCCCAGGGAAAACTCTCCAGCTGGTTCTTGTCCTAACCTCAACCTGAATCCCACAGCTGCTTCTGAGATTTATTTTTGATGCTGACGGCGGCTACACATACGCGCTGCGGCCCAATATAGACGTCTCACCCCCAGCAGTGACTAAGCTCTCCCAGCACCCAGAGGACTTGAATAGATGTTCAGTTACTCATATATAAGAAACACGTGTTTCTGCTTACCCAGGAACCCACAGAGCTAGGGGGAGTGGGGAGGAAGTGAGAAAGGAGGGGAAAATGTCCTTACTGATGAGAACAACCTTTAATAGTCTCTGAAAGGGAGAAAGAGGAAAAAAGGTGGGGGACATCTAAAATGGAAAGGCACATTGTCTCAAAGTCTATCTTTACTGTCCTGATCAGCAACGCCGTCCTCTTCAGTGTTGCTAGTTGATCACTTACACTGCACCAGGCATGGGCAAAGCCCTTTCTATACGTGGGTTTCAGCTGAAACTTCGTAATGGGGTGCAGTAGGTAATGGGTGATATTATTATTCCTATTTTTAGATGATGAAAGTAAGGGACAGAGAGTTTAAACGATGTGCCCAAGTCACAAAACTGGTAAGTGATGCAGTCAAGATCCCATCCAGGTGTGTTCTTCAAGAAGACAAGTCTCAGACATAGCGAAGCCCTCTCCCTCGATATTTTTAGTCTTGCAAAATATGGTTGAAAAGGGGATGATAAAACAGAGCATGACCCCTAAGGAGACCTTTTGACAGGGACAAGAGGCAGTCTTACCTCTGATTGTCCTTTAACACACCAGAGTTCCTTGCAGTATGTGTGGGGAAAGCCATCCAAGATACCAAGGATACTGTTTATTAGCTCCAGATTTTCAGTCCTCTATGTAATTTGAAAGAAATGAGAGCTTTCTTGACACCTTAATTTTCAACTGTTTTATCTTTTCTACTGGTCAGGATTATAGATTTACGGGGCACTTTCAGAGATAACATCAGTGCACCTAACACAGTGCTGCCTCACAAGGGAGTGCAATGGATAGGCTTTGATTGTCTCATCAGCCAAACAGGTCCTTCTTTCATTCACTCAACAAACATTTACTGGGCATCCATCATCTGTCAGGCATGGGGATCTGGCAGTGAACACTGTAGACCACTTTATATGTAATCCAATTAAACAATATTTCATGAGCATCTATTATGTGTCAGGCACTAGGCCAGTTTCTAAGGATGCTAGGATAAATAAGGCACAGTCCTCACCCCCAAGAAGGTCAAAATTTATTGAGGAGGTGGCGGTCTCAGATCTGTAGGGAGCACAGAGGTCTCCCAGTGCTGCAAACAGGAAAGAAGGAATCAGAAGAGAGACCCCATTGTATTTGGTCTTAGGGGATATTGACCTAAAAAATCCTTTAGACAGATATTTCAATAGGGTTGTTAGGATGAAAAATCAAAGCCATTCATTTAAGCTATAGCAGAAGGCAAGAATATGAAGACCAGTCATTGTATCTAACTGTTTAAAGAGGTTTGGCAATAACAGGAAAAAGAAAAAAGGTTTAGTAGTTTGAAGAATGCCAGTGTCAAAAGAAAGGTTTGCTTTTTGTTTCATGTTTGGTTTTGTTTTATTTTGTTTATTTTTTGTTAGGATTAGGAGGATCTGAGTTTGTAAGCAGTGAGTGGGAAATTTGAAATATGAAAACTGCCAACCAGGGTAACAACGGAAGATTTTCAGTCCTCTATTGAAGTTGGTATGGAGAGGCCATCGTTACTTTCCTTCCAATTAATATCTCAACATTATGGATGTATCCAAAATAACCTAGTTTCCCTTAGCAACTCATGGCATTCACTTTCTTTTAACCTCTTTAGCTTGTCAGCCTGTACCATGTCTTGGAGTAACAAGTTGCATGTACCTACTGCCTGCTGGGTAAAGAAGCACTTCATTTTAATTGCTCTAAATTTACCCTTTCTAAGCTGCATGTGGTGCCTCTTGGTTCTGATGTCTAGAATTGCCATCTTTGTCCCCTGCCCAGCGCTGTGGCCGGCTGAGCCTCGGTCCCTCTCTGGGAACTCCTTCCTGGACCACGGGCTTCACATCGGCTCCCACTCCTCGCATTTCCACTCTAGCCGCTCTCCTACTATGGAATCTCAACATGGCAGCTGCAACGAGCTTTTGCGATCAGAAATCATGTCACCACATTGCTCCAGACTAGGGGAAATGTAAGTCCCAATTTACCTGTGACACCCAATGTCCAGGGGTACTTATGAAGAGTGCCCCTTTCACTTTCAAAAGCAATCTTATTTGAACAATATATTAAACGTTCACCCTACTTAAAAACCTCCAGTGTCTTCCCATTGCTATTAAAACAAAACCCCAACTCCAAAGACCCTGGCTGGACCTTCCCTGTCTCTACCTCCCTGAGTTCTCTCCACCCTCCCCATCCCTCACTGGGCTCAGACCCCTCTCTGTTTCCCCAGCACACGGAGCCTACACTGATATCAAGATCTGAGCCCTCCATGTTCCTCTGCCTAGAGTACTCTTCCTTCTGCGTTTTGGGTACCAGCCTTCTCTCTTCTTTCAGATCTCAACTCAAATGCTGCCTGCTCAGAAAGGCCTTGCCTCCCCCAACCATCCACAGGTAGCAATCCCCTCCCCCAGAAATCGTATCCCTAACTTCAATGCCTCTAAGTGCCCATGAGTGACAGACATGCTCTGTTTTTTCTAAATTTGTGTTTTATGATCGTACCTTTTCACTCAATGGTAGTTCCCTGTGGGAAGCGCCTGGTGTGTGTAATCTCTGTGTTCTGGGCACCTGTCACATCAGGAGCACAGGTCAGAGGCCCTCTCCGTACCTACGGGTGGGACCCTTCCAGTCTTTATGCTCAGGAACAACTTTAGGAAACATATATCCTATGCTGAGACTTCAGTGGTGAGATTCGTTTATTATTATTAATGCTTTCTTTGTGAGTTGAAGAAATAGCCTTACCACAAAGGGTCACACTGCATCTGGGGTGTTTTCCTAACTTGCTGACATGCCTCTGCCCCAGATCCTTCCATTGTATAATTTCCACTACTGCCATTTCTACGTAATTCCAAAAAAAATAATTTATTCAAGAGGAGAGTGTATAATTCATTCACATACTGTATCATTATATACAACATGGGAATATATAAAACAATCATCACAGAAAAAACCGTTTGCAATGACACAGTGTTCAAAAGAACCCGCTTTGTAATATCTTTGAGGAAGGGCAAAGAGTTATTACACCTATTAATGGATGAAAGAAGTCAAGTCAGAATGGCTAAATTGCTTGTGCAAGGTCCCTTAGTGCCCGGGCTGAGATGACAGGCCAGGTTCTCTGACTCCCAGCATGGTTCTTGGAACTGGCTTTATATATAGACAATGTAGACAGTGTTCCAAATACTTCCTCCAAATACAGCCAGGCAAATACTGTAGAGACTTTCTACAAAAGCATTATAGAACTGACTCTGTAAAAATATGACCTAGAAAGGGGGACAATTTTCCAGGCAGCCCACGCAAGCTGGGCACTACTGTGATCTCTCATGCAAGTTGCCCTTTCAAGGGGAAACTTCCCGTGGTTGCCAGATGTGGCTTCCCAGCTTTCCGCTGCTGCCCAAGTATACTTCAACCATCCTATCTAATTTACTTAATTGTGTGCTTGCTTACTTCTATATTAATGATTATTAGTTCAGGGAATATACTATCACCATGACCACCCGTCTATAGTTAGTTTATCAAATCAGCTAGTCACTCCCCTACAGGATTCCGGGAATCTCTTAAGACAGAAAAATACTGGTGGGTCAGAAGTCACAACCAGTTTAGTACCGTGGTTCCTAAACTTTCATGTGACTCGGAATCATCTTGTGAGTCTGTGAAAATACAGATTGTGTATCGTGTACAGGTTGTGACTCCTCCAGTTTCTGATTCAGTGGGTCAGGGGCAGAGCCCAAGAATTTGCATTTCTGACAAGTCCCAGGTGATGCCGAGGCCTCCTGGGTGAATGGGGGGGCGGGCAGATTGGATGAGAGGGCTGGGTACACTTTGAGAACCACTCGTTGAGAATCTGAGATGGTGGCAGTAAGGTGACCAGCCATCCCAGTTTGCCTGAGACTGAGGAATTTCCTAGGAAATGAGAGTTTTCAGTGCTAAAACCCAGGAAGTCCTGGGCCGTGCTGGGCACACCTGGATGAGTAGGTCAACCTAAGTGGTGTGAAAACAGGACTCTATGGGGGGGCGGTCCTCAAGGGGAACGTGACAGATAGGTTAACCAGTACATCAAAGGCAAGAGGGTGGCGTAAAGAAGTGGTCTGCTTGTGCGTCTTTCCCTGTGTGGATTACACGCTCCATAAGGGCAGGGCCACATATTATTCTCCTCTCATTGCCAGCATCTAGCATAGCTTTGGGTATATAGTAGGTGACCTAAAAATGGACTATCTGCCTGCACGTTCAAGTGAATGGATGGATGTGTGGGTGGGGAGATAGGTGAATGGGTGGGGAGATGGATGGTTGGTTGGCTGGATGGATGGATGTTTGGTTGGATGGTTGGATGGATGGATGGATGGATGGATGGATGAATGGGTGATGGGTGGATGGATGGGTGGATGGATGGATGGATGGATGGATGGATGGATGGATGGATGGGTGGATGGTTGGTTGGATGGCTGGCTGGATGGATGGTTGGATGGATGGATGGTTGGATGGATGGATGGATGGATGGATGGATGGATGGATAGATGGATGGAGGCAAACCATATCTCTTTCCCAGGATAATCCAAGGTAAGCTTGTCCATTCCAGCAATCAAATCAAGGCAAAGGTCCTGGGGTGTGTGGGTTTATGTCCAGTTAGGGAGAGAAGACCTGCTCTTGACCCAGTGATCACTGTCTCTGAATGTGATTCCATGAACATCACAGGACAGGCCAGGACAGTGGATTGACTCTGCTAGCCTAGCTCTCCTCAAACCCTGTTTACTCCTTAGGGAAGCTTCCAAAACCTAGAGAAAGGAATGATTCAAAGTGAAGCAAAAAAAAAAAAATCGTCAAAATGGGTGGTATTGAAATGTAAGGTTTTCTGTCTTAGAAAAATTAAGGGTGTGGGAGTCTCTGTTGTATTAAATGCTCAGTATGTTCAGAAAGTAAATACTGTCCATGAGCAGACAGGAGATTAAGGTGGCAGGAAGAGCAGTTTTGAGCCCCGTTAGATATTAATTTCCCATAGATGATCTGTCTGTCTTCTCCTTGTTTGAAGTTCTCAAGGCTGGAGGCTTCAAAGCACACACCGACTGCCATCTGCACAGAGCTCAGGGCTCCACAGGGGGCCAGCCCTGCAGGAGCCGTCCCTACACCCCCTCTGTCGGTGTCTGCCTTTCTCTGCATTCCAGAACATCAAGGACAATTCTATCAGCAAGTCCAGCAGCTGGTAATAAAGCCAGCCCATACCCAGTGTGGTGAGCATCCCTAGCCCGGCTCCAACAGGGAAATTGATTTAGAAGATGAAATGGAAAGTGACCTAACCCTTCCTTAGAACTCCCACCAAAACGAGGTTTTTTTCCCTCCTTTTTGCTTCTCTCTCCTTCTTATTCTCTATCCCTCTTTATTGTTTCCCTTTCATTTTACCAAAGTTTTGAATAATGTACGGGCTATTCTTGCATCTCTCATTTGACTGTTATTTTTAATTATTAATTTATGGCTGTTCCATGCTGGGGATGGTTCCTGCCCTCAAGCAGTTCACTGCCTGATAGGACAAGAAGGACGATATGCCCTACGAGCTGCTCCTAGAGATGTGTATACTGAAGAGGCACAGAAGAGGGATGCTGAGGCGTGTTGCAAAGCACAAGGCAGAGCTTCACAGAAGCAGAAAGGCTCGCCCTGAGCTCCCCGCCACCAGACACCGGACACACAGCATACATTCCTCCCAGCCCGTGGAGCTTGTACTCCAGCTGTGCTTTGAATGGTTTTTTAACTCAGCAAGGGAGTTTGGGGACACAAGCAATTCTAGTGATAATCATAGGAAAACCCAGCCATCTCCCCTGAATTTGGAGCGAAATGTCATTCTTTAAGTTTACTGAAGGATAAAGCCATGTTGAAAGGAAACGTTAGCCAAAAACTACAAATAGTAATACATTTTTTTCATTAGAAAGACCACTGACTTGTGAACAGCACATCATGTAATCACTTAGGGTTCCAGTTTTATGTCTGTGAAATGCAGGTTCTGGACTCTGTATCCTCCAAGTCCTTTTGCTGTCCAATATTGGACAGGTCTATGACCCTAAGGATGCTATGGCTGTATGAACATCGGGGTCTCTGCTGTAGTTTTTACTTTCATTTGATCGTTTATTTAGATCTGCTTGACATCATTAATTTCATACAAATGGAAATCAAAATACTCTCCTTGGGACTTGGCAAAGCAGTCTACTGACCAAGTAAAATTTGGTTCCCCTCGGATTAAAGCAATTAACAATCTAGGTTAGATGTGGACACTCAGGAGGGCACATGCTC
This sequence comes from Eubalaena glacialis, assembly GCF_028564815.1. Classification (NCBI taxonomy): domain Eukaryota; kingdom Metazoa; phylum Chordata; class Mammalia; order Artiodactyla; family Balaenidae; genus Eubalaena; species Eubalaena glacialis. Next base: position 2,788,896 of record NC_083725.1, read on the forward strand.
ACCTGGTGACAGTACCAAGACGGCTGTGGTATGGATGGCAGCCTGCAAAGACGGGCAAACAAGCAGAAGGGCACAGAGCACAGCTCCGTGATCACAACTCAGCTCGGCAGGTGTATCGAAAGAAATCTGGGAAATAACCCACTGCCGATTCTTCTAATCAAGAAATCCCATGGGTCAGCACCCTCTCCTCGGCTCCACACCTGAATTAAAGATGGTGCACTTTGTTTACAGTAATTTCCTGCCAGGTCAGTTATCGACTGAACAATCCCAGCCAAATCCAATGGCACGGACTGACCTGCTGACCCCCGTTTGAACATTGATTGTTGCTGTTCCCCTCATTAGACCATTCTCCTGGGAATCCGGTGCTTACCCAAAAGAATTTTAGCTAACCCCTCTTTTTGCTTGTTTCTGGGTTTTCTTTAAGCGAATTGAGAGCAATGACCTCCTACTTTGAAGGACAAGCAGAACTTCCCTACCAAGGAAAGGAAACCTAGCTCACTCTCCCTGCTCTGAATCTCCCTAAGAAATGCACGCTCCTCAGGATCAAGAAGGAAAGGTGACTTGCTGGTGTCCAGCAGCCTTGGAAACCTCAGAGCCAAGTGAAGAAGGGAAGGCCAGGAAATAGTGTTAGCTTTATTTTTCTTGTGGCTACAAGGGGCTAATGTCCTTCAACAGCTTCTAGGGTGCAGATTTAATCCAATGAATGGAGAAAATGAATATTCATTGTCTATTATGAATTGTGCAGAAATCCTTCACCTCAAACAGTTTGACTGCTAACACAAATACCCAAAGCTGCAACTGTGAATGTGAAAGTGCATGTTACCTTTCAAGAGGATGATTTCCAATCTTTATGTTTTCACTAATATTAGCAAGCCATTAAAACTAACCCCGGGCATCAGCCTACTGTTAATGGACACTGCAACCTACACTTAGCATCCTGAGTGCAGACCACGTGCCTCAAGATCAGAGGTCTTCACTGGCATCCAAAGATGAGCTTTAGCTAATCTATAATTGCCCCTGAAATTCTATGCAATATTTCTTTTGTCCGTGGGAATTTTTCAGGGAAGGGCTATAGTCCTTAAGGGACCCAAACAACTACTTGATCCAAAACATACTAGGAAAAACTGCTCTAAAATTACAATCTTTCCCGAGCAGAGGAGCTGGGTCTCCATCTCCCTCTAAATTCTTGATTTGTCTAGTACTGGGCTTTGTTTGAAATATGCCATTGGAAGCCAAAATAACTAAGCTTAAAAACCTAACTAGTTTATAAAAAAAAATTAAAAATAAATACAATAAATATTTTAAAAAACGTAACTAGATTAAGTTCATTTAGTCTCATATAATAATTATTATTAGGAGAAATGATTATACAGCTGTTTTATAGATAACAAGTTTTCTAAGCATTGAAACAACTTGTATGAGAAAAGTCAGCTATTTGGCAGGGAATTACTTAAGGCAGTCTTTCCTGGAAACATTGCAAAGCAGAGTAAGTTAGTGACTCAAATAACACACCTTAATTTATGGATAAAAAACCAGTGTTGGTACTTGATAATAAGTTGTGATGTAATTAAAAGAGCAGAGACTCAAGGGAGAAGATCTGGGTCCTAGTTCTGGCTCTGATATTTCTAGAAGTATGACTTGAGGCCAGTGTGATACCTTCCAGAGTTAGGATGAGAACCAAGGGCGATGCCAGATACAACAGTTTTTTGTAAAATGTAAAGATGGTCTAAATGTTAGTTATTAATAGTATTTTGAAAGGGAGCACACACATTAATGCTATATCAAAGGTCAGAGGGAAGTGGATCTCTTTAAGAAGCATGGAAGGGAAGCTGATATAAAGCATGAATGTTTCCTAGTGTTTTTTTCTTAACTGATATTCTGTCCTAAATTTATGGCAAAGCTTCTATAATACACAAATCTGCCAATGCCTAGTTCCTTGCTCAGAACCCACCCAGAGGCACTCCATCATCCACAGAACAACATCCAAAACCATCACCATACCGCAAAGCTGGCCATGCCTGTCTCCAACCTTGCTCTCCAGCTCCATCCACGAACACATTGATCCAGCAACATTGACCTGCCTGCGCTCCCATGTACAACAAGACATTTTTTCCAAATCCATGTCCTCACTCTGAATCTTCTGTACAGCTGGTTTTTCTTTATCCCTATCCTGATCTTCATCTCTACATAAAGAAAGTTTATGCATCCATTAGGGAGCTTATAGGGCACTAGCTTCTGCAAGATGTCTTCCCTGATCCTCAGGGAAGGTGGGTTAGGTGGCAGTCCTCTGGGTGCCCATACAACCTGGAGCTTATTGGTGTCATTTCATGCATTGCATTTATAGAAGCTATATGCCCCTGTCTGTCTCTGTGCTTCAACTCTTAGCTCCTTGAGAATGCATCTATGTCTCATTCATCCTTTATCCTTAGCATCTATCACAGTGCAGATGTGATAGAACACATCCTGGGTAGATAAATAAAGGGACAGATGGCACCTCCCTAAGCATATTTAGAGTGTATTAAATACAATCCCAAGCAAAGGCATTGAACTAACCCTAAAGCTCACTGTGGATAATGTTTGGGTTGGGGCTATGACTACAGTGCAGAGAGAACAAATTGCAACATGATTTGCAACTAGACAATTTACAGATGAGTTAGTTTGTTCTCCTACCAGAAAAACTGTTTAGACCACAGATTTTCTATTGGGTCCTAGGAGAACTGGTCAGTCAGGAAGCTCTACTCAGGCATTCTTACTCCACTAGTTGGCTAACTCAACTGTGGTAGGGAGTCTCAATCATTGTTCTTTGATATGGGAGACTTCTATGACTTGGGGTCAACAATGACCGTATCTGTTTCCTTATATGAGTAATTGCCTTGTAGATGGTAGGTATGAATTGGACCTTGGCAATATATCCAACATCCTGACCAATAAGACAAGTAAGTGTTATATTTTTAGAGCTAGACGCAACCTGACAAATGAGGTCTAGACTACTTTTCCCAGTTTACAGAAATGACAGTCTAAATACACATGTCCCATGTATATGGCAGCCTCTCCATGGAAACCAACACAGGCAGGACACAGAGCTTACTGCCTTTGGTAGAAAGTTGGAGTAGCACAGGCAACAGCAAAACTCTTACCTAAAAGATACAAATAATAGTGATGAGAATAGGAAAATATCTCCTGCCGAGTGAAAATGCAATGAAAATAGAAAGTATTATTCAAAATAATTTTAAGTCTCATCAACTGGACTGAAATACAGTTACAGCAGAAGCTTGCATATGTTTGCTTTGGGCTTTTGGGGGGTGATCTAGATGTAAAGGGCTGGTACTGAAGCAATGGGACCTTCCCCCATCACAGAACATTAACACCACTCCCCACCCCCAATTTCGGTTTTTGATCTCAAGCATTTTCCAAGTACCAGGCTCCGAGGCACAATGAGAGGATCATTCCTGGGCTAAGAAATGGTTGGTCTAGTCTAGACTGATGTCTGATCTGAGGTTACTGTCACATCAGGTGGAGAGAAGGGGAGAGAATATTGCTGGATTTCAAGTATTGATATATGCGAAGCAAAGACGATTCCTCCATTCCTGAAGGAACCGCATGATTCCTACACACTGGCTCTGCCCCAAAATGAGGCATACCTTCTTGAATCCTCCTTGCAGGTCTGCCCGCAGCCTAAGTTTTGAGAGCAAGTCATCTTTTTTTCCTTATTATTATTATTAGCAATTGCAGGTATTTATATTACAAAATTATGTAATCAAAATAATTTAATATGTAATAATAGCTAATATTCATTGAGTAGCCACCAGATTTCAGAGACCAAACTAACCACTTTATTATTTAACTTTCACAATAACTCAATATGATAAACATGATTATTATTCCTGTTTTATAGGAAAGAAAGCTCTAACCTTGAGCACTGTAATGACATACCTATTGCCCATACAACCAAATGACAGATGTAGTTTTGAAGTTAAATCTATGATCGCAGAACCAGAATCCTTAACCATCACTCAAAATCAAGTTCCTGCTCTCATGGGTTTATGACAGACTCTCAGGACTGAGTCCCTAGCCCTTTTCTAAGACATGCTTTGCTTAACTGTCTAGTTCCTGGTTGCTCCAACTCTAATCCATGCCTTGCCCTTTTTACCCCATTTTCTACCTTCCTTTATTATCTCCCCATCAAAATAAACAGGTTTTGGTTCAGACCTAAACAAATGACTTGGGCCCTTTCCATAGTGTCTGCCTCCTCAGCCCAGCCTCAGATCCTGACTTGTCCCCAGGCTCTTCAGAGACTCTGCCCATTGCCTGGCTGGATGCTTATAGAACCCGGTACCTAACAACTTAGAGAATGATTAGAGAATACACATTCTTTTCAGGCACACATGGAATATTTAAATAAGTAAATAATATTTATTATTTATACCACAGAGCAAGTCACTACTAATATAAATATATATGTAAATACATATGTATATAAAACTTTTAACTCATGGATCAAATAAGAAATAAGAGTAAAAATTCAAAAATATTTACAACTAAATGATAATAAAATATTAAATGAAAAAATATGTAGGATACAGCTAAAACAGCACAATACTTACAGGATATTTAAAATTTAAAAAACAATCAAAAATTAACAAGCTAATCATCTAACTAATGTAGTTAGAAAAGAACAGAATAAACCCAAAGAATATATAAAATAAAGAAAATAATAAAAATAAGTGAAGAAATTATTGAATTTTAAAACAAATGAAAATCCTAGAGGATTGATAAAAGTCGAGAAGTAGTTCTCTAAAAAGACCAACAAAACTCTTAAGCCTCTGTTACTATAGGTTAAGAAACACAAGAAAAAAGGCGCAAATATGCAATACTAGGAGTAAAAGTCAGTATATGATAATGAATTCAGGAGAAACTTTTAATTAAAAGGAATAACATTAACTGGTAAATTTGAAAATAAATATAGATAAAGAACTGACTGAAAATGAAAATCAAATTATACATGTGATATTTAAATCAAAACGTTACCAGAAGTTAAAAAATTTAATAACCACCATTAAGCACAGAATAATTTACAGATAAGGTCTAACAAAATTACAAGATGTGGATAACCCCAAAATTAAAGTGTTTCAGAGAGAATAAGAGGTGAAACACTCCCCAGACCACTTGATGAGCCAGAATAGTCTTGATACCAAAGCCAGAAAAGGATAACACCAGAAAAGGATAACACCAGAAAAGGAAAATTGAGGTCATTTTCACCTATTGAGATACAAAATCCAGAGATACTTTTTTTTTTTTTTTAATGGCCAAGTGGTTTTATCTTAGGAAAGCACATTTGGTGTAATTTTAGAAAACATATGAATATACCAGTTTACCTGAATGGATGTGCCTCTGGTGCTGAAGAGTGCTGTCTAACAAGGCTTGTCAAGCTATAATGGGCATACAGTGCATCTGGAATCTCAGTGAATGCAGATTCTGATCTAGTAGGGCTGGGGTGGGCCCGACACTCTTTCTAACAAGCTCCCTGGTGATGCTGATGCCGCCGGTCTGTCGACTACACTTGGAGAAGCCATGATGTAGATGACCAATTTTGGAGGAGTAGATTTCCAATTTAGTCAGAAACCTCTCCTCACCCAACATCAGCCCATCCAATCCCTATTTATTTTTATCTCATGTATTTTCCTTGAGCTAGGCTCTGGGTTACAACTAGTAGATTTATTCAGCAAACTTCTGGAATGGTTGGTCACTTTAAAGGAGAAAAAAACCCCAAAACTATTATTCCCTTCAATAAATACAGAACAACTATTTAATAAAAGGTGATACATTCATGATAGAAACTCAAAGAAAACTACAAATATAAGAGACTTCCTTCACTTGAAAAAAGAAATTCAAGACAAACATCATACTTAATATTGAAACTATTAGAAGCAGTAACTTTAGGGTCAGGGACAAAGCAGGGATGCCCTTTTTCACTGTTTCATTTCAGCAGCAAGTTAGAAGTCAGAGTCACAGAGAGACAACACGAAGAGATAAAAAAAATAAGAATTAGGAAAGAAGACAATGAAGTGTATTGTAATGTTTCTTATGATATGACTGCCTGTATAGAAAATCCAAGTAAATCAAAAGAATAATTAGTATTAATATGCAAGTAGAGAAAAGTTGCTGAATCTAAGATCAATACAGAAATATTAATTAAAACTTTAAACACAAACTGCACACACATAAAAAATTAATTAAGGGAGGCACTATTTATGATGGCAATGAAATAGGGTTTGTGGGAATTACTGTATAAAACATATGTAAGAGTTTTACAGAAAAAATAATAATCTTTTATTGAAAACTAAAAAATGATTCCTTAGTAAATGGAAGCACATTGTATGTTCCTGGGTGGAAAAACTCAACATCATAAATATATCAATTCACACCAAATTATTCTATAAATTTAATACAACTCCAGTATAAATCCCAACAGAGTTTTGCACAGTATTATACATTAATTTTAGGAAGATGAACAAAGGGTCAGGAATAACTAAGATGAATTTGAAAAGCAAGATGGGAAGACTCATTCTACCAGATAGCGAGATGTATTTTAGAGCTGCAATAATTAAGACACTGTGGCATGGGTCTAAGAATAGACAATTGGACCAGTGGAACAGGATACAAGCCCCCAAACAGACCACAATATATGGAAATTGGGTTTAGGAAAGAAATGACATTGCAGGTTCTTGGGAAATCAATAAATGTTGCTGGACCCTTTTCTCAACCATACACAAAAATCAATTGCAGACAGATAGAACAGCTAAACACAAAAAGCAAAGCTTTGTCATTTTTAGAATACAAATATAAGGTAGCATTTTTATGTGCTTTTGGTAGGAAATGATTTTTTTTATGCAAACACACAAGCACACATACACAAACAAAGAAAAATATAATTTTACTTAATTAAAACAGAAACAAAACCAAAAAACCCTTTTCTACCTCCCCCCTGCCTCCCAAAAAAGTAAAGTGACATACAAGTCACAGACTGGGAAAGAAATTTGCAATTGCAATGCATATAAATATAAAAGAATTAGTATCCCAAGTGTGATAAAAGAAAGAAAGAAAACAATAGGAGAAATGAGTAGTTCAGATAGAGGAAAACCAAATGGTCAATAAGCATTTTAAAAGATGCTCAACAACACTAGTAATCAGGAAAATACAAATTAAAACAACACTAAGATATCATTACACATTCAGGAAATTGCCTACTCTCATGCACCCAAGTGAGAATTTAAACTGGTAAAACCATTTTATCAAGCAATTTGGCAATATCTAGAAATTTTGAAGGTGTGCTTATACAAACCCAGTAATTCTCTCTTACATGTACTCAAGGAGCCAAGTACAAGATTATTACAGCATTGTTTGTGATAATTGGAAAAAACCCAATTGTCTTGCAACATCAGAGAGCTGAAACAGTGTTATATTTATAAAATGGAACACTGTACTGCAATTAAGATGGAATAAATATATATTTCATATATACATCATATATGCCATATATGTGGTTTTATATATCATATATATGGTTACATATATATGTATATATGAATGAGAAAAAATCAAATCTCAGAAACAAAGTCACATAAGCAAGGCAAATAACTAAAAGGATATCATCAGACAGAGATTGTTTATAAAAGTTCAAAATCATGGAGAACAACATAATATTTTATCTACACAAATGCATTACAATTAGGAAAAAAATTCACTAAATTCATAATTATGGCTACCTATGGGGAGAGAAGAAAGAAGTGAGGAGAATGGAATTGAAGTAAAATAAACAGGGGAATTCAGCGTGACTGTAATGCTTTATTTCACTAACAAAGAGATCTGAGGTAAATGTGGTAAAAATGTTAAGATGTCAGAAAAATAGGTAGTTGGCACATATTTTTGTGTTTTATTATTCATCCTTTTTTCTATATATTTGGAAAACTCATTATAAACATTGATTTTAATTTTAATAGTGTTTGCATAAAAACATATGCAAATTTCCTTACTCAGTGGTTGATATAGCCAATGTACTTCTTCTACAGTGTCTTTTAACCAAAAATTCTCCATGAAATTTTTTCCTTTCTCCTGGATGTGTGGAACACATTCAGGAGATAATGGTGTCCATCTTAGGGGACCTCCTGGTGTCAGCGGGTTTGTGGACACTATTTTGTGGCAGGCTCCTGACCCGCATTTTTTTTGTTCCTTCTTAGTTTATTTATTTAATTTAATTTATTTATTTTTGGCTGCCTTGGGTCTTCGTTGCTGTGTGCGGGCTTTCTCTAGTTGCGGCGAGCGGGGACTACTCTTCGTTGCGGTGTGCAGGCTTCTCATTGCGGTGGCTTCTCTTGTTGCGGAGCACAGGCTCTAGGCGCGTGGGCTTCAGTAGTTGTGGCGTGTGGGCTCAGTAGTTGTGGCACATGGGCTTAGTTGTTCCGCAGCATGTGGGATCTTCCCGGACCAGGGCTCGAACCTGTGTCCCCTGCATTGGCAGGTGGATTCTTAACCACTGCGTCACCAGGGAATTCCCGACCCGCATTTTCTTAACACAGTAAATTGTGAGAAATGAAACAGAAACCACAGCTTGCAAAACCGTACTACAACTGGCAAAGCAAATGAACTCTCCCAAACCCTGACACACAACACGAACGATCCAAAGTCAAGGTGTTTTCATGTCAGCTCTTTCAGACCCTTGTGTTCCAAAACAAGACCACAGAATAGACCACTCGTGTTCCAAAGAGAAGACCACTGACTGTTCCAGTGATGCAACTGGTCTGCAAAATCTGACCAGTCCCTGCTCAATCCCTGCCCACTAACTTCTGTGCTAAAGCCACAGGAGGATGAACCCCAGCCACCAGAGCCCTATGAAGTGCCCTTTCCTAACTTCTGAACCTCCTAAAGTCTCCAAGGCATTGCTCTCCCTTGCTCAGCAAATTCAATGATCCCAGCTTTGTATGACCAAAGGGCTTCCTTGGCCATCTTTGAATGGGGACCCCACAGTACTGTTGCCACAAATGTGGAGCTTGCCCTTCTAGTGTGGCCCCAGCCCACGGGTCACTAAGCATCTCTTGCCACTTTCCTCCTACTTCATGCCCCTGCTCTGAACTTACTAAGCCACTCACAGGTTTCTGAAGGGGGCATGTTCTTTCATCCTTAGAGGCTTTGCCAATTCTGCTCCTTCAGCAGGAATACCCTTCTCTCCTCCACTTCCCAAACTCACTCTCACTCATTCTTTTTTTTTTTTAACATCTGTATTGGAGTATAATTGCTTTACAATGGTGTGTTTGTTGCTGCTCTATAATAAAGTGAATCAGCTATATGTATACATATATCCCCATATCTCCTCCTTCTTGCATCTCCCTCCCAGCCTCTCCTATCCCACCCCTCTAGGTAGTTACAAAGCACCGAGCTGATCTCCCTGTGCTATGCGGCTGCTTCCCATTAGCTATCTATTTTACATTTGGTAGTGTATATATGTTCATGGCACTCTCTCACTTCGTCCCAGCTTACCCTTCCCCCTCCCCATGTCCTCAAGTTCATTCTCTACGTCTGTGTCTTTATTCCTGTCCTGCCCCTAGGTTCTTCAGAACCAATTTTTTTTTTTTTAGATTCCATATATATGTGTTAGCATACGGTATCTACTTTTCTCTTTCTGACTTACTTCACTCTGTATGACAGACTCTAGGTCCATCCACCTCACTACAAATAACTCAGTTTTGTTTCTTTTATGGCTGAGTAATATTCCATTGTATGTATGTGTCACATCTTCTTTATTCATTCATCTGTCGATGGACACTTAGGTTGCTTCCATGTCCTGGCTATTGTAAATAGTGCTGCAATGAACATTGTGGTACATGACTCTTTTTGAATTATGGTTTTCTCAGGGTATATGCCCAGTAGTGGGATTGCTGGGTCGTATGGTAGTTCTATTTTTAGTTTTTAAGGAACCTCCATACTGTTCTCCATAGTGGTTGTATCAATTTACATTCCCACCAATAGTGCAAGAGGGTTCCCTTTTCTCCACACCCTCTCCAGCATTTATTGTTTGTAGATTTTTTGATGATGGCCATTCTGACTGATGTGAGGGGATACCTCATTGTAGTTTTGATTTGCATTTCTCTAATGATTAGTGATGTTGAGCATCCTATCATGTGTTTGTTGGCAATCTGTATATCTTCTTTGGAGAAATGTCTATTTAGGTCTTCTGCCCATTTTTGGATTGGGTTGTTTGTTTTTTTGATATTGAGCTGCATGAGCTGCTCATGTAAATTTTGGAGATTAATCTTTTGTCAGTTGCTTCATTTGCAAATATTTTCTCCCATTCTGAGGGTTGTCTTTTCGTCTTGTTTATGGTTTCCTTTGCTGTGCAAAAGCTTTGAAGTTTCATTAGGTCCCATTTGTTTATTTTTGCTTTTATTCCCATTTCTCTAAGAGGTGGGTCAAAAATGATCTTGCTGTGATTTATGTCATAGAGTGTTCTGCCTATGTTTTCCTCTAAGAGTTTTATAGTGTCTGGCCTTACATTTAGGTCTTTAATCCATTTTGAGTTTATTTTTGTGTATGGTGTTAGTGAGTGCTCTAATTTCATTCTTTTACATGTAGCTATCCAGTTTTTCCCAGCATCACTTATCGAAGAGGTTGCCTTTTCTCCATTGAATATTCTTGCTTCCTTTATCAAAGATAAGGTGACCATATGTGGTGGATTTATCTCTGGGCTTTCTATCCTGTTCCATTGATCTATATTTCTGTTTTTGTGCCAGTACTATATTGTCTTGATTACTACTAGCTTTGTAGTATAGTCTGATGTCAGGGAGCCGTTTTTCTTTCTCAAGATTGCTTTGGCTATTCAGGGTCTTTTGTGCTTCTATACAAATTGTGAAAATTTTTGTTCTAGTTCTGTGAAAAATGCCATTGGTAGTTTGATAGGGATTGCATTGAATCTGTAGATTGCTTGGGGTTGTATAGTCATTTTCACAATATTGATTCTTCCAATCCAAGAACATGGTATATCTCTCCATCTGTTTGTATCATCTTTAATTACTTTCATCAGTGTCTTATAGTTTTCTGCATACAGGTTTTTGTCTCCTTAGGTAGGTTTATTCCAAGGTATTTTACTCTTTTTGTTGCAGTGGTAAATGGGAGTGTTTCCTTAATTTCTCTTTCAGATTTTTCATCATTAGTGTATAGGAATGCAAGAGACTTCTGTGCGTTAATTTTGTATCCTGCTACTTTACCAAATTCATTGATTAGCTCTAGTCGTTTTCTGGTAGCATCTTTAGGATTCTCTATGTATAGTATGTTGTGGCTAAAACTTCCAAAGCTATGTTGACTAATAGTGGGCAAACTTGTCTTGTTCCTGATCTTAGTGGAAATGGTTTCAGTTTTTCACCATTGAGAACGATGTTGGCTGTGGGTTTGACATATATGGCCTTTATTATGTTGAGGTAAGTTCCCTCTATGCCTAGTTTCTGGAGGTTTTTATCATAAATGAGTGTTGAATTTTGTCTAAAGCTTTTTCTGCATCTATTGAGATTATCATATGGTTTTCCTCCTTTAATTTGTTAATATGGTTTATCATATTGATGGATTTGCATATATTGAAGAATCCTTGCATTCCTGGGATAAACCCCACTTGATCATGGTGTATGATCCTTTTAATGCGCTGTTGGATTCTGTTTGCTAGTATTTTGTTGAGGATTTTTGCATCTATGTTCATCAGTGACATTGCCTGTAGTTTTCTTTCTTTGTGACCTCTTTGTCTGGTTTTGGTATCAGGGTGATGGTGGCCTCATAGAATGCGTTTGGGAGTGTTCCTCCCTCTGCAATATTTTGGAAGAGTTTGAGAAGGATAGGTGTTAGCTCTTCTCTAAATGTTTGATAGAATTCACCTGTGAAGCCATCTGGTCCTGGACTTTTGTTTGTTGGAAGATTTCTAATCACCGTCTCAATTTCAATGTTTGTGATTGGTCTGTTTATGTTTTCTATTTCTTCCTGGTTCAGTCTCGGAAGGTGGTGGTTTTCTAAGAATTCGTCCATTTCTTCCAGGTTTTCCATTTTATTGGCATACAGTTGCTTGCAGTAATCTCTCACGATCCTTTGTATTTCTGCAGTGTCAGTTGTTACTTCTCCTTTTTCATTTCTAATTCTACTGATTTGAGTCTTCTCCCTTTTCTTCTTGATGAGTCTTGCTAAAGGTTTATCAATTTTGTTTATCTTCTCAAAGAACCAGCTTTTAGTTTTATTGATCCTTGCTATCGTTTCCTTCATTTCTTTTTCATTTATTTCTGATCTGGCTTTTATGATTTCTTTCCTTCTGCTAACTTTGGGGTTTTTTTGTTCTTCTTTGTCTAACTGCTTTAGGTGTAAAGTTAGGTTGTTTATTTGAGATGTTTCTTGTTTCTTGAGGTATGATTGTATTGCTATAAACTTCCCTCTTAAAACTGCTTTTGCTGCATCCCATAGGTTGTCGTGTTTTCACTGTCATTTGTTTCTAGGTAGTTTTTGATTTTCTTTTTGATTTCTTCAGTGATCTCTTGGTTATTCAGTAGTGTATTGTTTAGCCTCCATGTGTTTGTATTTTTTCAGACTTTTCCCTATAATTGATATCTAGTCTCATAGCGTTGTGGTCAGAAAAGATACTTGATACGATTTCAATTTTCTTAAATTTACCAAGGCTTGATTTGTGACCCAAGATATGACCTACCCTGGAGAATATTCCATGAGCACTTGAGAAGAAAGTGTATTCTATTGTTTTTGGATGGAATGTTCTATAAATATCAATTAGGTCTATCTTGTTTAATGGGTCATTTAAAGCTTGTGTTTCCTTATTTATTTTCATTTTGGATGATCTGTCCATTGGCAAAAGTGGGGTGTTAAAGTCCCCTACTATTATTGTGTTACTGTCGATTTCCCCTTTTATGGCTGTTAGCATTTGCCTTATGTACTGAGATGCTCCTATGTTGGGTGCATAAATATTACAATTGTTATATCTTCTTCTTGGATTGATCCCTTGATCATTATGTAGCGTCCTTCTTTGTCTCTTGTAATAGTGTTTATTTTAAAGTCTGTTTTGTCTGATACGAGTATTGCTACTCCAGCTTTATTTTGATTTCCATTTGCATGGAATATCTTTTTCCATCCCCTCACTTTCAGTCTGTATGTGTCCCTAGGTCTGAAGTGGGTCTCCTGTAGACAGCATATATACAGGTCTTGTGTTTGTATCCATTCAGCCAGTGTATGTCTTTTGGTTGCAGTATTTAATCCATTTACATTTAGGTAATTATTGATATGTATGTTCCTATTACCATTTTCTTAATTGTTTTGGGTTTGTTATTGTAGGTGTTTTCCTTTTCTTGTGTTTCTTGCCTAGTGAAGTTCCTTTAGCATTTGTTGTAAAGCTGGTTTCATGGTGCTGAATTCTCTTAGCTTTTGCTTGTCTGTAAAGGTTTTAATTTCTCTGTCGAATCTGAATGAGACCCTTGCTTGGCAGAGTAATCTTGGTTGTAGGATTTTCCCTTTCATCCATTTAAATATGTCCTGTCTTTTCTGGCTTGAAGAGTTTCTGCTGAAAGATTAGCTGTTAACCTTATGGGGATTCCCTTGTATGCTACTTGTTGCTATTCCCTTGCTGCTTTTAATATTTTTTCTTTGTATTTAATTTTTGATAGTTTGATTAATATGTGTCTTGACATGTTTCTCCATGGATTTATCCTGTATGGGATTCTCTGTACTTCTTGGACTTGATTGACTATTTCCTTTCCCGTATTAGGGAAGTTTTCAACTATAAACTCTTCAAATATTTTCTCAGTCCCTTTCTTTTTCTCTTCTTCTTCTGGGACCCTATAATTCGAAAGCTGGTGCGTTTAATGTTGTCCCAGAAGTCTCTGAGACTGTCCTCAATGCTTTTCATTCTTTTTTCTTTATTCTGCTCTGTGGTAGTTATTTCCACTATTTTATCTTCCAGGTCACTTATCCGTTCTTCTGCCTCAGTTATTCTGCTATTGATTACTTCTAGGGAATTTTTAATTTCATTTATTGTGTTGTTCATCATTACTTGTTTGCTGTTTATTTCTTCTAGGTCCTTGTTAAACGTTTCTTGTATTTCCTTCATTCTATTTCCAAGATTTTGGATCATCTTTATTATCATTATTCTGAATTCTTTTTCAGGTTGACTACCTATTTCCTCTTCATTTGTTTGGTCTGGTGTGTTTTTACCTTGCTCCTTCAGCTGCTGTGTATTTCTTTGTCTTCTCATTTTGCTTAACTTTCTGTGTTTGGGGTCTGCTTTTCATAGCCTGCAGGTTTGTAGTTCCCATTGTTTTTGGTGTCTGCCCCCAGTGGGTAAGGTTGGTTCAGTGGGTTTTGTAGGCCTCCTGGTGGAGGGGACTGGTTATTGTATTCTGGTGGATGAGGCAGGATCTTGTCTTTCTGGTGGGCATGATTGCGTCCAGTGGTGTGTCTTCGGGTGTCTGTGAACTTACTATGATTTTAGGCAGCCTCTCTGCTAATAGGTGGGGTTGTGTTCCTGTCTTGCTAGTTGTTTGGCATAGGGTGTCCAGCACTGTAGCTTGCTGGTCATTGAGTGGAGCTGGGTCTTAGTGTTGAGATGGAGATCTCTGGGAGAGCTCTCACCGATTGATATTACGTGGGGCCAGGAGGTCTCTGGTGGACCAATGTCCTGAACTCGGCTCTCCCACCTCAGAGGCTCAGGCCTGACACCCAGCTGGAGCACCCAGACCCTGATGATGTTGTTTGAATCCTTGACTCAGCCCTGGCTGGAATCTATTTTATTCCTTGAGTTTCCAAGTCTCCTATTTATTTCTGAAATTTTGGTAACTTGCTACTCACAATTGAAGACAGGAATGCATGTGGTCATTCAAAATAAATGGCACAATATAAGAAGGATAAGTAATGCCTGCTAGTGTTGGAGGGTCTCCTGCAGAGGCAGGGGGTGGCTGTGGCTCACTACAGGGACAAGGACACTGGCAGCAGAAGTTCGAGGAAGTGCTCCTTGGTGTGAGCCCTCCCAGAGTCTGCCATTAGCCCCACCAAAGAGCCCTGGTCCTCACTCATTCTTTACTCAGCCCCGGTGGCTCTTCCTCCCAAGGTGCTGAATCCTAGTACCTTCCCTACTTTACAGCATTTTTCACACCTATATTTCTATTTTCTGTGTTCCTATATGTCACTCCCCTGAGATCAGTAGTCCTGTCCCTTGACTGCATGTTGGAAACACTCGGGAACTTGAAATATTTGACTTATTAATATGGGGCATTGTCTGGATATCTGGATTTTTAAAAACACCGAGGTGATTCTAATGTGCAGCTAAGATTGGAAATCACTGCAGTACTGGGAAGCTCTTTGAGTGCAGACGTTCTCTTATTTGCCATTGTAGCATGAACACCTAGCACAGTGCTGGAGTCTTAATAAATGCTTATTGAGTAAAAGAAGGTATTTACGGAGAATCACATTCTGATTCTGATGCGAAATACCCCACCAGCTTGACGTGTCACTATATTTGGCAACAGCACTTGGCAGTAATTCCCAAATCAATGAGTATAACTCAATTATAGAATTATCACAATTCGTTAGAGTTATTGATTTCATATTTCAGTCTCTCTTGCTGTGGGACTGTGAGTTCTTTGAGGGGAGGGACCACATCCTATTCATTTTATACCTCCAGGGCCAAGAACAGTTCATGACCTATAAAATTTCTCAACAACTTGTACTTAACTTATTTAACTGACCATAAATTGTATAACCTCAGTTTAGTTAGTCATCAAAAGCCTCAAAAGGGCTTCTATTATTGGACAACCTTAGCATCCCACTGGTTCATTCAGTGTCCAACTCCCCACGATGATCATTTCACGAGTTCTCTCTTCTTCAGCCTTGAACCTCCATCTACCATCCTCAGATTCACCTCATGACCTCACTTCGTAAATCACTGAGAAAATTAAACTGTTCAGAAGAGTATTTGTTAGACTTACCACCCCTTTATCCACCTGCCAGTATCCGTACCCACAGTGAACACCAGATCCCACTCCATCTAATGGACAGTCATCCCTCAGTATCCAAGAGAGATAGGTTCCAGGACCCCCCGTGAATACTGAAATCCAAGGATGCTCAAGTCCCTCTGTAAAATGATGCAACATTTTCATATAACATATGCACTTCCTCCCATATACTTTACATCATCTCTAGATTATTTATAATATTGAATACAATGTAAAATCTGTATAAATAGTTGTAAATACAATGTAAATAGTTGCCAGTGTGGGGCAAATTCAAGTTTTGTATATTGGAAATTTCTGGATATTTTTTTCCTGAATAGTTTCAGTATGCTGTTGGTTGAATCCACGGATGTGGAACTTGCGGATACAGAGGGCTAACTGGACTCAAAGACATCATTCAACCATACTTCACACTCTCTCCTACAGGTCATTTTTTCTCTTCTTTCTGGATCATTTCCATCAACATACAAACATGTTGTTGTGTATTTCATTTAAAACAAAACAAAACAAAACAAAACAAAGAAAAACAAACAAACAAACAAAAAACAAAACAAAACTCTCATTTGACCTTACTTCTCCTGTCATTCTTTGCCCCTCTCCTAGTAAAAGATCTCTCAAAAAAGTTGTCTGTTTTCTATTCATCTCTTCCTGTTCTCTCTTAAATTATCTTCAGGCTTCTGCTCCCACCTGAACATGTTCTGAAGGCTGCTGTTGAACTCCCTGCCTCCAAATCTAAAGGTCACTTCTCAGCCTCATCTAACGCAACCTATTAGCAGCATTTAATCACTCCACCCTCCGTGATACACCTTCTTCACATGGCATCCATGTTCTTGGTTGTTCTTTTACAGGCTCCTTAATATTGGAGGGCTCAAGGGCTCAATCCAAAGCTCTTTTCTCCATTCCTATTCACTTCCTTGGGGATCTCATTTGCAGTCATGGCTTTAAGTAACATCCATATGCCAACAAAGTCCAAGTTTACATCTCTGGTTCAAATCTGAACTAGGTAAATGAATATGCAATTGCAGACTCTTCACCTCCACCCATGTCAAATAGACACACTAAACTCAGCATCTTCAAAACGGAGCTCCTGACCTGACCTCCCAGACGTGATCCCCTCACAGTCTTTACTGTCTCTGCTGACGGCAAATTCATCCTTCCAGTGGTCCAGGCCAAATGCCTTGCAGTCATACATGCCTACATGCCTCTTCCTTTTTCTCACACTCCATATTCAGTCCTTCAGGAAATCATGTTTCTCTACCATAGATGTGTATCCAAACACTGATCACTTCTCAATGTCTGCCCTGCTACCACCTTGGTCTACACCACTGCTCTCTCTTCCTGGGTTACTACAACAGTTTTCCTTATCTTTCTCCCCACATTTACATTTGCCCATGCCCAGCCAAGTCTAGTCTCAACATTGCAGCTGAAAAAGTGATTCTTTTCAAATGTAAGTTCTGTGCAAAGCCCAGCAGTGGCTGTCATTTTCTCTCCGAGGAAAAGCCTATGTCCTTACAATGACCTATAAGTCTCTCCCTTTCGAGCTTCCTGTTATCTTTATTACCTTCACTCCCACCCCATCCCTGGGCTCACTTAGCTTCAGACACTGACTACCTTGCTACTCACTGAGCCTGCCCCACAGTCTCCTCAGGGCTTTTGCGCTGGCTGATTCTTCGCCTGGATTATTCTTTCCCCTGATGTCCACATGCTTCATTTCCTCATCTCCTTCAAATATTTGCTCTGATGTCAGGGTCTACCCTGATGACCCTGTTAAAACTGCCACCTTCCCCAGCCCTGAAACGCCAATCTTTAACCCTTTTCTGGTTCCTTTCTATCTTCTATTACCGTAAAACCTACAGCATGATTCATTTACTTATTACATTACCATTGATTGTTTAATCCACTTTCTACCTTGAGAATCTAAACTCAAAGAAGGCAGGAATATTTGTTTTATTCGTGGACATATACAAGGCACCTAGAAGAGTGTCAGTACATAGTAGGTGCTCAGTAGATATTTGTTGAGTGAATGAATAATGGATTTTTTTAATTCTAGAAAATCCTTTTTTAAAACTTAAGCCTCTCTTTTTTATTCATCCAGTTTCAGTATCTTCTATCTGATCATTTTGAGTGCATATTTTATTGAGGTATGTGTCTGTGCACGCACATGTACATATACACACACGGTCATATATTTTTAACTTTCTTTCGCATGTTCCATATTTTCGCAGTGACATTTTTTTATTGACCATTGAACTAAGGACTTTCCCTACACTATCTCCACTCCCCACAACAATGCAAAAAGGTAGATATACCTATATTTATTTTAAATATGCAGAAAACAAAGCCCAGGGGAATTTGTTAATTTGTAACACAACTAGTAGATCACAGAGTCGGGGTTTGAATACAGCCTCCTGCTCTGATTGTTCACCCTCACATAGGAATGCAGAATACAGTCAAGGCCAGACGCTAAACGGTACTATTTCCGTCCTTCTCGCCAGGAGCTCCTTCAGGTCTGTGACATCCTAAACGGCTAGACTCCAGACACAGGAGACAGGACCCGCCTTCCTGGACCAGCAGGCACTGAGCATGCGCACGGCCCAGCGTGGTTCCCCTCCCCGGCCACAGCAGCCGCAAGCCAGGAACCAGGTCAACCTTCCCTCTACCTGATGTAAAAATAAATAACCGTGCAAAAAAATCCAATCTCCGTTTGGAGGCACTAAATCCCCTCTCCTTTCCAGATGGCTGGGAGATTTCTCCCAGGTGGTAAATATATTATTAAGAAGTCATTTCACCGTGAAATTGACTATTCAAAACACAGACAGAAGTTAATATATTAGGACAACCTGTCTGAAAACTCGCTTTGGAGAAAATTTATTTTTGTTTAATATAAAACCTGGTATTATACAAGACCCCTTTCTACCTCAGGCAGTTAAAGTCATCCTCAGTTAGAACATGTCGGGGAGCCCACCACCAGGAGTCCTATCACCCACCTAGAACCAGTGATTACCCCGCCCTATGTGGAGCCCTACATCAGGGCAGGTAGTGATGCTGGGTCTCACAAGACGTTATACATAGACTTGGGTGCACAGTAACTTTCTCCATCCGGGAGCTGAGGAGCTTAAAAACCCTTTGCTGGTCTTGTTGTAGGTTGGCCTTCAAACTAATGATTAAGGACCATCCTGGGCAAAGGTGGTAGAATTAGCATGACTTAGGAGGGATCCGTTTCATCATTAGAAAAACCATATCAGTCATGAAACAGAACAAGGGCTCTTAGCAAGGACCCAATTGAATGTGACTCTCCTAAATATTAACTCATTCATGCATTGCTGATTCACTCTTTAATAGCCGATTTCTGGACAATTACTGGAGCAGGTTACGGGCTATCAGTGAACATCTACATTATAATGAGAACAGGGTTTGAGAATTTGCACAATCTGTTAGAAAAACGCAATTTACAGAGTCACTAACTACTTAATTGAGAGGTGAGGGTTAGAGAAGACATGACAGAGGAAGTACCTTTTCAAAGGATCTTGAAGATGGGGTGAACTTCATGGGAAACTTGAAAGAAATGCTTATCTACAAAGGGCCCCTGCCTGCCCTGGTCTTGACACCAACATGGCTCAAAAAATATTTATTCCTTCCCCAGAAGATCTAAAAAAGGGTGGAAATATGTATACCTATGACTGATTCACTTTGCCGTACAGCAAGAAACTAACACAACATTGTAAAGCATTATAAAATAATAACATCAATAATAATAACACCAATAAAAATTAATAATAAAAAAGTATTTATTCCTTCTCCAGCAAAGGTTTTTCAGGTTAATATAGGTGTACTTTCTTCTGTAGCCTGACTTTTTTGTTTTGAGTTTTGTCAGTAAAGTTTAAAGACAAAATGCAAAATATTTCATAACTTATATGTAGGGAATACTGAGGTTCTCCACAGGCCTCACAAGAGACTTCCCTTTTGTTTTAAAACGAATTCCCTCAGGAGTGACAGATTTATTACTAATCACACAATGAATTTGTTACACATCACCAGTAGCAAAATCGAACTGACACCTAAATAATGTCTATTAAAGAATTTCTTAATTTAGTCAATTATTTTGATCTAACTAATTACTCACTTAAATAAGAATTCATTCAAGCAACTGCCTAGGCTTCTTTTTCAGAAAAAAACAAAACAAACAAAACAAAACCAGTTCCAGAGTAATTAGTAAACCAGTAATTTAATAATCCCCTGAGGAATGAAACCATTTTTCACATATTTAAAGTAAATAAAGCAACCCTTAATGGGTAACTGACATCTGCAGAGACTCAGTAAAGGTCCAGACACTCATAAAATGGAGAGAACTCTACATGAGACGTCATGCTCATTGGAAAACCATTTTAAATGAGCTTGAATTTCCAGCCTCAGATACCAGTATAGATACTAAAAAGATGTGTTAACGTGATTTAGAAACATGGACCCACCCTTCGCTCACACACAGCACCAATTGCCTCCTTTCTGTGTTGCAGGCATTGTGCTGTGCTCTGGAATACAAAAATGAGAATTCCCTTAACAATAATTTTAATTCACTCACTACTTCAGTCCAAAAAGGTTTAAGGGAGATTTACAAAATTGAAAAAGCAAGAGCTCTGCCCTGGAGAAGCTTTTAAACTATTTTACAGAATTAGAATTCCATGAGAAACCTTGAAAAACAGAGGAAGAACCAGGAAATGCAAGGTGGTAGATATCCTGATTATTTTGAAGAAAGGTTTTTATTGGAATATAAATACATGTAGAGTGGACAGCGTGAGTAGTATTCCCACAGAAGACAGAACTGCTTTAGTGCCATCACTGGTCGAAGAAATAGAACATCACCCTTATTCAGAAGCCCCTCTCTTGACCCCTCCCTACCTCTGCTTTCCAAAGGTAACACTATCCTGACTTCTACCAACAGGTCAGTTCTGTCTGTTTCATACGCTATATACACAGGATCCCTTGCGGTGAATTCCTCAGCATCTGGCTATCTTTGCTCAACATTCTTCCTTGTTATACACAGTTTGTCAGTCTTAGTGTTTATACTATTCCACTGGATGAATATATCCCAATCCATTAGACTGTTCATATGAGTTACTTCCAGTGTAAGGGTAAAACAAATAGTACAGCTATGAACATTTTTGTAAAATATCTGTTGGGGCATGTATATATCTATGCTTGGGGAATCTTCACTGGGAAGAATAACATGCAGTTCTGTAGTTGGTAGTTCTAAATAATTTTCTAAAGGGTTTGTACCCACTGAGACCCCCAGCAGCAGCATAAGGGGGTTCTAGTTGCTCTACACCTTCACCAGCACTTGGCATTGTTAGTTTTTTAATTTTAGCCATTCTGAGGGATTCACAGTAATATATCATTGTGGTTTTAATTTAAATGTCCCTAATAATTAGTGAGGTCAAGTTCCTTTACAAATATTAGTCATTTTGTGAAGTGTCTATTTAAATCATTTGGTCATTTCTATTGGATATCTGTCTTTTTATTTTTGATTTGTAAGAGCTGTTTACACATTCTAGGCATGTCTTTTGTCAGTTATGTATACTGTGAATATCCCAATTGCTCAGATCAGGAGCTTAAATTCAATCCCCTGTTACTGGGTCATATGTCATAGCATATGTCATAGCCTTTAAACACACATAATATACAAACATATTTGGCAATTTTCATTTGACATTTTGAATGGTTAGAGTGGGATTTGTGCATTAAACTTTGCACTATCACTTGGACCTTAAAAACAGAGAAATGGCTCCAGATCTGAGCTCCAAAAGATAAAGAAAGTCTAAGTAAAAAACAAAGAACAAGTATCTACCATCCCCTAAAATCTCTTATTCTTCTTACCATACATTTACTCTACAGGTTAGTAAGCCCCGTGAGGGCGGGGACCTTTGCAGGTCCGGTTTGCTGCTGTGTTCCTCGGAGTTGAGAGCAATACTGAGCCCGTAGGAAGGATGCCAAAGACGTTTATTGAATGAAATAATGATCAGGGTCACATGGCAATGACCTGTCTCAGAGGATTTTAACTGCCTTATACCCACCAATAATGAACACCAACCCCATCTTACTTGTTAGCTGTTAAGGAAGCAAGCATTTCAGGTCATATAGCCAATGGGAAGCAGTAGAGCAAGGTGATTTAAATCATGCCCTATAGAGCAAAAACACCTAGGTTTGGATCCTGGCACTAGTGCTAAGTAGCTGTGTGACCTGGTTAAGTTATCTAACCTCTCTGTGCCTCAGATTCCTCATGTGTAAAGTACACATAATCATACCATTTATCCAACTGTGTTGCCGTGCAGATGAAAAAAATTAATGCATGTGAACTATTTCAAGGAAACTTGGTCTGTGGTACGAGCTCACTAAGTAGTAGTGATGGTGATGATTTTGGTGGTGATGACGCTGATGCTGATGATAACAGAAGCTCTATTTGGTAGACCTGGGTTGTGCCTCTGAGATTGACATTAGCATTCTGCAATCTTCTTTGGAGTTCTTCCTCCTTCAGACTATCTCTTTTTACACCCAGCCTTTCCCCTTGGGTGCTGTCTTCATGTCCTGCTCTGTTCCGCAGTGCATAGCCAGCCCTGTCTCTCCATCACGCCTGGGCCCGGCTCCAGATACAGCTTATCCAGAAACCAGGTGGAGAAGCTGAGAGGTAAGTGCTTTCCTAGTAAGTGAAGCCTATTGGAAAAGCCTGGAGGCTGGCAGATCTGGGCCCAGATCTTGATTCATCTTTGGTGGCCTATGGGACCTGAATGACTTTCTTGACAGTAACCTACTAACTCTCCATTGTCTCATCTGTAAAATAAATAAAATTATATCTATTTCATGAAATTTATGTAAGAATCAAAAATGATATATTGTACTTAAAGCACCCGATTAAGTGCCTGGGTGTAGCCAGCTCTCACAAATGGTGGTGACTGCCAGTGATCCATCAGAGTACCACCTGGCACTCTAAGACCTTCTCCCCCAATTAGGAGCATGAGTCTGGAATCAGATGGGGCCCAAAACATCCCTCTGCCACTTACTAGCTGTGTGACCTTGGGCAAGTCATACAAACCTCTCTGTGCTTTAGCTCGCTTCCTTGTAAAATGGGGATAATATTAGTACCTACTTCTTCGGGTACTTTGAGGATTAAATGAGATAATGTACATGAAACACATTTCCTGGAGCGTATTATATGTCAGCTAATGTTAGCTATTGATAAAAATGACAGAAATGGAGAGTGAATTACTGGTGCTGACACACCTAGGAAATGCTGGCTAGGTAGACAAACTCAGGTCTATCTGACTCAAAACACACATCCTTTCCACTGTGCTACAATTTTTAAATACCCAAATCAAGAAAGATATCTAAGGAAAACATGCAGACGTGTAATCTATTTGGTAATAATTATATTTATAAACTTCTATTCAAGATACAGCCAACAGGATACATTTTGTGAGCTTAATATCTTCTGGGCTAGTTACTATTACAGAGAAAAACTTTATTTTGTGGGTATTAACTACAGTTCTAATCCTGCCATTTCATAAATATTTTGTTCACGCTATGAACAATAGCAAATTAGTCTGTAATTACTAAAGGAAAGACCTCATTACAACAAATATCTTACAATAGAGCAGCCTAAATTATATTTTTAAATTACTTTATCATTTGGATAGCACTTAACAGTCTTCAAAGAGTGTTCTCATATGTGTATGCATGTGTGTATGCATGATATATGTATGTAGGTGTATATATGTGTGCTGTGTATGTGTGTGTGTTTTTACATGCACACATACATACAGGCATACACTTCCCTCAGTTGATCCAAAAGCAATCCTGAGAACACGTTGCTAGTATTTTCCTTGCTTTACAGCCAGGGAAGCTGGAGCTTGAAAAGTCTTAGTAACTCATCTGAAGCCACAGAATTAGTAAGTGATGGGTCCAGAATTTTGATATCAGATCTTGCTCCAGGTTTCCCTGCACTGGATTGCCTCATATCCAAGCTGAGTGAGAAGTCAAGATTAATTGTCATAGACTATTTCATAGACCATTCATAGGCCCACATTTGTCCTATACTGGGATTAAAAACAAAGCTCAGAGTCAATTCTTTACTGCCAGTGAGTCTATAGAGTCATAATTCTTTTTACCATGAAAGAACAAATACACAGGTCAAATCCTCCTCACGGCATCATGTTTTTTTCTCAGAAGTGAGGTTTCTCTGTAATGATTGCTTTGCCAAACATCACATGCTCAGTCCCCTGGCTGTTGCTTCTGAATTTGGTCTCGCAGACTCTGACATTGAGTTAGCAGGGGAAGAAATTACTCTGAACTGATGAGTGAAAGGGAGAAGCATCACGCATACATATGACCTCTGCTTTTTCCTCCTCTCACATCTAGAATTCGACCTGAGTGCTTATGCTTGTGTTTAAGTGTGTGTGGCTTGTTTGGATGGGTGGTTTAGGAGTTTGAGTAGGTTTTGCAACAAATCCTTTCCCTTTGTTCATCTATCTGTATGCAGACGAATCTTCTTGTGTAGGAGAATTGACTAATATTGGCTTTTCACATATATATGTACTAGGTAATCAGACCTCTCTGCTCTCCACCTTCAGTATGTAGATTAACTTTGGGATCCTTTGTGCTTTCATGAATATTTAAGGGACTCCTATAAACCATGAGTTAATCTGAACACGGGGCTGGTCTGAGAGCAGTCAAGCAGAATTCATTCTCTTTAATTTAGGTCTAGAATATCTGAGACCTAATTTTTATTGAAAAGCCAGAGTATGAATGCAATTCAGGAACGCTCTCCTCTGCAGTTCAAAGGGTGGCTTTTCCAGGGAACGTTACCCGCTACACAAGCCATGAGGCCTCCTGGAAAACATAGGCCATTGAAAATGGGTGCATTAGGGACAAAATGACAGGCAGGTTGTTCTCACCTGAGAGGCATGGATTCTGAGTCCACCTAACCACGCCACCCCTCTCTTCCTTGCCCTTCTACAATCCTGTCTCCACAGTACACAGTGATCCCTTGTCATCTCACTGTGTCCAACCCATGATGACTCCCCATTGTTGTTTCCCACCTCTGCCAGGAATGCTTCATCCCAACGCTCTGCATGGCCAGGGACAGCTAATTCCCCAAGCTCTCTGTCTATACAGACCCAAAGTCTCTATGTAAGTATGTCTCTCCTCTTTTCTATCACAGCATCTTACCTTTTACCTTTATGTGCAACATATGATTAGGTTTACATTTGTTGGTTTTGTTTGCTATTTATTTTCTATCTTTCCCAAGTAGACATTAGGGACCAAGAGGGTGGAAATAACATCTTTCATCCATCAATGTATACCTAGAGCCTGGTACAAAATAGGTACTCAACAATGTTTGTTGGATGAATAGAGAAACTAACAGATGCATGCATAAGTGAGAGAATGAAGGCACTGCCTGTGGGCACTGCCATCTCCAGTCATGAACTAGAGGGACAGAGACTCTCAGACTTCTTATGTACGTGGGCTTGTTGAAATGTCACTCTCCCATGCTGTGTAAGTGCAGAAACTCTACACCTGTGTTTGTGACCACACTGCTCCTGGGAGCCAGAGACTGCAGATTCAGGGGCTCATGTCACAAAAGCTTTAGAAGCCAACTCTCTTGCTATTTGGAACTAGACTACATCCTCCTCAAAAGAACTATTGAGAGTGAACCACTAACAAGCCTGGGTCTTGTTCCTTTGTACCTCTGTCAATATCCGCCCCCACCCGTCTCTTCTACTCCTGGCCTTTGCTCCTCTGTCTCCTATTCTTCTCTCATCCACCAGAGTTTCCACTGTGCCATCCAGAGTATTTCTTCCATAAGCCTTTCAAGGTGTTATGCTCATTTCCTTAAAGTAGCTGACTGTCTAAATCTGGATATCTACTGAGGACACCGCTCCTTGGAACTTTAGCTTTATATTCTCTCAAACCGACACCTGCTTCAGAGTTTGCAGGTGTAGAGGTGTCCTTCCTGTTGATTATCACCCCTTCCATACAACTACTCACTCACATTCTTGTTAAAATTGCTTCTTGAGGCCCATGTCCTTTGTCAATCCCACCTCCATCTCTCCTTGTTTCCATCTTACTAACCTCCTTGTTACTTCCGTTATTCATCAAGAACTTCGGAATCTGCATAACTTACCCCGAACCCTGACTTAATTCTTGACCTAACAATCAATAACCTTTTCCCCTATTCTATCTCAAGGATCTATTCCCGTAGAGATCACAACCTCTGTCATAACCTGTAACTGATCTAATTTTAAAATTATCGACTTAACCTTCCACTTTGCTGCCATAACATCCTACTATCCAATCTTCTTTTCCAACTTCCACTAGAAACATTCTTCAAATTCACTGATATCTCAGTATTGTATTGAGATATTGTATTGTATTGAGATCCCTCAATATTTTATTGTATTGAGATCCCTCTTTTTCCCCCCCAAATTAACATCCTTTCCACAATTTCTCCTAAATTGTTAAGTTTTCCTGACACTTCTTTTCAATTACAGTCTTGCCAATGTCAAACTACCTTGACCCTCTTGTGTTTCCTTTGCCCCTTTCTTGAACTGGGTAGGAATCCAAACATATGTTTTATCCATGCTTACATATGAGCAGCCAAGAATGTCAGACAGGAGGTCAGATTGATCCCTCTACAAATTCATTATCAATAACCTCTAGTGAATTCCCATTAATGCTTGGAAATCCTTCTCTGTAACTCTGTCCAACTTGTATTCCAACTCTCTGCCATCCTTAACTTCCTGCTACCTTATCCACATAATAAGATGGGATGAAGTGCTAATAGACCACTTCCAATTTTTATGAATTTATCAACCACTGCTTACCCATTCTCAGTTCAAAGGAATCACCTCCTCAAGTGTTTGACTAGAAGGTTTCTGCCTTGCAGCCCCTCTGTCCTGAACGAATATAGAAAGACAGAAAGGAACATTCTTGAGGGAAGTCCTCTTTGTGAGGGAGAGGAGAAGAGACGGGGATGTCTCTGATTTATTCTCCTTTCTAAAGTGGAATGGAACTGGATTGCTGCAAAAATGTCTCATGAAGTTGATGGCTGCCTGTAATAATAAGGTAATTGCCATCCAGTTAATAGTTGTTGCGCTGCAAGGCCTACTGACCTGAGTTGTATTATTAAAGTGAAGAGATGAGCACTAGAAAGAAATGGGATGGTGTATAACCACAGAAGGAGATCCATACCATTCCCTGAGTTCCAACAGTCCCGTAGACTTATGCATGATGTATCTAACAGTGTTTGTGGGCCATGAACTTGTGGGAGTGGATAAGGTTGTGGGTTTGAGGATTACTGAGGACTTCATCAGACTGGAGCAGAGAGTCTAGAGCATCTGAATAAAGTGATGACTTCACACCAGCTGAGGATCAGCTGGACGATAAGCTAGATGACTCGCTTAGACCCAGAACTTAGAGTGTAACCAACACTCTTTGGGCAGAGATTGTCCTTTTCTTTTTTTTCCCAACTTTATTGAGATATGATTGACATATAACATTCTGTATGTTTAAGGTATACAATGTGTTGATTTGATACATTTATATATTGCAAAATGATTACCACCACAGTTTTAGCTAACACCTCCAACTAATCACAATAATTAGAGCAGATATGAATTAATACAGACCAGAAAAATGATAGAAGAAATCATTGAAAATAAGCACTATTTTTTGAAAAGATGAACAAAATTGACAAAACTTTAGCTAGAGTAATTAAGGAAAAAACAGAGAAGACTCAAATAAATAAAATCAGAAATGAAAGAGGAGACATTACAAGTGATACCAAAAAAATACAAAGGACCATGAAATACTACTGTGAATAATTAAATGCCCGCAAACTGGATAACCTAGAAGAAATAGATAAATTCTTAAAAACATACAACCTACCAAGAGTGAATCATGAAACAGAAATTCTGAACAGACAGAGAATAAGTAAGGAAATTGAATCAGTAATCAAAGATCTTCCAACAAAGAAAAGCCCAGGGCCAGATGGGTCACTGGTGAATTCTACCAAAAATTTAAAGTATTAATACCAAATTTTCTCTTCCAAAAATTTGAGGAGGAGGGAACACTCCCAAACTCATTTCATGAGGCTAGAATTACCCTGATACCAAAGCCAGATAAGGACACTACAGGAAAACAAAACTACAGACCAATATAACTAATGAATATAAACGCAAAAATTCCCAGCAAAACGCTAGCAAACTGAATTCAACAGTACATTTAAAGCTTCATGCACCTTGATCAAGTAGGATTTATTCCTGGAATGTAAGAATGGTTTAACATATGCAAATCAATAAATGTGATATACCACATTAATAGAATAAAAGATAAAATGATATGATCACCTCAATAGATGCAGAAAAATCACTTGAAAAAATACAACATCCTTTCATGATAAAAGAATAATTTAACAAATTGGGTGTAAAAGGAACATATCTCAACATAATAAAGGCCATATATGACAAACCCACATCTAACATCACACTCAAGGGTGAAAGGTTGAAAGTTTTCCTTTAAGTTCAGAACAAGACAAGTAAGCTTATTGTCACCACTCAAATTCAACATAGTACTGGAAGTCCTAGCCAGAGCAATTAGGCAAGAAAGAGAAATAAAAGATATCCAAATCAGAAAGGAAGAAGTAAGATTGCCTTTGCTTGCAGATGGTGTTTTCTTATAAATAAAAATTCTAAAGACTCCACCAAAAACATGTTAGAACTAATAAATGATTTATTAAAGTTACAAGACACAAAATTAACATACAGAAATCAGCTGTGCTTCTGTACGCTAACAACAAGATACCTGAAAAAAAAATTCCATTCACAATAGCATCAGGAACAATAAAACAATAAAATACTTAGGAATAAATTTAACCAGGGAGGTGAAACATCTGTACACTGAAAACCACAGACTGTAATGAAGGAAACTGAAGAAGACACAAACTAATAGATATCCCATGTTCATGATTGAAAGAGTTAATATTGTTAAAATGTCCATACTGCTCAAAGCCATTTATAGATTCAGCCATCCCCATCAAAATTCCACGTCATTGTTCACAGAAATAGAAAAAAAATCCAAAAATTTTTATGGAATCACAAAAGAGCCTCAATAGCCAAAGCAATCCTGAGAAAGAAGAAGAAGGCTGGAGCATCACACTTCCTGACTTCAAACTCTACTACAAAGCTATAGTAATCAAAAGAACATGGCTAATAATAGTCATATAGACCAATGGAGCAGAATGGAACAGAATCAAAAGCCCAGAAATCAACCCTTGCATATACAGCCAAGTAATATGTGACAAGGGAGCCAAGAATACACAATGGGGAAAGGATAGTTTCTTTAATAACTGGTGTTGGGAAAACTGGATAACTACATGCAGAAGAATGACAGTAGACCCCTATCTTACACCACTCAAAAAAATTATCTTGAAATGGATTAAAGACTAAAACATAAGAACTGACACAGTAAACCTTCTGAAAGAAAACACAGTGGAAAATCTCCTTGACCTTGGTTTTGGCAACAATTTTGGGGGGTAAGACACAAAAAGCACAAGTAAAAAAAGCAAAATTAGTAGGTGGGACTACATTAAACTAAAAAGCTTTGGGAAAAGAAACACTCAACAAAATAAAAAGGCAACCTATGGAATGGGAGAAAATATTTGCAAACCATATATCTGATAAGGAGTTAACATCCAAAATATATAAAGAACTCATACAACTCAACAGCAAAACTCAAACAATCTGATTAAAAAATGGGCAGAGTAACTGGAATAGACGTTATTCCAAAGAAGACATACAAATAACCAACACATACATGAAAAGCTACTGGACATCACCAATCATCAGGGAAATCCAAATCAAAACCATAGTGACACATCACCTGTTAGAATGGCTATCATCAAAAAGACAAGAGATAACAGGTATTGGTGAGGTTCTGGATAAAAGGGCATTGTGTACTGTTGTGGGAATGTAAATTAGCACAGCCACTATTGAAAAT
Source organism: Eubalaena glacialis (assembly GCF_028564815.1). Taxonomy (NCBI): domain Eukaryota; kingdom Metazoa; phylum Chordata; class Mammalia; order Artiodactyla; family Balaenidae; genus Eubalaena; species Eubalaena glacialis. Next base: position 2,818,970 of record NC_083725.1, read on the forward strand.
GGTATGCAGGTTCCTCAAATAATTAAAAATATAACTACCATATGATCCATCAATCTCATTCCTGGGTATATATTCAAAGCAAATGAAAACAGAATCTCAAAGAGATACCTGTACTCCCATGTTCATTGGAGCATTATTCACATTATTTGCATTAGAGCCATGATATAGAAGCAACCTAAGCACCTGTCATAAGAAGATGTGGTATATAAATGCAATGGGATTTTTTTTTTTTTAGTTCTGAGAAAGAGGAAAATCCTGTCTTTTGTGGCAGGATGGATGGACCTTGACGACACTTTGCCAAGTGAGATAAGTCAGAGAAAGACAAGTACTGTAAGTGCTGTATGATGTCGCTTATATGTGGAATATAAAAAAGCCAAAATCATAAAACCAGAGAGTAGAATGGTGTTTACCAGGGACTGGGAGATGGAGGGAATGTGGATATATTGTTCAAAAGTACAAAATTCTAGTTATAAGATCAACAAGTTCTGTGGATCTAATGTACAACATGGTGATTACAGTTAATAATATTGTGTTATCTACTTGAAAGTTGCTTTTCTATTGTTTTTCTAATTCATATCTGCTCTAATCTTTGTTATTTCATCTTTGTTATTTCCTTCCTTCTAATAAGTTTGGGCTAAGTTTGTTCTTTTTCTTCAGGTGTAAAGTTAGGTTGTTTATTTCAGATTTTTCTTTTTTCTTAATGTAGGCATTTAATGATATATACCCTTGCAGGACATTTGGTCCTGTCCAAGATGTCCATAAGACATTTAAACCATAAGACACTTGGTCCATGCCAAAAGGTCCATGAGCATATTTGGTCCATGCCAAATGGTTTTGGACAGGACCAAATATTGAGAGCCTTACGGCATGAACCAAATGTCTCCACGGACATTTTGGACAGGACCAAATGACCAAGAATCATTGGTTATTTTTGGTGTGGACCAAATGTCATATGGACATTTTGGACAAGACCAAATATCAAGGACCTTTTGGCATGAACCAGAAGTCTGTTAACCCTACAAATTTTCCTTTTAGAACCTTTTTTGCAGCCTCCCATGGGTTTTGGTTTGTTGTGTTTCCATTTTCATTTGTTTTAAGATATGATTTTATTTCTTCTTTGGCCCATTGGTTGATCAGGAGTGTGTTGTGTACTTTCCACCTATTTGTGAATATTTTAGCTTTCTTCCTGTTACTGATTTCTCGTTTCATGTCATTGTGCTTGGAAAAGATACTTGGTATGATTTCAATCTTCTTAAATTTTCTAAGACTTGTTTTGTGAACTATCATAAGATCTATCTTGGAGCATGTTCCATGTGCACTTGAGAAGAATGTGTTTTCTGCTGCTGCTAGATGGAATGTTCTCTATATGCTTCTTAGGTCCATTTGGCCTAAAATATGATTCACGTCCAAAGTTTCCTTTTATTTTTTTTCTGTCTAGATGATCTACCCATTGTTGAAAATGGGCTACTAAACTTCCCTAGTATTATTGTATTGTTGTCTATTTTCCCTTCAGATATGCTAGCATTTGCTTAGTATATGTAGGTGCTAAAATGTTGGATGCATATTTATTTATGATTATTATATCTTCTTCAGGAATTGACTCCTTTATCATTATATAATGATCTTCTTTTTCTCGTTTTATCATTTTGGGCATAAAGTCTATTTTTTCTGTTACAAGTATAGCTACCATTGTTCTCTTTTCATTTCCATTTTCATGGAATATCTTTCTCCATTCCTTCACTTTGAACCTCTGTGTGTCCTTAAAATTTACATGAATCAGGGACTTTCCTTTTCCATTTGCTTCCTTACTTGCATGAGTATCATTTATCCACAGAAGGCAGGTGGGTTTAAGCAGTGAGTGAGAAGACCGTACCACAGCCCCATCTACATTTCAAGCCATTCAAATAAAAATCTGAGTCCTTGTGGGGAAGCAGATTTGAATAAAATATGAAATTACAATATTAAACCAGGCTGGTTGTTTTAAACATTTAATCAATTGAATAGTTATGGAATTAAACAGATGTTATTAAGAATCCCTACTGGCCATGGGGAAAGGGGATTCTATTTTTCATAAAGGTTGACAGAAGTTATTAGAAAAGCATTCTGTGTTTATACTCAAACTGTGTACGTCCAGTATCACACCTATATTGGAATTCATTCTCTCTTCCTCCTATCACTAGAATATAGGAGTTATTACTCCTCCTAGCTAAACTCTCTCTCTCTCAATATTTCACTTGGGTCTTATCCCCCCCAGCCTTCTCCAGAACCTGATCATGCTGATTTTCCTTTTATTCTTCTGTATAGGTGGTTGTTTCCTATATCTACATTTAAACAAGCTCAATCTATCTTCAGAATCTTTCCCTTGACTCCTTATCTCTCTCCACCCATAGCCCCATTTTTCTTCTTACTTTCACAGTCAAACTTATTCTCAAAATAATTGTATATATTGTATTATTTCCTCTTCTCCCTATTACTCCTCATCCTACTGCTGTACCTACTGTCTTATGGCACCATGCTAAGGCTTCAAGACTTTCATGTTATGAATCCAATGCCCCCTCTTCTGCCCCCATCACACTCCCTCAATCACCAACACTGTACATTGTTAACCACTTCCCCTTTGTGAACTAATTTCTTCCTTGGCTTCTTTGGCTATTTTTCTCCTGTCTCTCTAGCCACTTATCTTCTGCAGGCTTATACCTCTCTCACCGGTCATTAGAGTTGGAGTGAATCAAAGCATACATCCAGGCCTTCTTCACTGTATACTACCTTCTCCCTAAGACACTCCATTCATAGGCAGAGTTTAATTTAGGAGTTAACATATATGACAATCATCCCCAAATCTATATCTCTAGCCCAGATCTTTTTTCTGAGCTCCAAGATATTCCAGCATCATACACAACATTTCCTCTAGGATATTTCAAAGGTATCAGTGCTTCCGACTCTATACATCCAAGACTAAATTCAAAATTTTCCCTGGTAAATCTTGTCCTGAGTCCCTAAATAACACCATCTTTCATTCAGTTCTCATCCTTGACCCTATCTCCTTTTTACCACCCAAATCCATCACTTGGTCTATTGACTTTATCTTTTAAACATCTCCCTAATCTGTTAATTTATTTCCACTTCTATTTTCTCCATCCTGGTATACCCTAGTCCATCTTTTCTCACCCAGATGACCGCAATAATCTCCAAGATATTTGTCCACACCCAACTTCTCCATAATGAATCCTACAGTGAAGAGGCAGGGATACCTTTTAAAAATGCAAATCTGACTACAGCATCCTCTGCTCAAAAATCTTAGGATAAAGAACCTACTTCCTAACATGCCCTATCAGTCCTCAAAGAAGTCAAAGTCATAAGGCGGCAGCCTCACTCCCAGCCTCATTCCGTCATGTTGTGGTTTGAATCATGTCCCTTTTCCAACAACGTCATATGCTGAAGTCCTCACCCCCAATACCTTGGAATGTGTCCTCATTTGGAAATAGGGTCATGGCAGATGTGATTAGTTAAGTTAGGATGAGGTCATGCTAGAGTAGGGTGGACCCCTAATCCAATTTGATTGATGTCATAAAAAGGGAAGATTTAGACACAGACATATCCACAGGGAGAATGTCACCTGAAGATAAAGGCAGAGATCATCATGATGCTTCTACAACGAAGGGACACCAAAGATGGCCAGAAAACCACCAGAAACTAGAAGAGAGACATCTCTCTCAGAGCCCTTAGAAGGAGCCGATCCTGCTGACATGTGATCTCAGACTTCTAGCTTCCAGAAGTGAGAGACAATAAATTTCTGTTGTTCTAGGGACTTCCCTGGTGGTCCAGTGGTTAAGACTCTGTCTTCCAATGCAGTGGGTAAGGGTTTGATCCCTGGTCGGGGAGCTAAGATCCCACATGCCTCAGGGCCAAAAAAACCAAAACATAAAACAGAAGCAATATTGTAAGTAATTCAATAAATAGTTTTTAAAAAATGGTCCACATCAAAAAAAAATCTTAGAACACAATTTCTGTTGTCCTAAACCACCCAGTTTGTAGTCCTTTATTACAGCATCCCTAGTAAATGAATACACATACCACATTCCTCCTTGGTCTGTGAGAGACCGTCACACTGGCCTCCCTTCTCTGCCTGCAACTTGCGTTCCACCCACAACAGAACTTTGCAGGTGCCCTTCCTTCCGTCTGGAAATGCAAACTCCTCTCTCTCTTTCGCTTTAACTCTGACTGTTCTCCAGTTCCATGACCAGCTGAGGAAAAGCATTCCTGAGGAAGACCAGCCTAACGAAGGTTCATTTTTCATTTGACTTGTTTCAGTTTATAATTGTGTAGCATTCATGTCATTCTTTGACGAGTGTAATATCTGTCACAGCGTAGGCAAGCAAAAAAATCATTTGAATGAATAAATGAACACTTACATAAATACATATTCTGGGCTGAGTGAAATGCGAGTCTAGGCAAAATTAATTGCTCCCTCATCTGTGCTCCCCTGGTGATTTCTGCTATCCACAATGACAGAACTCGCCACATTACCTTCTGTGCATGTATCACGTCACACGGTGTCACCCCTTTGAGAATAGGGGCCGTGACTTCCTTGAGCCTTAAGGTCCCAAACCTGGTGCTAATCTGGAACCTAGTGGGCACCCATCAAATATGTGTGGAAGTGAATCGTGTAGAAATTGTAGGGCACGAGGGACTGCACTATGCAGATATGTAAGGGATAATTATTACCAAATGACTTGAATTCGTTTTCCCTGCACGGAGCAGGGCTTAAATGTGCTGCTCCTGGTAAGTAAAGTTATGCTAAGTTCCTCCATCCAGCCTCCAGCTTCTGTGGAAGGAAATTAAATGTCTCTTCTTCACATTCATTTATAACTCACTCCTCAGCGGATGTGCCCACAGTGCCTTCTGAGAATTCTTTTCAATTCTCTCCATCCTCTTATCCTCCCTCCTCCCTTCGATGTTTGTAACCCAGGGGAAAACAAAGCACTTAAATGCAACTAACACTGTAATCATACACAGCCTTAAGCGGCACAGAGAACAAACAGAAATGGGAAAGTCTTCCACTTACTCTCACATCTTCCCAACTTACACTCTTGTATTTGGACACTTTAAATATAAATCCAGGCCAAAGTAACAGCCTTCTACCTTTGGGATTAGCCGTGGAAATCCATTTAGCTCCAGTTGAAACAATATAACTGCAATTACTTCTCTAACTCAAAGTTGTTTGTTTTTTATTTTAAGCAGTGTACGTCAGGGCCATTTGAAGAAGATATAGAAATCTTATAAATATAGCAATATGATAGGAAAATGCTCTTTTCAATTAAGCAATGATAACATTAATAATAAGGTATATTTTTGTATTTTTTTGTATCCAAGTTTCCCAAGGTGCTTTTAAAGACTGTATTCTAGTACGTTAAGGTCAAGCAAGAAGTATTATGTACAGTCAACAGAGAATGAAAACCAGACGCTTGCTGATAGCGCTCTGGTCACGGGTCATCCAGGTGGTTCATAGCACATTCCTTCATTCAACCGACATGTCATATGCATCTCCTGTGGGCCAGATGAGCTAAATCTGTTTATAATGTAGTTTCTCCCGTTTCTAATTTCATACTCAACTAGTGCCTTGGCCATTTAATCTTCCTCTGAAGGACAAAATCAAAAGATTTGGATGAATTCAAAGAAGTGAGTGACTGCAGGGTGAGATTGTGTTTGGACTCTGCTCTGCTTCCAGGGGCCAAGTTTTCTCTTATCCAACACTGGAGAAGAAAATAACCCTCTAAGGGTCAATGAGGATTTTGCACGGTCTAGAGATGCCCTGTGAGTATCACTGCTAGTGCAACTTATCTCCCAAATAATATATTTTCTTCCCCATTCCTGACACTGACTTTGATGTGTCTCTATGAACGCCAGACTCCTATTGGATTAAAGATCCAGCTCCCTAGTCTCCTAACTTTCAGCATTGAAAACAAGAAAATTTCTGCTCTCTGCCCAAATGGATGTTGCCTTGTAGTCTGTTCGCAGAGACAAGGTATTTTCTTGTGTATTTGGCTTTCCTTTTAGACCTGCCTCTTTTGAGAAGCATATCAGTCCTTGAACATTGAAAACCCACCTCCGCCCCACTTCACTTTTCATAATTTCCCCTTTACCATCTGCCTTATACTATGGAACGAGATACCATAAACCCAGTGGAGAGGTAACGAGCCCTTCACTCAAATATAGGAACGCATATGAACTCCACACCAAAATACACATTACGTTGACACTGGGAGAAACGATTCATCGGAGTTTCCAGCTTTCCTTTTGTTTATCAGATACTCATTCAAGACACTGAAACCGGCTGTTATGAGGGGCTGATATTTGCTTTACAAAAGAAGAGAAGCTCCCTCTGTACACATATTCTTATTCTTCCCACTGATTTGAGCGTTAATAGTATTTGACAGGTTGGTAATTTGTTTTTTTAAAAAACCATAATTCATTTAGTGCCATTCTGCTTTATTATTGTACGTTTTACACAGTGGTGCACAGAAAACATTGTTGTTTTTAACAGTTCCATTCCTTTCAGTAATCATTCATACAAGGGGGTCACATGAGAGTCTTGGGGGGCACGATGGGTGAATTGTGGCAGTGCCAGAAGGCCAAGAGAACCAGGAAGAAAACACCAGGAGAAAGAGCAGGAGGGGCTGGAGACAGAAACAAAGACGAGGGATCATTAAAGGGGTGACAACTGCGCGAGAAAACAATGAGGATCGTGGAGCGGAAAACAACACAAAAATGCCATAGCTGTGCCCCCGAGAGCAGGCAGTGGATTCTGAGCCCGCGCTCTCTACCCCCTCCAGAGGGATCTCAGCTGTGTCTTGACGTTACTGAGTTTTTACTGAGAGAGGAAGGAAACAGCTCCTCCACCTCCCCAAAGGACAGTTAGGAAAAGGTGAGGAAGAAGGTCAACACAAGCCTCCGCGCACAAATCTGAGACTTTGTCCACGCAGAAACTGGCTCTACCAGTCTCCTTGGGGCAGGTCTGGAAAGGTCTCTGAGGAGTGGCTCCTCCCGAAACTGCCAGGGCTCAGTCCAGGAAGCCAGAATCCCCAGGAACTGGAGTCTCAAGGAAGGGAGGTGGCGGGGGGAGCCCATTCCCCACCCCCCGTGCCGCGGGGCACTCAGGCCACTCCAAGCCAGACACACGCTTAAAGCCACGCCTGCCACTTCCTGGGTGACCACCGAGTGCCAAGCATGGCGCTTTGGTGAGGTCAGCATTTTACAGATAAGGCAACAGAACCTGACAAGTTAAGTATTGGTTTGCAATCACAAAATTAATGAGGGTGAGCACCCAAACTCAAGACAGATTCTTACGGCAAAACCCAGGATTTTGCCAGTGTGCCCACCTGACTTGCTGAAGTTTCCAGGGAAACAGAGGAGAGAGTGCCGATCGGCTCGAAGGTCCGGGTAATTGGGCAGAGAGTCTCTCACAGGCCGGGGACACCCTGCCTGGGCCACCAGAAAGAGTATGTCTGTGACTATGGATCCTTCCTGTTGATGGCTTAGGACTGAGATTGGTCACCAAGGAGAACGGGAGGAAGGGTTGCGTCTCCAGTTCCATTAGGAGGATGGTGATGCTTCTGTCCAACTAAAATACACCGGACGGTGGGAGAGCAAGAAGGAGGGCTTTGCGGGGTGAGTGGTTTTCCCTCCCCGGTGCTACTGTCCGCCCAGCCAAGCAGGGGCACAAAGCGTTTCTCTGCACTCACATGTGAGATAGGACTAATAATCCCTACGTTTCATTTCCTTACACTTTTAGGAGAAAATCCCTCTCGAGGCACCTAAGCGTTACCCACTGAAGGAGCAGCTCTTACAACTCGGCAATCCCACGTCCGGGCTTGTGCCTAAGGAAGGGCTTGGTCAGAGCCCAGGAGATGTGACCCCAGACACCATGGCAGCAACCTGTGCGACAGCGAAATGTGAGGAAGCAGCTAAACTGCTTCCAACAAAGGAACAGGTGAGTGCATCGCTGTGATGTATCATGTGACAAAGTGTAGTGCTCGCTGGGAAAAATGAAGGAACTTCAGCTCATGTATCAAATAGAAGAATGTCACATGTAGAACTTTCAGATGGTTGAATACACATGCTATGATAACATCTGTGTGCATTTAAAAACACACCAACAGTATTTTACATTGTTTAGTGACACGCACGCGTGGTAGAAATATCAGTGAAGGCCTGGGAATGACAAGTATGAAATTTGGAATAGTGTGGAATCCTCTGGGGAGGCAGAGAGGCGGAGACGGTCAGAGGATGGTCCTCAGGAGACCTCACCTGTACAGGTGACATATTTTTTGTTAATCTGGGTAGTAGATACACTTATGCTCATTTTCCCTCTTTCTATTTTGTATGTTTAAAAGCTTTCATAGTAAATATTTTAAATTGAAAAATATATAAAAACAAGCAGAGAAAGTCCTAAACACCAATGGGCAACAATCATTGGGATGGGTAATTCCACTCCCCAGAGGCTAAGAGCAGGCCCAGGGTCCAGGTGGGGGGAAAGCTTCTCCCTAGACCGCCGTGCTGGTTGGGTGGTGGGAGACGGTCCAGAACCAGATAGAGATGTGATGGGGGAGGAAGAGGGGGTGGAAGAGGGAAGACAGGGAACTGGGATCCATCGGGTGAGTGAGAGGAGGGGCCCTTGTTAATCCTGCCAGGCTGTTGTGGTTGAAAGGACCCACTTTGCTCCCAAGCAGCCGCTCATGTTATTATTTCTCTCAGCGGGTTTCAAGCTGCCTGCAATTCTCTGTTAGTTAATAAGAAAAGTGAGAGATGCAACAACTGCTTTTGCTTGGCTGGCTTGTAAAGGCTTTGTCACTCAAAAATGGAACAAAGGCCCTAATAACACCCTGTGCCATAAAGGCAAGTGTCAGGGAACAGACCAAAATCAATTACCTGGGAGAGACTCAGAGACAGGAGACTCAGACCGCACACGGCAGCATCCCCCCCACATAATCCCATTAACAGGGGGCTGCCGCTCTCATGGGAGGGCAGAACCACACAGGAAAATGATAATTAAAAGTAAATAATGGGAAATGAGCCCCTGGTGCCCCTGTCAGGGCCCTGAGCATGAGCGTGGTCCCAGCAGACAGTGGCAGGCCTCCCACGTGGCTCCCGAGTAAGGAGGCTTGGGAAGCGGGAAGCCTCCAGCGGCTTGCCAGCCAATCCTGCTTGTGAGTGACATTTAGGGACCTGGCGAGGGATTGCAAAGTCCTGTGGTGTGCTGGGAGCCTAGCAGAAGCTTCCTGACATGGGACGTGGACTGCTTTGGAGATTTTCTACGTGCATGTCTCTTGCTAAACTAATATTTAAGGAAATATGTGACATGAAGTGAATGAATGAATGAACACAGCAGTAGAATGCGTGGGTGAATGGTCCACTTGAGTTTCCCTAAAAGCAACACATAAGAATCACCTAGGACTTGTAAAAATTCAGTAGCCCAGATCTGACCCAAATCAAGTAAGTTAACATTTTTGAGGGGATGGGACCCAGTCCTCAGTGGTTTGACGTGCTCCTCCTGGTGACTCTGCACGGCCAAAGCTGAGAACCTTTGGACCAAATGGTCCCTTACAGTGTCCTTCAGCTGGATGTATAGGTTTTTATCATGAACTTATGCAGTAGAGAGAGTAGCCAGAAGACAGTTAGGATGAGTGCGATCTGATCTCACCTCCACCAGTAACTAGCTTTGTGACTTTTGGCAAGTGACCTAAACTCTCCAAATCTCAGTGTCTTCATCCATTAAAAAAGGTGGGATCTGATTACTAGATCCCTTTGGGTTTGACAGCTCTCTGACCTTGAAGCTCCATAACCCAGAACGCATGTAGAACCGCCAGCACAAATATTTACTGGGTGCCTTTTCTGTGTTCTAAATCTCTGAGGGGAGATCAAAGACGTTACCTAACAAGGGGCAGAGAGAGGACCCTATACATCCTGCTTTACTCTGCATAGATGCTGGGTAGAAAGATAGACAGACAGACAATTGGTAAGTGTAGATAAGCAATATAGACAAGTGCTAGAGCATTTGACACTATGATCATTTCCCTCCAGTATCTCTGATTACTGACAATGCCTGACACAGAAGGGATTCCATAACTATCGGTTGAATGACTGACTGAATGAGATAATGAATGAATGGTGCCTCTCATGGGTGGATCAAAGTGTGGTTTGTCTTTGGAAATTGAGTATTTCTGTCTCACTAGGTATTAAATAATCACCTTCCCCACACATTTCCAAGAGGCAAACGGCTGCACTGAATTGTGCTTGATGGTTTCTAATATCCCAACCCAGCTACACAAGTCCATGGATTCCATCAATATACAAATGTATGGCTTTGGAGCCAAGAGGGATAAGGCTTCTCCTCCAGGAAGGATGCATTTGCGCCCAGTGAGATTTTAGTCTTTGTCACTAGGTAGAGATCTTTATAACTCCTTGAAAAATGGTCTTCCCTTTTATTTAAATGTGCTTTATCCATTTACTAATGTCAGTAGGAGAGTCTGGGTTGAAATCAGGCAGGCCTGGGATACCGGCAGGATAGTAGAAAGCCATTTTAAATTAATTCTCTGGAAATCATCGTGAAGGATGCACTGCAGCGTGAAGGTGGGTTCGGGAGCGAGGAGGGAGATTTCACGTCATCGTCCCTCTCAGACTCCTTCAGCTGATGACTGCTGGGTGCAAAAACCTGCTAATGTGTGGGACGGTCAACAGCCCCCGCGGCCCTCCCTGAGCCTGTCACTTTCAGTGGTGCAATATCTCTTTGGAAGGAAGTAGTCAGCTGGATTCTCTCTTATTTGCAAAGACAGTAAGTGGTACAATTCAAACCCAGCAATAGCAGCTGGCACCAGTTCCATCTACTTCTCAGCCCCTGGGAGGTTAGAAAAGGATCCAGAAGTCACTCAGTATAAACCAGTGACGTAAAGGGGCAGTGGTGAGTCTCAGGTCAGTGTTCGCACTGGTGATGATTCATTGGAATGGTGTGGCCAAGGCCCTGGTGCTGCACAATAGGTTAACCCAGAAAAGTAGGGCCAGAGGGAAGGGAGGAAGGAGGGCTAGGCAGACCATCAGCAAGGAAGCTCAGCACCTGCTTCCAGGACAGCCTTTGAAGGGACCCAAGTGCACGTAAAACACGAGGATTCCCAGGGCATTTGCATTGGCCTCTGCTTCTTTATGTCATTGGTCGAGAGATGACAGAGCAGTGGCAGATTTGAGGCTGGCACATCTGCCGGGAGAGCTGCTACTGAGACGTCCAGTGAGAGACCGGGCTAGTTTGAGGTCAGGCTGAGGCCAGGTTCCTATTCCTACTAATAGAAAAGACTGAGAGAAGCAGTTTTAGGGTCAGCTGTGTTTTGTTAAAATCAGCACCAGCCATTAAATTCTCACTCTCCCTAAATCCCTAAAGATGATTTTATTTTTTAAGCAGATCTGTTCTATGTGAAATAATTCTTGGTCTTAAATGTCGCATATACACTGAGGCTGTAATACTTGGGGTGCAGTAGTAATGAATCAGATACATTATTAATACACAAGTACAATGACACACTGGGGTCTTTCAGGGAAATTCATGCAGGTATGCAGAGTGCTTAGAACAGACTGGATGTGAATGCAAAGAAAGCCTGAGAAATTCAGGGAGAGATACACCTTAACACGCTGAAATTAAAACCTCAAACAATAGACCCAGCTAAACCAAAATTAGGTGATGTGTCCTCATGTGCCCCTGGGTTTCCAAACGCCCACACAGCCTGCAGCCCAAGCAAGAAATATTTGGAAATAGATTCTGTGCCACAGTTAAAGATCTCAAGGAGGGTTAGGTGAAATATTTGGAAGTTTCAGACACTCTGAAACCCAGCCAGAGTCTGTGAAACTAGAGAGCCCATATTCAACATTTATCCAGTTAATGTTCATTGAATGCCTGCTATGATTTAGGCTGTGCTAATAACGGACCCTTGGCCTAGAGACCCAACTCTAAGTGTTCAGGATGCAAGGAGCTCGCGTGGGGCACGCATGCCCTGATCTCACTCTGCATAGAGCTCCTGTCAAAGACACAGCCCTGGAATGCCCTCCACCTCCAAAGCCTCTAATGTGGTCTGGCAAAAAGCAAGCCAGCTAATTCTAAGCCACCTCAGTCAATAGAGGGTTGTATGATTTGGGGGAAAGACTCCCAGACTCAGGTTCTTCACCTGTCCACGAGGACTTGGACTTTAAACTCCTTTTCCAGCTTTAATATCCAATGGAATTATTATTATTATTCCATTATTACTTCCCCATACAGAAGTCAATTGCTTTTGTCTTTAATCATATTAACAAAGCCTCTAAACACGCGGTATCCAAGAAGGGAAATACCCAAGATGTTGTAAAAATATCAACTCTCCCTTTTCAGGGCTTTTCAGAAGCAATCATGCTAAGTAATCTTGGGGGCAACTGGCTACTATTTGGGGAGTCCTGGGGGCTGAGGGACAGACACTGTACCCCCGGCTACACCACATGACACTGGTGAAAATAGCAGATGATTTGGGATCAATGCATCTGAGATGCACCCATGATGAGTGACGAGCCTTAGCTGTTTCCCTCCACGGATTCACTTGGTGTGATCCAGAATAAATCCTCTCTGCTTCTGTCTCCGGGTTTAGTCTTCATTGTTATACAATCCACAAATGTAGAATTTTCCAGCCACTAATGAGAGCACTTCACATCTAGAAATAGGAGAGCTTTCTGAATTGTAAGTAAAGGAGAAGAAAGAGCAGATAATTCAGTCGGGTTGTTAAAATGTTGAAATGGAAACGATTGCCTCTTTGCCAGATCTCTCTCCCCATTCCCAGCTCCTGGCTTCCCCAGTGCGCAGCCACCCACAGCCTGCAACTCAGGGCTCAGAGACTCTGCAGCCCAGCCCTGCCCACATGCCGGAATCTGCTCCCACCACCTGGAAGGAAGCAAGATTAAAGGCAGCTGCTTAATCCTCCTGCAAAGCTCCTTAAGCGTTTCTATCTATCGGGGTCAGCTCAGTCAGTGAGCGCTCACTCAACTTGCCCCTGGAAAATATCCCAATTTAGGCCCTTCTGCTGACTGTCGAGTTGAGAGAAATGAGAGGCTGGATCCCAATCAAGACAGGGTGGGGAGAGAGACAGGTGGTGGGAAGAATGCTCAGCCATCCCCTTGGGCAGAGAGGCGTTCCGGCTCCCACCCCTGGGGTGGTTTTGGTTTCAGCCCTGATTGGCTTTGTCTTCCCCCCTCAAAGGATTCAGAAAGTATTCTACCCATATATATGGAGCACCTACTGTGTTCCAGGAACTGGGCTAGCCCACTGCTGTGAGCAGGAGAGGTAATGCCTGTTCTCACCAAGCACAGTCCTGCAAGGGAGACAGCTGGTCGGATAGGCAGCTGCAACAGAGTGATGCGGTACGTGCCATGACGCAGGGTTTGGAAAGCCATGGATGCTCATAAACGGCCATGGAGCAGAGCATAGTTGGGTTGGAAAGCTTCCCAGAAGAAGTCATATTTAAGCTCTTAAATCAACAGATAAATTGTAGATAGAAAGTGCCAGCAAAGATAGGGGTGGGAAGGCAGGGGAGTAGCTACAAGTAACAAAGCCAGCATTGGGATAAAGGGTCATGGGGGTTAAGAAGATCCTTCTCAGCCAAGTACAGAGTCCAAGCTTGATCCCGTCCTGAGAGTGATAGAATGCCATGGAAGTATTTTCAAGTGGAAACCACCAAGATCGTATTGCGTTTTAACAGATGTTTGATTGCTGAGTAGAAAAAGGACTGGAGAAAAGGAGGAGGGCCATCCAAAGCCATCGCCTGCAGTGTGCTGGTACAGGAGGTGGCAGTGGAGGCACAGAGAGGTGGCTGGTTGTGAGAGACACAGCAGAGGTGGCATCGTCAGGCTCACCCGGCGACGGTCTGGAATGGATGGCTGGGGAAGAAGAAGGAATCAAGAGGAAAGTCCAGGTTTCTAGACTGGGCACCAGGGCGGGTGCAGCAACTCAGAACAAAGGGCAGCTGTGGAAACCACGCAGAGATGAAGACCAGTGCAGGGCACCGTGGAGGCACAGGGCACGGCAAGCAGCAAGAGCTCGGAGGGGTTTCAGTGGGGTGCCTCTCACTGCCCCATTCTGTCCTTTTTTATGACCACTTAGAATATTTGTTTATTTTATTTTTAAAAAAAATTTTATTAGAGTATAGTTGCTTTACAATGTTGCGTTAGTTTCTGCTGTACAGCAAAGTGAATCAGCTATATGTATACATATATCCCCTCTTTTTTGGATTTCCCTCCCATTTAGGTCACCACAGAGCACTGAGCAGAGTTCCCTGTGCTATACAGTGGGTTCTCATTAGTTATCTATTTTATACATAGCATCAATAGTGTATACGTGTCAATCCCAATCTCCCAGTTCATCCCACCTCCCCGCTTTCCCCCTTGGTGCCCATACGTTTGTTCTCTACATCTGTGTCTCTATTTCTGCTTTGTAAACAGGATCGTCTATACTAATTTTTTCAGATTCCACACATATGCATTAATATACGATATTTGTTTTTCTCTTTCTGACTTACTTCACTCTGTATGACCCCATTCTGTCTTTTGAATTTTGTTTTGTTTTCGTTTTTTTCACATTTTCTTTTCACTGGATTAAGAACAGGACATGTTTAGGAATGCCTGTTAGGATCCAAGCTATTGATGAAGCATTTTTAAAAAGCTGGGAGCAGAGAGGGGTGAAAATGCACTGCATGAAAGTGTCCCAGAGGCTTTGTTTTCACGTGACCACGTGGATGTGTGATAAGAACGTGTTTTTGTGGACTCACAATCTGGTCTCGCAGAAAATGAGCTGGGGGAGGCACCCAGAGGGAGGGAGGCTGAGGAGGGGTCCCAGGTGCAAACGTGCACAGCAGCCTTGTTAATGATGAGGAAGAGCAAGCCAACTGCACAATCAGGAAGTTTTCAGCTGAGGAGCAAAAAAAGGAAACACCAGGGAAAATAGCACAATAATTGGAGGAAAACCCAGGGGGCAAGCAGAGACTAGGGACCATGTGCGCCCACTTTGTGCTGGTGATTTATTACAATGCAGCCACCTTCTTCCTGAAGAGAGATGAGAGGGGGGCTGTATTAAGGCTTCTAAGAGGTACATTAGCTCCAGAAAGTTACTGTGTTGTGGTTCATTCAAAGTTTCATTAGGCGTTAAATGACAGATTATGGTAATGATGTTAACTATACATGGCTAACATTTATTTAACTCTTACTCTGTGCTTGACCCCAAGCTCGACACATTGCCTCTTTTAATATTCTATGAGCCCTATTACAAAGGAGAATGAAGGTTAGAAAGTTTAAGTGATTCATACAAGATCTCATGACGGTTAAGCGGCAAATTGGAACCCAGGTCTTTGTGATTCCAGAGGTTCTGGTCCTAACCACAACCTTACTGCCAATTGCATCACAGGAGTAATGTTGCAGCCAAGCCCTTAGAAGAATAAGAGATTATGGGTAAAGCTGAATAAACCTAATAATTATAGCATCATTTTAATTTTAGTAGTGAAATTCTATGAAACTCTGTGTGGATCAGCTATTTGCATCGAAACTCCCTTGCTCCCTCATCAGCAAACATTGCCTGTGGGAAACTCCAAAACATTCTTTAAGATAAAGCACAGATATCTCTTTTGCTGAGAATCCCAGATACCAGCAAAGGCCATAAATCCCTCTCCTCTCCATTCTTTACCCAGTCCACTCTTCACAGTAGCTCAGCCTAGGATGTGTCTTCCTCATTAGCTTATGAGAAGGACTCATCCTATTCATCTTTGTGTCTCTGTCACCTAGCAAAGTGCCTTGAACTTAGTAAATTCTCAATAAGTATGTTTTGAAGGAGTAAAAGAATGATGGGATGATAAAGCACAGATGCTAGTAACTAACGTATAAAATTAATTTGCTGCCACGATAACAATCATCTAGTTATTGAAGAAGTACATAAAACACATTAAACTGAATTGACAAATTTGTTTGGTAAATCCTTAGTTCTAAATATTACGTGCTTAATTACAAGCAATGAGCACCTCCAAAGGCATGGTTTTGATGATACATTTTATTATTGTCAACGTGTCTTTCTTACCACACAATTGGCAATCATATTCAGAATAAGACCCAGCTTATTAGAGGCAAATACATAAATAGGGCAAATCTGAAACATTCCTATGTACCAAGGGACCCTTTGTGTGTCCTTATCCACACCTTTTAAGCAGGCGTAGCCAGGCTCTTCAGGACAAGAATGGTTTCTTTAGCTTTATCTCTTTCTGTCCCTTCTCAAGTGTCTGTTTCTCTTGCATCACTGTAGATGCAGGTCCTTAAATCTGCTAAACGCTTTCTTGCTCTGGATACCCGGGCAGCATATTTTTCCTTGGTAAAATCCCCCTTCCCACTTTGCCTTGCTACCTTCAACCTTGGCTCAGATGCTGATTCCTCGGGGAAGTCCTCGCTATTTATCAGACAGCCACCCCTCTTCCTTGGTCCCATGGAGATACTCCTGTGTCCCCCCACAGTCCCCCCCTGACATTTCAGGGCAGCCTTTGTGAAGAGCTGTCCTGAGTTCTTGCCTCCTCTGTGTTCCACGTGCTAACCTCTGTCTCTTTCACTCCTGTGTCTCCAGGACCTAGCATGAGGCCCGGTGCGCGCTGGGTAGGGAGGAAAAGAGGGAGGGGTGGATAAATAGAGGAAGGGGAGGCTGACTCTAGTGCCATCCTGTCATTTTCTAATGTTGGGGACAAATACAAAGTGCTCCTCAGCCACCCAATTCAGGTCCGGAGTCTATCCTCATGGCTGAACATTTAGCTGGCATTGATCCAAACATCATTATTTGTTGAGAGGATAAGTCAATTTCCCCTACTCTCATATGTAATAAACATTAGCCCACACATGATAATGGCATCCTTATTAGAGGAGAAAGGAAGGGGAGAATAAGACAGAAGTGCACACACACACACACACACACACACACACACGCAGAGAGGGAGAGGGAGAAGAGAGAGACTGATTCTTTTCCTGGAATAGGGCAGAGAAAACCAGTAGAAGGCAAGAGTTTCGGGGAGGCAAATGGAGTTTTAAAGTCAAGGTACCCATATGATACCACGTATATGTGGAACCTAAAATATGACAGAAACAACTTGTCTACGAAACAGAAACAGACTCACAGACATAGAGAACAGACTTGTGGTTGCCAAGGGGGAGGGGGGTGTGGGGGACGGATGGGTTGGGAGTTTGGGATTAATTAGCACATGCAAACTATTATATGGAGAACGGATAAACAACTAGGCCCTACTGTATAGCACAGGGAACTACATTCAATATCCTGTGATAAACCATAATGGAAAAGAATATGAAAAAGAATGTGTATATATATGTATATATACATGTATAACTGAATCACTTTGCTGTAGGTAGGAATTAACACAACATTATAAATCAACTATACTTCAATAAAATAAATTAAAAAAAAGAAATTGGAAGTATCTCAAACATCACAACTATAGAGATAGTTCCATTTAATAAGTAATGTACCTATGTAATTGAAAAAAAAAAAAAAGTCAAGGTACCAGTCATTCATATTGTTACTCTATAAGCATCTTGAGATTGATAGGCTGGGGACAGATAAAAACCATGGAGTGTTTTTATTTTTTAACCATCTCCATACAACTGAATTTCATATCAGCATCACCATCTATTGCAATACTTGAACCGGGGACATTATGGTGACTTTATAGAAAACCTCATAAAATATGTAGATTATCTCAGGGCTGAAAGGTGAAAAATAATTATATCTTTAAAGTCCATTGCAAAGTCCAGATGCTTGCACAGCTGTATGTTAATATTCCAGTACTAGGACAAGAGTGGATCTTGCTATGTGCCTCTTATCTTCCCCTCACATACCAGGGATGTCAGTGCCATTGGCAATTTTACATGTAAATGAGCCTATCCATCACTCCTTACTCTGCAGCAACTCACTTCTAAGCCTGCCATAGAGTTACACCGTTAAATATCCCTGCTTTACAATATACATCATGGCATATTTGACATCAATCAGCTGTGTCAGCCTGCTCACTGTAAACCATAAACTTGCTCTGCATCCCTCTCTGCACGAGGTGATTAAACCTGCTTGGGGTAGCCTCCTGACTCCAGTGATAAATGGCAATTCATTTCCTCCTTGTTCTTCCTCCAAGTGTCCCCAGTCTCTGCCCCAAGCTCTTCATGCCTGCCTGTTGGAGGAGGTAGGGGCCAGGGGAAAGTGTGCACTGAGTGTGAATTTGTGCATTCGCGTTCAAATCCGGACTTGGACCATCATTGCTTGGCTCTGGGTTATAACTTTGTCATTTTAAAATGAGGAGGAGAGGCTGCATCCTTTGTCATGCTACAAGGACACAAGGGATGGGTATTCAGAGTTCTTCTAAAGACAGCTCTCCTGCCTGGAAGAGAAACACCAGGACAGCGATTCTCACCTCCTTGTGATGGATGCTGACCACATGCCCATCATCCCCCTGCAAAGAATGTGTAATTTCTGCCAGGTCATCTCTCACTACATCCAAGTCCTGTCCAAGAGATCATATCAGGAATAATGCGAGTGAAATGACGCTATTATAAATATAACCTAGAATGTGTTCTAACTGATGTTTGTAAGTAGTTCATTTGCAAACCAGGTCTTTATTAGGAGTAACACATTACGTGTAACGTGAAGGGAAGTTGCATCACACAGTACGGCTGATTGCAACACGCCAGGGTATCATGACACTCCAGCTGAAATCTGCTAGACTAGATGATGCTTTTTTTCCAGCAGGAAAAGCCATGAGGATTTAGTAACATGAAGAGATACTCCACTGAACTGACTAGGCAATTCATCTGATCATTCCAGAAGTCCTTTCGCCCTTCCTTCTGTTTAGTCTGAGATAACAGCTACTTCTTCTGCTTCCTGGCACACTGGCCAGGCCATCTGCTGACCAGTGGAAGCAGCCTCGATCATGTGTGCACTCCAGAATATCTCCTAGGCAATCAATCAGAAGGCTCTTCGGACTCAACAAAACACTCAGTGGTAAACATTCTTTATCCACATGTACCCCGCTTCAGCCACAGACCTAGCACCTACCCACCTACCACTCGCTCTGATTTCTGTCAGTCTGGCCACTCACTCATTCATCTCCTGAGTCCATAGTGGTTTGTCCAAACCAGGGAGGACAAACCCATCTGGAAGGAGCAGAGTGGAGAGCTGTGCTGTTGATTTCAGCCACAAATCCTATTCAATGTCACGACCCTTGCAGGATGCCCACAAAAAAAAAAAAGAACATTTTGAGGGAGGGTGGCAGGAGAGCGAAGAGAAATATAAGGGAACAGGACGGTGATGGGGAATGGGAGTGATTCTGTTTGGGGGATTCAGCTGGTCTCGTAAAGTAAAAGGAAGGGCTGGGCAGAGAACAGGAGGGAGGAGAGAAGCAGAAAGCAAAGGAGGGGCAGGAAGGGAACAAAGGAGAAAGTTAGCTTCTTGCTTTCATTCTTGGGGCATCCAGAGTAATGAACCGTCTTTCTAGAGAAGATGAATGGACAGCTGTAGAGATTATGAGTGAGGTTTTATTGCAGATCAATAAATCTGCTTCACACATCCCCATCTGGAGGGAGTTTTAATTTAGAGGAAAGAGTGATGAGCTCATAACGACAATAAATCAAAAAGTTGTGTATTCACGTATGCAGTAACCTTCTATCAAAACATACATCGGCATCAAGGCAGGGTTTGGTAACAAATCTGGTAGGTGATGTGTAAGGACGGCCACTGGAGGCCCATAGCTCACCTCCCCTGGGACACAGTCAGAGAAGCTGCTGCCTCGCTCGGCACCCCAGGCCCCCGTGATTCTCACGAGAACTGAGGGGAAGCCAAGGATTTATATCAGTGCCGTTAACAGGAGTCTCTGTTTGTTACCTGAGGACAGCTGCCTCAGATCAAAATCAGGAAGAGTTCTCCGCGAAGGAGAAAGGAGATTTCGCAGCAACAAAACTGAGATGGCAGCTGACAAAAAGCAGAACGACGCACATCTAGGAAATTCTGAGAGCCGTGTGCACACACAATTTAAGTGCTGGAGGAAACTCAGAAACCCTCCCTGTTGGTGCCAATGGATCATTTTGGTTTCTCCCCCTCTGTAGTCCCCTGTTCTGTACCAATACCCCTCTCCCACCACAAGATCATGACGATGGCTGGAGGCCTGGGAAGGCGTGGCCATGAACTAAAAACAGAGGATGCCCTGGGCAGGGGAGTGTGGGTGTGCAGAACAGCACCGCAGCTTGAAAATGTGAATCCAATCAGACACAGTATTAATCAGCTACAAGATATCCCAGGAAAGCGGGCGTGTGGGAAAGACACCACTCACTCGCTAACCAGCCGGTGTTGGTGTTGCCTAGTGACGTACTGACTATACTGTTCTCCCAGAGACTTTTATAGAAATCGGGGAAGGAACTGAAGAAGCGAAGCACTGAGTGTCCACCGTCAAATCGATCAGCGTCTGCAAGCATTTTATACATGTGGGATTGCGTATGTGTAGCCACCAAAGCAGACATATTCACTTACCATATATGCATCTACTAATGCCTTTGTTTTCTGGGACACGGATAGACATCTCTAGTCACAATAGCACTGCTAACCAGGTGCAATGAATCCCGTATTACTGATGAGAAAATTGAGATTCAAAGGGATCAAGAAGCCAGGATTCCAGTGCTGACCTGTCTGACTTCACTGGCTGGGCTTTTCTTCTATCCCACCAGCCTCTTGGGGTGTGTGTGTGTGTGTGTGTGTGTGTGTGTGTGTGTGTGTACACATGCATTCTTCTACAGACCTGACTCCCTT
The DNA here is from genome assembly GCF_028564815.1 of Eubalaena glacialis. Lineage (NCBI taxonomy): Eukaryota > Metazoa > Chordata > Mammalia > Artiodactyla > Balaenidae > Eubalaena > Eubalaena glacialis. Next base: position 2,839,851 of record NC_083725.1, read on the forward strand.
CCTCCTTCCCAATCTCGTTCCTAATGCACTCCTGCCGTGTGGGCTGCTTCACGGGGATAACTTAGTACAAGCCTTGCACGTGATGTTTCCCACCGGGACACCCTCCCTGATCTGACTCGCGCTTGGACACCCAGCTCATGACACAGCACCTTCACTGGACAACAGCAGCTCCACTCAACACAGCGAATTCTTCCTTGTTTTCTACCTTGTAAGTATCTCCATCAGAGCACTCTTTTCTCTTCATTGAATCCATCTTTTTACCGGTGTGATTTCTTTGTGTTCGCAGTTTACAGGGACTAGGGCTTCTTTACACTTATTTACATCTTGCTTAGCGGAGTGTGTGACCCAAATTAGGTCTTGCTGCTATGAGAACTCCAGTCCCAGAAGACTTATAACCGGCCTGCCAATCCCTGCCTATCATTAGGAATCTATGTGTTCTCCAGGTGCCCTCCCCACCGACTGCCTTCATCCTCCTTAAGCCGTCCACACGTATCTGCTCAGCAACACAGAAATGTCTGTGAGGTCAGCTCATGAATCCCATTCCAGAGATAAGTAAAGTGAGTCATAGAGAGACCATGGCTGAGCCCTCATGACCCAGCGAGTCAGCTGAATGGCCCAACATGACCCTGGACTTTTGAATGATTACAGCTTAGCCTTAGCTCCCTGATCTTCTAAATCAAATTCAAGGAATGATGCCTCCAAAGTGTTCACGTTCAGCTTAAAACTTCCCAAGCCCTCTGCTGAATACAGTGAAAGTGTCAGTCAGTTTTAGAAAAGATCGTGACATCGTGAATAATCTTCCACATATCAATACACAGTGCCTGAAGACACCAGTTACCATCGTTATGGAAATAACTCCTGTACAATCCTATCAGAAAGGTATAAAGGGAGAGAAGGTACAAAGAGAAAACTTTGATGATAACAACAACAGCAATAACAAATAGTTATTAAATGCCTAGTATGTGTCAGACACTTTTCTAGCACAGGGAGTACGCTGGTGAGTGAAAAAAGTGCCTGTTCTCAGACCTGCACGCCACATAACATCTTTATACCACCAGCAAAAACCAGTGTTTACTGGGGACTTTCTGTGAGCCAGGCACCCTCGTTAGCACTTTATTCCTGCAACAGCAGGAACAGGCACTTTGTAGATTAAACACTGGGCACAGAGAATTTAAGGAGCCTATATGGCGACACAAAAGGAACAGCCAGTCTGAATCCAGCGCCCAGGTTGCTAGTTCTTCTCCATAATGTTTCTTCTATGTGGAGAAATTCTCCCTGTTCTCAGCACCATTTTCCTTTTTGGAGGGAACTTTTTCTGGATTTTGAAGTAGGTCTTTAACTGCTTTCCCTGCCGCCAGTCTGTCCACTCTGATCATACGCCAGCCACAACGGTTTTCCAAAAAGGGTAGTGCCCACCTTCAGGCACCTTCAAAGCTCTCCAGGACAGAGCAAAGAAAGGCCCGATTCCCAAGCATGGTCCTCAAAGATCGGCCACATTTACACATCCAGACTGCATTCCACATTCCTACCATGGTTCCTTCAGGTCACAGCCTTGGGAGCTGCAGGACCTCCTGCTGCCTCCTTTGCTCTCCCAGACTTTCCCTACGCCCAGACCGTTCCCTTCTCCTCTTAGCTTATGCCTCCCCCGTGTTTCTTTCCAAAATCAGATAAACTATCACTTTTTCCCTGAATACCACTCCACAGCCTTCAACTCTACCCATCCTAGAATCCAATTTATTAACTCCATTCACGGTGAGCCCACCAGCACTTTCCCTATGTCTCCATTACGCTGCTTATTTCCTAATAAGTATTTAGTAACGGTTTATGTGTTTTTCTCCTCCATCAACATTTGTGAAGTTAAAAGCAGAGACTGTGTAATTCATCTCGTAATCCCTGCGGTGCTGAGCACCGTGCCTGGAATATAACAAGAGCTTAATAAATATTAGTTGAATTGAATTTGTTCTTTCTATTATGAAAGAGTGTATCATCACATCTGGGAAATGGCTGCTATGGTGTGATGTGTGTGAAGAGCATTAGACCAGGAAACATGAAATCTGGAATGAGCTGTTTGTTCTGCCCGGAGCTTGTCGTGTGACATTAGGCAAATCCCTTGTCCTCTCTGAGTCCCATTATCACATCTAAAATAAGAGGGTGGCACTAGATAGTATGAATTCCACTATGTGACACTATAAAATCCTCAAAAATCTTCCTCGTATGCTTCACCTATTCGGTAAATATTTACTGAGCATCTTTTCTATTCGAGACACTTTATTAGGCTTTAGGGGTGTGGAAACAGACAGACTCTGGAATCAAGAACCTTACATGCAGTTCTCGTATCAACTTTGTGATCCAAGCCAGGTGGCCATAATGACCACACTTTCTTTATCAAAAGAGAAAACTAAAGTTCGGAGATCTGGTGATTATTAGATTCTCTTAATGCTCTTATGTTCTGAGGCATAGTCATTGAAGGCATATAAACAATTCTTTATAACTTTCCCCACCGTTGAGAACAAAGTGCTTCAAAGATTTTTCACTTAAGTTTATAGAAACGCTCAACTACTATATGGAATTTACCAGGTAATCTAATTTACCTCATTGACCACTTTTGAAAAGATGTTGTCAAGTCAACACTGTTTCATTTTTTCATGCTCATAAAGATATAAGAGGCAGTCCTCACAGAGAGAACAAGGAACATTTCCGTTAAAGATACTGAAATGAATTGATGGATGTCTAATCTGATTTTCCCATAGAAATATGTTATCAGGTAGGTTACATTATTCACCCAAAGAGTGTTGGCCAACATTTTATAGGCATGACGATCAACATCATACTTAATTTTGTGCAAATGATAAAACTTTATTCTTTTTAAAGCAGAAAGCTTTTAAAATCAGTTTGACCCATTAAATTCAACAAATATTCTAAGCAACTAAATTATGTAAGGAGCTCTGATAGTCTCTGCTGGGAAAAGAAATGTGAGGAAGATAGTGTTCTTCCACTGGGAGCTTTGTTCTATTATTGACAAGAAGAAAATGACATGAATATCGGTGCTAAAAGTCGTAAAATGATAAGTGCCTTAAAGAAGGAAGAACATGAATTAACATTTATCGATCATTTGCTGTGTTCCAGGTTTTATCATCCATAAGTATTATTGCCCTTGAAAAGAGAGTTGTACTGCTAGAGTCATACAGAGTAAACTTTTAAAAAATGAAGGAATAAAGTTCTGTTAGTCTGAGTCCAAATCTACCGCAAGCCGGATAACTACAAATCACGTTCTTTCCATGTTTTGGAGTTCACATACACACAGAAAATTTCACTTGGTAAAGAGATCAAAGACGTCTTCTTGTGGGAGAAGATTTTACGCTGAGCTTTATTGGGATGGGTAGAATTTTGGTGAGTGAATAATAAAGGAGGGATTCCAGCTGGAAGGAAGGACCAGAGCAAAAGCAAGGAGACAGGCACTTGTAGGGATGCTCATGTAATAACAAACCTTCCAGACTGTTTAGAGGTGAGGGCTGGTCATTGATCCCATGTTTATTCTATGTTGGGTGCTACGGCTATAAAGATGAATAAGATGGTCAAGGTGGTCCCAGCCTCATAAAAGCAGATACTGTAACACAGAAATACACAAGGCACAGTGAGAATAGAGAAGGACATGACTAATGCCAAGTAAGGTGGAAGAGTCTTTGCAGAGACCATCATCTTTACACTGAGTTGTGAAAGATGATAAAGAGTTTGTCAAGATGGAGGAGATGGAGTGAGTGTGGTGGGGTGCGGGAGGGAACGATAATCTGGCAGAAGGAACGGCGTGATCAAATTCAGACACGTCATCCAGTGGGGCTGTCTGGTGTGGCTTGGAATGGTTGGTCCATGCAGAGGAGGAAGGAGAAGGCTTGGGGTGGGCCAGCGCATGCACGGGGAGCCCTGAGCGTCAAGCCTGATCCCCTCACCTGTGCCTGAAAACAATTTGGACTTAATATTCCTGGCAAAGAAGGTATTGATACCATGAATTGTTTCTGATAAGGAATGGTTCAGGTCAGAGCTCTTCTTTGGGAAGATTAATATAGCAGAGACATGAAGGGGGAGAGATTAAGTGGTTGTCCCGATAATTCAAGTGAGAAGTAATGAAATAATAAACCAGGGTGGCGGTCGCTGAGATGAAAAGGAGGGGTGGGATATTATAAAGTTAGAATCAACAGATCAACAGACCTGAGAGACAGACTTTGGGTAGGGGCAAGGGAGAGAGGGCTGGCGACAGTCCTCAGGCAATTATAAATGTAGGATTAGATTTCAAGAGAGGAGTCAAGGTTGGAGACAGATTTAGGCATCATCCCCGCAGAGGTGATAATTGGACAGTGAGAGGTGAGAAGAACGCCAAGGAGGAGAGTACAGAAAAGGAAGGAAAAAAAGCCAGGGACCAAACCCTAGAGAATTCCTTTGCTCGGGAGGTAGAGAAAGGCAAGGGGGCGGAGGACAAGTGGCTCCCGAGATCGGGGAAGGACGGGAAAGCCAGTCTCCAGAGGAGCAGTGGATGCCCGGGGAAATGTTGCAGAAGGGAGTAGGAGGGGTTGAGATTCAGCCAATTATCTGATAGTCAATAAGTCGGTGACAAACTTTAAGAGATGAACTGGGAAAGAGTGTTATGAGGAGAAAACAGGGGCATAGAGATGACAGAAAACACTAAGTGCTCGATGTTCTCAATGTGAAAGGAAGGCGAACGCCCCACAGAATTAAGCTCACCCCCCTGCCATGGGGAAACATTATTTACACTTGCCCGATTTGCTGTTTGCATCTCTGCGAAATGTTTGGAAACTGAGGATGCCGGGCCTACCAAGTGTTAGAATTAAGTGCATGTGCCCGTGATGGGCACCATCCCTGACCAGGCAGAGCACTGGGGTCAGCATCTGCCTAAAGCTCCCCATCCCCTAGCCCTGGGGCAGCACAGCTGATCCTAAGTAAGAGGCAGTCTTTCTCAACAGCAGCAGGGATATTGCACAACAGGAGGGATAAGCCTCCATCAATAATCCGATGGGCAATTTTATAAAGTGGGGAAAACAGCACTGTGGTTTTGTTTTCCCCCACAGTGGCTCCAGCTATTAGTTGCCTCTGAAGAGCAGGAAGGAACATGAGGGCAGCACTCTGGCCACACAGGAAACCAGCCTCTGCTTTCTGCACTCCCATCACAGACCAACAATCAAGGATTGATCTGCAGCTCAGGAGCCGAAGCGCCATGTCCCAGGAGAGACACCTCGCTGGCAGCCCCCCCTCGTGACGCTGCCCTCACCCCACATCTCAGTGCCACCCAGGCCCCCGGGGTGCCCATTTGTACAGAGAGAGGACATAACCTCCTGCCTGAAGGCACCCATACTTGGTGGGTGCAGCCAGGAAGGCTCCATGGGGCATTAGGAACTCTGAGGGAGAATAAACAGCAGCAGATAAAACCCCAAGTAGCTGAAATGCTGTTTTCATGCAAATGGCCCTAAGTAAAATGAAAAGAGGCTGGCCTGGGAGGAGGGAAAGGAATGAGAAAAGGATGCAAGAGAAAAGCTGAGTTAATTCTAAATGGGAGGTTTTTCAGAGAGGCATTAGCCGCTCTTGAAGGAAATAAATAGGCTTTCTCCCCACATTCATTAAATTTCTATGATTCTCTTATTTAGGAGTCCTTTATTTTCAATGGAAAGAGGATAAACTTCAGGTACATTTCACAAAGAGAGGATCTCTATTACCTATTTACTGTAAAATGCCCAGAATTATTTCTTCAGGAAATGGAAAGATGAGGAGAAACTTCCCTGAGGGAGAAGGGGGTATGGCAGGCCTGGGGCCTGGGGGGCGGCGGGAAGGCTGTGCCCCCCTCATTCAAACAGAGGGAGTGGGAGAGGGTTCAAAGACATCAGAGGGTGACATGGGAAGAGCACGGCATTTGTGGGAAGGAGGCCTTGTTCCAGTGCCACCTAATTGGATGTGTCATTTAACTTTGGTTTCCTCATTTACAGCATTGCATTATAAATAGTTCGCCTCCCTTCTGTACTGTGAGAAGAAAATGGGGTGAAAACATGAAAATGTGACAGAAAAAAAAATGGTTACAATTGTTCTATATAAATACAAGATGCTAATACACTTGAAAGAAGGGGGAAAAAAAACTCTCCTGGTAAGGACATTTTTAAAAAATGAAGGGTCTCCGTCCTGGTGCAAAACGGCCACAGCAACTGTCCATCTCCACGTGCTGGATGGAACGCCCTCTCTAAGGGGACCTGGGGCTTCAGCGGGAAATCGAGTGGCCCAAGGCTGCTGCAGGAGCGACCAGGAGGAGAAGCTGCCGGCCTGCTCCCGGGCTCAGGGGCCCCAGACATCTCAGCTGGGTTCTTTGCCCACCCAACATGGTAACTCTTAATAGACAACTGAACCCAGTGAGCTGCCCTATATTCAGGACAAATACATTCTACCTGTATCTGCTGTGTTCTGATTTAAAATCTCAACTTCAGAAAGAGTTTTTGAACTGTTTTTTTTTTTCTCCTTGACCTGGTAAAAGTAGTTCACATGAGTCATAATGGGTTTGATTTGATGCAGAAGTGACCCGTTGCGTGTTGTGTAAAAATGCTAATCTTCCCCCAACCATTTCCAAATTCTTTAATTCCCCTGACACATTAATTCTAACCCCAACCTAAAATGCCCCAATACCCCTGAGAATCCCAGGGCAGAAGTTATAGCAATTTCCTACACTGGAATCAAATTCCAAGGTTGGAGAGCGTGGACCATGGCCTGGCATTAACTCAAACATCCATGTGAAAGATGATGGCGGGCAGCTGTGATTCCGTTAAAGGGGGCAATTTCAACTCCATTTCCTTGATAAACAGACACAAGCTCGCGCCTAAATTGGGCTTGATAGATTTGATTAGGGTAGAGTTTTTGGAGGTTGTGGTTTCTGCAGGAGAATTGCTATTTGATGTACAAGGCCAAATTGCACTTGAAATCTCCTTGCATCCATAGAGGAGGGAGAAGGAAGATGATGGAACACCTAGCCAATTGCTAGCATCCAAGCAGCAGGGGAGTCAAGCTGTTGTATTCAAAATACCTGTTAGGTATGCAGCCAGCGTGTGCTGCGGAAAGCGTGCCAGGCTCAGGGGAAACAATGATTAAAAGCAGCAAAACCAAATATTATTTAAACAAAGCGAAATGTACCCATCCGATTTCTTTAGCCCACGTGAATCTTTTTCAGGGAGAAGGAAAGATGTGTAACCTCCTTTGGGGACACCTGTGGTTCCATCTTTCAGAATTCCCACTGGGAGCGTAGGGCCTGGGAAGCACGGAAGCTGAACCTCATTCTTTAAAGCACGTTCTCCCAGCACAAACACAGAATGACGGGCCAACTGACCGTCAAACCTCCCGCCTGCTTGTTTCATCATAAATAAATGGGAAACAACACTTGTGTAGGTCAGCTCCACCGATAAGGCAATGGGGACTGTAATTACCTCTAAATTCGCAAAGTCGCAAACCATTTTTGTGGGTAAATCTGTTTGCTTCCTAAGTATAAGCACGCCCAGGAGCGCTCGGACTCCTTCACGATTGCCCTTCCTGCCTGGCCCAGTGCCAAGGGCACAGGGAATTGAGATTTATTGAGGATCTGGAAGGTGCCAAGATCCACACTTGGGGCTTTATGTGCACCGCCCCACATTAAATCCACTCACAGTCTTGGAGGTGGCTACTGTTTCTTCATTTTTAATGAAAGGTAATCAGTTTCATAAGAGTTAAAGAAAAATGCCATGTTCTTGTAAGTGACAAGAGGTCGACTAGGATGTAAACTAAAATTGCCTGAGGCCGAAGTCCTACTCATTCCATCCCACGGGGCTGCTGCCGCACGAGATGCAGGTGGGCTGTAAGGGCTCTGGCGGGAAAGAGGCCACACTGAGTCAGTAGTACAGGAAGGGTTCCATCCTTGATGAAAGCATCAGAGCTTGAAGGACAGAGTCAGTAGAAAGAGCAGATGAAAATGATACATGATTTAAATGACTGGAATTTAGCATTATATGAAGCAGTCATCAAATCAGCCTCCTTTAAAGAGAAGAATTGATTGGCAAGCGGCTGTCTTGAGGAGACACGAGAGGAGATAGTGGAAGAGCTCTTAGGGACATGGGGTGCAATGCCTCCTTCTGCCACCTGCCAAAATCCCTGTACTGCATCCTTCGGGAATTTAACAGATGTGGAGATTCATTAAGCATCATCTTCTGGGTATGTCACTAGGTTTTAATGAAACCACTCTGGTACCCCAAATCAAAGCTATTTGAGAACCTGGGTCCCACCCACATGAATATACTGTTTTACAAAAACACTACATTTTTATCCTGGAGCACTGTCTCCTCACATGAATATGTCCAACATGGATATTTAATAGAATCTACCCCAACCATAATTTTGAAACTTTTCTGTGTTGTTCCCTGTCCTCCTGAACCTTCGACTTTACCGATTCAAGCCAAGCCTTCAGAAGTGACTTTCTGTATGGATCAAATATGTTCTTAAGAACATCAGAATATACTCTGCCCACCCAGGAACTGAGCCAGACTCATAAATGTACCAACTCTCTATTTACTTTCTCCTTCCTCTCACAGCTACTCCTGTGTCCGCCTCAGAGAAGAAGTCACTGGCTCTTGTAACTACTGCCTTGATCAGCTGTCACTGGATTCAAAGCTCCAGAACCCGCCTCCCCACTTCTGGCACACAGACGGAAACTGAATCTCCACTGAGCCAGGATGGATCAGGCTGGACTCCAAAGCTGAAGACAACCTGATTTCCCTTCTGTCTTCAGGAGCCTTTAATCACCACTCCTCCCCTCCAACTTAGACTTCTGAATGAATCCTACCCTATGGGTGGCCCACAGGTTACCTGAGGATGTAGAACAAATAAATGCAGTCCTTTTGGTTTGATCTGTACACCTGCAGGGTTTCTTCCTGATGCAAGAGTCAAAGATATCTGTTAGCCCTGATCAGACTATTCCTGACATGGTCCCTGGAGCCCCTCCAGTGTTCTGTGCCAAGTACCACACCCCAGCCTGACTCTGTGAATTACATGGGATGGTTTGAAGCAGCCTCTCCATTGTCATATTGGTTGCTACTCAGTATTGGGGTCATACTGGGGTTTGGGAGTGGTGTATAGAGTATGTAGTCACATTTATCTTTCAAGATGGATATTCTGAATTGACTATAAAGGGTGAGAGGCATTGGCAATTTTGCTTCCTGTTCTTTTTACTGTTTTAGAATTTTAATCAACGATTAATTAAACAAATATTTACACTGGTCTAATTGCAGGGAACGTATTATTGATTACTATAGGCATGAAGTCTGCTCTCATGGAACTTAATGGTCTAGTAGGGGAAAGATCATTGAACAAGCAGTTAGAAGTTCACTGGTTGTTACCATCTGCTTCCTGAAAGCACCTAAATAACCCAAAGCAGGTGCAGGTACAGATGGTCCTTTCCCGTCTACATGGAAGGAGATTGCAGTGCCCTAAATGGCCGAAGATAATATCTCAGAATCCATAAAGTTGGAAATGATCCAGCTACAGCATATCTGATGTTCACACATTAGTAGAAATGGGCAATGACAACATACTGCTTGATAAATATAGATCAATAGACCTTTAACTGTTGGAGATGGAAGAACATAGGAAGTGTATTGTCTTTCTTTCCAGAAGTTAGGAAACCTTAAAGTCAGCACCAACCATAGTACCTAACACATAATAAGTGCTCATTCAATATTTGCTAAGTGAATCCATCGAAAGATTGCTATCTGCTCAAAGTAATCAGGCTTTGGACTCCTCCTTCTTGCCAACCTTCCTACCACATCCTTGTCCTGGTGGAAGCCGGGCTGTAGGAGGGCAGATGCACCGAAGCATTTGGAAGAGCCTCCCTCTCCTCCCTGCATGTAGATGCTGCTCCTCAGCGGAAGAAGAGAAGGACACGGCATCACGTGTGGGTCCTCTGACATCTCCGTGATAACAATGGCAACTAGGAAGCGGTGCCCAGGGGAACCTGCAGACTGCAGGCTGTACATCCACATACATCATCAAGACGAGGATCACCAGAGCCACCTCATAGCACATCTCCAGTTAATTTATTTTATCCTGTCTCCCATTATTACTACCCTTTTCTTGTTCAGGTCTTGTATCAATATGCTTGGCTAATTTTTTTCTGCCCAGCTGCCATCCTGGGGCAGAAAAACATCTGGTGTATCCCCAAAAGGCATTAGCCCATTAAGAAAGGCAAATTGATTTTTTAAAAATTTCATAAATCAGCAGTCAAATGAAAAATGTCATTTTAAATTATAAACATAACCGAGTTGAATACACTGTTGCTACTTGTGCACAATTGGAATCATTTATGACTGTTTAATATCTGTTGGGGGGGGCACTGTCATTTTAATTATGTGTTACAAGGTAAGATAATTATTTACTGGGGCTGACATGGAATTGCCAATAATTACTTAATATCTGTTGGAAATTATACAACAGTTTTTAATTAGTGATACATAAGAAAGTGATTGTTATTTTCCAACAAATACAAAAATCCATCCCTGAGAAAAGACACCTGGGACTTACATTAGTAATTGTTCTAAAATGCATTATTGATTTATGCACATTACCATGCTGTGATATTACTTTTCAATCTTTGAGGGATTCTTGCCTACATCAGCAAAAGAACAAAAAAGTAAGTAACAACACCCAGAGTGGGCCATCAGCTAGAGGAAAAGACATATATGTGAACAGGCCCCACGTGCCTCCTATGTCCTTAGACTCTCTCCCCGGGATGAACAGATATGTTGCTACAGGCGTACACAGCGCCTGTAGAGATGTAGAGATGTCCACGCATCTCTTCAGTTCAATGATGAATTCCTGGATGGTGGGAATTGGCCCTTTTTTCTCAGGCTCACTGCATCACATCCTCCCTTCTGGGACCACACCTAGAGTAAATGTTCTATAAAGAAGTTTGGGTGAGGCTGTGGAACTGAGACAGTCTGAGACAAAATGCCTTTCATTGTTTGGTTGATGTTCTTTTGCTCGCCCTTGGGCACCGCAGAGGGAAATACAATGTAAAAATGATCTCACTAGTTTCTAATAAATGGTTTTAAGTCATTTAAATACTTGGTGTAAAGATTACCCAGGAATATCATTACTTACTGAACACATTATTCCGAATCTTTAAAAAAAACTTTTTTAAAAGCATTTAATTAGAATTACATTATTAGATCCTGATAAGTATTTTCTTTATTTATTCATTAAACAATGAAGTGCTTTACTAAGAGAAAACAAAAGGAAGAAAGAGATTTCTATTTAATCTTTTGCTAAATATTTCCATGACTTGCTAAGGATCACTTCCAAATACTTGTAAGTGTAGTAAATTCATCCCCTCCTACATTGACTTGTCCCTGCCTCCCTCTCTAGGAAGAAGGAAGGCAGGGTTTCATCCTCCCCAGAAGGCTCTCTCTACCCTAGGCCATGCGTTACAGGGGACCGGGTGTTACCAAGCCTTTGCTCCCTCCCCCGCGGGGGCTCCACGGAGCTCCAACTCCAGCCTCTCACCCCAGCCATTGATGCCACGGGTATCCGCATTGCTTATACGCCCTGGGTCTCTCAGCTCCAAGTGCACCCTTTATATTCTGCCTGGTGATGATGCGGCTGGGATTCTGCAGACTAATTTCTTCTGTGCCACCCGGCTTCCTGCTGGCTCTTCAGCAGGGGGCAGGAAGGATGGAAGGCAGGAAAGGGGACAGGGACTTGCTCCTTCCTGTTGGTGGCTGTTCCGTCAGCCTCACCCCAGCAATGGCCTTTCGCCCTGGCAGCGGTACTTAGTTCCAGGAACAGCTGGTCGGTTTCCAGCTTCTTTCCACACGCCCCAACTCAGCTACTTGTTCCCATCACAAGGACCAGCATGGGCAGTGGCCAAGCGCCCCGCCCCCCAGAGTCTGCCCCCAGCCCCGCATAGCCCCTCTTCCGTGCTCCTGAGACCCTCCCTCCCCTCCTAGGGCTGGTCCCAGCTCGCAGGGCCTTTCTATAGATCCACAAGTGCTGGTTTCTGACAGTCCTAACTTCTTCCCCTTGTTCCCCAGCCCCAAATGGACTCCAGTGTTTCCTTTTGTCCTTTCGGTCTTCCAGCACCTTGTTGCCTGATTCCCTACATTAGATGCTCTCGGGTGAAATAACTAGCGCGGGTTGCATCTTCCTGCCCGGCACTGATGTTACACCTCTGCACACGAGTAAGTGCTCATTCACAGCTCATGCCGTCCTCTCCACCAGAAACACCTTTCCTCTTCCCCACCTGCAGGATGTCTGATCTGCCGTCGTGGTCCAGCTCAGGCGTCACCCGCTCCCGGAATGTTACCCTCCATGCCGGCCTGCACATCTGCTCTACATCCCAGAGCGCCCTGTACATCTTTGTGACTGTGCACCTTACTCCATCACTCGGGTGTTTCTACGGTCCTTTCTCCCCAGGCAATTGTCCCCAAGACAGTGTCACGACATGGGTCACTACCTCTCCCATACTTCCGACCACACCCAGCATCTAGAATAAATATCACAAATATCTACAGTTTGGCCTGAACTAACGTGCACTAGCCCCCTACTGGCCTAAATGTGAACTGAATTCCTAAGAGGATCCCGGGCCTCTACAGTTGTGGGACCAGGATCCTCACAGGGTGAAAATGGCCTCGCTGTATTCTGACAGGACACTGTTTTGCCATCAGAAAGAATCATAGGAAAGGAGGATAAAAGTCAGCTTAGTGGTGACCGGGTATCATTTCCTCAAGTTATATATTAAGCATTTGATCTTAGAAGAGTTGTCTATATAAGGACAGGCCTGAAACACCACTAGTCCTTTCTTAAGTGATGCTAAGCAAATAGCTGATAAAAATATCCCCTGCTTGTTGCTCACAAGCACCTGGACACTGCACTCTCTCATTAAATTCTAACAATGACCCTATGAGGGACAAATCACTAACCTACTTTGCAAAAATCCTTTTTTGCAAAAAGAAATCATTCACTATCTTATGATGAAGAAAAAAATGATACTGAAAGGATGGGACACGGGTGAAGTGAGGGAGACCTCCTTAGGAGCAAAATCTAAGGAAGCAACAAAAAAACTCAGTAATCAACACACATATGTTAATACGATATTTTTAAAAAGTCATAATGAATATAAAAATCAATGATAAACAAGATATGAAAAATTCAGGCAAAGATCACTTACGTGTTGCAGATTTTTCCTTTGTCCTCGGGGTCTGATATGGCAGCACTGCTTCTGAAACACGCACAAGATCTCACAGCCAGTGAGATGTGGAGCAGAAGTGCAAATTCAGGCTCCCCAGCTCCAAACCCTTATTCATCTACCGCTTACTATATGGCGAGGGTGACCACGACATTGATCTGTAGAAGGCACAGCTTACTGTAGCTTTCTGTGCTGGATGTAGTGTGATCCAGGTAGGGGCTTTCAAAGGACATGAATGATTTTCACATGTCATATGGAACTTTCTTTAAACTCTACTCAGTCTAGCTCTGGTTTTAGATGCCATGCATTTTAGGGCTAAAAGGTGCAGTTTTGACTTTATATGTCCTACTTATTCATTTATTCATTCATTCATACATCCATTTGTTCAACTAATAGCCACCTGAGTACCTATTTTGTATTCAGTCTATTACCATTCTTTATTCAAGTACTTTTGGAGTTCAATGAATTAATCAGAAAAAAAATTAGCAGGCAGAGAAATTCTATCTGCCTGAGGATAACTCCCAAGGAATAAAGTAGTAAACTGTGGATGAGAAATAAAGGCAGACTACTTATGTTATAGTATTCATTTGTACCTGAAACTAGAGACCATGGAGACATCAGGTGACTTGTCTGGCTAATGGCTACTGCAGATATATTATCTGAGTCCTGAGTATCACTGAGTTAAAGGAGTGCCCTTTTCCTCTGCTGCCTTAGTTTAAAGCAGGTCATGACAAAATGATCACCTGGGTGCTAAAGACTGGCTTCTACACCAAATGCCAGTGTGACTGCCCAGGGGTCCAATGTAGAGATGGAGTTAGCTCCCTGGCCAGTGGTGCAGCAGAGAGCACGGGGTTGTGAGGTGGGAGAGGGGCACCAAGGCGCTCAGCAGGCTGGGGATGGCATCGCGCTTCACACCCTCCCAAACCACTTTCCTCTCTGACAACCAGCATCCGCTTGCTTGGAGAGCCCAGTGGTCTGAGGTGATCCCACCCAGCAGACATCTGTCCATGGCTGTTCTGTCTGTCCCACAGTAACAGCTCAGACAAATGGTAAATACTGAGGTCTTTTAATCTTATCTCACAAATCAATCCCTCCAGCTCTCTCATCATTCTTGTTGCTCTGTGGTGACAGCATTTCCATTTGTCCACCTCTCTCTGACACAGAAATGACAAGAAGCAGAGCCCAGCACAGCAGCTGGAAGGTAGCGCTGGACCCCATCTCCATGCTCTGATGCTCAGACCGAAGCAGAAGCCCCCAGACTTTGCCTCTCTGCTTTAGGAACCTTCCACCAGGATCTCTTCCTAGCACACTGATTCCCGTTTTCGGAAAAAAAAAAAAAAAAAAAAAGAATGGGAGGAGGGAAACATGACATGTCAGGTTTGCAGAATAGAGGGATTTAAAATGGTCTAAAAGAAGATTCTGCCCCTGGTTCCGAAAGCCGGCACTATTACAGGGCTATGGAAGGGGCTGTACAGATTCCAATCAGACTACCGGGAGGGAAATACTCAGGTGCTTTGGCTTCAGGAAGTTGTTCAACATCTCTGCTACTCAGTTTTCATGTCTATTAAATGGAGATAATGCTTCCTAGTTGATAGGGCTGCTTCAAGTTAAAGGAGATAACACAGCAAAATATTGGGCATGGTATCTGGCATGCCTTTATTCAATCATTAACCAATATATATTGAGTCTGTGCCAGGTATGACGTTCTGGGGTTAGTGTATACATGAGGTTCAGCATAGCATTATCATGAGTGTCATTAAAAATGGTAACAATGAAAGAAGTCGTAGCAGCCAAATAGTAGTAGCATTTCCATTATTATTACGTTGAAAATTATTCTGCAAATATAGCTGGCTCCATATCAGCCTCTCAGACCACATCCCCAGGTAGAGCTCAGTGTTTTGCAATTTTAGTGATGGAGATGAAAAATGGAAAACTGAAAGGTCCTTCTAAACAGCGGCAACTCTCGCTAAGGAGAGGTCCCACGGCCTGCATTTAAATGGGACTGTCTCCACTCAACTTCCAGATGTGCATTTGCCCACCTGCATTCTGGGGAATCTGACCCAGACTCTTCCATTTTATAGGAGAGATAACTGCTACTAAGAGAAATTAAGCAGCCTAACTAAAGTAGGTATCATTCTTTCCACAAGTATGTATTGATACTTATAAACAGATATTGGACAAGTTATGCAGACAACAGACCATTTTTATAGCCTAAGCATTCTTCCTATATATCAAATCAACTACCTTTATGCTTACTCTTTTTAACTGGAAAACAAAATGAAAGCAATACCAATTCAAAGAGCAAGGGCCATGCACGGTATTTTGGGAGGAATGGTGTGGAGAGGTCACGTCCATTTGTTAGGGACGTCTAATCTGCATCCTTTGCTGCCTCTGATGGAATAAGCAATGAGGCTGGAGGTGATGGTCAGAGAGAGAACTTTATGCGGAGGTGGTGGCAGCATTGTGTAGCAGTGGAGAGAGGAGCTCTCCTGGTGGGGGGCCGTGAGAGGCTGGACTATAATGAGATTGAAACCATCAAGGTGTAGAGTTGGAACTTGGGCTTAAGTCCGGTCAGGCAGGGCTGGTGATCTACCACCAGGAATAAGCCAAGGCTTGGAGGATCAGAAATCCATGAGAACACACTCTGATCAGAGGACGCTGCAAGCAGGGGAGCAGGAATCCCGATCAGGACCTGAACTTATTCGAGGACGCAAGCCACATTATGCCCATGACACTCTCTATTTGTTGATCTTTTTTTGTTTTTTACTGGGATGCTGAGTATGGATAAACCTTTTCCACTATATTAAAATGTCATTTCTTAAAAGGATTTGAATGTTATTTAAGAGATAAAGATCAAGGTAAGGAGATTAGTCATGTCCCAAATACAGACAGCAGAATCCTTTTCTTGCTTTAACAGTTATTAGGTACCAGTAATAAACAGCCTATTAGGTGCCAGACACTGGTTCTACATCCATTAACTTTAAGGCTTACTGCAAAAAGCCCTAGGAAATAGACTTTGGTGTTTCTATCTTTAGATGAGTAACCTGAGGTTCAGTGAGATTAAATAACTTGCTTCAAATCACACAACCGATTAAACTTGGATCTTCACTTCAGTCTTTGGCTCCAGAGTCATACCTGGCTGTGTTTCACCTTCTAAGGGTCTTTTCACTAAATTCCTACTCACTCAGTTATTCACTGATGCCTTCATTCATTCACTCAACCCACAGATATTTACTAAGCACAGCAAACCTTCGGTATTAAATGCTGGATGTAGCATGGTAAACCAGGCTATTCTTGTAAAAGCCACCTAGGCTGTGGAAGTCATGGCGGTGGCCGTCCTTCAAGGGGTGGATAATGGCTGGGAAGGGGCATGAGGGGGTTCTCAGGTGTTCATGGTGTTCTGTTGTTCGATCTTGGTGCTAGTTACATGGATGTGCTCAGCTTGGAAAATGCATGAAGTTACACATTTTTATGTCACATGGACTTTTCTGTATGTACATATCTATGTAGGTATATGCACACACATACACAAATGACACAATGAAATTGTAAAACACACAAAAACAAATAAACAAGGAAAAAAGATACTGTCTTTGGCTTTAGAAAGCTAATGCTGTACAGAATTTTTTAAAAAATCACTCTTCCATACCAGAATGTCTGAAGGTACTCTGTTCATATTGATGTCAGGTGTTGCTTACTTTTCTGTATACTTTGTTCTACTTTATATGTACTTAGCTTGAAGGAGTTAGGACAAAACTAGCCTTGACTCCCTCTTTCTTGTTCAGACAATTGTGCAAAAATCATTGGACTTGGAGAGAGAAAGCCTGGGCTTTGTTGCTGTTCTTTACTAACCTGTACATTCAGGCATTGCCCTAAACACTTTTAACCTGATTTCTCACAATAACACCCACAATACAGGGTGATTTCAAGGATCACATGTGTTTAGTAAACCTTAAAGTGCTACGACTAATTAGTAGTCGTTGTTGCTTCTTGCATTCTCAGTTCCACTGGAGACCTCTCCAAAGATATTTTTGAGTGATTCAAACAGACCTGGCAAAGTGGTGACCTGAATGCTTCTCTTTTCTCCTTATTTCCAACTTTAATCTGTCTTTCTTGAGCCATGTCTGAGGCCAAAGGGAAGGTTGATGCGAGCAACTCTGCTGGAATTGCTATGAAGAGAATTTCTATCGGACTTTTTCTCCTGTGAGCTGGAAAAGAACTAGAAATTATCTGCAGGGAGTCTTTGTCCAGACTAGAAACTGCTGGACCTTGGGACAAACCTCTCCCACAGCAAACTGCGGGATTCTAGGTGGAGGATCGAATCTCAACATCTGCCTGGTTTGAATGGCCTGGTTCTCCCAGGTCCTCAGGAAGCCTGGGAGGAGCTGAACATGTGGGCTGAGTCCTCCTTGCTCCTGAGGCCAGGAGGGGAAGAGGAAGTGATCCCCAGGAGGAGAGACTGCTTCACCCTCCAGCACCTAACTAGTAATTTCTGAACAAGACCTGAATCCCAATCTATTGAAAAAGAAAAATAATCTATTCAAGGAGCACCAGAAGTTAGAGAATCACATGCTCAGCGAAATAGAGTTGCTAGAGATGACAAAGTGAATTAAATATAGATACATATTATATATATATAATATAATATATACACAAAGAGAGATTCAAGTGCAGCACACAAGTATATCTGAAGTTTAAAAAATTGCATAATTTCTTAACCAAAAAATTCTATTGTTGAACAGAAAGAGAGAATGCCACCGTTGAGACTCAAATTAGTTGCCTAGAATATCAGGGGCAAAGTATATCTCAAAGCACAGATTAAAAGGATTAAAAGATGACAGTCATGAGGATAGACACAGGAGTTTAATATGCAAATAAAACTTGTATCATATAGAAAAAAAAAAACTGAGAAGAGAGAGGCAAAATCTGAGCAAATAATGGAAGAAACTTTGGGGGAGCTGAGGATAGCCCTGAATCTGAATATTGAATGGGTTCACTCTACTCCAGACGGGATTGGTAAGAAAACACATGGCTCAGCATATCGCAGTAAAATTCTGGAATTCTATGTAAATATACAATCGTGTAAACTCCTACATAGAGAGTGGCTTACAGAGGGAAAGAATCAGACTGGCTTTGAACTCATGGGTAATGCAGGGAGTAGAAGACAAGGATGTAAGACCCACAGATAACTGAGAGCAAAGGACGACAGTGTGAGAATCCTGTGCTCCCTCAAGGTATCATTCACCTGTCAGAGCAAAGGAAAGTAGTTGAGACGAGGCAGTAACTCAGGGACTGCTTAATGCATACGGCCGATCTGAAGGAAATGCCAAGAGAGCTCGGAGCAAACAAGGAATGAGGCGCAACAGAGGCTTCAGGGCAAAGGTGAGAGAAGAAGGGGAGAAAGAAATCAGCACCTGTCTGGTTCCTCCCAGAGCTGAGCTGATGAGGAGAGCTTGCCCCGGTGTGTGTTGCCCCATCCTCGGCAAGGAAGGCAAGTACAGCCCACCCACATGCATAGCAAAAGATAAAAATTGTCCAGAATGCTGCATCAAAACCTAGAATTTCAGGTTGGGAGGAAAGAAAGTGGGAGAAGCAAGCAAAGAATAGCAAAGACTTGATGTGTGTTAAGGGGGAGGAGGAAGACACGTTTTCCAAGCATCATGTCTAGTCGGGGAGGATTGGAAGAAAAAAGAGCATTTTTCTAGATGAGAGTCAATCCTAGTGTAGAGGTTATATTTTATATTGTTTTCAAATAATAGGGAACAAATATATGTCTGATTGTATCAGCAAGGAAGACTATAACTGTTAATAATATAGAATGGAACTTCTAAAAATACAAAAGGGGAAACGTAGGATGAATAGTCATTAAGATGTAATAGGAGTATATCTATGTATCTATGTATCTATCAATGTGTCTATGTATCTATCTTGTACCTATGTATGTGTGTATCTATCTATTATCTATCATCTATCTATCTATGTATTTATGTATGTATCTATATCTATCATCTATCTATCATCTGTCTGCCTTATCCAATATAGTCAATTGTATAAAACAAAATTATCCATAATGCAAGAAACACTTGATAAAAATAGGTATAATAGGAAAGAGTAATACAACTTTCTTAGAATTTGGCACATTTCGTAGACAAAAAGTGATAAAAAGATAGAAGAATTGAAGAATATAGTCAATAAAATTGACCTCAGATGTACTCTTACATTCTTATATGTTATATTTAGATAGTATTAATTTATATACGTACAAGGTATCATTTAAAAAACTAATCTTGCACTGGACTACAAGGAAACTTCAAGAAATTTTAAAAATAAAAGATTTTACAGGCAGCATTCTCTAATCAAAATTCCTTAAATTAGAAATAAATAATGAAAGCATGATGGAAAACCCTTACTTAGAAAATAAGAAACATATCCCAGATCATCTTTGGGTCAGAAAAGGTAATTGCAAGTTATCAAAAAGCAAGATAAAATATCTCACGTCAAGTCTATGGAACACCAGGAAAAATGTATCCTTAATTGTTTTTATTATTAATGAAGAGAGATGAAAAATGGATGAACTAAATAATTGCCTTAAGAAATTAGAGACAGAACGACAAAATAAGCAAACACACCTAGGAAGAAGGGATTAACATGGATGCAATCATAAATTAATTTTAAAAAATTTAAAAAAAACAAATAAAAAAAGAGAAGGGAAAAAATCCAAAGTCAGTTCATTGTGAGCCTGATTAAGAAAATGGAAAACACAAATATAGGCACAATTAAGAGTGAGGACATAGAAGGAAGAAGAGAAAAACACTGAATCCATACAAACTAAAGTGTTTTAAGAGAACACTACATGAAATTCAACAGCACCATGGACAAGATGTACATCCTAGCGAAATCCAAATTTACAGAAAAATTCACCTCAGAAGTGGAAACCCTGAACAGATCAAATTAAACACCTGCTAGTTTTAATAGGAATCAGGACCAGATGGGTTCACAGTTGAAGTTTAACTAACCTTTAAATTCCAATGGTATTTGAAATATTCCAGGTTACAGGAAAAAAAAACAATTTCCAAATTTGTTTTATAAATCCAGTATTACATTAATACCAAAACCTAATAAAAATATTAGAAATCCATTTCACTCTTGCATATAGACACAATTATTAAAATATTAACAGAATTGAGCAATTAACTAAAAAATATTATATTGTAATAAAGTATGGCTTTCTCCTGGGGCCAGGGGGACTCCAAGTAAAACTCTAATAGAATCAAGAGATTACTGGAAATTAGAATTGGTTGAGAGCAGCAATTTCAGTTTAGGACCTTTGAAAAATAATCTCTCTACCTTAACGAGCGTAGTTTCTGTAGTTAATTAGAGGTTTGGTTTTAGCTCTCAAAGACAATAGTGAGTGCAGATTTAGTAATATTATTGCTCATAGAATGACATATGCATGGATGTTTACAGAAACACAGAGTTTATGTAATTCTATTTGTGTCCTTCCATCACTTTAAAAAGAAAAGCACATGACAAAGCTCAATGGACAGGAATAGTCTATGGCCAACAGACTGGATGGACCTCTATATACAGGCCTCTCCAGACCTGTATCTAACTTCTCTTGGCAGCCAGCACTTATGATGGAATAGTCTCCTGCAGGTGCAATCTCTAATTTAAATGTTACCAATTAGAGCTGTACCTTAACACAGTTTGGAATTCTCCTTTCATATTTAAATAACATGATAAATCTAAAAGATCAATCGCGTCTTTGTACTTATTGAGCTCTTTAAGAGTGCTTTACTTATTTTTTCAAAATTCCCAGTGCCCATTACTGTTTCTTGATCTCCTTGGTTTCTTGCGGGTGCTCAGAAATCATCTGGGACATTAAATTATGCTGAACTAAAGTGTGCCTTCCTCGAGTCTCTGTTTGATTTTAATAATGAATAATCTCAAGAAGCATCCAAACCTGGGCGTCTCAGCATCACTTTTATCAAAATTGCAAACACTGCATTTGCAAGGCATTCATGAGCACAAATATGTTCAAACATCCCTAACCCCAAGGCACAGGTGAAGCTTTCAGCTCACCTTATAGCGTACTCATGTTGGCAAACACATCAAGATGTAGCCTGTCTAAAAGCTAGACATGCCACATTGTTAATGCTCAAGTCACTCTGATGAACAACGAGGTCAGCTATAAGACTTCTCTTAAATATTTTCAAGCTAAAGACATTTTTTTCCAGGTTGTATAAAACTTTGAGGTCTTAACCAAGCCCATGCTTAAATACTTTAGAAGACAGAAAGCTCTTCCCTGAAGAAAACGCTGGCTCTACCTGAAAGAAACCCTGCTGTCCCCACCTGTTCTAAAGCGAGATAGCCTTCTGTCTGGCTCCTCACCTTTCACAACGGAATGACATCTTCCTCCCCATCTGGTACGGGAAGCATATGGCCATCCCAGCAACATAGGATGCTTGCACTCCAGGCACTTGTTAAAGGATGCAATCATAAATTGTCAGTTTCAGCATCAGACAGAGGCTCTCCTAATACATCTGATATGAGGAAGACAGTTTAATAGGCATATAAACTATTTTTTCCCTTTCTTCCCTTCTAGTGTTACTACCTCTGTATTAAGTTAGATGATCAGAAAGCGATGCCTTAACCTTGTGTCCCAAACTGACCATTTTTTATCAGGTCTCCATCTTAGCGTCACCTCCTCTGCCCTCTTGGGCACAAGGACAGTTTCTATGAGCAGAGTTTCTGACTTTTTAAAAAACTCTCTTTCAAGATACCATTTACCTCATTACCAAAAGTTCACTGTCCCCATAATAAAGTCTGTCTTGAGTTCTGCTCCAGAAACACATTTTCTATCAGAAAATTGTCATGCTTTCTTTCAGTGGAAAAGGATAATTAAGTAATACTACACAATTTCTTTGTTAGCTTTAGCTGCCAAAGGCTCAATTGTAAAATTAGCTTTCCTGGGTATCTGGAAGAATCGACTCTTTCATTTCTGAGACTTTTTCTGATCTTTTTAAAATCTGTTTCATTGCACACTATGTTTAACTTGTTAAAATTCATATAATCTTGATTTTTGCTTCTGCTCTGGCTTTGGCTTCACCACAGCTCAGGTGATTTCATTCTGGCGGGCTTGCCTGGCCCCCACCTATGGCTCATGCTCTTATATAACAAGACGAGAAAGCTGTACAGTTCAGCTCCAGCAAGACTGATAAAGAAAATTGTAAATCTTAATTCCAATGCACAGGCTGATCATCTTTGCTGTTTTTTGTTCGTTTGTCTGTTTTGTTTCTAATGACGAATCCAGTATCTTTGGTAAAAGGAATCCTACATATGTATATATACAGTCAGGAAGATTTAGGACTGTAGTCTTTGTAGATTCTGATTATATTTGGTAGAGTTGACTAGGTTGCTTGTAAAGAGTACTTACATACTGCTGCAAGGGCAATAAAAGTGGATAAAACTAATATTTTAATTAGTTTATTTTGATGAAAATTTGAGTACATGAATTCAGAGAGAGAGAATTTAGAAAATACAGAAAGGCCAAAAAGAGAAATTTAAAACCATCTGTAAACTCACTCCTGTCAACTTTATTAAGGTATTATTTTACATATGATAAAATGCAACCGTTTAAAAGTGCACAGTTCAATGACTTTTGACAATTATATACACCCATATAAGTACCACCAAAATCAGGCTTTAGAACATTTCCAAAACCTCTCCAAATTAGCTCATGTCCCTTTCCAGTGTATTTCACCAATCCTCCCTCTACATCTCCCCCCTCCAACTCTGATGCCAGGCATCTCACTCTGCTTTCCTCTCACTATAGCTTGGTTCTGCCATTTCTAGAACGTCATGGGATTGAAATCCAATAATATGTTCTTCTTTGTGTCTAGCTTCTCTGGCTCAGCACGATGCTTTGGGATTCATTCATTCTGTTTTGTGTATCAGTATTTCAGTACTCAGTAGAATTCCAACTTACAGCTATAATACAAATTTTTTGTCCATGCACTTTTTGATGGACATTTGAATTATTACCAGTTTGGGGCTATTATGAATGAAACTGCTATGAACATTTGAGTGCAAGTCTTTGTGTGGACAATTTTCATTTACCTTAGGTAGATACCTAGGGATTGATAGGTCATATATTACGTGTATATTTACTTTTATAAGAAACTACAAAATTGTTTTCCGAGGTGATTGTATAATTTTACATTCCTACCAGCAATATACGAGAGTTCTACTTTTCTCACATCCTATTAACACTTTCTTTTTCGGTCTTTTAAATTTTATCCATTCGAGAAGGTGGGAAGTTGTACTCTTCGCTGTTTTAATTTGCATTTGCTTGATGGCTTGTTTGATGCTGAGAATCTCTTCATTTGATTATTGACATTTCATAAATCTTCTTTTGTGAAGGATTTTTTTAAACATTGGGCCATCAAAAATTATGTTATTTGACCACTTACTATTAAACTGTAAGATTGGTTTATAAATTATGAGTATAAATCATTTGTCAGATACATGCACTAAGAATATTTTCCTCCATTCTGTGGCTTGCCTTGCTATATTCTTACACTTCTAAAGAGTAAAATATTACAATTTTGATCAAATTCAATTTATTAGTTTTTTTCTTTTGGTTTATACTTTATGTGTCAGATCTAAGGACTATTTACCTACCCACAGGGTCATAAAAATTTCCTCCAACTTTTTTCTAGAAATTTTTTAGTTTTCATTTTTACATTTAGATCTATGGTTCATTGAGTTGAGTTTTGTGCAAGATACGAGGTAAGGATGGATTTTTTTCCATATTGATATCCAGTTTTTTTAGTACTATGCATTGAAAAGGCAATCTTTTCCCCTCACTTAATTTTCGTGGCACCCTTGTTAAAAATCAGCTGATTACATGTATATGGCTATTCTAAATCAGCTTATCAATTTCAATAAAAAATCATGCAGAGATTTTGATTGGAATTTTGGTGAACCTATACATATATATATATGTATGTAAAATTTGGGAAGTATTGAGTATTGACATCTTAAGTGTACTGTCTTCCAATTCATGTGTATGGTACATCTCTTCTCTTTTATTCAAGTTTTCTTTAATTTCTCTCAGCAATGTTTTGTAGTTTCAAGTGAATAAGCATATGTATGTAAAAATACATGTTTTTAAAAATCCACATCTAAATATTTCGTGTTTATTTTGATGCTACTGTAAATGAGACTTTTTAGAATAGAATTTTCCCATTCATTATTAGTGTACAGAAATAAACTCGGTTTCTGTACATTGATCCTGTATTATACAACCTTTCTAAATTCTTAGGCTCAAAGTGAGGGATGAAAAATATTCCACATTAAAGAAAACCATAAGAAACCAAGGGTAGCTATACTTATATCAGGCAAAATCAATCAAATAGGTTTAAGTCAAACTGACAAAACTTTAGCTAGACGTACAAAGAGAGAGAGAGAGAGAGAGAGAGAGAGAGAGAGGGAGACAAGAACTCAAATAAATAAAATCAGAAATAAAAGACATTACAACTGATACCACAGAAATATTTTAAAAAATGATGAGACTACTATGAGCAATTATATGCCCAAAAATTGGACAACTTAGAAGAAATGGATAAATTCCTAGAAAAACACTATCTCCCAAGTATGAATCATGAAGGATTAGAAATCTGGACAGAACAATAACAAGCAAGCAGATTGAATCAGTAACCAAAAATTTCCTAACAAAGAAAAGCCCAGGACCAGATATTTTCACCAATGAATTGTACCAAACATATAAAGAATTAATATCAATTCTTCTCAAAATCTTCCCAAAAAATGAAGAGGAGGGATATTCTTAAAATCATTTTATGAGGCCAGAATTACCCTAATACTAAAGCCAGATATGGATATTACAAGAAAACTATAGGGCAATATCCCTGATGAATGCAAAATTTCCCACAAAATACAAGCAAACCAAATTTAATAGCACATTAAAAGAATCATATACTATAATCAAATGGAATTTACCCCTGAACTCAAGAATAGTTCAACATATACAAATGAATAAATGTGATATGTCACATTAATAGAATGAAAGACAAAAATCATAGGTCATTTCAATAATTGCAGAAAAGTATTTGACAAATTCAACCTCCAATCATGATAAAAGTTCTAAACAAATTGGGTATAGAGGGACAATACCTCAACATAATAAAGGCCATATAAGACAAACCCACAGTAACAACATATGCAATTGTGAAAGGTTGGAAGCTCTCCTTCTAAGATCAGAAAAAAGACAAGGGTGTCTATTTCCACCACTCCTATTCAACATGATGTAAGAAGTCCTAGCCAGAGCAATTAAGCAAGAAAAAGAAACAAAAGGCATCCAAATCAGAAAGGAAGTAGTAAAATTGCCTGTTTGCTGATGACATTATCTTGTGTATAAAAAATCCTAAAGACTCCGCAAAAACAAAACAAAACAAAACGAACAGTTAGACCTAATAAACAGATTCAGTAAAAGTTCAGGATACAAAATCAACGTACAAAAATTAGTTGCATTTCCATCTACAGATTCAATGCAATCCTTATCAAACTACCAATGGCATTTTTCACAGAACTAGAACAAAAAATCTCACAATTTGTATAGAAACACAAAAGACCCCGAATAGCCAAAGCAATCTTGAGAAAGAAAAATGGAGCTGGAGGAATCAGGCTCCCTGACTTCAGACTATACTACAAAGCTTCAGTAATCAAGACAGTATGGTACTGGCACAAAAACAGAAATATAGATCAATGGAACAGGATAGAAAGCCCAGAGATTAACCCACACATACTTTATCTTTGATAAAGGAGGCAAGAATATACAATGGAGAAAAGACAGCCTTTTCAATAAGTGGTGCTGGGAAAACTGGACAGCTACATGTTGAAGAATGAAATTCGAACACTCCCTAACACTATACACAAAAATAAACTCAACATGGATTAAAGACCTAAATGTAAGACCAGACACTATAGAACTCTTCGAGGAAAACATAGGCAGAACACTCTATGACATAAATCACAGCAAGATCCTTTTTGACCCACCTCCTAGAGAAATGGAAATAAAAACAAAAATAAACAAATGGGACCTAATGAAACTTAAAAGCTTTTGCACGGCAAAGGAAACCATAAACAAGATGAAGAGACAACCCTCAGAATGGGAGAAAATATTTGCAAATGAAGCAACTGACAAAGGATTAATCTCCAAAATATACAAGCAGCCCATGTAGCTCAATATCAAAAAAACAAACAACCCAATCCAAAAATGGGCAGAAGACCTGAATAGACATTTCTCCAAAGAAAATATACAGATTGCCAACAAACACATGAAAGGATGCTCAACATCACTAATCATTAGAGAAATGCAAATCAAAACTACAGTGAGGTATCACCTCACACAAGTCAGAATGGCCATCATCAAAAAATCTACAAACAATAAATGCTGGAGAGGGTGTGGAGAAAAGGGAACCCTCTTGCACTGTTGGTGGGAATGTAAATTGATACAGCCACTATGGAGAACAGTATGGAGGTTCCTTAAAAAACTAAAAATACAACTACCGTATGATCCAGCAATCCCACTACTGGGCATATACCCAGAGAAAACCATAATTCAAAGAGTCATGGGGACTTCCCTGGCGGTCCAGTGGGTAAGACTCCAAGCTCCCAATGGAGGGGGCCCAGGTTCAATCCCTGGTCAGGGAACTAGATCCCGCAAGCACGCCGCAACTAAGATCCTGCATGCCGCAACTAAGACCCGGTACAGCCAAAAATAAATAATAAAGTAAATAAATAAATAAATATTTTAAAGCAATTATACTTCAATAAAGATGTTTAAAAAAAAAAAAAAAAGAGTCATGTACCACAATGTTCACTGCAGCACTATTTACAATAGCCAGGACATGGAAGCAACCTAAGCGTCCATCGACAGATGAATGGATAAAGAAGATGTGGCACATATATACAATGGAATATTACTCAGCCATAAAAAGAAACGAAATTCAGTTATTTGTAGTGAGGTGGATGGACCTAGAGTCTGTCATACAGAGTGAAGTAAGTCAGAAAGAGAAAAACAAATACTGTATACTAACACATATATATGGAATCTAAAAGAAAAAGGTTCTGAAGAACTTAGGGGCAGGACAGGAATAAAGACGCAGATGTAGAGAATGGACTTGAGGACCTTGGGGGGTGAGAAGGGTAAGCTGAGACGAAGTGAGAGAGTGGCATTGACATATATACACTACCAAATGTAAAATAGAGAGCTAGTGGGAAGCAGCCACGTAGCACAGGGAGATCAGCTCGGTGCTTTGTGACCTAGAGGGGTGGGATAAGGAAGGTGGGAGGGAAAGATGCAAGAGGGAGGGGATATGGGGAAATATGTATACGTATAGCTGATTCACTTTGTTATACAGCAGCAACTAACCCAACAATGTAAAGCAATTATACTCCAATAAAGGTGTTAAAAAATAAATTAAAAAATTAGTTACATTTCCATACAATAACAATGAGCTATCTGAAAAACAAATAAAGGAAAAGATATTATTTACAATATGATCAAAAACAATAAAATACTTAGAAATAAATTTAACCAAGAAAGAGAAATTTCTATACACAGAAAACTATAAAGCATTGATTTAAAAAATTGAAGAAGACAACAATAAATGGAAAGATATCCTGTGTTCACGGATTGAGTTAATATTGTTAAAATGTCCATATTACCCAAAGCCATCTATAGATTCAATGCAATCCCTATCAAAATTACAATGTCATTGTTCATGGAAACCGAAAAACTTTCCTAAAATTTGTACAGAATCACAGAAGACCCTATATATCCAAAGCAATCCTGAGAAAGAAGAACAAAGCTGCAAGCATCATACTACTTGATTTCAAACTATACTGCAAAGCTAAAGGAATCCAAACAGTATGGTACTAGCATAAAAAATAGACATATAGACCAATGGAACAGAATCAAGAGCCAAGAAATAAACTCATGCATATACAGTCAATTAGTATTGACACGGGAACTAAGAATACTCAGTGGAGAAATGACAATCTCTTTAATAAATGTTACTGGAAAACTGAATATCCACATGTTAAAGAATGAAATGAGACCCCAATATATACCACTCACAAAAATTAACTCAAGATGGATTAAGGACTTAAATGTAAGACCTGAAACAATAACACTCCTAGAAGAAAACCTAGGGAAAATGTCCTTGACATTGATCTTGGCAATGAATTTTGGATATGACACCCAAAGCACAAGCAACAAAAGCAGAAATCAACAAATAGAACTACATCAAACTAAAAAGCTTCTGTACAGCTAAGGAAACAATTAACAAAATTTAAAAAAAGACAATGTACATAATAGAAGAAAATATTTCCTAACGATATATCTGATAAGGGGTTAATATTTAAAACATACAAGGAACTCATACAACTCAATAACAAAAAACAAACCAAAAACCCCCACAAAATTTGATTTAAAAACAGGCAGAGGACTTGAATATTTTTCCAAAGAAAACATACAAATGGCCAAGAAGTATGTGAAAAGGTGCTTAACATCACTAGTCTTCAAGGAAATGCAAATCAAAACCACAGTGAGATATGACCTTACACCTGTTAGAATGGCTGTTATCAAAAACAAGAGATAACATGATGCAGAGGGTGTGGAGAAAAGGGAAGCCTCATGCATTGTGGGTGGAAATGTAAATTGGTGCAGCCACTATGGAGAACAGTATGGAGATTCCTCCAAAAATTAAAAATAGAACTACCATATGACCCAGCAATCTCACTTTGGATTCTATATCTGAAGGAGATGAAATCACTGTCTTGAAGAGATATCTGTACCCCCATGTTCACTGCAACCTTATTCACAATAGCCAAGATATAAAAACATCCAAGTATCCATCAAGGAGTGAGTGGATACAGAAGATGTGACATATATATGTGTGTGTGTGTGTGTGTGTGTGTGTGTGTGTGTGTGTGTGTATATATTTATAATGGAATATTATTCAGCCCTGAGAAAGAAGGAAGTCCTGCCATTTGGGATACATGGATGGACCTTGAGGGCATTATGTTAAGTGAAATAAGTCTGACAGAGAAAGACAAATATGGTATGATCTCACTTATATGTGGAATGTAAACACATAGGCCTCTAGAAACAGAGAACAGAATGGTGATTTCCAGGGACTCAAGGGTGGAGTAAATGGGGAGTTGTCGGTCAAAGTGTGTAAACTTTCATCTATAAGATGAATAAGCTCTTGAAACCTCATGTACAGCATCGTAAATATAGTTAACAATACCATATTGTATACTTGAAAGTTGCTATAAAAGTAGAGCTTTAATGGTCTCACTATAACAACAACAACAAGAACAACAACAAAATGGTAATACATGAGGTGAAATACGTATTAACTAACCTTACTGTGGTAAACATTTCTCAATACATATGTGTATGAAATCATAACACTGTACACCTTAAACTTACAAAATGTTATGTGTCAATTATATCACAATAAAGGTGGAAAATATTCAGTCCTAAATATTTCATGTTTTTGATGCTAATGTAAATGGGATTTTTTAAATTGAATTTTCCAATTCATTACTAGCATAGAGAAATAAATTTGATTTCTATATATTGATCCTGTATCATCCAGCCTTGCTTAATTCACTTATTTATACTAGTATTTTTGTTTTAGATTCCTTCAGATTTTCCAAATATGCAATCATGTCATCTATGAATTCAGACAATTTAACATCTTTCTTTCCAATCTGTATAAATTTTATTCTTTTTCTTACATTATTTCACTAGCTTGGACATCCAGTTCAATAATACATAGTAGTGAGAGCAGACATTCTTTCCTTGTTTCAGTCTTGGGGGAAAACACTCTGTCTTTTCCTACTAAGTATGATGATAGCATTCTGTAGATGCCCATGTCAGACTGAGAAAGTTATCTTCTTGTCTGAGTTTGCTGAGTGTTTATCATGCATAGATGTTGAATTTTACAATGCTTTTTCTGTATTGAGTTTTTTCCCCTTTATTTTGTTACTATGGAAAGTTATATTGATTGATTTTCAAATGTTAAATCAACATTGTATTCCTAGGATAAAATCCAATGGTCATAAAGGATTATCACTTTCATATATTTCTGGATTCAATTTGCTAATATGTTGTCAAGGATTTTTGTGTCTATGATTATATGTGATTTTGGTTTTTAATTTTTTTAATCTTTGGTAATTTCTTTGGTTCTGATATCAATGTAATTCTGGCCTCATAAAATTGACTGAGAAGTATTTTATACTTCTCTATTTCCTGAAATTGTTTTCATAGGTTTGGTATTATTTCTTCCTTAACTATTTGCTATAATTAACCAAGGAAGCCCTATAGGCCTTGAGTTTTATTTGTGGGACCATTTTAAACTATGCATTTAATTTCTTTACTATATTATATATATATAGTAATATCTTGTTAATATATATGTACCATTTTTGTTTTTCAAGGAATTTTCCATTTCATCTAGGTTGTCAAATTTATTGGCATATTATACATCCTTATCATCATTTTGTTGTCTGTAGAAGCTGTAGTAATACCCCCCTTTTCATCTCTCTTTTGATAATTGTTGTCTTCTTCTGCTCTCTTCCCTGAATTCCCCTCATGTCTGATAATGTCGCTCCATGCTAGTTGGTCAGAACTCGAGGATCTCCCAGCCTTTTTCCAATTCCAGAAATTAGACCACTGAGAAATCCCTGACAGTTCTTTTCCTGTCTGTGTGCAGGTCCACTTTTTGCACGAGTCCCTTAGTATTCGCCAACAAAATCATGGGGACCCCCTCTCGATTTCTGAGGCTCTCTGTCCATGCACTCCCCTCTTCCCAGGCTCCTCAACCTCACTGAACACTTATCTCTATTCAACTCAGCAAGACTGATGTGCTTCTAGAAAATGCTTCTAAGCTGAAATCAAAGTGGATCCTAGGGTTCACCTCATCTGCTTTCATGTTTTCAGGGATCATGGTCCTCACCACTGATTGTTGTCTAATGTCTGAACAACATTGATTCATATGGTATGTACCATTTTCTAGTTTTTGTTATAGCAGGAGGGAATTCTGGCACCAATTAATCTTTTACAGCCAGAAGCAAAATTCTGGAAGCCTCACTATCAACTTTTTGATGTTTGTGGGATTTTTTTCAATATTTTATTAATTAATTCAACAGAATCTTATTTAGCATTTGCTATAGTGCCAAGCATTTAACAATTATAAATTAATATATAATATAACATTTAGACTGGGTTCATATAGATCCCTATGTTCTTTTTTCTTTTTCATTTATTTCACCTGGTGTTTGCTAAATGATTTTTTTTTCTGTAAATTAAAGTGTTTACTTATTTATAAGTGTTTATTTATTGTATGTATGTTGTTCTCAATTGGCAAGCTATGTTCTCAGAGGACAGGAATTGTTTTTCTTTCTACTTTTTAAATTTTTTTTGAATTTTATTTATTTATTTATTTTTTATACAGCAGGTTCTCATTAGTTGTCTATTTTATACATATTAGTGTATATATGTCAATCCCAGTCTCCCAATTCATCCCACGCCCCCCGCCCCGCTTTCCCCCCTTGGTGTCCATACGTTTGTTCTCTACATCTGTGCCTCTATTTCTGCCTTGCAAACTGGTTCACCTGTACCATTTTTCTAGATTCCACATATATGCGTTAATATACGATATTTGTTTTTCTCTCTTACTTCTTCCTACTTTAATTCTTTCATTTCTTTGTTCTTCACCTTTTAATTTGGAAAAAGAATTCTCAAATGTGTTCTCTGCGTCACTGATTAAATTTTAGATAGCTATTTCCATCCTACCCCCCTTCTCTTGAATTTTAGTTTCCTTAAATATTTCTTGATATAATGGAACACTCTTTTAACACTCTTTTAACTCAGTCTGCTATTACATCATCTTCTATTCGATCACTCTGTTCACAGAATTTTTTTGGCTTTATGGAAATTATATACGTTACTCTCTAAAGTTGTCTTTTGAATTCTGCAGTGTAACTATTTTAAAAATTGTATTTCCTCCCTTGTATCTTGGGTGTAATGATATTCATCTCGTAATTACACCAAAGGCTCTGCCAAGTCTTTTAACAGGTCTCTTATGGTGATTACTTATTTCTTTGCATTTATCCTTGAACAAGAAGGTGTATGGAAATTGATGGGTAGGTGGATTTTCCTCCACGCCAGCATCACTTCTGAGCTCCGAGTGGTCAGAATCCTCTCACATCAGAATCTAAAGTGCTTCTGGATATGCTTATCCCATTTCAAACCTTTTGATATTGGACATATGCTTGTATTTCATAAGTATTCTTCCAACAAGGTGGAAGAGGGGAAATCAAGTACCAGTGGAAATCTTCCGTATAGAAGTTTCGAAATATTTAGAACAGAACACGGAACAGGATATATCAGCTTGGAAGCACTCACTCACTCTCATGACTTCAGATGTACCCTGCAAATCCCTGGCCTCCAAATTAATGACCCAGACATTCCTAGTGACCTTGGATGCATGTATCCACTTCCTACCAGATATCTTCAACTCAGCCCCAGGCATCTCAAACGCAGTGTGTCCAGGATGAAACTTATCATTCCTCCTACATTTCCTATATTCAAAAATGACCATCCACATAGTCATGTTAACCAGACACCCGAGGTTCTTTTTTAAACAACCTGGTGTCCCTCAGTTAGCGCACTTGGTCTGTGCAAATTCTACATCATCTTCCTCCTTAAAAATCTGTCTTACTTCTCCACTCCTTTCTGTGCCCACTGCTCCCGCTGTTTTCATTTGGCTAGACTATTAGAATAATATTCTAACCGATTTTTCTTCCTTCTGTATTATTCTCCTCCCGTCAGTCCTTCTCCTTTCTTCCAATGCTTTTTCAAAAAGATAGGTCTGATTGTGTTACTACCTGCCTTAAAACATTTCAGTATCTTCCCTTTATCTAAAGGATAACATCCACATTCACCAGCATCAATATACTCTAAAACACAAAAGTGTCTGTGAATCACCTGAGGAGATAGTAAAAGTGTAGATTCTGATTTGGTAGATGGAGGTGGGGCCTGAGATTCCGCACGTCTAACAAGTTCCCAGGTGATGCCCATGTTGCTACTCCTTGGACCACACTTCGAATAGCACGTCGCTAAGATAGGACTTCCTATTCACACCTCTCTCTTCAACCATCTTTCTTTTCTGCCCCCTCCACTGCAGCCCTTTTCACCCACTTACCTACTTAAAGTGCCTAGAAAAACATCTCTGTGATTAAGTTATGTAGCTTCTCTGTTCAGACTGCTCTCCTCTCCTCTCCCCTTTCCACTGGAGAATACCTACTCCTCTCTCACAATTTTCTCAAGTTGCATTTTACAATACAATCTTTCCTTGTATCTCCCTTATCTCATAAGTAGACTTATTTACTTCCTCTTTGTGTCCTGGCTGTACTAGGTATGAGCCAGCTATTCTTAGAGCACATGTGACCCATCCTTAACAGATTTTGTTTCTATACCTATTTTCTTTACTAGTCTGCAACACTTCAAGGTCAGGGACTGTGTCATATCACCCGTACCTAGCATGCCATCTGTCGTTTTGCAGCTACCTAATAAATACCTTTTGTAAGAATGAATGAATATAAAATGAAACAGTAGAATGAGTTGAACATTCATTTGAAATGTTGCATATAGTTATATTAGTTTTCTTTAGCTGCATAATAAATTATCACAGATTTAGCAGTTTAAAACAACAAAAAATTTATTATCTCACAGTTTTCATGGGTCAGAAGTCCCTGAGTCCTCTGCTCAGAGTCTGCCCAGGCTGAAAGCATGGTGCTGTGATCTCATGGCTGTGATCTCATCTGAGGCTCCAAACTCTCCTCCAGCTCATGGGCTGGGGCAGACACTCTTCCTCTGCTGTCGGGCTGAGGGACCTGTGTTCTGGCTACCTGTGGGCTGGTTCCACTCCCAGCTCCTACAGGCTGACTGTGGAAATCTGCAGCACATGGTCCTCATAGGCTGTTCACAACAGTACTGTCGCTTTCTTCCAGACCAACAGGGACACACCTGTCTGACTCCATCCCTCTCCGGTCTGCTATGATGGGAACTTTATAAACCTAACCTAACCACATCGCCATATAGCATAACCTAGCCAAGGGGGCGATGATAGACGATCTCATCACATTCACGGCCGTGCCCTCACTCGTGGAGGGTTCCGTGGGCATGGACAGCAGGGTGAGAATCTGGGGGCATCTTTGAATTCTCTCTACCCCAATAGTTAACAGGAAAACTTGAGGGGCTCATGTCAAGTTTGGGAAAATGGGAAGGGGAGCCAGTATTGAAGAGGAAGATAAAATGAGATCTATCTATATGATCAAGATATGAGATTTACCATTATGATATGCTAGAGCTGTTTTTTTTAAATATGTTGTTCAATTCTTCTTTTTATAAATGACATAAAATTTGAGGAACTTGTACTTTGTGCCAGAAGCAGCATTCCTGACTGCTACTCAAACGATCTTTCTTCTACCTTATGATTGCCTTCTACTCCAATTCATTGCCAAAAAACAAACAAAAATCCCTCAGCCTTTGTGTAGCTACATGTGTGAAAAGGGACTTTACTGTGGAATAAAGTCTGATCAGCCACTCTTAAGTTTCTTGTTCAAATTATCAACTCTAAAGCGAACCTTAAACTTCAAGTTTAAAAGAATGTAGTTGATGGCTTTTGAAGTAAGACTGGCAGCTTATCTTTTTGCAAAGCATAAGTGCATGGAGGCAGCTGCATTAGCTTCCACTTAACCTCCTAGAAAGCCAGGCACCAGCCAGGATTGCAGGTTTCAGCTCCTTGTGGAAGGTGTCTGTTGCTTTTCTACAAATCCATCTGGATCCTGGGATTTGAATGACAGGCGCTTAAGGTTACTGAACAGACTGGTTTACCTTTTCATCTCCTGCACTGAGTGGGATTAAACTTCTGAGCTGTGACAGGTGATGTAATGACAGTATTATCAGTTTTTAAATTTTTTAACACTTGCTCACTCATGGCTTATTCCCCTGGGATAGTTCCTCTCTTCCCCTGGAATCCACTGATGATATATATATCATGATTCACTATATTCATCCCACACCAAGCCAGCATAACTGGGTCAAATATTTTTGCTCCTAGGTAGAACTCCCATAGGCAATTATCAATTCCCTTTATGATTAATGTAAAAACTGTGGTGTTTCTATTAATGGAAGTGCATGCTGGGACATTCACAGTCACACACTGGAGATGAACTTTGTCATTACATTAAAAGAATGTAAAAATTCCTGAAGCAACCAGAAACTTGGTAGCACCTGTAATTTCTGAGCATATCAACTTGCCAGGAAATTAGAGTGAACTACCAGCATGACACACTGTATTTCGGGAGCCATTTTTTGCAAAAATGAGAGTGAAGTTCTTTGGTTTTTTGAATCCCATACTTTGAAGCAAAAGCACAGACCCTGAGAACACACTCTGTTCAACTTCAAACTCCTCCTAAGAATATTACTGTTTTACAGGAGAGGAGAATCTGATGCAGAGGCTTCAGTGCAACTAACACCAGTGTTCCACATGGCGGAGCATTTTACTCATAAAGAATCGAGGAAAGTCATGGCTTATACGTTTCAAAACCAAAAAAAAAAAAAAAAAAAAACAGCCCTTGAAGCATAAAGATGAATTGGAATCCTATTGTTCACAAAAAGATCTTCACGGGACTTCCCTGGTGGCGCAGTGGTTAAGAATCCGCCTGCCAATGCAGGGGACACGGGTTCGAGCCCTGGTCCCGGAAGATCCCACATGCCGCGGAACACCTAAGCCCGTGAGCCACAACTACTGAGCCTGCGCTCTGGAGCCCGCGCGCCACAACTACTGAAGGCTGCGCGCCTAGAGCCCGTGCTCTGCAACAAGAGAGGCCACCGCAATGAGAGGCCCGTGCACTGCAATGAAGAGTAGCCCCTGCTCTCCGCAACTAGAGAAAGCCCATGAGCAGCAACGAAGACCCAACACAGCCATAAATAAATAAATAAATAAATTTATGAAAAAAAAAAAAAAAGATCTTCACTTACAGTGTGTGGTGTGTGTGTGTTAAGGTGTGTGTTTTCTGCATGGAGCCTCGTGTGTCTCCTTGACAGTCACTCCTCCCAGACCAAGTTGTGTAACTCAGGCCTGCAAAGAGAGGCCACCCTGACTCTAGAGGGTACTGGTGAAAATGTTATATTCCATATATATATATAGTATTTATATACATAGTATCCATATGTACACATAATATATGTGCAAGTATTACTGAATATTAACTTCCCCTCTGTAGGAGAACTCAGTAATTTCTTCGAAAACTTTTTTCCGTCTATGGCAGGAGAGAAGCAGCTTCCGGCCGCCAGAATGTGTGCTGTAAGCTTTTGTAGTGCACTGTTGTCGCCGGAAAGTGGCTGCCCAGACAGAGACCACAGGTGCCAGCCTCCTCACACTGCAGTGCAGCCATTCACTGGGTTCTAGTGAAGTAAGGTCTGAGAACAAGTAATTAGCCCCACTCCCAAGGCTGCTCCACAAAGGCCCCACTCCTCTCTCCTGGCTGGAGGCTGAAGAAGTGGAGGCCCTGGGATAGGACAGAAGGAACACGGGTCCCTGAATCACCATGTGGAGAAGAGCCAGCCTTTCATGACCCAGAAACATCTGCCCTGGCATCTGTATGCAAAGATAACTTTTACTTAGTTATGCCACTAAAATGTGAGGATTCGATTCTTGCAGCTGCCAGCATTACCTGAAACAATACGGACATCGGGGACTTGAAGTAGGTGCTGCCATAATATATCTAAAATATCTGACAGGAGTTTAGCAGTTTTGCAGTAGGCAGGGAGGAAACAGATCAAGCAAGCTGGAAACCCCTGCTCTGCTGCAGTGAAACATTTGGTAAAACGGTCACCCTTGTTAGCGTGGAAGGCAGACCTGGTGCCTACTGAGTCTGTGCATCTTGGAAAAACGCTTGGAAAGAGCCAGATGCTAGCATATGCTGATCTTCCCTTGCTGTGTTTGGCAAGGTATTTCAAGAAGGAATGAGCTGGTTTGCAGACGAAAAGGAACAGAAAAAAAAAAAGTCTCCGAAATTTGGAGTTGCACAGGTTTGAAACTGCTTCTAGAGGACAAACAATGTGAAAGAAGGCTAAATCTTTGAGTCCCCAAGACCCATTAAGACTTCTCAATTAAACATAGTGACACAGCCCTGCAGCTAAAACCAGATTAAGCCGTCCACCCAAGACTGTTGTTCCAGATAGCCTCAAATTACCTACCATTACCTTAACAGAGAGGGGCGTAGAGGGGGAGGGGTGAGCAGAGAAATAAAGCAGGCACAGGTATTGTTTCAGAAAAGAGCGTTTGGTGTGAGTCCTGGCCCATGATGCTGGCTGGAAACGGTGAGCAGTGAGGGTTACCTTTGTCAAAGCGCTTATTCTGTCCTGACCAACACACCGTCCCAAAGAGTGACCAACTTGTTACGCACGACTCCCCCGGCAGCTTGCACTGGCTCACATCCGTGTCACATCCCCGTTGCTTACTTGGCACGGAAGCCTTCATTTGGCCATAGGCATCATGTTGACTGAGTTTCTTATATTCCTGTATAGTCTAAGCTAAAGGCTCCTAGAGGAAATAGACCAAGTACATGCAATTCTTTTCATGGTGTGCCTAAGTTACATGTGTCACGTACCAGGAATTTCTCAATGACCATTCCTTTTGGATGGAAGAGATGATCAAAGCTGGTATCCGGAAGAGATGTTCCCTAAATGCAAACCTTCAGGTGCTATCAGGGGAGGGAGGAAGGAAATCATGGGTCAGATGTTTTCCTTTGGGGATTTATCAAGTAAGGAAAACTAAAATGATAAAATTTTCAGTTGTGTGGATTCCTATCATCTAAAAATCGTCAAAATTTCATCTCATCTTTGCCTGGCAAAGAAGCCCACCTCCAGGGAGGAAACACAGGACCATTTTTCTTGTTCAGCAAGTGCTGTACACAGCAAAAAGTGACCTGATGTTAAACTACTAACCGAGGGAACTAATAAATAAAGATGCCAACCGCAGCTGGGGAGTAATGCTCCCTAGCTAGTATTTTCAGGGGACTGGCCCCATGCAAAGTGTTGCCACATATTTTTCTAAGATGTAGCTGACTGTGTTTTGTAAGTTACAGATTAGCCGGAGGGGTGGCCCTCCCCCCGAGGGACTCTGTGGTGCGCTCCAGTCTAGAGACATGGAACAAAAGCAGTGCTGAGACTGACTGTAAACTGGGCAAGCATCCACCTTCGGAGTGGTTATTTCCAACTCCCATACAAACAAAATTCCCTGAGAGATGTGCATTGCTGATCCCTATGAATGTGTACAGGGAAGGGAGAGGAAGATAAAAGGGAAGGGAACATACATACCCTTTTCTCATGAGACATCAAGGGATTTCTCTCAGCAGTTTTGAAATCTGAGTCTCCCCAAAAAGCCACAGGCATCTTAGGAGGGAAAGGAGCCCACTGTAGTACTCGGATCATTAATGATACACTTCTATTGAATGCTGAGACGAAATTATTTTCACCTGAAGTTTAATGCATTCCTGGAAACCACAAGGAGAACCGCTCTGAAGAATGTCCCTTAATGGTAGGTGATAGAAAAAAAAAAAAAATTCTTGCTACAATTCTTGGCACCTAGACAATTACCTAAACCAGAGATAGAAAATTATATTTGGAGCCAAAAATATGACCTCTTCATTTATTCCACATGCCAGGAATACATCTGTGGCAAGTAGATGGTCTATCAGCCTGGCTGGAATGATACAGATAGAGAAGACTATTCCAGAAAGCAGAAGGTGGGGAAATGTATATCATTCTGCCAAAAAGAAGGATGGTTAGGCAACTGTCAAAAATGACTTCTCTAGCTCGTTAAGAAAGTGTGTGCAATTGTGTGAGAAGCCAAAGGCTAGTGTGAGTGCTAAGAATGGTCATCCCCAAGGGGAAGACAGAATGGGGAGGGGGAAGAAATGAAGACGTGTATCCATGGCCTCCCTAGGATGCTGCTTTGGAAGAAGAAATTGAGGTTGTAAGGGGCAAAAACCAGTGCCTAAGGGGTAGGAAGCTTAATAAAAGTTATTGAGATAAAGGAAAGCTCTTGGAACAGATGGGTTTCTCACTGACATTTATGAAGAATTCACTGTCGATTAAGTACACCGAGCTTGGTGGAAGGTTTCAGAGCAATTTTAGGAAAACGGAAGGAGGCAAAGTCAATGACACCGAGGCTATTGACTCTTTTGTTTAAAAATGGCAGGGCAGAAGATGTCAGGAATCGGAGGTCCTTCACACGATTGAATTCAGGCTTTAAAACACTTGTGGGGATTGTACGGTGAGTCCAGCCGTCGTAGCTGACAGAATGATACATGAGGACCCAGACCTCGTAATAAAGGAAGGGCACGCACTGCTTAGTCACCGTAAGTGAAGAGCGGAACACGCGAAGTTGGGACATAATCAGGTTACCCAGCATTGTTGGATAAAGACCAGACGATGGGTGGCTTTGGGATGCTAACATTATGAGTTTGAGGTCACACATTAGCCACGTGAGGATGAGGGTCCTCAGAAAGGAGAGACGCAGACAGGAGACAAGGTCAAGGTGCCCTCCCAACTATTTGCTGCAGGGGTTAATCATGCATTTCTGATTTTAAAATGTATTGATATGAGGCTAATGCTGAGAAGAGGGATACAGAAAATTCTGAGCAGTGACGTATGTGGGACATCAGTGACGTGGGAAACTCAGATGGCGGTAACTGCACCTCTCTGCCCGTGGAAAGTCCATGAGTATGATTGTTGAATGGCTGTATTAGGGTGGAAGGAAAGTGAGCACAGACATCCCCCGCTTAGTTACACCAGCCCACCAGCGGCTCTGCAAACACATCTTGGAGGATGTCACAGCCATAAACCTCTCTCCCCTTCATCTCTCTGCAAATCTCTATCTTCCATTAAGTCTCATCTCAAATGTCCCTCCTCTCTATAATATTCCATTCCTTCTCAGATAGAATTAACTGTTCCCGCCTCTCTGATCCCCTGGTATTTGCTATAAATGACATGTGTGAGTTTCCTCTTGTTGCAGAACTAATGACCATAAATTTAGCGTCATAAAACAGCACGCATTTACTAATTCAAGGTCTCCATGGGTCAGGAGCCCTTACGCTTTAGCTGGGTGGTCTGCTCAGGATCTCACAGGCTGAAATGGGGGCGTCAGCCAGCTGTACAGTCATCTGCAGGCTCCAATGGGGAAAGATCCACTTTCAGTCTCCCTCAGGTTCCTGGGGGAATTACTTCCTAGGAACTGAAAGGCTGAGTCCTGTTTCCTGTTGGCTGTCAGCCAGGGATCTCCCTCGGGTCCTGGAGGCTGTCCTCGGGTTCCAGACCTGTGGTCCTGCTACAGGCTGCATTCTTCCAGGCCTGCAGGAGAGCGTCTCTCTGCCTCTCCACCTTGTTTTAACAGGGTTGACCTGGTTAGGTCTGCCCACCCGGGATTATCTCCTTTTGATTAACTCAGAGTCAACTGATGAACAACCTGATCACAGGAGCAATGTCTCATCACATTCCCTGGCCCTCACCCACACTCAAGGGAAGGAGATTCTCCAGGGTGTGTATGTGACCTGGAGGAGGGACTTGGGCATGCTCCTGGCACTCTGCCTGCCGTGCTGTACAACAGTCACATGTGGTATCCTAATCATACATACTATTATAGTGTGACTAGGATAGATAGGTAGTTAGATAGATAGATAGGGATAGAGATAGATAGATAGGGATAGAGATAGAGAGATAGATAGACAGATAGATAGAGCCATAGAGATATAACACAATCTCTTGCGTGTAAGCACCCCTAGAGCTGAGACCATGCCTCTTTCAAATTGGCATCCTCAGCAACTAGTATGATGCTAAAAATACAGTAGACATTCAATAACTTCTCTTAAGGTCAATGCCAATAGAAAAACAACATATAACAATGACAACAGCCAACAACAGCAAAACTTGGGATGGGCTTTGGGGGAAATAATGAGAAATAGATTTGGAAATGGCATAGGAAGGTAGAGAATGGAAAGGAGAAGAGCATTTCCTGGAGAACATGGAAGATAGCCTCCAGCAACGTGTCCAACCCAGCCTGCATGTTTCACTCCAGGCTTCTGAGTAAAGCATGTGCTACTTTATACCACTACCGGCAGAAGTGTCAATATGTTTTCAGATATTTGTAACATCAGAGAGAAACAACATGACCATCTCAGGGCGGGGAGCAGGGTCTGTATTCTCTCCTAGTCCCAGAGCTGGGCGGCACTTCCCGGGGGAAGAGCTGGGGCTGGAAGGAAGGTGCACGCCCAGGTGTAGGGCAGGAGGAGGACCTCTGAGCTCTAGGCTGCGTGCAGCTGGTGGTGGAGGTGGCTACGTCTGGGACAGTCGCCTTGGTAGGAAAGCCCCATTGACACCTGAAGAGTCCAGCTGCCTAGCACACGGACAGCTGAACAAGGAGCATCCCATCCCCAATTTCTTGAAAACACTGATCTTTGTAACTGGATTATAAGGAAATTATGAAACAGTGTGGCCTGGGGTCCAAAGGAGCCTTAGTAACTTCACTTTCAACTTCTAGCAGGTTT
The DNA here is from genome assembly GCF_028564815.1 of Eubalaena glacialis. Classification (NCBI taxonomy): domain Eukaryota; kingdom Metazoa; phylum Chordata; class Mammalia; order Artiodactyla; family Balaenidae; genus Eubalaena; species Eubalaena glacialis. Next base: position 2,881,813 of record NC_083725.1, read on the forward strand.
CATTGGGTGATGAAGACAATTAAGGCTCATAACATACCCCAGGAAGTCCTGACTCGTTACCGGAACCGACTGTGGTCTCAGCCTAGTCGGATTCTGGGGCCATCAGGACTAAAGCCCTGGCATCTCCATTCCTACCTCATCACCTATGTAAGGGACGCCGCTTAGAGCACAAAGGCTGAGACCTTCACGCACAGCAGCAGGCTTGCAGAATCACATGGAGACCAAGCTGCCTTTTACTGCCATCAGGACCAAGAGTAACGCACTTCATAAAAACTTTACAGTCCGATGGAAGCAGCATTTTGAGAATTTCCATGATATATCAAGAATCGACATTTTTTTATTGCCAGACTTGTTGTATAAGGTTTACAGCTGGTGGTGATCAATGTTCGCAGCTCATTCGGAGATGTGGGGTCTCCATTTCACTGGGCACGTGCTCAGAGGACCTCACCATTCGAGTTGCCACGGCTACAACAAACGTGAAACAGAGCATCGTCCCAAATCTGTGCATCTGCAAAAACCAGTGTGCAGTGCACAGACCAGCAGCAGAAAGAACAAGAAGCTCTGGGCTTTGTCTATGGGGACAAACAGAGACACCGTTTCCTCAACGACGGGCCTTTCTGACCTCAGCCTGACTCCGAGATGAGGCTGCAGGCAGGGACACTCATCACACCCTCTGAGAAGTTGCGGAGCAAAGTTGTGAAGGGCCAGTGTCCCCCGTCCTTCCAGGGATCAAAGGCAAAGCACTGGAACAGAGACAGCATAGGAGACATCAGGAAGCCCCAGTTCAGTTTCATGCAGCTCAGAATCTGGGGATTTCTGCATGCAATAACTATCATTTCCACCTGCAGGCTAATTTAGCGGACTTATTTCTTATTAGGAAAATCTCATGACTTATGAAGCCAGGGCTCAGAAGTAATCATAACTCTGGAGCCCGCAAAGTAAACACCTAATCCAACCAGACTTGCCTAAGAACTCAGGCAAAGAAAGCTGCGCTGTCTATGGAAGCCCAAGACCTCTTGTTTTATCGTTTGGAACCTGGGTACTTTTGCTGCTGATGGGAGAGTTCCCACTGTGAGGACCACAACAGTTCTCTAAAGCGAGGCTGAGCCTAGAGCCACATCCCCTCACCCTCCCTCTGACCTTGATGCCCTTTTGCAGCTTCTGTGCAGACAGAGGAGGGAAGCAAAGGTCTGAGGCTGCTCAGCTCTGCCCACCTGGTCTCCCCCGTAGGGGGAGGGGGTAAAACAGGTGAGTGGGGATGTGAATCATGCTGTCTGGTGACCCAGGTAAAGGATTTAATGAAAAATAAATGAGCAAACAAAGGAGCCACGCGGACTATTTGCCTCACCTTCTTATTTCCGAGAGGAAACTTGAGTTGGAACCATGCTTCTGACAACCTCCACCCCAGCTCACTCTCACTCACTCTCCCCTGAGGAGAGGAGAGCCCTATTGCCTGGTCTGCCTGGGAGAGGTCCTGAGCTCCTGTGCTCTGGCTGGACAGGTGCCCCTGGGTGACCCACCCCCCCCACCATGCGCTGAGCAGTGCCAACCAGCAGGGGCCCTGCAACGGCGTTGCTATTCTGCCGGGGACTGCACGGCATTTAGCACCAGGGACAAAGCTGATACTGTCATCTGACTTCTTGGTCTATTTCTCAGTCGGTCAGGATTCGAAGGGCAGCGAGGTGATTGATGCCCCCCTCGTGGACAAGTGGGAAGAGCACAGCATTTGGAAACCAGGGCCTTGATTCAAGTCCCTGGCTGTCACCTTGAGCACTTCTCACCAACCTCTGAATCTCTGTTCATTTGTAAAAAAGAGTCAATGAAATTAGCTCCACAGACAGGGCTGTACAGAGCTTATCTAGATAGGACAGCATGATCCAAATGCCGGCAATTAATGAACTCAACTTATTCTGATCTCCCAGAAAAAAAGGAAACAGTAAATGCTTTATAGATACCAGAAGCTAGCTACTGATGGGCACTTAGTTTTCTTCTTTGTTCTTTAATTTCCTTCTTTCCTGCTTCCTTTCTCCTCTTGTTTTTATGCAGAGTTTCTCTGCTGGCATTTTCACAGAGGCGTGAAGCTTGAAGAGGGTTTGAGGGCGTTTTCTTCCTAATTGAAAGAATAGTTTCAGTAGAAGACTTTTTGCCTTAAAAAACTAAAAATACCAAATCATTGTAGAATAAAATAAGAACTGATAGAATGGAAAAAAGTATAGGGGATTCAGAACTGGGTGTGAAAATTTAAACCGAGGAAACTTGAGGAGAATCTCTGTGAGATAAGAACATCAGCTACAGGACAGAAGCCACTAAAACAATTGTTATTGCTGTGATAAAATCGCCTGGAACATGTAACACACACATGGAATCAGACTCGGCAGCTTATGCCAACGCTTAACAACTTGTTCAAATATCAAGACCCTATCAAGACCCTCCACCTCCCCTACTCAGGGTTACTTTTAGTTAATAAAATCAGTAGCATTTAAATGAGTTTGTTATTAAACATAACAGCAACTGCGCACTTTTCTACAATAGCTAAGACATGGAAACAACCCAAGTGCCCATCAACAGATGATTGGTTTAAGAAGATATTCCATATATACATACATACATACATACATACATATATATATGGAATACTACTCAGTCATACAAAAGAAAAAAAATACTGCCATTTGCAGTAACATGGATGGACCTAGACATTATAATACTAAGTGAAGTAAGTCAGACAGAGAAAGGCAAATATATGATATCACTCATATGTGGAATCTAAAAAATGATACAAATGAACTTATTTACAAAACAGAAGCAGACTCATAGACATAGAATACAAACTTATGGTTACCAAAGGGAAAGCGGGTAGGGGAGGGATAAATTAGGAGTATGGGATTAGCAGGTACAAACTACTATATAAAAAATAGATAAACAACAAGGATTTACTGCATAGCACAGGGAACTAAATTCAATATCTTGTAATAACCTATAGTGAATAATCTGAAAAAGTACATATATAAGTAACTGAATCACTTTGCTATACACCTGAAACTAACACAATATTGTAAATCAACTATACTTTAATAAAAATAATAACTTAAAAATATCTAGGTTGTATCATTTATCCAGCCTGCACTGCCCTGGGGTCTGGGTACCACAGATTGGGAACAAGGACTTACTCTCTACTGGTGCTATTAGGACCATAAATGCTTTCATTATTACAAATTACTACTACTACTACTATTAACGACGTATTGAGAAACCACTAAGCACTTTACATGGATTGCCTTGTTTAATTCTTAAAACCTTTGTGAGTGATGTAAGATTGTTGAACTCTCTTAGGAGAAGAAGGAACCAAGGTCCAAAAATGTTAAGGTGCCTTTGACCTGAGATTAGGAGCCTGGCCAACTGATTTTGGAGCTTGAATTATTAACCCTTATGTGATAGTTATTTCCTTGCCTACAAGTTCTGGCTATAAAAGAAAACACAGAGATGAAATAAACTAATTAAGTGATTCCTTCTCGGTCCCATCAGTGAATAATATAAAAATAAAATAAACAAGGGTGATGACTATTGAAGAAGATAGAGTTATGGTAGCAAAGCCATTGGGAAAAAGGGAGAGGAACATCCTCCTGAAGATGAACTCAGAAGAAGAATGGGAATTAGAAAGGGGACAAAGAGGGCCAGATCTGAATATTTATGCTCCCTGTTATTCACGCGGCAGTGACTGAAATGTGATGGGTAAGAATAAAGTGTCTGATTGAAAAGGAAAATAGTGGAAAGGAGAAAGACCACATTGCTATAAATAATGTCACTTATACTTTTAAGATCACACATAGATATATAACCCAAGGAAGGAAAATGCTTCAATACAATTATAATAAGAGGACAGGTGGAATAATGGAGGTGGGTCGGACTGAGTTCTTTGGTGGTAATTGTACAAACAAGAGATAGTCTTGGCAGAAGAGGGGTCTGGCGTGCGACCCCTGGAAACGCAGCTGTTCCGAGTCCCAGAGTTTCCACTCCAAAGTCAGTTTAGAACAACAAGCCTGACCTCCTTCACTTTTGTGGAACAAGGAGGCACTCTCCCCTCAGCCTCCCAGTGGCTCTGATTCAGCTGCCTTCTCCCCACGCCCTGTGTCCCCTGGATGACTGCATTACCGTCCACTGTGCTCCCAGATCCCAGCCCTAACATACTCTCATCCAGGTCTAAGCTTTTGAAGCTGGGTTCTGTGTCATGTCTCGGGTGTTAATCAATGCCCCACATGAGAAAATACAGCCTCTTTTCTTCCGGTTACACATGAACTATTTAAAGCCCAAGGGCATCTACAGCCACAAAAAGGCAGACAGTCATTCCTTCCATGAACAAATGTTCACCGAGGTCCAGGTCCTGAGCTCTGTGCCAGGGTCGGACCGTGAACAAGCTGGACACAGTGCCTGGCCTCATGAAGTTATATCCTAGTGGAGGACGCCCTGAAGAACACAGAGGATCAGAAAAATAAAACAACTGCAGCGACAGTACATGTTACACATGAGACAAATAAGCTGTTTATTAATGAACAGCAGGACATGGGGCCGGGGTTAGTTTAGGTAAGGCTTTTGGGGGAAACTTCTTAGAAGAGATTATAAGCTGAGATGTACAGGATGAGAAGGTAGAAAGCATTCCAGGTGTAGGAAACTGAGTGCAACAGCCTGAGCGAGACAGGGGTGGAGCTTGGCTGGCACGGTCGGGAAGCTGGCACGGTCGGGAAAGGTCCGGGGCCTGGCAGGTGATGGAGCAGCAGGCAGGGGTCACGTCACGGAGATGCTTAGATGCGGACCCTGGCAGGGTGTTGAGTTTTATCTTAAGAGTCATGGGAAAGCCACCGGAGGGTCGAGAAGGAGCAATTACGGCTTCTGATTTACATTTTAAGGTGAGTACACAGGCTCTTCTGCAGGGAATGGACTCGAGGGGGGAAGACGGGGAGGAGGGGGCTGGCTCCTCAGAAGGGATAGGCACTCACTTGGCTACTTCTGGATGCAGCTGCTGGGAGGTGCACAGTGTAGCATAAGAACACCTGCCGTGGAGACAGGCTGGCTGGGCTCCTCCCGGGCATCACCACCAATGAGCTGGGAGGACTTTGGCCAGTTCCTTCACCTCCCTGTGTCTCAACTTCCTCAACTCGGTGACAATAATCGTAATTACCTTTCAGGGTGGTTGTGATGTTTAACCAGAGAACGTGCGCAAGGAATCTGGCAAGTGTCGACTGCTGGCCACATATTAGCTCTTTGACTATTATGATGACTTTTAGGGGCCTGGGAGGGCGGGAGTTGAGTCGAGAAGGTTAGAGCAAGGTGATCCATGGGAAGGAGGAATTCAATCCGTGCTCTCCCTCTGACTCTCATCCATGAGTCGCTTCAAAACAGTAGCTGCCCACAGGCATCCACTGCGGGCCTTGTCATCTGCACCCATTATTTTCATTTCACCCTCACGATAGTCTCACAGCTGTTAGACATTATTATCCCCATTCTAGAATTGAGGAAACTGTGGTCCAAAGGAGTCAGGCAACGAGCTCAAGTTCACCTAGCTGGTGGCAGAGCCAGAATTCAGTACAGATCCGTCTCTTTCCAAAGCCCATGCTCTTCCCCCCATACAGCTCCTCCAGGGCACACACCTGCGCCCCAGACACAGCTCAGGCTCTTAGGATTCTGCGCAATCTGTGTGTCTCAGCACAGGGTATCCTAACCGTGGAAGGCCCCCAGGTGACCCAGGGAAGAAAGAAATCTGTCCACTCCAAGCCTTATAAAAAAGGACAGAACAGATCTGTTCCATCTGGTATTCTATAAAGCACAGCCTTGCCAGGTAAAGTCTGGAAATGAGGTTGTACCCACTGCTGAGAACCAAATGCTCTATAGCTAACTAACCACAGAGATTTGGGAAGGAACCCATTAAAGGGACCAAATACAGCACGAAGGAAAAGCAAATGGCAATGTTGCTGCTTATTACTGTTATTGCCATTAATATTTATTAATACTATTATTTAGTTTTCCTGTTGCTCTGATATATCATTATTATTGCTCTCTCCTAGCATCTTCCTCATAAATATATCACCAAATGTTTTAGAGGTCTAATATCCTTATAGTTATGTAATTAAACAAATAGAAATAATAGCTGCAGAATTGCAGTTACATAATTATCGCTCTGTGACGGAAACAATAAATAAAACTTACATGCTTCCATAACAGTTACATTAACAACGAGAGAAACACTGAAGGCTGAAGCTGAAGAATTATGTAATGGTTACATAATTAAATAATAAATTATCACAGAACTACAGGGACGTGCAGTATATAAAGCAGCTTGCAGAATGGAGGAGAAGAGGAAATTGTGAAGGGATACCAAAAAAAAAAAAAAAAAAAAATAGATTTGCCTATGGAGCCAAAGCAAAGCAACATGGGCCTAGGAAGAGGAGCCTGGGGTTTGTAATATGTTCTCATTCTAGATTCAGACATGTGTGTGGATCTTACCTCCAGAACACAAAGTAGTTTGTCTATGGCTATAAATCATTCAGATAATATAATCCCCTTCACTGAATGGCTTATCACATGTGACATACATTTAACCTCTGTGTTTTAAAAGTATCTCAAAATTTAGCTTTAATTTTGGCTAAATATCATATCACTACTCTACGGCTACCTGCACAGAGTCAGTGACTAGTGTGTGCACCAAGGATAGAATGCTTGCCAGGGGTTGAGAATGATACTGTTTGGAAAATTATTTGACATTATTGAAACAGTCACCCTCACGATGTTTCTTTGGCTGTGTTATCACAATATTAGCATTCTCAAATATTTGGAAAGACTAAGATGTTTGATGTTAAATCAAATCTCCGGATGACTGACTTGCTAATTTTTTATCCCAAAGTTTTGCAGTCAGGCTGCCTAGATTTTATAGAAAGGTGTGTTCATCAAGGTCCAGAGGGAGGGACACCATCATACACCTGAAGATATGAAAATGGGCACCTGCTTTAAAGGCCGAGTTCAGGTGCGGATGCCCGAGTGACAGCAACATTTTGCCGTCTGAATCCACCCGTCTCCCTCACTGTTGGCAGATCGAGCCCGTTGTTGGAGGGGATGGCACGATGGGTGTCCCTGGGATGCCAGCAGCATGTGGCATGAATAAGCACATGGCATCACTCAGTGGTGACAATGGGGAGGAAGAAGGCTCCTGTCCAGAGCCAGCAGGGACAGAGCCATATCTGCCAGCCTCTCCGTAATGCATGTTTCAAGGACGCTTTCACTTCTCCATCAGACCTGTTCTGAGAGTAGCCAGGCCGGACCATTATCATAATGGGGTCAACTGGGAGGCTGGGAATCGACAGGGGAGCAGTCTATTGGGGAGAACTAATTGACTCCTGTGTCATTACTTGGCTCAGCTAGACAGGCAGACCTCGTGATTGCAGAGGACAGCCTCGAAGGAGGCCCGCGCCAGGGAAAGGCCAAGAGGCCAAGGCACCTGCTGGGTCCGGGGCACTGTGGACGCACTGCCCAGTGTCAGCCCCACAGATTCTGGCTGTAACCGTCCAGTGTGCAGCTCTGACTTGGCCCCGGCCGACAGGGACACCACGCTGGGCATCTGCCTGTGTCTCTGAGCTACAATGATGAAGAGCACTCAGAATTCAGACCCCTTGGCCTCATTTTGAACCCATGCCCCAATATCTTAAATCCTGTTATTAAGATTGTTTTTACCCTCCCCAAGAGGAAGGTGAAAGTAAGGTCCTTCTCCAGGTAAGCAGGACAGATTTCCACCATCCAAGAGCTTCCTTACCCACTGTTACATTGAGCCACATGGGAGCTTAGGCAGAGGATGTCCAGTTTCCCGTTACCATTGAGGGAGCTCCCGGGGGCACTACAGTGCTGCTGAAGGTCAGCGGCTTTGGGAAAAGCAAACCTGGCGCATGTGAAAGGAAAATCAAAATGGAGGCAGTGTTGCTAAGAGAGCTCTCGGGAATGGAGCCGGGAGCCATTGAGGAAGCGTGACTTAGGCACATCTCACCATGGATGGAATCTGACCTTTAGACCACCCATTGTCCTAACAAAGGCATCCAGAACACCTGCCAGAAACTCAAGATACTTATCGGACACCCTCCCCAAAACACTTCACAAGTCCTTAGGGACTGACTTGTGTCCATCGCAATTCTCGCCGGGCAACTTCAACAGCCCCTGCCTGACGCTTTTTCTTCCCCAGAATACTCTTTTGGTTTAATCTGTGTCTCCTGAACTGTGATTCTTTCTTTTTTTTTGTTTTATACAGCAGGTTCTTATTAGTTATCTACTTTAGACATATTAGTGTATATATGTCAATCCCAATCTCCCAATTCATCCCACTCCACCAGGGTCAGGGTGGTGGTGTGATGAACTGATTCTTAAGACCCCAAATGAAGCTCGTTATTCTTTGCAGCCTTGATGTTGATGACTGTTGGACATGGATTAGCCCTGACTGCTCTAACAAAGAGACTGGGTGACTTGAACAGTAGAGATGTATTTTCTCAAGTTCTGGAGGCTGGAGTGTGAGGTCAGGGTGCCAGCGGGGTCGGGGGCTAGTGAGGCCCCCTTCCTGGCTTGCTTGTGACTGACTCCTCACTGTGTCCTCACATGGCTTTTCCTCCCTGACTTGAAGAGAGACAGAGAGAGAAGAAATGTCTCTCTTCCTCTACTGCTAAGGATGCTCATCTCATCAGGAGGGCCCCATCCTCTTGACCTCATCTAACCCTAGTTACCTCCTTAAGGCCCCATCTCAAAAACCATCATATGGAGGGGAGGGAGTAGGGCTTCAACGTATGGATTTGGGGAGAGACGTTCAGTCCATATAATACCTGGGTTTGAACTTCAGCTTCCTCTTCTTATTAGGTGTGGATCCCATAGGACTACAGTTCCTAGAATATCAGTTACCTCACCTGTATAATGTGTCTAACACCACCTAGTACATTGGACTGCCCTGAGGGGTAAGATGAGTTCACATAGAGAAAGCCTCTGACACATACGAGGTATGAAAACTGTCCGTCCCGTCCCATCCCTCTTGCTTCCTTCAAGGAGTCTCTGATCCATGGTAGCATCTATTTTCATCAGAGGTTCCACCCTAACCCTACCCCACATGGAAAAGGTCTCTTCTTTGGCGATTCTCTCCATCCTGCTGAATTGGGCTGGGTTGTACCTCACCTTCTCGGAAAACGACAAGAGCAGTAGGAATTATCCCCTAGGAGCTGGAATAGCTCCTCCTGGAGCCCCCCTGAAGAAGGGGTCGCGGTAATAGGACCTTTGGAGAGACAGGGAGGTCACGGGCAGAGTCCTGTGTACATGCTCTGACCCCTGGGAGCAGGGCTCCCCAGCCCCCCGACCGTCCTGCGCACCTCCTTCCGGGGCCCCTCCTGCCTCACTTCAGACTCCCAGCGTCTGCAGCACCAAGCCCTCTGGCAGAGCCCAGTTTCCAGAGGAGGAATCCCTGGCCTTTCCTCCACAGCCCATCACCACTGACTCTCTCATCAGCATTATTTCCATCAGCTGCAGCCAACGTCAGTGTATCGACACAGCCCAGCGATCGACACTTTCCCTGACTAACGTCTTTGTCCTGAGCGGGGGAATCAGAACGGAACAGATGTTTTAAGGACTCCATAAATCCGAGAAGATAAAAAACCACCCACCCAGCACTTTTTAACAATGCACCACGCTGATGAACCAGCGTATCGGAAATACCAAAATAAATATAAAATCCCACTGGAGTCTCAGAATAAATCTTAGGGGTGTTTTTCTCTTTTTTCTCTTATAACATACACCAGATATCATTTTTAATATTCAGTGAAGACCCACCACTGGGAACAGAAAGTCTATAAAAATGCGGCTGCTTCCCTCTGAAGTGACCCAGTGATTAACTGCACTGAGCGTGAATCACCCTCCAATCGCTTCCTGAAAAACTCATTTCACTCTCCCCCAGAACCTTCTCCCTCTCCCACCACAGCCAGTGTTGTCATGTTGCCTCTCATAACTCCTTGCTGAATTCCAATGAGGTTTTCTAATTAGCCTAATTAATTTTCTGCCCAGCTTAATAAGACTGTCTCTGGTTCAGAAATAATTGGACTTCCCAACACCATTTTCCCTCCCTCTGTTTCTCAGTGGTGAGTTGTGATCCAGTCTCCTTTAATAATTCAAAATTAGCTTCTGTTTTTCAGATGATGGGTTCATGTTCAGAGAGTTATTTAGTTTTTTCATTAACACTCTGACGTCACACTCTCCCTCCTATGAAGAATACCTAAAAAAGCACTAAAGATAAAATGAAACTTGGATTCCTTCCTGGAGAGAGAAATGCATCTGGGATCAAAGTTTCAATGGATTCTTGCTTCCTATCTTATCAATTTCAGGAAGGTAAATTAGTGATGTGGATGAAGTCTATTCTTCCCTGCAAATTTTGGTAGCAGCTATGAAAATAAGCCCTAACAAGCCCAAGTATTAACATCATGAGAAAGGTCTTAAACACTTTCAGGCAACTGGTCTCCGATGGAAGAGCGGCCTTCTTTCTAATCTCTTACAAATTTGTTTTATATGGTTATGAATTTGTTACTATATGCAAACAGAACCGTTGTTATAATCATAGGTGTGCATTCTCCAAACAAATGAGTTAGAAATAAAAAGAGAAAGAGATAAGAGCTAGGAAAAGAAGGTGATGAAAGACCAGTTGTTCCGCCAATGAAAATGTCCATGTTCCAATTCATATTTGAGTAAGATCTGCAGGGCTGTGTAAATTGAATACTGTCTTCTGTTTGCTCTCAAGTTCCAGAATGTTATGCAGTCTTAGCCTCTCTAGTATTGGTTTTGCAGCCCCAGGAATACTTTACTTGGAGCCATGAACCTGGAATTATTTTCTCATTCTCTAAAAAGCCTGAAGCATTTTTTAGAGGACTTATAAATATGGCAATGAGCAGTACTAGTGAAAAAGGAACATAGTAAGATGGTGTGCTTTCAAGCTTTCCCTTGCACAGCTGTGAACCTTCTCATTATGGCTGCCATGTTCTCTGTGGAATCATAGAGGTGTGAAGGTTTTCAAAGAATGTATTCCAAACAGTAGCTATAGAGGTGCAGCCCTCCTCTTCTCTTTGGATTATACTAAACTAAACTTTTCAAAGATGAAGTGCCTGGAGTGGTTACGGTTGTCTCCTTATGTCAGTGGAGTTGGGTGATCTGCTCATGTATCTACAGTCACTGCTTCTATTAGGACCTATCTAGGCAGATAAATGTTTTAAGAATATATCATTCGAAAAACTCTGAGTCTACCAAACTGGTAAGTTTGGGGATAATAATCTTCTACTAAAAAAAAAGAATCAATCTTTCTCTCTCTCTCTCTCTCCATCTCTCTCTTCCTCCCTCCCTCCCTCAAAGAGCTCTGAGGATGTCGCTTCAAAGACAGTATTTTGTAGCAAATGTGAAGTATGACTCAATTTTTTCAAATGTTAATAACATTCAATTTCCCACATACGTCCAGAAATGAAGCATTCCTATATTATGAGCCCACATCAGAGTTTGCTGATGTAAGTAGGTAGGAAAAAAAAAAAAAAAAAAGCAGAAGTTGGATTATGGGATCAAAGATGAAAGTGAAAAGAATGGTACCATTTGTAGCTATAAATTTAAATGAACCACCAACTAGAACAACATGAAACTGTATAAAGTAGTCTATATTGGACTTAACATCTTGGACTTTTCTACTTGTTGCATGAGGCCACTTGCTCTCAGCAGAAACCTGCAATGCCCAGTGGTCACTGGGGGATCTTTGAAACATGACCCATTTAATCCCACAGACTATTCAATGGAGGTCTGTTTAAAATTTGTAGCTAGTAGAATAATAGCTAAACCTTAAGTCCTTAATCCACATTTTATCCCTAGAATACACTTTTCATAACTGTGTTTTTTTAAACGTTCCCTGCATTTTAATTCGGGATGGGTTTCTTTCCTCAACTGGGTACATTTTTACTAATCTTTGTCCTACTGCCTCTGCTCTGGTTAAGTTCCTCTGTAAGATAATTAAATTACCCTGAATCCTGATTTTGTATGAATACCTTAGGGATAACCTCCCTGTCAGAAAATAAAACATCAAGTACAACAACAATAGCCAACTAATGATTTAACTTCAAGTCACACAAGTAGAATCCGGAACTTCAAGTCCTGGCATTGCTGCCATCCCCCCTGAGTTAATGGGAGTATCTTCAGTCACATAGCACTGACTGTGGAACTGGTCCACCCCTGCAGTTGGACACTAGAAGAGCAGGAAGAGAGTGAGTTCCCATATCTGCTTCCATCCAAGTTTGCCCTGACTATGCAGCTACACAGATCCTGCCCAACCTATCCATCCTATTAAAGACTGGCAGAAATACCCTGGGGGAAATGGCATGTCCAGGTGCATCCGTCAGGGGCCAGTCAGACAGAGGGCATGCATGACAGGCCTCCAACAGAAGGAATTTCACACTGGGAACTAGTTATAAAGTTGTTGGAAAAAGTGAAGGAGGCAATGGTACGGCCACCTATATAAATCAGCAGCCAGAGGAACTCTCTACCAGGCCTAGGACTGAGGGGTCAAGAAAAAAGTGATGTTCCCAGTGCCCAGAGCTGCTCGGGAACGTACTGGACCAGGAGAAGTGGCCCAAAGACCGGCCCGCCCCGCTGAAGGCAGACGCTGTCGCTCTGGGCTTCCAGGTGGCACCTGATGCTCTGCTCCAAGCTGCCTAACCAGCTAAGATTTTATGGCTCATAAAATAGTTGGATCCCCTTTCTAAACATAGCCCCTGGTTCTGCTTCGGTGACCTCCCATGGCAGCCAACTGCAGAACAGATAAAGAAGCATTTCCTTTTAATGGCTGGAATTCACTGGCCATAAATTTCACCGAGTGCCCTCAGGTCTATGCGTTGTTGACAGGTAAAGTAAGTCATGGGAGTAAGCAGTTTTCACTCTTCCCCTTGAACATTTTTTTTTTTTTTTTCCTGTTTCTTCCTGAGATAAAATAATCCCCTTTTGTAGCAAAACTTTAACAGGAGGAGACTCCCTCCAATTTCTCCAGAGTAGATCAAGACCTTTCTTTATTCTTCCTCGATTCTACACGCCCTTCCTTTCCTTTAAGAAGCATCAGCAGAGGGTGGAAATGACATTTCAGTCCCATTCTTAACACCACCGCTGCAATACTTACCTGCCCAAGAACACCAGTGAGCCTGAGGGATACTAACGCTGTAACCAAGATGGCAGCCCAGCGCCGCTTTCAGGATCAGGGTCATTGCCAAGGTTATTGCCAACAATGAGCTCCTCCTCGCACCACAATGTTATGGTTTCTGAAATTTGAGACCCTAAGCTCGACTGGCCAAAGCCTTGCAGCAGCGGGAAAAGAAGCAGTTCCTCAGATTAGGGATGACAAATACCTGGTCCTTCTACTGGCACTCTTCGAATCAAACTCTGAGTTGGATGTTATTATCCTCACTTTGCAGAGATGTTAAACAACTTGGCCTAACTCTCAGAGTGAGTTAGGAAGAAAAATTGGGATTAGAATCAGGTCTGAGTCACTACAAAACCCACATTATTTTCACCGTAAAATATTGATGCCAATTTTCCATGTGAGCAGCATCATAAAATGCAAAATGTGTTGTAAAGAAAATCTTTCCACATGTGAATTCAGACGTTCTGGTGATGCTCTGGTACCCTGGAGGAGTTGCCAGCTTTAGCAAATAAAAATACAGGACACTCAGTTACATTTGAATTTCAGATGAACAACAATTTTTTTGGTTGTTTTTTAGTCAAAGTGTGTCCCAAATATTACATGAGACATACTTATAGTAAAAATATTTGTCATGTATCATAAATTGAATTTGGATGGTCATCCTGTGTTTTTCCTGGCAACCCTAAAAGTAGTCCATCTGTATCTTAATGCCTTGAGACTCTAGCTTCACTTTGCCATGACAAACTGAAAATGCCATCAAGGAAAAAATAATCTATCTCTCCCCTGCATCATCATGGGTCTCCACCCCCTGGAGCACTGGCATTCCTCCTATGGATGACCATTTAAAACTGATGTTCCCAGATGTGCCCAGTGGAGCTTTTTAAACCAGCTTTATCAAGGTATCATACATATATATGCATATATACACACATACCATATATATATATGATACTCTATACACACACAGTAGAACGTATCCATTTAGGAGTGTGGTTCTATGAGTTTTGATGCATATATGTATACATCTGTATAACCACCAAGATACAAAACGTTTTCATCACCCCAGAAAGTTACCTTATATCCTTTGCAGTCAATCCCCACACCCCAACCAGCCCCAGAAAACCACCGCTCTGCTTTCATCACTATAGGTTAGTTTTGCTTTTCCTTGGAGTCCATAGAATGGAATCAATAGAGTTGTACCATCTGTGCTGTTCTGTATCTGCTTTCTTTCGCTCAGCATAATGGTGTGAGATCCATCTCTATAGTTGCCTCTATCAAGAGTTCCTCCCTATTTATTGCTGAGTCATATTCCGTATACGGATTTACCATCATTGGTTTATCCATTTATCCATTGATGGACATGAATTGTTCCCAAATTTGGCTAATTTAAGTAAAGCTACTATTAACATGTGGGCACAAGTCTTTGTACAGATGTATGATTTTATTTACCTTAGACAAATACCTAGGGGTGAAATGGCTGGGTCCTACAGCAGGTGTATGTTTAACTTTTTAAGGACCTGTCTTGCTGTTTCTCGAGTCGTTCTAGCATTTTGTATTTCCACCATCATGCCTGTTTGTGCCAGCTGCCCCACATCTTGGCTAACACCTGGTTATTGTGGTCAGTCTTTTAATATATTAGTCATTATAATAGGTGTGTAGTGATATCTTACACTAGTTGCGCTTTACTTTTCCCTGAGGTCAATTGAGTTTTAAAACACCCAGAAAAATAAATTAAATGTTGGTTTCTCCACTCATTAAGCAATTTTTGAGCATCTATCCCTCTGGCAGGTGTCATGCTACAGACACTGAGTTTAAAATGTCAAATAAGGGACATGATCCCTGCCAGACGTGAGGCTTATTTATAATATAGTGAGGCAGACGTGAAGCAAAATATTTATACGTAGACAAATACATACCTACGAATGCTAATAATTATCATTAGGAAGAAATAATTCACATGGAGAGAGGATAACAGAAAC
The DNA here is from genome assembly GCF_028564815.1 of Eubalaena glacialis. Taxonomy (NCBI): domain Eukaryota; kingdom Metazoa; phylum Chordata; class Mammalia; order Artiodactyla; family Balaenidae; genus Eubalaena; species Eubalaena glacialis. Next base: position 2,897,008 of record NC_083725.1, read on the forward strand.
CACCCAGCTGAGACCAGGAGGTGAGAGGTTAGCCCTCTGGGAGAAGCACAGTGGAGCAGCCTGGAGGGTGATTACGGGACAGGGCGGCAGTGAGGGTGGGGGCAGAGGAGGCGTCTTTCAGATGGAGGGAAAGAGGCGTGAGATGGTCGAGCTGGATGTCTTTTCCTCAGGACTGAACGGAGGCCCCTGTGGCTGAGAACACTGCGGGGGGGCCAGAGGTGGGGAGAGGGGAGTGTGAAGACGCTGCAGACCTGGGCGAGCCCGGAGGCCGGGGAGCTTTCCAGGTGCTGGAAAGCATTTAGGATCTCATCTGAAGTGGAGTGGAAATTCACCGCAGGGTGAATGGGAGTAACATAAGCTAATTCATGCTTTCAAACTCCCTTCCAGACTCCAGAGAGCGGAGGGACCCGAGTGAGGCTGGGGGTGAGATGTTGGTCAGTGGCCATTGCTGTAGTTTAAGCAGATGACGGAGGCATGGGCCGTGGTGGAGAGAGGGGAGATGTGGGAGTCCAAGATGAATTTTGGAGGTGAAATCAACAGGATTTGGTGATGACCTAGATGACAGGACCGTAGGAAAGGGAGGGTCAACAGGCCACTGGGTCTCTGCCTTGAGCAGGTAGGTTGGTGAGGTACCCTGTAGAGAGTTAGGAAGACGGGGGGCAGAACAAGGAACCCTGCAGTTATTGCAGTAACTTGTACGGCAGCGAGCGAGGCTACAGGGAAGGAGGTGATAATCTTGTTACCAGAGTAACATTTTTCCTGACTGCAAAAATAAAGACAGTAAAAATACACGAGCATGCGGCAACGTGCCTGTGACTTCATGTAATGTCTTAGGGTCTCTCTCTAACTAGATACTGTCTAACTGGGGAGATTTGGGGCTACCCCACGGATGTGCAGATTGCACCTGGTCCAGCTTGAACAACCATGTACAATAGCTCTGGACAACCTTGGCAATATCTAGTCTTATGAATAGAAAAAAAAAAAAAGATGTCTCTCAAAAGGAAAAGCAAGGCAGGTATTCTAAAAGACAACTTAAGAGAAATGGGAACATTAGGGTAATTGGTGCTTTTTCTCTATCACATGTAAGCAGACACCTAATGGCTTGTCACCAGAGGTCTCCTAAGTGGGACCTTAAGTAAACACACCAAGGAGCAAGTGGCCTGCTTTCCTTGGCTGGGCATCCATGGAGCTGCTCTTCTATGACAGAACGCTGCCTAAACACAGCAGAAGACTCAGCCTCCACCTGTACAGCTGACAGGAGGAAGTCCAGGGGCCCTGCATGTGAAACGATGACAACGCATAAAATGGTGACAACACAGGGGTATAAGTGCAGGAACAGACCTGCGTCCTCGGGCCTAAGGTATCAAAGCAGGACCTCCATCGAATAAGCCAAATTCCTTCAACTGGAAAAAGGAAAAGAAAGCCTTCCCTGTAGCGTTAGCTCTGTACGTTTAATAATAATAACTGCCAAGCTCATCGCTACTTTTGGATGCTTGCTCTGTGCAGACACAGGGCTGAGCACTTGGCAAGTTCTGTGCATTTACTCTTCAGGGCAGCCCTGGGAGGTGGGTGTTACTGTCATTCCTCTATTAAGTGCTAGGAATCTGTGGCTTCATTTGCCCAGAATCACATTCTTAGGAGGTAGCCAAACGGGGGTTTAAACTCAGGTCCATGTGACTCAGAAGCCCTGTTCCTGATGACGATGGCTGTTGGCTGTCAATGTTGAATATATTCAGAACAGATTTTTTTTGCAGGGGGATGAGGTTGGCAGCATCTACTACATCTTCTCCAGCACGCACTGATGCTTCAGCGGTTGACCTGATATAACCCAAAGAGGGTTTAGGATTCCTGGATCTAAGTGCTGAGGACATGGACCGCTCTGTGCCCGTTTTTTCTCCAGCCGGACCAAACAGGGGGCTGGCCACAGGGGCGGGCCCAAGAGCAAGGCCACACAGGCCCCTCAGATGTCAAGGACCCCACGCTGCTGGAGAAGCACCTCTGCATCCCCTGTGGCAGCACATAGCCTCACGCGGCCCCCAGGCTTTGTGTACAGAGCCCAGGTCTCCACGGAGAGCAGAGAGAGAGCTGGTGCCTGCCATGCAGTCCCCTCCCATCTGTTCTGCAGAAGAGAGAGGGATTCTGAAAAAGCACATCAGATTAAATAAATTAAAAGAATCGCACCCCCGTGGGAACACTCTCAAAACAGAAAGTCATTTGAACTGATGTACGATTCACTCACAGCCTCTCTCCTTATAGGAAATGAATACAATCAAAATCAAAATCACTCCCCACTCGGTGTAGTAAGAGGCAGTAGACGGCTAGGGAGCGAGGGAGGAGGAGAGTGGGTCACAGAAGCCACACTGTTTACAAAGCCATTAAGGAGAATGAATAGATTCAGTCTGGTCTCAAAAGGCAAAGAAATGTGAATGTTCACATATAAATAGAAAACGTTTAGAATGTTATTAATTCAAGGCAGAGTTCCATCCCCTGGATGATGGATGTCTGGGTGTCTGACTGGCTGCAGTGACCCCTGCTGGTAGGAATCACTCTCTGCTGCTCTGGTCCCTAATTTTCAGAACCTTCAGTGGTTCCAGGGACCAAGGGGGAAGACTACGTCCATGCTTATATATTACCTGGTACACACCCTGGACACCCACCCCAGAACCCCGTCACACTGTGTGACCTGGAAGGTATTCCAGTACCTGGCACATAGTAAGCCCTTAACAAAGCTGGCTGAGTGACTGCATGACCAAACACACACAGCACTACTGTAAAATAGAGCATATTTGGCCCTTGGTACCTTAATCTTGTATGAACAGTAGCATTGAAGCCCCTTGAACCCCATCAATGGACTCTGCTAAGAAAGATGTGTCAGATAAAACTAAAGTCACCATGAGAGGTGACAGGTGCCACGGGGTGCCCTGTGGCACAATGGTGACGGGGTGGCTGTGTCTTGGAGCAGGCACACCTGAGGTCACAGAACAATGAGGGGCTTGCCAGACGAAGGAGGAGGAAGGGAATTCCGTGCAGGGCAACAGAGCATCAGGCAGGACAGGTGCACAGGGCTTTCGGGAAAGAGACGTGGTGTTGCTGGAAGTTCCAGTGGGAGGAAGGTCTGGTGGTGTCTATGTTTGGGAGGCCACGTGATAAAGAGCCCTATTCATCCTGATGAAAAGCTTGAGATTATTCTATGGTCCATGGGGACCCCGGGAGGGGAGAGGGGTTACATTTAGGATTGATCTGGTTTTTCTGCACTTTACTTACATAGCTCTGTCGAGATTGTGGAAGACAGTTTCAGGGTTGAGAAGAGGCAGAAAGCCCCACTACAAAGCTATTGCATTTAGTAGAAACACAAGAGGGACTTCACTGAGATGTCAGTATAGGAATAACAAGGCAGAGACTGATAGGAAGAAGGCCTTGGAGGTATAATTTAAAGGTCTAGGCCAGGCCTGTCTGTCTTCTACAGAAGGGAGGCCAGGATGTGGCTCAAACTGCAAGAAGGAACCCAGGAGATTGGTTCAAGGTAGTGGAGTAGAAGGACGTGCTCTCACTCTCTCTTGTGAGAGCACTGGAATCACAACTAGCTGCTGAACAATCATCGACAGGAAGACACCGGAACTCACCAGAAAACATACCCCACGTCCAAGGACAAAGGAGAAGCCACAATGAGACAGTAGGAGGGGCACAATCACAGTAAAATCAAATCCCATAACTGCTGGGTGGGTGACTCATAAACTGGAGAACACTTATACCACAGAAGTCCACACACTGGTGTGAAGATTCTGAGTCCCATGTCAGGCTTCCCAACCTGGGGGTCTGGCAACAGGAGGAGGAATTCCCAGAGAATCAGACTTTGAAGGCTAGCGGGATTTGATTGCAGGGCTTTGACAGAACTGGGGGAAACAGAGACTCCACTCTTGGAGGGCACACATGAAGTAGTGTGTGCATCGGGACCCAGGGGAAGGAACAGTGACCCCAGGGGAGACTGAACCAGACCTACCTGCTAGTGTTGGAGGGTCTCCTGCAGAGGTGGGGGGTGGCTGTGTGTCACCGTGAGGACAAGGACACTGGCAGCAGAGGTTCTGGGAAGTACTCCTTGGTGTGAGTGCTCCCAGGGTCCGCCATTAGCCCCACCAAAGAGCCTGTAGGCTCCAGTGCTGGGTCGCCTCAGGCCAAACAACCAACAGGGAGGGAACCCAGCCCCACCCATCAGCAGACAAGTGGATTAAAGTTTTACTGAGCTCTGCTCAGCAGAGCATCAGCCAGCTCTACCCACCACCAGTCCTCCCATCAGGAAGCTTGCACAAGCCTCTTAGATAGCTTCATCCACCAGAGGGCAGACAGCAGAAGCAAGAAGAACTACAATCATGGAGCCTGTGGAACAAAAACCACATTCACAGAAAGATACACAAAATGAAAAGGCAGAGGACTATGTACCAGATGAAGAAACAAGATAAAACCCCAGAAAAACAACTAAATGAAGTGGAGATAGGCAAACTTACAGAAAAAGAATTCAGAATAAGGATAGTGAAGATGATCCAGGACCTTGGAAAGAGAATGGAGGCAAAGATCAAGAAGATGCAAGAAAAGTTTAACAAAGACCTAGAAGAATTAAAGAACAAGAAACAGAGATGAACAAGGAAAGAATGAAAGAAAAATACACTGGAAGGAATCAATAGCAGAATAACTGAGGCAGAAGAATGGATGAGAGACCTGGAAGACAGAATGGTGGAATTCACTGCCATGGAACAGAATAAAGAAAAAAGAATGAAAAGAAATTAAGACAGCCTAAGAGACCTCTGGGACAACATTAAATGCAACAACATTCAACTTACAGGTGTCCCAGAAGGAGAAAAAAAAGGACCCGAGAAAATATTTGAAGAGATTATAGTCGAAAACTTCCCTAACATGGGAAAGGAAATAGCCACCCAAGTCCAGGAAGCGCAGAGAGTCCCATACAGGATAAACCCAAGGAGAAACACACCGAGACACATAGTAATCAAATTGGCAAAAATTAAAGACAAAGAAAAATTATTGAAAGCAGCAAGGGAAAAATGACAAATAACATACAAGGGAACTCCCATAAGGTTAACAGCTGATTTCTCAGCAGAAACTCTACAAGCCAGAAGGGAGTGGCATGATATACTTAAAGTGATGAAAGGGAAGAACCTACAACCAAGATTACTCTACCCAGCAAGGATCTCACTAGGATTCGATGGAGAAATCAAAAGCTCTACAGACAAGCAAAAGCTAAGAGAACTCAGCACTACCAAACCAGCTCTACAACAAATGCTAAAGGAACTTCTCTAAGTGGGAAACACAAGAGAAGAAAAGGACCTACAAAAACAAACTCAAATCAATTAAGAAAATGGCAATAGGAATATACATATCAATAATTACCTTAAACGTGAATGGATTAAATGCTCCAACCAAAAGACACAGGCTTGCTGAATGGATACAAAAACAAAACCTATATATATGCTGTCTACAGGAGACCCACTTCAGACCTAGGGACACATACAGACTGAAAGTGAGGGGATGGAAAAAGATATTCCATGCAAATGGAAATCAAAAGAAAGCTGGAGTAGCAATACTCATATCACATAAAATAGCCTTTAAAATAAAGAATGTTACAAGAGACAAGGAAGGACACTACATAATGATCAAGGGATCAATCCAAGAAGAAGATATAACAATTATAAATATATATGCACCCAACATAGGAGCACCTCAATACATAAGGCAACTGCTAACAGCTCTAAAAGAGGAAATTGACAGTAACACAATAATAGTGGGTGACTTTAACACCTCACTTACACCGATGGACAAATCATCCAAACAGAAAATTAATAAGGAAACACAAGCTTTAAATGACACAATAGACCAGATAGATTTAATTGATATTTATAGGACATTCCATCCAAAAACAGCAGATTACATTTTCTTCTCAACCACGCACGGAACATTCTCCAGGACAGATCACATCTTGCGTCACAAATCAAGCCTCAGTAAATTTAAGAAAATTGAAATCATATCAAGCATCTTTTCTGACCACAATGCTATGAGATTAGAAATCAATTACAGGGAAAATAATGTAAAAAACACAAACACATGGAGGCTAAACAATACACTACTAAATAACCAAGAGATCACTGAAGAAATCAAAGAGGAAATCAAAAAATATCTAGAGACAAATGACAATGAAAACACGACGATCCAAAACCTGTGGGATGCAGAAAAAGCATTTCTAAGAGGGAAGTTTATAGCTATACAAGCCTACCTCAAGAAACAAGAAAAATCTCAAATAAACAATCTTACGTTACACCTAAAGGAACTAGAGAAAGAAGAACAAACAAAACCCAAGGTTAGCAGAAGGAAAGAAATCATAAAGATCAGAGCAGAAATAAATGAAATAAAAACAAAGAAAACAATAGCAAAGATCAATAAAACTAAAAGCTGGTTCTTTGAGAAGATAAATAAAATTGATAAACCATTAGCCAGACTCATCAAGAAAGAGAGAGAGAGGACTCAAATTAATAAAATTAGAAATGAAAAAGGAAAAGTTACAACAGACACCGCAGAAATAGAAAGCACCCTAAGAGACTACTACAAACAACTCTATGCCAATAAGATGGACAACCTGGAAGAAATGGACAAATTCTTAGAAAGGCATAACCATCCAAGACTGAACCAGGAAGAAATAGAAAATATGAACAGACCAATCACAAGTAAGGAAATTGAAAGTGTGATTAAAAATCTTCCAACAAACAAAAGTCCAGGACCAGATGGCTTCACAGGTAAATTCTATCAAACATTTAGAGAAGAGCTAACACCCATCCTTCTCAAACTCTTCTAAAAAATTGCAGAGGAAGGAACACTCTCAAACTCATTCTATGAGGCCACCATCACCCTGATACCAAAACCAGACAAAGATACTACAAAAAAAAGAAAATTACAGACCAATATCACTGATGAATATAGATGCAAAAATCCTCAACAAAATACTAGCAAACAGAATCCAACAACACGTTAAAAGAATCATACACCATGATCAAGTGGGATTTATCCCAGGGGTGCAAGCATTCTTCAATATACACAAATCAATCAATGTGATACACCATATTAACAAATTGAAGAATAAAAACCATATGATCATCTCAATAGACGCAGAAAAAGCCTTGACAAAATTCGACACCCATTTATGATAAAAATTCTCCAGAAAGTGGGCATAGAGGGAACCTACTTCAACATAGTAAAGGCCATATACGACAAACCCACAGCAAACATCATTCTCAATGGTGAAAAACTGATACCATTTCCTCTAAGATCAGGAACAAGACAAGGATGTCCACTCTCACCACTATTATTCAACATAGTTTTGGAAGTCTTACCAATGGCAATCGGAGAAGAAAAAGAAATAAAAGGAATCCAAATTGGAAAAGAAGAAGTAAAATTGTCACTGTTTGCAGATGACATGATACTATACATAGAGAATCCTAAAGATGCCACCAGAAAACTACTAGAGCTAATCAATGAATTTGGTAAAGTTTCAGGATACAAACTTAATGCACAGAAATCTCTTGCATTCCTATACACTAACAATAAAAGATCACAATGAGAAATTATGGAAACACCCCATTCACCAATGCAACAAAAAGAATAAAATACTTAGGAATAAACGTTCCTAAGGAAGTAAAAGACCTGTACTAAGAAAACTATAAGACACTGATGAAAGAAATCAAAGGTGACACAAACAGATGGAGAGATATACCATGTTCTTGGATTGGGAGAATCAACATTGTGAAAATGACTATACTACCCAAAGCAATCTACAGATTCAATGTAATCACTATCAAATTACCAATGGCATTTTTTACAGAACTAGAACAAAAAAAATCTTAAAATTTGTATGGAGACACAAAAGACCCCGAATAGCCAAAACAATATTGAGAAAGAAAAATGGAGCTGCAGGAATCAGACTGCCTGACTTCAGACTATACTACAAAGCTACAGTAATCAAGACAATATGGTACTGGCACAAAAACAGAAATATAGATCAATGGAACAGGATAGAAAGCCCAGAGATAAACCCACGTACCTATGGTCAACTAATCTATGACAAAGGAGGCAAGGATATACAATGGGAGAAAAGACAGTCTCTTCAATAAGTGGCGCTGGGAAAACTGGACAGCTACATGTAAAAGAATGAAATTAGAACACTCCCTAACACCATACACAAAAATAAACTCAAAATGGATTAAAGACCTAAATGTAAGGCCAGACACTATAAAACTCTTAGAGGAAAACATAGGCAGAATTTTCTATGACACAAATCATAGCAAGATCCTTTTTGACCCACCTCCTAGAGAAATGGAAATAAAAACACAAATGAACATAGGGGACCTAATGAAACTTAAAAGCTTTTGCACAGCAAAGGAAACTATAAACAAGACGAGGCAACATCCCTCAGAATGAGAGAAAATATTTGCATACGAAGCAACTGACAAAGGATTAATCTCTAAAATATACAAGCAACTCATGCAGCTCAATATCATATAAAAAAACAACCCAATCCAAAAACAGGCAGAAAACCTAAATAGACATTTCCCCAAAGAAGATATACAGATTGCCAACAAACACATGAAAGGATGCTCAACATCACTAATCATTAGAGAAATGCAAATCAAAACTACAATGAGGTATCACCTCACACCAGTCAGAATGGCCCTCATCAAAAAATCTCAAACAATAAATGCTGGAGAGGGTGTGGAGAAAAGGGAACCCTCTTGCACTGTTGGTGGGAATGTAAATTGATACAGCCACTATGGAGAACAGTATGGAGGTTCCTTAAAAAACTAAAAATAGAACTACCATATGACCCAGCAATCCCACTACTGGGCATATACCCTGAGAAAACCATAATTCAAAAAGAATCATGTACCACAATGTTCATTGCAGCACTATTTGCAATAGCCAGGACATGGAAGCGACCTAAGTTTCCATCGACAGCTGAATGGATACAGCAAATGTGGCACATATATACAATGGAATATTACTCAGCCATAAAATAAACGAAATTGAGCTATTTGTATTGAAGTGGATGGACATAGAGTCTGTCATACAGAGTTAAGTACATAGAGTCTGTCATACAGAGTTAAGTAAGTCAGAAAGAGAAAAACAAATACCATATGCTAACATATATATACGGGTTCTAAAAAAAATAAATGGTTCTGAAGAACCTACGGGCAGGACAGGAATAAAGACACAGACGTAGAGAATAGACTTGAGGACACAGGGAGGGGGAAGTGTAAGCTGGGACAAAGTGAGAGAGTAGCATTAACATATATACACTATTAAACGTAAAATAGATAGCTAATGGGAAACAGCCTCATAGCACAGGGAGATCAGCTCAGTGCTTTGTGACCACCTAGAGGGCTGGGATAGGGAGGATGGGCGAGAGACACAAGAGGGAGGGGATATGGGGATATATGTATATGTATAGCTGATTCACTTTGTTATAGAGCAGAAACTAACACAACAATGTTAAGCAATTATACTCCAATAAAGATGTTAAAAAAATGCCGTATAAAATAAATAAGTAAATAAATAAATAAACAAGTAAATAAATAAACAAATAACATTTTAAAAAAATTAAAATTAAAAAGGAAGGAACCGGGGCTTCCCTGGTGGCACAGTGGTTGAGAGTCTGCCTGCCAATGCAGGGGACACGGGTTTGAGCCCTGGTCTGGGAGGATCCCACATGCCATGGAGCGACTGGGCCCGTGCGCCACAATTGCTGAGCCTGTGCGTCTGGAGCCTGTGCTCCGCAACAAGAGAGGCCGCGATAGTGAGAGGCCCGCGCACCACGATGAAGAGTGGCCCCCGCTTGCCGCAGCTGGGGAGAGCCCTCGCAGAGAGGCGAGGACCCAGCACAGCCATAAATAAATAAATAAATAAAATTAAAAAAAAAAAAGGAAGGAACCCAGAAGGCGGCACAGGTCTGCAGGGGAAATTCAGAAAAGATGCTCTAGTTGGGTGCTTTAAGTTACTCAGCTGACATCTTGATGTCAGAGTTTTAAACTCATAGGAGTTGTGACTGCATTAATAGTTTTGGGAATTGTGAGTTTATAGATTGCAGTAGGAAAAAGTACATTTTTCATCTGTGCCTTAGTTTCCCTCTGGTGTATTTACATAAAAAGGAAACTGTTCCTAAGGGGAGCAGTGACTTCTAAGAAATGTTTATAACAATCATCTTACATTTGTATAATGTTTTACAAAGAAATAGGTTATCTTATTTTTTTCCTTACACAACCTTACAGGTAAAATATTTTTACTCCAATTTTACAGGTAATAAAATTGAGTGTCTAAGATGAGGTGACTTGGCTAAAAATACAACAGCACATCTGTGACTTAATAGGGGTTTAATCTCTAGTCTTCCGCTTCTTTTCTACATGTGTCATTGAGTTTTTGTTACAATAATTTGTTAACTTCATTGTTACCTTTTTTTTTTCCTTGATGGTACAGTAGACTCATGAAGGATGATACTGATATTCAAAGTTTTATAAGAACACTAAGTGTCTGAAGCAGGAAAAAAAAATAAAAGCAATGTCCCATCATTTATAACACTCTGAGCTCCTCGGAAGATAAAGGTTATTTAAATGCATAGGCTTACTAATGCCTCTGCAAACTCATGGTTCTATTCATCTGAGCACAACCTGAAACTGCAAATTGACAGGAGGAAACAGACAACATGCTTAATGCTTATCTTGATGTGGAAAATTATGTTGTAAAGATCAGGAAAGGCAAACTCAGACCCTGGGTGCATAGCGAGGAAAGGAATTCCTGAGCAGCTGTCTTCTTTCCCTTTGCAGCCTCCTCCTTTCCTGTCTGTGAAACTTCCACCACACCGATTTGGCTACATAAGTCAATGCAGAGCTCCTCGTTGGGCGATGTTTCACTTTTCCAGGGTTGGAAAAGAGCAGCATGTGCCCCAATCCCACCAGCAGGCAGGAAATTACCCAACCAGCTCTGCAAACGACCACCGTCCCCAGTGGTTGTCACAGAGAAATAAATTACATCTCGCCAAACCTGAAAGTCACCTTCGGCGGGAAGATGTTTTCCTGCTCTCCACCATATCTACTCCCTGTCCTTCTAACTATCCATGGGAGCAGGAGGGTATAAAGACTCCCCAAGAGGGCAAATGAAACACCCCCTGGTGGGTGATGACATGGGCTGGGGGGCTGGAGGGCTGGAACCACCTGGGTCCCCTCTCAGTGCCCTGTCCTCTGCCCTGGACCACCCAGCAGCCCAGGTGAAAGAGGGTTACCAGTTACAGAGGGAGCATATTCCCTTGAAATGCTTCCTTTGGTGAAATTAAAAGAAAAAAATAAAACAGGGTTTCTTATGCCCAGTGAGAGGAATTTATTTCAGTGCTAAAACCTCATTTATGCTCTGTCAGGATGTGAGGTTCCCCAAGAGTGCACCACAGCAGAGGAGGATGCAGTGATGGAGCCCGAGGCATTGTTAAACCAGGGAGAAGGCTCTGCTCCTAGCAAAAATGATGGCTCCCGGAGCATCAATCGTATTTGCACAGGGCGTTTATGCTTTCCGATGCCTTCACAGTTATTGTACCACGTTGTCCTGGAAGGTGGAAAGTAGCTTTAATAACCCTCCCAGTTTGAAAGATGAGGAGACTGAGGGGAAGAGCCCTTTCCCTGGCCTGGCCCAGGTTCTTAATGGGGCCTCCCAGCTCCCACTGCAGGACACAGACACTCCGGTCTCTTGAGGAGTCCTGCACAGCCCACGGGGACAGCTCCAGGAAACAGCCCCAGCGACAGGAGCAGTCATCGTTTTCACCCAAGGCTCTAACTCCACAGAGCGGTCTCTGGGAGCCCCATCAATTAGTAAGTCATCACAACCCCAGGGGAAGTCCCTGCTGCGTGTGCCAGGGTTTGTTTCAAGAACATCACCCCTTTATAAATGCTGGAGACGGCTTCAGCGGAATCCTCATTGGGGGACCGTGTCAGTGGGCAGTGCTTGCATTTGCCCTGGAGATGAACACACGTGCAGCCACTAGCCCCGATGGCCTAATATTTAGTGAGTCTCCAGTGACCCGGGCATGACGCGCGGCGGGGCTGACGCACCATTGCAGTGTGATGATGTCAGCGGGACATGCAGTAACCAGGGGCTGAGCATCCCTGGGGCTAAAGGAAGTCCAGTCAGTCCCCTAGTCTATTCCTGTGTCTTGAAGACGTTGGGCTTGAGGGCAAGCACCCTATGCTTATTTACCAAAATTGTTTCAGAGTCCAGAAAGCACCACAGTTAGGAAATTCTTGATCTTTTAACATTTTAACATCATCTAATCCATATCCAGTTCCTTAATAGACTTCTCTGTTCCTCTTACCTTCTCCGGGCAGGTTTTCTGCAGATGGCTGGAAGAGGAAATTGCCAGCAATGTTTGAAATTGGGAGGTTTTTCCCCCGGGACACTCACTTTGCATCTAATGACAGTCATTTCTTTTACGTTTTTATTAACCTGAGGAGGAAGGAGGAGTTGACTTGCATGTCCTGTATTACACACAATAGTAATCTCTGTACAAATGTTAGATGGAAAAATCCCCACTTTTTGGTAGATTTGCTGAAATATTATAAACTCACAAGAATAAAGTCAATTATTTAGCCCCTTTAGAGTCTAGATTGCAGTTTATTTGTATGGAATTTAATAATACTTAGAACTTTGTGTATCTAAAGTACTTTACAAACATTAACATACTAGTCCTCTTATCGGTCCTTAAAGTTAGGAATAATTACCACTGATTCAAAGATGGGGAAATCAGGAAAGCTTAAAAGTCTTCCTTCAAGTTGCAGAGAAAGTCAATTAAGTCCAAACATAGGAAGAATAGGACTTGTTTCTCAAAAATGGGCTAAGTTTGGGACATCAAGAGCTTCTAGTATAAAAAAACATTTAGGTTTCATCCTGAGAACCAATCAAATGCTGGCAGATTATCAAAGTCAGAAGATACCTTGAGGAAAATAGAAATGACCACCAAGGCTATATTTGGTTTGGGTGCAGGAAATGAGCAGACTAGATGGTATCTAAGAACTGGGGATTGTCCTGGATATGACAGCACTGCCCTGAGTTAAAAACTCTAGGTAAAATTCTAGTTTATCTGTTTCACGCTGAAGAGTGTACACATTTTCAGAAAAATAAGAACATCTAATTCCACTGTTTCACATGACTTCCCACCCTTATTGCTTTTTGCCTGTTTTTCTTGAGATGTGGAAATAACGCTCAAAGGGACAGTGGCTTGCATATACATTTGGGAAGTGGGATGCCCTCATTCTTCCGGGGATACCTTTATTGTGGCCAAGCACTTAGTAGGGACACTGCATTGGGCAACGAAGGTTCATTGAATTCATGATCCTGAATGCATTTAAAGTCCACATAGCAAATTACCCCTCTGAGGAAGAGTACTAAGAAGGTCCTAGCACTAAATTTTGTTTGGTTTTATTGTGTTTCACAGTTTGTGCAGAAACTTGCCATATCTGGTTTCTAGAAAACAGGGAGATGATGTTTTTAAAGGAAATTTTGTAAATTTTGTAAATCCCATAATACATTTTACCTTCACTTCCATTCTATCTCTGCAAAATTATTTCTTAAATTATTACCAGGGGCTTCCCTGGTGGCGCAGTGGTTGAGAATCTGCCTGTCAATGCAGGGGACACGGGTTCGAGCCCTGGTCTGGGAAGATCCCACATGCCGCGGAGCAACTAGGCCCGTGAGCCACAACTACTGAGCCTGCGCGTCTGGAGCCTGTGCTCCACAACAAGAGAGGCCGCGATAGTGAGAGGCCCGCGCACCGCGATGAAGAGTGGCTCCCGCTCGCCGCAACTAGAGAAAGCCCTTGCACAGAAACGAAGAATCAACACAGCCAAAAATAAATAAATAAATAAATAAATAAATAAATAAAAATAAATTGAAAAAAAAATTATTACCAGACCCCAGAAATGGATCTATCCTAACCAAGAATTATAATTTTTAAAATGTGAAAAAAAAACCAATGTTAACAGTAGCCAGTGAAACACACAATTAGGAAAAGTTAATAATAAAAAGAAACAACTTGTTAAGACTTGTACATGTACCCAGGCCTGCACGGTTACCACCAAGTCTCAGCTCTTGTGGAAACAATTGCACACTTCATGAGCAGGGGAAAAAAGACAGAGATGGTTTTTCTGAAATCCCTTCTTGAAACAATTGACTGAAAAATCAAGCATAAAGACCTCAGATGGTTCATATAAATGCATAAACAGTTGAAAAAAGTGAAGTTGAATCTATCAGCCTCTCGTGTCAAACTTCAGAGATGCCTCTTCACAAATTTCTTCAGAGACAGTCAGCACTAAGGCATTCAACACATACAAATTTAATTTGTGCACTTGCTGGATTGTTGCTATGAAAAACAAACTATTATTTCATTTCTGTGTTCTCACCCTTCACCTAGATTCTATTCTACTTGAATACATGGCCTTTTTGTCTGTTTCTCACAGAGCAATCAATTCTACTTACATTGGTTTTTACCTGACCAGCTTGTTTACGAGGACTTCTCCTACTCTTAGTTGAAAGAAATTAAAAGAAAAGAAATAACTTATGCTCCTCCTCTCATATATTTCACTCAGAGCTCACAACATCTTTAAACTGACATAAGTGCCCATTTATCTAATATTGGAAACTCCTTCGCTAAAATCACAGTTTCTATGTAATACACATAGGTTGTTTCTCCAGTCACAATGCAGATTACAGATACCAAAAGAGACTGGTGTGCTCTGTAGTTGTATTGGCGCTTTCTTTTAAAAAAGGAAAAAAAACCCATTTACATGGTGTTTTTTTCAATATGAATAGTTGAACTCAAGGATCACAAAAGGAATAAATCTAAGCACAACCAATGAAGTAAAAATGTCACTTACAGAATGAGGTAACATATTATTTAGAAATATTTTCTAAAGGCCACAACAAATTTTGCCCAGAACTCATACATTTTGAGTTTCTTTATTAAATGTATGGTATTCAATGACTATAGAGTCCTGTTTTCTTATTTCATTAGATAATTCACAAATTATGCAAAATATAGGCCATCATTTATTCATTCATTTACTCATATTCTCCTTTTCTTTGAGTTTCTTCTTTAGTCTCTCCTTTCAACTACCTTGTTTATTTGAAATTCCACTTGCAAGCAAGTTGTTTATAATATTGAAATATTAAATTAGCTTACATATATTTTACTTCCTAATTATGTTTCCATCAGAAAGTCCGTAATCATCTCAGTGAACGAAGAAGGCAAGTCAGTTTTTAGGAAAAAGTCCCAGTTGCCAAAGATGATCTGGAAAACAGAGTGTTTTTCTGTGGCTCTGACACACTTGAAACTGGGGATGTGTACCACCAGTGGAACTCAGTCATTTCTGGGCACTCAGACACCCGGGTCAGGGGATGCAGAGTCACGCCCACAGGTGAGTGCAGAGGGCAGGCTCTCACCTGTGGTCCAGCTGCCTCCTCTCCACCCAGGCCTCCCCTTCTCCGGGCACGCAGTCTCCCTGGACTCTGGCGTGCTCGCCAGGTTGCTTGCAACATCCTGTCTCTTAAGGGTCACTGACACGATCAAAGATGATCACACTTCCCTTGTGACAATTACGCTGTGCCCAAGCCTAGCCTGCCCTCGGTTCCAGCTGCCACATTCAGGGTCAATAAACTATTATTCTAACTGCTTTTCATAGCCCACTGCCTCGAAAATGACTGCCTGCAGCTCTGTTTTACTGCATGGAGGACAGAGAGGGTGAAAGAGAGAGAGAAACATGGATTAAAGGAAGGAAACTCCAGATTCAAGAAAAAAAAAATTCAGAAAACAAAAATTTTCTAGGGATTTTATTTAGTATAAGCCCTTTAAAAGCATACACATGGTTTAACAGGCATCCTAGTCTAGACCAATTAGTGGGTAAGAACTATCTTGCCTTGTGTATAATAAGCTAAAATCAATAAAATAATAGCATCAATAATGGCCACTTACTAGGAAAGAGGGGTATATTCGTGGACTGTTCATTATGTCAGACACTGGGCACCTTAGGATTCTTGGGTACATCATATTGTTTAATCCCCACGATGCCCATTGAGACAGGCAAGAATTATTTTCCTTGTTTCACAGGTGTGGGAACGGAGGCATACAGACGTAAGCAGCTTTCCCGGAGACCTGGAGGTGTCATTGGTGGGGCTGAGATTTGAACACTTACTCTGTAGCCCCGCGAGGGAGCTATTACTCTGGTCTCGTAAAGAAGGAAACTTCGAGTCAGTGAAGAAAGCCGCTGACTCAGCATTCTGCCAGGAGAGTGTCAGAGGGAAGCTTCAAACCCAGACTTGACTCCTAAACCATCGATTCTTCCATTAAACCAAGATGTCAGATAATTGCACTCCTGGGTCTCAGGGCTGAGCATTTAGCTCCCTCCTCATTACCAGTGTTTCCCCTTCATTTGTGCCCCTCACTCGGGGTTTTTGCAGGGTCTTCACCTTCGGCCGGCTGCTGGGTGTCTGTCTGTATCTGAGGACTGAAGAGAAGCCAGAACCTCAGGCAGCCTTGGGCAACTGCAGTTTCTTGTCTGGGACTTATTGCGACATTGTGATGGCTCTCCTCTCCTGGGAGGGGAGCAAACACTGCAAATAGAACCAGGAGTCCTCATGTGACAGCAGTGCCTCCCCACCCTGGACTGGGAAGCATAGGACAGGGTCCAGCTCGGGGTGTTTCTCAGTTACATGGCGCTGAGCTTGCCGGGTTCTGGAAGCTTCTGCAGGCATCGGAAAGGACAGGGGAAAAGGCACAGGCAGGCATACTGTGATCAGTGAGTGATGGTGAGAGGTTCGTTGTGGTTATAAGGCAGCGTAGACACAAAATTCTTTCCCTCAGTGTTGAAAGAGTACTGATGTAATAAAGACGGTTAATTATCCCTGCAGCTTTCCACGGGAAACATTGTTGTTCCCCCTTTTTAGGTTGGGAAAATAAAGTTCCAAGAGGCTGAGTAACTTGCCTGTGATAGTAGCAAGTGGTGAGTTTGGGATACAAACCTTAAATTGCTTGATTCCAAAACCCATCTTTTTTGTTTATTCCATTCTGACAGTGAGCCTTTTTGACTTATCAAAAGCCGTCCAACCCTGTTAATATTGATTCCTTTGAAAACAATGATGGGGGTAGGGGTGTGAGAAAGAACTTTTCCTCCTGAGAGGCACTGAAGCTCAATCATCTTTAAAATGTTGCTGTGAGTGTGGCCAGGGGAGGGCCTGGTACCTCACTTGGCAGGTGGAAAAACCAGATCAATAGCCACTCTGGGCCAGTGACATGGCTTCAGGGATCAGAGCCCACATCCCTTGGCCCCCAGTTCAATCTGAGAGAACAAATAATCTCATTCTTGAGCTTTGGCTCATTTGATGGGAGTTGTCCACACCTCCTGAGTTGACTTTCTAATGTATAAAGTATGTCCGAGCAACCCCCTCTCCACACACAAATCGTGTGGACCCAACATATTATGGGGAAATTGGGGGAATGCTAGTCACATGTGTGAATAAATAGTTTGTATCCACCTTATAGGTGTCAGAATCAAATAGGTTTCTTTGGGGAGTGATGCATGGCTTATTGGCAAAGAGTAGATGTCCGCTTGAGGACCATAGATCTTGGTGTCTAATTATACCAAACAGTGGTGCAGCTACATATACAAAAGCAATTTAGAATGAGTTATGGTAGTTGGGATATGAAGAGAAGCCATGGTTTTCCTGGAAATTCCTCTAGAATTCACAATACTGAATACAGCATAAAAGCCACTTCGCTTTCAGTACTCTGGAAAATTTCTCATTGGTTCTGCCCTATTTCACAAGTTCTTACCTTGATTAATTCACAGTGACCATTTTTAGCAGGTGAACACGGGCTTCCGGGCTTCTGGAAGGCAGGGTGGTAATGGCGAGCGTGTAGAGGCCACGGGATGCGTGTCAAAGCCTCCTTGTTGATGACGTCTAATGGCGAGCGTGTAGAGGCCACGGGATGCGTGTCAAAGCCTCCTTGTTGATGACGTCTAATGGCGAGCGTGTAGAGGCCACGGGATGCGTGTCAAAGCCTCCTTGTTGATGACGTCTAATGGCGAGCGTGTAGAGGCCACGGGATGCGTGTCAAAGCCTCCTTGTTGATGACGTCTAATGGCGAGCGTGTAGAGGCCACGGGATGCGTGTCAAAGCCTCCTTGTTGATGACGTCTAATGGCGAGCGTGTAGAGGCCACGGGATGCGTGTCAAAGCCTCCTTGTTGATGACGTCTCGAAGCACAAGACTGTAGTGCTTGCAACCAACAGGGCAAAGGGCACCTCCATCGTCACCACCCGTCACCCTCACGCTGTGGCCGGAGACCTGAGCCCTGGGTCCATCTGCATTTGTCTGGATTGGATATGTCCATCCAGAAAAGGAATTTGAGGAGAGGGACCTGGGAATGATGGCTAACCCAGCCCATGCATTGCCACCCCCTTGTGCCACTGCTAATGAAACCCACTGCTGCTGGTTATCCTGGCAGCCTCAGGACCGCAGAGAGGGGAAAAAAGCCCTGAAGATGAGGAAGTCAGTTTGATCTACAGTGTAATTACAGCCGTGCTGTGAGACAACACAAATTTGGCCCCTGTGCAGGCATATTTCTTCTTGTCCAGAAATTAATTTTCATATCAAAAAATAAACCATTTTACTCCTAAAACTGAATTGGACAAGGGAGAGAAAATGCCGAGGATGGCAACCCGGGGTCTGGGGTGTCAGCCTTGTACTGGGCATTAATATTTCCGACAGAGTTTGAGAAGAATGGGAACTCCCCCCATACCTCCCTGCCTCACTCGAGGGCAAAAACCAAGAATCAGATTCTAAGTGGAAGATATTTGTGGAAGCAAGGGGAGGGGAGGGGAAGGAGGCACATAAAGGAGAAAGAGAAAGGGGAAAGGGAGCAGAGAGCACAGACATCATAAAACCAGATTTATTCATCTTCCCCCAGGATCAGGAAGGGAGAAGGAAAATGATGTGTGATGCTCTTTTCTGAGTTCTGGAGGGCAAATGAAATAACAAATAAGAAAATGCTGAGAAATCAACACAGTTTATACCAGATAAAAATAGAGGGACAGTAAAACAAATAGCATGAATGGTTCCTCTTCTACTGAGAAGTGGTGCGGAACAAGTGTGCTCACTGAGCTTCAGAACAGAGGTTCTCCTTGATGTGGGCCATGTGTGGTCAGACTGGGGTGGGTCCTAAGACTAAGACGAAGGGATGCAATCCCCCAGTCCCGCTCCTGCGCTATGCCCCTCCCCTGCCAACTCACTGAGAATCCTCCCAACCACAAGGTGCCTTTTCTTAGTCCTCATTGCACTGAGTGGGTGCGGCTGATCTCACGTGCCCAACTGTCCCCTTTTAAGTGAGCTGCCATATTGAAGGGGATGCCTTACCCAATGCCAGATACATCAGAGCCCAGTGAGTGTCCATTCCCCCCTCCCCTTGACACCATTAGCCTGACAGCTTGACATCCAGAAGAAGCAGCTTTCTAAATACGAAAGGTAGAGCACTCTCATGCATTTGAAGGAGCCGATGTGATTTTAAGCTCCCCGAGGATAGTTATTATGTGCAGGGGTCTTGCAACGGCACTGCTCCCCACGTAAGAATAATGGCTTATTTATAAAGTAAACACATGCCTCAATAAAACATGAGAATGTGATGGAACAACACTAAATTCTCAGCTAAGATGGACGAACCTACCTCCTTCCAGGACAGAAGCAGGGATGGCAATTCTCTCCTCCCTCACCCTCTTCCTCCCCCTTCCCTCCTCTCCTGTGCAACCCTAAGAGAAGCCAGGGGAGTTTTCGCACTACTTTAACAAACTTGAATTAAGCTGATCATCTACCACTTTCTCTCTCCTTTGTTGTGTCCTGGGCTGCCTTGCCAGGGGGTGAGCAGTTTTCAGCAGATATCTCGGGAGCTGACAGAATACCATCTCCCCGTCATCTCCAGCTGATAAAGTGTCAAATGAGATGGAACACAAAGTGAGATCCATTTGAGTAGCCGCTGACAACTGGGCTGACTGACGGGGAGGAGGAGAGAGGGGGGAGGCGGTGGGCGGGGCTTCCCTGCCCCTCCCCACGGGTGCCTCAGTGCTTTGTAAGCAGAGCAGAGTTTGTGTCTCAGGCAGATGACGCCACTTCCAGAGCTGCCTAGAGGATTGCATCTGCTCAGGACTTCTGAACCTGTGGGCAGTAGAATAAAGATGGCAGACAGGTGGAGGACAGGTAAAGGTGTGTGAATCTGTAAAGGAGAGATGTAACTATTTCCATGGCATGTTGGATACAAAGTAGCTTCAGTAATGTGGAAATACCTCTGGCATCTAGGACTGGCTGTACAGGGGTCTACATTTCCAGCATCCATTGAGGCATCTGACCTAGGAAAAGTCACCTTTCCTAGATCTTTGAAACAGTGGGAATAATGTCAGAGCTGGGAGGGACAGCTTGCCCAATGCCCCCCTGTTTTTCTTTTATGTGAGAAAACTGAGACATAGGGAAGTGGAATTTGTGGAGGATTCTACTGCTGTGAGTGTTTACACAGAATGGCTCAACCATACCCAAGGATATTTATGTCTTGAATGGAAAACTAAGGAGTGGCCAAGGTCTCCAACTCCCACTCCAGTGCTCTTTCGCCAACATGTGCATGGCCTGGCAATGTTCATCTCTGTCATAAAATTAACAGAAGGAGCAACCGAGTTACAGAACACAAAAGCACTCAAAGAAACTGCCAAGCATCAGGTAAACGCAGGCCACAACTGAGGGTTGATTAAAGGTAAAACTCAGGCTGTAGCTTTTGTTCAAAGCCAAACACCTTGCCAAGGGATACGTGAAACAGAACTTGCCTATTCTAGCTGTTTATTCTTTTCCTCCTGATTTTGTTTCAGACAGTAAATTGCCATCCCCTCTGACTTTTAGTACCCATGTGCTTCATCAAAATGACTGTTGTGTTGCTATTGTATAAGTTTCGTTTAGAAACAGCCATTTTCCCTGGCTTTTCTCATGAGTTGTATGCCTGGCAATTATATCCATTTCTCGGATGGAGAAACTGAGAGTCCAAACCGACAAAGGTGCATAGAACACGGCGGGTGGGGAATGAAGTGTGAAGTTTCCCTTAAGCCCTGCAAAGCGTTCACAGGACCTGGATAGCTGTGAGGAGGGCCTGGGAGCCTGGCCAGCGTCTAGCCACAGGGGAAACATTCTTCAGTGTGGTTCTCATAATCAAAGAGTTGTCTTTCCTTTTCTCGATATTTTTCCCCCCTTGCAGCATATTTTTGGCAGGATCAGCTACATAAGTGTTATACAATCTAGTACCTCTTGAGACCTCAGTGGCAAAAAGGCTACTGAGTAAGAAGGAGAGAATTTTCGAGCTCTCAGGGAGGATTTTGTCACATATTCCGAGCTGATCCTATTAGCACCTGTCACAGGGAAGTTGGCCTCTTGGTTGTGTTTTCTTGGCTCTCTCAGTTTTTGTCATCTCATTTCTATTGTTCTTGGTGTTATTTTAATTATTCTTCATTCTTATTATTGGATTTTAATTTTCTGAACAGCCCCTGGGTGATGGTGGAGAAATAATAAAAAGAGGTAAAATAATAACTATTGTGAGTAGTGGCACAGGGGATATTGTGCTCCTGGTCATACTGATATTGTTATTGGATTATTAATAATGATACTAGTCGTGGCAATAAAGAAAGTAGTTTGCATCTAGAAGCTCAGAGCACGTTAGAGAAATATTAACTTGTGCACACTTCACATCTTGGGGTAGAGCAAAGGGGAGGAGTCTGGGTATTAACAGTGTCTCTACCCTAAAGTAAGAGAAGACAGGGCAACACAAGCGCAAGGAAGAGCTGGGAGTCACTGACACGAACAGTGCAAGGAGGGACAAGACTAAAAATTCTTGACTCCGTGTCCTACGACTGATGACTCCTTTAGCATGGGGTCGTGTCTCATTCACTTCCGGGTCCCTCTAGCACACTAGCAAACACGTATTTAGCCCACAATTTATGCTTGCTGAAAGGATGGAAGGAAGGTAGGCAGGAAGAAGGAAGGAAGGACTCACTAAAGTAGAAAGGTATCAAAGTCAGAAAGGAACAAGGGGGAGGTACTGGATCCGTAGGTGGGCTTTATCAAATATTCCAACTGCATTATGGTGGTAATTCAGCCACTCCAAAACCAGGCTTATTTCCAGAGTGACTGTTAAAAGGACAAGTCAGCTTCCGAGCTGGGGGAGGAGGTGGTAGAATGACGGATGGGAAATCATTGACTAACAGGTTTGTGCCCATCTTCCCATGTCTCCCTCCCTGTACTGCCCCTGTGTGGGTCCTTTGTTGTCAGGTGTCTATGTTGGGCAGGAGTCGCCACCCGTCGCTATTTTAAATACATTTTCAGGTTGTCAATCAGTTATTCCAAAAAACTGTCTATTGATGTAGACAAAAAATTATGAACAATGATGTTTTTTATAACATTATTCATAATGCCAGATAATTGGGAATTATCTTAATGGTCAACAATATGAAGATGTCACATAAATTATAGCCAAATGATATGATAGATTATTATGCAGCGATTAAAAGAGTACTTTTAAAGGCAGGGAAAATATGATGATGTTAAATGGGTAAAAAAGCCAGGAAAGAAAACTAGAGGGCAAGGTGCTGGTTAGTTGAGCAAAAGGAAAGAGGAAGTTGGATTAGTAGATTCTAACATACCTTGAATGCCATGCTATAGGGATTTGGATTTAACTCATGGAGATGGGGAAGCAGCAGAATTTCTTTGTAAAAGAATAACATAGCTGTCATTTTTCATTAAAGCAAGGCTTCAATATTTGGTTAATAATTATATTCATCATGCTAATGCTATAAATTAAGAAATGATTATCACCGTAATAATGTTAATGTAAAACATTGTATTATATCAACAGAATCAATCAAAAAAGAAACCAAAACATATAATTAGGAACAAATGACTAAAGCACATGAGACTTTAACTTTCCCAGGTATATTTTATTTTGCAGGATGTAATAGTAATGGATATTATTAATTGATTTGATTCTTCTCAGAAAGTGCAGCTCTTTAATAAAAATGAAAATTATAGCTCATTTTTTTCTCCCATTCTACTTTCTATAACAAATCAGTGTTTTAATGTTAGTATGTTCTTTATAAAATTGACATGTGATTCCTCATCATGTAATGATATGTATGTAATTATGATAGTATGGCCCTTGTTTCATATGGGAGTATAAATAAAATAATATTTGAAAGGTAAGAAATGCATATGGAAAAATATACGTTATCTACAGATCTGGACCATGAATCCTGGCAAAAGAAAAATGTCCACACAAATGGACATCATCCACGAATACATAAACCTAAGATGCAAACAGGATGGAAGAATATAGCACCGGGCTGGAGATTATGAGACTTTGTGTGACAAAAAGACCCATGAAAATCAAAAGCGGCAGGGGCAGGGGGATTTGATTAAAATTACAATTGATACATTGCCTTAAAATTTCCACTAAGGCAATCTCACAGTGAGAAAGTCAGTGCTCAGTTTGACGTGGCCAGCTCTGTGTTTAAGGAGAACAAATGTGATGACACTGGAAAGAGAAAAGGAACAGGGCAGTGGAGGGTGAACGGCAGAGCCACGGAGCCGGTGAGGGCGTGAGTGAAGGCACGGCAGCGGGAACAGGGAACCGAAGAGGTGACGGAGCTGGAGATTGTCTGTGACACCATGAAGAGGAAAAGGCAGCCAGTTAGATACGAGTGAGGATGAGGAGAGAAGTGGATATTTATAAAGACTCAGAAGTTTCCAGCTTGGACATTTGGGTGAATAAATAACCAACTGGGCTAATAAATAACAAAAGGCACGATGGAATTTTGCACTTCCTCTTGTACTGAGAACTTGCTATAGCTTCTCTCATTAATTCTCATGACAGCCCTATGAAACAGGTTCCTTAATTATCTTCACTTTACAGAAGAATAAAGCAGAGGCCCAGAATGTTTACATAAAATATGCCTAAAATCGCCCAATTAAGAAGTGGCCGGGATAGTGGAATTGGAAAGTGCGTGCCTTTTCCAGACCTTTATGTGACACCACACAGAGTAGGACATCAGATGGACAAGCATATGTACAGACAGAGGCACTTGCTGGGGTCGGGGGAGAGGGGATTCTGCAGAGGGTCACGAAAGCACAGAGCAGATACCTGCAACCAGCAGCACACACAGCCAAGAAGCATTTTGCAGAGAAGAGCAATTCTCCACCGCCGAGGCTGTGTGGGTCTGGCCCTCGCCTCTGTAAATACACTTCGGTGAATTCAGTCATGAGGTCCAGCCAGCCAGCTGCCTGCCCGCTGGTGAATTTCTTTAAGGAATCTTGGCAGCCTACGTTCAGGGCCAATTCTGTTATGCTTGCTTCCACTAAATCAGGAAGAAAATTGAAAAGATTGACATACACACACATGAGCCTGTGTGGAAGTCTGGAAAGGTGATGATTGGTGCCCCAGCCATGACCTTTATTTTCCATTAATGGACCTGGGTGAGTGTCAGTTGTGTTTGAAGCTGCATAAAGTGAACTGAAATAAGAGGGATAAACAGGAACAGTTAAGAGCCTTTTTCAGAGGAATTTGGAGTTGATTAGATAACATCGTATACAAGGAGATGCTCTGATCAGACACAAATGGAAAATCAGCACCAAGACCAAGCATTGACCTGCCCAGCCAGACTGAGTTATTTTAAGCAACATGAAAATGGGAGCTGATCTACATATCCTTGATCTAAAGAAACCAGATAAGCATAAAGTCCAGAAAGATCCGCAACACTTGTGATTTTCTTTGGAGTCCTCTAAATAGAGCAAAATTAAGGTCAAGAAATTGGACATGAAGGTACAAAGAGAAAGCACACGTTAGGGGAATGAAGTTGTGGGCCCTTAAAAAGTTTAGAGCCAACAGTCAGGCCTCCCATTAAACTCCAATTTTTTTCCTGGCCTGAGAAATGTAAGGGAAAACAATTCTATACTCTGAATCTCTAAAGTATTTCATTGATTTTCATAAAAGCAGCCCAGCAGTCTGATGTAAGAAGTATTGGGGAATGTCCTACAGAGAATTATTTTTTTTTCTAACAAAACCTGATGAGATGTTACCGACTGGGTTCTAGAACTGGTAGGACCTCCCTGTGGACTGGTCTATTTCAGAGCGAAACCACTGACCTCGGGCAGTTTGCTGATCCTAATAGAATTCCTTGAAATTTGAATTTTGCTTTCCAAGAGGCACCCTAGATCCATTCCTGACTTTTGCAGATCCTTTTTTTTTCTTCTTCCCTTTCTCCCCTTTTACTCTCCCACTAAGTATGGATGGTTTCCAAGGCTCAGGGATTCCCTGCTCCTTTCTTCCTAGAACTCAGGCCTCTGCACAACTTCAGCAACCATCCACGTGATGATTATTATAAAAACTACAAGTCCAGTCTCATCTGTTCACGTACATGCCCACATCTTTATAAGGCATATATTATTACCCCCTGGACAATTTTATTTAGATCTATCATCCCCACCTCAAATGCATCATATTAATAACAAACATGCTAGGACTTCCCAGGTGGCACAGTGGTTAAGAATCCGCCTGCCAATGCAGGGGACACGGGGTCGAGCCCTGGTCCGGGAAGATCCCACATGCCGCGGAGCAACTAAGCCCATGTGCCACAATGGCTGGGTCTGTGCTCTAGAGCCCGCGAGCCGCAGCTACTGAGCCCGCGCGCCACAACTACTGAAGCCCACGTGCCTAGAGCCCGTGCTCCACCACAAGAGAAGCCACCGCAATGAGAAGCCTGTGCACCGCAACGAATAGTAGCCCCGGCTCGCCGCAACTAGAGAAAGCCCGCGCGCAGCAACGAAGACCCAACGCAGTCAAAGACAAATAAATGAATAAAACAAAACAAAAACAAAAAACAAGTGGTCTGAAAATATACAAACAGCCAATAAGCACATGAAAAGATGCCCCGAGTCATTAGCCATCAGGGAAATGCAAATCCAAACCATGGCTACCACTTTGCACCCTCTAGGATGGCTGTAAACAAAACACAGGCTCTGACAAGGGTTGGTGGGGATGTAGAGAAACTGGAGCCTTCATCTGCGGCTGGTGGGAAGGTGAAATGGTGAGGCCACCTTGGAAAACAATTTGGTAATTCTCCAAAGTGTGAAACATAGAATCACCGAATGACCCAGCAATTCCAATCCTGGATATATACCCAAGAGAAATGATGACATATGTCCACAAAAAACCTGTATATGAACATTCATAGCAGCATTTTTATTTTATTTGTGACAGGCACCAAAAATATTAAATCCATCCTAAGTCTGAAAATACTGGAAAAGTGTCTGGGCAGATCAGGGCATAATCTACAGAGAAGAGATTTTTTAGTAGATCTATGATCCAAAGAGGGAGCACTGTTTAAAGCGGCAGGTGTGACCTCAAAGGGGACTTTCAAAACGCTTTGCCTCTAGTGGAGAAAAAGGGCCAAAAAGGA
Source organism: Eubalaena glacialis (assembly GCF_028564815.1). Classification (NCBI taxonomy): domain Eukaryota; kingdom Metazoa; phylum Chordata; class Mammalia; order Artiodactyla; family Balaenidae; genus Eubalaena; species Eubalaena glacialis. The sequence goes on from NC_083725.1 coordinate 2,923,616, forward strand.
AGGTAGAAATACTCTTTGGCAGTAGAATTGTGTAGAGGAAAAGAAAAATAAGAAGGCAATTTTAGGGTGCTATAGGATAAAAGAAAAGTGTGAAACTGGAAGACTCATTATCCTTCCCCTACCACCCAAACAACAAACAAACAAAACACTTGGATTGTGCTATACTAACTGAAGGTAGAAGGTGTTTATGGATCATGTTCTGGTGTGAATAAGAACTCTTTGATTAACCCTAGGTTACAAATATTTTCTCCCATGTTTATTTTTAAAAGTTTTGTAATTGTATATTTTAGATTTCTGATGCATTTTGAGTTAACTTTTTGTATAAGGTATAGGGTTTAGGTTGAGGTTTACTTATTGGTTTGCTTGTTTCATAATAGCATTATTTTTTTTTAATTTATTTATTTATTTTTGGCTGTGTTGGGTCTTCGTTTCTGTGCGAGGGCTTTCTCTAGTTGCGGTGAGCGGGGGCCACTCTTCATCGCGGTGCGCGGGCCTCTCACTGTCGCGGCCTCTCCCGTTGCGGAGCACAGGCTCCAGATGCGCAGGCTCAGTAGTTGTGGCTCACGGGCCCAGCTGCTCCGCGGCATGTGGGATCCTCCCAGACCAGGGCTCGAACCCGTGTCCCCTGCACTGGCAGGCAGATTCTCAACCACTGCGCCACCAGGGAAGCCCCATAATAGCATTATTAATGATAGCCAAAGAGGGGAAATATCCCAATTTTCTATCAATTAATGAATGGATAAATAAAATGTGGTCTATCTACACAACGGAGTATTATTCAGCCATGAAAGAGAATGAAGCACTGATTCATGCTACAACATGGATGAACCTTGGAAACATTATGCTAAGTGAAAGAAGTCAGATACAAAAAGCCACATATTGAATAATCCCATGTACATTAAATGCCCAGAATAGACAAATCCATAGAGAAAGAAATTAGTAAGCCTTATGCCAGGGGCTGGGAGGAGGGGGAGGGGGGGCTGATGGCTAATGGGTACGGGTTTCTTTTTGGAGCGATTAAAAAAGGTTTTGGAGATAGTGGTAATGACTGCACAATTTCATGAATATACTAAAACCCACTGAATTGTATACTTCAAAAGTGTTCATTTTATAGTATGTGAATTATATCTCAATTACAAACAAACTAATATACTGTGAAAACTAACTTGTTTTCACAAAACAACCCTCATCTCAATATTCCATTTTCATTGGTGACACCCTGTCACCTCAGGCACCCAGGTGCCTGCATTCACCCCAGCAGTATTTACTGGGTGTCCATTGTGTGTCCTGGCCCTAACAGCTAGCACTTACTGACCACTCAACCCATCCCAGGTGTTCTTTGATGTACTTTACATGGATTAACTCATTTAATCCTCACAATGACCCCTTCGAGCAGATGAAAAACTCAGGGCAGAGAGACTATGTAATTGCCTAAGATCACACTGCTTGTAAATGTCAGGGCATTTCAGGTATCAAATCCATAGAGTCTGAGTTCTAAATTGATACTTTTTATCATTACATACTATTATCCAACCCTATACTACATTATCCTACACCTACATTATCCACTACCCTCCAGGTGTATACCTGGAGAGGGAGCCTAGCTGAGTGGTTAATGGTTCAGTAAGCATTTGGTTCTATGACTATTGTTTTTGTTATTATGACTACACTACACTCTGGTCTACCGTAGGCAAAGTGGTATAAGAGATGGCCCCTGCTTTCATAAAGCTTATTTTCTAACAAACATTTTCACAAATACCTACAGTACAGATGTACTAAGTAGAGTGTGCTGTGTTCTACAGAAGCAGAGTGATGGCTCCCCTGCTGGGCGGGCAGGAAGGTGATGGTAGTGGTCACCTGGACGCTGGGCTTGGCTTGGGGTCTGTGTGTCAGCAGGTAGGCTGGAGAATGGGTCTAGGGGCACTGGGAGCCTTCACCCGGACCTGCCCGAGCCTGAGCCTCAAGCTGGCTTTCCTGCTTCCAGACTCTCTACCCTACAGTCTATCTTACAAACTTTTGCCAGACTGTTTTTCCTTAGATGTTGTTTAAAACCCATCTTTCTTTGAACGAAAACCTTAAAAGGGGGCCCTTTTTCTTCATGCTGAATCTAACCTCCTCTCCCTGGCCTGTTTAGAAGAGGGCCCCTCTAACTCGCCTGATTCAAACTACTCCTCTTGCTGCAGGAAGCTGTTCTCACTACTTCACAAATAGGTCCCCATAGTTTGATGCTCCTCTTATTTTGAAAGCCACAAAAAGCCAAGTTTGTAACTGTCTTCTAGCAACGCTTAGGATGGAAAAGCATGTGTTTTGTGTACTGGCTTCACGTTAAGTTCCTATTCTTGTTTTGGTTCCCCTCACTGTTTCTGCGCTATTTAAGGTATATTTGGTCCCGTGTAACTAGGAGGTGTGGGTAAAGGTGTTCCTATATAAATTGGCTGCTTTGGAAACCAGATGCCCCAGGAGGACCGTGGAATTTGTCTTCCTAAGAGACCTCTGTTTTTCTTTAGGAAAAGGCCTTTCCAGGCTCTTTATGGTGATGACAGTTCAAGGTCCCGAAGACATGACTGGAGGGAGAGTAAGGAGACAGCAGTCGTTGCTCCGTGTAGCAGGGTAACAAGAATTTAGGAGTCGGCCAGGCCACACGGGAAGCAGCTTCAAGAGCTGGGGGCAGTGCATTCTTGGGAGAGAGAAGTGGGCCTCATGACGAAGCAGGAGACGAAGGCTTGGGAAGGACGATCAACAAGAAATTTCTAGAGTCAGGGATGCTGAGTAATGTTTAGGACTGTGATGTTTGGTGCTCAGTTTTAAGCTGCTTTCTGTTCTGTCCTCTTATTACTCTCCAGACTCAGCAAGCCTTCCGGAAAAGCCTGTCATGCACAGCAGTCCTGGGCTGGGGGTGATTTGGGCAAGAGAGCAAAGTGGATTCCTGCAGACGAAAAGTGATGCCAAACAGGGCTGGCGGGGGGTGTGTGGAAGGGAGGTGGCTGCCACAGACCCCAGAGGTGAGAGGTACTAGAGGACAGTGAGGGCAGTGGGCTGCAGGGTAGACTAAGGCTGATACTGCTTGGAGATCTCCCTTTTCCTTTAGACATAATACAGGAAGGAGAACTTTGAAAAGGGGCACCACGCAGACTAGAAGTTGCCACAGCAAAGATAAGGTCTATATACATAAATCATAGCAATATTTTCTTAGATCAGTCTCCCAGGGCAAAGGAAATAAAAGCAAAAATAAACAAATGGGACCTAATCAAACTTAAAGACTTTTGCACAGCAAAGGAAACCATAAACAAAATGAAAAGACAAACTGGGAGAAAATATTTCCAAATTATGCAACTAACAAAGCATTAATTTCCAAAATATACAAACAGCTCATACCGTTCAATATCAAAAAAACAAACAACCCATTCAAACCATGGGCAGAAGACCTAAATAGACATTTCTCTAAACAAGACATACAGATGGCCAACAGGCATATGGAAAGATAGATGCTCAACATCACTAATAGAGAAATGCAAATCAAAACTACAATGAAGTACCATCTCACAATGGTCAGAATGGCCATCATCAAAAAGTCTACCATTAATAAATGCTTTAGAGGGTGTGGAGAAAAGGGAACCCTTCTACACTGTTGGTGGGAATGTAAATTGGTGCAGCCACTGTGGAAAACAGGATGGAGGTTGCTTAAAAAACTAAAAATAGAGCTACCTTATGACCCTTCAATCCCACTCCTGGGCATATATCTGGAGAAAACCATAATTCGAAAAGATACATGCACCCTAATGTTCATAGCAGCATTATTTACAATAGCCAAGACATGGAAACAACCTAAATGACCATCAGCAGATAATGGATAAAGGAGATGTGGTGTATATATATATATATATATGGCTCCCAGTGCCCCTAGACCCATTATATATACATATAATGGAATATTACTCAGCCGTAAAAAAGAAAGAAATATTGTCATTTGCAGCAACATGGATGGAGAATACCATACAAAGTGAAGAAAGTCAGACAAAGACAAATATTATATGATATCACTTATATGTGGAATCTAGAAAATAATACAAATGAATCTATATACAAAACAGAAACCGACTCACAGACATAGAAAAGAAACTTATGGTTACCAAAGGGGAAAGGAGGGGGTGGGATAAATTAGGAGGTTGGGATTAACAAATACACACTAGTATATATAAAGTAGATAAGTTACTGTATAACACAGGGAACAATATTCAGGATCTTGCAATAACCCATAATGGGAAATAATCTGAAATATATATATATATAACTGAAGCACTTTGCTGTATCCCTGAAACTAACACAATATTGTAAATCAACTATACTTCAATTAAAAAAAAATGATAAGGTCTATAGAGAGAGCTCCACACAGATAATCCTGTTCCACATTTTATAAACTGCCCTCCACCTTTTAGCAGAAGATAAAATGGAAAAGAAAAAGCACACCACTCTGTGTTTGCTCATGTAATTCCTCTTTTCTTGAATGATTCTGCCTTTCACTCTCCCAAACCCTACCTGTTCTGCAAGGCCCAAGACCAGTCTACCTCCCCCCATGCTTTGTCCCTCATTTCTTCCGACCGTCTCTCCGAGCACTTCTCGACGTGTGCTCCTCAAGATCAGAGGCAGCAGCACGACTTGAGAACTGGTGAGTGATGCAAAGTCTCAGTCCCTACCCCAGACCCACTGGATCTGGGGGTGGGGGTCAGCAACACATGTCTTACCAAGCCCCGCAGGTGATCCTGATGCACCAAAGTTTGAGAACCAACCCAGGGGCCAGAGGCATCAGAGTGGCAGTCAGATCATCTCTCTTCAGCACAACACCATCCAATGGATTCCCATCTCACTCCTAGCAAAATCCAAAGTATTTGTAACAGCCTTCAAGGTCCTACACGTCCCCTGGTTCACCTTTACCTGCCTGACCTCATTTGCCCCACCTCCCACTGTCCCTGTCACTCACTTCACCTCAGTCATGGAGGCGGCCAGTGATTGGAGAACGTACCGGGCTTGCATCTGCCTCAACGCCTTCGTTGGGGTGGCTTCCTGAGCCTGTCACATGCTCCCCCGATGTCTGCATGGCTCAGTCTCTCCCCTCCTGCAAGTCCTTTCTTTTGTGATGTCTGCCTTGGTCATACTGCTTGTAATTACGTTCACCCCCATCAAGACGACTCATTCCTATTTTCTGATTTTTCTCCATCACATTTATCTGTATATAACATTGTATATATTTCGCTTCCTCAAATTTTGTATTGTTTGTCTCACTCTGCTAGAATGTTAGCTAAGAGACCAGAGATCTTACTTCATGTTTTCCTATTTTGTTCATTGATATAGTACCTGACTCATGTAGTGATGAATATTCAATACGTGTTTGCCCAATGTGTGAATTTAGCACTTATTTCCTGTCTGCCCTGTTCAGGAGCTACCCCATCCACTGTAGTCTTTGTGGTTAACTAGTTTGTAAGCTCCATGGTAGAGATAACCCATCTTGGATGCCCTTCTTCCCCACCATGCTCAGCACCATGCTGAGAAATTAGAAAGCACGTGATACTTCTTAATTATAGGTCTGACCACATTGTCCCCTGGACTTGGGGTTCAAGACAGAAAGCCCATGCGATGCCCCATATTCATCTGGAGCTCCCTCCTCTCTACTCCCTCCAGATCACTGCTCAAAGCTCCCAGCCTGCTTCCTCTTCCTCGTCCAGCCATAATTCCGGGTCCTTTCCCCTGTTACATAAAGAGTCCACTCTCACTGGCTGCTGTCCCTGCCCCCAGGCTCTGCCTGCTCAGGCAGCCTCCATCTGTCCCTCAGCCGCGTTCCAGTGACCCAGCGTGACAGCCGAGATCCATAATTTATTAGAGCCCTTCTGCTGGGCCTTTTCTTTCTTTCTTTCTTTCTTTCTTTCTTTCTTTCTTCCTTCCTTCCTTCCTTCCTTCCTTCCTTCCTTCCTTCCTTCCTTCCTTCCTCCCTCCCTCCCTCTTTCCTCCCTCCTTCCTTCCTTCCTTCCTTGCATCACTGGTACCCAGGGCTTACTCAGCACCATCAGAGGGGCTGCAGGTGTTTGAAAGGCCCCCAAATGAAGGTAATTTGAGTCAGGTATTGGACTAAGATAAGCAATTAGAGACTCTGGAACATGCTGTGCAGGGGATAAACATCCTTATTACTTTAAATAGTGTCCTGGAATCTCTTCACCACCCTTCTTATATGCATTTGCCTGAATGTATAGTAAAATCACATTTTGCTCTTTGAAGAAACATGTACATGGTTCGAGGCTAAGAATCTCTGCAAGGGGGCCACTCGGCACGCATGAGTTGTCTTCTCAAACCTCAGTAGGAAATATGTGTTTTTAATAATCATCTGGTAATTAACAGCTGTGATTCCAAGCCTTTCATTAGGAAAAATAATAATAGTTTTACTTCCTAGTGCCAGCAGCCAGATGGGCAGCCGAAGAGAGAAGCCTCCAGCTATGTATCAGACAAGTAGAGAAGGTGGGGTCCACGAGCTCCCTGGCGACCCTGCAGCTGGCACAACATCTGGACGGGAGAACAAAACAACGGCCTGGATACCTGCACCCCACCCCCCATACACTGGCCCACTTAGCGCTAATCATGGTACCGGCTTATAATCCTGGCTATAAACGCTATAGTCCCTCCCTCTGCTGACTTGTTCGAAATGACCTCTTAAAAGATGCACTGCCTGATAAATAATGTCAAACTGGGAAATTATTTTGAAATATCACATGTTCATGAATTTTTTATTTGGTTTAAAGAAATTGCATCAGCCCTTAGGCCTTCTTGGTGCTGGCTACCACCACCTCTGCATCTCCCCTTCCCCCTGCTGGTCTCTGTCACCTCAGGGTCAGTGAAGAGCAAATCACCTTTGAAGCATCACCTGTCGGTAGCAGATACTCTCAGTATCTTCACAAATCTCTTTCTCTCTAACACAAACACATAGTTGCATACACATACATCCCTTGCTGAAGATATCAACAGTGGGGAAATAAGAAAAAGAAGGAGGGTGATAATAAGCAAATGATCTGGATATATTTTTATTATATTTCTCATTACTCTAGTGTATGGTCTCTCAGAAGCTTGGAATATGATGGCTGGAGTTTATCTGCTTGGCTGATACCATTTCAAACTTGACATGGATTTGAGGCTGTGTTACCACTCTCATAGAAAGAAAGAGAGGAAGAATGGAAGGAACAAGAGAGGGAAGGAGGAAGGGAGGAAAAAGGAAGGAAGAGTAGAAATGGTCTTCTGTAACCTACCATGTTTATTCCTGTCTTTGTTTGCAATATGTTTAATATGAACCTATCACAGGAAAGATCCCATACAGCAAAGCCATCTTAGAGGTGATTGAATTCTGGTCCAGTGGCTGTGTGATCTCCATCACTTGAGTGGAAAAGGACCAGTGGTAACTGATTCTTGACTCTGCACTATTCCATCCATCACCAGGAACAATAGCAGAGCTCTAGTTGACTTTCCAATCCTGCTTTGAGGGGCTTAATATTTTGATGGTTGCCATGGCAAGAAGGCTTAAAACACTACTGGGTGATATGAAAGGCAGAAGTAATGTTTCATAACTTTCAACAGCCAGACTCTGAAAAGAGGATTTGGGGTTTTCCATTTTATATAGTGTGGAAAGAATAGAAAACTGAGGCTCAGAAGAACTGGATTCCAGGTTCAGATGGGGCATTAAATAATTACATGACCCTAGATGGCTTGTCACTTTGCCTCTGGGCAGAAAGGTTCCTCTTCTGAAAAATTAGAAAATAGTCATGAATGCACTAAATATTGGGTTAAGAGAGTAATAATGTAAATTGTGGTCAAAGAGTTGGAATCTCTTCCCTCCTCTCCATTAACGAACTCTGAGACTTAACTTTGAAAAACAAGATTTTAAGCACATAGAGGTTTTGATACAATGGACACCAGATGACTGAAAAAATAATAATGAGAGTAATTACAGTTGTACTTGCATCTGTTATTATTTATTGGACCCTGACTGTACACCAGACATTGTGCCTGGTGCTTTATTTGCTTGAATCTTCACATCAACCCTAAGAGAGAGACAATTCAATCCTTACTGAACAGATCAAGGGACTGAGGGGAGGTCTAGGGAAGGTCATTACCTTCAGGGGGTCACACAACTCTGGCGGGGGGAGGGGGAACTGAAATCCAGGCATATCTGACTCCACACTCAGTGCTCTTAGCCATTATGCATATTTAATATTTATTAAGCACTTATGATGCCAGCTAATGTTCTAAATCTATCACAAACATTATCACATTTTATGATCACAAAGGTCTAATGAGGGAAGCATTATTATCTCCATGTCATAGATGAGAAAACCGAGGCTCGGAAAGTTTAGGTAACTTGCCCAAGGCCATCCAACCAGTAAATAGAGGTGCCAGGAATCTATCCCTTGTCCCTTTGCCCCCAGAGCCACTGTGCTAAGATAAAATTTGAGAGAGGCAAGGGCAGCATAACAGTATAAAGGAAAGAGAAAGCCTGTAGTCTCCTGGGCTCCAGTGGTAATTCTGATCCTATTAGCTGGGTTATTCTGGTTCCCGACTGTCACTTATTCTAACTGGGCAGGAGGGTTTTTTGGAAGGGTAACACATTATGTATTTTAAAAGATATTTTCTATTGTGCTTTCTAGTTCTAAAATCATTAATTTAAAGGGCATTAATTTTTTCCACAGGAAACATAAACAATTTCCATTAACTCTAAAAAGGAAAGCGTTTCTATGTACAAACCGGGAAGAAAAAGATGACAATAATTATCATTTAAGTACTTAGAATGGACCAAACCATGTGTGCTCTACTCATTTAACCCTTACAAAATCCCTATAAAGTAGGCACTTCTATCATCCCTATTTTATCAATAAGACGACTGAGGCAAAGGGAGGTTAAGTAATTTACACGAGATCTTATAGACGGTAAGTAGCAGAGATGGGTCCTGAACTCAGGCAGCCTATTTCACAGCCCACGCTTTTAACTACTATAATATATTGCTTCTGGAGTCAAAATTGTTCATTAGCCTAATGGGAGTCAACATGGTACTAAGTTGTATTGGGAATGCAGGGAGCTGTGGAAAGATTTCAAGTCTAGGTGACAGACAAAGTTGGGTTTGAATCTCAACATTGCCACCATCACCAGGCTGCCAGCTTTATTGGACTATATGATTAATCTCCCCCGACCCCCTTCATCACCTACCTTATATATCTATTGAATGAATGAATGATTTTGGGGGGGTTGAGCCAGCCTTTGAAATTACACATGTCTGAGTCCAAAGTCCAAGAGCTTTCTGTTTTCCAGGACGACCTCACAGAATACATTAATATAGAGCTGTCCAAAGCTGAGGGTTCTCCTGGCAGCATAAGCAAAGAGCTTGAGATTCGAAGACAGACACACTGCATTTAACATGGTGTATGGCTTCTCTGAGTCTCCACTTACTTCTCCATAAATTTGAGAATACGTTGACACATGTGCTTGTCATGAGAATTAACTTATGTCAAGCACCTAGCACCGTCCTGGCATGATGTAGTCATACAGCAATTGGTAACTTCTCAACTGCCTTTCTAAAAAGCATGTCAACTGAAGCAATAGTATCTGTAGCCTGGTGCTTTTTGAATTGTGGTGCTTCTTTGCTCTAAGGAAGCACCCACTAAAACACCAGGGCAGTGAGCCCTATGTTTCCTCCCACAAAGGTTTTCAAGGACGCAGAATATACGAAAAGTGAGAATGAACATCAGTGTGAGAATGACACCTTGTGGAAAAAGGAAGTCCACCATTTGGGCACACCCAGAACAAAGTAATTTCCCATTATTTGCAACTCCCACCCTTACGAGTGTGTCCTAAAGTTGAAGCTGCTGTTCCTCTTCCACTTAGATCTCAGAGAGTGACTTTCCCAGTGGGCGTAACGTGTGATGCTCTGGCTGCTCAGCTCCCATTAGTGTTGATGGAGCACAACAGGACGCTGCAAATAAGCAGGGTCCCCTTGGCCGCCATAAATGCCTCCACACTTACCAAGTAAGTAGCACGTTCAGCTTGGAATCACAGGCATGGAACGGCTTGTTGTCAAGTTCCTACGGCACTCAGAGGGCCATCTGGGAACTCCTCATTTCCCTGACTCGGCCCTCCTGAGGCATTGTCCCTTCACTATATTAAGCCTCCAAAGCTATGGGGCCTCCTGCTTCTGTTCTGAGCACCCCCGTGTGACCTCTGCGTACTTTATTGCAGCTTTCACTGCTACGGGTTATTAGTAGCTCTATCTTTCTTCCTCTCCCTGAAAGTTTTCTCTGACATCATGGAGCTGGCACAGCCAAACGCTGCCTCTCCAGGATGACACTTCATGGTTTCCCCCAGATTCAAAAGCTAACTGCCAACTTCTGCTTCTGGCCAAGACAGAGTGACAGGCACGAGACTACCCTCCTATCTGAAACAACAACAGCAACAGGAAAGACAAAATATATGAAACAGTAGTTTCCAAGACACTAGACATCAGACAGGGAAAGACAGTGATCCCTGAGAGATGGAAAACAGATGAGGTGCGCCCTGCCCTTGTCCCAACTTGCTGCATGGAGAGAGCTCCCCAACATGGGCGGGGTGGGTGGAGGGGACCAGGCAGAGCCCAGAGGACTCTCAGAATTGAGCAGCTGAGGAACCAGGGAGATGGTGGCAGTCAGAGTTCTCAGGATAGAATACCAGGCAGGAGACACCTGCCCAGAGAGGACTCCAGAGATCTGTCGAGGTGCCTCTGAGTATTCAGCAGAGTAGTTAGTTCATATGTGCAATGAAACTGCCAAAGTCTAGGGAAAGAACCCTCTAGAGGATTGGAGGGAACACTGCCCAGTCCAAACGCAGGGCCAGGAATACTGCCTGTACCTACCAGTCAGACTGGAAAACCTGTGACTCATGACATTCATAAGCATCTCACCTCAGTAGCTGGTCCCAACACTAAACATTGCATTGATTTCACCAAACAAATCTTACAAAAGTAAGACCCGAAAGAAATTGAATTTGTAGATAAAATCCCACCACAAAGAAACATGCAAGCCCAGGTAGCTTCATTGGTAAATTCCACCAAACATTTAAGGAAGAAATAATATCAATTATAAATAAACTCAGAAAACTGAAGAGGGGGAAATCATTCCCAACTCATTCTATGAGCTCGGCATTATCCTGACACCAAAATTGTAAAGAGACATTACAAATATCCATCCATTAATCAATCAATCAATCAATCAATAAGTAAATAAGTAAAACTACAGACCAATATCCTTCATGAACATATATACAAAAATGCTAAGTAAAACTACAATAAGTAAAACTACAGACCAATATCCTTCATGAACATATATACAAAAATGCTAAGCAAAATTTAAGCAAATTGAATCCAACAATATATAAAAAGGATACATCAGGACCATGTTTCTTTTACTCTAGGAAACCAATGTTGGTTTAATAGTAAAAAAATCAAAACAATGTAGTTCACAATATTAAACTAAAATAAGAAAAGCTATTAGATATTAATAAGATAAAAAGATTATCTCAGTAGGTAGAGAAAAAAAGACTCTTGACAAAAGCTAACATCAATTCCTGATTAAGGAAAAACAAAAAACAACTGTTAGCAAATTAAGGTGAGAAATTTCTCAATCTGAAAAACCTATAGCTATCAGCATATCTAAAAGTAAAAAACTGAATGCTTCCCCTAAAAAAATAAGAAACAGGAAAAGGAAGTCTGTTTACATGATTTCTACCAAACATTGTACTGGAGGTTCTAGCCAATGCACTAAGGCAAGAAGAGGAAACAAAAAGCATCCGGATTGGAAAGAAGTAATAAAACAGGTATCTGTAGGTGACATGATTGCCATTATAGAATACCTGATGAAATATATCAAAAAGTTACAACTAATGAGCATAGCAATTTTTCCAGATAAAATATTTTATGCAAAATCAATTGAATTTCTATATACTAGCAAAGAATAATCTGAAATTGAAATTAAAAAATAATTCCATTAAAAAAGCATTCAAAATTTAAATATGAATACTTAAGGTTAAATCTATCAAAGTATGTTGAAGACCTGTACCTTGAAGACTACAAAAGATAACTGAAGAAAATTAAAGAAGACCTAGATAGAGATATATACTCAGCTAATCAGTCACAAGACTCATTATTGTTAAAACTGCATTTCTCTCAAAATTAGTCCATAGATTTAATACAATCTCAATCCAAATACTAGTAGTTCTTTTTAGTTTAAATTGACAAACTGATTTTAAAACCCATAAGGAAATGTAAAACACACACAATAACCAAAACAATTTAGGGAAAAAAATTTGGAGGCTGAATGTTACCTGATTTGAAGACTTGCTATAAATCTACAGTAAACAGAACAGTGTAGCATAAAGATAGAAAAATAGATCAATGAAACAAAAGAGTCCAAAAATTGACCCACAGTTATGAGACCTAAATTTTTTAAGTGCTAAAGCAATTCAATGTAGAAAAATATATAATTTTTTCTACAAATGGTGCTGGAACAATTAGATATCAATCAGTTTAAAAAAAGAGTTTCAATCCATGCTTTGCACCATAGACAAAAATCAACTCAAAATGGATAAAAGACCTAAATATAAAACTTTCTTGAAAAAAGCATAAGAGGAAACCTTTGTGACTTTGGGTTAGGCAATGATTTCTTAGATGTGACACCAAGAGCACAATCTATAAATGAAAAAATAATACTACACTGGACTTCAGAAAAACTTAAAATTTCTCCTCTTTTAAGGGCACTGTTAGGAAAATAAAAAGATAAGCTACAGATTGGGAAAAATATTTCAAATTATATACTTGATAAAAAGCTTATATTCAGAATATACAATAAACTTTCAAATGCAATAAGAAGAAATAAAACAATCCAATACAAATTTCCAAAAGATTTGAACAGACATTTTACCAACGAATATATACAATTAGCAAATAAGCACACAATAAGATGCCAAACATTATTAGTCATTGAGGAAATTCAACTTAAAACCCTAATGAAATACCATTACACCCATGTTAAACTGACTATAATTAAAATTCCAAATGTTGGCAAGGGTATGGAGGAACTAAAACTTCTCTTAAACTGCTGGTGGAATGTAAAATGGTGGAACCGTTTTGGAAAAGATTTTGGCAGCTTCATAAAAACACTAAACATACACTTAATGATATGATCCAGCAATTCCACTCCTATGTATTTACTCAAGAGAAATAAAACCATATGACCATACAAAGACTTGTTTATGAATGCTCCTAGTAGTTTTATTTCTGCCAAACACAAACTAGAAACAACCCAGATATTCATCAATATGTGAATGGATGAAGAACTTGTGGTTTATTCATACAATGAAATACTGTTCTACAATTTAAAAGAATGAACTGTTGATAAATGCAACCACATGCATAAACCTCAAAATAATTACTCTGAGCAAAAGAAGTCAGAAAAAAAGTGAATACATAATGTGTGATTTCAAATATATTAAACTCTGGAAAGTACAAATTAATTTATGGTGACAGAAAGGAGATCAGTGGTTGCCTGGGCGGGGAAGGGATGGCAGGAGGGAGGATTACAGAAAGGAACAAGGGAACTTTTGACATGATGGATCTGCTCACTACCTTGACTGTGGTGAGGGGACCTCAAGAGAATTCATGTGTGCAGACATATCAAAACTTACCACATTGCACACTGAAATATGTGTCGTTCATTGTATATCAATTATACCTGATATCATAAAGCTGTGAAATATATGTAAAAATAGCAAATAAAAATTGGTGGAGGAAAGAGTCTGAAATGCTAAAACAAAACAAAACAAAAAACCTTTCACCTATTTGTCCCATACTCTCCTTCAATCTGGAGTATCCCAGTCTCTGCAAACCAACTTGCATTTGGGAAGTGTTGCTGGGTTCATTACACAGGGAACTTAGGGTTTCCGTGGTTTGGTTTTGCTGTGCATAGTAATAGGAATTCTATAACCGGCTCCCTCTTTGCAATGCCTCTTTGGCTGGTGTGACACTATTCTTTAAACACAACTGTGTTTACTACTGACATAATATGCAGAATACTTCTAATAGGCTCTGTGGTGAGTTGCACTGGATTCCCCCCAAAAAGTCCTAACCCCTGGTACCTGTTTATGTGACCTTCTTTGGGTATAGGGTCTTTTCAGGTGTAATCAAGTTAAGGTGTGGTGTAATGAGCTGCATTATGTTCCCAGAAAATTCATATGTTAAAGCCCTAATCCTTAGTATCTCAGAATTTGCATTTTTCCAGAGTTTAATATGTTTGAAATCACACATTATATATTTACTTTTGTCTGACTTCTTTTGCTCAGCATAATTATTTTGAGGTTTATGCATGTGATTGCATTTATCACTACATAACATAATGTAATTGTTACGGAGATAGGGCCTTTAAAGGGGCGATTAAATTAAAATGAGGCCATAATGGTGAGTCCTAAGGCAATCTGATTGGTGTCCTTATAAGAAGAGGAAATTTGACCACACAGAGAGAGCCCAGAGGTAAGCACACAGAGGAAGTGCCATGTGAGGACACAGCCGCAGGGAGAAGGTGGCCGTCTACAAGCCGAGGAGAGAGACCTCAGGAAAAAATCAACCTTCTGCCACTTTAATCTTTGACTTCTACCCTCCAGAACTGTGAGAAGACAAACTTCTGTTGCTTGTTTAAGCCAGCTGGTCTGGTATTTTATAATAGCAGCCCTGACAGAAGATTACAGGTGGTCCCACGGGGTCAGGGGGGTCCTGACAGCCAATGGCTGGTATCTTTACAGAGGAAAAAGAAGGGGGTCTGGATATTGACATGGGGAGAGAACACCAGATGGAGATGGAGGCGGATACTGGAGTGTCATGTCTACAAGCCAAGGAACAGCAGGCATTGCTGGCCACCCCCAGAAGGAAGAAGAGAGATCGGAACAGAATCTCCCTCACAACCTCCAGAAGTAACCAAACATGCCGGCACCTTGATTTTGGACTTCTGGCCTCCAGAGCTGTGAGAGAATACATTTCTGCTGCTTAAGTGACCCAGTTTGCGGTAATTTGTGATGGCCGCTCTAGAACTGACACAGCCTCCTGGAAACCATGTTTGCTTCCTTCTCTCAGTTAACAGGGGCTGCTTCTCCCCTTCTCCAGTTTCACTTACAGACCACATTCCCCAGGCTTTCTGCAGGGGTCGTCATGTGACGGGTTTGAGCCCACGGCGGCATACGAGCAATAAAGGTGCAAATCGCTTGTCTTGCATTCTTCCTTCCTCCTTACTAACTGGGAACTGGTGATGCCAGGGGTCGTCATGTGACGGGTTTGAGCCCACGGCGGCATACGAGCAATAAAGGTGCAAATCGCTTGTCTTGCATTCTTCCTTCCTCCTTACTAACTGGGAACTGGTGATGCCAGGGGTCGTCATGTGACGGGTTTGAGCCCACGGCGGCATACGAGCAATAAAGGTGCAAATCGCTTGTCTTGCATTCTTCCTTCCTCCTTACTAACTGGGAACTGGTGATGCCAGGGCCCTCATGCAGCCCTAAGCCCCCTTTGTTCTGACTGTCAGGTGAGAGGCAGTGGAATCCTATCTTTGTTCAGCCACCATATTGGGGGGTGGCCTGTTCCCCACCTAATAACCATGTGTCCAATAACCACTTCTTCCTCCATCTTGCATCGTAAGCTTCTAGAAGCTAGTGCTTGTCGTTGTGAATCTTCCTGAAGCACCAGGCACAATTCCATGTACAAACAGTTCTTGCTTCTTTCTATTGTCATTAGAAAAGCATTTATTAAGCAAGTGTGAGTCTAGGACTGCTTCAGCTTGCAAAATCTTGGAGGCCGTTTCAATAAATGTCAATGAGCATAAATCAGGTGAAATAGCATCACTCAAGCCACAATCCCTCATTTCTCAGCCCTGGGAAACAGCAAAGGCTGGGGGATTTGGCCATGTCCCTGCAGAGGGCCAGCTGCAAGTGGTATCTAATGTCACAGACATCAGAGGGCTGATAATGGACTCGAGTGGACTCGAGAAGGACACCTCACTGTGCAGACAGGACGCATGGCTTCCATGTGTGCTG
The DNA here is from genome assembly GCF_028564815.1 of Eubalaena glacialis. Lineage (NCBI taxonomy): Eukaryota > Metazoa > Chordata > Mammalia > Artiodactyla > Balaenidae > Eubalaena > Eubalaena glacialis. The sequence goes on from NC_083725.1 coordinate 2,939,741, forward strand.
CTCCTAATGGTGGCATTTGCTTCATCTACGACAAAGCACATTTAAATTAATTCTAAAATGAGGGGAGCGGGCCTCTTTGGAAACACAAAGAGAAGAGGATACGGTCGCTGACCTGTAGTGTAAAACACACTTTCTTGGGGATTAAGAGAAAAGGAAAACATGCAGAAAAGAGGAGAGGAAAGTCTTTCAGAGGCTAGTTCTTTAAAACATGGAGAAGAATGAACTGGACTTAGAGAAGCTGAGAAAAATCACTGGAGACACAACTGCTCCTGGTGGCAAGAGGTGTGAATGAGGCATTTAGCATTTGGACTTTGCTTAATAGCAGAGGCTACGCTGAGACAGACTAGGCTGAACCATGTAGATAGGAAGATAGTAAATGGTGAGAAACAGAACTTTATCACAGTGAAGTGACAACAATACCCTTTTCTGAGCAGTGGATTGTTATCTTCCCTCTCTCTCTTTTACTTGCGTGTATGGCATTGTGGAGTTTATATTTAGAACATGTACTCAACTATTTTCTATTTTGTGGTTCCCAAAATTTCCATTTCTTTATAATTACAAATCCAGTGGGTAGCATGATGTCCTTGTTTTCCCACACAAAGGCAGGCTCCATTCCTAGTTTCACGCTGCTCTACAGAGGTGCTAGGCAGCTGCTAGAGTGGCCGAGATGGAGTTCCAGGGGCATACACATCACCTCGAACTGCTTAGACCTCCACAAACCTCCACCTGGACCAGGCTTAGCCTCCCTCTGACCCTCCACGGGCTCCCCGCGGCAGTCAGAGCACGCTGACCCCTACCTTCCACGGAGGGGCTGGTGAGTCTGCCCTGTCCTTTCCTTTCTCCTCCCTTCCTTCCTCCCTCCCTCCCTTCCCCTTTCCCTCCCTTCCTCCCTTCCTTCCTTGACTCATTCATTATTATGTCTTTCTTCCTTTGTTTCTTTACAGTTTTCACTCATTTTATCATACAAGTGAAATATGTCCACTGCATTTTACCATACAAGTGAATATGTCCACTGAAATATGTCGACAGCAGAAATTTTGGAAAATATAAAAGAAGGAGGAGGAGGAGGAAAAACTGAGGAAGAAGCCGGAGAAGAAGGAGAAGAAAGCCATTCACTGTCCTGCCAATTCTGGATAATTGTCTACATTTTATTGTGTTGATACACAGATATATGAGTGATGGTCCCTATCTATTTATAAAATGTGTATATTTATATATGTGTGTGTATATATACATACACACATACACATTTATAAACACACACACGCAAATATATGATATCCTAATAGTTGACAGCAGAATCTCTTCCCTTAAGGGAGACTATTTGTCTTTATTTGGGAGGATATTTTGAAGGTACAAATGTTGAGAAGAGAAAAGACAACACAAGTTACGTGCAGCTGAACTGCTCTGTAAAAGACACCTGGAAGCACTGCTTTGATCCCTAAGAGAGTGAGGAGAGGCAAGAATAAGGGGAAGAAAGGAGCCCTGAAGAGAAGGGAACCAGTGAGGTGACCGGAAACACCACATGATGTGGGGCAGGCAGAGAGATTTCTAGTAAGAGAAATACCTATTCGTCATTTTTGTGCAGTTTGCAGTATGGCGTGAGATGTGATCCTTCCAGGTAACGCACGGGCGCCTTCATCACATTCCCCATGGACCACAGCCTTGACCGTGCTGAGGCTCTGGGATAGGGCCTCCGAGTGGCCTGGACGGCCTGCGACCACAGATTGCTGGGTCCTGCCCCAGAGTTTCTGATTCCTTTAATCTGGAGAATTGGGGGCTGGCGAATTTGCATTTTTTACAACTTCCCAGATGCTGTTCATGGTGCGGTCTGGGGGTCCCACTTTGAGAACCACTGGATTAGCGAATTAAGGAAAAGAGACCGAAGCCCGTGCTTGGGTAGGTGGTGGCATCACACTGGGTATTTTATTTGGTGTTGTTTGCGTCCTTCAGCACGGGACCCTGAGCATTTTCCGATGCCCTTAAGTAGTTTTAAAAACCAGATTGAGGCATTGTAGGACCTTTGTATGCTGATGGGGATGATCCAGGAGGAGAGTGATGGTGGGAGAGAGGGTGGAGGGTCGTCTTTGAGGAAAAGGACCCAGGTCTGTGCACAGGTGGGTGGGTTAGTGCAGGTTTTCTCTCTCCAGCTGCCTCCTCTGCACCTCTGTGTGCCCCGCCATCACACCCACCCCGTGCTCCTCCAGGTCACTAGTGGCCTCCACACCGCTGATCCAATGTCCCATCCAGTGTTAAGTCTCCACCACACTTGGGATTCACGCAGCTTCTAGCACACTTTCTTCCCTCAGCCTCCAGGACACCACATCGTCCTGTTTTGGGCTTGGTTTTCTCCTCCTATTACAAGGATGGCCCCCCTTACCCTCTTTTGCTGGTTCCCCTGCCCATGCCTGGTGCAGTGCCTGAGGCTCACACTTTGGACACCTTCTTTTTTGCACTTCTGCTGCTTTTTGTGATCTCATCCAGGTTTTTAGCTTTAAATATCATTTACATGCTGATGACTCCCAAATGCGTCAATCCTGCAAGACTTCTGCTCTAAACCTCAGACTCACGCAGCCAACTGCCCATCCCACATCTCTACTTGAATGGCTAACGGATGTCTCAAAGTGAACACCTCGAAGAGTGACCGCTGGTCTTGCCTAATCAAGGGTCCCCCCATTCTATGTTAGTGGCAGTGCTGTCCTTCCAGATGCTGGAGCCAAAATCCTTTAGCTCAGTTTAACTCCTGTCTTTCACCTACAACTGTCAACCAATCCTTTAGGGAATCCCATTGCTTTTGCTTTTAAACCTACCACATCTACATCTATCTTACCATTTCTACTGCTTCTACTGTCATCTCTTTCCTAGATTCTTGCAAAATAGTCTCCCAACATGTCTCCCTGTTCTACTCTTGCCACCTGCAGTCGAAACACAACAGAGCAGCCAGTGACCCTTTGAAATCACAAGTCCTTCCATTACACTCCTCTGCTCAGATGTTGCCAATGGATTTCCACTGACCTACAGTAAAAGCAGAAGCCTCTCCCTCGACCTACAAAACTCTACTCTGTTTGCATATACATTCATTTGTTGTATTTTTTAGATTCCACATATAAAGGAGATCATACAGTATTTGTCTTTCTCTGTCTGACTTATTTCACTGAGCATCCTATTCTCTAGGTCCATCCATGTTGCTGCAGAAAACAAACTTGCGGTTACCAAAGGGGAGAGGGAAGGTGGGAGGGATGAATTAGGGGTAGGGGAATAACAGGTACACGCTACTAGATATAAGATATGTAGGCAACAAGGATATACTGTAGAGCACAGGCAATGATACCCATTATCTTGTAATAACCTATAATGGAGTATAATCTGCAAAAATACTGAATCACGAGGCTGTACACCTGAAACTAACACAATATTGTAAGTCAACCATACTTCACTAAAACAAACAAACAACAACAACAAAAACCTCTGCTCCGAAGTAGTGTCTCTCTGGCCCCTCCTCCCCTGCCTTACCCATCCCCCTGTCCTGGCATCTCCCACTCCACCCCCGCTCACTCTGTTCTAGCCATACTGTCTTCCTTATTTGAATACAGCAGACAAGCTCCCATCTCAGGGCCTTTGCAGCCTCTTTTCCCTCCGTGGAATGCGTCTGCTTTCCACACAAATGTCTACAACACTTACTGCATTCGTTACTGTCATGCATTTGTTCAAATAACACCTTCCCAGTGAGAGCAACTCTGATAATCCACTTGAAAAGTGCAACCTACCACCTCATGCTTTGTCTCTCCCCATCTCCTACCCATTTATATTTTTCTTTTTAGCACTTACATCTTCCAGCCTTTGCTTTAATTTGTTTATGTTATTTTTTAAATCTGTTTTCTCCCCACAAAAATGTAAGCTCCCCAAAGACAAGGATTTTTGTTGTTTGGCTCATTGATGCATTCCCAGGATTTAGAATCATTTCAAACACATAGAAAGTCCTCAGTAGAATTTTTAATGAATGAATGTGACTTCATAATTTGCATCATATTCACTGTATATAACCATTCTCCTAAGGCTGGGCGTTTAGATCCTTTCCACTATTTTGGTGTTTTATAGAACACTGCAACAAATAGCCTTTTATAAAAAACATTTATTAGTTCCATTGTAACCACCCAAGGATATAATCCCATAAATGGGAACACCAGGTAAAATGACGTAGGTATTTTAATATCTTTGTCGCATGCAGCCAAACTTTTTTCAGCTTAATTTTCCAACTGTTTGAGAATACCCACTACTAAGGCAGAGTTAACATTTTTCTTACCTTTGCCAATTTGTCAGGCAAAAAGAGGCACATCTCAATCTTACATAAATTTGAGTTTCTTTGATGCAAAGTGATTTGAAGTTTTTGTTTTTTCTTACACATTAACATCTTTTTAACTAGCTCTTCATTTCCTTTGCTTATTTTGCTACTGAAATATTCATGTTTTTCTTATTGATTTTTGAAGTTCTTTATGTATTAAAAATATTAACAGTTTGTCATATTGTTAAAAATACGTACTCATATTGATTGTTTTTAAATTTTATGATGTTTGACATTCAGAAGGATTTATTGGGTGGGCCAAAAAGTGCCTTTGGTTGTTAAGTAAAAACAAAAGACACATTTTTCATTTTCACCAAGAACTTTATTGAACAACGTATTCACCCTTTTGTTCCACTACCTTCTGCCATTTTTCAGTCAACTTCATAGTTCCATCTTCCCAAAACTTTTTACCTTTTTGAGCAGAGAACTGTTCCAGGTGCCTTTTACAGTCTTTCAGGGAATCGAAATTTTTTCCATTAAGAGAATTTTGTAAAGACCCAAATAAATGGAAATATGAAGGTGCAATACGGCGGATGAATCTGAACTTCCCAGCCAAGCTGTAACAGTTTTTGCCTGGTCATCAAAGAAACATGCGGTCTTGCGTTATCCTGATGGAAGATGATGCGTTTTCTGTTGACTAATTCCAGACGCTTTTCGTTGAGTACCGCTTTCAGTTGGTCTCATTGGGAGCGGTACTTGTTGGAATTAATCATTTGGTTTCCCGGAAGGAGATCGTAATTAGAGGACTCCCTTCCAATCCCACCATATACACAACATCACCTTCTCTGGATGAAGACTGGCCTTTGGTGTGGTTGGTGGTGGCCCATTTCGTTTGCCCCACAATCTTTTCTGTTCCACATTGTTGTACAGTATCCACTTTTCATCGCCTGTCACAATTTGTTTTAAAAACGGAACGTTTTCATTACGTTTCAGTAGAGAATCGCATGTGGAAATACGGTCAAGAAGGCTTTTTTTTCCGCTTAACTTACGTGGAAACCAAATATCAAAGCGATCCACATAACCAAGCTGGTGCAAATGATTTTCAACGCTCGATTTGGATATTTTGAGTATGTCGGCTCTCTCCCGCGTGGTATAACACTGATTGTTCTCAATTACTGTCTCGATTTGATCGCTATCAACTTCAACTGGTCTACCCGACTGTGGAGTGTCGTCCAGTGAGAAATCTCCAGAACGAAACTTCACAAACCACTTCTGACACGTTCGATCAGTCACAGCACCTTCTCCATACATTGCACAAATCTTTTTTTGTGTTTCAGTTGTGTTTTTATCTTTCTTGAAATAATGAAGCATAGTATAATGAAAATCTTGCTTTTTTCTTCCATCTTCAACATTAAAATAGCTACACTAAAATTCACCAATTTTGATAAGTTTTTTTTTCTTAATGCATGCTGATATGACAGCTGTCAAATACAACCTAACAAAATTGTTTCGAATGAAGTTAAAGGCAACTAAGTGCTACTAGAGCCATCCTACAGAAAAAACTGAACGAACCTTTTGGCCAACTCAATAATTTTAATGTTGCCAAATTCATCAGTCTTTCTGCCCTTATTATGCCATTGCTTTGGGACACAGAGAGACCTGTAAACTTACTTATATTTACTTCTAGTTTTAATGGTGTTGTATTTTCTGTAATGTATTCTGGAGTTGGACTCCATATAGATTTCTCACTATGAGAAAAATCTACATCACTTATGGAACATCCTTTTCTTTCCTAACTTATTTCTGAAATTGTCATATTCATATCCCCAATTCTTATATTTCATAAAAGTATTTCTGGGCAATCGATTCTGTTACATAGACCCATCTATTGATTCCTATGCCAGAAGCCCACAGTTTATATCACTGTAGTTTGTGGAATGACTTAAAATAGGCAGGGCTCTTCCTCCCACCCTCCAGTTGGTTTCTCTTTGGGGGTTTTCTTGGCTAAAGCTAAAAGTGAACACTATCCTCCCCGACAGCTATTCCAACAAAACAAAACAAAACTATTAGCATTTTGCTTAGAATTGCCTTAAAACTATAAAGTCACTTGGGAAAAACTGACATCTTAATAGCCTTCAATCTTCTTGTCACAAATATAGTTTGTTTCTCTCTCTCTCTCTCGTTTTTTTTTTTTTTTTGGTTTGCTGTTGTTGATTCTGTCCTATTACACATCTCTCCAGATGTGTAAAAGCTCTGAAAGCTCTGAAAGGTCTTCCCTTGCTCTGGAATCAGAGAACCTGGGTTCTAACCCCACCTCCTCCACCTGTTCACTGTGGGACCTTGGACAGAATACTTGATCTTTCTAAATCTATAACTTAATCCATAAGATGGAGGTAAAGCAGTAACTACTGGTGAGGTGGTTTTAAAGATTAAACAGGAAAATTATGTTGAAAGCCCTTTGTCTGGAACTAAAAATCACCCACTAAATATTGACTTTCAAAAATCAGCACGTCTTCACTTCACTGTATGGTAGAAACTAACACAGCATTGTAAAACAACTATACTCCAATAAAAAATAAATAAATAAAATAGATAACCAACAAGGGCCTACTGTATAGCACAGGGAACGAGGCTCAATATTCTGTAACGACCTAAATGGGAAAAGAATTTGAAAAAGAAGAGATACATGTATATGTATAACTGAATCACTCGGCTGTACACCAGAAACTAACACAACACTGTTAATCAACTCTACTCCAATATAAAATAAAAAGCTAAAAAAAAAAATCAGCACGTCTTTATCGTTACCATCTTTGCTTTTTATAAAGAGACGGAGTGAAGGTCACTGGAGGAGCAGAGATCGGAGATCTGATGTCAGGACTCTGCTTCTTAAGGTCAGCTTTTCTGAGGTTTGAGTTGGGCAGTGGGTGAAAAGATGAAGCCAGGGCTGAGGAAGAAAGTTTGGGGCGATTTACGAGCATTAAGGGAAGGCCACAGGGAGCATGTGGAAAAGAGAGCTGGGTCCTCCCCACCGGGGCCACTGCATAGGTGGGTGCCCCGAGAAGTCCCACAGGGCCCCGGCTCAGAAGGGCTCTGAGTTTGGTTTCATGCTCTGCTAATGCCATCCTGAAATGCCTAATAATTTTTGAACAAGTGTCCTGCATCTTCATTTTTCACTGGGACCACACACGATGTGCTAACCCGTGCCCACTGCTTCCATGGTGGGCCCGGCCTTCCAGCTGATGGGGTAAGGACGGCCCTGTGTCCCTCTAGGCCCTTCTCCCCCAAAACCCCACTGATACACCATTAAATTAGGAAATGAAAAGGCTCTCAGCAGTGCACTTGTTGTGAAGCAGGAGGAAGAGCTGGAGCTTATGCTTTTCCAGAAATGTGAGTATTGGACATCAGTGCACCGTCAAAACATAGGTCGTGATTTACAAACTAACTGGATACTCAGCTCTCTAAAAAAAAAGAGGATAAAATGCAAGAGAGATGGGAATGTCAGGCACAATTCTTGCCCAGGATTCTAAACCCCGTAGTTAATGACAAAGCTGATAAATCTGCTGATTTGCTCCCTCTCTCCTTCCCATTCCAGATGCTTCTCTGGCAACTAATTATTTTCTTCTTAGACGTGGATGGGGTGGGTAACTGCCATGAATGGGGGAGAATAGGAATAACATGTATTGTGTGACTATCATATGCCAGGCATTTTGCTGGGGACTTTACACCCAGTTTCTCCTTTATTCCTCACAATGGCCATGTGGGTGGGTCGTATCATCTCCAGGTTACAGATAAAGAAGCTGGGCCCAGTGAATCAACCAACCTGGGCCAAGTCACACAGACGGTAAAGGGCAAAAAAGGATATAATCCCAGGTCTGCTGTCACCATTTGCCTTGTTCTTTTTAGTGAAACTGAGACGGATGAAGACATACTTCATTACTATATTCCAAGCACCATACTAAATGCTTTCCATGTTTTAACTCCTTTAATTCTCACAATGAAACTGGGGCTCAGAGAGTTTAAGTAACTTCTATAAGGACTTGCAGTTGTGAAGTGGCAGAATCGGATTCAAACCTAAACCGTCTGGCTCCAAAGACAAAGCTTTAGCCATGACCTGATGCTGCCTCTCCTAAGAAAAACTGGGATAGCAGAGCAAATTTGGTGACTGAATATAGATTGAATATGGAAAAGGTCAAGGAAGATTTCCGGGTTTCATGGTTGAGCACCCAGTGGGAAGATGGTGGCATTTACTGACATGTGAACTGTATAAGGATGAGGTGCAGGTTTTAGGGGAGTGATTGTGACATCATCTGTGGGCATGCTGAGTTTGAGGTGTCTGGAAGGCATCCAGGAGGATGATCTACAATGATGGCACCTTCCTTAAAGGGTTGCTGCAAAGATTGAATGAGTTAGTTCATGAAAGTGCTCAGAATGGTGCCTGGCACAGAGAGAGTGCTACAGAAGTGTTTGTTATTATTATGGCCCAGTAAACAACTGGGTCATTGTGGAGCTAAGAAGATTATTATGACCCAGTAAGCAACTGGGTCAAATGGAACTAAGAAGAGATGCAAAATCAGGAATTCTGAACTTGTAGATGGTAACTGAAGTCATGGGAGAAAAGGAGAAAGGATGGAATGAGAAGATATCCTTAGGACAAGCATCTTGAGAGATACACAAATTGTCTTTGAGAAATTGGATAAAGGCTGGCCATTAGAAAGCCATTTCTGAGGTTTCAACAAAAGAGAAATCTTTCTTTATATTTGCAATGAAGCATTGAGTCTCTGACCAAGGAAGACTATTCCTTGACTGGTAACCAACAGAGTCAGAAATAACAAATGAAATTAGATTAAACCAAACTCCTAGAGAAAAGGGACCACAGCTAACCTGGCTGCTCTGCTTAGCCCCCGAACAGAATGATCATGAGTTTGCATACACTGATAATTTTCCAGTCCCTCAATCAGCTTCCAACCCAAATGTGATACCCAAGCTTCTATATGGTGAAGAGTCCCAGGACTTCAGAGCTGTGGTCCAGTTCAAGACACTGAATCGCGCACGCGCGCACACACACACACACACGCACACACAGGCACACACGCCCACACGTGTCCGGTACTTTCTGGTTGCTGCTTTGACTAGTGATGCTGGGTGATCTCTCCTGATCCCTAGGGCTCATTACGGGCTTCCTGCAGAAAGACTTCTGTGCTTCAGCTGGGTTTGATCACCTCCCTAGTTCCCTACTCTTGCCTCTATCTTAGCAATTACCCACTTTATTGGAACTTTCTACTTTTCTGTCTTTCGTATTAGACTATATAAGCTTATATCAGGGATAGTTTTATTCATAGACCCAGGACCTCCCTATCATAGGTGCTCAAAGACTCTCATTTTAAAAATTTATTCCTGGAAAGTGCACTTTTAATTTCAGCATCTTCTCTGTAGTCCAGCCCAGTTTTGTTCCTAAATTAGACTTAGAGAATATGTGAGAATATCAGTGACCTGGGCCCCTCTTTGTCCAACATGGGAGGGTTTTGGTGGGCGTGTAGGCAGTCAACTTTGTTGAGGTAAAATTTACACTGATTTTAAGAATACCAGTCAATGAATTTTAACAATTGTATATACTTGTGTCACCACCAGCATAATCCAGATGAAGATCATTTTCATCCCTTGTATGTTTCTGCCCATCATCCCAAGAAGCAGCCTGCAAGATGGATGCTTAATGCATAGAATAGATGGGGATGAGTCGACCTCAGGTTTTATGAAGGGAATGAATGACTGCAGATCAGAACGACTGCTATTATGTAGGAGGTGAAATACATGGTTTGGTTCAAAGAAAAGGTGAAAAAAAATACCACAGGTGGAAAGCATCCTGACAAAGTCAGGAAAGCAGGAAGTTGAACCTAGGGTAGTTTAGAGCAGAGGTTTTGGGTCAGGAGGAAGCAACGCAGGTGATGAGACAAGAATTGTTTGGGGTAGAAATGCAGGTTTCCACACAAGCGGGGAAGGTTGGAGGCGTCTCATGAACTTGCTGGCATCTGCCCTTGCCTGGGGAGGGTAAGGTCACTTGTGGGCACTGGAATCTTACCAGCTGTAGGACACACAAGGCAGCACAGGGAGCCGAGAGCTTTCTCCTGAGATGTGAAGTCACTCGGCTGTTCTGGCTGATTCTTTGCCTTCTTCAACTCAGAGGGCTGCTGTTCCTGGCCTCCTTCTACTCTTTCCTGCCTTATCAGACCCGGCAGATCCCAGGCAGGGATGACTCCCCATCCCACCCTTTCTGACTCGCCCTATCTGGCTTTCAAAGCCCAGTCTTCTTGATGAATGAAGAGAGAGAAACCTTTGGGCTAAAAGGTAACAGAAGGAGCCTCTGTTTCTCTGTTCCTTTTAATTTTTAACCATCATTCTCTGTAGAAATAGAAATATAACTTCAAAGCATAATCCAGAGACTAACTGATTTCAGCAGATAGATTTTTGTTTCAAAGTGACTCACATTAAGGGAGGGAGTCCACATCACCTTTAAGCCTCTCATTTAGAGATGTTCTATCTGTATTTATAAATCTCTCTGGGTTTGTAAGAAACACCCTTCATGGAAGACAAAATTTAACAGCCAACCTCTTATAACAATTTTGTGATCATTCGATACAATCCTTTTGGTATCTTCCCTAGTACCAAGGTTGGTTAGAAAGATTAGCCGTAATACAGAGACACCTGAAACAGGTGAGCAAGCCCACCTTTATGCAGAGGGTGCCATAAACATTCTCTCCGATTTCCCTCCACAGGTAAGATTTTGACTACAATATAAGAAATGAGTAGAACTTCATCAAAGGAAGACTCTTTAACAGGGAAATCTGGCTCTGGGCTGAGGGTCTGGTTCTGACTCTGCTGTGAACTAACTATGAGAACCTGGGAAAATCATTTTCCTTTACGAACCTGATTCTTTCCCTCTCTGCTATAAAACTATTACCTACATCTTTAGGATGTATTTTTTTCTTCCAATGGGGAGTGCTTGTTCTTTAAAGAAAATTCCAATTTTATCATCTGGAAAATGGGGATAATTATAGCATCTGCCTCATAGTGCTGTTATAAGTGTAAATGAGTTAATTCATATAAAGCAATTAGAGCAGGGCCGGCATGTAGCAAAAGGGCTCAACAAATGTTGGCCATGATAAGGCTGCTGCTAAGGATGATGATGATGATGGTGAGAAAATAAAGGAATTCTCCAAGACTAACACTAAAGACGGGGTGTAAAACAGAGTGGCCGGGGCATGAACTGGTGCTTCAGCTGCCTGGGGCCGGGGGGCGGAAGAGTCAACTTGTGGTGACATAAGCCAAGGGGCCACGACCTCACAGGAACTTGGAGAGCGAGGCCAGGACTGGAGGACATTTCCACAGGAGGATGGAGCCCTTGAGAGCCTCCAAGTGCTGGATTAGGAAAAGGTCCCGAAATTAGCACGAGGACAGCAAGGAACCTTGTCTGTCCTGACCAGGCTCTGGACGGAGCAGCTGTGTCTCCCCAGAGAATTTGTAATTGCAGGGAATTTGTGTTGTGAGGGGTTCGGGGGTCCAATTTATGCTTCCTGTACTGATTCACTCCCGCCGGCCCCGCAGAGGCAAACACAGAGGGAGAGACATGCTCTCATCCCGGGCCACACAGGCATTCCAGGCCACACGCTTGCCTGCTGAGGATGTGCTCCTGATCCCAAATCACCAAACACACGAGGACACAGACACATCCTCTGAGGCCCCTGTGAACTTCAGTAATCCAAAGACTAAATCGAGACCGGAATCGTTCAGCTTTAAAAGCAGGAATCAAACACATATGAAATGAAGACATAAAAAAAGTAAAGCCTTAAAGAGCTGTTGGAAGTAAAATTTGAAGTCATGAAAATTTTAAAATCTCAATGAATGGTTAAGCATTATCTGAGAAGATAAAATGACCAAAATCGAAGATAAACCTGGAAGTCATCCAGATACATAGAAATGAAAAATATGAAATAGCAGTTAACAGTGAGAGGACCCAACACACGCCTCACAGAAACTTCAGAAAGAGAGAGCTGAGAAATAATATTTGAAGAGACAATGGAAGATTAATAATCCTCCAAAATTACTAAAGGACCTAAGTATTGAAAGTAATCAGCCAATATGTCAAACAATCAAAAGTGAAGTATTCTGGACTAGGCCGCAGTGGCCACCCCAGCACAACGATCAGAACGGCCGGCCGCCATGCCAGCAGGGACAGCACCAGCCCCTGGGGATGTCCAGGACTCTGAGAGGTACAGTCTGCACAGCTCTGGGCTGATGCATCCACATTTGCAAGTTCATCCCAAAATCTCACTGCCCGTGATCTTTGTGAGTACCACACGCAGGGCCATCCTTCCCTGCATCCTCATCCTGAAAGGAAATCTGGGAAATTAACAAGCGCGGAGTCTGACAACCCACGGGCCGGTCTCTGTGCCCCCAGTGGGCTCCCTGCAGGCCCCGCTGCCCCTCCTGCGGGGAGCCGGCTGTCTCGGCTGCCTTCCTCCACACACTCAAGGCTAGTCCACTAACATTTCAGGTCCTTGTTTTCAGTGCCAGGGGCAAGGTGACATTCCTTAAGATTTATTATCATTGTTTTCCATCACCTGAGGAATGTCAGTCCTCTAAAAGCCTCTGCACCAGGTCGATTCCCTAAGTTAACTCTGACTTTGCATAGATTTATTGGTGAGGTTTGTGGTTTGCCCTGTGTGTGTGCACGCGCGTGCATGTTTCAGACACAAAGGTGAAGGAAGAGAGAAAACCGATGTTTATTTAGCTTTAATCTGTGCCATCCCCTGAACTAATTGCTAACATATACACCGATTCTTTGCATCCTCGGGGCAGGTACGGAGAGTAGTACTCTGCTCATTTGTCACACAAAGACAATGAGGCTCAGAGAAGTGAAGGAACAGGGAAGGGTCACGGAGCTACGAGTCTAGTTCTGTAGAAGAGAAAAGGAGACCAACAAGATAGAGAGAGCGCCACATGCTGCAAGGAACCCAGAATCCACAAGTAAATGGAAACACAGCCGTGTGTGGTCTGATGCAGGCTCGCGGGGAAGGTGGGTCCATCTAACTGGGAGTGATGTCCTCTGCAGGGCCCACTGAGGAAGCGAGTCACCGCGCTGGCCCAGCCCCTTAACCCAGGACACGTGGAGACTCCGTCCAGAACCGCTGAGGCTGCGCGCGTCCAGCTGTGTGGTCAGCACCGTGTCCTGGGCTTGCTTCCCACTCTCCTTCCTCTCTGCCCGTGATCTCTCCTGGCAGGTCCTGGGCCGTGTCGTCCTTGTTCCAGTCGACACGGTGACAGGGACCACCCGCCACGGTCCCGACAGGCGATTCTGCTGAGGAAACGTGTCTGTTCCCTCTGAGGACAATAATAGCTCTTTTGGTCCCAAATGGAATTAGCCTGCTCTCTCCTTGGCCCTGGATTGTCACAGGTCTACTGTGTCAACCACACTTTCTGTTGGGAAACTACTACTGAAATGTTCAACAGGTGTGTACCTTTCTGGGCCACAAATTCAGCCTTCCTCGTGAACCTCAGCCCCCCTTGGCCCAGGGGGCTCACAGACCCCAGCGGTGCGGGTTCACAGACCTCGGGTGCCCGCTGGCTGTGCTGGCTTGGGACAGGAACCTCCCTGAGCCTCAGTTTCCCCATTTGAAAACCGGGATGTAATCCTTCCCATGCTGTTGCCTCGAAGATCAAGTGGGAAGCGTCCTCGAAGATCAAGTGGGAAGCGTCCCCGTAAGCGTCTCAGTTACAAACAACGCCTGACCTTTGGGGCTCTCCGTTCCAATCTGCTGCACTACCCCCTCCCCGGCCCTCAGGAAGCAGATCAGCTTCTCTGAGACCCTCACAATCCGCAGATTTGCCACTTACAACATAGAAACACACCCTGTTTCAAAGGACAAAGGAGATTGAGAGGATTCGGAGTGAAATGGCAGGAAGGGCTTGAGCCCTTGAGTCCACAGCGACTGCCTCATTTCCTGGCAGATCAGGTAACTCGTCTGAATTGCATTTGTGAAGTGTTAACCTGCGCCTCTAAGGGTTACCCCGAGGCTTCAAGGAGACAGCGTGTGTGAAAGCACACCGGACACGTGAACTCATCCTCTTGGAAGCCTCCGGGCAAACCCCTCCCATCTCCAGCACCGTCCTGGGGGAGCTGATAGATGGGACAGGTAATGCAATAAGCCTCAAACCGGGGGTCTGGACCACAGGCGTCCCGGCTTCTCATACAAGCCCGCTGTGCATCTCGTCAGTGGAGCACAGAGATTTTTCAAATTGAACCCTTGGCCTGACCGTGCCCCAGAACAATTTAAGGTGAAAACGGCCTGGATAGCACATCAGCGCTCCCCCAGCAGAGAGCTCTCTGCCCACCCTCCCTGTGGCTGCACCTGGACCTAGCGGCACTGCCTGCATCTAGGCCCTCCCGCCACTGCCCTCTGGTGGCTGCAGCTCGTAATGTCATGGCTCTTCCGGAACCCTGGGCAGGGGGCTTCCCTTCCAGCCCCAGGCCCTGCCATGCTGCCTACTGGGGGGCAGCCCCTGGGAGCTGACAGCTGCACTAGGGTGTGGTGTAAGATTTGCTCTCTCGCCCCTCCCTAAGGCAGGCAGCTTCTGGATCTCTGTATTGTCAGCCTAGCTGATCTTTTCTCTCCATCCTGGCCCTATCCAGTCCCGAGTGATCTTCTAAGCTAACCTTACTCCTTGTGGCCAGGACTGCGGTGCCTCGTTTAAAAGCCTTTGATGACTGTTGGTGGGAATGTAAATTGATACAGCCACTATGGAGAACAGTATGGAGGTTCCTTAAAAAACTAAAAATAGAACTACCATACGACCCAGCAATCCCACTACTGGGCATATACCCTGAGAAAACCATAATTCAAAAAGAATCATGTACCACAATGTTCACTGCAGCACTATTTGCAATAGCCAGGACATGGAAGCGACCTAAGTGTCCATCGACAGATGAATGGATAAAGAAGATGTGGCACGTATATACAATGGAATATCACTCAGCCATAAAAAGGAACGAAACTGAGTTATTTGTAGTGAGGTGGATGGACCTAGAGACTGTCATACAGAGTGAAGTAAATCAGAAAGAGAAAAACAAATACCATATGCTAACACATATATATGGAATCTAAAAAAAAAAAAGGTCATGAAGAACCTAGGGGCAAGACGGGAATAAAGATGCAGACCTACTAGAGAATGGACTTGAGGATATGGGGAGGGGGAAGGGTAAGCTGGGACAAACTGAGACAGTGGCATGGACATATATACACTACCAATCGTAAAATAGATAGCTAGTGGGAAGCAGCCGCATAGCACAGGGAGATCAGCTCGGTGCTTTGTGACCACCTAGAAGGGTGGGATAGGGAGGGTGGGAGGGAGGGAGATGCAAGAGGGAAGAGATATGGGGACATATGTATACGTATAACTGATTCACTTTGTTATAAAGCAGAAACTAACACACCATTGTAAAGCAATTATACTCCAATAAAGATGTTAAAAAAAAAAAGAAAATAAATAAATAAAAGCCTTTGATGGTCTTCAGTGCCCTCTAGTGAAGCTCAGAATCCTCAGCATCAAATGAACACGCTCCTCCTGCAATATCTCCCTGTTTACATGTCCAGTCCCAGATGTGGCAGTGGGGCACCCTTCAGGGGTGCCTTGGGCCCTGTGCTTCTCCCAGAGACCCCTGACCCCTGTCCTGCCCAGAAGCGTTACTGAATGCAATTCCCACTTGAATGCCCTATCCTGCCCCCAACTTCAACAGGCCAACCCCTACAAAACCCAACTCGAATGTCACTTTCTCAATCAGGACCTCCGCTAGCAATCCCACCCCCCCTCCAAGTGAAGTACACACCGAAGCATCCTGTTCTCACCTCCTCCGGGACAGGACTCCCCACCAGATTCTGTGCTCCCAGACCCAGGAGCTACCATCTCTGCTTTCATTTAAAAAATCTCCACAGCCCCAGGACAAATACAGCATCTGGCACATAGAACTCACTCAGTAAATGTTGAATGAGCAGCCCTATCTAGCTCGGGAACCAGAAGAATGGCAGATGCTGCAAGGGTAGAAAATAATCTCTGTTACTTCCATTTGCATAATAATAGAATGGTAGTTACGGAACATTTGTTATCTGCAAGGCTGTGTTAAGTGCTTTAAATTCACTTTCTCATTAAATAGGCACAGTGAAGCTTCCCCCTTATACTATCTCATTTAATCTTTACAACAACCCTGGCTGGTGGAGGAGAGCCAGCCTCGGATTTATTATGGATGAGAAGACAAAGCTGGGAGAGGTTGATGGTCAAGCATCCAAGGATAACGGGAGAGCCAGGGCTTTCGCCTAGGTGTGCCACCTCTCTCCCTGTGACACGAGTCTGCTAGCCCCTGTTATCACCCTGCCACCCCTTCCTGAAAGAGGCAGGTCCCAGGAGGCAAAGCCAAACACAGAAATGTGCTTTGCCTGCAGACCCAGGCTGTAAAAGCAATCACAGCTTCTCTCTTGCCTCCAGTTCCTAATCAATTATGGAGGAAATGACAATGAGGCAGAGGAGAGAGAGACTCAGACTGACTGCAGTTGATTGAAAAGGTTCCTGAGGCTTTGTTTCTGCAGCTACGCTGCCCGGCTGGGACACCAGGGCAAAGAGATGTAGGGTTTGGTGCATGACACGGAGACAAAGGAAAAATGACGAACCAAGTGAATTAGTGAAGGTGAAACAAACGGTGCTCAGCAACAGATGGGGCTGATGCTGGGTAATTTTCTCCTGTCACCTCCCCTCCGGTAATAGATAATCCTGCAGCTGCTGGAGTTCCAGGGAAGGCACGTTCACAGCCTCGGTCCCCTTCCTGTTTGGAAGCTGTGCCCACCCCCATCCCTTAACCTGTCTCGATGATAAAAATCTTAAGAGCCCAAACTTTTTGCAAGACGTAGAGTGGCGATTTAACTCAGTGCTGGCTGAGGCTGTGATCCATCAGGCTGTCACGGCGACAGGCAGATTTGTAAATGCCCTGGCTCCAGTGTCAGGTTGAAGGTGACATTTTTCAGCTGGAGATTTTTTTTCCCCATCCCTCACAGAGACAGAACAGCTCAGAACTAGAAAGCAGCCCCTGAACAAGCCTCCATCCCGCTTACGCCACCCTGGCCAGGGCTGTTGACCTCTGGCTCCGAGACTGTCGCTCCCTTCCTCTGGGTCACCTCTGCCCTGTCCCAGAACACTTAAAACACAGTGATTCCTGTAAAGCCAAGCCCCAGACCCACGCCCCTCCCAAACCCAGTCCCGGGCCTGGCCTCATTTCACCTTATAATGACTTGTCTTGGCTGACGGTTGCTCTGCCATTACCATTATAAATACTTACATAGATTAATTAACCACAGTATGAAAACCCAGAATCCCAGCCAGGTTCATTAATGACCTGCCAGGCTATTTCTTGGCTGAAGCATCGAAAACTAACCCAGAATGTTCATGATATTCTTCCCTTTGATTTCTTCCTGGAATCGGGAAACCTTAATCATGGTTCTGTTTGAACCCTTTCTTTCCCTACGATTTTATTCTCAGTGTCTTTACCCCTGAAGGAGCCTCATGAGGTGGGGTGACCTCGTTTCCTGCCCAATTCTCCTGCACTTACCTGACTTCCTTTATGAAGTTTGGGAAGACACTTTCTGCCCTGATACTACATCAGCGCTCGGGCAAGGGCTCCATTGTCCCTGTTTCTTGGCCCAGATGCCAAAATGGAATCTTTCTCACTCCCTCTCTCTCTCTCCCTCTCTCTCTCCCCTCCCTGCTTCCTTCTCTCCCCCCTTCTCTTCTCTTTTCTATCTCCCCCTTCCCTCTCTCCCTCCCCCCCCAACTTCTCTCTCATTCTCTGTCTCTCTCCCCCTCTCCTGTTTCTCTCCTTTCTTTAAAGAGGAGCCAGCCTGGTCTCAGCACCACCCAGAGGTCTGCGCGGGGAAGGTGGCTCTCACACCACCTCCAGGAGGGATCCAGGTAAACCTGGGGAAGGTGTCGGGGGCCAGCAGGGAGGGAAGAGACCATGGAGGTTGTCAGTGCAGACGTGTGAGCCTGTGGTTCCCACCCCTCGCTTTGTCTTCTCCCCTCCCCTCCTGAACCTCCCGTCTCCTTGGCTGCTGCGCTCCCACCGCACCTGCAGGGCCACCCACAGGTGCCCCAGCCAGAGCACCCTTCTTTCTTGACCAGGTGACATGGCCATAGCCACGCTGCCATCATTTTATCGTTTTCAGTATCTGACATGATCACTGAGCATCTTATCTTCAGTTTCTTCATTTGAAAAGTTAATGGTATCTACCTTGTACCATAGTGTGTGTGTGTGTGTGTGTGTATGTGCATATACTGAGTAATGAGTGAGGCTGCACATGACAAACTCCTAACAAACAGTAAAAGCTCAGTGGGTGTTGGTTCTCCCCACCCCTAGCCTCCTGCAGCGTGTTAACCTCGGCCAAGTTAACACGGAAAATACTGATGCTTAACGAGCTCCACCCAGTGGAGGGACCTGAGCTCAGCAAGGTCACCGCTGAGGAGCCTGAGCCTCTGGGGTGTGGTCATCATACTATCCCCCCTTTGGGGGTTTACATTAAGGGAGAGGAAGAAACAAAAAAGGAAAAAGAGAAGAGGAGAAAAGGAAAGAGATGGGAAGAAGGCTGGGGACAGGCTCTCAGGGAAAAGAAGGCAGAAGGAATCTATCAGAGGTCGGCGCCCACAAAGTTCCCTGGACAGAACACGGGAAGAGGAGGTAGGAGAGGGAGGGGTAGGGCCTGCTCATGTGCGCCCCCCACTCCGGCACTGATGGCTCAGCTCAGCCAGGCTGGGCCCCAGGGTTCCCGCCAAGTGACCTCCTGGTGGACCCTGCAGCAGGGGAGGGGCAGCCACAGAAGATGCTGCTGAGGCAGTGCCATAAATGCAGGCAGGAGGGGTTTGAACAGGAGGCAAGAAGAAAACCCACCCGCAGAGGCAGAGCAAACCACATGCCACCTTCTTGCCCCCAGGCCACTCCACGGGGGGCTGTCACCGCCTTCCCCTGTGAACTGCAGTCTGTAAAGGTTGAAGATGAGGGGAAATGCTCCCTCCCGTACCGAGGGGAGAAGAGGCAGTGCTGCATCCAGCACGTGGGCGCATCCCGTGTGTCCTCCGCGGGGCCCTGCCGCTGGTCCCTGAATCCTCCGGAGCAGCTGCTCGAGGAGACGCAGGGCCGGTGTGGGGCTGGGACGGACACCTCTCCTCTGCCGGCCCGAGCTCCTCAGCTGCGCTCCAGCCCTGCACACCCTCCTACAAAGCGAAAGGCCGTCTGCTGGGTCATCAGCTCTGCCCCTCCCCGGGGCATACCTGAGTGTGTCCCCTCTAAGAGCTGTCTTATCCCTGACGAGGCTCATCAGAGGCAGGCGCCGTATCCCTTTTGCCCTTCATATCAAGATTCCACATCCTCCCTGGCTCTCAGGAGGTACTTTCCATCTCCCTTCCCTCTCTCCCCTCCTCCCTCGTGACCTGGTCCCATCCCAGCAGTGGCCACTGAGGGAGGACGAAGAACATGACCTGTCCCTCCGGCTCTGCCAAAGGAGAGAAGTGGCCAGTCAGCCAGACAATTGCACAATGTGTGTTGGAACGGGGTATCCATGCGGCCCCCGAGTTTGGAGTGCAGGGGTCTCGCCTGGGCCCCGTCAGGCTGGGGGAGGACCCTGCCGACAGCCCTTCTGTGGGCGGCGGGGGGACAGCCAGGGCTCCTCTTGCATCCAATAGAGGCGACACGATGAGGACAGCGGGTGGGTGGGCTCAGGCAGACCCCCGAGGCAGGGGCCTGTTCTGCACCCAACTCATCTCCTCGTTTTTAATGGTCTTACTCTCTCTCCCCTGCCCTTAGGCCAGGTTTACCTGCTCTGGGAAAAGAGTTCCTCAATGTAATCCCTGTGATTTTTGCTTTCTGTGCTAACTGATATTTTATTGGCAGGAGGGGGCAGTCATTACACCCCTATCAGGTGGTTCATTTATTGGATACTTCTCACTTTTGCATTTGTTTGTGAACTATGTTCTTCCAGATCTTCTGGCGTCTGGGCCTCAACCTGTCCCTTTGCTTTGCTGGGACATCTCGTCCTCGGCTGTGATGGAGACGCGAAGGAGAGAACAGAACGGGAGGAAGTCCCGTGCTCCGTGTCCCCATCACCCACCCTACCCTACCGCCCAGGCCTGATCTGGCCTGTCCACTCTTCCCAAACTCCAAGGAGGCGCCCTGCCATTGTGTTCCCGGAGGCCTGGACCGAGGTCTCGGTGAGCACCCCCCAACCCCGGGCCTTCCTCACTTCCTCTCCTGCCTTCTCATGCCCGAGCCTTTCTTTCTCTAACCCGAGGCCCTCACGGTTCTGATAAGGCGGGTAAGGACCTGGCTCTGTATTTCAGCGTGAGATCTTGTTGATGTTGTGTGGTTTTTAACGGTGTGGATGTGTCCACTTGTGCAGGAAAAACACGTGTTCTCTCGCGTGTTTCTGACTCTGAGGGCTCTGAGAGCACGTGCTCTCAGGCTGCACCTCTGTGCCCACCCCGGGCCAGCGTCCTGCTCGGCTGGTCCGAGCCTGCTTTGTGTCCGGCTGACCCTGGACCACTGTGTGTGCCCTGCCCATCTCCTCCGGTGCGGGGCGCAGGCTCTAACTGCTGCTCTGAGAGAAGACCCCGATCTCTGGGACTTGGGCAGCTTTGTTGGTATTTCTGATGAAATGTTGGTGCATGTGTGACCTGGGCCAGGGTGTGCGGGGAAGGCCTCACTGGGTGGGGCCGTGTGTCGTACGGTCCTTTCATGCTTAATCCGGATCCAGGCGTCTCCTTGCCAGGTCCACGTGTTCCTGGTCCCAGTTCTACGAACAGATGGGCTCGGGGACGGCGCGTGTCAGGGTGACCCCATGTGGCCTCGAGTCCTGAGCGTGCGGCGAGCTTCCCTCCCCATGGGCTTCGGCAGCTTGGGTCCCGGCCTGCGAGACCACAAGGGTGACGGCCCCTGACCATCACTGCCGCACGGCAGCACAGGCCTGCACTGCAGAGGGTCACCCTGTGCAGACCGGGGAGCCCTCACCTCGGTCCCAGGTAACAGGCGCATGCCCAGTAGTGATGCTCTTTACTCTTCAAGCACAATAACCCCTTTGCCCTGCTAAGTCCTTCCAGAGGGCTGGCAGGTGCGATCGCGGGAGGGGTGGTCTGGGGTGCGGGGCCAGCTGCCCGCAGGAGGACAGGAGGGAAGCCTTGGTCTGGCCCTCAGAGGAGCCCACCCTGGGGGAGCAGGGAGGGAGATGGGCGGGCTGAGGCCGGAATTCAGGGCCCCCCTTGGGGTCCTCTCTCTGCCTGCCCTGGGTGCGCCTGCATCTCTATCGCATGTACATTTCATCCGTCACCAGGGCGCTGGGAAGCACCAGGCTGGTATGTCTTTACTTCTCAATGTCTAAAGGACACGCGAGAACGATGCTGTCCTGTCAGGAGAGTCTCCCCAGCCTGCCAGGCCTTATGGGGTGATTCCAGTGCTTTCTGCCTGTGCAACAGCTCAGACTAGTGGTCAGGAGGAGCAGGGGCTGGATGTGAGACCGGAGGCAACCCACAACTTCCCCAGGCCTCACTTTCCCATCTACAGAATGGGGTGATGACAGCACCCATTCCTGAGGGTCGTCATGAGACAGGGATTAAAGGATGAACACAGGGGAGGTTTTTAGCACCCTGCCCACACAGCACTGGTACTCAACCTGCGGCAGGTATACTTAGCAGTCGTGCTCTGTGCTATCTCCTGTGATACGAAATGAAATAGCATCAGGTGCTGTAACGGTAACAATAGTACCACCTCCTCGGAGGCAGTGGGACGCTGCAGGAAGGCAGAAATGACAGTCAAGTACCTGGGAAAAGATGAACATGGTATCTAAAGAGGGGGGAATGCTTTCTGAATCAGGCTTCCCAAAATGCATGCAGGTGGACCCATGACCTTCCCAGAGGCAGACAGAAAGCAGAAGAGGAACTGACGTCTCCTGATACTGAGGCCTCCATCCCCTTCTTGCACAAGGACACCCCAATCCCACCCCTCCTTATGGACTTCACCTCAGAAAGAACCAGTGTTTTCGGGGAACGGGGCTAAATGCAGCATTTTTGGGAAACTGAATTCCACAGGATGAATGTCATTAAGTCTGGCCTAGGGACTGAGCCAGCCTTTGAATTAAGGCCTGAAAGTTAAAGAATTATTGTCCGGCCCTGGGACTCAAAGGGCAGGAATTCACCTCCACCTTCTCCTTCACCCCTTCCTTCTCCTGTCCCCCCAGCCCCTCCTGGGCGATCCTGTCAGGAGCTCCTGGGTTCCCGAGGGTGGGGTCACACTGGGGAGGTTGAGGCAGGTCAGGACCACCACCCCACACCCCTCCGACCTGCCTGCCTCTGTCCTGGCTCTCCCTGGCTCCCCGCACAGACCCACAGGTGGTGGCAGAGGTCCCAGGAGAAAGAGCAATCCTGCCCTGTGGCTTCCTTCCTTGGCCCCCAAGGGCCTGTGGACATTTTCCTTAACAAACATCCAGCTCGTTTGCTAGCGTTTGCTCTTCCTGAAGAGCACGCCCACGGAAAATTAAAACTAACTGAACACACTTTTTAAAAAACCAACTAAAATAAACCTTGCAGTGTCGCGAGTGGTCTAGAAGTCCTAAGGCAGCACGTCTAAGATGTGCTGGGGTCCGTGGGCCTCTGGGATTGGGTGAGACCATCTCAGAGGGTGACTGGACGTCTGTCCTTTGGTCTGCGAGACTGAGGGCTGCATTTTCCAGTCCCAAGTGGTGTCACATAGCCTGAGGGTAGGGTCAAGGATTTGGTGCCCAGACCGCAGGGAGCGGCTGGGGTCTTCCGCACAAGCATCACTCCACCCCACAAGAAGCAGAGTCAGGTTCAACTCAGCATGAATTGCTATCAGCATCATGGCCAGGCACTGGGGATGCAAGGTGGATAATCCAGGCTCTGTCCCTGCCGGGAGCCCCCAGGGGAGCGGGGTGTGGCTGAGGGCGTGCCCTTGGGATGCCTGGGTCACGTGTGCCCCAAGGGAAGCAGATGGAGGTGGGGGAGTTGGAGACCAGCCTGGCCTTTGGGACTCATCTCACAGACTTCTCCCAAAGAAAAGGATGCATTCAATCACATTTGGATGTGATTTGAAAGGATTTTTCGGGCGCTTTAAAAATCATCATGCACGTGCTGCTATCTGAGTTAGTGATGCATGCTCCCTAACCTCCTCCAACCGCACCTGTGTGGTTGGCTTTGCAAACCATTGTTTGGACACAAAGCCAGGGGCGCGGGGCGTTAGAGAGCAGGGCAGCCTGCCCTCCCTCCGCGGAGCCCTCAGAGAAGCGCCCCACGCCCAAGTTTAAGGTTTCAGGGGTCCGCGAGCCAGGAGCGCAGGCAGCGGCGTGGAGAGCGCAGGCGCGCCCTCCGGTGGCCGTCCCTGGAGCTGCAGGCGCACCCCGCCCCCGGCCTCCGCAGGCGCCTGGATCCAGATGTGCGAACCGGCGGGCCTTGCCGCACCCCGTGGGGTTTAGCCCGCCGTAATGTTAGCTCAATAATAGCCCCGGGGAGGCCACTGCACCACTGTTTTCATCCTGAGGAGGGCTATTCCATCAACTGCTCCAGAGGCCTGCTTGGTAAATGAGTTTTCTTTTAAGAATACATTCACTTGATTGCCTTGCTAGAGCTCATTCTGTCACCAGGGGACGTGTCTGGGGCGGCAGGGCCCGCGGGGGCTGGGGACCACCCGAGGGGCAGCAGCAGCGGAGGCCAGGAAGTGTCAGTTCACAGCCCTCCTGATGCCCGACTCTTGGTGCCGTTCCCCTCCTGTGATCCTTTGTCCCTCTCTCCCTGGCGACAAGAGGTGCAGTCGTTTTGCTCCCTGGGGAGAAGGGTCCTATGCCCACTGGCCCCAGGCCCCACCCTCACCGCAGTGCCTGGCACGGCGTTTGCAGGAGCCGGGGGAGCATCAATTCAGGGGACTGCGGTTGCCGGGTTCTGTCCTCACCCCAGGAGACAGGGTACACAGATCGGTGGGGTTCCAGGCTAGGTGCCCAGGAAGGTCCCCGCACCCTGGGACCAGCCTGGTGACGGGATGGGGACCCTGGAAGCCCCAGGCCGCAGCAGAAGGCAAGCTCTCGCCCTCGTGCCGCCCTCATTAGGGTCGCTGAGTGATTGAGCAGGCTGGACCCTGCTGGGGACCCAAGCTGAAAGGGGCAGACATCTCTGGGGGCAGAAACCCCACATTCACACAACTGGGGTGGAGGCGACCCTGGGAGACGCCGTGCTCCTGGCAGCTGTGATTCGTCCTTGTTCGCTACCGACCGTATAACATGTGTTTCACACTTGATGCAGCTGCACTGTTACTTCCCCAGGAACACTAGTTAGTTCAATTGTCTGTTCCCTGACAGCAAGCAAGCGGGGAAGCGGCCGGAGGGGAGGGGTAATTAATGAAGCAGGGGCACTTTGAGACTGGGCCCCGCCCGCCCTGAGTGCGACTCCGGGTTCAGGGTCCCTGCCGCCTCCAAATGCAGCCGCCCTTGGGCTGTCTGTCCTGGCCTTGGAGGACACAGCCTGCGGGCCTGGCTCCAGGGGCCCCTCAGCCCTCGGACAAGGGTGTTTAGCTCAGGCTGCTTCACTGAGGTGCGCCCCGGCAGGTCACGTCTGGGGTGTAATGGTCTTTAATTAGCATTTCCCACAGATGGAACATTCCCCAACCCCCAGCCTACAGCTAAGTGGTTCTCAGAAAAGCACAGAAATTATATTCTACCTTTGAAAACATCAAAGGAAATTAGCCTATTCCCATGGGTGTCTCTGGGTCAGCCTCGCTGTGGCACCCAGGGAGGGCCCAGCCTTTAGAGGTGCAGAGAGGGGGTCTCTGAATCAGATAATCCCTGACAGGAAAGTAAGCCGGTGCCCAGCCCTGTCCTGCTCTCAGCCCCTCCCAGGCAGCTGTGTGGCCCCCTTCCCTGTGGCTCTCTCTCCACTGGGTCTCTCATGGGCCCCTGCTGGCTTAACGCTTTACCTGTGCTTCCCTCCCAACCCCCCGCCGTCTCCTTTGGGAAGATAAATCCTGGGGGCAGGGCCAAGTCTAGACTTTGCAAACATTCAGTGCCAAGGGCAGCACTGCTTACGCAGCGTAAGGTCAACTCAGAGTCAGAGAAGTCCCTCGGTTACTGCGACTAGATTCCCCAAATTTACTTTCTAAGCCTTCTTCTGCCAACATTCCAGACACTGTGGATGGAGACATGGCAATGTCTCTGAGCATTTGGAACTTTAATTCTAGGAGAGAGAGACTGACACGATGGATAAACAAGTACATTCATAACATGCCAGGTGCTAGAAACAGCTAAGAAAAGTGATAAGCTGCGTTGTGGAGATGGGGAGGCGTTTCTAAGAAGGTGTCATTGACGAGACGGGAGGAAGGAGGAACAGCCCACCTGACACATGGGGGGAGCACTGCAGGCAGAGAACCAGCAAGTGCCAAGGTCCCGGGTGAGAGTGTGCTTGGGGTTTTCGAGGAACAGCTGGGAGATCAGTGAGTGACTAGAGGACAAGGCTGAGATCAGAGGCACATCAGCCACAGGCAAGAGAACAGAGTTACAGTTTGGCTGGGTCTGCACCTGCCAGCCCAGCTCTCCCATCAGACCCCACGTGTCTCCTCTAGAGGCTGGCCGAGCCCCCCAGCCTTGCCGTGAATATCCTGGGGACAGTGGGCATGAAGGGCCTCATTTGGCTGGGACGTCCCAGCCCCTCCCCAAGCCGGGGGATCTCGTCAGGTTACCCAGCTGTCCGGCTTCTGCTTCCTCGTCTCTAAAACTGGCATCTTAAATCCCTCCACACAGGGACACTGTAAGAATTAAGTGAAACGCCTGTGTAAGGCACCAAAGGAAAGCCAACCCCTACCTTGTAATTTCTAGAGAGCTCTCTCTTAGCCTGAGCTTTCCACCTGGATGGGTCCGAGTTCTGGCCCCCGAGCAACACCAAGCAAGCCCCCATCTGGTCTCTACCGAGGGTCCGCAGACATCAGCTTGCTTTCAGCCCTCACTCCGGGCAGCTCAACAACCCTCTGAGGGTCTTTCTGGAGTTTCTTCCCCTCCAGGCTCCTCCCCTCCTTCAGCGAGGGACGCTGAGTCCCAGAGGGATGTTATCTCTCTCAGGGCATCACCTGGGCTGGGATTCAAACCACAGCCTCCAGACACCTCCCTGGTCTCTAGGAATGTGGGATGTTGGGACAAGGAGGGCCCACAGAGGGACGAGGGATGGGAGGCAGGAGGCAGGTGCAAGAGGCCTGAGTGTGGAGGCCACAGAGCCCCAACCTGGGCTAAGCCCAGTTGTCCAGCTTCAAACCCAGAGCTAAACAAACAGCGTAAAGAAAGCCAGTGCCCTGGCCAGAGGACAGGAGACTGGCCGGGACCGAGCCCGGGAGTGGAGGCTGTGCCCACCCCCTGCCCCCCCATCAGCACCCTGTAAGCTGCAGCCCAGGGCAGGTGAGGGCGTGCGAAGGAGGATGCTGTGAAGCGCTCAGAGGCTGTTGAGAGAAGGTTTTCCACGCAGGGACCCAAATCCATGCTGCATTTGCCCTGGAAGCACAGGGAGAACCACCTTCCCACAGTTTGTAGGTAGTGAGTGGGGTCAGGCTACCGTCCTATGATCCAAGACGTCACCAGGCACCCATGCAGGGTGACCCTCCGTGGACCACTCTGGAAGGGTGGGTGGAGCCAGAGGGAGCTGCCATCCTCGTGTCGTTTGCATCAACACATCCATCACCCCTTCCCTCTCTCTATGCCCGACACTGGGGTCAGTGCACTCACGGGCTCACTTCATTCCCACAACCAAGTCCAGGGGTGAATATCCCTGTTTTACTGATGGAAAAAAATGAAGCTGGGCAAGACTAAGTTGACCAGCAGCAAGTCACAGAGTTGCAGGTAGAACCCAGTTCTGTTGAACTTCAGGGCGAGAGGGAGTTTGTTCATTCACGGAGCCTCCTCTTTCCAAGGCCTGCCCTTCCTCAGTGACCCTTCTAAGCCCCTCAGCCTCCCAGGGAAGCCTTTCCTTACAAGCAGCGTGGCAGCGCAGTCGGGAAATCCGGAGGAGTAGTCAGCCTGGGAACCATCGGGCCTGTGGCATGGGGAATCCAGAGGTTCCCGCCCACAGGACCTTCCTGAACCGTCCAGCTGCCTGCTCTGTGGCATCTCTCCCTCTCTGACCCCCAGCTGTGAACATGGTCCGCGCCTTGGAGGTGGGTGTGCCTCCCCGGTAGCCCAGCCCCTTTCAGAGCAGTGATGCTGATTTGCTGAGTCACGCAGGTTTGCTGCTGACACGTCTAGAGCGCACTTCCGCAGGGATCACAAAGATCTCTGACCTCTGACACCCTCACCCCTCTCACCTCTGGTCTTTGCATCTATCTCGTCAGACTCTGGAGCCAATCGTATGGTTTCATGGCTTCCCAGGAGGGACTGTCCCCTGGGGCTCAGGCCAGGCTCATTCCCCCTCTCCCTGTGCAGCCTGCACGGCACTCGGGACACGGACTCATCTGCGGAAGCGTCTCGTGTAACACACGCACCCTCGGACCCTTTCCTGTCTTACGTCGGAGGAGCAAAGACGAGGGGGTGAAGTCAGGGAAGCGATGCTTGGCTGGTGGGGCATTGATTAGGAAAAAAACGTGCAGACCTGCAGGCCGGCCGGGCTCAGTAGGAAGGAGGAGAAGCTGTACTTTAAAGGAAAGTTCAGTTATAATGACAAGGGAGAGACATGCAGATGACTGAGTGGTTATTTACACCAGCAGAGCTTCTGGAAAGCTCTACGGGCCAGTGTCCATGTGTGTTTCTCTGTGTGTGTGTCTGTGTGTGTGTGCACGTGCATGTGTGCACATGTGTGGCTGAGAGAGGGGAAGACGGGAAGCTGCTGTGCTGTCTCTAACACTCACGTGCCTTTAAATCGGGTTCTATGTCACAGGCAGGCCTGGCTGGCAGGTAACGTGCACATGAGCCGTGAGCACAGAGACGCCCTCACACACAGTGCGCGGATGCTGGATCTGCCCCTCTCGGGGCCACCAGGAGCCAGGAGGGACCCAAACCCCAAGAGGAGGTGGGTGCAGAGCCAGAAGATGACACTCCTGATGCGGGAGGGAGCCAGTTTCAGATACAGCTGTTAGGACGGGACTGAACTGGGGTAACTTTCATTTGTAGACACTCAGTGGACTGGAGCAAAGATGCACCCAGCATGAAGTGAGAAGAAAGGACCGGCCCCTGCGTAGGGGCCTCCAGAAGCGGGTGGCGGGTCCTCCCTCCTTGCCCGGTGATGCTGAGGGCCTGCAGCATCCCCAGCCGCCACTAGGGGGCGCAGCACTCCGCACCGAGACTGAGAACAGGGTGTCCTGCTCTTGCTCTGCAGCTGTGTTCAAACTGTGGGGCGGAGAGAGGGACTGAGAAGGGGAGAAGGGACCACAGGCAGCCTCAGCTCCCTGCACGCCTGGCCTCTGCGGAGTTAAGGAAGCAA
Organism: Eubalaena glacialis; assembly: GCF_028564815.1. Taxonomy (NCBI): domain Eukaryota; kingdom Metazoa; phylum Chordata; class Mammalia; order Artiodactyla; family Balaenidae; genus Eubalaena; species Eubalaena glacialis. The sequence continues at coordinate 2,968,554 of NC_083725.1, forward strand.
GAGCACACAGAGGACTTGAGGACACGGGGAGGGGGAAGGGTCAGCTGGGACGAAGTGAGAGAGTGGCATGGACATATACACACTACCAAATGTAAAACAGATAGCTAGTGGGAAGCAGCTGCATCGCACAGGGAGATCAGCTCGGGGCTTTGTGACCACCTAGAGGGGTGGGATAGGGAGGGTGGGAGGGAAACGCAAGAGGGAGGGGATATGGGGATATGTGTATATGTATAGCTGATTCACTGTGTTATACAGCAGAAACTAACACACCACTGTAAAGCAATTATACTCCAATAAAGATGTTAAAAAAAAAAAAAAGCATACAGAGGAAGGAACTGGGGCCCGGTCCTCCACGGGACCTGCAGTATGTCCCCAGAGGTGGAGCTCAAAGTGCCTTGAACTGCAGGGGCGATTTTATGGCCACAGATTCTTAGATTAGTTCCTCACAACAACCTTTGAGACAGGTATCACCCCATTTCCGGGTGAGAAAACAGGCTGGCCAGATGTATGGCAGGCCAGCAGTAATGCACCCTTCTCTTAGTAGCTGACGAAGGACTTGAAATCAGAAACCTGTAGATGGAGTCAGAATTCAGCCCAGTGGCCCTCATGGCCTGTGAGGTGTCTCAGCCATGGTGCAGACATTGAGGCCGGTAAGAGGGGCCACCTAGTGTGGAGGTTTGCCTTCAGCCCTCGGATCTGGGCCCTGGATGTGGTCTTCCCAGAGATGTCACCTGAGATCAGGTGGGTGAGCTTAACCTCTGAGTTCATTGACCTTGATCCTCCAGCTGTAGTGTCCAAGGAGGGGAAACACACACACACACATGCAGACACGCACAGACACACCCACGTGCACAAATGCACACAAGCATTCATGTCGTTAGGTACTCCACTTCCCCCAAAAAGCCTAAGTCTGGTATCTTCTCTGGTTCATTCCGGTGAAATCCAAAATGTCTATTTCATGAGCAGGCATGACCCGGGGGAGGGCAGGCCCGGTGATGCGATGGCTGGGACAGCGGCATGAACCTGAGAAGCATGGGGTCAAGGCCCTCCTGGAATGTCTTCATCTGGATTCACATCCAGGAGGGATTTACTGAAGCTGATAAAATCTGCCGCTGAATATTGCTATAAAATACACTTCACCCAGAGAATCCTAAACCTGTAGATTCACCTTCCATGACTTTCTTAGAAGGAAGGACTTAGTCACAAGCCAGCACCAGCCTTTCCATTTCAGCCCCACATCCCGTGTCCCTCCTGTCCTGTTACTCACTGGTTCTCACGTGCTCGCCTGTGTCAGGGGGCCGGGGGAGCTGGTCACAGATTTCTGGGTCCCACCTCTAGAGTTTTAAAGTCAGTACATTTGTGCTGGGGCCCAAGATTTTGCATTTCCAGGAAGTTTCAGGTGATACTGATGCTGTAACATTTTTACATTTCTTACTACCTTATTAGAGGAAACTCACTGCCCCGGAAGCTGTCAGAAGAAAATGGGAGAAACTGGACCCAGAGAGCAAAAGAGACAGCGGACAGCATACTCAGAAGTATGACATCAGCTCCTGGATGGCCAAACACCAGCTCCCTCTGTCTGTGCCCACGGCAGGCATTACTAATCAATCACAGTCTTCTTTCTTGTTGAGCCAGACTTGGCTTCAGAATCCTTCTCCATCGACTGGTCCAGAAACCCGCTAAAACTGACTGGAAACGGCAGCCAAGATGACAACCCTGCACTGTATTTGACCGAGAGACCGGACCACACTGTTCCAGACACCCTCCCCATCACTCAGTCCTTCTCCGTTGCTTAATACTCCCCGCTGACTTTGAGCACGAGGGCCATCTGGACCCAAGAACAAAAGCGGAGACGGAGGAATAGCCGGGGGGGAGCGTGACCTCACGTGAGAGGGACAGACCGGAGGACGGCAAAGGACTGGGTGGCCAGTCACAGAGCCGGCCAGCGTGTCCTCGGGGGACCCAGGCCCGCAGGGCGCAGAGCACACAGGAGGGGGCCAGGGACAGTGGCTGCATTCCCAGAGCACTTTCTCTAGAAATGGACTCTTTCCCCTTTTGAAAGTGATTATGTGCCACGCTAGCTGCAGCAACTATGGCAAAAGGGAGGTCGCAGGACGCTTGCCTGGAGTAGCGAGGCATTTGCGCAGGTGGTCCTGGGGCCCCGGAAATGTGTTCACGCCCCCTGCGCCGGTGGTGCAGGCTGTAGGGAGGGGCAGAGGTCAGAGACAAAAGGTCAGCCTTGGAAGGCCAACAGAGCCAATCTGGAAAAGACACAGGAAATCGAAGGGGTCTTGTTGAAGAAAGAGGCAGAGAGAGAGAGAAGGAAAGGGCGAGCAGTGGCGTGGCAGAGCTGTGACAGGAAGAGGCGTCGGGGCAGTAAAATGTCCAAAAGCCAAACCCAGCAGCCAGGCCTTTCCTGAGCACGTGGGGCTCAGGACGGGTGGGGATGGGAGGGGGTAGGGCATCCCTAGCACATGCTTCCTCTGTCTGCTCACACAGGACGCAGAGGCCTTGCCCACAGATCCAGCCTGCCTCGCTGGCCTCTGTGTGCAGCTAGGGCAGGAAAAACGGGGAGCAGCATTCTGAGTGACCCGTGCTGTCCCCGACGGGGCGATGCCACTTAAAGGTGCTCACGGCCTGAGGGCTGGGCCGCCCACCCTGTAACGTCAGGCAGTCTGTCGGCCAGCTGCACGGCCGGATGTTTCCAACTTTAATGTCTGATGTCCATTCCATAAGCCTTGATGGAGGATCACCCCATTGAAAGCAGCACGGGGACAACTGGTGAGAGCCTGGGGTGTGCTCTGCCGACGGGTGTCCAGGACCCCAGTCTTGGCGTGATCCAGAACATATGTTTTCTGCTGCCCCAAATCCTGGGCTGGCCCCCAGGCAGGGAAAGAGAGAGGAGATGCCTTCCCAGGGGCCCCAGGAAGCTGGGATGCTTCGGATTCCTTAGAGAGTTCTGTACACTCACATCACCTCACAGAGTCAACAAATAAAGAAACTGAGAAGGTCAGGAGTGATTGTAGAGCCAGAGCTTATTACCATAATCTGCACATCAGGAAGGAGCCAGGTCCTGCTTTAGAGCCAGTAATTTACAGATTCAAGTAAACTGTTATTTAGTAACAGTTCGTCACTGGGCCACCCAGCATGTATTGGGAAGCGTGTAGGAAACAGTCATTCCCCCCCCACACGCACGCGCGCGCGCACACACACACACACACACACAACGATGCCTCTGCAGGAGGGGTTGGAAATGTGCTTCCTGACTCAGCTGCTCCCTGACTGTGTGACTCCGAGGGAATAACATCATCTTTCTGAAGCTCTGCATTTTAACAGAGGGATCCTAAGACCTTTCGGGTTCTCAAACGCTTCGGGGGCTTCTCTTGGCAAAGCACTGGGCCCTCGGTGGAGGCTCAGTCCCTGCAGCCACTTCTCCTGCACGAGCGTCGGAAGGTCGAGCCAAGAGGAGGCGCCACTGAGCCCCAGGACGAGCCGGGACGCCAGGTCCAGCCACCGGGCCAGCAGCCCCGCCTGGTCAGCCTGCTTTTGCTTTTGTCCACAGCGTTTTACAGACTTTTCAATCTCACCATGCGAGTCTAGCTTCAGGCTGCCTCGCTGGTGTGTTAGTAATAAATTATATCGTACTGCGTGGGTCTAGCTCTTTGCAGTGGTTTACTAAGCGCTTTTACCTACAATATGCCACTTAATTCTCACGACTGCCGGGAGGTGAGGGAGCTGAGGGTCACAGGAGGCGGGGCACGGGCACAAGTTCAGAGTTCACACCTTGGCCGTCCCTGCCCTGCCGGCCAGGAATGACCAGGGCGCCGGGGCCATCAGGCCACGGGCTTCCTTCTGTCCTGCTGACGCTGACCAGGTGCTGTGTGCCAGACGTGGAGCTGTCTGCGGGGCATCTGAGCAACGTCTGAAAAGCAGCAGGTACTCCAGTCCGTCTGTCCTCTGCAAAAACAACAGTGTCAGGACAGACGGAGGCTAAGGAGACATGAGATCGCATCCAGTGGCGTGGACGGTCATTGGTGGGACAGTGTGATGTAGGAGTGACGATACAACAGACCGTGCGAGGTGACAGCAGACAGCAGCCTGTGCCTGTCACCAACAGCAGCAGATCTGTGTTAAATTTCCTGAATTTGATCATTACTTTGTGATTACGTGAGAGAATGCGTGGTTCCTAGAAGGTGCAGAGCAAACATGGGTGAGAGCTGCTCATATGCTATTTGTGTTCCTTTTTTAAAGGTTTGAAAATTTTTAAAAATGTGCAACAGGCAGATTTCTTGAGTAAATACGTGTCTCTGATAAAGAGCGTGCTGCCTGAAGGCCCATCTTAAAATTGAATTATAGAAATAATTCTGTAATTCTAACACATGGCGTCGTGAAAGTCATCTGATCAGATCTGTTTGCCCCTTCCCGTGTGGGCATGCGAATGTGCGTGCATGTTCACATGCACACACATACATGCATGCACGCACATACATGCTTTCACGCACATACATGCTTTCACGCACACGCACATTCACACCCAGTGCTAGAAAAACTCCAAGGCAGCCCTTTACCTCTTTGGGCACCTCTGACCTTTATATTTATTTTATATTGGTCTGACGGTTCCCAAATAATGTAAGCCTATTGGTCTTGGCTTTGCTTGACGTGATCCTATAGAAAACATCTCATTCTAGCACTTAAGTATTTGAAAACAGCTACGGGTTCTCAGAGTCTCCTCTTTCTCAGTTCCTCTCCATAGTTTTGCATATTTTAGATCCAACTTGGACCTTGGAGCCTTCCCAGAGTCTCCTGTCAAAACACAAATTTGCCAGAAGAGAAAGACAGTGGTTCAAGCCCAAGGCTCTTATTACACACTTTGCAGGCCTCAGTGCTTTCACACTGAGTGCTACAAGCCAGCTCGGTAAGTTCCTAAGAGTCAAACCCATGGACCAAATTTCTCTGCTGGAGCTCTCACCCCCAGCACTAAATATTAGAACAATAAAAACCCTCGCAGATTACGTGTCTGGGCCCAGATTCCTGCTCATTAGGAGCTAAACCAATGTCTGAGCTTTTCCCTCCAAGGGCAGGGCCATTCCTGGGGGGTTGGTAGGACTGAAAACGCACTCTGTTCGAATTCCGAGTCACCTTCACAGGAGAGGCCACATGAAGCCATGGCCTAACTGCTGACCGGTGGACCTGCCACTGAATCAAGGCCCAGATGGAATTTCAGCAGAGGTGGGACTATGGGTGGAGGGTAAGTGTGAGCAATGCACGGGCTTTGGAGCCAGATCTGGGTGTAGGTCTTGTCTCCTCCAGGATACAGTAGCTGTGAGAACTGAGGAAGCAAGTCAGCCACCCCACGCCTCAATGTCCTCACCTGCGACAATGAGATAAAATTATCTCCCTTCCAGGGCTGTAACGAAAAATAGAAGAAATAAGGGCAAAGCTGTGTGGCCCTAAGTAGGCACTCAACAAGTACGAATTATTTATGGATGTGGTCACCATTCCAGAAAGGTTACACATGATGCAAATTTGGCAAAGGTCTACTCTGTGTTTTCGGCTATGTAAGAAACAAATTAATTATGAGAATAACATCAGTGAAAGCACATCATAGTCAGTAATAAGAATTTTAAAAATGTGTTGGGAAAACAACCCATGATATATTGGGATAAAGCCAAGACAACCAGTAGACAAACTGTGGCCAAACAGATGAGCTTCTGTGCTGTTTAATACACTTAATAAAACAGTGTAGCTTCCTGCAAGTGCTGTCTTACCAAACCGAAATATCCCAAGGGTTTAAACAGAAAAGATAAATGACCCTGTTCGCCTTATGCAAGAAGTGAGGTCTGTGTGAGATGGTCCTGTTCAGGACCAGGAGGCAAGGGCGGCGGGTGAGGGTTGATGTTTGCTCAGCTCACGTGGGCTAAACGTCTGAAAAAAGAGGGAGGCTTTTGGTACAGAGGGATTAATGCAGAAAATGGTAACTTTTCTTGACACAGTGCGCACTGGGGAGCTTTCTTGTCGGGCAGTAAGTGAGTGAACTGTGTTAAGATGCAGATGAAAGGGAAAAATGTAAGAGCAGATACCGCTAACTGTGACCCCCAATTCAGAGCTCAGGATGCCACCTGCCCACCAGCCTTCTGTGGGTGCACGTCTGCGGCTGGAGTGAGTTTAGGTATCTGATAATCCATAGCCCCCAGGGAAGGTTCCCTCTCTCTCCAGTTTCAGAGGCAGCATTACAAGTCACAGACGGGGAAGTCAGGCTCCATGATGACAATGGCGACATTCTTGTAGCAGCAGTGGGAACAATAGGGCTGGTTCTGTTACACTGAGTTAACAGCGGATTCATTGGCGAAAGGCTGTCCTAATAGCACTGAATGAGTTTAATGCAATGAAGGAAGCCCATACAAAGAGTCCCCCCTAGACTGACATCAGTGATTCACCAGCTCTCTGATGTCTCAGCATTGCTCAAGGGCTGCTGAGACCTGACAGACTCTCCCAGCTGGAAGGAACCAGAAGCACTGTCCATTTCGAGTTTATCATTTTGCAGGTGATGAGACTCAGACCCACAAAGGATATGGAGCTGTAAGTCACAAAGACCAAACCAAGCTCTGGATGGACTTGCATTCCTACCATAGCTTCTTCTCTTGGAGAATGCCAGCCATCCTGGGAGTGATAAAATGTCTTGTGTGGAGAAGGGAGGCTTTTAGGAACTGCTCTCCTTTTGAATCAGGGGCACTTTCTGGCTTTAATTCAGGCGGTGCTGCCGGCTTCTCTGGGAAACAGAACGTGGGATGGCCACGAGAAGGCGCCAGTGCCCCGTGCTAGGACACTCTTCCCTACCTGATTGCCCATACAGCGTGTGTATATTTATTTTCAATGAGGTCAGGAGTATCAAGGTTGTAAAATAACATATTTTCACTTGTTTTATTCCTACATCCCAGACATAGCTTTTCTGAAGTCAATTATCTCCCTGAGACGCTGTTCTCCCCGCCCCCTTTCTCTCTGAGCTGCCTTTCAACACATCAGAGTCTCACACCAATAGACTGAGAATTGGGGGGTGGGCGGGTCGCTGGGGGGAGGGAAAAAAAGCAACTTTTTCCCTGACTGTCTCCCTGTTCTGGCGTTTTGTTTTAAATGGCAGTCTGCAGATGTAAGGCCTCTGTTCTCCGGCCCCGTGGGGGGAGACTAGAGACAGCTAGTGCTGTGATGCTGCCTGGGAGGGGTCAGGTGTCAGCTGGGAACCTCCCCGGCCCCCCACGGGCACAGGGCCTCCAGCACCATTTCTCTGGCGCTGCTCCTGGCGAAGGACGGAGCAGCATTCGTGGAGAGGTCCCCACAGAGGACAAAATGAGGGCAGTGAGCAAACGCCCCCAGACTGAACTGTGTCGATACCTGGTGCCGTATTTCAATGGAGGCTTTGTCCAGAGCCGGGTGACCGGGAGGGTGAGAGGGCACGAGGAAAGAGCACGCGTGTTCACACACACACACACACACCCTCACACATGCAACCGGGCAACAGCTTACAGCTCTTCCCAAGTGCAGACCTGGAGCCTGGCAGACACCTGAGTTGCATGTGGTCCAAAGGCCACGTGCTCCTTTCAGGGCTGCCATTTCTGGTGCTCAGAGAAGGCCACTGGCTTCCGTGTCTCTAAGACAGTAGGGATCCTGTGGGTCAACTGCAAGCCCCACCCGCTCAGTCAGGACGCCTGCGCCAGCCCTGGGCGAGCGTATGCCCTGGTTTACCAGCAGTACCGCAGTGGGCAGCCAGTGGGTGGGGGGATCACTTCTGGTCCCATCACTGGCCCCCACAGTTCATCACAGAAATGCCAGTGGGTTTCTGACCCTGCCCAGCCCTCTCATCAGTCTAGATCTATTTTGATATTTTTAGGCTTCAAATAACACAGTAACTTCTTACTCCAATGCATGGTGATCTTCTCTGTTCTAAGGGAAAAGCGCAACACAAAGCCTTAATTTTGGGGCTGAGAAGAAGAGGTCTGGGTGCATCCATGAGTATTTCAATTCCATAAACCTCTACTAAGCTCCTAGTAGGTACCAGCAGAACTAAAACCTAAATAAGATCATGTCCATTTCCTGAAAGTACTAGGAATCTACTGGGAAAGAAAAATAAATACCAATACCGCCATCCCATTAAAGCCATCCTAGAGCTATGGGAACAAAGATGGGGGTTCTTGAAGGATGAATGGGAAGTGTCTAGTCAGAGGAGAAGGAACAGGAATCACAGGAAGATGGGACCTCCTGAGCAAAGGTGTGTCACAGGAGGGTCCGTGGTGCTTGGGGCGGGGAGGGGACGCAAGCTGTCTGGGGTGATCCGTATGTCCAGTGAGGTTTCTTCCAGGTGGCAAAGCTGCGGGGCACTTGGCCCAAATCCGCCCCACACATATGCCTTGTTGAGTGGTGTCAGGGTTTAAAGTCAGCTCTGAATGCCTGCAGGTGATCCTTTAGATGAGGTGCGTTCCCTCTAGTCTGTAGCCCCCTGCCACCCCCCGCCTGACCCCTGAAGGCACTTGGGACTGCAAGTTCTGTTTTAAGCCTCCCAAATGGAGCACCTCTGGATATAAGGGTCATGGGGCTGCAGATAGGAAGGGAGGGATGCTTGTGCCAGCACCGCTCAGAACTGTTCTCCTGCCTCTGCTGAGAAGGTCTGTCCACCAGGACCCATGGTGTCAGAAAGTCCAGTCCACTCCAAAAACAGACAGGTTGCTTGGCAAGAAGAAGGGGGTTGAGTCACACTGAGATGATCATGTACAGTGCCCATCGCAGGCCCTCACCACCTGTTGCCTAGTGGAGACCAGCCCGGGGGTGGCCAGGACCCAGGGTCAGGCGCTGGGGCGGGGTGGGCCGGCTCCTGAGCCCAGTAGCCGCCGCTGTCAAAGGTGCCACGTTCTAGAGTCTCCGGACCTCGACTTGACCTTCAACGGGGCCTTAGCCTCCAAACCAAGAAGTAGCATTGCCTCAGCCAGCCTCCCAGGGCCTCACTCTGGACTGTGCTTGGGGGACACAGTTCTCTCTGCATTTTTGATGTCATCTTTTTGATCAACTATTGTCGATTGGCACTTTGTCACCCTCTGGTGACCTGCAGACTTTACCAGCCTTAACTTCTTACGCCTCTGAGTCCCGGCCAGTCCTCACTAGCTAAGCCACTTGCTAGCTCCACCAGGTCGCAGAGATGCCCTGTCCAGCGTGGGCTCCCGAGGAGGGTGAGGGTCCTACTGGCACCACCCACTACCCCACCAGACCCAGAGTCTGCGCTGATTCTACCGCATTCTCTGCAAAGCCCAGAGCTGACAAGGCGAGGGCAAGCAGGAGCTGTGAATTAGTCCCCTGAATATGCAGGTCATTTAGATGGAAGGAGATGGAAGAGGACAGGTGCTTCATAAATTTGTGCAGCCAGGGGGTGGAGTGGGGCGAGGACAGAAGCCGGATAAGGCCCCAGGGAACAGAGCGGGCGGGACTGGCCTTCCAGGCTGATTACTCCCTGCGCGAGGGGGCAGAGACGGCTGCACCTTGACAGCCATAAGGCTGCTGAGCTCAGAGCTTACCTAGAAAGGCAGGGAGCCAAGAACCACACAGCAAATTCTTGAGCTGAGCCTTCTGTGGAGGAATCCCTGGCCCTTTTGTGTAGAGAGAGAGCAGGGGGAGGGGGGATGAGAAGAAGGGTGATGGGAGCACAGGAAGTTGAGGAGAGGGAAAGATAAGACGAGGGCGGAGAAGGGCTGATGAGGGAGAGCTGAAAGGTAAGGGGCTGGGGTACCAGCACTCCCGGGCCCCACCCCTCCCCGGCCCTCAGGGTTAGCATCTAGCTGGACACCTACATAACCCCTCAGGGAGGGGCTGCAATCTCCACTCTCCCTACTGCCTAGGCTTATTCAGAAACATCTAGTGACCTGCCATGTCCCAAGTGGCTCAAGTATCCAATATCCCTACGCCTCCCAGCTCTGTGCCAGAGCAAGGAGACCTCTCTGACCCTGGAGGCCCATCCACGATGTCCCAAATGGCAGGATTCCTTCCTTCTTACGGCTGAGTAATATTCCGCTGTATGGATATACCACATTTTCTTTACCCATTAATCCATCTGTGGGCGCTTATGTTGTTACCACATCTTGGCTACTGTGAATAATTCTGCCATGAATATTATACTAAGTGAAATAAGCCAGACACAGAGAGACGACTACTGTGCCATCTCTCTTACGTGTGGAATCTAAACTAGTGAACTCATGGGGAGGCGGATGTGGGGAGATGCTGGCCAGAGGGTGCAAAGTTTCGGTTATCAGGATGAGTGAGTTCTGGGGATCTAATGTACAGCAAGGTGCCTATAGTTAAGGATACTGTATTCTACACTTGGAATTTGCTAAGAGGGTAGATCTGAAGTGTCCTCATCACACGAAATGTGGTAGCTGTGTGATGCCTTAGTTAGCTTGATGGTGGGGATCATCTCACAACGTATCCATACCTCAAAGCATCATGTTGTACGCCTTCAACACGTACACATTCTACCTGTCAATTATACAGCAGTAAAGTTTAAAAAACCCAGTTCACTTTGGAGCAATAAGGGTGGGATGGGGAGAGGAAGAGGGGAAAGTGGCCCCGGTGGTCCTTTCCCAAGCCCCCTCCCCTCCTTCTGCCCAGCCAGGCTGATTCCGGGAACCTTGTGCAGTCCCCCACCCCGCGAAGCCACGTTGAAGAGCTGACTGAGAAGCTGCCCAAACCCAGCCGAGCCCTGCCTCTCTGCAGCCCTCCTACAGCTCCCAAAATGCTCAAGAAGAGAACAGCCACACAATCACAAACAAATGTAGGCATTTGTTCTTTGAGGGGGGGAGGGAGGCGGAGGTTTCGGCAGCAAGAATTTTTTCTATTTTTTTCCTAATTGGCTCCTTTTGCTTAAAACCCAAGAACCCAGTTTTTGCCCAAAGGGGAGGATGGCATGGAGGCTGGAAGCGGAGCAAGCACTCTGGGGGGGGGGCCTTCCATCTCCTTAGGATGATGCAACCCAAAGTGATCGCTTAACAGGGACTCATTTTAATAGCCTACAAATGAGAAGTCGGAGACAATTAAGATTCATTCCCAATTAATTGGTTTTTTTCTTCTTTCATTACCAAGAGTTGCCTGTCAGATAACAACAAAGCCTTAGAAACAAACAGCCAGCAGCCTCCACTTCAGTGGTGCCACCTGGAAGGAGGCTCGGAGCCTTCCAGCCTCTGGGGTTCAGCAAGCGACTTCCCAACCCCTCCGTGGGCAGGAGGGAGAGGACATCCTTAGCAGCTGAGGAACCTCTAAGCCGTGAAGTCACGGACGCGTTTATTACTAGGACACTGCCGAGTACTTTTTTATAGTTTTTAATTCCGGTTTATTTACCCTTGGGAGTAACGGCCTCAGCAAGCACAATTGATGACTGACTCAGCCTCTGCTGTGGCTCCGAGCAAAGGCCCCCTCCCTCTCCCCGCCACCTTCCCTTCTCGGATCCTACCAAAATTCTAGGCGACACCAGCCTGAGATGACAGCCCCTCAGAAGGCTGGCGCTCACCCCCCGGGGACAGTGGCTGAACAGTACCTCTCTCTCCCCTATCCTGCCGCCCACATCCCTGCCCCAAGGGAGCCAACCCCAATGCCCCGCACCCCTGCCGACTCTGCAGCCTTGAAATGACATCAGAACATGTGCTGATGGCATCCACCCAACGCTTAATCGGCGCCAACCTGATTTAATCCTCACAGACAGCCCTCCTAACCAGACACCTCCACTATAGCCAGTTCTCTGATAAAACAAACAAACAAACAAACAAACAAAAAACAGGCTAAGTAACTTTTTCAAACACACAGAGCCGGGATTGGAACTTAGCTAACCCCCGACTCTCTATTTCCTGCACAGTTTTGATCTCTGACCCTCTTTTTAGGGCGCTGGAGTCACTGGAAAAACCCTGACCTTGCCCCCCACCCCTGCTCTGATGTGGGAGAATGTTCCCGCTGAAATCCTGGCCTCACCTGGCTCTAATGGCCCCAAGTGGATGGCTCTGAATAGCCAAGCTGCAGAGACACAAGGGCTGCAGGTCACAGAGTGGCTGGGCTAGGGAATCAGTCCTGGGACAAAACCCCGAGATTCCAGGAGATTTCGAGAATCTGCCCGTTTAGAAAGCAGGGCTGGTCCTCACCGCTCCCACCAATAGCCAGTCTCGCGGGGATTAGGGTTATCACTGAACCTTTACTTTATTATTATTATTATTGTTGGTTGAAATGCCTTGTGAAAACTGGGAGAGATTTCTTAGGAAGGCAAATAATGGGATGCATTTCCACTCTGGCTTTATAATTAATGTTTGCATCATTTATCTTTCGTGGAAAGATGATTCTGACTAACGAGGTTCTGGGCCACTAATTCATTACACTGCCTTGTCACTTCCTGTGCCTTCTTATTACCCAGAAATAGACTCATTAGTCAGAGTTCAATGACGGGGAGAAATTGTCTTCGTTAATTTAATTCCCTCACTCATTCTGGGTCCCATGTTTGTCCGAAATTGGTCTTTAGAAGGGGGAAACATTGGTTGCCTCAAGTCTTTGCTTCTGTCTCATTATACCTTCCACTTTGCTCCTGTTCAACAAGAAAAAGGCCAGGACAGCTCAGAGCAGTGGCCACATAGGCCACTCAACTCAAAGCTGTTAAGTGGTAGGTGAGGGGACATAGCCCAAGGATTTAGGCACTTGTAACATATAATTGAGGTGCTGAGATTTTTTTAACCTCTATTCTCAATTTGTAGTACTACCTGGGAACACTTAAGAATACCCAGGCATCACCCCCAGCAGTAAATGATAATATATACACATATTTGTATATGTATTATATATTATATATTACATATTATATATGTACACGTATACACACACACACATAGGAATGATACAAAGTGTCCCCAGAGTCCTCTATCACAGGCATGTAAGGTGATGTGATACAGTATCTATAGGCTGGGCTCTGGAGTTAGAGAGACATAAGTTCATGTGGGCGCTGTGTGTCTTTACTCCAGATGCTTAATCTCTCTGAGCGGTACTTTCTCACCCACAAAACAGGAATGCCAATAGCTATCTTTCGTTATTATGAGGATCAAGCTACATGAGGCACCAGAAGCAGTTCTCGCAGTGTGCCAGGACTATTAGGAACTTGGAGGAAAGATGCACTTGGAGTTAAATTAATCAAGACTCAGGCAATGGGAAGAGGAAACGCCTTCCAGCAGAACTCCAGAGCTGGTGCACATGGAAATGTCCGAGGACGCCCAGGGCCACCCAGACCATTTGAGTGGGGATCCCCAGGCACAGGGTGAGAGCGCCAGTGCTTTTATAAGCTGCTCGGTGGTTCTAAGGTCAGGGTTGAGGATGACTCAACCTCTTGAGGTCTGCAGGGAGCTGCTTCAACCTCAGTCAAGCAGAGAGTAATAACCCCATTGCGTCTTTTTGAAAGGGCTGCCCAGAGATGTTCCACTCCCCGAAGGAGTTCACTGCTGTAAGACTGGGATATTCCCCTGGGTGGCTCCACGAGCACGATTAGGACCGACGTTGTTCCAGGAGCTGGGCGGACCACGGGGAGTAAAAGCAGCCCCAGCACCTGCTGTCCTGGCGCTGCCAGTCTCTCGGGGAACTGGAGCCAACTCACCAATGGATAAACTTAAGTACAAATCAGCACAAACACGCCGAGGGGAGCAGGTTGGTCCCAGGGCCGTGACCCAGCCTGGGGACCGGGAAGGCTTTCCCAGGGAAAGGCATTGGATTGAGTTATAAAGGATGCCTAGGAGCTCCTAGGGAAAGAGCAGGAGTGCTTTCCAGGCAGAAGAATCAAGGACCAGTGCAAAGCCCATATGGCCAGAGCAGGAAAAGCCGGGGAAGAGATAAGCTGGAGAGAGCAGAGACCAGGACGTGCAGGGCCTGAAGGTTTGGTTGAGGGTTTTGGTCCTCCTTCATAAGGGCAAAGGGATGCTCTTAAGTTGAGGAATTTTAAGTGGGGCAAACAGATGGGATGGCAAGATGGAATAAGCAGTTCCTCAAGTGCACTCACTTCCTGGCCTATGGTCCTGAGGGTCAAGGTGATGGCATGACGGTGAGGCCAGGTAAACACTCCCCCACCCCACCCCCTGCGCTGAGACCCTCTGCTCAGCCCCTTATGGGAATCACCATGGTCCTGATACGCTCCCTAGTGGGTGGGGCTGTATCTCTCAGACATGCAGGAGCAGAAAATATCAGAGAACATCTGCTCTAGATCTTTACCCACCAAGAAATGGACCAACAACTCAGCTTCCAGAAGTGTTGATATCAGCAACCTCTAGAAAGTCTTGTCCTCCCCATGGTAAACTCTTCATTTGGAATTCTGGTATGTCCATCATCTGTTTGTGATGGTAGCTCTGTGAGTCTGTCACTAGGAGTCTGGCCATGTCTGGTGGACTGATTCACCCGTTTGTGGACTTGAAAGGCTGAGGACCATGTCACTGGTGAGTGCACAGTGGGACCGTCAACTGCGACTTCTTGGTTTTCAATCAGCCTCTGCCCGGAGGTCACGGGCTTCTCTCATGTCAGGATGTCAGAGATGTGTGTGTTCACTGAGTATGTTTCTTCATTCTGAGACCCACTGATCTGGGAGGGCGTGTTGCAGGCAAGGCTCCATATCCAAACAGACCAGGACATTGGCAGAATGGTTGACCCCCATCCCTTTCAATGCCCGTGTGTTTGTGGTACATGATGTGTTCACAGTCAGTAATCTCACCCTCAGTGATGTAAATAATTATAAGTGAATCCTTCAAGTTTGGCCACCACTGTCTGTGATTGTAACTTTCATTTAAATAGAGGAACATCTGGAGATGGTAAGAGAGGAGGCAGGCCAGGGACAGGGGTGTGGACCTGTCATGACCTGTGACCAAGGCAGTCCTTCTCCCCAAGCCAGGAAGGCTGAGATCTGATGGGTGTCAATCAAGGAGGTGAAGAGTAGAAAGTTCAGAGGCCCCCATTCAGACCCTGGCCTACAGGTAGATGAATTCAATGATCCCAGGCAAAGTGCCCTGAGACCAGACTTGTTGTTTTCAATTTTAAGGGGAGAAAAAGTGCAGATTAAATGAAGTACCCTGGGTGAACGTTTAGCACGATGCCTAGCACACACTAAAAGTCACAATATTATACATACAATTAGTTTTTATTCCTATCACTATTAAGAGAAATAAGAGTTAGAGAACTTGATGTGTAGCACTATGTTACAATATTTGTTACTCACTATCTCAATTAATTCTCAATGCAGCAGTGAGATATATATCATGCCCATTATGCAGATAAGAAAAGTGAGGATCAAAACGGTAACTTGCCAAAGGTCAGGAGAATATGGTAGGGCAGGGATTTGACTTGCAAGCCTGCCTATTTTCTTTGATCCACGGGAGCCTCTGTTGTTCCCAGACACTTGTGCTGAATCTTGATTAATTCATGCAGTGACTGTGTTAGTTTGCCTGGGCTGCCATAAGAAAGCACCACAGACTGGGTTGTTTAAACAACAGAAATTTACTTCCTTACAGTTCTGGAGGTGAGAAGTCCAAGATCAGTGTGTCTGGTGGGTTGGTTTCATTCTGGGGCCTCTTTCCTTGGCTTAGAGATGGCCATGTTCTCCCTGTGTCCTTACATGGTCTCTCATCTGTGTGTGTCTGTGTACTAATCTCTTCTTGCAAGGACACTGGTCAGATTGGACAATGACCCATTCATATGACCTCAGTTTACCTTAATTACCCCTTTAAAGGCTCTATCTCCGAAGACAGTCACATTCTGGGGTACAAGGGGGTAGGGTTTCAACATATGAATTTTGGAGGGGACACAAGTTACCCCATAACAGTGACCACATAGTCCAGATAAAGCTCTGTGTCCTTCACTCACCATAGCTTTTCATATCAACGCAGTGACTGTGTATCTAAAATATTTTTCGCCCCGCAGTGCTAAAGAGGCTTTTCCTCTGAATGGTTAGGCAAACGTCAGGATGAAGACCCCTTACTCCAGAGCTGAGGTATGGAAAGGTTGGGTAAGCAAGTAGCTGCCCCAGCTGTCAGTCTTCAGAGGAGATCCTCTCTTAATCTTCCAGAGGGATGGGAGGGAATGTGTGAACATGACTGGCAAACACAAGAAGCACGGAGAGCCTAGTTCCCCCAACTTCATGGGGGGTACCCGTACGTCGTCTGCAGAGAGCAGCTGCGTGGGTTCTGTCCCGGGCGCCAAATAGATGCACAAAGGCATCAGCTCCAGGAGAACCAAGTCAGCCACACAAGCTCCGAGGCTGTGCTCAGTGGGCCTAGTCCCTTGTTCACCTCTCTGCTTTCAGTTGGCCATGAAAGGATGGTGACCAGTGTAAAAAGAGGCTTTTAAATATTGCTGGAAAAAGAAAATGTTCAAATCCAAAAGAATGATGTAAGAGAGGCATACCCACCTTCCCAATAACTCCGTCCTATAACCTTTGGCTTTGGGGGATAATGAACTACATTTCAAATCCACTAGGTTTGTTCTGTTCTACTAAAATGATCAAATGAACATATAGGAGGAAGAGTCGGGAATGGAAACGCCTGGCCTGCGTATTCATTTGGTACCTGGCACTTGGGGGGAGACAGCTGGAGAGAGGGGGAATTTAATTTCCTGGGGCCCACACTTTTCTGAGTGATTGGCAGGCTAATTTTGCTCTCCACTAGGCCTGGTATTGAAAGGAAGTGAAGGCTCAGAAACCTGCCAAGAACTGTTCTTTGCTTTTGGCAAAAATTCTAGACCTCATCAGAAAAATTAAGAACTAGGCTTAGAGATTTGGGGAGCCAGGATGAAAGGAGATTGTTCAGGTAATGATAATGAGTAGGCATTGTTAGAGCATCCTTTCATAGGTACTCTTCTCTGATGTGGTCTCCTATTAGGCTTATAAAATAGAACCATACTTCATATGCCTTTTTCATGATGTAAGAGGCTAAGAGAATTAAATAAATTGCCTGGAGTCACACAGTAAATTGGTAGTAGATTCAGGCCTCAAACTTGAGTTTGAATCTAAGCCTGTGCCCAGTTCTCTTCCACCTCCCTGGGCTGGTACCTCCAAGACCGTGTCCAGAGGGTGTCTACTTGGTCCAGAGTTGGGCTGATCTAAACAGCTAGAAAGGAGCAAGTCCTGTGTGATTTAAAGACTTCTCCTCCCTGTCACCCTGTCCTCTTCTGGGACAGTATAGGTGCTCTAAGTGGGATACAGCAGTTAAGCGCATGGATATAATAATGAGAGAGGGGCAGATTCAAATTTAGCCCTCAAGGTCACGTGACCTTGGGCAAATTATCTCATCTCTTTATGCCTTGATTTCCCTGTTTGTAAAAAGAAGATGATAACACCAACATGATAGGATTGTTTTGAAAATAAACTATGTGAGAGAGAGAGAGGTGTGTGTGAGTGTGTGCATCTGCGTGGCTTAGCATGGTGTCCGCAATTCATGAAGGTTAGCTTTAAAGAAATGTAACAGAATGGTCCTTGTCAGAAGTGTGGGGCTTCCTGCCGCCCCCGGAGCAGGCCTTGCAAAGGTGGCAGAGGAGCGGCTTGTGGAATTTGACCACCTCACACTCACTGCTGCCTCTGGACACCCAGAGAACCCAGGGCCCAAGAAGCACAAACTCCATCGGACAGCCTGGCCCTCCTTCCCAGCCAGAACCGGTGCGGACGGACAGAGCGATCAAGGAAGGTCACAGAGCTGAGAGTGGAGAGAAAATCAGGGAGGGAGATCAATGCTAGACCCTGGTGGTTAACTGTGCCCACCAGGGGGACTGAAGTGGGCAGGGGGACAGATCAATGGATTCCAAAGCAGATGAAGAAACTGGCTTTCGGCGACCAAGCTGTGAAGTAAATATGGTGACTGGGCCGGGCAACGGGGAGGTGATGGGGGAGTGAAACAGCAGGTTAAGCTGTCTTGGGAAACAACAATGAGAGAGCAGCGCTGGTTCTGAAAGGTTCTGTCCCCTTTCAAAGGCAAAAATCACAGCTTTGTGTGTTTGCATCTAAAAATATGCATTTGTGTGTTGTATGTGCAAGTGTTGGTGTGTTTGGGGATGTATGTGTGTGCAAGCCCTGCCTGTTCGTCCTCTGATTCCACAGGACACAGTAATGCTGTGTGCTGTTTATAACGCAAATGGAATTTTATTCTCATAGTTCTGAGAGCCACAGCGTATGGAAACTATTCAAATATATCCATTGTTCTTATAAACCCTGTGGAAATTTTTCTTGTAAAATTAACATATACTCTATTACCTCCTTATTAATAGGAAATTCCAAGGCACTGACTTCATCCATTCCAGCTGACTGGCTTTTCAGTACCCCTGCCTCTGACCAACAAGGCAAACTAGCGTGTCCAAAGGGGAAGCCTGGGGGTGAATGCTGCCCCTCCCCCCAACACAACACCTGCCATCGGCAGAAAAGGCAGAATATCAAGACAAAGAAGAAATTATGTCGCAGCCCTTATTCTGTTGACAAATTCCGAAAAGAGATGAACTTTCCAACAAAGTCAATGACTCAATCAACCTTGATCCATAGGTAGCAAAGAGAAATCTGCATTTTGTGACAAGGGGGCTACAGAAAGCCCTATGGCTAAGAACCCCATCTTTGTATTGCCCTGTCGGGCAAGATTCTAGGATTGCTTCTTGAGTGCAGTTTTTCTGCATTTTCAAAACAGTTTCAGGGTGTACAGAGCTCTCTCTTGGACTAGGATCCCGATAGATGCAGCCCAATTTCCCCCATTTTGCAGGGCAAATACCAAGAAGCATTCCCAGGCCTGTCTACAGCCATGAAAATGCAACATGAGTCACCGTGCCTTCAGTGAAAATATAATAAAAGAACGCAAGATTGGGATATGATGTCATAAAAAGAGATGCACAGCGATTTTCCGGATACAATGAAACTTCTCACATTTCAGAGGAGGTAATTGCATTTTGAGCTTTTTTTTCCCCCTCTGTGTTGAAACTGAGGAAAAGAGAATTTAAAAAAAACAACCATGTAGCCAAAATTTAGAAATGGAATTAAATATCTTATACAACAAATTCGTGTATTTTTGCCTCTTTCTAACATTTCTAATGTCTGCAGATTTGTCTCCTGTGTGTGGATGAGAATTTCCCCTCTGAGGACCACTGACTGAAGTGGTTTATACCTTTCTCTCCTTCCTCCCAACCCATCCCTCAATCAATTCTGTTTATCTCTCTTAACTGGACATGATAGGACCCCGCATTTTAAATATTTTTATTGAGTTGAGTTGTATGTTCCCCACCTAGATTTACAGACTATTAAATAGAATGCTTTACATTTCTTTTTTTCTCTCAAAGAAAATAGTAAATACACGTGGGCAGAGCCATCAGTCAGTTATTTTAGTGGATCGTTCACAAGTTATAGGAAAAATAAAAGTCCTTCTGCTTTAATCTTAGGGGAGAGCAATTGAATTTCAGAAGAGTAGAAAGCCCAAACTCATCTCGAACTTCAAAATACCTTCCCTGAATGACCAAGAAGAGGTAAGGCGGCTAT
The DNA here is from genome assembly GCF_028564815.1 of Eubalaena glacialis. NCBI lineage: Eukaryota > Metazoa > Chordata > Mammalia > Artiodactyla > Balaenidae > Eubalaena > Eubalaena glacialis. The sequence goes on from NC_083725.1 coordinate 2,988,085, forward strand.
AATGACACATCAGCCTCCAGCTTTAGATGCCGCTTTGCTGCAGGCCAAGGAGAAAATAAGTGGTGTCTTAGCTGTAGCACCCAGGCAGGAATAGAAAAATACGTCCACAGTAACTAGACAGACCTTGAAGTTAAGTAAATGATTCTTAATGTACCAGAGGATCTCAGTTTCACCACAAATCTCCCTTCTGTCCAGAAATTTCCATTACATTTGCAGTCCTATCACAACAGGAATGTTCACCTTCCACTTGCCTAATTCTCCTCCTCGGGACGTTTGTTCCGCCTCTCCAGATGCAAGCACATTCACCTCTATCTCCTTTACCAGCAAACCACAGCAACGTAGCTGATGCACAGCACCAGGATGCAAAACCCGACCCGTTTCAGGATGGAAACCTCACCAGGGAAAGACTTCTTGGCAACAGCCCTGGGCATCCAGTGCTGAGAACAGACCTCTTCCCAGGAGCAAAGGCGCTACATGTCAAAAGCCACAGCCACGACTCGGACCTCTGGTCCTGGGGTAAGGCGTTCACCTCCGCTCGGGGGCGCCTCCCCCTCCCTGCCTGCGCAAAGGATGACGATCTCGTGGGGCACCTACCTGTACCGCCCTCGATGGCCACCTCTTCCCACCTTCCCCGTTTCTTTTCCGATCATTTTTTTTCCACTTTAAAACCATCCAACTTTGCCTTGGGGATGAGCAGAATGAAATGTCACTTACCTATAAAAAGAGAAACAGAAGAGAAAGCCGTGCATCACATTACACACAAGCTCTTTGAAATCAAGGCCAACTTCCGACTTTGAAACTTTAACAATGAGTGGATATTATTTTCTCATCTTACATTTCTATATTTAATGAAACTCGGGATTCTGCAAGAAGCCCATCCCCAGGGCCCAGCCTCCCCTCGTGCTTTCCTCTTGTTTTGTGGCAGCTGCTGTCCCTCCCTGCCACCCTGGCCCCGCGCTGCCTGCTCCCTCTCTTCATAGAGGAAAGGGCAGGAGGATGAAGGAGGACCAGGCACCATGGAGACCAAGGGGCTTGGATGTGGGCACTGAGCTTGTACAGTGTGTGGAGCCTCTCCTCTCGGGGGAGGGAAGAGGGGCGCATCGGGACCTGGGGTCAGTGCTGGCCAGAGCCTGCCCGGGAGCAGGGTGACAGCTCCCACAGGGTGACTTTCCTTGGAGGCTCTGGGGCCTCTCGGATGCCTCTGGCTGTGAGTCTTTGTCTCTCTCCCTCGCCCACCTCCCCCTCTCTCCTCCCAGCTGGGATGAACTCACCCAAGGTCTCTATCCTCCCCACCGCCCCCTTCATCACACAGCATCCAAGGGTCACTTTTGTGCTCAGGGTTCACTACCTGTTTCTACAGAAATCGCTAGTTATCGCAGCACCGTGAGGCCAGCTGAAACCTGCATGGGTGATTTTCTCTAGTCCCCGCCCTCCAAGTAGGATCCAGCCTGGTCCATCCACATCCTAGGAGACCCTCTGTCTGTGAACTAGGGATGCTGGGGCCCTTGTCTGGCCCCTGGGCTCCAGGGCACCCACCCTTCACACCACAGGTTCCTCACAGCTGAGCAAACCCCCAACCCCTCACTCTGCTACAAGGACGCCCGGCTCAGTCCCGTGTTCTTCCAAGAACAGCCCCTTACCGTGCCAGGTCCCAAATCCCCTCACGTGCTCAATAGTTGAAAGTCGATTTTAGTGGGCTGCTAGTATCTTTTTCTTATTATGCCTGAATAACTCAGTTCTTTTGAGCCTCTTCTTAGAGATTTAGTTTTGTTTTTTCCCCTCCAAGCTTCTCTGAGAACCTCTACAGAGGACACCCCAGAGCTGAAGGTTGAAAAGAAAGGTTACCACTTATTCCCCGTTTGACCAGTTCTAAGGCTGCATTCATTCCCCAAAGAGTTTTCCACTCAAGAAGCTCTGCGTGGTTGAATATGGACATGCTGTGTCCCCTTTGCCGTGGAGATTCATGACCACATCAGTATATTAAAGGCTTGGAGAAGGTCCATAGAGAAGAACCACGCTTAAGCTTTTCCTAAAAGTGTGTGACTCAGAAACTTTTCTTCCTACACACAAATTAAAACCTTCTTCTCTGCTTCAGAAGGATGGCTATGGTGATGTCTTTTATGGGTGTTACACTACGAATAACTGATCAGGTTTTATCACAGGCTGTGGCCAGGGACCAGGAGAGCAATGCCCCCTCCCTCCATGCCCTGTAGGAAGCAAGGCCCAGGACCTGCATCCCAGGCTCTGGCTCCACCTCTCACCCGGTGTGAGACGTCCACCAGCTTGCTTGGCCTCAGCGCCCTCATCTGAGAGACGGAGAGGTTTCTACACACCCTGCAAATCCCACCAGGATGTGATGAGGCGGCTATGATCCTTTAAATGTGCTCTGTAAACCGTAAAGGGCAAATGGTTTTCACTGCTTGGTTTTCAGGGCTTGGTGTCCAGTCCTGGTGTCTTTGGGCTGCACTCCTGGAACAAGACAGACAACACTGGGCTCCAGCTGCCCCAGGGAGATGGTGAAGAACACGGCTTTTGCACTCCCAGTGAGTGAGAGGTCTGGACTGGTGGGCCTTGATTACTTCCCCGACTCTGCTCCCCAAGGGAGGGAACTGATCCCGTAGGCCTTTCTCCATCTTTAATATCTAGGCCTATGAGTTTCCCTCTGTTGCACAAGAATGATTTCTCTGCCTTCTCCGTGTTTACACCTTTCAAAGCTTGGCATCCTGCCCCCTCTCTGCTCTGTGGCCTTGCAGCCGGGCAGGTTTCTCAGTAGACCAGGAACCTCTAGGTGGGTGAAGTAGAGAGAGGTGTTGAATCAGATCTGGGGGAGCAATGCCTTGTCTGCCTCCGTTATTTCTCTTACGTGAGGACAAACAGGCATTAAAATAATGACGTTTCAGTGTAGGTACATGGATGCAAGGAATGTTCCACTCTGGTGGGGCTGTTGATAACGGGGGAGGCTTGTGTAAGGGGGTGTGTGTGCGAAATCTCTGTACTTTCTGCTTGATTTTGCTGGAATCTAAAACTGCTCTAATGCAAATAAAAAATAAAGCTTATTAATGTAAAAAGTCACACGTTCTAAGGTTTCATTTATTCAAGAAAATACAGTGGACCCTCGAACAACACAGGGGTTAGGAGTGCCGACCCTTCCCCCAGTCAAAAACCCTCAGGTAACTTAGAGTCGACCCTCCTTGTCTGCGGGTTACACATCCGGGGATTCAACCAACCCACAGATTGTGTGGTGCTGTAATATTTACTACTGAAAAAAAATCCTGTGTAAATGACCCTGCACAGTTTAAACCTGTGTTGTTTAAGGGTCAGCTGTATTCTTGATCACAATCTATGTGCAAGGCCCAGAATCCTTTCCTGCAGAATAGGAGAATTCCGGATAGTCCTCAGAATGCCTTTTACTGGGCCATGTGGAAAGAATGGGAAAAAATGGGGCAACGTCCCAGCCCTGGGAGAGCTTGGAAACTCCATGGGAAGAGAAGAATACAGCAAGTTCGGGAAATCCTATTACATGATGTTCCAAGTTTATCTCCCCACCATCCCCTCATCTTTGGGAATCGGACCTACGATTTAAACCCAGCTCAAGTGCTGGGAGGTCTCTGAGGCTGTCTTGTCCACGCCCCCAGAAGTATCACCCCTTCCTCGGAGCCCTGCAGCTACTGCTTGCACTAGCTTTTAGTGTTTCTTCCACAATGTCATTGGTTAGAATCTGTTGTTTCCACTCTGCTACTACATCTTGACTCTGCAAACCTGCCACATCTGGCCCAGATTTTACTGCAAAATCAGTTCTAAGAAAACTTTAGGTTCTCAGAAATTTTGAATTTGGAATTGCAGGTAAGGGACTGTGGATCTATATACACCAGATACTGTGATAGCTCTGGGGCTGCAGAGATGAAAGATGTGATCCCTGCCTGCTTGGAGTCTAGAGGGAGAGTGGACCAGGAAGCGCTGAATTACAGGCCGGCATCAGGGCTGACACGACGGGGCAGGCATGGGGTGCCACGAGAGGACGGAGCACCGGTGTCTTTCACTTGGGTGCTGAGAAGAATATAAAGGGAAACAAACAAACTGGAATTCAGTGGAGAGGATCAGGGAAAACTTCAAAAAAGGGGCTGGCCCTTTTCAAGCAGCTCCAGCTGCAAAGCTGCATTAGAAATCCGCTGCTCACCCTGGGTCCTCCATCCCTCCACAGCAAGGTCACGTTTTCTGCCTCCTGCCCTGCAACATTCTTCTGCGAAGGAATTCCCCACTGACCTGTCTCCGAATCTAAGGTGGGGCTCGGATGCTCGCCTTTCTGAAGGGCTTGGGACGCAGACAGGAGCTGCCTCTGCAGACAGGCTCGCCTGACATTGTCTCTTCTCAAGGCGCTGCAAGCCCAACCCATTTCAGCGATTTTCCTTTCTGCTCTTTATAGGGCCATTGTAAAACCACAAGTGGTGACAGCCTGACTGTTCGTGATAGTTTCAACTGCGGACGGTCTTCTGCAGACCTCCATTCCTCATTTTAACCTGAGTGTGAAGGCGGCTCTGTTAACCCATTGGGTCCCACAGCCAGGACGCTCCTTAGCCTTTGAGAGTTAAGAAAGGATGCCCGACCCCCAGGGTGACTCACGGAGCACCAAGGACTCAGGCGAATCTGAAACGTACACATTCCAAAGGTAGTTCAAGTGTTCTCCCTGGAAATGGGTCTTCTGACAGTAGAAGTGTTTATACTGACAGCTGCATACTTATTCCAAACTTGAGCCCAGACTAGCTCTTCTCAAGTCCTCCCTCTGATGGCCTTTGGGCCTCAAGGGAAGGGAGACAGGATGAAAAAGCAAGTGCTCGGGTCCGGAGCTGGCAGTGCCTGACCTCTCCTGTCCTGCTCTTACACCCACTCTGCAAAGTGGGAATCTGAAAACCCATCCACAGGAGCCCCATCCCACATCCTGCAACAGCACCTCTGTAACAGGCCACACATGGCCAGGCCTTCAACTCCTCCTTGGCATCCATCACAGCTCTGTGCCAACTCCCACCAGCAGGGAGGGCTCCTAAAGACCTGCAGTTATTCTCTTGATTCAGAGACACCACACCACAGCCCGTGCTGTACTGCAGGAAAGAAAAGCAGTAAGAATTGCTTCTGAGTCTTCTGAGGTGGCGAAATGACGTGGGATCATCTAGAGATGGAGAAGTTTTAGGCAGGTATTCTAAAAGGCAGTGGGTTGGATTTGAAACCTCTTTTCCAGCCAACCCCCGAATGGGATGGGGGTGGGGTGGAATCTCTCGGGCTCATCTCTGTGTTCCCTTCTCCCCAAAGCAGAACTGCTGAGATGCAAGAGCCTCCACTTTTGCTACCCACATCCTCTCCATGCTCTGGAGACAGAGGGCTGGTACTAATACTTTATTGGTGGGAAACCCTAGGCCCCGGGACATGCCAGCTGGACTCTGGTGAATGCAGGGGGAGTGAGGGAAGGATGGGGAGAACTGACTGCCAGTCTGGCTGTCACTCACGTGTCCTCGCATCCTTTCCTGGGGTGAAGCAGGAGCTAGCAGCATGGCCAGCGGTGGGTGGGGACAGAGGCCAAGACGGGCAAAGCATTTCATCCCAGCATCAGAAGGGAGCTGTTTCTATGCTCTCTGAGGCTTCCACTGAGACCAGAGCTCCTCTGAGTAACACCTTTCCTTTCTCCTCACTACCTCACACAGAGCTTGGCTGGGTAGATTTTTTTTTTTTTTCCAGTGAGTATATTTCCTGATTTTTACAGACATGTGCTCAACATCCAGGAGAGCTGCATTTTCCTCCCTGCCAGCCCCACCCTCCTTTCTCCGCCACTCCTCAGTGGGGATTTGGGTGGAAGCGGTGTCAGGAGAGGGGTCTGGGACTAGGAGCAGGGACGCAGCCCAGTGCACTCACGGCACAGGTAGGGGAACAGCCACCTGTGCAAAACCAGACGTACCAGCGACTCCCCTGCATTCCAGGAAACCCCAGGAACTGGCACTGACCTCACCTGGCCGCACAGTCCCTGTTTACCTGCGACTGTCTCTATAAAGGAAGGTGAAAGGTACCAGCTTAGATGGTACTAATTAGCATCTTCTCCTAATGACTGGGCAAACGTCCCCAGATTGCTAAGAATTCCAGAAAACAAAAAGCATAGCAGCCAAAATTCTGGGATGTGGTAAGGATCCGAGGCCCCCTTTTCTGTGACATGGGTGGTTCTCCACTTTCAATGCCCATTAGAATCACCTGAGCAGATTTAAAAATCCCAGTTTCCGAGCTTCGTCCCAGTCTAATCAAATCAGAATCCCTGGGAGCAGGACCCTGGCATCACTGTTTTTGAAAACCGCCCAGGTGATCCCAACCTGCAGTGCAGTTTGAGAACCAGTGAGGTAGAGCAGGCCTGAGGGCCCCCAGGGGGCTGGTTAAAGGACAGGCTGCTGGGCTCCAGCCCCCATTTCTGATTGAGCCGGTTTGCGGTGTGGCCTGAGAATCTGCATTTCCGGGGAGCTCCTGGGTGAGTGCATTAGACAGACCCTGAGGCTTTGAAAGAAACATGCCCTGGAGGGGGTTCCTCCCCGTTACAACTGCAGCTCCTGGGGCTGTGAGGACCCTGAACTTCCCACCAGGCTTCTCTGGAACAGACGTAAGGGTGTGGCCCTGCCACTGGGAAAGGGGGTCCACCTGGCTCGTCCTCATCTTCCCAGGGCTGTGCCAGGAAAGAAACATTTCTGTGAAAGTGGCTTTGCCAGCAGAAAGGGAAGGAGGCCAGAGTTTCCTCATCCCACCTCCCCTGCTGCCAGAGGTGGACTTTACTCCTTTAAGAAGGAGACGCACAAGCCTACCAAGTAGCGTCCTCAGGCAGGAAGGAGGTTGTCGTGCAGCGTGACCCCGGGGACAGCCGTGAGCACGAGGATATACGTGTTCTACGTCTGCTGAGTCAGTCTGTGAGCGGACGACCCATTAGACAGGCAGGAAACCACAAGGCTGTCGCACTGTCTTCCGGTAGAGAGTCGGGCACGTGCTCAATCAACAACCGTTTCATAAACTCCTCCTGTGAGCGCCACATGCACCTTTGTCATAAGGCTGGAGGCCGTGATAACCTGAGACGAGGTTTTCTTTGCTTGGACTTTTGTAATCTACAGCCCTCTTCCAGCAACATTTTCTCACCAGAGCTTCTCGTCACCCACAAGCCAGTCCCCAGGAGAGCCTAGAAGAGGCTGAGGGGGCAGAGCCTAAAGACAGGGTGCTTGGCTACCATCTCCATCCGTGTTCTCATACCGGAAGCTGCTCCAGGAGCCCACACGTGCGGGTGCCCCCAGGCTCTCTGCCCAGGACATTCTGGCAGGACCCGAGGGCAAGCCCCGCTTCTGCATCTGGCTAAACATCTGGGGACAGTGGCAGCCGGCCTGCCTGCTGAGTGCACAGCCCCTGTTTCCACCTCTTCCAGGACTGCTGTGTTCGGGGCAGACCCAGGCGCACGGCAGGGAGGTAGAGGAGTTCCCAATGCCCTCCCCTCAGCCACACTGCGGCAGGGGAGGGGCGAGTGGGGGGCTGCATTTGCTCCCTCCTTCTGAGCTTGCTCACACAGTAAAACACAGAGGCCCCGCTGTGACTGTTGATCACATCCAAAGCAAAGGCAGGTTTTGAAATTCATCCGAGATTTCTCCCACAGCTGCAGCCAGCCAGGCCTGAGCCTTGCCATCCCCCCACCCCACAGGGCCTGCTGGCTGCTGCCAGGCCTCCATGGATGGGGAGCGGTGAGGGCTATGAAGCTGTCTTTCTATCGCCCCACATCTGCTTCTTGAGGCTAAGAGAGACACTAGGTAGAGGAAGACCGAAAGAACAGAGGGAGAAAAAAAAAAAAAGAAAAAAGAACACATTCAGCAAAAAAATGCATAAAAAGGGAAAAAATTTAAAAAGAGACTGCTGAGATCTCTTTCTTCCTTCCTTCCCCCTCCTCGTTTCTGGAGCTGGTTCAATGTTGCACACAGTGTCCATCACTGGGGACCTGGTGACAAAGGCCTGCTTAATCCAGCCCCTGGTGAGTAATTGCAGAGGCTCATCATGCCGGCTGGCAGCTGTACTAATGCTATAGCCTATGATCTATGGAGTTTATGGGGATTTTAGGAGATTGGTAATAAGGCTGCCCAGTAAACAACCTGGCAGAGCAGTAAAAGATGAAGGCAATTCACAGGTTGCATTCTAAGTGGATTTGGGACGGCGGAGTGACTGCCACCAGCAGCGCCCGGACGTGCTAAGAGGCCAGCCCCGCTGCAGGGAAGAGGAAGAACAGAGTGTGATGCACCTTCCCTTGTTGGCTGGTTTACTCATGACACAGTGGGGAAGGCTCCTCCCTCTTCCCTTCTGGCTGCCCAGCAGCCAGGGGAGGGCAGGCTGGACAGGATCGAGCTCCAGAGCTTCTGGCCCCAGACTTCTGACTTCCTGGAGCCCCTCAGGAGGTAAAGAATGGACCCTTTCCCAACCCAGGACTTACTCTGGCTCTTTCCAGAGTGAGGTGAGTCAGCTGCTGTCTTGCCCCAAGTTGGACTGCTACCTATTTGACAACACTCCCGAGGCACGATCTTCCAAAAAGATCAACAGCAAGAGTGGGTCCAGCACTCAGGAAGGTAAGCCCCCATCTGCGTGGACTTGGGCCTGGGGCCCCTGCCACGGGAACCGAGACTGGACCCACCATCTTGCATAGTTTTGGTTTGTGGCCACTGGAAATCTGAGTATTATCTGGACACCTACCTTCCCAATGAATACATTTGGTTGCCAAGGAAGCCTCATCAGAAACCTTAATGTATTATCTCAAACCTTTTCTCCCTGGAAAGTCATCACAACGATAGTTCCTCTATTCATGTGCTGTACAGCATTCAAGGTCCTTTCATGCACCTCCTTACTATCACATTTGATAAGAAGTCTTATGACGTCAATATTCTTTTACATTCCCACATTACACATTACATTTACATTCACAAAGGAGGAAACGTGTTAGAGAGCCCGTCAGTTGCCCAAGGTCACAAGCTGTTAACTCCTAGACCTAGAACTCAGTGGCAGACCCTGACTCTGTGCCCATATTCTGAGGATTCTGATGGAGGGCTGCCAGCAGGGGCCGCATCACTGGAGACCACCTCTAAGCCTGTGGTGGACTGCTCATGGAGCTCCTCGGAGCAGCACAGCTGATCAGCTGCCCTAAGCGTCCCTTCCTCGTGGGCTCAAGTTTGGTTTTTATACTCTCTTCATTTATTCTCAGCCTAAGAGGCCAACACTGAGACTTGCTAGTTAGCCCCAAGCTGGATGCATATCCAAGAATCCTATGGATATCGGTGAATAAGCTTTATTCCGTGGCTTCTACCAGGGAATCCCACACATTAACTACCAAATGTGTCCACTGGATTTGGATCCAGATAGTAACAAGGAGTTAATTCTCAATAAATGGTTTTAATAACTGGTCGGTATTTATTCAACTTGTTTTTGACTAGATATACATGACTTGAGTTTATATGGTGGTTACTATGTGTTAAATGAAAATCAACTTATTATCAAAAATGTATTTACTGAAGAGTAATTCTGCAATCACCACCTACACAGAATCTATCAAAGCAAATCCTCAGGAAATGCATATTTGGGAGCTTAATTTAAATTGTTTTTACAAAGCAAACTTAAAGAAAAATCTTTCCAGGGGAGTTGGCAGTTGCAGAAGCCAGGAACTAGAGTTTCTTGTTAGGTTAACTATAAAAATGATAGCTTTCTTGGTCTTTTTCAGTTATAGATTTGTAAATCACATTGTACCATAAAAACAAGAAACCAACAAAAAAACTAGGATTCCTGATCAGTAGATTTAAATTTACATGTAGTTTATTGGTAATAAATGGTGTCTAAATGCCTGAAAACATTTGGAGCTGGCACTAGAGTCACCCCTTGGCTCCAAACAATAACTCATTTATTATCCCAAGAGGATTGCAGAGGGATTTTTAGATATTTCCTTGGAATTGAATAACAGAATTTCCCAGTAATTTTATTTTTAAAAAATTAAATATTTTTTCTGCTGCAACGTAAGCCCATTTCCTTTAACGAGGCCATAGCAGTGATGAAAACTAGTCAATCACTTTTTCCTAATATTCCTCAACACAACCCTTCTTAAACTGATGATGATGATGGTGATGATAACTGTTTATTGAGAACTTTCTATGAATCAGGCCCATAATCTCATTTTAGCTTCATAAACATCCTTTTGGCAGTTTTGGTTTTTTTGCTGTTCTTCAGTCTTTACTGAGAAAACAAAGAAGTCTAGATCTAGTCTTCGATGTAGATCTAAGACTAGCTTCTTGGCATCTTTGGAGAAGAATGGGGAGCCGGGGTAAGCTGAGGGCCTGGAGAGAAGGCTGAGGGCCACCGTCATCAGATGAGGACAAAAAGGCAAGAGAAACAACAGCTCCCCGGCCAGGTTTCACAGACGAAACTCTAAGGCCACACCTGAGGTGTGTGAGGATGTGAGGATTTGCCCTCCACATTTAAGAGGACATTGCTCTTTGCATCATCGGGGAATGAAGAGATTTCATCTCCAGGAAAAGATATGTGCTGCCCTCAGGCTGTGCCTTTCCCTCTCCGAGAACATGATCTCTTAGTAAAATGAGAGGTTTTGCCCTCTGCACGACCTCACAGTTCTGCTACACCGGAAACAACCAGTGGGACTTTGGACAGCCCTGCACCTACCTGGACCTTGTTTCTCTCATCTGACAGACGTGGAGGTAAGAGTAGGTGATACCTAAAACTCCTTCGTGTATAACTGCCTATGGTGCACTTCATCAGGCCAGTGGGAAAGAAGTTTGTTTGTCCAGACTCTAAAGCCATGGCCTGGCTCCACTGTTGACCTGTTGACAGCTTACTTGATTTGTATGGGAAGGGCTCATTCTAGGGAATGCTAACTTTGCAAAGCAAACACCCAGACGATTTTGCTCCAGAAGTTAGAAAAGGAAAGCACAAATGACTGGTTATTCAGAGACTGCTGTCCACTTTCCTTTCACCTACCTGGCCATCTCTATTGTCCTGGATTCTAGGGAGATTTAAACAACACACATACACACACACACACACCCCAGTTTCTTATCTATGGTGCTTCTACTGAACGAGGTGATTAACTCCTTGACCTTATGGAGCTCTAACATGACCTTGGAGAGTAGATAGAATCTTGTTATCTTGTAATGAGTTTTATGGCTTATTTCAGTCCATTTTAGCCATGTTTCTCTAGTGATTAAGGCAATTATCAGCCTATGCATTTCAAGGTTATGAATTATGGAGCTCTCTCCAGGTACTGAAAGGGGCTTGGGAATGCTCAGACCGCTTCTCAGCACATTCAATACTTATCCTCCCCGCCGCCCCCATAAACAGACACTGCATTCTATTTCTGGAAGCTCCACCCTATACTCAGATATGGCTATCAAAGCAATAACTTTTAGATTTAATTGATTTAAGTAAATTCCCTGATTACCATTAATTGGCGCCATGCACAGTGTTTTAATTACTATCATTATTACTTAGGATTTAGGGAAAGAAATCTTTCCATCTTCCACTGCAATGTCACAGAGGGAGGGGCAGTGCTAATCTGAACACAGGTTGTCAGCCTGTCTCCAGGTACCTGGCAAGTGACACCATGAAACGACCAACACTTGGTCCAACATCGGAGACGTCATGGGCCCCTTTTGTCTCTGAACTGCTTCCGCACCGCAAAAAGTAGTTCATGAGTATTCCTTAAGAAGGTCTCCGAGAGAAATGGGCAACACATCTTGGGTTCTATGCCTCACGCTGTAAAATATAGAGAGAGGACAGGAATGTGACGGGGGTTTCCATGCCACTGTCCACACCTCCACATATGATCGTTAAGGTACTTTAGTTTTACAAAGAGATGGGCTGCTAAGAGCATATGCTACCAAGGGAAACTAGGTCCTGAGCTGTACTTAGCCTAGGACACACAATATGCCTAAAGGAAATTACCTAAAGTATTAAAATCATCATTTCTAGTGGGCTAAAAACAACAACAAGCTTATTTATAAGCTACATAAAAGTTAATGTTTTCTCCCAGCTTTGGTCCCCAGGAGAGCTTGGGACACTAGTATTTCTACCCAGGATGGTGTAGTGAAAACTCAGATACGAATTTGTGTCCTGTTCCATCATTTACAACTATATGCCTTTGGACGAACTGTTTGATTCTAATAGGGCTTAATTTTATCATTCATTTAATGAGGATGATGTATAGAATTCAGAAATTTGGCAAGCGTCTAACGAGGTTGTGTATAGCAAATGCTCAGCAGACTGGGAACCTCATTGTCTGTGGGATCACTCAGCCCTCATGGTGTTTTCTGTAGCCTGCCCTTCCCTGTACTAGAAGCTGAGCGGTACCCCCAAAGGCATCTTTCCTGTGAGTTCTACATTGTTACCCCTGCACACGGCGTGGTGGTTGCCCTCTGAGAGGCCATTCTCAAAGGCCGGAGAGGCACTGAGCCACCCCTAATGCTCTTTAATAACCCCCTGAGGTCCATCCATGCACTTCAGAAAACGCTTCATGGTGAGACTCTCAAGTCTGCAGTAAGCTGTGAATTTCTTTCTTTGCCCAGGGCTCCTATTTTCCCTGCATCAAATGCTTCTGAGCCTCAAGGACGTGTCTTGCTATTTCTAGACCCCTCTCCATGATCCACTTGACCTTTAGCTAAGGAAGATTGGTGAGGAATATAATCCTACTGATAAACGTGTGAGATTTGAGATGCATTAGCCCAGAGTTCTCAGGTGGTACTGCATGGGTCTGAAGGCTAAACTTCCTATGCACAGCCCACGGCCTGGGAGCCCTGCAAGCAGTGCATTGGTTACATGTCCCCTTTCACATTTTCTGGCTCCATATAATTCAGGGCTTTGGGCTTTTACACATCCCTTTGTGAACACATGGTAGTGTGAACATGGCCCAGAAACACTGAGCACATCCTTGTATTTCTTCTATAATATAAAAATCAATACCGAAAATTAGGAAATATGTCTTATTGGGAATAGTAGGTTAAAATGGAAACAAAACTCCAAATGTTGAAAAAGCAGAGATTGAAGACCCCCCCAGAATTCATTTCTTTTCAATTTCCCACCATACAGTTCTGGTTGGAGGTGTCAAGGATGTTCTGATGGTTAGCAACACGTACCCCAGAAATTCCCGGTCAAATTGCAAGATTTGGCAGAGAGATTCTAAGTGTGAGACAATACACAAAAAATTTTAGTACCATTTATACTAAAATGTACTATGAGAAAGTAGAGCACAATAAAAAAAAATCTGGAACTTCATCTAAAATATGCTTCTAAGTAGACCATGGCTTTGAATATTCTGAGAAAATAACTGACTTGCAGGAATGGAAGTTCTGGACATCTTTTCAAATTGATATTTGTAGAAAGAGAAGGAAATGGGTTGAGGTCTGGAGAGAAAGTTGGATGTTCAGAGATTTTTCCCTGTGAAGTTTGGAAGTTGCATGCATCAAAAGTGGAAACAGAAAGGGCTGTGCGGTACAGTTGAGGCTTTTGGGTCACAGTCTCTGCCTCAGTCCTGGACTCCACTGATGCAGTGGGAAGCAGCCCTGGACCACACGTCACAGGCTGAGCAGGGCTGTGTTCCTATAAGACTTTAGTGTAAAAGCAGGTGGACAGGCCAGACTTGGCCCACAGGCCAGAATTTGCCGAGCCCAGTCTTAGATAATCGCTGTGTATCTGCCCTTGAAGGCTATCCATAAAATAAACTTCCATGCTTGTCCGTTTCTCTGTGTTGACTGTGTAGGTACACTTTTTTAGTACATGCTTCTGTAAAGTACACATCTGCAGGTGAGCTCAGTCTTGGGGTTTCATGCTCTTAACCGTTAGAATCTAAGCTTTGCATTTCTCCTTGCAAAGGCCAGGCATCATGGACATTTTTGATGGTGTAGAATGGTGTTGAGGCCATGATCCAATCCCCCAAATTAGCTGTTCATCCATTCTGTGTGCCCCATATAACCTAGTATCTACAGACCTATCCAAGTTCCTATTGGGAGAATCATATAATAAACAGAATATTTGACCTTCCCAAGGGGAGCCTCCAATCCAACGGAGGAGACAAGAAACATAAGTACATATTTTTAAAGACGTAATAGAGTTGGTCCTTGAATAACACGGGTTTGAACTGCATGGGTCTACTTGTACACACATACGTTTCAAAAGTAAATACTCCAGCACTACACAGTCAATGCTTGGTTGAAACCACAAACGCAGAGATACTGTGGATACAGAGGACCGATTGTAAGTTCTATTCGGATGAACCCCCATGTTGTTCAAGTGTCAAATGTATAATTATGTATAAAATATAGAGCTAAATATATATATAATCTCCAAGAGCACCTACAAATCTAGCCATGGAGACCTAAATGCATAAGAACTAGAAGAATGCCAAAATAAATCATTGGAAGAACGCTTCATGGAAGAGGTGAGTTTTTTTTTTTTTTTAATTGTATTTATGAGCAAATATCATGGCCTTCCAATTTTTTATTTATTTGTTTATTTATTTATTTATTTATTTATTTATGGCTGTGTTGGGTCTTCGTTTCCGTGCGAGGGCTTTCTCCAGTTGCGGCAAGCGGGGGCCACTCCTCATCGCGGTGCGCGGGCCTCTCACTGTCGCGGCCTCTCTTGTTGCGGAGCACAGGCTCCAGACGCGCAGGCTCAGTAGTTGTGGCTCACGGGCCCAGCTGCTCCGCAGCATGTGGGATCCTCCCAGACCAGGGCTCGAACCCGTGTCCCCTGCATTGGCAGGCAGACTCTCAACCACTGCGCCACCAGGGAAGCCCCAAGAGGTGAGTTTTAAAACTGGGTGATTGTATTCAAAGAGGACGGCAGGGCTTGAGGATAGAGAAGATTCCCCAGGTTGCCTCCTGCCTTTGCCATCTCTCTAGCCACTGGGCTCTGATGCAGCAGGACTCAGTGCTTTGTAGAAAGGCTGAGAAGAATCAGCACATTTGAGAAGAGAAAGGAGGCATCTCTAAAAGTATGATGGGGATCTCAAGTGTGTGGCCTTGTCATTGAAACTAGACCTCTCACCACTTTCTTATCGCCTTAGGGGGTCGCTTAACCTCTCTGTGTTTCAATTTTCCGAACTGTTAAATGGCTAATAATAGCATCTACCTCCTGTGGTTACTGCGAAGTTTCCTTACTGTAAATGAAGCACTTGAAGGAAGTCCTGGCATGCAGTAAGGGCTCAGTTCCTGGCACCTTTCTACATGGACAAGAGTACAGAGACCCCCAAACCGGAGCCGGGGGAGGCCTGGTAGTGCACTTGTTTGGCAATGTTTCAAGCCTGTCCTCTGCAGAGGAAGCGTTTGGAAACAATGCACAAAATGGGATAAATGATGAGGCACGGGCTCCCATCATAAAGCACCTGAACATACGTGGGCTTATTGCCATCCTAAATTCTTTTTCAGGAAAAAAAAATCATTTCCCTTCTAATCCAAATTGGCTAAAGGAAAATGTATCTTTCCATCATCTTAAGACAAATCTATCATGCTGATAAAATATTCAGGGAAAGAAATTGAGAAATGCTGTAAATTAAGTCCCTTATAATAAGTCTGTCCCTAAAACACATATATGGTTATGAAGAAAATCCATATAGGAAAGGATTTCCCAAGCAGTGCTGGTGTCGTGCACAATGATCTTGTGTAGTATTTGGTACAACAACGTTCTGTGGCAAGTAACGAATTTGGACCGTCCCTGAGCAAAAACAGACCGCTCAGCAGAGACCCCCTTCTGCTGGCCTGGTGTGGTTTTTTGGCCATGAGTCTGGGATGGAGGGGACATCTGGCCAGTAATCAGTCATGTGAATTGGAAGAGGAAATACCTCAGAGCAATGCCAGCTACAGGCCCTCGAATGAAGTTTCTCAACGTCCCACCACTTTCTACTGGATCCAGAGTTTCAGGTGGTCACATAGATCACATATGCAGGGATCACCACCTAGGTTCACCCAGATGCACATATTCCATGTGGCTAGAAAAACGGTTAGGTACGCAGTCTAACTGGTGCCTTCAAGCATCTTCCACCTCCCTCGGCCCCTCCCCCCGCCACATCACTGGTCTTAGCTGGGAAAGAGAGAGGAGGCTGAGGATAAAAGGAAGGAATCTCCCAGGGAGACTGCACCTAACCTCTCACACAGCTGGCCAGAGCCAGCACCTCTGGGAAATTCCGCAGAGGTAGTCTTATGACGGATGATGATAGGATGATAGAAGAAGTGCAGAATTTCTGTGCACATGTGATTATGGCCATACTGCAAAAATCCAAGCCAGTCCCATTTTTTTTAGGCAACACTTATTTTCAGGCTACACCTCAGGTCTCTGTTTGAGGATTCCCAGGTCTCCTTTGTACAGCTCTCCACGCACACACTCGGAATGAGTTTGGCCAAGTGAACTCTCGGCCCACTCAGTTTCTGTGGCCCACGGAGATTCAGGTTGATGAAGGCAGCACTCACTGCATTGTACTGTTGTTCCAGCAACTGGACACAGTAGGAAGTCAGTGAATAGCTGGATGGATGACAGACAGGGTTGTCGGGCGGGACCAGCCGCCCTGCACCTCCCCGTGGAAGAGTGGGTTCCCTGCAACCTCAGGGTGAATGTGAGCACGAGATTCTGTGTACCACAGTCAACAGCGAGAGCTGAGCGGAGCCCCACGGAGTGCCTGGGCCGGGGCACAGGACAGTAGTCAGGCAGCTCTGGAGGAACAGAATTCACATCATTCGTCTCTTGGGTCTCCTGCCCTCCTGACAAGCACACAGAGCTCCGACTGTGACAGCTCGCAGGTGCACCCAGGTACCCCGTGCTCTGGAAGAGTCAGCAGGCTCCTTACAGCCCTCCGCCAGAGCAGGCACAGCCAGGACAAGCCGGCACGTGGAAAGCGTCAGAACAGCAGGTGTCTCCTGCTGACAGAATCATCCCTTAATTCACTCTGAGTTGTGCCATTTAATTACCTTGATCCGTGCTTTGTTTTACTAAAGTGAATGTCACAGATTGGGTGTTGCTTGCTGGAAATAGCGACAGAGGCTTGAACACTTCAGCAATGGGAGTTGAAATATGATCTCTCTTTTTCCCTGGATCATTTTCTCATTCCCCTCTTCTCGAGTTCCTTTCCAGGCTTTTTTTGTTTCTTTTAAGCGGAAAATGTAAAATATTAATTTTAAGCAGAAGTAAAATTTAGCCCTCTGGAAACAATTCTGAGAAACTGAGCCATAGCCTGACTTAATTAAGAAGCGATTATGCTGAAGAGCCTATATTAAGGCTTCACATTTCTGGTACAGACAGAATTGCTTTTAGAAAAGTCAAGTCAGGCAGCAAAGGGGGACTGAGGGAGGGGCCAGGATGGTAACTGGATAGATGAGAAAATGCAGTGTTTGTTGTAGTGATGGGAAAAAATAGTAGAGGAAGTGTAAACTGGTTTGGAGATTTCTCAAGTCCATCTTTCAGGAAGGTCAACATGGGTGACCATCCCTATTGCATCCAAGCTCTTTGGACCACTCCAGGAAGGGCCATCTCCATCTCTCTCCCTTCCCTTCCAGCTCAGGTGTTGGAAGAGGCAGGGAGAATGGGCTGTGCATGTAACAAAACTCCAGGGAACGTGGTTAGCCCCCTGCTGCTCTCAGGATGGCAACAACTAATTAGCCCCACAAATTTATGGGCTCCAGGGGCGTGACCAGATGTGTATTTAAGTTAACAGCAGATTCAATTTGTCCTCCATTAATTCCAGAGTGATACCTGAGTTTATTGGAGTTTTATATTGTTTCATCTATTTCAAAGTCAGTTCTCCCACTTCCCCAAATTGTCATTCTTTTGACAAGCAACTGTCTGGATCTCTCCAGTTTCTAGAAGGGAATACTGACTCCCCTCCAAACTGCTTTGACTTTCTCATATGCCGGGGACTCCTGATGGGGCTTCAGCCTGGAGCTCTCTTCCCAATCCTTCCTGTTTTCCAGGCTCCATTCAACCTGATCAGTTGTTCCAAAGTTGTGCCAGGACATGGTTCTCTTGTCAAAAATTTAAATAGACATCTCTTTTTTTCTCCACTTCATTTAAGAGGTATTTTAGGGATCAGAAATCTTAAAATCCAGAATATTGGAGCTTTAATGAAACTCAGGGATTATCTACTGCAGTAATTTATAAGCTGGTGTCCTGCTCATGGCCACCAATGACTCTCATCCGTGCTGCTCTCTCCCAAGAAGGAGGGGCTGCAACCCAGAGTTCCCCTGAGAGAAGGCAGGCAGGCAGACAGCGTACACACTCACAGGGGCCTCAGTCAGCGAGGTTCAGCTCTTCCTGCCCCTCCTGAGCTCACGAGGGTTCACGCTGGTCTCAGTGAGACTTCACAGAGGCAGAGCTCTGCTCCCAGCTCCTAACACCTGGCTGCAGCCAGAGGAACTCCTCTATAAACTGCTTTATTTTAGAAGGGTTCCACTCTGAAATAGCTGTGGAAAACCCATTTAGTCTATCACACCTCTTCTTATAAATGAAAAAAAACTAAGGCTTAGAAAGGATAGTGACTTGCCCAAGGTCACAGTGGTGACCAGCTCTTGACACCCCAAACAGTCATGCCCATCGTTTCACAGAACTGCTCAGCCTAGTGAATTGGGGAAACATCATCATCACCATCACCATCATCATCACCACCATCATCACCATCATCATCATCATCACCGTCATCATCACCACCATCATCACCATCATCACCATCATCATCATCATCACCATCATCACCATCATCATCACCACCATCATCACCATCATCATCATCATCACCGTCATCATCACCATCATCATCACCATCACCATCATCATCACCATCATCATCACCACCATCATCATCACCATCACCATCATCATCACATCATCATCATCACCATCATCACCAGCACCATCATTATCACCATCACCATCATCATCATCACCATCATCATCACCATGATCATCATCATCACTATCATCACCACCACCATCATCACCACCATCATCACCATCATCATCATCACCGTCATCATCACCACCATCCTCATCACCATCATTGTCATTATCATTATCATCCTCACCACCATCATCACGATCATCACCGTCAACATCATGTTGATCTGGGTACCAAACATAAGTCTGATCAGAGAAGTTAGCGAGTAATGACAACTTGGACGCACATTAATTGGCCTAAGGTGGCAAACGAGAACAGAGGGACGGCTCCTAAGAATACTGTTTTCTTGTGCAGACCCACTTCAAGTCTCTTGAGCAACATCATTCCCATAATCCCCTTTGTATTTGTACTGACAGCAAACACTCGGTGCCGATCTTAGTGTCTAGAAAATTCAGCTGGCTTGTTTAATAACATAATCTGCAGGAGAACAGAAGGTAGACACTAGCAGCCTTTGGTCACTGATGAGAAGTCATAGGCCCAAGTCATACCCAACCTGGGCTGAACATCAAAATCACCTCTGACAATTTTAAGCAACACTGGTGTTTCGGGCCCTTCTGGAGATTCTGATTTAGTCGTGATGGAATGGGTGGGACCAGGGCATCTACCAGTTTTAGAAACTGTCGCAGGTAATTTCCATACTGAACTAGGATAAGGCCACAGGGTTGTGAGTCCCAGCACCTAACTGAAGTCACCTGTGCAGGGCGGCATCCTGCTGTCTGGCCTCTGAACCAGAATTTCAAGGTTTTTTCCAAAGCAGTGGGATAGTTACCCTCATTAACAAGACAAGAAACAGCAAATTAGATGAATCCCATGGTTCGGGCAATGCCAAAGTATGGCTTATGAGCGCCTGCAGGGCAGCCTCTGTTGGGAAGGGTAACTGTCCTCCGCCAAGTGTTACCTTAAAAGATGAGAACAAGCCAGAAGCTCACGTTCTGCTAATCATCTACTCTGAGATACATGGATCTGAGCCTTTCATGAACCCATTCTTGTTTTTAGTCTTTGTCTCATTGTCACAATAATAAGTTGCATGTGTTGATCCCTCCAGCAGGAAGAAGTACTGTTTCTTTTGATTTGGCCTCATACTTTTTTCTGGCCTAAGAAAGCCCTTTGAAGACTATATTCTTCCCAGCTACAAGAAGGTTACAGAACCAGCACGGAATCACAGAAGAAAACAAAATCATTCTCAGAATTGGAGCTCCCCTGCTCCAGTCCTGTCCTCTCCCAGGTGGACACTCCGTCTTTCCCGGCACAACAGAACCAAAAGGGGATTTGGCCACAGCCCCTCTTTGAAAGGCTGCCAACTTCTCCCAAGAGAGTGTCAGGAGAGGCCTTTGCCCAGTGGGCAGGGGCAAAGCTTGTGCTTCGGGAAGAATCTCTTCTACCTGTTGGTTTAACAGAATAGTTAGGTCTTGCAATTCCCCACAGTGTGAGAAATAAATATCTGGCCCACCAGGTAGGAGTCTGTGGCGTGAGGTGAAAGGCAGCACACAGCATTTTTTTAGATTTTCTACACTTTCTTATTGAAAGCTGCATTCCCACTTCAACTATCAAATCCTATCTCATAAATAGCAATTTTAGTTGTAAAATAAATGCTATTAGCAAACAGAGAAGGGCCAATCAGCAGCTTCTTAGGAAATCCCCAAACCAGGAAAAACAAAACCAGTATCAGCATCACTTTACATTCCAAAGCGTGTGACTGCACTTTTTTCTATGCTGACAAACATGTTAACATTCTAGAACACCTCTGCGTGAACTGCTGTGACCACCACCTTCTTTGTTAGGGAGGCAGTGTGAGGTAGTAGTGCCAGTGTGGGTTCAGAAGGCCTGGTGTGAAATCCCAGCTCTACCACTTACTAGCTGTGTGACCTCAGGCAAGCGGCTCAACCTCTCTGTGCCTCTGTTTTCTCATCTGTCAAATGGGGATAATAATAGTGAACAGACTTTTAAAGTTGCTGTGAAGACTGAATGAGTTAATTCATGCAAAGGTTTCTAGAAGAGTGCCTGTAAGAACTCCATGAGTCTAAACTGTTATCATTGTTGTTAGTACTACTATTATTCTAAATTCCAGCTTTTAAAAGTGTTTTCATATGGCATACGGGGTGAATTACACTGTTTGATTCTAGAGATAATAAAATTATGACCAAAGAGATTGTGCAAGATCTCCCAGCTATTTGGTGGGAAAGCCTGGAACTAAGATCTAGTAGCTTTCTAGAATGCAAACCTCACATAAGGCATGACCTTCAAACCATACAAAAGGGGGTGCAGCTAGGGTGACATAAGAGGCATGTCTTGACATCAGCACTCCCATTTCAGCCGGAACAATTCCAGAGTAAAGTTTCTTTATCTGATTTACTTATTAGGCATCCTCCTACGCCTGCTTTTGAATAAAGTTTTCCCACATTTTTAAAACTCAGCCCATTTGACTCTTTCCTACGACAGTAGCGTTCCTAACATTATCACCAGGGGCACAATTTTCCAGTAATTGGTAAATTTCATGAATTGATACATTCACACTCATCCTTCCAGAAACGTTTACCCTGCATGAGAACCAGGATTTCTCGAACTACAAGGGGCTCTTCAGATAACAATGGTCACTCCACTGAGGCTGTGTTGTGCCCGGAGCAGCAGTGTGACCTGGTAGGGTCCGGCTGTTGAGGACAAGGGGCCACTGGGGGAAACTGGTACTGGGTTATCAGACCACAGAGGAGCTGAGCTACAGGAAGAGGCTAGAATCAGAGTCTGGGAAGCCAATAGAAAAGTCTACCATTTTTTTTCTGAGAGTGTATTTGCTCCAAGTTCTTTCATTTTTGTCTCAATCTTGCAACTTCTCTGCAAGATATGTTCTCTTGTGCACCACCAGGGTTAGCTTGGCTTTCAGGAGGTAAAAATTCATGCAAAATATCTATTTAAGGACAGTGGTTTCGAATTTTTGTTTTTATTCTTGTGACTTGGGCACAAGAACTGGAAAGAAGGGAGGTGGTGGAGGAGGTGGGCAGAGAACAAAATTAGGGGCAGATAAGGCTCACCATCGACAATGGTAAGAGGGGACCAGTTATTGCCTTGCAACTCATGAACCTTAATTTCAGGCCAGGCTTCCTTGTCTAGCAGAAGGGACAGGAATGAGTAGAGAAAGCCGCTGGCCTGGCAAAAGCAGGGGCGACCCGGACAGCATGGCCTGGATGGTGAGCCAGCTGGAGAGGACCTGAGAGTACAGGTGGGCCAGATGAACCCAGTTCGGGAACCAGGGGAGGAGACGTGCTATAGGTGTGTGCGAGGCCCTGAATACATCCATAATATCCACACACATTCCTTTGAGACTTTACAGATTACTTCCCTAGCAGGTGGGATGTCTCTCCTGCTATTTGGCTTTTTAAAATTTCATTTAATTTTTTTCTATGGAAAATGACTCTGGCCTTCCATGGAGAAAACAATCTCAGAATCAGCACACATAGCTGGCCAGAGGCAGGTGTCCCAGCCTCACAGGGCAGACCTGACTGGACTTGGTTGTTGCAGGGACTGAGCACTGCAGTGTCGGGCAGGTCACCGGGAGGCAGAGTGGACGGCCTGGGCCTCCATGCTGGCATCCACTGCCTTGGAAAAAGCAGCAAATGTTTCCTGCAGAAGCTGAGAGGTGAACAGGGGACTATTTCTTTGGTCACTCCTGAGCAGAGGTCACTATGAAAAAAGCAATGTCAAAGTCCACCTCTGCCCCAAAGTGGTCCAACTCCAACTGCAGGGGAATTCAGGAGACAGCTGACGTGGCTTAAGAATCCCTTGTGATGTAGGGACAGTGGCCTCGCAGAAGATGTGCAGGGACTTGCTCAAGCTTACGCAGTTGTGAGGCGAGGAGTTGGGAGAGCCTGGATCGGCCTGACACTGAAGCCTGCTCTTTGCCCACCGAGCTTGGCGACAGCACAGAGATTGTGTCACTGCTACTGCTGTAGCTGCTGCCACAGGCGCCCATTTAAAAAGAACTTCATATATGACAGGTGCTCTGCATGATTTTATTTAACACTTACCACAGCCTAATGAAATGTAGGACATTATTATTTCGATTTTACAGATGGAAGAATTGAGGCTTAGAGAGGTTAATACCCAGGGCATGATTGGAACTCTGATCTTTCCAAATCCAGGAGCAGAGAGTTAAACTTCTCTTCCAGGTGGGGCTAGATATCGCCTCCTGATTCTCCTACAGAATTGCTGCCTGTGGTTGTGCAGAACTGGGTAAGTATTTAAGCAAGATATGACTGCATGAATTATGGCTGAATGAGTATATAGACTTTACGTGTGTATACACATACCCATATGTAATTTCTACTTTGTGTGGAGTGCCAACTATGTACAAGATACTGTTCACGTAAAAGTATTATTTCTCATGTTTACAATAACTACACAAAGCAGAGAACATTAGATTATATTATTAAACTCATTTTACAGAGATTAAAAACGGAAGCTCAGAAAAAAAAAAAGAATTGTCAATGGCACACAGTAAAGACGGGAGCAAGGATCCAAACTTCCGCTGTTTGAAGAAAATAACTCACACCTTTTTTTTCCCCCCTGCTGGGTTGTCCTTGTGTAAAATGATCCTAAAGTGACTTCAGAGAGCAATGATAAGACCTCTCCAGCATAAAGCCTTGGGAAGCACATTACAAAATAAGTTTACGAGTGTTCAATATCAACATGCTTTTGGTCAGTGCATTGAAATCACAGAAAAACTAGTTTAGGCTTAGAAGGAGCTTGTTTTCATTACTACATTATGCAGAGGAAGAGTCTCTTGGAGAAAGCATTTTTTTTTCAGGGGGCTTCAAAATTTCCTCTGAGCAGCTCTTTGGAGAAGAGTTATTAGAATTTATTTTCAATTATACACCAGAATAAGCCTTCTGCTGTATAGTTAACTTTCAATTTCAGCCAATTTTCGACGCATTCAATCATAGATGCCTCAGTGATTAAGAATCTATGTTGCAAAACAATTCCCACTTTGCAACAATGCAGTCAAACAGATCTACAACTCATAAGATATTATCCAATGCTTTTTCAGCTCACTGGTGAAGTGAAATAGAATTTACCAACCATCCCCGTTTACCCAGTATGTTCCAAGCTCATTTGCAAACAGAGCTAGGGAGCTGGTCTGCTGTGGATATTTATGACTTCCGGCTGTGTGTTTTCTCCTTCTACTCCTAATGTGCACTGGCTGAACATCACACCATGAGGGACAGAACTCCTCCCCGTGCAATTCTGAAAGTGCTCTCCGTGGTACGGGTTCTGATTCATTAGGAAGACCCAAACAGGTTTATGTCCAGCTGTTTGCTTTTCTAAATTGCATGGTTGTGTGTGTGTGTGTGTGTGTGAGAGAGACAGAGAGAGAGAACCTTGGGTGAAACACTGAGAAAGCTATGCAGCCAACTTAAACTCTTCCTTTAAAAGTTTGGAAGACAGGACAATCTTAATAAATGTATAGAAAACTGCATTTCAGAGATTGAATCAAGCCATAATAATCATTTTTGTTGGGCCTCACTTTTAATACAATGCCTCAGACATGAAGTTCTGAGTGAAGTCCATGGGACAGGCAAGCTGGTAAAATGGGTGAGGAGGAGGAATAAATTGGAAGTTTGGGATTGACATACACACACTACTATATTTAAAATAGCTAACCAACAGGGACCTTCTGTATAGCACAGGGAAATCTGCTCCATATTCTGTAATAACCTAAATGGGAAAAGAACTTGAAAAAGAATAGATACTTGTATATGTATAACTGAATCACTTTGCTGTACACCTGAAACTAACACAACATTGTAAATCAACTATAGTCCAATATAAAATAAAAATTTAAAAAAAGAAAGAAAAATATGGGTGAAGAGGAAACAACAGCCTCTCAAAGAGGATCAGCTTCTCATTGACTGAGTGAAGTCTGCAATGTTCCCAAATGAAATATTCCTGAGTTCAGGACAGCCCCCTTGGGAATGTACAGCTAACAAAATATGAGAGGGTAAATCAGAGCTCAATTATTGAGAAATACTTCAGACGGACTCATTTGTCCTCTCCCCTTGCTGCGCCCCCCAGGCTATGGTGGGGTAGAATGCTGAACACCTGTCTCTGAACAGGTCTGGGGAGGAATGAGAACGTCAGAACAAATAGATGGTCTGCACAAAGCTGCCCAAGAATGATCAAGATGAAAGGGAGTGCTATGGCAGCTCTGCAATCACATTACAAAAAATAAAAAGGAAAAAAGAACAAATTAGAAATAAAGAAATTTTGCTTGCAAACATCAAATGAAGAACCCTGTATGAAAGAAAATCTCATTTGAAATGCATGAGAACATTCTCCATGAGTGCTTTGTGTTGTACAATGACTTGGTAAGAGCATGAATGCAAAATAAGAATTACAAGAAAAATTGGAAAACAGTAGACTGAGATGAAAAAGTAAGTCTTGGATCTAAGACCCAAACTGAAGATCATTTCAGGACTAATCAATTGGGGCCATTAATAAAAATGAGGACATAATGGACATTTCAGTTACTGGCATAGAGGAAAGACTTGGGATATTCTTAGGACGGAGGAAAAAAGACAAAGTGATTAAAGAAATTAAGCAGAAGATAATGAATATGGAGGGAATCCAACATAAGAGAAAGTGGTTTCCCTGAACCAAAAAACCTAATAATGCACTGAAAATGTATTCAAGTATATAATACAGAATAACCCTGAAATAAAAGAATAACTGAATCTACAGATGAAAAAAGCACACTGTGTTCCTTGAACAACTGTTTCAGAATGATTGGTGCTGAAATAGATCCTTGTCATATAACATTGAGGATAAAGTAAGAATTCTGTGGCATCCAGGGGAAGAAAAATGAAGTCATCAGTAAAAACAAGGTATACAAGCTAATCTCAGACTTCTCCAATGTAACATTCAATGCCAGATGATATGAAAGCAGTGTTTACCAAATTTGAGGCAAATGAAATGTGACCCCCAAATTTTATGCAGCCAAGTTGCCCCAAAGGCACTAGCAGACGTTCTCAAACATGTATGAATGTGTGAGCCAAAGTGAAGCAAAGGAGGTGAAGGACTCCTTGGGTGTGAAACTTTGATTTAAATTTACAATTAGGACCAAACAATTATGGAAATTGTTGTAACAAGAATGAATGACAATGGAAAAATAATGACATAATTAATAGGAAAATGGGAGGAAGTATTAACGGTGCTTATTTCCACATCCTTTTTAGTTGTGAGTCACTTGCTACTGTCTATAGTGAAAACATGAAGTTTAAAAACTATTCCAACATCTTAATGATTTTAATCTCTTTTGTCAACATTAGAGGGAACTTTTAGAAAAAAAATATGCATTGTGATTTAAAAATCCATCTTGGCTTTGAAAGTAACAACATGGACCTCTCTCTAGGTACTTTCGGTAGTAAGTTCATTTATGACCCACACAATTTATTGAACACTTAGTAAGCTAAGTACTCTCCATACATTGTCTCATAAACTTCTCACAATATCCCATACTGGGTATTATTATTGTGAGTGAACAGGTGAAAAATCTAAAATCAGGGAGGTTAAGCAAATTGTTAGCAGGGGCCAGAGCCCTACTAAAATCCATATAGTATATTTCCAAATACATCCCCGAGTCCTTAACCACTATGCTGTACTTCCTCAGTCTGATTTCACTCTGACCAATAGAACCAAGTTTACGCAAGGATATTAAAAAGAAGGCTGGCCACTGTGGAACATGTAAGACAAAAATTGGGGCAAGCTTTTGGTTTCTGAAAACATGGTTTTACTTTTAGAGTTTTTTATCCAAACTTGCTTCTTGCTCTGAAGAATAATATCACAGAGACATCATTCAACTTTAGGTTTTTTGAAGGGAAAAAACTCTAAATCCCTAACAAACCCTAGTTAAAATTTCATGTAATGTACCAGAGATAAAGAGAGAAAAATATTCAATAAAAGGCTCAACCTGCGATACAGATAACTAATTAACCTCCGAGAGATCCCAGTGCAGAAGGCGATTATCGTGATCTGACCCGGGAGGGATATAACAAAGATAAAACCTGAGTTTCTAAAAGAGCCTGTTGGATCGTATATTAAGAGTCCTCGACTCTTGACTTGTTCTCCGACGGCAGATCTCATTTTTATCACCGAGCTGTCTGGTCCACGCGTGGGGGATAACGCTGAGGAATGAGAGGATAATTTGAGGAACTGATCATCAGTCTGGTAAACTCTGACCACACAAAGATTGTTATTCAACTCAAGCAAAGTATGGGAAAGGGCAATGCTGAGAACTTGGAAGAGTCACACAAACCTGAAGATTTACAAGATTTTCCCTAGATTCAATTTAAAGGCGCTTACCCAAATCTTTGAAGCTAGGATTAATCACAAGAGATTAAGCTGGGGCTTGGAAGAGAGTGGGGTTAAAAAAAAAAAAAAAAAAAAAAAAATATATATATATATATATATATATATATATATATATATATATATTTGAGAAGCATCTTCTCCTGGAAATATCAGATTTTTGGATATTAAATGTAACAGATTTCTCCTGATCCAAGGTGGGTATTGCTAACTTTCTATCCCAATATCCATTCTGACCTTCATAGACTCATCCATTTTTAGTGGAGCATGTGGCCCAAACTCCTTTGTAATTAGATATGATTAAGTTCTAGCCAGCAGGAGGGTTGCGTGGAAGCTTACAAGAATTATCCTAAAACATAGCTGGTTTGTGCCCTTTGACTTTCCTTCTTCCCTCTGTGCTGCTTGGAAGGTGAATGATGTGATGGCTGGAGCTCCAGCTGAGACCATGTAGCCAAGTGTCACACTTGAAGGGTGCATTGGTCTTGGATGAGCACAGAGCCACCAAACCATCCCTGCACTGCCTATCTTTAGAATTTTACATATGAAAAATGGAATTCTATATTATTTAAGCCATTCTTTTCTAGGTTTCTATTACTTGCAGCTGAACCTGGGGCTAAGTGATACATCTTCTTTAGCAAAAGCCTACTTTATTCTTGCACACAGAGTGTGGGTCTAACAAAAGCAAGTAAGGTTCTGTCCTTTGTTCAACCAAAAGAGCCAAATGTAAATACTCCCATTTCAAAATTGTGTGCATGTATCTGTGCATCCTCCAGAGTGTTTCTCGTAAGCGAGCTGCTTTCTCCCTGGGGCCTCGCTCACTAGGAGCAATTTTAAGCATATAAGTGTGAGCAAGAGGCAGCCGAGCGTCCCATTCTCTGCAACCAGCCAATTATTCAATGTATGGGTAGCGTTGCTGGCACACTTCCTTGCCACAGAGCTGCCTGTTCTCAGAACTCTGCTCAGAAAGCAGGTGTCCTAATGTTCACTGCAGCTCTATTTACAATAGCCAGGACATGGGAGCAACCTAAGCGTCCATGACAGATGAATGGATAAAGAAGATGCAGCACATATATACAATGGAATACTACTCAGCCATCAAAAGGAATGAAATTGAGTTATTTGTAGTGAGGTGGATGGACCTAGAGTCTATCATACTGAGTAAGTCAGAAAGCGAAAAACAAATACCATATGCTAACACATATATATGGAATCAAAAAAAAAAAAAAAGGTTCTGAAAAACCTAGGGGCAGGACAGGAATAAAGACACAAGACGGAGAGAATGGACTTGAGGACACAGGGAGTGGGAAGGGTAAGCTGGGACGAAGTGAGAGAGTGGCATGGACATATACACACTACCAAATGTAAAATAGATAGCTAGTGGGAAGCAGCTGCATAGCACAGGGAGATCAGCTCGGTGCTTTGTGACCACCTAGAGGGGTGGGATAGGGAGGGTGGGAGGGAGACGCAAGAGGGATGGGATATAAGGATATATGTATATGTATAGCTGATTCACTTTGTTATACAGCAGAAACTAACACAACATTGTAAAGCAATTATACTCCAATAAAGATGTTTAAAAAATAAAAGAAAGAAAGCAGGTGTCCTTCAGCTAAGGATGCCAATCTTTTCCAGGTATGAGACCACTTCAGAGGCCAGACAGCCATGCAAACTTGCAATGGTGGAGGGTGAGGAGTGATAGGGCTTCCTTGGGCTTAGGTTGAAACTGGACTCCATTCAGGCATGACCAGAAGTGATCAGACTAAAAGAGCCTTGTATAAAATGACTTATGCATTCTGTACTCGTTCTAAAGATTTAAAAAAAAAATCTTTAATGTATTTGCAGCCACACAGCTTTACTTTTCATTGAATCCATTATTAAGTCCCTGGGAAGGAAGACCTCTGTCATCTTCATTTAAAGGGATGATAGAAAAATTCCCCAAACTCACAGTTACAAGCTTCACAAGGACACTGCCCAAGATCGCTCGCCTCCCAACCCACAAGCCTAGCAGCAGCTAAGCCACAGGCTGCGGTGCCGTATCAATGGCTTCTCCCTTCAGCTTGGCCCCAGCCCTCACACGTCATGCGCCAAATGCCCCCACAATCAGGCACCAACCACCGCTTTGCGGGACCTGTGCCCATCTCCTTTTACTCTGTTTCCTTTGTCCCACATCCCTGGCTCTTGGGCACACAGCTCACCACCCCAGCTGGACACTGGCCTCTGCTTCAAGGGTGCAGCTGTTCCTCAGGGTCCCCTTTTGACTTTTTGTAAAACTTTGACAGTACCTCAGCCTACTCTTTTAACTGTATGTCTCCAGTGATAAAGGCCTTTCCCCAGACTTCAACTCAGATAACCCTTGATGTGCATGGACCAACAACACTCTGACACGTAATGAGATTCAGATGGAGACTAATTTCCTTAGAGAGCTGGATAATTAGTATCAGGTATGAGGATGAACGACACGAGTACCATTTGGGTACCTGACTCTTGACTACAAGGCATGCCCAAAATAAAACTGATGAGCAGTTAGTCCTAAAACACACACACACACATGCAGAGGTGTGTACGCACACACTGTGACTCCACCTAAAAGCTTTTTAAACGTCTATATTCTCAGGCAAAGGATCCAAGAATGTTTAGAATATTCTTGTTAACAAAGATGTTTACTAAGCACTTATTGCACGCCAAACACTGTGCCAAACACATTTTTACATTAAAACACTCTTCGTGAAGTATGAGTAACTATTATCCCCCCATTCTGCAAATGGAAGAACAGATGTCAGGATGCTGAGGGACTGTCTCACTCGCACCCAGCTCGTGCTGTGCAACGAACGGGGCCTGAACTGTCATTACGAGTGGAAAGGGTCACCAGAGGAGAAACAGGCAGAACTTAGGGGGTCTTCTCGTCGCATCCTGCTGATGCCAGAGTGTCGAGATGTTGTCTCCTCTTCCCTCCATGTTCCTCCAGAAGGTGAGCGTTGTCAATTTCCTCACCTGGCTTGATGAGTCCTCCAAACTTCCTGAATAATCTTGAAGCAGAACCAAAGTTTCCCACCTTGGATAGTCCATACATCCTTCACACACACGGCTACTGTCGTAGACACTGGGGCTTCACCTGGGGACTTAGGGCATAAGCTGTCTGCAGTGGGAATAGGGGTTCCTGTCCTCCCCTGTGGAGGTTACATTTCTTTTGACGTTAGGACTTGTATTTCTTTCCCAGGGGAAATCCTTATTATGAAAAGGACCCCTAATAGAACCTGGGAAGATGAGACTTAACTTGTCCTCCACTAGGGGCCCTTTTCTCCAGTGACCACAGGGGTGGCACAGTCTGGCAGCCAGTGGCCAAAAACAGAGACTCTGGTTCACTCCAGCTGATCACGTTTTCCTTCATCTTGCCTCAGTCACATGTGTTCTAAAATCCCAATGCCAAGTTCACTTTCCTCAGAGAGGTACTCCGGACACCCCCTTGCTTCCAGGCAGGGCAGTGTCCACACTCTTCCCACTCCCACTATGTCCACTTCCATCCGCCTCCCACCCCCGTCTCCCCAAAATGCAGTCTGCTTTATTTCATGCATAAATAGCAATTTCCAACCAAGAAGAAACACCTGGGAGAGTCAGGGCACTCGTGGTACAAGATAATTAGAGATTATTATAATCGAAATTTCATTGCCACATCAAACTGTGTCTTTTAGCATTAATTAATCTCCAATCCCAGCCCCTGAGCCTCTCAACTCTTCTGCTGGAGAGAGACCAGCTTGTCAAGCGCGCCCAAGCCTTGCATCTCATTATCTTATCACTGGTGCAGGGCAGAGAGAGAAGCAGAGAGACTCCTCGGAGCTTTTGCCCAGGCAGCTGTGATTCACAGGGCAGTTTCCCTGGTAAGAGGCAAGTGGAGGAAGCAATTTCGATGGAGGAGAGCTGGGCTCTTTATTTATTTACCTATTTATGCTTTCTCAGCAAACTCAGAAGCAGAGGATGCACATGGCTTCCACGAGGAGAACTGTGTCATGTAAGAAGGATAGTCACCGGTCACAGGTGGAGAGTAAGCGCGGGTGGTCCAGGAACCCTCAGCCCTTGGTTGATCCTCTGATTCTATCCTGATCGTTTAAGTGGTAGAAAGCTGTCTGCCAAGTCATGCCCATCCTCTCCTTCTGCCCACCACTCATGGTTTGCAATGTTTGCTGTCACTCTACATATAGAACGTTTCAAAACCAGCATTTTGAAGACTGGTCATTTCTTTTTGAGAGCCACTCTGCCTGCAACTGAAGTAAGCTGCCCCATCTGGATGAATAGCTAAGTGTCCCAGAGTTGTGATTCTATGACTATGTTTTTCACACGCTTCCCCAATCATTTTGGTGATAAAATAGAACTCTTTCCCAAAATAACCAAGCATTAGGTTTACATCCTTTCTGTAGTACTACTAATGATTAGTACTGCAATAATTACTAATTATTACAAAGAAATAGTGGAAGAAGTATAAGTGCCTTGATACAATTAGATATCTTTCTCACTACTATAGTCTCTTGATACAATTAGATACCTTTCTCACTACTATAGTCTCTGCAAACTTTTAAAATACGTTTCTATGAATCTTTGATACAATTCCCATAATGTGTAGCATATTCACCTAAGAGAATACTACCAAGCGTTGAGAATGGCAACCAAGAATACAGAAGCACGAAGGAACCTCATAGCACAATGCTGAACAGAAGCCAGTCTCAGCGGAGAACATTCTGTAAGATCCCGTTCATGTAAATTGAAGAGCAGACACACCCCTGGTGCTGGGAGTGGAGATGAGATTAGCTCCCCTGGGGCAGGGGAGCCATGACTGTGAGAGGTATGGGGATTCTGGTGTGCTGTGTTCTACCCCTTAATCTGAGTGCTGGCCATCTGGGGGTGTTCAGTTTGTGACACTTGACTGAGCGGGCGTTCTGGGAACTTGGCTGTATGTATGTTATACTCAAAGACAGTTTTTCAAAAAAAAGAAGTATACGAAGCCTTTCTTCTTTCCCTCCCTCCCTCCCTCCCTCCCTCCCTCCTTTCCTTCCTTCCTTCCTTTCCCCAACGTCGCTTTCTCTAGGAAAAGTCTCCATAGAACTAATTTCTATGAATCTCAAGAAGAGAGTGCACTGCCTTCTGTCCCTTGGTCAACTCTGAATCCTAAAGATTCCTGTTCCTCCCTCTGCCGGTTACAGGAATGGAACCAGAAAGTCACTTTCTCTGCGGGGGGCTCCCTGCGACCAACCAGGGGAGGACCCTATTAGGGTGACCAACCATACCTGCATCTTGGCCACTGATGGAGCCGCATGCCTTTGAAAGGACACACTCATTTCCAAAGGACATGATGATTAAACACAGTTACAAAAGACCATGGGGATTTTTTTAAATGAAGTGGGTTCTCCACATTGCTGCCTTCTGTACAAGAGACAAGGTTGAAAGGTAGTGCAGAATGTCCGAGTTGGCAACTCTGTTTCTAGTTTTAATGACAGGTAAACATAATAAGGCGCAGGTTATTATTTACATACCATCAAGTTTTTTAGGTTATGGAGACCTCTAAGGACTTTGAATCATGGCTAATTTCTGTTCTGAAGGAGCAAACATACTTAAAGCATATCAGCAACTGGAGCCCACTCACTCCTCTGCAGCCTTGTGGAGTTGGGACCCTGGCTGCCTTGCTTCTCACCACCTCGCAGATCCTGGCTCTCCGGAGGCAGGCGGGATGGGGTTAGTGAGAGAACCAGGGACCGCACCCAGCAAACCGAAGCTCCGGCCAAAGAGAGAGTGGTTTGCTCTCTGCTCAAGCCTTGGAGAACTTCACGGTGAGCAGGCATGAGTATTCTGACTTTGCTATTCCACTGTGCATGAAGAAAATCAGACTTGTGTTAACAAACCAACCTTTTGTTAAATGTCTGTCCCATGCTCGGCAAAGTGCTAAGTGCTACACGCGTGGCATGATTCCTACCCTCAAAGGCAGGCGCTCATGAAACAGCAAATAATACAAAGAGCTCACAAATGGTGCAAATATGCAGCAGGGCCCTGTGGTCGTTCGGGAAGAGCAGTCAAGGGTGGTGGAGCAGACAGGGGAGACAGTCTATGACGTCTGTGGCTTACAAGGTGGCAGATGCCGTCTTGGCTCCGTATTTGGATGACTACACTTAATACTCAGAATTACTCTGTGGGTGAATGGCACCGGGTCCATTTTATTGACAGGAACCCTAAAGCAACGTGCTTTAGATCGCAGAGCTGGTCAGTGGTGTTCTAAGTGCAGAGACACAATCCACGCTGTCGCTGGAAGATGTGTTGGGTGAACTGGTCTGTGAAAAATGAGCAGGGCACCGATGGCTAGGATGCCCAGACCAGACCTCACCGGGGAATCGCCCCGTGAACTGGGAAAATGGGCTCTGAGTCCTGCCGTCCACCTGCCCCTTCAAGCACAAACAGGAGGACTAACCCGGGAGCAGAACTCAGGATGCCCCGAGAAAAGACAGGGGCAAAAAGGTCCCACCATGGCCCCATCAGCTCTTTTCACAGGAAGAATTAATAGCCTTCAGCTACCTTTGTCAAAGCAACTGCCTTTGTTGGATGAGTGTACGTGGGACTCAAATTCTGAACTGCCAGGGCATGCCCTCCATTTTATCCTACCCCAATGTGAGGTTTTTCCAGGCTGAGGAAAAGCAGGACACAAAAAGGATAAGTTAAACAGACACACACCGTTGACTTCTCCCCACTGTCTACATATGCATTATATGCTTAACTGTGCAGTGCGTGTTCCTCGCGGGAGGGAGGGCGGTCCTGGCCCAGAGGGTGATACGCTGAAGCGTGAGGACCGTGGGCTCTGATCACTCCCAGGCTGGTGCCACTGCACGTGCTCTGCATCCTCATCTGTATCAGGGTCTAATCTATTGCTGATTATTTGTTTATTTAGTTACTGCGGTCTTGCTCCAAGCATGCTGTCATCCAAATGAATTTCTATTTAAATATGCAAGCAGTGGAAGATGGAATATTAACATGGAAGCACTTGGACTCTCTAACATGATTTGGTATAAAATGGAATTTGGTGTCCAGCATGGGGTCTGTCTTAGACTTTAATCAAGCACTTCTAGAGAGCGAACAGCCAAAAGGATCTCATTTTAATGACAACCAGTATTTGTATAAAGCTTTAAACGTGAGAAGATATAAAGCCTTCTCACATATATTTTCATTTGATTCTCAAAACAGTCCTGGGAGGCAGTGTTACCATGTACACGGATGATGCAGGGGCTGAGACTAAGGTCACCCAGCTATCACATGGTAGAATCAGGACTCAGCCTCCATCTTCGGACTGCAAACTTCATACTCTGCACTGTGTCCACACCACCACCTAATGGGGTCCCTCCAACGCATGGTGAGCTCATCTTGAAGGAACTTACACAGTAAAATTCCAGTTCAAGGGGTAACTGTGCACTCATGGAGCCCCACCTCTGCCATGCTGTAAGTCTCTGAGTGAGTGACTTTTCTGAGATCTTCTGAGATAGCCTTTTCCCACTTTCTTCTTCTTCTTTTTTTGTTTTTCTTTTGAAGAGCTCTAATTTGAAAACCAATGTACTAGCAAGAATTCCTGAGTGGAAAGTGTCTTAGTGACAAACACAAAAACATGATTTAATTGACAAATGCCAACTGACTGACAGTCCCCAGACTGTCAGCCAGTTTGATTTCCTCTTTTATTAACTAAAGGGCCCAACACAGACAATCTCTGGTGGGTCACTGGGATGTGGACTCCCTGGGGGGAAGTCAGGACACTGCCCTGCATTTTCATCCTGTCTGCTTCTGAAGAAGACAGGGAACAGGGGCCTGTAGGCAGAGCCGAAGCTGTGTGCCCCGGTTTACTCCTTTTATGTCCAGGGCTTTCGGAACTGCATTGTCACAGAATAGATATAATCAATTTGTATTCTGTTTGTGCAGCAAAAGTTTGGCTACCTAATAATGGTTAATTTAATAATCTGGTCAACTTAGAGATAATTGACACAATATTAATATAAATGAATTAACTTTTCAAGCAAGAAATAAATTATTTGTTCATTCTTTCCAGAACCGCTTTTGAATACCGGCCTACATTGAGCATACAAGTGAATGTCTGTCCCCGCATAGCGTGGTTGATGACAGAGCTGGACATGCTTGGGTTTTTTGTTTGTTTGTTTGTTTTCTGCCCACACCACACAGTTTGCAGGATCTCAGTTCCCCAACCAGGGATTGAACCTGGGTCCTGGCAGTGAAAGCCTGGAATCCTAACCACTAGGCCACCAAGGAACTCCCTGAGCATGTCTGAGGGTCAGAGTCTCAGCTCTCAATGATTCTTTACGTGAGGTTACGCGTACGGTGAGATAAACAAAACACACGTTCACCTACTTTATTTCTATTCATCTTTCAGAGGTCCTCATCAGCTGTGGGCACCCATGAGGTCACATTACTGTTAATAATAAATCTTGCTGGCTTTTCACACCTCTTACATAACTACAGGGACTCAGTCTCTGGCCATATCTTCCACACTGATTGGTTTGGATCCCTAGAAGGCCCCCTCCTGCCCTCACGCCTGGCCCTTGCTAGTGTCCATGCCTGCAAATGGCTGGAGCAAGGGCCCTACCACGCCCACAGTCATTGACACCCTCCTTGGAAACTCGGCTTTCCTGGCTCACGTGCTGTTTCCCACACTTCCAGTGAGAGACTGGACAGACATTTTGTTCCTGACTCTCTATCGTTCTTTGCAATTTAGGCCCCCAATACAGGTTGCATGTCTCATAAAGTCCCACCTGGAAACAGTCCTTTCGGTTCCTGTCTGCAGCTCCCTTTTCCACAGGGGTGACTCTTGAGCTGTGCTCTGGCTCAGGGACAGACACTCACTCTCCCTTGCATATGCCCACGACTGACCCTCGGCTGTGCACCCACGGAGCTCCCTCACCGTGTCCAAGGCGCTCCTCTCCTCTCCCTCCTCACCTCCTGGTCACCCACCACTCTGTCTACGGTACTTCACAGATGCTCTGCAGTTACCGTCCAATGAATACATCTGGTCTTCCCCGTTACAATCATATTTTTTCAGAGGACAAATAGCTTGCTGACTAGTGTAAACAAGCAAAACTCTGGCCAGTGAATAGAAACCTAATTTATTGTCTGGACACCACTTACTAGTTATATGAACATCAATGAATAAGACATGTAGGGGTTTCATTGTCTTAACAGGAAGTGGGCTCCATCAGCTCTGAATTCCCTTCGTATTCTCTTACATGACATGATTTCGGGCTTCTGTATCCTTGCTTCATACGCGTTTTAGAGCTCTGGGTTCTGGCAGCATCCAGTTACTGGCAGTGACTGGTGTCACTGGTTAGCATCATTCCCAGCTATGATTGATTATTAGTTCATTCATTTCACAAATAGTTACTGAACATCTACTATGAGCCAACTACTCTTCTGGGCACTGGGGATCTATCAGTGGACCAACAGAGAGAATTGCGGCTATTACAGAAATTACATCCTAGCCTAGGAGAGACAGACTGTAATAAATACATACATGATTTAAAGTCAGATAGCAACGAGTGATGAAGACAGAGTAGGGCTGGTGGTGGAGGGTGTGTGACATGAGGAGGAAACATATGAGCATAGACTTGAATGAAATTATCGAGTAGCCCTGTGACTATCTGGGCCCAGAACATTTCAGGCAGAGGTAACAGCCAGTGCTAAGGCCCTGAGGCAGGTGGATACTTGGTGGATTTGGGGAACGTCAGGAAACCCCATGCAGCTGGGGCTGAGAGGGCATGGACCGGGGGTAGAACAGGAGGCTGTGGAAGGGTTGTCAAAGCCTTGCGAATTGGGCTGTGGCATTTGTATTTTATCTGCGTGAGATGAGAAGCCACCCGGAGATTATAAGCAGGGAGGAACAGCATGTTCATATAACTAGTAAGTGGTTTAAAATTTACGTTTTAAAAGGATAACTCTGTCTGGTGAGTAGCGAATAAGAGGGAGGGGTGGGCAAAAGAGTAGAAACAGGAAGATCAGTCAGGGGTTTTTAAAGAAGATGAGGACTTTGAAAGGTGTCATTAGCAGTGTCATTAGGAGCTCCTTGGTGCGAGGAAGGGGCAAAGAAATCAGAGAAAATATGCACAAAGTAAACGTCATTTCAGCTACTCCTGATGGGGCTAAACTTAGAGTCACAGAACGTACCTCCTTGGGTGAAATGTCATGCTACTTTTATTTACTACCTATATTCGTGCTTTAGTATACAGATATTTGAGGTAGAAATATTGCTTCTATATTCTCCCCTATTATCTTCCTGGACACCTCACCTACCACATTTCTTTCTACAATATATCACACCTGCTGTTCTCTGTAAGATTTGATGTTACAGTGTCATCAGGCATTTTTCTCCTTTTCCCACAAGTTTTGCTTCATGATCCTCTTGATCGTCGGGCCAAATGTGTGCTTCCTCCCCCTCCCATGGGTACATTCCATTTATTGCCCTGCCCACCATTTTTGTCTGATAAACTATGGTTTCACAGACAAAATGCTGGGTTGTAGTACCAAATATATAACCAATGCTTATTTTTTCCTTTCTGCATCTTATTCCTGACCTTCTCTTCAGTGTTAGAAAGGATGAACACCTCATCTGTGCTTCCACCGTGGTATCTTGTCCAAGCCTCCACTGTCGCTAGAGACATGTCTCTTCCAGGTTCTCCTGCCTGGATCAAGGGTTTTAATATAAAACCAGAGTGGGGGCCATCGTGGGATCGGTGAGTCTTGGCTATCTCTCCATGTTACCATACAGTCCGAGAAGAAAGGAAACTTCTTAAATAACCATGTCAGGTTTCCATCAAATCACCTCCATTTTCCTTATTAGGTAAGACCCACCACTGCAAACACTTCTTTTCTCGTCCTCAGAGGGGCATGCCTGGGCATACTCCTTTGAGCTCATTTAATCTAGAGCTACTGCATCTCAGAAGTGCCACCTACTTCCATGGGCAAAGTTCTAACATCTTCCTTCCTTTTCCTTTTTTAAAAACATTTTTGCATACATCTTTAGCTTAGCATTAATTCTTTCATTCTTAGTGTGCTTTTACTCACGGATTTTTGTGCTATCTAATCACTCACTCTAAACACATTCCAGGTAATTATTCCCTCTATTTCCTCACTGTCACCTCCTTAGGAACACCATCTTGCATTGGTAGCATAAGTAATTGGTGACTAATGCTTATGGGCAACCAGATACAGCACATAACTTCTAGCTCATTAAAACAGATTCTTCTGTATCCATGCATGGAAGATGTTCTAAGCCTTCTGTTTCCAGAACATATTGATTTTTGGTACTCACTTGTACCTGAATGAGCTAAAAATGCAAGCTGACTATAGACTGTGAGTAATTGACGATTAAATTCCATTTTCTCCATCTCATCTGAACATCAAGGAGGCTAAAGCAGGTCCTGATGTTATCAGGAGCAAAGACTTCTGCCCACCTCTTTTCTTTGAACTGAATATGTTGTTCCCATCAGAATGAATCAGAGTCCAACAGGAGCATGGAGCCATATCAAGCTAATTTAATTTGGAAAGCATGTCGCCATAGGGCACAGAAAAGAGGTGCATTGGCACATTTGCTGACTAACTGACTGCTTTTGAAATATCTGTATCCATCCTGGATTGCGTTTGGCTACAGTCCAGAGAATATGTGGTTCTTTTTCTGCTCTGCTTTGTTTTGGTACCAGTGCATTAGGGAGTTTATGAAATATCCTTCCTGAGAAATATTTAAAATGAAACACCATTGCTCTGGAATGGTTGTAGGCAAGACCTGCTTAGGGGAAGGGGCTGCACTTAGTAACCTCTGGGGGACTTTTGAGGTCTTGGATCTGCTGAATTTCTGCTGTAACTTCTTCAGTAAAAATCACTCCCAAAGGCCTTCCTTACTGGAAGAGAAAGGCCCCAAGCCTTTCTGGGATTGCTATTTTGGCACTAAGTCCCTACCCATCTCTCTGCCCAGCTCATCCCAAAAGCTTGGTCCTGGGCCACATCAGAGTAGCCTGGCTCTGGCCCAGAAGGGCGCGTTGAAAGCCCTCTATTGCCCCTAAGACAGCTCCATTACAGCCTGCCTCAAAGTCAGATGGCACACAGGGTGGGTCTGTGCCCCCCCGCCCTTCCCCCTGCTGCCTACCTGCCTTCTGGTCTACATTCACCCCCATCATCTGGAAAAGGCATCTGGCTGTCTTTGCAGGGATCTGTTTCATTACTTCAGCCTCAATGACAACAAAACTCCCTGGGGAAAGACCATGGTTTCAACAACATTTTGTGTTGTGGAAGGTGAAAATGGGGGGAGAACATCTGAGCTCTGCTGACAGGAGCCCCCGTATTGCTAGTTCAGTTCATGAACAATGTAGCTGAACTCGGACACATTAAAGCAACAGCAATCACCTTCAGGTGAGAGCTGGCACCAGGACTGTCTAACACTCAGCAGTCTTGCACACACCACTGCGTGCTGAGTACAACTCCTTCCTTCTTTGCAAGGCCTCCGGGCTCCCGTTTTCCCTTTAAGGCAGTGGCCCCCGGCTAGGCACAGGGCGGACGCTCAATGCACAGATGCTGTCTCTGGTTTGGTTACATCAAACCCCTAAATTACAGTCTCCATAGAGTAATGCTGACATCCCATGGACACAAAAGACACAGAAAGGTCAGAAGCTCAGCAAAACTGAAGCAAAGATAACCTTACCAAACACAGGCCTGGTGTAAATGTTGATGAATGCTGGCTTCCACCTGTGCAACTGCGCCTGCACGTGACACACACCCTCTTCCCATAGGGCAGATTCAGTTTCCCTGTGACACGGCCCACGGGTGAGCAGTTTCGCAGCCTTGTAGCCCTAGACATTTGCAGTCCCATCCGCCCGACCCTCACTGCACAATTCCTGAATACAAGCACAGCCTCAATTACAGGTACACGCACACACACGCACACAATCAGAAAGGAGAACCAAGGCAACACCGACATCTGTCACACACCCAACCCTCGTCTGGGGCAGCTTCCAACTCAAGACTCCAACTTTGCTATCAGGCTGACAACTGACAAGGCCAAGCCTCCCACCTCCCACCCCTTCCAGATTCCTGTGACGGAGCCCCGATCTGCTGAACGAGCACACTGAGTTCCAAACCCAGCATCTGAGGTGTAAGAACTCAGATCCTGGAGCTTATTTCAAGGTCAGTTTGCTTCAGAATCAAAACCCATTTGCCATAAAGTAGAGAGATGCTAGGGAGAGGAGGAGGGCCTTAGGAAGGGAAGGCACAGTCATTAAAACGGCTGTCGGAAATCTACACACACACACGCACTCACACACACAACCTGGGTATTTCTAAAACCCTGTCTTGATCTGTTTCCGCTGCACGTTCTCGCTGTCCCTATGGCGCTTCTGAATGGATGTACTCAGCCGGCAGGGAGTTGGCGGGGCTGGGCGGGAGGACTGTTTCTGCCGCTCTTCATCTTGGGTTAAAAACAGGAGCCATCTCCCCTGGCACAGCTGCAGCCTGCCACCTCACTCCAAGTCATCAGGCCATTACTAAACTATTACCAGTTCCTTGCAGACATTTTCCTGAGCCGGTGACAGATTTCTTTGAGCCCAGGAGTAAAGCCCAGAGCGTCAGGGAGGTTTGGCAGCGGCAATTTTCACCTCATTGTCAAATTGTTTCCTCTGTCTTGTGGTGGCCTGGCTCCTCGGCCCTGTGTCTGAGGTCATTTCCTATCCCCTGGTTTTGAGAAATATTTCTTTTTCCTCTGTCCTTTAACTCTCAAACCCTGTTCCTGGGCAGCGGAGGCCTGCGTTGAGCAGTTTATCCAGACGCTGCCGTGGTCAGAGGAGGAGACGGGGTGCAGGAACGTGGCACGGGATAGGAGGGCGGGGGGAGTGGGCCCTGGCCCCCCGTCCTGCGTTGTCTCACCAGCCTGCCATGGGCACAATCTATTCTTCGCCTCGTTCTCCTGAGCGGAGCTGGTGATCGTTATTTGTACTGATAGATGAGTTGTGCCCACGGAAGAAATAGGCTCTGTAAGTGCGTGAAACCGAGGAAGCCGTCGAGAGCAGCAAGGAGCAGTAGTTAGCTTGTCGCGATGCCTCCACTGAAGGCCAAGCAAGAGAATGAAGAAAAAGCCAATTTGCTGGATATACTCATCGAAGTGCCATACGCTGCTCCTCATGGTGACCAACGCTGGGTGGCAGATGACACTCTCAACCTCAGTTCTCGTGGGTCCCGCAGGGGAATACGCAGGCCATAGATAGCCAGGTTAGGCCAAAGGCAGCAGAGGTCCCGCCTCGCTCACGTGTCCCGGCGCTGGGCTGTCCATTCTTCAGCTGATTCAACAGTTACCCAGTGACCCCGAGTATGTACATTCTCAGCACCATGCAGGGTACCAGAGGGTTCACAAAAGAAGCCTGGGACAAAACCCTGCTTTCTGGGAGCTGTGAGCCCCCAGGAGTCAGGGCCTAGGCATCCTGGGTGCAGTTGGGGCCAAGGTTTACCAAGAGCTAACTGTGAGCCAGGTGTGGCGCTCAGCTTTTAACGCCGCGTCCCCTGCCCCTGTGAAGCAGACATTATCATAATCCCCGTATTGCTGGCGAGGAAACCCAGCCCGTGAGCGATTTAGTAACTTGATCCGGTTCGCAGAATGAGTAGGTTCTGAAGAGCCAGTATTTGAACGCGGGTCGCTCAGACGCTAAGTTCCCCGTGCAAGTGTGTAACCACCCTGGGCGTTGCCTCGGGGAAGCTGGGTCACTGCTGTGACTAGAAGTGTATCTGCTCACCAGCACTTTGTGATGGAGAGAGAGATTCAAGGTGAAAAAACTCCACCTGGCTGCAAGACCTCCTGCCCCACCACCTCACAGGGCTGGGGCGGGGAGGCGGGGCAGGACGAGGGGCGTGGCTCGGAGCGGGGATCCGAGGGGAGGAGCTGGAAGGGGGCGTGGCCCACGGAGACACAGGTCAGGTGCTTCCAACAAAGCACGTTCCAAATCCAAGCGTGTCCTGCAATTTCACAGTCATGGTGGTCAATGCGGCTGCAACGGCTTTTTGTGCTGAGACCTGGGACAGACAATGGCAGTTTTATAACTCAGGGGACCTTGAAACAAGACCTGACAAAGCAGTGGCAATCTCAGTGAAAAGTCATCCTGAGCTAGCCAGGAAAACTGGGCCAAGTCTCGCGGAAGAGCTTCAGGCCAGCTTTGGCCTCGGGGGACAACTCCCACCTCCTTGGCCGTGGCTCCAGGGCCTTCCTCCGGGGCTGTCCCTTCCTAGGGCGTTCGGAGGGTCCACGCCCCACGTGCCCCACCAGCGCTCCACACTGTGGGAACATCAGCAGCTTTGCCCCCCTTGGGAAGAACAAGAGATCAAAAGAGAAAAAAAAAAAAGGTGACCCATTTTTTGGGAAAGTGCCTATTTCCAGCGCAGATCTGTAATTGCTAATAGTAGGGCTGGAGCGGGGAACGGGGCCCCAGGGGATGAGAGACAGGAACTCCTTCCAACTCTGTGCAGCCCTCCGGGCACCAGGACATCTACAGGAACTGCTCTCCGGTCAGGTCACGCTAGGGACAAGTCTAGAAATAGGGCCCTGTGACTGACCCACAGTCCCTGCAGAGGCGTGCCTATGAGACGGGAGCTCCCCGCATGCGTCCTCCCGGTTCTAGGCGGGCTAGGTGTCACCCCAGAATCCTGGTGGCACTTGGCAAGCACTGAGCCTCTCCACGTCATCCTGCACCTGTGTTAAGAGGCACTCGAAGTCCGGTGATGACACCACTTTTGAGGTTTTCTTCAAAGCAGGGAGGGACACGCGGGATGCATGTCTGCAGAGGAGAAATGGCATTTCACAGGTAAAGGCAGGCAGCTGGGTTGGGAGAAAGCAGGGCAAACGAGGCATTGCCCGGTAGAGCACCTCTGCTTCCCCAGGCACAGACTCGAGGCTGGTGCGCAATGCTCTCTCAGGTCCTTCCAGCCTTGTGGTAGTGGAGCGCCCAGGGACCTCCAGGTGGAGACGCTACTGAAATGAAAAAACCTCAGGTCCCACAGGCTGTGCGGCTTTAGGTAAATACTTAACTTCTCTGAGTCTCAGTTTCTTCTGTGAACCAGGAATGGTAAAGATATCTCTCAGAGCCACAGTGAGGATTCAGTGTGACCATGGATGCACTCTTCTTGGCTCTTCATCATGCCTTATAAGTGGAAGCTGTAACTATTAATATTTTAAGATTAGACTATTGAACTTGAGTCACGATATGTTTTTAATTTTTACTAAATTTGAAGGAAGTGCCCAACCGATCATGGATTCCTCCTCAGTCTGGCATTTGGGCATCAGCGTTAGAAAGGAGAGCACAGCACACCCCAGAAGGGTAGCCTGAGGAAGGGGCCGAGAGAGCTTCATGGTACCTACTGGAAGAAAGACATACCCTTCACAGGGGTTCGTAGGGGACCTTCTATAATTAAAAATTCTATTTCAGAGACCTCACTGTGAGGATGCCAGGCTGTGAGCGAACCAGGAACTGGCTTGTGTCCACAGTTCGTGGGATGGTGAGTGAGGTCATCAGGGGTCCGATTGTAGGAGTGACCTAGGAGCTTCAAGGGCAAGGACAATACCCAGACATGTGGGCTGATGGCTAGCTCCCAGGTGAAAGGTCTCAAACAGATTCTTTCAGCAAGAAGTGCACCAGATGGGAAAGCAAGAGCTCCTGTAAAGGAAGCAGGAATTGGGAACAGAAGCTTGAATGAAGACCCCTTGGGGAGGGACAGACCAGGAGACTCCCCTGAGGGCAGCTGAGGCTCTGTGTCCTCAGATGGGCCTGGTTTTAAGGACGAAAGCTTCAGCTTAGGGAGATGGCATCAGATATGATTCATTTCACCTGCCTGGACTGAGGTGAGGCTGAGCTGGGGGGGGGAGGGTGTCACAGAAACACTCCTGCAGCAGAGGCCAAGGGAGGGGGTGACAGCCAGGCCACGGGGGAACACGGCAGGGGTAGGATAGGGCTGAGCTTCCTCCCGCTCTGGGCGTGGTCCTGGGCCCAGAGAAGATGCTGTCCTATCCGTGGAGTCCGCCGCTTGCCTTGCTCTGGTGTGGCTGGGTAAACTTGAGTTCCACCACGTTAACCTAAGCCACGGAAGTGTTTCACGTCCTACGCTGTTGTCAGTAGTTCAGCGTGTGATAAACATGTGAGGTGACGATGTAAAGGGCTTCATCTGTAACTGTCTGCGATTGCGATTCAATTTAACTCAATAAACACGTGCTTGACATCTAATATGCATCCATTTCTCTTCCTGAGCTCTGCTTCCCTCCGTGAGACTGCACATTTTTGGATAGACTTTGGGCTGAAAACATTTATTCATACATTTCAATAGCTTGGTGATGCATTACAGCAGCCAAAATATTTTTCGCATCAGGCATTGAGAGGAACATTCTAAACAGTCCTCGTACATTTCTCATGACTCTAGTGTATTAGTTATCCATCACTGTGTAATGAATCAGCCCAAATCTTAGTGGCGTTGACTACAA
Source organism: Eubalaena glacialis (assembly GCF_028564815.1). Lineage (NCBI taxonomy): Eukaryota > Metazoa > Chordata > Mammalia > Artiodactyla > Balaenidae > Eubalaena > Eubalaena glacialis. The sequence continues at coordinate 3,032,934 of NC_083725.1, forward strand.
GAATCCTTTATTATCTCTCACAGTTTCTGTGGGTCAGGAATGAATCCAGGAGCAGTTTGACTGGGAAGTTCTGGTTCAGGGTCACTTACGAGGTCGAGGTCTAAAGCCTGTGGGGCTGAAGTCATCCATAGGATTGACTGGGGCTGGAGGACCCACTTCCAAGGTGACTCCCTCATGTGGCTGCTACATTGGGGCTGTTTGTTGATGGGGGCATGTTGGGTGTGCTTTGGGCTTGGGGGGCGGCTTACCCCCGAGCAAGTGATACAAGAGATCAAGGCAAAAAGGGTAATGCCTTTTACGAGCAAGCCTTTGAGGTCACATCCCATCAATTCCTCCATATTCTAGCATTGGGCTAGCCCTGATTCACTGTGAAAAGAGACTACACTGGGTGTGCATTCAGGAAGTGAGGGTGACTGGGGCTCATCTCGGAGGCTGGCTACCACCACTAGCTATTTGGAATCTACTTTTGCACTATCTTCAGAAGCATACGTTCACATACAGACACACAAATAGACAATTCTATCTTCAAGTGGGAAAAGTCTCAGTTGACATATTTTAGTGTGTTTCATTGGCTCTGCCAGCTTCCGTCCCATCACCCCATTCCAGTTCAGTCCAGCCCTGCCCTCCTTCCTAACACCTGTCTTTTCTCCTTCGTTCCCTGCTGGTCCTAGCTCTCTCGTTGCTATTGCAGGACTAGTGTCTGGTCAGCTCCTTTTGAATTGCAAACCTTTTGTCTTTGCTCCTTGTTCTTTTTGTCTTTCCTTACATAAGTGGATTCCTCTTTGATCGATTGTTCTCTGGGTCCCAGAGCAATATGATTCCACACAGAGGAGCAGGAGACGCAAAGAGCTAGAGGATCTATCCTGTAATTACCAAATTCACGTGCATATGCAGAGTGTAGCATATTATTATAAAACGCTAGCACATGTGCGGGCACCAGGACTTAGTTCTGCACAGATCCAAGGTGCCATTTGAAGTTCAATTTTTAATTGTGTTTCTCCACCTACCTGTGCTAGGATGCCGGGCTATTACCTCATACTTGGCATATTTAAGTAAAGCCAAATTCATCCTCCTCCTAAAGTCAGCTTCTCCTCCTGACTAACATTTTTCTGCTCAGTTTCCACCTAAAAAGGTGAAAAGGTTGAAAACCTCAGTGTCTGCTTAGCTTGCCATGACCCCCTTTGCCCTGTATTACACACAGTGGTCAGTGCTGAAATGCTTCTCTTCTCATCCCTCTTTCCTTTTTATCACCACTTCTGTCCTGGTTTCGTTTACCTCTCAACATGTTATCTGCATCTGTATCCCAAGTTGTCTGGCCACCCCTCGTGCTCCCAATCCAATAGATTCTGCATGCTTTGACCAGATCGATTTTTCTTAAAGGCCACTTTCATCATTTCATTTTTCTGCTTGGAAAAACCTTCCAGTATTTTTCCACTGATGTCCGGATGACGTCTACACTCCTTGGCCTGACATATATGATCCTTACCATTCATTCCAGAGTACATTTCAACGTACGTGTCACTTGCACCAACCTGAGAACCTCACCAGTGCCTCTATGCAGAATGTTCTCCATTCCTGGTGTCGCCCTGTCCCTGCCCATCCCCCCAAGCTCTTGCCTTTCTTAAACTCCAACCTCAGTTATTGTCTGCTCTGCCCATTTGCCCCCGTGTATAATCTGTGTTAAAGTTAAGCTCTTCTTGCCCTGGGGGCAGAGCTCCTTAAACAACAGTCTCCTTGTAGACTAGACCCTGGGTCTTCTCCACACTTGGGCAACTGTTCTATGTCGGAGAAGATTTCAATACTTATTTACTAACAAATTCTATGGGCCAAAACCCCAACAAAAGCCCCAGAAACAAGGTTTTTACTGAATTCCTTTCTTCCTCTTCTGTCTCAACAGCTACTTTGGGTGGAAATGGCTGGGTTTCCCATCATGGTTTAAACCCGAAACCTTGACTTCTGCATCAGTGAGGGGCGTGGCAGCATCCCGCCCCTCCCAGCATAGGAGGGGGATTCCATCTACTCTGCCACCGCTGACGCCCCAGGCTCGTTGGTTTGCTTGCACTGGGCTTATGTTATCTCTCAGTTTACCCTGTTTATTTTTTGACAATCTAATGATCTTTTCTGGTGCCACTGGCAAGTGTCCTATTTAGGACTACCCACTGTGGGAAGCTGGAGTAATTCGTGCTTGTACATGTTTGTTTTCCACAAGATGCTGCCCAGGTGATAATGCCAGAACTGTGCAAGTGACTGAAACAAAGGAATGTGTTTCTCCTGCTGCCAGGGGCAGAGACTCCCACCTCCTTTGCTAGATGAAGGGATGGAGGCAAGAGGAAGATAGGCATCCCGAGACCCGCCATCCTCTGGAAGAGGAAAGCCTATGTTTGGCATCTTCTCCCTGAGAGAGAATAATGACCTTAAGCCCACATCCTAATGAGCATTTATATTAAGTGAACTAGGGACTGGGTAGAAGGGTTGAAGACAGACGCATGTTTTGGCTTTTAGGGAGGAGCGAATAAAGGGGAGCAGTTATTTCCTCCTCTAGTTAATAAGGATCTGTTAAGTGCCAGACCCAGGGGCTACCACTGTCATTCATACAAAACAAACAAACAAAAACACCCAAGACATAAATCCAGCTCAAATGCAAACCACAGTCTGCTTTCTCAGTGCCCCGCCCCATCACCGAGCGATCTTCTCCGATCTTCTCTGGATTAAGTCAGAGGCTGTCGATGGAAACCCAGGCTGAGTCACAGTCAGGGACCCACACAGCATGAATGCAGATGCCGAGGAGACTGAAACAGGAGGTGGAGGAGGCTTAGGTCAAAGCGCCCTTTACCAGGTGTGGGCGGGGGCTTCCCCACAGCGCACTCTCAGACTTGGTCTTGTCTGGGTTTAATGACTTGCATAACACAGCTCTGACCATCACCTCACACCGACTATTAAACCAGGCATAACGACAGTGAAATAACCCACCACGCCAAGCAGCCCAGGCCCACACTCTCAGCGTGGCCGAGACAGACCAAGTCAGGAAGATCGTACCAGCCTGACCCAGGGATGGAACCCGGCAGTCACTCCTCACCACGTCCAGCACGTGGAGACCCTGACCCTAGGCACAAGCCAGCGTCCCAGGGTTCAGAGGGAAGCTGAGTGGGTGCGTTTCCTGTCCACACCCTGACCCCAACTCATCTACTTTTCTTGGTTTTAACTATTGGGCATGAACATAGATTTATTTTGATAAAAGGAGTTCCCTTGGTTTAAAAAAAAAGGTTCTACATAATTATTTTAATCAATATTTCCAGGTACTATAGGTAGAATAAACACAGGAGAGTCAAAAAGATCAGGGATTAAAGTTTTGATATCTAATCTAATCGTGACTTTGCCGCCAACTTTGTGGGACATCGTTGAATCCAATGTCTCTGAAAATGTTTTCTTGTTGAACAAATGAAGCACCTCCACCAGGTAGTATCAGAGAAGAATTCCCAAGCAAGCCATAAGAAGGGAGAGGGAGAGGGAAAGAGGGGGGCGAGGGTAGGAGAAAGGGAAAGAGAAAAGGGGGGATAATTGGCAGGCTGGAAGGGGAACAGGAGATGGTGCACACAGAGTTCCTGCAGGTGTTCCCAGGAACAGGCCTGGAGACCAGGACAAAGCTTCATCTGCATCTGATCAACCACAGATCCCAGGTCAGGAAGTATTAGACTCACTTATGAAAAATGGTGTGACACTCTTGCCTAGAGAAGGCTCAAAAAGAAGGCGCTTTCTCCTTAATTGAGATTTTCAAATCTGCCAGTCTGTAGACAGAATCTGAGAAACATTCAAACTAGTGAGAGGAAGAGTTAATTTTATAAATACCAACTGTGTCACCCGGAGCACTTTCCCACTGCTTCGTCTCATTCATTCATTCAAAAATGTTTATTGAGTGAGTGCTGTGTACTAAGTTTTGCCAAAGAAGGAAACAGAACAATCATTCCCTGCCTTCGTGGAGTTTATGGTCTAGTTTACCGTATATGCTGGGAGGTTGACAATAAGTAAATCAGTACAGCAATCATCAATTATAATCTCTTTTAATAAGTGGTACGTGAGTATTAGGGACTTCGTTTTATAGACCATGAGACTGAGTTTTACCTTGTTTGGCATTTTGCAGCTAGAATCATCACTGGCAGAATTTAAACCAAGGTCTGCTAACCCCAATGTCTACTCTTTCTATTTCATACACTAGCCACCTTTCCTCACCCAGGAGACAAAATGCATTAGCAAGAAAAGAAAGAAATAGGAAAACAACAAAATTGAAATTATGGGTCATGTTACGGTTGGGGTTGATTGGCCCAGGAGAAGTTACCATTTGCTCATCAAAATTTTCAAATGTACAATTTGGCCACTACAGTGACCAGGATGACCTAGCAGAACAAGATTGTGATGAAACAAACAAACAAAATAAACCACGGGGAGGATGCTATCAACAAAACTGCTGAGAAGCACGGGACCCTCTTCCTCCTCTCTCTGAGGAAGTGAATAGACCATCGCAAGGAGCCCTCCCGAGCTGCCCTCAAAGGCAATTCCACTCACAGATTCATAAACCTTCCGGCCATGGATGTGTCTTTTCTGCCAGGTCCTGGCTGTTTGCAAGCAATGCAGACATTTGTGTGAGATATACAAAGCCATTTCAGTTGCTCAAAAGCTATCAGCACGTACATGCTAGGTCTGCGCGAAACAGATCCTGCAGTACTCAGGGCATCAAAGGGGATTACCCAGAAACCCATAACAGATTTTAATTTAGATGATCATGATGGAGGCTCAGGAGGAGGAGGCTGAGAAACGGGCAGATTTAACTCCAGGGTGGTGAAGGGAATAAGATGAAACGGATGATAAAGGTACATTTGGAGGTTGATTTACCCGGCCCCTGTGCCGTCTCCTCTGGCATGGCCTTTCCTTTGTGACATGCAGCAGGCTGGGGTAGGGAAGCCCCCAGAGCAGGCTGGCCCCATGCCTAGGATGCTAGCCCACTGGGGAGAGAGTAATAGCTATTATTGTTCTTTGTTACCCTGGAAAGAAACAAAACACCCTCGTTAAACAAGTGTATCCTGGATTTGGGGTGGGGTATGAGGGTGTCCCACTTCAACAGAGCTTCTCTTGCAGTCAGTCTTGGCCACCGTTTGAAATCCTTCATTGTAAAGGATTTTCTACTATTTTCCTGACTCATTACTTGTCATCTCTACTTCAAGTCCAATCAATGGCCATCAGTCTTTTTTGCTTCTATCTCCTGAGTGACCATTCAGCACTATCTGTATACCTATATAGGACACATTCATTTCTTCACTTATTCAATTATTCAACAATAGTTATTGATTGATCAACTACCATCTCTCAGGAACTGTGGTAGAATCTGAGACTACAGCAGTGAACAGGGTAAACTTGGTCCCTGCCTTCCTGGGGAGAGTTTCATGGACATGGTAGGATAAAGAAATAAAACAAAACAAAAATGACACAAGGAAGGTGAAAAGTGCTTATAATTTTTAATAAGTCATATAAAAAAAGAAGGACAAGGCTGAAGCAATGATTATAAAGTGGGCCTGGGGAAGCTGACTTAGATGATCTCCAGGAAGGGGTCCAAGGAGCTGGGATCAGGGCTCTCAAAGGAGAGAAGTTGTAAGCTGACTTGAAATGGAAGAAGATGCCTTTATGTGATAAAAACTTTCTACAAACCAGGAATAGATGGCAACGCCCTCATGCCGATAAAGGGCATCTACAAAACACCCACAGTTAACATCACCCTTACTGATAGGAGACTGAACGCTTTCCCCCAAGACCAGGAACAAGGCAGGGGTGTTTACTTTTACCACTTACATTCAACATTGCACTGAAGGTTCTAATCAGGGCAATTAGGCAAGAAAAATAAAGGGCATGTAGATTAAAAAGGGAAACTTAAAAGTATCTCTATTTGCAGAGGACATGAGCTTATGTAGAGCTAATCCTAAGGAAGCCACTGAGAAACCGTCAGAATTAAGAAAGGAATTTAGCAAAGTCACAGGCTACAGGATAAATATGCAAAAATAAATTATACTTCTATACACCAGCTATGAATAATCCAAAAGTGAAATTAAGAAGACAATCTCACTTACCATAGAAACAAAAAGAATAAAATACTCAGGGATAATCTTAATACAAGAAATGCAAAATGTGTACTCTGAAAACTACAAAACATTGCTGAAAGAAATTTTAAAAGACCCAAGTAAATGGAAAGTCATTCCATGTTCATAGATTGGAAAACGTAATATTGTTTAAATGTTTAATTTCCATATTTGTCAACAGATTCAACATAATTCCTATAAAAATCCCAGATTTTTATTGGAGAAATTGACAAGCTGATTCTGAAATTGATATGGAAATACAAGACACCCAGCATAGCCACAACAATCTTGAAAAAGAAGAACAAAGTTGCAAGACTCACATTTACTAATTTCAAAACTACAAGTCTATAGTAATCAAAACAGTTTATTACTGACACAAAGAAAGACATATAAATCAATGGAATAGAGTAGAGAGTAAAGAAATCAAGCCCTCACATTTATGATCAACTGATTTTTGACAAGTTCACCAAAAAAAAAAAAAAAAAATCAGTGGGGAAAAGAATAGTCTTTTCAACAAATGGTGCTGGGACATTTGAATATGCACATGCAAAAGAATTAATCTGGACTCCTGTCTCACATCACATGTAAAAATTAACTCAAACTGATCATGGACCCAGACATAATAGCTAAACATAGGAGCACGTATTTGCAACCCTGGGTTAAGAAATGGCTTCTTATATATGATAACAAAATACAACTGATGAAGGAAAAAACAGATAAATTGAACTTCATCAAAAGTAAAACATTTTGTGATGCAAAGGACACCATCAAGAAAGTGAAAGGAGACCCATGGAATGAAAGAATATTTGTAAGACATGTATCTGATAAGGGACTGGTATCCAGAATATGAAATAAAACTCTTATAACGCAACAAAAAGACAAATATCCAATCTAAAAAATGGACAAAGGATCCGAAGAGACATTTCTTCAAAGAAGATGTGCAGTAGGACAATAAGCACATGAAAATATGTTCAGCGTCATTAGTCATTAGAAAAGTTCAAATCAGAATGACAAGGAGGGACTTCCCTGGTGGCGCAGTAGTTAAGAATCCACCTGCCAATGTAGGGGACATGGGTTCAAGTCCTGGTCTGGGAAGATCCCACATGCCACGGAGCAGCTAAGCCCGTGAGCCATAACTTCTGAGCCTGCGCTCTAGAGCCCGCGAGCCACAACGACTGAGGCTCTACTGCCTAGAGCTTGTGCTCCACAACAAGAGAAGCCACCGCAATGAGAAGCCCGCGCACCGCAACAAAGAGTAGTCCCTGCTCACTGCAACTAGAGAAAGCCCGTACGCAGCAATAAAGACCCAATGCAGCCAAAAACAAACAAACAAATAAATTAATTAATTAATTTTAAAAAATGACAAGGAGATATCACTTCACACTCATTAGGGAGGTTATAAGAAAAATATCAGTGTCAAGTGTTAGGGTGGATGTGGGGAAATTGGAACCTTCATTCATCAAGGATGGGATTGTAAAATGGTGAGGCCACTTTGGAAAACGGTTTGGTGGTTTCTAAAAAATTTAAACATAGAGTTACCCTATGACCCAACCAATCCACTCCTAGGTATATACACATGAGAAATGAAAACATATGTCCACACTAAAACTTGTACATACAGGTTCATAACAGTATTATTTATTATAGATAAAAAGTGAAAATAGCTTAAATGTGCATCAACTGATGAATGGCTAGACAGAGTGTAGTATGTCTATGTAATGGAATGTTATTTGGCCATAAAAAGGAATGAAATATTGATACATGCAACAACATAGATAAACTTTGAAAAAATTATGTCAAGTAAAAGAAGTCAGTCACAAAAGAGCACATGTTGTATGATTCCATCTACATGCAATGCCCAGAACAGGCATGTCTATAGAGACAGCAGTAGACTACTGTCTGCCTAGGACTGCGGGTGAGGGGGGATGTCAGGGTGCCTGTTAGTGGGTACAGGGTTTCTTTATGGGCTGCTGAAATGTCTCAGAACAGACTGTGGTGATGGGTACACAGCTCTGTCAATATACTAACCAACACCGAATTTTACACTTTAAACTTGTGAATTGCAAGGTGTGTGAATTACACCTCAATCAAGCTGTTCAGAATTACCGAGGAGGGAGGAATGTCAGCCATGGTGGTATGAGTGCACACCCTTGTCTCCCCTTCAATCTACGACCAGTAAAACATCCGCAACTCAACAAAGGTGCCCCTGACCAACACACCAGGATGCTGGAGAATGTCACACATCTGTACATCTAGAGGTGGGAGGACTGGGGAAACAGCGGAGGCCATGCCCACGAGCCTGGCTTCCCAGCTGGGGAGCTGCGCCCACAGCTCCAGAGAAGCAGGCAGCAGCACACACGACTTTGGCCTCCTGGTTGCAGCAGGGTCCACGGCCACAGGGAACAGGCAGCAGTGGTCGTGGGGCCAGTGACCTCAGTCTCTGCAGCCATGGTGGCACCCGTGACGCCAGCCTCCCTGACCGCAGCAGTGACACTCGTGAACCTGACAACCCCAGATTGGGCAGAGGTGTGCACAGCCCTGGCTCCCACCCCTTGCTGTCACTGTGGTGCCCGTGACCCAGGCAACCCTGGACGCAGTGGAGGCTCCCGCCATCCCAGTGCCCCTATGGCAACACCAGTGACAGCAGCAACAAGGCACCGGCAACCCCAGAGGCACAAGGAGCAACAACAAGGGCACCAGGCAAATCTTTGGCAGAGTCAGTGGAGAATGGAAAGTGCAGGTTCTCAAATACCACCAAAGGCAGCTCAGGTGAGAGAAACCAAAAAAAATTTGTGATACAGTGCCACCTACTGGAAACCAAAAGAAAGGCCTCTAATTACCAACCTATTGAATTGTTAGAATCGAGTAAAAAAAGCTTTACCTAAGAAGGTATTGGCTACTTCAAATGGGCCAGCAGAAGAACAACTCATCAAGCACCATGCAGAATCACAGTAACACATGGGACCACAAAAAGATGACAATTCTCCAGAAACCAAACTTGAAGTCATGGAATACTGGGATCTAACTGATGGAGAATTCAAAATAGCCATCATGAGGAAACTTGATGAGCTATGAGAAAAGTCAGGTGGGCAGTTCAATGAGTTCAGGAATAAAACTAATGAACAGAAGGAATACTTTACCAAGAGACTGAAACTCTTAAGAAAGAATCAAACCAAAATTCTGGAGCTGAAGAACTCAATAAATGAGATGGAAAATGCATTAGAAAGCTATGGGGATAGAGCCGACCACAAGGAAGAGAGAATTAGTGAGCTCCAAGATGGAAATCTAGAAATGATTCAGGTAGGAGAGGAGAGAGAGCTAAGATTAAAAAAACGAAATCCTACGAGAGCTATCCCACTCCATCAGGAAGAGCAACAGCAGGATAGTGGGCACCCCAGAAGGAAAAGACAGGGGACGGGAGCACAGAGCTTGTTTACAGAAGTGAGGGCTGAGGGCTTCCCTGGTGGCGCAGTGGTTAAGAATCCGACTGCGAATGCAGGGGACATGGGTTCAAGCCCTGGTCCGGGAAGATCCCACATGCCGCGGAGCAGCTAAGCCTGTGCGCCACAACTACTGAGCCTGCGCTCTAGGGCCCGTGAGCCACAACTACTGAAGCCCGTGCATCTAGAGCCCGTGCTCCGCAACAAGAGAAGCCTCCGCAATGAGAAGCCCGCACACCGCAAGGAAGAGTAGTCCCCGCACACTGCAACTAGAGAAAAGCCCGCGGGCAGCAACAAAGACCCAACGCAGCCAAACATAAAATAAATAAATTAAAAAAAAAAAAAAAGAAGTAAAAGCTGAGAACGTCCCAAACCTGGGAAGGAACTGGATACACAAGTCCATGAAACTAAGAGAACACCTAATTACCTCAATGCAAAAAGATCTTCTCCAAGACGCATAATATTAAAACTGTCTAAAGTCAATGACAAAGAAAGAATTTTAAAGGCAGTTGGAAAAAAAGACAATAACCTACAAAGGAACCCCATTAGGCTAAGAGCAGATTTCTCAGCAGAAAATCTACAGGCTAGGAGAGAGTAGAATGACAGACACAAAATACTGAAAGATAAAAACTGTCAGCCACGAATATCTATCTGACAGAGTTATCTTTCAGATATGAGGGAGAAATAAAGTCTTTCCCAGACAAACAAAAGCTGAGGGAGTTGATCACCACTAGACCTGCCACACAAGAAACATGGAAAGGAGCTCTTCTACCTGGAACAAAAAAGCAAAAGTACACAAACTTTGAGTAAGGTGATAAATAAATAGACAAAATCAGAAAATTGCAATCAGAATAGGTTGTTAAACAATTATAGCATAACGTTTAAAGGGGAAAAAAGAAGTAAAAGTAACCATGGCTACTTCAATTTGGTAACAAACTCACAACCTAAAAAGGGATAATTTGAGACAACAAAAACATAAAAGTGTGAAAGGACAGAACCCATGTAGGCAAATGAAGATAAGATGGTATTAGCAGAAAAATGATGGTTTTATCTATGAGACATTTAATACAAAGCTCATGGTAATCACAAAATATAAATCTAGAGCATGGATGCAAAACATAAAAAAAAAGGGAAAACTAAGAAAAACATCATAGAAAACTACCAAGTTAAAATGACAGACAAAAACAGAAGGAAAAATGGAGATATAGACCAACCAGAAAACAAAAGATAAAATGGCAGCACTAACTCTTCATTTATCAATAATCACCCTAAGTGTAAATGGGTTGAATTCACCATTCAAAAGACACAGAGTGGCGGATGGATTAAAAAACAAGACACCCAACTCTATGCTGCCTCCGGGAGACTCATCTCAGCTCTAAAGACAAACATACGCTCAAAGTGAAGGGATGGAAGATAATTCTTGAAGCACATGGAAGCCAAAAGAAAGTGGGTGTAGCCACATTCATATTAGCCAAAAAAGGTAACAAGAGACAATGATGGACATTACATAGTCATAAAGAGGACAGTTCATCAAGGAGTTATAACAGTTATTCATATATATGCACCTAACATAGAAGCAACAAAATATCTAAAGCAATTATTAATGTACCTAAAGGGAGAAACTGACAGCAAACAATAATACTAGGGAACTTTAACACCCCACTTTCATCAATGGATGGATCATCCAGACAGAAAGTCAACAAGGAAACACTGACCTTAATGAAACATTCAATCAGATGGACTTAATGGATTTATACACAACATTCCATCCAAATGCAGCAGAATACATGTTCTTCTCAAGTGCACATGGAACTTTCCCAAGGGAAGACTGTATGTTGGGACACAAAACAAGTTTCAGTACATTTCAGAAGTTTGAAATCACATCAAGCATCTTTTCTGACCACAATGGGATGAAACTAGAAATCAACTGCAGGAAGAAAACTGGAAAAATCACAAATATGTGAAGACTAAACAGCATGCCACTGAACAACTATTGGGTCATTGAAGAAATCAAAGGGGGAATCAAAAATTACCTGAAGATAAATGAAAACACGACATACCAAAATCTATGGGATGCGGCAAAAGTGGTTCTAAGAGGGAGGTTTATACCAGTCCAGGCCTACGTCAAGAAACAAGAAAAGTAGCAAATAAACAATCTAACCTTATACCTAAAGGAACTAGAAAAAAGAACAAACAAAGCCCAAAGTCAGTAAAAGGAAGAAAATAATAAAGATCAGAGTGGAAATAAATGAAAGGTTAAAAAGACAATAGAAAAGATCAATGAAACTAAGCGCTGGTTCTTTGAAAAGATAAACAAAATTGACAAACCTTTAGCTAGACTCACTAAGAAAAAAAGAGAGGAGGCTCAGATAAATAAAATCAGAAATGAAATAGGAGAAATTACAAGAATACCACAAACACAAAGGATTATAAAGTAATACTTTGAACAACTATACATCAACAAATTAGACAACCTAGAAGAAATGGATAAATTCTTAGACTCATAACCTTCCTAATACTGAATTATGAAGAAAATAAATCTGAATAGATTGATCACTAGTAAGGAAATTGAAACAGTAATCAAAAACCTCCAAAAAACAAAAGTCCTGAACCAGACGTCCTCACTGGTGAATTCTACCAAACATTCAAAGAAGATTTAATACCGATCCTTCTCAAACTTTTCCAAAAAATCGAAGAGGAGGGAACGCTTCCTAACTAATTTTATGAGACCAACCTTACTCTGACAGAGATGTTTAGTTAGTTTACTTTAAACCTAATTCAGTTTTTACTTGTAAAAAAAAAAAATTATTTGTACCTCCAATATCACCCTTATTTCCTGTGTTTTGAACTATAGCAAGTTGTTTAGTTGCCTGTTGCTCCATGTCTTACACATGTTCTACATTCAAACATTACTTAGCCCGGTATTCTACATGCAATGCATGTGCAATGCTTGTTGAGTAAAAGATAAATATATGATGACTCTAAATAAGTGGGAGTAAAACTGAGGCCAGAAGAAGCCATTCTCTCATTTCAACAAATCATACACGGGCCACAGTTCAATAGCAGAAACTTATAATTGAAAGAGTACATTGGTTTTTACCCTGTACTCCAGGAATCCCTATGGAATCAGAGCTCTGGTCTTCCTGGGGGTTGCCTTGGAAAACAGGAAGGAAATTGGTTTGAGGTAGGAGGCAATTTGATCCCCTGACTCCTCTTTAACTAGAGAAACAATTTTATCAGCTTGCAAGTGAAATTCCATTAGAACAAATGGCTTAACGATCTATTTTTATAATAGGATAAATAAGTAAAAATATTAAAAATTATGATCTCGTGAAAAGCGCTCTATTTTTTATTATTAAACTGAGACCCAGAGAGGTTAGGTGATTCTGGCAAAATTACCCAGTTGCTAAGAGAGAGGGACTATGGATGTGCTATATGTAATACCATGTAGTTTCCACCTGGATTCCTATACCAACTGCTGGATGACCTCTGGGCCACTGCTGTCTACCTGTACACTCACTGAAAGACCATCGGACCACCGGCTGTACAAGCTGAATGAGACCTTGTGGTTGCTAGGATGTGGCCCATCCCTTCCAGACTCCATCCTCCTCCACCCCCTCCCTTAACTGGTGGGGAAAATTCACCCTGAGCAAGGATCAGAGAGCTGTCCCGTCCCAATCCCCAAATCTGAGTCTATTCGGAACCCAGCTCTGTATTTTACTGGGAATGAGAATCTTCAAACTAGGAAGCTACACCCTGCTCACAAGCAGATGGATAAATCAGATGATCCCTGCTCCTGACGTCACCATTTAGAAGCACACCTCAAAGGAACTCCTCGTTTCACAGGGAAAACACTGGAACATCCATTAGAAAAGTAGCCACATTTAGGCTGGCAGGGATTGCAGGCCTTTTACGCTGAGGCTTTGCTTCTTGTTTTGCCTGGACCAGCAAATCCATTTCCCACCCTCTGTTCTTTCAACCCATAAATACTGGTCAGTGATCAGTTTTCTCTCTTGGCAAGTGACATAATAAATGTAGGCAGGATATTTACATTCCCTATTATGTGTTTTTAAATTTCTTTGGCAAAAGAATTGTAAATGCAAAGCAAGAGTATGGCTGGGAGGCAGGGGGCCATAATTAAAATCCCTTTTTATTTTTTAAATGGCTTATTAAAATGCTTGTGAAACCTGCGAACACAAAGCAGCAGCCAAAACCCCTTTGCTGCTAAATGGAATGAAATGGATTTTTCAAATGTCACGCTAGCATCCACTTAATAATACATTTTCCTATAGACAGGACAATAATATATATTTTAATCACTTTTCTACAGGCAAATAGACTGTACAGGATCTGCCCTTCACTGGCACTTGGAAATTATGAATTTTTCAATAACCTTTTCTATTATTCATCCTGTGTTATTCCGTAACATTTCTGCATGAGGAATGTGCTTCCCAGACACTTTATGAATCTTTTCTATTATTTATTAAACAGCAAGGTGTCTCCCCACAGCCCTCACCCCAATCCCCCAGAGGAAGCTGCTTGGGGAGGGGTCCCGACATGGATAGCTACACCTCGGGTTATTAACAATTTCAAATCTATAAGAGGTACAGATTGAGTGGCTGCTTCTGTGTGGTTCAGCTCTGGCCACCAAGAGGTGTGCTGGCTCCGAGAGGGGATGCGTACTATTCCGGAGAAGCCTAGGAAGATAATCAGCCTAAGACAGTCACTTTTATAGCAATTGGGCTATATGCTCAACTCCTAAACTGTGTTTACTCCAGAAAGATGGCCACCTGGGGGTATAACTCTGACCACAGAGACGGGAGCCTGGATTTCACTCTCTGCTACAGACATAGGCTCTCATTTGGAGAAACCTGTTTTTTCATCACCACCCAACCACCACCGCCACCATTTCCTCTACCTGGAAAACTCCAGCTCCTCGAGCACATTGACTCCTCCTGCCAGGTGCCTGCATGGTACCCTGTGTCTTCCCTATTACAGCATTCGTCACATCACATTATTTAACTGTTGTGAGCCATTTAGGGAGGGATGGGATCTCTCCTGTTCACCATTATGTAACCCCAATGCCCAGAAATATATTTAGCACAAAGTAGGTGTTCAATAATTATTTGGAATGATTGAATAGATATATAAAAATATGGTGAACCAAATGCTTCTCTCTAAAATAGCAGTTAAGAAGGTCTAAGATGCTAAAGACCTATGTGGCAGAATCGAATATCCTTGGAGCTTGGAGGAACAGAACGAGATCACAGCCAAAGGGTGGAAGCTTGAGGTCCTGAGCTACCCAGGCTGGCAATGTTTAGAGTTTTGTGGCTTGTCCTTCTTGGGGATTTCCTGATAAACTGTGGAATTTTTCTTCACTTGGGCGAATGGACTGTTCTGAGTTCTTCTGAATGTAGTTTCCCTAAATCTAATAATCAAGAACACCAAAATGACCTTATTTGCAAAGCAGAAATAGAGACACAGATGTAGAGAACAAATGTATGGATACCAAGGGGGAAAGGGGGGGTGGTGGGATGAATTGGGAGATTGGGATTGACATGTATACATTACTGATACTATGTATAAACTCATTAGATAACTAATGAGAACCTACTGTACAGCACAGGGAACTCTATTCAATGTTCTGTGGGGACATTGTTCTCTTCCCTAAATGGGGAGGAGATCCAAAAAAGAATGGATATATGTAACTAACACAACACTGTAAAGCAACTATACTCCAATAAAAATTAATTTAAAAAAAAAGAAAAAGAAAAGAAAAAAGAATGATGTGGCCACTTTTGCCAGGAGATTGATCTGGGTGTCACCCTTAGGAAACAAGACATTCTGATGGAACGTGTCCCCTGCTTGCTTGCCTCATCTCCCACCATCTGGGGCGACATGAAAGGTGGAATCATTATTGTGGAGACCTCAGAATGCAGAGCTCAGGAGGCTGGACCATGACCCATTCCTTCCCCGGGAACAAGGGTGCAGAGCAGGTGCAGTCCACACAGCAGTAGGAAAAAGGACTTCTGAGCTCGGGGCTGGAATGCCCAGTTGGGGTAAAAGGGGATCCCTGCCTGGGGACCGGAGGAGTTGAAGTGAGTAGGAGGGCTGGAGGTAGAAGTGATTCAGGCTAGAGTGTGAAGGAACCCTTTGCAGATGTTTCACCACCAACACATGCAGGGAAGGCAGTGAAAGTGGAGGCTGGACATGGAAGAGGGGAGGAGAGAAAGGGGGACGGGAAGAGGTTGAGAGCTTAAGGGGGTGGAAAGAGAGGGGAAGAGGGAGGGGAGAAAGAGCAACCGACGGCTGAAACAGCCTGTGTGGCGTTAAGGGGGCCACACAGGAACGTAAACAGCAAGGAAGCTTCATACGTTTCCTGAAGGCCCAAACTGAGCCTCAAATGATTAACTCGGAGAATAAATCAAGTTTCAGCCCCAAGAGGAAGCCTGATGGAGTCCTGGGGCCATGCCACAGAGATGCAGGTAGAAGACCTGCAAGGGCTTAGGAGGAGGGCTCATCCTCCAGGGCACCCTCAGACACCCACAAACCCCAGAGGAATCCTGGCTAGCAGAGCACAGTGGAGGGAGCTGGAGGGGAGGCACAGGGAGGCAGGCAGAGGAGGAAAACCTGGAGGGGGTACGTGAGGGTCAGCCCACTATGGCCCTTGTGCCCGTTCTTATAAATTAACTTTTATTGAGACACAGCCACTGTCATTCATTTACCTGTGTTGCCAAAATGGCCAAGTTAGGTATTTGCAGTATTTGGCCCTCAAAGTCTAAAATACTCACCATCTGGCTTTTTATAGAAAATGTTTGCTGATCACTGGACTTCCCCTTAAATAATAATCTTGAATTTGACCGAAAAAGGAAGATACACATTAGACTGAACCAAGTATACTTGCAGGCATCTAGATCAAGCATCCCATCATCCAGGGAAAGAGGAGTCAGGTCAAGCACTCTTAGAGCCCGTCCTGGGGTTCGTGAAGGGGGTCCCTGGAGACGCAGGCCTCTGTTCCTCCATCTCAGCCAAGCCTCCTCCCCAGTCAGCCGCTCTCTAAATATCATTTATTTATGCACGTTTAGAGGGAGGGGGGAACACAGTCACTGGAGATGGAGATGTCATTTGCAGAATAATAATAACGTCCCAGCTGATGAGAGACGAACACCCCGGGGGGTCAGTTCTGCTAAATGATACATATTTCTTAACTATTTAGCTTGTGAGGATATCTGAGGAGAGCACTTAGACTAATTCCAGGGTCTTTTCTTTCCTCTGTATGAACTGCTCAGCCCTCTTGAATGCAGACTCTGTTTTCCTAATTGGATCTCATCAAAGCTTTCTCATTGCCTTCAGCTGGTGGAGGCCCATTGCGATGTGGAGGGAGGGGCAGCCGCCAGCAGGTGATCTGCTGGTGGCCGTGCCTGGGTGGTGGCTGCGTGAGCCCCGTCTGCCCCACGTAGAGCCCACACAGAGCAGCAAGTCTCACGCTGAGACTCGGCTGCAGCCGCCCAACCTCCGTCAGGGCACTGTCCTCACTCGCAAAGCGTGAAAACAGCCACGGTATTAAGAGCCCTCATTAATTGAAGGCTTACTGTGTATTAGACACTGTGCTAGGCACTCTTCATACATTTTATGATCAATTTAATCCAACAAAATTCTAAAAGGCAGAGGCATCATTAGCTCAGGTTTACAAATAAGGAAATAGAAGCACAGAGAGGTTGAGTAAGTGGCTCAAAGCCACACAGCTAGTGAGTGGCTGAGCAGGGACAGAGCACCAGCAGAGGGAGAGGGGAGAACTGACTGCTGGGACACTTAGAACATGTAATGATCTACCTTCCTTCCTACTGACTGCTCTAGGTCTTGTGCAGATCCACAAGCCAGACCATATTTCATCCCTTCAAGATGCTGCAATATTTTCCTTGGAAAAAAGATTGCTACCAATCTTTCTTAAATTAGTAATTTTTTGTTACAGATATAACATGAGAACATTCTGTAAGACTGGGGGTGGGGGAAAAGAGCCGAAAGGACACCCACTCCTAATTCCTCCACCCTAACACAAACACTATTATTACTTGGACAGACACAGGACAACTTTATGTATATTCTCCAAATCTGCAGGACATACCAGAATTTCTCTCCCAAATCCTTTCGAGTACCAAATTAAACAACATATAAATGGGGCTATGGGTATGGATTTTTTTTCTTGAATATAATTTTCATGGGGTATATACTCTAAATTGTCCTGCCTTCTAACTTTGTCTAAGACAATCAAAATTATGCATCTTGAATTTCCCATGTTCATCAGAAACAAGTGTATATAAGGCTGGTGCACAGAATTTAGCAATTGCCAGACAGCAACCCAACCAATGAAATATCAACCCTCTGAATACATTCATTCTTAACAAATATATGTTGAAGATCCACTCAGCGTTGGCCACTGTGCTGGGTGCTGAAGGGAGTAAGGGAAAGAAGAAGCAGGCTCTGCCCTGGAGGATTCTGCATCTAGTAGCAGACAGACAGACAAACAGGTCATCATAAATCAAGATGGTAAGGGCAGAGACGGAATGCACTCAGAAGTGCAGATAAACATGCAAAACAAAACAATTAAAACACGGGGAATTGGGGGACTAGATGGCGTTGGTTTAGATCCCAGCTTTCCCACACATGACTAGCTCCGTGGCCTTCCACTGGGCACCGAGGTTTGGTTTCCTCACCTGTGAACAGGGATAATAATGTCCTATTTGCAGAGCTGTAATGGGGCCTGGGTAAGGTGGCCTGCGTAGACTGGCATGGGGTGGGTGGGTCTTTCTCCTGCATCTGTTCAGATGCGCTGATGGAATCACCTTGAGCCCATGCACTCTGGACCTCAGCCCTCTAACCCTGCGGGAGGGCAGCCTGTCTTCAGGAGATTCCCACGCCCCACCCTCCAAAGATCAGCAAGGAGGTAAATGGCTTCCCTGCTTGTCCCCCTCTAACCTCCGAACTTCCTGGAGCAAAGTCCAAGCAGAAGCCCAGGTGACTGGAAGAGGTGAGGAACCCAGGAAAGGAGGCGCGGGGTGGGCAGGGCTGCAGGAGGGCAGGTTTGTTCTTGGCCTATTTCCTCTCTTGAGCGGAGAGGGAGGGAAAGAGAAGAGATAATAGTTGGTTTCTTGCTGGATATTGGAGCACATTCCCTGCCAATACTACCTTTCACAAAAGCAACCGCTTGACACCTAGGCAAGAGAGTGTGCAGGGAGAAGAGGACAAGATAAAATTACAAGTGACAGCAGAGCCTGTGTCTGCAATTACAATGCATTGTAAACAAGGCGAATTGCGAATCCAGCTGCCAAGCATGGCCAGAGAGTGACAGGAGAAGATGGCGGGCTGCTGCACATCTGCCTCGAGCCCAGGATGGTGGGGAGACAGGGCAGGGAGAGAGGACCTGGGGGCTGCCACGTGGGAACTGTGGTGTCGAGGGCTGGCGAGGAGACCGGGAGGAACATAGAGGAAGAGTTGATGGGGAAGCTGGGGTCGGGGGGCGCCAGGAGGGCAACTTTGAACAAAGGAGGGAGGGTGTGTGCTTGTGCACGTGGGTGTATGTGTGTGTACTCACGCACACGCACACGTGTGTTATGCAGGTGAACAGGAGAGAGGAAACTTCAGCCTCTGGTTGCGTGACCCCACCACCACTACAGGGCAAAAGACACTAGCTTTTGGAGAACCCTACTGTACAGCAAGCCTTGTAAAGCATTTCAAATGTGCTATTTCAAATGTACCACAATCGTTCAAGCATCAACCTGTTACCAAAGCAGTAACTATTGAGCATCTATGACTCCAGGCCCCAGGCTAGGCTGTGTGAATATTAGATTAAGGGGAGGCAGCAGCTGCCTTGAAAGAGGTAGACGTGATCACCCCATTTTACAGATGGGAAAACTGAGCCTTGGGGGGTTGTTATGTGCCCAGGGCTTCTCAGCCAATGCTGTGGGTGCAGGGATTTGGCCAGGACCACCGCTGGCACTCAGCAGGCTCTACGAGAGCCCAGGAGTTTGTCCTCCAGACTCGAAGCTGCTCCTCTGGTTTCATCAAGTATTAAATTGAATAGAGTGCATCACAGATGCTCAATGAAACATAGTTTTCTTCGCCTCGTCATTGACTTGACCAATACAAGTCCCTGTCCTGAGGAGCAGCACTGCCAACCCTGAGCCATACGTGTCCCCAGTGCCCACGGAGGGAGGAAGGCTGTGTGAGTCACAGGGGAGGGACAGCGGTGACCTGCTGCTTCCTGGGGATGAAGGCCAGGCCGCCAGCCTAGCGACACCAGAGGGAACACAGGCCGACGCTGCAGCAGGGGGACACAGGGTGCACCGGCAGGGGATGGGGCAGCTGTGAGAGGGGGTCCCATTCCCTCCTGAGCCAGCCGTCCCCAGCCCCCACCCCAGGCCACCCTGTGATCCACGGTACTTGTACCTGTGTGAGGCCTGGGGCTGCAGCCCCCGGGCAGTGTTCTTGGAAGGTGGCCTCCATGGGGACGGGGTTGCCAGCCTTCCCTCCTGGGCCCCGGGGCTCCAGCTCAGCCCACAGCAGGCCATTGGCTGGGCAGGGCAACCCTGGCTCTGCTCCAGGCCCTCAGCGGCCCCGGGACATGGGAGACGCCAGCCCTTCTGCAGGCCCCGTCGCCTCAGCTGTGAACCAGGAGGGCGGCCGGTGCTCCGCTGATAGTCGTTGGGATGGAGTTGGAAGGAGTTGCACCTAGTGAAGCTCACCTGCCACAAGAGTGCAGAGAACGACGGTTCTTTTTGCCAAATGGGTCTGTGCGGCCAGTGACCTGACACGAGGGGCCACACGTGTTTGTGTGTGAAGAGCATCAAGAGTTGTGTGTGAGAGGGGTGTGCATAAGTATGGTGTGTGCGTGCATGTGGTGTGTGTGTGTCTGTGGTGTGTGTGTCAGGTATGAGGGGTGCATGTGTGTGAGGGGCGTGTGCTGTGTGAAGAAAAGAAATGAAGGAAATGATACCAAAGATCAATAAAACTAAAAGCTGGTTCTTTGAGAAGATAAACAAAATTGATAAACCATTAGGCAGACTCATCAAGAAAAAGAGGGAGAGGACTCAAATCAATAAAATTAGAAATAGAAAAGAAGTTACCACAGACACCACAGAAATACAAAGCATCCTAAGAGACTACTACAAGCAACTCTATGCCAATAAAATGGACAACCTGGAAGAAATGCACAAATTCTTAGAAAGGTATAACCTTCCAAGACTGAACCAGGAAGAAATAGAAAATATGAACAGACCAATCACAAGTAATGAAATTGAAACTGTGATTAAAAATCTTCCAACAAACAAAAGCCCACGACCAGATGGCTTCACGGTAAATTCTATCAAACATTTAGAGAAGAGCTAACACCTATCCTTCTCAAACTCTTCCAAAAATTTGCAGAGGAAGGAACACTCCCAAATTCATTCTATGAGGCCACCATCACCCTGATACCAAAACCAGACAAAGATACTACAAAAAAAGAAAATTACAGACCAATATCACTGATGAATATAGATGCAAAAATCCTCAATAAAATACTAGCAAACAGAATCCAACAACACATTAAAAGGATCATACACCATGATCAAGTGGGATTTATCCCAGGGGTGCAAGCATTCTTCAATATACACAAATCAATCAATGTGATACACCATATTAACAAATTGAAGAATAAAAACCATATGATCATCTCAATAGATGTAGAAAAAGCTTTGGACAAAATTCAACATCCATTTATGATAAAAACTCTCCAGAAAGTGGGCATAGAGAGAACCTACCTCAACACAATAAAGGCCATATATGACAAAACCACAGCAAACATCATTCTCAATGGTGAAAAACTGAAAGCATTTCCTCTAAGATCAGGAACAAGACAAGGATGTCCACTCTCACCACTATTATTCAACACAGTTGTGGAAGTCCTAGCCACGGCAATCAGAGAAGAAAAAGAAATAAAAGGAATCCAAATTGGAAAAGAAGAAGTAAAACTGTCACTGTTTGCAGATGACATGATACTATACATAGAGAATCCTAAAGAAGCCACCAGAAAACTACTAGAGGTAATCAATGAATTTGGTAAAGTTGCAGGATAAAAAATTAATGCACAGAAATCTCTTGCATTCTTATACACTAATGATGACAAATCTGAAAGAGAAATTAGGGAAACACTCCCATTTACCACTGCAACAAAAAGAATAAAATACCTAGGAATAAACCAACCTAGGGAGACAAAAGACCTGTATGCAGAAAACTATAAGACACTGATGAAAGAAATTAAAGATGATACAAACAGATGGAGAGATATACCATGTTCTTGGATTGGAAGAATCAATATTGTGAAAATGACTATACTACCCAAAGCAATCTACAGATTCAATGCAATCCCTATCAAATTACCAGTGGCATTTTTTACAGAACTAGAACAAAAAATCTTGAAATTTGTATGGGGACACAAAAGACCCTGAATAGCCAAAGCAGTCTTGAGGGAAAAAAACGGAGCTGGAGGAATCAGACTCCCTGACTTCAGACCATACTACAAAGCTACAGTAATCAAGACAATATGGTACTGGCACAAAAACAGAAATATAGTTCAATGGAACAGGATAGAAAGCCCAGAGATAAACGCACGTACCTATGGTCAACTAATCTATGACAAAGGAGGCAAGGATATACAATGGAGAAAAGACAGTCTCTTCAATAAGTGGTGCTGGGAAAACTGGAGGGTACATGTAAAAGAATGAAATTAGAACACTCCCTAACACCATACACAAAAATAAACTCAAAATGGATTAGAGACCTAAATGTAAGGCCAGACACTATAAAACTCTTAGAGGAAAACATAGGCAGAACACACTTTGACATAAATCACAGCAAGATCTTTTTTGATCCACCTCCTAGAGTAATGGAAATAAAAACAAAAATAAACAAATGGGACCTAATGAAACTTCAAAGCTTTTGCAAAGCAAAGGAAACTACAAACCAGACGAAAAGAAAACCCTCAGAATGGGAGAAAATATTTGCAAATGAATCAACGGACAAAGGATTAATCTCCAAAATATACAAAGAGCCCATGCAGCTCAATATTAAAAAAACAAACAACCCAACCAAAAAATGGATGGAAGACCTTAATAGACATTTCTCCAAAGAAGACATACAGATGGCCAAGAAGCACATGAAAAGCTGCTCAACATCACTAATTATTAGAGAAATGCAAATCAAAACTACAATGAGGTATCACCTCACACCAGTTAGAATGGGCATCATCAGAAAATCTACAAACAACAAATGCTGGGAAGGGTGTGGAGAAAAGGCAACCCTCTTGCACTGTTGGTGGGAATGTAAATTGATACAGCCACTATGGAGAACAGTATGGAGCTTCCTTAAAGAACTAAAAATAGAGTTACCATATGATCCAGCAATCCCACTACTGGGCATATACCCAGAGAAAACCATAATCAAAAAGACACATGCACCCCAATGTTCATTGCAGCACCATTTACAATAGCCAGGTCATGGAAGCAACCTAAATGCCCATCGACAGACGAATGGATAAAGAAGATGTGGTACATATATACAGTGGAATATTACTCAGCCATAAAAAGGAACAAAACTGGGTCATTTGTAGAGACGTGGATGCATCTAGAGACTGTCATACAGAGTGAAGTAAGTCAGAAAGAGAAAAACAAATATTGTATATTAACGCATGCATGTGGAATCTAGAAAAACGGTACAGAAGAAACTGTTTGCAAGGCAGAAATAGAGACAGATGTAGAGAACAAACATATGGACACCAAGGGGGGAAAGCGAGGCAGGTGGTGGTGGGATGAATTGGGAGACTGGGATTGACACGTATACACTAATATGTATAAAATAGACAACTAATGAGAACCTGTTGTTTAAAAAATAAATAAAATTAAATTTAAAATAAAGAGTTGTGTGTGAGAGGGGTGTGCATGCATGTGGTGTGTGTGTGTCTGTGGTGTGTGTGCGAGGCATGAGGGGTGTATGTGTGTGAGGGGTGTATGTTGTGTGTGAAGTGTGTCTCTGGTGTGTGGTGTGTGAAGTGTGTGGTGTGTGAAGAGTGTGTGTGAGGTGTGTGTGTGTGCTGAGGAAGGGGCGGTGCCTCCCTGCAGGCGTGTGTCCTGATCACAGCCTCTGAGCTAACCGTGGTGACCTGGGACTGGACACCCGGGGAGGAGAGAATGGCTGTGGCTGCCCGGCAGGCCGCTGTGGTGGAAGGAGAGGTTGTCCCGCGTGTTTGGAGCTGGCCTGAGCAGCACCCCATCACCCCCTGAGCCAGGGGAGCAGGTTGTGGACCATCCCGGACGCTGGTGGTAGAGGCGCTTCCCGGTGAGCTCTGGCCCCCTCGCTTCCTGGTGAAACGTGTGTCCTGAAGAGGAAGCCCTGCCCGCCTCGCCCTCTGGGTCTCGCAGAGGGGTCACTGGGAACGGGCTCTCTCGCCCTCCAGCCTGTGTCCTCCCTGTACCGAGAGCCTAGATCTCCTTCTCGGGGTCACCACGTGGCTCCCTGTATAACTCGGCTTTCCTAACCTCCCTTCACTACTGCTCTCGTCATCTCACCTGTCAACTCAAAACCTCCCGCAGCTCCCCGGCCTGCAGGACAGAGACCAGCCTCTGTCCCCCAGGCACCGTAACTTGGAGCAGGCGCGGCCTTCTCCCCGACCCCGCTCTTGTGTTCACACCGGTTCTCCTTCTCTCTGGCTCGCTCAGTAAGATCTCCTGCTCAAAATTCCAATCACAGCTCACAGTGGGCTGTCTCTCCCAACTGGTCCCAATGGGGTTAATATTTTCACCCAATTTAGCCACGATGACACATCACCCTGAGTTACAGATGGGTAAGGGCTGTCTTCCTAAACAGGGTCGGAACCTTGTCTTATATGCCCTTGCCCATGATAGATACAAAGTGTTGGATGCCTGGTAAAATTCTACCAGGGAAGAACATCTACCCCCAACCTTCTGATTCCTTTTGATCGTCTGCTCTTACTCTAGGTTGGAATCAGGTTGCCGAGATGTGAGATCCCTCTAGCTGCATTTGGGTTTTTTGTCCCTGCACGACCTGGGTCCACCACCTAGAGAAGACACCGAAAGATAAATATTCCTATTCCTCACTTCAAATTGCTTCGGAGCCTTGGCTTTCTAGTACCACTGCCTCAAACTGTATCACCAAGAAAATTTAGTGCACTGGTTAATAGGAAGGATTTTTGATTCAGGCTGTCTTGGATTTGTATCCTGGTCCTTCTATTTCCTAATTGTGGCTTGGGATTAACAGTAATCTCTCTATGCCTCGGTTTCTTCATCTGTGAAATGAGGGTCCTTTTAGTGACCATGCCATACGGTGACATGAGGATCATTGTTCAGCATAGTGCCTGGCACGTCGCAGGCATCCCATAAAGGTTGCCTTCTGAGTCCTTGTCTTACCTCATCTTCAATGTTGGGTCACTCTTATCAGTTTCCTAAAGATAGTGATTTGGTTTTTCTCTATCTCACTTATTTTACTAACCCTGAACTTGTTGGGATCCCTGGCCATCTTTTCTTTAATACTGACAACTACGGTGTTGTGTTCTCTCTGTCCCCGTTGGACCTACTTCCTTCCTCTCATCGTTTCTGATGCATAGTCATGAAAGAATATCGTTCTGTACCAGGCACTGTGGAGCATTTAAGGTACAACTCCACTCACGTGGGTGCGTATGATGACTGAGAAATAAGGTTTACATACATGGAATGAAATGTAAAAATATACATTATAGTATCAAATTCATTCCACGTATAGGTAATTCATCAAGTTTATAATCAACCAACACTTGTGAGTCTTAAGACCTGACTGTATTTAATAACTTGAATTTGTGGTCAAGAGTATGGGCTCTGAAGTCAGACACTTGTTGGCTTATAACATTGAGAAATGTATTTAGACTCTCTGTGTCTTAGCTGCTTCATCTGTAAAATGGAGCTACTAATAGAACCCACTTCATAGGATGAATGTGAGGATTCAATGAGATAATACAATGTAACACTGCACAGAGTAGGCACCACGTATTTCCCCTCTCTTATCTGAGCGCTTCCACTTGCTCCATAGCACCCTAATTGAGCATTTTCTTAAGTCAACTGAAATTAATTTGATATGGACCGTTGCCTGATATCACTTTGGATAGTTGATGTTGCTCTAGTTTTAGATATTGCCAGTATGAGATCAGAACTATAGATCATTCCTTCCAAAGCATTAAAAAAACACAGTAAAAAATAGTTTCTCAATGCTGAAGCTGGTCGCACATTTTCTTGTTGAGAACCTAGAGTCTTTCTCTTTAAGTGCCTTCAGAGGAGGATGGAGTATTATTGTGGGCTGAGAATCCCCTACACTAATAGTATTAATTACCTACTGCTGTGTAACAAACTAAGCAGCTGAAAACAACAAACGTTTATTATCTCACAAGGTCTCTCATAAGGCTGCAGTCCGGCTGTCGGCCAGGGTGATGGTCTGAACCGAAGGCTCAGTTGGAAAGGCGGGGATCTGTGTCAGGCTCACTCACACACAACTGGCCGTGGGCCTTTCCATGGGGCTGCCTCGCAACATGGCAGCTGGCTCTCCTTGGGAGGGCCATCTAAGAGTGAGAGAGCTTGCCCAAGACGAAAGTCCTAGTCTTTCTATAACTTAATCTTGGAAGTGACACCGCATCACTTCTGCAATATTCTATTCTTCAGCATCCTGTCAATAAGTAGAGACCACTCTCCAGGGGAGAGGGTCACACAGACCATAAATACCAGGATGTGAATGTCTCAGGGGCCATCTCAGTGGCTGACTGCCAAACCTTCTACACAAAAGGGGACCTCTGGAGAGACTTGCACACCTGTAGTCTTATGCCCCTGAGATAAAGAAGGAAGAACTAACATGTTGTTTAAGAAGACTAAGCTAATGCACACCACCCCCCAGTGCACACTAGAGATTACCATAATGGGATACAGTTCCACTGACCTTGGAGAGAGTGGGTGCTATAAGCCAGCCTCTGGGCTCAACAGTATATACACATGATCCCTTTTTGTTACCAGGGAAAACTTTGTGGAGGATGTGAGCCTTGAGTTAGGTCCTGGTAAATTGGGGAGAATTTGCCTCAATGGGGAAAAGAAAGGAAAGAAGGTAAGAAAAAACACTAACAAATGACTATGGCCTGAAGCCAGGGTGGGGAAAGGAGGAGACTAAAAGGAGAATGTATGGAAACAGAGAAGCAAAAGACTGGCTTGGCCATAAACTGCAGTCATTTAGGTGGGCAATGTTTTCACACCTCGTATATCTTGGTGTTTTGATGAAATGCCCTGGTTAGAAACAGAGGAAGGAAGGGGGTATGGCTTACATGGCCTTTCAAGATGGACTTTGGGCACCAGGGATTCTGCAGGGATGGTGCTCTCATGATGGAGAGGAACGGTCTGCGCGAGTCACTGTCTGCTGAGTGGACCAAGGTGAGATGGCGGTGGTGGCCTTGGCACCCTCCATTCGTGGGCAGAGAGGGGTCCAGTCCTGCTGAGGGGGGGGGACCTCTGCCCTCCTTCCCTCCAGGCACCAAAGCCCAGACAAGGGTCTGGCAGTGTCTCCAAGGCAAACTTCCTCCCACGAAGCCTGCGAGAACTTGTCAATGGCAGTCAGCCACCAGCATGGGTTCCCCCAGCCAGGCCAGCTGGGAGGAAGGCTGCCAAGGCAGCAGATCTGACGAAAGAATTCTCAATCACATTTACATGTGCATGGTGCAAAAAGGGAAAGGAAGGGGAGAAAAACCCCTCCGGAATCCAAAAAGAAAGTCACTAACTAATCCACCAAAAAAAAGAATCAAGCACAGATTTGTCTCAGATGTTCTCAAATTGCTGTCCTTAAAAGCTCTGCTGCCCCGTCTTCCTCCTCCTCCCATCCGTCCAATCGCCCAAAGAAAGCCTCTAATTTTGCCTTAATTTGTGCCTTGGTTGCAAGAACAAAACAGGACGTCACCGCAGCTCCTCCCACCTCTCCCCTGGGCCCCTCCGCAGCTGCGCTTCCTCAATGGCCTGATCGCCTCCTTTCTCTGCCATCATCCCCTATTCTCTGCCGAGCTGGTCCCCGCACTGCCAGGCCCAGTGGTGCACTGGGAGCGAGGTGGGAGGGAGCCGTGAACCCGCAGCCCCCATTCTGACATGCATCAAAGGGTCACATTTACAGCAGCCATGCCCTTGACCTCCCAGGGAAGCAGGGGCTGCAAGCTCTGGGGCAGGGAAGAGCAGAAAGCGAAATGACCCAGCCTGCGCCATGCAAACTGTCATCTCGCAAGATGACAGATATCTTGGGCATCTTGCCAGGACCCCGGGGGGGGGCTGTAACAAATTTGGGTATTTACATCATTTCTCAAATAAAAAATAAACACACACAGCCTCCTTGCTTCCTTCCAGTTGAATCCTTTTGGAATATCAGATGACACGTTGTTTCTCTCTTGCCTACTAATGGGACACAGGGTTTTATTCTCAGATAAAGTCCTGGCTTCAACCAGACAAGCCCTCACTTAGAATCCTCACTTCCCACTCTCGGGGGAGGCTAATTTAACTCCCCTCCAGTGGCCTCCGCCCACGCCTCCACCAAGGATGAGTTCGGAGGCGCTTCTAATTAATCTTCGTAAATTGCTCTGCGATCTTGGGATATAAAGGCAAAGTATTATTAGAAAATGCTGGCTGGGTTAGTCGCCGGCCATAAAAGTGAGATGCTGATCAGCTCACTTTTCAGGCTGCAACTGTTGGGAACGGTTGCAAGTGGTATTATGTGATGGGCACACCCTAAGTCCTCAAGAAAAGCACAGAGCAGGGACCTAGGGACATACTCCCACGACTCAGGGTGGGTGTCAGCAAAATGGGTTTGCAGCCAGTTAATCTCGGCTTTTTGCTGTCCTAGTCGTAGGGTAGCAGCATCCCAGGAGATGCTGTGGACCTCTGTGTTCTGTGTTCTCCCACAGCAGCCCTCCTCCTTCTGCTTTTTGGCAATTAGGCAAAATCACTCGTGGCTGAAACGGCCTTCAAAAC
Organism: Eubalaena glacialis; assembly: GCF_028564815.1. Taxonomy (NCBI): domain Eukaryota; kingdom Metazoa; phylum Chordata; class Mammalia; order Artiodactyla; family Balaenidae; genus Eubalaena; species Eubalaena glacialis. The sequence continues at coordinate 3,061,560 of NC_083725.1, forward strand.
CAAGCGGCCCCCATCGTACTAGGCAGGGGGAGATCCCCATTGTAACATCTTTTAACTGGAGACTTGGCATAAGTGAATTTCTGATTTAAAGGGAGGAGATGAAAGTGTTTCTCAGGGGGTTCATCTATGGGGTTCATGCAAATCAAAGAATGGAATAAATCTCTAAGAAATTTAGGATAAATAACCTTTGATCTCTCAGCCCCACTTGTGACTTATTTCTGGTCCATTCATGAGGATTTAGCTAAAAATTCCTGCCTCTCAGAATCATTGTGTGATGTGAGGCCAACTCAGCCTTGCTCTCTCTTTGAATCTCCATCTGCATTAAGCAGATACTAATCCACATCTCCTAGGATATTTGGTGGAGTAACTAATTAACGTTTAAAGAATGTTCTTTGAACACGAAAAAGCACAGTGTCTGAATGTAAGGTGTGATTACTCTTCCAAATTGCACATTTGCCAGGGTGATTTTTGTGGAGGCATATGACCTTCAGAAGAAAAATATCCAATTACTGCAGTTTGTTTATTATCTCATGTTAAAATGTTGTTAACACAGACGTTTTGCCTTAATTTTTTATGAAGAAGATATCTGAGACAGATTTAATATTTGAATATCTATTTGCCACAAGGGCTGAAGAATTAGATGATGGAAAGCATGTATTGTGTGTGAGGGTGGTGGGGGGGGAGGAGGGACTGTTAGGAGGTTTCAGACTTCTCTGAAAGGAGTTAAATTCAAGGCTTCAAGGCGCAGAGAGACCATCTTCTCTATTCTCGAGGGCCAGCAGGATTCAGTGTAGGGATCTGAATCCAATCGGAAAACCAGAGAACATAATTGGTTCTATTGGAACTGAGGACTTGAAGGGCGTCCTCCCACACACTGTGGAAACAGGTTATAATGCACTTGGGGTAAACAACGTGAGCCGGAGAGACGGGCCCGCACCCGAGAGAGGAACAGGTAACAGCAGAGTGGCATCTGGAGCCGTTGTCCTAAAGGAAATGCCTTCCGTTCGACTTCTTTAGAAGCCGAGATGAGTGTGGCCGTGATTCCCAGACCGGACGGGGGGCAGCTTCGCAGGCAGAGCTCAGGGAGGGGGACGCACAGGGGCCCAGTTCTGGAGCAAGGGCACCACCCCTAAGCGGGAGACATCTGAGAAGAGCCCGCTTTGGGATTTTTGAGGTGTTTGCCCAACAGAAAAGTAGTGGCCGGGGGGATGTGACCGATTATGATGAATAACGTCAGTGTATAAATTACTGAGTGTTAACTCGGTACCGAGGGCTGGCCCAAGTGCTTTGAGCATGTTCACTGAGGCTTCCTCCCATCAACTCTCAGGCAACTGTGATTCCCTTTTTCAGATGAGAAAATGGAGGCTTGTCCAGAGTCAAAACAAAACAAAAACAAAACTAGTAAGTGGTGAAGCTTAGATTTAAAATGCAGGCGGCTTAACTCCGAAGCATAGCTTAACGGCTAAGTTAACTTTAGCAGTGTATCACTTAAATTTAGAAGTGAAGATACTGCTATGGGTCTAAAAAAAGACAGGGATTCATTTCCATATGGTTGGGCCCATGGCTGACAGGCAGCAGAGCTGGGCTCCTTTTTTTCTCCAAGTTTCTCATAAGCTGGGTGGTGCCAGTTGGTGTAGATTCCAGGCCCTGTTTTCCCCCTCAAGGCAATTCTTGATTTTCGTTTACAACAGATTTTGCTAGTACAGGAAACCCCTCCAAAGGGCGTAACTTTTAAAGCAGCAGCGCTCTTGCATTCTGGGGGTGAAGGAGGCACAGAGTTCATATGCTGAGTAAAGCTGGCTTTCGGGGGCATGTGGAGGTTGGGAGTTAGGTTGGTAAGGACTTTAACAGACTTTTTGATTTGCAGAGTTAAGGGTTGGAGCCCCGTCTAGAAGGAGACTTTGAGCACACCAGGGTGGAAAGGTTCTACATAATAACATCAAACCCTGTGTTCTTTGTGGGCAGGGCAACGCTCTGGGGAGTTAAGATGGCAAAGGCAGCTCATTGTCTCCCTTGAGAAGGGAGAGCTTGGGCCCTGGAATTCAGAGAAGGACCAGGGCTCCAGAAGAGGGATGACATCAGGGCAAAGCCGGAGTGACAGGTGTCATAAGTGTGATTTCAGGTATCAAATTAGACTTCTCTTTCCCGACGTAACTCCGCTGGGCTACCACCACGTGGTCTCACCTCTTTGGAGAAGAAGGGAAAGAATAGTGCCTACATTTGGGGATAAAGTGGGAGAGAGAGGTGGAAGGACAGAGTAAAGAGGTGACAGACCCGCAGGGTGATGGAGCCCTGACCACCCCGGGCAGGTGGAGACCCAAGGAGGCCTGGGAAAAGCCCCAGAACCAGAAACAAGTGGAAGGAAAAGCAGGCGTCTGTGGTTCTGTGAGCAGAAAGAAGACAGCATGGCCGAGACGACTGAAATGCTGGGGTTTTCCAGAATGAAAAAGAAACATTTTCTTTGAATATGCAGGTGACATCCCCAATATTCTACATGCTTCTAGCCATAACTCAGGATCCTACAATTCTCTAAAATGTTATTGCCCGCCCCACCCATATTTTTTGTTTATCCGCAGACAAGTATAACTTTATTTCTAATTTTTGACGGCCACCGTGACTTCCAGGAGAGGGACTTGTGGCTCCGTCCTGTGTGACTATGGTTCCAAGGGTTCATTCATAGGACCCTCAAGAACCCAAATGCAATGGGACCAAAAAAAAATTTTTTTTCCCATTGCTGTAAGAAAAGCAATCTTACGAATGTGGCAAGACTGATGCAGGGAGTAAGAAGAAATGCTTACTTAGGTCCCTGATTTCAGACCCAAGATAAAGAAAATCTATTGCCCCTTTGTCAGCCTTGAGATCTGGGGGGTCCTGAGAAAGGTCCGTTCAAGTACAAACTTCTCCCCCTCACCTCTCTTTCCCTTCCATTAACTCTCTCCCTCTGGCATGTCACTTGGCCAAAGGAGACGGGCCTGTGATTCTCAGCCCTCTGGAGCAGCTCTGGCCTCCCTGAGTCCACGTGAGAGTGCCTGGCCCTTTGTTCGCTCTCTTTCTCATAAATCCCGATTCGCCTGTGTCTATAGCCTGAGCTCTAGCTGTCTGTGGAGGGCAGGGGTGGCAGGTGGGTGGGTGTGGGCCAGATCACTGTCTGGGGCCTTACAATGCTGATGTGTAATCACAACTCAGGCATATAACGTAATGTGGCCATAAAGACCTCAGAACCACAGTATAGGAGAGTTATGCCTGAAATGAAGTCCAATCTGTGATAAAGCCGCCAGCATTAACGCCACAAATACGTGACAGTGGGCAGAGAAATGACTGATTGGGGATGTTTATAAATATAGGAAGTGAGCTGCTTGTGGCATCCAATAGAGGGGGTTAGCAAGATGAAGACAGATGGTGGCTGATGAGCTCTCAGGCTCCTTTAGGGCTGCCAATCCACAGGAGCCCCAGAGTTCACTTCATCCCGCGGCCCTCCTGGTGGGGTCCCCAGGCCCCTTACAGGCCGACTCCACCTCTTGGCTAGGCCTTGAACTACAGCTCGCTTAATAAGAACTTCTGAACAGACAGCAGGGAGAGATGCAGCCCAGCACCGCCATTCCAAATATGGCACTGCTGCCTTGGCACTACAGACAAAATCATGGGATTTACGCAACTGTCTCCTTGTAGTTGTCATAAAAATATAGAATACTACATTTGGAAAAAGATTTTAAAGACCCCCGTCTAGCCCACCTCTTAAAGCAACGCTGAAATGCCCTGTGTGTCTCGGCTCTGCCTGTGGGAACAATGCCCTTTTCCAGGAAGAGGCTCCCTTCTTTGGCATTTCACTGACATTGAATTTCAGAATTAAAGTTCATTCCCTGGAGCACCCATCCTCTGGCCCTTAGCAGTGTAGTGAGCAAGGATTGGCCACTCTTCTTTCACAAGACAGCCCTGCAAATATTTGAAGAGGTCTCATGTTCGTGTGTGGACATGGCTTTGTTCCCCCAGTGGACAGTGCAAGCTCTATTGCTTTTTGTTCACACACCATGTGCTCTCATTGCTTTAGCATCCTGGCCAGTGTGTGCCATTGCAAACCTTTAACTGTGGTGCAATGGTCAGCAAGGCACTTGGGGTATTGTCTGACTGGCTTATAGTAATGCAGCGCTTGGGAATGTTTTGTTTTATAGAATATAAAAAGGGGAAGGTGCTGCACTCCCGTAACTTGTAGGAAACCAACAATCAAGAAGACCAGTACATTGTTTTCCCTCTTCCTTTTCCACCCTGCTAACACCAAACTCTTCTTCCATCTATTGGTCTCTTCCTAATTTCAACCTATTTGCCTCCGGGCCCCATTGTTCCTGAGAGCAGGGTCCAGAGCGGGAACTGTCCATGACAGCTTCCACCCTGATTTTGTCTCTACGATCAAACACAGGAGAGTTAAAGTGTATTAGCCCAATACCTCAGGCTCTCCATCCATTGCTAGCTTGACTTGGACGTTGCATTTCTTTCGATTGCTTAAATTCCATTTCAGTTCCCAAACCCAGTTTGCTCCTAGTTATGCGGTTCTGGTCACTGGCTCCCTGTCCTGTTTCCTGTGACTGTCTTGCTAAGCTTCCAGGCCTTGGGATCTTTAGCACAGGGCGCTCTGCTTTGATTGACCAACCTTTCCTCCAAAGACATCACGTGTCTTACCCTTCCTCCTTCAACCAAGCTGTGCACCTAGTAAAGAGGAGTCAAAATAATAAATATTCGTGTGCATTCCTGAACTGGATCTCACAAGAACCCTACAAGGTAGGCAGCTACAAATATATCCCCATTGTATAGAGGCAGACATTGAGGCACAGAGGATTTAAGTATTTGGTTGGTCAAAAAGTTCATTCGGGGGCTTCCCTGGTGGCGCAGTGGTTGAGAATCTGCCTGCCAATGCAGGGGACACGGGTTCGAGCCCTGGTCTGGGAAGATCCCACATGCCACGGAGCAACTAAGCCCGTGAGCCACAACTACTGAGCCTGCGCATCTGGAGCCTGTGCTCCGCAACAAGAGAGGCCGCGACAGTGAGAGGACCGCGCACCGCGATGAAGAGTGGCCCCCGCTAACCACAACTAGAGAAAGCCCTCGCACAGAAACAAAGACCCAACACAGCCAAAAATAAATAAATAAATAAATAAATTTATTAAAAAAAAAAAAAAAAGTTCATTCGGGTTTTTCCACAACATCTTATGGAAAACCCAAACGAAATTTTTGGCCAACCCAATAACTTGCCTTAGGTATGCAGCTGATAGGTAGCAAAGCCAGTATTTAATCCTGCAGAGTTTGGGTCCAGAGCCTGGGCCCTTAAGACCCTACACTGTGGGTTCATGAGGAATATATTCAGAAAATGAGCGAAAACCTTCTTTTCTGTACCTGGATCTCAGCCTGGAATGGTTGCCGGTTCTGACCCACCACCCTCTCCTGCAGCCACTCTCTTTACAACCCACACTGTCCCTGATGCACTGGCCTTTCTCCCAATGGCATCATCCAGTGCTTAGGTCTACCCGAAGGACCCTTCCAAAGAGCCCCTACCCTGGGGAAGTTACTGCAGTTAGCTAGACCATGCCTGAATCTAATATAAGATTTGACAAAAATCTATATTTGAATAATTTACTTTTTCAACCAAATTATAAGATATGGCATTTTTTCCCCCATGTTAAATTTCATCATCTTAGATTTGACCCATTCCTCCAGGCTGACAAGATCTATCTGGATGCCATCACCTGATACATTTGCTTTGGCTCCCAATCATGTCATCCACAAATTTGATAAGTGTCATCTCTATGTCTTCATCCAAGTTGCTGATGGAAACATTTAATGATACAGGACACAGCCTGTGTCTCTTGCAACCCATGCTTGACATTGATCAGTTACTTGTTCAGGACCCGTTGGCTATAGGTGTTCATCCACTCACTAATACACCTAATTTCACTAGTAGTATTCAGCCTAAATTTCTTCATCATTCCAACAAAGCTATTACAAGAGCCTTGTAAAATGCATTCCTAAAATACTGATTCACCACGCCTACTGCATTTCCCCACAAAACACTGTCAAAGTCGGAAATGAGGCTTGCCTGATGTGACCTAATATTAATAAATCTAAGACAGTAGGAAATCACTATTAATCCACACTGTGCGTTGTAAGAGTCTAAAGAAAATTCTATGCCTTCAGCACATTGGGTTCTGAACTGTCGTGGAGTCCTAGATTTCCTTAGAGGAGTTCAGAGGCTACTGCAGGGCCTTGTGGGGGGGGGGAAATGGAGCAGGTACCAACCAGCCCTGCTTTCAGAGCAGCTCTACTAGTCTGTATGTTATAATGATGTTCTATTATAGATCCTTCTTGAAAAAGTGAGATGCAAAATACACTGAAAACTACTACTTTAAAGGAAGAAAGCAATCTCTCTGTCTAAAGTTGTACTTGATTGTGCTATATTGACTGGTGCTTAGGACAATAATTTTGTTAATAAAATTGAGACACTATTATCTGCATTTGCTCTGTGCCTCACAGAAGTGCTATAAGAGTTGATAGATAGCCTTAGGACAGAGCGACGAAGCAAGTCCATTATTGAAATGCACACACTGAAATGCCCGAAAGAATCCTTGTCATTTTTTCCGAGCGATCTGCTCAGAGGATGTTTTCCCCATCCCCAAACATTTATTGAATGCCTCCTAGCTACAAAGTATTTTCAAACACATGATTTCTTCAACCTTTGCAACAATCCTAGTGAGGGAGACACGATTATTCCTGTTCACCAATGAGGAAGAAGGTGATGTTAAAATGAGGTTAGACAAGTGGTTTATAATCACACAGCCAGTAATCAGAGTCGAAATTCAAACTCAGGTTTGCTTGATCCCAAAGTCCTTGAAATTTGCCTTTGTATCTCACGGGCTCATAGCATTATCAGCAAATCAAGAGCTAATAGTTTTGAGTGTTTTACTGTGAGCTAGGCACTGTGCTGTTTACAAAGATTATCTCATTTAATCTCACAATAGCCATACTGTGGGTGATGGTATGATGCCCAGCCTTGCAGGTGAAGAAGCTTCCCAGTGTCACAGAGAAAGAAAACGGCAGAACTGAGATTCAAGTCCGCATCACCTGATTCCAGAGACTCTGCTGTCAGCAGTCATGCTATCGTTATTTAATCAGGGCTCATCTTCTTTTCAAACTTGACACAGGCAGGGGCTCACTGGCCGTTCTTTGAGGGGTCTTGGAAGCTGTGTCTGTTCCCATGAGCTCTCTTAGGTGAATTTACTATTAGAGATGACTTTTTTCTGTTGAGTGAGGCCTTGGCTTATGTTTAAATGGGAGCAGTTTCCATCAGTCATCAAAAGTTTGGTGAGAAGCGGAGCCTCTCGACGCGTCCAGTTGAGAGTAGAACATGGAAAGCGAGGGGCAGCCAGTCAGGTGAGCTTTGACAGGCTTAGGGGTGGAGAAGAGGGCAAAAGCTCAGAGGATGGGTGGAGGCAGGTCTGGACCACCTCCAGACCTACCGGGCGGGCGCTCTAACGGGAGGGAAGAGGGGACTAAGGCGGGCTTTATCGTCAACACATTTAGCTCCAGACTGATCCTGGTTCTTTTGAAAGAAGACCCTCAAATAGCCACATCCTGCTGTTCCCTCTCGTCTTGTTCCAACTGTGCTGGAGAAGAGCTGAAAGGATGCAGGCCTGTAGAATCTGTAGGCGATGCGAACAGAATTGTGCTTGGAAGAAGGGGCATTTCAGGGGTGTAGCTGTTATTTATGGTCTGGGGCCGGCTCCCTCCCCCATCATTGGCAGGAGCAGAGTGCGGAAGGGAGTACAAATCACAATGACTCCCTCCTTCCAGCCCATCTTTCTAGACACTGTGTCGGAGGCTGGCTTTCTGCCGACATATATATTTCTATTGCTTATTGAGCACAAAGGAAGAGAACGGTCCTGAATCACACCAGACAAGGAACGAAATGAAATTTTAACACCGGTAATGTAAGATGCTTTGCACTTTTCCTCCTTTTGGAGTATATTTGCCCCATGAGATAATTTGGCTGGAATCCACAGAGCACCCGGGGAGCAAAAGCATGAAGGTACCAGAGACAGGATATTAGTCAGTAAAAGGAAATGGGATCCGAAGGGTGGTCTGTGTAAGATCCCCTGCACCGTGGACTCTTTCAGAATTGGGGAAGTTTGAGCCCTCACTGCCCATACCAGTGCCCAGTGATTGCTTTTGAACCCCATTAAATGGTTTTCTTTTTTTAAAATTTAATTTAATTTTTTTTTATACAGCAGGTTCTTATTAGTTATCCATTTTATACATATTAGTGTATATATGTCCATCCCAATCTCCCAATTCATCACACCACCAACCCCCCCGACCCCGCTTTCCCTCCTTGGTGTCCGTATATTTGTTCTCTACATCTGTGTCTCTATTTCTGCCTTGCAAACCGGTTCATCTGTACTGTTTTTCTAGATTCCACATATATGCATTAATATACCACCTCGCTACAAATGACCCAATTTCATTCTTTTTTATGGCTGAGTAATATTCCATTGTATATATGTAGCACATCTTCTTTATCCATTCATTTGTTGATGGGCATTTAGGTTGCTTCCATGACCTGACTATTGTAAATAGTGCTGCAATGAACACTGGGGTGCATGTGTCTTTTTGAATTATGGTTTTCTCTGGATATATGCCCAGGAGTGGGATTGCTGGGTCATATTAAATGGTTTTCTTGAAGATACTCAGCTAAAACATATGAAGAAATGGGAGAAAAGCAGGAGGAACAGGCTGGGAGTGACAGACAGGCAGGTTCCAAATCAATTGTCTGAACTCTAAAAGTTCTAGTGATCTGACAATGAACCAAGGTTATTCCATTAAGTACACTATTCAGTTAGAAAGTATTATTTCAATTTTCTTACGTGTCCTATTAGAAAGAGCAGTATTGAGCCTCTCTGTGTGTTCTGTACTATGAAATAAATAATATGATATATAGTTCTCATGTTAAAGAAACATCTCGACTGGAAGAGAAGAAAAAATGTCTCTACTCTCAAGACGCATACTATAAGACCACTTTAGGAGCAAATTTTACTGTAATAGTGGACTTCACGTCACTGAAGCTGTTTAAACCGTGTCTGTATAAAATTCTTAGTCTCACCGTAATTTAACCATGGATTCCTGGTTACAGACCTTCTCAGAGCCTTGATAAGCCAAACTTCACTGTGAATCTTTCAGAGGAAGACGGGTGTCCAACAGTTTCATAAGCTGGTGAACCACACAGCCTTCTCCCCGTTTTATTTAAAGAGCCGTCCAAAGGGATTGACGTTTTGGAAATTTGGGAAACCCTGCTGAATACGGTGTTCTTGCACTAAGCAGAGGTTGAAATAGATGCCATCTAAGGTATCCTCCAGGCCTGAGAGGACACAGACCACCGGCCAGGCAGGGGCCTCTTTGGGGAGGGGCAAAGCCCAGGAGAGGCCCGCTGCTGTTCAAACAGCCCCACGACCCATCTCGGCTCCAGCCCCCAGAGGCAGCTCTAGGAGAGGAGAGACCACCCTCTCTGTGTGAGACCAGGGCTGAGTGATGGGGAGTCCAGTCCTAGTGCAAAGCTGGGGGAGGAAGAAGACCTTCTCAGACAGATCATACTGCTTCTCTGACCAAGTCCAGGTCACTCCTCTTCCTTCAAATCTGCTGGTCTCCTTCGCCTTGACTGGCATCCATCAGCATCCAAAGAAGGGATCCTAGCATCACTAAGTGAGTATGAATGTGCACCTGTTTGCACACACACACTCATGTACACACTGACAGACAGGCTCTGGTTTGCATTTTGTGGCTCTGTCAGTGAGGCCCAGTGGGGACTGAAGGTCCCCCCGCACACTGAGTAACCTTGGACAAAACACACCACCGCTATCCAGGTCTCAGTTTATGCAAAATAGAGAGAATATGAATATCCTTTTTTTCCCTAGGATGTTGAAGAATTTAAAGGGAGTCTTGGACATGAGGGGCGTTAAAAGTATGGTGTGGCTTGGGGTTGCTTTGGGGTCATATTTCACCAAATAGAGTTGGGAGTACAGTGATACACTGTTTTCTAATTTGCAGCCACCACTGAACGGCTCACCTGCAACTACAAAGAATAAAGTTGTCTTTTCAAGGTCATTTGGTTTTTAAAAGGCTGATCTAGGTCTGTCTCTCCAAGCACTTTACAGAACCTTTGCAAAACCCAGGCACACACACTGGACTTCTAGCTCCCACACCCTCAAGTCCAAATCCAGCCCTAACACCCATCCTGGAGCCACGGCAGGGAATAAAGGAAGTTGCGTTAAAGAAGGAGAAGAAGGCACATGCTTTTATCATCTAAGTCAGCCCGAATCCTCCTTGCTCTCCAACAGACAGACCATGTCTGGGGGCTCAGAGAAGAAACCCCTGGGGACTTGAGTGTCCCCAGGTGGAATAGTCTTCTGTCACTTCAGAAAAAACCCTCATTCTCATCACCAAGCCCCCAGAGATGACTGAGGAGCTCTCTTCAGGTTCTGATTCTTTAAGACAAATGTTCCCCAACCTTTCTTTGAACTAATTCTATTGGGTATTACCCAGATTAAGGAGAGATTTGGGCAGGAAAATGCTGTTGGGAAAGAACGCTTCTGCTGGCTAAAATAATCCCCATTCATTTTCCTCTCAGCTTCTCCCTGGCAATCTTAGAAGGGGACCTATTTAGGAAGAAGGGACCTTGGCCAAGCTGGGCCTGCCTGGGAGAGGTATCAGTCTTCCCCATAAGCCTTCGGGAAGGAGGAGAAATTGTCTCAAGTCAACAATTGGAGGAAACCGAAGTTACCGTCAATTGAAGTGAGGCCTAACCCACTGGTTGGGAGTCCTTGCCTTTGTTTTCTTACCATTTGAAAACACCACCCAGGCTAATTTATACTGGCTTTCTACAGCGAGACACTTTATGAAACACATTTCATCTGTTCTTCTCTCCAGTTTCAGAAGGCAGGCATTTTGCAAATGAGCAAACTGAGGGATACAGTGATCAATTACAGAGATGGGAGGTCAACCCCAACTTTCCTGGTTCCAAAGTCACTCCCGTGCGTCAAGTTTAATTTCTAAGAACGATGAAAAAGCACTTGCGCTCCAGCCGGAAGGTTGGAATCGGGGGAGTTCTGCAGCCCTGTCCCAGCCGGTCACCAGGCTGGATGCTGCCGCGTTGTGTTGAGGATCCCCTGGCCCCCGGGAGGTAGAGGGGTGCAAAGATGGGGTGGTCTGATGTCTTTGCTGTGGTCCGAGCCCCCTCTCTCTGTCCCTCCTGTTGGTCGGGGGACCGTGGGGAGATGACAAGAGGGTAGACACAGGTGACAGTGAGTCTGCGGGCTCTCCATCACATGGCCGACAAGGAGCCGGGAGCCTGCTTCCCATTCCGCCTGCATCCCGGCATGTCCTCCTTCATCAGCACAAGAGTTAGATATCTTGAAACACTGAAGTTTTCATCTCCTCTTGATTGGGCTCTATAGCAGTTTAAAAAGTTTCTGCCTGAAAGCGAGAATCATGTCACACCTTAATAGCCTCATTTCTAGGGCGACAGGGGCTTTTTAAAGTCCCGAGCCTTGGTGGGTATGTCTGAGCGGGCTTTGCTTGTCTCCTGTGCATTTCTATTCGGGGAGCCGTCTCTGAGAAGCCTTTCATTGAGCTCACTGTCATCCAAAGGGGGAGAGAGACATGCTCTACATGAACATTAGTGGCAGCCGAAATTTGTCCCACCGGAGATCAGGAAGCACCGCCAGGTAAAGGAGGACAAAGAAAAGGAGGAAGGGGTGGGGGATGGGGGATGCCCAGACGGTCTCAAGAGTTGGGTGGGCGTCGTGATGTTTCAGGTTTGGGTTTTACCCCTCTGGAGAAGAACAACAGACACAGACTAGAGCTTTCCTTGAGGGCAAATGTATTCAGTTGCTCTGAGTGTCAGAAGGATCCCTGCTCCTGAGAGGGGGCCCTTGGGATATGCCCATTGTGATACATGAGGGCACCTCCGACTTGGCCGCTTTCTGGGGAAATCCTGGGGCCACGATGTCCTTTCTGCAGGCGGTGGTCCTGCACCTCAGGGGCCATATGCACCGTTTACCTGCAAGACAAAGCCCCTGGGTCTGGCTGTAAATGTGCGCCTGATGCGTACTGACGTGTGTTTGTGAAGCCAATTGGTACCAGGCAAATTTATTTCAAAGGGGCCCAACTAGGGTCTCAGGTTGCTTTTTTAGACTGTCCGCCCAGCCTGCGGTGCCCTACGGGAGAGAAAGCTGGCATGCAGGATGACACATCACATAGGAAGGCAAACTTCACCCTTTCACAAGCTCTCTTCCTCCCAAAGCCCATATCACCAAAAAGGAGTGTCTCTGCACGGAGGCGTGTTTGTGACCTAGTTCTGAAAGGCTGGGTCCTATGTTGCTTTAATTAAACAGTACATGACTCAGACGGCAGCCTCCTGTGCTGTGGGATCGGCTGCGGATGGGGGGGATTGGGTCCCCCTTTGTCTTTCCACACTGTGCTTTTCAACAAGGAGCGTGAACATGGAGGGACAGAACAGAATTTCCTCCCTGGGACATAGTACAGCTTCTCCTGCCTAGCCTTCTCTGACCGTGGTACCAAGAGGCTCGTGCAAGAGGGCACGGTTCCCCAAATCTCTCAGTTCTCTCAATAATCATTACGCAGCTTCCCTCCCTCGATTGCATCTTCACCGGAGTGACGTGCAGGGAACGTGCCTGGTCTTTGGAGCAGGACTCGGCTCCGTTTCCCGTTAGATGACCTTGGGCAACCTGCTCAAACGTCCCGAAAAATGTCAGTTTTCTCCTGGGCAAATTAAAACAGGCAGAATACCTACTCTGCAGAACTTTTTTGGATTTGTATTAATATATGTAAATCATCCGGTAGAATGCTCGGAGCCGCTGCAATGTCACTCCATCAGGAGGCTCTTCCAGCCCAAGTAAGGAGCTCCTGCTACACCAAGGATTCCGCCTCCCGCTCTGAGCACTCAGCAAAAATCAGGTAATTAATCACCTAGTGGTTAATACTTACTGAGCACCTAATCTGTGCCAGGCATCCTTTGAAGCACTTTTCTTCTTATAATAACCAATGAAGCACTACTGCTATCCTCATTTGCACATCAATAATTTGAGGCACAGAGCAGTTAGGTAACCTGCCCAAGGCCACACAGCAGAACTGGGATTTAGCCCAGGGTGGTTGCAAGTCACTGCTCTCACACACCACACTGCACTGCTACGGGGCCTCAGTCACTTCTTTGGTGGCTGTCTTCTCTGTTACCCTGTTCATTCTGGGAGGGCAGGGATTGTACTGCCCTTGTTCATTTCTGAGTCCGTAGTGCCTGCACATAATAAGCAATGGTGTTTATTGAGTGAATGGTTATTATTTTTAAATTATTACTTTAGCCAGCATTATTTCCTGCGGGTAAAGGACTCTACAAATTCATGACCCACTGTCACTCCATTAAATGTGTTCTCAATGCATTTCTTTCAAGGTTCACGTAGGGCTTCTGGGTTTTGGAATTTTTCAGAGTTTGTGAAGAAGTCCAGCCCACTCTACCCTTCAGACATAATAGGCACCTGTCATCTGCCTGCTCAGCACCCACTTTCCACCCGAAAGATCTGGATAAACCTCAGCCAGCACCCTGTCTCCTCCACGGGCTGGCTTAGCTGCTCCTCCCTGCCTGCTCCAGGGGGATGTCTTCATGGACCTGTGCTCCCATGAGGGCAGGTGAGACGAGCTCTTCTCCAATCAAAAGCAGGGGCACCAGCCTGCGAGGATGCCCCTGGACCCAGTGGCCTTGTCACATCACTCTGGTCTTGTGCTGGCCTGTCCCTCTCACATAGACCATCTTCCTGTGATCTTCTGTGAGACCTGATCTCATTTCTTTGAGGCTCAGCTCCAAGCCTCTTCTGAGGGGCCGCTCCTGACTCCCAGTCTATAGAAGTCTGTCTCACCCCATCTTAGTTTTCCCTGCTGCACTTAACACCCTGAGGATAGCTTCCTCATTTCTGTGTCGTGTGTTTATTTCTAATCGCCCCCGTCTGTCTTGTGTGCTGCTGTGGCCTTGATGCTCAGAGCACGTATGGCATTTATAGGCACACAGCCGGGGTGGGGGGGGGAAGGCAAGAGGGAGTGAGTTACACACCTGGATCCCTCCCAGTAGGGCGACCTCCTTGAGGGCAGGGGTCAAGGGTGATTCATCTCAGTTGGCCTTGCACCGAGCATACCTTAAGTTCAACAGATACTTCAGGCATGGCATGAACAAATAACTGAAATTTTGAGTTTTTCAGCAGTGGGGTGGGAGGGAAGGCAGTGGTGAGCTGGATGGAAAATGGACATGCCTGTCCCTGGAAAGGAGGTGGTGACGAGAGATAGAACCAGGGAACAAAAAAGCTCCTGGAAACCGTGTGAGGAGAGGATCCAGTGACCAGGAGAGGGTAAAAGAATTCTACCACTTCACACTAATTTCCTGGAGATCTTGTGGGAAATGCTGATTCCAATGAAAGGAATGAAAGTCCTTGAGATTAAGGTCCAGGAATCAGCATTTTAAATAAACTTTGTGTGGTTCTTTGCACCCTGCAGTTAGAGGAGCCCTGGGGGAGAAGTTTGAGAGCAAAAATCAGAGGGAAGGGAGGAGTGAGTGGACAGACTCAATGACACCTGGAAAGGAAGCTGGAATTAACAGAAGAAAAAGCCAAGATGGGAAGTTAAGGCCTGGCACCCTGCAGCTGCCCTGCACAGGGACCAAGGCCCCATCAGAAGCTCAGCTGCTTCTAGATTCCACATATGAGTGATATCATATGGTATTTGTCTTTCTCTTTCTGACTTACGTCACTCAGTATGACTATCTTTCGGTGCATCCATATTGCTGCAAATGGCATTATTTCATTCTTTTTTATGGCTGAGTAACATTCCATTGTATATTGTCTTAAAAAAATGGTACAAATGAACCTATTTACAAAAACAGAAATAGAGTCACAGATGTAGAAAACAAACTTATGGTTACCAAGGGGGAAAGGGGGAGGGGAGGGATAAATTAGGAGATTGGGATTGACATATACACACTACTCTATATAAAATAGATAACTAATAAGAACCTACTATATAGCACAGGGAAGTCTTCTCAATACTCTGTAATGACCTATATGGGAATAGAATCTAAAAAGAGGGGATATATGTATATTTATAACTGAATCACTTTGCTGTACAGCAGAAACTAACACAACATTGTAAATCAACTATACTCCAATAAAAATTAATTAAAAAAAAAAAGAAGCTCAGCTGCTTCTAAGGAGAATGATTTCCGAGACTGGGAAGGGTTCACCCAGAGCCTGAGACAAGAAGACCCAGGTTTCCGGACTGGAAAAGTGAGAGAGAAAAACCTGGATCTGTAAGTAGAAATAAAAAGAAAGTTCAGTGAAAGACGGTGAGAAGAAGAGAGTGTCTGATAAAGAGGAAGGAGGCACAGATCCATGGGCAGACCTTGAAAACGTGGCGCTAAGTGAAGGAATCAGACACAGAGGACCACATGGTGTGCAGTCCATATATGCGTGCTGTCCAGACTAGCATCACTGTTACCACCCATGGAAGTCATCCGACCGGCGATCCCCGAGTTCGGACCCTGCACTGTGACAGCACCGCTGTCTATAAACGTTTGTCAGGTTTGGGTCCGTGGGACCTGGGTGATGTTCCACTCCCCACCAGCCGGCCATGGCTGGTCCCATCCTTCTCGCTGTGATGGACAAACGGGAGGGACCCAGGGAACATCTTTGTGAAGTGATTTGGGGCAGAGAGTTAGCATGTATACAACTGAGCTGATGCAGGACCACATTTCCATTTAGAATGATTATCATTTCCAAAAAAGTAAAGAACACATTTTTAATGTTTGGGGTGAATTTGATTATTCATGAAATGAAAGGACTCATAGAACAGGCCTGAACAGCAGCACTTCCAATGAGAGTTTTGAGTCTTCTGGAGCCAGAGGTCTGCGCAGTGCCTCTGACCAGATTCCAGGATTTTCCTTATCCCCCTCCCCAGCCTGTCCCTCCCCTGGCCCCCAGGCCCCGTCAGATCATGAGGACCCAGCCCCGCCCTTACCGAGATGGACAAGAGCAAAGCAGGAAGCCTTCGTTTCTAACCCAGCCCCTTGGCCCGGCTTGGCCCTGTCTTCCCAAGCCCCCTGCCTCGCTCTGCCTGCCGTGAAGGCAAAATTTCAGCTGCACCATTTTTCCAAATCTAAAATAGGTGGCTTCTCCGAGGAGCGGTCCTCATTTCTAAAGCCTCTGCCATTCCAGGTAGTACCTGGCGGGACTTTTAATCGCAGGCAATTGATATTCCACTGAGCATCTCTGTAAAATAATCTGCAAACAAGCGGCTGTGGGCTCTAACAGTCTCTCTTTCTTGCTTCCTTTTCTCCCTCTCTCTTTAAAAAAAAAAAAGAAAAAGTAGCTCACAGCTTAATAAAAATACAACCCGAGCAAGAGCAGGAGCCCTCCGCACTTTACCCAACAATATTATCCTTTTAAGAGTTTTATTAATCGGTTTAAAGTTGTGCCGCATTTGGCTGAGAGGTGCAAGGTGCCTTCCCCTGCTGACAAGATTGTCCTTGCATTTCAGGAGCTGGCAGGGTTGGTTCAATTAACAGAATGGCCAGAAAAAGAGGGTCAGCCTGGGAGAGCTCGAGACCCACACTGCATATGTGATGAGATGAGCAGCAGGGTGGGTCTCCTGCTGCCCCCCCCCTTGCAACACACACACGCACACACACGCACACACGTGCGCACACGCACATACGCAGGCACACCAAGAATGCCTCTTGGAGAAAGCAGCATAAAGGTAGAATAAAGGAGTTCCTGATTTGTTTTTATCTCCTTGCTGTTAAGGAATTTGTAATACATTCTGCCAGGAAGACTTACTAGCTTGCAAGAGCAGACAAATGCCTCTGTCAATTTAACGGCATCATTCGAGCTCAATCAGTGTGGCACGGGAGGAGTCCCCTCAATGTTTAATTTCTTCCAGCACCGTGAGTGCTGCAATAGGTCTTATCAGGATCGTATTGACTGCACAAAATGAGTCGTGATATGGGGTGGTTTTCTTGAAGGGAGAGATGTTAAAAGCTCGCGCCAGGAACCCATTTAACAGGTTTCTAATAATATCATCTTCTATGGGCATCACATTTCCCTTCCCAACCACTTCAGCCTTGGTGTGCACACACAGACTAGTCACCCGCCTCCAAAATGCAGTGTGTTCTAGCTTGGGGCTGCCAGGACTGAGGGTAGAACACAGGTAGGACTTGCTGCGCATGTAGATTAGTTGGCAAAAGGATCAAGATTCTCCCCTGAGAACTGACCAGTGAAGCGGGCACTACAACACGCCTCTGATTTTGCTGGGAAAGAGGGAGTGTGGTGATTCTGGTAAGATGCACTGGACCACATCAGAAGCCACACGAGAGTGCCGGTAGGGACTCAGTGCCTGACACAGATTCCTTAGATATGTTTCTAGCACGTATGCAAAATGCATCAAATGTATGATTACTTTTTGCTTTAAAAATGTGGAACAGAGAGGCACTTGTTTGCTCACACATTCATTCCTTAAATATTTATTTGGTGCCAAGGAAGGCCCGGGCACTGTTCTCAAGATGCTTCTAGATTAGAAGGGGAAGGAGCCCTGAAAGCACACATGTTCAGCCCAGCACGGAGCACGGTAACCATCCAGTGACCCCCAGGTCGGCGGGGGCACACAGGGAGAGGGACCCCCGTGTCCAGGGGGGCACACAGGGAGGAGGACCTGCTCCTCCAAGTACCTGGAAGGATGGGGGGCGCGGAGCAGACCTGGAAACCTCACCGAGGAGAAGATCGACCTGGGCCAAGACTATTGGTTGGATTTCTCTGGACAGAAAGTGGAGTTACTGCCGTTCCAGGCAGAGGGACAAGCAGGGAGAGAGGCTCAGAAGAGCAGGACATGGCAGGTTCACAAGACGGCTGAGTCTCCTTGAGGCTGGAGGCCGACTCTGAGTCAAGAAACGCCTGTAGGCAGCAATGAGAAGCCAGCCCAGGGAGGCGGTCGGCTGCCCTCGTCCAGCGGAGCAGCGCTGGGGACAGTCACCGCAGCCAGCGTGCAGCCATCGGAGAGGCGTCTGCCGAGCACTCGGCCTCACTGCGGTTCCCACCGCGCTGGCACCTCGTGGCCACGCGAGGCCGGGGAAGGACCAGAGTTGGTGTGTGTCTTCCAGGGTGTCACGGATTGTGATGGAACCGGTTACAGGCACTAGGAATCCGGCAAAGTGCAGATGGCTGTGGCCTGGGTCATACGTGCATGCATGGAGTCGTCCTCAAGAAGGCCAAGGGTTCGGGTTACAGGAGAAGATTGTGTGTGTGTGTGTGTGTGTGTGTGTGTGTGTGTGTGTGCGCGCGCGCGCGCGCGCGCGCGTGGTGAGAACGTCCTTGAACAGAGGAAAGTGGGAGTAAAGACTCAGGCGGGAGAATGAGTATTGCAGGCCAGGCTCGCAGCATCAGGACCGGCTGCACCAGGATGAAGGGAAGAGCCGGTGAAAAGCTATGTTCTGTTCTTCGGTTGCGGTTTCTTCCTCAGTAAAATGGAGTCAACACTAACCTTAGGATTCGGAAAGCTCACGCAGCGACAAGGGACGTACGCGTCTGGGAGGAAAAGCCTGGCACAAAACGCCCACTGGGTGCCCCATCGCAGTGCTCCGGGGGCAGCTCAGACTGGCCTGACTTTGCGTGATGCCGGATACGGGGCAGGGCGAGGACGGGGGGCAGGAATGTCCCTGCCCTGCAGAAAAGCAGCACGCAAGCCCTGGAAGGTTGTGCGGAGGAACAGGGGAGAAGCCCGGGAAGTCTGCCGGAGGGGCGGATGAGGACCTGGGCCTGGGGAGCCGGCTGGTCCATCAGGCCTCACAGACAGACAGGAAAGTGAGAAAACCGCTCTCAGCGCCGCAGGCTACTTTTATCCCCGGGGAAAACATGGGGCCATTGTCTTGGGGGAGGGGTTGTCCTTTGACACCCCTGTGAATTAGTTTGACGCTTTTAATAGAGACGGTGCCCGGTTATTTGAAATTAATCCAAGGGTACTGCCTGAAGTCTTGTTTCTTAAAAACACTTGGCATTTGGCTTCTACGCTGAGCCAGAGGAAACGTCCAGAGCTGGAGGGACGGCTGTTTAAAGGGCAGTGGGTGGAGCTGGGGACCCGGGCGAGGACCCCATGACCCAGGAAATCAAAAGCACATTCAGCAGAGGGTCGCTCTGGCTCACCCAGGCTAGCACCCCAACCTGGAGAGAGAGCCACGAACAGGGACAGGAGAAGGGCACGGACAGAGGATGCCCAGGGAAGATGGCAAAATAGGAAGATTTTCTTGCAAACTTCCCCTGAGAGGGGCTGCTGGAACTTCCATCTAGACAGTGTTGCCCTTGACAAATGGTAAATTTTTCCCCACTACCTGATAAATGACTCGGAGTCAAAATTAATATTTTTTTTCTTCGGGAAAGAAATAATCATTAGCCTCAGCAGCAAAACTGGAGTTCAGGCTTCTGTGATATAGTAATAATTTGAGCTCACAAGGCTTCTTGCAAGCAAAGGTCTCGGAAGCTTTGCCAAGCATTAATTAATTAAGCCCTGCAGATCCCTCCCAGGAGGCAGGTAGCTATTATCTCAGCTTTCCAGATGTGGAAACTGAGGCTCAGGGAGGTGAAAGCGATTTGCCCAAGGTCACTCTGGGAATGAGAAGAGGGACAGAGATTGAAATTGCAAAACCTGCCTCGTGCCCAGAGTTGGGGGAGCCTCTTCCACCCCCATGGGGTGCTGGAGTGGGGAGGTCTGTAGAGGAGGAAGAAGGAGCCGGCTCGTGCCTCGTGTCTGTGCAGGACGAAGAGGATTCCAACCCATGAACTAAAAGCGCTAAAAGTGACAGCAAAGGCTCCCCAAACTATGAATTTTCCTTCACAAGATTCAGGCTGGCTGTGAAAAGGCAGCCACTCTGCTAAAATTTGGAAATGAACAGGGAGTGGTCAGGGAAGTCATGACTGCAGAAGGTTCTAGAGAGAAAGCTCTATGCAACACTTTTCATGGGATTATTTATACCTAATCTTGATGCAGAGCCTGAAAGCAAGAAGCACAAAGAAAGGGATGGCGCAGGTGAATTGCAGACGGAAGGAGGGCCTTCAGGGAGGTCCCCTGTGTCTGCTGAATCCCCTGACTTCATTCTGCGTGAGACGCCCTGAGCTCTGCTTGGCCTCCTCCGGAATCGGGTGGGAAGGCTGTTTGCTGGCAGAACCGCAGCCCAGCGCCTCTCGGCCTCCACGCCTGGTTTAGCAGCTGACAAACACCATCAGTGAATTCCCCACCCTCTCCCCTACCCTCCCGTCTTGGGTGCTGCTGACATATTTTGATATTTCCTCCTGAGATTATACTTCACATAATGAATTTGATTCTTCAGTTCTTTCTCTCTTCCCCTCAAAACTCTGCAGCTTCTGAGAGTTCATCTGTTGCAAGATGAATCGCCCAGAGACTCCTGGTGCATCTTTCTTTACACTATGCCTCCCCCTACCATGGATGAGAAATAGACTTTCCCCTCATCCATCATAAGTCAGTGTGACAGAGCTGTCGGTCCCCAGGCCAGGCTCACTGTATCATCCTTCTCTCCGTCCTGCTTCAGTGCATGGCCTGCTTTCTTGGGAACAGTCAAGACCTTTATAAAAGACTTTAAATTGTAGTAGAGCCAGACCAAAAAAAAAAAAAAATACTACTAATAATATGAGGGAAAAAATGAAGTTTAAAAATAATGTAAGAGAAAGTTATTTCTAAATTTATTTTCTTAGTGGACTATTCTCTGTTTAAATGGGATATTGTGAAATTCTAATAAATCCAGTCTTTTCCCTGACATGTTATCAATCTTCAAACATCCCTAGAGGGTGAAAGGTAAATCCTATTTGCCTGATTGTACAGGTTGGGAAAATGAGACAAAAGGAGGTGAAGAAGAAAGGGTATAATGGAAGACCAGGGAATCCAGAGAGGGTACATGAGGGGTGGTGTAGTAACGCCCCTGTGTGATAGGAACGGAAGAATATAAGTAGGATGCTGACAAATTGTCCTATCACTGCTCCTGCCTGTCCCCTGACGGGAGCTAGACGAATAAAAATAGATTCAGATTTTAACAGAAGAAAAATCCATTTACAGTGCTGAAGCCAAAGGTCGCTGGACTGGGAGTTGGGAGACCTAGGGCCCAGACCAAGCTTGGATGCAAGCTACTGACATGAATTTAGGTAAGTGTTCAGCCTCTGGGTGAGTGGGAAGTGGGATACAGTGTCTTGTTTCTAAAAAGATCGGTCCAAATGGAAGACTTCTAATTCCTTTCCAAATACTAAGATTCTTCGATTTTATTACTAACAGGGTCATGGACATTAAAAATTACCAAGGAGGGTTAAGGAATGCTGCTACAAGGGAAGGTTTTTAAAATCAAAATAAGCATCCATGGTGGGAAGAGTTTGATGAGGGAGTCTCTACAATCCAGGACCAGCTCTGAGCCAGCCAGCAGTCATCCCAGTGATCTGGACAATGGTAAGTCTTCTCTTTATGAAGACAAGGTCAGGAGAAGAGCCTTCTAGGACTGTGTCATCACACCCCTAGCAGTTCAGTGGGGCGGGGCAGCGTGGTGGTGCATCCATTCTCATAGGAAATACCTGACTATGCTAAGGGAGTCAACTGAGAGTCAGCTCCATGGGAAGGGCTGGGCGTGGAGAATGATCTAGGGGCTGCAATTAAGTGAGTGGTCGTAGCTCCTGTGCTTGGGTCCGTCTCCCCACTGCCACTTCCCAAAGATTCTGTCCACTCTCTTCGTACTCTTTTTTTCTTCATGGCTACAGCATGCGCAGGCTGAACCTTTGCTTCCAAATGTTATTGGAAGATTTAATTAAGCACCATTTGAAATTTCTGAATGGGAATTGCCACATTACTCATGATTATTACCCACTTTCTTTAAACATAGGGCCAACTGCTAAGCTGTTAGGCACAAGTGTGGAAATTACAAAAATATTTAAATAACCATTATCTGAGACTCTGTTTGCCAAGCATCCTATCTAATCAGGGAAAGCCTGCTGGAACAGATGGGCCTTACACTCTGCCCTAGAAGCCAGGAAACTTGGACAGGCTAGGACCGAGTGCATCAAAGTGCCAAATGTTGCCGCTCCTATGGAGAACTGATTTCCACCCAGCCCAAGACAACCTATGCTGTGCTTTTCAATGATCGCCCGTTCTCTACCTGCAGCAAGTCCCCTGACTCCAGGAAGGTGGACATCGACATTTCTGAGAGACAAAGACCCAGGGTCAGATGGTCTGAAGCAGGAATCCTGAGCTATTTGCAGGGGGACAGGAAAGACAGCAGACTTTAAAGAGAGGGCTATTCAAAGCCGCCTAATGCAGGTGCTTCAACATAGAGAAAATGCCTTCATTTCAACTTTATATTTATGAGTAGTTTACAGAAAGCTTTCCAGCCAAAGGAAACAAAATTGGTAAACACAGTAAGTAATAGATTCAACAAATACAGCTAAGGATAAAGAACTCATTTACATTTAATGAGACAGCAATTGTTTATTAAATAAGAAATGGCAAATAAGAAATGGCGGTGTTTATGAAGATGGCCTTAAAGGTTTCTCGGGAATAATACATTAAACATTGAATATAGCTTTTTATATTCAAAAGATGCAACTTGAGGAAAGGGGGAAGGGAGGGACCAGCAGAATAATGAAGAAAGCAAGAGGCTGATAACTCCTTCTGGAATATAGGGCATCCACCAGACAAAAATTGAATGGAAAATAAATTCCACGAAATGTTCCCTTCCTTGGATGTTACACCACAGGCTGACTCCACAGTATTGATTAAAAAAAATAGCATATGATTACTAGAGAATGTATGGCATATCGGAACATATATTCTGGCCCTGACCCTGTATAATGGATTTTCGAATCAAAATTTCTGCAGTTGTGTTTGCATATGGGGATATACGTTAGTTGCAAGTATATAATTTCTAAGTGAGGAAAAACTAGGGCTTTCCATGAAGAAAAGTGGAAGACTCCCTAACCTCCCATGAAAGATAAGACCAAGCAAAAATTGTGACAGCATAGCAAAGTCATTTCGGTCTAAGATTTGCAAAGACCAGCTGAATCACAGGATTTATCTGTGATGTTTACCTGCACGGTCTTCTAAACACATGTGGTGTAGCAATGGTGCTCATCCATTCTGGGGGCCAAATCACTTTTTAACTTGTTGCTTTATGTCTTAAATAGTACCATACACAGAGTCAGAACACCTGAATTTGAGTCCTGGTGGGCCACTTGCTAGCTGTGGCAGAAAATTCTAGTTTTCACCAATATCTTCTCTTCCTATTTTAATAGCTGGCCTACATTTTCCATCCATTGCTTCAGTTAGGTCTCCATTGGGCACTGTTCTGACCAATAGGATGAGGGCAGAGGTGATGTGTACCATTTTCAGGTCATGCTTTTAGAAGGAATGAATGTGTGATTCCCTTGTTTCCTTACTCCTCTGGGCTGTCTGGGTTACAGATGTGATGGCAAGTGCTGAAGCAGCCATTTTGGAACTGGAGTTAAAAGCTGTGGCTGTCAAGATCACTCCACCAGGCCTAGGCCATCTACCTACTTGAAAGAGAAATAAATGCATTTCTACCTTGATTAAGCCACTGGATTTGGAGTCGCCCTTGTTAAAGCATTTTTTCTTGACTAATACAGAACTCAATTATAATGGCCTTTGAAACTAAGACATTATTTTATACATTTACCTCTGGTTTTTAAATACAAACTTCTTAAGTGTCAGGACTATAATAAAGTTGAGACTGTAAAGCAAACAAACTATGCTCTTCCCATAGCTATTAAGGAGAAGGATAAGAGCAAAGGAAGGAGAACAAAGCCATATACTTGGAAGTAAAAAAAAAAGCCAGTTAATCACTTTACAAGAGAACTGTGACGAAACACCATACTGAAATACCAGGAGTAGTTGTAACATGAAGAATACTGTTTGTAATACTGACATGTTTCACTTAAGAGAAGAAAAGTTTTAGGTCAGGCCTTTGGGTACTGGCTGAAAATGTACAAAAATGGAGGTTGACTTATCAAGAGAAATCCAAGTCAGCCAGAAGAAGTGCTGGTTACATGAAATAAAAGCAAACAGAAACAATCTTCATTTTTGTCTTACCATGTACTTCATAATTATCCCTTCAATTATATTTTGAATTTATTTTTATTAAGATATTTAAACATTCACAGAAAAATGACAAAATAAACCCATACATCTATCATTCAGACCAAAAAATTATCCAGATTTTGCCACGTTTTTTGCTTATCTATCTTTTTGGTTTCTTTCTCTCTTCTTCCTTTTTTTTTCCTTTCGATTTTTTGAGGTCAGCATGAGTCACATGCAAGTAGAACAGCACAAGGGAAACCAGAAACCAGAAATCTCTCTCCTTCAGTTCTAGCCAGTGTTTGCACAGTCAATCAGGGAAATCCAAGGAGGGGGAGGGAACAGCATCCTCTCCCCTCAGATTGACCACTGTCCTCTTAAAGACATGAAAACTATGTCCAGCCATCCTGATGGTACTTGGCTGACTTTCCAATTCCCTACTCTTCAGGCCAAGGAAGGAACTGCTTGGATTATTAGAATATTGCCAACCCCATTAGCAAAGGATATTCGAAAAATCTCCAGAGATCTTCTTGGAAATGTGTTAATAATAGGATGGGCATATATACAAAAAAGGGAAGAAGTCCTGATAACCTGAGAACAAACACAATGGTAGCTCTAGGCAAAAGAAAAGAGGCAGCTGAGGCTTTGGGAATAAGTAGCACATTTATATATAAAAATCAGTAGTATTTTTATATAAAACTCTGAGGATGGGGGAACAGACTTGTCCTCTGATTCCCTGAAAATCTGAATAATCGTGGGCTATGGGACAGTTATGTATGTTTCCAGTCCCTGAGTGTTAAGCCCACCAGGATGGGACTGTCATAGGGCGGGTGGCTATGCAGAGCCAGGGGCCAGGTGGGAAGCACCAGAGGGGACCACTGGGGACTCTGTTGCCCCCAGTGCACGGGCAGAGGGAACTAAACAACAGAGGGTAACCATCGCTCCAGTCCAGCCCATCTCTGTACATGGATGGTTTCTGTTCCCAAGTGGCCGGGCTCAGAGGTAAAATCTCTGGGTATAAAAGGCTTGACCCATTCTTTAGGGTGGTTACTGTTTGCATGTCAGGATGAAACAGAGCATGTCAGGAACGGCAAGAGGGGATGGGACCTCATGGGTGGGTAACTGTTTTCTTTTCGGTGGCCTTGAGACAGTATCTCTAGGTAGCAGCAGTGGTACCAGCCCCCAAAGCCAAGCTGCATGCTGCAAAGTGCATCATGTGTTGGGCTCTGGGGCTTAGCTCTTTTGGTATTCCAGTCTTACGCTGACATTAACATTGGCTCAGAGATACAGGCTTGATACACCACCACTCACTGCCCCCCATCCTCACCTCCCACCATCACTGCCCTGCCCTCTACTCCACTAGCCCCATCATCAAAATGCTCCAAGAAGCATCTAATGGGTCAGACAAACAATTGCATCAACGACAGAATCCCCTACATTCAGGGAGGTGACAGTGCAAAGCACTGACCCACACACTTCTGTGTGTCACATAATAGAGCTGATAAAACATCATCAACTTAATTTAAAAATGTGTCTTCCAAGTAGAAGTAAAATCAAGTAAAATAAATCTACTATTGGTTTTAGGTCAGGGAGCCTAGGTTTCCGGAAGGAAGAGGGTTGATGAGCATTAAAAGTGTGGAAGACCTTGACACTGTAATTCAGTCATGATGAAGGAAGGAGGCAAATCTCTTCCATGTCTGTGTAAAAGGATCCTCACCTCCTTCAAAGGAGGAGCCCGAAGCACAGGGAGGTGAGGAGCCTCTCGGGGGCTCGGGAGTCCGTGCAGAGCCGGAGGTGATGGCAAGTGCTCTCCGGATCCCCCTCCGCTTTCCATTTCTCTGAGCCAGGCCATCCTTCCTGGAACAACCCATTTGTGGCACCCAGGTCTCAGCCACAAGGACTGTGTGGCAGTCACCTACTACACGCTAAACAAGCCTCTTTCTGCCTCCCCCAAGGTCAGTGGCTTAGCTGGGGAGAGAAGATTCATCTACATATTTGCTTCTAGAAGAGTGGTCACCGCAGCGGCATCCGGGGCCAGAGTCTTCTGTCCCCTGAAACCTCCCCTGACGCTCAGAGCATCCCAGCCCAGCCTCACCCTGCCCCTCCTGGACCTGCAGGTACCAAACACACACCCGAAGCCACAAAGCGCAGCCCGAGGGCTCCAGCCGTGCCCAGCTTCCCTTCCTGGGAAACGCAGAACAAATAAAAGTATTTGCTTCGAAACACCAGAACGAGCTGCTCCTGCCCGTCGTGATAGACTGTTTTTTAAGACTAAGTTGCAAATCACCGGAAACTCACCTTTGCAGTCACACACACACACGCACACACACACACACACACATATGTGTACAACAAGATAGCATGTAAGTTATCCCATCGTTAGCACTCTGCCCCAGGATGGTATAATAATAAGTGATGACAGTCACTAACATTTACAGCATCGTCTTCTAAGATATACAGATGCTTTCCCCTTAATTCTGAAAATTCCCTACAAAATAGGTGCAATTTTTACAGCCTTTTTTCACAGAGCAGAGTGCCGAGACAGAGAGCTGCAGTACTTTTCCCAAGGATTCACAACTTGGAAGTGGCAGATCCTCACTTTCAACCCAGATACTCTGACTTAACCATTATTAAATACCATTTCCAGTAAGAGTGTAATCTGAAGTATTAAGTGATACTACTCTGCCTTTAATGTAATCTACATATATCAGGTTGTTTTCCCAAATTTATAGTGATGGATGATATTCTGTCTGCCTGCTTTACTCTAGGGGTTGGGGAGGGAGGTGGTGATGACTTTTTTTTTTTTGTTCTAATGGCCTGATTCTTCTTTTCTTTTCTTTCTTTTTTTTTTTTTTTTTAAGGCCACTCCATGCTGCATGTCGGATCTTAGCTCCCCAACCAGGGTTCGAACCCGTGCCCCCTGCATCAGGAGTCCAGAATCTTAGCCACTGGACTGCCAGTGAAGTCCCAATGGCCTGATTCTTCATGTGGGAAGGTGACTTGGGGGCTGGACATCAATCAGAGGTGGACATCAGAGGCATCCTTGTTTCTCCTTTTGCACTTGTGTGGTTTCACTCTTGTCCCCAATCTTCCACCTCTGTTTGCCTGTTGCCTTCAGCCCCAGGATATGTTCTCCACCATGAAGCTCTCACAACACAAGCTTCCCCCTACAGGACACTAAATCATCATTTCCTGGCGAAAGCAAGAGTCTTTCCTGGCACTTTGGTCCCTTGGTGGCTGGTTAACCTCCCCTGAGGCATGTGCACAGAGCTGGAGCCCACCAGGCAACTACAGAGGCAGGGCCTTTGCCCCTCTGCTGTAGGGAATTCTTCATTACTTGCTACCCATGGGCCGGGGCTGGGGGCTCAAAGTACAATATCACTGCTTGCATTTAAAAATATTCTTCTAAGCCCATCCCCCGAGGGCAGCAAATGCTCTGAGGAGCAGATGCTGGCAGACAAAGTGTGTTCTGTGCCCCATGGGATTGTCATCTTCCTAAGAAAGGAAAGAGAAGGCAGGAGCCCTGGGCAAGAGCTAGAAACACTCCTCTCCCCAGACACCATCTGAAAACCAAAGCTGACAATTGAGCTGGGACCGATTGATGAAAGTGAGGAAAGAGCCCCTCAGAAATGTTCCTAGATGGTTCTATGCTTCACTCATTGCTAATCTACCTGTAATTGGGTTTGCCACAGGCTGGAAATTTGGGTACATACAGGCAGTTCAGGACCATTAGTTAGTTCTCCCGTACTGGGGCTCTGCTCTACAATCCATGCCATCAGGAAAAGACTTGGGAGCTACCAAAGGGTTTCAAAGATATTCACCCTTAGAAGACTATCTCCAATATAGTTTTAGTCATAACGACGAAGGGACCACTTGTCTAATGGAATTCTACTCAGTTTATCACATCCTTCCCCTAAGAACCAACCAAAACAGACAAACAAACAAAATGGCACAAGGAATAATTTGACTTTGATCCGAGGTTGGGAAAAAAGTTTATATCTACCTTATATTCAGGATATGTGGAGTTAACTGGGTTAAATACATATGGGTGACCTAGAAAATGCATGACTCCTTTAAAAGAGCTGGCTTCTTTTGTCTGGTCACCCAGAGGCACGCTGGGTGGTTTAATTAGAAAGAGCAGTTGGGGCAGATGCCATGCTGTCAACAGCCTCCATTCCCCAAGCAGGAGGAAAGCTGGGAGGCAGTGCCCTTCTGAAGGAAAAGCAAAGCACAACCAGGTAGAGATTGGGTTTCTTCAAGAAATATGGGGAAAACAAGTCCATGTGAATTCAAAAAACTTTTTTGAAACTTTATTGCCCTTGGTACATAGAAAAGTAATGTTAATATATAACTTAATCTTAGACATGATTTTGCTTTTCACTTGTGAACTATCTAAGATAACAGTCCAAAGCAATGGAAAAGCCAAGAAAAATTAGAACAGAGTGTTAAGAAGTATATCCTATCTTCCTTTGTACTTATGAGTTATCCCTTCGTAGATGTACGTGTGTGTGTGCGTGTTTGAAGGTGACCTAAGTAAACTTTGTTTGCTGTATAAAAAAAAGAGTATTTGTAGTAGTACTTGTTTGTAAGTTGCTACATCCCTGAAGATCTTGATTTTCCCTGCCTGCCAAAAGTCACAACTGACTAAATGTTGTGTTTGGGCAACAAGGGCTATGACACCAAGATGAGGCACTTATCTTCTTCACGTTGTGCCTTAAGCCTCAGACTATCACAGGGTCATCATGTAAGTCATTTACTGCTCACTCATTCATTCAGTAACTTTGACATCATACACTGTGCCAGGCACTGTCCTAGGAACTGTGGACATACACGTGACAAGGCCGTTCAGAGGTTCACATGGTCGGATAGGGAGACAGATATGTCAACACATAGTGTCCACAGAACATGTTAAGTAACAAAATTAAAAGTCCAAGCTATTGGAGCAGTAAAAAGGAGGAAAGAATAACCCCTACAAGATCTAACAGCAGGAAGACGAATATCCATAGAGGAGGCACCATCTGATTTGGGCTTTGAAAAATTGATAAATGAGTGGGATTGACTAGGCAAAAAGGGAATGAAGCTATTGGCAGCAGAGGAAACAGGCACGTGGGTTAAGAGGATTTAAAATAGCAAGTGGTCAGGTTCACTGGAAATGGGAGTGAAAATATACGTAGGTGTCAGGTTTCAGATAACCGAGTGTGCCACACAGAGAGGTCAAAACTTGGTTTTACAGATGGTGGAGAAATGGTGAAGCCCTTCAAACTATGATCTAACCTAATAAGATTCGCATTTGAGGACGATCTCTCTGGGAATAGAGAAGTGAATGAAATTATATGGAGGGGAGACTGGAAACAGAAAATATTGGGAAATGTTACTATCATATAGGTTGGGGATTATGAAGTTCTAAGATTGTGGTCGTGGGCATAAAGGGTAGAGATACATTTTTTAAATGTGTAGGAGTTGGAAATAAATTGGGTTTAGGAAGTAACTGGACATGAACAGTATGGGAGGAGGAGACCGGATGACTCCCAGGTTTCTAGGAAAAGATGGCCCTGCCATTCATCAAACTAGGAAACGCAAAAGAAGGGGCAGAAGTGGAAACCCCAGTGATGAGTGCAATGCCAGTCCCTAGAGTTGAGGCTGTCTCTGGGGCTTCAGGTCAAGCTGCCTGGCGGACTGTTGTAAATTCACCTAGCACTCAGGAGTGCAGAATTGGTCTCTGTTCACATTTAGATTTTTAAAATCTTTTTAAAAATTGTGGAATATAAACTAAATGCCTAAAACATAGACGTGCAACTTGATGAATTACTGTCCACTAAATGTCCTCGTAACCTCCACCCAGACAGCACCCCAGAGCCCAGGTGCCTTTTTGCCCGTCCCGTACTCCGAGCATCACCCCATCCTAAACTTTATCATGACCAATTCCTTGGGGTTTTGTTTGTTTGTTTAGTTTTGTTCGTTTTACCACCTAAGTCTGCATCCTTGAACATAAGAGTTTAGCTTTGTCTGTTTTGGAATGCCACACAGTATGTCCTTCTGTGTCTGGCTACAGCAGGTCAGCGTGATTTCTGTGAGTCATCCTCACTCCCTGCAGTTAGAATTGACTAATTTTCAATGCTGTTTGACATCCCATTGAATGAAGGGACCACAGTGTATGTCTTCATTCCACCATGATAGACATTCCCATTGTTTCCATCTTGAGGAGATTTTAAACAACATTGTCAGGAACATTGCTGCACAGTTCCTGATGCACGCGTACACACGTTCCTTACAACTCAGAGTGTAATTTCTGGGTCATACTGTGTGCATATCTTTGGTAGATAAACGCAGACTCTTTTCCAAAGTGACTGCCCCCATTAACAGTCCCGCTGGCTGTGCGTGAGGCATACGTTACTCTAGTCTCACCGACACTTGGTGCTGGCAGGTTCCTCTTCTGTCCAAGCTCTCCCTCTCCCCTCTGCCCTCCTCTCCCTCTCTGTCCCTCTCCTTCTCCCTCCTGCCTCCTTCCCTTCCGTCCCCATTCTGTGAGTGTACCTTAGCATCTTACTGTGGTCTTAATTCACCTCTCCCTGATACCTGATGATGTTGAATTGGCCTTTTGGGTGCCTTTTCATAAAATGCCTGTTTAAGTCTTTTGCTCACTGGAGTCTGCTGGATTGTCTAAAAATTTAGACTTTGATCAAAACACGTGAATTGCAAAACACTTATTTTAAAGGTATCTGCAGCAATTGGAGCTGACAGAAAACTTCAGTCCCCCTGCCTGTTCTTTAATGGTGATGGATGGCCAAAGAGGCCCTGACCCATCCAGTGTGTGGTAGTCTTGATGTGAGAGGTGAGAATTTACCCTCAAAAAGCTAGTTATTTTTGTGCTATACCTTATCAGCTGGCTGGCTGTGGCGCCTTGCTTTCTTTCCCTACCCGAGGGCTCAGGGTTTGCTATCGTAGCCATAGCTTTTGGCTTTGGTCCCTGTCTCTAATCATCCAGAGGAAGTCCCCACAAGGACATCTGTGGGTCCTCTCAAGGGCAGAGCAGGCAGAAAAGAGACCTTGGGAAGTTACATCTTTCCAACAGAGCAGTCTCACGTATAGAGGATTCTCAAATATCTGCAAGGATGATAACGGAAGATAGAAAGAAAAAATGGTGGATGAGTTGGCTCACAGTTCCATGTGTTTGAAACACACCAATTTTAACAAAGTTAAATTGACTTCTCAGCTGCACGACTGAACAGGGGGTACGCTGGATAACGCAGTTATAAGACAGCGCTCTAGGGAATTCCCTGGTGGCCCAGCAGTTAAGACTCTGTGGTCCCAATGCAGGGGGCCCAGGTTCAATCCCTGATCAGGGAGCTAGATCTCACCTGCATGCAGCAACTAAGAGTTCACATGCCACAACTAAGGAACCGGCAAGCTGCAACTAAGGAGCCCTCGAGCCACAACTAAGGAGCACGCTTGCTGCAACTAAGACCCGGCGCAGCCAAATAAATAAAATAAATAAATAAAAATTTTTTAAAAAAGAAAAAAAAGACAGGGCTGTGGAGTAAAAGGCTTGGGTTTGAACCCAGGCTCCGCCACTGCCAGCTGGTAGCATTAACAAACTACTCTACACATCTAAACTTCCCTCCTCTAAAAAGGAGACAGAACAGTGTCTATTTCATAGGGCTTTCTTTTTTTGAGGCTTAATGAATATATTTCACGTAATGTGTTCAGAACAGAGCTTGGCACATAGTAAATATTTAATGTAGCCATCAATTGTCCTTGTGATTATCTTATTATTATCCCTGCTTCTTCTGCTAGTGTGGATCCCTGACTCTCCAGATCCAGAGCCACAAGCTCCCCTGGAGCCATGCAAGCATTTCACGTGTGCTCATGGGTCTGCCTTGTAGGACATGAAACGCACATCTTCACATGTTTGACTCCAATAACATGACTCACGATGGGCACAGGTGCATATGGAAAGGACACTCCCTGAAATGGTGTGTTGTCAATGGTTGTTGTGAGGGATGGGCCCTCATTGTTAGTGTTCGATGTTAATCACCTTTGGGGCAGAATTTAATGTCCTCTGTGAATAGTTACCCTCCCACCCCACCTCCCACCAGCATCACTTCTCTACTCTTCACTAACGAAGACTTTTGAGAGGCTGCATGGAAGGGCTTTGAATTACCTCCAGTAGAGCTCGTCCTTGAATGAAAACCCTTCCTCGGAGTCCAAGGCACAGGAGCACATGGTGTCAAAAAGCTTGGGCACAGAAAACACAGCTCTTTGTGGCTAGGGGAAGACTATTTCCCATCATTGGATCACAGTTGTGTCTTTTTGTTTTGTTTTTCCTGAGAAATGAAGGATGCCATTACTGTTCCAAGGCTCATGGTGGGAAAATAAATATGAAAGGTTCAGCTTAGTGCTCTACATCTTGTAGGTGGTAAGAACTCTTGATTTTCTCTCCTTCTGTCCCTTTCTACCTGGAGTTTCTTCTACGTAGGGTGTGACCCCAGACATATATTTCCTTATTCACCTGATTGCAATATCCTGACACACCATCCCAGATACATGCAGATTCTTTCCTACTTACATGCCCCAGCCTCTGTGCTTCCATGTTTCCATGCTTCTGCTGTCGAATGGGATTGAGGATATTGCAGAAAGGGGGAAAGCTTCCTTCCCCAAGCTGACTCTGAACTGTGCCCATACTTTCTTGGTATTGCTTTCGGGACACTAAGAAGAGTAGCGAATGGTAAAGATAAGGAGCTTCTCTGCCCTTGGTCATTTACTCATTCATTCATTCTTTTTAACCATCATATACGCACAAGTGCCACGTATGAAACAAAAATGCATGAGACATGAATTCTGGCTTCAAGGACCCCCAATTTTGAGGGCAATCAGATCGTTGGCTATGAACTCCTTTATTATTATAGATTTCTTACTGCTACCCTTTCTGTATCCGTGTTCCAAATTCCCAGTTATCTGGTAACTGACTTGAAATGATTGGTCCATAGTGGAAGTGTGCTGTTGGCTTATTTCCTTTCATTTGATGTACACGCTAACTGCTGGATTTAGATATACTAAGAGGCCTGGAGGCAAGGGGTGAGTCTCTCATCTCCCCACCCCCTTCTCCCCCAGGCAGCTCTGCTGGATCAGAATGGAGAAGTCAGTCCAGGTGGGAAAGCATTCCAGTGGCAATCAGCAAATTTTTGTATCTCCTGAAGCCTTGTCAGTATCACATTTAATCTGAATGTTATCATAATTATTATAACTTTACATTTATATACACTGAGTCTCTGAGGAGAAAAAGAGCACCATGAATATAAAAGAAGATGATTAAGCTTCACCCCTCTCTTCTAGGGAGACAGAGCACATTTTTATAAAATTCTTTTTCTGCCTTCTCCTGACTCACTCCTTGAGGTATCACCTGGATGTACGTACTGCCTGGGGGCTATTTCTTTCCTGGGTGGGATTGGCTTAGAAAAAATGCAGAAGAGGAGGGTGGTGATGGAGGCAAAACATGTTTGTGTCCAAAGGAAAAAAAATCTTGCAAAGATTCAACAAGAAAGGAAGATGTATCAACTACCTAGTGAAACCCAAACCCTGAGTCACTTCCTTTACATTCTAATTCAGCAGTCACTAAAATTCTCAGAGAAGTAGTACTGTCCCTATTTTATAGTTACAGAAACAGAAGCGCCTTTAAATTCAGGACCTTGCCCAACATCAGCTGATCTGGGGTATAGGCTGACTTCAAACCTCTCTCTGTCTCTTTCCGAAGTTCCTGCTATTTTGGTGTGATCTTGAAAACACGTTTCTGACCTTATTCTGATGCCTCCTAGTTTGAGAGATACTGATGACTTATAAATCCTGTCTCCCACCTCCAAGGATCTTCCAAAGAGGAAATGGGATTGATGCACAGAATCCAGGAGCAACCAATCCAAGATAGATGTGAATTAGGTGTGAAAATGAGACAGGAAGTGGGCAGAGCACAACCTTTAAAAGAATGACAGCCAATGAGGACACAACATAACCTGGTTAGAACCAACTAGGTCCTAGATGGCGGATGAGTCGACTTCCACTAGACCTTGAGCCTCATTATACGCTCATGGTAATATATCAGCATATGATTAGTGACACACCCACCAGCGCCATGGCAGTTCCGAGGCTGACCATAAAAGGTCAAAAAGTGGGTGGTGGCCCAATTCCTGGAAATCCCTGCCCCTTCTCCAAGATAGTTGGAATAATCCTCCCACTTGTTAGCCTATGAAATTATCCAGCCCATAAACAAAGCACCCCATATTTCGGGGCCTCTCGCCTTCTGACATGACCCACACCCTGTCTGTGGAGTGTGCATCTCCCTGAATCAACCTGCCTTCTCTTTTCTATGACTTGCTCTTCAATTTTTTCCTGTGAGAAGCCAAGAACCCACACTCGACAGCCATCCCAGGGACTCACCCGAGACCTAGGACGTGACCATACTCTCCTTCCCCACTTTCTTTCCTGCAACAAAATCACACGGTGAGCTCGGCAGGAGTTGAGATGACAGGAGATAAATGAGAACTACAGTCCTAGGACAGTCTTCGTGGAGGAGCAGGAACTCATAGAACAGGAGCACCAAGGGGCCAGCATGATGGAAGGCAGTAGGATGGCAGGAAGCCCCAGGACAGGACTAGGGCTGTAGGGGCAGGGAGAAAGCAGCCCTGCCTGGCAGAGAAGGGCAGCCCAGGGGAGCTGGGGCCATACGGAAGGTCTGAGGCCTGGGAGATGGATTCAGGGGAGAAGAAAGGCACAGCTTGAGAAGCAGGGAAAAGAAAGAAGGAAGGTACTTCCTCTGGGCCTCCGCTTTCCTCACAACCCCAAGGCCAACTGCTTCCTCATCCCCCCCTTGGGCCACTGGGCAGCTTTGCAGAGAGAGGCCAGCGCGGTGCCTGTCACTCCTGGCTTCTGTGGTTGCTCACGTACGTTCCCCCAGTGGCTGAGGCAGCTGCAGAGGCGGCTGGGTCTCTCCTGCTACTGGGGAACATGGTGATGCCAGACGGGAAAGTTCCAGGTGAGAGGAGTTGGGCAGCCCGGGGCATCGGCCGGTGCAGGGAGCACGGCTGGCTCCCAAGTCTGGAAGACATGGCATGGTTTATGTCGGCCAGGGATTGATTGGCAATTTTTCAGCCCGAGCAGAAATCCCGCTGTGCAGAATGTAAAAGGAAAGGCAGGTGTCTAGGAATGGGATGACAGGGAGATGGGAGGACAATCCGGGCAGAGTGGAATTGCTAATGGAGCAGCAGGGAGCCTTGTTTCTACCGAGGGTCACTGACAGAAAATAAACCCAGCCAACGGCCAACCAAAGGGTTTAGTTTGTTTAAGAAATATATGAAAAGCTTACACTCAGCTATTTGAAAGTGAAGGGATAGGAAAACAAGTTCCTACTGTATAGCACAGGGAACTCTATTCAATATCCTGTGATAAACCATCATGGAAAAGAATATGAAAAAGAATATATATATATATGTATAACTGAGTCACTTTGTTGTACAGCAGAAATTAACACAACACTATAAATCAACTATACCTCAATAAAATTTTTAAAAATGAAAAAAAAATAAAGTGAAGGGATAGGAAACACGGCACAGTTACAGAACTCCAACCACACCACTGTCCTGCTTAAACTCTTCCCGCCCCCAGCTCTCAGTTAGGAAGAGACCTGTGGCCTTAACTCGGCACATGATGCTCTAAAGTACTAGTGTCACTTTTTAATAAAAGTAAGACAAAAGTTCAAACACGACAGCAGGGTATTTGGTGAAATATAAACGCCCCCTCTCCACTCCCTCAGCTGAGAACCCACGTGGAAATACTGTGTGCGTTTTCCAGTATCCTGCCACATTCCCGATGATCAAACTCAGAAGCCACCCCTGAGTTGGTTCTCATTGCTGCCCTCCCAGCCAGGTCAGGCTGCTTTCAGATACTCAGAGGTCCAGGGCTCCTCGCCTCCAACGCTTTGCTGAGGCAGCACCCTCTGCCTGCAAACTGTCCTCCCACCAGCCCATGCCTCCCACCTGCTACTTGGTGACACCTTCAACACAGTTGAATATTCACCCCAAATGTCACATTCTCTATGAAGTTTTCCCTGATATGACCCCATCGACCTGCTCATCAACTTAAAGGTCCCATCACCCCCTGCATGTATTTAATAGTTGCCCTGACTTCATGCCTTTCTCCCCTTGCTGAGTCAGCACTGCTCCAGCGCAGAGATTGTCTATGCATCTCTCTGCTCTGAGAAACCAGCCAGGAGATGGATGAAGAGTGAGAGCTCTGGGAGTGTTGGTGGAACGAACTAATAGATGGATGAATGAATGCATTCAATGCATCGAACCAAATTTAGAAATGCCCTTAAATTCCTTATTCTTGTCAAAACAGGAGGGGAGACAGAGAGAAAAAGAAGAGAGAGAAAAAAAGTGATAGAGAAACAAATGGAGGAAAGACTGATAGCCATAGAAAGGGAGACATATAAAAGAAAAAAAAGAAAAGAAAGAAACAAGGTAAAGGTCCCAAACATTTAAAAAGACAACAAGATAAGGCACTCTGCTCACACCCTACTATTTACTTGGATCTGTTCATTAACACCCTTAGAAATGGTACATGACCACTTCTCATAGTTCTTTCTATTCTCTTCATTCTTAAACTATCAGAGAACAACTTCTGGGCGGAGTAGATTGAACAGTCCTTTGAGGAAGAAAGTATTGTCTGAATTGCAGTGATGGTGCTAAAAGAAACTTTATCTTTGCAGCCAAATGAAGTAGTGTCTGTAAGGCGGAGGATGGGGTGAACAAAGAAAAACATGACAGATTGAGAGGGGTCCAGGTCCTCCAGCAAAAGATCAAACTATGGATGAGATTTGGATTGTACCATGGCTGCTCTATTCCTCTGCCTCTGCCACTGCTGTAGCATCACTTTGTTGTGTGGCCAGAGATCCGTTTTTACAATTTGGCTGTGGGACCACTTAGGGGCTCACGACAGGGAGCTGACCGCCTACCCGAGGAGGAGCTTTCAAATCCACCCAGAGGCATGGGGTCAGGGACTATTTTGAGAAGCAAGACTCTCTCCAAATTTAGATTCAACCTGAATGCAAGGGTGTTTATGTAATTATGTTTAATTGCCATGACCTCTGGAAGTCAAAGGAGAAAACTTTCCAAGATGAGGTGTCTTCAGGGCCCCACAGAGCTGGGATGCTCCTCATTTCTCCCTCTTGGTCCTAGAATATGAGCATGGGAAGAACCCTTGAGTTGGGCAATAGGACCAGGGCTAGAGGACGGGTAAAAGCCCTGCAGAACCAGGAGTGCAGGGTTCATGATGGGGATCATTTAGTCATCGGATGAAACCATGTGTGCACCAGGCAGAGGAGGGCACAGAGTCAGAGTAGGAGCTGGTGACTGAAGAGATGGAGGACCCGGGGACAGGGAATGTGGGCAGACCCGCCGGCGACAAACCCCACCCCTGGAGCAGGACTGAGGGAGGCTCTCCCTTCTTTACACACTTCTGTAGTATTCTAATTTTCAAAGCAAATTGTATTACTTTGGAAATTGGAATGTCACTGTTTGCAGATGACACGATACTATACGTAGAGGATCCTAAAGATACTACCGGAAAACTACTAGAGCTAATCAATGAATTTGGTAAAGTAGCAGGATACAAAATTAATGCACAGAAATCTCTTGCATTCCTATACACGAATGATGAAAAAATCTCAAAGAGAAATTAAGGAAACACTCCCATTTACCACTGCAACAAAAGGAATAAAATACCTAGGAATAAACCTACCTAGGGAGACAAAAGACCTGTATACAGAAAACTATAAGACACTGATGAAAGAAATTAAAGATGATACCAACAGATGGGGAGATATACCATGTTCTTGGATTGGAAGAATCAATATTGTGAAAATGACTATACTACCCAAAGCAATCTACAGATTCAATGCAATCCCTATCAAATTACCAATGGCCTTTTTTACAGAACTAGAACAAAAATCTTAAAATTTGTATGGAGACACAAAATACCCCGAATAGCCAAAGCGGTCTTGAGGGAAAAAAACGGAGCTGGAGGAGTCAGACTCCCTGACTTCAGATTAGACTACAAAGCTACAGTAATCAAGACAATATGGTACTGGCACAAAAACAGAAATATAGATCAATGGAACAGGATAGAAAGGCCGGAGACAAACCCATGCACCTACGTTCAACTAATCTATGACAAAGGAGGCAAGGATATACAATGGAGAAAAGACAGCCTCTTCAATAAGTGGTGCTGGGAAAACGGGACAGTTACATGTACAAGAATGAAATTAGAACACTCCTTAACACCATACACAAAAATAAACTCAAAATGGATTGAAGACCTAAATGTAAGGCCAGACACTATAAAACTCTTAGAGGAAAACATAGGCAGAACACTCTATGACATAAATCACAGCAAGATCCTTTTTGACCCACCTCCTAGAGAAATGGAAATAAAAAGAAAAATAAACAAATAGGACCTAATGAAACTTAAAAGCTTTTGCAAAGCAAAGGAAACCATAAACAAGACGAAAAGACAACCCTCAGAATGGGAGAAAATATTTGCAAATGAAGCAACTGACAAAGGATTAATCTCCAAAATTTACAAGCAGTTCATGCAGCTCAATATCAAAAAAACAAATAACTCAATCCAGAAATGGGCAGAAAACCTAAATAGACATTTCTCCAAAGAAGATATACAGATTGCCAACAAACACATGAAAGGATGCTCAACATCACTAATCATTAGAGAAATGCAAATCAAAACCACAATGAGGTATCACCTCACACCAGTCAGAATGGCCATCATCAAAAAAATCTACAAACAGTAAATGCTGGAGAGGGTGTGGAGAAAAGGCAACCCTCTTGCACTGTTGGTGGGAATGTAAATTGATACAGCCACTATGGAGAACAGTAGGGAGGTTCCTTAAAAACTAAAAACAGAACTACCATACAACACAGCAATCCCACTACTGGGCATATACCCAGAGAAAACCATAATTCAAAAAGAATCATGTACCACGATGTTCATTGCAGCTCTATTTACAATAGCCAGGACATGGAAGCAACTTAAGTGTCTATGGACAGATGAATGGATAAAGAAGATGTGGCACATATGTACAATGGAATATTACTCAGCCATAAAAAGAAATGAAATTGAGTTATTTGCAATGAGGTGGATGGACCTAGAGTCTGTCATACAGAGTGAAGTAAGTCAGAAAGAGAAAAACAAATACCATATGCTAACACATATATATGGAATCTAAAAAAAAAAAAAAAATGTTTATGAAGAACCTAGGGGCGGGACAGGAATAAAGACGCAGACGTAGAGAATGGACTTGAGGACACAGGGAGGGGGAAGGGTAAGCTGGGACGAAGTGAGAGAGTGGCATGGACATATATACACTACCAAATGTAAAATAGATAGCTAGTGGGAAGCAGCTGCATAGCACAGGGAGATCAGCTCGGTGCTTTGTGACCACCTAGAGGGGTGGGATAGGGAAGGTGGGAGGGAGACGCAAGAGGGAGGAGATATGGGGATATATGTATACGTATAGCTGATTCACTTTGTTATAAAGCAGAAACTAACACCATTGTAAAGCAATTATACTCCAATAAAGATGTAAAAAAATAAATAAATAAATAAAATAAGGGAAATAAATAGAAAAATTTGTTTAATCCCCAGTGCCAGGGAAAGCTGTCTCAGAACCCAAAAGGACCCAAGGACCTGTCTCCCAGCCCTCTTTCTCAAAGCCAAGGATTCTTCCCATGTGCCTGGGCGCACGGGCCTTGTTCTCTTCTTATTTGCCAGGAATTGGGGTGAGGAATAACCCACGGTTTACTCCACATGGGGTGGGGCTTTGAGGAGGGCTGGCATCTCTGCAAGCAGCAGCCCCAGCCTCTTTCCTGGGAGGGCGGGGGCCACCTGCCTGTGTGTGTTTGCTCACAGGCAGGAGCTGTGGCCTGTAATCATCATTAGCTCTCTTTGGTGTTTACTGACTGTTATTAATTAGAATGAGCAAACTTGGCATTAATGTGCCTGCCATAAGGATGAAGGCTCTTACCGCACAGCCATCGTGCACAGGCAGCTAGACAGGGGCTCATTTACCAACTGTTACCAGGATGATGCAGGGCCACGGGCACCAGGTGATGGAGGACTGGACAGAGGCGGGAGGCTTGGACCCGCATTTCTCTGGAAATTTAGAGTTCTGGGGAGCTTTGCCAGAGCAGAGGGGAGCAGGGCCTCTCCTTATCTCACGCGGGAGCTGCTAGCTGGCTCCAGGTAGCTTCCCAGAGCAGCCCAGGCAAACCAGTGTGGCTCTTGGTCACCACATAGAACTTCCCTCTGGCTCTGGTCACAGCAGCCTTCTCCTCAATCAGAACACTGCTGAACACAACTCCCTTTCCAAGTCAGTGGGTGAGTGTCCTGCTGCCCTTGATGAGAGACTCGGACCTCCAGTGGGTCTTGGGAAAGATGTTAAGGGTGGGTGCAGTTGCCAAGAAAGAGAAAGCACTGTTTGGGGTTCTGGTCTATCATAGAAGGCTAATATTCTTTGGTTTCTTTGGAAGTGATGCTATACTTACGTATTTCCTCCCATTAAAAGATCAGCCTTCGAAGAGGAGAATACCACCATGTGGGACATTTGGAAGACGGGAGGTAGAGGAACGTGTCAGCTGGAGAGGAGGGTTGATTCCTCCTGCGTGGGTAAGCGGCCTGGGATGTGGAGAGGTCTCAGGACAGAACAGAGACATTTCCACTGGCTCAGAAGTAGGATGCACAAGAGCCTTGAGGCAGGAGAGAAGAGCATTCTGCCCAGAGAAGTCACCTGTTCCCCTCCAGCTCCCCAGAAAGAGGCAGAACATTTGCCACCACGTGGGCAAGGACACCAGGGCCATGCCCTCCGGGCTCTGGGTCCCGTGTTTTGGGTCGTGT
Source organism: Eubalaena glacialis (assembly GCF_028564815.1). Lineage (NCBI taxonomy): Eukaryota > Metazoa > Chordata > Mammalia > Artiodactyla > Balaenidae > Eubalaena > Eubalaena glacialis. Next base: position 3,102,726 of record NC_083725.1, read on the forward strand.
GGGGACCATTGTTTACTTTCCCATGGGATCTAGGCACAGGTCAGACCCACTGCAGAGCTCAAGTCTGAGCAACCAGGGAAATGAGCAGCAGCTCTCACGTGTACAAAGACCTGACCAGCAGCCAGGCTACGTGCCTCCTTGCCCACAGCCTCCATCCTTCCCTCTCCGCTGTGTGAGGATTCTGTGTAGGCAACAGCTGCCCTGAATGCCTCTGTTCCCCGCGGACACTTATGCCTTTTGAACTGAGTCCTAGGTGGAAGTAAGGGTACTGTGAAGAGTAGGAGGGCTGATGGATGAGAGCACTGGGGTAGCAGGGGGACCTGGGGGACCTGAAAATTTGAGGAAAGGATGGGTTAGGATTCTGCATCATCAAAGGCCTCAAAGAGTCCACAGGAAAAAACTCTCAGACAACCCCACAGTTCTGAGATCTCAACGGCTAAGGAAGGGGAGGCCCCTTGGTCATGGAGGTTTTAGCCTGCAGGGGCAACTGGGGAAGGGCACTTAACATCACCGCGGTGGTCACGTACCCAACACCCAGCAGTGCTCGTGCAGTGCCGCTCTGAAATGGTGCTCCTTTCTGCCTCCCTCTTTTCAGGTCCTACTTGCTCTGTTGAAAATCTAGCCACTCCTTTAGGCATTTGAAGAGATACATGCAGTTTCAATCTCAAATTCCACATCTACAAAGCCTTCTTGACCCTCCAATCTGAGCTGGGTTTCTCCAGCCTCTGTGGGTTGATTAGACTTTGTATGTTCTTGGAAGGCAAACAAAGCGTGGAAACAGAGTGGACAGTCTTTCCCATTTGGTCGTGAGCTGTTCAAGGTCAATACCTATGATTTATTTATCTCTCAGTTCCTCTAGATCCAGTGCCTGGCACGCTTATAGGTACTGATGAGTGAGCCAAAGAATGAAAACTGCCATGGAGAGGTCTTCCGGAAGCGGCTCTCCTATTACAGATACTACAGGGACGATACATTTACAGTTAATATTGAACCAGTGCGTAAAGAGATAAGGAAGAGAACTTTTGAAGATAATGTAGATGCTGAAGTATGGAGGGAGTGGGGGTGGGGAGGAAGTGACATTCACTGAGCAGCCACTCTTCACCCGGTGCAAGACACGGGCTTGAAGCGTGTTGTCCGGTTCAGCCGTCGGCACAACCCCCTCAGGTACTCCCTCCTCACCTGGGTGTCCGCTCTTCCTCTCCGCCAGCCCTGTTCTGGGGGACAGAGTCCAGTTGTGAACAAGAGGAGCAGAGGAGCGATCATCACTGTTTACTCACAACCCACAGGTGACTCTACAGCTCAGGCAGGTAAGTGTCTTGCTGGGCTCTGTGTAGCTCCCAAGGGTTCAGCCAGAACTGAAAGTCTGGTCCGTGTGGCTCTCAGGTCAATTCTCTTTCCACATTCTGGGTTGTATATATTCCAGAAGAGTTGGGCCAGGGAACTCTGATGTTTCCACTATGCAATCAAGGGGGGCATCCTGCAAGAGCTTGCAGGTCCTGAGCATTCTGGGGCCTCCCAATAGCCTTTGGTGATGTTGAACCGATTCCATTTCATGAGTCAGCCCTGGGCTTGGCATTAGCATTCCATGGGGAAGGAGAGGGCTGCCTCTCTGTCACTTTGAGTCCTAAATCGTTTTCAGGTGCTCATTTAGAGACAGGCTGGGGAGATCTCCTGTCATGCTGGGAAGAGGGTGGACGTGGTATCCTTTAGACCTCTCCTCTAGACCTCTCCTCATCAGAGTTACTGAAGAAGCACGGGAATTGATTTGATGCCGAATGAATAATCAGCTGCCATCAATAATTGTAATCACTAATCTGGTGCAATTAGAGGCAATTATAATAAATGCAATTTCCTCCCGAGCCACTAACGAACTACAGAAATATGAATTGACTTAAGGGGGCTGGCAGTGATTTATGCAATTGTGAGATCACAAATTTCCATTATCTTGGTAAAGATTCTTAAAGGAGCCGGGTACTATTTTGATTTCACACCTAAGTAATGAGAAGCTAGAAAATACAACTTCAAAAGTGATGAGCACAGAGGCCACTGTATTTCTCTCACAGCTAGCTTTAGATAATCCTAGAGACCGTGCAGACTCAGCTGGGACTGTCATGTGAAGGTCTGCTCCTTTAAGTTTTGCTTACTATAGAGATATTCAGAGTTCAAACCTTCAAGTCTTAAAAGAATGAGGACTAGAGTCCAGTCAATTCTGCAAGAGAGGGTGTTGACAGGAACATCTGGGTGGAGATGACCTTTTTTTATTCCCAAGGAAGGCCTGCCTATTGGCCCATTAGCCTTTCCACATCCAAATGAATCCCAGATTTCAACAGAAAGGCATCTTTATGTACATCGAATGACCTTAGAGCTTTTCGGTATCTTAAAAATGCTTAAATAGCTTTAATTATGTTATTCCTGTTCTCAGAAATTTTGAATGGCCATCTATTTTCTAGGGAATCAGCCAGAGGGTTTTGAGGGGATCCACAACACGGCCCCCCCAGACTGTGATAGGAGTGTCATAAGTGAGAGTGGGGGTGGGAGGTGAGGTGACTGAGCCCCCGTCGCGCTTGCCTGGGGAATGACGGTTTTCATGGAACACTGGGCTTTCAGTGTTCAACCGGGGAAAGTCTTCGGCCAACCCAGATGAGCCGTTTCCATGGAGACAGAGGCCAAGGCCAGATAACGCAGGGAAAGAGGTTAGACTTCATTCTCATGCTACTGAGAACCAAATTCAGTCTCCCGGCCATGGGCTAGAAGGCTCTACCTACTCTGACCCCAAACTCCTCTCCCACTGGTGGACTCCACCAAGCTTTATTTCACACAGGCCTTTTATTTTCTCTTTCTCAAATGAGCCAAGCGTGTTCTTGCCACACGCCTTCCCCTTGCTTTTCCTTTGCCTCTCCTGACCCTGATTTTCCCACGGCTGGCTTTCCCTTGTCATCACCTCCAATGACCCACGTCACAGCAGGCTCCCAGGCCCTCGCTGTCGCATCAGAGCCTGTGTGTGGGTCTGTGCCTCCTGCACTCACCCTCTCTGTCTCATTGGCTGCAAAATCCCAGGCCTAAAAGGGTGCCTGGGTATCATCCATCTCGTGAGCAGCTGAACCTCCTTTCCAGCCCCGCCTTCCACCACCTCTGCACATACACTCACCGCCATGCACACTTGCGTACATGCTGGTCCCTGGACACACCCCAGCTCATTTCTGCCTTTTGCTGGAAATGCCTTCCCACATGGCCGTCAGCTGAAATTCTTCCAGCAGGAAACTCAGTGCCGATAACTTGAAAAGCCTTTCCTGGTCCCTTGGTGGGGGACGGCCCCCTCTTGTCCATTGACAAACATCTAGCTTGTACTGCGTGCCAGGCACTAAGTGCTTTAGCTCCCAACTCGCTTCGTTCCTTATTGTGTCGTGTTTGTTCTGTGTCATCACCTCCACTAGATGGTCGGGTCCGGAGGGCAGCAGCCGCCTCCCTGCCTCACCCTCCGCCCCGAGGCCCTGGCTCTGTGTCACCTGCTCCAGGATCCCGGCACTTCGCCAACTGAACTGATGGGGACAAATTCCCACCTTTGTGAGGGATAAAACAGGAAATGCTACACAGTACCTTACACACAGTGGGATCTCCTGCACAAAGTAGGATTGTGACTTGAATAGGAAAGGAGCCTGCATGGTGCAGTGATGGGGAATTAACTTAAGATTCTGTGGGCATAAATGCTAGTCTCAGGGCTGCCACTAACTAGGTAAGTGGCAATGACCGAGTCCCTATATCCGCTGCCCGGGCTCTCCTTGCGTGCAAAATGAGGAAATATTGTTTGGATTTCTTGAGTGCCTCCAGGTCTAACAGTCCACGGTTCTCTGCGTTGCTAGAACTGCAGGGGACACGGAGGCGGGGAAACTCACATGCTCATGTTTATAATTTCAAATGGAGGAAGCTGTTGTTTTCCCCCTTCTCTTCTCCCTAGTGGCAGCAAACAAGCAATAAATATGGAAATCCTAAAAGCCAGAGTAAAATAGTGAGTATTCTCCATCTTGCTGACAAAGTACACAGACGCTGCAGCACAAAATGAATGGGCTTGTCCTCCACTGCACTGGCATGAATTCCTCCCACCCCAGCAAGAGCAAGCATGGCTGGACCATCCACGGGACAGGTATCCTTTGTCCTGCAAATGCCAGGCCCCCTGGCCCTGCTCCAGCCAGCGCAGCAAGGGCGACCACTGCGGAGGGAGGGTGCCTTATTCTACCACCAGGGAGCCCCACGGGGGGACTGCATCCAAGGCCAGGAAAACAATTCAAAGGGGACAGAAACAATGCAGGGGAAAGGGGAGAGCGGCTTGGGGAACGAGTGGAGGAAAAGAGGAAGCACAAGGCAAGGCATAGGTAACCAGCTTTCAAAACTGTGCAGACTGCTCGATAATTGCTCTGCACGTTCGCTGTCTGCCTTTTAAGCACAAGCCTAGATCGCGGGTGACTCCCCTCACCAGCAAATGTCCCAGTAATAACCAACGTGATAAGAGCCTTTTGAAGCTGATCTTCAGAAACCTTTTCCCCAGGTGGCGCTGGGTGGACGGCTGCTTATGTGGTGGGTCTGCGGCTCCTACCTCCACCTGAGGCTGGGCCTGTTCCACCTGGTGCCCAGGAAGGCGGCTGCTCTTCCCGAGGCCAACACGTTCCCCTCGGGCTGGTCTGTGTGACCTTCCCTACCTGGGAGGCAGGTGGCAAGCTCTCTGGTCTTCACCAGGTCCCTTCAGAGGGAGTCCTCAGATTCCCTACCTACTTCCTAACCATTTCCTCAAGTTCCTACAGCTCCCACACATCCAGTTAGATCTTTGTTCTTTAACTTCATTCTGGGTGAAAAAGGCTCATCCCTCTGGACCAATGTCTTGAATCCCACTACATATGTGTCACTCAACAAGAAAGATACCCAGCTTCCTCAGGGTCTGAAGCCCCCAAGGCATTCACATCCAGGTTTTGTCCTCAGCTCTGATGATGACACCAGGCCAGCACTGGGCAGGAGGAAAGGGATAGTGTAGTACCACTCAGAGCAATGGGACCCTACCCCACTGAGAACCACGCTCTCTCCCTCTAGCTGTCCAAATCGTACACACTCTTCCAGGCCCAGCTGAAGTCCTGCCTCCGTGAAATGGTCTCTGAATATTGTATTCCTCACGGAAGATCACCTTCTCTGCTCCAATCATATGCGTGCCTATATCTCACTATTTAGCACCACCCTGTAAAACATTGCGTAATTGTTTCACATGTACATGCCTTGTTTCCTTAAGTGGAACATATCCTTTATAAAATCAAAAGTGTCAGATTGATGGATGGATAACAGATAGATAGATGAACTTCTGATAAAGAAAACTGAAGAAACTGTTAATTGTAGAATCTAGCGATGGGTTAGTGGGTACTCACTGTAAACTTCTTTCATCTTTTCTGTATGTTTGATGATTTTCATATAAAAATGTTGAAAAACTTTGAATAGTTTCTTATCTTCTGCTTCACTCATTAATCTTGAGAAACTGCTTATGAAGTGCCTACTACGTTCTGGGCTCTGAACTCTCTGTTCACTTTTCTTCTCCTAACCAGGGTGATGCTGAGAAAAGTTAGTGGGTGCTCAGCCCGTAATTGCAGATTGCCAGAGTGCTGTCCACTTAGGTGCCCTTGATTCACCTTCCATGCTGTGTCTGCCTTCTGATTTGCTGACCACTTAGGTGCCCTTGATTCACCTTCCACGCTGTGTCTGCCTTCTGATTTGCTGACAGGGTTGGACAACATTCACATAGTAGGCTTGGGAAATTGTCGGGGTTACCAGGCGACATTGCATCTTACTCTCTTGGGCCCTGCCCATCTCTTCTGCCCCAACCTGATGGAGAAGCAGCCTGTTCCCAACATGGGTGGGGCACACATGACCTATTTGCCCCTGGGACTGTCTCAGGGAAGATATCATTGAGCAGGACCCCCTCCTCTAAGTTCTCTATCAGGGAAAAGAGGAAATAAGGTAAGTCCCCCCAAACCCCCAACCCCTACTTTTATTACAAGCTTTTTGACAAGCAAAGAGTTATTCTTTCCAGTAAAGCATTGCCCACTAAGAGTTGTGTTATAGACATCAGACAAGTTTGGCAGTAGCAAGGCATTAAGCCGGTAGCGTTCTATAAACACCCCGTCAACCACGCTTTGGGAGTGGCTTCTGTGTGTCAGTCATCATAGTAAGCGGTGGCAAAGAGGAAGCTACAAAAACAGGCGAGACAAGGCTGTCTTTGGTCTGTGCTCTTATGAGGGAGACACATGCATGAACAGGCTCAAGGCTGTGATAAGCGCTCCAAGGAGACACACACGGAGGTTGTGCTAACCTCTTCCTTGCCTCCTAGCCTGGGGGACTTAAGCACCGACCTTGAGCACCTGGAACAAACTGGAGGCAACAGGGATTCTGATAAGGACCTTGATGCCATTTGCCTAGCGCTTAATGGACTGCCAAGAACTTCAAAATAGCGGTGGGTGAGGAGGCCAGGGCAGGGGTCCTGAGAAATATCTGGCTTGTTTCATGGTCGTAGGCCTGCAGGAGGTGGTCAATAAACACACGCTGATGGATTTCTTCCCATAGCACCTCAGGTCTGCGCCTCTCTGGGTGATTAATCATGGACTGGAGTATTATGTGACATCGCCGATATTGAACTGAGTCGTTATTTATCTCTTATATTTCTATTTAACATTTTACACACTTACGTATTATCACCCGTGGCTAGAATTTAAGTCACCAGAAGACAAGACTCTGCCTTGTTTCCTATCCCCCGCGGTGCCTAGCACAGCGCCTGGCTCTCAGTAGGTGCTCAATCAATGCACTGAGTAATTAAGTCCTCCTGCCGCCTGGGGCCCGCCATGCTTCAGAGCAGCAGCTGTCACCTGGACCACCCCTGGCCACAGGGGCACACAGACAGATGAGCTTCGGCTACCTTCCCTCCGTGCGCAGCATCAGGACCCTGGGAGGCCAACCCAGCGTGAATTTTCAAATCACGCTCAGTGGCGGTCGCAGAGCAAACACGCTTGCAGGGAAAGGTCTTTTTCCCTCTCTCTTCAGGGGCAGCAGAGCGGTTCCTTCCACTAAAAATACAGGGATTTGTGCCACACGGTTGTGCAGCAGCTGGGCGGGCGAGGTTCACCCCCATCATCACGGGCTCGGCACCGGCAGATGGGCTTCGGGCTGCAGACGCTCAGGCAGCCCAGCCCCGGCGAGCACAGCCTTCCTCCTGCCCCGGCCACGGCGCCACCATTTCTATAAGCGACTTCTCAGTCATGGCCCTGTGCCCCAGGGGGACGCCAGTGCGACCGCTGGGAAAGTTTCTCTTCTCTCTCCTACTCCTGTCCTCTCCCAAAAATATCGTAATAAGGCTTTTTATTTAGGCAAAGAAATAAGCCCAGGATTTGCTTCTATGTTGGGTTAGGAACTGAAGAATAACATTTCTTAAGCACCAACAAAATGCCAGAGCCCCTCTCCTCTGCTATCCTATTTGATCCCAACAGGGAACTTGGGGTAAGATATTGGCCCCATTTCACAGAGGAGGGAACCAAGATACAGAGATGCTTTACAACTTGCCTAAGGTCACGAGCTAACAGGGAAAACTTGATTCTAAAGGCTGTGTGTGTGTGTGTGTGTGTGTGTGTGTCCCATGCTGTCCGTAGGCCCCTGGCTCTGGTCCGATGTCACCGTTTACACAAATTCCCTGTGAGCATTAGGAGAGGTTGCACTTTGCCCGAGTTTCAAGCTGTAGGGAACCTGTCCACGCTGCCAACAGCAGGGGGGTGGTAGGGCTTGGTGACGGGAGTTTCAGATGCCTTCAGAAATGTCATAGGCAGTTCACTTATTATTCAGGGAAACACCCAAGAAACTGACGACTCCTTTCGTCACTATCAGTATCCGCTACCAGCTGTTCACTTGACTGGGGGCTGTGAGGGTTTGAACTCTGAATTCACGAATGCAGCTCAGCCTCCCTCCAAGAGGAACCGTGGGGATTAGTGCTTATAGAGCAGGACTGCCTGGTAATTCCAAAGCCCAGAGGGAAGGGAGCGCGGGTGGGGATCTGCGCCATAGAGAGGGGCCTTCAAATCTATGGGAAAACACGGCACATAACAGTCCAGCTGCTGGATAATGCTTTCTTTGGGCTGGACGGGGCTGCAGTTGCTTCCTATGTACATGGGCTTTGCTGCCGAAGCCCACCTGGCCTGGCTCTGTGCTTTTTCCTTCTTCTACAGCATCTCTCAAACCCTGTTCCCCATCAGATCAACTGTATGCAGAACATGCTTTGTTTCGTAGGAATCATATCACAGTCCTAGAGCTGCAATTCCTTTCCCCATTTTGCAGAAGGGAAACCTAAGGTTCAGGGACCTTCAGGGTCACCTGAGAAACAGCGCAGACCAGGATTTGAAGGCAGGAAATCTGCCCGCCAATCCTGGACTAGATCCATTAGAGCTAGCAGGTTGGCCTGCCTGACCATCCAGGATCCAGGCAGGGCGGGCAGAGAAGCCCCTAAGCTGATAGACACAGGTTGTCCTTGGCCCAGGTCCCACACGATATGATCGGGACACCTACTGCATTGTTCTCCAGGGCTGGACTTAAGGACAGAGAGAGGCAGCTTCAAGGCCAGGCCAGATCACCCTCTCCCATTTCCTTAAATGCAGGGATGTACATCAATCACACTTGAAACTTACTTGAAACGTATGGGCCTTAGCGAGTCAGACAAGGGTGATGTGTTTCTAATCCAATGGCTTTCACCATGGATGACTCACACCTCAGGACACCTTAAACACCTTAAAACATCATTGGTTCCATTTAGTTCCTGTCCTGTAGTTCCCAAATACTCAAAACTTATATATTCAACCACAAAAAACCAAACAACCCAATTCGAAAATGGACAAAGGACTTGAATAGACATTTCTCCAAGGAAGATATGTACATGGCCAACAAGCACATGAAAAGATGCTCCACATTACTAATCATGAGGAAAATGCAAATCAAAACCATCAGGACACTTCACATTCACATCAGGATGGCTATAATTAAAAAGAAAACAAAACAGAAAACAAAAAATGTTGGTGAGGGTGTGGAGAAATTGGAACTTTTGTGCGTTGCTGATGAGAATGTAAAATGGTACAGTCACTGTGGAAAACAATTTAATGGTTCCTCAAAAATTTAAACATAGAAATACCATATAATCCAGTAATTCCACTTCCAGGTATATACCTTAAGGAATTGAAAGCAGGAACTCAAACAGATACATACACACCAATGTTCATAGCAGCATTATTCACAGTTGCCAAAAGATGGAAACAACCCAGTTGTCCATCAACACATGAATGGACAAACACAATGTGGTGCATACATCCAATGGAATATTATTCAGCCACAAAAAAAAAAAAAGAAATTATGATGCATGCTACAACCTGGATGAACCTTGAAAACATTATGTAAGTGAAATCAGACACAAAAGGACAGATATTGTATGATTTCACTCATATGAAGAATTGACAAATTATCATAGAGACAGAAAGTAGAATATAGGTTACCCGGAGCTGGAGGGAAGGGGAGATGGGATATGAATTGATTCATGGGTAAAGAGCTTCTGTTTGGGAAGATGAAAAAGTTCTGGTGATGGATGGTGGTGATGGCTGTACAATGTTATGAATGGACTTAAGGTCAATGACTTGTACATTAAAACATGGTTAAGATGGTAAGCTTTATTTTTTGTTTCAATTTATTTAAACTAAAATCAAAAACAGTTTACCTATTTCTGCCACTCCCCACCTCTGGCAACCACCAATCTGTGCTCTGTGTCTACGAGCTTGTTTATCAGATTCCACGTATAAGAGAGAGCATATAGTATTTGTCTTTCTCTGTCTGATTTACTTCATTTAGCATAATGCATTCCAGGTCCAGGTAAGATGGTAAGTTTTATTTTACGCATATTTCGCCGCAATTTAAAAAACAAAATACTCCCTCCCCAACAAAGGTTAAGGCAGCAGAGCTTGAGCTCTGCTGTAATCTCTGCTTTCTCCCCACCAAACAGCCTGGATGACTCTGCACCCCAAATGCCATAGTCTGGGCCTTCGTGCTGCAGCTCCTCTGCCTGGGATGCCTCTCCCACGCTGCCCTCAAAAATATCAGCTTACCACAGAAGCTTAGCCAATTCCCCTGACATCAGAGATCTGTTTTCCTCCTTGTTTTCTTAAAGCTTTTACACATGCCTTATTAAATCACTACCCTATTTTACAATGATTTCCTGACATGGAATGGGAGTTTCCTGTGTAAGGGACAATGTTTTACTCATTTTTGTATCTCCAGCACATGGGGGCAGGCCTAACTCCTAGTACAAGTTCAATGAATATTTAATGACACTGGTGGGTCTTAGAAGTGTTTTTGTTTTGTTTTAGCTCTAGGCAGGGCGGGGGCAGGCCTTCTTAACTGCTCAGAGAACGCTGATACAATTGCGGCCAGGAACCCAAACGAAGCCTCAGGGGAGATCAAGGGAAGTTTCCTCCCTTCCTAGGCTCTGCTTCAACAGCATGGCTGTGGCATCTAACTCGTGGGGTGAAATCCCTGGAGTCCTGGTCTTGTTACTTAACCTGGCTGAAACCTCGCTTCCTCCCCAAGGATGGGAGAAGAGCAGGTCCTCTGTAAATGCTGATGGTGAGGATTCGGTGAGCTGATCTGGGGAAGCCGCAGGCTCAGGGCGGTCCCTCCAGGTGGGCAGTGCTGTTGATTGCAGGCACCGCCCCTTGGAACCCTGCTCATGGGTCATCTCTCCTCCCACCACTTTTCTCCCTTCTCCCCAACCCCAGTTCAGCTTTCTTCCTTAATTGCCTCCACATTTTTTCTGCATAGGTCATTCCATCAGCAACACAATCTTGTTCTTTCTAGTCTCATAATTAACTCTTTATTTTGCTTCCTTTCACGATTAGAAGGAGAGAATTAGGGAACAAGTTAGGATGCAGGCGCTTCTCTCCAAAATGGCCTTCATCGCAGCTGTTCTAAGGTCACCACTGGTCTGTTTAAATCCCTTCCCTTGGCTGCATCAAAGGGCAAACGCCCCACATGAGCCGAGGTTGGCAGGACCTCGGGCGCCTTGGCACGTATTTGTGGTCCTTTAAGCTTGTATTCTTGGGTGAAGCACAGCGCTTTTGTTCCTGTCCCAGCCCTCCCTATAGTGGGGAAGTACTTTTCCTCTCCCTCCTGTTTTCCCACCCTCCTTTCTCTTTTGTGAACTTTCAAGTCCCCCAATTAAATAACTGGTAAATTTTTCTTTGTGAAAAGCACTAAACTTTACTGGATGACTAGCATGGTAAATGTATTTCTTTCTCTTTTCTTTTTGCCCTTGAACGCTCATACATTAAACCTTCTTATAGGGGAAAAATAAATTAAAACAGGATATAAAGCATCCATCAAGGTAATCTGGGTATATCTCAACCCCATGTAGAATTTCTTTCCTTCGTGTATTCAGCAAATGTTTATTAACGCCCACTGTGCACCAGACACTGTGCTAGCACCAGAGGGTCCCAGAGCAATGGAACATGGTCCCTGCCCTAAAGGAGTGTCTGGTGAACATATATACATACATAGAAGGTGTGGGAGTGTCTGAAGAGGCAGGCAGAATAGGATAAGACCTCATTCCTCCCAAGGGTAAATTATTCATGAATTAAAAAAACAGGACCGGCTATGCCTTTTTGCAAAGAATGCCAAGCTGATTAGGTGCAGCAGGATAACTAAGAGTGGGTGGGTGATCACTCCAGGCTCAGACTTTCCCACCTTCGTCTTTTGTCTTAACTACTTCCTACGAATCTATGATCTTCAGATAAATGTCCATGCCATGAGGTCAACACATGCATCCATCAGTTTTGATTTAAGTAGGCACTCATGAAGTCCTGGAATCTCAGATGCTGAAGGAAGCCACGATTTTCCCAGCCATTCTCGACGCTGACTCTCATGGCTTTTCTTGATGTCCTTGGGCACTGAGAGTCTACATGCATTTCCCCATTATATTTGCCCTCTGACAGGGTTTTGCTCCCCACTTCCAGGAAGGAGCAAGATTGAGAGTCTAATTTTGCCCACAACTTTGAAAGTAGCTGAAGGATCAGGAATAATTAAGTTGGGGGGGGGTGTGTGCGCGTGTGCGCGCGTGCACGCAACCATCTCAGGGCACCATTCATCCAGTTAGTGGAATTTTGTCAAGTACCGTGGGGTCTCTCTCTCTCTCAGACCATTGCTTTCTGGATCTCCTAAAAAGCTGCATAACACCCTTTGTCTCTGGAGATCAGCACTCATAGGCGGATGCGAAGTGTGCTGTGGAAGTATGTCACATTGTGCCTTAAGCCAGCAGCCCCGATGCTGCTCCCTGACCTGTCAAAAAACATCTGTTTAGCAGAAACCACATGGCAGTTTCTTTGAAGAAACAACAACAGCCCGGGAGGTTACTGCTATTTCAGTGTTCCTTCTGGCTTGACGTGTGCTGAAGCAATACTCAATTCCACTTCAGTCTGGATTCACTGAGCACTCAGTATACTCTGGACACCGGACTAGGCACCAAAGGGAATGCAAGGGGCATAGAATACAATGTACTAGGAATACAAAACACACACTGAGCAGTTAGAATCAGCAAGGGTAGAATAGAATCAAATGCCTACACGTGGAGTGTGGTGTGCGTGGTCAAAGAGAGATCGACCCAAGCTGCGCTCACAGACTGTTGACCTAGAAAAGACTTCCAGAATCAACCATTCACTCGGCCATTTAGTTACTGGTCATTTATTAAATATTTACTGAACACTTGCTATGTCCTGGGTCCTGTGGAAGTTGGTAGATAAGAGAATAAAACTCAGTTATGTAGAGGAAACGTTCAAGTTAGTAGCAGAACTGGAAACAGAATTCTGGTCTATTTTTTTTTTAATAAATTTATTTATTTAATTTATTTATTTTTCGCTGCATTGGGTCTTCGTTGCTGCACGTGGGCCTTCTCTAGTTGCATTGCGTGGGCTTCTCATTGTGGTGGCTTCTCTTCTTGCGGAGCATGGGCTCTAGGTACACAGGCTTCAGTAGTTGTGGCACGCGGGTTTCAGTAGTTGTGGCGCACGGGCTTAGTTGCTCCGCAGCATGTGGGATTTTCCTGGACCAGGGCTCGAACCCATGTCCCCTGCATTGGCAGGTGTATTCTTAACCACTGAACCACCAGGGAAGCCCCGGAATTCTTGTCTTAGTTCATCATTCGTTCAATTAACCTGACCAAGAATCTCCTGTGTGTCAGGTGCTGGGGTAGATGCAGAAAAGCTGCACTGCACACTGACTCAGAGGCTCTGACGCTCACTCAGGTCCAGGAACCTGCACCAGGTTCTTAACATCTCCCAACGTCTTTTTCCTCAATTAGAAAATGTGGTACTGATAGCACCCCCCTCATAGAGTGGATGTGAGCATTCAAAGAAGTACACATGTAAAGGGCAGAGCACAATCTCAGACACAAAGTGCTTAATAAATGTCAACTTTCATTATTATCTTGGAGCGACCTCAACGGATAAAATATGGTCCCCATCCTTACGAAACATATAAATTCTGATGGAGAAAAAGGCATATTCTCAGATCAAGGTGTCTCCCTGATACCAGAGCTTTGGGGAAGACATAAAAAACATGAAAATAGGATGGACCTAGAGATTATCATACTAAGTGAAGTAAGCCAGAGACACACAAATATATGATATCGCTTATATGTGGAATCTAGAAAAAATGATACAAATGAACTTATTTACAAAACAGAAACAGACCCACAGACATAGAAAATAAGCTTATGGTTACCAAAGGGGAAAGCAGCGGGGAGGGATAAATTAGGGGTTTGGGATTAACACACACACACTACTATATATAAAATAAACAATAAGGACCAACAGTATAGCACAGGGAACTGTGCTCAGTATTTTGTAATAACCTATAAGGAAAAAGAATCTAAAAATGAATATGTATGTGTGTGTATACATATATGTGTATATATATATATACACATATATGTGTGTGTGTATATATATATATATATATATATAGGAATCACTTTGCTGTACACCTGAAACTAACACATTATAAATCAACTATACTTCAATTTAAAAAAACCATGAAAATAAACAAAATGAGAGCAAGAGTAAAGAGAGAGAGGTGAAAGTGTAATATGACGGACTGGGCAGAGTGTTATGAATAGCCATTTTATTTATTGCTTTCCAAATCTACAGAACAGTCAGATCTTCAAATACTGGAAAGGAAAACATGCAGAGGCCACTTAGTCCATGCCCCTGTCTCCATCTATTAATATATTAAGAGCACCAATTAAAAGCCTATTATCCTCTAGTGCACACTCCAGTAACGTTGTAAGTACCATGACCCATGGTCGTTTGGCCCCGAACTACTGTAGAGTGCTGGAATCTTGAAAATAGCCCAGGAAGAAAAAATGTAATAGAAATGGCTCTTGCAAGGGTGGGTCTTGGGAAGCTAATTAAACAATGAAGCTTCTTCTTCCTTTGATATCCACAACGAGGGCTGAAAAAGAGTTCAGATGTCGATGTACAAGAGATAAAGCAAATCTTAGGTGACAGGTAACAGTACGCCGGGGAATTATTTTTGGGAATAGGATGGGCATGGCAGTGGGAATATCCAGGGAGTGGTGGGAGTGATGATGCTTATTGAATGCAGAAGATAAATTGTGATCATAGGTTTGATCAAGCTGACATAAGACTAGGGATGAAGCAAGGGGAGCAGGGCACCAAACATGAAATCCAGCTCCCAGGGGTGGGAGAATAGAAGTTGTTTTGTAGAAAATGCTGGCAGCAGTCAATCAAGCAGGAGTTCAGAATAAGGAAATGTTACAGGAATGAAGACAAAAGCCCTATACCTTTAAACCAGGCACAGAAGAGGAGATGAGGTGAGAAGCCCTAGATGCTGGGGATTTACATACAGACACAGGAGCCTCAGTGGGGACACAGATGCTCCAGATTCTGTTTATGAGTATAGATGAGACTTCTGACACTCGCTAGACTGAGTTTTCACTGCTTGGGACGAAACAGGACTGAACTGCCAACTTTATTAACTGCCCCTGGCCAAGCACGAACGTGGAGGACAGTGTGAGTGACTGACTGCACAAATGCACACCTTGGGTGTCCCCCCACCCAATACTTAGTAAATTAAAGAGCCTTCCCATTAGTGCATGGAGAGACATAGAAACTCCTTTGTCTCCTTGGCCGCAGCCTTCTGGGACCACCCCCAGGCCTGAAACGCACTCAGTCCCCTGCAGCCCTGATTCGAATCAAACGCTGACACTTGTCCATTTTGCTCTAAATGTCACCGCCGCGGAGACGACCCCGCCTCGCATTCCTTCCTGCTCCCCAGCTGCCCCCAATATACAATTGTTTTAAAGCAGCTCGTGTGTTAATTAAAAAGTAGGAATCAATTGTCCTCATCTCTCCATTCCAGGCTGCTGTGCACACAAGGATTAGAGCTGCCTCGACTTAAGTCAATTAGAGATAAGGAGAAGCTGACATTTCCACAACCCGCTTTATCATTCTGCTCAAAAATGGCTCAGATTAAAATGTACAGAGATGATTTCTTTAGTCCTTTTCCTCCTCCTTTACCTTCTTTTAATCATTACGGAGAAAGCTGACAGTCCAAGCTGATGGCGGAGATGCACGTTCCAGCCATCCTGAAACACCCATGTGGCCAGCCTGGCGTGAGCCCGGCTGCAGACTTAGGACCTCGCCCGAGGCTGTGCCTCAACTTAGGGCAGGTGATGGGGATGCAGGGGAAGGATGGACGGAGTCAAAAGCCACGGCTTTGATGCCGCTTCATGAACTACTTAACCCTTTAGGCCCTCAGCTTCCCTGAGCCTCCGTTGCCTTATCTGTGAAAGGGAGCAATGATGCTGCCTGACCGTTACCACTGTGAGGCTCCAGTGAGAGTACACGTGTGCAAGTGCACGGTACAGAGCCTGACACAAGGCACACTTAATCCACGTTTAGGTTGAACGTAAGCGCTCTGGGGTTCATCCTAGGTAATTTCTGAACAGAGAAAGGAGGCCTTTCACACGTGATCCCATCCATCATAAACATTCCTACTTGTTGATCACATGCCTTTACTCCAGGCAATTTAGATATACATTACGGCTAAGCAGCCCTGCCAGTTGGCCACTGTCATCCCCATTTTACAATGAGGAAGCTGAGGATCAGGGAGACTAATTAACTCACTCAAGTTCACACATCTGGTGATCATAGAGCCGGGATCTGAACCCAGAGCCCATTATCTTTCCATTACCTCATGCCCCAGGGATGCTGAGTAATCTTTGGAAAGAGAAGAAACGTGGTCCCCTGACCTCTGCATTCATTTGCGAAGGGAAGAGAGTGCTACCTTACTGACACTGGCCTGTGAATGTATTAGCAATTTCTTAAATTTGCCCAGTCCATTAGCTGAGCTTTTGCTGGCTACCTTTGACTCTGTTAAATGCTGATGCAGCCCTTGCCCATCTCACTTGCTATCTTCTGGTCCTTCTCTACATCACCATTCAGCAATTGCCTCTCGTGTCCAGCTTACAAGCACTACTGGCAAACAACAGTTGGCACGCAAAGCCGGGCTGGTGCCTGGATGCATCATGAATGCCCCACAGTGGGCATTGGGTGCCCCACCCAGATCCCCCTCCGATGATGGATTGTTGTTCCAGGTGCCAGGAGTGTTACTGGGAAAGTGAGGAGTGTTCCCCTCCCTCCGAATCTGGGCCAGCCTCAGAGCCTTGCCAGACCAGGAGGCTGGAGCAGAAGTGATACCGTCCCAGGATCGCAGGCCCAGCCTGAGAGGACAGGCAGCTTCTATCGGGTGCCCTGGAGCTCTGGGCTACCTCCCATACTGGAGCCCAGGACACACAATGGAGAGACCACATAGAAAGGTCCTCAGTCTATAAGCAGAGGGAAAAGAGCCTGAGTGAGCACGGCCTCCCAAAGCAACAATGCACGCAAAGTAAGTGGCCTTGGACCCTCCAGGCCAACGTAGTCACCACCCAAATTCCACCAACTGACTCTATTTGATACACGAGGGGCAGAAGAATCACCCAGCCAAGTTCTGACCAAATTCCTGATCCAAAAGTCAGGATGGTTTTAGGTTAGTTTGTTTCACAGCCATAGCTAACTGGGCCAGAGACGCCACCTGAGTTGCTCTGAGAAGCCTTCTACCTCTGTCTTCAATCTTATCTCCTCTGGAGACTTCTCTCAGCTGTGCTACCCTGCCCAGCACCTTAGCTCCTCCCCACCCACCCCTCCTCTCTGTCTTTGAACTTGCACAGAAAATGTTTCACCCCCAGGTGTACCTTATTGTCTCTTCACTCTACTTCGAAACTTCACAAATGACTTATTAACAACCCACCACCACTTCTACACCACCCACTGCCTTGTTGTCCTTTGAATTCTGACTTCTATCACTATGACTCTTGGGTATGAAAGTCTTGAAGTTTAGCAGATATTTTTGCATCACAAAACCTTGTGGCATTTTCTTTAAGTATCGCTAGCCTTGGGGAAGCCATTCCTGAAATTCACCTCTGCAGACCAGCATTGCAAACTGCCAACTGCCCTCCTTTGAGGTCCTTTAGCATTCATTCATTCATATCTCCATTCGACACATATTGACTGAAAGTCTATGCTGAGATATCCTCTGTGACTTGAGGTTCCCAGGCCACTAAGTAGCTGAAGTAGATGGTCAAGTCAGAAACGGGTTTACTAAGTCAACTGGCATAGCCATAACCAGTGCAACTCAAGTATGACTCACCTAGATTTAAAAAAAAAAATCTATAGATGATTTCCTGACCTGTTTCTGGGACCCATGTTTCAGGAAATCAGCCCCTTTATTCAACCCAGTAGTTCTCAACTCTGGCTACACATTAGAATCACCAACATAACTTAAAGAAAATGCTAATGCTTCGGTCTCACCTCTGGAGATTCATTAGTCTAGGATAAGACCCAGGCATCAGTATGGCTTACACAGTTGCTGAGTGATTTTTACATGCAGCTGGGGCTTGAGAGCCATTGACTGACCTAAATCCCTAATGATACAGCTTTAGCTCATCCCTCCTGCTCTATGCTCTGTGGAGACAGAGGAAAACAGTGGTTGGAGAATGTTTGGGACACTTGAAGTTTTCCTGAAATCTCTGCAGCTTTTCTGCCCCGAGTTCAATAATCCCACTTCCCCAACCTTTCCACACAGGTCTTATTTGCAGCACTTTAATCACTCCTTAATCTTGTTTTGATTTAGCTCAAATAGCTCTGTTTCCCTGGAGAAAGCTTTTCCAAGTTACGAGGTCTCTGTTTTACAGAAACGCGTAACCCTGATGGCTCATGAATTCAGCTGTGAATTGCACAGTAGTTGTTATGAAATGCATATTAGTCGAGATTTCAGCAAATCATCTTGTTTTATTTCTACACTTAACATTAGTAAAAATGAAGCCTCACAGGTATCAACAAGGGGGCTCTTCTCTGTTGTCCTGCAAATATTGTTAGCAATGCACGTGGTCACCTAATTCACGAGTCAGCTGATTTGTACAAGGCTGGACTTTGGTTCTCCCAAACCTTCTCTCCTTCTTCCAGTAATTGCAGTTATCAATGGTCCTAAGAAGAATAAGACTTGCTCAAAAGCCAGCCCATGGATGATGAACTCAGAAGGAGAGAGGGTCTGGAGTGACGCCAGCTGTTAATCCTTATACACCCCCGAGCTTGACTAACAACCATAAAATTGCTCATCTCTTTCATCCAGGAACCAGAGCCACTCACCCTTCCCTCTTGTCTTTTCATATATATCTGCGTGGCTGTCCTTTCACGTAAATCACATCAATTTCTATTTTAATTTGCTTATGATTCCAAGACACTTTTGACTTATTATTATATTAGAAATGAGAGAAACATGGATTTACGAAAAATCCAGGCATAGAGATCTTCGGAGATTACAAAGGGGAAGCAGGAGGTAGTGAGGTACGGATACAGGGGTCTTAATAACATGCAGAGAAGAAGCAAGCATGTTTCAGCTTCCTACATGTGCAGAGTCCTTTTAGTACATACTTGGATGGTAGGGTGCTAAGTGGTGGATTTCAGGGCATTTTTTTCTCCTTTAAGGTAACATACATATAAAGCTTTTAACTCATTAAGTTGTCGAGGTAAAGGTAGGATCATGGCATGGCAATGGTGACTGCGCTCTCATAAGACACATAAAACATAAAATCGAAGTTAACCATCATAGATCACTTGTATTTGGAAAGATTTTTTTAAAAAGCTTAAACTGCTCCCTGAGTGTCTAAGAAAGAGTCAAGGTCTAAGGACATTCATGAATCAAACTACTATCTTGGACACTACCTAAGGATGGTGGACAGACACTAAAGAGAATGGACACTTGGGGTTTCTCAGAGACCTTTGAACTTGTTGGTGTAGTGAAATCAACAGACCCCTGGTTTCCAATCCCAGTGCTGCTTTGTAAGCTTTATGGTCTTAGGCAAATGACCTAAACTTTTCAAGCTTAGCTTGTTTTTCTCAAAACTGTGATAATATCTGATTGCCAGGAGGACTCAAAAGAATCTTTATAAAGTATCTAGAACAGTGTCTCTACATGTTGGATGCTTGATAATAATAATAATTACAATAATTATTATTATTATTGGCAGCTCCTGCTTTACCAACACTATAGGAATTCTAGGATGTTTTATACTCTGGTGATTCCATAATGCACCTGTGGAACAGGACAGAGGTTGCAGCCTCTATCCACCACCTCCCAGGTACTAACGCAGAAACAAGACACAAGATGCCGAGACCTACAGGTAAAGAAGAGTTGGGTTGGTCATAACCACCTCCATGCAGGTTTCAGGTCCTAATGAAGCCCCAGATGGGAGACGGGGGCAGAAGAAGGGAAGGAAAGGTACATCTCTTGGGTCTCAGTTTTGAAGTTTAGGCTTTTCCTCATGAAGCAACCCTGGAAGCGGTTCAATGGATTATTGTTCAGACATGTGGGTGAGACGTGATGTTTACCTAATGTTGCTTCAATGCATCAAGTGGCAAAACTGCTGATCTCTATTCATTTAGTCTCTATTAAAGGCCTCAGAGGTTATTTACGGATGCTACTAAAGAGAAATAAAAAGAAAAATACACCTGCAATATAGGATGTTTGGAGTATGTCACATCTGAATTGCCCCCTGGAATCGGCTTTGGGAAACATGTTGGTCTAATTAGTTATTGTGATCAGGTATCTATGGAAACAGACATACATTTGTCCTTAAGCCAGACAATCACTTCCTCATTTAATAGCGTACAATCCACACAAACCAAGCTTGGTGCTTGTATGTATGAGCTCCTTGCAACACATACAAAATTAGAGAGAACAGAAAATATAAGGAAAATAAACAAAAGGGGGAAAGTAGGTAGGCCTGTTACACTGAGAGGATGCCCTGCCTACAGTGAGTAAGGAAGGCAATCCAAAGGCCAAAAATTGATTATATTCACCCGGCACCAGTTTTGAATGAGCCCAGAGAAAGTCCTCCTCGACGGTGTGGCGGTGGAAGGGATTGTCCTATTAAGAGCACGCTTCAGCTACATTATGGGTTAAATGGGTTAACTGGGCTTTTGTGGAATGGCCTTGTAACATAGTAACCATTCATAACATAATCTCTATGGGAGAATGCGTCCTGAATTCCAAGTACTCAGCTTCTGAAACACAGCCTCTGTGTGTGGTGAGGACTTCCTGTATCCTCAGAGAAACAGCCAGGTGAAGGAGAGGCAACCCAGGAGTAAATTCCACAAATCTCCGTTCCAGCCCTCACTCTTGCACTTACTATGTGAGTGACTTGATTCTAACTTCTCTGGGCCTCATTTACTCAGCTGTAAAATGCAGAAGGTAGCATCTATCACGTCCAGAATGTAAGCTGCACCAGGGCAGAACCATGCTTGTCTTAATCACCTCGGCTTCCCCAGCCCCTCGATCAATATTTGGTGAGTGAAGGAATGAATTAATAATTGCCTACATCCCAGCCTTGTAAGCAGAACCAAATGGGGTGATGCATGTGAAAACAATTCAAGAAGCTGTAAAACGGAATACAAATGAGAGACATGATAATTATAACCTATTGTTACAGACAGAATGTCACCTTCTGTGCATTCCATGTAAATAAGGATGCTTGTGTTGGTGCTAATTCGAATGGCTGAACTGATATCCGGAATACTGAGCGGTACCGATGGGCTGCGTGACCTTGGGTAGCAGCGGGGGCTGGGGCTAGAGGGAGGGTGGAGAATGAGAAAGTTGGTAAGGGAAGTTAAATGAGTGGAGATTTTGGCTAGAAAATAGGCTCATTAGACCTAGGCAGGTCTAAGCCAGTGAATACAGGGGCAGGGGTCTTGTAAAGTCTCTCCAGGGACCTGCCGAGGAGTAGAAGGCCATTCTGCCTGAGGCAGAAACAAAGAAGAGTTAGACCAAAGAGACTGGGTACCACTCCACTCAGCTAAAAAAAATAAGTGATGCTTGTGCAACCAGTTAGGAAGGATATAGAAAGGGCATATGTGAGACATTGGATTTAACATGTAAGCAGAATGAAGAAGAACTCAGTCAGATCACCCAGCACCACCGTTTGCCAGCCTGCGTGTTATTTTTGCCTCTTACTAATGACTCTTGTGATTAAGCATTTGGGATGCACCCAGTGCTAATATTCAGGCTGGGCCGCAGAGGAAGGGCGGAGTTGACCCTGAAAGGGAAGGGTCCCTGGTACAATGACCCTGGAGGCTTTGTTTGGCATGTGACTCGGGCAGCCAGATTCTGGTTTTTCTACGCACTGTGCAGAATCTTACACAAAGATTCTCGGTGCAGCCACAATCAAGTCCCTTGAAGGGCGTGGTTAGGATTTCTGTAGATGAGACCCAGTCAGCAGTTCAGACCTTGGCCACAGCATAAGCAATGAGACGACAGACTTTCTGATCACTACCCTCAACGTTCGAGTCTCTGACAACACTGGGAAAGACTCTTCAGTCCGCCTGCATATCCCCCCTAGGCAGGCATATAGCTACTTCCAATGGTGACCCTTCTCCTGAGTCTGCACCACCATATCAAGATAGATGGCCACCTGCTCTGCCGTGGTCACCTTTCCTGCTCCAGCAACCAACCCTGAAATGCAATCTGCAGTGGCTCTATATCTACTTCTGTGGAAACTACTTTAAAGGGCCCAAGAGGAGGCAAAAAAAAAAAATCCTCTTTACGTTATAGAAGAGGAAGAGATAGAGAGAGACAAGCAGAGATGACCTCCCTGGGCAGCGACACAAGAAATTCTTCTACGGTATTTTTCAAGGTCTCCATCCCCCAAAGCCAAGTTAATACAACACATATTTTCTCATAAGGCAGGGTGTGACTTTTCAAGAGGGCAGTGTCATCGTGTGGAAAGGGCACAGCTTGGAGACTCAGAAGCGTGGGGTCCCGGCTCTGGCAAGGCCACCATGTCCCCTGGACTAATTGCTCAAGGAGCTCAAGCCTCGATTTCTCCATCTGTTACATGAAATGAAATAACGCCTGCTTCCTGCTACATAAAACCATGGTGTAGATCAAATCAGATAATATATGTAAAAGCACTCTGGGAAATTACAAGCACACTCTAGGAATAGAACCCTGATTAAAGGAAATCTATTCAATCAAGCGGTGCTTTCTCTATATCTAATGTGTTTATTAAACAAACAAACCAATACACATTGTTATCAATGGGACAAATAGGTTCTACTTAACTCATTGGAAATGCTACAAAGTTTAGGAAGTTGTCCATATTTTCTAAACCCAAATTCCCTATGAGTCTTCTCTTTATGACTATTTCCCCACCTGGAAACTAGGTAGAAAATATTAATTTGATCATCCCTACCATGGCAGTACATAGTATAATTAAACAAAAATGGCCTAAATTAGCCTGGACATTCACAGGCAGCTTTATATGTGCAATCTTTCTGAAATGTTTCTCATTTCTGTGCTTAGGCACCTGATCCAAGCAAACTGGCCAAATGAACGAGAGGAAAGCTCTGATTCTAGGGCCATAACCCTGTAAGTTCATTAACTGTGAATTATTATTTTGAACCAGGCTTGGCTTCCAAGGCCAGAATTGCACATTCCTAAAATAATGTGCCCGACACCAGCAGAAAATGGTCTTCACAATTCTCACTTTGAACTCATGGAGAACTCCTACCTCATCTGTTACTGCTCTCTGGATAGGTGAGTCTATCCAGGTCTTCGGTGGTGCCTTCATTATCCCAACATTTAAGGGCTGTGTTAGTGGCCGAGGATGCAAGTCACCAGGTTGTTCAGCAGGTGAGTAATGTTTGCAGGGAGCCAAAGCACCACATCCATGGGCGGAAAGCCCTGTTCCTGCCTTTCCCCTAGTCTGAGTCTGGGTGTAAACAAATACTGAGGCCCCACTGTGTGCTGGCCACTGTGCTGGCCACTTGACCCACATCATCTAAGTTAATCCTCACAAAACTGTGAGTCAGGCCAGTGATTCTGCTCTTTGGTGAGAAGGAGATTCTGATTCATTAGTCTTGGGGGATGAGCCCCTACATCTGCTTTTGAAAAACATCTAGAGGTGATTCTGAGACTTTGCAAAGCCTGGCAATAGTACCAATGTTAATAATAGCTAACAGTACTTGAGAGTTATCATGTGCCAGACAGTCAGCTGAATGCTTTACATGCTCCTTCCCATTTGAATTTTAAAACAACATGATGAGGTCGATATTAATATTATCTACACTTAAAGAACCTAAGACTCCACGACTAGCACACATCAGGGCTGGATTCCCACCCCATTTGCTCCGACTCTGAGATCTGTGATCTTTCTACTTTATCAGTGGCCGCAGAATCCTACTTTAGGAAATTAAATCAAAGTGTTTATGTTAGGGGTGAGTTTCTTCTGCTTTCTCTTCTGGGACATTAGTGAGAGTGTCAGCTGACTTATCACTATTTTATTATTATTATTATCATTTATACCTATTTTTCCTGGTGGTGCCTGGTGATGGCTTGGGAGCCCACGTGCCTGAGGGAGGACCCACGGTGAAAATGGCACAGAGTCTATCAGGAGGTGATGGTGCTGCGGGGAAGGGGGGTACATTTGATTCTCTTCCTCCTGGGCTGTGAGCTGGCAGAAAGCCACTTCCCAGCACACGATTCAGATAAAACTTCACCTCTGGCCCTCCACCACCTTTATAAATCTTCCTCCGAATCTCAGTTGCCAAGGACCTTTACACAACAATACTTAGAAAGACATTCAGCTTCCAGCCAGCCAGCCGCAGAGCCCACCATACTCCCATAGAATCAATATTATCAGACGGTTAAAAGATAATCATAATACTTTAGATCCTTAAAGCTCCTTTGAGCCTAAAAAATGTTCAGAGCACTTTCATATTGGTTCTTTCATTCTACCATCACCACCTCTGACAGTGGGAGGAGGGTTTAAGGAAGGAAGCTGCTAGTATTCCTTAATCCCATCTCCCACAAACCCGAGGCGCCGCCTCCTGCCCCTCGCATCACAGCTGACAGACGAGCAAACCCCTGACTTGTGTTCCACGGTCCTTCTTGGTGACGGTTCAGTGTTTCTGGTCCGGCGGGCTTGCTCCCCGCCACTCACCCCGCAGTCTATCACCACGCAACCCCCAGAGGCTGGGTGCAGAGGCCGTAATCCTTCCCTGTGGCCTCAGCACAGCATCCCGCCAACACGCTGGGAAGGGGGGGGGGGGCTCCCTGGGGACAGCACTGACCGGTCAGGCTGCTTCTTTCTAGAAAAGAGGTTTGGGTTCACACACTCAGCAGTGGACGGGATCCCGCTTCGGCATTAATGCCGCACAGAGTGCGATGCCTGTTGTGTGATGTCCTGAGTGAGGGCTGTTGGAGCCTTCCTGGAGGAAGCGAAGAGGATGCAGCGTCGTGGGCAGAAATGCTGTGACCATGGAACAGAACACGGAACTGAGCGCAGCTGGAGAAAAGGGCCGGAAAGGACAAGTCAGGACACCAGGACCGGCCTCTAGGGCACGTACAGAACCAGGCCCCAACCTCAGTAGTGCCAAGTAGTGCCAATTGAACAAGACTAAGGAAGGGGAAACTTTCCAGAAGGCACACCTGGGCCAGCACAGGGAGTGAGCAGAGGGGGTGGGGCTGTCCCTTCAGGGACTACACAAGTGACGATCTCCTTCCACCCAGGGGTGAATCCGGGTCTGGTTGGTGGCTAAGGAAACGGGAGAGGGCAGACAACAAGGCAGAGCACCTGCAGCCGGGCCAGCACCGCCGGGCCTGGTCGTGCGCTCATGCCCACCCTGTGAGTCCCAGCCTCTGCTGTCATCAGCTTGGGGGCTCAGAGCCGGCTCTGGGCTGGCTTCTTCCTGGCCAGGAAGAGCCGGGACAGGTCTAGCTGGAACTCACACCAAGGAGAAGGAAGGAAGCACAGCCGGGCCCTGTCACCCGGCTCCTCAGAACCAGAGTCTTCAGGGAGGGGGCAAGGCTGCAGGGGGCTCAGGGCTCCAGGTGAGGTGGCCGGGGCCCAGGAGGCCAGGGAATGGCAGGTCTCTGCACTGCAGTGCGTGGTACCTCTCTGGCCCCTGGCTCTCTTCTTTCCCTCTTCCCATGTCCCTGGAATCCGTGTGGATGGTAGGTGGGTCTGGCTTCCCTGTGGCTGGAAACCCGGGGCCACAGGTCTGGGCCGCCTGCCTTTGGCCCCAGGTGTGGGTCAGGCTCTTCTGCACTCCTGCTCTGAGAGGTCACCCTATGACACGGAGACTGGCTTTGCAAAGTGCTTCCAGTTATAATGGGATTTAGTAAATGCCTCGTGCCACACGAGCTGGGGATTCTGGCGGTAGGATGGAGCTAGATGTTGCCTATATACAAGGGTGTAGAAAGAGGAGGTGGAGCCCTCAGCTGCCAGGTGCCTCAGCTCGTGATTGCCCAAGTCAGTAATCCCATCCTCCTGGCTTCCTGCAATTGGGGATGGAGAAAAATCAATCCTCAGCAGAGATTGGATGCAATCATGTAATATGTATAACCTCGGGATCTTTGTTTTGTTTTGGTTTGGTTGTTTGTTTTTCAAGTGCAGGCCTGAAGTCAAGCTGACATGAGGTCTTAGGCTTCAGATTGAAGCCTGGCACTGACATTGCTGTATTCAAATCATCCTTAAGACTGGAGGGAAATGAGGGGGGGTTAGAGATTGTAGGGAAATAGCATGACTATCACGAGTCCCCTGGCCAGAGACAGACCAAGGGCTGCTGCAGCCAAGCTGCCTCCATCGCACTTTGATTCAATTAGGGCCTGGAACTGCTGTGCTCTTCCCACTGGCTGTCGTCCCAGCCTCACCTGCTGGGCTCATCCACTTGTCTCTGGCCCCGAGGGGCTGGCGTGGTTCCTTTCGAACCTCTACTGCTGGTCTCAGGAACCTGTGTCCACCAACCACCTGGCCTCCCTGCTCAGATGCATCTACGTGTGTGGGCGTCAGAGGGATGGATGGGGAGCTCCTCAAAGCATCCCTTAGAGACCGCCTGGCCTGGAGCACAGGGCTGTACGGCTTATGAAGTGTGGGTGTTCTCTCCCTCCATCCTCCCAATAGCCTAGAGGGGTCATATTCTCTTCAAAATGGTTTTCAACCTGAAAAACTAGAGTTTCTGAAACATTAAACGACTTCCCCAAACCGCACTGAAAGTTGGGGGCAGAGCCTAGGTTAGGACGTGGTATGCCAGTTTCCTTCCGCTCAGATGGCCCCTGGCTCGCTCCAGGGAATCGGGACGCAGGCTTCATTGCAGCAAGCGCTTCTCGCAGCCAAGCAAGCACGGCAGACCCTGCCCAGCCAGGCTGAGCATCAGAGCCTCCAGTTCCACAGGCCCCTGGGCCTTCCAGAAAGGTCTAGTGATAATAAAATAAATGCAGCAAGAACCGAATGATAACAATGGTTCTATGGCAGGTAGGAATTGTTATTCAGATTGGAAAAAATTGAGGCTAAAGTTATTACTCAGAGGAAGCTAGTAAATTGAACACAATCGTACAGCTATTGAGAGTTGGAGCTGTATTTGAACCGAGGGCTGTCTGGCTCCAAGCTGCATTCTTTGGGTAGCTAGGAACCAGGTGGGGAGAATGCACCACAGGTCCATCCGTTTCCATGTAGACCAGGGAGTGACACAGACAGAGGGGCTATGCAGGGCCGGGTGCCTCCACCAGGAAGACGCCACCTTCGCAGGCTCTGTCTCTCTGGTCTGCAGCTGCAGGACCATGGAGCCGGGTGGAGCGTGGCAGGTCTGTGGTGCTGGCCGACCAGGCAGGGAGGAAGGGAGCCTGATGCCGGTGCTGAGGGACAGAGTTCACCCCAGAACTGGAACTGCACAGCTGTCCCCCATCAGTGGGAGAGTCTGGGTTGCTTCCTGCAACTTGTGAGCTCCGGTCCCTGTGACATGACGGCCATGTGGCCGCAGCCCAGGGGGCCCACGGCCCTGCTCTCCACAGACTCTGCTGTGCTCACTCATCGAGCCACAGAGAAGCAATTCTAGAGAAATGGAAAACACAGTCTCCCCCTACACATCCCTGCCTTGGTGAAGGCGGTTCCTTCTTGCTTGATGATTTTGTTCTTCCGCTGATGACTGTGGCATTTGCATCTATATCCTGCAAACTGGCGTCATCTTATTTGCCAGCCCCATCTACTTGAAACTACAGGCCTAGGATGGAGCTGTAGTTAAAGAGATTTCTAACGTCATAAATTTGGACCAGCCTCAGTCTACCTGTTTTCCTTATCTTTAAAGAAGGAATTAAAATCCTAATGTCCTCTCCCTAACAGGAGGCTGGGATGAGATGCTGTCATAAACGTGTTGCAGACTATGAAGAGCTAAGCAATGGCAACAAATTGCTGTGATTTTGCACTTACGGATGGATATAGCCTATCGATCCAGGACATTTGTAAGTTCCTTGAAAACTCCAGCCGGGTTTTATATTTCTTCATCTCTTCCATAGGGTCCAGTTATGCAAATATTGTTTATTCAGTAAATGCTTGCTGCAGCCTGGCCCCGGAGAGGCTGACGTTTTGGTCTGGACAAAACAGGCTCACAACACAATGTGAAGCCGCCCAGTGATCTGTCTGTGTCGGGGTGTGGTGGGGCGGGGAAGGCGGAAGGCAAGCAAAGCTCAGAAAAGGAGCCTCAAACCAGAGAGAACTGCAGGTGCGCCGCACGGACGGCGTGAAGGGGAGCTCGGAATGGGACCCTCGGGAGGTGCCTGTGGACGGTGGCACCAAGGTCAGGTGGTCCTTAGACAAACCCCCCCACTCATAAGCAACCCAGCGCCCCAACTTACGACACCCTCCTTAGTGACGCTTTCTTTCTGAGACAGCCTGACCTCAAGGAAGAGGCTTCTGCCTCCATCTCCCTGGAGAAAGCAATGTGGCCAAGCGCGGGGAAGGTTGGGTTCAAATCACAAAATCTGGGGTTGAGTCCAATCTCAGCAACTGAGCACTGGTGTGTCCTGGAACAACTTATTTCAGGTCTCGAGTTTTATTGTTCGTCTCTACAATGGAAAGAACATAATCTGCTCGGCTGGCTTTCTCCTCCGTGGCAGGGATCTAATGAAGGCTCTCAGTAGATGGTGTGCTGACACGGGGACCCAGCTTCACAAGGAGCCCGTGTTTACAGGGTAATTAGCCTGAATGTGACGTGTCTATCTATCTGTTTTTCACCATGATTTTACTCTGAGGCACCTGTTTGAACCCAACATCAAGATGGGGCCATTGCTGTTCCTTCTCCACAATACCCACCATGTTCTTGGGGTCCTCCCCACTGACCTCTAAAGGACAGGGGTACCTGCTTGTGGAAAGTAACCTTAAGCCTTCTGTCCATAAACCCTCAAAACAGAGGCCTTAGAGAAGCAAATGTAAAGGGACAGAGGCAAAGAGTAAAGTAGATATCTTACAGTCCTCTTCCTCCTTTCCATCAAATTCTGTTTCTTTGAGGCCCTGGGGCTGTGGACCCTGCCATATTGCCACAGCTTAGCTGGGCTCTCCAGGGCAGTTAGTAACTCATCCTGAGAATTGGATCCAGAGCGGCGCCCCCAGAGGGCCCTGACACACACGTGGTCGGCGCCACAGAGTGAGCCAGCCGTCCCTGTGGTCCCTCTCCCCCTCTCCTCCTCCTCAGAGTGATGGGCAGGATTTATAGGGCTGTCCCAGCGACACGCCATCTCAGTAACTGCAGAATGGCAGTTGTAAAAAATCCCATTTGCCAGGGTATTAGAATCCCATTAGCACTCCCGATGGAGAAATAACCCCGACCCTTCGGAAGGAATTCAAGATATTTGGGCACCAGCACTTGGAGTGTTATAGGCCCTTCCCCTGTTTGGAATGATCATACCAACAGACATAAAGCCTCAGGCACCAGATGTCCTTGGTCCATAAACCCCTTGAGAAAAGTCCTAGGAATGATGTATGAAAGGGCCTCTGGTCCAACAAACAGGCTCCAGAATAATCACAAAAGGTAATTGACACAGGGCCCTCTGATTTGTCTGTGCTCGAAAGGGAGTGGTTTTAGGGGAAGCCAGGTTTGGATTTCAGAACCTGACTGCTCTCTTACAGCCTCTCACATCCTCTTTGCCACTCCCCACACCATTGCCAGAGCAGTAACTGACATCCAACAGAAACGCTGACAAACTTCTCCTGCCCACAGACTGTCAAAACACAGTCATCTGTAAAACAAAAGGATGATCACTGAGGGGCATTGTCATAGTGTCGGCTTCAATCACTTCACTTTATCAATGAAGCAACAGAGGCTCAGAGAGGTGAAGCAACAGGCCCAAGATCACACAGCTCATTAAACTGAAGTCTCCTCATTCCCTGTCTGCATTTTTAAAATTTCCAGGTAATATCAACGCTATTGTTTCTGGGACCACACTGATAATCCAGGTCATTGGGTTTTGTAAAAAATTAAACACAACAAAGCATATAAAGTCTTTAACATGGTGAGAATAATTACTCTATAAACGGCTGTTGTATTACACGTTTGAGATTTAGACCATACACCATAGTTTCAAGAGCATTTAAAAGACTGACTATGTGCCATAAGCTGAGCTAGACATACAGTGACATCTTGTCATCTAAGCTTCAAAGTACTCCTGTCTGACAGGGCACATGGCCCTTACTTCTCAGATGGGGCAGGTGAGGCTGAGAGAGAAGAGGAAGGAGGAGACAGCTTAGTGGCTCTAAGGTCAGATGCCTGTCCCCCGACCCCACCTGCTGTAGGTGCAGAGCAGCGTCCTGACTCGTGCTGACACACCCTGCCTGCTGGCCAGCTGGGGACGATATGGCTGAGGACGAGGTGGGTTGATTTCAACATGCATACGTTGATTCTGAGGCTTGAGTGCCAACTGCCAGAGGAAGAGACGTGGCCGCCACGGGATGGAGTGGGATGCGGGCACATGTGCAGACAGAAGCAGCAGAAAGGGATGGACTGACTGACAGGATGCATGATGGCAGGGAACTGCATTGCATACTGAACCTGCAGATCAATAGAGACACATATCCGGGGAGTCCGGCAGCCCACAGCTGTGTGGAGGTGCACACAGACCAGGGCGAGTGTGGAAGGCTGCGAATCTAGGGAGACACAGTCCAGCCCAGAGACAGGCAGAGAAGCATCACACGTGATTCAGGCAACGCCGTCTGTGAGAGAGACCCCCAGCGCCCTGTGAAGTGGACCCCAAATTCCACCTGGAGCTGGGAGCAGGCGTCATGCTGGTGCTCAGCTATTTTCAATCCCTTCAAGCTCTTTTGCCCTGAATCTCCGTCTGAGAAATCCATTCCTGTCAAGCCCCGAGGGGTTAACCGGGGCGGTGATGGGCGGCTGCAGCCCCACCTGATTTGAGGGCATCCCTCGGCAGGGGAAGGTCCGTTTGTGCCTCTGGACCCACATTCTGAAGTCAGAAGTGGGGTGGGTTTGTGGCGACAGCGGAAGGGGCAGCAGGGGCAGCTGGTGGCTGGGCACCGGTGGGCCGGGCTGTGGAGGGAGGAGCGCCGGGTCTACAGCGGGACGGGGCGGAAGAGGGGCCTGGGGGGCTGCTGGGCTGGCTGGTGCTGGCTGGGGTGGGCCTCGGGACCGGGTCACAGGTTCCCTCTGAAGGCCCTGGCTCAGGCCTTCCTGCTGGATGGCCCGCTCTGGAGGCAGGAGCAGCCCTTCTGACATTGGCATCTGAGTTCATCCCCACTCCAGGTAACTT
This sequence comes from Eubalaena glacialis, assembly GCF_028564815.1. Classification (NCBI taxonomy): domain Eukaryota; kingdom Metazoa; phylum Chordata; class Mammalia; order Artiodactyla; family Balaenidae; genus Eubalaena; species Eubalaena glacialis. The sequence continues at coordinate 3,133,974 of NC_083725.1, forward strand.
CGCCTCTAACAGAGCAAGTGAATGGATCAGAGAAGAAGGAAAGCCACGCCACCTAGCCTAATTCAAGCCTATGACCTCAGAGACCGAGTGGGCCTGAACTGCCCGATGATCCCTGTACATTCTCCCAGCGAATCCACTTTCCTTTCCCCCGGAGGGGACCACCTTACAGCTCCCACTTTCTCCAACCCTCCTTCCTTCCCCAGGTGGAGACCTCACTTCTCACACCTGTGAGGGGCTGGACACAATCAGAAGAAAACAAGCCATCTTCCCCCTGGCCCTGGCAAACCCACCCCCATGTGTCTGCTCCATGTGTCCTCGTGTTTCCACTTCCACCTCAAGTCAAGCCCTGCTCTGCGCTCGGGATTCCACGTGCATCCCCTCTGCGTCCCCACCAGGCCGCTTCCTGACTTTATCCATCTTTGTTTCCTCACTTCCATGGGTTCCCCTGCCCTGGCCAATCTCGTCAGCCTGCAGATGCCAGGCCAACTTGCTTCAATGTCTCCCAATGAAAACAAAGAGACATCAACCAGCCAAAGGTCTCCCCGAAGCCCCCGAAGAAGTTCTCTGTCTCCTCCATCTGCACTTCCTCAGTCCTCATTTTCCCTTGACCGGAATTCAGGTCGTCACGAAAAACAGTGACTTCTGACCTGTCAAAGCCAGTGGGCACTTCTCAGTCCTTATCTTACTCGGTCTCTCCCTCAAATGACACATTCGCTCAGTGGGGTACCTTGATCAACATTGGTGACGTGCTGGGCCTGTCCCCGGCACCAGGGATACGTCTCTAAATGGACAGAGAGGCAAAACTCCCTGCCCACCTGCCCATGAGGCTGTGTTCTATGAGAAGACTGAGCTCAGCCGGAACAAACAGGTGCCTTGTGTGCGGAGGGTGAGTGATGGAGAAAAATAAATGGGGGAACTGGGAGCAAAGGGACCAGAGTCAGAGATCCCAGCAGCATCCTGCCCGACGGGCTGTCACCCCTCTTACCATCCCTCCCTCCCTTTGCTGCGCTGGGTGCACACGCCTGCGTCTCCTCCCCGCAGGTCATTTGCTGGCTTCTCCTCTTCCTCGTGACCCCCCAGGACTGCAGGGCATCATTCCTCCCCACGGCCCCCTCTGTCTACACTCTCTCTGAGCTCTCACCCTGTCCAGCTCTTTAAGGCCGTCCTAATGCTGCTGTGTCCAGCCTCCATCCCACCTTGAACTCCAAACTCACAGATCCACTGATGGCATCTCCACTCAAGTCTAACAGAGAACGTCAACCTCACAGTTCACAGCAGAACCCCTGACTCAGGCCGACCTGTTACGCACACACACGCCTGTTCCTCCCCTGTTCTTCCCATCCAACAAGCTGCTCAGGCCAAAATGCTGGTGATCATCATTGCTCCTGCTTTCTCTTACCTGCTGTCCCGCCTTCAGTTCTACAGCAAATGCTGTCACAACAGGGCCTCAAAAACACGGCCTGCATCTACTCCACGTCCACGTTATCTCTTATCTGGACTCGCAAAACCCTGCTCATGGGGCCTCCCGACTTCATTCCCCAAAAGCAGCCAGGATGACTTCTTCAACATGCAGGTCAGATCTTAGCATCATTCCCTCAAGGACCCTCCAGTGGCCTCCCTCCCCTCCCCTTACCGCCCCCCTCTGGGCTCATCCCCTGCCATGTCCCTTCTCACTCCCAAACAGGACAAGCCCTCCCCCGCCCGGCCCTCTGCCTGGAACCTTCTTCCTCGGGATATCTGGGCAACCAGCTCCTCCCACAGGCCCTGGTCAACCATCTCCCGTGCCCACCCCACCCCCTGCCAAGCCACACTGTGTCCCTTCCCTCCTCCAGACGCTTCACAGTGCTCGCTGCTCTGACAAACAGGCTTTGTTGCTTGTCCTTACTGATTTATTTGCTGTCTGTTACTCTCACCAGAGTGTAAACCCCATGAGGTCAGGATGCCGCCTGTCTGGCTGGATTGCACAGGCGCTCTAGGCAGGCTTGCGGTCAGACTCTGGATTATTTCCAGCTGCACCTCTTACTCACTGGGGGGGGGGGTCCTAGGCCCAAGACTTCACTTCTCTGTGCCTCGGGGGTCTCAGCTGTAAAATGAGGGTAAACATAACGTCTGCCTCATGGGCGTGTTGTGAGGGATGAGAAACAGGTAAATTAGACGATGTGGAGCAGAGCTTCATGGGAATACACACTCAATAAATATTTGTGGAATAGGTAAATCTTAGCTCCTAATGGTCCCCTTGGGGATAAAGATTTAAAGAAGAGGCAACAGGCCCTTCTACAGGGCTCCTGCTCCCTGCGACAGTGAAATGCATAACCTGGCCAGAGAAAGAAGAAAGCGTGGAGCTCTCTCAGGACAGGTCTACACAGTTCACGACTTGGGAGGTTTGTTTTCTCTAATATCCACCGTGGTCATGAGGGGACAGAGCCGCTGCAAGGAGGACTGTGGGGTCTGAAGCCCAGGGCCATCAGTGCTGAGTTGGGAGCCTCAGGATGGCACTCCTGCTAGGAGGCAGGGCAGGGAGCACACGAAGTCCTTCCAGTGAATTCCACCCCACCCCGACTTCCAGGGACACGCAGCACTTCTTCTCACTTCTTTTACCCCTGATCCATACCGGAACACACATCACCCAGGGGGTTCTCGGCAGGGATGCAGCTTCTCAAAGAGGGCGAGTGAGTCACAAAATAATAAAATATAAACGAATCACGGGAACTACGTGGATAGCTGACGACGCACAGGCACACAGTAACAGCGTGGGACAGACCCAGAGCTCAGTAAAGGGACTTAATCTGGTTTGGGGGCTCAGGAGACTTTTCCCTGATGCAGAAGGAATTTGGCATATTTTTAAAAATTATAATAGGCCAGTGTGTGAAACAAGAGTGGAAGGGCCCAGAGGACAAGTTAGAGATTTTTGACCTTTTTTCCCCAGAGAAGGGGAGCCGATTTAGAGTTTAAAACAAGTGAATGATATGATCCAGTTTGTGTTTTGAAAAGGACATTCTCTATGGTGTGGAGGAGGGATTGGAAAGAAACGAGAGGGACGTGTGGGTGGGAGGACTCCAGGGGTGGTTGGAGTGGTCCCGGCCAGAGACAGGAGCAGCTGGGCCCAGGTGCTGTCAGTGGAGATGCAGGTGGTCACTCTGTGGGCAAGACCAGGACCTGCTTCAACACCATTTTACCTCCGTGGGGCAGTTACCACTGGACCCATTCTAAAGGTGAGGACACAGGCTCAGCGTAGTTGAGTACCTAGGTGACCCAGCTGTCGAGTGACAAGGTTGTATTTGAACCCATCTGTGGACCCCAAGAATGTTTTCTTTGTCCACCACCACTCAGTCACTCCACAAAGAATGTGAAAAATCATTGAATCTGTGCTCCGAGATTCTCCCATGAAATTACGGACACCTGCTCAGTGGGTACATCTTCCAGGCTACACGAGTTGCAATAATCATTGTGTTTAGTGCGTGGCTGCACTGGGCTCTGAGTGGCCTCCAAGTGCTGGAACGAAATGTCCCGGGACCACTTGGCCAAGTGATGCCGCTCCTGGAATGGCAGTGCCAAGACCAGCCTCCTGCACCGAGGAGAGCACAGGTCACATCTCCCATCTGGACCGGACGCTGGCAAGACCACGCTGGTTAGAAGCATCCGTGGCGGGAGCAGCTGCCTCCAGAAAAGGACACGTGAGAAAAAGACCAGAGGAGAGCTGAGCAGTGTCCCCTCCTGGCAGCCGGGCCGGGGCATCCCAGCCAGCCCTCCCCAGCAGAGCTCCCTTCCAGGCCCAGCGCAGCCCACTCCAGCCTGGGAAGGAGCCACTCATGTATATGCAAATGCCAAGATGGGAAGGCAGGCTGGGGGAATTAGCATTTTGAATGAGACTAGACAACAGGGAAAGAACGGAAGTAATGGGCAATAACTTGCCATGGATTTTGGAGAAAAAGGAGGGGAAAGGTCCTGGCCCCAGGGCAGAGGTCAAAGCTATCTGCAGGACTCAGAAGAAGCTTGTAATAACCATAATAAAAATAACAATAACAGAATCAATAAAACAACAGTACAAAATATACAATTATTTCAGTAACAGTTAACCAGCATTTAGCAACATGCAGAGCGACAAGTGCATCCATCTCCCAACCACTCCACAAGGCGAGGAGCGTTCGCTCGGTGTTATGGAACGTGGAAACAGAGGCTCAGGTCTGTCTCAAGTCACGTGACCAGCATGAGGCAGAGCCAGGACTTGAGCTTCGCTCTGTCTGACTGCAGAGCCTGTATTCCTAACGTCCAGTCAAAGCTGCCTCTGTCCTCTTTTGCACCATCCAGAGCACTGGAGCATGGCAGACACGGCTCAGGCAGCAGCAAATGGAAGGATGGGGGTGGGCGATGGCGGGCAGGAGATGGGGGGGCGGGAGATGGGGAGTGGGAGATAGGGTCCCACTCACCAGGGCCTGGTGAGGGGGAGGTGGAAATGGTGACCCTCCTCCCTGACCAGAGCATCCCCTAGAGCCATGTTTCTCTCCCCAAACCTGAACAGCCCTGCTGTGAGGCAAAGCCCAAAGTCTGAGAATTCAGTAATAGCAAATCCCATCTCTGTCCAAGGAGGCCCAGAGGTAGGGGCATGGGGGTGACTGTGGGCTGGGATGTGTGGGCACCTGTGCTCCGGGGTGAGGCCTCTCAAGGCCCCTCCGTGCGCATTCAGAGTCACGGCCGTGACTCTTATGGTCCCTGCTTACGATGTTCACGCCACCTGGTTTTCACTCGTGGGGGCCTGTGGGCTGGTGGAGCTGCGGGCCCTCAGGAGAGGCTGCCAGCGGGCCTGGAGCCACACACCTATCTGGGATTCACATCAGGCACTACCAGCTTTATTGAGTGGAGTACTGAACTGGAACAAACTAACTGCTCCCAAATAAGCTGATGGAGATGCTGGGTCAGGATGCCCCCCAGCGAAAAGGGATTGGCTGATCTTTACCCACTCGGCACGCAGCTTCTGGGAGCTTCTGCACCTACCCCCTGCCCCCCAGGTGAGTGATGACGGGTACAGGGTGTGTGTGTGACCCAGGCCGCGGCACCCCTGACCACCTGGCCTTGGCTATGCAGCCCTGGCCTGCTGGGGTTTGCTCCCTGCTTTGTCTGCAGGCAGGGACTTGGCCGCTGTCCCAGGTAGGGCCCCTTCAAGGTGAATGCAAGTGCCCTAGAGCCAGAGCAAGGAGGAGTTCTCAGAGATGCCGGGGACGTGACAGGAGCACAGCTTCAGAGCCTCCAGGAGGCCGCCCCTTCCTCAGATTGAGGAGGTACCCCCGCTGGCTGCCAGCAGGACCTTGAAAGCATCATTCTTTGGTGTGAGGGGGTGTGAAAACCATCACCTAGGTTATTCTCAGCCACGAACTCTAAATCCCAGAACAGGAAATGACCCCAGAATGCCCCCGCATCCCCAGGCCTCTTGCGGGGGCTACGCCAGACAAGCCGATGTCCAGACAGGGGAAGGGGCGTCTGTTTCATTCTGAACATTTGCCTCCACAGATGCCAACTTGCGTTCAGCCCTAAGGAGTTCAGTTTTGGATTCAGCCAAACATCTCACGTTTGCCTCTCGCTGGGATTGGAAGCCAATTCAGATCGCTCGCCATCACTTTTCAAAATCTTGTCATCCATTCTGATAAACTAACACCTCTGCCACCCTCCAGCGATCTCTTTTGCTGACAAAGCCATCGCACCAGTGAAGTGGGATGCAGCATCTGGGGGGCGAGGGGGGTTGGTAATGAGACATTCTGTTGATGTGCAGGTGGTCTGGGAATGCAGCTAGGAGACAAACTTGAACCTGAGGCTTTTGCTGAGCCTGGAGTAGGGCTGCTCCCAGGGTGGGAACAGGGCTTTGGGGCAGGAATGTCTGCCATGGGCTCTGGGGGTGCCGCCCTGGAGCAGCCGGTCCCCCTGCCCAGCCTCTTTCCAGGCCGGTTCCTTCTGGCTGCAGGCCCAGGCAGCGGGCCTGATCTCAGCCCGGGAGGAGGGCCATTGGGAGCGTGGGGAACCTCTGCTGGGTGGGAGGAGGTTCCAGGGGAGCATGGCGGGAGGCGAAAGCCTGCAGGGCAGAGCAGGGGCCCGGGGGCCTCACCACCACACCATCCGGAGGAGAAGGCCTTGGCCGCTGCTGCTCCCAATCAGCCTGATTGCAATCAGCCCGAGAGCCGCGCGCATTCAATGGAGCAGGCGAAACATGCAATCTGCAGAACGCATGTCAGAAATCACAACACAAACAACTCCAGGGCGCGTGGAGGAGAGACGCCCACAGCAGCCTCTGGCCGCGCTGTCCTCCTGGCCCCGGTGACCAGGCTGGGGACGAGGGGCTACGTGGATGGTGAGAGACCCAAAGACCCCGGACGGCATGCGTGATGAGCTCAGAGTCGGGCCACGTCAGCCCTTCAATCAGTCTCTTTTACTACTAATTTCCTCTCATGTTTTTTAATTTAATTCTCGGCTTCCTTCAAATACCAGTCAATGAACCATCCAAATTTCCTCCAAATACCCTTGAAAATGTTGAATTATGCAATTAAGGTTGGTGTAATACAATAATATGAGGAGAAATGTTGTCATACATATTTTAATGAAACGCACAGGCTTGGGAGGGAGAGAGAGAAATTTCCCCAGAGCCGTCCTCTCCTACCTCTGGTGACTGTTAAATCTTCTTCTCCATCTTTTGTTATTAAAACCCTGCCATCGGGCTTCCCTGGTGGCGCAGTGGTTGAGAATCTGCCTGCCAATGCAGGGGACACGGGTTCGAGCCCTGGTCTGGGAGGATCCCACATGCCGCGGAGCAACTAGGCCGGTGAGCCATAACTACTGAGCCTGCGCGTCTGGAGCCTGTGCTCCGCAACAAAAGAGGCCGCGATAATGAGAGGCCCGCGCACCGCGATGAAGAGTGGCCCCTGCTTGCCGCAACTAGAGAAAGCCCTTGCACAGAAACGAAGACCCAATACAGCCAAAAATAAATAAATAAATAAATAATAAAAATAAAAGGAATTCCTTTTAAAAAAAAAAAAACCCTGCCATCAACGCAAGTCCCAAATGAGCACCACTGGATGGGACCCCGCAGGGACAGCTGCAAAGACTCAGCAGATTTGGGTTTGCGAATATCAGAGGGAGGTCACTGGGTGTGGGATTATTCTGCCCACGGACTTATGCATGATTTACTTATTCATTCAAAAATATTTGCCAGGTTTGCCTGGGACTGTCCCAGTTTTAGCACGTAAAGTCCAGTGACTCAAAAAACCCCTAATCCTAACATGAAGCTGTTTTTTGGCTAATTTTGACGTGTTTATTAGGCTCAGAGGTACCTCCTCTGGAAAGCGTTCTCTGATAACTCCGAAATGGACTCCATCCTTCCTCAGTGCCATTAGTCACTCCAACATTCTGTACTGTGTGTCACCACACTGGCTTCCACCCCCGCCAACAGACACACACTTCACCATGGTTCCTTGAGACCAGTATCGTGTCTTATTTGTCACTGTATTCCTAACACCTCACAGAGCTTGAACAGGTTGTCGGCACTAAAATATTTATTGGATGATCAATAATAATGATGTAGATAGCAGTAATGATAGTAGTGATTATTTATTCAGATTTACTATGCACCTGACACATGAGAGCAAAACTTAAATGACATAAAGGGGTTTGATAGAGCTGGAGAGAAGCATATTTGAGAAAGAGAGAGCTGTGTATGTGTTGAGAAAAGTACTTGGAAAAAGCTGGGTTAATAGAACTTATTGAATGACAGACAATTAGGGGTACAAGAAGAAAAGATGTTTGAGGAGAAATGCTTACAAGTTTGTAAGAGAATAAAGTTGAAATAAGAGGCTACAGGGAAAAAAGTTAGGATGGATATGTAGGTTAGGCTCAAGTGTAGATGCCATAAATATGAAAATCAGTTGCTCAGCCTTGACTGAGTAGAAAATAGAATCCCAATACTGGTTTCTGGGCAAAGGAAGCAGGAGGTAAAGCACAGGGAAATGTTCTGAGGTTTGTGTCCTTTTTGATCTGACTTTAGCTCTGGTTTACCACTTGGGAAACCACTTATGTTTCTGGGCCTCACTGCCTCATCTGTAAAGTGGGGGACTGGTACCTAACTTGAAGAGTAGTTTTGAATCAGGGGCAGTGCCTATGACCTACAACATAGCCAGCAATGAACAATGAAGGCCACCATCACTATCATCAACATCATCATCATCATCACCATCATCATCACATCATTATCATCACCATCACCACCATCATCACCATCATCACATCATCATCATCATCATCATCATCACATCATCATCATCATCACCATCACCATCACCATCATCATCATCACCATCACCATCATCACCATCATCACCATCACCATCATCACCATCATCACCATCATCATCATCATCATCACCATCATCACCATCATCATCATCACCATCATCATCACATCATCATCATCATCATCACATCATCATCATCATCATCACCATCACCACCATCATCAGCATGATCACCATCACCATCACCACCATCATCACCATCATCATCATCATCATCACCATCACCACCATCATCAGCATGATCACCATCACCATCACCACCATCATCACCATCATCATCATCACCATCACCATCATCACCATCATCATCATCATCACCATCACCATCATCATCACCATCACCATCATCATCATCATCATCATTATCATCACCATCACCACCATCATCACCATCATCACCATCATCATCATCACCATCACCATCACCATCATCATCATCATCATCATCACCATCATCATCAGCATCATCATCACCATCATCATCAGCATCATCATCACCATCATCATCATCATCATCATTATCATCACCATCACCACCATCATCAGCCATCATCACCATCACCCCCATTGAGGAGTTTAAGGGAAATTAATCTAATGGACTATGGGGCAAAGAGAATTCTCCCACTTATCAATGGCCACTGGCAAAGCTACAACCTGGGTCACCTTCTAGGTCAACTTTAAACAGAAAATATTTAGTAAGCAGTGTTCCCATGGATTCCCTGGGGCATTTTAAATATTATGGTTATTGTATTATCCTTTTATTTATAGTTCTGTGATCCTAAGACTCAATAGATAAATACTAATTTTCTGTTACGAGATTGACCTATTCTTACATTAATATTTTTAAGTTGTTGCTTTCTTGTTGTTTTTCCTCCTTCCCTTATATACATTTGTCACTCGCAGCCTAGACTGCAGTTTGCAGCTAAAGAACACACTTTGATTTCTTTAGTTTATTCACTGTTGTTTAGTATAGATTTCTGTGTGTACCCGATACTCACTCCCTGCAAAATAATGCTCACATCATGCTACTCAAAACCTCTGCCCTCTGGTCTTAATTGTTTTTCAATTTGACATCCATCCACCCTACGCTCCAGCCACATCAATCCTCTCAAAGTTTCCTGGGCCCACCAGGCACTTCCAAGTCCTGGGGCGTTGGTTCTACCCTCTGTTCCCCCAGCATCTGAAGAGCCAAGCTGTGCTCAGGATTTGGCAAGCAGACAGGAAGCACCACCACTTGTGAGGGAGTGAGTGCTGCCTGTGAATTTGGAGTAAGAAGCTAGGGCTCAGTGCAGCTCGTGTGCCATCTCTCTGACTCACTCATTTCTCTATAGTAGCACTGGGATAATAATACCTTTTTATAAAGTGGTACATGTTATTACGTTAGCATTATACAAAAAGATGTTATAGAAACTGAAAAGTACTCTGGCTGAAATGTATTAATCCACAGCATGATATAATGAAAAGCACACAAGAGTCTGCTTTCAGTTCTAATACCACCGCTTACTGGCTACCTGATCATGAATAAGTCACTTTGCAGTTTTAGATTTCAATTAATCACCCATAACATGAGAGTAGCAGCAACTGTCCTGCCAACTTTTCAGGGCTATTAGGATTGCAAGTGAGACGCTCTCTGTAAAACTGCTTAGTCAGCTGCATGTTGCTAGATTGATGCAAGTAGTTAAGTAGGTAAGGAAGCAGCCCTAGCCCCACCACACAGAGGCAGCGTGCCCTGGGTGGGTCCCTCCCGGGTGGGTCCCTCCCCTCTCTGTGCCTGCTTCCCCAAGTTACAAATAGAGGGGACACGGAGATTTACAGCGTTGTTAAGGGCCCAATGAGTTAATACATACAAAGTGCTCAAAACGATGCCTGAAACAATAACTACATAAGTGGGCTGAGCTATGTCGTTGGTGCTATTATTAGCAGTATTATTATCCTGTGCTCCCAGATCTTAGGGAGCTTCAGGACTGAAAGGGTCCCATGGTCACAAGGCAATGTTCCCCCCTCTGCCTCGGCAGCCACCAGGTAAGACAACTTTCTTCTTTGCTTTTTTCATAGCTCATCTTGTCTAATCTTGCCCCGGGATCCTCTGATTCTCTATCTTCCCAGAAAGACAACCCAGATAAGTCATTTTACACTGAGCATGGCTCCTGCATGCTGAGAGACAGCACCAGCTCCAAGATGTTATTAGTGAACACCTTTTATGGCCCCTGGTCTAGGTACAGACATGGCCCAGATTCAGTGGGACTGAATCTTATACAGTTTTCAGGTTCTCTTTAAAAAGAAGAACATGAGATTACAAATATAAAAACAAGTATGGAGGTTATCTTTAAAAATTGTGAATCACTATATTGTACACCTGTAATTTATATGATATTGTACAGCAACTATACTTCAATTAAAAAAAGAAAAGAAATTTAACATTTAAAAAAATAACTATGGATGTATTTAAAATGAGAAATTGCAAGTTGTAAATATTTTAAAACTAAAAAATACCCATAAATATCAGAAAATCTAGAAAAAATAATGTATTGATATTAACTCTCTACCAATACCTTTCAGTAATATTTTCCTACATTCTTAGCTATATATATTTATCAATTCTTCACATGATAATAATTTTATAATATTTTCTATAGAAAAAAATGAAAGATAATCCAATGTGTCCTCTAGCATGGCTGATTTTTTAAATTGATAGTTCAGAACAGTTTATTTCGGCTTCTCAAATCATGATCATTAATGTCATGAGAATTCTTAAGATTTGGGCCAAATCTGGAAACACATCTATCAAATTTCTTTCATTTGTGTGCTATGATATTTGGAAGAATTTCCCACAGACTAGTCTGCAGCTTCTTACCATTCAAATCTTGTTTCTCCTCCACTCCCCACATATTCCCAAGCCGGACCCTGAGGACACACTCACATAGCAGTGTGACATTGGGTAGCTGGGTGTTCCTGGCAGTCAGAGCACTCTGGGAGCCATCTCTGCATCTGAAGAGCTAGCAAGGATCTCATGTGCATGGAAGTGACAGGGAACTGTGAAAAGTACATCTGACTAAACCCAAACTAGATGTATCCCCAACTCAAATTCCTCTGAGGTGGAGTCCCAAAATGCTTATGGCCATTCAAATGGCACCTGACACAGGGAAAGTATGACGAATGTTATGTCAGATTAGAAGTAATAAAAGTCCTGATTAATTACAGCTAAACTGTCTTACTTTTCTATAGTTTACAAAATATATTTGACTAGGTGACTATTTTCTTCCCCCAGGGCCCTGTTTCTGTTATCTATTGCTATAGAACAGACTGTCTCAAGACATAGTGGGTTGAGCCCTTCTTAGATGTTCCAATTCCAAAGGAGCGTAGATGAATGCAGCCACGTGGATGACCCCGCCATCGCCTTGGGGGGCGCAGGTGAGTTATCCCTGCTGAGCTTTGAATTAATTGCAAAGTCATGAGTAAGTAAGTAGTTGTTGTTGTTAAGCCATTAAGATTTGGGAAGGTTTTCTGTTCAGTAATAAATAACTAAAGCAGTAAGAGACAACAAAATGCACCCAGGAGCGTGATGCTGTGCTAGACACGTGGCTTGGCTCTGACGTGATGTGGCAGCAAAGGCTAGAAGGGGGGCATTCGCAGGGGCCGGAAGAGAAGGGAGGTTAGTGGGTACATCACAAACTTGGCCAAGACAGTTCCAGGCAAAATGCTGCCAATGCCAATTGGCTCCTTCCCACGGAGTATGTTAAGGTGCTGCCGAAGAAGAGCTGACCTGTGTCCAAACAGAATTTGGAGGAAATACAGGGACCCCAGGATAGTGTCTGGGGGGCAAAGCGTCTCAAAGTAAGGGCCTTAGAGAAAAGAGCAAATCAAGGCAGTGACTGGAGACCCTTGGCTGCAGTCCCTGGAAGATTTAAGGCGATGCCCCCTAGACTCTGAGCAAGACAGAAGGACTCCTAGAGCCATGCTCTTCCACAGCAGCACTGCGCTCCCAACATGGAAAGAGGTCAATCCCAGAAGGAAGTGTGCTGGGGCATGGTGCGTGGAATAAACCCCATTAGATTGGTAGATAGCACGTTATATTTAAAGAGCTTTGTCCTGATGAGAGAACTGCCAGGTTGGATAAAGGACTAGAGAAGTTCCAAGTGAAAAAGGTAGTGAAGCTCCCACGTTCCTGAAGCAAGCAGGCTTCAGTCATTCAGCGGCAAGCCTGGGCTACGTCTTGTGAAAAAGGAAGAATGAGTCAGAGGGCAAAGCCAGGAGTCCAGACGGTAGAACCAAAAGCAGTGGATCCAGAAACCCTCAGAGGCAGAACTTGACCCTAATCAAAGAAAATTCTTTGCCCCCAGGAAGGGTGAATGGGCAGCAAACGCCTCTCTGGATTTTAGAATTGCCATGCACCAGTAACTGCTAGTGTGTCCCGGTCCTCTCCTTTTTGAATGGGAGTGTTTATTGCAATTATCCTGTTCCTGTATTATCGTTATATCACACACTATCTGTTGAACATGGAGGAACTAGTATTTTCAGATCACGGTTCTTTAGCTTGAGAGGTGCCCAACCCACAGAGCCTCACAAACATCTCTACCCATCACAGATCATGAGATACTGGACTTGAACTTGATGCCACAGTGGATGAAAGGTCGGGCATCCTGGGAGTGGTGAATATATTTTCCATATAAGAGAAATGTGAATTGCTGCAGAGAGAAGGCAGACAGTGCCGGATTGCCTGAAAAGAGGCCCCGACAATCTTCCTGCCCTGTATGTGCATGTTGCTCTTTCCTACCTGAAGAAGAGTCTGTATTCCCTCCACTTGAATCAGTGACATATTTTGACCAATAATAGTATGAGGCCCAGGTTCCTGCTTTTGCTCTTCTGGAAGCCAGCTGCCGGGTAAGGAGGTTCAGGTACTGAACGATGAGAGATCTCTTGGAAAGAGACTACATGTAGGAGAAGTGAGGGCCCCAGACATGCTCGGGGAGCCGTCCTGCATGCTTCAGACCCAGCTGACACGCAGCTGAAATCAGCTGCACAAGTGACTCCGGCTGACACCGTGAGAAGCGGAAGAACCACATGGCCAACCCACGGAAATACAGGAAATAAGAAATTTTTGTTTTAAGCCATCAAGTTTCTAGGTAGTCTATTGTACAGTGAGACACAATGGAAATAGACCTCAAAGCTTCAATTTCATCAGCTTCATGGGAAATCCAACCCTGGGGGAAGAGCCTGGGGCAGGAGGCAGCGCCTCTTGCATATTTCAAATGATAAAGAACAAGTCGCCAAATGTGCCGACTCTCTGTGCTGGCGATGCTCTACGGTCCAGCCCCTGACAGGCCATCCGCTACCTTTCTCTGCTCTGCTCTGTGTCAGGAGATGCTGATTCCACCAATGCATCACTTTCTTCTTCGCAGGCTGCTTCCAGTTGTGTTTGGCAAATGCCTCCCCAAGAAGGCGGCCCTTTTCTCCTGTTTCCTCCTCTGTGCTTCAGGCTGAGTCTTGACAGTGGCCAAGCCTTCCAAGCCACAGATCCTGGAAGGCAGATCCTCTTCCTTGGCTCCAGCTCTCACTTGGCTTCAATTACAACATCTCTGCTCCCTTTCCCTCTAGGTCTAGAGGTGCTAACAGCTACCCTTGATTGTGAATCACTGGGAGTCTCAACATTCCTGCTGGATTTCCTGTACCTGCCTACAAATTCTGTCCATCCCCCCTTCCTGACCCTGTCTTCCTTTGATCCAACTGGAATTCTGTCTTCTGCTACCCTGACTGACATACTCCCCTATGTGAATCTCCTCATCCTGACTCCTAATCAGCAGAAAGAAAAATGAATATGGAAGATGAAGTCACAGATACTACATTTCAATCTTAGGTTTATAATGTTTTAGCTCGGTGACCTACAAATAATCAGTTGACTTATCTGAGTTGTACTTTCCTCAACCGAAACTGGAAATGATAATAACCTACTTTACAGGTTTCTGTAAACCTGTAAATACTGGGGCGTCCAGTATTCACCAAGCCCTTAGTCCTGAATATGGAACGTATCAGGCACTATATTTAAAATACATCAGGGCGCTGAGTTAGAGGTCTTCATCTCTTCCAGAATTCAGCAAGCGCCAAGACATCAAAACCATAACAAGAGTTTAAAATAGTGAAACATAAGGCTTGAACTGACTTAGCCTGCCCACCATTACAGCAGGTGTCCAGGGGTCCAGGGAATGGCATCAGGAGAGGATGTCAGACAGGCCTTCCTGGTGGTAGAGCTGGGATCAGACAGCAGGAGAAACACCGCCCTTCGCTGGGGGTCCCTATTGATGAACAAGCAGGTGGGTGCCTCTCAGAATGAAGAACTGGTGGCATTAAGAAGAGTAACGAGGATACTCTGTTATCTAAAGATCTCTTTGTAATCAGAGGGCCTCTCCAGCTGTTTCTGTGCACTATGCATTATTTATGGCCCATCCAGGGCTGGCATCCTGCTATTTGTCTGCTTTCTGAGACGGGCAGCAGGAAAAGGGCTCGTTGACTCAGCAAGTGTGAGCAAGGCTGAATGAGACGATGAGGGAGAAAGAGAAGTTGGAGAAGAGCGCGGTTAGACAGGAAAAGAGGACAGCCAAAGAGCTGACAGTCGGCCATGGGTGACTGGGGATGCTCAACTTGACAGTGAGAGAACCTGATGCCTTAGGAAACCACCTCCAGATTCCAGTGGATCTGGAAGAAGGGATGGCGTGGGGCTCAGTTCCTTTAAGCCCTTGTCAATTCCTGACCAGTGAGATGCAATCTAGGAGGTCCATTTCTGGCAGGTTTCAGAGGGTTACTCAGAGGCAGAGCTGGGTGGCGAAGGTCAGGGAGCTAAGGGACCCACCTGAGAGCATCTCACTGTTGGCAGAGGAGGTGAGCTGGTGGGTGGCCCCGAGACCCTGAGGTGGAGAAGACAGAGCTGAGTGAGCCCGTGGGGCAATCCATATCCTCATGCAGCCTGTCGCCATGGGTGCCGAGGACGGCTCTTCTGCCTGGAATTGGACTTCAGGGTCCTGCTGGTGGCATGAATCAGCAAAGCCATCTCCACCCCCATTTCCACTCCTTGCAGCCGACTCACCAGCATGTTCTGGAGGCAATGGAGTCTCATGCTTGTCCTCCTTCCTGAACACCCACAGTGATGCTCTGATTATGATCATCATCATCATCAGACACTACTTCTTTGCCAAGTGTCCTTCATCCTGCCTTCTGTAGCAGGGAACCAATATTAACTGCGCCTCCAGTAAATGGCGATTGCTCTGCTTGGTATTTAAAATGTGTTATCTAAATTAAACCTCACAACAACCCTGTCAGATGATACAGTCCCCATTTTCTAGAAGATATGACATGCTCAAAGAAATAAAGTAATTCATCCAAGGTCACACAACTCATCATAGGCAAAATGTGGATTACAATCTGTTCCGAGGCTCTCCTAGAAATAGAGACCTACACCCTCCTTCTCTACCTCACAACCGTGCCCTTGAAGCTGCATTCAACCTTGGAGGTCGTTAGTCATTTATAAGGCTCCATAATAATATGAGCACTGCAGGAGCCTGGGGTCAACATGTTCAAGAAAAGTAAAATATACACCTTGGCACTGGTACTTGACACATGGAGATAAGTTTAAATTAAGTCCCAGGTTCCCCCCAGGGATGGCTGGAGGGTAAGCTGATCTTCCCTGGTCTCCAAACTCTGTCTGCAAAAACTTGATTAATTACTAATTTACAGCTTATTCTCAACTGCAGCACAAATCTTTATTCCATTTAGGAATTAATGATCCTACCATATGTCCTCAGAACTGGACATGCCTTGGTGATCAAAGACTAAGGCTTAGCACTCTTCTGGGGCTCTGGGAAGTTCCCATTTCTTATTTGTCCTCCTGACCTCGCTGGAGACATTCTGGAGTGGTTGAGGTCGGATGGAGCAGGGATTCCTATCCCCTCCCCATGCCACAAGCCTGCAGAACAATCTATACACAAGGCCTAACGTGTACCCGGCAAAGAAGGGCCCCTCTGTAGCCCTCTGTTCCCTTGGAACCCAAATCCCCCCGACTCCACTGTACATGGCACAGTCTCTATCCCTCCTCCCAGCCTCCTTGTGTCAAGAGGATCATAGACTTGTATCTTAACAGGCACAAGTAAGTGATGTTGGCCTGGGGGGTGGATGCCCTGAAGGTTGTAAGTCAGAAGCATCCCTGGGAAAAAGAGGTTCAGGTACCAAATGAGAGTTCAGAAGGAGGGTGGAACAACCCATGGCTCCGAGCACTGATTTGGTGATGGGCTCTGTGGTGACTGCTTTACATGCATTATTAATCCTTTCAACAGCTCTCCGAAGCAGGTATCAGTAATCCCCTCCCTGTACCCCAACTTACGAGTACGAAGTCATAAGTTATTTATCTCAGGCAAGACAGGCGTTGGTGAAAATTTCCATTCAGATCTCTCCGATTCCAGTGCCCATGTTCTATTTCCATTTGACTGTTATGCTGACAGCCTCCTTTTCATGACTGTGTTTTTTAATTCCCTGGGCGTGGCCCACTGTCTGCAACTTAGAAGATGCTTAGGAAATGGTCATAGAATGGATGATGCGTGAATGAACGACTATCATAGATGCCTTTAGGACTGAGCCCCAGACTGGAAGAGAAAGAGGGTCTCAGTGCAACTCAGTGCCGAGTTGACTTTCGTTGTCCCTGGGAAAGGGCAGTATTTTTGATACAGGGAAAGGAGGGTCTCATGTGTTCCCCTCACTTCCACCTGGAATGACTCAGACTTGGCTAAATTTACCAGCCTTTCCTCACCTATGCTCCACACCTCATCCCACTGTCAGCTTTCTTGCCAGGAAACCAGGGTGCTTGCAGGAGGCAGAGCTGTGTCCTCCTAAAGCTAAAGGTGTGGTCTTCCCAGACCCTATCCTGCAAAGTTGCAGGACCAGAACATTGGACCATTGGACCATTTCTCCTTCTCCAGCATTTGCATTTGAACAGGAAAAGCTTATCTCCTGGCTCTGTGCCAGTCTTGTGTCTTTTACTGGGATGCTGATGGTCTCACCTTTAAATTGAAAAATCTTCCTTCAGCCACTCTCTTTTTCTTCTTTTTTTAATACAGAATTTACGAATAAGAGGAATTCAGTCAAAAGATTTCTGGCATAAAGCGATTGCTGTTTGTGTAGATGATGGGACACAACATAATGCAGGCAGAAAATTAGCCTGTAATCACCACTTTCTTTTGGATCTGCTTTAGATGTATTTAAGCCCAAGAGACTCCCCCAGAGAGCATGCCCGTGGGACTCGGTCCCTCCTCCTACTCATCACCTTTGGTTTTGTTGTCTCCGACGAAGAAAATTAGGGCACCGTGGCTATTGAGATGCTGGTGTGCACACAGTGAGATGTTCACACAGAAAAATGACAGTCACTGCATGTGATGTGGGATGATTTAATGGCTTGAGTTATCTCACAGGTTTGTGGAGGAAATGCCAAGGCTGTCAGGACAATGTGGACGTCTTTGCCTTGCCTGTCTACCCAGCCCTTCACTGCCAAGGGCAGAGGACAGACACCACTCCCCTCGCCGCCCTTTTGTTGGAGCCAAAGGAAAGGGCTCCGTGAGTGGAGGACCACCAGCCATCTGAGGCTGAGATGTGGGATGAAACACTGCATCTCTGCTCCTCTGTTTGTCCCCCTCACTCTCAATAAAAAGCTCAAAGTGACCGCATGTAAGAGAACCCAGGAGCCTCATGGTTTTTACTGAAATCCTGCCTCTATTTAAGAACTCAGTTTCCACGTTCAAAATCTTTCCCTCTTTGTTCATCTTCCCTTTTACAAAAATTCAAACATAAACCCTAAGTTGAGCTGCTTTTTATGTACCTTGTAACCTAACCACGGACTAATGTGTCATTCTAGGGCCCTGTACCTCAGTTTTCACATTTATGAAATGGGAAGATAATATCTCCTCCTGAGAGTTTATAGAAGACTTATATAAGAATGCACGAAACTGATTGGTGACCATAGAGCCTTCTAGAGACATGTTACTGTGGATAGCAGGGAGCGGCTTGGTACTCAGGAATTTTTAACACGCTCTGCTTTGTTGAAATCTGTTAGTGAAGGGAGCACCAAGAAACGTGTTTCTGACTCTAAGGTCAAGAGGGGGAAGCAAGGTCACTGTCCTTGTCTGAGCCTCGACCTTCCACCTCCAGTTTCAACACGACTGGATAATCCGGATAATCCCAGTGTCCTCCATGGGAAGGGAAGCGCTCCAACAACTGGACGGAATTAAAACTGATACCAGTGTTTATTTGTCTCTCTCTAAAAATGCCCAAAGAGACTGACTGATAACAACAACCAGACTTCTTAAAATCTACCTTCCCCTGCTTGTGCTTCCTCTCTCGTGCACGCCACACAGCTCCCGTGAAACGTCTTTCTTTTCCAGCCCCGGGCTCAGCTTCCCCCAGCAAATCACTCCCATCCTGAACTGGACTGTTCTCACTCCTCCGCTGGGTCTGGGCTTTTTTCTTCTCTCCCCCAAGTTTATGCCTCATCGCCCCTACTCCAGCTCTGTCTCTGTCTACCCAGTGTCCCAAATTTACATCACAAAAGCTTATCACAGGAGATTAGCTCCAGCAAAGGTAGACTTCTCTTTCGGAGGGTAAAAGGAAATGGGGAAAAAGAGATAGAGAGTGGACAGAAATAGCATCCTCTTTGTCAATCACTTCAGGGTGGAAGGCCGTGAAGATTCACATGTTAATAACTCTGTCACCATCAAATATGACTGAGGACCCATTCCGGAGTGGTTAAAGATTCTACTCCAGCTCACCCAGGAGTGTGTAGAAAATGGAACACCAGCACCAAACAGGTGAAAGCAAGGGGATGTCACACTTTTGTCAGTCTGTTGGATGAAAACCCGGAGTGGTTTTGGTCCATGAATATGCATCATGTGTGTGTCTTAGCTCTCGTCAGCGGTGCTCAGCAGATGGCGGGCGTGTTTGGGATCTGCTACACACTCTAGCGGGATGTTGTGATGGGGGATCAAGTGCTAGGTGGAAGCTGTCAGGATGCATAACACGTCATCTGGGGGAATGGCAGCTCTCCATCACCCTTGGTCCCAGGGCCAAAGGCCAGGATCTCATAGAATATAAAAGGCATCTCTAAGGAGTAAGACAAAAAGGGGCTTGACCAGCAGTGGTCATTAATGTTCCCATTCCCAGGGCCATTAACCTTGGGTTCCTTGGCCTAATTTTAACCAGGTTAATTGCACACCACCTTCTCAGCTTCCCTCCTGCTCTGACAGCTGTATTCAGCACGGTGGTAAGAACTATTAGCAGCATCCGTCTTCATTATCAACCTGAGGATGGTGCCTGCGTTATTGACTTCCACATTTTCGCAATTTTAGGATGAGTAGGGGGCAGGGGGAAACAAACAGTGCTACTAAGGAAATAAATCTTCCGTACAGGGATGCCTGTTCCTAAATGGTGCTCCGGAGAAGCAGATAAGACGCCTTCTTCTGCCTAAGAGGGGTCTTTGTGGCTGCATTTCAAGAGAAGAGATGGTAATGTAATGACGCAGAGGTCATCATGACTGTAGGGACACCACCATAGCAAAAGGGACCCCGGTTGGTAGAGAGCTCCGGCGCCGTGGCCGCCTCCGCTGATCCGGGGCTGGTCCTGCTGAGGCAGCACCCTATAACACACAGATCTTTCAGCCACATCCTGTGCTTTCAACAAGTGACGTAGACACTTGGAAGCTTGAGAGTCTTCATGCTTTGTCTCTCCCCACGGCATCGCTGGTCCCATCAGTCACTGCCCCTGATGCTGGCTACATCTAGACTTCTCCCGCTTCTTCTATGCTCATCCCTCACCTGCCTTACATACTCCCAACCTGGGATCAGTCCCAGGGCTTGCCTTCTCCAAGCCTTTGCCCAGAGATAAAAAAATCACACAACTGCGTAGATTGGAGTCATGTGCATCCGTGGCCTCCATGTGCAGAAGGTCTGCAAGGACCTCTCCAGATCCATGCACGATCTTTGGTCAATCCTCTCTCCCCTTGTCTTAACCTTTACTATCCTGTTAATGACTTATCTCAACCCCATACTCTCAGAAAGCAATATTTTCTCCAACTTCTCTAAGGAAATTGAAGCTATCAGGCAACTCCACTCAAATTTTCATCCACCCTCCCTCATTATCAAATTCTCTATATTAATGCCCGTTCCTGCCAATTCGGTCATTTTCTCCACCCAAGCATTGCCTTGTACACAATGATACAGCTCGTACCCTCCCCTCTTCCCCTCATTGTCCCCACTGTACTCCAGATGCACATTGCAATTAATTTGGAAATCCCCCCACCCGATTCCCTCCTGGATTTCCAAAGGCCACAGTCTTATTTTAGGCCAAATTTTGCACTGACAGAATATATTACATCTGCATCAAGCCAGGATATAAAGCGAAGAGAAGCCTCGGGGGATGGATACAAATGAGCTTCACTGCCCCGAGGAGCTGGAGACGGAGCTGACTGCTCCCCCTGGCAGACCACGCTCTCCTCTTGTGCTGCCCTTTCCCAGCACTGGCTGGGTGCCCTTTATGACTCTTTCCCCAGGTTTTCCATTTTAGAGGTGCACGGCTATTTCCCACAACCTGCTCTGTAGGAATCCCTTTCATAGCATCGTTTTGTTTTAAACCACCCCTATTTTAGAAACTGCCGGAGCTTAGAAACCAATTTCCATGCCTATTCCAAAGCATGTGTAGCATCTAGGCAAGTTGTATACAAGCTGTATATAAGTTTCATCATGGGAGACCCAAACTCAGTTTGCGCAAATGGAGGGCAGTAGGCAGGGTGTGCGTGAAGTCTGCACTTGGTGAAAACTCCTAGCAGAAAATGGCAAGCTTGGTGGGCAGAGGAAAGGTATCTAGGGAGAAAGTCACTTTTAGAAGCAGACCGTGCAGTCCTTCCATGGAGAACAGCTCCATCGCGGGGCAGCAGCACACCCTGCTCAACGGCACCTTACGATCGTTCCTGACGCCTGCCCCTCTCTGACCCCAGACCTATCCCGGGGCCAGGACTAGGGTGAGGAGAATGGGAGACCTGACTTGGCGCAAAATCTAAGAGGGCGCCCCTAAAAGACAGTGAATGAGATAAACAATATTTTAATGCAACGTTTAAAAAAACTCAAAATCATACCAAAAAAAAAAGTAACGAACCAGTTACTAAAATTTTACAAAAAGCCAGAATCAGTACGTTACCATGTCAAGCCATATTGGAGCCAGAGGCAAAAGGAAAAATTGGTAATAATGATCGGTGTCTATTTTAAAATTCCATCTGTTGTTAATCACGGGGTTTTTATTTAGCGTTCAATTTTATGCCTTAAAATATTGCATCAAAATATGATTCATCTTATTAGTGAGTATCGGCACCCCCTAAATTCTGTCCTGAGGTGAGTTTACCCTCCTCTGGGTCCTGCCCTGTCCACACACACACACACCGCCTATCATGACCCTCACCTTTGCCTCCCAATCACCTTCCAAATCACTCCTTTCCTTCCACACCTATGGCCCCAGGCCCAGTTCATTTCTTCATCATCCCTTTCCTGCATTAATATAACAGCCCTCTGTTTGGTCCACTAATTTCCAGAACTACGTCTTTCCATATTGCTGATTCCACTTTTCACACTGTTTGAGGACTTCCTGGGCCTACAGTAAGGAATTCAAGCCTTAACTGGCCACAGCCTCATTTCTCACCATCTCCTCTTCCAGATTCCTCAAACGTTCCATCACCACCTACCCTATGATGCCCTGCACCTAAGATCTAACAGTTTCTGGGAACTCTCATGCTCTCTTCCACCCTTCTCACATTTTATACACGCTGTTCTGTCTGCCTGGAATACATGTGTCTTCCCTCTGTCTGGAAATCTTGCTCCTTAGGTGAAGTTCTGTTGGAACACACTTTCCATTGCATTGCAATTGTCTGTCTCCTCCACCAGGCTCTAAAATGCTTCTCAAGGACACGGAGACTGTTGTTAATCCACCTCTATATTGAAGGCACACAGCAGGTGCTCAAAACAAGTGTGATGGTCATACGGATGAATTATGAATAACTGAGCAACTGAATCATTACGGTGGTTGGCCAAAAAGTTCGTTTGGGTTTTTCCATAAGATCTTATGGAAAACCCAAACGAACTTTTTGGCCAACCCAATAAATAAGCCTTTACTAAGCTCCTGGTTGTGCAAGGCGGTATGCAGGCACTAGTGAGTGTTCCTGGTGACTGGTGACCTCCACAAGCCCGGAGCTGCCTGAAATCCGCCTCTCATCCCTCACACCCAACACAAGCACAGTGCAGAGTAGACACTCAGGAAAGAGCCCAGTGGAACTGAAATGGTGGTGGTGCATTATGTGGTTACGTGTTTGTGACCTTCACATGGTTGAGGTGATCAATTTCAACTAAAAACTGTTTCATTGGCTAGAACAAGCCATCTTTGAAATCCCCAAGAATAGCCCAAATAGGAAAGCCATTACTATAAAAAGAGACAACCCATCTGGGATAAGGGAATTGGGGTTGGGTGCCAGAAGACAAAAAGAATTATCCAATGCCTGTAGTATTTAGACCCTGAGATGAAGATCCAAGAGCTCTTCTGCCTGTGTGCTGGTCTGGGCTGGAGAAGGCTGGGTGGGATGGGCTCAGGTGAAGTGTGGCATTTGCTCAAAGTACTGTATTCTCTCTTAGACCCTCATAATATAAAAGGGCTGTTCTCACCAGAGCTCTTTCCTCTCTTTTTTATTGTCTTGATAAATCCTTTATTGGGGCAGCTGTCTTACAAAACTGGCCCAGAATGCACATAAACCCCTCTGAACAAAAGTTATAAGCTTGCCCTCCCCCCATTGTTCTGGGCCCTGTAAATAACTGAGACTGATTAGAAAACAAAGACTGGGCTTACCCCAGCCCTGAGCAAGGAACAACCTTTCTTCTCTCCTTCTGGGCGTGTGCCAGATGGCCGCCCATCCAGGGGTCTAGACAAGCAGGAAGGCATCCTCTGATCCCCAGCACGGCTAAAGGACCCAGGTGCATGATTGGCTGGGGTGCTCTTGGTACCTGGTTTTAAACCCCAGCTCTACCACTCACTTGCTGTCTGGTTTAATAACTCATCAGATTTAACATGCTGAATTGATGTATAGGCCACAGCTTAGCCTGATAAAGTGCTCCCTCACCTTAATGGGGAATAGACATAGTATGAATTTTCTAAAAGAACATGCCATGGGCAAGAACATACCACAGGCTGAAAAGCTAGACAGTAAACTTTTAATAGAGATTCATTTGCTTTAAGCTATTCTAGACCAACTAACAATAGGGCACTTTTTTCCTCCCTCCTTCCTTCCTTCCTTCCTTCCTTTCTCCATCCCCTCCCTCCACAAATATTTATACTGAGTACCTACCATGTGCCAGGTGGATACTCATAGCAGGGCTCATGCCCACACTGGTCCAACATGATCTCAGTGGAGTAACACTCTCTGGGTAGATGCTCAACACCAGTTCGTTGAACGTGTCCTTCTCTTCCTGCCTCTCTTCCTTCTCTTCCCAGCCTTTTGATGGTAACCTAATTTCTTCCTCACTCTGCATTCAACCACCTAGAGGATACTAAGTGCCTTACCTTCATGTTTTGTTTCTAAAGCTCAGATGGTATGTTGGCCCATCTCGTAGGATCGCATTAAGCAATCTCTCTTTGACAGTTTGTTTTTTAGGGAAATGAACATAGGGCTCCGTGGGTGATGATTATTTATTATGCAAGAAATCTTTTTATCTTTTCTCTTTTTTCGTGACCTGGGCATTAATTTGGTTCCTAACTTACTGGCACTATCCACATGATTGGACCAAGTTAGTTCTGTGATATGGACGTTGAATTGACGTGTTCTCTGCTCTCTGTGAAGTAACACTCCTCCACGTCCTCGATGCAGTTTTTCATCTTGTGTCCCATTTTACTAAGAGCCTCACTCTCAACTAACTGCCATGATCCCCTTCCATAATACGTGGAACTATTAAGGTTCATGGGATTAACCTCCTTCCACAGAAATCTATAGAGGATTCTCCAAAAACAAAACAAACAAACAAAACAAAGGCAATCAAAAGAATGATCCAGGAATGAAATAATTTTAAACAATGAAAGATAACTAGTTATGAGCTTTCTTAAGCTTCATTACTTGAACCACATGGGTAGGCACCCATCCTACCTACTTGTAAGATTGGGCTTGACTTGACAAATTTATTCCCTTGTTTATAAAGGGCTGTGCTCAGCCAGCTGAGAGGACAGATTAAAGAGCTAATGGATCCAAAGACATGACAGAGGAGAGAGGATGCAGGATGCTGTAGGCAAAGGGGCACTCTGAGCAGAGGGTAGGAAACACCGAATCAGCATAGGCTGGGGTAATTGCTAGTAGCATGATACCCACGTCACAGGAAGAGAAAGGGTAGGCCCTGAGGTGGAGAATGTGCCAATGGCACATAAATTAAAACTTTCTATGTAACTTGGAAAAGCTTAAGCTTTGTCCAATCGGATATGGACACTCACAGAGTCAGCTCAACATTTTGGAAATACGGTCCTGGGAGCAGCATGTTCAATCTGTTGGGTGGACAGGGGATGCTCAGAGTGGGGGCAAGGTGAGCAGATAGGAGACCACTGTAGTAGTCTAGGAATGATCTACAGAGAAACTAAACTAAGTTAGTGGCATCGGGAATGACAAAAGGGGGATTAGCATTAAAATAGATTCCAGGAGTGGTGACATTGTAAGAGGAGCCCTGGAGAAAGATGAATATTGAAAAGTCCAGGTTCCTGGCTGGGCAACTGAGCAGATGCAGATGCTACAAGTCAAGAAAGAGAGTTCAGAGGAAAACAGGACAAGACATGAAGATGATGAATTCCACGTTAGATATAAAGAATGTGAAGCACATGGTGCTGGGGAGGCGTTCAGGTGACTCTGTCCAGCACACAGTTGGATATGTAGGTATGGAACTCAGGGACCAGAGACAGAGATTTGGGGATTATTAGCATCCAAGTGGGACTTCAGAACATGAGTATAGATGAAATTGCAAGGAGACCATGTCGAGAAATAAGTGAGCTAAGGGTAGAACCAGAAGGCACCAACATTTTAAGATGATACTTGGAAAAGAAAAGCAAGTATCCTAGAAGCTGAGGAGAAGGAGTTGCCGGATGGAGGGGGTGGTGAGGTGCCTCAACGCCAACAAAGATGTGAGACGTGAATACGTTCAGAGAAAGATCACAGAAACCCTGGAAGTGCTTTGTAGATTTTGTCATGTAGGAGGTCATTATTTCTGACTTTAATGAGAGCAATTTGAGTGAAATAGGGGGGGCAAGAGGACAGATTACAGTTGCTTGAGAAGTGAATATGAGGTAATAAGGTGAAAACAGTGGGGGTGTGAACTTTCAAGAAATCTGGATGATAATGGAAGGAGAGAGATGCAATTATTAGAAGAGGACTGTTTAAGGTTGATTGCTTTTCTTAGTTTCTAAGAAAAACTTGATAGGTTGAAAAAGGTAGGTCAAAAAAAACTGGTCAAAGGGAAGAAGAGGTTAAAGATGCTGGAGAGAGAGGGCAGAGATAAATGGACCAAAGTTCCAGGGGGGATGGGGATGGGCGGGATTGGTGGTAAGAGCGGCAGGGTCAGCCCGCAGCAGGTGGAGGGACACCTCATCCCCTGAGGTGAGAACGATGGAGCAAATTGTAGCTTCACCTGGTAGTCAGGCATGGAGGGTGGTTCTGTTTATTTTATTTTATTTTATTTTTAACATCTTTATTGGAGTATAATTGCTTTACAATGGTGTGTTAGTTTCTGCTGTATAACAAAGTGAGTAACCACAAGGGAACAGGAGAGGGAGCTGACTGCCACCACACTGCCATGATGGATGAAGCTCCCACTTCCCCTCCCCTGTCTCAATTATGCTTCCAAGCTTCTCAAAAACCTTGCAGCCAGGAAATTCTCAATAGTATCCAATCTCTACTTCTCCTGATATGATTTAAAACCTGCCCATCCCAGCCTCTTTGCTGAGAGGATAAAGGACATCTTTATCCGTGGCATCCCCAGGTGCTGCAGACAAAAATTGAGCCCCTAGTGGGGAATAGGGGGGAAATCGAGTGTCTGGTGAACACACCCTCGCCCACTGATTCACAGCCCCTCCCTCCCCCATCCAGGTCCCTACATTCAGCTCATGGACCCCATAAGGAAAATTCTTGGAGCAATTGGCAAAGCATGGGGAATTTGGATTTTGGCCTGGAACTCCTGTGCTACAGCCCGAGGCCCCCCAGCCTGCCCCAGCCCTGACCTCAGCAGTGGGTTAACAGCCTGCTTTCTTCTCTAGCCTGCCGCCTGGCCCCGATCCCCAAATAATCAGGTTTCAGGGCACGATGGTGAGGTGTTTGGAAGCCAGTTGTCTAGACGCAGGTACTTCACTGAGTGAGTTAATATTTATAAAATGCTCGGAAGGAAGCTTAGAAAATAGTAATCACCATGTAAATATTAGCGACTATTGTCATTATTAGTATTATGACTGCGCCTCATATTCTCTACAGGACTAAAATCTATTTCATGTCTGCAGTGGGAACAGATATTTTGCACATTAATTAAGCATTATGATATACAAGAAGCTTGAGAAGGGATTGAGAGGTGGCCGAAGCCCTGGCATAGAGTGGAATTAATACAGGATTTGGAGTCACACAGACACGGGTCTGAATCAAATACCTGCCACTTATTAACTGCGCTTTCTTAGCCTCAGCTTCTGTCAAATGGGTATGTTAAATATTTCCTTAGAGGGCTGTTGTATATATTCATCACCAGATGAACAAAATAAATAAAAATTTAAATCTTCTCCTATTTCCTTCTTCCTAGATAAAGAAAGTGGAGCTGAAATTGTTTGGATAAATGACTGTGCCTTTCTTTTGACACCTAACATTCGCTATCTTGTATTTCGTAATTATGGCATTCTTCAATGTTCTTCCCCCTTCTTTATTAACCACTCACCAACACACACACACACACACACACTCACACACACTCACACACAATCAATAAACGTTAGGTTCTGAACAAGTTAAATCAGAAACCAGGGCAACTGTTTTTGTTTGTGGGATTATGTTCCCTTTGTTTTCAAACCTCCAAGCTGATCCCCTTCATCCCTGGTATTCCCTAATCCTCTTGCAATAGTCTCCGGGGCCATGAGTGATGCTCAGGGCCCTTCCAGGGGGTGGGCCTGACACCAGTGGGACATACCCAACACGACTACACAAGCAGGATGGCTTCCCCATGTGTCTCCCAATTAAATACCCACACAGAAAGTCACTTGAGGGAATCCCATTGATGTCAGCAGAAAGAAGAGACTGGATTACATCCTCTGACTGGACCAGCTTATTGTTATTTATAATACACAGCCGACTGACTGGGAAGCCAGGGGAGAGAGAGATGCTGGTGTGAGTGCCACCCGTTAATTGAAATGTCTTAGTTTCAGGAAACTAGTCGGAATTCTCACGGCACTGGGCAGCGTACCTGTGTTCCCAGTGAGCCCCCTGGCTGAGCAGATTCTGGTTCTGCCCCTTTCAAGGCGTTGGTGGAAAGAGCTCATTCCCAGGATGACAGCACTCTTGAGCGAGCAGGGTGTGAAGATGGGCAGCCGAAGGTCTAGTGAATCCCCACATCCCAGCCTGGCAGACGGAGCTCCCAGGAGCACCTCCTCCTCCTCTGAGGCATGAACAAAACCAGGCCGTCCTGAAGACCTGAGAACAGGGTGGATTTAGGGGCCCGTGTCCACACCAGCCAACCAACGATGGGTCAGAAGTCCTTAAGAAAGGCAAACACCTTAGCCTGCCCTCCCCCAAACTTTCCTGGAATTCTCACACTCATTCCCCAAGTCTTAATATAAGTGTCCTGTCCTCAAAGCCTTCTTCCCTCACCTCGACCCTGCCGCCTGGGGCAGATTCGGGTAGGGCTTCCTGTTATATACTCTTAAAACACTCTCTAATTCTCACTATCGTATGGAACTACTGCAATTAAAAAATTCCTTTAACTATGGTGTAATATTGATCTTTTCCCCATATATGATCAAATCTGTGTGGGCAAAGACTGTGGCTGTCTTAATCCCCTTGTATTTCCTAGTATGGTGCCGGGCATATTGTATGAACTTCATAAAGATTGGCTAAATGAGTGAATGAATCAACCAAGGAAAAACCTCTTTGGGAAGGCAAATAGATACAGAACACCATATATTTAGAGGAACCACAGAATTGTCCTGGAGATTAGTCATTCTTGTTGGATTACCTGGCTCATGACCGCCCTCCCCACGTTGCTGTTTGAGAGCTAACAACACTCTTAGATAATATTTCAGTCGGATTCAGTTTGGACAATCCAATTGGACTCTTCAGGAATTTGCTGAGCATTTGCTATGTTCCCAGCATGATGTTCGGCGGCAGAGGATGTCAGGTTCCCTGTCAGCCCTGAGCTATGATTTCCTGAGGGAGCACAGTGTAGCCCAGAAATGGGTTCCATGGTCTAGAATGTACAGGCTGTGCGATTTGGAAATGCAAGTGTTGATAGACGTTGCTTTTCTGCTTCTCACTCAACAAAAGGCTTCTGCTTTCTCTTTCAAGTTCACAGGTCTCTGAGCTTTCCCGGTCCCTCAGGACCAGGTATAGCCTTGCTGCATGCAAATGACCCACCGGTGTTCCTTTCTGCTCTGACCTGCACACCCTGCCTGCCGCCCAGGGGAGCGGATCTGACTCCCCCAGACGACATCCTCGAAGAACTGGGGGAGCCTTGAGGCAGCTTCATGGGCTCCCACTGGCCAGGCTTTGAACTCGCCAATCCTTCTTGCTGTTTTGGGATGTTTCACTTTTCTCTTCCCCCAGGGAACCGTCTGCTTTCATGACAGTTGTACTATGCGCCAGTGTGAGGGTCTAGAAGAGACAAGATTAATTGCTCTCTAGTCAGAAAAAGGAAAAGTGGTAAATTTTTATGTTTAGAAAAAGATGAGCTGGTGAAATACAGCCAGGACGCTTTGCCCAGTCTTTTATTTTGGAATAGAACATGCCTAATACAGTTAGACAAAAAGCTCATTTTCTATGGCGCCTCCTTGCTTGGGGTTTGATTCAGAATCTCAAATCCCTTCGCCTTGCAGACAAGTGAGGACTGTCTTGGAAGCTGGGCATGTGGACCGAGGTGCTGCTATTTCCACTCACTTTTGGACCTTGGGCTAATCACCGGGCAGTTCTTTAAGAAGGGAATGTAATCGCTGCCCTACCAAAAGGGATAATGTGAGGTGGACATGTTCATATGAAAAGAGGTGTCGACACAAACAGGCATTGCCAGCGTGAAAGATGCAGCCGTGCCAGGCATTCATACTGCTTGTAGCCATTCCCGTTTTCACCCTCTAATTTTGTTCTCATTGGCGTAACACCATGGATAGCTACAGAGCTTTAGGGAAGTGTACACAGAGACCTGATTCATAGACTTTCCAAACTAAAGTAGGCCTTAATGATCACTGCATCTCCTGGACACACAGACGGAAGCTGAGTACCGATAACGCACACGTACTGAGAGCCGACCGCGCACCAAGCTGGGCTTGAACCCTCCCACCTGTGGTAACCCACCGAATCTCCAAAGCCGCTACCACCAGGGAGATATTACAATCATCACCTCCACTTTGTAGACGAACAAGCAAATGTCAAGTAACCCCCCCAAGGTCACGTTGTACCAGTGCAAGGGTCTAAACCCAGGAGCCAATTCTCCCCACTATGACAGTGTGTTGCTACCCAGAAACTGAGTTCCAGAGAGATATGGGCAACTGATAGAAGATAAAGTTCAGCTGTTAGGGATGAAAACCAGGTCGCCTGATCCACAGTCCAGGTGTCTGTCTATCTGTGTGGATGAAGGTAGGGCTCAAATCCTAGCTGGACACGTGGTTGTGGGAATGACCTTGGGCAAGTCATCAGTTGACCTGGGATTTGGTGTTCTCATCGAGATAAACTTGTCGTAAAATAGCCTCACAGTTTACTGTGAGCATTAGATGAGATAATACCTGTAAAGCATTTAGAAGAGCCCTGGATGTAGCTACTCAACAGATAAGAGCCATTGCCGTTATATCTGCTGCTTCTTCCACGGGGGCTCCCAGAGGGGAGATAACGGTGGCATCGTGTTGGGACCCCGAGGGGCTGCTGAGGGAGGGGAGAGGTGGTGAGGATGCACCAGAAACTTGTGTTTGCAACAGAAAGCAGCTGGCCCTTCCCAGATAAAGATGGAAAATGAAATAGAATAAAAAGGCTAGAGTCACAGACAACCTAACACTCTCTATTTGCCCTTTCACGCTGGCAGTTCATCCATTCTCCATTCCCTCTGCCCTAAATGGACCAGGAGCTGAATGGGACATGCACTGCATCCCTCCTCAGGTCCTGGCAGGATGCCCTGAGCTACCTGCCCCTCTCAGCCTCTAGGTTCACCCCCTGACGGGTCCTGACAGCCAAGTTTGGGGGGCCAATCAGCTTCCAACACCCGAGGTCCCAGGCCAGGGAAGTAGCTGCGTGCTTGCTGCTCTCAAGGGAGCCCTGGAATCATGCAAACTTCTGCGATTGCTTCTGCCGACTCAAATCTCTCTCCCTCTGTTAACAACACAACAGACATCTTGTCTGTGTTTGATAAATAAGCTTCTCTATTTATTCAGGGGAGTGAATTTGTAGCTATTATGATTCAAATGACATTGACACGATATTTTCTCTCTTTTTTTTCTCCCCTGATGTTGAATCAGGAAAAGAAAATCCATATGAAAAAAAAAAAAAACCCCACAAAAACCCAAAGCAATTACTCTGCATATCAGTCCATGAAATAAAGAAATGCCTAAGCCAACTCTCTTTTGGGGTGGAGGTAAGGGAACTGATAAATAATTTAGAAACTGTTGCTGCTTCCTGGTTCCCCGAGATGCAGCTGGAATGTGCTAATAGGAGGCACATGCTGCATTTATTAGGCACTGAGCAACGTTTTAATTTCTCAACCATTAACGTGATCTGCAGTGGGCTTGTGCACAAAGTCAGATCCCAGGGATGTCAATCAACCCAGCTAACCAGTGTTGGCATCGTCATATGGGGTGTTACCTCTCATTGGGTTTCCTGAGTCCGCCAGTCAAGCAGACGTGACTGAGCGGACAGGCAAGACGGGGAGTGGGCCCCAGCCAGCAGAGTCAGCTCTGCATCTGGAAGTCCTTGTGTTAGACGCCCTTCCTGTTGGATCAGGGTAGACTCACCTGATCTCATCCCTTTCCCCAACCGTGCTCATCCCCAGCTGCCCAAGCACACTCCAGAATGTTAAGTCTTGGATGTCGAGGATAGGCTAGAATCTTCTTGAACATCTAATCCCCCAGACAGAGGGAACATAGGAGAGCTTGTAATCGGAAGACATCTTGGCCCATGTTTTCTAGACCCAAGTGGCCTTGTGGAGCAGCTCAGAGTCAGAGGTACAGGCCTGCTGGGTCACTTGGTCCGTGGCTTTCAACATTTGACAGTGACCTAAAATATCAAATTCATCCTATATCACAACACTGCACACACACACGCCACACTCTACTGAAATAAAATGTTCATAAAATATCCTTACGTTATGACATGCACTTTGATAATTCATTTCATTTTTTTAAAAAATCACAGGTGGAAGCCACTAAAATATTTAATAACCTCTAATGGGTTGCAGCCTGCAGTTTGAATAACACTGACAGTCCAACAATGAGGTATCTCA
Source organism: Eubalaena glacialis (assembly GCF_028564815.1). NCBI lineage: Eukaryota > Metazoa > Chordata > Mammalia > Artiodactyla > Balaenidae > Eubalaena > Eubalaena glacialis. The sequence goes on from NC_083725.1 coordinate 3,166,051, forward strand.
GGTTGATGAGAATAAGTAGACCTGCAGCCAGGGCAGGCATCTCCTCAAAGAAACATGCAAAAACACCTGGGGGAAACTTCAGAGTGGCCAGTTCAGGACTGGTCTACACTGGCGTTCCAAGTACAGCTGGGATCCTTGGTTGTCTGGCAGGGCGGCTGGTCTGATAGAGCCCAGAGCCCTCCTGGGGGCCGGCCGGGCTCCGGCTGCCTGTAGTGGGAACGAGGGAAATGTTTACATGTCCTGGGGGGAGGGGGCTGCCACGGGCAAGCTTGTCAAGAGCTCGGCTTCTCCCATCACAGCTCACTCCCCCTGGGACTCTCTGCTTTTCCCTCCTGCTCTCCATCCCCACCCTGTGCCTTTCCTCCCTCTTACTTCCTCTGTGTCCTCCTTTGCCCTCTCCCTTCCCTATCTTTCCTTTACCAATAAGTATAGATTTAAAAAAAAAATTTCCCCATTCATCATTCACAATCTGCTAAAGTAGTTCTTCAAACTCCCTGTAGGCAGGAAACCTAAGTGTTGGGTTGAGAGTCATGTATGGTGTGTGTGTATCTGTGTGTGGTATGTGTGTTTGTGTGTGTGTGGTGTGGGTGTGTGTGTGGTGCGTGTTCATGGGTGTTTGTGTGTGTGGTGTGTGTGTATCTGTGTGTATGGTGTGTGTGTGTCCATGCATGTGTGTGCAGTGTGTGTGTTTGTGTGTGTGGTGTGTCTGTGTGTGTGTCCATGTATGTGTGTGCGGTGTGTGTGTGTCCGTGTGTATGTGTGCAGGGTGTGTGTGTCCATGTATGTGTGTGTGCAGTGTGTATGTGGTGTGTCTTTGTGTGTGTGGTGTGTGTGTATCTGTGTGTGTGTGGTGTGTGTGTGTCCATGTATGTGTGTGTGGTGTCTCTGTGCGTGTGTGTCTGTGTGTGACATGAACTGCAGAGTCGGCCAATGCTTGTGTCTCCTCTGAAGGAGACGTGAAAGCACAGCGTCCAAGAGGAATAATCCTACAAACCCCCAACCCTAAGAAAATAACTTACAAGGAAAGAAGAAATCATTGCTTTGTGATTTTGCTTTCAAATAACCTGTCTCCTTTCTAAATATATTAGTTTTATATTTGATTCTATTGCTCTATCAGCAACTGCAGTGATTTGGAGCCATGATATACTCAGCCGCCTAATTTCCATGGAAAGGAGGGAATTTATAGATGTAGTCACCAAGGGGTTAGCAATGCTGTGAATTTCAGTGGCACTTTCCTTGTTGAAAGCACATTATAAGCATTAACTAATTGTGCTGCACAACATCTGCAAGAGAGAGAGAGAGAGGAGTGGCTCTCACGTGGCGGAGCCTGGGGAAGAACTGGCACAGGCCTGCACGGCTCCAGGGAAGTGTGGGTTCCCAAGAACTGAGATTGGGATCCAGTTTTCCCAAACCTTCACAATTCCTTAAGCCTCATGCCAGCTGCAGTGTCTACTTTTACACGTCCTAAGGCAGTTGCTTAAGTTTTCAGCATGTAAGTTTCCTCAGCTATAAAGTGGAGACAATAATAACACCCATTGTAATAAGCTTGCTCTAATAATTAAATGAGATACAACTTTGCACAGGGCCTGGTCCTTAGGAAGTACTTAATGAATCATGGCTATCAGCTCGGAAAATACCCCCACTTCTCCTGTTCACACTTCCTCCTCTGTCTTCTCCCTCCTTCCTCTCTCCCTTGCTTTCTCCCCTGGGCTCCTTTCATGGGCAGACTCCTTGGCTGTCAGGCATCTTTGGAATCTGGGGGGAAGACATCACGCACCTGCTCCCCTGTGGCTGGCTGTCTGCTGAATGTGCCAAAGGTGATGGCTTTGGGCAAAAGCTTACAGGAGCCTGATAGACACATATCCTGCCCTGCTTGAAAGCCCTGCTTGGTGATAACAGTAGCTCAAAGGCTGACACCCCCAGTGCTCATCAGACATCTGTTGGTTATTAGCAACCACCAGGCCACGCTGCTGGGGCTTCGGAGGACAGACAAGGGCTCTGTGATACCAGGAATGGTCAGGGGACCACCACAGGCCTTTTCTACCAGCCTAGGTACAATTCCTCACACACAGACCTGCAGAAACAGGCTTTGCGGGTTGCTCTGGTGCATTCAGACGGCAGTACCTCACCCTGTCCGTCTGTGCTAATGATAGCCTGGTTTGGAATTCTGAGAAAGGAAAGACAGTGTTGGCTGTGGAATTCAATACTTTATCGACTTTCCATCAGAGTTTGTGCTCTGCTCTGTGAAATCACAGCACCCAAGAAACCTCGGATTAATACACAGGTCCCAAGGTCTTAGGCCACAGGACCTGGGGACAATGGATCCCACAGGTGACAAGGATTTTGACTGTGAATAGAACAAGCTGCACTAAGCTGGCAACGTGGGTGGCACGGCTCTCTCCCGGCGGGCATCGCCCCCGTCACGGCTTCCTGCTCCTGTGGGTTCTTCCTAGTGCATGGCCCGCTGGAGTCTTCTCAGATGCTAGTCTGATTCAGTCTATCATTCCCTCATCCAGTCTGGAATGCAGAGAAAGTGCGGGCTGCAGTCGAAGCAGTAACTGTGCAGGGGAACCGCAGCCCAGGTGGCGATCCAGCCCGCCACCCACTTGTGGGGCCGTCTGTTTGCAGTTCATCCCCCAGCAGCTCAACCTCACCATCCAGCTGGGATGTATTCAAGGGACACAAGCTCATTTATCAGCCGAGCAGAGCCTAATTAGGAAGGTGATGCCACCATGCATTCATTGCCTAACATACACCAAGGCCAAAGACAAGTCGTTCTGCGGTCATACATTCTTGGGATTTATCCACCATTGGGGAAGAGTGGGGATTGGCCAGACCTAGCACAGCATATGAGTGTCTACGTGTGTCACTTCCCCCTATGTTTTAGTACCACTCATCCTTGAATCCAGGTAGTGGAAACAATGGGTAAACGTGACAGTTGGAGACCTGGTCCAAGAAGGTATCCATCCAGTAGGACGTGTTCAGGGGCTTGAGATTTTTAGGAAAAGCAGGCAAATTATTTGACCAATTTTTAAAGCATGACTTGTGGCTACCCTTGACCCTGGTAGCCCTGGTTGGACATTGATAGATGAAATTCTGCCTGAGTCTTTGCCAGAACGTGTTTCTTGGCTGCCAGAAGGACATCTTGGCCTCTCAGAGGGCACAGCTGGTTCCCAGGATTCTGTCAAAAGACATCCTGATTTGTGTGCCTGTTTGGGGTGTCACAGTGTCTGAGTTTGCAGGACTTTGGCCAAATTGAGAGTAGGGGAGGGGCAGTTAGGAAAAGAGAGGAAAGAGGAGGGGGAGCCAGGAAGAGAGAAGGAAACCCAGAGAGTGGGGCTGGTGTTAGAGACTCAGGCAAAGTCTGCGTGAAGCCTCGGCATTTACCCCCCAGAAACACGCCACTCAGCTTGGGCCCGGCTGCCAGCAAGAGCGGATTTAGTGACGGATTTATGACGCACTCCTCCCTTCCTGTTGGTCACTGCAGCTGTTGGAAGAGATGATGTCCCTCCTTGACATTCACAGTTCTTTGGTTCCCCAAAGTTTCCAGCTCTGCAGCATGTTTGCAAGTCCCTGTTCTCAGGAGGCATCCACACCAGGCCAGGGCTGCAGGACCGGCTGGAATCCAGGACCAGCTTCTGTCCTCCTGGGTCCCTGGTCCCTGGCGCCTTCCTTGCGCTCAGCAGTGCTCTAACCAAAGTCTCCAGACGGAAGAAACACTCTGTCCTAAAGAGGGAGACGAGAAACTGCCTAGAAAGCCAAGCACCACGTAAACAGGGTTTAAAGCACAGGAGCCGCTACTTTAATTACGGCTCGTGCTGTTTCATCACCAGTGTTTCCCACACATTCATCAGCAACCTGGTGATAAATCAATCTCTGGAAGCCAGAAGCTGCCACAGCTGCAGCCTCCAGGCTCCATCCTCTCCTCCCGGCCTGGATCCCCCGGAGCCATTGCCAGATGAGTGTGCAGCCTTGAGCCTCCAGGATTCGGAGCCCAAGTCGGTTTGGGACTGAGGCTGGGAATCAGACTGCCACCTCAGCATCAAAGAAAGGGTCAGAGAGGAGAATATTTATAAGGGTCAGATCTGCAGGTAGATGATAACTGGCATATTGGTGTGTTGGACTGTTTCTCAGATAATGACTGTTATACCTTTGATGTTAATGGTAGTAATAATCATACTATACGTGGATAGACCTAGAGATGATCATACTAAGTGAAGTCAGACAGAGAAAGACAAACGTCATATGATATCACTCATATGTGGAATCTTATTTTTTAAAAAATGATATAAATGAACTTATTTGCAAAACAGGAATAGACTCACAGATTTTGAAAACAAACTTATGGTTACCAAAGGGGAAATGCGGTGGGGAGGGATAAACTAGGAGCTTGGGATTAACGTACACACGCTACTCTATATAAAATAGATAAGAAGCAAGGACCTACTGTATAGCACAGGGAACTCTGCTCAGTATTCTGTGATAACCTATATGAGAAAAGATTTGAAAAAGAATGAATATATGTATATGTATAACTGGATCACTTTGCTGTACACCTGAAACTAACACAACATTGTAAATCAACTCTACTTCAATGAAATTTAAAAAAAAAGAAAGTGATGAAAATAATGGATGATAATAGATTCATCAAATTAGGTTTGGAGATATTCTAAGTTTGTTTTCTTTGATTATATAATAAAATAAATTCTTAATTTGTTAAAAAATAATAATGACACATATTAGCAGCTGTTATTTATTAAATACTCTGTGCCTGCCTAACACACTTATCCTCAGTGTTTAGTCCTCAGCGACCACTCAACAGGGTACAGGTGATTATCTGCAACTTTCAGCTGTGAAAACCGAGGTCACAAGTTGAGGGGCAGAGCCAGGGTTCCAACGCTCCCCTGTGCCCCCCTGCTGTGGGTGATGACCTCTGGTGATACGTGCTCCCTGCCAAATCCCCTGCAGCAGCGTCTACCCTTCCAGGGATCCTGGTGTGTGTGCCCGGTGGCACCACTTGGAGGAATACGGGATAAAGTGAGTGTCAGCAGCAAGGCTTGTGCTGAGGACACAAGGATGGTGCCAGCAAGGCCCTCACACACCTTGTCAGCTTTTTATAATCTTTTTCCAGATGGGAAAGTTGAAGCCAGAGAGGTGAACTCACAGACCTCAAGGCAAACCTGGGCCTAGAGCCCAGTTCTTGAAAGGCCTGGGTTGGCCATTTCTCGACTGTATTTGAAGAGGATGAGGAGAAATTGTACTTGAAACTTTGAAATAGTGAGAGCCTCTTCTGACCCCCACCTGTTCCTCAGGCAGAGGCCAGTGGCCCTTCGTAATTCGGGGTGAACCTTTTGAGTCCCTCAGGGTGCAGCAGGGAAGGCAGGGAGCTTCAGGCCTCAGGCTGCCCACCCTCTGGAGAGGATGGTGCCACTGGCAGGGCCCTGGGAGAGCTGTCCACTGCTGGGATGGGAAGGGACCTGCTTGGTGCAGGATGAAAGGCAGCAACTGGACACCAGCGAAAAGAGAACGCGGGAGAAAGAAACACAGAATTCACGTGGCCATAGTCCATCCCTCTTCCCAGCTGAACCTAATTCACCGACTCAAAGCCCAATTTTTATCCCACCTCCTCCGAGACTAGTCCAGTCCTCACCAGCCTCAACTGTGTTGTTGTTTGCTTTTTTAAAGTGAGGTATAATTTACTAGAGTAAAAGTCACCATTCTTAGTGTATAGTTCTACACATTTTAATGAACAGACAGTCATGTAACCACCACTGTAATCAAGGTACGGGACATCTCCATCACCTACAAAGTTCGCTCATGCTCCTGTGTAGTCAGTTTCTCCCCCAAGGCCAGCCTGTTTTCTGCCACTATAGTTTTGCCCTTTCAAGAATGTTATGTGAATGGAATCACACAGTCTTTAGCCTTTTGGGTCTGGCCTCTTTGGATTAGCATAAAGCATTCCAGGTTCAGCCATGGTGGTCTGTGTATCAGAAGTCCCTTATTTTTTACTGCTGTGTAAGTATCCCATCGTGAGGATGTACCTGAGTTTTTTAATCTGCTCACCCATTGAAAGATACCTGGGCTGTTGCCAGTTTGGGGAAATTATTACAAAGCTGTTACAGATATTCACATGCAGGTGTGTGTGTGAACCCGGGTCCTTGTTCCTCTCGGCCTTGCTGGGGTACAAGGTGAGGGCATGTTTAACTTGAACCTCTCTGTATTTGATCTCTCACGTCTCTTAAGGTCAGTTCTACAGAGATTTTTCTTTAGTTCTTTTCTAATCTTCTTTTAACCAACCCCAAATCGTTGAATACAGTAGGTGCTGGGCATTATAACAACATTGAAACTGCAAAGATACGTGGGATGCTTTTCTAGGATGTGTACATCCCCATGGTGCCAACTTGCTGAGTGGCAGACACTCCATCGCAGCAGGGAGGTGGGGCTGGAGTGCATCGGCCACCCCAGGTTACCTTGGCGTGTGACTGGTTATAAGCAACCAACACATCGATTGTGTATAAGCAATACAACGTGCAGTGATCACCTGCAGGCACACCCATAGATTCTGGCTCAGATGTGGGGCAAGGGGAGATTTTACAACCAACACCCTCACCTTCACAATTTCCCTTACACTTGAAAACATCCAGAGGAAACAATATAAAATATTTGAAGAATAAAAATATTTTGTGTGACAATTCTGTGTGCACGCTTTAAAAAAGGCACTATATTTCCAATATTTCCAGAACCTAAGGTCATCTTGTTCGACCTCCTGATACTCAAAGCTCCTCTGCAACATCACTGCTCACCCAATGGCTGCCTTTTCCCAGTGATGTCAGCTCACCATCCTGATGGTCTAGTGGAATCAAGCACTGTGTTTGGAGTAAGACGTGCTTAATGAGCCTGCAGGAGTTGTTGCTCACTTCATCATCATCACCAGCATCATCGATATTATCATTGTTATTATTATTTCATCTATAGACAATCGGGATACTAGAATCTCCATCTTTGTATTAAGCCAAAATCTGTTACCGTATTACTTCATCCATCGATCTTACATTTGGTTTTGGGGGCCATTCAAAATAAGTGGAATTTACATGAGACATTTCAAAGTATTTGAAGACAATCAATGGGTCTTCCTTCAGCCTTTTCCTCTCTAGTCGTGAAGCTAAGCTCCCTCACTTCCTTCCATAACTCAACCTAAGAATCACGAGACACATTATACAGTCTATTCATCATCGAGGTTGCTTGGCTATGATTCTGTTTGCCTCTGAATCCCTAACTGCTTATAATGCTGCAAATGCAGTTTGTTCCGGGTGCTATTGGTCTATTAATACGGTCTCATATATCAACTTCTGGGGAAGTTACATTGCACTAATGTCACGTTACGTTTTCTAGCAACTAAAATTCCTAAACGTTTTTTAAAGTTCTGCTACTGAGCCTTCCTTCTTTTTTACTGCTTTGAGATAAGTGTCCCATTTTTTCAAAACCTGGCCCACTTCCTGAGCTTGTCAAGATCCTTTGAAACTCAATTCTGTCATGCTGACTATTAACTATCCAGCCCGGCTTTGAATTAGGTGAAAGTGTGATCTGTGTGCCTGCTGTTTCTTCATCTAATGCTGGTAAAAATGTCAAACAGGACAGGGTCAAAGACAAAGGCCTCTTTCCGGGTTGACACTGATCCGTTGCTCAGAACGCTATGGAGGCCAAACCCACCCACCACCTGGGAACATCATGAGGACCCTGGGAAATGCCATGCTTACATTTAAAAAGTGATGTCTACCAAATTTCCCAAGTAACTTGTTATAAAAAGGAAATGAGATTGGGCTGCTAGGGCTTTGTGGCAGTGAGCTGGTGCTTTCGTCTAGTGAGTATCCTTTCCTTTCTAAGTGCTCACGGTCGTCCTAGTAATACTTTTTTTCGGTAGTCTTTCTTCTTAAAAGCAGGCACCACGTAACAGCTAAGGTTCTGAATATTCAGAATAAATATGGCCTATTTCCTGTTCTCAACGATCATATAGATAGACATAGAGTTTAGGCCTTCAGTGATGTGCATATGAATGAATCTACAAGATAATTTCAAACGTTATCTTCAGGAGCCACATGCCGTTTCAGAACCTGGGAGATGAAGCTGCAGAGAAGGTGTGGGAGAATCTCCCCTGCCTATTTGGCAGCCTTACTGGTGAGTGCAAGGGGCCTGTGGCCCTCGATCTCAGTAGTTCCGGGATGCAGATATCCAGCCTCATCTCCGATGGTCAGGCAGATGTCTGCTCTCTGCTCTGTGCAGGAGGCTGATGCACGGTGTAGTACTGGTACTTAACTGCATGTGCGTTCTCCCGTGCAGCCAGACCAGATGCACAAAGAGGAAAAGCGCCTTCTCCAGGGAGGTCAAGTAATAGACATGCTTGAAAGAAGTCACACTCCAGCTCTGGGGCAGTGGTTCTCAAAGTGGTTTTCCGGAACTAGTATCCTCAGTATCAGTAAGAGTTTGTTAAAAATGCAAATTCCTGGGTCTCTCCAACCTACTGAATCAGAAACTCAGGCTTGGGGCCCAGCGATCTGTGTTCTCATAATCTCCCTCCAGGTGATTTGGGGAAAAAAATTTTGAGAACCGTTGCTCTAGCATTTGACAACCCAGTCAAGACAGCCCTGGGAAGGGGGAGCCTGAGGTTGGTAACAACTCTCAACATTCAGTTCGGCAAACACTTTCTGGCATGGCTCTTCCAGGTAAGGGGCCAGGTGCAGAAGTGAAGTAGAATGTGAAGAATGCATAAGGCACAGCCCCTTTCCTTAAGCTGCTTACAATGTCGACAGGAACAAGCAGTGGAAACAGGAACACGAAAAGCATCATAAAAATAAAGTGAATCAGTCCGATTGAGTAGGAGAGGATGAGAGGGAAGGCAGATGGCGGCCGATTCCTGGAGGGGATGGCTTTTATGATGGGCCTGGAAGGAGGGCTGGGACCTTGGTCGGCAAAGTTTGGGGAAGGAGCTCCCCAGGGATGTCGGGACACGCTTTCCTTCTCTGTCCTCCATTGGACCCTATAAATACATCTCCTGTGGTCCTTCATCAAATTATGCAAACCTGCATGTCTCCACCATTCCCCCAGGAGGGCTGTCGCCAGGTCATGGGTGACCTCGACACAGCCAACCCCAGGCACTCTTCCCAGTTCCCATCTGATCCGTCCCCGGTGGGATCTTCCCCACAGTCCAAGGTGTTCTTTGGTTCCCAGTTAACATTATGCATGATACTGAGGTTTGCTTTTGAGCTCTGCTTTCCCTTCTCAGTCAGTCCTGTTTCCCTTGGAGCTGAACTTGACCTCTGACTTCTCCTGCTGTCTACCCTGCCCCCAACCCCCCAGGCAAGGAGCGGTGGCCCTGGTCTTTGGCATGCCTGATGAGGACAGGGAGTGAGGGCAGTCCCCACCATTCAAAGAGGGGAAGATGTGCCATGTTGAGGAGTGTCTGAGGCCTGCCCCGACGGCCATGCCTCCCCCAGACCAGGCCCAGCCACCAGCAAGGAACTGCATTGCGTCAGCGCCCTGGCCAATTAAGCCCACTCCTCCCTTCCAGTTCCCCTCCCAGCCCCTGGGCTCAGGCTTCCATCTGAACCTGAATTTAAGCCAAGTTCCATCTGACTCTGAGCACCTACCCAGGGGTTTTGAGACCCTGCCTCTGTTTTTCTCAGCAGCCTTCCCTACCTCGGGGGCCCATTTCCTCCCAGAAAACAGACCCTTTAACCAAATTCTAGACCCTGCCATGCCCCGTGGTCTACTCCTTTGTGGTAAGGCTCTCAGTAAGGTTTCCGCTCCCAGACAGAGGTCTAAACCCAGGGATCTGAGTCTGATGGTGGAAACACCCATTGCAGCCTGAGAACAGGGACACCTGGGGGTGTGCAGACCTTTAGATCAGGAGTCCCCAGCCCCCAGGCCGCTGCGGACCGGTACCAGTGCGTGGCCTGTTAGGAACCGGGCTGCACAGCAGGAGGTGAGCTGCTGGCAGGCCAGCGAAGCTTCAACTGCTGCTTCCCATCGCTCGCATTACCACCTGAACTATCCCCGCCATCGCTCTCATCGCCCCCGTCCGCGGAAAAACTGTCTTCCACAAAACCGGTCCCTGGTGCCAAAAATGTTGTGGACCGCTGCTTTAGATGTTGCACAGCCTCTTGGGTGGGCCACCTCCGGCCTCGACCTGCAGCACCGCCCTGCCTCCAAGCTGTGACCAAGGCTTCCGCCCGCCCTCGGGGCAGCTGCCCCCTCACACTTGCAGGTCAACAGTTGAGCCACCCGCTGACAGCACCTGATGCCTTCATTGGCCCAGCGGCTGCCAAGCAGAGATTTTCAGTCTCGCTGAGCCTCTGAAATGGAACTATCACGCTCGCATTCAATAGCACACACCAAAAATCGGAAAATTTATAGTCTGCAAGGGTACCTGCAACAATGTTTCCTGTTTTGGAAAAACAGGCTGATTAAAAATATTAAAGATTGTGATGTCTTCCTCCTTCCCTGGAGTCCCCCCACCCTGCCCCACCCTGCAATCTTCTCCTCTCTGTGTTTATCTTTTGCTGGAGGCACATTTCAGAGCTTAAGGCTGACAGTTGCATTTAAAATTATTTAAACTATGCCAAATACGGGATCTGTATACAGGTGAGTTTTCTTCTCTCTGTGGCCCCGCTTGTTAGCAAATCAGGATGTGGAGGCGTGCTGTGGATGTCGTTAATTTCTAAGTCTCCGGCGGGTTCCTCCCTGCTCCCGGCCCCTTCACCACTCCAGGCACACACAGTGCCGGTGGAGACTGACTTCCGAAAATTTATAGCACCGGCAAGCCGTGTGCTTCCGTGGATGGATATACGTGCTCTACCTCTCCACCTCCCCTGTCTCCACCCACAAAGTCCCCAGCCCTGGCTCCAAGTCAAGGAGGAAGCAGGCAGCAGCAGGGTGTGCTGGTCCAGCCGGAGAGGAGTGGAGAGTTCGGAGACATTGCTAGGAATCACGCTCTCCTCGTCAGGTGGATTTCGGAGCAAAGGCTGGGCAGACATTAGACGTGGCAGAGCTTATGTTTTCAGCATGGACCGGGTGCCCGGGGGCATGAGACGTCAGGCACTTCATTTCACCGCAGCTGTGTGTACTCTACACCAGCATACAGCACAGCAGTGTGCAAAACTGGCTCTTCTATGGGGCCCGCGGGCTCGATCATTCCTAGAGGAGCTCTTTTCCTTTGGTTTGCTTGCTTTTTGGATAAAACTACTCTCTGCCTTGTACTGTCTCTCCCTCTCTCTGTCTCTCTCCACCACCAAAGAAGCAGTTGCTACCGTTCACCCAGAAAACCGGCTCCCCGATTTGCGGTGGGATTACTGACCGTCCCGCAAGCCTTCTAAAAAGAGAAGTATTTCCAGTCACTCATCGGTATTAATTATAATCACAAGAGGTCTCTCTTTGAAAGCACGTGTTGGGAAGCTGCAGAGGTTGGGGTGTCTACAGAAGGCAATTTTTCCTTCTCCTGCTTCTCACTTTCCCAAACTAGGTCTGCTTCCCACACGCACCTCTGAGAGGAGCTCCCCCTGCCACGAATTCCGGGGGGCGGGGCGGTGGTCCTGGGTCTCTGTCTTTGACCAGTGGTCCTGAGAGGATGATGTGGGCATGAAAGGAAGCTCAGAGATTCAGGAAGCATCTATGCCCCCAAAATATGTCTGCTTTTAGGACACGCAGCTCCTCTGAGAAATAGGTGGAAATCTGGTCCTGGGAGAGCCAGTCCCAGAGCGAAAGGAAACCAGAATCCTGTGTGCTTTGTCCCTCAGGACACTGACAACTGCACATCCCTAAAGGAAGCTGGGCCGCGGTAGTGGTTATTAGTATTGTTTTTCCTATGGGGACACTGGATAAAGAAGCAATCCCAGTCATCCGAGTGATAAAAAACCCACACAAAGGCATGGCAGGGACTGCTCAGCCTGTCTCAGACCCGTCTGTGCTGATGGAGAAAGAGGTGGGCCTCTCAGAACCTCAGAGGCTCTGGGTTCACCCCAAGGACCACGACTAGCCAGTATCTTGGGAAAGTCAAGAAACCCCTTGGGGCTGCACAGGGATGAAAAGAAATGTCTACGTTAATCACAGCTTTCCTCACAGAGCTGCTGCTACACAGCAGATACGTTCATTTGTCATCACTTGCCTCTACAAGATTGAATAAAAGGCCCTGTTCACCCCTTTTTACAAATGAGAACACACGTCACCTGGTTCAGGAAGCATCTTGCCAGCCCATTTAAATCCAGCACCCCCGGAAGTAAGTGGCCCTCTGCTGAGGATCTAGGCTCCGGGAAGGGGAAGATCTTTCCCCGAGTCTTACAAATGAAAAAGGAGGAAGCCTTCAGAGGGGGACTCCCACCTGAGACCTCCGTGGACCGTGGGCTGAGTCAGGTGTGCTCAGGCTACAGGCTTCCGTGCCTCAGAGAACCTCAGAGAGACGGAGGGGCCCGAGGCCGGGAGGCTGCCCAGTGCCCGACAGCAAAACAGAGGATGGGAGGCCCAGTCGTGGCCAACCACATGAGCTTCCATTTCTCAGCCCATGAAGCTCAGAAAACTCCAAACACTGAGAAGACATTCACTGTGACAAAATAGCATTGAGCCCGCCCACCATGGCACCCACTCCGCCACCCCTTCCAAGGGAGGCTGTACCCCAGGTACAAATCCCAGGGCCCCGAATTACCTCCAGCTACAGGAGGAAAGGATGCTAAGGGCTCGGGAAATGGGGCAACAGCACAGAAACCCAGCCAAGCCGTTGTTTAGGCCTTGTGGGCAGCCGCCCTGGAGACGCCCAGGCTCCCGGCCCTTCAGGAGCCGCGCAGCGCACCACTGCCACCACCCCCCATCACGTGCGTGGGAGCCCGATGAGGTCATGCTCACAGCACCCACCTGACCCGGATCCCTACGGGCCTCTGCACTGCTGCCTGTGCTCTGTCCCATCTGCCACGCACACTGCTGTCACGATCGGCTCTCACACGTGATGACTGCGGGGTCCCAGGTCCCACGCCCGTGACGCTCCTCACTCACTATCCCCGGGGTCAGTCTCACCTCCGGCCCCAAGTCCTTCCTAATCCGGCCCACCCTCCCCAAACATGTGGATTTCATGTTCCTCCCCCCAAACCCTTCCTGTCCTAGTCACACCTCTTTACAAATGTCCAGACACACATGCTGTTTCTGAACCTGCGCACGCTAGCCCTCTGGCCGGGACGGGCTTCCTCTCCCCGACCCAGCCCTGCGTGGGCACGTCCTTCCAGCCTGAACCCACGGCCGCGCTCCTCTGCAGAGCTTTCTCTGAGACACAGCCCACAATGATCTCTCCCTCCACTCACTCCTTGTACGTTACTTCTGCACTGCATAATTAGCACCTGATGGTCCGCTGTCTTCTTCTCTAAGTATCTGTCCCAGGTAATGTGGTCCTTAAAAACATCTAGAGAAAATACTCATCTGCAAAACTCTGCCTCGTGCATCCCCTTGGTTCCCACACCTAGACTGAAAATCCATGCCTTTACACTGTGTGTGTGTCTCACAGGCCCACGGGACATTAGTCATATAGTTGGCAATTAGTAACTGCTTAGAATAAAATGTCTGCCAAGTATTTACTTTTTTTTTTCTCTACATAGACACCTTTTCCCTCTAGTTCTGTAAATAGAAGAAACAGACTCTATTGCGTTCAATTTACAATATCCAGAACAAGTTTAAATGGTTTTTCAAAAATGGCTGATACAGATTGAGTTCTATGTACAGAGACCACATGAAAGGGGCATAACCCATCCAGGGGAGTTTCTGGGCACTAGGGTGACCCCATTGTGCTGCCCCATCTCCTCTGCGCCCCTACATGCTGGAGAGACGTGTTCATTCATTCAACAAACATTTCTGAGGCATCCACTATAATGGTTCTCAACACTGAATGAATATAGGAGCTTTTAACAAAAATATATCAGGACCCAATATTCTGAAGACTCTGATTTAATTATTTGAGGTAAGGTCCAAGCACAGATATTTTAAAAAATCTCCAAGTGATTCTAAGTTATAATTTCTATTAAGAACCAGAAAAATACCCCCCAAAAAGACAAGTTATGGCCTAGGCCTTGAGAAGGGCATGATCTAGTGAGAAAGGTGGGTGAGGAGAGTAGACACTGTGATGAGGGCTGTAAGGCTGTACAGGGTGTCATACGGCAGGAGGGGGCGAACTCCTGGTTAAGGGTGCAGGGGAGGCTCCCTGGAGTAAAACACAACCTGACTTAGAAGCTGGCAGAGTAGGAATCAGTCAAGTGAAAACAGAAGGGTTCTAGGTAGTGCATCCCAGAGAGAGGAGAGAGGCACGTGGGGACTCCAGGGGCAGTGGCACTGCCCCTGGGTTCTAGCCAATAGAGCCCAGAGTGGCCGTGCATCACTCCTGGGTCTGCCCGGGAGACCCCAGTGTGATTCCCTGCCCCATGGGTGAACTTTGGTTTTCTTCCCCATCTACTGGAGGAACCCGAAAGAAGCTGAGGGCAGAGAGAGAAGTCAGTGAAGATGGGGATGGGAAGGTGGTACCCAGAAGACTGTTCCATGCAGGAGCTTAGTCCTTGAGAAGTTTTTTGAGGGACAAAGTAAGTGGTAGCAACTTGAAGGATTAAATAAAGCAGCCTACCCTGAGGCCTGCAGGAAAGGAGAGAAAAGATGTTAGGATCTCCTGCTGAGGCCCTGGAACAGCGACTCCCTCAGGAGGGGACCAAAACCTTCACTAAAGCACATCTGGCCTTAGCTCCAGATCCAGCGCTGGTATGAGTAAATGAGGGGAAAATGCCTGGAACTGAATGGGTGCAGGGAGTAGTCAGGGGGCATCCCTCCTTGACTCACCCAGTTTCTGTCTAGCACCCAGAGTGAGTTGACAATGGAGTCCCATTTGTCCAGACAGACTTTCCCAGTCAGGGCACAGGTGTGAGATAAGCTGGGCTTCTGAGGACTGTCTAGGGCCTCATGGAGAGACACACTCAGCCAGCACACCTGGGGCCCCCGCTGATTCTGTACACACACATTTACGCACACACACACACACACACGCACACACACACGCACGTACTCTCTCCTGTAAAGGGACAGCTGGTGGAAATTACCACAAGGACAGAGAGAGCTCAAGTTCATTAGGAGAGGAGAGAGGGTTTGAAGGGGAAAAGATGAAGGAGAGAAAGAGCTGGGCGACGCTGGAATTGCCATCTGGCTGTGCATCCACTGTGCTCTCTCCTCCCTGCACTGCTAACCATTCTGTAGGCAAGAATGCACAGAGGAAAGGCTCACTGGAAAGGCAAGTCAACCGCTCTAAACCCCGGCCCCGGCTCTGCCACCAGCTTGCCATGCGCCCTGAGGTATGGCCTTTCATCCACCCGGGTCTTTGCTCCCCATCAGTAAAGTGAGGAAGCTGGACTCTATCTCCAGAGTCCCCTTCCCATCTGTACATTAAAAACACAGGGTCCAGTCTGCTGGCCCTGCTGAAGCTCACAAGTGAGTGGCCACACCTAGTCCCCCTCGGGCTCTCCTCACCCACCCCTCCCATCCTTCCTCTGCTGCTAATCTCATGCATGAGTTACTGCACGGCAGCTCCATTACCAGCAACAGTGTCCGTGCTGATGAGAAAACAATAAATGTAAGCACCTAATCTGACTGTGCCGATTTATAGCTCTGTCCCTAAACACTCTCCCTTCCCTGGAGCATCTGGCACAGCCCCTTCGTTTGCCAGATGGCACTTGTTCACTGCAGGTTTCTGTCCCCCTTCTTTCTGTACATGTGTACTGTGGGCCCTACTGCAGCCCCTGGAGGGTCCATGGAGGATGAACAAGAGCCTTCTTCCAAGCAGAAGCGGGGGCTTAAGAGATGCCCCCCCAGAAGACCCCAAAATAACTGTGGCTGCCATGCCTCCAGCTCTGCTGGGATCCAGTTCAGCTGAGGTCGAAGGCCACTAGCATGCAGTATCCTTGCCCTGTGTCTTTGGGGTCACCAACATCACTGGCCTGCCAGCCTCTGAACTTCAGAGGAACATCCAAGGGCAAGCGTGGTATCATAAGAAATATATTCGGTCTTTGTCCCTGTTCCAGGCACAGACCTCCTCAAACCCTTGGAATTTCCTGAGTGAAAGGACTGTGTTTTGTCCTTCATAAGAAGCCCCTTTTATAAAGAAGATGTGGTATATATACACAATGGCATACCACTCAGCCATAAAAAAGAAGGAAATAATGCCATTTGCAGCAACATAGATGGACCTAGAGAATGTCATACTAAGTGAACTAAGTCAGAAAGAGAAAGACAAATACCATATGATATCACTTATATGTGGAATCTAAAATACGGCACAAATGAACATATCTACAAAACAGAAACAGACTCACAGACATAGAGATCAGACTTGTGGTTGCCAAGGGGGAGGCGGGTGGGGAAGGAAAGACTGGGAGTTTGGGATTAGCAGGTGCAAAGTACTATATACAGGATGGATAAACAACAAGGTCCTACTGTATAGCACAGGGAACTATATTCAATATCCTGTGATGAACCATAATGGAAAAGAATATGAAAAAGAATATATATATGTATAACTGAGTCACTTTGCTGTATGACAGAAATTAACACAACATTGTAGATCAACTCTACTTCAATGAAAAATAGAAGCCCCTTCTGAGCATATGCTAATGAGATGACTTAAGGTGGTGGCCCTAGAAAGGGGCAGATGGGCCTGGTCACCAGAGAGACCAAGTGATTAGAGGGCTGGAACTTTGAGCCCCACCTGGACCTCTGGGAGGGGAAGGAGGGGCTGCAGATTAAATTTTGTCAAAACTCTTGAGCAAGATGGGATGAGCTTCCTGGGTGGTACACGCCAGCCCCATGCGGGCAGAAGCCCCTACACTTGGGATCCTTCTGAACCTGCCCTGTGCTTCTTCAGCTGGCTGTTTATCCAGATGAAGTATCCTCTATACGATCTTTTATCTGGTAATCATGAGTAAATGTTCCTCTGAGTTCTGTGAGCCACTCTACAAATTAACTGAACCCGAGGAGGGGGTCATGGGAATCTCCGATTTACAGTCGCAGGTGACAGCCTGGACTTGGAATTGGCGCCTGAGTGGGGGCAGTCTTGCGAGCCTGAGTCCTTAACCCATGGGGGTCTTCAGACAGAAAGTGTCAGGATTGAGTGAAACTTGCAGTGGGCAGTGTCCACTGAGAACTGGAGAACTGTTTGGTGGCGCTGGAAAAAAACTCACGGGAACCAGATAGGAGCCACCCTGGCCTGAGGCCTCCTTTTCTTCCACGTGGCCTGAACCGACTGACAGAACCTCACAGCCAAGAAGAGGCTGGTGGCAGGCTTTCCTGTGAGTGAGGGATCTTGTCAGCCCCTGTCGGGTCTCGCTGGTCCCCGGGGAGGGCAGAGTCCAACTTCACTGCCCGGACCTTCTTTCAGATTCTCCCAGCTCATCCTCGAGAATCTCAGGTAGGGCCTCACACCTGCACAGGTGTATATTCTAGAGACACAGCTTTCTCCTGCCCTTCCTCCTCCCATCAGGCTGGAAGCTGGCGTTTGTGAGGCCGGGAAGATGAGCACACGTAGCCAGGAGAATGAGGGGTGGGAGGACAGACTGTGCTGGGAGGGACCAGGTGCCCGTCAGCAGAGGAGGTGACTCAGGGGGCCTGGCCTTCCCTCCTCCTTGCTCCTCACGCCTCTCCCGGGGGCTCAGGCAGCCTGGGTGCGGGAGGGCCCGGCACAGGGCAGTCCCTCCGAGCTGCTTCCTCGCTAGAGACCAGCCTCTTCAGCTCTAAGATTTGGAGCTTGGCAGGGGTAGCAAGGCCCCATCTGTAAACACAAATCAGGAGGCATTGCAAGCGTGCTCTGATTTCACCCGCTGACAGGACCTGCTTGCTGTCGTCACTCAGCCAGGCTGTGTGCCCCCTCTACTCAAACGGGGGGGGCAAAGGTCTGAGGAGTCAGGACGGGCCAGGTTTCCACCTTCTGCCTTACGTGCTTCACCTCAAGCGGGTGTGAAATCCAACTGCCCAAGGGGAGTCAGTGGGGCGAAGATGCAGACCCAGGATGACAGGCCTGTGGCGTCGGGACGGGATCCTTCCTGATCCCAGATGTCCCGGTGCAGTTTCGTTTCAGGCCTCTGCTCTGGAGGCCCCAACTCAGATTCAAATCTCATAATGAAACATCTGCCTTTCCCTCCTTTCCCTTCCCCCAGCACATCCAATTACCACATCTAACATTATCCATCATCGCATCTCTGTGGCAGCAAGATTCGGAGAGCAGACGGGGGAAATTAATAATAATTGTGGTGTCGGGGTGCCGGATGCAATCAGAATTCAGCATGGAAGCAAATACAAACACAAACAAACCATATTTATTCTGAAAGATTGCTCCATTCTCCCTCCTCCCCAGCCAAGAGCGGCCGAGCTCAGGAAAGAGATGAATCAGCTCTAACGTGGGGACCAGGCGTCGATTCTTCAGCCCAGCCCGCACCGCTGCAGAGAGCGCTCTAATTGAAATGAGAGCAGGGATTTGGGAGCTCTGAAGAGACGACCAAAATCCGTCAGGGCCTAACTGGGAAGGAAAAGGGAAGGGACATCTCTTCAATTCTCTGTAAGCCTGTGCACTCTGCAGAGATAAAAGCATAAACCGAAGCATCGGCCTGGGGAAAAGCCAAGAGAAGGAACTGCCCGATAACCTTGGCTTTTAGGGGTCTAAGAAGCACATTAGGGGCATTAGGGGGTCCGCAACCTACCATCGTGGTCGCCCCCAAAGCAGGCTTTTCCAGCCCATGTACAAGTCCTCAAAGCCTGGGAAAGATCACTAAACAAGAGACTATGCCAACACAAGCAACTCAGTGATCCCTGCCAGGGAGGGGGTGGCCTTGCCATGGATCCTATAAAATGGCAAAGGATTCAAAGCAAAAATAATGATTTTGGGGCTTTGGTGCACATGACACATTCATACTCACATCCTGTTACTGCCTCCCTTCCTGACATTATTTTTAGTTAGGGTAATAGTTAAATGCATGTACTTCTGGCAGCCTCTCCACCCCCAGCCCATCCAGACGTGCTTACTGACGCCTGCCAGTCTCCGCAGACAGATGCCAAGGTCTGGAACGAGGCTGACCTGGGTGGGAAACCTACCTTTGCCTCTTAACTGTCGGTGTGATTTGGGGCCAATTTACTTAACCTCCTTGAGTCTACATGTTTAGCAATATTAGATACTCTTCAGAGATCTTTTTTGAAGAATACATGAGAAAATGTATATCAAGGGTGTAGGAGGGTGCTTGGTACCTAGTAGGTGCCCAGTAGAGAGCTGTAGCTGCACGTGGCCTGTGCGAAGCTGGATCCCTTCACACCGGGGTGCAATGTGCTATTTCAGAAATTCGGCAACAAGGAATGCAGGCATATTTAAGGGGCAAGCAGGGGAACTACACCATGTGCCACAGAGCGAAACTTCCTCAAAAACCCTCACCACGTATTGCTTTCTCTCAAAAGCTTCACATACGTGGCACCCACTGGCCCTCACCCGGTTTCTGCACTGTGAAATGTTGTCATCACCTCCTAACAAACAAAGCTCAAGGCCCTGCTAGCTGAAGCTTTCCACTGCACGTAGTGCCCCTGGGAAGTCACCTGTGGGTCACACGAGGGCTGCTTTTCTTGTCAGGAGCAGTACACTGCCATTCTGGCCAATGATACTCACTCCCTCGCCCTGTAGCTAATAGATGCAAAGAGCCAGCATCACACGCCCATACAGTAGGCACCCAGCAGTGGGTAGGCATTCATAACGTGCATTAAGAGTCCAGGCCATTGCTCCTGGGCATGTAAACATCACAACCTTTCCTTCCCCCATTTTCTGATACCCTAATCCAGTCCAAGGAAGGACTGCTTTCAGAGTAGGTGGGGTATAAAATGAATCGATCTGCAGTTGTCAGAAGGGGCCTAAGGAGAACCTTGCAAATCCACATAACCCAGCAAATCATACCTTCCCCTAACTTCCATCTCCACGGCCTAGATTTCATGAATGGACTTGCAGGAGCTGGGGACTGGTCAGACTGACTGGGCCGGATGGCCAGCGCCACCATCTGGGGGTCTCTGCTATAAATAAACAGATATTCCAAGACCAGAAGGCTACTAGACCTATATCCCTGCTGCAGGCTCTATGCACTGGGCTGGACCTTACTGATTTTTAAAATCAGCTACTGTTAAATTTGAATCTGCCACATGCCTTTAAGTACAGTTAGACTGTTGGTTGTGAAGTTCCACAGCCAACTTTCAGATTAGGTGCTTGTGACAACTGAGACCTATTAGAATTACAGCACGTTTCCTGTGAACTTTTTGGAAACCAGTGAAGATGGAAGCCCCAGGGTGTGCTGAGCACCACAAGTCCGTCATCCAGAGGCTCATGCTCTGCCAACTGCTGTGTCGTGTGTAGCCAGCACTGACTTCATCTCAAACCCTGAGTCAGAGACGCCATTAGGGCTTGAGGAAGGTTCTGGGATCCAGTGCTATGGGGGAGGCTGTGAGAACTCACTTCAAATGGTTCCAGAAGTTCTGCATTTCAAAGGTGAAGGAGAGGAAGGTGAATAAATGCATAAATGCGTGCCTCAATGTGATGGCTGGCGCAAGTCCTTTTATATGAAGAATACTTGTTTTTTTTTTTTAAATGTGCTAACTAGCTCTGCTCAGCATCTCTACTGAGGATCAGAGAAGAGGGAAGAAGAGTCTGAGTCCAGAACTCTGAGTGTGCTTGCTCGGAAGATCTAAAAGAGAGAAAAAGTAAAATTTGGAAGAGGAACAGCTGAGAAAGGTGAATAAAGACAAAGCAAATCCGCTTCCCAGTAGAGCTTCTGCCAACTGGAGAGCGTGGGGAAACTATCACAAGGGTGAGCTAGACTGAGGAAGTTCTGTTGGAATGCAGACTGGGTTTGAGCCCAGAAATTCTCATAGGCTCACCGTGTCAACCTTGAGGGGGTTCAGGTGAAGGCTGGGGACTCTCTTATGGGTAAGGTAGCCCTTCCCCCATCAGGCTTGAGGAGTCTTAGATTAAATTTCTGAAAACTCAGAACCATTGTCAAAAATGAGCAAGAAGGATCTGTAAAATGTATTTGCTAAGTTTTATCTCACGATATAGGTCATTCTAACACAGAGGTCTTTTTCTATAAATAGCCAGATAAATATTTTAGGCTTGGTGAACCATAAAGTCTTTGTCACAATTATTCAAATCTGTCGTTATCAGGGAAAGCCAGCCATGGACAATATGCCAGCAAATAAGCATGACTATATTCCAAGGAAACTTGATTTACTAAAAGAGGTGGGGGGAGGCAGGGGCTGGATTTGACCAGTGGGAGTTAGTTTGCCAATCCCTGATCTAGAAGAAAAAAGAAGTGGGCTCACAATAATTTATGTGGTGTCCCCCCAGAACAAAGGAGCTTAGATGGTGTGTATAAAATCTCACCTTGCAGGAGTTAATGCCCATCGGGTCCGTCACTTGGGAAAACGGGGAAGTCAAGTGTGTTCTTGTCACTCACGCTCTTACACCCCTCCCCAACCTCCACTGTCTCCAGCCAACTCCGGCAATTCTGGGGCTGATTACTCTACCCCATGCCCGACCTCAAATACCAACTCCTCTGTGTGCTCCACGAGGACACAGCTCTACCTCTGCTGCCCGGAAGACCCCGAGTCTGGCGATGTTGCCCCGGGCTTGAGACCTCTCCCTCTGCCTTCTCAACTCCTCAACTACATGTGCATTTTCTGTTTCTCATTCATTCACTCTGGTGAAGTTCTGTGTTTCCCAAGGTGACCATTGAGACCTGAATGAATCTCAAAATCTGACTGAGCTCATGTGACAGTGGGTGCTAATGGTTTAAGGCTGGAACTTGCAAACCACTTGAGAAATACCCTCAGGGCAATATACCAAGTTACACATAATATAGGGCAATGTGCCAAGATAAACATAATAATACAAAGAAGACAAGATAATATACATATAATATAAATACTACAAAAAAGATAAATATAATGCAGCTTTCAGAAACTTACATTTTTAACTTCGGAGGAAAGTTAAATACAACAAATTTAAAACATATGAAAATACGGCTACAATATGAATGTAATATAAATAGTATGTATTAATGATGAATTTTAATTTTTTAGCTTGTGGCTGACCACTCTGTGCTATGACTTCAGATTCCTAGGGAATGTGCATTAACTCCTCTCTCATTAGGGATACTGAGTGGAAAAATTTGAAAAGCACTGTCTTGATCTACCCCCGTGCCTGCTTTTCTAAGAAAATCAAGGTCAAGGGTACTCTCTCACAATTTCTCATCCTCCTTCCCAGAAGCACATATATGTACCCACCTCTTCCCTTGTATCTTTGTATCTTCCGTATCTTTGTATCTTCCGTCTTAGCTGATGAGCTACAGTCCTATTTGGGCCAACTCCCTCCACCTGTGTGCTTGACCCCAGCTTCTCCCACTTTCTCTGTGCCTTTCTTCCACTGGTCATCCCTAACCTGTCCTGAAATTCCCACTCCCTCTCCTCTGTCCCTATTTGTAGTCATAAATGCATCCAAGCCCTTCCGTCATGAAAAGCCATCATTTTGTCACATCTTCTTTTATCATACAATCCGTCTCCCTTCCTCAATCATTTTTCTCAAAACATAGTCAAAAACCAAACCAAAACAAAAAACATAGTCTACGATCACCTTCTCCCCTTCCTCATGTACCATTTATTCCTCAGCCACTGCCATCTGGTTTTTATTCCTCCCTACTCCACTGAAACCACTCTTGCTAAGATCAGCCAGACTATATCCCAATTGCCAAAACTATAGGACACTTCAGACCTTATATTATTTGAGTTATCTGCAGCATTGAATACTGTTGACCTCTTTCTTTCTATAAAATGCATTTCCTGTGTTTTTTATAAAGCCAAGTTGCCCTGTTTTTCTCATTTTACTCTTACTGTTTCTTCTGTTTCGCATATCGACTCTCTTTTTGTTTGTTTGTTTGTTTCCTTTAGGCATTAGTGAGCATCAGGGTCTATGTTTCTTTCTCTACACCATCTTCCCGGATGAGCTCAAATAGTTTCATAATTTTAATCACCTGTATTAGTAGTCCATTGCTATGTAATAAATTACCCTAAAACTTAGCAACTTGATACCAAAAACATTTATTATCTCATGGTCTCTGTGGGTAAGGAATCAGAAAGAGGCTTAGCTGAGTCCCTCAGACTCAAGCTCTCTCTTGAGGATGCAGTCAAGCAGTTGGCCAGAACCATGGTTTCAACTAAAGTCTCCACTGAGGGGATGGGGCAGGGTGGGGGGTCTTTTTCCAAGCTCATTCACACAGTCTTTGCTGGCCCGCTGGGTCTCCCCACAGGGCTGCCTCACACCATGGAAGCCGGCTTTCACCAAGGTGAGTGATCCAAGAGGGGCTGATAAAGAGAGCCCAAGGTGGAAGTCACAATATTTTTATAACATCACCTTGGAAGTGATATCTCATCACTTCTGCTGTAGTCCACTCATTAAAAGTGAGACAATAATCCAGCCCACACCCAAGGGGAAGAGATTACACAGGGCATGAAGATCAGTAGATGTGAATCGTTGGACACCATCTAGGGCTGTCTAACACACCACCTGTGCACCAATGGTCCCACATCTGCATCTCTGGGCCTGGACATCGCCCTTGAGTTCTAGACTCATACACTCACTTCTTGTAGGACAGCCCTCTTGTAGGACAGCCCTCCTTCAGCTGATGTCTCTCAGGCATCTCAATCCCAATATATTCCAAAGGAAACTTTGGAATATGACCTATTCTCTCCTACTCCTAAACCTAGGCATCATAGCTTGAAACTTGGAAGAAAAAATTCATCTTTCACTCTCCTTTATTCTACCTCAATATAATAAGTCTTCATTCCCTGAATTTATTTGAAGCGTGTTTTTTCTTTTTTTGCTTGCTTCCCTTCTTTCTAGCCTTTGACCACTTATAAAGTTGAGTTGCTCGTGTATCTCACCTGGACCCCTGATACAATTCTAGCTCGTGAACCCTACAGCCTAAGTCACACTGTCCAGCACATCCCCTGTGTTATGTGTTCAATGCTCTCAGGCTAGGAGGACAGAGATGAACACGGATAAGGTTTTCACCAAGTGCTGAAAGCTGTGATGTCCCCGCTGTTGCAGTGCCACTGCTGCTGAGGATGATGACGATGACAGTGATGATAATATAGATGAATTACACCGTCTCTGTAATAAAATGCAAAGCTCAGACTCCACCGTGGCTGCAAACAAGTTATATCTATCTACCACATCTCTCAGCTCCTGTCAGAGATGCCAAAGCACGGGTTCTGACGCCACGTGTCAGCATCTCTGTCTGCACCTGGGAGCTCAGTCAGGGCTCAGTCCTCAAAATAAACTCTGTTTTTGAATGAGGAATCATCACAGTATAATTGGGGCTGCTCAAGTGCCTGGGATGTCATTCCAATTGAACACTCTTCTGTAGTTTTCCCCAGCTAAGAAGTGGCACAGCTAATCAATCATCTAATCAATGATGCAATCTTTGTAGATGTACCCATACGCAGACCTCTATATCCATCTCGTCCAGGCCTCCAATGCTTTCCTGTCTCCTGTAAGGACACTGGCACATCCTCAGAGGTGAATCAACTAAGTCCTCACCACCAGCCCCTGCACGGCAGAGAGAGAATCAAAGCTGGAAAAGCTGGGAGACAGACACCATCACCCTCCTGCCTGTGAATTCACTGGACTTCTAAGTGCAAAAAGACAGTGTGTGCCTCAGGACAAATTTAGTTGTGGCTCGGCGAGATCATGGATGGTTCCTAGCATGAAAATTCATTCATATGACTTTGGAATATAATACCTGACACAGATATATTGTGGCTGCCACACTCCTATCCTAGATAAGGACACAGCAGTAACAGATGGAGGAACAAGGCACTTATCTTGTTAGTTGATGGACTTATCTTTTTTTCCTCTTTCCTACATATTCCATAGTGTTTAGTGAGTGGCGGTTTTTACCGAGCAGCATACGGAGAGTGAATTGATTTCTTTTCTCCCTCCTTAATTCAATAAGAATCAAAGCAGAGGATAAACAGCTTGTTGTGCTAGAAAAAATTCCAAATAGTTGAGAAAATGTCAAACTGCTTTTTCTTCTTTCTGTGGTTGGAAGCATTCCTTGCTCAGCAGGAGTGAGGATGAGAGTATCTTTTGTGACGAGGATGATGGCGGGAACATGGTCCCTGGGCCCTGGTCGGGGGCGGTTCCAGCCTATTCTGACCGCGCTGCCAAAGGCAGTTGTACTTCCTGTAAGAAGGGAAGCAAAGCCCTACCATCGAAAAAACTCTTGACGTGACTAATCATTGTGGCCTGAAGAGCTGTGTCACGTTCTGCTTCCTTCCAATACCGTCCAAAATAACAGTAAAGAAAAAAAATCTATAGTGACAAATGAAACAGGGGAGAAAACATCAGCAGATGAAATATGTTGACAAAATTGTATAGGACGGAAAGCAGATGAACAAATAGTCGCTGATTTAGCCAAGCAGGGAAAGTTAAAACCAAAATGCCCGGATGGGAGCAGGAAGCTGACTTAGGCTGCAACACTCTAGAAATACTCGTGAATTTGGGACACCGTATCTTTGTGGAGCCTGTGGTCATGGATGAGGCAAAAAGCAAGGAGACTTGAAAGTCTCTACGAGAAGAAGGCGTATTCCCTAAAACCTTTCTCAGACTTGAAAACCAGACTTCTATCCTGGTAAGAGATGGAAAGCTTTTGCCCTAGAAGCGTTCATCAGGGTTACCTGGGAACTTGTTAGAAACGCAAAGTCACAGGCTGCATCCCAGGACTCCTGATCAGAACGTCGGGGGTGAAGCCTGGTAACCTGTGTTTTAACCAGCCCTGCAGATGACCCCGATGCACGCCCAGTGTGAGGATGCTTGGGGACAAGGCTCCAGAGTCAGAGATGATGGACGGTTCAGCAGGCTGGGAGTTTTTGCTGAAAAATGCACCCACAAGAAAGGAGCAAAACTGTTGATACTTGAAGATCCTCCATGGAGCATCAGGCTGCTCACCATTTCCTACAAGAGGCTCTCAGGTCAACATGCTCCCACACAGACCTCCCGAAGGGCTTCTTAGTGCTTGCTTCTCAAACAAAACCAAACGAGAGAGAACACTGAAGAAGTGTTAGGAATTAAAAATGCTACAGCTGAAACCATTGCATAAGGCAATATTAATTTTAAATATAAGATGATAAAGTGGAGGAGATCTCCCAGAAAGTAGAACAAAGAGATAGAAAATAGAAATGGGAGAATATATATATATATATATGTGTGTGTATATATATGTATATGTGTATATTTATATATATCCATTTAATGGAACGTCCAGAAAGAAAAAGAGAAAAAAAAAGAGGAGAAAATTAGCGAATAAATATCAAAAGATTTGTTTCCAAAACTGATTGAAAAGGAATTCACCAAGTACCTAGGAGAGTAAGTTAAAAAAAAAAAAAAAAAAAAGCCCACACCAAGGCACTCTATGAAGACATTTCAAAATACCAGGGATAAAGAATATTGCCTAAGACCTTTCTAGGAAAACTATAGATCACATACAAAGACACAGGAACCAGAGTAGCACAACATTTCTAAACAGCCACCCTGGAAGCTGCAGGATAACAAGGAAATTCCGAGGTAAAAACACGTTGAGGCGAGATTTCTATGTCTAAGCTGACTAACAATCAGGTGTGAAGAAAGATGTACGATATTTTTCAAACAAGCAAGTTGTCAATGCTTTCCTCAGGGAGGAGCTGAAAAGTGTGTGCCTCCAAAACACAGGAGAAATCAAGAAAACAGAAGCCATCGGTCCTAGAAACATTAATTCCAAACTGGGCGAGGGAGCAGATGATTCTAAGGTTAAATAGCTGGATGACAGCTGTGAAACAGGCCTGCAGTGCAACCAGCTCAAATGGAGCAGGCCAATAGAAGGTTCTAGAAGAGATGCTCAAACAAACAGGCAACAACAATAAAAACTGCTAGATTGCCTCATGTGTGAGACTTATTTACAGCACAATGAGAAAGATTCTGGAGAAACAGGCATACGTGCACAGAAAAATAAGTAACTCCAAGAAAAGTAGGAAGTTGTATAAGAAAGTAAATGAAATTATAATTTACTTGGCTTGATTTGCATTGTATCGATAATAGGAACATTGGCTATTGATTTGACCAAACGTTTGATGTAAACCTATATATTGGGAAAATGGGAGAAGTAAATGTGCTAAGGGGAGGTCTAAGAGTGCTAGCCCTTCATTTTCTGTAGTAAATTGGTGTCTAGAATTTAGGAAATAGCTTTATAAGCATGGTATTTAGAAATCCGGAGGTAAATATCCAAATAAACAGATGGGAGTTGAGAATGGTTGGCTTTGAAGTATGGACTTTTGGGTGGGGAGAGTGAAGCCGGTTGTTATTTTTTAATTACGCTTATAGTGTACTTGTAGATATATGATTATTTTGATAAAAATAATATCCTCTGACCCTAGTCCTAATTCTACTGTGCCTTACCTATGTGACCTTGAACAATTCATGTATCTCTCTCAATTGGGTGGAGTTTATCGCTTTGTCATCTCTGTTTAATTGTCACTTCCTCAAAAATGTCTTCCCTGACACCCTCTAATATAAACGGGGTCTGCTGTCAGTCTCTCTCACAGAAACACGTTCTGCGGAGCACGCGTCACACTGTTTAAGGGGACAATTACCCATTTACTGCCTGTCTCCCCACCAGAGTGCAGAGTCCGTACCTGTGGTGTCGCTGTGCTCACCGTGGTCCCCCAGCGCCGCGCAGAGAACAAAGGAGGCAGTGAACATGTCTGCAGCCCAGCTCTTCCTCAAGTCTATCTTCCTGCATCAAAAGGGGCAGCTCGCTCCCCGAAGAGGATTTACCCACTCCCCCGACTCCTCCACAGTGTTCTTGGCAGTAAGAATTCAAACCTGTCAAAGTGCAGAGGGCCCGCTCCTCCCTCCCCGCTGGGAAGGTTCAAAATCTCCTGCACGCATTCAACTTTCTTTAAGTTCTCAAATAAGGATCATTAGGTATAGAAGTGTTTCTTCCTTGAAAATTATTTTTGTAGGGACCTTTCATCATTCCTCCTTCCACCGCTCAAACAAGAAGGTTTAGAAATGCTGGAGGATGGGGGTGGTGAGGGGTGGGGGAGAAAGATAGGGTATGGTGGGGGAGGGGTGATGGGCGTGATGGAGGAAGTCAGGAGCAGGGAGTAGGGGGAGGTGGGGGAGGAGGGAGGTGGGAGTGACGGGGGAGGACAGGAGTGGGGAGGAGGGGGAGGGGAGGGGAGGGGGAGTGATGGGGAGGGGGAGTGATGGGGAGGGCAGGAGTGGGGAGGAGGAGTGATGGGGAGGATAGGAGTGGGGAGGAGGGGGAGGAGGAGTGATGGGGAGGGCAGAAGTGGGGAGTAGGCGATGTGGAGGAGGGGGGAGTGATGGGGAGGGCAGAAGTGGGGAGTAGGGGATGTGGAGGAGGGGGGAGGGGGGAGTGATGGGGAGGGCAGGAGTGGGGAGTAGGGGGAGGGGGAGTGATGGGGAGGACAGAAGTGGGGAGTAGGGGATGTGGAGGAGGGGGGAGGGGGAGTGATGGGGAGGGTAGGAGTGGGGAGGAGGGGGAGGGGGAGTGATGGGGAGGACAGGAGTGGGGGGAGGGGGAGGGGGAGTGATGGGGAGGACAGGAGTGGGGGGAGGGGGAGGGGGAGTGATGGGGAGGACAGGAGTGGGGGGAGGGGAGGGGGAGGGGGAGTGATGGGGAGGACAGGAGTGGGGAGGAGGGGGAGGGGGAGTGATGGGGAGGACAGGAGTGGGGAGGAGGGGGAGGGGGAGTAATGGGAAGGATAGAAGTGGGGAGTAGGGGATGTGGTGGAAGGGGGAGGGGGGAGTGATGGGGAGGACAGGAGTGGGGGGAGGGGGAGGGGGGAGTGATGGGGAGGACAGGAGTGGGGGAGGGGGAGGGGGAGTGATGGGGAGGACAGGAGTGGGGAGTAGGGGGAGGGGGGAGTGATGGGGGAAGACAGGAGTGGGGGAGGGGGAGGGGGAGTGATGGGGAGGACAGGAGTGGGGAGTAGGGGGAGGGGGGGCAGGGGGAGTGTGATGAGGAGTGGAGGGTCTCCTTGCTGGGCTCTGTTCCACCCAGGGCTCTGCTTCTGCTTGGGGACCCGAGGGGCAAGCAGACCCTCACCCAGAGACTGCTGTACCAGAAGATGCTTGCTGGGCTCCAGGCTCTGTGTGACCTTGACAGGGTCACCTCTTCATCTGTGAAATGGATGTAAAGACCAAAACTATTCCACCCAGATCTCAGGGTGGTTGTGCGAATCAAATGAGATAATGCACATTTACTGAATGAACACATGGATTAAAGGGCCGGGGGCTGGGGCTAGTCATTGAGCACAGGTCTTCTCCTGTCCTGGAGCTCCGCGTCTGTGGAGCGGCAGGCAAGCAGATCCTGAACCTAGACCTCCCTTTGCTCAGAGGTATCTTTTTACCTTTTCTGCCTGTCAATCCCCACTGCCACCCCGCCCCAAGTAAGCATGAGTATACAGGGAGGTGTCGGGAGGGGGTGTCTCAGGCAAGAAGTAGATCTCCAGGGGCTGTGCCCTCACAATGCTGAGTGACTAATTCCCCTCCAGCCTGCTCTTTTCCTTTTCTCTCCCCTCCCTCTGTCCACAAAGCCCAGATGGGAAACCCACACTCCTAGTGAGCGATTCCCCATGGGAACGCTGCAGTCCTGGGCAGAGCAGCCACAAAAACAGGCAGACACCACTGAGAAAACGCAAAAGACAAACCCAACCCACACCAGGGGGTTTCTGCATGTCTCTGAGACCCTCTGCCCAGAGCTGCTGCAAATCAAGCCAATATGCATCAGCACAGCCTCTCCCCCTGCAGCCGTGGGTGGGAGGCTGCCTTGCGCCCCAGGGGATAGCCCGGTGGGTGGAGAAGACACTGCCTGGGATCCAGCTACAGGCTTCAGAGGCTCTTAGGGAGGCAGCCTGCAGGATCCTGCTGGGAGAGAGGCTTCTGGGGAAGCAGATTACCCAGGATCTGGGATGTGTGGCCCAGAGAGGCCCCTCACTGCTGTAACCTGCAGGGAGAATTTCTAATAGAAGAAAGTGGTCGAGGTGCACTATCAGGGGTCTGGGACCCGTCAGCGCCACTCTTGCCATCTGAGTGCCTGATTAGGGGCAGGACAGGTGTCTTGCTGAAGGACAACTCTCTAGTGCCCATGAACGTGATGTGACTTGCAGCCTGAAGTCGCTGTTTTCCTTTCCTGCAGTCAGTATGGATCTTGGCCCACTGTCACTCTCAAGTCCCTCAAGGCTTTCTTTTGTTTTCCCGACCACAGCTCTGCATTGTGCTGTGTGGCCTGGGATAAACCCCCTGGATTCTAATCCTTCCTCTGCTCTTAGCTGACTTGGTAACCCGGGGAACCCATCCTTTATCTGTCTGGGGCTCAGGTGTTTGGTTTCAGCCTCTCTCAGCCTGGATGGGTCCTCACACCCAGCTTCCCTTGCAAGCTCAGTATGGATAACTCTTTCTCTTTCTCGTATTTTAGATCTTAATATAATTTCCTCAAAAATCCCACACCTTCAAACATGGTTGGGGGCCCATGTTTTTGCTGTATTGGACTTACTGCAATGTCCATTAAATAATTCCTATGGCTGAGCCCCATTTTTCCACAGTGTCCGTGAATGGACACTTGAGGGGCACGGCTCAAGCGGGGGCCAGCACAGTGGAGGCTCTCCCCTGTGTGTGTCAATGAACGAATAAATACCCAACTTAAGAGTTTCACACTCCACTAAGTACCAGGAGCACACTGAATGAGATGCTCAAATAACATTTGAGACAGACTGAGAAGTAAACCAACAATTGCAATGTCAGTGCCACGGTAAGGGTAAGATCAGGGTGCCCCGGGACACGTCGGTAGGAAATGCAAGCTATTTTTGGAGACTAGGAAGGGTTTATGGCATGAATTCATAATTGCATTATAAATCCCACTGAATACGTGCACTGGAGCAATACTGTATGAGTGAAAAACCTGAGTCATACAGAGACTAGACAAAGCTGCATTCTTAAGCATTTCTTTACATGAGAGTCCCCTAGTCTGATAAGTGTTCAAACACCATGTACGGAAATAGCGGAGTTGTCAATTCAAATGGCTTTAGTGTTCTCCAGTTATTTTCAGGTTTCAATTTTCCTGTGTAAGTTATACAGCTATTAATTTTTGTGTCACTTTGTCTTTGTTATTCATATTTTTTTCATAATCATCATTATCATCAGCTTTACAGATAATTACTCCAAAAAATAATGACATCCAAAATCTGGGTTCATGAATGACTTGTGAATGCACGTAGGATACTCATTGAATTCTTACGACAAACGTCTTCCTATTTACAAATAGGAATCAGGCTAGCGGGCTCCTTGCCCACATCTTGGAAGTGAGGGAGAACCTGGGCTTTTCTCCATCTCACTGTGCCCTCTGCACTCTTTTCCGAGGAGGCCGCCTCTCTCCCGGGCACCCTTCCCTGGCTTGCTTCCTGTTCAGCAGGTCTCCTTACCATCCCTCCGTCCCTTCAAAATCAAACACAAAGCATTACCATCTTCCAGGACTCAGGTGAGAGCTCCTTGGCAGGACCACAGCTACCTCTAAGATTTACCAATGTCTGAAGCAGAATTTATTCCTAATCCAAACATCTACTCATTTATCGTACCAAGATTTGTTGAGGTTCTGTTGTGTGCCAGAAATTGTGCTACAAAGTTGGAATGATACAAAGATAAAGAAGTAATTTCTTTCTGTTCTTTCCTCCAGTCTGGGGGCAGGGACAGATATGTCACCACACGGTGAGACACAGGCAGGGGAGGTGTGTACCCTGGGAAGACCCAGGAGTAAGTGGTCAGTTCCATCTGGTAGAATAGAGGAGGCTTCCCAAAGGAGCCATCATCCGAAGCTGGTCTTATAGAATAAGGCACTGAAGCCATCAAAAGGGAAAGAGGCCGGACACATAGTAGATATTTATAGACAAATGAACAAAGAATAAATAAGTAAATATGCAATGTTAGAGAGCACTAAAAGGAGGTAGTATGGTAGAAAACTGGCCTAGATTGGATGGAGGTATAGGCCAGGAAAGGTGGCTATGGCCAGCTTATGATGACCCTCATATGCTAAACCATGAGGTATGGATTTAAACTGAATAAGGAGGTGGACAGAGAAGAGTGAAGGTTCTGTCAAAAGTTCCAGCCCGGGAAACCAGGTGAATGGAGATTCCATTAGTCCCAGCAATGTGGTGAGGAGAAGATTTGAGAATCTGGTTTTCTACGTATGGAGTGTGAGAGACCTGTGGGACGTCCAGGTACACGTTTAATTGGTAGCTGGAAATATGTACCTAGATCAGAGCGGGGAGAGCTGGGCTAAAGATGTAAATTTGGTTGTCCTTTGGTGACACTGAGAGCAGAAGTTGTGGGGATAGAGCAATCACTCGGAGGGTACAGAAATGTAAGAGAGAGTCAAAGGGGAAACCTCGGCAAACCTGGATGTTAAGTCGACCAGAGAAACGCAGAAGAGCGAACAAAGGCACAGTTCCAGAGGCGGAAGAAGCAGGAGAATGCAGTGCCCTAGCTGCCAAGGAAATCCAGCTGAAGAAGGGATGAGACTAGTCAGTGGTAAGGTCATGGTTGACACTGACCAGGGTCGCAATGGAGGCTGATGTGCAGTGGGCTGAGAAAGAAGGTTTAGAGACCCTCTTAGAAGACTGGGGGTGTGGGCAGAACATCGAGGGGCAGGGGGCATGGAGGTGAGGTCCAATCCTATTCATGGTGACGTAAAGACTTCAAGCTATTAGTTTGAAGATTTTCACATTCACCTGTCCTATGAGTTCAGTTCACTTGTGGTTTCCTGGGGACCACAGTTCAAAGATGCTAAAGACTGAATATGTCCTCCCCAAATTCATATGTTGAAGCCTAATCTCCAACGTGATGGTGTTAGGAGGTGGGGCCTCTGAGGAGTGATTAGGTTATAAGGATGGAGCCCTGATGAATGGGATTAGTGTCTTTGTGCAAGGGCTCCAGAGTGCCCCCGCGCCCCTTCCACCACGTGAGGACACAACAAGACAGCCATCTATGAACCAGGAAGCAAGCTCCCGCCAGACACCGAATCTGCTGGCACCCTGATCTTGGACTTCCCAGATTCTAAAACTGTGAGAAATAAACCTCCCTTGTTTAGAAGCCACTCAGTCTATGATATTCTGTGTAGCAGGCTGAATGGGCTAAGACAAAGCGGTCTCAGTAACAGATAGGTGTTGGTCATTTTCCTCTTTCCTAAGCCCCAGGTCTGAGAAGTCAATTGAGAAGCTTCTTTCTTAGTAACTTGTAAGGCATTCTGAGTTATCTGCTGCATCTTTTCAGGGTAATTGCCGAAGGAGCCACCTTTTTTTCCAGACCTCCTTTGGTTTGCTTCAGGAAGTATGAAATGATCTTTCTTACAATTACCAAAAAAATAAAACAAAACCCAGATCGATACCTTGCCCCCTCAGGTGCTGGTCTCTGGCTCCAGGACTGGACATGCCCAGTGAGACCCCAGCTGCCTCTCCTTTATCCCAGAGGTGACTCAGGGGAAGCCACGGACTCCTTTACTCAAGGTCAAAGCCTTCCTTCTCCTGGGCAAGTCCCCCGCACCACACCAGTCCCGCCCGCCCCCTCCAGCTCTGAAGGTCAAAGGGGTAAAGACAGACTGTGGGGAAGATAATAGAGTGACAGCACCTCCTCAAAGGGAAATGGGAGGATGGAGGCCAAGCACGGCCGCCGGACCAGGTACCTCTCTCGAGATGTGAAGAGGAGTGATGTTGAGCTGTGAGCCCAATTTGCCCCTCTGCTTTACACTTAAGAAAATACTCCGGTTCTTCCTCTGCCTTTTGTGCCCAGGAAAGCCCAGTGGCCGCAGCTCTCTGCCACCTGCCACCTGCCTGCTAACTCACTCTTCAAGCAAGGAGTCCTTGTTCTGACAGGTGGGCCTCCTGACCGTGGCGGGGAGGGGGGGTGTGTGCAGGAGGGGATGAATAGCAGGGTCTCTGGTCCCTGGGCCTCAGGCCAGGCTGATTTCATTTCAGATTAAGAGCCCCTGAAATGCAGCGATCGATAACTCAGCCCTTTTGTTTGCTTGTATTTTCCAAGTCCCCAAAGAGATTAGATCTGATTTCGCAGACCTCTAGCAAATTTAATTGTTTTTATTCAGAGTTGCTCAATACAACTCCTTAGAATCTGGGAGTGGAGAGACTCTCCCCCCGCCCCGAGCTCTGGGTCACTTCACGGTGTGAAGCCGGGGCCCTCAGGTCCCGCTGGCCGGCATGCAGATGCTATGCTTCCTGGGTTCCTTCCAGGCTCCCTGCCACCCTCCCACCACCGCCCTGAGCAGGATGCCCACCCTCCTCACTCACGGGACCAACAAAGAAACACGTGGACACGAAATCAAGAATGTGCACTCTCTGTTCCCAGACTTCATCCTGACACCCAGATTGTGGCCACTAATTGTCTTCAGGAAGGTTGCAAAGGATCCAAAGGACAAGGTCACCTCTTGGCCAAACAGGACCCTTCTGGCTGCAGGACCCGTCAGGCCCTCAATGGCTGCTTCCAGGAGGTGACACGCACAGTCTGCCAGCAGCAAGGGCCATGGATCCCCAGCTGCAGAGACTGTCCCCTGTGACCAGCTTCGAAAGGTCCCACTTGGTGAGACAAGACCCCACACTCTGCATTTCTCACTGTCTTTCCTCTTCCACTGTCTTCATCAACACTTTCATATTTCTAAGACTCTTGCCCAGGAAGGTAACATTTCCAGATAACTTTATTATTCCTTCCAGGAGCTTCCTGAAAGACCCATTAAGTCATCAATAAAAAACATCAAAGGCCAGCTTCCCCCAGGACTCCTTGTGTCTACCCATCCTAAGCGGTTACATTGGGGTCCTTCTGGATCCTAATCAGCCCCTCCTTAGCGCTCACATTGAAAGACCCCCTTAAAACCAGGCTTGGACATCTCAAAAGTAGCCTGGATGTGCCCTTCCTCCCAGGAGCATCAGAAAGACCACGCAGACATGGTGTGCTCCCCTTACCACGGGAAGCGATGGACTCAGCTTTGCATTATGAACAAGTTGTTTTAGTGATTTTGGAGGGGGGCCAGAATTCGACCCCAGCCTCAGAACTCCTTCCCCACTCAGATTTCTAAGTCTTCTTTATCCTGTTGTAGGGTTTTAAATGTGTTTATTATTTACTTCAGTGTTTTGGGGGTCTTACCATCAAAAGGCTGCTATTGACTGAGACGCTTGGTCCCAGACTGTTTAGACATCCTGGTCTGTAAGTCTCAGCAAGGAGCTGGTGCGAGCTGTGTGGACACTATGTCTTTACCTTGTACAAAACCTCGCACACACGGTATTTCAGTTAAATTATTTCTCACCTGCCCCCTACCAAGCAAACACCAAAAAAATCAAACTGAACAAAGCAAAATGGAACAAACAACCCCCAAGGAGTATCAAAGTATCAAACATCTCCACTTTAAAGATGGGAAAACTGAGTCCCAGAACGGCTCCCTCAGGATTTGAAGGCAGGAGAGAAAATGAGAGCTTCAGTTCAAGCCTTTTGCTTCTTAATCCGATGATCTTCACAACAAAGCGCACTTAAATTTGAGAAGGAAAACAAATGGAGAGTAAGAGGATACAAAATAAAAGTAAGCTATTGCAACTGGACCCTCCTTCTGAGGACAGCACGCTGGCTCACAGGCCAATCAGATACGTCAGGCATTTATCTGTAATGATTGGAGGAGGTTGCATAACTCAGCTTGCCTGCCTGCCCAGTGGGCCTAAGTGGCTCAGGAATCCCTGAGAAATGGAAAATCCAGGCTGGCAACCCTTTGCAGTGTAGAGAAGGCAGGTGGCAGGCAGGGACCTGCCCCAGGGCAGTGTGAGTGGCACCACCTCCAGGCAGCCCCCATGCAGGCCCGTATGCAAATAACTTAGCAGGACGCCAGGAGCCAATTACTTTCCCATCTGCTATTTTCTCTCTTTTTCCCCTTCTTAAAAAAAAGGCAGAAGTTTTTTGCACTCTGCATTAGTGCTTGATGTAATGGTGCAAAGCATTTTTCGTTTATCATCACAACGCCTGTCAAAGAAACTCCTGATAATGTAAATGCAAGAGAAAAGCCATTAGGGTTTATTTGCCAGGCAGCTTTAAGCTCACTCCCCACTCTGGATGTGAAGTGGGAGTCTGCGGGCGGGGCTGCTTCCCTCACCAGCTGGCCAGGTGGACACCACATCCAGCCTCTTCCTGGAGGAACCTCAAGAAAATGGAAATGCCCCACTTGAGAGAGACTGGAGGTGGGAAAGCAGAGCCTGGCTGCTGGTGTTACTAGAGGAACTCCAAACTGCTCCCTATAACTCCCTCCCTAGACAATAGGGGGAAAGATGCTGCATCCTGACCAGCCATGTAGAAGGACCAAAATACTTTATTACCTGGGGGTAACTGGCATACCTCGAGCTCCAGGAAGCCTGCCATTTTAGAGGATTGTGAGTTGATATCAGAAGCACCCCTGGTCTCTTGAGTGGCCAGTACATTCACGACTTCTCAGAAACAAGCATCCCTCCCAGGCAAGCACCAAGCCCCTTAGGCTCTGTACCCTGGATGTCCCCCTCATACTGCCAGGTTCCAAGAGAACCTCAACAACAACGTGGTCTCACAAGAGTGAACGAAGGAATGAACTACACTTATAGACATTCTACTGGTCAGCGCCTTCAGACATTCTAACTATATCAGCTTTATCCCAGCAAACTTCAGAAAACGCAGGGAACCCAGGCATCATCAGAGCTGAATCTTTACCATAGATGTTTTCTCCTCTAAAGCCATAGCAGAACAGAAAAAGCATGGAGTATGGAGACAGAGAGAACTGAATTTGAACCCCTGACACCAATTTAGTAAATAAGACCTTGGGCAACTTAATTTTCCTGAGCCTCAGTTTTCTCATCTGTAAAATGGGGCAATAATCCCTACCTCCTAGAGTTACTGTAAAGGATAAATGAAATGAGGGAAAGCTGTATCTCTCAGGTCAGGATGTGCAGAGGGATCACCCTAGTGTCTTGTTGAAATGCAGATGCTGATTCAGGAGGTGGGATGGGGTCTGAGTGACTGCATTTCTATAAATCTCCCAAACAAAGAAAATGCTGCTGGTCTGGCACCATGTTTTGTATAGCAAAGATGTACTGCTCCTAGGATGATGCCTGGCACTTAATAAATGCTTAGCAAACATTTATTTGGTTGTTTGGTATTGATTGCTCGCTGCTGCAGATGACTTCATTCACTGTTATAAAGTAGAAATGAGAACAATAAGAGATATGGTCCTTGATCTTAAGCTAATGATTTATTCAATATTCAACAACTATTAAAAATTTAGGAGAAATAAATTACATGTGTGAAATGTATCAAATAAGCAGGTGGATTTAAAGTATAGGAGAAGGAATAAAATTAGCCATTTGCAGTGATTTCCTCTATGCTGCCTTCTTGATTTATACTGGAATGTGTTCCTTTGACAGGTAGGGGAAAGAAGGAGGTTCTATCCCGAGATATCCTACTCAGACTAGTGTCTAAAATAGATCATGTTCTATATGATCTGGAGGAGGGAGGATGGGCCAATTTACTTTGGAAGATACTTGCTAACTTTGGGGATTCTGAGATTTACCCAGGACAGTTTTCACAGTGGGTTTCCGAAGGACCTCACAGCTTTTGGTTTTCAATTTCATGTATACCTCGTGGAGAATGAATGGTCTTTTTAAAGACTCAGCTATTTGACTGCCACTGCTCATCTACCACTGATTTTCAAGCACACAGTTTCAGTGGTAATGTTCTTCTACTTTAAAAGCCAAAGCAAAATGCTTCTTTCCAAAGTGAAACTGAAAATTGGGTGATGCTTGACAGAGCATCCTTTTTCCAGCATTTCAAAGAAGAATAGCTTTTTACTCCTCTCCTCATTTTTTAAAATAAATTTATTTACTTTATTTATTTATTTATTTTTGGCTGCGTTGGGTCTTCGTTGCTGCGCGCGGGCTTTCTCTAGTTGCGGTGAGCGGGGGCTACTCTTCGTTGAGGTGCGCGGGCTTCTCATTGCAGTGGCTTCTCTTGTTGCGGAGCATGGGTTCTAGGTGCACGGGCTTCAGTAGTTGTGGCACACGGGCTCAGTAGTTGTGGCTCGCGGGGTCTAGAGCACAGGCTCAGTAGTTGCGGCGCACGGGCTTAGTTGCTCCGCGGCATGTGGGGTCTTCCAGGACCAGGGCTCGAACCCATGTCCCCTGCATTAGCAGGCGGATTCTTAACCACTGCACCACCAGGGAAGCCCCTCTCCTCATTTTTTGATCAACTGAATTCTACCTCCCCTATGGGGAAACCAAGACTTAGAAAATTAAGGTATTTGCTTAAAGGGGCTTTTATGGAGCCAAGTTAAGGGGAGCATGACTGCTGTTTCCCCTTAGACGCAGTCCAGGATTTCCTACCTTCTAAGGTCAGGAGGCGCGTTGCGTGATGGTTGAGAACTTTGCTTTGTGTAGTCAGACAGACACATTCACCCCCTGACTGTCATGTTCACTAGCTTTGAATCAGTGAACCTCGAGTGAATTTTATCCCGCCAGCATCTGTTTCCTACTGGAAGAGGGTGATTTTGAAACACTTGCCTTAGGAGGGACTGCAGGGTTAAATGAGGTAATATCCATGAAGCTCTTAAGATCATGCCAGGCACATATGAATTCTCATTAAATGTGATTATTAGTGGTAGTACTCATAGAGCAGAGAGGTTAAGAGTAGAGATTCAGAGCCAGACTTCCTGGATTCAAGTCCTGTATCTATTTACCAGCTGAGTGTCTATGGCAAGTTATTTAAGTTTATACTTAAGAATGAGATAACATCTTTAGGGTTTGGAATAGTTCATGGCATACAGTAAATACTCCACATGTTTTAGGACTTGTTGTGAAAATAATACTAATAATTACTATTCTCATGCCTATGGTTAGCAGGGTGTAATGAAGAGCTATATAGGGTGGTGCTATGGCTGAGCTGTGTCTCCCCAAAACTCATATGTTGAAGTCCTAACCCCCAGCACCTCAGAATATTTGGAGGAGAGGTCTTTACAGGGATAATTAATGCAAAATGGACATGAGTGGGCCCTAATGCAATCTGACTGGTGTCCTTATAAGAGGAGGAAATTCAGACACAAAGAGAGATGCCAGAGGCACGTGCACAGATGAAAGACCATATGAGGACACAGCAAGATGGTGGCCAAGGAGAGAGGTCTCAGGAGAAACCAAATCTACCAACACACTAGTCTTAGATTTCCAACTGTGAGAAAATAAATTTACGTTGTTTAACCCACCAGTCTGTGGTATTTTGTTGTGGCATCCTGAGCACGCTAATCCAGATGAACTATTACTCTCCACCCCAACTGCATGTTTTTAATGTCACATTATAACATCTTTTATCTTATGTATCCCTTAACTAATTATTGTAATCATTGTTATTTTTACTACTTTTGTTTTAACTTTCATACTAGCTTTATAAGTAAGTGAATATCTACTACTTTTGCTATGTATTTACCTTTCTAGTGTGATTTATTCTTTCATATGTGTCCTTATTACTAATTAGTACCCTTTCTTTTCAGCTTTAAGAAGTCCCTTTAACATTTCCTGTAAGGCTGGTTTAGTGGTGATGAACTAATTCCTTTAGCTTTTGCTTGTCTGGGAAACTCTTTAGCTCTCCTTCAATTTTGAAGGACAACTTTGCAGGGTAGAGTATTCTTGGTTGTGAGATTTTTTTTTTTTTTCAGCACTTTGAATATATCACGCCACTCTGACCTGCAAAATTTCTGCTGTAAAATCTGTGGATAGTTTTATGGGGCTTCCCTTGTATGTAACAAGTTGTCTCTTGTTGCTTTTAAGATTCTCTCTTTAACTTTTGACATTTTAATTATAATGTGTCTTGGTGTGGGTCTCTTCAGGTTCTTCTTATTTGGAACTTTTTGGGCTTCCTGGATCTGGATGTTAGGGAAACGTTCAGCCATTATTTCTTCAAGCAGTGTTTCTGTCCCTTTCTCTCTTTCTCCTTCTGGGAGCCCTATAATGCGAACGTTCGTCTGTTTTATGTTGTCCCGTAAGCCCCTTAAGCTACCTTCACTTTTTTTAAATTATTTTTTTTCTTTTTGCTGCTCTGATTGAGTTACACTGCCTTGTCTTTGAGTTCACTGATCTTTTCTTCTGTTTGATCTAGTCTGTTGTCGAACCCCCGCTAGTGTATTTTTCAGTTCAATTACTATATCCTTCAGCTCTGTGACTTCTATTTGGTACTTCCTTATATTTTCCATCCTTTTGTCATTTGTGTTTATCCCTTCTTTGTTCCAGTTCAGTGTGCATCTTTGTGACAACTACTTTTAACTCTTTATCAGGTAAATTACTTATCTCCATTTCATTAAGTTTTAAGTTTTGGGGGGAGGGTGGATGTTGTGGTTTTCTTTTCCCCTCAGGTTTTATCTTGTTCTTTCATTTGGGACATATTCTTCTTTTTTTTTTTTTTTTTTAATGTTGCTTGACTCTCTGTGTTGTTTTCAATACAGCAGATGAAACCACCACCTCTCCCAATCTCATGTAGGAGATAAACCTTGTTGTTCAAGCTTGCTGAGTTCAAACCTTCAGGCATGTCCAAGGGCCTGTACATGGTTCATGGCTCCCAGCGGTTGAGGGTGTGTCCGTGTCCCAAAGGGAAGTATCTCGGCACCTAGATTCAGGCTGACTGGAAGCCAGACCCTCATTTATCAGCTCTTAAAAGTATGCAAATATATACATTCCTGTGGGACCACAAGAGTAAGTCCCACTGTCCACCAGAGCCAGGTGATCAGGCAGTGGTTCCTGGGCAGCAGTTACAGAGATTGGGGCCCCAGACAAGCACCTTTCTGGGTGATACCAGCGAGCTGGAGCAAGGTGGCGGGAAAGCACCTAGAAGGCATCCACCGCCAGTGTGCCTTGAGAGCAGATCTGCAGGTCACTAACGCAGCCCTCAGGCCAAAGCTCCAGGACAAGCAAAGAGGCCTCCTCCACAGACACACTTGGGGTGTGTATCCCATTTTGCTGTCTATGCAGTGCCCTGGGGGTGGTAGCCTGCCAAGAATAATATCCCCAGTTGCCATAGTCCCATGGGACCCAGGAATGCAAGCCTGTCTGGCCACCAGAGCCAGGTGATCAGGGGGTGTCTCCTGGGTGGCAACCACAAAACTCAGGGCACCAGACACATGTAAAGCTCCCCTCCAGGAGACACTGGTGCTCTGGAATGCAGCAGAAGGTGAGTGCGAAGACAGTGCCTTCCCTCTGGGGTCTCTAGAGAGGATTACAGTCAGCCCCAAGATATGTGTTTAATTAGAATTAGAAGCCTGCCTGTCAGGCCACAGTCGTGATGATTAGCTAACTGGACTCCTTCACAGAAACACTGGGCTCTGGGTTTATTACCTCTTTCTGTGCCCTGGGGGTGGCTGATGTTTAAGAACTCTTTCTCTGCAGGTTGCAGGCCTGTGGGACTCAGGAGCATAAGCCTCACTGGCTATCAGACCAGGCAACGTAAAGGTGACCCCTAGCATCAGTCACAAAAGTTGGAGCACTGGACAGGGGTATGCACTCCTGTCGGGGTGACACCAATTATTACATTCCCATGGGACCAGGCATGCAGGCTCCCCTGGGCTCCAGATCCAGGTGATGGAGAGGTGTCCCTAGGGAGCAGCCACTAAAATAGGGGCACTGGACACATGTCAAAGCTCCCTCCCAGGACATCCTGGTGCTCTGCATCATGACAAAGGGACAGCCCAAAGATGGCACCTGCCTGTCTTTATCCCCGGGGAGTGTTCCATCAGGATCCTAGATGTTTGTGTTGAATTAGATGCCTGCCCCTCAGGCTGATGCTTTAATATAAGCAGGTAAGCCTCCTTCACTTTAAGTATGGGCCTGATTGGCCTCTGAGTTGGGCCCTGGGGTGGGTGAGTCTAAGCACATGAACACTTTAAGAGCAATTTCTCAGATCACTGTAGTCTTGTGGGTCTCAGGACCCACAAGTCCTATTGGTTTTCAAAGTTAGATGTTTTAGGGGATCACCTCTCAAGTGCATGTCTTCAAAGTTTGGATGCCCAATATGGGGTTCAAAGCCCTCATTCCTCAGGGAGAAACTCTAGGTTTTGAGTCCCCTCCTGGTTGTGGGATGCTACAACAGGTGAGATTTATGGCGAGATTTTGTTCCAGCCTCTCCTACATGCATTGATGTGGTTTTCCTCTTGTTTGCCTGATGTGAAATAATCACTCAGCCAGACTATAGGTTTTTTCTTAAGAGAAAAAATTTCCATATGTAGCTGTAGACTCAGTGTGTCTCTGGGAGGAGATGAGTTTCAGATCTTCCCATGTTGCCATCTTGAATGGATCTTCCACACCACAGAAATAAAAAGGATCATAAGAGACTACTATAGACAACTATCCACTAAAAAATTGTATTACCTAGAATAAATGGATAAATTCCTAGAAATACATAACCTACCAAGACTGAATCATGATGAATGAGAAAATCTAAACAAACCAATTACTTATAAGGAGATTGAATCAGTAATCAAAAAACCTCCCAACAAACAAAAGTCCAGGACCAGACGGCTTCACAGGTGAATTCTACCAAACACTCAAAGAAGATTTAATACTGATCCTTCTCAAACTTTTCCCAAAAATTGAAGAGGAGGGAATGCTTCCAAACTCACCTTACAAGGCCAGCATTACCCTGATACCAAAGCCAGACAAGGACATTACAAGTAAAGAAAATTACAGGACAATATTCCCTGATGAACATAGATGTGAAAATCCTCAACAGAATATTAGCAAACTGAATTTAATAATACACTAAAA
Source organism: Eubalaena glacialis (assembly GCF_028564815.1). Classification (NCBI taxonomy): domain Eukaryota; kingdom Metazoa; phylum Chordata; class Mammalia; order Artiodactyla; family Balaenidae; genus Eubalaena; species Eubalaena glacialis. The sequence continues at coordinate 3,209,038 of NC_083725.1, forward strand.
GGATCATACTCCGTGATCAAGTGGGATTTATTCCAGGATGCAAGGATGTTTCAACATTTGCAAATCAATCAACATGATACAACACATTAACAAAATGAAGGATAAAAATCATATGGTCATCTCAATAGATTCAGAAAAAGCATTTGACAAAATTAAACATTCATTTATGATAAAAACTCTCAACAAAGTGGGTACAGAGGGAACCTACCTCAACATAATAAAGGCCATATATGACAAGCACACAACCAATATCATACTCAACCATGAAAAGCTAGAAGCTTTTCCTCTAAGATCGGTAACAAGACAAGTATGTCCACTCTTGCCACTTTTATTCAATGTAGTACTGGAAGTCCTAGCCACAGCAATTAGGCAAAAAAAAGAAAAGTCATCCAGATCGGAAAGGAAGAAGTAAAACTGTCACTATTTGCAGATAGCGTGATATTATATATAGAAAACCCCAAAGATCCTGCCAAAAAACTATGAGAAATAATAAACAAATACAATAAAGGTGCAGGATACAAAATCAATATACAAAAGCCTGTTGCATTTCTATATACTAACAACAAACTATCAAGAAAGAGAATTAAAAAAAAAAATCTCATTTACAATTGCATCAAAAAGAATAAAATAACTAGAAGTAAATTTAACCAAGGAGGTGAAAGACATGTATATTGAAAACTATAAGACATTAATAAAAGAAGTTGAAGAAGACACAAATAAATGGAAAAATATTCCACACTCATGGATCAGAAGATTTAATATTATTAAAATGTCCATACTATCCAAAGCAATTTACAGATTTAATGTAGTCCTTATCAAAATGCCCATGACATTTCCCACTGAACTAATATAATCCTAAAATTTATCAATATATGGAATGACAAAAGACCCCAAGTAGCCAAATCTTGAGAAATAAGGACAAAACTGGAGGCATAATGCTCCCTGATTTCAAATTATATTACAAAGCTCTAGTAATTAAATGTGTGGTATTGACACAAAAACAGACACACAGACCAATGGAACAGAAGAGAGAGCACAGAAGTAAACCTACACATATGTGGTCAATCAATTTACAACAAAGGAGCTATGAATACATAATGGGGAAAGGACAGTCTCTTTAACAAATAGTGTTGGGAAAACTGGATAGTCACATGCAAAAGAGTGAAACTGGACCCCTACCTTACACCATACATAGGAATTAACTTAAAATGGATTAAAGACTTGAATATAAGACATGAAACCATAAAACTCCTAGAAGAAAATATAGGTTGTAAGCTCCTTAACAAAAGTCTTGGCAATGATTTTTTGAATCTGACACCAAAAGAAAAAGCAACAAAAGTAAAAATAAGCAAGTGGGACCATATCAAACAAAAATGTTTCTACATAACAAAGGAAACCATCAACAGAATGAAAAGGCAATCTACTGAATGGGAGAAAATATTTGCAAATTATATATCTGATAAGGGACCAATATCCAAAATACATAAAGAACTCATACAACCCAATACCAAACAATGCAACTTAAAAACGCATAGAAGATCTGAACAGACATTTTCCAAAGAAGACATACAGATGGCCAATAGAAACATGAAAAGACGTTTTACATCACTACTCATCAGGGAAACACAAATCAAAACCACAATGGGATATCACCTCACACCTGTCGGAATGGCTATTGTCAAAAAGACTAGAAATGACAAGTGTTGGCGAGGATGTGGAGAAAAGGGAACCCTCATGCAATAAAGGTGGGAATGTGTAATTGGTGCAGCCACTATGGAAGACAGTATGAAGTCCTCAAAAAATTAAAAATAGAACTATTATATGATCTAGCAATTCCACTTCTGGGTATTTAGCAGAAGAAAACAAAAGCACTCATTCAAAAAGATATACGAACCTCTATGTTCATTGTAAAATTATTTACAATAGCCAAGATATGGAAACAACCTAACTGTCCATTGGTGGATTAATGGATAAAGAAGGTGTGGTACATATATACAATGGACTATTGCTCAGCCATAAAAAAGAATAATTCTTGCAATTTGTGACAACATAGATGGACCTCAAGAGCATTATGCTAAGTGAAATTAGACAGAGAAAGACAAATACTGTATGATTTCTCTTATATGTAAAATTGAAATATATCTAAATATATATTCATATTATGTTATATACTAAATATATAAAATATATTTTATATATTATAATGTAAATATATAGATATAGATAAAATAAGGTCATTGGATGCAGAGAGCGGATTGGTGGGGCGATGAGAGAAACAGGTAAATTGTTCTTTTTCTTTAGTTTGAATAAATTGAATAATAAAAAGGTCCTAATATCTATAGTTACTTATAGAAATAAATACAGATGTCGGTATATGGGTGTATATGTGTATATATACTTGATAAATGGTGCTGCCATATTTTGATATCTACATGAAAAAAAATTTTGTTTTACATGTGCACAAAAATTAAATTCAGTAGTTTAAAGCCTTACAGGCAAAAAGCAAACTTTCACACTTTTAGAAGGAAATCGGGAGTATTTCTTTATGTTCTTGAGTAAAGCAGGATTTTTTAAAAAATACAAAAACTGCACAAAATATATAGGAAAAAATTAGTAAATTTGACATCATTAAATTTTAAAATTACATCGAAAGGTGTCAGAAACAAGTGGAAGTGACAAAATAAAAACACTGACAGAAGGTATTTGCAACTCATATAATCAATAAGGATCAATACCTAGAATAGACAATTGACTCAGACAAATAAACAAGAAAAAAGCCAACTATCAAACAGAAAAATAGACAAAAATATGCTCATAGATTCCTCATAGACGAGGAATCTGGAATGGCCAATAAACATAAGCAAAGGTCCTTTACCTCATTAATAATTAGGAAAAGGCAACTTTGAAGCCATTTCATACCCATCCCTCAGCAAAATGCTGCAGTGTTTCAGTAACATTGGCTTGTAAAAATGTGAAAAATTGTGAACTCTCATACACAGCTAATGGGTGCATAAACTGGTATACTCATCTTTAAAAGCAATTTCAAAATGTATATTTAAGTTAAAAATAATATACCCATTATCTCAACAGCTTTACATTATTTAACCTGTAGGAGCTCTTGTACATGGACAAGAACGTTAATTGAGTCACTATTTGGAGCCAGACACTGTTTTAGGTGTTCAAGGTACAATGGTGACAAAAAGGACAAAGATCCCTCATGGAGTTTATATTCTAGTGGGGAATGACAGAAACAAAAACAAAAATAAACAGACAAAAAAAAAAACTGTGAGCAAAATAAATACACAAATTTTAATAGAAAGTTATGAACATGTTTTTTAAAAAAGAAAATAAAATCAGATACAAGACTCTAATCAATTTTTTTAGCAGAATTTTTATCTTCAGGGTTGTTTATGCAGCTGGTAACCTTGAAAGATGAGATAACAGGTCCCCACGGACAATGAACAGGCCTACTTAACTTCTTGTTATCCAAGCTGTAGATTTCCTAAATTCAGGCTTCCCTGGATGCAGCAATAGGTACCCTGTGTGTATAGCATCCATCAGAGCCCATTGTGTCACCTCCTTGGGACTTGGGGGCTACTTTAAAACATACAGAGGGACTATATCTTTTATCATCTCTCTTTCAGAAACCCCCTGGCCTACCAACCACAGGTATGGAAAGCTGGAGGTCCTAAACTGGAGTGTCAATTCTGAAGGGTCACCATCAGTGCAAGTTCATGGTCAGAAACCTGAGTTGAGTCCAGAGGGACAAGAAGTGCCATGGAAGGGCTCACCGGAAGAGAAGGAGAGGCAGTGGACATGGACAGAAGAACAGGAAGTTGGGCACCTTCCTCACCCAGAGTGGACAGGGCAAGGGGACACAGGTGGAAATTTTTGTGGGGAGGAGACAGACATCCAGACACAGGGGACAGGTGCCTCGATGGAGAATCTGGCAGAAGGGGCAGAAGCGAGACAGCAGATCAGAGCCAGGCACACATCCATTTCTGAAATATTTGGCAAGAAATATTCAGCTGCTATCAGATGTCACGGCTATTCCTCTGAACAGCCAATCCGAATCCTAGGCTCTCCTCTGCTCAACCAAGATAACCATCAGGACAAAGCAGGATACTTACACCAAGTAGGTGCATTACACTGTGGCCAAACTGTGGGGTTCCGAACTGAACGCGAGAACTCTCTGGGTTTTCTGATCTGGGGATTTTTCAACAGCTCATGCTCCTGACCACTGCCTGCTCACAGGACATAGAAATAGCTAGTATCTCCAGAGAGTACTTAAGCCCTTTAGTAATTATGGAAGTAAAATGCATTTAGAGGTACAACCCTTATTAGCGAGGCGTTCACCATAACAAAGTTAGGAGGAAAACGCAAGTCCTCATGTGTATTCATAAGAAGAAAAAATAGCTAACCCCAAATCATCACAGTGCTAAATATGCATCTCTCTGAGGCTGAGGTGGAGCGCACTTAATAAAGGGATGTAGGTTAGTCAGCAAATGTTTTGTTTAAATGTGAGGTAGAGTGGGAAGCCTAAGCCAGGCAGGACAGAGCGACAGTTCTGGGAAAGAGAGAGTCTAAGTCTTGACCCATGTCACCCCTGTCATCTTTGTCTCAAGCCCTTGGGGAAGTCACCTGGAACTGCACATGCAATAACTTCCTATAAAAGAGCCCTAATGAAGCCCCTGTTCCGGAAGTCCAGTCTGGAGGTTACCAGATCATTAGTCTTGGTTTCAAAGAAAGAGTCTATGTGGAGAAAAGGTCAAAGGATCCAGAAGAACCTTCAGCACTGTCCAATCCCTTCTCTTTCCCCCAGGCAGAACCGTGTGCCTGCAGCCTGGCGAGGGAAGGAGCCTCAAGGAGGGCAGGATTCTAAGATTTCCTTAGAGGCCTTGGTCCTCTCCTCCACTGGGGAGCTCTGTTGCTTTCACAGAGAAAAAGATTAGCCAAGGGCCTTTGGTCAGCCCATGCAGGAATCACTGCACAGCCACGCCACTGGACTTGAGGGCCCCATGCAGACGTGCATGGTGGGAGCCAGTGCAGAGCGGTCAGATAGATGTATAAGTTTATTTCAGGGCAAATGCCTGATTTCTCAGTTAAGAAGTTGTTGGTAATTCCTCTTCTAGCGGAGCCCTCTACAAGCGGCCAGTCCATCGCACACCCCACAGGGGTCAGCGTGCTCTGATCCAGAGTCTGAAGGGCAGACACACTCCATTGGCTCTGAACAGAAAGAGACTGAAGGGAGGGATGAGGATGTGAGAGAGAAAGGCCAGTGCCGGAGCCTGGGCAGGACCGAATGGAGAAAGCTTGAGATCATTGAACACAGTTAGACCAAGCACCTGCCAACAAACACTCAGTAGTTCTACCAAGCCGTCATTCTTGCCACTGTTGGCTGTAGGATGGAAACTGACCATTATAAAACAGAAAAAGAAATACATTCTTTGCTTGGTTTTCTGGGTTATGTTTCTTTAACCTGTCCAATTCCAGAAGCTCGAGGCTTGTGTGTCCTCAGTCGGCTGCTCTGGTAAGGGAAGCAAACTCTACCTGCATTGTAATGGGAGGCCAGTCTCAGGCCAGTGGGTCTGAAACAGGGGACCTGGGAGGGTGCAGAAAACAGATCCTGACACATGAAGTGGGCCTTGAGGTTACACAATGTCACGTTGTTACCTTCTGTATTAGTTTCTCATTGCTGCTGGAACGGATTACCACAAACTTCATGGCTTAAAACCACGGAAATGTATGATCTTACAGTTCTATAGGTCAGATATCCAACACAGGTCTCACTAAGCTGAAGTCAGGGTTTCCGCAGGGCTGGTTCCTTCTGGAGGCTCCAGAGGAGAATCTTTGCTCTTTTCAGCTTCTAGAGGCTGCCCACAGGCCTTGGCTTGTGGCCCCTCTTTGCATCCCTCCAACCTCCCATTTCCATGGTCATAGCTCCTGCTACTGCCTTTGACCTTCTTGCCTCCCTCTTATAAGGACTTTTGTCATTGCACTGGGTCCACCTGAGTAATCCAGGATCACCATCCCATCTCTGTAACCTAATCACATCAGCGAAATCCTTTTTGCCATGTAAAGTAACATACAGGTTCCTGGGATTAGGGTGTGGATAGCTTTGGGGGACCGTTACTCAGCCTCCTGCACTGTCATTTACAAAGTTCCACTGAGAAACTGTTAAGCAAGAACAGGACACTATCTATACCTGGCGCTGATCACCTGCTCACAACAAACGAAGGCAGGGAGATGCTGATGGAGCCTCCCATGGTCTAGTCCTCCAGGGAGATTCTGGGGCACGGATGACTCAGCTTTACATCTCCAAGAATGATGGGCATCCAGCCCTGACCCACATTCTCTCTTGTTCAAACCACGGGCATCTCTTGCCCAGGCTACTGCGATAGCCCCCCAATGCCTGCTGTTGCCCTCCTCCAATTTCACCTACACCGAGCAGCTAGAAGAATCCCTGGATACTCCATCCCTCCCTCAGTGTCTTACCATCGCACTTAAAATTTAACCAACTTTTTATGGCCTTCAGACCCCTGCGTGATCAGGCGTCTGTCTCCTTCCCTCTCATTTGGCTCCTTTAGCCCCTGCCACCTGCTGGGCTGTTTTCCCGCCTCACAGCCTTCTCACATGTTCCTCCCTCCACCTCCTCTTTCCACCGCTGGTCTCTCTTGATCCTTCAGGTTTCAGCTTAAATGTCCCTCCTCCCAGAGCTCTTCTGTGGATCACTCTCTCTCAGGAAATCCACCCTCTACCCTCCCCCGTTCCCCCATTTCACTTTGTATATGGTCCCAGCATCCACACCACGTCACTCCCTATGTCCCAGCACTTACCACACATTGCAATGTTCTGTTTATTTACCTGCATATAATAACAGCTTCTCTTACATGTATAGAATAAAATCAGACAAATACTTTACGAGCAATGTAGCTGCTCCTTCTAGGACTGATGACTCTCCCACTAGACGATAAGCTAAGGGTGAGGACCAAGCTCAGGTCAGTTCTTTTCATCCATGTACACTGAGCAGCTGGGCCATCTGTTGGGTGGATGGATAAATGAATAGATGGTGGTTGAATGGAAAAATGGATGGATCTATCAAAGCTAATCCAGAAGAGATGTTCAACTCACCCTGACCTGCATCCTGGTCTCATAAGTGCATGCCTTGGTGATTGCCTCTGGCCATTTCGCGATGAAACCCTTATTTCAATACATGGGAGATTCAGTTTGGGGCACAGAGCCTCCTTGGTTTGAGACTCTGTCCATATGTCAGTACACACGTGACACACAAATATCGACAAACAGGCAGACAAAGCCCTGGTGACTTATTCTGCTTTTTTGAGTTTTAACAGAGAACCAGCACACTATCCAGGAAAATCTCATGTCAATTTTATCGCTCCTAACCACACAGCGATTCCTGCCAGGGTACAGGCAGCTGGCCTTGCACAGGAGACAAACAGGAACATAATCACGCCTGGTCTGTGACTGGACGGGCAGCCTTCAGGGACGACTCAATCACGGCCCACATCATCCCTGCACCAGCCTCTGCCCCCCACTCCCTCTGCATGGGCTGCAGTGGGTGAGTTCAGACAAGGTGTCTGTTCCTTTTCTACCTGCTCTGATTCGCTCACAGCCCAGTCTTTGAAAGAACTGTTACCAGTTCCCTGGTGAGTGGGAGATGGGAAACAAAGGAGATTTGGGCATCTTTTGGTCGTGTCCGACCTGTGCTCTACTGTGATAGTGATCTGCACTGATAGCTCCTGCCCACAGACGGGCTGTTTTCCAACGTGCTGATAAAGCTAGCAGGCTGCAGCCTGTGCAGGATGCTTCCACGAGATCTACAGACACTCGGTTCCTATAATTCCTCCAGCATCACAGCTCTGATGCTAAGGTCCCAGTGGGCTCTGAATTCCATTCAAAATTGCTTTGTTGACATTTAAAGGTCTCCATCAGTCTAGTCGTGTGGCAAAGAAGACTGGATGAAATCACCCCCGCCTCACTACCTCCTAGCTGGACCTCAGACAAAATGATCTCTGTCTGGAAGGCAAGCCCAAGTGTTCCCTCCAGCTCTAAAATTCTATGATCTTATGATGCCTCCTGTTCAGCCAGTTGTCTGAACCCTTCTGACTGCCAATAACTCACAGAAAATCCCATTAAAAGAGCAAATGAAACCTGTAACCAAACCTTTCAGGAGGCTGCCAAAAGCTAAGGACATTTTCCACCGTGAGCTGTTTGTTTTCCAAAAGACTTGCACTGCCAAAGGGGAGTTTTAGGTGAGATACAACATACAACTTCCTAACTGTATATGGTATGAATCAAGGGAAGGAAAGCCTTTGTCTGATCTCCTTCTTGCGGGGAGGGTTGGGCCCTATCTTCCTTTAGGAAGAGGGACGGTCCAGATGGATTTTGAAGGGCTATGATTGCCTTAGGGTCTTTGATTCTGTCCTTTTCTTGATAAATTTTACAACCCTCATTTTAATTGCCAAACTGAACACCTCCACTAAGATAATGAGTGTGCCATTTTCCTTCTAAATAAAAAATTCAGCCTGGAAGAGTAGCTCTAAGTAGTTCCTTAACGTAAATTCTCTGAAGAGTTAAAGTGTGTTGAGAACAACCCGACATCCAGGACAGAACTAACTGTGGGACCCTTCTCCTACAGGGAGAGAGCCCCGGACAAGTAGAAAAATGAAATGCTGATCTGATCCTGCATGAACAGGAACTTGGGGGCCTTTGGGTTATTATGGTTTCAAAATGCCTTGACCATGCCTTGCCCTCTGCGGGGATCCAGCTAGGTAACCACACAGCTAGGTGTGGTGCCTGTGTGTGCATTGCAGGTCTGCCCTGGGGGACATGTGTACATGCCAGTGGGAATAGCCTATGACAGCTGGCAGGGACTCAGCACACCAGCTTCAGCCCATCCAGCCACACCAGAGTACATCACTGCACCTGCTCCCCTCCCCTGCAGAGCCCTCTATGTCAGAACATGTTTTCCCCTCAATGATTAAGTTTTCAACCTATGCACAGAGGGCTGCATACTACCCTCTAGACAAATGAACTTATCTGTCCAGTTCCCACTAATATCAAATAAGAAGCTCCTTAATGTCTAACAAAATTCAGCTCTTTCTAGAGCCGGGAAAGCCTTCCCCACCAAGGATAGGCTACACTGATCAGGTCAAAGGATCCCTAGTCCAAAATCGTATTTCATTAAATTCTGCCCCCTGAGTCCACAGTTTGGGTAGGCTTTGCTATTATCACTGTAGAAGGCAAGGGGGAAAAGGTATCAGCTGTCTCCTCCCCTTCATTGTTTAATGCACAATCCTAGGGGTGAAACAAGTGGTATTTGATCGGTTGACATCTTGCCTGTCATAGTTTGCTGGTGCAGGAAGGGGCTTAAGCTGCCATTCAGATAAGCGGAGATCTGGGAAAGAGTTTAGCCGGTCCTGAGAAAAATGATATAATTTATAAGTCATTGAGCTAGAGGTTGGCTAATTTCACAAAGTACCCTCACTTTACAAATGAGAAGATTGAGAACGAGAAAGATTTTGTGACTCACTCAAGGTCACGTGTTAATATCAAAATAGAATTGAGACTAGAAAATGGGTCTACTGACTCTCAGCCTAACTCCACCACCAAAGGAAATCAGACAAGGAATATAGTGAGAAAACATTTTTGGGGGGGTTTTCCATTCTATTTGCATTTTTCTGCCGCCCAATCTCCAAATCTACTCCCTAATTCAAGCTCCGTTACCTAGGACAGTACATCAAAAACAAGACTATAGACCTGTTTCCTTGGATTTTCAAATCAAGTCCGACTGGAGGTTCAAGTTCATTTGGAAGATCTTATGGTAAAACCGATGGGACTTTCTCTGCCGCCCACCGTGGGGTCCCCACTCCTGCCCCCCACCCAGTGGAAGCTGAGTCTGCTGCTGAGTCGGATTCTGTGTCTGACAAATATGGACTTGGTTTTTCTGGCAAAGTCCAGATGGGGCCATGAGCAGTCCATTGGCCAGCCTGGTGAGTTCATCAGCAGACATGGGGGTGAGAGACAGGCTGGGGAGCTTGCTGGGTGGGAGGCAGAGGGAGGGAGAGGCAGTTGTGTGATTCTGCCAAGGTTTTCTTGGCCTCTTACTCAGCAGTTTCTACAGTGTGGTGACAGTGCGAGTGAAATAATGATGGTTAAAAATGGTGAGCTGGAAGGCTACTCCCTTTACCATTTCACATGCTTTAGTTCCTCTCTCTGCCAGCTTCTCTCACCAACATAGAAAGGGATTTGGGAAATAAAAGCACTGCAATGAGATAGGTGTCTGACTTTGGGTCTAGAGAAGGGAGGAGAAAAAGACTGGAAAAGGAAATGTTCCCAATTTGTGATCTGTCCCAACTAGGGTTGCCAGATAAAATACAGGATGCCCGATTAAATGTGAACTGCAGATAAAAGACAACTTTTTAGCATCAATATGTCCTAAATATTGCATACTTATACTAAAATATTTTTCATTGTTTATCTGAACAATAAATTTAACTGGGCAGCCTGTATTTTTTATTTGCTAAATCTGTTGACCTTCAACCCAAAGTAATGAATGTGGGGCCTTCTGTATATTCTAAATCTTCTCTCCCTCCTCCTGGGCCCACTACCAAAATAAACACATAAAAACACCCAAAGCCTTAACCCATATAACACTAAGAACATTCTAAATTACTGGGAAAGTTCAAGGATCATCAAGGTTTAGGCCACAACAGCTGCGCTCAGCGTACATCAGGGTCACCTGGAGGCCTGGTAGAAACACAGATTTCTGGGTCCCTTCTCTATAGTTTCACATGCAGTTGGTCTGGAGTTGGGCTTGAGAATTTGCTTTCCTAACAAGTGGCTAGTACTTGATCGTGATGCTGCCGGCTGGTACTCTAGCTTAAAGGCGGGAGTATTAGCCTACAGGGCAGGTACCCATGATTCCGGTTCCTGTCCTGTTCCTCATCAGATGTGCAACTTTAGATAAACAATTTAGAATCATTTTGCTTGTGTTTAATAATATGGTACACGTCTATATCCTCAGGATTACAAAATCAAGAGACATGGAAATAAATAATTTACTGAAGCACTGTCCTTAATGACCTCATCTGTAGCAGAGTTTATTAGCTTAGATCAATAGCACGTGCTCACAAGGCCAGGGCAAAGCATCCCTGAGGACCAAGCACCTCTGACTCCAGGCTCCGCCTGCTGCCACCAGCAGGGCCAGGTATCTGCTTTGTACACGGGGGCCTGCTAGAGATTCTCTTGTCATAAAGGTTCCACTAGTGTAAAAAAAGTCTGCAACCCATTGACTTAGAAAATCACCTAGGATCCTTTCTAAGAGTCTATGATTACAGCTCAACTCCATTCCAATTCCAGCCCCTATTATTTTCCCAGATGGCCTGCCTTCGGAGTCACTAAATGGTCATTCAATAAATGGTCATATCAGTCTCTCAGGGAAGGATCAGATCTGGGCTCACACCTGAGGCCCCCCAAAGTCATCATGACTGTTCTCACTAGGTGTCAAGGGGCAGGACGGGCAGACTGGAATCGTCTGGGTTTCGGGAATGCATAACTGCTTTCCAGAGGCCTGGGCGGCTGCATTGTACAAAGAATCCTGTTTCGAGATTGAAGGAATAACAAAGAAGCCTGTGAAGGGTTAGAAAGAGGCTGCAAGAAATTAGGGAGATGGCATACACCGATGGGTAAAGCAAGGCACTCTCACTGGAGGAACAGACATGCAGATTTTGACAAAGTTAAAGAAGGAACGGGGAACCCAGTGGGCACCTCCATCCATCACCTGCAAAAATCATGGACTCTGGGCAAAAGGCCAGGGTCGGGCATGGGAGACAAGGATGCATGCGTCCAAATGATCTCAGAGTGCTGACCTTGCTCTGCCCTCCTCCTAAGGACCCTGCCCACTCCTCAACACTCCCCAGTGAAGTGGTAGTCTTGGCTGCTGCCCTGGTCTGCTGCAGCATCTCTGTCACGGGACAGAGTCTGGTCTGACCTTGAGCACCGATCTCCCCGGGCTCAGCGATCCAGGGCCTCAGCAGGGGGGCAGCTGCACCGAGGCAGCGGGAGGCCAGGGTAGCCAAGAGGCTACCTGCTCGGTCCTGGACAGCAGCCCTGACCCCAGGACGGCCACACCCCGGGTCCTTCCGCTCACTTCACCTTGCAGCACTTGGGAGGGGACACCCTGTACAATTTGTCTCCCGAGTTTATCTATTTTTCATGTTATCCCACCTTTAACCAGAACCTCCTGGTCTTTTCTTTCTCTGCATATGGAGTTTTCTCCAGAATTCAAGAATGTCATAGAGGAAGGAACCTTGAAGATCTATCTCTTTGCATATAAGGTGGATGAAACCGAGACTCAAAGCGTTTGGGGCTGGCCCACAGTCACGTAGCCGGTTAGAGCCAAAGCAGGCCTAGGAATTGAGTGTTCCACCTGCCTGATTGGGGTTTGTCCCGGGTTTGCTTCCACCGTCTGGGCACAGGAGGCCACCTCCCCGTGACCTCAGGAGCCTCTGCCTTCCTACAGGAACAATGTACGTACAGGCAGCTTCAAAAGACAAGACTGCCCCAAACACGATTATTTTTAATAAAATCCTTGGGTGTGGCAACCCAGCTGTTGGTGTGTCTGCCTTAGTTGATTCCGGCCACTGTGTCTTTCAGGCTGTGGCATGGAGGAGGTGGCACTGAACTGACCAGGGCTCCTCCCTCGGGGAGAGAACAGCAAGTGTCCCCGCAGGGCCGGACTCTTCCCGAAGCTCCGGGAGGGAGGGCTGGACGGCTCGGGCAATGTCAGGGTTGGAAGTCAGGCTGTGTCACTGGGTTAGGTCCCCCACCCCTCATCTCCACCCACGAGGAGGGCACACACTTGGGGCTGGATCCTGAAAGCAAAGGGGGACGCACTCCCACTGGTTATCACGGAAACAGAAGAAAATGCTACTTCAAGGCAATCAGTCAGAATTACTTTCAATACATAAATATTTTGGGAAATGATGAGTTCATTTTCATTACTTCCCTAACATTCGTAACAATATTATTTGCCAGCAGTGGCTTTTCCGAGGTGGTTGCCTCAATTCCAACCCTGGTACCCCCACCCTTTCCCTTGGAGAATCTGCCATCGTGTAATTCAACAGGCACACGGAGGAGGTGGGGTCCGGAGGGGAGAAAAGACTCGTGGTGACCTCACAAAGCCAAGCAGGATTCTGTCTCATTTTCACCCCAATCCAGCATGAGGTCTTGTTATAGCTGAAATACTCTCTGGCCTGTGACCCCTGTAACTGGCAAAGGCCAAAGCTCCACTCAGAATCTAAAGCCACCTCAGAACCAAATGGTTCTGTCCTAGTTGTTTTCCATCCAAACAAACCAGTAGAAAGCAGGCATTTTCCCTTTCTTGTAATTAGTGATGATTCAGAAACACACACACACACTCCCCATGAAGAGGTAGCTGCTTTTGCCAAGAATTACATTTGAGTACATATTCTTTTCTTAAACCACTTTGTAGATTTTATTAACTCAAAAAGCCAAGCATGTATCCTATACTTACAAGCACGAAGAGCAGATCAGACACAAGTGTCATCAATAAACCACAGCAGTCAGAAAACAAATTCATTACTATCAATTACTTGGGAATTAATAAAACTCTTCTACTTCTGCTAAGTATCGAAATGACTAACTTGATGCAGTGGGGAGGGGAGGGCGGTTTTGTCTTAATATTCCAGATTACTGCCCGAAAGTTGAAGGGCCAAAGATTATAGAGGTGAATATTCCGTTCATAAATGTCTGCTTTGGATTGAAAATGCACAGAAAACCAAACAATTTTGTCTATTTGCTTTTCTTCCCCATACCACTCACGAGCTTATTCTTTTTCTTTCTTTCCTTCCTTTCTTTTTTCCTCCCTTCTTTCTCCCTCCCTCCCTCTTTCCTTCTTCCCTCCCTCCCTCCCTCCCTCCTTCCTTCCTTCCTTCCTTCCTCCCTGCCCCCCCTTCCTTCCACAAGGCATCATTTCCACCAAACTAAAACACCCAGAAGGTGACCCATGCTGCCCCCGGGGCTGGTCCTCCCTGACAGCTTCCCTAGGTCCCAGACGCTGAGTTCATCATTATCCATGATTAGAATCCACAGGCTCACGAGATCAAAGCTTCCTTGGCTCTCACGTCCCTTTGGCAGGACTTCTCACGCTAACATGGGGCAGGGAAGGAGGAGGTAAAGACATAACTCTTAGGGTCAATACACTGAAGGGCGATGTGCTCTTAGATCTGCAGGGACACTGAATGACTCTCTGAGCTGGCACCCAGCTTTCACTCCCCAGGCGGAGGGGCAGGGCACACGGGAGCTCCGGGTCCAGGGGTCCCCGGGCCCAAGAACAGAGAGGAGGCACCACGATTTCAGATCTAGCTGTGCAGGGGGATTTGCGACAGCTTCCTTCACAGAAGCGCGACAAATGCGGCTTAAGGTTTTGTTCCCTTTGCTGCATAAAACTGTCCTCAGGGCTCTGTTCCAAACACATAATTGGGGGAAAAGAATAAAAAAGTGGCAGCCATGTGCGCTGATTTGCCCAACATGCTCTCTGCGCTCTGCAAATCTGGTATAGTGGGCAGAGAGGTATCCCCCCCGCAGCTAAGATTTGGGGCCACTGTGGGTCTCCCCTCCAAGTCTGGGAGCAGAACATCCGTTGCTCTTGATTTCAGGAACCCCGGTAGTTGCTAATTGCAGTCTCCTCCCTGGTAATTGGCTTCATCAACTCCCAGCCACAAACACACACACACACACACACACGCACACACACCGCCCCACCTCTATCCTCCAGCAGGCCCTTCCCTCTAGCCCCTTAGGCTCGCCTGATGAAACAAAATCACTGGAACCCAGAAACCTTTCCTCCTCTTTCCTTCCTACGTTTGAACGTCGGAGGGGTAGGTTATTATATTATATCCTTGAATACTTGGCAATCTTTAGCTCAGACATGTGTTCAGTGTCAGCTAGGTCGCAGGCGTTGTGCTAGAAAGAAGGATAAGGCACACTCCACGCTTTTGAAAATCTCATGGAGGTAAAAAAATGTCCACATGAACAAATCATTAAGAGAGAACTCAATAAGCACGTTATTAGCAGAGCCCATGGACTGCCCTGCAAGCATCACAGAGAAAATGATTAAAACCCCCGGAAGAGCGCACGAAGGCTTCACAGAGGAAGTGATGTTGAGCAGAGTTTTAAAGGACAAGAAGGGATTTGCCAGGTGGGGAAAGAGAGGAAGCCTCGAGGGTGGGGTAACTCCCGGGACAGAGTCCCATCAGATCATATCCAAGTGGGCAGAAGTGCAGGGTGTCCGGGGAGGGGCCTGGCGGCACAGGAGGATGGGAATTTATAAAACTCAGGGCACAAGGACCTTAAACCATGCTGCAGTGTTCGGAGTTTTACCGTAAGAGAAACCAGGTGCCACTGAAGGCTTTTAAGCCGGGTGGTAGCATATATTGTTTTAGAAATGTCATTCTAAAGCAACAAACCCTAATCAGAGATCAGGAAAATAATGAATCCGTTTATGACAGAGATGAAGGGTGAGTGCCTCGATGAAAGACAGAGTAATTACAAAAAAGAGGCTGCTACGGGGGATCAGAGGAAGAGTCCCAGGAGGAAGAAGGGGGGTCTAAGTGCGCAGTCAGGTGAAATCCCTTCTCTTTGCGGGCCCCTTCTCGAAGGCGCCAGTTTGGATTGACTGGTCGGCCACAGGAGCAGATTTGCACCCGAAAAGCAGCCTTCTCTGAGGCCGGCCTGCTCAGGCAGCACCTTGCAGGCTCCCGCCCTCCTGGGACCCCTGGCCAGTGCCCTCCACATCCTGCAGCCTTCCTTTCTGACCTGTTTCCCTCTTCCCATGGGCAGGAGCCCCTGCCTCCTCTCCCCTCTCTCCTGTATTAATTGCTGAGATTCTGGGCCACTGGAGACTGTTGCGAACAAAAGATTAGCCCTTTTTACAGGAGGCGGCGATTAACAAAGGAGAGATTTTTGGTTTTGAGGCAGATGAAAGAAAGCCCAAGGAGATGTGTGTTTGACCCTCCAACATGCTTCTCCAAGCCGCCCTCAGCAGTACTTAAAGGCGCTTCCAAGGGAAGCTTTATGAATGCAGAATGAAGTTGGGGCCTGTGTCTGCGCCAGAAGAAAGGGAGAAGGCATCCTTTATACACAGCCTTTCCTTGATGGCTGTGCTTCTCCCCCTGCCCCAGCGCTGCTGCACCACTTCAGACGCCCGCCTGACCTTCTCAAGGTCACTCCACTCAGCAGGCCCCCTTGTGCCTCTCCCAGGGACCTGCCAAGGAGCTGAAAGGGGGCCGGGGTTTGTCTTCCGCTTCTCCGCAGTCACAGCAGAGTCCTTGCCCCCGGCAGAGACACCTGAAGTTCCCAGCCGGGCAGGACTGACGGCTGCTGGGAACCCACACCCCGTCTGTAGAAGGAGCCCCGCCCGCCCCGGCTGTGTCTGCCCAGCTCAGCTTGCTGCACCCACCTGGGGGCCACGGACATGGCCTGGTGGGGGCTTGAACCAGGGCTCAATGGAGGGCTCCAAGTTCAGATGGGGGAGTGCCCGTCTCAGCATCCCTATAAGCCCCCTTCATCCTCCTGCTTCTCAGACGGCCTTTGATGCTAATACTTCCCAGTCTTTCTACCTTCCGCTCTGCAGTTAGCATTTGGCCGTCACCTTCCCTTATTTGCTCGCCGCCGACATGGGTGATTTTGGTCCTGGATCGCACGTCTCCGGTCTATAGAGATGGCGAGCCTCCTCCGCCTGTCCTGACCTCCTCGGAGGGTGCAGATCCTGCCATCCTCGCCTGGGTATCTGCCTCAGTACCTGCCAGGCACCGTGCTTTGCACAGAATTACCACCTGTTCATTGTATGCGAAGTCATTTCTTTTTTTCCAAACGCAATTTTTGATGCATTGATGGATGAATCTGCTTTGTGGTGAGGATGAGCCCGCTGGAGTAAATTCCTGTAGAGAGGAATTGCTTCCAAAACAGTGCTACCAGGCCACTTGGGCTTTGGTTAAACTCTTTGTGTGCCTAAGGCTGTGTGGCTTTGGGCAAAGTATTTACCCTCTCTGAGCCTATTTTCTCATCTGTAAAATGGAAACGATGCTACTTTATATCTCATAAGGTTCTGGCAAAGAACTTATCAGTCTCACAGTAATTGCTCTTTTAAAAGTGGCAGTTCTAAAGACGCAGACATAGAGAATGGACCTGAGGACACAGGGAGGGGGAAGGGTAAGCTGGGACAAAGTGAGAGAGTGGCATGGACTTATATATACTACCAAATGTAAAATACATAGCTAGTGGGAAGCAGCCGCATAGCACAGGGAGATCAGCTCAGTGCTTTGTGACCACCTAGAGAGGTGGGATAGGGAGGGTGGGTGGGAGGGAGATGCAAGAGGGAGGAGATGTGGGGATATATGTATATGTATAACTGATTCACTTTGTTATACAGCAGAAACTAACACACCATTGTAAAGCAATTATACTCCAATAAAGATGTTAAAAAAAATAAAAAATAAATAAAAGCGGCAATCCTTTTGGCCTACAAGCTGCTCATTGTAAGGTAGACAAGCACAGGATTAAAAATCTACCTGGATTGCTCTTCACAGCTCCATGCATATAAATATGTATTTTTTCAAGGCTCTGCTCAAACGTTACCTTTGCGAAGATTTACCCCAAATCTTCCTCTCCCCAGGACAGAATTAATTTCTCCTTCTTCTTCAGAAGTTCTGGAATTTCATAACTTCCCTCTCTTATATATTTATAGCTTTCTAACATATAGATGGTAAGCTTCCTACAGGCAGGGTAGGGGTTTGCCCCTCTCAGTAAATATTTGTACATATGAACAAAAGGAAGACAAGATGGGCATTTTGTCTCCCTCTCAGCAGGGAGGGTGTTTCCAAGAGGCTGTTGGCCATTCCTGGGCAAGAAGCCTGAAGAACACAGAGTGACCCAATGATGAATGGTGGGCTTTTAGTTTAGGGTAGACCTGGAAATGCCCATTAAGGGGGGCGTTGAGGCATTGCACATTAATCCTAAATATTTTACCTTAAACCCAAATGAAATAACTAACTGTTGCATAATTCAATAAGAAACCCAGTCTGGGGGTCGTGTTCACTTTCCGGGTAACCAGTGAATAAGTACCATCCACGAAACTATTACGTTAATTTAAAATCCTGACAATTTAGCACCACTGTGGTGAGATAAGAACCATTTATTAAAAGGCACAGTTCATTAACCCAAATGCTATTGACATATTTGCTCAGAGAAAAGGGAGGGTCCCAACCTCATCTGCATCGCCTTCTCTCCTGCCTAGGAGCCAGACGATGGGGCCGTGAGGCCGGAGAGCCCCCGAATGTGATATCCCAGGAAGGTTTCTGACCATGTGGCTCCTGCCTCTCAACATCCAGTCAACCAGGGACCATCTCAGAGTCTTTGAGTTAAGGCAGCAAGTGTGACAAATCCTGAGCCCAGAGCAGAGAGGGTGTCGAGCTTCATCTTGGTAGCTTCCACGTCCACGGACTGCTCTTCTCCCCCAGGGCTCCTCCCTGGATGCTCTCTGCTCTCTCCGCACCTGGCACAGGCTGCCCACATCATTTTTGCATGCTCCCTTTCTGTCCTTGGCCACTGGGCTCTCTGGTGTGCAGACTGGGAGCTGCTATAAAATATCCCACAATTGCCCCACGGTACTGCCTCCAGGCCATCGAATGCAGCCCTTGTGTAAGTACTGACAGCGTGGAGTGCCGGGCTCCCTTTTGTGACGCTCTTTTCTGGCTACATTAACAGAGCTATTGAGGCTGAAAACACACTGAATCCCATGACAGACACACTGAGCCACTAAGGACTTCTCCTGAGGGCCTTTGTTTTTTTTTGTTTTGTTTTGTTTGTTTGTTTAAACCCAGTCTTGTAACTATTCTCTAGAAACATTCTGATAATTTCTGTCTTCTAATTGGTGTATACACCAATTAAAATGGTGTATACACATCGGCTACTGACCGAAGCAGAAAGTGGAGGGGGCCTCTCAGGAGCGAACCAGCGTGTGGAACTAGCGACAGACTGGGCCTTCCATATTTACAACATAAAACAGTGTCCTGGCTCATTACCTGTAAAGAGGAAGCACCTTAACTTTCCAAATCGTTGTAATCAACCTGAAAACTGACTCAGTGTGGACCAAGGTAACAATTCGTGTTTGTGTGGGGAAAGGTGTCTTCACCTGCGGTCTTTGCAGGTATTAGGTGCAGAGTCCAACGCACATCTGTGCATTTTCTTAGACTACAGGCCAGCGCCCTGGGAGGGGAACAAGAGCTTTCATCCCATTCTCAGAGTAACATGATAAGGTTTCCCATTTGGCAAAATATTTGTTTGCATAAATTGTTCCATTTAACTCCCGAAACATCCCAGAGAGATAAGGATTTCTGTATGACCACTCTACAAATAAGTAAACAGAGGGTAAGTGAGGTTTAACAAATTTCTCAGTTTCTGGAAGGGTGTTACATTTTATGTTTTTGAGGAAAGTTATCACTCTGCCATTCGGAGACACTACTTCCTAGAAGAAAAGGTGGACTATCCCGTTCCTTCATGAATTCTAACATTATTGATCAATCATCACCTAGTTACCAAACTCTACCTTAAGTCTTCAAGATACAATAATAAAGGAGACGATGATCCCCTTCCCTCTTGAACTAACATCTTGGTTGGAGGAAATAAACGATACACAAGTAAACAAATTAACAAGCTAGCCTCAGAAATTACTAGGGGCTCTGTGAGAAGTTGTACTGAATGATGGCTAGAGAAGGATGGGGCATATTTACAGAGCTTCAGTGAGAATGGCCTCTCGGAGACTGAATTACAGAAAACAGCCCTGCCCAGGAAGGTCTGGAGGGGGAAAGCTCCAGGCAGAAATCCTAGCAAATGGAAAGGTCTTGGAGTAAGACAAGTGTGAGAAACAGAGGACAGAGGACGGGCCGAGATCCTGGAGCAAAGTCACTGGGGAAGGTGGTGATATATGAGGACCTCTTAGAGGCAGGCAATGTCCACGACTTCAGAGTCTGGGGGCTGCAGGGAGGAATGTGATCTTATTCTTAGCATAAACAGGGAGTGATAAAGTCCAATTTATGCTAGAAAGCATTATTTAGGCTGGAGAATGGATTGTCAGGCTCATGAGGTACAGGACGGATGGGCAATGTGAAAGCAGCAGAACTGACTACTGCAATGGTCCAGGCAAGATGCCATGACCCCTTGGATGAAGGCATTTGGGTGAAGGGAATGAAAATGGATGGGAGATTTATTTTACAGGCAGAAATAACAAGAAAAGCAGATAGATTTGATGTTAGGGGTGAGCAAAAGGGAGGAACAAGGATAATTCTTAGGTGTTGTGTTTAAGGAACATGTTAAGAAGGGTGCCAGTTAGTGAGTTAGAAAAACTGAGGGAAGAGCAGCCTCTCCATGGGGTGCAAGATGGTAGGATAATGAATTCCATTTTGGACGCATCAAATGGCAGATGCAATGTCTTCTAAGACACACAATTCACTTAAGTACTAATAAGATATGAAAAGCCAAACACTTTCAACTGGTCATATCAACCTCTATAGATCTGAAGTCTTTTTCTTCTGCAAAGGACTTAGCAATTCCCTCTGCCTTAAGTTGAAGTTTGTATGTATCTCAACAACAAAATTGTCAACTGTGGGCATCCTTTCTACCTTAGATTCTATAAAGCCTTTGATTGTTGTGGTCATTCTTCCAAAGACAAATAGGACTTGCCTATTATCAAATTTACACCCTGCTCTTCTGTCTCTATGAATTTCTGAATACATGATTTTCTTCTCAACGTTCAATCAATATGTGTTGAAAATATCATTTTTTGAAGAAATTTTAAGTGGCAATAAAGCTAACACATGTCATACCGACAACGCACATCACTCAAGGAAGTGAAGAAAACGTGGCCAAGTTTGTGCTCGTGCAGGCAATGGCAGCTAAACCTCCCCACTCGGCAAACAGAGATGATGTCATTGATTGTAGGAGCCATTCCAATTTCAGAGATTTTAATAAGGTGAGAAAGTATGCATCATTGAATGAATGAAATGATATATTAAGTTTGAGACGTCTTTATATATCTAGAGTTCACGGGCAGAGTCTGGCCAGAGATACATATATGGCGGTCACCTGTATAGAGAGGTGTTGGCAACCATGGTGTTGGATGAGCTAGCTGTCCTAGAAAAGTGGAGAGAGAAGATGCCTGAGGACCAAGTCCTTGGCAAACCTGCACACGGATATGAGGCAGAGGAGAAGAAAACAGAAAAAGACACAGAAAAGCAGTGCTCAGTGATGTGGGAAGAAAACCAGGAGAGTTGTGATACCAAGGAAGCCAAGAGGAACATTTTCAAAAAGGAAGAAAGGGTCAACTATGTCAAGTGCCTCTGAGAGGCAGATTAAAGGCTGGGAACTGACCACTGTAATTGGCAGGATAAATGTTGCTGATGACCTTGCTGAGGACAGGTGGGGTGGAGTGGACCCACACCAGACGGGAAAGTGGAAGAATGAGCCAGGCAGAAAAGTGAAGACGGTAAATAAAGATCATTCTTTTGAGAAGCTTTACTGGGAGGGGGACCAGCAAAGTATGTCTGTACCTGAAGGACGATGTGAGCTCAGGAGAAGTTGTTGATGGGACAGTTGTTGTTTTAAAGATGGGAGACACTAGAACAGGTGTGAGTGCAGATGGAAGTGGTCCAGTGGAGAGGAAAGAAGTCATGATGTATCGAAAGAAGAAAGAATTGCAGGGTTGCAATCCTTGAGGGAGGAGGGGAGAGGCCCCAGAGCATAAATTCTGAAAGGGATTTTTTTTTTCTATTATAGCAGGAGGGAAGGATGGGTCTGGAAATGAGAGGCAGGTAGAGAGGAAGATTTGGTATCTGGAAGATGAGTCAGCTCCAGCTTTGAGTAGAGGGGAGAAAGTACAAATTTGCTGTCTCAGAGGAAAGGAAAGCAAACCTCCTAGGAATGCATAGCAGGATTCTCAGTCAGTAGTAAGTACCCACTGAGATTTAAAATGACATCACATTTTATTTTTTCTGTTGTTCCAGCAAGGTCTGGCTTCCCAAGTCCAGGATCAGAAGATGTCGATAGCTGGTTTCAACCAGGCTTGCGGTTTTGCCAGGAAAATACAACAGAAGGAACAAGACCGAGGGAGTTGAGGGAGTTTGCAAAGGAGGGATTATAGCCCCAAAGCATTCATGGTAAGTAAGGAGCAAAGTGGAAAGAGGAGAGGGGCAAAAAATTGTGGGGTCCGTGGTTTTGGTAACGTGCTGTAACCTTTGAGACAAGGGGGTATCTTTGGTGAGCAATGGAGGGTCTCGGTATTCTACACAGCAGAGACAGAGACAACTTCCCGAAAGAAGGAGTGAGCCCATCTGAGGGGAGTGAAAGCAGTGTCTCTTCTCGGAGCACGACCACAGCGCAGGAGGCCTAAAGACCTCCGAATCTGGGAGAAGTGTGAACGGGTGAGTTGGTCTTTCTTTGCATGCAGTCTAAGCTTTCCCTGCTGCAGTTAAATCAGGTGTCACCTTCTCGAGTCCCCAAAGCCTAATGAAAAGCAGCTGCTTGTCACCCACATGGAGTGCCCTTTATTTTAATTGTGAGCTTGTATTAAGTCATCCCTTAAGTTTCTTTATCCTGCCGCAGATCCTATTTCCTCACGATGGTCCTCATAGGCCCTATGATATGACCTTTTGATCATTTCCATGGAATGCTCTGGGATACTAGCAGATACCATAAAAGTTCAATAAGGGGGACTTCCCTGGTGGCACAGTGGTTAAGAATCTGCCATCTGCCTGCCAATGCAGGGGACACGTGTTCAAGCCCTGGTCCCGGAAGATCCCACATGCCATGGAGCAACTAAGCCCATGCGCCACAACTACTGAGCCTGTGCTCTACAGCCCGCTAGCCACAACTACTGAAGCCCACGCGCCTAGAGCCCGTGCTCCACAACAAGAGAAGCCACCACAACGAGAAGCCCGCACACTGCAATGAAGAGTAGCCCCCGCTCACCACGACTAGAGAAAGCCCAAGCTCAGCAATGAAGACCCAACACAGCCAAAAATTAAAATAAATAAATAAATTTATTTAAAAAAAAAGTTCAATAAGGGTTCTAATAAAGGTTCAAGAGAACCAGTATGACCAGAGGATATCCTGCTGTGTCTATATTTTTTACCCTGGATTGTATGCTTTGTTTTAATAATTACTTTCCAGGTACTAGTATTCTCTTGTAGGCTTATGTTCAGTTCTGGGTCGTTTCCAAGTATCTTTCCATCCCGCGTAGGCATGCACTTGAATCTACACTGGCTCTACGGTTTACTGGCATGTGCTTCTTTCCTATAACTCCCATTATTGGGGCCCATCTTCTATGGGTATTCATTTTTTTAACTTTTTATTTTATACTTGAGTAGAGTTGATTTACAATGTTAGTTTCAGGTGTACAGCAAAGTGATTCAGTTATACATACACATGTATCTATTCTTTATCAAATTCTTTTCCCACTTAGGCTGTTACATAATATTGAGCAGAGTTCCCTGTGCTATACAGCAGGTCCTTGTTGGTTATCCATTTTAAATATAGCAGTGTGTACATGTCAGTCCCAAACTCCCTAACTATCCCTTCCCCCCCGCCCTTCCCCCAGGGAAGGGGGGAGGGGAACGAACTTCCCCCTTAAGTTCATTCTCTAAGTCTTCGAGTCTGTTTCTGTTTTGTAAATAAGTTCATTTGCATCATTTCTTTTTAGATTCTGCGTGTAAGGGATGTTATACAATATTTCTCTTTCTCTGTCTGACTTACTTCCCTCAGTACGACATGGGTATTCATGTAACACGTTTTTCCTCTTAGTTTTCATTTCTTGGACCTTTCCCAAGGGGCGTCGTCTGCCAAACTCCATTTGGCCACTGGGCAAGCAGGATCCTCTGACAGTTGGTGCTATTTCCTCTATGACCTAGTTACCCCTCTAGGGG
Organism: Eubalaena glacialis; assembly: GCF_028564815.1. Lineage (NCBI taxonomy): Eukaryota > Metazoa > Chordata > Mammalia > Artiodactyla > Balaenidae > Eubalaena > Eubalaena glacialis. Next base: position 3,233,058 of record NC_083725.1, read on the forward strand.
AGAGAGGAAATGGTCCCCAATGACCATTCTCTCTGAATACAGTACAAGACTTGGAATCCTAGAGGTGTTCCGTGTATGGGACTGAGCAGTGTGACAGAGGTCACAATAATTGCTAAATGTGGATCTACTATTTTATCCTTGTATTTAAGATATGACACAATTTTCATGGTGTTACATCTATAACATTATTCTTGAAATAGACTTTGCTGAGGACTCACTGAGGCCAAATGCTCCCACCCGTACAAACCAGTGGAGACCCTGCCCAGTCCCTGCCAGCTGTCTTCCCAAAGTTGAGGCCACATCCAGGAACCATCTCAGAATGAGTCTCAGCTCACAGGGCGTGCCATCCCACAGCAGCAAGGTGACTTCTGCCAAGACCCTGATGGCTGAGCAAGGCACAGCTAAGCATCTCTTACCCCCATCTGAAACTAAGAGGCCACCCAGCAGACACCACTCATGGTTTAGTCTCTCTCTTGCTGAAACTCTTAGTTTAAATTTTAAAAAATAAGTCCAGTGGTCTGACTCCTATGATGATGAGATAACTATGGGGTAAGGAAGGAGATTTTCATGATAAAATATGTCTGAAGGGAATTCTTTCAGTTTACCATTTCTAATTGCCCCAATTAGAACATCTTGTCCAAATACCCAATGTCCTCAGAAAGAAGAGGGATGCTGGTTAGCATGAAGGACACACAATGGAAGGTGGAGAAAGAAGTAGCCACTACAGACACATCTAAACATCAGAAATTAAAATACAGTGTCTCTACTGACTGAATACCTGCTACATATCAAGCATGGCCATGTATCACTTCATTTATCTTTATAACAACACTAGGACTAAAGTATTACAGCTGACTTAACGAGGTCAAATAACTTACAGCCAGCACAGGACTCATCGGGGATTTGAAGCCTTGTCTACTTGTTTTTAAAACCCATCTTTTAACCAAAGGAAACAACTGAAAGAGACATCCCAGTGGTCTTCCCTGAGCAAAAGAGTGTGGCAAACACACTTAAATGCTACAGATCGTGATGGGATGTGGACCTTCCATGGGAACAGGTAAATCTAGGTGCCCTGGGAGTTTAGTGGGGATGCTTTATAAGGCCTATAGGATTTTGTTTTTAATTAAAGGCTTTTCTGATCACCAAGTATCGTTGACTTTTGGGATTTTAAGGGTTTTAATATCTATCTATCATCTATCTATCTATCTATCTATCTATCTATCTCTGTCTTCTCTCTCCATGCCACTTCCACTGTCTTTTTCTCTCTCTAAGTTTCTGTTTGTCTCTATATATGCCTCACTCTTTCTATGTTTTCCTATCTCCAGGGGGCCGAGGGGGCTGTTTATTAAGGAGGTTCAGTGTCAGACTCCAGAAACTTAGAAGGTTAGGCCCAGAGTGAGGAGGCAGAAAACTGGTTTTACTCCAAGCTCAAGGGAGAGAGATTAAATAATAAGGAACACATGTCCTAGATTTTCTAAAACGTGACATTTTGAATGCTGTGGTCCACTGTCCACACAAACACACCTGCACTTGTTGGAACTTTGGGGCCAACTTCCGGTTCAGCACATAGTTTCTCCATGAAAAGATAACCTCAGACTTCCTTCCCTGGCATCCTCCCAGTTTACCATATTCAGAAAGAAAGGGGAGCAAAATGTGTCCCAAGGCCATGAAGCATGGACAATTTTACACACATTCCAGAACTTAATCATTGGTATCGCCTGTAGTTGATAAAACCCAAGCTAAGAGAGAAGAAACAAACTGCTCAAGGCCACATAACAGGTGGTAGAATCAGGACTCAAACCAAGGCCCCTCTAGTTCTAAACCCCGTGCTTTGCTCAGCGCTGCAGGAATTTAGAACAAGATGCTGCCCAGGGATAAAGATCGTGCTTCTGGAGGGTGCTCCTCTGGTGCCTTACATCTCAGAAAAGGAGTACGGTCTTCAGCAAAAGGAGGTCAGAACCCCAACACGAGTCCTCATGAAAGCTGGTAAGAGCAGAACCTGAGTTGCAGCTGCTCAGGAGAGCTGGTTCACACGAGGGGACATGAAGAGAGACTGGAGAGAAGGGACACGTGACATCCTAATCATCTGTCCATAGCTTCCTCATCCTACAAGACTCTAGGTTGTGCGGGGTCCCCTTGCAGCTTCCCTATGCTGGCTGGGGGTGGGTACAGCAGCCATATGCCCACCGTCCCCCCTTCACTGCAGTATGCCACCAACCAACGTTGAGCCGTGCTAAGGCAATCAGGCCCAGATGTATACTAAGACAAGCCTTATGAAAATGACGTTAGTGGACATCGAAATGGTTAAATGTTGGCAATTTTTTGTGGTCCACTCGAATGCTGTAATCATGATCATCAGTTATGATCTTCCTAATCATGCAGAGCACAGAGCTCAGGTCAAAAGAGGTTGCTGCCTGGACACCCACCCATCCGCGTCTACGCAGGAGGAAGTGTTGTCTCTGTGATTCTGGAGAGCCAGCCGGTAAAAGAGGAAGGTCAGATCTACTAAGTGATGTCAGGGTCAACATGGCAACTGATGCAACAAATCCAGAACCACGACTTCCCACCCAGAGTAGGGGAGCACGGTGTCGGCACTGTGCCTGTGTCCTGTGCTTGGAAGAGTGGAACGAAGATCACCCAGCAGCCTGTGACAGCTCATATTAACGTGTAGATGCCATTCTTGTAGGTGTTAACTGCGAGCTTAGCTTGAATTAAGGGTTTTTGGGGGGGACCACTTAATTACTGCTAGTTTTGAGATGTCTATGTGAGTACCGTTGGCACAGATGCGGCAATGTGGAAGACTAGGCGATGGGGTCACACTTATCTGTGTTCCTATGGAAACTACTGGAATATTTGTTTTATACGGATTTTTATTCACTTTCCAAACGTGCTACTAAAGCGTGCCCCTCAACTGCTGAGCAAGCGTTTGTAGCTTGCGCGGCGGCGGAATGGGCCAGAAGCTTAGTGTCGCGACCTGTTTAAAAAATAAAGTACCTTGAAATAAAAAGAAAAAAAAAAGAACAGGGCCGGTCCCAAGAGTCACACTCTCCCTCACCCCATCACTGGCTTCTGCGTGAGCTGACCACATAAGGACCACCACCTGCCTCATCACACTTCTCAGTGTTGCGGAGTCACGGGGTGAAGGAGGCCGTGTTTGCACAGGTAAGAGGAGGGGACTGACAGCCGTGCTTCCGAGGCTTAAAGCCCCACCCTATGTCTAGTTTCTGTGTGCACCGAACAACTGTCCACTTCAGTTTTCTCAACTGGAAAAATCCTGATGAATGTAGCGCCCTCTTCACAGAAACATTGTAAACCCTAATGAAAATAATGCATACATGGCAATTAGGATCATACCTAGTACCTAGTAGGCAGTCAGTACGTTTAAACCATTGTTATTATTGGAGACTATTCTCTCCGGTCGCAAAGCCTTGAGATCTTTACATAAAACTTATTGCAGGTCTGTTCCAACTCTCAGTATTCAGAATAGCCACTCTGTCTCTCTTCTACCACTCAGCTACCCCTGAATTAAAGAGGGCAGGACAGGTCCAGAGGGAGGTAACTGTGGTTCCCACGGGTTCTAGCTTGGAATGAATATCCTGGCAGAAGACTCAGGATGGATGCCTTCTTCTTAAAGGACAATGGAGCTGGCTGGGGGTGGGATGTGAAGAGGGAACAAGAGTTTAACAGGGATTCAGAATCCACATGTACATCAAGCATTGTGAGCAGATGAAACAGGTATTTCTCAGCATATACGGCTTGTGTTATTTCCAAGTACACAGGGAGGCTGCTGCATTTGATTTCATATACATTGTTCACAAGCGCTTCAGAATTCATGGTAGCTCTCATTGTGTTTTTTCTCAACCACAATATTTTATTTTATATTAAAAATAAAATTATTTTCCTGTGGACACCCAAGACATTTTCAAGCCCTTTTATTTAGAAATTCTAAAGACTGCCATTGAATGGAAAAAATGTGAAACCAGGAGGCAAGAGACCTGACTTGCGGCCTAAGTGCTGCTCTTCTGACAGTCCGTGGGACCTAGACTCACTTCATCTCTCTCTGCCTCAGTTTCCCTGAGGGTATTACGAGAATTGGTGGCAATGGGATTTCTAGTGATCTGGTCTAAGGAAACAATCCTAAAACTGGAATAAGGCTATATTCATGGAGATGTTCACTGAAACATTATTTATAACAGCCCCCAATTAGAGCAACATAAATGTCCAAACATAGGGTAATGGTACTGTACATCTACTTGATACAATGTCATGAAACCAATTAAAATTATGTTCCCTAATACTAAATAACGACATGGAAAATTGCCTCTGATCTATTCTTAACAGAAAAAATGAGATATAAATGATATGATTACAGCTATATAATAAAAACTATGGCAGAGAATAAGGGAAAAATGGGAAGAAAATACATTAAATGTAATTGTGCGTGAGTGACTTTAAATCTTTTTAAAGCTCTTTTTGTATGTGTCCAAATTATATTTAATAAGGATACATTACTTAAACTAAACTAAATACATCAATAATAATCAGCTGAGAGAGTTAAGTGTTTTCTAAGGCCTTTAGTTCTAAAATCCAACTACAGCCATGAAGATTTAAAGAGACCACAGATTTGCGAGAGCCTTTTCAAATGTGTACAGCATTGCACCATCATAAGGCCTTATTATTATTAACTTGTACCAAGTAAGAACTGACACAAATCCATTAATAAAGCAAAGGAGTGAAATGAGAAGGAGGAAGATGACACAATACCCCTCTTGCTGTTAGAGCTCTTTTTGGCCTGAGTATTCTTGATGCAGCCTTTGCAGGAAGGAATTTTACACAGCTTTTTGCTGTGCAGCCCTCTCTGCCCTTTGTGCAGACATGATTGTCAAGCAGGTTTTATTGCATTGTCAAGTGATGGGCAGAACAGATGGCCAAAGCCCAGCCTGGGGACTGCTGTCTGCTTGGCGTGTCAGTGATGCTTGTGGGGGGGAGGGGAGGCATGGCAGTCCCTATGAGGATGGGCCTTGGGACCACACAGAGGGGAACACTAAGCATGGTGGGCTTCCCTGTAGAAGACCCCACGGAAACTCACTTCCACACCGTAATGCCCACGTGAATGTAAGCACACTGAGGAAGGAATCCAGGAAAGGAAGTTTTTAGCCCAAGTCAAAGGTCACTAGTTAATTGCATGCCAGTACACGAGCAGCTGCTAGATTAGGTCTATATTTCATCCAAGGTATATCACCTAATCATCATTCATCAAGGTGGGGGGAGGGAGACAAGATGAAGTGATACCAAAAAACCAGAAAAAAAGCTGGATTTAAATTCGAGAGGTCTGGGTTTGACCTGTGACCCTGCAGTGTACAAGTTACATGAACCATGAACTACCACACTACCTCTTTGAGCCTCAGTTTACTCATGCATGAAATGAGGTGAACCTACTTTGGAGAAGCATTCAAAAGGATCAGGTGCCTGGTACCCCACAGGTCCTAAGGGGTCATCTCAGCTCAACCGCTGGAATTTGAGGTCACCTTGAAAATAAGGTCAAGCCCATGGTTTGAGTTTCCAAATGCCTCGCACATAGGTGCATGGTATCAAGAGAAATCAGAGTCAAAAATGAATTAAATATACACTTTCTATTCTCCTCATCTACCTGTGTTTTCTTTTGTTAGAGTTCTAAACTCTAGGCCATGTTGCTTCACAAGACAAGGAGAATTTAAGAGCTCAGATGGTCAAAGGGACCAGTTTGTCCCTGTTAGGCCTGAGTCCCTGCCATGGCCCTTTGGGGTTGGCAAGAAAATCACAGGCTTTACTAGGTCAAGGGGCCTTATAAACATGAAGTCCAAAAATAAGAGACCTGAGGCTCAGAGAGGCGAAGTTGCTCAGAGTTGCACAGTTAATAAGTAACAGAGTGGATACTCAAATTTAGATTCCCATCCTTCCCAATTTAACATTCTTCCTGCTACGGAGATTTTGATGATTCAAAATATACTTTTCTGGCTTGAGAAAGAAGACATAAATGGAATGGCTATGAGGTTTGAGAGCACATACACGGGTATGAATGACCCCAGGGTAAGAGGGCAGGATGCATGTGTGGAGACGCAGGGAAGGGCAAGACCTGACACTTCGCATCGATACCACAGTTTTAAAAGTTTAGTACAATTTCAACTCTATTTACTCCCTGCAGATTTAACCACATTTGCTAGGCAGGACAGACATGGGCCCCGTTTTGTAGATGTGGAGGGAGGTGAAATGTTTTGCCCAAAGTCTCAGAGCCCATTAGTGGCAAAAGTAAGGCGGGTGGCGAACACTCGTGACACAGAGAGGATTCTTCATGTGATGTGACCCCTTTTAGCGGCTCATGTGCTGTGTGTTTGTGAGTGTTGTAAGAGCCACATGGGCAGTTCTCGGCCCCAGTTACCCCTGGACACTTTTGTGCCCTGTCACCTTTAGGAGCTACCAAACCACGTCAGGACCCTGGGTGAGCAACTCCTCAGAGGTTGTTGCCTTGGCCCCGGGAGTCCAAAGACATCAGAGTGTGTTTATTTGCCCAGAACTTTAAGTCACTGGGCACTTTTGCTACAGATAAATATAGGCAACCACAGAACAAACTGAGTTGACATCTGGTGCTGGGGATAGGGGGGGGAGGACAAAAGAAAAGAAGCCAACCAGGCTTTATCAACTCCTCCAAGCCTTTCCCCCAGCGGGCCAGCACCGAGGCACCAGCCACTTGCCTCTTTACAGTTTTAACTAAAAGGAGCATTACAGAGGTGAATTAACATTTAAAAAGAATGTAAAAACTCAGAGCTGTTCTAATGATGATTAATGGAGAGCTATAAGGGGGCCATGACCTGCCAGTGTCATTAAATGGATTGGCAGGTTTCTGAGCATTAATTATAAATAGCCACAGGAGTTCTCCCGCTTAACAGAATGATGATAAATCCAAGTCTCCAAGAGAGAAGAAGAAGAAAGGAAAGCAAAAAGGGGACAAAAGTTTGCCCGTACACGTCCGCCCGTGTGTTGGGAGAAGACAGCCCGGGAGCAGGGGGAATGAGATAAATGATAAACCAGACCCTGCCAGTCAATCACATTTCCTAAATGCTTTATGTCCCCAAAGCTATAAGAGCAATATTCCTTCCTGCCCTTATTGGCACCATTTCTGTACGGCAATCACATCAGTTTCCTTGGGGATTTCAACTGAAATGTGCTTTGCCTTTTCTTTTTGCATTTACTCTCCAGCCTGCGACCAAGCGAGGGTCAGAGTCCGCATACAAATGGGCAGGAGAGAGACCCGGTGACCTGGAGAGGCGGGCAGGGGAGCGAGGGGCTGGCAGGGGGCCCTGGCTCCACTGTGCCCACAGCAGAGGCGGGGACGGCAGAGGCCAGGCGCTCTGCTTCCTGTCCTGGGATCCTGGGGTGGCCTCAGCCAGCAAGGAGGCCCAGGCCTGCTGCAGCCCACGCCGAGGGCTCAGCGAAAGCCTTGCTGACTCCACACGTGCTGCGAGGACAGGGGTGGGTTTTGGTCCACTTTACTCACCGCTGCCTGATCAGAACCTAGAGCAGAGCCTGGCACGTCGGAGGCGCCCCGTCAATATTTGTCGAATGAGAGCGTGAAGGAAGGAGTGATGAACACGTTTATCCGTGACTAGAATGCACGGCGGGGCCCTGTGGAGAAGCCACGTCAAGTGCAGGCACCTGGGCCCCGTGGAGCCTCCGGGCCACGGGCATTCAGGTCCTGGGCACAGTCATCGGCTCTGCTCTTCCCTGGAACGCTGGGAGGCCAGCTTCCTCCTAGCCTGCTCTTTGAAAACGCACTCAGATTCCCTGCATTTTGGAGCTGGAAGGGAACCCAGAGAGGTGAAGGGGCTGGTCCAAAGTTACTCAACTAACTAGTCTAAGAGCCAGCACTGGGTCCCTTCTAGGGTCTTCTCCCTTACGCAGCACACTGCCTCTCTCTCCCTCCCCACCGTGACCTCCAAATCTGCTGGCACAACAATCTCAGCCAGCCAGCCGGCCCTGCATCCCTGCATCAGGGAAAGCTGGGGCCATGGATGGGCGGGTCTCCCTGGAGCTCTACCTGCCAGGGGACTGGGTTTAGGTTATTACCTGTGGTGGAAGAGAGAGGGAGACGGAGAGAGGTCAGGAGAAGGAAAGAAAGAACGAACCCTAAACTAGCATTTGGAATAATGGGTAGTCCTGGATGATGTTATATTTTGCGTGTTGGTACTTTTCAAGGCTTTCCCCTGCAAGTCATTATTTCGGCTGATTGGAAAACGGTGTTGAAAGACCTGCTTCTCTGGTACCATTTTCTTCGTATCCTATTAGTTGCAATACAATTACAGAGAATACATCAATTCCTAGCCTGCCCGCTGCTGCTGCCAGAGCCGCCTATTAAAAAGCGGCCTTATTAATGGAATTGTACATCTAGGATTAATCGGCTCGCGTGGGCCATTTACATTTCTCATTCCACAAGCACTTCTGTTTGCTTAACAGTCTGAAGGAAGTAGGAAATGACACAACAAAAGCCTCTCCCAATTGCCACGCCGTATCACTGGTGGATGTAATACCCCCTCCTCCTTTCATCTTGAAGTGCTGCCCAGGGATAAGATCTAGCACATGCCACTGGGGAGAAGCAAGGCGGCGGCGCGATTGGTGGGGGAGGGGAGGGGGGAGAGGCCTGGGCCAAGGAAGGTGTGTGAGCTTTGGGGAAGGAGCCCAGGCTCCTGTTCAATGTTCACGAGAGACACGCACGGGGGCAAAGGCCCAGGAAAGCAGGATCCCGGTAGGGTGACGGGGAGGGGGACCCCGCATTCGCGAGACGGATGTACCCTACCTTCACCATGAGTGGCTCCAGCAAGCTGTGCTTTATCCAGGCGGAGCTGCTGTCCTGGTCGGGTTCCTGCCACGCACACAGTCCTCTGTCCATCTCCCACTCACGGCTCAGGTGCGTCGGCCCCAAGTTGCTCCACTCCTGGGCCGAGCAAAGCATAGTTTCTCGCGAGGGGGAGTGTGGGAGCCGGTGGAGGAGCACACACGTCCACTGGGCTTGCTTTCTTCTGTTGCTGTGGAGGTGGAGGCCTCAGGACTGACAGCTGGGGGCTTCTCTTCAGAACTTGGGGGAGGAGAGTTAAACAGCATCATGGCGGAGTTCTTGAGTTCACTGGATTCCGAGAGCCCAGGTAAGAGGCCGCTGTCTCTGCAGCCGCAGTCTGCCCAGGGGTCCCAGAGAGATGCCAGCCCTCTGAGTGGGCCCAGCGCGACGGCAGGGGAGTGGTGCTGAGATGGGGACAGCGGAGGCGAGGATGCTGCATCCCCCACCCTCCGTCTCTGTCAGACTCTCTGGAGGATGCGGGGGTTACACTCTGACCCAGGCAGAGGCAGACATTTACCCCCAGAACATGCTCCCTGCAGGGAGTTTCCTGGGACATCAGAGAGAGGTAGAGGCATCCCAGGGAAAAGTCACTCAAAAATCTTAGACCTCGAACCTTCTAATCAAACCCTGTCCCCAGAGAATCCAGCCTGTGCTGAGCAGAATGGGGCCTGGGAGGAGAGGGACATACAGGTGCGTAGGTTCTGCACTGGTGGGGCTGTAGCATTAAACCACAAGGAGGGAGTCCAGTCTGAAGAAGGACAGAGAACGGATTTCCTCTCCCCGGGCGGGAGCCACACTTCCCAGCCAGGGACAGGTGCCCCCCTGCCCACCCTCTACTCCTGTCCTCTCTTCCACCTGCTCCAGGAGGCGATGCTTATAAAGGCTCATCCTTTCGACGACGATGCCTTATTGCATTTGCTTCTCTTTTCGTCTCTGGCTGGCTGGCTGGCTGGCTTCCGCCATGACCCACGGAGGTCTATGCAGGTCGAAAATGATGGACAGCTGAGGCGTATGAAGCCTCAAGCCCCTTCCCAGCCAAGGGCTCTGGTTCAAAGAGAGGGCCCCAGTCTCGGAAGACGTTACTGCAGCAGCCAGGTCCATGATGTTGAAGTGCTGTAATATAGTATGACTTTTCGCCTTAATGGAATTTTTCTAGCCCACTAGGAAAAAAAGACTCCATTAACCACACTACAAAGGCCCCTACTTATTAGTATTTTAGAACAGTGGCAAAACATTTTGTGAATCTAATTATTGCTGACAAATATGAAAATTGAAATCAAAGTTGAATTTTCAGCTACAGTGCCTCATAGGCCAGCCTTCTCCAACTCCAGCTATTGCATCAAGACATTTATTCTTCCAATAGTTTCAGCAGAAGATAGCTGATTTTCCCTCTCCCCACTCGCTCCCAGCCCCCGCCAGGCCCCACGCCCTCCCCGGCTTGGACCCTATATATTTTGAAACATTAAATCTGACATATTCATCTTGGTGGTTGGCACTAGCTAACTAACTTCATGTTTACCTGTCACGGATGCAGGAATGGGCTGAGCTGGGATGCTGCCACCCTCCACCCTCTCTCCTCTCGCCCCCAATCCTAGCCTTCTTTTTTGCAGATAAAAGTCATTTGACTGATTTCAAATTCCTCGTGATATCAGGACAGAAAAAAAAAAAAAGGACTTGTCAACACCTTTCTTTCTTTCCCCTATTAAGCATACTGTAAAAATCAATCCCTTTTGTCACTTCACTCTGCTTGCGAGAATGTTTAATGGATGTCAAGGGAGCTAATGATCGCTGGTAGAAAATTCATTTTAGATTTGCTATTTATAAAGTGCTCAGCACTCAGGTGGGAAATTAACATGAGGCAAGGAGCCGGCTGGGTGGGGGAGGGTGGAAGGGAGAGCCGGCCCTGCCAGGCTGGCATGAGCTTTGTGTAGGTGGCACCCAAGGCGTTCTGTGGGCAGACGACACATGGGTCAGAGGTGCTGTAGGGTTCAGTGAAAAGAGCATAGGCTCTGGAAACGTCTGGACCCTGGCGAGCTGACTTTTCTGAGCCACAATTTTTGTCAGCAATAAAATCCTATCTGCAACACCCAGCTCACAAATTGTAGAAAGGATTAAATAAAATATCACACATAAAACATTTACCAGTGCCTGGTACTGAGAACTAGGATGTGTTTAATAAATGTTCAGTTTCTTTCCCCACAGCCCCAAAGCCCCACGAGGGGACCAGAGCAGGGAGTGGTCAGCCCAGAATTGCTCCAGGATCTGGAACTGGCCAAGGCTTCCCTCACAGGCAAGCCTGCGGAAGAACCTGGGGCGTCCAGGTGGTCACATTACCCAGTGGTTCTCAAACTAGAGCAGCGGCGAGCATCAGAATCACCTGAAGGGCCTCTTAATCCGCACGCTGCTGGGCCTCTCTTCAGAGTTTCTGAGCGTTTACAGGTCTGGGGCGGGGTAGGGCCTCCGAGTCGGCATTTCTGACAAGTTCCCAGGCGGTGCTGACCACACTCCGAGAAGCACCGTGATAGCCGTACATTGGGAACCGTCCCCCGAAGGACGACGTGGAACCACCACCAAACCAGCACCTCCAGATGTAACAAGTCCATCTCCACCTGACTGACCCCCGCCCCTCAAACCAGTCTGGGACTCAGAATTGTCAAGCAAATCAGCAAATGCAAGTTCATTCCCTCCCAAAATTTACCTCGCTGGTCAAGCAGAAGAGGCAGGTGCTGGGTTCATTGTCTGGTTTGCGTCAATGCAGAGCCAAGCCTCTGGGTAGTTGGTGCCTCAAGCGCTCGGGTGGATCAGCCCTCCTGGCCCCCACATCTGTCCCAGTGGCTCATGGAACTCCAGGTCGGAAAGCGCCGGTCCACCCTTCACCTTTCTTCTAGTTTCCCCTCTTCCTGGCCTTCCCCTGGATACTTCTCTGTTATATTTGGATTAACTGCAAATCTCCTTTGATTACTCACTGTGTTGAAACAGACAGCCTGTTGCCACGTGTTTGATGACTGAACCCCCGGGGGAGTTCCTATTTGCAAGGCAGCCAGTTACCGAGCGCTGGGCCTTACAGGCGCTCCTTGAGCTGCTAATTCATTGTCTAAGAAGTTGCTTTGCAGTTTCTGATTTTTCAATAATAGGCTTCTCACGAAGCCTTTAAGCTTCGGAAATAAGCCGAAAACTGCTTTTTCCGTCATTTACATAAACACCAGTGGATCAGGAGGGAGAAAAAGGGGATAGTTTTGCCTGTTATTCCTGGGGCTCTGGAAGCCTCTATGGGTAGCGTGTCAAGGCTGCAGGTCTGGAAAAGTGCCGTGGGAAGTGTGCGGCTCCCAGAAAACCTGACACCCCGGCGAATGATAAAATCCTGACATTTCTCCTGACGCCCGGGCTTCCGCTTCGCGGAGCTGGGCGGATATTCTGGGCGCCAGCAAATTGTTCTGTCAGCAAGCGGCTCCCTCAGCAGCATCCCGTTAGGATGCCTGTCACTCATCCCCCAGTCTTTGAACCACAGCCCCGCCCTCTGAGGTGGCATCCTGCCACCTGGGACAGGTAAGGGAGGGGGGGTGGCTGTAGAAAAGCTGTCAGGAGGCGCAGCCTGGGGGGGAGGGGATGCAGTCTCCCTGAAGCTGCCCCTCATTTCTGTTGTCGGGGGTGTGGATCCAGGGCGTGGACCATAGTAGGTGCTCAGTTTTCTCAACAGAGGGGAGGTACTTTCTGGAACATGGGCCATTTTCAACCACCATCTGTTTCTCTCTCTGTCTCCCTACTTCTCTTTCTCTCCCAAATGTAGATTTTACAAATAATCCAATGAGCCAGAAAGAGCAGCCATCCTTTTTTTTCCCTGCCAGACCATGTACCTCCCCATTAAAAAGAAAATAAACTGTGAAAACTTACTTTCACTGTTTAGTCTGCTAATTCTGATCAGGCTATTTTCCTTAGGTACCGAACATGTATGGACCAAAAATAGGGTGCCAGATAAAAACAGAACAAAAATAAGATGCCCAGTTCGATCTGAATTTCAGATAAATAGCAAATAATTTTTTAATATAAGTATGTGCTATGCATAATTAAAAGTTATGCGTTGTTTATCTGGAATTTAAATGTGTTGGGCATCCTGGATTTTTATTTGCTAACTCTGGCAACCCGAGCAAAAGGGAATTTGCATTTACTTACATAGTCTACATATTCCCATAGCTTCCATACCACGAAGCTTGCTTTGTCTGGTGGTTCTTTCCTAAGGTGGGAATATTCCAGAGAAACCGAGACCCCTCGCATGAGGCTCACAGAGCCCTGAGGGGCGGCCCTTCCAATCAGAGCTCCTCATCTGTGCTGCATGACTGCTTCACGTCAGCGGTTCTCGAAATGTAGGGTGACTCGCCCGCCAGAAGGGCTTCTTGAGATGCAGGGAGCTGCCTTTTAGAAAGTCCCAGACTTTCTGATTCAGGGACTTTGCTCAGATCAGACTGGACAGAAGCTCTGGACTCCAAGGCCAACTCCTAACAAGGAAACCTCTGGGAGGGATCCTCTAAGGATAGAATCAGTGGGTTAAAGCAGGTCCCAAAACCCTGTTGTTCTCCTTTTTCAGCTTTTTAAATTCTCTTCCTGGCCATCTTCTGTCCGTCCCTCTCAACGTTGAATTGAAACAAGTGTGTGCAGGGTTGCACGGTGCTGACCCCGCAGGAAGGGCATACCCGGCAGAGAGCAGCTCTGCAAGGTCACCGAGAGGTGAAAGGGTGTCAGTGTCCTGTCAGTGTCTATAGTCAGTTTCTGGGTCAGTGTCTATGGTCAGTTTCTGGGTCAGTGTCCAGGGTCAGCGCTGGGGTCAGTGTCCAGGTCAATGTCCAGGTCAGTGGGGCTGGAGGGCCATATGAGGAGGACTCTGGGAGACAGAACAGGACCGAGGCTGGGGCAGGATAGGGAAGGGTAGGGAAGGACCCTGCCAAGTTAAGGAACTCTGGCTTTATCTTGAGAGCCCTGTGGGCTAGTGGAGATTTTTAGCAAATGACTGAAGTGGCAAAATTTGTTTTTGTAGCAAGATAATTAATGATGGACAAGATGGAGGAAGGGCTGAACTGGGAGGCAAACTGGGTAGCAGGAGACCTGTTCAGACACAGCGTTAGTCCACGGACAGTGATGTCAGCCTGAGCCGACAGTGGAGACGCCGGGACGGTGCGGAGACAGAATGGGAGCGAGTTGTGAGCGACTGTGGGGGGAGGGGAGGGAAGGGGGTGCAGATGCCCTCATGGGGAGGGACAGACACTAACGCCTACACTGTTCAGAAACCTCCTAAGATCCTTGCCTTTACTTTTCCAGTAGGAATTGAGTGACAAGTTTCCCAGGATAATTCAAATAAATGTGAAAACTACATTCTAAGGAAGTTTAAATATCCCATTTACAGATGAGGAAAATAAAGCCTTCAGGAAAAAGAAAAAAACCCTCAATTTCTAAAGTTAGAGTTAATGATGGAACTGGGATGAGAAAAGGATATTCTGGTCAATGTGGAAATCAAGAAATATATTTTACACAGATAGGTTCTGTAAACTGGCAATGTAAAACTCTACCTTTGTAATCCCTTGCAGAGTTAATTAATGTGAGAACTGAGTTGGAGATGAGGTCTGACCACGTCTGGGAGAAGGTCTCTCCGTCTCCTAGACAGTGGGCAAGAACCAGGAAAAGAGATGGAAATAAGTTGGGGGTAGGTCATATCGTATCTTACAAATCCAGAGAAAAGAGGAATATAGCCAATATTTTCTAATAACTATAAATGGAGTATAGCCATTAAAAATTATGAATCACTCTGTTGTACGCCTGTAACGTATAATATTGCACATGAGCCACCACACTTCAATAAAAAATAATGATAACAATCATTTTAAAATCCAGAGAAAAAGGAATGTTGTGAGGAAAGGAGCGATTAATACTACGTGGAATCCCTCTGATTTGCTGGCCAGTGCTCTCCATCACTATGCAAACAACTATGTTCAGTCCTTTTCTGCTTCCTGGAAAAGCCAGCTTACAGAGCTATAGGCATACACAGGAACCCGTATACACATGCATGCAGACACAGACCTTCCCCGAATTATACTCAGAGAAAATAAAAACTATCAAACATAAACTTCTTCAGCTTCCTGTCGCTAAGCTTAAAACTTTGCCTGGGGGCTTCCCTGGTGGCGCAGTGGTTGAGAATCTGCCTGCCAATGTAGGGGACACGGGTTCGAGCCCTGGTCTGGGAAGATCCCACATGCCGCGGAGCAACTAGGCCCGTGAGCCACAACTACTGAGCCTGCGCGTCTGGAGCCTGTGCTCCGCAACAAGAGAGGCCGCGATAGTGAGAGGCCCGCGCACCGCGATGAAGAGTGGCCCCCGCTTGCCGCAACTAGAGAAAACCCTCGCACAGAAACGAAGACCCAACACAGCCAAAAATAAATAAATGAATAAAATAGGTTGCAGTTTCTTTAAAAAAAAAAACTTTACCTGCATCCATAGAGTGCCAAAGACAGCTAACTTTCTCTCTTTTTTCCATTTTTCTTTATTGTGGTAAAATACACATAACATAAAATTTACCATTTTAACCACTTTTAAGCATACAATTCAGTGGCATTAAGAACATTCACAATGTTGTACAGCCATCAAATTTATCTCCCCAAATCTCTCATCATCCCAAACAGAAACTCTATACCCATGAAATAATAACTCCCCATCCCCTGCTCCTGGTAACTTCTATTTTCTGTCCCTATGAATTTGCCTATTCTAAGTACCTCATAGACGTTGTATCATACAATATTTGTCCTTTGGTGTCTGACATTTCACTTAGCGTAATGGCTTCAAGGTCCTTCCTTGTTATAGCCTGTGTCAGGATTTTATTCACTCATTCCCTTAAGGCTGGATGATATTTGGTTGTATGTACAGACCACATTTTGTTTATCCATTCCTCCATGGATGGGCACTTGGGTTGCTTCCATTTTTGGCTATTGTGAATAAGGCTGCTATGACCATTGGGGTGCAAATATCTATTTGAGTCTCTGCTTTCAACTTTTGGGGGTATATACCTAGAAGTGGAATTGCTAGATCATACGGTAATTCCATTTTTAATTTTTTGAGGAACGAAGAACTGTTTTCCACAGTGGCTGTACCGGTTTACCTTCCCACAAGCAGTGCCCAAGGGTCCTAATTCAGTTTCTCTGTATCATCACCATTTTTAAAAACTAATGACCATCCTAATAGGCATAAAGTAGTATCGAATTATGGTTTTGATTTGCATTTCCCTAATGACTAGAGATGTGGAAAACCCAGGGTGAGATCACAGAGAGTGGTGATGCCTTAACCATGTGCTTCTTGTTTAGGCTGAGGGCCTCTCGCATCCTTGTCAAGGGAAGTTTAACCTCCCCCCTTTCATACAACAGGCGAACTGCCTCTTAATATTCACAGCCCCCTTCTTCCATGGTTGTAGGCCCCTGAATTTGTCTGGGCATGTGGTCATCCAAAGTGGATGGTACCTTTCCCACCCTCTCCTGCATCTCAGTGTGGCCCAGGGCGTGGGAGGAAGGGTGTCCTGTGAGGGCTTCCGGGGAGGGAGCTTCTTTGGGATGCAGTCCGTGTGTGTGTTCTGCCCCTTCTTCTGTTTCTTCTCTTTCATCTCACAGCCTGGCCCAAGGATGCTGCCAACTTAGACCATGTACAATGGATCCAAGCCACAGACAGGATGGAGTCCCTCAGAAACTCCAGCCAGGGACACGGTGGAATGTTTTTGTAACCAGAGATAAATTCCTGTCTTCTTTAAACCACTCTCATTGTGTATTGTTGTCATTTGTGGCTGAATCCAATGGTAATGGATATTTTCAAATATGTGGCTCCTTCTTTACTTTAAATGCTAACGATACTGGTCTGTCCCCTTCTCTTTAAGACCAATTTTTCTGCCTGTGCTCAAGATTTGCTCCCACCCCACCCCCTACATTCCCCGAGGGCCCTCACCCAGTCAGGCACCTCCTGTGCCTCCCTTCATGCCCCCCTTTAGCAGCCCCTACCACACGCATTCAGAACTGGCTTCCCCATCTTACAAAGGTAACAAACTTCTCTCCAACTGCAGCCCTCCCTTGGTCTCCCTACTTTTTCTCTCTTTAAAAAAATTTGAAATAATTATCCACATTTTTATTCTCACCCCACTTTATCCCCACACTATGGCTCCAGCCCACAAGACTGTTCTCCCAAGAGGATAGAAGATATTCTTATCCCTAAGTCGGACCTTACTTGATCTTCAGCAGCATTTGATTAGGCTAGCACTCCTGCCTTCCCCAAACACACATCCTCTGACCCCGATGCCGTCATCCTCTCCTGGTTTTTCTCCCATGTTTCGGCCACTTCTCGTCAATCGTTTTCCCAAGATCTTGTCCCTTCCCAATCCTTAAATCCTAGTTGTCTGCCCCATTTCTCTTCACCTCCTCTCTACTCTCTTCCTGGGTAATTAACTGTGTCTGTGTTGAAGACCATCTTCGTTCAAGCTCAGATAACTTTCCAGGGTTCCAGAGCCGTCCAGCTAACTTCATAGTGCAGTGCTCTGTGTACACCAATAAAACCATCATGACCCAAATTGCATTCATCACCACCCCCCTAAAACCTGCCTGTGTCCCACTTACCCGGATACTAGAAGTCCTCTTCCATTTCCCTTTCTCACACACCATTGTTTTTGCTCTCCATCTCCAGGTCACACCCTCTAAGTCCAGGACCCTTGCATACCCGTGTCTCTGCGTCTCTGCCAGGTATTCTCACCTGGTTAACTCATGCCTGATTGGCTGCCATACCTCTACTCTTGTCCCCTTTTAATTCACTCCCCCACTGCAACTAGAGGAACATTTTAACATTTTTAAGTAACCCAAACAATGTTATTTAACGATTAAAACTGCAAAGCTAATCATGCTGCTGTTGGGCATACAGCCCTTCCACACCCTTTCTTTCCTCAGAATACACTCTTTAACAAGAACCATAAAGCCATTCAAGGTCTGACCTGTGACTACTTCTCTACCTACACCCCTTGTCTTTCTACCTACAACCTGCCCCTCCACCCCCGCTTTATCCCCACAAACTATACAAACACATTCAATCTAGCCAGATGGGATACTGGATTCCTAAATTCCTACCATGCTGTCTTGCCTCTAGGCTTTGGCCTATGCCATTTCCTTTCATTGTAACACTTTTCTCTCCTCGTACCTGGTTGAATCTCTTCACCTTTGTGTCTCAGCTTTAACATCTCTTCCTTCTAGAAGAGTTCTCTGACCTCAGAAATCTAGATGCTGTCATAGCAAACATGACTTGCTTTTATCCCAGCACATAGCATGTTGTATTGAATTGTCTTACTTCACTGAGTATAAGAACCAGGACCTGTTGTTTATGGCCAGCACACAGTAGGGTCTGAATAAATCATTCTGGAGTGGATGAAATATAAATGTAAGTAAGAACTCGGCCATGCCCTTGAATCTATGATTTTGCTTTTTTTTAATCATTCACCTTGGTGATGTGGACATGACAAGTCTATATCACTTGGGGATGACACGAAGCTGATGGTGACGGCTTCTCAGAATACAAAAATAGTCTCAATGGATTTAAATAATGGACCCACATGAAATGAAATTTCATACACTTAAAAGCAAGGATGGGAGAGGTCTTGAATAATTTTAGTCAGGGGAATGAGTGCAACGCCAATGAGCAATCGCGTGGAATATCTGAAAAGGAAAAGAAATGAACATAATAATAAAGTGGTCCTAGATATAAAGTCCAAACGGTGGTAGGTAATAGCCCACTCCACACCCTGCCGATCAGACTACATCAGGAACAATCTCTCTGGTAATGCCTTTTAGTGGATCATTATCAAACTGGAGCAACTTTAGAAGATAGTGATCAGGGTGATTAGTGGTCTAGAAGTGATGCCCGTGATAAAGATGAGAGGGAACTAAGAGTGTCAAGATAAGATAACTTGGGTCCATAATAGTCTTCTCTTAGAAACAAACTGCATCACACAATATTACTTGTATTCTGAGTGGCTCTAACTGGCATAAGTTAGGAAGAGGCAAATTTTTGCTCCACGTAGATTCTCCAGGATTGTATTCAACTGCAAGTAATTGAAACCTAATTATATGGGGATTTTTTTTCCATAAATAATAAAGTGTGGACATAGGTATTCCAGAGCTGGCATCACTGCTATGTTTTCTTGAACTTGGGGTCCTTCTGTTAGATTGAGCCATGTGAAATTGTTCATACTCAGCTATTTTTGATTTACTAAAACAACAGGTCCATTTAGTTCAACCTAAGAGCTTCCTGTTTTGCCATTCCAGATGTGTTTGCCATTCTGACGCCATTTTGTCCTCCTGTTTGCAAGTTGGTTCCTGGACCCCCGGGTAGTATGCCAGGCTCTCAGTCAAGAAAAGGCTGGGGGAGGGGGGTGGTAGGGTTCACAAAGCACAGTCTTCCTGAGTATAACCCTCAAACTCCCACCCGGGAAACTTCTGCTCACTTTCCATTGGCCTGACCTGCATGGCATGACCGTCCTCAGCTCCAAGGAAATCTCAGAGGTATGTATTATAAACAGGCACATTGCTGCCCTGAACAAGTTTAGAGCCCTGTTTATAAAGAGGAAGGATAGAATTTATACTGAACAGTATTTTCTCACAGAGTTTATCCACTATGCAAAGGGAGGCTAGTGTCAGTTGATCTCCACTGTATCTGCACTGTAGAGTCATAGGTGTTTCAAAGCAGAGGTGACCTTGCCCCATTCTGATCCATTTAATGAGAATTTTTGTGAGTTGAACCTGGGCCTCTGCTTATGACAATCTCCACAGGAGATTTGGATAGACAGCCGGAACTGGGACCACGACTCTGGCAGTGAGCGTGTGCTCACTGGAAATCCTGGAGTTGGTGAGCAG
The DNA here is from genome assembly GCF_028564815.1 of Eubalaena glacialis. Lineage (NCBI taxonomy): Eukaryota > Metazoa > Chordata > Mammalia > Artiodactyla > Balaenidae > Eubalaena > Eubalaena glacialis. Next base: position 3,252,837 of record NC_083725.1, read on the forward strand.
GAATTAGCGAACAGCATTCAGGTGGGATGGTTGTCTTGGGTGGGAGATCGGGCTAATTCCAAGGTACCTCCCGCAACTCTAGAAGTCCGAAAACGCTTCTGGGTTTGATGATTAAACTATTCCAGCCTTGGACAAGGCTTCAGCAGTGCAAGAAAGTAATGAAAAAGTGGTGATAAGGCATTCGGATCCTCCTATTCAGAAGTTTTACGGGAAAAGGAAGAAGAAATATAGAATAATCATTCTTATTTGCTTTCATACTGGGCAAAATGGTTTATCTACCTGCAGATGTCTGTGTATCACCAATTGCATTGAGAAAAAAGGTTGTCAATCTTTTCATGTTTGGGCCAGGTGTCCTCTGGCTGTTTAGAAGACAGTCAAATGCCCCGGGGGGCGATGGATGGTGAAGAAAGAGGCAGAGCAGGTTTGAAGAAGCAGGTAAGAAGCACTCGTCCACTTTGCTTTCTCCAGAAAAACAAACCCCCCCAGTCACTCTCCTCTTTTCTCAGATGCACGCTTCCCTGGCCCCTGGTGCCCCCTCTGATGCCAAAGTGGTTCAGAGAGCAGTCGCTTCCTCCACACTTCGGACCCGCTGACCACTGGAGGTCCCACTTCCTGCTCTTGGGTGAGTTTAGCCAGAAAGAGTGAGCTCATCTCCCGCTCCCTGGGCGCCTATAACATCTGGTTTACATCTGGTTATAACCAGGAGGGATTACTGATGTGTGGGATTACATATTCAGGGTCCAAAAAAGATCTTGTCGGAGGAAGATATGAGTTGGATCTAATAAAAAGACTTCAGAAAGGGTAAGTTTCGAGGCCAGGTTGCCGTGTGCACAGTACAACACAGGCATAGGAGAAGGAAGGGTTAATTACAGCTCACCCTGAGTCTATAGGGTTCTATGGCTCCTCATAAACCTAAGGGCATCGTTCTCTCTCTCTCTCTCTCTCCGCTTTCGTCTTATCCATAAACGCTGGTCGCCCGTGTGTCACGTACTGTGCTGAGTGTGCAGATATACAAGGCAGTCCCGGGCCTCCAGGAGTTCACGGGCCAGTGAGGGGAGACAGACGTGTCAGCAGGTAGCCACACAGATGTCAGCGGACACGAAGGCCGGAAGGACGTGCCAGAGCAGTGGAGGCAGAACAGAGAGAAGGAGGGGCTTCAAAGGGATGCTGAGCCTGGAGTTCTGTCGTGAGTCATAACAAGCGTTTTCCAGGTGGACGGGGCAGCCCTCAGCAGAGGGAGCAGGTGCAGGCGTACTAGGCGGCGGAAACCTCAGAAAAGCCCTAGGAATCCACGGACCGGGGGTAGGGCTAGGGGAGAGGCCGGCGCCCCTGGGTCATGCCTTTCCGAAGAGCTGAGACTTCATTTTCTCCTGATGTGGAATCAGGAGAGGCCACATCCTGTAATATTCTGGGCTACTCAGAGCACACTGGGAGGAGATTTACCTTAAAAAGAACATAAAGTAGCCAGAATAACTTTAGAAAAGGGCCATCAGCACCCTATCTATGAATGATTATACAGAAAATAGGAGAAAAGCTTGGAATATTTAACTAAGGGAGAAGGGGAGGGAATCCTGTTTTCAAATATTTGAAGAAAAGTCATGTGGAAGAAAAATCAGCCTTGTCCTGTGGGTAGTAGTATTAGCAGCAATCATAATACTATTAGGTGATATTTACTGAGAGCTTACTATGTGCCAAGCACTTTATCTGCAGTAACTTATTTAATCCTCATACCAGCCTTAAAGGTAAGACTCAGAAGTAGCTCTGTTTTATACAAGAGGAAACTGAATCACCCACAGAAGTTGATTAAATCGCCAAAGGTTTCAGACTAGGAAGTGGCAGAGCCAAGGTTTGGACCCAGGCAATCCAGCCGCTATGTTGTGTGTTCTCTCCAGACCTCGAGCAAACGACTGGAATCGATAAGAAGACAGATTCTCCTTCTCCTTTGTCTCCCTGTCTTCCTGAACGGTCAGATGTAATAGCTCTCTGGAGAGATGCAAGTTCCCCCCATACTGGAGACAGAAGTTAGGGGACCACTGCAGCTGCACTTTTGGGGTGTTAGAGCTCCAAGAGAGAGATTGAACTAAACCATCCTGAACGTTCCTCTGGGTTCGGCTGGCTGCGACTCTGGCTTGCCTGACACAGCAGCGTGAACACTTTGTGAGTTACCCAGTGACTCTGCACTTGGTACAAATTTGCATGATAGCTCTGCTCCCCCGGCGCCTCCTACACCTGCTGACTCCATCAAAACAGGCAAGCTCTCACTCCTGCCTGCACTGCAGGATCTGACCTGGCTTGGAGGGGAGGGCCAGCATCACTCTGCCTAACACAGTAGCTGCCAAATTGCCATTGGGGTTCTGAGCACGGAGCCTTTGTTGCCTGTGAGAAGGAGAGCAGTGGAAGCAGTCAGGCTTCGTAGCCAGTTCCTGGGGAGCGAGCGGGAGGGGAGGCCAGGAGAGAGAAATGCAAAGCTTCACACTTATGAATGGAGTTTCTGCCAAGGCTCACCATCATTTAACTTGCTCTAAATCTGCCTCTAACACATTCATTCTTGACCCATATTCACCTATTCCAAGGCTCCTGAATTTCTCCTATAGGGTTGATCGTTATCGTTCCTGAGTCCGCCTACCTGAAATGCCGTGACTAGTTCATCCTTTCTTCCCACCTGAAGGATGCCTTCTTGATGAAGAAGCGCATGCATGTATGGATATGTGATACAGTATGTATGATACAGTGTGTAGTGTTTGTGTGCACACACACCACTCACACTTTCCGACTTTGGTCGTCCGTCTGTGACTGTGTTCATATTCTTAGCTTCCTACAAACAGAGACTGCTTCTGAATATTTTCTTCCAGCACCACTACCTTTCAAGGACTAGACTCAAAAAGACGATTTGCAGAATTGCAAAATGTGGGACTTGAAATGAAACTTGAAAATCTTTTAGTCCAACTGCTTTATTTTAGAGATGAAGCAACTGAGGCTCATGGAGTGGATGTGTCTTATTCCAGGTTGGAGAACATTTTCAGATGACTTGAGAGGTATGGTTTTCAAACCTGGCCACAGATTGGAACCCCTTAGAGAGCTCTGAAAAATATCCAAACAGCTCACAAAGAGATTGTGATGTAATTGTTCTGGGATGGGGTCCAGACATTGACACTTTTATAAAGCTCCTCAGGTGATTCTATGGTAGAACAAATTTGAAGACCACTGGCTTAGAAGATGGGAATATTGCAAATAAAGACACATTGCACCTACCCACTGAGGACCTTCTAACATCGGAGACAGGGTCAGAAGAGATAGAATTGCTCCACGTTGCTTGACTTGGAAGAATCACGGATCCGTGAGAAAGGTACCTACCTGTTCTCCTACAGGGGAAAAGCTAAGAAGAATCACCACCACTATGGAAATGCAGATAGAAGCAGTGGGGTAAGCAATGCTCCTAAAGCATCCGGGGGGCAGCCCCAGCACACAATGTGAGCGGAAGAAAAGCTCGATTCCCTTTGGGTACATAAGGCTGAACACACAAGTTGACAATTGAAAGAAGACTTGTATCCCAACCACAGTTGGAGCATCAGAGGAGAACAAATAAATGACGACACGTGTCTATTATTCCAGGAACCCTAAATTAGGGTGTGATGAATGGGTAGCAAAAAAATAAAATAGGTTCTCAGAAGGGAGGTCATCTTAAGTCTACTTTGAAATTTGCATCCCTCAGAGTCCCCTGAACTGCATTTGCCTCACCCCGACCAGCTGCCTCAGCAAACCCTGCCCTGCCCTGTGTAAGTGGCCCCCGTTGCCCGCTTTGACCGTCTAGTTCTATGCAGAAGGCAGGGCACAAACGTGGTGGACAGGCCGCTGGATAGGATGGCAACGGTGCCAAGAATCAACCAATAACTCGAATGACAAGAGCCAATAGTCACAAAGCCAACCACCTCACACCAGGTTTCGCCATCCTTGTGCTAACTGAGGGAGCGTCACACATCCCTGAGACCCTTGCGGCAGGAGTCAAGGTGGCGTAGCAGAGGCAGCAGCTGTTACAGGATGGACCCAGAGCCAGGTGGAGCTTCCTCCCCCAGTGCTCCCCATCTAAAAACAAGCATCCAGGGTTGCTGCGTTCTTCCCGCCCATCATAATTTGCACAAGCAACTGTGCAGGAGGCCATGACACACAACACACCCCCTTGCTTCTGGTCCTGTTGGTTCTTCCCAATGTGATTATAAAGAACGGCAAATCAAATCAAATCTGGGAGACTGTACTCTTTTTTTTTTTTTTTAAGAATTTTTCTGATGTGGAACATTATTAAAGTCTTTTATTGAATTTGTTACCATATTGCTTCTGTTTTATGTTTTGGTTTTTCGGCCACGAGGCATGTAGAATCTTAGCTCCCCAACCAAGGATCAAACTCGCACCCCCTGTATTGGAAGGTGAAGTCCTAACCACTGGAACACCAGGGAAGTCCCCATACTCTGTCTTTAGTTGCTTTGATCACTGATATATTCCCAGCACCTACGACAATGCAGGGAACATAATAGGAACTCAATAAACACTTGCCAGGTGATTGAACCAACGGACAAATAAACAACTAGATCTAGTCTGTGTTGGATTAGAGTTTGGTGACACCACCACCAAGGAGAAGCAAAGGAGGCACCTCTGGAGAGTGAATTTGAATGAGCAATTGAAGCCAAAACCCGTTCATCTTTCGAACATTCTTTTATTACTGTAAAGGACAATACTCTTCGAGAAGCCAAAAAAAAAAGAAAGAAATCAAATTTAGTAACCTAAGATGTCCTTAGTAACAGAGCTGAAGAAGTGTTTTCCAATATTTGGTTTCTCAGCTTGACAGTCTCTCTTGAAATACTTTTTTCTCAGCAATGAAAATGTGAACCGTTGTTGGTTTGTTCTGCGGTTTGCAAATGACTTACAGAGCTCTTCTGGCAGAGTTTCTGTTTTTCTTCTTGCAAGTAAACCAAAGGCCATTTCTCTAATATGACTTAAGTGGGGGAGATTCTGAGATCTCTTGTCTTGGTTTTGGAAAGAGGAGAAAAGGTAGGGAGGCAAGCAGAAAGAAGAACGAGGGCACGGGAACAAGCAGGGTGTAGAAGCTAAACAGAAGCAGGAAAGAGGCAAAGGGAAAAGGGACGTGGAACACTGGAGTGTCGGGGACACGGAACAGCTGAGGACGCTGCCATCAGTGGGGTCCCAGCCACACTTATGGGGCATGAACTCGCCACTGGTTCTTTGGTCCCCCCACCATCACTGCACCGCGTCATCTGGGTTCCTTGTGACCTGGGAGGACAGACCCCCCTCCTCTCATGGGCAAGCCTGTGCAAGGCGGAGCAGCCCCTGCCAGCTTGACCCAGATCTGTCAGCTGATCAATTATGTTTCCCACGGAGGAGAAGGGAAAATGAAAGGGAGAAAGAAAAGGGGAGAGAGAGAAAGAGAATAGGGAGGGCAGAGAAGAGGAGGAGAGAGGGCAGAAAGAGGGAGGGAGGGAAGGGGAGAGGAAGAGAGGGAGAAGCAGGGAGAGCGAGAAGGAGAGGCATGGCAGAGGAACACACATCTCTTCGCGGAAGCTCCTGTAAGTTTAAGTTGCCACAGCAAGAGCGGGCTCAGTCCAGAAGGTTGCAGAAACAGATACATAAATACATAAAATAAAATACAAATTCTAGAGGTTACGGGACGAAATCAGTCAAGGCAGAGGATAGAGTCCTCTTCTTCCCACCCTTTGCCAGTACAGCTTAGAGCTGTTTTTTTCCCTCTAGAACTCTTGGCTCCACCCTCCTCCTCCCCAGGGCCCCTCCCCCTGCCATTAGTCCCACCCCTTGCCCCTCCCTAAACAGTCTCCCCCTACAAAACGATGGGAAGTATGGTCCCCGCCACAGGTTTCTTCTAAATCCCTTCCTCTCTTCACCAGCACATCCTCTAAGGGCAGGAGGCCTCTGCCACCAGGTGGGAGGAGACACCTGGGAAGATGTGGTACCCAGCCCCATCCGACCTGTACACCGTCGATTACCTTATTTTTGAGTGTTTTCATTTTTTATGTTTAATTAGTTTTATTGAATTTCAAATGACTACAGACGTAAAGTAAACATGTAACAAGCCAGTAGAGCAGAAAGAGAAGGAGCCGCGTAAATACCAGCAGGCTCAGCAGGAGCTCCACTTAGCACCACATGTTTGCCGCGTTACAAGCCTTAATGAGTCCTTACAACACCCAGGGGAGTTGCTTCCCATGCTGGCAGGCAGGTGGGGAGACGGGCGCACAGAGGGAAGTATCTCCACCTACAGAAAACATGGGGGACTTTGAGTTTGGATGTACCTGCTCCCCACCCAGCCGTGCTCAGCCCACCAGAACTGGCTGGAAATCTGGCAGGCACGCTCATTAGGGTATTTGAAGGGTCTGTAGGACCTCTGCTGAGGTTACATATAAAGCAAAGTGGGAGTTTTTTTTGCATCTTTATCATTCTAGTTGATGGGCAAGAGCAGGTCATGAGCTCCAAACCTAAAAATTCTGTAACAGAGACAAATCCTAGACACAATCGTCCTCTCCAAAGTGTTTCCACCAGGAGCAGATGGCAAGAGCATCGCAAATCCTTCCAGCATGTTCCTGGACGTCCCAGAATCACGTGTCCCACATTGACTCAGAAATGTCACCACTGCTTAGGATGTTGAGAGAGCTCACCTCGTCCCAAGGGATAAACTGTGGCTGAAGCCAACACTGGTGTGGCCCATCCATGACACATAGCTGGCCCCAGCCTGGGTCCCTGCTCCTCGGGGCTGCCAGACAGCATGGGTGCAGGGGCAGAGCCCCGGGGAGCTGCTAGGACACAGTGCCCGGCAGAGCACACAAGCAGGGGACCAGGAGAGGCCCTTCAGGGACAGAGCTCAGCACCCTTCATCTCAGCACCATAGGAGAGGCCACCGGGAAACCACGGAAGTCAGGGGCAGATGTCACAGGGTGAGAAGGGGTTCCAGGGCTCATATTTGGCTTTAAAACTGACAAAGGGAAGAAGCAGCACCAGGACAAGGCTGTGTGCCTGTCAACTAAAGCTGCGACCCAAGAATGGCCCCGGCTGGGACCCTCCGGCCACCTCGATCAAATGCCCCGAGGACCGTCACCGTGTGTGAAGGATGGAGGTGAGCAGCATTTGTTGTGCCATCCACGGCTCACCCATGGCTCGCCCCCAGTTGGCAGCTCCAAGCCTGGCAGCCAGGGTCCACACTGTGAAGCTCCTCTGCAGTCTCCCCTGAATGTTTTTTTGGCCATGCTTCCAAGTGCCCACAATGCTTACATCAGGCCCAGGATCCCATCATCCCAAACCGATTTTTCACTTTGCCAGTAAACATTGTTATGGTCTCATCTGCCCCCCTCACATCTCAGAAGCTCTGCCCAGCTCAGGCTGCGGCTGGCACCCAAGTGTTTACTGTGAGTGGCAGGAACTTGGCCAACCCGCCCAGCTGAACGGTGTCCATGTTGCTGGTGCCCAGAGAACGAGAGGGTGAACCTAGCCCCATCTCCTCCCCCTTCCCCGCTGCCCTGTCTGTGTGTAAGTGGGCAGGTGTGTTGATGCGGGATGTGAGAAGGTGAGAGCAAATGAGAAAGGTAAGACAGGAATCTAGCCAAGCTCCTCGGAAGGTGTTGAAAGGAGCATTAATCCTTCGAAGGAGAAATGGTCGGGTTCCCAGGAGGAGAGAAGCTGCAGCACCACCAGCCATTCCTGTCAGAGCCTCTCAGTGGCAGAAGGTGGGCGGCGTGCTGCAAAGGACAGCGGCCTAATCCCGGTCCTCACTCTGGTTCCCAGGAACTAGGAGGAGCTCTTGTTAATCAACCTCAGATCTTCTTAGGGCCAGAGCCCCAGGGCGCTAATCACCCCCTCCCTCCCGCCCATCACTAATCAGTGCTGACTCCCTCCCCATCTAAGCTGGATCATGGTTGCTGGTGGGGTAGAGGTGAGGAGCAGGTCAGGGAGGGGTCCATCACCCGCCCCTAGCCCCGGACACCTTTTCAAGAAGGCAAGAAACCCAGGAAGTAACGGCTTTAGGAAGAGCCAGCTTAAAACAAAAACAAGAGGAGAAGAAAAAATTGCCTTAGAATGTGTACTGCATTCTAACTAGTCCCACTGGGTCAAGGCAATAGGGGTGGATTATTACAGGCAAGACGTGGCTGCCTCAGTAATTCTGTGAGTTTGATAAGAGGTAGCTGGCCGACTCCAGCTCCCACCCCCTTGAAGAGAAAACACACATCATGTTGGCTGGTTCAACTGGCGTGTGGCTCAGGGGTCTTGGGGGTCCCTTTGCCTTAAAATTGGGCAGCCCGGTTCTTCTGTGACACTTTGAAGGCTATTCAGAACTGACTCGAGGTGGGTAGCACAAATAAGGCCATTATTCGTCTTAGGAAAAGCAGGATTTGGTAGAATGTGAGGAGAGCTGGGGTAACCAAGTCACCTCCATCCCCACCCCAAGACGGCAACAAGAATGCAAAATCAGAATTCCCCCTGGAGAATTTTGCATCACCACTTCCTTCCCATCTATTCAGGAATGATTCAAAGAATGAGCAAATATTATGCTTCCCTGCATTTATTTCTGATGAAAAAAAAAAAATCACGTATGCTAATTTATATGTAAATTCAGCATGGCCCTGGGGCTCCTGGCATGCAGCCCGTGGGGCTGTGGATGGTGGAATTTTGGCCATTGTCTCCGGTTTGAAGTTACAGATGGAAGAGACACAGACCTCAGGACAGATGGAAATTATGGAGGTCTTGGGACCTTCCCTGTCCCTTCCTCTGACCCCTCACTCCACCCCTTGCCTAGTTAGTTTCCACTTCTGTGGTTAACATGATAGAAGCTGTTTCCCTGAGGCTCCCTGGCTCTGGACTCAGTTTCCCCCTGCCAGAGTTGGGGCTCTGACCTCACTGGTGAGCCCCTGTTCACCCAGTGCAAGCAGGGGTTTGCACACGCGCGCGCGCACACACACACACACACATGCTGCCACAGCTCCTTGTTACGTAAGAGGAGTCAATCAGGGCTGCCGCCACGTGGCCTCCTTCACTCTCACACCCACCACCCCGTGAGGGAGGAGAGACACCCCGAGGCCGGCGCCCCCGAGGCTGGGTGCAGCAGCGAGGCAAGGAGATCCCGCACAATGGACTTGCTTGCGTCCAACTCAGATCCCTCCGGGGCCCCCTTCCTCCCCCTCGAGCCTCAGCCGAAGGTACACACGCATTTGATTCTTCCCAGCCTGGTCCCTCTGCCCACCTTGCGTGGTCACCCCTGCAACTATGGCAAGGGGACAGTCCCCAAAGCCCACCCTCAGAGGGAGGTCAGCGGGACCCGAGGTGGGGACCAGTCCGGACCACGAAAGCCCCGTGCTGCAGTGGGGAAGGGAATCAGGTGGGTGGGACGCCTCAGCCTTCTCCACCCCCTGGGAGTGAACTTTCCTATGGGGACTCAGCTGCCAGGGCTGAGCTTCCACGCGGGGTCCTCTGGGAGATGGTGCTGGACCACCCGGGGAAAGTTTCTCTGCCCGTCTCAGTCCCTGGGAGTGCAGGGATCTTCAAAAAAGAAAGAGGCAAGCCAGACCCTCAAAGGACGGGGGGGGGGGGGGTGGGAGCAAGCAGGTGGGCAGGTAATGCGGCTGCTGGGACCTGAAAGCCGGGACACAGCGCGGGGCCACCCGGTGCAGCGAGTGCACTCAAGGTTGAAGCGGATCCCAAGCCACCCCAGCACCACAGGGCCACGTCACAGTGCGCGCTCACCCCCAGCAAGCCTGGCCCCAACTGCAGCCCCTCGGCTCCGCTTCCCAGAAGAGGAAGAAACCGAACATTAGCATTCGACGCTTCATGCCTCTCTCCCTTCAACTTAGGAGAGCTTTCCGGAATTTCAGAGCCCCGCTGGCTCCTACAGCCTCTTACCCGCTTGTCACCACGCCCCGCTGCCCCCCTCCACAAACACACCCCGAAACACATGGGAAACTGCCCCGGCTGCCCACCACTGCTGCAGACTGATCCAGCCCTTCTAGCTGGCTCTCTGACCACGATGCACAGGTACCTGATTATGCCTAGCCTGCATTTTCTGTTTGCTCCTTGCAGAAGCTTTGCAAGTTTACTGGCCGATAGATATTTAAAGTTTCCTCTCGTAATTTCTTCCCAGTACCATAAGCAATGCGTTAGCAGCCCCGTCGCCCTCCGAATCCGTGATTCCATGTGTCTCCATCTATCGTGTGTGTGCAAGAATGTACGGAGGTCCAGGGGACCAGCACACAGCCACGTACCGAACGGGAGCCCCAGACACATTTTACTTCTGCACGTACATTCCCCCCCGCCCCACACACCCACCCACCGTTCCGGCAGCAGCCAGCATCAAATCAATATCCTCACAGCCTGGGAGGGAGGATGAAGTCCCAGCCATACTGCTCGGACGCCCTCTCCTCCACCTGCAAACCAACCGCACAGCAGAGCCGACTCAGAGAGTCTGCGAATCATCAACAGCACACTGTACAATTCCTGGGTCGACTGTAGGCAAATCAATAACAAGCTCTTACCTTGAAAGAGAAACAGAGCAGCCAGCGCTGTGAAGATTGCCCAAGAGATAGAATTGTGCATTTTTGCCTGGATGGTTTTCATGATTTTTTTTTTCTTCTTTTTCTTCTTTTTTGTCAGGTTCGGGTTTTTTCTTTCTTTCTTCCTTTCCTGACAGATTGCGTTGCTCTCGAGCTGGTGGAAGGAGATTTAAATCCACTGTTTTGCTGAAGGACACCACAAGAAAGCCAAGGATGGGAGAGAGTGTGACTTCTCAGTAATTATCTCTCCTCATACTCTGGCACTGAGACACCTCGTACAATCTGGCCCTGGACAGCCCTCCTACAAGCTGCAATCATTGGTTCTAATCCAAGGATTGACAGAGCTACAACACACGCGCGCGGGCGCACACACACACACACACACACACACACACACACACTCAGGAATCATTTACTGGGCAAATCAGGCTAGCTGATTAAAGAGACAGGAGCCTGGAGAGATGGCATGATAAATGCCACTTTGCCCCTTCTATATTACTTTCATTTTTTAAACTGACAGTCTCAGAACCCCAAGCATCAAAAAATCCCTTTCCTTCTGGCATTCCCTGGCCTCCTGAACTCAGATTCCGTTTACACTGGAAAAATCCCGCAGCCAGCAACCACTTACGGGAAATTTTAAAGGGACATTTTCATGCTTGGTGAAACTTGCAAAGATGAGTCAGATTTCATTTGTTGGTACTTATTTTCCTCTCTGATGAAAATATCATTCAATGACAATTTTTTTTTCCTCTCTCTCTCTCATCTTTCACCTTTTCCAATCAACCTCCTACTTTGTTGCTTTGAAAATAATACATAACTTTCTATTTTCTTCTCCTGTCACTCCTGTTTCAGAATATCTGTATTACTCCTATATTTCATTCACTAAGTTTATTTCCTGAAGTCATCCATGTGTGTATGATACCATGAAAAGAGATGGGGCTTCTGAGATTTGAGAAGAGCTGCAGTCCGAATATGGAGAAGATTCTCCAAAAGAGAACAAGGGGTGAGTTTATTCTACGTGCCTCAGTCAATCCACTTTCACTAAGATAAATAATGTAAGTGCTTGTGGTTTATTTAAACTGCAGCAAGACAGACTTAGGTTAGACACACTGAAGGACTTTCTGAGTATAGACTTTGTGTGTGGTTGCAAAATGTCCTCAGAGAGTTGCAGACATGCATCTCCTTGATGATGGGTAAGAATATAACTCTGACAGAAATAATCTAATGGATGTGATGACTTTTTGAGAGATCTGCTAACTCTAAGGTCCTGAAAACTGATGATCTAATTTGTGGTTTTCTCTTACGGGAAGCAAGTTATGTGATGCACACAAAAATTCTGGAAAACTTAGCCTGTTCACGGCACCTTCCTTAGCTGATTCTGACACATGCACACCATCATGATGCCTCAACACACACATTTTTGAAGTATTTCTTCCAGATTTCCACAGTAATTATTATACTTCTTGTAACCCCCATAATAATTTTAATGTACATATCCTTGAACTGCATAGAACAAAAGTACTTACCGGGTGCACAGGCAAACTGGAAGCAGCACTGCCATTTTGCACAAGCCTCAGAGGCGCCGCTCACCTTGTGCTGTGCATGAAGGAGAGAGGCGCCCCCTGCAGGTGTGCAGCCCCGCGACTCTGAGTGGAAGGGGCGGTGGGGTCTGGAGACCTGGATCCTAGTTGCAGCTCCACACAAACCGAGGGACTGGGAGCAGGTCATTTTATTTCTGTGAACCGTGGCCTCTCGTCTGTACAGTTAAAGGGCTGTGTCTCAAGTCTCTTTTCATTTTAAAGGCTTTCCATGTTAACTTTTTTTTTTCTGCCACTGCGTTCTAATTCACGCATGCACCAAAATGCCCTTGATGTTCTGATCTCCCAAGGGACAAGCATTTTATCTCTAGACCGGTCTCCTTGTGCAGTGCTCCGCAGAGTGACACGTGCAGTTAGATGCTCCGGAGTGGCTTTGGCCACGGTAATAACCGCCCAGCACAGAAGGCACGGTGGATTCCTCTACTGCCACTTCACTGCTCTCCAGAGTGACGAGGAAGACAGCGGGTCACCGGTAAGCCTTTCGTCCCCACCTGAAGAGACAGAGACCAACATTTACAAGTATCCTCACCCGGACCTGCAACAAATTTGTACATTCACCAATTTCTTCTAAGCATCCATAGGTGTGCCCTCAGTAATAAACTAATCATTCTAGTTGACATTTATTGAGCATTTGCTATGTGCCAGGCATGAGAGCCAGTGTTTTGCATGCATTTTTCTCTTTAAGTTCTCACAACCTATGAAGTGGTACACTTATCATCCCCATTTTACAGATGAGGACATTGAGGCTCAAGGAAAACTTGTCCACAGCCGGTCAGCAATGGAGCCAGGATGTGATGTGAACCTGACCATTTGTCTCTCAGACCAACCTCTAAAATACTGTCCTATGCTAACTACCATTAGCAACTCAAATAGATATCAGACAGTCTTACGTATAACCCCTTTGCTATTGTTTTTGTTTTGTTTTGTTTTTTAATTTTTATTGGAGTATAGTTGCTTTACAATGTTGTGTTAATTTCTGCTGTACAGCAAAGTGAATCAGCTATACGTATACATATATCCACTCTTTTTTGGATTTCCCTCCCATTTAGGTCATCACAGAGCATTGAGTATAGTTCCCTGTGCTATACAGTAGGTTCTCATTAGTTATCTATTTTATGCATAGTATCAATAGTGTATATATGTCAATCCTAATCTCCCAATTCATCCCACACACCCCCTTTCCCCCTTGGTATCCATACATTTGTTCTCTATGTCTCTGTCTCTATTTCTGCTTTGTAAATAAGATTGTCTATACCAATATTTCAGATTCCACATATATGCATTAATATACGATATTTGTTTTTCTCTTTCTGACTTACTCACTCTGTATGACAGTCTCTAGGTCCATCCACATCTCTACAAATGACCCAATTTCATTCCTTTTTATGGCTGAGTAATATTCCATTGTGTATATACATCTTCTTTATCCATCCCTTTGCTATTGTTAATAGCCTATGTTATTAAAAATTATATGAAACAACACATACATCCATAGAGAGCATATAGAAAACCCACATATTACTTTTAGTAATAACTGAGTTACAAATGGTTGGTGCAGATAATTAGTAATTTTATCTGAATGCAAGGAAGTGGTAGATGGGCATTTTCTACGATAGTTTTAAAAAGCCCTGTGGAGATGGTGAGAGTCATGCTATACCTTGAAAGTGAGGTAGAGACCAGATCTGAAGCAGAGGGAAGAATGCACAGTCAAGCGATACCATAAATCAAAAATGGAGGATGGAAATACACCACCTAACTTTGGGGCTCTTGAAAGCTGTTTGAGAGCCCTGATCTTGCCCTGCTATGTTGCAATAAAATTTTTAAAAGATTTTAAAAAATGAACCCTGGCACAAATTCTGATCCATCTTAGTTACCCTCTACGCACAGATAATGTAACCATGCCTGACACACACAGGCACACTCAACAGACACTCGTCATGGTCAGCACGGCTTGTTGACCGCGCTCACAGCCTGGGCTGCATCCAGCTGGTTCAGATCCCTGGGGCCGTGGGACCTTGGCTGAGTCATCTCAACTCCACGTCTGAAATGGGGATACTAGCTATAACTCATGCCCACCATCACCATACATCGTAACCATCAGCTAGTTTTCATTTGTTTTACCGTTTTAGTCAAATGGAGACTGAAGTGGTCTGCTACGTGTCCTAGGGAGGAGCTCTCAGTGCTTGTGAACCAAACTCCTGGGGAGCTTCATTCCAGAATCGCACTTCCTGCGTTCACCAAGGTGAAATCTCTCCTTAGGGACTGTCAAACCCAAAGTCTAATTTGGACTCTGAGTACTGCTCAGTGCTAAGCTATCTGGAGAGCTATATCTCTTTCTGGAATTTACCATGGAGTAAAATTCCCCAGCGGCCTACATGTTTCACAGAAGCACACAGTGGAGAAGACATCTTTTCCTCTCCTCTGATGTGGGTTGGACGCAGGGGCACCCATATAGGCCTGTTGGATATTCAAAAGATCATTGATATAGTTACAGAGGAGAAAGTGGGTCCACCCAGGGGTTTGCTCAACCAGGCCCATCACTTACCTAATGGATGGATCACATCAAAGCAGTCTGCATTTTTCCTTTCCTTTTTCCGTTTTAATCTCAGTCTTTCGGGCCTCAGGGCTGGGAATCTGTTCTGCTGCAACTGCCCCAAACAGCGGGTGTCCGGGTCCTTCCGTATGGGGTGGCCTGGGCCGTGCAGGGATTCTGTGACTCTGGAGGCCCTGACCGGGGGGGAACTCTCATTGGAGGGCACCCTTGGAAATCGCAGTTCCTCACTCAACAATCAGGGCTCCTTCCGCTGAGCTCGGAGGCTCAAGTACTTCTCATCAGGTGTCTGCAGGACGAGATTTGCCTCTTGGATTAGCCAGATGCACGATATGCACCATTTACTTCCCAGTTCAAGGGTCAGAGGAGGGTGAGTGGTCCTAGGACAAAATTAACGTCAGGAAAGGGGCCTCCTGTTCTAGGCAGAATGGTATTTTCTCACCATCCACACTCCTTGAAGCTAAGAGAAATTTACCGCAGAGGTGATTTTTCTGTTTGCAGATTAGGAAGGAGGAAGAGGAATAAGAAATAAGGAATAAGGAATAAGGAAGGGGAAATGGATGAGGTCTTTAACTTCTGAGGAGAGGCAGCCAGGACGGCATTTTGTGAACCGTTCATCATCCGGGAGCTGACGCTTCTCTGCGGTGAGCAAGGGCAAATGGGGACTGATTCTCTGTGAACTGGCCCGTGCACACCTGGCCCCTCGCTGAACCGGACGGCAAGCCCAGACAGCAAGCCCCAGAAGGTCACAGAGGGCCCGGCTGCCCCGCGGTCCGAGGCCAGCTGAACCTGAGCACAACCCCCCTGCCTGGGAGGGGGGTGACAACCACACACACGTGGGGGCCCTGGTCCACGGCTGGAGACGGAGGCCCGTGAGGAGGAGGAGGAGGTGTGTGCTGGGGGGTAGGGGGTGGGCAGCGGGTTTATTCCTCGCAGCCGTTATGGAAAGGACCACAGGGGCTTCAACCTAAAGAGCAGCCCTGAAATAACGTTCAGGATTTGACAGATGCCACTGCTCCACTCTGCCTCTGCCCGCTGTGGCCGCCTGGCCGAGGCTGGGTGGCGGTGAGCCGGCCTCCGGGGCAGGGGGCACTGCCTGCCCTCCCACACCTGGGGTGGAGCAAGGGGCCCAGCTCTGACTTGCAGTGTCCCTCCCGGAGGGAGAAAGCCATGCTGGAGGAGGAAGGCGGTCCCCACATTTCCAAGGGGTCTCCCTGGAAAGCCATCTTGAATGTGGCTCCCGCTATATACGGTCACTTTTGATGTGAACACATGTGATGTGGCCAGGGTACCAATAATGCTGGAATTCCGTGGGGTCTATTTTGAGAATTCTACTTAAAGCCGATTCCCTGATTTATTGATAATTTGCCTAAGCTGATATTACAATGAAAGTCGAACCCTTAGCAGCACAGAGATTAAGGACACAGAGATTTATATCCACGTTCCTACAAGCGGAACATGGTCCGTGTTTTCTAACTGGAATTATAGGCACAAGTCATCTCGCCTGGGTTTCTACGAGTTATCATCATCATCTCAAAAAGAAGCCATACGGCATAGCAATATAACAGAAAGAATTTAACATTTAAAATCAGAAGACCTGGATTTGAGTCTAATTCCATTTATCAGCTTCAATTCTGCGATCCTCAATTTTCTCATCTCATCTCATCTCCGCCCATCTTGTCCTTAAAGTGGAAATAATAATATCTACTTCACAGAGTCGATGTGAATTAACCAAAATGAAGACTCTGAAAGCCCTGATACGATGTCTAACACACACATTGGCTCCAATGTCTTTATAATGAGCTTGCTTGAAAAAACCAATCACAGTGCTGGGTAATATTCAGCATGAACTTGACCGAGAGTCACTGCCCCCGGGATGCTTGTTGCCAGCAGTTTTCTCTGGGCTCTGTGGGAGGTGGGGACTGTTGGCACACTGTCCTTCTTGCCCCCAGGAATCAGCTCCATGTGGCTTGACTGGGCTGCTACCCTCTCGGTGTGGAGGTGGGTAAGTGGCCCAGGGCTGACCAATAAGTTTCTTCCCTGAGAGTTTTCTAGGCACTGTTTGGAAACAGATGCTGCTCCAGAGGGTAAATTCCTAACAGATGGAGAAAGTCTGCAAGGAAAAAAGTCAACCAAAACTAGGAGGAGAACCAAGAGGAGAAAGCATCACTGAAAGTAGGACAAGTCAAGCCTGAAGGCAGACACACACCCTTATTTGCTTCAGTTATTTCAGATTGAGTTTCTGTCACTTGCAACTGAAAGCATCTGGACTGAAGGGTCCATGTGGGGACAGATGAGCACAAACTCCCTTTGCTCCCCTCTCCTCCCCACACTACTTCCCCTGAGAGCTGGCAAATACCTAGATATTGCCTGAAGCCCTAGGAAGAGATGGAGGTGTCTATGGTCCCTTACTTACAAGATTAGTGTTATTATCAAATTGGAATTAAAATAAGGTCACAGACGGAGTCAAGATGGACCAAATCCATCTTCCTAAGGGTTGGGGTGGAGGGACTAAACCCCTGTTTAGTGAGCATCTCTGTATGCCAGATGCCGCGCTGGCATTTTCATGTGTCTTCTCACTTAACCCTAACAGCGGCCCTGGAGGCTGAATGCTCTTACCTTACCTTTCATCGGCAAGTACAGAGACTGAGTACCATGTCCGCGGTCACACAGGGAGCCACTGGCCAGGCCTTCTCAACACCCAAACCCTGCTCTTCGCCTCACCTTGGTCTACACTGCAGGTGAAACTGATACCCAAAGTGAAGCAATCAGGGTGGTTGGTGAGAGGCATGAGAAAGGCATCAGCCCTGGTCCACTTTGAATACGAGATGGGGCAGTTCATCCATGCCGAGGGGGACCACTGGGCCAAGGGTTGGAGGTGAACGTGGGGCTCCGGGGAAATCAAGGTGACCCAACCTGGTGGGTTTGAGGCTGTGTGTCCAAGAGCGCTGAGAAGGCGTGTCATCTGGGCCTTACCTGGGAGGTCTTGATGTCCGAGAGGTGTGAACTGAATTTGAGAAGCAGAGTTGCCGGGGATTCTGAGACAGTGAAAGCAATGGGAACTGGTATTTCTGGAGGTTACTCTGGCGGAATGTACAGTGAATCAAGGCCCTCCCTCAGAGGAGACCCCTCCCTCCCTGGCCTTTGGGGCTTGGACAGCTGCCCACCCAGTGCTTCTCCTTGTCTAACTGGGCGGACTGTGGGGCAGTGGCTCCCTGCTCCTACAGGTCACACATGCGCGTGACTCCGGCACTCACGTGGGTCCCGGCAGCCTGTGCCCCAGGAGGCTGCACAGATCATGGTATGAGGGTGGGCGCCAGGCTTGAACCTAGAGGTAGAAGGGTCCCTGGGGTACCTGGAACAGCCCACTTCCCTGCATGGGGGTTGATGACTTCGCCTATTTGACAATAAATTGTCACTTTACTGCTTTTGGCCACTTCCCTCTATGTAAATATCTAACTCGAAGACTTTATGGGGAGGAGGAGTCTGGTCTAAGGAAAGGTTTATATATTTCTGAATCGTTTGGCTTCATGCTCTCCTAGAAGCCTGTTGAATTCTACCAGCCAGATTTTGGGAAGACTGTGAAATACGCGGCGTCCAGGAACGTTTCCATGGGCGTCCCCGACTGTCACTTCACACAGAGAAGTGGTGTCTGGAGAAGGGCAGTGACATCCTCTGGTTCATACGAGTTGAAGCTGAACCGGGAGCAGCGTGAGGTCTTTTAGCTCCATGTCCACTGTCATTTCTTTTTTTTTTTTCTTTTAATAAATTTATTTATCTATTTATTTTTGGCTGCATTGGGTCTTCGTCATTGGGTCTTCGTTGCGGTGCGCGGGCTTCTCATTGTGGTGGCTTCTCTTGTTGCGGAGCACGGGCTCTAGGTGTGCGGGCTTCAGTAGTTGTGGCACACGGGCTCAGTAGTTGTGGCTCACGGGCTCTAGAGCACAGGCTCAGTAGTTGTGGCACACGGGCTTAGTTGCTCTGCAGCATGTGGGATCTTCCCAGGCCAGGGCTCGATCCCGTGTCCCCTGCATTGGCAGGCGGATTCTTAACCACGGCGCCACAAGGGAAGTCCCCACTGTCATTCCTTTTACTCCAGAAAGTGTACAGATACCTGAAACCGCCTCTGTCCAAGAAAACAGCCCTGTGTGCTCACTTCCCCAAATTGTATTCTTTGTAACTGAAAGTCCTGAATCCTTAAAAGTGTAACCATACCTGGAAGGGGTGGATGAATTCAGGGGGAAGGGGTTTCAGCTTTGTTGCAAAGAACAGGCTGTGAAAGAAGAGGTGATGGTGAGAACAAAAGAGTGTGTGTGGAATTGGGAGTGTGGGGAGAGGGGAGGAGGGAATGAGGGTGGCGACCCCAGGGGCTAGGGATGCCAGAATGGGCCTTCCTGGTGATCCTGAGCGCTGCTTTGCAAGGCAGGAGACAGGAGATCTAGTGGTAAGAAGGCACGACGTGATACTCTTAACACCTGGCTTGTCCATGTACAGTCCCTGTAACTACACAGATGGCTTCTGCAGGGACGGGGGAGGCAACGATTCTTCGAGGAGGGTATCGGCGGAGTCTATGTGGGAGGTGGCCAGCCCAGGCAGCAACAGCCGTTCATCATAGACATTTGACTGGTTCTAACCCACAGTAGGATGTAGAGGAGACATATAAGGCTTAAAATCAAATCATGTGTCAAGCTGAAGAATAATGGTACTTTCTCTAAGGATTATGTATATATTTTTAATTTCTGAGTGAATTAAGTGCCTACAAAAGGTGTTGAACTGGCAGCCTAGAAAGCTGGAGTCTTTGATTTATGCCCAGAAGAAGAAAGACAGAGACAGCCTCCTGAAGCATTCCTGAGTCACTGAGCGCATGTGCTCTGCCCTTTGTCTGGCTAGAGTACTGACCCACCATCCGCTGTGTGCAGACCATTCCCACCATTCTGTATAAGCTTTAGGTTAGGATGATACAAAGGCTAAATGGTAGGGAAATAAAATACATGAATTTGAGGCAGCTTACAAAGGAATTATTCTGTTGTTTATGGACAGATCCATAACACTAACTCTTGTACATCTTTACATTGAATTTCTATTTTCAAAGTACATTTGCATATTCTATCTCATAACCCTTTCTTAAAATATTTGCAATCTTTGTTATTGTCATGTTTGTCTTTGGATGGGAGACTGGGGTAGAGATGATGATAGCATGGTAGATTTGGAAGCACTCAGAGAAGTGATGGGACTAAAGGCAGGACCCGGACGTCCTGAAGAGAGAGAAGATGCAGAGAGAGAAGCTCCCCTTGGGCAGTGGAGGGGGTGCTGGAACCAACCTCCCTAACTCCCTCTCCACTTGCCACTGGTCCAGACATTGGTCATAGTGATGTAACACAGAGCAAAAAAGAAAAAGCACACACACACATACACACACAGATCATGTAATAACAATAATAAAAACATTAACAAAAAATAGCACCTTATGAGAGAAGAAAGTATCGGGATAGAGGCCTAGAGGCAGAATAGCTGTGTGGTCATTGAGGTTAGGAAGAGCTGGGTTGCTTATAGGACGCTTCAGCTGTGTGAGTTACAGATGTCCTATTAGTGAACCGGGGGAGCAAAGGGAACCGCAGAGGATTAAACACAGCACGTACGTAAAGCCATCAGCACTTAGTTGGTGGCTGAATATATATTACCTCTCCTACTAGAAAACAATTATGGCTCAATCAGGTAGACAAATATAATTATTTTGGGGTTTTTTAAAGTAAACAAAAGATTGATTTTTACATTAAAACTCTGATTAGTATTGGCTCTAACTTTGATTTCTTTACTTTTTTTTTTTTAATTGAGTAGATTCTTGACTTGATAGATGAGTTAGGCTTTAGTTATATTCCCCTGGTATTGAGTCTGGAGAAGCTTTCTGGGTGTGTAATATGTTGGCAAAATATTGAAATACTTAAAATTAGCTACTAACATATGGGAGAAGAAGTGACTCCCTGAATCCATCCCTTTCAAAAGGGGGGTGTTCCTAGGAGAGAGGGAGATTCCGGGGCCCTCCATGCTCAGGGTCCTGTCACCCCCATTGATGGGAATGTGCGCACATAGACACGGCCCACACCTCCTTCAGCAATCCGGAAATACCATCATGCAGCCACACAGGTAACGTGGCTTTAACGAGTATGTTTGTATTTGATGTTATTAGAAATGAAATGTTTGTGGAAATGTCACTGCACAAGGAAGGCACCTACATGGGGCAAGGAGGTGAGAGTCTTAATAAAAGCTGAAAGTACCACTACACGTGCTCACACACTCACATCCAAACGTGTGTCTACTTCATTCACAGTCATAGTTCAATCCAAATCATGTGTCAAAGTGAAAGTACTGAAAAGACAACCAGAATTCTAATGTCTACATTGGTTGTGATGGTATGTTTGCTCACCTTTATTTTTCTTCCACATCTTAGAGATGGAAAAGTGAACAGCAAAAAGATCAGGGTGACATGGTATCATCCATCCAGAAGGGGAACCCATGAGGTCTGACCCCTAGCCTCACACCACAGTTACTGATTCCAAATGACGTCCTCACGTTAGAAGAACATTGGTCAGATTGCAAACATGCCGAATGTCTTTATTTCCTACAAATGTAATATAGAGCTGTATTCCATTTCTCAGTCAAGTTGAAGAGACTTATTGGGCCCCAGCTTTGCAGGCATTGTGATAGGCTCTGTGTCTTGTCCAGATACAGGTATACTGCATCCTCCCATCCAGGGAAACATTGGTTCATTTGATGGATGGTCCAGTGCTGATTTAGCACCTACTGTGAGCTGGACACTTTGCAAGTACTATAGATAAAACTATTAGCAAATATGGGTTTTTTCCTAAAGTTGCTTACAGTTAAAGAGGGAGACTGACCAACGGTTATAAATGTAAAAGATACTGAATAAATCAAGATAAATGGCACTAACAGGCATAAAAAAATAACTCTAGAATCTCAGACCCTTCCAGCAAAAAAGAGGACTTTTTTAGCTTATGCTAACTCATAGGGGGGCAGAGCCATCACCTGGGAGGTCAAAGGAAGAGTTTAGGCAAAAGTGAGGTGGCCCAGACTAAGGTAGTGGCAGTGAGATAACAAGCAGAAGCAAGATTCAAGAGATACCTCATAGAAGGCACAATGCTAGATGCTGTATCTGCACCAGGTACTGGTCAGCATCAGGACAGGTTAATTGAACAGGATGATTATTACGAAAAATAATCAAGAAGATAAAGAAGTGTATTTTAAGTCCCAAAGTAATACAGGTACATGTAATAACAGAAAGAAACCAGTAATATTATAACTAAATCTAAAAATTAGTGATGTTACTGTTTTGTGAAAAAAAATAATACTTATCTGAAACTCAAGTATCAGCTGCTCTTAACATGGAAGAGACCAAGTGTTTTGATGCTTGGAGAGCAGTGGAACAGGAAACAAGGAAAATATTTTAAAATGCTAAAATTCTGTGTTCTTAAGAAAAGGAAAAAGCCTAATTATTAACTCTAGGTAATTTTAGAAAAATACATTTAATTCCATGTTAAAGATGTATGGATGAGCTGCAGAAAAATTGAAAGATAATGTATAACATCTAAACTATTTGAGAGAAGAAATAAAAGAATGAAAAGGAAAAGAAAAAAAACACAGACAAGTATAAAAATGTGGCAAAAAATCTGAGAGAAGGCTAAATAAGCAACTGCAAAGAATGATAAATAGAAAATATAGAGGTAGATAATTAGAAAAAGTACTAAGATTATGCTACCAATAAATATGAGTATATTAACTTTATCAAAACACAGAGATTCACAGATTTGGGGAAATTTTTGGTTTTAGGCTACTTAGGAGAAATACAAATAAAATAAAGCAACATAGAAGTTTTAGTAATATGCCAGGAAAATAATAATAAAAACAGGTACAAAGATATTAATATCAAAGAACAGAAATCAAGGTAGAAAGACTAACCACAAGAAACAGTGCTACGTATAGGATCAATACTACAACCCACCAAGAAGAAATAATAGTCATGAGCTTTAGTGATATGAACAAAATGGTTACAAAATAAAAATTTTTGTATATGCAAGGAGAAATGGACAATTCTACTATTAAAATAAAAAATATTAATACAATTCTCAAAAAATGAGAGTTCAAATAAGCAAAAAAAAGTTCTCAGAAAATTTTCATAACACAATCAACAATCCAAAAATAAATGAATTAGACAGATATAGTTATGTAGATAGATAGGTAAATGATAGATATAGAAAGAGAGAGAAAAAAAATTGAATTCAAAAAATGGAGAATGCTCCTCCTTTTCAAACACAACAGAATTTTCACAAACCAGCTATGTTAAGGCCAAAAAAAAAAAAAAAAATCTCAATACATTTAATGGTCAGAATGCTATGAGCCATGTTCTCAGAACAAAATACATTAAAATTAAGACTTAAGAGAGAAATCAGGGAAATTACTTGAAAAGAGAAATCCTGGTTTAAGCAGAAATTCAAATAAAAATTACAAAGTATTTATAAAAGAATGAGAACATTATATAGTAAATTGCATGGAATGTGGCCTAGGAAATCTATAGTCTTCAGTGACATTCTTAGACAATAAGAAGCATTAGAAGTAAATTCAGTAACTATACATGTCCATTAGGAAAACTTTACAAATAACAAACAAAAAAACCCAAACAAGCAGTGCCTTAAAAAAAAGAGAACCAGGTGTTGTTTTTCTTTACTTAAAAGGAAGTCCAGGCAGTGCCTTCAAGAGGGCAGAGGAGTAAGACGTGGAGATCACCTTCCTCCCCACGAATACATCAAAAATACATCTACATGTGGAACAACTCTTACATAACACCTACTGAACGCTGGCAGAAGACCCCAGACTTCCCAAAAGACACCCTCAGGTGACCTACATGCAGAGGCAGGGCCAAATCTAAAGCTGAACCCCAGGAGATGTGTGAACAAAGAAGAGAAAGGGAAATCTCTCCAGGCAGCCTCTAAATCTCCACAGTCAACTTGATGTACCCTGCACCTGTGGAATACCTGAATAGACAACGAATCATCCCAAAATTGAGGCGGTGGACTTTGGGAGGAACTGTAGACTTGGGGTTTGCTTTCTACATCTAACTTGTTTCTGGTTTTATGTTTATCTTAGTTTAGTATTCAGAGCTTATTATCATTGGTAGATTTGCTTATTGATTTGGTTGCTCTCTTCCTTTTTTTTAATATATATATATTTTTTTTCTTTTTCTCTTTTTGTGAGTGTGTATGTGTATTCTACTTTATGTGATTTTGTCTGTATAGCTTTGCTTTTGCCATTTGTCCTACGGTTCTGACTGTCCTTTTTTTTCTTTTTTTTAGTATAGTTTTTAATGCTTGTTATCATTGGTGGATTTGTTTTTTGGTTTGGTTGCTCTCTTCTTTCTTTCTCTCTTTCTTTTTTTTATTACTTTTTAATTTTTAATATTTTTTCTAAAATATAACTTTATTTTATTTTATTTTATTTTTTCTTTCTTTTTTTCTTTCTTTTTTCTCTCTTTTCTTCTGAGACAAGTATCTGACAGGGTCTTAGTGCTCTGGCCAGGTGTCAGGCCTGAGCCGCTGAGGTGGGAGAGCCAAGTTCAGGACATTGGTCCAGCAGGGACCTCCTGGCCCCACGTAATATCAAATGCAGAAAGCTCTCCCAGAGATCTCCATCTCAACACTAAGACCCAGCTCCACTCAATGACCAGCAAGCTACAGTGCTGGACACCCTATGCCAAACAACTAGCAAGATAGGAACACAACCCCACCCATTAGCAAAGAGGCTGCCTAAAAACATAATAAGTTCACAGACACCCCAAAACACACCACCAGATGTGGTCCTGCCCACCATAAAGACAAGATCCAGCCTCATCCACCAGAACACAGGCACAAGTCCCCTCCACCAGGAAACCTACACAACCCACTGAACCAACCTTACCCTCTGGGAGCAGACACCAAAAACAACAGGAACTACGAACCTGCAGCCTGCAAAAAGGAGACCCCAAATACAGTAAGTTAAGCAAAATGAGAAGACAGAGAAATACACAGCAGATGAAGGAACAAGGTAAAAACCCACCAGACCAAACAAATGAAGAGGAAATAAGCAGCCTACCTGAAAAAGAATTCAGAGAAATGATAGTAAAGATGATCCAAAATCTTGGAAATAGAACGGAGAAAATACAAGAAACGTTTAACAAGGACCTAGAAGAACTAAAGAGCAAACAATCAATGATGAACAACTCAATAAATGAAATTAAAAATTCTCTAGAAGGAATCAATAGCAGAATAACTGAGGCAGAAGAATGGATAGGTGACCTGGAAGATAAAATAGTGGAAATAACTACTGCAGAGCAGAATAAAGAAAAAAGAATGAAAAGAATTGAGGACAATCTCAGAGACCTCTGGGACAACGTTAAATGCACCAACATTCAAATTATAGGGGTGCCAGAAGAAGAAGAGAAAAAAAAAGGGACTGAGAAAATATTTGAAGAGATTATAGTTGAAAACTTCCTAATATGGGTAAGGAAATAGTCAATCAAGTCCAGGAAGTACAGAGAGTCCCATACAGGATACATCCAAGGAGAAACATGCCAAGACACATATTAATCAAACTATCAAAAAATAATACAAAGAAAAAATATTTAAAGCAGCAAGGGAAAAGCAACAAATAACATAAAAGAGAATCTCCATAAGGTTAACAGCTGATCTTTCAGCAGAAACTCTGCAAGCCAGAAAGGAGTGGCAGGACATATTTAAAGTGATGAAACGGAAAAACCCAAAACCAAGATTACTCTACCCAGCAAGGATCTCATTCAGATTTGATGGAGAAATTAAAATCTTTACAAAGAAGCAAAAGCTAAGAGAATTCAGCACCACCAAACCAGCTCTACAACAAATGCTAATGGAACTTCTCTAGGCAGGAAACAGAAGAGAAGGAAAAGAATTACAATAACAAACCCAAAACAATTAAGAAAATGGTAATAGGAACATACATATTAAGAGATGGACTTCTCAAACTCTTCCAAAATATAGCAGAGGGAGGAACACTCCCAAACTCATTCTATGAGGCCACCATCACCCTGATACCAAAACCAGACAAAGATGCCACAAAAAAAGAAAACTACAGGCCAATATCACTGATGAACATAGATGCAAAAATCCTCAACAAAATACTAGCAAACAGAATCCAACAGCACATTAAAAGGATCATACACCATGATCAAGTGGGGTTTATCCCAGGGATGCAAGGATTCTTCGGTATATGCAAATCAATCAATGTGATAAACCATATTAACAGATTGAAGGAGAAAAACGATATGATCATCTCAATAGATGCAGAAAAATCTTTAGACATAATTCAACACCTACTTATGATAAAAACCGTCCAGAAAGTAGGCATAGAAGGAACTTACCTTAACATATTAAACGCCATATATGACAAACCCACAGCCAACATCTTGCTCAATGGTGAAAAACGGAAACCATTTCCACTAAGATCAGGAACAAAACAAGGTTGCCCACTCTCACCACTGTTATTCAACATAGTTTTGGAAGTTTTAGCCCCAGCAATCAGAAAAGAAAAAGAAAGAAAAGGAATCCAAATCGGAAAAGAAGAAGTTAAACTGTCACTGTTTGCAGATGACATGATACTATATATAGAGCGGCCTAAGGATGCTACCAGAAAACTACTAGAGCCAATCAATGAATTTGATAAAGTAGCAGGATACAAAATTAATGCACAGAAATCTCTTGCATTCCTATACACTAATGATGAAAAATCTGAAAGAAAATTAAGTAAACACTTCCATTTACCATGGCAACAAAAAGAATAAAATACCTAGGAATAAACCTACCTAAGGAGACAAAACACCTGTATGCAGAAAACTATAAGACACTGATGAAAGAAATTAAAGATGATACAAAAAGATGGAGAGATGTACCATGTTCTTGGATTGGAAGAATCAACATTGTGAAAATGACTATACTACCCAAAGCAATCTACAGATTCAAGGCAATCCTTATCAAACTACCAATGGCATTTGTCACAGAACTAGAACAAAAAATTTCACAATTTGTGTAGAAACACAAAAGACCCTGAATAGCCAAAGCAATCATGAGAAAGAAAAACAGAGCTGGAGGAATCAGGTTCCCTGACTTCGGACTATACTACAAAGCTACAGTAATCAAGACAGTATGGTACTGGCACAAAAACAGAAATATAGATCAATGGAATAGGATTGAAAACCCAGAGATAAACCCATGCACATATGGTCACCTTATCTTTGATAAAGTAGTCAAGAATATATAATGGAGAAAAGACAGCCACTTCAATCAGTGGTGGTGGGAAAACTGGACAGCTACATGTAAAAGAATGAAATTAGAACACTCCCTAACACCATACACAAAAAAACCTCAAAATGGATTAAAGACCTAAATATAAGGCCAGACACTATAAAACTCTTAGAGGAAAACATAAGCATAACACTCTATGACATAAATCACAGCAAGATCCTTTTTGACCCACCTCCTAGAGAAAGGGAAATAAAAACAAAAATAAACAAATGGGACCTAATGAAACTTAAAAGCTTTTGCACAGCAAAGGAAACCATAAACAAGATGAAAAGACAACCCTCAGAATGGGAGAAAATATTTGCTAACGAAGCAACTGACGAAGGATTAATCTCCAAAATATACAAGCAGTTCATGCAGCTCAATATAAAAAAAAAAACAAACAAACCCAATCCAAAAATGGGCAGAAGACCTAAATAGACATTTCTCCAAAGAAGATATATAGATTGCCAACAAACACATGAAAGAATGCTCAAAGTCACTAATCATTAGAGAAATGTAAATCAAAACTACAATGAGGTATCACCTCACACCAGTCAGAATGGCCATCATCAAGAAATCTACAAACAGTAAATGCTGGAGAGGGTGTGGAGAAAAGGGAACCCTCCTGCACTGTTGATGGGAATGTAAATTGATACAGCTACTATGGAGAACAGTATGGAGGTTCCTCAAAAAACTAAAAATAGAACTACCATGCAGCCCAGCAATCCCACTACTGGGCATATACCCTGAGAAAACCATAATTCAAAAAGAGTCATGTACTACAATGTTCATTGCAGCTCTATTTACATAGCCAGGACATGGAAGCAACCTAAGTGTCCATCAACAGATGAATGGATAAAGAAGATGTGACACATATATACAATGGAATATTACTCAGCCATAAAAAGAAACGAAATTGAGTTATTTGTAGTGAGGTGGATGGACATAGAGACTGTCATATAGAGTGAAGTAAGTCAGAAAGAGAAAAACAAATACCGTATGCTAACACATATATATGGAATCTAAAAAAAAAAAAAAAAAAAAGGCTCTGAAGAACCTAGGGGCAGGACAGGAATAAAGATGCAGACATAGAGAATGGACTTGAGGACACAGGGAGGGCGAAGGGTAAGCTGGGACGAAGTGAGAGAGTGGCATGGACATATATACACTACCAAATGTAAAATAGCTAGTGGGAAGCAGCTGCATAGCACAGGGAGATCAGCTCGGTGCTTTGCGTCCACCTAGACGGTTGGCATAGGGAGGGTGGGAGGGAGACGCAAGAGGGAGGAGACATGGGGATATATGTATATGTATAGCTGATTCACTTTGTTATACAGCAGAAACTAACACACCATTGTAAAGCAATTGTACTCAAATAAAGATGTTAAAAAAAAAAAAAAGCAAGTCCAGAAATGGGTGGTTACTGGTGTTAAGTCAGTGTTTAAATAGTATCCAGCCAAGGGTTTTACAATTTTGTTAGCCTTTGCCTTATCACTCAGGATGTCTGTTGCTTCTCCAGACATTTCATTCATATCCAAGCAGGAAGGAGAAGAGTGTGGTAGCTTTTGTCCACCCCATTTTAAAGGAAAACAAATGTTTTCCTTAAATCCTAGTAGAGTTCATTGGCCAGAGGTATATAACAAATGGCCAATGTTGGCTACAAGGGAAAATTTGAAAATGAATCGTAGAGTCAATGAAGGAAACAAATAACCATAAAAGAGAATGATATAAAAGAAACAACAATAAAAACAGAAAACCTGATCAATAAAAATAAAATCTGGTCATTTGAAAAGACCAATAAAATAGATAAAACCCAGGCTAGTGGGATCAAAGGAAATATATTATACAAGCACTATTGGAAATAAGAAAGAAGACATGAATTAAATTTTAAATATTGGGAGAATGTGAGGTACAGCTCTAAGCCAATAGTTCTGAATATCTAGATGAAATAAATGGTTTCTTAGGAATATGGAACTGCCAACATTGACTCAGTAGGCAGAAACCCTGAATAGAAAAATAATCACCAAATAAATTTCAAAATGCATCTACCAGCAAAAGAACACAGTGGAGTCCCATCAGATATAAAATTACATACAGTCAGATGATCTTTTAAACTCCCTTAGGAGTCTAGCATAAGCATTTTTTTTCCTCCAGAATTGGAAGAGTTCACTCTTTTTTTAGAGGTGGATCAAAAATGAAGCCACTTATTTAAATTTAGAAACTTGTTGCTTGAAAACATTCTCTTTAGATATTAGAATCACATGCATCTTCATGAAATACACACAGGAAAGGAAGCCAATTGAGGAAGAAACATACAACTGCCATCTCATCCTTATTCTGTGTCTGGAATACTCTAGCATACAGTTTAGAATAAGATTTGTGTGCCTACGGGCAATTAGTTTATAATAAAGATTGTTTTAACGCAGTGAGGAAGGAATTCACTATTAAATAAATGGTGCTGGGAAAATGATAATTGTCTATCTAAAAGGAAAAGAGAGAGAAAGACAAATAGACACAGACACAGACAGACAGAGACAATTTTTTTCTTGATCTTACAAAAAAATTAATTCAAGATGGGATGAAGAGTTTAATATAAAGAAGAAAATTCTTTAAGTATTTGAGGAAAATATCAGAGAATGTGTTTTTAAATTGTGTACTGGAAGGCTTTCCTAAGCAAGATACAAAACCTAGAATTTATAAAGGAAAAGATTGACAGGTTTTTCTGTACAAAAATTATAAATGTCTGCACGACAAAAGACTCCATAAACAAAGTTAAAAGACAAGTAAAAGAAATACTGGTGCAGTGGAGTAATATTTTGATATAATAACTGATTTTTCTCTACCTTCCTGTTATGCAGACCCCCTGTCCCCTCACCCAGCTGCCCCCTCCTCATCTTGGCAGCAGCAAGGGCGTTCTACGTTCCTTGCCTCAGAGAACACATGACACAGAATAATGCAGAGAACGAAAGGGTCCCTTCTCAGTTTTCGAATTTCAAAAGCCTAGGACATGGCATAGAATAACATTTGGAAAAATGTGTTTGTAACCATCTCAATCTGCAGATTTGATTGTCTCCATTCTCAATCAAGATTTTTTAGTGGCTTCGCGAAGAAAAGGAGTTGAAAAGGAAATAAAGAGAATTGAGAAACTCGTTATCTTGAGAAAGAAATCCTGCCACAGGCTGTTGTCGTAGGAGCTGTGTGTGTGTATGGTGGAGGTACAAGTGACAGAAAACTCAGAAACTAGGAGTCTTACATCTCTTTTTCTTAAGTGAGGCCCAGGGATACACAAGACCCCAACGTGTCCTCTCCTTAACCCAGCCCTGTGTGGTGGGAGAGCAATGGCTCAAAAATGCCTGTGTGGTGTGTCTGGAAGGATGGGTTTGACAGGTACTCAAGAGTTTTCTCTCATGTGTAACACACGCAAAAACAGCTAAATTATCCCTATGCACCAAATAATAGCACTGAAGTAGCAAGTCAAGTCACCTTGAATGGGAACAAAGAATGACTCAGCTTTAACTTAAAGATCAAGAACCAGAGGATATAAAGTTTTTCTCAGGGGAGGCAGTGTGGACAAAATGTGACTGAAGACCAGATGCATCCTGCCAACAACACCTCGGTACCCATATACCCCAGAAACTTGACCCCAAGCCAAGGAAAAGAGCCATGATGGTTGGGTCTGAGATTCAGCTTCTGCCATCTAGTGGAAAGGGTGGACATCAAATTAAGTTAGAGGGAAATGAGGAGAGTTTCACTTCTGGCTGATGAGTTTGGAGCCCATTACATTTGCAGCTTTCATTTGGTATCCGGAATACCTAAGGCACTCCTGCCAATCATTATGATAAGACAGGCAGCCTGCCAGAGGTTGGAGTCCCTAGGAAGTTGAGTATATGCGAGGGATGCAGTACATCTCCATACCCATCAACGCCACAGTATAAAAACAGGCAAGTAGACAATACACAGAAAGGAAACACAAAAAACAAACAAACATACGAGAAGAGCTTCAAGCCAACTAGTAAGCAGAGGTATTCAGGTTTAAACAATAATGAGGTTCTCCACTCCACGCCCTGCAATAGATTGACAATAGTTTTAAAGTATTGATAATATCAAGGGTTGCTGAGGGTGGAAGAGAAGAGCATTTCACACACCATTGGGCAATACGTGAAACATCAATCAACATTTTAAACGTGTTTTTCCTTTTGGTCAACAATTCTACCTTGAGGTTCTCTTTTCTGGAGAAATATGCAAGGGCACAAGGAGCCGGCTACAAGTGTGCTGGCTTCAGTTTTGTCTAATAATAGAAACAAGCACCACATAGATTGCCATCGTAAGGGATATTTTAAGGTTCATTTTTGTTCTTCCCTTTTACAGAGTGCTATACAGTTGTTTACAAATGGGGTATCGCTAATGTACTTATGTGTCTCTGAACGCTATTATTACATGAAAATAATCAAAGAGCAATGAGTATAGTATTCCATTCATCGATAAAAGATAAGTATCCGTGTCTGTCTTGAGAGGGGAATGGAGGTGAGTCAGTGGGCCGACGGTGCTCGCCTCGGGGGTGGGGTGAAGGAGGGGTGAAGAGTAGCTCTCATATTGTACTTAGTATATTTTCATATTCTTTTATTCTTTTATTTTAAAAATTTATTTATTTACTTATTTTTGGCTGTGTTGGGTCTTCATTGCTGCACGTGGGCTTTCTCTAGTTGCAGCGAGCAGGGGCTATACTTCATTGCGGTGCGCGGGCTTCTCATTGCGGTGGCTTCTCTTGTTGCAGAGCACCGGCTCTAGGCGTGCGGGCTTCAGTAGTTGTGCCGTGTGGGCTTCAGTTGTTGTGGCACGCGGGCTCAGGAGTTGTGGCTCACGGGCTCTAGAGTGCAGTCTCAGTAGTTGTGGCGCACGGGCTTAGTTGCTCCGTGGCATGAGGGATCTTCCTGGACCAGGGCTCGAACCCGTGTCCCCTGCCTTGGCAGGGGGATTCTTAACCACCGTGCCACCAGGGAAGTCCCTCATTTATTCTTTTGAAACGATGGTCATGAAATATTTGTATCATAAAAGTAATAAAAGAGCCAAGAAACTCTCATGGACAAAATTAGGCAGAAAATATTTTGCTTTGATTTGGGTTATTTTGAAAACCAAACACTAGTTTTGTATTATTTAATACCCTCAGCAGTTGCTCCAAGCTCCTGACTCATCAGGGTGCCCTTCCCAGCCCTGAGCACAGTGCGTGGAAGATGAAACCACCACCCTTATCCATCCTCAAGGAGCCCTCTCCTGACTGCAGGGGAAGGCGGGGAGGCTGAGAGGCGGGGACACGCTTCGGGGAGGGGAAGCCAAGAACCCAGAAGCTGTCTGGTGGTTCCCAGGAAGATTGTGGGCCTGTTGAGCTTGAGAGAAAAGAGAAACAAACATACAAGCAAGCAAGGCACCTGCCCGGAGCTCTTGGGAACCACACGTATCACTTTCCCTTAGGATTCTGTCCTCTGTCAGGAATTCTTACAAACATCTGCATCTCCCTCTTCCAACTCAACTGCAAACTACTGAAGAACAGAGTTTCTCCTTTCACCTTCTGCATCCCCAGTACGTGTGTCCACAACAGGGCATTGCACACAATAAATTCACTAGCTGTGTGTGAATGGATTGGTCTACCCCAGTCTTGCCTCTGCTGTCTGAACCCTCCCAGCTTGTAAGCACCACATAAGACAGTAGAAAGACAAGGAATTCCCCCATTGGAAACACCTGTCCTAAGGCCACACTGCAAAGGTAGACTGCCATTCTTAAGGATTTTGTGTGTCTGCTGCACTGAATTCATTTTGAGAAGCAGTTTTATAAAAAGGATGTTTCTGTAAGGTGAGATGGTGCCTTTCTGATCTACAGTCAGGGAAAACCTCCTAAAGGAGCTTAGTTTGAGAGATGGCAGGTGTTTGGGGGAGTTGGCATGTGCTCTGTGTGTAAAAGTTGCCTCACAGCCACTCTCTGAGGTGTGAATTGGGAATGACATGAGTTGGAAAAAGAGAGAAGACGGACAAAGAGACATTTTGCTGGCTTTTGCAAAAACAGAAAAGCTGGTGAAGGAACACAGAATAGGACAAAGAATGAAATCCAGGACGCAGTGGTTGGCTCTGTTAGAAGATGTGATACAGAGATGAGAAAATGTTGGAGAGAAGTGGTTGGTGGGTACCAGTGAAACACCAGGGAGATATTTTAGCCCTGGCATGGCGAGTCAGAATAATATGAGGCATATGACTGAGAGGCAAAGATGAGACACCCAAAGGATGATTGGGTCTTTGGAGCAATACCTGGTACCGGCTCTTCACGTGAAGCATCCTGGGTGAACCTCATCCAAGCCCACACCTTGGCTGGTTGGCTAAAACTTTGGGTTTTATTGAGAGCATTCCTTGCCTGAGAAACTCCCTGATTGTATTCTTGGCTGCTCTGAAACAGCACCAGGCTCTTCCAGACTTCTGTGCTATTCAGTAAATTGTTCTTATTCTAATCAGTGAAACCTGGTAGCCTGGGGAAAAAAGAACGCTTTTTACATGGGCCACCCATTTACAACTATAAGTTCCAGGTAACAGGGAATTGCTTGAGTCTCCTAAATACTCTCTCAGATATAAAAACAGGCAGCATACCCCAAATGCTTCTTTCGGCAAGAGGCTGCTCTCCAGTTTAAGCTCCTTGGGGGCAGGGATGTTTGGTGCTTGCTGCTGTGTTCCAGGGCCTAACACAGAGCCTGGAATGCAGTCCCTGTGTTTTGAATTGATCTCAACTTTATCCTGCTTCCTTCTTTATTCTGTCCCCCAAACTTAGAAGGGCCTTGTCCACAAAGGCTACCACTGAGAACCAGTCAGCCTGCAGGGACAATTCACACTGATCCCTTCTCTCATGGGTTCCCTATGACCATTATTGCCCGAAGCAAACACTTGGGAATGTAATCTTTCCCCCATTATTTCATGTGAAGTCCTGTATTCCGTGATCACTATGTGACATACGTCTTTCTGAGCCTGTCTCCTCACCCAGAAAATGAAAAGAAAAATACACATCTCACAGGATTTTTGCTGAGATTAAAAGAAATAAGACATAAGAAAGAGCCTAGCAGAGTGCCTGGCCGAGGCTAGGAGCTTGGAAGTATACTATTTATTGGCTTCCCTCCCTGGACCAGGGCCCTAGTTCAGGGACCATCTTCAACCCATTCGAATCCCACAATGCCTTGCTCAGCGCTCAGCACAAAGTAGAAGATTCATATAATTATGGAATTTCGGGTTTAAAAGGGACTTAACGTTCACAGACCCCAGTGGCTTTCAAAATTTTTATTGTGATCCACATTTTACATCAGGACACATTGTGTGTGTGAGTGTGTATGTGCGTATACCAAAAATCTGTATTCTATTGTACTGCATTCTTTTTTAAAAATGCTGACCATGACCCAATACATTGATTTTGTGACCCATAATGTGGCATTACTTGCAGTTAGAAAACAGTTACCTAGATTCTAGATCAACCACCCGTGAGATGGAGAGACCCTCCCGACACTGTCCATCCCATAGGGACTGTCCAGCACCCATCTCCTTAGAGAAGAAATACCCCATGCTGGATACGGTGCCACTAACTGTAAGGCACTAAATAGAAAGTAACGCCGAGGCCACAGAGGAAGCTGTCAGAGGGCCCGCCCTGCACCTCTGTGTGTGTGCACCCAGCTGCACACGGGATGCCGGCCTCTGCTCTCATGGAGAAGCCGACGGTTTGGGCCTTTCAATTATGCATGCCTCTTATGCAAGGGTTCTGGCTAAATGAAGGGCTGCAGCAAGAATATCCATGAATTCTTCATAAGTGCCTGCGAGGGAGCGCCTCCGTCTTCTCTCCGTGA
The DNA here is from genome assembly GCF_028564815.1 of Eubalaena glacialis. Classification (NCBI taxonomy): domain Eukaryota; kingdom Metazoa; phylum Chordata; class Mammalia; order Artiodactyla; family Balaenidae; genus Eubalaena; species Eubalaena glacialis. The sequence goes on from NC_083725.1 coordinate 3,287,762, forward strand.
GCCTTCCAGATGCATCCTCGTGACTCGTCCCGGCTCACACACTCGAGCTCTGCTGGGAGGTGTGCGGGTAATTAGGGAACATTCTTCACTGACGATGCTTCCTGCTGGCTGAGAAATAAGAGCTGTCCCGTGTATGTGGACTGGCTCCAGTTTCTCTAGAGAAAAAGGATCCCCGGGGAGATCTCGGAGGCAGGGGTGCCCATTTGCCCCCAGACCAGGAAAGGAGCAAGCTTTCCAGCAAAGGTACACTGTAGCCTGGACTCGTCTCCGAAACACCCCTGCAACCCTGCTAACACCCCTGCAACCCTGCTAACACCCCTGCAACCCTGCTAAGACGTGGAGCTTCAGAGTTCTACTGCCATTGTCACTTATTTTCGTTTTTCTTCCTAGGCTTCCCTCATCTCATTCAGGGTAGAGAGGAACTAAGGATGCAGAAGTCTGCGCAGGACCAGGTCACTCCCATTCTCCCAGCAAGAGTGTTGCCCTCTGGCTGGCTGAGGTTCAGGAACAGGTCCTTCGCTTTTTTTCTTTATCCAGTGAAGAGGCTGGGGCTGTGGCAGCTGGTAGAAGAGATTCATCTGAGGAGGAACGAAGACATCTTCCAAAGGGGACAGATGAGTTTGCTGGGGTTCCCACAACAAAATGCCATGGACCAGGCGGCTTGAACACCAGAAGTGTGTCTTCTCATGGTTCTGGAGGCTGGAAGTCGAAGGTCAAGGTGCAGCATTCAGTTTCTAATGAGAGCTCCCTCCTGGCCGGCAGACGGCCGCTTTCTTGCTTTGTCTCACGTGGCTTTCCCTCTGTGTGTGCACAGCCTGGAGTTTCGGGGTGGAGGGAGATCTGATGTCTCTTCCTCTTCTTATAAAGACACCAGTCCTGTTGGATGAGAGCCCCACCCTATGACCTGATTCAACCTTAATTAGATATCTAATTAAGATACAGTCTATCTTCAGATACAGTCACATTGGGGGTGAGAGCTTCCACTATGAATTTTGAGGGGACACAGTTCAGTCCATATTATTCTTCAAGTCAGGGCCAAGAAATGCATCCCAGGTGTTTCTCTCACAAGTACCTGTTGATGTTGCTAACAACTTATCTGAGACAGAAGAGACTTGTGAGGTTAAACCTTGAGCAGGACGGGATCTGGTTTCAGGAGGAGAAGCTCGCGCAACTTAAGTTCTGACAAATGTTAGTATAAATATCGAGTAGGATTTTGACTGGACTCAATCATGGCAACCTGTGATTTAATTACTTATTTTAGTCAATATTTTAAATATTCTTCATGGAAGCAATGGGAAGAACCTCTAACTTTGTACCTTCCTCGAACCCTAGAGCAGCTTAACACAGCCCCATTAGAGACATGCGGCCAGCATGAGACAGCTCTGGAGGATAAGGATGAATTCATAGGCGCTTCGCCTGCATTTGGAGAGCTCACACCTTCTAGTATTTATCTGCATGCTTCTTGGCTGGGCGTGCCGAGGGATGGGCGTCAGGACTCCAGGGACATTTCTGGACTCGTGTGTCCTCCTCTTCTGATGGACTTAATCCAAATGCTCTCAGAATGTTGAGCATCGTTAAAGATGAAGGTTTCAGATGAAGCCGTCTAACTTTCCAGAGATTCATTAGGATCTATGCACAGTTCTAACAACCAGCAACCCCAGTGTGGGAAGAAGTGATAAAGGAATGGGCTTTTGAAGGGAAGAGCTATCACTCAGCCAACTTACTTCTTAAGTCTCAGCTTCTTAAGTCTCAACTCCAAAGCCATGTGCCAGCTACTCAGATGCTCCCTTTGCTTCGCAGAGCTCTCTCCCCTCTTCATCCTACCCTCCCTCTCTCCCCACGCTCAGCCCCACTTTCCTCCCCACACTTACTTTGCCTGAAAACTTAGTATCTGTCTTCCAAGCAGGAACTCAGGGTCACTATGTCCAAGAGACCTGCCCCATTTTCCTCAGGCTTGGCTGGACACCTTCCCCTCTATTCCTATGTATCCTGAGCTTCTTTCCATCACAGCACTTTCCACATTCCATTATAATCATCAGTCTATTGACCTCTCCCCGCAAGTCAACTGTGAACATTTGGGAAACACAGTTCATGTCTCATTTGTCCTTGTATATTATGTGCTTAACATAGTCCTTGGTGTACTGTCAGCGTGTAATAAGTGCTCAATAAATGAATGAATTATATTTTTCCTTGATCCTGATATTTCCATAAGAGCTTGACCATAGCACGTCAACCCAATGGAGAAGTTCTGGGGTGTATGTGTGTACATTACCCCTCAACATTACTCTCTGTAATGCCCTCTGGTCTCTTCCACCACCTATTTTTTTACACTAACGCCAGAGCTGTGTTTGCAGATCAGGACCCGTTATTCACCTACAGAAAAACTTTTAAAGGTAGCCCACTACCTCCTGCAGCTATTCTTTGAAGGTTGAGGATGAAGTTGGAGGGAATATTGAAATCATGTCTAGTATTAAAAACATTCCCCAGATGAATCAAATAGCTCTTATTTCTCCCATACCCTGCTCATACCTACATTCTAGGGGTGAACCTCTAGCCTAAAAAGAAAACCAAATAAGCAAACAAACAGCAAAATAGAATACAAATATTTATGGGACATTTGTTCTATGCAGGCAATATGCAGTATCATATGTCATCTGATTTATTCTCTTAAATATACTAGTTGCATTTGCATATCTTATTTCATTCAATCCTCATAAATGTTCCATGAGAAAGATGTTATTATTATCTCTAGTTTAAAAATGAGAAAATGGATACCTAGAGAGAATAATTCACATGGAATCATGCATTAGTAAATTTCAGAGACCAAAGTGAACCTGGGTCTTGATTCCAAGTCCAGAGCCCTTTCCATAACAATACCCCTAATATGGTACATAGGACCCTTCCCCATCTCCTGTCTCCTTCCCACATAGGGCTCTCCTCCACAGCCCCATTCATTAGGATGAGCAACTCACTGGGCCTGGAATTCTCCGTTTCATTATCATAAGGGCTGTTACTTCCTCCTCCCCTGTCCATCTGTCCCCTCCTGTCTTCATTCCTTTTCTCCATCCAGGCAAGACCCCATGATCTAACACTTCAAGCAAAAGCAACTCCTGCTGCCAAGTTCCCAAAATGTCCTTGATCCTTTTCTTTCCGTTATGCTGACCTTGAAAAAGCTTCAACCCTGGATCCATCTCCCCTCCTTCATGGGATCTGTGAAGAACCTTTGGAGAAAATCACAACTCACAAATTATCTCAGGTCTCCAACTTCCACTGGGCTCTTAACATTGCCTGGTGCTCCTTCTATGCTTCCCCAAACGCCTCTCCCCTCCTCCCTCGGCAGATGACCTTTCCTCCTGCTTCCCTTGAAAAACTAGAAGTCATCATCCAATCATCCATTCATTTAACAAGTATTTATTGAGTCCCTCCGTGAGCAAGGGATACTTCTGGGTTCTAGGAATACAGCAGTGAATATAAGAGACAAAACCTTGCGGAGCTTACATTCCAGTGAGAAGTGAATGACAGCAAACAAATGAGCAAGTTCACTATTGCACAGTATGTCCAATAGTGAAGTTGTCACAGAGAAAAATAAAAAGGGGGCAGGGGAGGAACAGATGGACATTTTTAAAAGATGGTAAAGAGGATCTTCACTGATAAGGTGATACCTGAGCAGAGACTCCAAAGGAACATCAACCTGAAATTGTCTCAAGCTCCTGTCCTTTGCCTACACAAGCATCTTTGTACCCACCTCCACCTGTGCTGCCTCTGCTGTCAGGCCTCAAGGCTCTGGACTGCATTTCCCTCCTCCTTCCTCCTCAGAGGCTTTCTTCCATCAATTATATCTCCAGCCTCCCTTTCCTTTGCCAGGCCTTTCCTACCGCCATTTAAGTATGCCATGTTAAACAAAGAAATCACAAACCCAAACCCCATCCTCATCCTTTGTGTTAGTTTTCAAGGACTGTTGTAACAAAGCAGCACCGGCCGTGTGGCATAGACAACAGACATTATTGTCTCACAATTCTGGAGACCAGAGTCCAAATTCAAGGTGTGGGCAGGGCCGTGCTCCCTCTAAAGCCACAAGAGAAGGGTCTCTTCCAGGTCTCTCTTCTGGCTTCTGGTAATTCTTTGGCTTGTGGTAGTAAAACCCAATCTTCACAAGGCATTCTGTGTGCATGTCTCTGTGTCCAAATTTCCTTTTTCAAAAGAACGTCTAACACATTAGATTAGGGCCCATCCCACTCCAGAATAACCTCATCTTGACTGGTTACATCTACAATGACTCTATTTCCAAATAAGTTTACATATGGAGGTGCTAGGGATTAGGACTGCAACGTATGAATTTGGGGGAGGGGCAAAATTCAACCCATGGCACCCCTGCATCCTCCTCGGGCTACACCTCTGTCCTGCACCCTGCTTTACAGCCATGGTTTCTGGAGGAAATAATTTCTGCACTATTTCTACCTCATTTAAACACTGTGTTATTGTTTTTTTCTCATTTTGTATACTTTCACTCTAAACGATTCCCAAGGCTTCAATTACCATCTCTATCCTGATGACCCCCAAATCTCTTTCTCTAGCCAGATCTCTCTCCTGAGCTCCAGGCCCATATATCCAACGCTGAAAGGATATTTTCATTCAGATGCCTCTGCGGCACCTTATATTCTGTATGCCCCCAGTAGAACTCACCCTCTCCCTCCCATCACCCGACTCTAAACCTAATCCTTGTACTATTTCCTAGGAGAGAGCAGGGCATCACCATTCATTCACTGCTTCTCCAGGAACCTAGCAGTCCTTCCGCTTTCCTATTTGTACGTTGCCCCTCATCAATTTCCAAGTCTTCTGGATCCCAGCCCCCAAGGACCTCCACACACACTCTTTTCTCTACACGCACCCTGTCTCTCACACCTATATAGCAAAAGCCTCTTAACTGCCTCCTTGGCTTCAAGTTTTCTCTCTCTCTCTCCAGTCAGTCCTCCAAATGCAGCCAGAATGATCACTTTCAAATGCCAAGCTACTGCCCACCCCTCCTCTAAATGCCTTCAGCGACTATCGTCCAGAAGATGAAGTCCACACTGCTGACACAGCACAGGACATCCTCCATGAGACCGTTTCTCTTACCTCCCCAGTCTTGTCTCTCACTAATCTGGCCCCCACCCTGCCCTCCATACTCTCTTTCTATACCCAGAAGCTCATACTTAAGCTTCAGCTCTACTAAATTATTGCCTTCGTTATATCACACTAGCTCTTATATTTGGGCCTTTACCTGAGTGTCTCCACTTTCTGGATCATCCTTCTTCTTCCAACGTTTCTCTGCTCAGGACTCAGCTTAGATGCCCCTCTTCTCCCAGGCAGTCTTTGCTGACCATTGCTCTAGGCTGGCATTTGAACTTCCTTCATGTTTCCTTACTATGGTATCTGCTTGACCCCTATTACCACTGTATTAGTTAGATTGCTCTAAGTGACACTGTGTAACAAGCAGCCCCAAGTCTCATTAGCTTAGAGCAAAACCAGAAAGACGTCTTTGTTGCTCGTGTTGTATGTCTACAGATAAGACGTGGCTGCTGAGTCTCTGCTTCAGGCTGTGGGTCAGGCTCAGATCTGCTCAGGGCAGCCTCTCTTCCAGGCCCTGCTTGGGGGGCAGCCCCCTTTTGAGACATACTGTTCTCATGGCAGGTGGCATAGGAACGTAAGAGACTGAATGGAGCATCCACAGGATGTAAAGTCCCTGACCAGACATGGTGTAGGCAACATACACTCACATTCAACTGGCCAGAGCCCCTGCATGGCCAAGCCTATCATCAGGACACAGGGGAGGAATGAGCACATGTAATAATACTCCCACAGAGGAGCAAACGCATCACTGTAAACAATAGCAAACCAAACACAAGCGCTCACCCTCAAATGCCTTTTCATTGGTCTGTTTCCCCCAGTAAAATGTGAGCTCCTTTAAGTCCAAAATGATTTTGCATCACTTTATTCTCAGTGCTTTTCACAACCCCTGGCATTGTTGCAGGTGCTCAATATTAGTGGATCAAGTAAATACAGACTCACGCATCGCTTTTTAGATGTTCTCCTGATGTTGCAGGCTAAGAGAGTCGCTTCTTTCTTTGCACTTTTCATGGAACAGTAACTTAAGTCTATTCCAGCTCTTTTGACATTATACATTTATTATTATTCTGTGTGAATTTCCTTCTTCTGGACTAGAACAGACAATGGCATCTGGAGCCCAATCTCTGGAAGAGAGACATTCAATAAATGTTTGAATAATTTAATCAAATCATTCCCTCTGTTTAAATCAGCATGTGTTTATTGATTATCTACTAGGTGCCAGGTATTCTCACTCTAACAGCTGGAGTTAGAAACTAGAAAGTCTCAAAGGCCGGTGACGTCAAGAGAGAGGGCAGCGAGAGCTGAGAGGTCCCTGTGGCCCTACCTTGAAGAGCTCCGCTTGCTTCCCCGCAGGCAGACTCAGGGCCACTCCACGGGTCCCTGCTCTTCCCCACCCACCCCGCCTGTGCCTCTCGCCCCCTTCGCAGGGCTGTGACCTAACCTTCCCATCCAGTTTATTGCTTTGCACTGCTCAGCTCACCAAGCATATTTGTGTTGACTGCGTGATTAGTGCTGAGTACGCCGAACAAGGTAATGACAAGCAGCAGAGACCAGGAGATGACGCCCTGCTCTGTACATCACTTAACCCCTCTTTCTCTCTCTGAAGCACAGCTGCATGACGCATTCAAGCCTGAACTTCCAAGAAGGAATCTAGTGGAATGCAGCCCAAGGGGCATTGCAGAGGCAAACCTAGTCACCGGCAGGACCAATGATTTGGAGTAAAGACCATTGTCTTCCATGGAAATGTAGCCAATAAGGAATTCATTGTTTGTGAACAATCTGATATGAGCTTCCAGACTCTGAGTATGAGGGAGACAGAGGCTGGATCCTGAGCAGACTGGTGTTGAATTCAGGGAAAAGTAGGCATTTGGAAGAACACAAATGGGAAGGAGGAAAAATGGTGAGCAGTGCCGGGTTATACCTTCCCATCATGCATCCGGGTCAGACAACATCTACCAAGTAGATGAAAAGATCCTCCTGTGATGAGACCATGAGGCAGGGTTTCCAAGGACCCAGGCTACTGCTGCCCTCCCTACCTGGATGAAAAGTTTATAATCCCCACCCCCGCCAAACAACTAATACTATCTCTTCGCAAAATGGCACCCTACCCTACCACCTTTTTTTATATCTGTATAAAAAAAGCAGATGCAAACTTCCCCCTTTCTATTTTTCCCCTAACCAGTCCTCCTATTTACATCATGCATAAGTCACTGCTGGCGCAAAGGAACACCCGTACGCACACATTCATTCGTTCATTTGTTACTTCATTTCACAAATAACTGAGACATCTTAGCTACCAGGCACCGCCTGTACATCTTTGAATAAAATAAACCATCTCTGCTATTGTGAAACTCATAATCTAGTGGGAGAGAGAAATATTACATAAGTAAACAAATATATAAATATGGATTGTGATAAGAGTTATGAATACTTCTTTCTTCATTTACAGCAGGATACTTTCTGACTTGAAGGGCTTCAGGGGAATTACAGGTAGAATTCCTGAATTCCTTAATGTTATATGCAAAGTATCCTGTGTATGTAGACAGATTTTTTTTTCTCTGAGAAGTATCCACGGCTTTCATCAAAATCTCAGAGAGGTCTATGGTCTTATAAAGTTTGAGAACTGATATGTTACAGCCACAGCAAACCGGATTTTCTTTTTTTCCATTGGCACCCTCTAGAATTGACTAAATTTGTTTGTGTTTATAGCTGGTACTAAAGCAGCCATGTCAGAAGAGCAGAGATGGAGCGACCCGTGTTGCCTCCTGCAGAGGCTCGTGGGCAGGTGAGCGAGACCTCTACCTGGAGAGAGTCCAGCCAAGATGTTTGCCTCGGGTTCCTTTGGGGAATGGGAAATAATTGATGTTCACGTTCTTTGCCATAGGTTTCTGTACTTTCCATATTGTTTGCAGTAAACGTGTTGCTTTTATAATCAGGAAAGCTAACACATTAAAGCTGTTCTTATTTTGGGAGATATTATATATTTTACCGCTTATACACATCCCTTGTTAACTAATGCCTACAAATGTATTGCACACAAAATGGACTGGTGCTGTGGTTAGATCACACCTTTCTCTTGTTCACTTAGCCCAGGGCCGGGGGTAGATTGGGAAGTCTGTCTGCTCAGCCATGATGGTGGTGATGGCAGCGTGCGTCTCACCGGAAGGCTAGGGTCCTGGACACTTACACCTCTGTCAGCCCTGACCTTGGCCTCCACCATGTGCGGTTTCCAAGTCACCGAGGAGCCCATGCAGGAACAAGGCAGGAGTATTGAAGACAACCTTTCCAAGGTCAGGAATCATGAGTGTGAAGACGTCCAGGATTTAGAGTCAAAGGATGAATTCAAGTCCAGGTTCTTCAAATGTCTACACATCTGATCATTTGATCTTGGGCAAGACACTTCTCTGATCTGTGCCTCAACTTACCTACGAAAAGGAAAAGGAGGTGTCATATCGTCCCTGTACATCTCAAGGTGTGATTGTGAGGCATAAACAAGCCAATCAGAACCAAGATCTCATAAAGATCAGAGAAGAAAGTATGTGATACACACAACCCAGTGTCAGTCAGAGACATCATTTTGCAACTAATGTCACAATGTCTTAGAATAAAGTACATTACTGAAATACATAATCTTCATAGACATAAATAACAATAGAGATACAGACACGGCTCCAGAGGTAGCGCTTATAGACTGTTCTTAAATAAACCAGGGCACACTGGGGAAGAAAGCATCGTTAACACTCAGCCAGGAGCTAAGTTTCCCAACAGTATATGTTCAGCCCATGGACCCAGCCCATCCATCTCGTCTGAAAACGTTTATACTCAGAAAATGTCCACCTGTCACATCTCGTTGCCCAGGAGAGGAGAAAAGGATAAAGAAGGCACGAGCATGTGGTAGGTAGGCTTTAAGGGTGGGGAGGGGGTCTAGGGAATGACAGATCATCTGTCGCAGATTTTGGTCTGTGAGCTCTCCCACGTGGTAGAGCCATGGGGTGATTGTTGCTTTATTTATAGAGCAATTTTCCCCACTCATTTAGACATACAGTCTACTAAGACCCCGGGCACAGATAAATAATAACAGCTCTGCCTGGACATTGCTCTCAAAGGTTTTTTTTTTTTTTGCACCCTGAAATCCAAAGTGGAAGGAGGACCTCAGGGGTAAACGAAAGTTCTTGCTGCAAGAACAAGGTGAGGGGATGAAAATGGACAGTGAAAGCCCTGATCTCTGATCCAGGGCACGAGAGTGAGTCTGACAATGTCAGTAAATAGGAGAAAGTGTCTTTCCACTTTCACGTTTGATGACTTTATTTATCAAGAAATGAGTGTGAAATGAGGAACCTGGCCCTGGATTGTGTCCAGGTCAGGGTCCAGTCTCACCCTGCCTCTGTGCCACAGTGGGCTGAGCACTTAACCTCTCTGGTCTACAGCTTAGTTCTCAAGTAACTGTGAGATTTAGACTAGCTCAGCACTTCCCAAGTTGTGTTCAACAGAACATTAGTTCTACAGGATGTTAATAAGCATTAATGTGAAGGGGAAAATGCAGGGTTCTGTGGTCAATTACGTTTGGAGAATGTTGGTTCAAACACAGTTGAACAGGTTTCTTTACCGCAAGGATTCTCAGAGTTTTTAATATGCTAACGTGAGTTCTGAATCTCCAAAAATTGAGCATAAATAGGAGAAACTTTCCTCCCTTACTTATTTGGCCATAGAATCGGGAGGGGGGTTGTGTTTTGGTTTTGTTCTATTTTTGCTTTGTTGTGTTTTGGTTTGTATCGACAAGGATCTGGAGATAATTTGGAAACACTAGACCAGATAAACTTTAAGGTCCCTTCTAACCCCCCAAAGTATGAAATTCTACAAATGACAATTAAATGGCTGTTGTGCTATTTTACAATTGGGGATGGGCAAGAGGAACCAGCCTTATGCTGGTGACAACTAAGAGTGTAACGTCATGTGTATATTTTCTCATTCAATTTTCATAATAACCCAGCAAGTCACATACCACCAATCTAATCTTACAAGGGAGGATATTGAAACTTTGAGAGATTAAGCAAATTTCTCAAGATAATGCAGCTAAGAAGCTATGGTTCCCCTGGTCAAACATAGGGATGTATGGATGCAATTTGAAGTAAGAAGACATTTGAGAACAAAAAATTTAAGGAGGTCAGATGGAAACTTGAAGGAACTAGCCATGCACATATACATCTAGGCAGAGGGAATAGCCACTGCAGAAGCCCAAAGATGGGACTGCACCTGGCTTGTTTGAGGAACAGGAAGGAGGAAGCTCAATGGCTCAGGAATGGAGTGAGCAAAGGAACAGAAAGTAGGACACATGGGACCAGAGACGTAATGGGGCATGGGATCATGTGGCACCTTGCTGTCATCACAGGAGCTCTGGCTTTGTTTGACTCAAGGAAATGGAGGGCAGGAAGGTGACACCTTCCAGCTTAGGTCTTAAAAAGATGGCTCTGTCTGCTGGGCTGAGAACAGATCCTGGGGGTGTGTGTTGGTCCTTCGTGTATCCACAGAGTATGTCTGCTTCTCCTGGGACACGGCTGGATTGTACCCTCATGTGACAGGTTTGGCCAGTGAGGCGTAACAAGATATCACACATTTCACTTCTGGTGGAGCCTTCCAGGGCCTCTGGGCAGTTCTGCCAGCACCACGTGATGGCAATGGTGGCTGTTCATCAGTCTGGGTGGGCAAGAGATGGACAGAGTCCCTCCACCAACTAACCTATTTCAACCGTGAGAGTGAGCGTTCTCGTAACTTTGTTGGTTAAGTGACTGAGAGATTGAGAATTATTTCTGCTCCACAGGTAGCCTATTCTTACTGATGTAGGGGCCTAGGTAGAAGCTGGAGAACAAGCAGGAGGCCCCTGTGATGATCCAGGTGAGACACCGTTGACTCAGTGAAGGTATTAGTAGCAGAGCTGAAGGAAGTGCTCGGATTTCAGGTATATTTTGAAGGTGGAGCCAATAGGATTTCCTGATGGATCAAATGTGGGGCATGACAGAGTAGGCAGTCAGCACTGATTCTAATGGGCCTGAACAATCAGAAAGATAGAATTGCCTTCATAGGATGAGGAAGACTGGGTAAAATAGGCTTGGAGGACAGACGGTTTATTGCGGGCTTTTTTTTTTTTTATGGTTCGATTTCTATTTTATCCTTCAGAAATTTGTTTTATAGGTTCTGGTTATCTGCTGAAATTTTTGGGTTTGCCTTTTATCTCCTTGAATATAGTTGGGAAAGTCATAAAAGGTTCTAAGCAAGAGGATGAGCGAATCCAGTTTATGAATCCTTCACAAAATCCCATGTGAAGGGAGAGTGTTTTGGTCTGTTTTCCTCGGCTCTTGGGGAAGTGAGAAAACTAAAGGGCCGAGGAAGATGGCACCGTTTTATGCGACTCCTTTTTGGAGCCAGTGTTCCAAACAAGCCACGTGGAGCTCATTGATTTTCGTTTTCTCCTTATTGTTTTCCACCTTGATTGGGTCCTGTGACTCCGAAGAGCAGATTGATTCCGACACGTGTAATTTTCTGCCTGCGTGGCGATGTTCACGCTGATGTTTGTTTCCCTGTCTTCAGACGGTCCTGGGTCTCCTTCTCCTGAGCCCGCTACAACCGCACCCTCCCAGGGAGGACACTTCTGCCAACTCCAAACTCCTCAGCCCCTTGGGTGGTTTGCTTTGTGAGATTCTGCTTCTCTAACTACAAAGCCGGCATCCCCGAAGCCCTTTCTAAGGCAGAGGCTGCAAACTGGCAGATTCCAGGCCAAAGCCCTCTCCCAGTTTCCTGACGTTTTGTTTGATCCATACGTGATGAAAAACAATTGGGTGGGACAACATTTTGAAACAAGATTTCTTTTTAAAAATCAGAAGTGTTGGCAGTACTGAGAGCTTCCTTCCGAATCTGGGGCAATAACGGCCGGTTAGAACAGAGTAGCTGCTGCTTTTTTAAATGGGGCGGGGATCCCCTGTGCCCCCCCATCCCCCTTGGATAGAAGAATCATTTATGGTACCTGCCCAGCTCCTGCAAGTCTGCGCTTCTGCTCTCTGCTTTCAAGAGCACAGAGGTCTTCCATATACATCATCGTATTTACCCTTGCCACCTTATGAGGTCAATATTTTATAGATCGGAATCTGTCCTTCTCAGAGCTGAATTAATTGCCCTTTTTATTTGAGTGCATTTAAGGATACTTAAGTGTTTCTGTTTGGATTCTCTGAAGGCCAGGATCAAATATTCTGCCTCCTCTATGGGCACAGAAAACAACCTGGACTCCACTCAGGCACGGCCATCCCAGGAGGTGTCTGATGAGGGGCACAGGTGGCTAGTCGTGAAGAGCAGTGTGGACTCTGGTCCACCTGCCTCAGGGGTTCACGCCATCTCCTTGAGCGTGTTACTTAGGCACACCAGGACTTGGTGGTCTCATCTGTAAAACAAATAGAGAAAATAATATTTACCATTTTCTCAGTGTTCCTTCCTGTGTTATATAAACTGGAAGACAGTAAATGACAAGGAATGAGACTGGAGAGGTGGGCTAAGGCCAGGGCTTGGAGAGCTTTCACTGCATGGAAAGATCTTTTTATTCTATAATCCAGTGACTTTCAAACTGGCTGTCCTGGAGCCCTAAGGCTCTGCAGACTTGGCCCGCCTTCAGGGACGGTCAGGTGGCAAAGAAGTAAGTAGTCTGGACCCCAGACTCCCAACTACACTGATGTTGAAGGATGTGAGGGACCACTGAAGGGTTTCAAGTGGAAACCAAGCTGCGGGATTCTGAATGGACAGAGGTTGCTCTGTATGGAGGATGGATTTGAGGGGACAAACCTGATGACAGACAGGAATGCGTGTTTAGTAAGATGAGAAGAAGGGAAGGCTTATGATCCACTTAGCAGGTAAAAATGACGACTAATTACCTGAGTGACCAGAGCATCCAGGAGAGGGAAGAATCAAGGCTGACTTTGATGGTTTTGGCTCCACGGATGGTTATAGGGAATGGGGAGGGGTCATTAAGGAGGACAAACAACTTTAGAGAAATGGCAATGAACATGAAGGTTGTGACGTACTCTTGGGACATCTAGGTTGAGGTATGGATTCAGAAAGTAAAGGAGATTTGAAGCTGTCACAGCAAGGACATCCCTCCACTTAGCCACTTGAGAGCTTGGGTGAGGTCGGGAACCCACATCCATTTCAAAGCACATTTTCTCATCCGCCAAGTGAGTACGCAAGGTGCTGGGAGAACCAATGCAGGCGAGCATTTCGAACGCCATTAAAGTACATATAAATGTCACGTTTTACTTACCGACTCCCTCAGCCAGTAAAAATGAGACACGTGAGCAAAAGATCAGGACATTTTAAAGTCGGAAATTCCCCCGAGGTGGGACTCACCAACTTGGGCTTCCGGCAGGACCCACCCTAAGGCTTCAGGGAAGTCACCTCATGGCTTCTCAGCACACTTGCAGAGAGCAATGTGGTCCTGCTGTCTAGCTTTGCTTCCTGGTGGCAATATTCCTGGAGGGTCCTTGCTCCCAGGACTGGGAGTCATGGTGATGCCCCCTGGGCTTTCTGTACTGGCCAGTAGAACTTCCTCTTCCTGGATGGATCATTCCTCCTACAGCTCTTTATCTCTCAAGTAAATATTGTTTGGTTAACTTGTGCCTAGCTGAGATTTGCATTTAGGTATTCTTTTTTTTTTTATTGGAGTACAGTTGCTTTACACTGTTAAGATATTCTTGAAAAGATGAAATGGAAGACAGAATATGTACACATGGGAGTAGGGACTCTTCAGTGATAGGAAAGAAAAGTTGATGTTTTTTTATAACTTCTCCCCCCATTTCTTGATCTCTGCCACACAGCTAGAGATTAGGCAGCATGATTCTAGAAATATGTTGTATTTTTCATTTCTGTCATGTGCAAGTGATCTTTAATAGATCCTTAAAGGACCTGTCGGGGTGGAGGAGCAGCACGAGGAAGGGAGAAAGCCCAGCCAGGAGGCGGGTGAGCTGAGGCCCATCCCGCAGCGGCCAGCTTCAGCCCTGCCCCACACCGCTCACCCCTCAGAGCCGGCCCAGCACGCAGGCTGGAGCCTGTCACTTATTCCCACGTGGGCGGATGCACGGGAAAGGGCGTCATCTCCAGATAATGTTGGCTCTGAGCACCGTGGCTTTTAGGGAAGGTCCGTGGACTTGTGTGCAATGAATACGCTCCTTGCAGAACAGAAACCCCAACATGCGTGGCTGAGTGTACCTGCTGTTATATATAGTTTATTCATCTCGCTCCGGAGAAACTTCCTTCACAATGTTGATGCCGCAGGAGGGTCAAATAAAGAAGCTGGACAGGATCAAGTTTCTCCATTCTGCTGTCCCTCGTAGGTGACCCGTCTGTACAGCTCCCTCTTACCCGCCATGTCCTCACTGCAGTGCTGGCCGTGCTATGGCCGGCGGGTAGAGGTTTCCTTGGGAGAGAAAGACACGTGGTGCTGGCTTCCTTTTCAGAGGGACATTGGAACCACTGCCGGGATGTCTGCACCCAGCAGGGCAGCCCCTCGGTGGCTGCCAGGGGGTCGCGGTCTGGCTGGTCCTTCTTCATCCTCCCAAATGGTATACATGGGAATCGGGGCTTTGTTCTGGGAGGAGGTGGTCTTGCAAATGGTGACACAATTCCTCAGCCAGCTCGGCACCTGTATCTGCCATCCCCATCCTGCCAGCCTCTCTCTGGCCAGAGAAAGTTACAAATAGCATCTGGTGGATTAGTTCTATCACCTGCCCACGAGAACCAGAAGGAAATTGAATGCAGCAGGAAAGGGGCCTCCAAGTAGAAGGAGAGGGTTTAGGGATGGGATTTTTCTTTCTTCTTCTTCTTCGGCTGCTTTCTGTTTGCACAAGAAGTGTTTCCTCCCTCAATCTCATGCAGCTGTATTCTCAGCAAACTGAAGAAAGGAGGGAAAAAGCTATTTAAATTTATACTATTGAATTTCTGTAGGACACCGAAATATTTTTGAAGTTAATGGGGAGCTCTGAATAGTCTGTTTCAAATAATTACAGGAAAAAAATACATTGAAATAATTAGTAGTTGCTACTAGAACATTCAGCAAAATGAAATGACATCTTTGCATGCCTATTAAACAGCACTTTATTTTCAGTTTAGGGTGTTTTGGATGAAATTAGATGGCAAACATACTGCATCACTGAGTGATTAGAAGAACTAGTATAATTTAGAGTTAGACTAGTACCATCATCAGCTTTTCTCTTTTACCTCTTAAAAAAAAATATGATGCTCTTCTGTTAGGCGAGATTTTTAATAGAAGTGGGACCAACTGGAGCCCTTGAGACTTAGCGTTAAGTGGCTCAGGTGTAATCTCTCTGCACGCAAGAAAAGGCCTTAAACAGAATCTGATAGTCCACACTTGCTAATTCTGGGAGTCTCCTTCTACTCTGAGTGGAGAATTCCAAGCCCTCCCACTGCACCATCCTCTCCACTCTCAAAGCAGAATCTTACTTGCCAAAAACAGAAATTGATCTCTCTCTAATGAAGAAAACCAAACAACACCACAACATCTCTCCTCTGTATTCAAAAGAAAAACATTTTAAAAATATTGACAAGGAGTCTGATTTTCAATTTTGATTTACTAAACGTGTTTCCCAGAACCCTGAACTCAGCCGGATGCCCTGTGTCTCATCTTCTTCGTCCTCCTCCTTCACCCCCATGGAACCGAGCAGGACCCTATGAGGCTTTCCCAGAATAGACCCCCAGCCATGCCCTCTGCCTGCCTTTTGTCCGTAGAAAAACTTTAGTCAAAGAATAAATTTAATCAGTTAAGTGAGAAAATGCAGAAAGAAAAGAAAACAGTCAAGCAAGACAAAAGAATAATAGTTTATCCATTCAACAAAGTCAAGGACCTTTAGTTCTTCCTCAAGAATTATAGATAATATTCTGAGCCATGTCCTTTGAGCTGTTTTGCAGATACTGAAACCCCGACCGGGTGGGAGACGTTAACTCTCTGCTGTCCACAAGCACGTAGACCCCAGACCGGTTGGAACCGGAAGGTTGATGATGCTGACTCCCAATTACCTCACCACTGACCAATCAGAAGGATGTCCACGAGCTGATCACACCCTGCTCCTCGAACACTGTAAGAGTTCTCACTAGCCCCTCCAGGGCGGGACACACAGCTTTGAGGGCATGAGCCTGCTGTGGCCCCCTCTGCCTGGCAAAGCTATAAAGCTATTCTTTTCTACTTCACCCAAAACTCTCTCTACACGTTTCTGTTCAGCACCGGTGAACAGAGGCCAAATTTCGGCAACACCCATCTGCATCCCTCTGCCTCTCTGCCCCTTCTTCTTCCAACTGCTCCCCCCTCCTCCTTTCCTGCTCCGGTATAAGAGGAGGAAGCAAACAGCGCGAAGCAGGAACAAGGAACACCGGTGACACGCGATGTCACAGACACTCAGCTGTCTATTGCATAAGAGAAGTGTTTATGTTTTAGTTTTACAATACACAGCTTTGGAGGAGTATTTTTTGAAGCAAAAGGCGCTGAGAAAATCTGCGTGGGGCTGTTCTACTTTTCTCCAATATTTCATTATGGTGTTCCAAGAAACTTGTCAGAACGACTAATGGCTTCTTCATAAAAAAAAATTAAAAAAAAAAAAGATATTTGGGAGTTCTGAGATTCCATCCTGAGCAGAGAGGAAAGAAGAGATGGGAGAGAAATGTCCTGTGAGAAAGGAAGCTTCCTGCTCCATGAGGGGAAACAGCAAAGGAAGGAAAGGGCAGGAGACAGCTCTGCTCCGGGGCGTGACTCGGGGCCTCCATGATGCTTTCTGAGGCCCAGCCATGTGTTCTCGTATTGCTGGGCCTCGCCACCACCCACCCTGGCTGTCCCTCCACCCAGCACACCCACACTCTCTCCCTTGGCCTCGTTTCTCCAGGGGTCCCGCTAGGAAGGCCAGCCTGCCCCTCCTGTGCTGGAAGCTTCACTCTGCACGTGTCCTCCCACGGGACGCCTCAGCAAAAGGTTCTGGTGCCCTCAGAAGAGGGCAACCAGACCCGCCAGCTTTCTTTGGTAATATAGGCTATTCAAGGAGCTCCCCTACAGAGACCAATGTGTGCTTTACTCCCCAAAGTGACATCAAATTTGGACATTTTAGCAAAAAATAAAAGGAAGGAAGGAGAAGTAGGCTATGAGGCTCATGTAGGGGCAGGAAGGGTCTTCAGGTGATTCCTAAAGATGCTCATGCCACCTGCAACCCCTCGCCCAGGTTGCCCTTGCTGGCATGCTGTGAGCCTTGCTCCTGACATTCGGCAGTAAAAGAGCTCTTGGATGCCGTCTGGGCCAACACGCAGGCCTCCCAATGAGGAAGAACATCTTCTTTACGTATCAGCTCCATGAGGCCACCTCCCCCGGCCCCCGCCCCACCCCGCATCCTCTCCTTTCTCTCTGGTCATCCCCTCTTCATCTCCGTCTCTCTCATCCCCGCACCTGCTATTTCGGCTGCCTGTGCTCCTGTTCTCTTTCCCCCTATTAATAGAGCCCGTCAGGCTGCATGCTTTCTTTCCCTCCCTGTGCTATTCCATCCCCCTTCCCTGGTCCCACCTGGGTGACTTCTCCAATCGCGCATTTGTAGAGCTTTTCTCTCGCTGAGCCTGATGCAGGCACAGCCTAGGGCTGTATCCGTAGCCTGCCCCCGGGCAGAAAGGCTCTCCTGCATCCTACTCCTCACCATCCTCCCGGGACAAGCTCTGGGCCCTGAGGCTGCAGATCCAGGGCACTGTCTCCTTAGCTGCAGAAACAAATGCCTCTCGGCCGTGATGACCTACCTGCTGAGGCAAGAGGGGATTTCAGGCCAGGAACCAAAGAGAAGCCGAACCCTCCCAAGGAGTGCTGTTTGGGGCTGTCCCTGCAGGCGTTGCTGCCACTCAAAACTGTCACTGTTCAGCTCACCTGCTGACTGTCTCCCACTTCTGCCCTCAGTTGTGAAAATTCCCCTCGACTCTGAGATCTTAAGACGGTGTCCATCAGGCTGGCCGAGAGGGGCGTCCGTGTGCGCTGCCAGGCAGCATCCCTGCAGGAAGGACCATGCGGAAGCTGGGTGTTCTAGGGCAGCCCCTACACTGAGAGCCCTCAGGGGGACGCCACAGCCTCAGTTCCCAAACCAGGCCGGTTCGGAAGCTTCGCGCTCTGGACTTAGTGTCTGTACTGAGCCAATTTAAACAATTTCATTCAACAGTTCCCAGATGACAAATTACCTGTAACCCATCCTTATCAAGGAGAGAATAGACTTGCGTAGACTTTGAGCTTTGGGGGCGTGGTGATCCAAGGGGTCTCAGAGTTCTCCTTACAGTTATTAAAAGTAACAACTAGTCAAGAAGAGACCAGCCGGTGAGCAAACAATGACACCTGTGCCTTGGAAATGTGACTGAGGCCAGTCAGTCCCCCCGTAAGGATGCCTCATGTCGGGGGTGGCTCTGGATTTGCACTTTACAGCAGGCTGGCTTGGGGAGAGGTAAGTAACCTCCCCGAGCTTAATCAGCATAGTGGTTGTATCTGCCTCACTGTGTGGTTTGTGTACGAAACGAGATAAAATGATAGCTAATATTTATTATCCATGTAAATGTGCCAAGCGCTATTCCAAGTACTTTACATATATTAGCCCGCTCAATCAGACCGTCGGCGCACAGAAGTACTTAATAACTAACTGTTGGGTGTCCTTGTTACCAGCAATAGTCAAAAAGGACATTTGTAAATCCCACATCACGTATCAAGCTCTGTTTAAATATCTTACATATTAGCACCCCTTAATAGTCATAACAACTCTGCGAGTAGGTACTGTTACCATCACCCCATTTTACAGATGAAGAGACCAAGGCACAGAGAAGCCAGGAGAAGCGGTACCCAAGGTCAGGAGCTGGTCAGTGGTGGAGCTGGGATTTGAGTTTCAGCGATTCTTGTAAAATCCAGCCTTTTAACCACTGCCTCTCCTCCAACAAATATTGAGTGAGCCCCTTCTAAATGCCAGGTGCTATTCCAGACCCTGGAATGCATCAGAGCCCCAAATAGACAAAGATCTCTGTTCCCTGCCTCCTTGAGAGGGACACAGATGATGAACAACTTAAATCAGTCAAGTGTCTTCAGTTTAGAAAGTGGTCCGCGCCCAGGAACACAGTGAAGCAGGAAGGGGGGAGATAATCTCTGTGCGGGGGGTGTTCAAATTCTGGACCAGGGAAAGCCTCCCTGAGAAATCAATGCTTGAATCAAGACAGAGGAGCCGAGGGAGCTATGAAGATACGGGGTACGAGCTTTCCAGGCTGAGGGACCAGTGCAAAGGCCCTGAGGCCTGTGTTGTTGGAAATATTTGGCTCACTGGATCCACGCTCCATCCTCACCCCAAATTGCTAAGCTTAGCAAACAACCCCATCACCAGGGATAAAGGAGCAAGGGTTTGGAAGATTTTGAAATGCTCCTCCTTTGTTATGAATCCAGCTATTAAGCTGCATGTAAAATGGGAGAGACCACGGCCGCCACGGGCAAGTGTGCTGGTGTCATATGACGCATTTGGGACACGTCAGGCCCCTTCCTGAAGAATTAGTCCACGTCTTTGGCTTGAGATTAGAGATGAGAGAGGGGCTGAAGCTGAGTACAACCTATTTAAAACCACTTTGATCTGAGGATTGTAACCATTTAGTGTTTGTCGATTTTTCTTTCCTATTTTTAGGAAGGTGGGAGCGTGTTAATTAAACATTTTTGAGTGAAGCTGGTTTCCAGGGAGGTTGGCTTAAGAGCCCCTGAGAGCCAGATCTTGTGTTTACTTTCCACAGAGGCTCCTAGGAAAGGAGGCCCCATCTCCCAGGCAGGCGCATTCTGGAAGTGGGCAGAGGCCACCTGGTCCACACGCCTGTTCCTGCCTGGCCTTCTCCTTGGCCTCCTGTTCGGAGAGTGATCCAAGGATGGGGAAGAGGAGATGCTCTTAATGCAGAATCATAGCAGCCCTGCTGAGCTGGCTGGGCCACGGCTCCACGCAACGCGGACCCGTCGGGGGAGCCTGCTCGGGCATCTCCGCTGGCAGCACCGGACGCCGGTAAGGGTGGGCCAGGCCGGCCCGGCGTCCTCACGCAGAGGCCTCCTCTCGCAAGGCCTGCACACATGCCACAAACCTACTCACACTTCTCTTTCCATATATTTCTTTCTTCTCCAGTTTTGTATGTGCCTTTTACTCTGTGTCAAGGGTCCGTTGTCATTTTATTAAACTTTTAACAATAACCACTAACTATCCCACTTTTTAACCCTACACTCTCCCGCTTTGTCTAATGAATTCTTTTCAAAACCCTGAAGAGCAGATATTATTCTCCCCATTTTCGAGATGAGAAGGAAAGCTTACAGACATTGTGTACTTCCTTAAGATCAAAAGTTAGCAAATGGCAGAGCGAGGCTTTGACACGGATCTGAAGCCTCTGCCCCACGTGCTCTGAATCATCGTGCTAGACAGCTTTCCTATGTCAGCCATCCAACATCTGACAATGCGGCTGTACCCACACGCACAGACACGCAGACATTACTGCGTGCATGGGCACATTGCACAGACAACATACATCGCTACTCACACTCACACTCACACACACACACACACATGCACGCACTGTAGGCTCCGCTATGGGAAGGACTGGAAAGGACTCAGGAGGGGGAGCTCTGCCCCATGTGCGTTGCAGGGAGCAGGGTGCAGAAGGGGAGATGCGGGTGAAGAGACCTCGCCGTGAGCGGGAACATCCAGCCTCCAGATGCTCCCCAGGGACCCTGGCGAGAGGGGGCTGAGCTGCGGACCCGAGTGTCTGGGCCTTTTCCAGGCGTGCCGGCTGGAAGTCAAGCTGGGTGCACAGTCTAAACTCCCATTCAGCAATGCAGAGCGCTCTCTGCCTCTCGTGCGTCTGTGTGGGTGTTGCACACAGATAAGTACCCACCAGGAGCCGAAAGAAAACCCAAAAGTTTGTCTTTGTGGTGAGCGGAGTCCGCAGCACGTTGGGGCACAAGGACGTGGTCATCCGGCAGGCGTGGGCCTGGGATCCAAGGCCCCGCGCTCGGGCTGCACTGGACACCTTCGGCTCTTTCACGGTGGGAAATCAACGGGGCGGCTGGACTGAGCACATTTAGTTTTACAAAGATAAAGGAACAATTCACTGCCTTCTTCTTTGTCCCCAGTGCCCCTCACACTTGGACAGTCTTCCCCATCCCTGTACCTGCTTCCATTTCTTTGGAGTTTGCTTTGAGCCCGCTCATGCGTTCCCCGGGCTGCACTGGGTCCCGACTCTGGCTGGCAGCAGGGCGTTTGTGGTTTTGTTTCTCAGTTCGTCATAACAGTCAGTTCACTCTTACTTTTATATAAACACATTGTCCTCTGGGATCATCTATGGGAATTCTGTGGCTTGAACTGGACAGTGTCTAACGTGTGTATCACACGCAGACGTCAGGGTCACCTGCCTCCTGCCTTGCTGTCCTGTGCTCTTGGTTACCCACCCACCCTCACCAGGGACACCAGTCACCTCTCTCTCCGTGTAATCAGTGCCTTTGCTCATTCGCTTATTCAACAGGAAGGGTCCACTGAATACCCGCTATTCGAGGCAACAGGGATAGAGCTGGGAACCCTCAGGCAATGCCGGTGTAGAGATGACAATTCGTTAGATGTTGGGCAGTGAGGGGGCCAAGGAGACGCACGAAGTGGGGAGGGAGAACATGCGGGGCTGGGGGGGACCACTGCAGCTTTACCCGGGGCCTTGGGAAGGCCTTGCCAAGGTGACATGTGAATAAAGACCTACGGGAAGGGAAGAGGGGAGCCATATGCACTCATCAGGGAACAGCAAGCGCGGGGACCCTGATGGGAACACGTCTGGCCTAGAAGAGGAGCGGGGGAGGGGCATGGCCCGGGGGGAGGGAACGCAGGGAGGCCGGCAGGAGAAAGGGAGCAGAGGTTGGAGGGGGATGGAGGCCATGTGGGGTTTTAGGGCTTTTTAAGGATTTTGACTTCTGCTGGGTGAAATGAGAAGCTCTGGAGGCTTCTGAGCAGCAGGTTTTAACCGGCCCTCTCTGCCGTCCAGAGAATACACTGAAGGCCGGGCGGGATGGGCGAGAGTCTCCTGATGAAGTGTGCTGGTGGCTAGGGCCACGGTCACAGTGGAGGCGGGGAGGCTGACCAGAGATGCTGAGAATTGGAGAGACCCGGACTCAGGGATGACTCCACTCCACGGCTCTCTGGATTGATCCAGTGGAAGAACAGAGCTGACATTTGCCAAGATGATTTGTGATTAAAATTCACTTACCAATCCTACTAATTTTATCTCCTAGGGGTTTCTAGAATCCTTTTCTTTCATTCTAATTTATCCACCCTTGGTTCTGATCTGGATTAGTGCAGCAGACCACAAACTGATCCCCTGTCTGCTAACTGCTCCCAAATTCAACCCTGGCACACGGCGAGCTATGCAAAATAAATGTCTGACAACATTCCTCCCAGACTCAAATTACCACTCACTCCTGTCCCCCACTCGCACCCTGCAGGGAAAATTCAAGATCCTCCCCATGGCTCACAAGACCCTCATCATCTGGCCTCTGTGTCTGTCCACTGTCATCCCCCAACCTGCCTTCCTTTGGAGGTCAGGCTGCAGGAGCACCGGACACCGTGAGGTTGTCCTCGCCCCAACGCAAGAGCACTCTTGGCTGCTCCAGCCAGATCTCATCTCTGGGCCCTGCTGCTCTGTGGCCTCTGCTGCAATGACCTTCCTACCAGGTCTTCACCTGGCTACTACTACGGGCCCTTGGAGACACATCTGAGGCATCACTTCCTTCAGGAATTCTCTTTAATAGCGCCTTTACCCAAGGTGCTGTATCCTTCCTCTGTCCTAGCTTGCTGTGTGCCCCTGGACTGTGGGCCCACCACGTGCCTGGAGGGGCACTGCCCACACGACCTCTGGGCTCCCGAGGGCGGGGTCCAGTCTCAGTCATCTCTGCATGCAGGACCCCCAGACTTTGTACTTGGCACAAAGTCAGGGCTCAATGAAGAACTGAGAAGGGAATGAATCCAGGGAGACTGTCCGGGTCACAATTCTGAGAAGAAACTCATGTATTTGATTCTGATAATTTCCCATTCTGTAATGATAAAAGCAACACATTGTTCAAGCGGAGAAAACAAGCACCTATAAAATATATCTTTTGAGAATATGTTTTTGCTGAGCACCTCGTCCAAGAGGTGTCAGAGAATCTCCCCGTATACTTTAAAAGTGTGCAGTCATTGAAATTCTGTTTTTATAGCTGCTTACATGTAGGTTTCTAAGTGTTTCTATAGTGTATGAATGTGTATGTTTATGTACTTGTGAGAGAGATAGAGGGAGGGGGAGAGGGAGGAGGAGAGGGAAGGGCAGGAAAAGAGGAAAAGGGAGGGAGAGACAGAGAGACAGACCTCTTCCCTAATGTCCACATTCTTTGAGGGCAGGGACCTTCATTAATTACCTTTATTCTTCTCTGGCTAACTTGGGGGTCTACGGAGAGGCAACTCTCAAAAAATGTTATAAACGACAAGGGGAATATCTTTCTCTTATGGAGGGAAATTTTTAATGAAGTAGCTGCTAAGTGAATTGAAACAACTGAGACTCAAGCCTGTCCTCCCTGCCCCCCTCCAGGAAGCAGAAACACCAAAGGTCTGCCTGTGAATCAGACCAGCACCGGAAGTTCCCTGGGCCAAAGCCGTGCGGCCACTCAGCTGCTGACCTGGCAGAAAGGACCCGGTCCTTCTCTGTAGCAGGACAGCAGTCAGGACAGTATCGGTGGACACACGCACACATACATGCATACTCATATACAGGCACGCGGCTTAGAGAGGAGTATTCTTCTTGCTGCATCTACGTTCTGCTTTACATTGTTGCACAAATCTGGGTAATGGGAGAAACCCCCCCAAAATTAATAATTCAGAAGGACATAAGAAAAACCCAGGGTGACGACAAGGAGCCAGAAAAAAGAGTCAGAGAGGCTCAGGAAGAGACACCACCCCCTCTGAGGGATCGAACGAAGATTTTAGAAACTGCCCCTCACTTTTCAGACACTGAACTTGTTCTTTGAAAACAACAGAACTCTGAGACTGAACCACAGGGAACTTAGGGTATATTCAGTTTAGGCTCTAGAAGAGACAGGGCCCAGGAAGTAAAGGTATATGCTTCATAATTAGTATTCTTAAGGATTTGTGCCAGTTTTTTTTTTTTTCTGGTTCGTTCTTTTGTGATTAAAGGACAACGTCTCTCTTTATTCCAACAAGATTGTGAAACACGACAGGTTCTATGGGGTCGTTTAACAAAGCCCCTGTAGTGATGATGAAGTTGAGGTGACAAAGCAGGGTCCAGAGCCAGAAACTTACCAATAAGTGGATGGTTCTTCTTCCCGAGGGTGGAGCTGCCAGGTGAGAAATGGTGAATTCTGGGAGCTAGCTGCCTTCCGAGAGGCCCTCATGATTTTTTCATTGGAGTTAAATTCACAAGAGAAACTGGGCACATTCTTAGGATTCTAGCCTACTTGGCAGAAAGAGCTAGAAGACAGTGTCCTACGGTAGGGGGATGAATTGGCTCCCTACCAGAGGGAACAAGAACCAAGAAGCATGCATGGACCAGGGGGTGAGGACAGGGGGCAGGCGAAGGTCCTGACTAAGGAAAAGAGGACAGCAGGAAACGCATGCGAAGCAGTAGCAGTGGTTAATAGAGACTGTCAGAAGTCTAGTGAAGGAGGACTTCCCTGGTGGCGCAGTGGTTAAGAATCTGCCTGCCAATGCAGGGGACATGGGTTTGAGCCCTGGTCCGGGAAGATCCCACATGCTGCAGAGAGGCTAGGTCCGTGCGCCACAACTACTGAGCCCGTGTGCTGCAACTACTGAAGCCCGCACACCTACAGCCCGTGCTCAGTGACAAGACAAGCCACCGCAATGAGAAGCCCGCGCACCACAATGAAGAGTAGCCCCCGCTCGCCGCAACTAGAGAAAGCCCGCGCACAGCAGCGAAGACCCAAGGCAGCCAAAAATAAATAAATAAATAAATAATTAAAAAAAAAAAAAAAGAAGTCTAATGAAGGAGAGAGACAGTCCTTCGAGATTAAAACAAAGTTTCTTAGAGGAAGTAACTCAAGCAGGGCTTAGGAAGAGTGATGGAGGTGGAGATGGCCATGGAATTCAGGGACGGGAACCACTAACCCAGCCTTCTGGGAAGTTCCAAGTTAAAGCAGACTTGAGCCTGAATTGCATGGCTTCCTCGTGAACTCTGCAGGGCATGGTTCAACCCGGCATCCTGGCTTTTCTCATTTCCCAACTTTGGAGGATCTGGGAAGTGAAATAAACTGTAGGTTGAGGCTGTGAGATCCAGGTACAGACAAAAGTGTGAATAGCTCTTACGTCCCAGTGAGGTGATGATGGCTTAGCCTCAAGAACACAAGCTGCATTTTGAGGGGACACGACCGTTCAGCCCCAGGCGCAAACTCCAACCACGAAGCAACTTTTGTGGGCACAGAGAGGCCATTGCCCCGCATCTTTGTGAAGGGACTCAATCGTCACTCCTGTGGTTCTGACCCAGGCAAAAAACTTCCACTCCATGGAGGCCTCCTGTTAGCAGGGCGTAGACCAGCTCTCCCGTGAGGACTCGTATGTGGTTCAATCCCTACTGATGTGCCAGATGGTTTAGAGGCTAAGCCGCCCCACACAGAGCCTGATTATGCAGTCCCCATCCTCCCCGTTCAAATCCCTCAGGAGCAATAGACGATGCTTTGAGCAAGTTACTTAACCCCTCTCAATCCCAGCTTCTCATCTGCAAATAGGGTATCAATACATCTACACCTAATAAACATACGTCGGGCTGGCTCTTAAGTTTCTAATGGTTCTTTCAATGGTCATGTCACACTTCTCATCCCTTCTTTTGAAAAAACACTTGTTTCCCACACCTCCCAGCCTAAGGTGTGGTCTGAATAGAAATGGCATTTTTTATGACCTTTCTTTGCTAATCAGGCGTAGTGTTCAGTCTAAGAGTAGGCACTCGATACGAGACAAGCCAATATCCTCACGAAGCAATTCCTAAGCTGGGGGTAGGGGAGAGGAACCTTTTACTCTGAAGGTAAAGATGTGAGGGTGTAAGTCAGGGGCTGCCAGATTTCTTCGCCTTCACTGTGTCATAAAAGCTGGTGTATAGTAGGTCAGAGTGAAGCTAACATGAAGAGTAGACCAGAGATGAGAGAGGGGGGGGAGAGAGAGAGAGAGAGAGAGGGAGGAAAAGAAGAGAGATGGGGAGGGAGGAAGGAAAGGGGGGGAGGGAGGCAGAGAGGGAAGGGGAGGGGAAGAGGAGGGGGAGGAAACAGAAGGAGAGGGAATGAGAGAGTGTCCTGACAATGCTTATGTCCCTGGTTCTGGCCACTGTGATCCTGGGATCTACCCTGATTGTTTGATTCTATTAGCTCCTTGTGTTAAACTCGTCTTTTTACTTAAGTCTATTTCTTTTTTTTAATATTTATTTATTTATTTATTATTTATTTTGGCTGCACAGGGTCTTGAGGCATTCAGGATCTTTAGTTGAGTCATGCAGTCTTCTTAGTTGCAGCATGCGGACTTCTTAGTTGTGGCATGTGGGATCTAGTTCCCTGACCAGGGATCAAACCTGGGCCCCCTGAATTGGGAGCTCAGAATCTTACCCACTGGACCACCAGGGAAGCACTTAAGTCCCATTTAAATCTGTTTCTTACAACCCAAAGTCCTGATTACCTGGCTGGGTAGTTCTAAGCATTAAATTATGTAACACGTGTTAAATGCTTGTAACGTCGGTTAGCCTGCAGTGTAAACAAGCCAAAAATGGTAGTAATTTCATCCTCCCTGCCCATCTCTGTGGGAAGCTGTCGAGCATGGTGCTTCGGTGCATGACTCTGGACAACAACTTCTTGGGTTCCAACCCCCGATGTACCTCTTAGTGTCATGTGACCTTGGATGAGTTATTTCTCTGTGTCTCAGTGTGTGGAGTGGAGGCTGTGGTGAGGCTTGAACAGCTGACACTGCCAGGTCGTTAGACTGCTAACTATTATTACCGTCCTCAACTAAACTATGAGTGTACATGGCCACCTCCCCTAGTAACTAGGATCAGAACCCTCTTAAAGGCAGGGTCTCCATCTTCAAATTGGCATATCAGAGGTCACATATAAAATATACAGCGGGATCTCATAAATGTTAATAAATGACTAAAAGAATGTTCTTTGATAACATGCTCCTTAGCAGTTGAATGTGGGTGAGTTTCTCTCTGAGGTTAGATCACTCGCAAGGGCAGGTGACAGGCCCTGTGCTGGAGACAAGGCAGGGACCGTACATCTACCCTTTGCCTGATTTCAGGTCTTGTCTGAAGAGCAAAAAGGGACGCACCAAAGCCATGTCTGAGCCCTCGTCCCTTTGTCTTCCTGAAGTTTCTCTAGCAGTTTCTCAGGAGCAGAGGAATTGCTGTGCAGCAATGACAGAGCCGCTTTGTCCCAAACCCCGAGGCACTGGCCTTTGGACGCCAAGTGGAGCGCCTCTTAGATTTGTCTCCAGAAGGCACTTTGTGAAATGCTGAGTCCCTTTGAGATGACAGTCATGTGAGACCCTCGGGTGATCTTATCCTGCAGGGTGGTTCTGAGCTTACCTCCTGGTCCGCTGGGGACCAGCAGTCATGGCAGCTCAGAACAGCTGCAGCCTCTGAAGGAAGATGAAATCCTCTCCCTGGACGCACCGCCTTGGGTGCCATCAACGCACGTGGCGTCTGGCTTCAGCGGACTTCATCTAATGTGATAACACTCATGATAATAAATATTGTTAAAAATAAAAGTCACTCCGGGGATTGAGAATCACCGGGACAGGTGTTCGGAATGAGAAGAGCGCAGTAACTGGGTAACTTACTCATTATCGGAAATGCCGTTTAAAATCTATTGCGTTTAAAAAAACAATACTTCAGCTGCTCTCTGGCCTTCCAAAGTCATTAGCTGGTGTTCTTTATCTGTTTGTTTTCCTCACTGAAGTGAGGTTTTTAATGTCACAGGAGAACTAACTTGGCTCCGTGAGAGCGTTTCAGGGTGAATGATGGAGCCCTCGGAGGCTCACACATCACGCTGCGCGATGCGTCTCCTCCTTGGAGCTCACGGTCCCCGCGGTGGGGAAACAGGGATGGCACAGGGCGGGGCGCAGGGGGGAGAGAGCTGGGACCATTCCTGATTGACAACCAGCCCAGTGGGGTTGTGGGCGGGGCCAATGCTTCCTCCAGACCCCCCAGTCAGGCCATTAAAGGACTGAGCGGGGGGGCGGGGGGAGAGAGGGCAGGGCTTTGTGTCCCACCCTCAGTCGGTTCTCTCTGACAGGAGATGCAGGAGATGCAAAGCAGTAATGACACTGTTTCAGATCATACCCACCTCTGGCATTTTCCAAGTGCCTCATCCATCTTTATCGTAAGCAGGAAAAAAATATCACAACAGCAGTGGTCCCATGCTGGAAAATGGAACTACCGAGGCCCCCAAAGAAGCAATAAGCTCCCGATGTCACGTAGAAAGTCTCCATTTGCACTTGAAGCTGGTTTTGAAACATGCATTCACATTCTTTTGTAAACACTAGTTCCAAATTCTACATATATTATCCATGATTTGAATTTCAAAAAGGTAGTGTTTGCTCTCGTCTGTTGTAGGAGTCCTCACCATGCCACAATGCATGTGGGAAATTGCATTGGTCAGACCTTGCTCTGGTCTAGAAGATTTGTTTACCTTCTGAAGGGACAACATCTTGTGTTCCTGTTGAATTTCATCTTCAGAGGCGGCATCTTATAGGATTTTTCTGAGTATCAAGAGAAAATCTATCCATGCATAGGGAACCACATACAGGCATACCTCATTTTACTGTGCTTCACGGAAACTGCAATTTTTACAAATTGAAGGTTTGTGGCAACCCTGGGTTGAGCAAGTGTATTGCAGCATTTTTCCAACATCTGCTCACTTCGTGTCTCTGTGTCACATTTTGAGAATTCTCACAATATTTCAAGTGCTTTCATTTTGATTAGATTTGTTACGGTGATCTGTGATCAGTGATCTTTGATGTTACTATTGTATTGTTTGGGAGCGCCACAAATGGCAACCAGATAAGATGGCAAACTTAATCCACAAATGTGTGTGTCTGACTGCTCCTTACTGGCCATTCCCCCCTCTCTCTCCTTCTCCTCAGGCCTCCCTATTCCCTGAGATACAACAATATTGAAATTGGGCCAATTAACCTATAATGAATGAATGTTCAAGTGAAAGGAAGAGTCACACGTCTCTCTTTAAATCAAAAGCTAGACATGTTTAAGCTTAGTGAGGAAGGCATGTTAAGAGCTGAGATGGGCTGAAAGCTGGGTCTCTTGCACCAAGCAGTTAGCCAAGTTGGGAAGGCAAAGGAAAAGTTCTTGAAGGAAATTAAAAGTGCTACTCCAGTGAACACACGAATGATAAGAGAGTCAAACAGCTTTATTGCTGATATGGAGAAAGTTTTAGGGGTCTGGCTAGAAGACCCTTAAGCCAGACCCTTTCCGTTAAGCCAAATCCTAATCCAGAGCAAGGCTCTAACTCTCTTCAATTCTATGAAGGCTGAGAGAGGTGAGGAAGCTGCAGAAGAAGAGTTTGAAGTTAGCAAATGTTGGTTCATGGGATTTAAGGAAAGAAGCCATCTCCATAACATAAAGTGCAAGGTGAAGCAGCAAGTGCTGATGTAGAAGCTGCAGCAAGTTACCCAGAAGATCTAGTTAAGATAATTAACAAAGGAGGCTACACTAAACAACAGATTTTCAATGTAGATGAAACAGCCTTATATTGGAAGAAGATTCCATCTAGGACTTTCATAGCTGGAGAGGAGAAGTCAATACCTAGCTTCAAAGCATCAAAGGACAGACTGACTCTCTTGTCAGGGGCTAATGCAGCTGGTGACTTTAAGTCGAGCCAAGGCTCATTTACCATCCTGAAAATCCTGGGGCCCTTAAGAATTGTGCTGAATCTACTCTGCTTGTGCTCTATAAATGGAACAACAAAGCGCAGATGACAGCACATCTGTTTACACATAGTTTACTGAATATTTTAAGCCCACTGTTGAGAACTACTGCTCAGAAAGAAAGATTCCTTTCAAAATATTACTGCTCATTGACGGTGTACCTGGTCACCCAAGAGCTCTGACAAAGATGGACAATGAGATTAACGTTGTTTCCATGCCTGCTAACACTACATATTTTCTGCAGCCCATGGATCAAGGAGTCATTTCAACTTACAAATCTCATTATTTAAGATATACGTAATGTAAGGGTATAGCTGCTATGGATAGTGATTCCTCTGCTGGATCTGGGAAAAGTAAATTGAAAATCTTCTGAAAAGTATTCACCATTTGAGATGTCATTAAGAACACTTGTGATTCATGGGAAGAGGTCAAAATATCAATATTAACAGGAGTTTGGAAGAAGTGGATTCCAACCCTCATGGATGACTTCAAGGGATTCAAGACCTCAGTGGAGGAAAGTAACTGCAGATGTGGTAGAAATAGCAAGAGAACTAGAATTAGAAGTGGAGCCTGAAAATATGACTGAATTGCTGCAATGTCATGATAAAACTTTCAAGGATGAGGAGTTGCTTCTTATGGATGAGCAAAGAAAGTGGTTTCTTGAGATGGAATCTACTCCTAGTGAAGATGCTGTGAAGATTGTGGAAATGACAACAGAGTATTTAAAATATTACATAAACTTAGCTGATGAAGCATCATCAGGATTTTGAGGGGATTGACTTCCATTTTGAAAGAAGTTCTACTGTGGATAAAATGCTATCAAACAGCATTACATGCTACAGAGAAATCGTTTGTGAAAGAAAGAGTCAATTGAGGTGGCAAACTTCATTGTCTTATTTTAAGACATTGCCACCCCAGCCTTCAGCGGCCACCAGCCTGATCAGTCAGCAGCCATCCACACTGAGGCAAAACCCTCCACCAGCAAAAAGATTATGACTCACTGAAGACTCAGATAATGGTTAGCATTTTTAAAAATAAAGTATTTTTAAATTAAGGTATATGTACATTTCTTAGACATAAAGCTATTATACACTTTATAGAGTGTAAACATAATGTTGACATGCACTGGAAAAAAAAAAACTTGTGTAACTTGCTTTATTGCAATAATTGCTTTACTGCAGTGGTCTGGAATGGAGCCTGCAATGTCTCTGAGGCATGACTGGCAGGTACTTTACTCCTATTTTAACCGTACATAAAGTTGCCTAGGAAGTCTTGGACGAAAGCTTTACTTTTCCATTTCTAAAGGTAAATCCTTTGGAGTGATTTCCTGCTGAAGATACTCCTGGTGGGATTGGAGGAGTGGAGTGAGAAGCAGCTAAATATCCCCCTATCCTTCGAGGAGATAGGGTGGAGTAATTTACAACTCTACACTGAGGATAGGCACCCAGGAAATGTTGAAGGAGAGTATTTCTCATCCTACCGGGCTCTTGGGGAAAAGCATCACACTGAATGCTGGGAACAAAAAAGATCAAAGAGGCAGAGTTCCTGCCCTCTGGAGATTCATAGGTGTTTGCCATAAGACAGCCTCAATTCTAGAGATGCCACAAACATGATCAGATACAGGCCAGGGAATGAGTTATAGGTTAGAAGCCTGGAAGCCTAGGTTCTACTCTCACCTCAGCCCTTACACGCTCTTCCTCATCCTTCAAAATATAATGTTTCCTATGCCCCCTATGGAATAATGTTCTTGAAATTCTCCAGTCTGGATTGGCTCTCCTGTGTATTCCTCTTGTGACATTTATCAAAACTGTAATTAAGTAGATCTGTGTGATTGTCTGTGTACAACTGACCTCCCCTAACAGGCTAGAAGCACCGGGAAGACCTGGATCATGTGTCTCTTGTACCGACTGCACTCCCAGACCTAGCAGAGTGCCCGGCATTGGATACTTGAGAATAAATGAGGAAGGAGAAGCAGCTTTGCTACTCTCCATCCTGAGCGATGCCAAAGCTGATACTTAACGTCAGAAAGCCAAAAACTGCTGAACCACAAAGAAAACTAGTCAGCCCCCTTAATTCATCCCCTCAGTGGGAAACTTTGCCTTGAATGGAAGTGATTCCTTTACTGATGAGGCCACCGTGACAGAAGACAGTACAGAACACGTGGAAGGATGGTAACTACAGGTCTTTGGTGTTTGTCTTGCCTTGTATTTCAACCTTTCCCATTATTTTAGCTTATGGCCACCTATGGAGGAAGGGGTGGGGGTCTGGACACGCAAGGCCCACCCCACTTCTTCCTTTGCACAAAAGCCCTGCAAACAAGCCCGTGTCGAGACAGCCGGAGTGCATCTCATCATGGAGCAGCTTCTAGGCCCAGGAACTCCCAACTGGCTGCTGAATAGCGTCTCTGATATACCAAAGAGGTAAATTAAATGCATTAATCTCAGTGAGAGTCACCATTGAGGCATTCAGGGCTGCACAGAAATTTCCAACAATTGGCCTCATTTTGCTTCAGTAACAAATAAAAAAAGGCGGGGGGAGAGTTTGGGTGGGTCTAGGAGGCTTTTTTTCTGCTCTCCTCCTCCAGACGGGTAATCAAAATGAAGTTCCACATTGAGAATATGCACTTCATTTTATTCTGTACTTGAAAGCAAACACATTTGGCCCTTTCTCCTGTAATAAGACGAATCCCTTATCTGTCATTCATTGAAGAACATAAAGATGATGCCAGTGACACCAAGACCCTGTAAGCTTCTTTCCAGCCTCTTCGCAGCATAAAAAGGCAAATTCATTCTGGTTAAGATAGTTTTGTGCCGGGTACATGACATTCATTCTCTTAAACCCGTGGAAGCTGTGGCTATTTGGGTCGATTTATGCTTTTATTCTTATTTTTCAATCACTTTCTCTCTATTTGCGGGCCTGGGAAGCTCCCTCCTCCCACTTCTTACACCGAGGTGGGTTACAGGTTTTATAGGAGTTGAAAAGAAAGTTCAGCACAAACCCAACCTCAAAATACCTGATTTGGGCTCATTTTTCAGGATTTAACAAGGAACTTGGATGGTGGGACAGAGGACAAGCCTCACAGCCAGAGCAGCCCGGCTCAAGCTGTGGGTGTGCTGGGGGACTTCAACTGAGTCGGTTCATACTAAGTACCAGCGACTCATCCTGACTTCATTATCCCATTTAAGCCTCAAGACAACCCAGTGGATGCACTATTCCAAATTTCACTTCGTATTTGAGGAAGCAGTCTCGGGGGATTCAGGTAGTCGTGTTTGGGCCCACGGCTGGTAAACGAAGGACCCAACACTGGGACCCAGGTCAACTGAGTTCTTAGCTATTTCATGCTGCCCCAGGGTCCAAATGACCCTGTTAGAGATTTGGTTTTCTTCTTGCTGATCTCTAATGATGCTTCCCTCTTAGGAGTTGTGGGTAGAATCGACTCAGAAATACAAGTGCATTGCAAATTATAAAAAGAATATGAAAGGAAGGTATTACTATTTTATTGTTAACAAGATAATACTGTATTGGATTTAGCCAACCCCCATATTGAGAAACATCCTACAGACAGATAACGTTTTAACTGTTTTCTCAGGAAATAGAGACAGAATATACTCCTGTGGGTATGGATGTGCTTTCCCTGAAAAGAATTTATGTGACACAGTGAGAGTCCGTCTGGAAAGAGACTTAATCCTGAGGCAGAAAATTAGGACTCTGGGATGTGGGGAAGAGTATAAAACAAGGGCTGGTGGGGAAATTTCTCTCTGTAGAGGCAGTGGTCAGTTAGTTCTGGACCCACAGGGCAGACAGGCTGGAAGCTATTAAATTGGGCTGGTGTGAGCTTCTTTAGATCCCAGGGTTACTCCTGGCCATCAGTGCCCTGCCCATCTCCCCTCGGCTCTCAACTTTCCATACCCGCCCCTAGAACCCCTTCACAGTCACCTGCGACTCTCCACCTGAGGACGTTCTCTCAGGCCATTCGAGAGAGCGTCTTCCTACAAACATCAAGGAGTTAATGCTCCCAGGAGAAGCCCTGAGCGACGGTGGGTGAGAACTGGAGGATAAACATAGCAGCTTCTTCACTCCTGGGTGGGACAGCTGAGGATGCTCCCTGCGGTCTCCCAGAGGTCTTCACGGCGATGTCCTGCTTGATAACACTCCCCTCATCGAGGTCGTCTTGTTCCTGTCTTACTTCTCACTCCTCATCCAGAGCTTCCTGAGTTCACTTCCTACGTAAAGAATTTGCACTCAAATGCTGGAGAAGCCCAACCTAAGACGTAGAATGAGAGGGCTATTCCTACACTTGTGGGAAAGCCGCAGAAAGAAGTGTGATGATTTGCTCCCCAAACCAGCACTGAGAGGGCTTTGGGAACAGCAGGGTGGTCGCTTAGGGCAGGCTGTTAGGAAGAAGTCACACTGCACATTTGTTTCCTGCTGCTGGCAGCTGGCAAGAGGCAACCTCCTGTAGGAACCGTCATCCAAGGCCAGGGTTCTGGGGCCCACAGGCGGTAAGAGTGCATCTCTCCCAGTGATCAGAGACCTCATGTAGCCCTGACCATTCAGCAATGGATGGTCTTTCCAGGAGGGGCTACCCAGAGGGACAGAGGAAAAACCTGAATTCCTTCTAAATTGGGAATACGTATTCTCAAATCTATTCTTCTGGGTGGCACCAGTGTGATCTGTCTATATTTGTTCCCCAATATTATGCAACAAGATATAAAGGATTATCAATCATTTGAATAAAGTAGCTTTTAAAAAAATCTCATACTTACTAATTTCATGAAATGGCTCTTTATTCAAAGTTAGAAAAAAAAAAGAGAGCTTATGAATAAGTTTGGGGGAGAGCAGAATCATGGCTCTGAAAAGTGACATTCCTCCAAAGCCTTGCTTCTCACCAACGCTGATGCTCTGAAGAGGCGCTGCAGCACTTGGATTTTAATTCAGTCCAGTAATAAATGAATTATGCAATTAGTTGATATACAATTAACTGGATTCACTACGCATGTAGAGCTAACTGGGTCAGCCTGCATCTGTATGACTGTAATGTGCCTAAATGAATACGCCGTCAAAGGACACGCAGTGGAATGGGAATCAGATTCGTCTGAGGCAGGAATCATGCCTGCCAGCTGCCGAAGGTACTGCGGATAAAGCCTTGGCTGGAGCTGGCAGGAGAAACAAAAGCACACAATGCAGGACCCCAAGTGGCATCCTCTCTGCTGTAGCAGCATTGTTCTCCCCAGATGAGCTTGGACGGAGATCAGTAAATCCCAAATCCTTCTAGACAGAAAGGAAGAGCGATTGGACTTGGATTGGGATCTATCGATCCATCACCAGCCAACAGTGGTTCTGACAACGTGAGATGAAAACCTCTTCGTGCAGCAGCGTCCCTGGGACCTGCAGTTGTAACTGACCCAGATGCAAAGTCAATCAAAATACTCAATCCTGTGATACCTAATTCCAGCTGGAAAATGTAAGCCAATGAAATGTTCAGCTGTGCTTTGCGGGTGTGACCAATCAATCCATGTCCAAGGATTTGTCTTACAGTCAAGGTTTTTGGTGATCAAATTGAGGTTGGGATCAGAAGCTCACAGTGATCTATGACTATGATGTGTGTGCCTGTGTGTCTTCTGTAGGGAGAGAGGAAAATTAAGGGAGTGTCTACATTGAATTTACTTAATTTTGTCTTTGAATCCTTCAAAGATGTTTTGGGATGCCCGAGCCTTTCTAAACCAGAATCTGTATTTTAGCAAGGTCCTCGCGGGATTCACTGTGCATTCTGGTTCAGTCTGAGAAGTATGACTGTAGGGCACTCCGTGTTCACAGGAAGTGTCATTGTCATAAAATAGGACCTTAAGAGCTCTTCTTGCGTGCGGAGGCCCTGCGAAATCTGAGAAGTCATATTTGGTGTGAAATCACTGGCATCACCATGCGTGGCACCCTCCCTGGACTCAAAGTGTACTGAGTGTGGGCCCTGGTCTGGGCTTCACCACTGATTTGCTGCCTAAAGCACCTCACCTCCCAGTGTCTGTTTCCTTCTTTATTTGCAAGGAGAAGGTTGGGCCAGACGGCTAGTCCCCAGTTTGCATCATCTCCATCTCTGAACATGGTAATGAAGGGAGGAAGAACAGCAGGGTAGTTCGGAGCACGGGAGAGAAATCCGCTGGTCCTTGGGTCAGATCGAGGGTCAGCCCTAGGGTGTGGCATTGAGAAATGGATTTAATCTTTCTAAGCTTCACTTTCTTCGATTATAAATCGGGCACATTTTAAGTGTCCAGTTGCATGGATGTTGACAAATGTAGTCCATGTAACTCAAACCCAGTCAAGACACAAAGGGTCTCCATCACCCCCTGCCCTCTCTTACCCACCATGCCGTTCTGGCACCCACAGTACACAGAGAGGGTTGGGTGGTAGAAATGTTCTCTGTTTTCATTGGAGTGGTAGTCACACGGGGACACAGTTATCGGAATTGTTGAACTGTGCTCTTAAACTGGGCCTGCTTTATTGTATGTCATTTACGCCTTAATAAAGTTGATTTAAAAAGAAAATAACAAAGCACCCTGGAGGGTAAAGGAGTTCTTCAGCTCTCTTCCCAAAAGCAGGTTTCGCAGCATGATTCCTAGCACACAAACCCAAAGAGCAGGGTAGCAGGAAGAGGTGAATTGAAGCTTTGGCACTTAGAATGGGTATTCATGACAAAGCCGCTGGATCCATCCTATGGGTGACCTTCGGGGACTACTGAGTGCTTCGTGTGTCATTATATTTGGCCTAAGGGTAGTAAGGTACATCTTCTCCCGTGACCTGTGAATGAAACCACTCTCACCCCTCCTGCGGTGACCCCTCCTGGGGCAGAGGCATCACGAGTCTCCAGAAGAGATGGGCAAAGACACGACCTTGGCCTCCCTCACAGACCTGACTGCAGTCCTGTAGCCACCGCAGAGGGAAAAGGAGACGGGAGGCAGACCCCCCTGTACAACCACCCAGAGTGCAGAGATTTCACTTCAGAACAAAACTGCTCAGACACACAAAAACAGCTACAGATGTAACCCCAAGTGTCAAATGTAAAGAAGTGAGCAAATTGCTAAAATGAGTTGAAACACAGTCTCAGGACTTCTTACCACAAGCTGTTGGTCTCTGACCTGGGTTTACGATCGGAGCCAATTAGCAGGTGCTACCTTAAAATTATGGAGCGGAAAGGGCACCTAGGAGACCATCTAGTCAAGCAATTTCAAAGAATTTTTAGCCCCCAAATGTTTCCTGCAAACCAAATCTTACACAGGAATGTAAACCAACAAAAAAGAGAAGAGCGTAGGTAATCTAGAGGAAGCCGAGGTGCGGGTTCCAGGGTCCCAGCCCCCTCCATCCCTGCGACGGCCTCTCAGGGACATAGCCTTACAAGCATGGGACCTGGTCCAATGCCCTTATTTGACCGATTAGGAAACTGAGGCCCTAGGTGCTAAGGCTCTGCCCTCAGGCTGCGACAGAGGCCGGTCTAGAGAGATCCCGACAGCCAGGAAAAAAGGCTTTTTCCGTTATACAAAGCTGCCTCAACCAATACCAAAGAAATGTGTTTGCTCCATCCTGAGCCACTCCTTGGAGCATCCTGAGAATTCTGGGCGCAAGGCAGCTGGCTCGGATTAGCTCAGCCACCACGGCCTCCCTTCCGGGGTCAGCGCTCGGATTACGGAATCCTGCACCCCCCGGGGCAGGGAGGGAAAGTGCCTTTGCAGCTCAGGAGGAAAGGGGGCCTGGGGTAGGAGAGAAAGAAAGAAGAAGGAAGAAGAAGAAGGAGAGCTCCTGGGTGGGAAGTGTGCCTGGCCCAGGGTGGGGGAGGGATGGCAGAGACACACAGGGGTGGGGTGGAGCGGGAGTATGACATCCACGGTGTCTCGTGTCCCAGCACAACCCGGAGGACTGTCGTCCTCCCCCATCTCTCCCCGCTACGCTCAATACTCCAGTAAACCACTAACACCTAGAACCCAGGGGCCCCCAGGGTTGGGTGAGAGCCACAATCACATCTTCTCCATTTGCCAGGGAGCATCTTTGAAAGGCTTCTCCAAGAGCGAGCTCTCAGGTCAGTGGGGACTGAGCCAGGAGGTGCCCGAAGCTGGCGCCTCCCCTGGAAGCTCGGCCTAACTGGGAAACATGGTGATTCTGCCACTTAAACTGGGGGGCCTCCCATCACCCAGGGGCCACTGATCCACCTGGCTTTCTCCCAAAAACCACACTGGAGAGCAGGAAGCTAGATTATGTTCCCTTCAGAGCTGGGCTCACGGCTCCGTCGACAGTCTGAGACCAAAACTCCTGCCACCTGCCATCCCTGATCCTTGTTCAACTCTCAGGCAGGTCCCACGTGCTCTGGAAGGAAGAACGGATCATTCTAAACAAGTGTCCATCTGTCCCTGATGCACCAGTTCCTGGGATGGCTATTGACGTGCCCCGGTGTTTGAACCCTGGGAGATGCCAAACTGCTCCCACGCAGATGCCTTTGGTCTGGGTGCTACCCTCTCTGTACCCCAATCTCCACCCAAAAGCCCCCCAGCCTGCTAACACCCGGGTTTTGTCTCTGTGGTCGGCTTCCCCTGGCAATGAGCTGAGAAGCAAAATGGACCCAAAATGGTCCTCTGAATTGCCGAACAAGCCTGCCTTATTGTCAGAGAGGGCTTTGGGGCCCGTGGAGAGCCGAATCTTCACGCTTTTTAAAAATTATGATCCTGGTGGCTAGCTGGGACCAACAGCTAACAAACATGGAGGAAGTTCCCCAAAGATATTTCAAGATGGGCTCGTCATGTTCTGAGAAGCTGGATCCACCCAAGAGTGGAATCAGCTGGGTCTCCATCCTCGACGTCGTCATGACTAAACGAGCTGGCTGATGGCAGCAGTGGTGGAAGCAGAGAAAGCCCACGTCTCTAGACGTGATGTCCAACACGACAGCCAGGGCCACCTGTGACCAGGGGATGCTGCCCTGGGTGGCACGGACTAAAGTACCCCTCTATCCCTGCCGAGGGTTCTCTTGGGCGGTTCTGCTCTAGACCTTTTATTTAGTCACTGATTTGTCTGCCATCAAATATTTGAGTCCCGACCAGCTAGGCACCGGCATGCTAGGCATTAAGTCAGGTTCTCCAATCACAGGGTCTAACGGGGGAGGCTGGGGAGGGTGTCAGAGACGTGATGGTTTCCCTGACCTCAAAGGTGGAGCCGTGGGTCCTGGTGGAGAAGGGGTGGGGAGGCAGGGGTCCTCCCAGGAAGAAGCGCAGCATCTGCAGAGTGGCAGCCGCCACCTCCCTCGGGGCCTCGGGGCCCCAGCTCCGCCCAGCCCAGCTCGGGAGCTGCGTTCCTTTACTGGGCCCCCTGCTCCTCTCTCCCGAGGGTGGCCTGGATGAGCCTCAGTTTCCTCATTTGCAGGACGGGAGTGAGACCCATCTCACAGAATTATTTTAAGTAGCAAATCCAGTGCAGCGTAGGGAGGCGTGTAGCACAGTGTGGGACACGCGTTCAAAGCTCACACGTGCTAGCTCATGTTTCCCTTTGTCAGGCCAAGGCCGGAGGTCCTGAGGAAGCGCCGTCTCCTGGGCTCTCTGCCCGGCCCCGGCTACAGAGGGCGCGCCCGGCCCCTGCCCTCCCGCCTGTGCCCAGCCAGCCTGCTGCTGTTCCCTGCAGCTATTTCCAGCCCACGGCCGGCCTGCTCTGCTCTTGCTGCCTTTGTCTCGCAGCAGGTGGTTCTCATTACCGCCCAGCGGGGTGGCGGCAGTGGACGTGCTGGCACTTGCCGAGCGAGTCTCCGGCCACGTGTCCCGTGCCTGGAGGCTGTGCGCCAGCTCCGCTAGTTGTGCGGCCTGGAATCTTCTCTGGGATGCAGCCGAGTGACGGGGAAAGGCCGTGGGCTTTAGGACCGCAGCCCGGATCCTTGGAGGCCCGGCTCCGGCTCTGTCGGCAGCCTCCTGCTGGGCGGGTTCCTCACTGTCTCTCACTCCGGTCTCGGTCTCCTCGTCTGTTGAGTGGAGCCGTTGCAGCTCGCAGACCCGTGGCGAGGAGTGAACAGGCACCGAGCGGAGCCCAGCACACCCGTCCACCGCGGGTTGTTAACACAGGGATTCTCAGAGCTGGGGACACGGCAAGGAGAAAACACACAAAAATCCCTCTCCTGGGCCAGACAGACAATGAACACAGTCGAGAGGGGGCGGGGGAGTCGGCGAGGGGCTTGGGGAGAGGGCGGCCACTGCAGCCTCCTCGCAAACTTAAGCAAAGGCTGAGGACGTGGGGGAGGTGAAGGGTTTTCTTCCCAAGCTATGAATTTTTCCAATCTGCATTCTTTCCCTGAGCCACAAGCTGTGCCCAGGAATGCTGTCTGAGAAAATGAATGGGCAGTGTGTCAGAAGCTGAGACTTTCTTGGCTGGCCCTGGCCGGCAGTTGGTGTCACCTTGCCCCAGGGTGGCTTCTGACTGGCAGCAGAACAGAGGCGGTAGCTGAGCACACGCGCTGGCCTTCCTGGCCGGGGAGCTGATCCCAGGACTCAGGAAACAAAAGGATGTCTGCATCATGGCGAGGAAATCTTAATGAGCGCTAGGAACGGGAACAGCGGGGGTGAGGTTTTAATTAGCGGAAGGGACAGCGAGGGTAGTGGGTCTGCCCGTTCTCATCATGACCCAAAGGCAGGTCGCCATTGGCCACGAGCATCCACCATCACTCACTTCTGGACCCGATGCCTCCACCACAAAGCCAGCTGGGTAGACGCCCTCCTCTCT
The DNA here is from genome assembly GCF_028564815.1 of Eubalaena glacialis. Lineage (NCBI taxonomy): Eukaryota > Metazoa > Chordata > Mammalia > Artiodactyla > Balaenidae > Eubalaena > Eubalaena glacialis. The sequence goes on from NC_083725.1 coordinate 3,328,618, forward strand.
CCCTCCCTCTCACCTCCTGGGCATCTGGTGCTTCTCTTTCCCTTGACATCCACACGCTCAGATCACAGCCTCTTCCCGGCACCCTTAGGCCCCATCAGCCCAGCCGACGGACCCTTCTCCTTCATCTTTTTTATCTCCAGCTCCCTCTCAACAAGCCCCAACCCCTCTTCCCTGCAGTCCGTTCCTATGCGGAGGCCAGGCCCACAGCCTGTCACCCATTTATCAATGCATTCCAACTGTAACTCAGGTATTGATTTGTGTTTGTTGGGTTTTTCCTATAAACTCGGGCTGTAAAGGTTTCATTAGCCTGCCTCACAGTCATTACATCAAGTAATAGGAAACATCCATCTTCCCCAGGCTTCACTTCTGCACCCAATGGAGATTGGTTTGAAGAGTGTTAATCAAGCTATGAAAATCATTGGCAGCTCATTCCTTTATGATGAAAAAGCTGGTTTGCAGCGTCACTGGGTAGCTGAGTCCTGGCACCTTAGATACCTACAGCAATTACGGGCTGTGTGGCTTCCTGCTTAGGGAGAAATTTTTTTTTATTTTTTGCCTCATGCCCATATGCAAATCTTATTCTTTGTTTTAGAGTGATTCTCTAAGTTGTGTGCAACTAGAAGACGACGCAGGCAAGGCTGGGCTTCTCTGCAGACCGTGGGCAGATGGAGAGTTGCTGGTCACTGCCGTGGATCCCTGCCACAGCCAGACCTGTGCAGCGGTGGGAAGGGAGTCCACCAAAGGGCGTCCTGGGTGCAACGGGAGCTCAGCTACAACCGACTCGTCCACCTGCTCTGCTCCGTCCACCCAGGAGCTGTTCTAGGGGCAGCTCAGTTCTTCAGAGACCGTTCTGGCTGCCCTGGTGTGAGTGGAGGCAGGGACAGGGGGTGTGGAGAGATGAGAAATGGGGACCAGTGAGGAGGCCATCGCAGTGCCCAGGTCAGGGGTGGAGGCGGCCAGGGCCAGGGCAGCGGGAGTAGGGATGCTGGGAAGGGCCAGGAAATGTGCTAGAAAACTTAGCAACACGTATGTAGTTCCACTACAGCTCTGTGAGATAAAAATTGCCCACCCATTTTCCAGATGAGGAAACTGAGGTGCAAAGAATTTAAGAAACATCTCTGCTCGCAAAGTTTCCTAACCGGGCTTCTCTCCAGATTACAACTTGGGCGGTTCCTCTACAGCCATGATGGGAGTGTTTGTTTGATAGGAAGGGCTGGAAGGAGCTGATGAAGGACGTAGCGCTAAATGTCTATTGTGAAAACAGCCCAGAACAATCTGAATCTCCTTAATCATTACCCATAGCTCACACATGGATCTGCTCCCCACAAATTCCCTGCATTCTTCTCTTTCTGACTTAAGCTTTATTGTTTATTGCTCAGGTCTTTGAAATACCTCAAACAGCAGAGGAAAGAGCTTCTACCCCCAGGCTGTCAGAGGGGGAGCCTGAAGCAGTACACAATAAGCATGGAAGTTTTTGGAAGTCACCTGTTTTATCTTAAAAATTTATGTGGATGTTGTACTCTGCTTCACAATGAGTTCATGTTTCTTTTAATGTTTAAAACCATTTTTTTAAAAAATTGCAGTCAAGTACTACCACTTGAAGGCACAGGATAACAAAGGTTTACCTTCCTGAATCATCTATCATAATATCACAGGTACTTCGTATTGTCACTTACTCTGCGCCAGGTGCAGTTCTGAGCGTGTTACTTGAATGACTGCATGGTGAGGTTTCGTTATCTCCATCCCCAGATGAGGAGCTGTGTGCTCAGAGAAGGTGGTGACTTACCCAAGGACACACAGTACGTGACAGAGTCAGGATTTGAACCGGATATATTTGTTCCAATACCTTGCAAGAGGCCACTGCTGATACCCCTGGGGTTTGGTAGCCCAGCTTGGAAAGTGGAACCGGGTGGTATCTGAAAGTTCATGCAGAAAAATGTCATGTTTACGGTTCAGGTGGACTGGCTCCAAAGCACACCCAGTCTTCAGTTCTGGGGGGGTCTTGGGGAGGAGGGTGGCAGAGGGGAAGCTGAGAAGAGGAAGCTGATGGCGATTTTGGAACTGGCCACTGGAGGTCGGCCGACCTGTGCGAGGTCCCACTAGGGCTCAGGGCAGTGGCTGGCTCCCGGGCTTCTGGGCTTTCCGGGCAGAGGGGACCATCGACCTGCAGCAGGACCCGACTCGATGCTGAGGAACTGCGGTCCATTTTCAGCCATTGCTGGAGGGGGTTTGTAAGAAAAGAGCAGGCACAAAACCCAGTTAAGCAGCAGCTGCAAGAGGGACACCGGTTCGTCCAGGTCTCCAGAGTGAACCGTGTGTAGGAAGCTGCAACTTGGTGGGCGCCGGAGGGCTGCAGGCCTGTCCTGAGTCCATCAATCACTCAAAGGTTTCTGCAGACCCTACCAGCCCACAGGTCTGAGCTTGCGGTGTCCTGCCTTCTCTAGCCTGGTGTGGCATAGGAGGGGAGGAGGGAAGAACGCGCTAACGTTAGGATGAATGCGTGGCTACAGCTGAGAGATGCTGAGACAGACAGCAACTGACATCACCTAAAATCCTGTCCTGTTTTACAGCAGAGAAGGGGTCTACACAGCCTTCCCTGTAACTGTCAAGGGTTAAAATCCTGTTCCCTGTGGTCTAGCCCTCCTGCAATTCTAATTTAAATTGCAGTGTGCTACTGTAGCAGTTCAATTCCTGATTACGTTTCTGACAAGTGAAACAGCCCCAAACTAAGTCTCCAAATAATAGTGTTCACGTGTTAAATACCTTTTTTTAAGATAGAAAGAATCATGCCCCAGACCCATCACAGTTGGTCATCTTCTTCCTTTTCTCCCAAAATTCTGAACTGTGTTCATGGGAGTGAAATAGGATCTGGACACGAGACAGAGGAGACCTTATTTAAGGGGTCTCCCTTTTTCTGATTGATCACTTGACATTTTCCCATCTCTCATTCCCTGCTCTCTTCCAGGCCAGGGAAAAATTCAGTTTGGGTCATTTTCACTCAATGTAACAAGAGGCCAAGATTCAGGCAAAGAAGGGAATGAGTTCATTTGCAAACTCAGGGCTAGAAGCACAGTCTCATTGCAAATCCAAAATCAGTTAAGCGGCAGGAAGCAAAGACTAAGGGTAAATTGTCAATAATCATCCTGGGAAAAAGGTTAATATGGAGCTTCAGGGACCCTGCGTGAGGACTGAGATCATTCAGGACCTGTTCAATACGGTAAAAGACAGCGATCTCCCAGGGAGACAGGGGCACCTGGTTCCATAACGGATGGGGGAATGGTTGGAGGGAAGAGAAATGTCTAGTAAATCACGTATTACTTACTATTCATTAATTAACATTTACTGAGTTCATCTCCTTTGCCAGATGCTGTACTAAGTATTTTGTGTATATTTTCATGTGATTTAAAACCTTAAAAGCATTGTGGGGAAGGAACTTTTTTCTGTTTTAAAAATAAGGAAAGTGAGACTCAAAAGATAAGTGAATGGCCCAAGATCACACAGCTAAGATGTGCTGGAATTGGGACTTCAGCTCAGGTATATGTAACTTATAAATCCTTAAGTCTTAACCATCACTTTTTATTGTCTCTTTACACTACTGGTAATAACTTTGCTATTGTTGTCTTGAGTTGATAGTTAAACCTTAGATTATTTCAAATTTCGTATATGAGCAGCTTGGGTTTCCTACCTGGCTGTGACTTCCATCAGGAAAAGACAGTTTTATGCCCCTCTAATAGTCCCCCAAATGAAAAAAAAAATGTTCTAAGTATAATAATTTGCTTTTCACAGTACTTTTAATCTTCAGAACATTTCTGCATACGTATATTTCCTCGCTGCATCCCTATGTGAAGTATTCTATTATTGTCTTTAGTTTGCAGGTAAGCAGAGACATGAGGATTTTACAATGCGCATCAGTTAGCCAGTGGGAGAAAAAGAACCGACCTCTTGTTCATTTTCTTTCTAGGCCAATGTTCTTTTCTGTCAGGCACTGCTAACTGCCTTCCTAAAAGCCAGTTCTCCTTGCTAACAGGCAGAACCTCACCCCACATTTGTTTAGGGGATCCTTTGATTTTAGGAAACATGAGCTCAGCCCCTAATCCAGAGGTGGACATTAATTCCATTTTAGTCAAAGAGATGTAAAAGGGAAGGGTTTTCCTCCCTGGTAAGAGAAATGCCCTGTGCTGCTCCATGCTTCCTAACTGGAATGCAGGACTTGATTCTTGGTGCTGCTGCAGCCATCTTATGACATTGAGGAGATGCATAGAATTACATACAGGCTGAATTGAGCCCTAACATCACTGAGCTGCTGAACCAACATGAGCCACTGCCTACCACCATGTCTTTGTTATAACAAAATATAAAATAAACCTGTTACTTGTAACTGAGAGTTCCTACTGATGCTACCTTCTACTACACCACTGAAATGGCACTCAGCTGAAGTGTGTTTGGAAGGAGACCTATAAACATGCTTTGTACAACACAGCCAGTAAACAAATTCACTACATGAATGCAAGTGTCAACATTATTGTTACCATTTTATTTTAAACGCTTGCTGGTATGATTTTGTATTTGCATTTGGATTCCTAGAACCCAAATTCCCCACCACAGAGAGTGAATATACTTTACTGAGAATAAAAGCTGCCCTGATCAATTGTTACTGAGTGAGGTGTTGGGCATGTGACTTGAACTGTTACTGTAGGCAAGTCTTTCTTGGCCTCAGTTTCACTTTCTTTATACAAACACAGCAAAGTCCACTCTCTCCGCTCAGAGTCTAGTGTGAAGATGAAATAGAGACAGGAGAGGGAATTAGAGGAACAACAGGAAGGGGCATGCAGTACTTGTTAAAATGATTACTGTGTTCCTGTGTTGTGTTTGGCATTTTACCTGTGAAATCTCATCCACTGAGGACCTTACAAGGTAAGTATCATCCTCTCTGAATATTGAGGGACATGGCGGGTATGACCGGGAAAACTCAGACGTATTGACTAGTCCCACACCCACCAGGGATGTAAGGTGGGTATATAATGTGGGATGGGGACAATGGTCCTTGTCACCTGTAAGAGCTTCAGGATATCAAGCAGTCTGCGAGAACCTCTCTTAGGCCAGCGTACTAGGTCACAAGGAACAAAGTCAATGGAATTGACTTCTTGGGTTGACCAAATGGGAGTTGTCTAATCCTGATGGTGACAGTGTGTTGAATTATAGGCATAAAAGGAATTTGGAGGGAGAATGGGCTCTGCCCTCCAGCTCCGTACAGTCAACAGTGACAATGGAAGCCAGAATTCAGCTTTTTCCCCTCTAAAGACAATAACGTGTAGCCAGAGGAAGCTGCAAAATGTGGGCGTCACAAGCAGAGCGAAGATTGCTCAGAGTACAGAGAGAAGAGAAGGAAGTCAGAGAAAATAGCATTTATGTGGAGCAACCTTCCAGAGCCAAGCGATGAGGGAAGGAGCCCATCCAGGGTCCTCACGCCCAGCCCCCCAGACTCACCCTCAGATACCGCGCAGCTTTGCATCAGTTCCACAGCCATAGAGAGAAGAGTGCGTAGACCTTCCTTAGGAACCATTGCAGGCTGATTCATAGATGAATAAAACTCACCTCCTGCCCTCAAGGTGCTCAGTGTCTATATGGAGCCTGCAAGAGGTAAACCCATAAGTATCAACTGTGACAAGCATGGCATTGACCTTATGATTTGTAGATGGAGTCTCTGGACTTTGCTTACTCCTTCATTTTAATCAATACCTTTTTCTGAAGGACGGAGATATATTTAGTTTTAAATGAAACATGGAGTTCCTCAAATAAGGCATAATATTACTGAAATTTAATTCATGTATATAAAGCATTGAATGCACTGACTATTACATAGTAAGGAGATTGGTGGTAAAAATGTGGGTCTCCAGAGCCAGAGTGCCTGAGTTCCATCCCACCTCCTCCACTTACTAGCTGTGTGATCCTGTCCTAACCATGGGCCTCTCTGGGCCTTGATTTCCTCATCTGTAAAGTGGAATAATAATTGAACCCACCTACTGAGTGGTATAGAGTTAACATGTGTGATGCTCTTAAAATGTGCCTGGTACATAGTACGTGTTCAGGAAATTTTAGCCTTTAATAGGAATGGTAGCAAGTAGTCATAGTAGTAAGAGCGAGTTGGAGTTGGAAAAGCAGAAATAGATGCCATTGGTAGGTGATTAATTATCCATTGGGAAGACCCAGAAAGTGAGAAGAACACAGGCTATAGGAACACTATGTTGCTGACAGGAATGGCTATGATTGGATAAAGGCTTGAAAAACTCTTAAATTCTCAATTCTTCTCAGATTTACTTCTGGCCAGGGCAGACCACTATGCTTCCAATAAACTCCAGGAAGAAGAAAAAAAAAGGAAAAGGAAACCATTGTGGAGAACACAATTTACTGAATTTCTCCAACCTCAACACTAGGTTAAAGCGAATTCAGGGTAGGGGCAAGTACTCTGATGTAATCTGAAGTGACTTTTCTGTTTGATATAAAGCCATAGAAAATGCACAGGGACAGTTTAAAGAACAAGCAAGGTGAGTGAGCTGCATTAAAATGGGAATGAAAAATAACCCAGAAAATGCTATTTATTGTAAAAATTGCTGGCATGCTTAGAACTGCTTTGATCATCTTTGCCTCAAAGAAAGCAGAGCCAACAAAGTGAAGTTTCAGAAAAGGGCAGCAAAATGATCAGAGGCATAATGGGTGAAAAGAGGTCTTTATCCCTAGAAGGAAAGAAACAATTGGGAAAAAATTCTTTGGCTTAATAGAGATCTATTGGATAATGAATGGCGAGTAGTGGCCATTCAGGTGCTGCCCTCTCCCCTGTCCCAAATCACACGAATGAGAAGGAATTTAAAAGGGTTGAAAATAGATAAATGGCCATCATAAGTTTAAAGCCTCAATTGGGGGAACTGGCAGCCTCGGGGCATTTTTGAAGCAAACAATGGAGTGACTTTCTAAGAAGATCAAAAGTTTTGCTCCTGTCCAATAGCAACTCATCATCCAAGGGTGTTTGCTGAAAAACAGAGGGGCAATGGCCTGCACTAGACCCGCTGCAACAGAGAAAGCTTTTCCTGTGGATGTCCACAGGGATAGTCCGTTGAAATGGAAACAGAGAAAAAGAAAGACTGAATTTATTTCCCTCTGGGACTTGGAAAATGCAATGGGATGGAGTAGAGGCGACACTTTCAGATTTTAGATGATGTGAGGATACCCTCCAAGTATCCCATCCCCACCCCTTCCTCAAGGAAGAAGGAATTCCATCTTGGCCTTATTTATCACTCAGTGTTGATCCAGGACCAGCTGCAGCACCTCCCCAGGGAGCCTGTTAAAAATGCAGAATCCTAGCCCCATCCCAGTTCCCAGAATCAGAATCAGAATCTGCATTGTAACAAAATTCACTGGTGATTTGCTGACACATCAAAGTTTGAGGGTTTACTATGGTCTCAGGATATTCAGAGAAAGGATGAGGTATGTTCATACCCAGCGGTGCCATCTCTCACTGTGCGGACAGCCAGTTATCTTATCTCCACGAGACTCCGTCCGTCCCCAAACTAGGAACTGACTTCCTAGGCATGCTAAATTAGATAATGCATGTAAAGCATTAGGAAATGGATCTGACATATAATAAAGAGAATTCAAAAAGTATTAGTGAACTTGTCGGTTATTGTTGATAGTTATAATCGTCCAACCACCAAGCAATGGGAAGACAGGCTCAAGAATGAGCTATAGTGTTGTAAGAATGGAGAAACTGTCCAGGCAGTAAGAAAAAGAGACAAGGACGGTGACTCAACATCCCAACTGTGAGTGAGACATGTAAGAGATGCAGCAGAAGACAACAGAAACTTGCTACGCTCTTCCAGAGATGTAAGTGGCTTCATATAAAGCCTAGCTGTGAACAGGCTTGAGAGACAGGCAAATGGGTTACAAGTTCATTAAGAAAAACGATGCATGGCTCCTGTGAGTCTATGTGTATGTTTTTTTCTTGGTCATTTACCAAACATTTTGGTATTGTTTGATTTGTTACTGAAGTTGTTCATTAAAGTAAATTAGTCAATTTAAACTCTTCTAAATAAGTATTATTTTACTTTTTAATTAAAAAAAATGACTGCATAGTAATCACCCAGAATTTCTCACTCACTTTGCCAAAGCACGATTCAGCTTGAGGCTCAAGTTATTCCTGTAGCAGTTACACAATCCCAGTATTATCAGGAAGAAATAACTCAGTAATGGTGATGGTAAAATGGAGAAAGGTATAGATTTTCACCAACCTCAAATGCCCAAAATAATGGCAAGGGTGTATCACAATAGTAAAAATGATGTAAATTGTTGGTAGTGTTCATGTTAAGGAGAATTCTGGGAGAAGATGCAATTCGAGTTTGGAGGTAAAGCAGCCAGACGACCTGAGGGCAGTCTCTTGCTGTCCCTGTGCCCGCAGCTTGACCTGGGCACCGAGTGTGCCATCTGTGATGGAGTCCTTGTGATCTCTTAGCTCACACTCTCCCCATTTAGATGCTCTGGAGTGGGCATCCCTCCCATCCCCAGCCTTATCCTTCATCTAATTAACAGCATGGGTAATAAACAGCCACCTGTTATCCACAGACAGGCAGACAGGTGTACACCCTTGTCAAAGGTCTTGGCTAAATCATCTGGATTGTTTCTAATAACAATGTTAACGACCCTCTGCATTAGCTTCAGGTTGTAAAACATCTTTCCTTGATGTTTGTTCAATATTTTCATGAGAACTAGAAACACCTATTACAGACTCTAGGATACTAACGGGCCCCTGGAACCATTACTATAATTCGTTCTGGAGGCTCAGCTGAAGCCACAAATACATGGATTCCTGCTCCATCATTGCCCAGAAAGAGAGAAATGCAGTCCTGAGCCATCACTGAGACTGCCCAGAATATTTCTCCCAAGGAATATATACAGACCCACAACAGAAAAACGTAGTTTACTAAATAGATTTGTGTGGTTCAGTAACTTTCTAAACAGAATGGTCAGTAGGCTACCTAGGTAAGTCTTGCAGCTCAACTGCTTACTCTGGTACTGAATTCTGTATTTTATCAATATGTAGATATGCAGGAGGACAAATAACAGAACAACTTTACGGGTCAGGAGTGGATTAACCAATGAAAGACCTTCCAAATAGCCAGGAGCCTATATAGGGGGTATTAAGGAACCATTAAAATTATTTATTTTATAAAGGAATGTGTTCCCTATAACCATGCTTAGCAGCCCTGAGATTACAAAGGATCCAGGAAGATGAGCAGAAAAGATAACCCCTTGAGAGTTTTCTCTCAGAAAAATAAACAAATATCTTCTGCTTGTTCATTCAAAATCTCTTTGAACTTAGGAGAGAACTTAATTCATAACTGGACTTTTCAGAAGGCAGAAATTTTGAGTTCTAGTTCTTGTTCTCATTGGGTCCAAATTTCTCTTGCTATATCCATAAATAACATTCTAAATAGATGTCAAATCTATATAATCTTATGAAATTTGCACATGCTGTAACCTGTGGGCTGGAAAGTAGCTTCAATGTCCTTCCCCTCCTTCAGCCTAGACCTCTCAACCCATATCCCATGTTTGTAACTGTCTACCATAGGTCTGCCCTTGGGTTGTCTTATATCACCCAATGTTATCTAACTTAAAACAGAACTCATAACCTGCCCTGCCTCTTCCTATGTGTCTCCATTCCAAACACCTCAAGCCTGCTCTCAATGACTGACTGTTATCAGTGATACCGTGATGCACAGTCTAAAAATGTTTTGCTATTTATAATCCCCCCCTCTTTGTCCTTAAATCTAATTTACTATTTGGAAACATTTCTTTTTTTCTGCGTTGTTCATCACAGTTACCCTTCCCCTCTATTCCCAACATTCATTCACTTATTCATTCATTTACTAAATATTTGGGGGGCATCTATTAGATTCAGGTCTCAGTCAGAACTTTGAAGGGCTAGACCCTAGGAGTGAGAAAGACTCAGAAGGTGGCTTCACAGTCTGAGACCCTGCCTTTTGTTAGCTCACTCTCTGATTGGATGGATGTGGTCTATTTCTACCCTAGTTGGCTGCCACAGAGTAAGGTGAACTACTCTGCAGAAAGATAACATCATCCAGAGCCTCTCTAATCCTTTATATTCCAGGTCTAGAATTAAAAACGTATATTATCAGACACATTAAAATACAAGCCAAAAGGAAAGGAGACAGTAGAAAACAGTCGCAGGGGATACTGACTTGGGTTTTCAGAAATGAACTCTACATAGCTGTAATTAATATGTTCAAGAAAATGAATGACTGGATGGAGAATTGTGCCAGAAGCACAACATATATAAACATATCAAACAGAAATTCTTAAACTGGAAAAAAAAAAAGCCCTGAAATTATAAATAAAACAGAGGAATTTCACAGCAGATTAGTTCTAACTAGCTTTATGAGACCAACATAACTTTTGTTACCAAAATATGACAAAAACATTACAAAAAAAAGTAAAAGCCACCTCTTTCAAAATCAGTTTTGAAAATTCAAAACAAAATGATCAATATAATTTAGCACATATGTAAATTAAATGAAAAAAATCTGTTAACATTTCATTAGATGCAGAACACTTGATGACATCCAACAACAATTTGTGATATAAATTTTTTTTAAACTCTTACTAAATATAAAGGCGATTCCTTAATTTGATAACAATTATCAACAACAACAAAGTTATAGCAATAATATTTAATGAAATTTTGAAGACTTTTCTTTGAGACCAAAAACAAGGATAACCATTATCACTACCTTTTTTCAAAGTTATATTGGAAGTCATAGCCTGTGCAATAAGGCAAGAAAAAGAGGGGTAACATGATTGGAAAGAAAAAAAATAAAACCTTCACTATTTACAGATGGCATGATGGTGAGCCTAGAAAATTTTAAAATAATCTATGCAGAACAACTGCTAGAATTAATAAGCAGATTTATCAGGGTCATTGGACATAAGTTAATTATATAAAATTCAGTTATATTTCTATATACTATCAACAAACAATGAAATTATGAAAATTACAAAACTAGTCATTTACAACTTTGTATAACATCAAACACTGAGGACTAATTTAACCAAAAGGTACACATACACAGAAAACTACAAATCATTCCTAAGAGAAATTAAAGAAATTCTAAATAAATGGAGAAATAAGGCATGGTATAGTTGGTGATTCAATGATTCAATATTGTGAAAATGCTAAATCATTTCTAATTGATGCATAGATTCCAGGCAATCCTAATCAATATCCCAACAGTAATTTTTGGTGGAAATTGACCAACTGATACTAAAATTACCAGAATACAAAGGAATAAAAACAACCAAGGCTATCTGGAAAAATAAGAAAGTTGGCTCACTTGAATTACTAGATATCATGGCTCATTACAAAGCTATAAAACTATACTAATTAAGCAAATATAGTATTGTACAAGAATTATAGAGAACCCAGAAAGAAATTCTCATAGATGGTGGAGTAGAAGGACATGAGCTCACCCCATCTCATGAAAACACCAAAATCACAACTAACTGCTGAACACCCATCAACAAAAAAACACTGGAACCTATCAAAAAAGATATTCTATATCCAAAGACAAAGAAGAAGCCACAACCACATGGTAGGAGGGGTGCAATCGAGATAAAATCAGATCCCATACACGCTGGGTGGGTGACCCAAAAACTGGAATAACTGCGTTAAGAGAAATGTACTATCAGTCATTACAAAGCCAATAAATAGGCTGTGTTAGGGGGAAAAAAGAAAGAAAGAAAGAAAGAAAGAAATCAATCAATCCTCATATAGTCGTTTGGTTTACAAAAATGGTAATACTGTGGTGATGTGAAGAAAGGATAATTTTTTCAATAAGTGACATTGAATAAACTTAATATCAATGTGGGAATAAACGAATTTTTTTTTACCCCCTACCTCACACCATATACAAAAGCAAATTTCAGATGGATTTCAGTTTCTAACGAAAATAAAAAACAATGTTTCTGGAAGATAAATAGAACACTATCTATATTACCTTGATTTAGGCCGATTTCTTGAAAAGAATGTAAATAATACTAACCAAAAGAAAAAGATGGATATAATGGACTTTGTTAAAATTAAGAATTTATGTTTTCATACCTAAGAAAGTAAACACTTAAGTCATAGAATGGAAAGGAATATTTGCAATATATGTAATTGACAGAGGACTGGACTCATATCCAGAATATGTAAATAATAATTTTAGAAAAAAGACAAAATCTCAGTTAAAAATGGGCAAAAGGTTTGAACAGACATTTTACAAGCTATGATATCTAAGTGGCAATCATCACATAAGAAAGCATTCAATTTAAGTAGTCATCAGGGAAACATGAATTTTAAAACACTAAAATATCACCACATGGCTTACTTTGAAAAGACCAATAACACCAAGTATTGTTGATGAGATAGAGCAACTAGAACTGACATACACTACTTGTGGGGGTGTAACTGATATAACCACTTTGGAAAACTGTTTTGTAGTATTTCCTGAAGGTGACTATATGACCTAGAAATTCCACTTTTAGGTGAATACCCAATAGAAATGTATACATATATGCACCAAAATACATGTATGAGAGTTTTCATAGCAAGCACTATTCATAGTAGAAACAAACTGGAAATAACTCAACTATCTATTAACACTACAATATTTAGATCATGATGTATTTATGGAATAGAATGCTTCTCAGCAATGAGAATGAACAAACTTCTGCTGTATAAAAACGTGGATGCATCCTACACACATACTATACAGCACTAGAAGTCAGACACAAAAGAATACATGGTATATGATTCCATTTATATAGATTAACTGGATAGGCAAAACTAACTGATGTGGTAGAAGTCAGGATAGAGGTTAGCTCTGGAGCTCAGGCAAGTAAATAGGAAGGGACAGAAGGGGGGTCCTGTGGTGTTGCTTAATGTCCTATTCCTTTCTCTGGATGTTGGTTCCATGGGAGTTTTGACTTTATGAAAACTAATTTATGTGTGCACTTTTGATTGGTGCATTTTTCTTTATATATATTATACTTGAGTTAACAAATGTCTTAAAAGATGAGTTTCAGAAAGAAGATAGTGATTGACAATGTCTAAAATGTTAAAGGATTAAATATACGGAAGACAGCAAATGAATATCATATGTTTTTTAAATAGAGGTTATTGATAATCCTGGCAAGAACAATTTTAGTTTCCTCATACTAGATGCGATCCTCTTCAACTCCTTTAATTTACTGCAGTGACCTTAGAGGTCTCCCTGACTTGAGTAACTCCCCAATTTTGATTCACCAAGAATATTTATGCTAGACAAACCTCATTAAAGACATCTTTGCAGTATGTAATTTCCCCAAGAAGGTAATGGTTTTCTATTTCCAGCTTTACCATATCCACATTTTTTCTTCTTAACATTAAGATTCCTCCAGCATCTCACCGCTCTCTATCTTGAAAACTTACTTTTGACTACCTGTCATGAGTTTTCCTCCTTAGTCTGGCTGACTTCTTTACCAAATTCCACATGTTTCTTGTTCATCGCCACTCACATTTCATGATGACTATTATTGTTATTCGCCCATTTATACTCAACCTTAATACGGTAAATACTGCAGAGATACCCAAATGCCTTCCAGTCCTAGAGGAAGTCTCTGGTATCTCTGGCTACTGAAGAAAAAAGCCCTGTTGCACAAAGACCTCAGGGCAAAAATATTTCAAGGGAAAAGAAGTCAGAAAACACTCCTCTTGTAACTAATCAAGTTTAGTTACAGAAAGAGTTCATTACTAAGTAGCTCTGAACCCATGGTGTGACAGGGTTAACTAGGGGCAATCTCCAACCTGCAAATGATCCTTGTGAGTACTGGCTTTTTTCTAACGTTATGGATAGTATCTTTTGGCTTGAAATTCATCAACCCCATCTCCTCCAAAGATATCACCATCTTCCCCTTAAAACTTCATTTCCAAGGCGCTGTACACTGGATAATATTATCATCGTCCTTCTACTCACCCAAGTGCTGAGACCTTTCAGCTCACTATTCTCCTCTTCTTCTTCACCTAATTACTTGTCAAATCCCCATGACTCTAACTTAAATATATCTCTTGCACCAACTCTCCTTTTCAACCCCACTGTCTCTGAGTTGGTTTGGGTCCTTATTAGCCTGTACTTAAACTATTGCAGCAACTTCATACCTGAATCTTCTCTCTTCTATATATTCCTTGACATTCTAGCTTCCAGAATGCCAGAAAAATCTTACTGAAAATAGTGCTCAAAAATATCCCATTGACCCCATATTGCCTACAAAATAATACCAATGATAGAGCCAGGCATTGCGGTCCTACATGAACAATGCCCATCCCCTGTTGTTCTAGCTTTCCCTCCCACCAGGCATTTTCTCTAGTGGCACTCTTCCCCAATACCCTACACTCAAGTACCTCCCCTACCTTTGCTCATGCTGTCTCTTCCCCCAAAGTGCCCTTAATTACCTCTAATTTATCTGTTCCTTTTGTGTATATGAAAGTCCTGGCCAACCCTCCAGGCATTATTAAAATTCTGCTCTCAAAAGTCTTCTCAGCTCTCCCATCCCTGTTCATTTGGCTCTGTTCCCCTCCCCCATTTCCCCATGTCCTCTGATCGTGGCTTTATTCAAGCATCCATCATGGTCTGGCTTATATCTCAGGTACCTGTATGTGTCTGTCTCTCAAGAGAAGAAATATTGTCTTAATCACCTTTGTGCTTCTTCCTTCATTACCCTCTAGTTGGCAGGTGTTGATTGATTGTTAACTAGCCTATCTCTTAAGGCAATAGCCATAATCATCATCTTCCTCGGGGTATGGGTATAGAAAAAGCAAGCCAATCTAGGCATCAGGTCACCTGGATATTGGGCTCCAGCTCTGCCACTAACTAATTTGCTGTGTGACTTTGGGCAAGTCATGTCCTGTTTCTGGTCCTCATGCTCTGAGCTATGAAAAGAAGGGCCTGGACTAGTTCAGCATTTCCAAAAAGCATGTTCCATGGAACACCGGTCCCGTAGGACACTTTCTCCACCAGAAAGGATGCAACGGTCAAATAAATTGGGGAAATATCAAATAATATGTCTCCCTCATAGAAAATTGTACTCTGCCAGTTTTTCAAATTGCAGGTCATGACCAATAAATCTGTCATGAAATTAAGTAGGTTTCAATGCACATTTTTTTAAAAAGAAATTAGAATAAAAGATATCAGAGGGCATCACACATAGTAAGGGTAAATACTGTTTCATAAAACTCTTGCTTAAGTTGTGTATGAGTGTGTGTGTTTACGTGTGTGTATCTTTCTTATTGGAGGTTTTGGCTTAACATGCTTTAGAAATACTGCAGTATATACTAACAGTATTAAATGCTCTGAATTATCTTGCTGTAAACCACCTATTTGATTCTTTCATCCCAGCCTTTTTCAAATGTAAACATTATATGCACAGACACACACAGGCAAACCTGACATACATTTATTGACAGGTTACAAGACATGATTGCTTGAAGAAACTCAAACCAGGAGTGAACATTGGTTTATATGATCTCAGAAGTCCCTCTGTCTCCAGCACACTGTGATTCTCTGAGTTGGGGAACAAACAGGTCAGAGCATCAGAACTGCCACCTGCTCGAACGTGCTGGGTAAAGGCACACGGGGAGGCTGAGGAGCTCCCTGCTTGGAGAGGAGCTCTGGGAAATCTAGATTTTTCGCTCCCTTTCTCATTCTACTGTTAGAATATTTGTCTTTTGTTGTGTACACTTACACGCCAGGCTGCAAAATAGGAACTGCCTCGGTGGGCTCGCTAACCAAGGCAAGGCTAACCCTTTGCGGGTGTAGAGGTATGACGGGCATGTTGGCATGAGACCAGCCCAGGACACCGTGTCTGTCACTGATCGTCCTGCCTCCCTCCTGGCTCAGATGCTCCTTTGCCCATGTTTCCCAGAGCACAGCCAGTAGGCGCCACGGCAAAGCTCTTGGCTCCCCATGTGGTTCCCCCTGCTGATGACACCAGCACAGCCCTTGAAGAGCTTTCTCAGCCACACAGAGATGCTGCTGGAGGTGGAAATATGAGGAGGCTTGAAACAAGCTCCTAGCTGCAGGCAGCTCCCAGTCTGGCCTCCACTGGTAGGGGGATTCACCAGTGTTTCCATATTGAACCCAAACATGAAACAGTTGAGAGACTGGGATATGTGAGCACAAGAAGAAAAAGGAAAGTCCAGCACAGGGAGTGCAATTTCTAAGAAAGCCTCATTCCTCTCACTGTACCCCCGAGATCAGGAAATCCCGTGTGCAGAGGAGCATCTCTCTTTGTGAATGCCCTTCCCTTTACAGACCCGGGAGCGACCCGGACCTCTGGGCACGTCTGATCTGGGGTGACGCCAGCAGCCATGAGGACACAGCTCCTGAAATGTGCTCACGGGGTCTTGGGGAACCCGCCAGTCCTCCAAGTCTACGCTCCTCCCTCACGCCATGGGGGTGACCGTCCCCCGCTTGATGCTGGGGTGCCACTCCCCACTCTGTCCTTTCTGGCACATCAGTCAGTACATAGAGGGACACAAACTATTGTACTAGAGCGGCAGAGAATCTTGGGGTAGTATTGGATACATATGAGGAATCTCTGGGACACGGCTTCAAGTCAGTTAATTCAAGTCAGCTTGACCTAGTTTCCCTTCAACACCCCCCTTGGACAGCTGCTCGGGACCCCTGTTATTTCTCTCTCACTTCAGCCCCAGAGAACCTGGAGCTGTTTCTCTCCCACCCTTGGCACCTGAGAAGCACAGCCCATCCTGTCTATGACCTGTCAAGACCACCCCCATCTCAAGCTAAATTTCTATTTTTAAACCACCGGAGGCCTAACTCAGTGACATCACCACGTCTTCACAGCAGATTACCCTGAATTACCTTTATTTCCCCTAGAGCACGACCCAGAATGAGGGGTCAAATTAAGTTGCCCCTCTTCTCTCACTGCACCCTATGCACCTCTCTACTTTATCTGCTTCCCACCTTTATCCCAAAGCAGTCGTGTGATTTTCTTTTTCCATCAATAGGTCATAAGAAGACCCATTTCCAGGTTATTGTCTTCTCAATCTTGTTTCTCCTGAGACAAATAGCTTTCAAAGATAGGTGACTTAGGGTTCTCCAGAGAAACAGAGCCAGTGGCGTGTCTGTGTGTGTGTGTGTGTGTGTGTGTGTGTGTGTCTTGTATGGAAAGAGAGTTATAATAAGGAATTGGTTCATGCAAGGCTGGAGGCTGAGAAATCCCAAGATCTGTAGTCAGCAGATGAGAGCCCCAGGAGAGCCGAGGGTGAGCTCCAGTCTGAAGGCAGGAAACCACTGCCATCCCAGCCCCACAGCATGTGGGAGGAGCTCCCTCCTGCTCACAGGGGGCTCAGCTCTTCCGTTGTATTCAGCTGGACGAAGCCCACCCACGCGGGGGAGGGCAGTCTGCTTCACTCAGCCTGAAGATTCAAATGTTCATCTCATCCCAAAACACCCTCACAGATACACCCAGATAATGTTTGACTAAATGTCTGGGTTCCCTGTGGCCCTGTCAAGTTGACACATGAAATTCCATCACAAAAGGCTTCTTGGGACCCTCTTTGGCCTTTTCATTCAAAACAAAATGGATGAGAAACACAGCCAGCCCAGCGAGTTAAGAGGAGATGCAAGATTTATTGACCCCAGGGTCAGCAATGATGAGAGAAATCGCTGAGTCTGAGAGGCAGTGGAGAAGACAGAGGTGGTCCCTCCGGTGTATGGCGTGTGCTGTCCCTGAAGGGGTCAAGCCGGGCAGCAGTGGGTACTGTCATTGTGGCTAAGTCGGCCAGCACAGTCAGATTAACATAGGGCCAGGCAGGCGGATGGCCAAATAGCCATGCAAGCAGAGCAGAGACCCTTAAGGTTCCAGGACGTCTAACTGCTAAGCTTAGGGGAACAAATGACTAAAGGGAGTATGCTTGTGTCCTCCTGAAATTCATATGTTGAAACCCTAACCCCCAGTGGGATGGCATTAGGAAGCAGGGCCTTTGGGAGGTCATTAGGTTTAGATGAGGTCATGAGGGTACAGCCCTCGGGATGGGATTAGTGCCCTTATATGGAGAGAAAGAGACTAGAACTTGCTCTCTCCAACCTGTAAGGACACCAGGAGAAGACAACCCTCTGCAAACTGGGAAGAGAACTCTCGCCAGACACTGGGTCAGCCGGCGCCTTCATCTTGGACTTCTCACCTCCAGAATGGTGAGAAACAAGTATTGTTTAAGTCACCGAGTCTGTGGTATTTTGTTACAGCAGCCAAGCTAAGACAGGAAGACTCCAGCATTGAGAAGTGGGTGCAAATGGCCCCAAAAAGTCATGCAAATGAGCATAGCTCAGTTGCTGGTGAAGCTCAGGGAAGCCACAACCAGCATGGATCAATGATATACATCAAATAGAAAGTACAAGACTGAAGTAGAATTACTTTTCCAAACAAGACTGAAGCAAGTGATATGCCACGTGCAGATGTGCACATACAAAAATATAGGAATAGCAAAATTTTTTTAAATTAACAATGACATAACAGTAGCAGCTGCAGCTTTTAAGCGAAAATGCTTAAAACGACATAAATTGGATCTAAATAAATACAGAGCAATATTGAGGTTCACTGGTAGCCAACACACTCTAGAGACATTGTTATCACATAAGATGAGGACCAGACTGCAGGGACAAATGTGGAGCCCAAGGGAAGCCTGTGAAGAATGGGACCAACTCTGAGACTTTGCCAGTAGCTATCTAAAGCTACAAGAATGTGCTAATTCCCTCGTGAGATAATGTCACACCTGTGTCACAAATATTTCAATTATTGACATACGTAGCTAGGTTAATTATTTAATATATCTCTGTATAATTCAGCCATCATCCTATGTGAACTTCTCTTAATTAATTCTTTAGTTTCCAAATTTCCCATTATATAATCAATTGATTGATAAGTTACAGTTGTCAGTGCATAAGTCATCCAGACAATGCCCCTCCCCCCTTATACAAACACACTTGTAACTCACTGTGCCTACCTCGTGTACCCATTAGTTTTTGCTGCATAACAAATAACCCCAAAACTGTGGCTTTGAATAACAAATATTTATTATTTTTTAGGAGTTCCAATGGGTTGCTTAGGCGGTTCTTGTCTGGGATGGTTCGGTTGATCATTGTGGTCAGCTGGTGACTCAGCTAGGGCTATATGGTCCAGGATGGCTTTCCTTACTTGCTGGTTGAGGCTCTCTATGGGGCAATAAAGACAACTCATTCGCACATCTCTTGTCGTCAAAAAGACTAACCTGGGCTTCTTCTCGTGGTAGTAGTCACAGCATTCACCAGAGGAGCAAGAGAGGGCAAGCCACAAAACACAAGCAATTTTCAAGCCTTTGCTTAAGTTACATTTGCTAGTATTTCATTGGCCAACACAAGATGTGTGGGCAAACCCATCAGTGTAGGAGGAGATTAAACAAGGGAAATGATTGCTGGCACTTTGTAAATAGTGTACTATAACTGGATATTGCCAGCCATACCTGCTCCTCTATTGGTAGAGCTGCCACCACATTGCAAACGCATGACAGTCTCAACAATCATTTCATGTGAATTTGCAGCTACAAATTACGTGCACCATACATAACCTGTCATGCCTGATAATGTGGTCACCCCTACATAACACAAGGTGGCCACAAAGAATGTATGAACATTCCACACACTTGAGTACAGCCCCTTAACCTATCAACAAGGCTCTTCTTTTTAGTGAAATAATCATGATTATGTGAAAACTTACATCCAAAATCTCACTCTCTGCTTCATGCCCTCTGATGACTCAGCAGTGCGTGGGTAATGTAAGTGAGGTAAGAAAAACTTAATATGCAAAATTCAAATTTACAGAACAGATAAATTAGGGAATAGGGAGTAAGTCATCCCATCACAATAGAATTGGAATTCTTTACTCTTACATCAGAATTCTTTAAAATAGCCAGCTCCTCCAGGGTCTCTAAAATAAAACTCATCACCAAACTTTACATGTAAATTCTCAGGATTACACCGATTGCATATAACAAGGTATTTCTGTACTGATTATTCCCTGACTGGCTTCTGCTTGACTTAACCTCTCCCTGCTGGAAGGATCAGTAAAGGGCAGCGTCCTCCTTGGAAGAGTGTACAAATCAAACCAGCAACACTGTGCCCACAGGACATCTCCAAAGCTCATACCATTACATGATTTCCAACCTGTGAACATTTCAACTCATATTATAGTCTTGTGCAACTGAAACTACATCCCTTCCCAGAAGGGGGAAATGGAGTTCAACTCTCAGCCTTCAGTTGGCCAGTGGTGTTGGGGAGGGGAAGCATCAATCAAGTAGATGGAGGACAGAAAGGGGGTGAGGTCCCTACATCGCCCAGGGCACTGTCCCAAGTGCCCAGCCCCACAGGCAACCTGCTCCTTTCTCTCCCACTCTGTTCCCAACTTTGCCATGACTAATTTTCTTCTCTTGATGGACATAGCCCTTAAAGAGCATGTGTCTCCATCCCCTTGCTGTGTGTTCAAGCATGCCGATGCAGGAGGCATGGACTCCATTAAGGGGAAGGAGAGCAGGGCCTCGTCTTTCATCTCACAGCCGGCTTCTCCTCCGTGCTACCCTGGGTTCCGTTCCACTGGGGCTGTTGTGAGCCAGCAGGTTATGTAACATCCTATAGAGGTTCCTATTTAAAGCTCTGATAGGTGACAGCCCAGATGACAGGCTTCAGTCTGTCAAGCGAACATCTCCAAAGCATCTGCATTTCCAGGCTGCTGTTTTCTTTCCTGTAGTCCATCAGGGCTGCACTCAGCTATTCAGGCCCTTCCAGGGGATGGGAGCCGCTGTGTCTCAGCAAGGGGCTGTCAGATTGTCCCACTTTTCCTGCCTAATTCACACTGGGATATCCATATTTATATTGATCTGGGCACATTAAGGGCGTACTCATGCTAGGCATCAACTTGGCAGGTCATCCAAAGCAACTTTGCACTCACTAAAAATTTCAACTCACCCACAAAATGCTTAGATTTCGTCTGGTCAGGGATGTGATTGCCTTCCCCCACTGCAGACAGAAATCACATCAGGGATTGAATATATACATGATGTATATATCGTCTCTTTCCTACATTAACTCTTTAGAAACCCTGTCCATTGTTCACCTACAGATTAAGTGATTGTAGCTCCTGCTGTCAACACGTCACCTTAGAGCTCTCATCTAAGCCAGCAGTCAGATGCAGCTCTAACGAAGTACAAACCACGAGGGAATCAACCATTATGTTGACTGTCACAACCTTGCTGTATCACAAATTCACATGTACTGAGATGGAATGTCAATATTTCTCCATTACTGAGCTTTCCTAAGCCTTCATTTGTACTCTGTTGTGGAAAACTTAACCTGGACCCTTCAAGCTGGTCTGTTTCTTCTAGTTTAAAACAACGTATTTTGGCTAAATGCTCCGTTCTGTGCCCCCCCTCCCTGACTGACCTTGACCAGGGTGAGGGGGAGAAGGAGGCTGGCAGGCTGGGCGTCATCCAGGGCTGTTGAGGGCATTGTTACTGGTCTATCTGCATCCTCCGCCTTTGCTGGTTCCCTCTGGGATGGGACCAGCCTGCCTCTTCCGGTCTTCGTCACCTCCCCTGGTGTCTCTGCTGACACCCACTATCCCAGCGTGTCCTGGGACAGACAGGAGCAAACTTTCTGAGTCATCTTTGTCCCAAGCACAGGCCGTTTCAATTCTCTCTGCGCTTGCTCGTCCTTCGGTGCCTCCCTGGGGGCTCAGGACCTCCCATCTGCTCCCTGGGACCACATGGAGTGCCAGGGTTCTGTGAAAGGGCCCCAGGCCCATTTTTCCGGGCGCGTCCTTTACCTGGACTCTCCATAGCTGAGGACCCAGGAAGGAATGTGTCAGCCTCCCCTTTTCTCCTCATGTCGAACCTATCTGGCTATTCGTCCACCACGTGCCGTCCACCCACCACTAGCTCTGGGATGGTGTGGAGAGGGCTCCTAGGCAGTGGGGCCCATAACGGTGACGTTTTGTCCATGCCCACTTCTGCATCTCTCTGGAAACCATTGTAACCAGAAAGGGTTCTGGTCATCTCTTCTGGTCATGTGAAATCTAACTTTCATACCATCATGTAATATATTCCATCCAATAGTTGGTGTAGAATACATTTTATGCCCTGACACTTTGTTTCCCTCCAAAAGCCCAGCACTTACAAATGGAAAGTTTTCATTTCCAAGACTTTTGTTTCTGCTGCGCATTAAATTATATATTTAATTAGACAATGGACTTCTTTGTTTTAATACCTGCCCACCCTCCCCCAAGGACAATGCTTACAGGGAACTGTTGCCCAGATTTTGGCATGAAAGGTCACGGCACAAGAAAACTGAGTGTTTGGGGGTAAGGAGAAGAGGAAAGAATTCATACCTAAAATTTGTATCTACTAGATTCTTATGAGAAACCCATCTTCCTTTTGGTACAAGGAAACCTTAATATACATGTGGGTCTTGTTACCACCATTACCCACTGTCAGCTGTAATAATAATAATAATAATAATAATAATGGCATATCTTTAGGCTTTTTATCATAAAGACTTTTCACATCTATGTTACCAGCATAAGCTTCACTGTATCTGTATGTCAGCAGGACTAAATTCTGTAATAACATGTCACTCACAGCAGCAGCGAGGCAGCCAGCTCTGTGGGGCAATGCCAGCATCCTCCTTGTTTGCTGTCTGTCCGGTGGCCAGCATGATTCCTGCATCCTGCACATAGTAGGTGCCCTCTGAACACTGGTTGATGGAATGATTAATCCCATCCCCTTCATGAGGCTGAGATGGTGTTCCATGCAGAACAGGGTTAAAACATCCAGATTCAGGTTGCATCTGCCCAACACACCCTCTAAAAAGGAGACATGAATCTACAACAAATCAGAATTTTAGAATCCTCATTGTCTCTGCTGACAGGATACGTCAGCTGGTTTGTCAAAATGAACCGGGACCTGTCGCTCAAAAACCTCCACAGTGCTGACTCCAACTTAACCTTCCTCTTCAAACTGATACATCCACTTCAGCATCTATCAAATTATGAAAACTACTGATCTCCTAGACACTCATTCAGATTGTCTTCTAGTTTGGTTTCTCCAGAACCTTATCTGCTGGTTACAAAAGCAAACAAAAAAGACCAGATTTGAAATCCATCCTGAGAAAATAGAACAAACTTAAAGGACGCTACTTAAGAAAAAGAGAAGTTTCTTGAAAGGGAAAGTCAAGACCAAGCACACCTGTGTCCTGTGATTGCATGACTGTAAGAGCAAGTCGAGAAGCCTCTGCTAATAAAACCTCGGTCTTCGCAGACCGCGCCGGTGCTCAGTTACAAAACATTCCAGCAGAGTATTTAAATACCAGCTCTTATAACAGTGTTGCTTTTCACAGGAAATACAGCCAGACCTGGGGCACCAACCCTCCTTAGGCCAAGATTAGTGTGTGCATGTGTGAGGAGAGAAGGCTTTTGTCAGATGTAAGAAAGGATTTCAGGAACAGGCCAGTGGACGCATCTTTCAGAGCACAGAGGCAGCTGGAGCAAATTGATCAAAAAGAGCGGTCCTGAGGTTTGCCCCCAGACATGCATCGTGAGTAGCGCTCTCCCTGCTTTGCTCTCAGAGTAACCCCTCAGGTTGTGAGCAGCTGTGCAGAGCCGGCTCCTTACACAAGCTCAGACACTTAACCTTCCCCTTCAGGCTCAGAACGAGGCCAGAAGCAGACAGTCAATCCCCGGTACTTTTCCTTCCCTGACCCCGTCTATATAGCTCAAACTTCATTCCTCTTACCACTATTCCAATTTTAGTCATGTCTATAGATAACATGTCCTGTAATTTCTGAAATATTTTAAAATCAACTCAGTTTGTATTATTTAGACACATGTATTTTTTTTTTAACTGGGGTATAGTTGTTATACAATGTTGTGCTAGTTTCTACTGTACAGTGAAGTGGAGGTCCCTGTGCTATACAGCAAGTTCTAATTAGTTATTATTTTATACGTATTAGTGTATATATGTCAATCCCAATCTCCCAATTCATCCCACCTCCCCTTTCCCCCCTTGGTGTCCATTAGACACATGTATTTTTAAACTGCATTTATAGCAACACTAGTGATAATAGATACCCATCTAGGGGGTTTCTGTATGTTTTATGAAATGGTACAGTGTTTCCTACGTACTGCAGGGAGCGGCTAATACCTCGACATTCAGACTCCCTGGGTTTGAATGCTGCCTCTAGTACCGCCTACCTTTGTGACCTCTGGACCTTGATTTTATCTTCCACAAAGTGGAAATCATAGAATTCTATTTCATAGAGTTACTGTGTTACTGCAGTTATTACAAGTAAGGCCCTTAAAACCTGCTTTAAGGAGGTAATATGTGCTTAATAAATGTTGACTGATATTAATCTTATCTACCCCTTTCCAAGTCCTCTTGAACCACCCCTTTTATATCCCAAAGAAACGTCTGAGGTTCCCCGTGGGGCTCTGTCAAGATCACAGGAAATTAGGGTCGGAAAGGTGCCTGCTGGTACCGTCTCATATTTATGTCTCAGCTCAAATGTCTCTTTCTCAGAACAGAGGTTTCCTTGCCCATCCTGGGTCCACTGTGGTCCTCCCCACACCCCGCCCCACCGACCGTTCCCATCAGAGCACTTTGGTTAATGTCATTTCTAGCACATACCACAGTCTGTACTGGTTTCACTCATGTATGATTTTTTAAATGTTTATATATCATTTTTATCTAAATAAATGCACACACACACACACAGACATGCATAGGTACTGTTTTGGTCCCATCTAGACTATGAAATGAGTTCAAAGACTTTGTCTGCCTTTTCTTGGCTGGATTCCCCAGTGCCTCACACAGGTGGTGCACATAACAGTTTATAAATATCCGTTGAACGAATAAACACATGCATGAGTGAACGAACGCTATTATTTTTCAGACAGGGAAACTGGAGCCCAATAGATAAAAGTACCAAGAGCAGGATGGGGAAGGAGACTGGCGTTCCACTGCAGCATCCCACACAGCACGGCATGATGGCAGGCCTCCAGGCATCCTCAACACTTTCCCGGGAGTCCATGAGGGTCAAAATCATTTTCATGTTATACTAAGAATGCTATTTGGCTTTTCTGCTCCATTGATGCCTGCATTGGTGATACAGAAGCAATGGTGGGTAAAAATGCTGGCTCCTCAGCAGGAATCAAGCAGTGGCACCAAAATGTCTTAGTGGCCAGTATATTATTCTTCACCACCATATGCCCACAGAAAGAAAAATAAAAAGCCAGTTCACTTAGGAACACGCTTTAATGAAACCCTAAAAATTATTCATTTTATTAAATCTCAACCCTTAAATACAGACCCTTTTAATATTCTGTTGAGAAACTGATATACCCATAATGCACATATGCCGCAAAACCAAGTAGGATGATTATTTCAAGGTGATTGAGTTATGGGTTCAACTAGCTACTTTTTTTGTTGTTGGAACCCAGTTTTTGCTTGAAAGAGCAAATTCTAGACAAGCCATGGTTATTCAGACTCAGGCATTTGGCAGACATTTTCTTTAAAATGAGCAAAGTGAGCTGTCACTTAAAGGAAAACAACTGACAGTATTTGTTGCCAGTGATAAAATATGAGCTTCTGAGCAAAAATCAGAATTTTTAAAAAACGTGTATCTGCCACCATGAGCTTGACAGCTTCCCAATACTCAAGAATACTTTTCTGATATAATCAGTAGTTATATTAATAAATGTGACTTTTGATATTATATTATGAAATGTGTCAACTTTGGGATGATCTGAATAACTCAACAAACCAGTATTTTCCAAATGGCCAATGCCTGATGTTATAAAATCACACACGGGTAAAAGATCCATCAAGAGTGCAAGATAGACCCGTGAATTTTTATATAACAGACTTTGAGACGTTCACTGACACAGTTTCAGAGTTCACACTGCAGTTGACCTTTAAAAAACTACTACCACCTGTCAAGTTTTGGTGTAGTAACAAAGAAGAATATCCATAGTTACTGGGAAAGCCTATTAGGATACTTCTTTTTTCTACTGTACATCTGTGTGAGGCCAGATTTTCCTCATCTGCTTCAACCAAAACAAGCCTATTCCAACAGATTGAATGCAAAAGCAGATCTGAGAATCCAACTGAAGTCAGACATTAAAGAGATTTGTTAAATGTAAAATAATGACATTTTCTTACTAATTTTTTTAAATTTTGGAAACTATGGTTATTTTTCATGAATACATTTCTAGAAAGGGGTTATTGTTTTACGTTAATAAATAATCTCTCTCTTTTCAGTTTTTCTTTCTAATATGGCAAATATTGATCGCGATAACCCACACATAATAATCATTCCTTGAGGACTTCAATTATTTTAAAGTGTATAAAGGGATTTTGAGACCAAAACGTTTTAGCATTGCCGAATTAGAACATGGAAAGTGATGTCCAAACTCATTAATGTTTATGGAGTGTGAGGAGGCCCCCTGAATGGTGAGTTCCAAGGTCAGAACATGACATCTTGTGATCTGTGGCACAGCTCTGCGAGGCCATATTATTATCATTTTAGAATTAATACGTGATCGATACAATTTAAAAATTAGTAAACAATACAGATACCTGTATTGATCAGAATATTGGTTAAGAAATCTGCAGGGCTAAAAATAACAAAGATTTACCTTCACTCATAGTAAATATGCATTTCTGGTTGTTTAGGACTCTGCTGCCTACCTCTTCCCTCCAGGATGCAGGCGGATGCAGCATCTGACATGGGGACTGTAGTTGGTTGCCATGGCAGGCAAGGGGATGTGAGTTGTCCAGCTTAAGAGGACTGGCTTTTACAGCTCTCACCAAGCTGTACTGTGTGGCCCTTCTACTTCCATGTCATTTATTCAAGCAAGTTTCATGATCCTGCTTAACTTCAGGGGTCAGGGACTTGCCATCCTCCCTTGAAACCACGATCCGGGAAGCAGGAAGTCGGTGACGTAGGATTAGTGGAGGCCGTGTGCATCAGCAGCTCTAATGACTGCCACAATGTAAAGCTCCATTCAAAACATAAAACCCCATTTCTAACATGTATTGATATCTGATTCTTAATTTGTTCATCTATCATTTTTCATAGTCAAAGTATTTTGTGCATATGCTATTTTGTGTTCTTTTCATTTGACATTATCTTGAACGTCTCCATAGCTCTCATGTTTGTAATTTGAATGTCAATGTTACATTTTACTGTTGATAATTTATTATAATTTTAAACATTTCTTAGTTGTTGGTTATCTGGGGGAATAGCTAGTTTTTCACTATAGTAGATGGCATAGCAAAGCACATCACTGTAAGAAAATATTTTAAAAAATTACTTCTTTGGGGTTACTGAGTCAAGAAGTAGGCTGCATTTTTGGTGAGGACCCGTGTTCCATAATGCTCATTCTATAAACTTTTATGGATAAAGATCTGCTCTTACTCATTTCTGTATCCCCAGAGCCTAACAAAATATCTGAAATTTGGTCGGCACTCAGTACATGTTCCCTGCATGAATGAGTTTTGCCAGATTACTTTCCAGAATTATTGCCCCAATTTACGGTGCCACCAGCACAGAGTTTATACTGCTCTTACAGATGCTTTAATAGTTTGAGCAGTGATTTTCTTTTCATTTATTCAATGATTAGCAGGACTAAAAACAATTCCAAGATTTTTTTTCTCTACTGGTATTTTCTCTCACATGTGCTCTACTTAATAAAGTAAATCTTGCAATTCCTCTTAGGAATTTATACCCTGCCTTCATTTATTTTGTTTTTTAAAGATCTGGGGACATCAACGGTGGGCTCATTGAAAGAAGAGAATAATAATAGGAATAAGTGGAGATGGAGTCAGTGGGCCAGCTGAAGAAATCAAGCATAGAATTTGTTATTATTATTGTTATTAGCAGCAGCAGCAGATATTTACCAAGCACATTTCGTAAATATTACCTCCAGTCCTCAAAGCATTATTGAAGGGTAGATACAATCATAGCTCTATTTTTTAGGTGAGGAAACTGAGGCTCAGGGAAGTTGCAATTGCCCAAGACCACACAGGTGGGAAGAAGCAAGTCAGGTTTTGAACCTGTGTTTGTCTGAAGTTGGTGCCCGCTCTCTCCACGTCCCACGGCCTCACCTGTTCACGAGAAGCCTGTCAACAGCCCAAACCAAAGTCAGGGCGGAGGGGTGCCCGTGGGCCGCGGGGGCGGATGGGGACACACAGGCACCGTGGAGTGGGTGTCTGCAAAGGGTGCTAAGCACCATGCTGTTGTGATACTAGCAAGGACATGTGACCTGGGTGGGACCCCCGGCCTCACCCGGGTCACATGGCACAGGGTCTAATCTGTGCCAAGGGCAGGGTGGGCAGGAGAGAGGCAGGTTGGCAGCCAGGCCAAGAAGGTGCCACCTGGAAGCCGGGAGCAAGGCTGCAGCCCAGCCTGGCTCAGCTTGCCGGGGGCCCTGGGCTCCACCGCGTCTTCACCTTGGGCGGCAGACAAGTTCCAGACATCACCTCTCACTGATAAGAGCTGGCCACCAAGACAACAGGCAGAAACCTCCTTCTTCCTCCTCCAAAAGTCACAAGAGACTATTTACATTTAAGTTAATTAAAATGGAATAAAACTAACATGTCAGTTCCCCAGTCAACTGGCCACATTTCGAGGGTTCAGTAGCCACATGTGCTGGTGGCCGCTGGGTTGGACCGGACATCACAGATATGGACCATGTCGGTCATCACAGAAAGTTCTGTTGGACTGCACGGCGAGGGCCCTGCCTCCCCCGGGGGACCAGCAACAGCTCGGTTTCACCTGGGGGCTGCAGAGACATGCAGACGCCCTGGCCCCGCTCCAGCCCTTCTGCACCGGGAGCTTCAGGTGGCCGGATCCTCAGGTGCTGTGTAGACACAGTCCAGCTCAGGAAACCAGTGGCTGTGCCCTCCTGCTGAACACCTGTCCACCTGAGACGCGAGGGGCTGACGAAAAGAGCCACTAGCCTTTCATTCATCATCTTTACTGCAAACGTCCCTCCCACCCCAGTCTATCGCCTTACCTTTTATTTTAGTTTTGTTCATTTTTTATGAGCGTATTTTTGGCTCCTATTAATATTTAAAATGTTGTGATGGTAGGAGCAAAGCCTGCTAGGCTGGGAAAATGCCTACCCCATCCCCTCCCACCCCCGTCCCGCTCTGGCTCTGGAACCCACACCTCCGCAGCATCCTTCCACTGAGGCAGTGATGTCATCAGCCCAGAGCTGTGCAGCATCACAGAGAAGGAGGTGGAAAGACTCGCAGGTCTCCCTTCTGCAGAGCAACCTGGCATTTATGTATTCCCGGGCAGTGATAGGGGCCCACCTTGCAAGGCCTCATAAATATTTAACAACAAGCACTTTGTAGAGAAGAATGTTATTAAGGGCGGTGCTGCCAGCAGCTTCAAAGGTGCCTGTATATCAGGAAGTGCTAATGCTGTGGGGACACAACCCTCCTGCAACAGCCCCAGGGCACCTCAGCTCCTTATCTTTCAGAGGGAGCGGGAAAAGAATTTAGAGGCTTTGCAAATATTCCTGCCCCTCAGAGGAACAATCTGGTTCCTCCGACAAGTCATGTATCTAAGAGAGAAAAAGCAGTGACCAGAAGAAAAAATATGTGTGTGTGTGTATACATACTCACGTACACACACACACAGACACACATGCACCCTAGACCGTCCACACAGAGAAGCTGGCACAGGCAATATTTAGTAGGGCTTCTTTTGTTCTGCTGCTACCAGCTGAATTTTTTTATTGCCAGGAAAGCCAGGCCCAGGCCACTTATTTCAACACTCAGAGCTTTAATGATACTGGTTCAGTTTTCTCTACTCTGTGGATTGGATACACTGCATTGCAATTCAAATCACCCCAAACACCACAGTAAGCATGAGGTGATCACATTTCTTCCTAAGTGTAAATGGCTCTCCGCAGGGGACTCATTCTGGGAGCTGGGGCCTGGGACAGCATTGCCCTGGCAATTTCTTTTTCCCCAGATGATCATCACTGGAGGTAAATGCTCTGAAGATTAAAGTTCCCAGTCCATAAAGCAAACTGCTCTTAGGTTCAGAAAACAGCCTCCATTGGCCAACCCTAGTGCAGCCAAAGAATCACAAGGGATTGGAAAATGAATGGGGAGGGGTGTGCGTGTGCGTGTGTTGCTTATTACACACGTCTTCCCCAAATAATTGTTGTGAAGGGGTTTGAAAAGCTAAGTTGCCTAACTCAAGATGACCCACAGGAGCCATGGAAAGAGCACTTGTGCATTTCCCACCATAAAACACCTCTCTCGGGGTCCACCAGAAAAGGGGTTGACTTCTGAGCCCTCCGGAGGATTATGCTCCCTATGAATAAACAATGTTTTCCTGGAAACCACCTCTCGTGTCCAGAAGCAAAGTCCCAGAACTATATACGTGAACGGGAGCCCCTTACGTAAAGTAGGGATCCCTCTGCCTTTTTGCAAGTGATTCTGCATTTTAGCAAGTTGCCCAGAGCATGACCCATAGCCATGTGTTACTGAGAGCAGGTAAGAGAGCTGTGTGTTGATGGAAACACGCATGGATGCAGCCATCACAAGCCTATCCCGTAGATGCATGACCAAGCACTTCCCCAGGTGCAAGCTTTGATCCAAGCTATAATCAAAAAGTTCACTTTTAAGTGAGTTGCTTGGGACCTGGAATAGGCTTGCCCATAGAAACGATGTTATAAATAGTGCTCTGGCCTAGCCCACAAATGCCTCTCTAACCCGTAATGTGCTTCCACTATGCTATAGTTGCAAGAAAACTTTGTAGAAAACAATCACTGTGTGATACCAGTAATTAAACCAAACAGTAGAACAGTAAGATGAAATGTCTTTTTTTTTGACGTGAACGTTCATTCTTGAGGAAAGTAAGATTCACTGGAGAAAGATAAGGAGGTAGATGGAGCCTGTGCGGTGCTTTTGAAGGAGGCTTTGGGGTTACCTCAAGGGCTGTTGAGGTTGATGGCGCTGGCTCTTCAAGACGTGTCATTTCACTTGGAAACTTACGGGGTGCCTTTCTTCTGCTGCAGGTGTATCCCTAGCACTACTTATGCACATCCTCCATAATTAGAGTCAGTTTTATTTTCCTCTCACACATTGAAAGAAAGAGCAAGAGAGACAGGGAGGGGCAGGAGGAAAAACAAAGGAGAGAGACTGGAGAGAGAGAAAGAAGTAAATTTCTGGAAGCAACTAAGCAAGAGTTAAAAGTGAAGGGAATAAATTGGAGGTTAAAAGAAAATCTGTGAGTGAAAGGTTGCCTTGGGAGTGTCAAATGAATCAGTCAAAAGAAGGGGAGAAAGGGGGAGAGAGGGAGGGAGAGAGAGAGGGAGGGAGAGAGAGAGGGAGGGAGAGAACATGTGTCTACTCCCATGGAGAAGAAACACTGTCTTAGGCAGTTATCTGCAGGTCATCAGAGGATGCTATCTTTGCTGCTGACTGCAGTGATGCGACGGGGACAGCCTTGGGGGGACCAGGGTGAGGTGAGGATAACGAACGGACACCTGCCCCTCTCACATTAGGGCTGGACATGCCCAGGGCTGACTTCAGGAGCTGAGACAACTCTTAGTTCCCGGAGGTGAATGATCTGCTTCGTGGATGACCCATAGGCATCACTGTCTCACATCACCTGGGTCCCCCCCCAGAACCCCCCTTTCTTTTGTCTGGAAGTCCAGTCTCTGGTCTCCTCTCTCGCCCTGGCTCCTTCCCTCCACCCTCGAGCTGCTTGCTCCATCTCAACCTTGGACTGTGGTTCCTCCTCTTCATTCCCCAGAGAACCACCAGTGGTTGAATTTAACAGGCTTTTACCGAAGATTTTAAGACAAGAGCAGGAAATTTTAGGCTATAAGAGAAACTATATCAAATTCAATGCCAGATACCATTGTTCCTAAAAACCATCAATTCCTCCCAGCACAAGAACTCTCCTTCCGGCCCCCTTTTTGGGTACCTCCTGGGAGCCATATAGATCATACTTGATCCCCAACGCACCCTACTGCTGTCTTACTCCCTAAGTTCCCAGAGTGGCTAAATGCTTTTCCTTTCCAGGTAATTTCCAGTAACTTTCAGGAAGGAACAGAAATTACTGACATGTGAGAGCTGATCATCTTTCCCATCACCCCCATCTGGGGTTAAGCAAGTGAGTGTTTCTCCCCAGGCTTCTTCTTCTCCTTCCTCTACTGGGTGAGAAAAGACAGTAGCCTAGGAGAGAATTCTCAGAGGCACAGTCCCAGTGAGAACAGACTGGACCCTCCAGGGGCTACTGCTCTGCAAACCCAACCCATGAGTGGCAAATCCTGCAGGAGGGAGGGCAGGGGGAAAGCGGTGAAGAGGGTTGCCAGATGGAGGAGGTTGAATGGTTTTTGGAAGAAGGGCACCTAGAGGCACCAGAACCACGGGCTCTGTTCTTAGACCCTGACAAAGACAGACTCAAGAGATGCGAACATGGGACTCCAGCTCTGACTGTGCTGCTTTAATTGTGACCCAGCTCTGGAATTAGATCACGTGGGTCAAGGCTTCTGCTCTATGATGCAGAGAGATTCAATTCTCTTTTGTCTCAATCCGCCATTGCAGACTAGGCTTTGGAGCCTAACCCAAAGGCTTATTAATTGGCTTTCTTAAACAAAAGAGCCATCTTCTCTGAGATAAAAACTGCAGTCCCTTATAATGCACAAGTGGATGAAGTCATTTAGTTTTTTAAATAGCAATATCTTCTCCTCAGGTTATACTTATTCTACGTGTTCCTTTACGATCCACAAAGTGTTTCTGTATGACCTCCACCTGGAAAACGCCATCCTCCAAACCAAACTCTCATTATTCAAGAGTAGCTGTTGAATTGTAAAAATATTTCAATCGCCATCAAAAGCAGGAAAAATAGGAAAATATTGCCACCTGGAAGGTTGGATCAAAACCAAATGACAATTATCTTCCCATTACTGGCCGTAAGACCCAGGAGAAGAAAGGAGCTAGCAGGATGCAGAGAGACCGGGACAAGCTGAGTTACCCGAAGGCCAGGCTAAAGTGGGCAAGTGGATGAGAGGAGCCTGGGACACAAAAGGCCTCGGGTCCTCTTTGCATCCCTATGGACCGCCCCCCCCCCAGCCCTGTTCTCTCCAGCTTGAGCCCCTGCACCATGGTGATCCCTTATTTTCCTGACAATTCATGGCTTAACTGGGCTTCCCTCTTCCTCCCATTACTTCATAGTGTGGTGGAATGGGGGATGGTAGGGGGTGGGGAGCTATACCTTGAACTTAACCCTCCAAGTACTATTGTGGTCACTGAGAAAAAGGATACCATGTCTTCTTTTCTTGGAATACCTGTTTTAAGATTCCATTTGTGAACACAGAAAAGAGTGGATTACAGATTTTGTTTTGCCATTATTTTAGTAGCAAATCCTAAATATGAAAAGATGATTCAGAGGGTAAGTTTACAGGGATTTTGAAAAATCAGATCTACTGTAAAGCAAGGCATAATTAAATAATGCAACAGAATATTTTATTTGAGGTTGATTGATTTGACCTGGTTTACAATAACACAAAGGGTTATGATGCAAAACAGTTTACCTTTTCTTTATAACCTCCTGTCATTCTAAATATTTTTCATAAAGTGACAGGAAAAAAAATTAAGTTTTAGCAGAGGTGCCAAGATGCGTGAGGTAGGAAATTTCAAAGTGAGTCGTCAGAGGAATGTAGATTTCCAAAGGAAATTAATGAAAGCTCACTGCACAGCTCTGAGCTTTGCACCTGCTTTCAAGACATAAAAGGGTCAAGGGAAGATTTGATGAGTTTTTGTTTATTGTTTTTTGGAAGGGCTGTCACCATGCTTCCAGACACAAGCCTGGGGGGAAAGAGTATGCTTCCTTCTTTTCCCAAGAGAGCTGGCTAGGATTGTGGTAGTCAGTGTG
Source organism: Eubalaena glacialis (assembly GCF_028564815.1). Lineage (NCBI taxonomy): Eukaryota > Metazoa > Chordata > Mammalia > Artiodactyla > Balaenidae > Eubalaena > Eubalaena glacialis. The sequence continues at coordinate 3,362,709 of NC_083725.1, forward strand.
CGGGACAGTGGACCTCTGCCTGACTCACAGGAAAAGGATAAAGCAGATGGTGGCTACCTCTAGATCAGCACTCCCAGCATCCTGTGGCCAGACACAGGCCAGGCCAGAGAAGGAAAGGTGGGCCAGAGCCAGTTTGAATCCTGTCCAAGAGGGCTCCTGCCAGGGAGAAGGGAACAGGACAATGAGGGTCCATGACAGTTCCCACCACCTGGGACCTCTCACATCATTCTCCCGATGTGGACACGTACCTTTTTATTCAGCTGGCAGGTCCCAATCCCCTCACGGGAAGCAGGGCCCTGTTCCCATGACCACTCCTCCATCTCCAGCCCCTGCCCACCCCCTTCAGAGGCATCTGCACGCCGCCGGAGGTGGGAGAAGAGCCAGGCTATTGTCATGCTGACTGAGGGCTGATTTGATGTTAAATCAAGTTCAGGATTGTGATGAAAACCCTAGACAGCCTTTTTTTTTTACACTAGCTAAAATGCTCTGCTATGAGCATGCTTTGCTTCTCAAGGCTAACTTATTTTTTTAATTGAAGTATAAATAATTTACAATGTTGTGTTAGTTTCAGGTGTACAGCAAAGTGATTCAGTTTTATATATATGTATATACATATGTATTTTTTTCTTTTTCATATTCATTTCCCTTATAGTTTATTACAAAATATTGAGTATAGTTCCCTGTGCTTTACAGTAGGTCCTTGTTGGTTATTTTATATATAATAGTGTGTATCTATTAATCTCAAACTCCTAATTTATCCCCCCCTTCCCCTTTGGTAACCATAAGTTTGTATTCTATGTCTGTGGGTCTGTTTTGTATATAAGTTCATTTCCATCCTTTTTTTTTAGATTCCACGTATAAGCGATAGCATATGATATTTGTCTTTCTCTGATAGATGGCATATTCTAATTTCCTAACTCAGATTGCATTTGGGATTTAAACAAAAGATTGGTTACTCAAGAGCCAATAGGATACTGAGCTGAGAGTCTCGGTACACTCACAAGGATCACCCACTGCCATTGTTCACACTGATTGGCCAGTGTGCACACCTGTTTAACAGAGAGCAAAAAGGTACGGGCCTGCCAGGATTTTCATCCAAATGCAGGTGGGGATTAGAATAGAATAGAAAAAAATTTTAAAAATTGAATAAAATGTGAGACCTCCAGTTCTAAACTAATTTCATGTGGCTGCTTCCACAAAATCGTGTCAAACTTGTTTCCATGCTCTTTACTACATATTATTGGTCTCATCATTTTTGGCTGGGATTTCAAGGAGATAATCCAATCAAGAATATTCAGGAATCAGGTAGAAACCCAAGACCACTCAGAGACGGAACTAATTCAGAAGTCAATGATCATTTAAAAAAAGAGTTTTTCAAACTATCAGTTATCCATTAATGCGTTATGAAATAATCCAGTGAATTATTTTTAAGTGAAATTGGATGGATGGGATGAAATAGAGGAGAACGGAATAGAATATAAAATGTCAGAGTGCATCCCCCATGAGGTTAAGTATTGTTTAGCGATGATTTTATTTGTTTTATAAGTATGTGTGTGTATATTTGTCCATGTGTGCTGGGATAAGCATGTAAAAGATATTTCATATGGTATCTCACAGTCAAAAAAATTTGAAAGACTCCAAAAAAGGACAAATACAAAATCCATAGAGAAAAAACAAGCCAAGACTCAAAGGTAGCGTTAGAAATAAAATATAGGCGGGGGAGGAAGAGTAAATCAGAGGGCTCAGATGTGGTCCCGATGTGACTTCAGCTGCCCCAAGGTAGAGCTCATGCTCACAGCCAGAGTTCCTTGAAAGCATCTTGTACAGTTCACCTTGCCAACAGAAGGAAGAAGGAAAAAAGAGAAATAGGCAAGGGGAAAGGAAAAGAAGGGGAAGGAAGGGAAGAAAGAAAGAGAGGGAATAGATTTTAAAAATGAGCAGGTCAGAGAAGACAATTGCGGGACCTTTTACTGCTTTTTAAAATAATCTCAACCCACACAGCATGGAGAGACGTGTGCCTATAAAAACCCACTTTGAATGGAAGGAATTCCGAGCTACAGTCAATGCGCGATGCACTTTGCAGTGTTGCCACATGTGACATATAAAAGGTTGTGGTAGTAGCAAAATCTAAGTATAATAGCCTGGTCCTTCACCTCGTGAACATTATCTGAGCACCCATCTCGTCTGATCGAGTGGAGTTTGCGGGCTTACTTCACTACAGATAGCATCTTCCCAGGGCATACGTAGACTGGGCAAGAACCACCATACAGGATGGACCACCCTCGGGGATGCCGCCTTGTGTGGACTTTAGGCGGGACCTTTCCTACTGAATTTTCCGTGAATGGTGCCCGGAGATTTGTGAAATGCACTGGCCCTAAATATGCACTCGTCTCCTCGGCCCCCTGGGCACCTGTCATAATGCCCCTGCTGGCCAGGTCCACCTGCAGAGCCACTGACAGCCCTGCCCTCTGTACTAGAAGCACGGAGCTGGGACCTGTGTCTCCCTTGATCTTCATCTGCTCTCACCATGGCCTCTTGCTGGGCTGGTGGGGTCTCCTGACTGCCAGGTAGTGTATATATCCTCATATTTACACCACCCCTAAAACATCTGGTAAGTCTAGTTCAGGAAAAGCTTCTTTTTTTACAATATTCTGACAGTAAAAACCTCACTCAGTCTCCCTCGCCCCCCAGATTTGCTCTTCAAGGGCCAGGCAGGATTCCAGGGCATCTTCAGGGAAGACCTTCCGAACTCCCCGGCTCTGAACTGCCGCCACACTGGGATTCTGCACTCCTTCACGTCCCTCTCATGACCTGACACCTTGTGCTGCTTTGCTGTGGTCTCAGGTGCCAGAGTTAGATTGGACTGTAGTTATGCTGAGAATCCTCTGCAGCCCCCAGCACTCCGGAGTATCTGAAAGCAGAGGCCACACCCAGACTTTGCTGCAAGAAGTTGGTTCTTTGAGCATCACTCTCCGTATGTATGAAAAGTGGCTTCTGGACCAATGGATCCCATTCTGGAGAACTTATGAATGGCTGGCCTTGGTTTCTGGAGACAAGAAACAGAAAAATAAAAGCAACTTATATGCTGGGCAGCATATAAAGTGCTTTACACCCAACATTTTTCTTAACACTGCCCACCACCTGATTTGGTAGGTATTTTTAACCATAGTTTATTGAAGAATAAATGCAAAGTCAAAGAGGTTAATTTCTCCAAAATTGTACAGCCAGCAAATGGCGGAGTCTGGACCCCTAGTCTGTACTCTTTTTATAAAAATAGTGTCTCTAATGTAAATTGGTCCTGTTCTGAATTTCAAAAAATTCAGGTAGCTGGGAAAATGCTTCACATCTGCCGGGGAGTCATTTCAATTTCCCAGAAGGTCTGAGGACCTTCCCCAAGTACTGCAAGCTAGTTATCCAGGAGCTAGTGGGACTTCAGACTGTATCTCATGCACTCACACTGGGCATTGGCCATTCATAAGAAAATCACCTACAACTATCAAGATGAGATGGAGGATTGCCAACAGGCACGTGAAAAGATGCTCACCATCGCTAATCATTAGAGAAGTGCAATCAAAACCACAATGAGGTAACACCTCACACCAGTCAGAAAGGCCTCATCAAAAAGTCTACAAATGATAAATGCTGGAGAGGGTGTGGAGAAAAGGGAACCCTCTTACACTGTTGGTGGGAATGTAAATTGATACAGCCACTATTGAGAACAGTACAGAGGTTCCTTAAAAAACTAAAAATAGAGCTACCATATGATCCAGCAATCCCACTCCTGGGCATATATCCTCAGAAAACCATAATTTGAAAAGATACGTGCACTCCAGTGTTCAATGCAGCACTATTTACAATAGCCAAGACATGGAAGCAACCTAAATGTCCATCAACAGAAGAATGGATAAAGATGTGGTATATATATATGTGTGTGTGTGTGTGTGTGTGTGTGTGTATACACACAATGAAATATTACTCAGCCATAAAAAAGAATGAAATAATACCATTTGCAGCAACATGGGTGGACCTAGAGATCATCATACTAAGTGAAGCCAGACAGAGACAAATATCCTATGATATTGCTTATATGTGGAATCTAAAATATGATACAAATGAACTTATTTACAAAACAGAAATAGACTCACAGACATAGAAAAGAAATATGATTGCCAAAGGGGAAAGAGGGGTAGGGATAAATTAGGAGTTTGGGATTAAAATATACACACTACTATTTATAAAATAGGTAACCAACAAGGACCTACTGTATACCACAAGGAACTATACTCAATATCTTTTAATAACCTATAATGGAAAAGAATCTTAAAAAGAATATATATATATATATATATATATATATATATATATATATATACACGTGTGTGTGTAACTGTATCACTTTACTATAACCTGAAACTAATTCAACATTGTAAATCAACTATGTTTCAATAAAATTTTTTTTAAAAAAAGAGGAGATGGAGGCTGCAGAAAAAGAGATGCACCAAGTCACATAATCTGAGGAAAACACCAAAGAAAATCATCCAGAAAGATTGGCGTCAACAAATGATGAATTAACATGGTAAAGTGGCGAGGAGATGCATGGACCAGGTCAGAATGTGTGTACAGCTTTCTGCAGACTTGAGACTCTTTTAAAAATGCTGCTGCCTCATTGCTACAGGAAAAATAGAACTCAAATCCTCCATGACCAGAACGTCAGACTCCTAAGCCCGGGTGAAATGATAATAATGAAAATAAAAGATTTTACTGAGCACTTATTATGCCGAATACTGTGTTAAAAATTTAATATACATGTATTACCAAAAATTTAATATACATGTTTTACCTAAACTAATAAAAACCTAGTGAGGTCCATTGTTTCAGCAAATATGTTTTGATATTGTAGGTACTTTTCTAGCTGATGAGGGTACAGTAGTGAACAAAAGGGACAGAACTCTCTTTCCTCTGCGTTTTTGGAAATATTATTATTCCTGTACTACCAATGAGTAAACCAAGGCTTGCAGAAATTAAGTAACTCATCCAAATCACACAGCCACTCAATGGCAGAAGGCTTGGGTTTGAATCCAAATCTGTCTGACTCCAAAGCTCTAATGGAAGCCCCCAACTGTCTCTTGCTGTACTCAAAGCCCACCGCCAGGCGTGTAGTTGTAAGATCCCACTCTCAATTATCCTACTTGCTGGAGCATTATACACATGGCCTTTACGGTCAGTTCTGGCCCTTGATCATATTGTCATTTACTATTTTCTAAAACTTTCATGGTTGTAAGACTTGCTCGCCCACCTAAATTGAAAATTCCTAGAAGTTTGGGCAAGATAATATATTCCACAGCATTTCCCAGAGGGCTGGGTGCACTTCACACAGGTTTTAAGTGCCTGTTAATCTGCCAGGGCACCATCAGGAATAAAAAAATTGAATAAAATATTGCCCCTGCCATTCGAAGTCTTATAACTTAGCGGATACTGTCATTAAAAAAATGACGGATGGAATTTTAGTTTCAGCAAATCCCATTTTTGAGAACTCATGAAAGACTTGTAAGTTTTCCAAAGACTAGAAAAAGACCAACTCATGTATGTTTTTAGAAAGCCAGAAAGATCAGGACTCAGAAAGTGAGAGATTAGTAACAACACCTAACTTTCCCATGATAAATATTCCCAAGATAAATCAAGAAAGAATAAATGGGGAGAAAAATGATTATGTGTTGGGTAATTACCAATGTGGCTTTAAAAGGAACCCATCATGTCCGACCAATTCAATCCCCAAAAGGAAGATGAACCTTGTAGAAATGGTGAAGCAGTAAACATATTGTAGCTTGACTACAGTGGAGTTATTGATTCTGCCCCATAAATAAGCCAATCAAATCGAGCCTAGGAGACCACACGAGAAGGTGGGCGCACTCAGAGGAAGCCACACAAGAGGCACTGGATAGGAGTTAGTCTTGAGTCCTGATTGAGTGTTTCTGGTTTCCATTGATGACGTGGGTGATAGGCGGGGATGGACTTATAAGCCATGAGGAGTCCCAAAAGTGCAGGGTGGGCACTTTCTGTTGCACAGGTCTGGAATTCTCCACAGCTCAGATTACTGAGAAAACCATTGAAAATGGGAACGGGTTGGATTTTCATAGAGAAGGCAACTTCTGATCTTTCTGCCTTTCTCTCTCTCTCGACCACTCCTGGGCGCCAAGTGTGAAGGGAGCCTTCACTTGAAGCCAGAGGCTCTGACGTGGGAGAAGGATTACCTAGCTTTGGGTTGTGAGCTGGTCCACCGGGACCTCAGTTTTCCCATCTGTGCAATGGGGTAGCCGCTGGCCTGCTGCACAAGCATTATGTCTTGTGTGGATTGGTTAATTAATGATCATTAGAGTCTTACAAGTGCAGAGCTTTGCATAAATGCTAAGTATTATTATGCTTCACGCAAAGGCCAAAGATCTTGACTTGGAAAGAAAATGGGAGGAAAAATTACAAGAGACAGAATGAGAAAACACAGGAGAGAAGCTATTAGCCAGTCTGTGGAGTAGGACTGCAAGGGCTTGAACATCATAAAACATCTGCGGTAATTTCCACTCACCTCTGCTCCTGTAGTCGCCACGAGGGAGGAAGCAGTCTGTTGTCTTTAAGTAAAGAATCGGGGAAAGCAATAAGGCAAGTGTTTGCCCTTGACAAGGTGGAGGAAGTCTCTCAAAAGTCACACAGGTTTGGGTGTTCTAAATGAAGAAATTACTTAATCTACCTGGGGTATTGTAGCTATTACATAAACCAATGTAAACAAGCTTCCAAAATCCAGCTCCTAAGGATCGTTTGGACACACGGCAGACTGCTTCAAATTGACAGTTTCCTGGGCTGCCCTTGATTTCCAATTTGCTGACACTCAGTTCATCCCAAATTAATGGAGTCACCTGTTCAACAGCCAAAGCTGCCCTTTTGGGTTGGCCTCAGGGGTCCTGCCTGGAGCATAAAAAAGGCCACAGAGACAAATTCTAGATGTCCCAGTGCCATGGGGTGATGCCAGTTAAATAAAATGCATTGGTCTCAGTTAGATGGGGGAAGAGGCTCTATGATGAAGTCTTTTCCTATTGGTAGTGGTCAATCAGCCCAGCCCCCAATGGGCCAAAGAGATGGGGGTGAGAGTTGTTTCCGAAGGCAACGCCGCTAGCAAAAAGAAACACTATTTGCCCACTTTTTTCCTTCCTGGTTCCAACCACCTGCCATCTGAAGCCTCCCTCTAATAAATTAAAAGATCCTTGTCAAGTAGCTGGTTCTACTATTAACCAGACACTTGTCTCTCCAGGACTCCCTGGCAGGTCAAGACAACTGTCAGCCTCCTCCTCAGGATCCCAGGGTCACTTAGCTGTGCTCAGCACCTCCCAGGAGGGAAGGGTGAGGAAAACAATGCCCTGAATTTGGCCAAGTGGCCCAGGAGAGGCCCAGTGATAACTGTGTGATGACGGTTGCACTCCTTGGTGATGCCCCTCCCAGGTTACTCCAGGACATTGGTACCAGCCATGAAGGTGGAGTAGAGATGGCACAATTCCAGCTTTACGTATTCCACCTGCAGACCCACTGGACTTCTTACCTGCTTGCCTGACTCTGGAGACTTGAGAAACAGAGAATTAACTCTCTGTCCCGGGATCCCAGTTGTCACTATGACAATGAAGTACAAATTAGCACATGCTCGGGACTCAACAGAAATCAGGACAGAAAAAACAAGACAGGCTGGATTCTGGGCTACTTCTTTGAAATGTGACCTTTTCTCGGATACTTTCATGGGTCATGGGTATTTTTGTTTAGAAATGAACATACATCTTCCTCTGCTGAAGGAACAGAAAGGAGAAAGGAACAGTCAAGATGTCAGGAGGCAGAAATGGATGGGAACGTTACTCATATCAAGTCAGCAGCATTTCTTGGGAATCCTCATCACTTTCGAGCTCTAACTAGCCAGCTGAAGGAGGGGAAAATTACAACTATAGAAAGAAAAGGATATTTTTGAGAATGTGGACATCCTCCACTAAACTGGGAGGATGTCTCCAAAGCAGAGACCACTTAAAAAATATTTTTGGAGTCTGTCACAAGGCCTAGCACATAGTAGGTCTTCAATAGACGTTTGCTAATGAGCAAATGATTAGAGAGTAAACTATAAAATGCCCAGAAATGTAGTATAGTAACCCAATATTTGCTTAAAATTATAAATGCAACCTAAACAAATTCATCTTTAACAAACATAAAGGTCCATGAAGTCCTCTCCTTTAGGAGTAAATTTCCACAGGGTCCCCTCGGTTGGTGAGAATGCAATTTGGAGCTAACAGTGGCTGTTTCTCTCTCCCCTCCTCATGTCAACTGCTCAGGAAATCAAAGATCTGTGCAGCTGCTGGGGCCGTCCTGAGCATGGTTCATGTTGGCTTAGGATTTAGGCTTATAGGATTAGACTGACGATCATAAACCTTGACCATTATAAAATCCTAAAATCATTAGTAATTTTAAAAGGAGTATAAAACCTTGGGCAAAACCAATAACAAATGTATGCCGGCTCTAAGACCAAGACGAAGCCTAAATCCTGTCTAATTTGGAGAAGGAGCTCAGCCTGGAGCGGATTATCGGGTGGGGCTGAGTCGTCTCCCTCCCTGGGGAGCTGAAGGATGGGGACAAGGCTCATGGCTTCTGCCCAAAGTCAGGGACTGGTCGGGGTCAGCCCGAAAGTTCTCTGCTCTGCAACTTGAATGGAGAAGCCCTGGGAGAGCCCGCATCGACACCCCCAGACTGAGGAATCTCCAGGGGAGAAAAGAGTGGGGACCAAGGACAGCATCCTTGGAGGTGAGGACTCTGTGGGACTCCTGAGTTATGGGTCTGGCATGGGTTACTTGCCTCTACAGGTGTGAAAGGCAGGCAGAACACAGAAGAAAGGCGTGCATTGGGGTTCTGAGGATGGGGCTCAGGATCAAACAGGAAACCGTGCTTCCAGCAAGATGTAATGAGAATCTGCCCATGCAAACACACAGAGCAAGCTAGTGCTCAGCTGGCACTCAGAGCAAGACACGGGGATGAAGGGGAGGAGAGGCCTGTTTCAGCTAGGGGTGTGTGATTTACAGCCGAAGTTCAAAGTGATGATAATACCATGTTTTTACTTTTTAAATTGTTTTATCCTATTTTCCCAGCCCATAAGGAATGCACCTTGATGTCAACAGAACCCCTTTGTCTTTGTAAGCTATTTTGAAGCAAACTATCGGTAAATTACTTCCCAAACCACCACACAACTAGATCATGCTGAGAAAATGGGCTTTGCAGGAATGCAGTAAATTGTTTCTGTCACAGAAGAAAATGTAACCAGTAGAAATCGTTATGGATGAGTCATTATGAGAAGGGCCAAAAAAATTAACCTTCATCGGTTTTCTTTGTCTTTGTGCATGCAAAGGTGGTGTGTGTGTTTATTTGAATTCACCAGCCACGTTTAGGACTTTGGAGCTGGGGAGGTTTCAACGGTAAGCAAGGCCAGCTCCTTCCCCAGCAGGTGTGCAGGAGGGGGAGAAAGAAGAAAAATGACTTCAGAAGATGATATTCTGAGAAGGTGTTTAGCGTGATTGAAGGACAAGAGCCTCTGTGATTAGAGGAGGCGGGAGAAGAAAATTTTTAATTTAAAACAGTATTCGGTGTTCTGTTAAAGACCGAATGTATCACCCTGAAATGCTGAAACCTAATCCCGATGTGATGCTATTTGGAGACGGGGCCTATGGGGGGTGATGAGGGATTAGTGCCCTTGTAAAAGAGACCCCAGGGACCTCCCTCACCCCTTCCACATGTGAGGACACAGCATCTCTGAATCAGACAGAGGGCCTGCTGGCACTTTGCTCTTGGACTCCCCAGCCTCCAGACTGAGAGAAATAATTTCTATTGTTTATAAGCCACTCGGTCTGTGATATTTTGTTTCAGCTGCCCAAACTGACTAAGACACTAAGGTTTAGGAAATAAAATAGTACCGGGTACAGGACTAAATGTTTTATATGCATCGTCTCTTTTAATTCCTCCAACAGAGAGGGAGAACTGGGCTGGTGCTTTTATTACCCCCATTTTACAGGTAAAAAAATTGAGGTTTAGAGGTGGTTGCCTTGTCCACAACCCCACAGCAATGAAGTGGCTGGATGGGGATTCCTATCAAGGTGGTCTTATTTCAAGCCTAGGCTTTCAAGCTTGCTTCTCTATCTCCTTGGTGGGAGGGCTACGCCGTGTGTGGGTTACGATGGACAAAGGCCAGCTCTCTGGAGTCAAAGAACTTAATAGAACCTAAAAGATGCAGAGGAAGTTATTCTTACCCTCCAGGTGTGAATAAATATTTTCTTCATTGCCTGAAAGAGCCTCACGCAGCATCCTCTCCGAACCCTCCAGCCCTGGGGGCAGGGTACAGGGACTCCATGGGGTTCCCTCCAAGGCTCTAAGTCCAGTTACCCTAGCTCCAGCCCCTCCTCCCTTGGTGCAGATATAAAATCTATTTCCAATCGCTTGATAATGATTCTTCCTGCCCCCTCAATGCAAACAATGGTACAGACAAATTCTCCATTACGGTGTTGAACATGCCCTAATGTGTGGTAATTTATTTCACATATGGAATTGGGGATGGGGTAACACCGTGTAACAATGGATTTGACACAGGCTCTGTCTGACTTGCTGAACACAGCTGCAAGGCAGGGGTTCTCTGTGCAACGGTAATTGCTCGGTGGACCTGGCCAAGGGGCCCATTTCCAGGAAGCAGTGCCCTGGGTGGACAAGGTACAGCTCAGAGGATCACCTCAGTGCCTGTCAGGGACCATTTCATCTCCTGACCGACAGCAAGTCAGATCGGCTTACAAGTGACATGAATTCGAGGGCTCTGTCCTGCCGCAGGGATGGATCTCTGGCTGGAAGCTACCTGTGACATCAGCCAGGCCTAGGGACACCCCGAGGCAGGTGCAGGTCAATGCGGGCTGCCCGGGGCGAGCTGGGGAGGAAAGGGGGCTGCAAACAGCAGGCAGGTGGGGGGCTAGGACTGCAGGTGAGAGCTGTGCTCACGGAGCACCGACACCTGGAATCCAACCGAGAGCTTCTGTCTAAGAGCCCAGGGCAGCAGGAAACATCTGCACACATGTTTCTGTCTAGTTTACAAAGAATTACAGACACCATCGCATTTCGAGTTTTGGCATCCACCTCGGGGGGGATTCTTACCAACATAGAGTGAGAACTGGATTACTAATTCTCAGCTTGGGTTACTTAGCCACCTGAGAAGCTTTGAAAGAACAACGGAAACCCAAGACCCCTCCTCCCCAAGCCTAAAACTTTTTAGTTGATCTGAGATGGGACGTGGGTGCCAGTACCTTTTTTTCTGTACGTTTGTTACAAGGAAACTTTACCAATGGATACTGAAATTTCAATTTTATACAATTTTCTTATGTCACAGTTTTTTTTTTCCCAGACATTTAGCTGGGCTGTACAAAACAGACAGAAGGTTGGATTTGGCTCATGGGCCATAGTTGGCTAACCTTGCTTTAAAAGAAACCGTGTTTCCCTTTAACTTGCTAAAGTCCCTTCCTGCCTCCCATCCCCACCCCCGTCATGTGCCCTGTACCCCATCTGGCTCTAAGCCTCCTCTACAGCCACCCGTGAAGGACTGTCTTGCCCCAAGTACCCCACACTCTGATGTGCCAACCTTCACGCCCTCCTTTCCCATTCCCTACATACAGCTTCCCTGCTAATTTTTTTCTTTTCCTTTCTTTGGACAAATACAAATTGTATATATTTTTAAAGTGTACAGTGTGTGTTGTGATACATGCATACATTGTGAAATGATCCTCACCATCAAGTTAATTAACACATCTTTCACCTTGCATAGTTACCTTTTTTGTGTGTGATGAGAGCACTTGAGATCTATTCTTTATTCTTTTAGCAAATTCCAAGTATACTTGGAAGTCCCCATGCTGTACATTAGGTGCTAAGATTCTGTCCCCTTGATCAATAGCCCATCGTCCCCCCATCCAGCCTCTAGGTGCCAGGATTTTTAAAATTTCCCCCAAGTGATTCTAACCTATAACCAGGTTGAGAGCCACCAAATTAGACAAACATCTGTGGATGAATTGATTGAAGGGAAACACATCAGACCTGGAGAGGAGCTAAAACGTAAATGAATAAATGTAAGGCAGAGGAGAAAAAGACTAAAAGCATGAGAACACTTAAATCTGGTCTGGTCTGACAGACAAGGGCTGAGGGACACAGATGAAGTCCCAAAGTCGTGTGCAAGGCGAGCACATCCCATATTCCTCATGTCCCCTGAGAAAGCCTGACGCTTTCTCAGGGGACATGCCAGTGCCCCGGAGTGGTGCTTCCAGCCCTTGTGATTTAGGAAAGAAGAAAGAGCTGTCGGCTCAGATGCGGGGTATGCTGGTCCAAAGGGAGCACAAACAGGCCTGAGGAAAAGACGTTCTCCGTCCTGGCTTCAGACGCCACAGATTTACTTAAAATGCTTGTTAGAAATGTCCTCAACTCCTAGGGGCCTTGTTTAGCAGGACACAGCCTCCTCTAATGAACTATGAATTGTGTGGATACACTCAACTCCGGGTGAGAAAAATACCCTGTAGCCTGAGTTTCCACAGGAGCTCGGGAGAATTCCTACACGATTTGGTGAATTACCAACACAATGATGATGATGATGATCAGATCAACACCAGCATCAACCACTAGCTGAGCCCCTCCTCTGTGCCGCGACAAGGCAGTGTGCCTTAGATGGACCCTCTCCCATCCCCTCTCTTCCCCGCTACGTTATGAGACGGGTACTAGGAATGTGCCCGTTTTGCAAACGAGGAAGGTGAGTCTCAGGGAGGAGGAAGGAGGTTGGCTACCTGCCACTTGGAGGAGGAAATCATATCTTATCCTCAAGTTACTCCTGCGTGATTACCGGCTCCGGGATGATGTCAGCGAGCCACAGCCGTAAGGAGCAAAGGCGCCGGGGGAAGTGCTGACCCGCTGGGCCCTGAGGCCGCCGCCCTGCCCCAGGGCCTTTGTGTGCAAGCAGCTCAGGCCGCCTCTCTGCCTCTCTCAGGGCTACCCCTCCTCGGAATCACCCTTACCCCTCAGAGCAAAAGTGGCTTCTGTCCTCCAGCTAGGGAAGTCCACGGAGAGATTTTCCGTTCCAGAGAGAAGAAGAAGCCCTAGTTCTGTTCTGACATTCTTCCTGGTCCAGCCTGTCCCAGGTCCACGGTTCCTTTGGCAGGAGGCCCAGCCAGAAGGGAGCCCAGGACTTGGTAACGGGCTGCAGGGCTGTGCAGTGGTTCAGCGCGGAGCCCTGACAGTTGAGCTGACTGGAGCTCAAAGCCTGGCTGTATTGTGTGACGCGCGGGACTCATATGGCCTCTGAGGCTCAGTTTACTCCCCTGTAAACCAGTGATCCAAATGGCAACTTGTCAGGGGTGTTGGAAGGGTACTAAGAAGAAATGTGTGCCAGTGCAGAAAGTGCTCTGCCCAGCGCCTGGCTGCTTGATGAATGGAAGCTGTTATCACCCTTCCTGGCTAAGGGAACCAGGGCCCTGACCCTACATTTTGCCCCTATTTCCAAGAGCAGAAAAAGCTCCATCATAGTTTCCCCATCAGTAATGGTCAACTCCATGCCCTGGAGAGAGCCTGGCTGGACCTGGGCTTGAAAGGATGCCAAGGCACAGAAGTAGGAACAGAGATACTCTGAGACAACTGGCCTCCAGGGCTTGTGGAAGGTGGCCCTGCCTGTACACACGGGCTACCCCGCCTGTACACACGGGCTGGCCCCCGCACCCAGGGTCCCTGTGGATGCAAAGCTCCTGCTACCCCCTCCATCCACGGCACACATACACACACACATGCATAGACACAGACATGCACACACATGTGCACACGTGTGCTCGCATACACGTACAGACATGTGCACACACATCACACACGTACAGTCATGTGTGCGCACATATGCACCCACAGCAGTCACTATTCCCTGCAGAGAGGCCCATGTTTATCAGGCACCGGAGCTTCCCTGGGGTTGGGGAGTGGGCCCTCCACGCCTTAGTGGCCCCTTCAGTGGCTGTAGAAACCTGCTTTCCCCTCAGCCTTCTTCTGCTAGGCACCTTCTCTCAAGGAGTGACCGTGCTCCTTGCTGTCAGGAACACTGAGTGATTGTGGCAGGAAAACTGCCTTCAGTGATAGGAATTTAAGAAATGCTTTTCCTGAAAATAGTGCTCAAATTAATTAACTTGGAGGAAAGGGTTGCTTTATTTATTTATTTATTTTTGTTGGTCTGGATTAATTCATTTTCCCCCAAGAGTTTTTGCTGTGTGATAAGAGGAGAGGAGAGTGTTACGGCCTCGGACGCCGCCTGAGTCGGGGGGGCCGCGGCAAGGCTGGTCCAAGGAGATGCCCGAGAGGGCGCAGCCCGGGGCTGTGCAGAGGGCCGGCTTGTTCTGTTGAGGATGCTGCTCAGCCAGGGGGCAGCATGGGTTTGCAGGCAGTGGTGGGTGTTGAAGTGGGTGGTGGAAGGAGGAAAAACCCACGTGGGAACATAAAACATGCATGCAAAGGTGGGCGCGCGCTGGCCTGGGAAATTCCACTTGTTTCTCTAAGCATCTCTTCCTTCATTTATACGAGGGGATAAGAGGGTTGGTTGTCACAAGGATCCAGGGAAGACCTGTGTGTTCAGCTCTGTGATTCCTGGGCAGCACCGAGAAGAAGGGTGGTCCAGGTAACAGCAGAGGCCAGAGGGTGGAAAACCCAGCTGATCAAGGCTGGTACCTGTGTCACTAGCTGGGGGATCTAGGGTCAGTAATTCAACTTCTCTGAGCCTTTAGTTCCTCACTGCAAAATGGGGATAAAAATAATCACATCACAGTATCATTGTGAAAAAAAATACAACTATTAGGAACTCAAGAGGACCCTCAAGATGGCAGAGGAGTAAGACGTGGAGATCACCTTCCTCCCCACAATTACATCAGAAATACATCTACACGTGGAACAACTCCTACAGAACACCTACTGAACACTGGCAGAAGACCTCAGACCTCCCAAAAGGCAAGAAACTAACCACGTACCTGGCCATGTGGCTGACAGGCACTTGGTGCTCCAACTGGCTATCAAGCCTGAGACTCTGAGGTGGGAGAGCCAAGCTCAGGACATTGGACGACCAGAGACCTCCTGACACCATGTAATATCAATTGGCACGAGCTCTCCCAGAGATCTCCATCTCAATGCTAAACGCATCTCCACTCAACAACCAGCAAGCTCCAGTGCTGGACATCCCATGCCAAACAACTACGAAGACAGGAACACAACCCCACCCATCAGCAGAGAGGCTGCCTAAAATCATAATAAGTTCACAGACACCCCAAAACACACCACCAGACACAGTCCTCCCCACCAGAAAGACAAGATCCAGCCTCATCCACCAGAAAAAAGGCACCAGTCCCCTCTGAACCTACACAACCCACTGAACCAACCTTACCCACTGGGAGCAGACACCAAAAACAACAGGAACTACGAACCTGCAGCCTGCGAAAAGGAGACCCCCAAACACAGTAAGTTAAGCAAAATGAGAAGACAGAGAAATACACAGCAGATGAAGGAGCAAGGTAAAAACCCACCAGACCAAACAAATGAAGAAGAAATAGGTAGTCTACCTGAAAAAGAATTCAGAATAATGATAGTAAGGATGATCCAAAATCTTGGAAATAGAATGGAGAAAATACAAGAAGCGTTTAACAAGGACCTAGAAGAACTAAAGAGCAAAAAATCAATGATGAACAACACAATAAATGAAATTTAAAATTCTGTAGAAGGGATCAATAGCAGAATAACTGAGGCAGAAGAACAGATAAGTGACCTGAAAGATAAAATAGTGGAAATAACTACCGCAGAGCAGAATAATGAAAAAAGAATGAAAAGAATTGAGGACAATCTCAGAGACCTCTGGGACAACATTAAACACACCAACATTCAAATTATAGGGGTCCCACAAGAAGAAGAGAAAAAGAAAGGGACTGAGAAAATATTTGAAGAGATTAGAGTTGAAAAATTTCCTAATATGGAAGAGGAAATAGTCAATCAAGTCCAGGAAGCGCAGAGAGTCCCATACAGGATAAATCCACGGAGAAACACGGCAAGGCACATATTAATCAAACTATCAAAAATTAAATACAAGGAAAAAATATTTAAAGCAGCAAAGGAAAAGCAACAAACAACATACAAGGGAATATGAGGTAAAACAACACCCAGTTTCTGAGTCCCTTTCAGTTTAAGATGCTCAGATTAGTTCTGTAATCCACACTGGGTTTACTCCTTTTTGATACCTACCTTTTCTGGGTCTTGAGCCCAGCTTATACTCGAGAAATACAAGTGCGTTTCTTATCCACCCCAGCCAGTGTTTCTTAACCGGGAGCAAGTGGATGGACTTTTCAGGAATCATAATCCTGTGAAACGTCAACAAAATAGTATGTCAAGTTCATGCGAGCATCCCATCGATAGCTTTCACAAGGGCAGGGATGAGAGCGATTTGTCATCCTCCCCAAAGAAATGAAGCCAAACTGACTTATACCACACAGAATATTGATGGCAAACCAATTTAAAGTATGTAAAATTCCAAAGTCGATTTTTACATAGATAATCTTTTGATACTCCCTTTATATAATTTTAAAAGGCTAATTTGAAGAAACCCTTTAAGAAATCACTCTTCTCAAAGTGGAGGTCGACTCCATCTACCTACACTCAGATCTCTCTCATAAACATGAGCATGCGGGCGCACACAGACACACACACACACAGACACACACACACACACACAGTTGCACTGCCCCCGGCTCAATGTCCCCACCCCGGCCATGGCAGCTGCAAAGCACAGAGTTTGTGTCTGCAGTCTCCTGCCTCTCAGGAACCTGCAAGTCTTTCAAGGCGTCTCCCGGGCCCTGGCACTGCCCTAGGCTGGCTGTTCACAGTTGGCAGGTGAAGCAAAGGGCAGGAAAATATCTTGCCCTGAGAAGGGCAGCAAGGACGGTTCCACCAATCCTGACGACGAGACCATAATTAAGGGAGGAGGGTAAGAAGCAGGATGTAAACAAGGGGCTGAGGGGCTTAAAGCATAAGAAGCTGACCCTCCCAGTGGGAGCTTTGCCAGGACACTGGGGTTTGCACCCAAGCATCTGGGGCGAGGCCCTGAGACCTGTCAAGGGCGAGGCCCTGCTGCCTCTGTCAGAAGCAATGAGGCAGCACACAAACCTCGTTCTGAACCTGTTCAGGCGCCTTGGCTGCCCCACTTTAGAAGAAAGGCCATGCTAGGAGGTGTGCTCAGCATCATTTCCATGCAGACCGCAGGACGCCCTTGGCTGGATGTAGCCCTAGACCTTCGTTCAGATATCACTACTGCTACTACTACTACTACTACAATATTTTTTATTTTATTTTCCTGGATTGTTTGTGCGTTTATACAGTAAATGCCTAGTATAAGACCTAGGGAAGCGAATGCAGGAAAAGGGGGTACCTGACCACACTGTGATGTGGATAAATTAACCCAGTTTCAAACCTTGGAGGAGCAATTAAAGACAGGTGAAGACCGCAGACACAGAGATCAGACTTGTGGTTGCCAAGGGGAGGAGGGAAAGGAGAGGGAAGGACTGGGAGTTTGGGGTTAGCAGATCAACTACTACATTTAGGATGGATAAACAACAAGGTCCTACTGTACAGCACAGGGAACTATATCCAATCTCCTGGGATAAACCATAATGGAAAAGAATATTTTAAAAATATTGTATATTTGTGTAAAACTGAGTCACTTTGCTGTACAGCAGAGATTTGCACAACATTGTAAATCAACTATACTTCAGTTAAAAAAAGACAGGTGAAGAACGGCTGATACGGACCTGGGCTTCTATTTCCTTGCCTCCCGCTCAGGGTCCCGCACAGAACTTTACATACACTGAGGGCACAAATACCTGAGTAACCTCATGGATCACTTACAATTTTTTCCTCACCCTCATCTCGAGAATAACGACAGCCTTTATTCATTTAAGCACACAGAGTGCAGTCCAGGAATGGCGTGCTTTAGAATCACCAAAGACCTTGTTGAAAATGCAGCTTCTTGGGCCCCTTCCCAGACACACCGAACCAGGATCTTTTGAGAGGAGGTCCAAGAACCAGCATTTTAATGAGCCCATCAAGTGAGCTGGATGTCTGAGAACCACTGACTTAGTCAAATGAATATTTGTCCATCAGCACCTTTAAGTCTGCTCCAAAAGCCTTTAGTAAATCATTTCAACCTTGGATGGAGGCACCTCTAAACCAACGCTCGACAAAGCCCTTCTTCTGACAGATTTAGAATCGAGTATCAGAAGGTTTAAACAAATTAACTTTGAAGGTAACTTTTATTTGTACTTCTAGTCACTTCATTAAGACTATCGACCTGCAATTTAGAGATGGTGACCCCAGAATGTTCTTCTGGTGTCCATAACTCATCGTCCTATCTGACTTGGGCACATAGGCCCAAGAGATGCCCACTCACCAATGCTGTTGAATTTCCCTCGGCTTGTGACATTGTGGGCTGACTCTACCGGTCACTGCCCTTTTCTGGATAAAACTTATTATGGGAAGGATCCATTGGGATGGGAAAATGGGAGGAGATGGATGAAAAAAAGAGAAGAGGCAGGAAGGGAAGAGGAGGCAGGGGAGGGAGGGAGAGGAAAGAGGGCTGCTTCTCTGGTTAGAATAACCCCCTGTTGTCTTTTTTTTTTTTTTAATTCTTTTTTTTTTAAACATCTTTATTGGAGTATAATTGCTTTACAGTGGTGTGTTAGTTTCTGCTTTATAACAAAGTGAATCAGCTATACATATACATATATCCCCATATCTCCTCCCTCTTGCCTCTCCCTCCCACCCTCCCTATCCCACCCCTCTAGGTGGTCACAAAGCACTGAGCTGATCTCCCTGTGCTATGCGGTTGCTTCCCACTAGCTATCTATTTTACATTTGGTAGTGTATATATGTCCATGCCACTCTCTCACTTCGTCCCAGCTTACCCTTCCCCCTCCCCATGTCCTCAAGTCCATTCTCTACGTCTGCGTCTTTATTCCTGTCCTGACCCTAGGTTCTTCAGAACCTTTTTTTTTTTTTTTTTTAGATTCCATATATATGTGTTAGCATACGGTAGTTGTTTTTCTTTCTGACTTACTTCACTCTGTATGACAGACTCTAGGTCCATCCACCTCACTACAAATAACTCAATTTCATTTCTTTTTATGACTGAGTAATATTCCATTGTATATATGTGCCACATCTTCTTTATCCATTCATCTGTCGATGGAAACTTAGGTTGCTTCCATGTCCTGGCTATTGTAAATAGAGCTGCAGTGAACATTGTGGTACATGTTTCTTTTTGAATTATGGTTTTCTCAGGGTATATGTCCAGTAGTGGGATTGCTGGGTCATATGGTAGCTCTATTTTTAGTCTTTTAAGGAACCTCCCTACTGTTCTCCATAGTGGCTGTATCAATTTACATCCCCCCTGTTGTCTTGAAAGCATCCGGCATCAGCAGACACTTTGCTGGCGTGGGGACCAAAAGACTGGTCCCGAGGAGCAAAAGGGAAAAATAAAGAAAGGTGACAAACAGGAGAAAAGAACAAAGAGAAATACGAACTGACAATAGTAAAAAGAAGGCGAAGTACAAAGACTCCAGAGAAGTCAGGGTATTTTTACCTTTGCAAACACTTCATTTTACTACACTTAATTAATCATAACACAGGAACATAAATGTTTAAAGGGTGAAATAAAATGTACAGAAATAGTCATCCTCAACAAAAATGAGAATGCATAAATTTAACATGAGGTTGTCATCCCTCCTCTCCCAGCACACAGGATACAGCATCTCCATGTCAATTCCCCCCCTCAGGAACAAGGCTGCGGTAACGAGCTCTCTCCTGGCTCCGGCTAAAATCAATAAGTGAAATGCAAGAGGAAAGAGGGGGAAGATACTCCAGAGAAGGGACTGGGCAGAGAAAAAGAGCAAGAGTGACAGCAGAGGAGACAACTCTACTGTCTCCCATTGGTACCCTTCAGATCAGGAAGTTCTCTGAAACGTCTAACTCAAATCTCTCCTGTAATTCCAGCCAATTTAACCTTTTTTTGGAACCAGCCCAACACGAGACTGTGACAATTTACTGGTTCAGAACCCTACAAAATAAAAGAAAAAAAATTAAATAGAGCTCCCCAGGCCGTGTTTGTGAAGTCCTGGGTCTGTCTGAAGCAGGGCCTGAGACGACGGGGCAGGGGAAAAACTGATAAATCTCTCCCCTTTGCTAACTATCAAGCCATCTGGATTTCCTGTCTCCCTGCCCCAAGCCTTCTGCTGCAAGCACTCTGCTCCTTCGGCCTCTGTCCATGCGTTCAGGCCTGAACGCAGGGTGGGACCAGTACAGTCCTTGACGGGGCAGCTGAAGAATCCTCACGCAACATCCTCGAGCTGACTCACCCCCAGGCTGCCCCTTTCTGTGCTCTGTCTTGGGTCTGGTAACTGGGGATGCTGAGGCTGAGGAGAGGGTGCATCCTGCAGTCAGGCCCCTCTTGTGCTCTTGTCTCTGCGTTATCTGCCTTATCCTTGGGGGACTCACCCAGCCCCTGAGACCTAGGCCCTGTCACTGTGTCCCCCTCCATGGCAGGGCCTGCCCACGCCTTTCAGACCACTCTAGACTGACAGCCCAGGTGGACTTCTATTACCTGTTGACACCTCCCCAGTCGTCTTTTCCTCCCAACCCCACTCCCTCTTACTGGACTAGTGTGATGAGAAGCTCTTCACCCCTGAAGGTTTCTCACGCATCTGAGCCCCCAAATTCATACCCTTCTCAGTCCACCTGCTATTGGGGCCTGCCTCTTGGTGGGCTGGGTCCTACTTGGTCAACCAAAGCACACAGGGAAGTTCACTGGGGTCTCTGTGTCTTTCAAGGACTCCACGGGAAGCGGTGAGATGCACGTTGCGCCCCTGGTCTAGCTACAGCTGCCTCAGTCTTCCCTGGATCCAAACCGCACTGCTTCTCCACCATCGAGTCTCATGCACCCTTATCCGTGGAACAGACCAGGCCAACCCTACCTTTTCAAAGCTCTCAGATCCTGAGAGGTCATAGAGTATAGTATATAGACAGGCTTTAATGTCACATATCTGAGTTAAATATTGACTCTATAACTGATCCCCCATGGAACGCTGGGCAACTCACTTAACCATCCTTGACTCCCTGTAAAGTGGGCCTACAATCTTCCTGAATTGGTGTAAAGGTTCTATACAATTATGTGATGTTTTTATCACAAGGTCCAATGCAGAGATGCTGTTGAAGAAAGGCTGATGCATTGTTTCTGCCTCTCTTACATCCCCAGGTCTCTTCAATTGTTCTTTGGAAGCTTTATCATTGTAACAGAGACAGATTTCAACTAATGCCAAGCTCAGGAGAACTTTTGCTTTGTCAAGAATTCTGCCCAGGCTTCCAGCCCATCTCCAGGGCTCACCTGTGCTGGGTTCAGCCATGGCAATTCCTACAGCCCACTGGGCAAGGAACACCATTCCTGCAGCAGGGAAATCCTCATCATTTCATGCAGCTCCTAGTTCCACCTCCTCCACCTTCTCCTTCAGTCTTCCAAGATTATAGGAGAGCATCCAAAATATGATTTCATCCATGCCCTGAATTCAGACCCAGTATGTTACGTAATGTGTTCAGGCTTCATTTGTGCCATTCCTGAGAAGTTCTAGTATTCTAACCACATCCGTTACCCTTGATAATCCCCAGACTAACAAAACTACACTGTGTGTTAACCCGGAGAAGCTCCACGGACCTCCACGTGCAGCCTGATGCTACCTGCCACAGGTGGGAGAACATAGCTTGCCTTGACAAAGGTCTGGCTGTTCTTCTGCTTTTCAGGTTGTAGACAGATATCCATGGGCCTTATAACTGGACTACAGTAACCGTGAGGGGTCAAGATTAGTAGCCAAGAAGGTAGATTCACCTCTCACTAACCATGCAGCACACACGTGCTGCCCTCTGAGGGGCCGTGGCTCCCGAGCTGCTCCTGACTGTCCATAATTGCAGCATTAAGTGATAGATTTCAATTTGTAAATCAAATTCTAAAGATTCTAAAGTCACTTCCAAGTTCATCAGCAGAGTATAGTGATCAATTAATGGTGTCTATTTTGGTCACTTGACAGAGAGGGGCAGTATTTCATCAACAGCCCTGAGGGCCGGGAAGTCAGGCACTAACATCTGAAATCTGACCTCACCCTGATTTTTTGGAGAATGTAGAAGCTCATACGATTACCAGGACCTGGTAAGTTGACTGTAAAATGGCCCCGATTCTTCCCCTTTCTTTATCCAGCATCCTAGCGAGTGGAATCCATTCCTCCACCCCTGGAATCCGTTCTGGCCTCATAACTTGCCCATGGAACACAGTGAGAATGTCAGTTCTGAGCCCAGGCCTGGAGGGGCCTTGCCACCTCTCCTGTGCCCTCTTGGAACAAGCCCAGGCTAGTCCGCTGGAGACTGAGAGACCCCCGTGGGCCACAGCTGGCCCAGTGTTCGTTACTTTATGCCACTGGTCTTTGTGTGTGTTTGCTTGATTTCCTTACACAGCACTATTATAGATAATGGATAAAAAAGGGAGCAATAGATTACATCCTCATGAGTCCTGCCATAACTACTAACCATGAACTTACAATTTTTTAAAAAAGTTACTCTTCCCCCTGTTTGTCTAGCTGATTCAGTCCAAGGCTAGTGCTTTAGTGCTTCTCTAACTATCTGTGAGGAGGGAGCAGCTATTTTTTTAACATGTTCTTTCATAGTTTTTAGCTTTTTATTTAAACTCTTTATAGATTAATAAGAAGTTGCAAAAAATCAAATAGTTCAGGGAGGACCAGGTTTTGAGGCTTTGGTTCTTTTTCCAATCCTTTTGGATTAAATGATTTTATAAAATACAACAGAAATGAATTACAAGGAAAATGAAAAAAAAATTAAGACATATAAAATACTAGCTTGAATTCTTTATTCGATTCCACAGAGCAGGTAAAAAGTTATAGAAATGTTTATGAAAATTTCTATATGCTTATTTTCAGTTTGTATATGCATCTCATCGCAGACCAGTGACCAGCATTTCATGGCCTGGCACCAGTCCATGAACCACACCTAAGTAGCATCACTTTAAGCCCTTCTGGAGATCTTCTGAGATGAGAAATGAAAACTAAGCTTGAGTGTAGCAGGGACAATTTTGGTCTCGATGATCCTATCACAGAGACAGTCTCCTGTAGAGGATATTTTTAAAATATCTTTTACCCTAAGTGCTATAAAAGAGTATTTTTGTGGTTTGCTAACCCTGGATGATGGGAAGAAAAATCATAAAGCATGCTTCAGCCTCTCTACAGGAATTTTCCTCTACTGATTATCACCACCACTGAAACAAATAAGCAAAAAGCACAAACAAAACCAAGGCCATATCGGTACTGAAGGGCAGATATTCCATAGGATTGGTTCCAAACAATGTGATTCAAAAAGAATTTATTACTGGTTAATCTGTCCCAATAGAAGATTGTTTTTTTGGATTGTTTTGTTGTTGTTGTTTTTTAATTCAGTAAACTTGTCAAAGTAAGAGAGACATGTTGACCCAACGAGAGTTAGACTCTAGTTTCCCACAGCCCCTTTCCTGGATCTTGGGAGTGTGGTACATCCTGACAGACAAGTCCCCTGTTTCTGAGATAACTCAGGATGGAGATACAGTGAAAAACTAGATTTGTTCAAAAGGCAGAAATAGGAGAGGAATTATGAAAGTTTTGTCTGCAGACGAGGGCAACTGCGGTTTGTATAGTATCCGAATTCATTATGATAATACCCTAACATCCACATCTACTCCCCTGGCTCTCTCCAGGATGATAAACTAGCTCCACCAGCACCACAGGTCACGTCCCCGGTGAGGGAGATTCTGGCATAATGGTAGTGGAGGAGCAGGTAATTTGTGCCATTTTTTTCTCTTTTCTTCCTTGTGCACTTGCCTAATAAATGGACTTCTATTCCCTAAGTGTTACAAAAGAGTATTTAATTTGGCTGGAGCATGCAGAAGGATGAGAGAATGGCCAAGACCATCTGTAAAGTATTAAAATCTTAGCTCAGTTTCACCCTTCGGCAACACATTTCTGCATACATTCCTACCTCTTTCCAGCCCATTTTCCTCTGAAAAGGCAAATCATGTTTTGCCTTAAATCACGATCATGTTTTAAAAGGATTCAATGATTTCCCAGTGATCTTAGAATGAAGTTCCAAGTCCTTAGAATGGTCTCCATGGTCCAGCATGACTGAGCCCCAAATCAGCACTTCATTGCCATATAACCACCCTCTCCCTCACTCTGGTCCCTGGACAATGGCTTTTTCTCTTTCCTCAAATGTAATCAAGCTCCTCCCCACTTCTGGACCTCCACATGCACTCCCACCCTGGCCCTTTTTCCTCTTAACTTCTCATCTTTTATTTCTCAGCCTTCAACTCCCAGAATAAATTAAACACCCCCAAAACATTAGTTCTGAGCACTTTAGGCTCCCCTCAACCCAGACACTACTCAGATAATTATGTGTATGACTCCTCTTTAGTACCTTTCTCTATCACTGGATTGGAGCTCCATGAAGGCAGGGACCATGTACATCTTGATCATCTCTGAGTCTTCATCACCAGCAGTAGCAGTGGTCATTCAATGCATTTCCGGGATGAATGCAAAGCCATTTCAGTGCCACTTCTACTCCCAGGTGTGAAAGCCCACAGCCTACACACTGTCACATTCTGCATTCTAATGACAGAGGAAAAGTAGCACAAGACTATTTTTCTCTAGAATTTGAATTCAGATGAACTCAAACAGGAGTACATATTTTTTCCAGGACAAGAAAAAAATTATAAATAAAAAACAAGTTTTCTTGGAAAGCACAGCTAGATAAAGGCATGCTTTAACGTTGAACAGATGAACTTGAACTCTATAGGTTCTTGATAGACTCCTATATGTTAGGAGCAGTAATGACAATCCATTATGGTAGTTTTTCTCCAATTCCGGAATCAGAGCGGTCTCCCTGTGGCTGTGGCTAAACTAATTAAGATGACTTTTGGAAAGTCGGTGCAGGGCACAGGAGAAAGGTGGTTCGCGCTGTTTTGACTTCACTGGACTCAAGCCTCAACTGTGACTTTGGCTACTCCTGCTCCCACCAGCTCTCCTTCAGCATCTCCCGGTTCAGGAGAAAGATGGCGTATGTTATCATGCTCAGTTGTTGAGAGAGAAAGAAAGCAAAAATAATGGCAGACTGATGCTGCAGCTGTGTGGCTGACAGGGTCTTGGTGTCCTGGCTGGGTGTCAGGCCTGAGCCTCTGAGATGGGAGAGCTGAGTTCAGGACATTAGATCACCAGAGTCCTCCCAGCCCCACATAATATCAATCGGCAAGAGCTCTCCCAGAGATCTCTGTCTCAAGGCTAAGACCAAGATCCACTCAACAATCAGCAAGCTCCAGTGCTGGACATCCCATGCCAAACAACTACGAAGACAGGAACACAACCCCACCCATCAGCAGAGAGGCTGACTAAAATCATAATACGTTCACAGATACCCCAAAACACACCACCAGACACAGTCCTCCCCACCAGAAAGACAAGATCCAGCCTCATCCACCAGAACACAGGCACCAGTCCCCTCCACCAGGAAGCCTACACAACCCACTGAACCAACCTTATCCACTGTGGAAAGACACCAAAAACAACAGGAACTACGAACCTGCAGCCTGTGAAAAGGAGACCCCAAACAAAGTAGGTTAAGCAAAATGAGAAGCCAGAGAAATACGCAGCAGATGAAGGAGCAAAGTAAAAACCCACCAGACCAAACAAATGAAGAGGAAATAGGCAGTCTATCTGAAAAAGAATTCAGAGTAATGATAGTAAATAAGGTCCAAAATCTTGGAAACACAATGGAGAAAATACAAGAAACGTTTAACAAGGACCTAGAAGAACTAAAGAGCAAACAAACAATGATGAACAACCCAGTAAATGAAATTTAAAATTCTCTAGAATGAATCAATAGCAGAATAACTGAGGCAGAAGAACAGATAAGTGACCTGGAAGATAAAATAGTGGAAATAACTACCGCAGAGCACAATAAAGAAAAAAGAATGAAAAGAATTGAGGACAATCTCAGAGATCTCTGGGATAACATTAAACACACCAACGTTCGAAGTATAGGGGTCCCACAAGAAGAAGAGAAAAAGAAAGGGACTGAGAAAATATTTGAAGAGATTAGAGTTGAAAACTTTCCTAATATGGAAGAGGAAATAGTCAATCAAGTCCAGAAAGTGCAGAGAGTCCCATACAGGATAAATCCATGGAGAAACACGGCAAGGCACATATTAATCAAACTATCAAAAATTAAATACAAAGAAAAAATATTTAAAGCAGCAAGGGAAAAGCAACAAATAAAAAACAAAGGAATCCCCATAAGGTTAACAGTTGATCTTTCAGCAAAATTCTGCAAGCCAGAAGGGAGTGGCAGGACATATTTAAAGTGATGAAAAGAAAAAACCTACAACCAAGATTACTCTACCCAGCAAGGGTCTCATTCAGATTCGACAGAGAAATTAAAACCTTTACAGACAAGCAAAAGCTAAGAGAATTCAGCACCACCATACCAGCTTTACAACAAATACTAAAGAAACTTCTCTAGGCAGGAAACACAAGAGAAGGAAAAGACCTACAATAACAAACCCAAAACAGTTAAGAAAATGGTAATAGGAACATACATATCGATAATTACCTTAAATGTAAATGGATTAAATGTTCCAACCAAAAGACATAGACTGGCTGAATGGATACAAAAACAAGACCCATATATATGTTGTCTACAAGAGGCCCACTTCAGACCTAGGGACACATACAGACTGAAAGTGAGGGGATGGAAAAAGATATTCCATGCAAATGGAAATCAAAAGAGAGCTGGACTGCCAATTCTCATATCAAACAAAATAGACTTTACAATAAAGACTATTACAAGAGACAGAGAGGGGCACTACATAATGATCAAGGGATCAATCCAAGAAGAAGATATAACAATTGTAAATATTTATGCACCCAACGTAGGATCACCTCAATACATAAGGCAAATGCTAACAGCCATAAGACGGGAAATCGACAGTAACACAATGATAGTAGGGGACTTTAACACCCCACTTTCACCAATGGACAGGTCAACCAAAATGAAAATAAATAAGGAAACACAAGCTTTAAATGACACATTAAACAAGATGGACTTAATTGATATTTATAGGACATTCTATCCAAAAACAACAGAATACACTTTCTTCTCAAGTGCTAATGGAACATTCTCCAGGATGGGTCATATCTTGGGTCACAAATCAAGCCTTGGTAAATTTAAGAAAATTGAAATCATATCAAGTATCTTTTCCGACCACAATGCTATGAGACTAGATACCAATTACAGGGAAAAAACTGTAAAAATTACAAACACATGGAGGGTAAACAATACATGACTAAATAACCAAGAGATCACTGAAAAAATCAAAGAGGAAATCAAAGAATACCTAGAAATAAATGACAATGAAAACACGACGGCCCCAAACCTATGGGATGCAGCAAAAGCAGTTCTAAGAGGGAACTTTATAGCAATACAATCCTACCTCAAGAAACAAGAAACATCTCAAATAAACAACCTAACCTAACACCTAAAGCAATTAGAGAAAGAAGAACAAGAAACTCCAGAGTTAGCAGAAGGAATGAAATCATAAAGATCAGATCAGAAATAAATGGAAAAAAATTGAAGGAAAAAATAGCAAAGATCAATAAAACTAAAAGCTGGTTCTTTGCGACGATAAACAAAATTGATAAGCCATTAGCCAGACTCATCAAGAAAAAAAGGGAGAAGACTCAAATCAACAGAATTAGAAATGAAAAAGGAGAAGTAACAACTGACACTGCAGAAGTACAAAGGACCAAGAGAGATTACTACAAGCAACTATATAAATAAAATGGACAACCTGAAAAAAATGGACAAATTCCTAGAAAAGCACAACCTTCCGAGACTGAACCAGGAAGAGGGAGAAAATATGAACAGACCAATCACAAGCACTGAAATTGAAACTGTGATTAAAAATCTTCCAACAAACAAAAGCTCAGGACCAGATGGATTCACAGGCGAATTCTATCAAACATTTAGAGAAGAGCTAACACCTATCCTTCTCAAACTCTTCCAAAATATAGCAGAGGGAGGAACACTCCCAAACACATTCTACGAGGCCACCATCACCCTGATACCAAAACCAGACAAAGATGTCACAAAAAAAAGAAAACTACAGGCCAATATCACTGATGAACATAGATGCAAAAATCCTCAACAAAATACTAGCAAACAGAATCCAGCAGCACATTAAAAAGGTTATACACCATGATCCAGTGGGGTTTATCCCAGGAATGCAAGGATTCTTCAATATATGCAAATCAATCAATGTGATACACCATAATAACAAATTGAAGGATAAAAACCATATGATCATCTCAATAGATGCAGAAAAAGCTTTCGACAAAATTCAACACCGATTTATGATAAAAACTCTTCAGAAAGTAGGCATAGAGGGAACCTACCTCAACATAATAAAGGCCATACATGACAAACCCACAGCCAACATTGTTCTCAATGGTGAAAAACTGAAACCATTTCCACTAAGATCAGGAACAAAACAAGGTTGCCCACTATTAGTCAATATAGTTTTGGAAGTTTTAGCCACAGCAATCAGAGAAGAAAAAGAAATAAAAGGAATCCAAATTGGAAAAGAATAAAAATTTCACTGTTTGCAGATGACATGATACTATACATAGGGAATCCTAAAGATGCTACCAGAAAACTACTAGAGCTAATCAATGAATTTGGTAAAGTAGCAGGATACAAAATTAATGCACAGAAATCTCTTGCATTCCTATACACTAATGCTGAAAATTCTGAAAGAGAAATTAAGGAATCCCTCCCATTTACCATTGCAACAAAAGGAATAAAATACCTAGGAATAAAACTACCTAAGCAGACAAAAGACCTGTATGCAGAAAACTATAGGACACTGATGAAAGAAATTAAAGATGATACAAAAAGATGGAGAGATGTACCATGTTCTTGGATTGGAAGAATCAACATTATGAAAATGACTATACTACCCAAAGCAAACAGATTCAAGGCAATCCTTATCAAAATACCAATGGTATTTTTCACAGAACTAGAACAAAAAATTTCACAATTTGTATGGAAACACAAAAGACCCCGAATAGCCAAAGCAATCTTGAGAAAGAAAAACGGAGCTGGAGGAATCAGGCTCCCTGACTTCAGACTCTACTACAAAGCTACAGTAATCAAGACAGTATGGTACTGGCACAAAAACGGAAATATAGATCAATGGAATAGGATAGAAAGCCCAGAGATAAACCCACGCACATAAGGTCACCTTTTCTTTGATAAAGGAGGCATGAATATGCAATGGAGAAAAGACAGCCTCTTCAATAAGTGTTGCTGGGAAAACTGGACAGCTACATGTAAAAGAATGAAATTAGAACACTCCCTAACACCATACACAAAAATAAACTCATAATGGATTAAAGACCTAAATGTAAGGCCAGACACTATAAATCTCTTAGAGGGAAACTTAGGCAGAACACTCTATGACATAAATCACAGCAAGATCCTTTTTGACCCACCTCCTAGAGAAATGGAAATAAAAACGAAAATAAACAAATGGGACCTAATGAAACTTCAAAGCTTTTGCACAGCAAAGGAAAACATATACAAGACAAAAAGGCAACTCTTAGAATGGGAGAAAATATTTGCAAATGAAGCAACTGACAAAGGATTAATCTCCAAAATATACAAGAAGCTCATGCAGCTCAATATCAAAAAAGCAAACAACCCAATCCAAAAATGGGCAGAAGACCTAAATAGACATTTCTCCAGAAAGGATATACAAATTGCCAACAAACACATGAAAGGATGCTCAGCATCACTAAGCATTAGAAAAATGTAAATCAAAACTACAATGAGGTATCACCTCACACTGGTCAGAATGGCCATCATCAAAAAATCTACAAACGATAAATGCTAGAGAGGGTGTGGTAAAAGGGAACCCTCTTGCACTGTCAGTGGGAATGTAAATTGATACAGCCACTATGGCGAACAATATGGAGTTCCCTTAAAAAACTAAAAATAGAACTACCATACGACCCAGCAATCCCACTACTGCGCATATACCCTGAGAAAACCATAATTCAAAAAGAGTCATGTACCACAGCGTTCATTGCAGTTCTGTTTACGATAGCCAGGACATGGATGCAACCTAAGTGTCCATCGACAGATGAATGGATGAAGAAGATGTGGCACATATATACAATGGAATATTACTCAGCCATAAAAAGAAATGAAATTGAGTTATTTGTAGTGAGGTGGATGGACCTAGAGTCTGTCATACAGAGTGAAGTAAGTCAGAAAAAGAAAAACAAATACCATATGCTAACATATATATATGGAGTCTAAAAAAAAAATGATTCTGAAGATCCTAGGGGCAGAACAGGAATAAAGACGCAGATGTAGAGAATGGACTTGAGGACATGGGGAGGGGGAAGGGTAAGCTGAGACAAAGTGAGAGAGTGGCATTGCATTAATGTATATGCACTACCAAATGTAAAATAGATAGCTAGTGGGAAGCAGCCGCATAGCACAGGGAGATCAGCTCAGTGCTTTGTGACCACCTAGAGGGGTGGGATAGGGAGGGTGGGAGGGAGATGCAGGAGGGAGGGGATATGGGGATCTATGTATCCATATGGCTGATTCACTTTGTTATACAGCAGCAACTAACACAACAGTGTAAAGCAATTATACTCTAATAAAGATGTTAAAAAAAAAAAAAGATGACTTTCTTCTGGCCTCAGCTAATGGTTGCCAATGCGATTGCCAATGGCAGCATCTTTCGAGGAAAAGAGAGCCTCCTACTCTGGTTGAGTGGGAAGTCATGGGAGTATATATGTGCCAGGCCATATATACTTTTAGGATTACGTTCATATAAAGTCGTATTCAACTCTCAAATACTCTGTCTTCAATACCAAGGGTTACCCAATTTATAGGTAGTCCAAGATATCCCCAAAAAGCATGATAATAATCTTTTTTATCTGATCTGTGTAAGATTAGCTACCAATTACATAGGTCCCTCAATAACCCCCAAGAATAACTTGGAAACCATCTCGCCCAGCTGTGCAACTTGCTGTCATTTTGGCTTCTCTACTTGACAACGCTGGCCTTGACTTTTTAATAAAACTCTTGATAAACTATTTGTCAATAGTGCGCCCATCTGGAAAACGTCTGAAATATGCCTTATAGCGAAGCTCTAAAATGACTGTTTTTTAGATTCCATATATGTGCGTTAGCATACGGTATTTTTCTCTTTCTGACATACTTCACTCTGTATGACAGACTCTAGGTCCATCCACCTCATTACAAATAACTCAATTTCATTCCTTTTTATGGCCGAATAATAGTCCATTGTATACATGTGCCACGTTTTCTTTATCCATTCATCTATCGATGGACATTTAGGTTGCTTCCATGTCCTGGCTATTGTAAATAGTGCTGCAATGAACACTGTGGTACATGTCTCTTTCAAAAAATGGTGCTGATGAACCTAGTGGCAGGGCAGGAAGAAAGACACAGACATAGAGAACGGACTTGAGGACGCAGGGGGGAACGGGAAGCTGGGACGAAGTAAGAGAGTAGCATTGACATACATACACTACCAAATGTAAAATAGGTAGCTAGTGGGAAGCTGCTGCATAGCACAGGGAGATCAGCTTGATGCTTTGTGACAACCTAGAGGGGTGGGATAGGGAGGGTGGGAGGGAGGCTCAAGAGGTAGGGGATGGGGGATATATGTATACATATAGCTGATTTGCTTTGTTGTACAGCAGAAACTAACACAACATTGTAAAGCAATTATACTCCAATAAAGATATTAAAAAATACATAAATAAAATAAAATGACTGTTTATCCAGTGTGTGACTCCTTTTAGAGACAGCCCAACAAAGTACCCTGATTGGTTGTCCAGAAAGGTATTTTCTAAAATGCCTCTGATGTTTTGTCCATTCCTTCACTATTAAGTCACTGAGTATTAATTTCACATCCTGATAATTTTCAGTCCTACCTGCTTTACAGTGTTGTGGAACTAAAGACAAAGTGGAACAGAGATATTTATTCTTTCATCTACAACTTGAGTGGCTGCCCAATGTCTCTGTCAGTAGAGGAATCCCTATAGTCATGCTTCAAGCTTCAGTTACTGGGCTTCAATTAGAACTCCTGCACACACACACACCACACCCTCACCCAGGAATATCCCTCCTCTGTTCCTCACAGCTGCAAGCCCTCCAGGACATACACCATCAATGTTTGTAAACCACTGTTTAAAAACAAAAAAAAAACCCCAAAAAACTAAAACAAAAAAAAAAACCACTGTTAATGTAGAGAAAAATGAGTATATGTTGAATTCATACTTACTATAATCATTTTAAGTTTTTATTAAAAATTATTTTGTTAAATGCTGGAGAGGGTGTGGAGAAAAGGGAACCCTCTTACACTGATGGTGGGAATGTAAATTGATACAGCCACTATGGAGAACAGTATGGAGGTCCCTAAAAAAACTAAAAATAGAATTGCCATTTGACCCAGCAATCGCACTACTGGGCATATATCCTGAGAAAACCATAATTCAAAAAGACACATGCACCCCAATGTTCACTGCAGTATTATTTACAATAGCCAGGACATGGAAGCAACCTAAATGTCTGTTGACAGATGAATGGATAAAGAAGATGTGGTACATATATACAATGCAATATTACTCAGCCATAAAAAGGAATTAAATTGGGTCATTTGTAGAGACGTGGATGGACCTAGAGACTGTCATACAGAGTGAAATACATCAGAAAGAGAAAAACAAATATCGTATATTAACGCATATATGTGGAATCTACAAAAGTGGTACAGAAGAAACTGTTTGCAAAGCAGAAATAGAGACACAGATGTAGAGAACAAACATATGGACACCAAGTGGGGAAGGGGGTGGGTCGGATGAATTGGGAAATTGGGATTGACATATATACACTAATATGTATACAACATATAACTAATGAGAACCTGCTGTATAGCACGGGGAACTTTACTCAGTGCTCTTTGGTGACCTAAATGAGAAGGAAATCAAAAAAAGAGGGGATATATGTAAACATACAGCTGATTCACTTCACTGTACAGCAGAAACTAACACAACATTGTAAAGCAACTATATACCAATTTAAAAAAATCTATACCCCAATTTAAAAAAATTATTTTGTTCAACAAAATAATTACATTCCTGCCATGTAATAAAACTGGCCAGTAGTGTACAGACAAACATTTTGGTCAACTCATTTTAGTGAATATTATCAATTCCTCATTAAAAAGACCCTCATATTATAACTAATATTTCTGTACAATCTCATCATATTCAGTGAAAATAGCCTTTAAAACTGAAGACAAAATGAAACCTATTTCAGGCAAACAAAAGCTGAAAGAATTTACTACCAGTATATCAGTCCTACAAGGAATATTGAAAGAAGTTATTTGGGCAGAAGAAAAATTATAACAGATGGAACTATAGATCTACACAAAGAAATAAAAAGTATTTTAAAATATTAATATTTCCTTTTTTCCTCATCTTTTACTTTCTCAAAAGATAAATGAACGTTCAAAGCAAAAAAAAAAGTAACATATTATGGGATTTTATAATATATGTATATGTAAAATGTACAATCCAAATAGCACAAAGGATGAACAGGAGAATGTAAGTGTTCTGGTGTAAGGATCTTACATTATATAAGAAATGATGTAATATTGTTTCAAAACAGTCTATGATAAGTTAAGGGCATATTATAAACCCTAGAACAACCACTAAAAAATAAAAATTAAATTAAATTAAATTAAACAAAAGATGTAACTAATTAGCCAGTAGTGGACATAAAATGGAATCATAGAAAATCCTTAATTAATCCAAAAAAGCCACAGAAAATGATGACATAAGATCAAAGAGCACATGAAACAAAAGGAAAACCAGTAGCAACATGGTAGACTTAAATCCAACCATATCAATAATCACATTAAATATAAATGGTCTAAATGCGTCAAATAAAAGGCAGAAATTGTCAGACTGAATACATGTGCAAGACTCAACTATGTCTTGTCTACAAGAAACCTCTTTAAATATGAAGACACAGGTATGTATAAAAAAATACGTTAAGCAAACATTAACAATAAGAAAGCTGGAGAGACTGTTAATTTCAGATAATGTAGACTCCAGAACATGTGATATCACCGGGAATAAAGAGGGACATTTCAAAATAAAGAGCTAAAGAATTACAAATTTTCAAATCCAGCCCAATTAAAGAGAACTGCCTTATGGGCCTGCCACTATCAAGCAACACAACTGAATAGAATTGAGCCCCATTTACGCTGGTTTGGACCAAATTTAAAGGACTTGAAAGTGGACCACATACTCCTTTCCTCTTCTAATTGCAACATACATATCTATGTGTGATCCTCTTTATCTAAGTCTGGGAGGACTGCCATTTACCCACCTCAAGTTCCTTTTTCTCCTCTTTTTTATTTCAATTACAACCTCAGTCCAAGTAGTAGTTTAATATCTTGAGTTCCATGTTGTCCTGCATTCCTTCTATGTGTGCACCTGTGGAAGAACCTGCAAATTGTCCACCAATATCATTTGACCCTTCTTCCTTCAATAACAGAATTCCTGGTTCTTACCTGGGAACATTGGTACCCAGCTGAAGGCTGGTTTCCCAGCCTTGCTTGGCTGTGTGGCCATGTGACTGAGGGCTGCCACTTCCTAGTTGTGCCTTAAAAGGAAAAGGGTGTGTGTGTGTGTCCTAAGTTTCTGTCCACCTGTTCACTAGCTGAGAAGCACTTTTAATAAAAAGTCTGAGATTTTTAATTCTCGTTTAAGCATTGCACTGAGTGGGTCTCTGTTATAGCAGCTTAGAATAAATCCCAACTAATATAGTACCTCTTTAATTTCCTTTGCCCAAGAAAATTTGGTAACTTTGCATGGTATCTCAAATTTCTTATGCAAGCCCTGTGTTATCTCGATTTAAAGCAAACAATTAGAATGTGCTATCACTTTTTAACTGGGGACAGGGACTTTGAAAAGAGTATCCAATCCCTACTTTAATGCTTGCTAACTTTGTCTATGATAGAATCAACGTATTTCTTAAAAAACAGGGCAGTTGATTGACAGTCTTTAAGAAAGTAGAGAGGTTCTATGGATAAATAGTAAATGCAGTTTTTCGGTAAGGGAAAACAATACACATATATAGATTCAAGTGTCAACCTGTGTGGCATGGGATATGCCCTCACCCTTCCAAACCTCTGCTGGTGTCTAATCAATGAAAGAAGAATAAGCATGCCTGCTCACCGTACTGCATAGGATTTCCTAATCACCTAATCATTTGCCTGATCCTAAACCAGCTTTTTCTGGGCTGCAGGCTTTCTGGGCTCTCAGTTTCAGCTGCTCCTATTTCCAGCACTTTCCATTTGTTCTCAGGATTTTCCTTTCAGTGGTCCTCATGGGGACACTTCTCCCCTCCAGTCTCTGGATGTTAGGATTAGAATGATTAACGTGAAGAATTGGGTTTCAGAATATTCCGCAAAGCTGGTTCGAGTTCCTGCTGTAGAGTTATTTGAATCCTTCCAAATAGCCAGTGGTGTGTCCTATCCAGCCTCTCAGCCCCTATGTAGGCCTCGCCCTATCTAACCTCTGAAAAATCTCTTCTCAAGATAAACACTGTCTCATAATTAAAACCAAGATTCTCAGGAGGGACTGTTTAGCTCCAACATGTTGCCTTACTTAACTTAAGCCATCCCTGGATGGAGAATAGTAAACAGGGTTGTGTGGAGACCCATCACTTTGCTTTCTATAAAGCTGCTTTATCAGGAACAAGCCCCAGGGTGGCGTTACTTAATAGCAGAGATGCAGAGAGAGAAAGTGAGTTCATGATAAACTGACGCTGCACCTGGCTTCCTACAAGCAGTTGCAAGACAAGTAAAAGTCCTCTAATCTCACCAAGCAGCCAGATTGATTCTGGTCATTAATAGTTTCTGGTCATTAATGGAGGAGTGAGAAAGAAAGTGGGAAAATGAGTGCATCATTGGTATCTACACCCTTAATAGAGATCAAGGAGCTCTTTCAAAGCTGCTCACAGCCCTGTAAGCACACTGAGCCAGAGCCAGGATCAACATCCAAGACCACAAGGAAGATGAAGGACCTCAGATAGGAAACCACGTGTCTTAGATTTGTCTACAAAGCACTCAAAACTCCAAATAAAGAAGAAAATCTGAGTTATCTACCCAGATATTTTGTTCACATTTATCACATAGCCTTCCATCCAAATATTTGGCACCGTATAAACACATAGAGGTGACTCAAAATTACCTACCAGCCAAAGAAGAAAAACTGGAAATGTGCCTGCAAAGGACATGAAATAACATTAAGTCAATTTGATTTGAGGTGTAGGTGCTTCTAACTCAACTCGGAATTGGTAGAGGTCAAGCACATCCATCTAGCCTAGACGGTCCCCTGAATCTCTCTTTATTCCTGTACCTGTTATTGAATATGCTAATGGTCTGAAAAAGTGAAGGACTCACCAAAAAGTGCATATTTTTGGTGCAGATATCTTGTTGTTTTATAGAACAGGTTATTGAAGGTTGTATACGAATTGATTCGATAGTAAAATACATGGAAATGGGCAGGTTTGCTTAGAGGAATAATAATCTTATAAAAAAATAACCAACTCTCAATATATTGAGTTTTAATATTAATTTTTATAGCGTATCGTGCTTTCTTTAAACCTTCACAGCTATTTTCTGTTAGCGTGTGGTTCAGCCGAAGGCAAGCAAGGTGCTTTTCAGAGAGGCTTAGTTACAATTTCACAGCAACATTCTACCAGGCAACACTTTCCCTGAGCCCCATTTCCTTCTCCGTGGCCCAAGGTAACTTATGAGATTCCTTCATCAACTGCACAAACAGGTATTGACTATCTCTTATAGACTAGACATTGAACTATTATTAGTGATATAATACATGCTCATATAAGCATGGTCCTTCATCTCAAATGACCCAAGACATGTCATGGGGGTTGGGACGTGTGCTATGGGGGGACCCAGGAAGTGGCAATCACCCAGACTTAAAAGGGGGGGGCTAATAGAATGTAGATGAGTTGGGCTTACCCTGGGAAAGAGAAGGATATTATTCCAGCAGGACCAACAGCTGAGGTGACCCTGAGGGGATAGAGCGTGGTAGGTTTGAAGAACTCAAAGAAGTACGGCAGGAATTTAGTGAGGAAGTCAGGGAGTAGCAGGACATGAGGCCAGGTGTGCACCGAGGGGAACGATGCTGCAAAACCCATAAGGAATGTACGGGTGGATTCCTTATGTGGATTTAGATCATCCTAGAGACTTCTTCATAGAGAATTGACAGACTTGGGTTTAGGAAAGATCACTTTGACCGAAGATTGCGGCATCCATAGTGGGTGGGACAAGAACGAGAAGGTGAGGAGGGCTGTTAGGGAGATATTGTAGTAATCATGAAAATAAGCAATGTATGGGGCTAGGTGCACACAGCCTGCATCTTTTGCTGCCCATCCCCCAACCCCAGTACTCCTACAGCTTAGGGCCCAGCCCAGTGAATGAACCCTGGCATCAGACCCTTCCATGCTCCCACTCTCTAGACTTTGTTAACGAAACAGCAATTTTGCTCAGTCATAAAAAGGTAAAGACAGTAATAACAACTGTGAAACTAAACCAGGTACATTCTAAATCTCATGTGAAGTAGACACAATTTTTTCCTTGTAGAGAGGAAAGTTTGAGATAAATAGCAGAGAACTGGTAAATAATTCAGCCTATGACCTTGATGCTTATTGATTCCTGCAGCTATTTATCTTTCTCTAGGCTACCCAGGGGAAAAAAAAAACCTCCAAAAAACAATTATCACTTAATTATAAAATTGCTTGGTTTGGGAAAGCCTTCTGGTTGGTTGCTGAGCACTCCAAGGGGGTAAGTTAATCTCTATAAACCACCCAGCCTGACTGAAGCCGCTGCTTAAAATTCCCAACCACCGCTTCATTACTTTCTGGTATGGATGAAAAACACAAAAAGAAGACGCACATTGTCTTCTCAGTTTCAGATGCTTAGGATGTTTAGCCAATCAGATGACTTAATGGCTGGCAATTTCTCACCTAGGGATTTGAACACCGATGGATTCCAGCCATGGGGGCACCAGATGTGGTCCATGCTGGTAGCAGTGGTGGTGGTCGGGATGGTGGTGGTTATAGTTGCTGTGGTTGCTGTGGATACAGTAATACTTCAGATTGGGCTGAAAAAGAGAGAAGGGAAAGGACAAAAATTTTTGTTTACACAGAAATAATTTCTTCTTCAACCTCAGTTTGGATGAAAGGTAGGGCCCTAAAGCCAGCCCTGGTTCTCCCGTCATTTCTTGGGGGGCAGAATTTCTCACCACTAGTGTCAACAGCCACCCTGAATAGGAGGCTTGGCCATGTCCGTGGGGAGGTTGAGAGGTTCATCCAGCTAGGATATTGGAGTCAGAGCTGATAAACTCTTAGCCCAGCTTGCCCTATTCCTTTATATTTATTATCTTATCCCGGTGATCATTAAAATTTCTTGACTAGCAAACAAACAACCCTCTTAAAAATGGCCAAAGGACATGAATAGAAGATACACAGATGGCCAAAAATCACATGAAAAGGTAGTCAACATCACTAATCATTAAAAACATGCAAATCAAAACCACAATGAGACATACCTCACACCCAATGGGATGACTATTATAAAAGAAAGTCAAACCAAACAAACAAAGAAACAAAAACATAAAATAGAAGTGTTGGCAAAGATGTGGAGGAATTGGAACTCTTGTGCCTTATATGTGAGAATGTAAAGTGGTGTAGTTACTATGAAAAACAGTATGAAGGTTTCTCAAGAAATTGAAAATATAATCACCATATTTTCCATTCAGCAATTCTACTTCTGGACAAGAATTGAAGATGGGGTCTCAAACAGATATTCGTACACCTGTGTTCAAAGCAGCGTTATTCACAATAGCCAAAAGAAGGAAGCAACCCAGGTGTCCACTGATGGATGCATGGATAAATATATATAATGGAATATTATCCAGTGTTACAGAAGAAAGAAATTCTGGTGCATATAACATGGACAAACCTTGGGGACATTATGCTAAGTGAAGAAAACCTGTCACAAAAAGATAAATACTGTATGATTCCATTTGTCAGAGATCTCCAGAGTCATCAAATTCATAGAGACAGAAAGTAGAATGGTGGTTGCCAGGGGCTGGGGGGAGGGGGAATGGGGGAATTCTTGTTTCATGGGCAGAGTTTCTATTTTGTAAGATGAACAGGCGTCTGGAGATGGGTTACACAACAATGTGATTGCACTTAACACTCAACTGTACACTTAAAAATGGTTAAGATGTTATTCTATGTTATGTGTATTTTACCACAATTAAAACTTTTTATAGAACGCGTGGCTAGCTTCTGGAAATGAGTCATGGTCAGCAGAACAGACAGAACTGTGGAGCCCTATCTTGGCTCCTCTTCCAAGTGTTGACTTCCAGGAAGAACTCAAACAAAACTCCTAACTGCTCTCACGGTCCCCCTGTTTCTAAAACATGATGGGCAATAGTACCTATTTCTTATCTCATTGAGGGGTGGGGATTGGGAGAGGGCATTTAGAGCAAGAAAGATGTCCAATGCGTCCTAGAGACCAGCCTCCTGCCTCTACCTGAACCGTGATGGGATAGAGCGGTTCACACATCACTGCTGGCAAAGGTGCCCGAGTACCTGTTTCTGTGGAAACCATCCCGTCCCTTTCTGTGGCACTTGGCACACACATAACCACACAGCATCATGTATAACCACCCAGCATCCTGGGGAGGGCTGCCACTCTCCTGCCTGGTAACTGTGGGATGGAGATCTGGGGGGGGACTTGAGTCCACATCCTGTGACCTCGAGCCCAGAGCATGTGCTGTGCTCTCCACCTCCCACCTTCCCTTGTGATCGTTCCCCACGTGTGGAACGCCATGAGGTCTTTCTTCTACCCTTCCTTCACTCCTGCCCCTTCCCCAGGCCTCCCCTTCTCTGAGCCTCTCACAGAATCATTCCAGCACCCACTCTGACACCTCCTTCCTCCTGTCCCTTAAACCCCACCCCTGCCCCTCACAAACTCACTGGCTTCCTTGCAGCTCTTCAGACCCAGATGGCATATCCCACATCTGGGGCCAGGCCCTGATGCTTCTTCTCCTGGGATGATGTCTGGGTGACTTATCTATCCCCCACATACACACACCTGAAATTCTAGTCCATCCCTCCCACCTTCTCTGCAGATAGGGACCCTTGTTTACCCTACTTGTCACCATCTGGTGTGCTTTTCATCTGTCTCTGCCCAGGAGAAGGTAAGCTCCACGAGGTGGAGGATTTGTCTTTCTCATCATTGGGCCTAAGGGTCTGGTGCACAGTAGGGGATCAAAAATATTTTTGAATGAGTGAATGAATTCCTACCATGTACACAGAGTCCAATATGGAGCTGTGTATAACTTTGTGTGGTTGATGACATACTCTGAGAAACAATAGCTCTGAGGAGTGTTCATAGTCGTTATGCAGGAAAAAAGTGTTGCTCTACCCATCTAATCTGGCAAAAACTCAGCTACATCAAGTCAAACACATTTTTTTCCCTTTAGGACTTCTGAGCTTACATCGATGTGCACCGCAGAGCTCCAGTGGGTGGTGTCACACGTGTTGTTCTCCGAGCAGTTTGCCCACCTAGTCAGCTCTGGAGGGGCAGGTGCACACACTCTTGGAAATGCTGTGCCATGTTACTGAGTTCTGCCTCTTCTCCCTGTTCCTTCTTCCTTTCTGGGTCAAGTTCTAGACTTCTTTATGGTTCAGAACGGGGGTCTGACTCTAAAGCTTGTTCTCACGGTAGGATTTTATCCTCACAGAGCCACTCTTGGTTTATTTTATTCCCGTTCACTTGAAGGTCTCTGTGTCATAGGAGCACTGGTTATGTCCCCATCAACACACTCATTCTATCTGATGATCTGGAAAATTGCTAAAAAGTGGAGGGAGGGTGGGCCTGAGTTTCATAAAAATGAAAACCTGCAAACTCGACGTAGCCGCCTGCCCTGTGTGCCGCCTACAGCATGAAGCAGGAGTTGGTAGGAAAAGGGACCCAGAGCCACGTGGGGGTCAGATTAGGATTTCTGCTCCACCCTCTGATGAGCGGGGAGACCACTGGAAATGCCGGCAGACCCACGCTTGGGGACTGGGCTATGGACCCACAGAAGCACGACAGCCGCACGCTCACACCTCAGAGCCAGAGCAGACATCCACGCTCCCTGCCCCAGGAGGACGTGGGGCCTGACTTGGCCCCCATCCCCACCAGCCCCTCACAGTGGTCAGCTGCAAGCCTACTACATGGCAGCCTCATGTCAGCCGTGACCAAAGAGGCAGCAGCTGAGACAGACTGTGCTCCGTCACCAGAAGCTGAGCACTCGCTGTGCAGTGGCACCATCAAAAGCGTTTTCACGCCTTATTCATTTGGTCTGTGTGATAACTGTGAAGCACATCCTACATCTCTACCTTACAATCTGAGTACTGAGACTCAGAGAGCTCAAGGTCACACGGCCAGCTCTCCTGGCTGGAGGGCAGTGCCCACGACAGCACGGCAGTGTCTGAGGGAGAGTGTGAAGTGGGGGAGCGAAGCCCCAGGAGGCACTCGGTTGGCAAGCAGTGGGGGAGGGGTGAAGAAAAGAAAGCAGGTGTTGACCAGTTAGATGAGAGCACGGAACCCATCTCCAGAGGACAAGAGGCCACTAGGAACAATCTGAGGGATCACACCGATCCCTGGTGAGGAAATCCCTCCTTTTGAGGAAGGAGACAGGAAGAGAGAAGGGGGGGACAGAGTGTGTGAAGACTCTTCATGTTGCTAACTCCTTCAGTGACCCACTGACTTGTCCTTAATGTCACACACAACCCACAGTCTCAGCGTCCATCTGCAGGGCCTGAGGAGGCAGAGGCAAGCTCTCTGGAATGAGGCTGATACGTAGGAAGAGTGGCACCTAAACAATCAATCATGATTTATCGGGTTCTCACAGCTGGGGCTACGGGGAACATGCAAGATGGTCTCTACCCTCAAGTGACCTACAACGGGCTTGGAGGAATGGAGGGAGAGGTCTTGAGTGGATAGCTAACAATGTAGGACAAGGTATAGGAAAGGCCAGAAGTGGTCAATATTCTAGGGCTTCAGAAAGGCACAGCCAGGTATTGAAGGAAGTGGTCAGGTTGGGAGTGACACCGTTATATTTTGGGGGGGGGGGGCTCACGCACAGAAAGCATGGGAGGGGGATTCAGCAGTGAGCAGACCCACCAGGCCAGGCTGAGAGCTTTCAAGGAGACAAGATGGGAAAGATGAGGTGAGGCCGATCTGTGGTGGCTTTTAATGCTGGTCTAAGATGCTTGGACTTTAACCTCTAGGCACCAAAGACTTACGAACAGGAAAGTAACAGATCATACAGTATATTTTGTGAGTTCAAAATGACTGCAGGATGCAGACAGGATGGGCCCAGGGGGAAGCAAACGGGGAAGTGGCTGGGGGGAATCCAGTGAATATGGAGTCTTCTCACCTGCCCTGGATCCATTTCCCCTTCTCCTGGGAGCTGTGCCCGAATCTCCCTTTGGGAACCATTGCTCATCAGTTTCAAGCTCGGTGCTTTGGGCAGGGCTTATCCCACCCCCACTCCATTTCCAGGGACAGATATGTGACCCGGGCCTCGCCAAGCAGAAGGGTCCCCTCCCCTGGCCACACAGGGTGGTTCAAAAATAAGCCAAGTCTCAAGTTGGTCCAGGGAGATCAGCCCTTGTCCCCCTTCAGGAACCATTGGAAATGGAGCCTGCTGTTTGTACGGTTTGCAAACTGAAGGCTAAAGCCCAAAGAGGCTGGAGGCTATTTTGCCAACACTGTGGAGAAGGGAGTGAAACTGAACCAGAGGAAAGAAGAGCCATGAGACGGGAGAGATTTCAGAGGTGGCTGAGCCCTGGATTCAGCCATGTCTGGCACATGCTCCGGAGAAAAACAAAACCAGAGTGAAGAGGCTAGAGCCTGCCAGAAGGGAAGGGAAGGAGGGGGAGGAGGGGAATTTGGATGTCTTTCTCATCTTATCCTTTTGCAAGCTCTCTTTCTAGCCTGGCTGGTCTACACTGAAGGCAGCAGAGAAGTGAGCGACGTGGGCGTCCAGGGGAAGAGCCCCCCAGGGACGGGAGAAGCGGGCAGCCCTTGTCCAGGGTGAGCGGGCACATGAGAGGAGCGGCCAGGGGGCCAGTGTGGCTGGAGCCAAGTGAGTGAGAGGGGGAGTGATGGGCCGGGGTCAGGTCGTGTAAAACTTTGTTGTTCCTTGATGAAGGGAACCTGGCCTCTGCTCTCAGGATGAATGGCAGACATTAGAGCCCTGAGTCAAGGAATGGCAAGAGGCAACTGATGCTTAAAACGGTCGCTCTGGT
This sequence comes from Eubalaena glacialis, assembly GCF_028564815.1. Lineage (NCBI taxonomy): Eukaryota > Metazoa > Chordata > Mammalia > Artiodactyla > Balaenidae > Eubalaena > Eubalaena glacialis. Next base: position 3,406,431 of record NC_083725.1, read on the forward strand.
CACCTGTGTCTGAGGGGAGGGCAGGGGCGGGAGGCAAACGGCAGAGCTGGCCAGCTGCACCCCGTCTGCTCAGCCAGTGGCATCTGAGATTCCGTCTCCAGACTCGGCAGCAGGCAGGCAGGAAAAAGCACCTGGAGCAGGACAGGGGCTACAGAAGCGATGGAGGGTATGCTGAGCAGGGCGGCCACAGAGGAGCAGGCAGGCAGGAGAAAGCGCTGGGGGCTCAGGTCCGGCCCCGGGGGGAGGGGGGTGCTAGGAGCAGCCGTCACGCTTCCAGGGCAGGAAGGGCACGAAGCTGCAGCAGCAGGTAGAGCCAAGGCCTGGCCCGGGGGGGCGGCCGCGCCAGCCGCGCACTCAGCTAAGCACGGCGGCTGCCGTGTCCTCCAGAGCTGCTGCGGGGAGGCTCCCGGGGGCGGGCGGAGGTCTGCACGGGGACTGTACAAGCCTTCTAGAAAACTGCCCTGCTCCCCACCTGCCTTGGCCTTGTGGTCCAGCGGGGGCCGTGCACGTCCACTCAATAGTCACCACCCAGTGACCTGAAGGCAGACACTTCCTCCCTCCACCATCATCCTCCCAACTCTTTTCTTTTCTTTCTTCTCCCCAGGAAGTACCGAAAATCAGACCAAGCTCAAATGTCCATTTGAAGGGACCTTGGCCGTCTTAGGGGGTTGGGAGGGCAGAGCTGTAAATTCCAGCTGTAAATATGAAGTCACAGTTGGTTCTGTAGCTACAGGCACCTCCACCAGGGTCAGGAGGCTTCTCCTACATAGAGAAAAAGTCAGAAATTGATCTTGCTTTGAGCATTTACCAGGCATTCTCCAAGGAGGCCATTTCAGCCTCCACAAGTTTTGTCTCTGCAAAAGACAGCATCTGGCCCGGTCTCCTCCCTCCCACCCCGCCACTGCTTGGCTGCTGCTCGCAGCTCGTCCTCTGTCTCTGGCTCCAGCTCTGAATTTGCACATCGCCTTCCCAGCTTCCTTGCTCACATCTGGACCCAGTCTTGTCTCAGGGTTTGGCATGCAGTGGGTGCCCAATAAATGTAAAACGCTGGTGAAGGAATGAGTCATTGCTCCCGACGGCCAGTGCCGTGTTCTTCATCACCACCTCACGTCTGCTCCGTCCTTCTCAGAAGAAGGCAAACCATAGCCCAGGAAGGCATGTGAAAGACATTCTAGTCTCACAAACCCCTCACAGCTCCCGGCGGGCAGGAAGCTAGACTGTGGTCTCTCCTCTCCGCGTCCCTCGGCAAGTAGAGATCTGGCTTTGCCAAAGGCTTTGTGCTGACTGCTCTGGTGCTGCCGAAGTAGGCGACAGCCCCTGCATCCCAGAAAACAGGGCGGAACAAAGGCTACCGGTCTGGCCGGGAGGGGCTGGGCGTCCAGCCGCTGTTCTGCCGATGAGTTCACCTCTGGGACCGCGGACATTTACTCACATTTTGAAATCTCAGTGTTCTCATCTGTAAACGATGGATTATGTGCAACCCCTGCTGATGGAGGATTTTAGGATGGGACGTGAAGGAGCAGCTGTCACAGAGCAGATGACGGCAGCATGCTTAGCATCTGAGAACAGTGTCCTGGCGTGGGGGACACCTGGCTCCAGTCCTGGCCCCGCCGCCACCAACTGTGCGACATTGGGTGTATCACTTAACCTTTCTGACCTTCAGATTTTCCTGTGTAAAACGGGAATAGTAATAGCACCACACTCATAGGGCTGTGAATGGGATTAAATTAGTTAACGTACATTAATTTGACAAAGGCATCGAACTACGGTAGAACCTCAATACATTAACATGCCTAGTGGGAAGTGGGCATTCCCTGGCGGTCCAGTGGTTAGGACTCCAGGCTTTCACTGCTGAGGGACCAGGTTCAATCCCTGGTTTGGGAACTAAGATTCCCCCAAGCCGCGTGGTGCAGGCAAAAAAGTAAAAAATTTAAAAAAAATAACATGCTTAGTGACCAGATCAATAGTCTAGAGCAGGCTATGTCTTCAGTAGAAGCATCTGAATGATCAGAGCTGCCCCGTATCTGGGCTAAAACAGTAGCCGCCAGCCGCATGTGGCTACCAAGCAGTCTCAGTGTAGCTAATGTGACTGAGAAACTGAATTTTTTATTTTACTTAATGTTAATTATTTTAAATCTAAACAGCCATTTTATTTAAATGTTATGTAGCTAGCAGCCCATGCATCAGACAGAGCAGGTCTAGACATTAAGAACTACCAGAATTTCTGAAGGAGCGGCAAGGCGTGGCACATCCAGACAAAGGAATATTATTAACACTAAAAAGAAATGACCTCTCAAGCCATGAGGAGACATGGGGGAACCTTAAATGCACAATGTCACTGAGGGAAAGAAGCCTGCATACCGTATGATTCCAACTGCATGACTTTCTGAAAAAGGCAAAACTATGGGGACAATAAAAAATCAGTGGTTGTCAGGGTTTGGGGGGGAAGCATGAACAGGCAGAGTCCAGTGGGTTTTTAGGGCAGTGGAGCTACTTTGCACGATGCTATGATGAGGATACCTGTCATTATACGTTTGCCAAAACCCACAGAATGAGGGACACCAGAGTGAACCCTTGTGTGCAAACTGTGAATTTGGGGTGACGATGACATGTCAGTGTAGGTCCATCAGCTGTAATAAATGCACCTCTGTAGTGGGGGAAGTGGATAGTAGGGGAGGCTTGGGTGTGGGGAGATGGGCATATGGGAAAACTCTGTATTTTCTGCTCAGTTTTGCTGTCAACCTAAAACTGCTCTAAAAAAGAAAGCCATTAAAAAAAATAAAAGAAGAGGGATGAGGAAATGCATGGAAGAAGTAGGATCTGAAGCGAGTTCTCAGGAATGGGAAGGGCATGGACAGCAGTGCCTGGCAGTGCTCAGGGGCTGGGAGTGGGGCAGGGGGTCAGAGAAGAGGGTTTTGAAGGGAGAAAATTGGGAGACAGGCTGCAAAGCACCTGGGGAAGACTGAATTCCAGGTTAAAGAGCCTAAAATGTATTCAGCAACAAACTGGGTCCCTGAAGATGTTCACACAGGGCTATGAGATACCAAAAAGTGTTTGAGAAGTATTAATACCCCAAAGGAACATGCTACTTGGGACTTTAAGTTTCTTGAGGGTCAGGCCCATGTCTTTAAGTTAAATCTTGTGAGGCTCCTGCTATCACACCAGGAGCTCAGAAGTGCTTAAAACAATTTAATTCAAATAAATACATAGCTTAGCTCAGGACCATGCTGCTTTATAGGAATCTTCCATTACCAATGTGGTATCTCCCATACTGCCTGGAAAATTACAGGCTTTTAGGGACTCCTGCTTCATGGATTTGTCTAAATGTGTCTAAAAGGAGATGCACAATGTAGCCCCATCAGCACTGGGGACTCAGCATTCAGGATGCTTAAGTGTCGAGAAAAGATTTCCATTTGTGATCTCCCACAGCGCACTATCTTCAAAGGTCCCCAGATTTATTATTTCATCAACAGATCGGAGAGGGGAGTTTGTATGAGATCAAACAAACACGAGTACTGTGGGAAGGCTGGCAGGTGATAGTGTATAAATTGCCCGATGGAAAATGTCAAAAGTTGACATCAAGCGGTGGGGGATTGGGGAGCACACAGAACTGAGAACAAATGATCGTGCCTTTCTGGGAGCCAATTCTTTATACAGTCCGGCTAATGCATCGCAAGAAACTTGGGGCTCAGAAACCCACTGAGATCCAGTGAAATCCATTGACTCAGAATATATCCTTTATTAAAAAATTATAAAAAGCATCTCTTAGTTTCTACACCTCTTCTCATTTCTGGTATCTTTTCCTCTCTCTCTCTCTCTTTCATACACACACACACACACACACTGCTATATGCTTTCTTTTTCTCTACCCTGCATATATCCCCTTGTTCCTTTTACATTTCATTCTTTACATCTCCTTGAGCAATCTTTCAAGGGTATTATCTCGATAGTTAGGACATCTTCCAAGGTAGCAAATTACGTACGCTTTGTCATTGCCAGAGCCTTGCAGACTCAGACTCAATACAAGAAAGAGAGTTGCCATGTCTCCTTAACCCCTGTTCTCATGAGCGGGGCCTTAGTCCTGAATCAGTTGTTGTGTGTTTCAATAAGAGAGTAACAAGCAGCTCTGGAACATTGAGCTTGGGGTCTGAAAGAAAGTATGTTCTTTACACCTATCAGCTCACACCCTCACCTCGTCCCCACCCAGGTGCTGCTCAACGCCGTCTCCGGGGAGCGGGCCCTTCCCAACCACCAGGACTGAAAATAACCACCTACCCTGGCTCTGTTGTAATTTCACAGCACTTTTCACTATTTGACATCAGAATAAATATTTATTTCTTTGTAGATAGCCTATATGCTCCGTTAAGATGCAAGTTCCGTCACATTTGGAATCCTCAGCAGCGCCATGAGGTAGGAACTATTAAGAACTACATTTTCCAGGGACTTCCCTGGCGGTCCAGTGGTCAGGACTCTGAGCTTCCACTGCAGGCGGCATGGGTTCAATCCCTGAACTAAGATCCCTCAAGGCGAGCCGCGTGGCCAAAAAAAAAAAAAAGAACTGCATTTTCCAGATGGAGACACTATTAAGGTTATGGGGCAAGGGGCTTCGCCAAGGTGGTGCAAGCATGAATTACAGAGCAGAAACTGCAACCCAGGTCTGCCTTTGACTCCAGAGCCAGTGCTCCCAACCAGAGCCTCCAGGCGGCGGGCAATGGATTCTAGGTTATATGTTTACATCCAACGGGAGTCAGGCTTGAATGTGGCTTCAGTGTCAAAACTAAAAGGGCTTGAAAATCTACTTGCTCCCAACCTACCTTCCTTACTCTCTTCTCTCCTAGGGAGACACGCTAAAGAATAAACGAATTCTAAACTCCTGTAAAAACACAGACTACCAGAATTTCTCAGAATACAAGTTCTTCGAGGACAGAAACTGCGTTAGCCCAGTTTAGGCAGCCAGGAGAGGCAGCTCTCCGTACAGTGGCTCATAGAGCATGGAGCCTAATCAACAATCTGTTTATTTTTATTCCCATGTTTCTAGGAGGTTCCCAGCTTCTCCAAAAATAGTAGCTAGTATGCTAGCAGAATCCAAGGAACGTCACTTTATTTCTCAAAATCAGACTTGATCTGCTGTGAGCTCCCAGCTACCAGGCTCAGTAATTTGGGGCCTCCTCTCTTTTTCCCTCCATGGACTCTTATGATGGTCACAGTCTTGACTTTTCCTATTGCTACGGCCACTGACGAAGGTCACCGCCCAGCACCAGCCCTTGTCCTTGTCATCTGCCATCCATCTCTTGGGCTTTGAAGATGTTCCTCCGCTACAGTCTGCCTTGTAGAATCCAGGCCTCACACCTGGGACATGTCAAGGCACTGGTCTCTCCTCTCACCTGTCTCTGGAGGGTTCCAACTCTATCTCTGAACTCACAGCCCCCACCTCTGCAGTGCTCATGACCCATCCACGCCTTCCTCTTTGGGGACAAGGTCACACCATCCTCCTCAAGAAAACTTGGCAAACATCATCGTTCCTGTCTCTTCCTGGAGTTAGGGGGGAAAGGAAATACTAAATCCAGTTACTTTTAAAAAATCAATTCCACCCATTACCAATAGTCTGTGTATTAGATGCATGTGCTATTACAAAGTTTTCATCAATTCCGTTCGCAGTCTGACCCTTTAGACAGTCAAGTTGGCACTACATTTGGCTCACAAATAAATCTGCTGTAGCCAAGGAAGAGGAAAACTTTCTTCCTCCCTCGGATAACATGAGGCACAGGATTTCTCCCGGGGTCCTATCACACAGGCTGGTTCCCCTTGGTGGCTGGAAACACCCCCCGACCCGGCCAAGAGAAAGCAGAGAAAGCAGAGCCCAAGGGGGAAAGGGTCCCGGGGCAGGGCTGCTGAGCTGTGCTCCATCCAGCGCCGGCTAATCCAGGGGCCCCACTGACACTCGTCACAGGTTATTAACAGCCAAACAGGCTCCAAACCTTCTGCTCCTAACACATTTCCGACACCTTGCCTAATCCACAGTTGTGTCAAAAGGCATTTGCAGCTGTGAAGAAAGGTGGGTGGGCAGGCTAAATAAATTAATAAATAAAGAGTACGTAAATTTCTCAGCTCAGCTCAGCACAGCTTGAATCCTTACCATGACGGGTCTTGGAATAAAGCATCCTAAGGAGGTTTCTTTTTCTTTCTGCCCTCAGGCAGGACATACTGCTAAGTCAGTCAGTTAATAGATCCAGTGATAGAGCACCTACTGTATGCAAAGGATCATCTTGGAGTTGGTGAAGAGATAAGTAATTCACTGGGAAGACAAAGACCACTTGGGATGCCCCGAACCCAATAGCAACGATTCTTAAACCTTCTGAACAAGTAAAATGCACCATGAATAATAAACAATGAGCACGTGTCAGAGGGGAACTTCAAATCCAGCAAAGGCAGAAGACACTCCCTTTGCTTTAATCCCGACATCTACTGTGTTTTCCAGCCTCACCCCCTCTGGTTTTCAAGCGTTCAAGTGGTGGAAGAGATTGAACATTGAGGGCTCAGTCACTCAATACAATACTTCACAGAGGAATAATAAAAAATAACTGATTCCTCCCAAAATGGCTCACTAGTTTCTTAAGACCTGGGTGAGAGTGTTTCTGATTAATTTTAAGGTTTGAATATGATCTAAGTTAGGGTGTCCAAAAGGAGAAGGTAAGTGATTGGGCGGAACCATCAATGACTAATGGGTACAGACAGCCAAGTATCTGACAAACATTTATTGAGTATTTCTTCCATCTTTTCTATGTCAGGCATTGTGCTAGGCACTGAGGGTAAAGTGATGACTAAGATATATTCCCTGCCCTTGAGACACTCACAGGCTAGTGAAGGAGACAGAGAAACTAGCAAGTAACTTTCTGACTTAGGATGTCACCATGGCCTGCTCCGGTTACTGCAGAAGGCAAACGGAGTAGACAAAGGAGGAGAGCGTTAAGGAAGAGTTCTAGAAAGAAGAGACCCTTGAGCTGAGTCTTCAAAAACAAGAAGAAATTAACCAGCTAGAGAAAAATGGGAAGGATATTCCAGGCAAAGTGTACAGCAGGTACAAAAGTTTATAGAGAAACGAAGAAAGCAAGAGCATTTGGAGAATTTCCACTGGTTCTGTGTGATTGAAATATAAGCTCGGTATAGGAGTGGCAAACAATAGGTCTAACTCATATTCAGAAAATCCTGTGAGTCATGCCAAGTAATTTAAATTTTATCCTGAGGTTTGAGAAGGAGCCTTTGCAGCACTGAAAGAGGAGAAGGATGGGCAGATTTATACTATGGAACTATCAGTCTCACATAAATATAGACGAGACACTGGCTAAATAGATAAGGTGGAGACTGGAGTCGGGGAACCCTGTTTAGGGACTGTTCAAAAATTTCAGGTAAGAACAGGTAAGGCCCTAAATTGAAAAATAGCCATAAATACCAATGATGAACATTTAGAAGTGTTTGATTCTTACGCGTGGTTTCTTCAATGATAATGAACCACACAGCACACCACCAGTGGTGCTAATTTCACCATAATAAAAGTATTACTACACGTACTAAAATAGTAAACTCATCTGGAAACCTAACCAATGAACACGGTATTTTTTTCTTAGGTTCCCAATATCAACAGGAAAGGATGTTGCTTTGCTTTCACCTACAAAGTCTCCTACTTCTACTTTAAATAGGAGCTGGTAGAGAAAGGCACTTACTTTCCAGTGAATTTGAGCCTGGTGGGTTTCTTCATACTGAGATGTGAACTGGCTTCACATATTGTTCCTTCTCTGTGCTTCCTCTTCTGCTCTCTCCCCTCCCCGCTGCAGACCAAGATTTCACTTGAGCTGAAGGATGGATGGACTCTCCCATCTTGGAATCTCTGGTGTGGCTGAAGTTAAGAAGAGAGGAGAGGGACAGGAGGTCTTCCAGATGTTCATAGAGTCACGTTCAAGGTCATTGGACCATGGAAGGGCATTCCTATCAGGTCTCTGCATGTTTTCCCTGAACAGAGACTATCCTCAGTCAGGGGACTTGGCATGGACTCCACTCCCATGGAAGCTGGTGGAACACAGAGACCAGACCTTGGAATCAGACAGATCTGGGGTCTAGTTCCAGCCTGGCTTCTTGTCTCGAATAAGGGAGAAAGGCCTGTGTGTAGTGAGAATTAGGACAAGTGCCTAGCACAGACTCAGGGTTTCTCAACCAGGGCTGATTCTGCCCCCAAAGGACATTTGGTGATATCTGGAAACATTTTGTGTTGTCACACTGGGTGGGGGGAAGCAGATACAGCTGGCATCTGGTAGGTAGGGACCAGGGATGCTGCTGAACATCCTACAATGCACAGGACAGCTCCCGCAACCAAGAATTATCCTGCCCCAAATGCCAAAGCTGCCGAGGTTGAGAAACTCTTGTCTCTCTCAGTACGTGTTCCTTGTAGCTCCTCTCCCCCATTCTCCTATGATCCCCGCCCGCCGACACACACATGAAAAGCAATACCTCCAAGCAGAGATATCCACCCCACAGGACAGCCTCTGGCTGCCAACTGGAGAGATCAAGCCCCAATCCTTCTCCCAGCCGCCTTCCCCATCACGATTAGAATGACTGGTTTGTGAGGAGTTGGCGCATCCTGACTCCAGGCTGTTGATTTTCCTCCGTATGATGTTTCTGAGTGAATTTTCTTTTCCACGAAATAAAGCAGGACGCCGGCCATCTTGCTGGGCCTGCCCCTTCTCCACGCTGCACCTTTTTGTCCTGCCCCGGCCAACATTCCTGTCATCTCCTCCCCCTTCCTTACCTGCCTCAGCCCCGCAAGCCCGAGGATGACTGTTTACTGACCCCAGAGCAGGTGTGTCTCCCCGGCAAGCATTCCCAGGGATCTTTAAGGGAGCTTTTCTCACCTTTACAAACTTGCCTCTATAACGGGCTGCTCTGATTAAGAGTCGGCTGGCTTCACAGGTTGCGTTGAAACCCTCCCTGTCTCTTGTCCCTCTCTGTGTGCACAGTGGGTACCAGAAGGTTCTGCACCGTTCTGAGCAGGCATCCTCCAACTGACGCTCCCTTCCAGACCAAATAAGTGCAAACCTGTGAGAGAGGAGGACCCAAACAACCGGCCCCTCTTTGCGCGATTCTTCACCCACATGTATGTATGTATGCGTACGAATGCAGCACACATGATCCACAGACACAGCGACACGCACACGGACCAAAGGAAACAAGAGGCATCCTAGCAGGTGCCAGAGGAAGCCTGGCTTCTGGCTGTGGGGTCCCCAGGGCTGATTATTTGCTGGTTCTGCTGCAGGACTCAGGACTGGGGCTCAAAGGCCGGTCCCACCTCCCTCCATCCCAGCTCTCCTCCGTGCTGTGTGCTGCACGGCCGCCATCTCCAGCCATTCGTTGTAACCTAGCCCTCGAAATCAGGCGAATGTGGTGTTGGGCACTGACCAGGATCCCTAGTTATTATCAGCTCAACATTTTCCGGCTCGAGATGCCCCCCACGCCTTTGTCCCAGTGCCGACGATGGAGAAGAGCTTAAGGGAGAGAACAGGGAATGGGGTGATGGCCCAGGACCATCCCGACCACAGACGGAAGCCTGTGGACTGCCCCCTTCCCCTTTCTCTGGAGCCCATTACCCCTTTAGGGGCACAGAGGTGGGGAGACTTCTCTCTCTGTCCCTCTCCGAGCCACGTTTAACTAGCCTTCCGTGAAAAGCACGGCCCAGAAGCCCCAAAGAAATAGAGGGAATTTTATTCCCAAAGTGCTGACCCTTTGTGCCAGAAGTCACTTTGGTTAACTATTACTCCTTGACCTTTCATTTCACACACTCATTTAAGCCACCAGTATTTATTTTTTCCAGAGCTGAAAGCCTCGTGGAAGCCAATCCATGAAGGGCCTCAAATTCAACCCCACCCCCGAGTCCTCCCTGAGACAGAAAGTGGAGGGAGCAGACAGGTTTCTCCTGAAGGCTATTCTCCCACCTGCCATTGCCCCTCCAGCAACTGTGACCTTGACCTCGACCTTACCTAGGCACACCAAGCCCTCCCGCAGAGCTGGGCTCAAGATGGGTGTGGTCGTGTGAGAGGGGTTCTCGGAGAAAGCACTGCGGGGTCAGCCTGGGGCCAGGCGAGGCTTCTGGAAGAAGTGATCTTTGAGGAGACAAGTTCTAAGGTTGAGTGGAAATTGTCCAGGTGACAAGGAACTGGGGGAGAAGGATGTCGCCTGAGGGAACAGCGTGAGTAAAGGTGATGGGGCCTGAAACAGCGTGGGAGGGGCTGAGATCCACACTAGAACACAGGAGAGAGAAGGTAGAGAGGAAGGAACCCGGAGAGATGGGGGAGGGGTGGAGATCACAGACGACCCCACTAAGACCTTTAGACTTGATCCTGTGGGCAGGCAGAGGCCCCGAGGGTTTTCAATTTGGGAATGAAATGATCAGATGCACATTTAAGCTGGGTCACTCAGGCGGCTGTTGAGGCCTCAGGGGGAGTTGTAGGGAGAGACATGAAACATTGCTTTGTTTTAAACTGAAATTTGGAAGTCTCTGAGATTTATTGGCGATACATGGGGCTAGTGCATGTGAATGAATTTAGGTGTATATAAGAAATACATCTTTTTATAAGTCACCTTAATTTCTCTTTCAAGCTCCCTATGTGACCAGGTTCTAAAAAAAACTTCCACCACAATCTTTTTGAGAGACTCCCTCCCACAGACTTGGGGAGGTCTGGGGAGTCCTTCAGCAGTTCCAGGCCATCTCTCCATGCCACTTACTTCTGGATCCTGTGGTCCTGGCCTGTGCTCGTGACCTGTCTATTTAGGGAGGAAAGGGAGAGGAGAGATAAAAGGGAGAAATCACAGTTAAGACCAGAAGCGGCTTATTCCCTCACAATGGGTTTTTAAAAATCATATAGATAGACGTATCTGCGGAGGGGACACCAATACTTTATGTAAGAAGTTATGGGAACTTGAACTTGGAGAGACAGAGGAGGAATAAAAGAAGGGGATTCAAGGAAATGTAAGAAGTGAAATCAATAAGAGCTGGTGACTGATGGGAGGTGGAGGGTAAGGGAGAGGGCTCTGGGCCCCTGGACCACACAATGACAAATGGCACCCACTGAGCTAGAAGTCACAGCAGGCGCAGGAGTGTGGGAGTGGGGGACGGAGATCACCTGGGGACAGTCCAGTTCCAGGGGCCATCCCAGCCGCTAGGCTGCAGCTCAGGCCGGCGGTCTTGAAGCTGGTGGCCCACGGCTTTGCCCCCTCTGCCCAGCAGGACCCCAAGTCCACCTTCACTTGCCTCTTTCTCTGGCCCAGATTCTCCCATCTCGGTGCCCCCCAAACATCTGTGTTTATTCTCCTACCGATTCAATTGCATTACCTTCTGTCAGTGTTTCATGCCCGTCTGTACGTTTTCCCTCTACATACAGATTATTCTCCTTTAGCCTGCAGGTCCCAACGGGGCAGAGCTGCCCTGTCCGCTGGGCACTGGAGAAGGCGCCCCAGTGCGTGAGACGGGGTGCAGGGACCTCGCGTCAGTGCCGGCTCTGTTACATACCAGCTATATCACAAGCTGTCTTAGTATCCGCTCCCTTGTTTGTAAAATGAGGACAGTGATACCTGCTCTGACCAAAAACCAGGGGTGTTAGGTGATCAGATGGCATAACGTATGGAAAAGCATTCTTTAAACGGGATACGGTGTTCAGATGTAAATTATCAAGTCACCCTTACGTGACACCTTCTGTGCTTGTCTGTCCTGCCCCCATCTTTCTCTTCCTTAGCAATCCCTCACCCTGTAAATCTAAGCTGAGAAAACCGCGTCCCGGAAGGCAGGTGTGTGTGGGCAGGCGTGGAGCTGAAGGGGCGTGAGGAAGGGGAGTGAGGGGGCGGGTCAGGGATTCCTGCTGCTGGCCCCCCCCCCGCCCCCCACCCCGCGATCCCAGCCGGAGCAGGGACCCGGCAGTCACATACAGGCCGCAGGCTCCAGGCTGAGATGCTGCACAGTGGACTTTTTTTTTCCTCCTTTTTCACTCTTGGCAATCTGTTAGAAATGGCGCCTGCTTATCCCCGCTCCAAGCCCGACAAAACACAGCTTTCATCACTTGATGGTGTACATGTACAGCCACGCAGAGGCACAGAAATCAATGCACATTGATTCCTAAGCTAGGAATTCGTGAACTTCTTTAAGGTCACGAATTGATTTTTCACTTTCGGTAAAAAAAAAATTGTGAGACTCCAGACCTTTCTCTTCATTTGTGCTGGCTTTCTCATCTACAGGGGACACACGGGTCTGCACACGGGCCCTCCCTCACCTGTGCGAGCCCGGCCTTCCCCTCCTCGGGGCCGCCAGGAGGGAGAAGCACCCAGATACGGAGAGACGGGCACACGTACTTAAACACTCCTCCCGCTACGTCAAAGCCTCCTCGCAGTGGCCCAATCTCCTGGATTAGTCAAACAACGGGATAAGTGGACTTGAAGGAGGACACCCCCAAAATGGGAGCGTGTTTGGAACGGACGCATCAGCATTTGAAAAATCGGAGCTGGGCAGTGGGAATGGGGAGGTGGGCGGGGCGGCCGGGCTTGATTTCAGAGTGAAGGCGGGGCTCACATCAGTGCCCCACCCCCTGGATGACTCTGCCGAGGACACCACGTGGTGAGCGGGGCGGGCCCTTAGATAGTGTCCAAAGGTGGGTACCAGCTCCGTTATCAGGGGACCCTCCTCATCACCTGAACCTCAGTTTACCCACATCTGAAAAAATGGAGAAAATATCTACCTTGTGAAGTGGTGAAGACCAAATATGATGTTATTGTAAAAGCATTGTTTAGACGGCAAAGTATCAGATGAGTATGAGATTCTCCAGTGCCCCAAATCTTCCCCACTTATGTTTAGAATCAAAAAGTTTTAAAGAAATTCATGAATGTTATGACTGATGGGGTCACCGTGGATCCCTTCTTTCCTTCTTCCCTTTTTAAAAACATTTTATTTTATCGTATTTAGCACTTAACATGAGACCTCCCTTCTTACAGATGTTTAAGTGCACAATACAGTATTGTTAACCTACAGGCACAATGTCATCTACAGGCAGATCTCTCGAATTTACTCACTCGGCACAACTGAAACGTTATACCTGTTGAACAACTCCTTTTTCCCCTCCCCCCAGCCCCAGGCCACCGCCCTTGCCCTTCTAGTCTGTGCTTCTAGGAGATGGGCTATTTTATTTTATTTTTAATTTATTTTATTGATGTATAGTTGATTTACAATGTTGTATTAATTCCTGCTGTACAGCAAAGTGATTCAGGTATACATATATGCCTACATTCTTTTTCATATTCTTTTCCATTATAGTTTATCACAGGATACTGCACATAGTTCCCTGTGCTGTACAGTAGGACCCTTTTGTTTATCCATCCTATATGTGATAGTTTGCATCTGCTAATCCCAAACTCCCAATCCATCCCTTCCCCACCCCATCTCCCCCGTGGCAACCACAAGTCTGCTCTCTGTGTCTGTGAGTCTGTTTCTGTTTCATAGATGCGTTCATTTTTGTCATATTTTAGATTCCACATATAAGTGAGATCATGTGGTATTTTTCTTTCTCTTTCTGACTTACTTCACTTAGTATGATAATCTCTAGGTCCATCCATGTTGCTGCAAACGGCATTATTTCATTCTTTTTTATGGCTGAGAAGTATTCCATTGTATATATGTACCACATCTGCTTTATCCATTCATCTGTCGATGGACACTTAGGTTGTTTCCATGTCTTGGCTATTGTGAATAGTACTACTACGAACATAGGGGTGCATGTATCTTTTCGAATTACGGTTTTGTGCCCAGGAGTGGGATTGCAGGATCATATGGTAACTCTATTTTTAGCTTTTTTGAGGAACCTCTGTACTGTTTTCCATAGTGGCTCTACCAATTTACATTCCCACCAACAGTGTAAGAGGGTTTCCTTTTGAGTTGGGCTGTTTCAGGTAACTCATGTAAGTGGAATTGTAGAACAATTATATGATCCAAAACCTCACCTCTGGGTATTTATCCAAAAGAATTGAGGTCAGGATCTTGAAGAAATACCTGCACCCCCATGTTCACTGCAGCGTTATTCACAATAGCCAAGATGTGGAAACAACCTAAGTGCCCATTAACTGAATAAAGAAAATCATATATATATACACACACACACACACACACACACACACACACACATAATGGAATATTATTCAGCCTTAAAAAAGAAAACATACTGACGTACTGCCATATGGGACAGCATGGATGACCCTGGAGGATGTTAGGCTGAGTGAAATAAGCCAGTCACAGAAGGACAAATCCTTTTTTTCCCCCCGGATTACACTGAGGCTGTCAAGCAACATTTCTGAAGCCAAGAACCACGGGGGTCACGTCCCAGCCTTATTGCTTGTTAGCTGTCACCTGGTCACCTAACCTTCCTGAACCCTGAGTTGCATCACCCCTAAGATGGGGTGAGGGGTGGGAGGATGAAGCAGGACAGCGTGTGAGGTGCACGTAAGGAGCACAGATGGGGCCTGGGCTAGAATCACCACCATGGCTCAGAAGATGCCCGTCCTGCCAGCTGGGAGGAGGGCCTTGCGGGAAGCGGAGCCTTGGAGCCAGGCCTTCCTCGGGACCGTGGCCAGGCCCCGGCCGCACTGGCTGGCAGCCCTGCCCAGCCCGCTCTCCCTGGCACCGCCAGCCTTCCCCGCAGCCCTGGCAGGTGGGCCTCCTGCTCCCCGAGAGCCAGGGGACCTTGAGTCTCAGGCCTCAGCTGCGCGGGGCCACGTGCTTCTGCTGTGTTGGCTGCTCAATCAGCAGCAAATCAAGATGTTCAAATGGTGCCGCTGCACACGGGGCTCCCCCCTCCCCGCTGAGGCCGGCAGCTCGGCCTGTGTTGGCTTCCAGCTTCCCGACAGCCTTGCAGCCCCTTTGTCGAATGCCAGGCTCTCCTCTAATTCTCCAAGTCCTTCTCACCCTCTGCCTGCGGTCCTGCGGGCTGTCAGCGCCTGTCCCCGAGCTGGGGCTCAGCTGGGCCTGCCCACAGGCTCCCTCTCATTAGCAGGGGCCCTGCTGGCGGGTGGCAGTGGTCCCACCAGAACTCGGGTCCTGCCCCCAGGCCCCCAGCCGCTGCCTCTCTGGCCTGGGGCTATGTCCTAGGACCCCCCCCCCCGCTCCCCTGCCCAGCCTGCGCTCATCCAGGGTTCCCAGGGGGCTTTGACGGCTGTGCTTCCCCGGCGAGCGTGCAGAGGTAACGCACTGTCTTGGGTATGACTTGAGCCCAGAGTTGTCTTTTGATGATGACTCTGGCAGAGCAGGTCCTGCAGGTGAATTGTCAGTGTCCCTGGTAAGCCATCCTCCAGCCAGCTAGCTGATGTGCCGTGGACACAGGGGGACTGCTGATCACGTGTGTACAAGAAGCTCTCTCTCCATCTTTCAAGCAAAGACGAGGGCTGCTCTCCTTCCGGTCCACACAGCCTGTGGGTAGCCCTTTATCATCTTTCAGCCTCGCATGAATGCTAGGGATTGTGAGGGAAGGGGCGCACAGGGGCAGGAGAGAAGGGCCAAGGAATTACTCACCCCTGTTCCCATACTACCTAGCCTGTTGACCGCCCCCCGCCAGGGCCCTGCTCTAGGCCACACTGTGGGGATGGGGGTGGGAGGCAAGGCACGGCAAGGCCTCTGCACCCAGGAGGCTAGGCTGCAGCAGGGGAGGTGAGGCTCATGCCCAGGAAAGAGTACCAGTGCAGGGGAGATGCATCTAGGTGCAGTGGGGGAAGACTGGTCCTAAGGCCGACGGGTTTCAGAGAAGGACCAGCATCATGGCCAGAGGCCTTACCTCTGTCAGGCCTCGAAAAATAACACGTTTAATTCCAAACTGCCTTCCCCTGGGGTTGCCTTCCAAATGAGGGGTGCTTGGGAAATACTAACTTCTTTCATGTAAGTCCTTGTGAAACAGGATTGAGAAGGTCAGAAAACAGACACCCATCCATGACCGGGAGACGGGGGCATCCTCACAGCTACTGCCTCCTTCGAGGGTCACAATGACCTGAAGCAAAGTCTTTCCTCTCCCTTCTCCCAGGTCTCTCTTCTCATCCACCCTCAGAGAGACTGGACAGCACACAGAAGCACCCGGCATCCACGCTGGGCTGTGTTTTGGGGCCCGGAAGGCTCCCTCTGCCGGGCGTCACTGGGTACCTCCTGGCCTCCCAGCGAAGGGGAGAGTCTCAGGGAGCTGGTTCTTCTTTAGTGGTTGGAGTGGGGGATCCTATGGGGAAGGCCTTCGGGGATTAGCTGTCCACACCCCTCTGTGATATTCTGCTGTCTCCTCTCTTCCCCACTTCAGCATCCAGCACAGAGCTTCCTGGGACTGCTTCCTGGGACTGCTGCTGGGATCGTGGTCTGTCCTCTCTGTTACCTCTGTGACCTCCCGGCAGACGTCCACAGAGACATGATCTCTCAAAAGGCAATCCAAGTTCACCTTCAGGCTAGTAAGATGCTAACCCACCCCAATAACCCTATCACAGAACACCGGGAAGAGGGCATCTCTTCTCAGCTTGGAGCAAGGGCCATCCTAGCGCCAGCCCTGCCTATGGGCAGTGCCTGAGCAGTTTGGGGGCGGTGGCTGGCGGTGGGGTGGGGTGGAAAAAGGACCAGGACCTAGAATGGTCCACAGAAAAGAGGTGGAAAGTTATTTTTCATTGCACAAAGGAGATCCCTGCTTAAAGAGCTGTTGGGACGCCTGCAGTTATACTTGACGTTGTAATGGTAGCTCGTGTTCATTCATCCCATCTCTTCCCTCCCCAGTGCTCATCTACCCGGGCAGGTGGAACACTTACCTTGCAATCAGTTCTCCCTGTGTTCAGTGCAGTGATGCAGGCTGAATGAAACATGTACCACTTCTTTTGCTTCATAAAGTTGGAAGTTTGTTGCTAATTATTCAATTGTAATGACCCTAATCCCTTTCTACTCCAATGGATTTATTTCCAGAAAGTGGCCACAGCTCACAGGAAGGCCTGGGGGGACAGGCAGGGAAGTGGACACAGGACACCCCCAGGACTATGCAGGGTTCCCGACCCCGGCAAACGAGCTGGAGGTGCCCCCAGGAGCTCCAAGCCCCGGGAAGCCAGGAAGGACCCACAGGCACCCAAGTCAGTAAGACCAGAGTCTGAAATACTTTCAGGAGGCAGTGAAGAGAGAAAAGGCAGCAGCTCTTCCTGTACTGAGCAGTGAGTTAATGATTTTACGTCCAACATGTGCCCCCATCCTGCCTTCACCCCAGTACATCCACGTTTTACTGGTTCTTCTTGAAGCGGTCATGGTGGGGAGCTACGTTTTTATAGCACATTAATGAGAGCATGGGAGTAGTAAGGACCTCTCTAGCCTTTCTCTGTTTTTATAAATAATTTCTGGTGATTCACTGTTCCCCAAACAAGATTGGGAAGGTAAAATAAAAAACACACACACCCATCCATGACTGGGAGATGGGGTTGATCTCGGGTGGCCTCGGCCTGCAGCGGCTTGAAGCAGGATTTCGGTTCCTGGCCAGAGGCTGAGGTCGGGCCACGGCAGTGAGAGCGCCGAATCCTAGCCACTAGATCACTAGGGACTAGTGGCCAGTGACAAGGCCCTGGCCTGTCAGCTGTGTAGAAGTGAATTTCCACATACAGATGGAAAACAGTGAAACAAGTAAAGTGTTTATTAGGAGGACAAGAGCACAGCACGTGTGGATAGACACAGGGGCCGGCTCAGCAAGAGAGAGTCGTTCCCTCGTAGCAGTTTGAATCACTTATATGGGCATTTCTTCCGGGTTTCCTTTGGCCAGTCATCTTGCTTTGCCTGGTTCTGAGTCTGTATTTGGTTTATCTCAAGGTCCTCCCTTGTGTGCACGCATCTTTTAGCCAAGATGGATTCTAGCGAAGAGGCCTGTGGGTAGTTGACATCACTTACTATGGGGTGGTGCCCCCTCCCTTTTTGACCTCCAGGGAGCCTTTCTGTGCGTGTGCAGTCAGGAAGGTCTCTTTGATTTCGAGCATGAGGCATATGTGGTCTTTTATTTCTTATCTGGGTGGGGCCCGGCCTCCTCTCTCGATTGTCCTGCTCTTGATATTTTGGCGTTTCCGTCCACAGGGAACGAACTTCAGCTGCTCATGCTGGGACCATCCATCTCCTGCCTTAGGGTCACCTGCACAGTTACTGCTTGCTTTGAGGGTCAGGTGTGGGCACATTCCCCAAAGGGTCCCTGGGTCCCAGGCTGAGAGCAGCTGATGTGAGCAGAGAACCTGACCTGTTCTAACCTGGACCGTGTGTTCTCGGCTGTGGGGAGTGTCCTGTGGACTGAGGCTGTGACAGACGATTCAGTGCCATCCTGAGGGAAGGGGCAGACTGCCCACCGCGCCCCCGCCCCCGTGGGAACAGGAGCCCCTGAGTTGCATCCACAGGGAGCTGTCAGGTGGGAAGAGGTACCCAGGATGGAGTCATCTCCCCGCAGCCGACCACAGCTTCCTGCCCTCCTCCTTACCCTGCTGGCTTCTGGAATTTCGCCAAAGACAGCAGCAGGCACCAATGGCTAATTGCTCCGAAATAGCTAGTCTCCATTTCAGGGTGCTGCTTGTTTTTGCTTTAGTAGCTGGCAAATGAATCCTCCCAGGGATTACAATAACCCTGTGCTGGCTGTGTTCCCTGGAATCTTGGCCTCTTTCCCTGGCACTCATCCCAAAAGGGATGGAAATCTCTTAGTATTTATCCCCTTGAAGATTCTCCGTGCCGGCCTGGCTCCCAGCCACTCTGCACACAGACGGCCGCTTCCTCACTTTCTTCTCAGAGCAGATCCTACCCTGGGGTTCCCCAATGCCCATCACCCCCGAGGCCACTGCCTTCTTGCTAGGGCTGCCCCCCGCTCTCCTCCCTCCCCCTGGCCTCTCTGTCCACAGTTTCATCCCATGGAGGTAGATCTACTTTTTTCCTACAATACTTTTCCCACCAATAAGCCTAGAGTACCAAGGGAAGAACGGAGATGCTTTCTCCGACTGAAGCCATGAACAAAGGGAGAGATTGCTTCCTCAAGGAGCTGACTGTCGTTCATCCTTCCTCCCAACAGACACGAGGACTCTGAGGTCGTGGAATGCAGGGTTCTGCACCTGAGGACACTGACGTGAGCTGTTCGGGAGCGCAGGAGCGCTGGAGCGCAGAGAAGGGAGCAGGTGACACGGTTCACCTGCCGTGTGACGCTACTGCTGGTAGTTCTGTGTATCTATCCCCTCCCACCTCCGCCCGCCCACCAGCCCTAGCTCCAGGGAGATGGGAACCAGATCTTCTCATTCTCTGCAGCCCCTACCAGCCCCTCCTTACCCCCCATCACCAAGGATGGTGGTGTGGAGGGAGTGCCTAGCACAGGCCCGGCCGGATTACAGGCTCAGTAAGTCACTGGTGGATGAATGGCCTGCAATGGCCCGGCTTGTACACTTTGAGCAGAGCCCTTTCACAGAGGGATGGGCTTTAGCGTACGTGAACCCTGTGTGGCGATGGCCACTTCGAACGTGAGGCTGACCGGTGAGGAGTGGTGACGCCACGTGGGACCTTTTTATTTCACTCAGTCCTTGGGGTGGGCGAGGGCTGGGTGAGAGGGCTCTTGGCTGGATCCTGACAGCACCATCATTACTGCGGGAGGAATCACGGAGACCGGACTGGGAGAGTTATTTTGGTAAAGGGACTACAGCATATTTGACTTAAGTCAATCCTACAAGGGCTGTACAAGGCTCGGGAAGATGCTCCGCTGCTTGTCTCTAGGAGCGCTTACTCTAAACAGAGACCCCTCTCCTCCGAAGCGACTCCATGCAGACTCGCAATTACACACCAGCCCCACGGGTCGGCGGGACTATCCCGTCCCGTCCGCCCGATCCTCGTAGCCCTCCACTCTGTAACCCAGACCCGCTGCCTCGCTGACAACAAGGCTGTGACACCGTCTTTGGGTACCTTCGCCAACTCAGCATTGGCTCTCCATGGCAATTCAGACACAATCATAATAAAAAAGCAGCAGCAATTAAAGCAGCATATGATAGATCATATAAAACCTTTATATGGCTGAAAGATCCAGTGAGTGGCATTTTAACAAGAGAAGTGCGGGGCGGCGGGCTCAGAGGGAGTGTGTCTGGGAAACTACACTGTTTTCAGGCAGCCATGGTGAATAGCCCACATTCAGAGTGAACTTCTGGTTCCACTGTGCAGGAGCCAGAATGACTTGCCCTGAGCAACGATTGCAGAGGCTGTCGGAAAACAGACAACAGTGCACACAGCAGAGCCTGAAATTTGGTTAGAAATTGTCGGGTTGAGTCCGACACTTCATCAGAAAGCATGACACATGGAGAAGGTGGATGTTACCTGGTTTCCCTCAGGCAGGGTCTGCGACCCTGGAAAAGAAGAGGAGCACATCCCCATAGGGCTGGAAGAGAGCCGAGCTCCCAGGAGACGGTGCTCCTGGTGGAGAGGGAGACCCCTCTCTCCCCTCACTGCCCGCCCCCTCCCCGCCGGGGAGGCAGCACAGGGCGGGAAAACACACCTGCTTTCGAGCCAGAGAAACACGAATTGCGGAGGGATCTGCCGTTTACTAGCCTGAGCCACCTCAACCCCTGCAAGCCTTCCCCCACCTGTCAAGGGTGTGGGAATACCTATTTCATTTATCCTGAGAATTAAACTGAGAAACAGATGTGACGGGCTTACCCAGCGTTTAGCGCATAGTAGGTACTAAGAGATGTCGGCCCTTTCCCATAGATTCCCTAGTATTTAGAAAGGTCAAGGTGACCCTCCGTCACTGCAGAGTCTTGTTCACCTTGAGAGTTAGGCCCCCTCTGGCCTCTCGTGGGGCTTGCTCTGTGTCTTGGAATCGCTCTTGGCACCAAGGATGTTAAGATGAATAAGATAGAATCCAGATCTCAAAACAGAAGCCTGCAAGATGTGGTCTCTATATACAGTGGAATACTACTCAGACATAAAAAAGAATGAAATAATGCCATTTGCAGCAACATGGATGGACCTATAGATTATCATAGTAAGTGAAGTAAGTCAGAGAAAGACAAATATATAATACCACTTAAATGTGGAATCTAAAATAATGATACAAATGAACTTATTTACAAAACAGAAACAGACCCACAGACATAGAAAACAAACTTATGGTTTCCAAAGGGGAAAGCGGGGGAAGGGATAAATTAAGAGTTTGGGATTAACAGATACACACTACTAAATATAAAATAGATAACCAGCAAGGTCCTACTGTATAGCACAGGGAACTATATTCAATATCCTATAATAAATCATAATGGAAAAGAATATGAAAAAGAATATATATATATATAAAACTGAATCACTTTGCTGCATACCAGAAACTAACACAACACTGTAAATCAACTCTACTTCAATTAAAAAAAGAGGCCTGCAAACTAATAGAAAAAGCACACCCCCCCCATGCCCAACCTCTTGTTCTGTCTGTGTCTGTGGCCAATAGGGAATCAGAGGAGGGAGGGATGAAATCAGCTAGAAGTCATTGGGGAAACAGTGACAAAGGGGGAACCACAGCTGGTCCATGAATGAGTCCCCACAAAAAAACCGAGAAATTCCCAAAGACAAATACTGTAAGATACCACTTATATGTGGAATCTAAAAAATACAACAAACTAGTGAATATAACAAAAAAGAAGCAGACTCACAGATCCAGAGAACAACAGTAGTGGTTAGAGTGGGGAGGGGCAATATAGGGGTAGGGGAGTAAGAGGTACAAACTATTAGGTATAAAGTAAGCTCCAAGACATACAGTACCACACGGGGAATATAGCCAATATTTTATAATAACTATAAATGGAATATAACCTTTAAAAATCATGTATCATCATACTGTACACCTGTAACATATAATATTGTACATCAACTGGACTTCAATTTTTTTAAAATCTCAAAAAAAAAGATGGAGAAAACATGGAAAAAAATGGAAATTCCAAGAGGAGGAAAGAGCATGAGAAACAGCCCGGAGGACATGCATGTTGTAGATTTGCAAATCCCTTGGAAGCACCTCGAACAAAGCCCGGGGAGCAGGGGTGAAGTGGGGTGTGTGCACCTCTCCCACCCCAGCCCCTTCACAGGCCTGCCTCTAACCACACATCGTGAGATGTGGGGTAACTGGGGACCTAGGAGGAAAGGGTAGGGGTATGCACCACGGACGATGCTTGTAGGTGGGTGGGTGGACCCTCCAGGTTTAGAACTTGACCTTGGGGCAGGTTAGAAATCGGTGGGTGCCGGCAGCAGGGAGCAAGCTTGCTGCACAGTTCTGGAATTGAGCTGTGATCCACCGTCCCCACTGTCCCCCCACCTCCCATATTTAACACCTTGTAATAAATACAAAGAGCAGAAATTTGCAAAGAAAGCCAAAGGCGACAGTTGTAGCGTAAAAAAGTGTGGGGAATATGCGAGGAACAGAAGGCTGAGAATTCTGCTCTGCTGTTAGCAGCTCACGAGGTGTCCGCGGGAAAACCACAAGAGCTGCACCTGGGGCCGGAGAGGCAGAAAGGACCTGAGGAAATGGCCAGAGCCTGGGGTGGTTTTGGACGTAGTCTTTCTTGCCCCACCCGGGGGCAGAGGCCGACTCCAGGGTCCTGGCTGCCAGGCTCTGTTCCCGAGTTGCCTTCTTCACTCTTCCCTTTAGTATCCACTTTGTAGGCTGATGGTGATGCTGTCAGCAAGGTACTTAGCACTTGCCAAAGGAGGACGCGTTCCCTGAGTCTTCGCTGAAGGCAAACTCTGCTGGCTGTTTAGTGACTCTTTGAAGAAAGATAAATAAGAACGCGAAACAGAGTTTTGTCTTCTGAACCAAGATGGCCTGTTCTCACCAGCCAAGCCCGTTTGCAACAGAGTGAAGCAGAAAGTTCAAAGGTACCCAACCCACATGCCAAGTTCTCCCTAAATCCTATACCTTCTTTTCTCTCAATAATTGAGAGTCCAGCTGTACTCAGGTCTGCACGGGCTCAGCTCTCCGCGACCTCAGGGATGGAGAGCAGCCTACCGACCACAATGTCAGACCATGTTCCCTGCCTCTGGGGGTAAGGCTGACCCTATTGGTATCATGGTCCCTCCTTCCTTAAGTCACCAGGCCTTTGTCTGCTTACCTGCGTGTGCTTCTCAAGGAGAAACGAGGAGAGTCCTTCTGCAGTGATAAAAAGCTAAGAAAGATGAACAGTTACTTCTGGAGATGAAGATGGGCATTTGAAGTCCAAGGCGGCATCATTTCATGCAAGAAATATCTTACCATTGGCTTTATAGGTTCTTGTGGGCACAGTAAGCGAGCAGCTGCTCCAGGAACAAATGATGTACGGTGTTCAAGCCAATGGCACGAGCAGGGGAAGGTCCACGCCCAGCAGTACCCTCCTCCAAGGGTCGGAGGCAGGGCTGTCCCACCCTCACAGGTGTTACACCACTGGTTTCTGCCTGACGTCGGAACCAGCGTTCAATTAGCTGAACAAATGTGTTTCGTGTTCTTACAGATCATCTCAGAGCCATTTGTATTTGGCTTCATACTGCATTATGGCAGGGGGCTGGGATGTGCATGGGAGGTGGTGGTGGAGAGGTCTGGGTAGGAGAGAGTTGCTGAAGATTTATCTTTCTAATTATGCTTTGCTTAGGGCTAATATTAAAATTAGTGTTAATTCCCTGAGCACACTGCAGCTCAGGAACACGCTGGGCTTTGGGGAGGCTGGGCTAGGATTTTTCATTTGTTTGGAATAGACACACGTGGGTAACGGCAAGTCGGCTGTTTGGCCACGGGGCTGGCCCGAGACCTCCAAGGGTCCCTCCTGGGCTGGCCGTCCCCTAGTTCACACTGGAGGATGGAAGGGAGCAGTCACACTGCCCTTGACTTGCGCTGGCAAATGGCTTCAGCAGGTGAAGCCCACAGCTCTTCGTTATTGTTCTGTGTCAAAATAACCCTTGATGTGGTCAATAATATGCAATTACCAAATTAATACAGAATAGCATGCCTCCTTTGCCCCCAGTACTGGGGATATGTTGTGCTAATGACTTTTTCACCTGCTGAGTGTAATTAATGAGTAATCTGCATGGCTGTGTAATTATGGGTAAATGCATGATATTTACCAATAACTTCCTGCTAGGTAAGCACCAGTGAACACTAACAGGTAGCCATTCAAACTAAGTTCAGGTGAAATGAGAACTAGTCTGGACTTGGGCTTAAATCTAGGCTCGAATGAAAACTTTCTTGGGAGAATATCACTTAATTTGTGAGCAAGCTCCCTGCCAATGGTGTGCCCTTCTGGCTTTTTAATCAGACCTTGAAGCACAAACACCAAGCGTCCCAGGCCATCGTGTTGGGAGGAACAGCTACGTTTAGGGACCAGGAGAGCTCTGAGAGTCTCCATCCCTCTGCTGAACCAGACACTTGAGGCCGGCCCCAATCTCTTTATCTGGAAAATGGAGATAAGCCCATTTCATGGGCTTGTTCTGTCTAGTGAACGGAACAATTAACATGCGAGCAGGGCTAGAAATAGAAAACATTTTTACAAGTGGATGTTATTAAAACTATTATTCCAACCTGGCGGATGCTGTGGAGGCCTGCGAACCTTATATGGGAAATTGTAGGAGAGACAGACGTGGTTAGACAAGGACTAGAGCCCCGCCCACTCCCAGTGCTCCCAGCCCCAGGGGGGTCTAGAAAACCTTCAGCACTAAGAAGGGGAGTAAAGGCTGTTCATGCTGCATCTCCCCCACCATATGCCCTCCAATCCACACACACACACACACACACATATACACACACACACATACACACACACATACACACACACACACACACACACACACACACACACATGGCATGCCACTCTTGCAAAACTTTCTCATGCAAAAAATATCAGGAGTACTGATTCCAGGCAGAATGCAGAGGAGGAATTGATGCCAGGTCTGAAGACTCCCCAGATATGATCAGGTATTTAGTTTGAATGTCCAGTGAAGCTTTTTAGGCATTTTAGCCACAGCTCCAACCCCATCCCAACTTAGGCACTTGTCCCAATCCTGGCCATAAAGTCTAAGCATCCAGGACAGGAATAGAAGTGGCAGGTGGGGAACCATGTGAGGAAGACTGAAGGTGCCTAGGATAAAACCTGCCGGGTTGTCCTCTGTGGGCCCACTGCTGCCACAGGCAATGCCTGGGTGCCAGGCTCCGTGTATCCCCCGGTCCTCTCACCTCTGACACCGCCACTGCGACGTTCACCTCCCCCCCGACCCCCTCAGCTGTCTTTCTACTCGGTAATGAACTTGATCACCAGACTTTCCAGGGTTGTCACTGCGAGGCCAGCGGCCACATCCACAGTCAGCTAATCACAGTGAGGGGCACAATCTGTGTCTCCAGAATGGAGGGGACTTAAAGGGCCAGTGAGGGCTCAAACCTAAGGCCTCAGCTTCACAGGGGGTTGAGCCCTAACCAGGCCAGCTCGCTACCCACATGCTGAGTCCACACGGGCACCAATACTGCTTCTGAGGGCTAATCCTTGATGAGACAGCCCAGGCACAGACACAAAGAAGGTGATTTTCTCTGGGCATTAACCAAAATCGACATTTTATCTTTGAAGTACATCTGCCATAGCATGCTTTACAAATATTAAAGTAACTTCTTAGAAATTAACAGCAACTACTTTGATTTTCACTAGGTATAGTCTCTATTCTAAGTCTGAATTCTATTTATTTATTTTTACTTTGACTAGCTAATCAATACATTCATGTAGTTCAAAATTTAAAAGATACCGAGGGCAACCCGTGAAATCGTTTCCTCTGATTCCTGATCTACACCATCAAATTCCTCTCACTAGCATTTCATCTGGGTAAACTAGGGGATGAAGACTTTAGGTGTCAAACCTCAGACCCTGACTCATCCCTTTAGTATTTGAAGATGGTGTACAACCAGTATTTTTCTTCCCATTTTGCAGATAGGAAAACTAAGGCACAAAGGACCTAAGAAAGAGTTCCCGGGGCCAGTTACTGATTTCTAATGAATCATTCCAGAAATAGTCTATCGTATACAGGCAAATATATATGCTTTTTCTGCCCCTTAGTTTGCATAGATGGTACGATATGCTATATAATCCTCCAGGTAAAGTCTCTTTAATGGGAATCTTCAAAATATTTTTACACGAGCCAAACATCAATTTCTAGTTTATATGTTTTTTACATCCAAAAGACAGGATCCCATATCAGATGACTGCTAGAAGATTTTTTCAGTCCTTTGATTTTGCATTTGCACGACTATCCATCCATTCCCGGGTTGCTGTGTAGGTCAGACACACTCTCTTTGCTTTTTCAGCACTCTATCTTGGGTTCCAACTTGGAGGGGGTGGGACTAAACCCAGCCATCTCCCCTCATAAAAATGAACTCAGAATAGTAGCTTATGTTGCTGTTTTGTTTCACTCTATCCCTTAGCAGAAGAGTGACATCGGATGATTACTGTTGAGGCCGGCCCAGGAAGCACAGGAAATAATTTATTCATCGCCAGGTGTGTGCTGAGCAAGTACTTGCAGCGGCCCCTCCGCCTTCCCACCACACTAGTGGGTGAGATTCCTACTCCTGCTGGCAGGTAAGACAGCAGGCTTGGGGAGCAAAGTTTGCCTATGGTCCTGCCTATGGTTCATGGGTGGGGAAACAGGATTTGGAGTGGAAACTGTTCTCTGAGCCCACACTCCTCCCTTTTACCAACCCACCCCGCAGTGTCTTAAAAGTCCTGAAAAGTCCAGTAGACTGACTGATGCCAACGCCTCAGTGAGGTGTCACAGGGAAGCAGAGAGCAGCGCTCACACCTGGTTTGCTGGCTGGAGAGAAGGTCAGCTTAGAAGCCCTATTTTTCTCTCCTGCTGGTCAGCCCATGTTCTCCTGGGAACTAAAGCCACATGACAACCAGCAGTAGGATTACACCTGGAAGTAACACCTACTCATTTTGCCTTGATGTAAAATAGGATAACCTGCTGTTTATTTTTAGCACCATTCCATGAAATCTCAAAATTGGTTTATACAGAAAAAAAACTGTATTTTCAATTCTACCCCTAAATTATTGTGGGGAAGGACTCCTTTCTGTTTTCCTCACTTTCACCCTTCTCAATTTCCCTAGAAACAGGAGGATTTCAGCTGTGGCAGCTCTCATCTGGGTAAAGTAGGGGATGAAGACTTTAGGTCTCAAATCTCAGACCCCGACTCACTCACTTAGCTGAGTACTTAAAGATGGTGTCCAGCCAATACTTTTCTTCCCATTTCGCAAATAGGAAAAGTAAGGCACAAAGGACCTAAGAAAGCGTTTCCAGGGGCAAGTTACCCAGGCCATGTTTCTGAGACTGGCTCCCGAGAGCTGGGCCGCATGCAGGGGCCCCTGCTGGAGCGCAAGGCTGAGCCCAGGGCAAAGGAGATAAAGGGAAGGAAAGGGGAGGCGTCTCCAGCCAACCCTCAGCTCAAGGCCCCGCAAACTCCATGCAAATGGCTGTGAGTAGCTAAGGATCCATGTCATTCAGCAAAGCAGCAAAAAGCTCCAGGCCTGGGAATTCCCGCCCCAGTAGACCAATCACATTTCACCAGCTGCTTCGAGCAGGGGATGCCATCCCCACCCCCAACATCCTACCCACCGCCAGAAATAGTTCACCTCTGCCCCAGGATAGCCCCCTTCGCTAGGCTCCCACTTCTAAGGATCACCGGCTGGATTCCTCCTGGGCCCCCGCGTGGTTCAGTCATCCCTGGCGGTGACGCGCTGTCCCTCTCGGGGACCCAGACATGGCCACGTGGGCAGCCCCCACCCTGCAGCTTCTCCCCTCTGCTCGGCCCCCAGTGCTTTTCCCTCCAGGAGCACGAACTCTGAGCTGTCACATGCCTGTCAACCAGATGGGAGACCAGCCACAAAGCGGCTAATGCCTCTTGCGAGGACAGGGCCTTTGTCACAAGCAGGCTTTCTGAGCACCTCCATGCAGGGGTGGGTGGGGCCTCTCTGTCGCTGTGGTCACTGTAGGGGAAGGGGCCTTCTGTCACCAGGTTCCGATTGGTCACCCCCCTCCTTCCTCCTCCCACACCTCCCATCCTGTCCCTTCTGTTCTGACAGCTGAGCTGCAGCCGGCAGGCAGCAGCGTGGTGACAGCAGAGTGGCTCCATCGAGCTGCCGTTCCAGATGTCAGGAGCTGGTTTGCAGGTAGGGGCCCTGTAGGATGCTTATGGCTTTAATTCCTCAGTAGAGGTTTCTGTTCTGTCATGCAGAGACATATGAATGGCTACTCATTTGCTCCTGTGTTTCCATGTCAGTGGCAATTATGGAAGGGCTGCTGGCTTCTTGTACAACCCCACAAGTTATGATCCCTGCACATTACAGACTGAGAGAAGCCGGGAAGGACTGAGAACACCAGTGAGAGAGGGCTGGAGGTGACAGAGTACCAGGGAGAGGAGCAGACTTCAGGCCTTAAGGTGGCCGTAAACTTGAGGGAACAATGGGGACAGGTCAAGTGTTTCCAGGGGCATCAGTTAGCCTAGGCTTCCTGCTCAGGTCTGGGAGGAGGTCTGGGAGGTCTGTAGAAGGAAGAGGGTCTAGGCCCAGCTGCAGGGAATCTCATGTGCTCTGCCCAGCAGCTACCACCTGCTTTGTCCACCTGTGACCTTGGGAAAGCCGCTCTCCTTACCAAAACTCCCCAGCTTTGACATGGGGGCAAGCAGCTTCCAGCCTCCAGGAAGGAGGGCAGAATTCACCGATGCATGCCAGAGGAAAGATTCCATCCAGAGACCCCGAGTCGTGGGCTCTTCATGGAACGGGATGTATCCTGGCTCATCCCTGTGCATTTTTGCTCTTAGAAAAGGCCTGTCAAAATCTGGCTCGCCACCAACTAGAAAGTATAAACCCCTTTTCCCCCCTTTTATTGGTAATCTACAACAAATTCATAAAACAAAGAGGCTTTTTTTATTTCATTTTTTCAATAAACCCGGCAATGGAAATACCAATTTGAACAGCAATTTTCCCCCTAGTCTGAGCTGAAATTGGCTCTGGATGAATTCGTTTTCAGTTTTTACATGTAAATTCTCTCCTCACCCCTGGCTCCTACAAACAGTCCTGTGACATCCCCTGCTTCACAGCCACTTCTCTGCCCAAAATTTTGGTTCCTGGAAACAACACCCACTTACACCGCAACGACTCCAACATCTCCTGCTCCAAAGCCCAGGCACAAAAGGTACGCTGCTGCCAGGAACTGTGGGAAGACCTGCAGGGACTGTAGAGCCAGCGGGCTTGGGGGAAGGCGCACCCCATCCAGGCAAGTGTCCCTGGAACTGGAAGCAGATGTCCCGAGGCCCAATCTAGACTGTCCCGCTGCAGTGCACTGACGTTCGTCCTCCCACTTCCAGAAACACTCCTCACATCCCAGCCAAGCCCTGAGACCAAATTATAGGTGTAGGTTCTGGTAGATTCTAATCAATTCTGAGACTGATGCCTTCCTATAATAGGGTTGCCAGATATAGCACATAAAAATATAACAAATAATTTTTAGTATAAGTATGTTCCAGATTATGTGTGGGATATACATTCACTGTTTATCTGAAATCCAGCTTTAACTGGGCCCCTACACCAGAAACATCTTTTCCTCCAAAGATGTTGGTCTGTGACTTTAGGGCAAACAAGGATCGACTCATCCAACAGCCCTGCTCCTCCCTCATGTTATTACAGATCAAATCCCTGGGCTTGCCGGCCAGCTGTCCCTCATGATGCTGGAACTGAAAGGCCAAGGTGGTCCAGGCTTTAGAGAGATGGCTGGAACTTCCAGTTCTGGCTCTGCCATCCAGCAAGTCTATCACCTTGTGTTAGGTAGTTCATCTTGTTAATTCACTCATCTGTAAAATGTGGCCAATAATAGTATCTAATGCAAAAAGATATCACAAGGATTAGACAGGATGACTATAAGATCCTTAATGCAGTGCCTAGCACACAGTGATCATTCAGTAAGTCACTATCACTGATTTTTAAAGTTTCCATATATGAAATCGAGTTTCAAATATTAGAGTAACATGAAAACAGATAAACCAGCAGTTACAAAAATGTTCTCAGGCATCATATTTAATTTTAATAACCATGAAATGTATTATTATTCCATTTTATAGACGAAGATTTAGTAAATTTACAGAGCATACGGCAATTAAATGCAAAGCTGAACGTCTAAACAAAAGCATTTTGACTCTGAGGTCAGTATTTTTCTAATTGCATTTCAGCTGTCCTGGTCCCTGCCCTGAAGCAGATTATTATTGTACTGGGATGTGTAATGAAATACAAAGTTATTCCCCAAATCAAAGTATGTGATGCTGCCTTCTTTGCTCCTTACACTGGGCTCTGGAAGTTTAGCCCTTTCCCTTAGTTTTCCTTGGGATTGGGCTACTCTTCACCCAGCTGGGAACAGTGTGAGGGTCTAAGAATACTGACTCAATGCAAATCTGTACGTTATAGGTACCCAGTGCAGATGTGCGGTCCAGCTGGGCCCAGCTCAGGAAGAGACTCTGGATTCTCCCCTTAGTTCCCTAGGACTCCAGCTTCTAGACTAGCCAGAACTCTCTCTCACCTTCCAGTCCTTAAGAAATTCATTCTTCACAGTTTTCTATACACAATCCTTGAGTTTAAATTAAAATCTAAAGTAGTTCCAGGCATCCTGAGCTGGTTGATGCCTTCTCTCTTCCCTGGTTCTAAATGTCCCTGCCCTACTGGAAACCAGATACGCTGCTTCAGTTCCTCTGCTGTGACTGAGAACAAAGCCTCCCTGGAGGGGCCCCTGGAGGAATGCACAAGTCAGGTCCCGCGGTGGCGCTGTACTCCCACCACAGTGGTGACCACTCTGTGCACCAAGGCAGGAGAACGGGTCGGGCGTGACGGTAGATGCATTCGGTGATGTCACAAACTGTGCAAGTACTTCCAGGAACAACGCCAACTCTCTCTAGTTTCTAGATGTTGCTAAGATCTTATTTTGACCACCGGATTATTCTTCCCATTTTAAAACTCTCACAGCAACACCGATGGGTGAATAATACATTAATATACAAAAAGGACAAATAGCATGGCACGAGAAAGCCCGACTTCCTGGAAAAATACCACACTCAGCTTACAGAAATCCATATCTAAACCCAATGACCAGCTCCTTCCTAGCTTTTGCCACCTGGGACATTCTCAAGAATCCTAACTTCCTCTTTGAATAATCAAAAACACTCCAGGTTCATCTCTTTTACTTTCTTAGCCCTACTTCTAATCAATTTTCTTTCACACTGTCCTGTCCCCCAGATCAATCAAATGCCAGTTTGTCTTCTTCTTCCCTACGTTCTACCTCCTTTCATTTCCTCTCTGGCTCGTCACTCATCAGCGAATGCAAGCATCCACATGCACATTCAGTGTGTATTTGATATTTCTTGTTCACGGCAAGAAGTGGCACCTCAAATTCATCAAATACCCAGGCAATAAGGAAGAACACTATTAACTGCAAGGAAACAAAAAATATTTAAGGCAATTAGACAACAATTTGAGCTGGTAATACGATTGATGACTAATAATGTTTGCATGCAGCTTTGCAGGGCACAAAGCACATAACAACCGGAGTCCTATTCAACCTTCACATCCTTTTCAACCTTCACAATAATATGTGCTCTCACCTGACAATGCAGAGAACAGAATGGTGAGGTGGAGAGAAAATGACATTTATCATCAAGTAGGTTAGGTTTGAATTGCAACTCTGCCAGCTAATGCGTTGTGTTACTTGGCCAGCACCAAGCAGCCTCAGTTTTCTCAGCTCTAAAATGGGGTAAGAATATGCCCGACGCAAGTGTTTGTGCTGGCTAGTAATAATGCGTACAGAATACCTCTCTCATGGTTGGCGAGTTATTATTATCCTCAGTCAATGTGTAAAGAAACAGAGGCCCAAAGGATTTTACAAGTTTATTCAAG
The DNA here is from genome assembly GCF_028564815.1 of Eubalaena glacialis. Lineage (NCBI taxonomy): Eukaryota > Metazoa > Chordata > Mammalia > Artiodactyla > Balaenidae > Eubalaena > Eubalaena glacialis. Next base: position 3,438,414 of record NC_083725.1, read on the forward strand.
GCCACGCAACTAGTAAGTGGTAGAGCTGGGATTCAAATCAGGCTTTTGTGAATTAAAGCCTCTGTTGGCCATCACATTAGGACTAGAACCTTTGGTTCAATGCGTCTTAGGACCTAATGTGATAGCCAGTCACCTAGGACCTTGTTAAAATGTAGACCTTGATTAAGGATGAGGCTCCCTGAGATTCTGCGTTTCTTACAAGCTCCAAGGTGGTCCCTATCCCTCTGGTCCAGACTTTAAATAGCAAAGATATAAACTACAAGTATTTTACAATACTTGTACAATAATCCTAAACCCAGAATTTTGGATTATTCCAATGTGATGCTGTTGGGTCTTTAAGAATTGAGGCTTTTAGTGACGAGAATAGAATGCAAAGGGTCATGGCCATGTATTCAGGGAGCTAAGAGCTTACCATGTGCCTGGCAGAGTGACAGGTGCTGGGGATGCAAAGATGAACCAGATCTGCTAGGAATCACTTCTGTAAACAAATCACACAGCAAACGGCCTGATATATACGGAGGGTGGTAGGGAGACCCAATGATAAGAGAGGAATGTGGGACATGAACTTGCAAAGGTGGAGTAAGGACAGGTTATGGGAACCTTGAGAGAGTCTAGGGGAATGTAACTTAGATCCAAGTAATAGGGATCTATTGGAGGTTTAAAACCAGGAATTAGGATTTAAACCTGGATTGCAATAGACTGACAGAAATCAAGGATACCAGCCCCAAGGCTGTTAGAGAAAGCAGAGTTGAGCTGATGTGGACTTAGACTTTGGTAGAAACTGTGGAAATAAAAAACAAAAGACAAATATAGGAGACACAGCGGAGAACCAGGTTGCAGGGAGCACGGGGCCTGGGCTCCATCACGACTCTGCCTTGTGTTGGCTGTCTGATGTGGTCCCCTCTGAGCTTCCATCTCTTCATCTGTAACATACAGATCATCTATTTCAGGGGCCATTGTGAGGATTCAATAAGATAATGCACATGGATGCCCTTTGAAAAATGCTACAGCACTATATAAATGAAGGAGTTATCATTATAACTCTCTTGCCATCTCTGACACACTATCACTGAATCAAGTTATGAAAGAACAGAATTTGATGAATTCCTGCATGTGAAGAATGAAGAAGGAGAAATCACCAAAGGTGATCTCAAAATGCCCAGAGTACTAGCGTAAGGAAATAATCACACTGCCTTTGATGGAAGTGGGAAGAGCAGGGACTCTGCAGGGGAACTGTAATGTGTAGGGTGTTTGTGGATGCCGTGAGAGACTTGGCCCTCCTAAGTCTGAGTCCCAGAAGCTGGACATTCCTCTGACTCTCAAAGCATTGCGATGCCCAACAGTTGCAGTGAAAAACCTTCACTTAATTTTTATCAGCCCCGTTACCACCCATGGCCACTTGGTGCCCACCTGGATGGCCTCAGGCAAGGCTTAGCTGAGCATCTTTTTCCTCATCTGTAAAATGGGCATGCAAATAACAGCTACTGCAAAGGGACGCCAGGAAACCACAGTTAATAATGCTCGCAGAGCTCCTCACGCAGTGCCCGGCACATCCTGGGTTCTCAATAAACCCCTGTCCTCATGACCATAAGCCTCATTGCCGTTATTACCGCAAGGTTTAGAACAGAGACACCTGGAAGCAACAATGTCCCGATCAAAACACAGAACACATTAAAGCTAAAAGGGACCCAAGAGGTCATGGGTCCAAGTCTTCCCCATCCAAACACGTTTCCACCATTTCACAACGGAGGAAACGGAGGCCCACAGAGGAGGCTGGTGATCAACCTTATTTCTTCGGGATGAGCTCCCGGTGACATCGGGGGTGCAAAAAATCTCCAGGAGACTCAGAGAGGAAAAAAATACCTGCTGAAAGTACTGATTTGGGTGAGCTCACTCCATGGTTAAGGTCATTCTTTTCATCTAAGGAGAAGTATATTCCTTCCAAGCTGGACTATTAATTAAAATTCAGTGATGCTAATTTTACTGCCAACTTAGGAGATTCTTATTACATTTATTTTCCAGGTAATTGCTGCTTGAACAGGAGTTCAAATAGATGTCTTTTTTAGATGGTGCAATAGATCAGAATTATAATAAATTCCTCACCCTTCATTTTGTTCCCCTCCAATTCTGAAGCCTGCTTACTGAAATTACACCGAGAAATCTCTCTCTCTCCCTCTCCCTCCCTCTCCCTCTTTCTCTCTCTCTCTCTCTCAACGAGAGCATCCACAGAGGCACAGAGTATCAAAATACAGTTTATCTTTGTTCACAATTTTATCATACCATTTCCCCTCAGAGAAAGAACCAAAAATAATTCCTGACATATGTATGGAAATATATACAAAGCACTTTTCCTTACATCACCCATTTTTATTCTGATTTATATCCCCAGTTTACAGATGAATAAACTGATACCTAGATGAACAATTTCCCCAGTGTGGCACAACTCATCAATGGCAAATTCTGGTTCCACCTCTTAATTTTTAATCTTGGCCAGGAAAAAAATTCAGGAAAAATTGTAATGTGTTGTGCTCAAAAAAAAAAAAAAAAGATAATGAAAGGAGCAACTTCAGTCTCTGGGAAGAAAGGCCTCTGAGTGGAAGCAGCGGGGGCAGCACACACAGAACTTCTCAAGTCATCTCCAAAATCAGGGCGTGCTCTCCCCCTCCTCTGTGTCACTGGGCCCATCTGCTACAACGGGAAGATTTTCTACTCTCTTTCCATAACACTGAATTTCATGGTGATGACCATGGGCGGGATGAGGCCACCTTGAAGGACCTTTGTGGGAACTTGTCCTAGAGGCACTTATGGGGGGAACTTGAGGGCTTCAGGAGGAAGCAGCAGGTGCCCAAGCCCAGGGAGCTTGGGTGAGCTTCGCAGCGGTGAGCTTTCCTGCACACTGAGGTGCTTGGGTCTTTCCAAGAGCAACGACTCATGCTGTGTTCTGGGGAAGGTGATGGTTGACAGGGGAAGCAAATGTTAATTTTAAAATCGCAGTGGTAGTTGCCATTTCTTGTATCTTTTTTTTTTTTTCTAATTTTGGCTGCCCCTTGTGGCTTGCGGGATCTCAGTTCCCCGACCAGGGATGGAACCCAGGCCAAGGCAGTGCAAGCGCCAAGTCCCAACCACTAGACTGCCAGGGAACTCCCTCTTGTATCCTTATTCTGTGTCAGGCATAATACTAAGTATTTTACAGGCTTTACCGCCATTTGTCCCAACAACCTTATAAGCTGGGCACGATGATCACCCTTAGGTCTGTTTTACAAGTAAAAAAGCTGAGGTTCACTATGGTAAGTAGCCACTGTGAGGTCACATGGCAAAAATTAGTGGGGGCTTCCCTGGTGGCGCAGTGGTTGAGAATCTGCCTGCCAATGCAGGGGACACGGGTTCGAGCCCTGGTCTGGGAAGATCCCACATGCCGCGGAGCAACTGGGCCCGTGAGCCACAACTACTGAGCCTGCGCGTCTGGAGCCTGTGCTCCGCAACAAGAGAGGCCGCGATAGCGAGAGGCCCACGCACCGCGATGAAGAGTGGCCCCCGCTTGCCGCAACTAGAGAGAGCCCTCGCACAGAAACGAAGACCCAACACAGTCAAAAATTAAATAAATAAATAAATAAATAAATAAATAAAAAATTAAAAAAAAAAGAAAATTAGTGGAGCCGGAATTTAACCCTGGGTGTCTCTGACCCCAGAGCTCCTGTGCTCTAAATGGCTCTGCACGTGGTCCACTTGGAAGCTCTGTTTTGTCTAAATCCCTTTGGTCCTACAAAGTAGTATTAGGTAAAACAGCAAAAGGAAGTATTGTATTTACAGCAGAGGTACCCAAACTAGAAGGCTTATTACACCTCCAGAGAGGTGTAAGTTTATCCCACAGGGACCTCGAAGAAAATATTAGGTTGTCGATCTATATTTTAATGTCATCCTTTGAAAACATACATATGCATGAGTTTTACAATGTAAGCCACTCATTAGTACAGTAATATAGATACAATTTATAAATAAATATATAGGGACAGAGTAGTTCTCAAATTTATTTTACAGGTAGAGATAAAAATATCCTTTGCCCTTGATATAGAATCGTAGGACCTTAGAATTGGGAAGGAAATTTAGTGACCATCAAATCCAACTTCCCGCCTCTGCCCACCCCGCTAGGATTTCTAGGATCAACCGCCAGCCTCCTCTGAAGCACTCTGAGTCTGCAGCTTTCCACGTGGTTTTCTTTGCCACTGTTTCATGGCAACGGAGACATTAATCACTTCTTTTCTATGACTCAGATCTAGGTACCCCAGCTCTAGGCCCAGCGAAGCACTGTGCACCCAGCTGACTGAGCAAACACATTATGGTGCCCAGGTGATGGGCACACGCTTCCTGTGAAAGGTGCCCCAGGACTGGTCAATGTAGTGGCAGGTCTTACAGACCTGGGGAAACCCACAAAAAGTCATCAGGACACATCAGAGACTCGTGCGCACTTTGAACACAGAAATCCCCGCGAGAGCGACAGCTTGTCCATCCTCGTGAGTCAACTTGGAGCTCTGCTCTTCCAGCCTCAGCCCCTCGCCATGAGTTCTATTCCTTGTGCTTACGGATTTCAGAGTCTTCAATCAGCGCAGCTGAGCTGACGCCTCTGGAAGAGAACAGTCGGGCGCTGACAGCTGGTGGAGATGCAGAAGGATGTAAGGGGGAACTCTGGACTCATGTGAAGGTGGGCAGCAGCCACTGGAACCCCACACAGGCTAGAGCTGTGACCGACAGAGAAATGACAGGTGTTCCTAGAGGCTTAGGTGGTTCCAGAGAAATCACTCTGCCACCGGCTCCTGCAGGAATGGTTCTCCAGACAGGCTGACCTTTGCGCCTTAGGAGGGTGTGTGCTGCCTCTAAACCTATTTCCAAATTACTAACACCAGGGGATTTTTATTCACCATTGATCTCTGGCCTGAAGAGAGCTGCCAGCCACGTAGACCATCCATCCATCAGCTCCACAGCAGTAATCGTCGTGAGCACCATCGACAAAGTTGCTACTGGCACCTGCGTTGCTATGTGTCAAGAAGCCATTTCAGTTAGAAGTAAGAGCACAGACTGTTGGGACAGGCACCAGAGCTCAGATTCTGCTTTGCCAAATATGAAATAGGCAAGATCTGGAAGTCTCCCTTTCCTAGTCCACAAGAGAGGATATCATTGCCTCCCGTGAAGGGATACTGTGCAGGTAAAATGAGGTGGGCTGGGAGCTGCAGGTGTGCTCCTGGCCAGTGTCCTGTTGGTGCATCGCTTTGCCTCAGGGCCTTCGTTCATGGCAGGACACGGCTCTGCCGCCACCAAGCGCTGGCAAGAAGGGCCGAGCGTTCAGGTCTCCCAGTCCCACAAGAGGAGCCCCCAGCAACGATCGATGTGATTGGCAGGTAAGTATCTTAGCTCCCTAGGCTCTTGGGTGTGAAAACACTAAGGTGCATATTCCATGCTGGTAACTTGATGATGAACCCATGGTGGTAACTTGCCTTCGCTCCCCCATCTCAGTCCCCACTTTCCTACTGGTGTGTCCTGGAATCACCTCCCAAATAAACTACTTGTCCTTGAATCCATGTCTTGGGGTTTGTTTCTGAGGAGACCCCCGCTGAGATAATATGTATTGTTCTGAATAGGGAGCATCATAGAGAGCAGGTGATGAGGAGCCGGCAGCCATAGATGGGATTCTTGTGCAAGTTGAAAACTGTATCTCTTATCCCTGTGCGATTCAACTCCTTGCCGCGCCACTCACGCAATCCTGTCTCCTGAGGGAACTTCTCTGATGGCTTGGGTAGAGGCTGTTATGAGTGCGGAGCTAGGCCAAGTCAAGTAGCCAGCAAGAAGTTACTGGTTGTGTATAATGTGCCCGACACCGTGCTAACTTCTGTAGAAGACTTTCGTGGCTGAAGACATGGTCTCTGCCCTCAGGCTGGGGAGACAGGACATAGAAAATAAGGAGCCATATATTTCAAACCCACGCCTCTTTGACGGTAGTGATGCTTCTCAACACTCAGGTCCTGCCCAGGTGCCCTTCACTGCCTGCTGCTCCTGTGTCCCCCACCCCATGTCTCCTAGAGAGAAGTGCCCAGGGCAGATCTTCATCTGGGCACCTCCCTCCCACCACCAGCCCCGCTTCTGGACCAGACCTCAGCAGTGACCAAGTGGCTGGGGATATGAAAAGCCAGGCCCTTGCCCTAAAATGGGATTGAGCTGCAGGGTGACTTGTGCTCCAGAGCTTTCCCATGGGATCAACCTCATGTCAGTCTCCAGCTGAGGCCACGTCCTTCTTAGCTTTGACCATAGCTGTCTCGGCTTCTCTCACTCCCCTCCTCCTGAGAGCTGTTCCCAGGGAAGCACGTGGGCTCACACCAGCCTTCTAGGAAGCCCCACCTAAGACACTGCACATCAGAATCAACTGTGGAATTTTATAAAAATACCTATCCCTGGACCTAAACACCCAGACCTACTGAATCAGAACCTATAGATCTTCAGGGGTAGGATCCAGAAAACTGTATGTCATAAAGCTTAATAGAGATTTCTGATGCATCTTTACCTTTCAACATTCCGTACTAATATTTTCAAACCTACAGGAATAATGAAAAAATAATACAATAATGAGCAACTACAGACCCCTCATCTCAGTGCACCAATTAACATTTTCCCCCATTCTCTCTCTCTTTATCCTCTCTTCTCCTCTCTCCCCTCAATCAAAAATAATTTGTAAGTAAATTGTAGACATCATGACCCCCCATTCTTAAATACTTCAAACAAGTATCTTCCAAAAATAAAGACATTCTATATAATCCCTAAGAAAAGTAATATCAATTCATTAATGTCACCAGATTAAACAGTCCATGTTTAAGATGCACCCTCCACAGGGAACTATATTCAATATCTTGTAATAAACTATAACGGAAAAGAATCAAGAAAAAGAATGTAGGTATCTACATATATGTATGAATAACTGAATCAGTTTTCTGCACCCCTGAAACTAACAGAATATTGTAAATCAACTATACTTCAATAAAACAAAAACAAACCCAAAAAAAGGTGCACCCTCTTTTTTAGGTCAAGGGTTGATATTTTCTCTACTGTAGATACAAGTTCAGAGAAGGAAAATATCTGTATGGGTTGAAGAGAAGGAGAAATCTTCAAGAAGGAACTAGGATTTGAATTGGGCTGTGAAGAACTGTAATAGAAAAGGGAAGAAGAGGAAATGTTCAAATAGGAGTAGGTGAATATTGTATGCAAAGACACAGAAATGGGAAGCAACGCGGCTCTTCGTGGGCAGGGGTGCCCAGCAGACCTGGCCGATGGGGTAGCGGCTGCTCGGGAGTGAGGCTGGACAGCCGCGTGGAAGCAGAGCACAAAGAGGTCTGCCACCGAAGCCATCAGAGAAACAGTGACCACACAGTAGGAAAATGTAAATGAGACTGGTCCTACGAGAGTCACGTCAGATGTTCGGAACATATTCAGGTGGAAACCAGGAAGAACGATGTTTAAAGATTTGGAGTCAAAATTAGGCTAGGGAATTGATCAGTGATTGAAATCATTTATTCACAAGTTCATTCTACGAATATTTTCTGAGTACCTATTATGTTCCAGATACCAATCTAAGCCCAGGAAACAGAAACCTGGAAGGTCCCTACTTTCCTGGAGCTCAGATTCTTTTGTGTGTGTGTGAGTGTGTGAGAGTGTGTGTGTGTGTGTGTGTGTGTGTGTTGGGTGAGAGGAGGATCGGGAATCATTCAATAGTCAAATGAGTAAAGGAAGAAGAAAAGATTAGATCGATGGTGATACGGTTAAAGTGAAACATAAAAGGAAGCCCCTTCACAGTGATTGGAGCCTACTCTAAATTTGGTGCTCAGGAAAAGAAATATTTAAAGCACTGTTGTGCTGGAGCTGGCTACCAATTCAGAAGAACAGGTATTTCCACAGTTGTGTGAGTTGTTTGAAATTACGTTGGCAGCTTTAAGTAGGCCAAAGCAGAATCTCTCTCACGTGTTCTATGCTACAAATCTACAAATTCTGTGCTTCCAGTGCTACAAATCACGGCTTCCTTCTTTTCCAGAGAGCTGAATGTTGAAAACCAACCAGCACATCACAATCTAAGTGGCAGGGAGACAGCGATGTGAAAATCCAGGAGACAGCATTCTAGGCAATTCGATCGCAGTTCCTACGATGCAGAATAAACTGGGCACGTTTGAGGAACACTGAGAAGGCTGGAGTTTGGTGACCCGGGGGGAGGGGCGTGGGCACAGGATGAGGATGGAGATCAGCAGAAGCTGAATCCCTTGGGGCCATGTCGGCCCGTCTTGACTTTGGGGTTTTTATTTTGAATGTGATGGGAAGTCATTGGAGGATCTTAAGCATAAGGATAGCATCATTTGAATTACATTTTAAAAAGATCACCTCGGGGCATCCCTGGTGGCGCAGTGGTTAGGAATCCGCCTGCCAATGGAGGGGACACGGGTTCGAGCCCTGGTCCGGGAAGATCCCACATGCCGCGGAGCAACTGGGCCCGTGAGCCACAATTACTGAGCCTGCGCGTCTGGAGCCTGTGCTCCGCAACAAGAGAGGCCGCGATAGTGAGAAGCCCGCGCACCGCAATGAAGAGTGGCCCCCCTTGCCACAACTAGAGAAAGCCCTCTCACAGAAACGAAGACACAACACAGCCATAAATTAATTAATTAATTAATTTAAAAAAAAAAAAAGATCACCTCGGTTGTTAGAGAATGGATTGGAGGAAGGGAAGAGTGACAGAAAAAACCTCAATAAGACTTTACTGTTTATGAAGCAGTGTACATACAAGGTTATTCACTGCAGCATTGTGAAATGGCAAAATATTGGAAAAAGCCTAAATGTCCATCAGTAGCAGAGAAAGACAATTGATAAGGGTCTATCCATATAATGGAACTGCTCAGCGGTTGTTTAAAAAAAATAAAATCACTCCACTTACTGTTAACAAAATATCCCCAAGATAGATTTTTAAATGAAAAAAGAGTTGGTACAAACCAGTTGGTACCAGAGTTGGTACAAATCTATCTTGGTACAACCAAGATAGATTTTTAAATGAAAAAAGAGTTGGTACAAACCAGATTGTAAGAGATACTGCTTTTTTGTGTAAAATGGGGGAGTGGGTCACAAGTTATACTTTGTTGTATTTATATGTCTATATGTTGCAAAATAGCTAAAAGGGATTTTGAGAAACTAATAGATGAAAGCATATTCAAGTGCCATTTTTGGAGGTCAAAAATTATCAGACATTAGCAACTGCATATGGTTTGGCCTAAGTTGTTAACTATTTTTTGGTTTTTATTTAGTATTTGTTAGAGGAGAGAGAATAGATGTGGTACAGTATTGTGGGGTGGTTTTTACTGTATGCCCTTTTATGCTTTATTAAACCATGAGAAAATGTTCTTTTATTCCCTATTTTAAAATTAGGTAGATAGATAAATGATTGATAGGTAGATGAGACAGCAGGAGAAGGATGAGGGGCTCTCACAGAAGGCCCAATAAAATTTACGGTAGCTGGGACTAGAGTGGTGGCAGGAGGGATGAAGAGGAGATGGATTGGGGACATATTTCTGAGACAAAGTTGATAGGACTTGCTGTTAGATTTTATGTTTGGGGAGATGCAATGAAGGACGAGGAAGCAAGGAGACATCCTCACTAAAGTAATTAGATGTAGTTGCCTGGGCAACTAAAGCAATGGTGGTACCATCCACTAGGATGACGACCGGGGAAGAAGCAGATTTGGTGGGGAGAATGAACATGCTGGGAACCATCCAGTTTGAGGGGCCTGAAGACCCTTCCATGGATAGGTCAATTAGGAACTAAGACAGACAAACCTGGGGTTCAGGGGAGCGTTTAGGGCTTTGAGCTCTGAAGTCAAGAGTTATCCCAATTGTCAGAGGGAAAGAAAGATATTTTTAAAAGGGATTCTGGCAAACTTCAAGGCCCTTTCTTTTCCCTTTGTCCTGGAACATCACAGAGGTTGCACAAAGGACACTCAAACAGACTGTCAGGGAGAAACGCATAAACCAAGAACATCGAACAAGTGTCCTCACATTTAAACACCCTTGTGCCTGCAAGTTATGTGCCATTCAGTCCCTGTGAGCCCACAGACATCATCCAGGAAGCTGGGAGGAAAGGGCTTTCTGGGGCAGCCCCATCCGACGGGGCCAATAGCAGCTCTCCATTGACGGCAGGTAGCTTTTCCTGAGTGTCAAACGTGGCACATCAGCCCACTACTTCAGTGGGAGGTGCGGAGGCACAAAGCAAGTTCAAACGGGGGCAAAGCTGAAATGATTCTCTTTCCTCCCTCAAACTAGCTAATCCAACTGTAAAAAAAAAAAAAAAAAAAAAAACTCAAAGAGAAACAGAGCTCCATGATTGAAGAAGGCATAAACTGACCCGGTCGTATACAGGACTGTGGATAAAAGAGTACGTGACAAAAAAAAAAAAAAAAAAAAACAACAAGATAAATGGAAACATGATCAAAATAAAACTCTGGTGAGATCTAAGGACTGGGATTCTCTGCTTAGGATTCAGGCTCAGTACTCAGCAGGGTTTGAAGTGAGCTTGGCGGTGGGGATGGAGCAGCCTCTGTAGGTTTGCAGAAGGAGCAGGAAAACCCAGCCTCTGAACACGCCACACGCGCTCATCTTCAGAGAAGATGGTCCCTGGGCACTTCTGGCAAGTGCTGAGCTGTAAGCCCCGCATCCTCGCTTGATTCTAAAAATGGATAATTAAATTCGGTTGTGCTAATGAAATTCCCCTTGTCGTTTACACTGCAGAGGGTGTCCGTGGAGCATTCAGGGGAGTGGGGGATGTACAGCCCAAGGAGGGGAGCATCTACTCGGCACAGAACCCAGGAGACGTGAGTCACTAACTGATGAGGGTGAGCCCTGGGGGTGACTCGACGAGAAATTCAGGAGTGAAACTGGACAAGACTAGGCCAAAATGTCCAGAGCTTTCCCCACCAAACAAAATCCAATTTTTTTGCTGAATTGCCAAATGTATGCTTAGTTTAAGGTTATGAACATCTGGTCTTAGTTCACCCTGGAGAGAAATACACATAAATTGGTAGGCTAATAGCTCTCTTGTCGACTCAGAAATCTTCCAGAAAAAGAGGATGTGACTCTTTACCTATATAAATGCATACGCTGTTCTTATGCTCACTGCTGCTATTATTGGATCCGTGACTGACAAGGAAGGAAGATGGCATTAAACTTATGCAAAATTTTAAGCATACATAGATTTATTAATATACATTTGTGGGTTCTCATCGAAAACCAAAAGCCTGGTGCACTGAAGATTCTTACAGTAAAAGGAAGAAAATATTAACTCGTATTTCCTCTTTGGGTGTGAAGAGATCATCAAGGCCCTCAAGATTACCTAGGGCCCTTCGATGATTCTGCCTGGTCAGAGGGACAGCACAGGCCCAGGCAAGACTGGTTTTCTTTTTTTATTTATTTTAAAAAATTTTTATTTTATATTGGAGTATAGTTGATTTACAATGCTGTGTTAGTTTCAGGTGTACAGCACAGTGATCCAGTTATACATACACATGTATCTATACTTTTTCAAATTCTTTTCCCATTTAGGTTATTACAGAATATTGGGTAGATCTGGTTTTATTAATGTGTGTTAAAAATGGATAACCAGGGCTTCCCTGATGGCGCCGTGGTTAAGAATCCACCTGCCAACTCAGGGGACATGGGTTCAAGCCCTGGTCCGGGAAGATCCCACATGCTGTGGAGCAACAAAGCCCGTGCGCCACAACTACTGAGCCCACGTGCCACAACTACTGAAGCCTGTGCACCACAACTACTGAAGCCCGCATGCCTAGAGCCCGTGCTCCGCAACAAGAGAAGCCACCGCAATGAGAAGCCCGCACACCGCAGCTAGAGAAAGCCTGTGCACAGCAACAAAGACACAATGCAGCCAAAAATAAATAAATAAAATAAATAAATTTTTTAAAAATTTTTAAAGAGTGGATAAGCAACAAGGACCTACTGTATAGCATAGGGAACTCTGCTCAATATTATGTAACAACATAAATGGGAAAAGAATTTGAAGAAGAATAGACACATGTATACGTATAACTGAATCACTTTGCTGTACACCTGAAACTATAACAACATTGATAATCAACTCTACTCTGACTTAAAATAAAAAGTTAAAAAAATAATATTAATAAAAAAATTAAAAATGAAAAAAAAATCTGTGTTATGTTTTTATTATCTTTCTAACAGTGGGAACTTGTCACTGACCCTTGCTGGGAGGTTGTAAAAAAAAATTAGGGATGCAAAGAGATACCAAAAACTGTATGTTAATATGATAAACCTAAGACAGGCGTGAGGGGTAGGTGGGGGAGGAATGAATTAAGCGAGGCATCGTGACAGTGAAATGCATTATTACCTAGTTATTCTTGCACTCTTGGCTTTTCAGTTGATGAACTTTTCACACCAGAAGTGGGGAAATTAATCAACTTTTCCTCTCTCGGTACGTCTTCTCCTATCTCCTCTGCTGTCTCATCTAATTGCTCTGCACTCAATATGGACAAAGATATTGTTCTCATTTCAACTTCCCCTACAAAGCTCAGGTGTCCTTATCTGACTCTGAAACTCATTCTCACCTCATCCAGCATAACCTGCCTTTAGCTTCTGCAGCAATGAATCGGGAAGCTCCTCGGCTTCTTTTGGGATGTTAGTGCAATATTGGAGCCTCGCCTCCCGCTGGGTCACACCAGGAAAAACTTCTCCGTTTCCCTTTCTGCACTCAACAGCCTCTCCCCTCCTCTCCCAGACACCTGGAAGAAAATCCAAGTGTCCAAATTTGTTGGTGACGGCGATGACCAGACCTGGTGAAGGTCCTGAAAATTTTCTAACTTCACCTCCGAAGCAATAACCTCCCTGCAAAAACCATCACAAAGGTTTGCAACCCTGCCTACGTTGTTAACAAAAAACACAGAAGGGGGAGACTTTTGGGATGTATCTGATTTATGAGTATTTCATGACAGAAAGACTAAACTTCTGGAAGACTAAGTAAACTTTGTAATTATTACCCAGGGTTTTCCCACGTTGTAGATCAGCCCCTCTATCCCGTGAAACAATCCAATTCCATATCCTCTGAATCCTCCTGGGAATTTAAGACCTTTTGAATACTAAGCTAATGAAGGCCCCGGATATCCGCTCTCAGGGTTAACAACCTTTACTTGCAGGCTGTGTTGACATCAACGCCTATGTGACGAACTGACAAAGGAAGAGACACAGCCTAGCACATGAAATATAAGATGATTCTGTGTCTTAAGTACTTAAAGCCTATTACCAAAATAGGTGTGCAATGTTGCCATTATAAGTATCATGCTTAACACCTTTCGATTCTTTTTACTCTGAAGAGTCCAACCTATTATGCAAGAAAGAAAGGCCACCTTTTAAATCTCACTCACTTCAGTTCCACCAGAGATGGATGGGCCCGCCTCAGCTCAGCCTCACATAAAAGCACAGCAGTATGCTGTAAATCTGTTTTACATCTGCTTTTATGTGAGCCTGTGAGCCAGGCCTGGGCTGGGCTTCATTATCCTCTTTTTTCTTTCTTTCTTTTTTTTTTGGATTTAAAAAAAAATGTAGTCTCCAGCAGACTCAGATGATTTGCTTTGTAAATAACACGAATTCACTTTCCCTTAGAGAAAGCCACTTGGGACTCCTGGGACCCACGGTCTCTGCTGTGGTTGATGGTACGAGCCACCTGCTTATGGAGGTGCCTCCTTGGATCGTCTTCCAGGTGCTGTGCCCACCTGACCACAGTCAGGATCTCTGGACCACAGGGCTTTGCTCTGCTGCGGCCACCGCTGGCCCTGACTCTGCAGGAGTAGGTCCCCAAAATACCATGTTGCCACCAGGGAAAATAGTTGTGTCTACATTTTGAGTCCACCATGTGGTCCCTAGAAAAACATACTAAAAAAGTTTGAGTTTTATTTTAAAGTTGCTGTTAGAATTTGTGGTTCTCTGATATGATCTCATTTGTGCTTCATGAGCTGGGCCTATTCAAAGACAGCCTTTTAACCACCAGGTAAAGGATCTGAATTTTATTTTAATCAACACCAATTTAATTAAAATTAAGGGTAGTGCAGTGGAAAGAACAGTGGAAGGAGAGTTAGAAGACTGAGGGTCATTGGCGGTGTGATTTGGGCAGGTCAGTTAGTTTCTCTGATTCCTAAAATGAGAAGCTATTACCAGAAAATCTGAGCAGTTCTGTCTGATTCTGTCTGGTTCTGGGGCTGTGGTCCTATGATTGGCAGGTGCTAGTCCTTGACTGGGTTTTATCTAGCTTAGGGTCATATTGCTAGGATCCCTGACAATTGAGTCCAGAAAATGTTTCTTTCTCAGAAAGCTGCCTGATCCAGAACAGAAATTCAGAAGACTTAACTATAAGTTGGAATTGAAGACCTTTTATCCAGCAATAATTTAACATCTTCAAGAATTCTGCTAGGGTTAAAATAGTGGACTAGGTCTCCAGCTCCTTCTAAGAAACAATTGAAATGCGAGTACAGACACGTAAAAAGGAATAGCATCGCATGTATGAGCTATGAGAAGAGGAGCTTGGATATGGGAGTGTGGCTAACAAATAGACATTTTAATGCACTTCTTGGAGATGGAAAGCAGGGGTGAGTAATGAAGCAAGTACCAAAGGCCACTGCCTACAAGGGGCTTCAGGTGAGGTGGGGTCCAGCCACCCCAGGGAGGCCAACATGGCTCTGGGCGGGCAGCGAGCAGGCACAGCAGAGGGAGGGAGTGAAAAGTCAAACTGAAAACAAAGGAGAAAAGTGTTTACTCAAGAAGTTGAACAGACTGTACAAAGTTAAGGCTTTTAGTTAAGCAGGTTGGCGCTCTGTGGTTCCGCCCCACCATGCCCAGAGCCCACAGTCAGAATCCCCAGTAATTCTTTCCTACGTATTAAGAGGTAAACAAAGATCTCTTGTAATATGTGAACCAGAGCAGAAAAGAGAAAGGCTTAGATAAACAAACAGAAAAATAAAAAAGAACCCTGGAAGAACAAGATGTGATTTTGAAAACAGACGACAACTTTCAGCACCATCACCACCACCACCATCATCATCATCACCATCTCAGAGAGATGCAAGAAGACATTTTCTTCCTTATGAAAAAGAGTAATTGGAGCATAAGAATGAACTCATAAATATTAAACATATAACTGATACATTTTAAGTGCTATAAATGGAAAACAAACTTAAGAAAATCTCCCAGATGTAAAGCAAGAAGTTAAAGAAAAGAAATGAGGGAAACTAAGAGCTGAAGAGAAACAATTCAAAAGATCTAACGTCCAACTAATGTGAGGCCTAGACAGAAAAAAACAGAATAAATAGAAGGAAAGAATTATTGATGAAATAATAGATGAGAATTTCCAGAGCTGAAGGACAGGAGTTTTTTAGATTAAAACAAAAAGACTTACATCTAGACATATTATCAGTGATAAAGAGAAGATTCTAAAAGCTTCGAAGTAACAAAAAATTAGCCAAAAAACTACTCCAACCAGATTCTAAATAGAAGATTCTAAAAGCTTCCAGAGTATCAATAAAAGAGTTACCTACCAAGTTAGGTAGATGAGAATCAGGCGTGCATTTCGTCTGATTCCCAATTAGCCACCTGGATGGAGGAAACTAGTATAGTGATGCTTTCAACATTCAGAGGAAATATAATTTTAATCCAGAACTTAATGCTCACCTAGACAATCAATCAACTGTAAGAATAATGTCACTTTTAAAAACGTAAGGACTAAAAAATTTTACTTCTAAACCACCCTTTTTGGGGAAATTATTTGGGAATGTACTCCATAACCCCAGAAGAGAAAAAATGTGTGATCCGAGAAACAGAGGACTTCATTTAAGGGAGCAGCAAAGGACGTTTCACGACAGCTGCTGTGTGTGAAGCCAAAAAATCGCCCATAGAGACTGAGTGGGGAGGATGGAGGGATGGATGGAGGCGAGCAGGGAACACGGGGACTCAGGAGGGCAGGTGTCACTGAGAGTTTGAAAAATAATTGAGGGTGTGACAAAGGCAATGGTCCTAGACAAGGTCATTATTAATTCCTCATGAGAAAATACTGCATAAGAAATACATGTCCTAAATAAGAAGCAGTGTAAAATGAGGCACGATTTTAAGCAAATGATAGGGTCTGAGCAAAGACTCTATTTGACTCCAAATCTAGGAACAACCTCCTAGAGGGGACCCCCAGAGAGGAGGAAATGCAATCCCAGCCCTTCCCTTGGCCAGAGATTGAATAATAGTCTTCATGGTCACAATAATGTAAATGCTCTTGGTTAGTTTTCAACTCTTAAAGAAAACCTGTGGACGAAAACCAGATGCCTTGTTTGTGCCACAGACCCGAATGTAAATGATGTATCAGGCTTGTCAAGGGTAATTTTTAAAACAACAAGAAAAGTTTCAAATACTGAGAGATGTGTGTGTGTATGAGGAGAGCATTCATAATCTAAATTCTTGCCATTCGTATAAGAAGTAAATGAATATTGACTAAAAGTGATAAATCAAGACATCGAGTTTTAGACGTACTTCCTAGTCATCGTTAGGCCCTAGATTAGAACCTGGTCTCAGCCTCGGAGCCGCATGACCATCACTGGGGGAAGCTGCAAAGAACACTGATGTCTGGTCCCACCCCAGGCTCTGCTGTCATTCCTGTAAGGTGAGGCTGGAGCGCTGAGATGCTTTCAGTCCCCAGATGATTGGAGTATGTAGTCAAGGCTGACAGTCGCTGCCCTAAAGGACCTCAGTGGGATTGGGAATGGGGGGAGGGGGCAGGGAGGACTTATTTGCACCATCAGCCTTCTATTCTGTTTGATTTATTGCCATATGCATATATCATCTCGATAGAAACTGAGCTGACAGGGAGCATCTCCGAGGCACAGAGCCCAGGTGACGGGCAGGTCGTGGTCCAGGGCATTACAGCCTCCAGGGCCATGGGGTTGAGGAGGCCTCAGCCATCCCCTTGCCCTTCCTTCGTTGCTTGAGAGAAGAGGACACTGGTGTCCCGGAAGACTGAGTGACAGGTTAGAGACCAGTTGAAAGCAGGGGTAGGGCTGGTGGGTGCCAGCATGCTTCTCTCTGCTGCGTCTCTCCCACTACTGGACCGCCTCCCTCTCCCCCTTTCATCCTTGCCCGGCCAGTCCGCTCTGTGAGCCTTTCTTTCTTCTTCCCGTTTTGTTGTGCTGGAAGGGAAACACGGATGGTACATCCTAGGAAACACAGCTCAGTGTCACTGAATTGGGGGTGTTTTCTCGTGTTGAGCTGGATATGCTTAGTCTGCTTCAGGCCACTTTCTCTTTCAAAATAAACTAAATTATCCGGCATTTTCCTTCCACTTGGTCTTCAATTTCCTCTCTCTGTGCATCCGTGAGCCTCCATGGAGAACCGGTTCTTCATCCTGATGCAGAGAGACCTCCACTTCCCAGAAGAGGAGAGCCGAGCGGGTGATCCGCCTGATGTCACACGAGGCGCAGCGGAGTTTACTTTTTTCCTGGCTGTTTCTGCTCTTCGTTTTTTCTTTGCACTTATATCAACGTGAAGGTTACATATTTCTCCATCGTTCCCCCATAGCCCTGGAGAAATACGACAGGGCCAAAAACAAAGGTACGAGATTTATAGAACCCTCGAGATCGCAATTAATAGAAGCCGCCGGGATGACGCCCCGCGTGCTGCTTCTGAGGGCCTCGCACGCAGCGGCATCCTCCCATAAAGCAGAACGTGTTGACACCAGAAATAAAACATTTGTACTGCTGCTCAGAAAATGCTTTATATGCATTCCTGAGCCTCACTCTGTGTTTAAACTCCAGCTTTTTTAAGTATAATTTTAGCCTTAGAACTTAACGTTTTTACTGCCTTTTCCTCCAAATAATCAGTATTGATTTTACTGTATCTGTTATTATCCTGACATTCAGATTTATTTTCCTCCTTTGCTTTGCATGAGATTGTAGTTTACAGAATGAGCATTTATTCTGTTCTTTCAGGAAAGCTCATGGGATAATTATCTTGCCCCACTGGCAAATCATTCAGCTTATACTGTATTGAAAAATAATAATTGGCTTTGCCCCCTCATCAGGTCTGAACAGCTTTATTATTATCATATTTGCCGGTACTTTGTGATAGCATTTTTGCAGGCTTTGGAACTGTCAGGGACAGGATTCAAGGAACATACCTTAAGACAGACGCAAGATGTCTTGGGGGGGTGGTCATAAGAAGTGAGCAAGGGAGCTGACTGGAGGAAATGATAGCGTCAAGAAAACGAATCTTTACGTGCATATATTCACTATGGCTTTTGCGCTATATGCGTATATTCACTGTGGCTTTTGCACTACACGCATATATTCACTATAGCTTTTGCACTGGAATATTTCACAGGTAGGCTAAACTTTAGAGGAAGCTGCAAGGCATAAAGGAAAGAGCCTGAAATTAGAGGTCAATGAGCCTGGGACCTATCCTTCACTAGCTGTGTGACCCTAAACAAATTATCTAACCTCTCTGAGCCTCTGAGTCCTCTCTTAATGGGAACAATAACACAAGAATATGCCTATTGTTTGGTTTTGTGTGTTAAATAAATAACACAAAAATAAATAAATATATAATATAATAAAATAAATAAATAATAATCATGTATAGTGGTTCATACCATGTCAAAATGTAGGAGTTTATGCCAAGTGTCTGGAGAGAAGATAGCTGTGGGTCATCCACTAGTCACTCCCTCTTAACTGATGCCCGCCACAAATGTTTATTTTGCACCTGCTACATGTCAGCTTCCGCGCGAGGTGCTGGAGTTCCAAGGGGGGCGAAACAAGGCCCTTCTGCCCATGGATCTTACAGTCGCTGGAAACACAGACGTTGGTGGAACAGTCCCACAAACAAACATAAAACGACAGTTGTGATGAGGTCTACGAGAGCAGGTATGCGGAGCTCTGAAAGCCCATCACAGGGCTGTAACCCTAGGAGGTGGCGCTTGAGCAGAGGACTGAGAAACAAGGAGAGGAAGCTGATTGCTAAGAGGCAGGGAAAAGCATTCCAGGCAAAGGAACGGTCCCACTGGCGGAAGGCGCTCAAAGAGCACGAGGAACCCAAGAAGGGTCAATGTCCCTGCGGCGGGGAGAGCCCATGGGACAGAGGTCAGAATGGAGGGAGCCGATAACGCCCAGAGAGCAGGGTCACGTGGCAAGGTTCGTTCCTGGTGAGGGGCTCATGGATTGTCTGTGTTTTCCTCTTCACAATTTCTTTGCATTAACGAAAAAGACAAATAAAGAGCCAAGCAGGAGGTGAAGATGGAGACAAGAGGACACGGCAGGGATAGCGGCTGGGGAAGCTGAGCGCAGACGCAGAGGGGCGTGCAGGCAGGGCTCGTGCCCTGGTCTTCACGAGGGTCCTGGGTACCATGTGGGTAGAGGCGGGATTCACAGGTGCTGAGACGGGCTGGGATCACAAATGGACGCATCACGTGTACAAGAAAAGAAAGCAAACCAAATGGAAACAAAAACAGGTGTGGTTGGTGCAGCGAAGACCACACCTGGCTGGACTCAGGGCTGGCTCCACTCGATCTCTAGTATTTCCCAGAATTAAATATTTCTGTGAGGCTACTGATCCCATCTCCAAACAAATCGTAAATGCTGGCAGACACAGTCCTCTGCCTCGGGCGATCCCGTAATTCCCCTCCTGCCCGTGCTGACGTTGCCACATCGCTGCCGCTCCAAACGCCTGTCTACGGCCGGACACGGAGCCATTAGAGGCCCATGCATCCCGGGAGCTGCTCCGTTTCCAGACGATCTCGGTTCTGGAGGCTTCTTTGGCAGAGACTTTGGGGAAGCCACCAGAGCGCGTGGACGCGTGGCTCCAGCTGACCTGCCGGGAGACGAAGCGTCTGACCCTGACACTCAATTAGTGGAACAGACGGCATATAACGTATGCTTGACACTGATATGACTTAAAGTTAATAACTGGTTTTCAAATATTTATTACAATGGCTGTTTTAATAAATATTTCATGAACACTATTTTTTTCAAAAAACCCTCTGTTGCCAGCTTTGCTGCCTTAATTTGCCTTAATGAGGATTTTTTAAAATGCAGTGATAAATTGCTTCCCTGACAGTGTACAGGAGGTGAAGAGGGCTCTTAAGGAATATCCATCATCTGGGACAGCGAACCCAGGAAAAGATGAAGAACCAGCATAAAAACACCCCAAAAGAGGGACGGACAGCGGCTCTGGGGCTCCTCACGGAAGACAACCAATCTTATACAGCAGCCCACGGTGACGGGGATGCCCGTCCCTGACAGGGAAGGACGCACAGCCCTTGGGCAGGCGATGAGGATGACGGCACCTCCCAGGGGATCTTGGAAGCGTCACAGCAGAAGGCGGATCCCAACCCAGCCCTGCTTGGAGGGAAGAGAGCGAGCATTCTGGGGCCTGGCAGCTGGACAAAGTCAGCCTGCAGAAGTGAGCAAAGCAGGATGGAGGAGGTCCCGAAGGCAGGGGGGCTCCTTGCCTTCCTCGCCGTCCCCCACGGGAACCGGAGGACCCCTGAGCCCGCACACGCGGAACGTCCCGGGGCTGCCTGCCTTTGCCTCCCATGGGGATGCCCACCGTGGGACCCATCTTGCCCCACTTCCTGAGGCGCCAATCACAGAGTTAATGAAAGCCGCATTCCTCTCGGTGGAAGACTTTTGAATATTTCTGAAATCAGGACGCCTCTCACAATCCATGGGCTCGTTCCATGTGGAAGTGTGTCTTGTTTTCCCTGAAAGCTACTTTTAAAATGATGCTGCACCCTGTCACTGAGAGGACGGATACTGCATCGAAGAACCAGAAACTGTGGCTGGTCAGCAGTGCCCCAACACCTGGTGAAGCTCGGAATTAGCCGCCTTCTTCAACCGAGGACCCCGCACCCAGGCCCAGCTGCCTGATGACCCTGTCGCTCCAGACGGCTTCCAGCTGCCACTCCCTCAGGGAGACAGCGCCCAAGGATGGCCCTGGCATCCTCACCACCACTACCCAAGTCGATCCTGACCGCTCTCCCTGCCACGCTGTGCTCAGATGCCTGAGAGCCTGCCTGGGTCACCTCTCTCTGGTTCTGGCTGATCATCCCTCCTGGCATGACTGAGCCCAGCCCTCCACACCTCACCTAGCAGCTGAGCAGCATTGCCACCCTGCTCTGCTCAAGTTCCTGTGCCTTCCTGGGCTGGGAGACTGCTGTCATACGCCTTCCCGGGACAGGAAGAGGGGCAATGCAATGAAAACCCCTCCAAACCCCACCATCTACCTGTAGTCGGGGTCACTTAGGAACCATGCTTGTCCCTTCCAGCTGTGCCCCGTGGCCAGCCCTACAGCTGTCTCACCCTCTAGACCTGTGTCAGCCAGGGGTGCCAGCCTTCTGCATTTCAGAACCTGGCCCCTGTGGCCTTAACTGGCCTCAATGTTATGTGTTAATCGCGTCAGAGCAACTGCTTCCTAACAATTAGTTCATTCCACTGCAGCGCCCCCCTGCCCAGCTCCAGGAGCCGCCGTCCACGCTGCATCCTGCCAGAAGAGACAGCCTTGGAATCATGCAGTCCCCTCCTCTCGCTTCCCCAGCTCAAAGTGCAAAGCAGTGGCTTCCACGGACCCATCTGGAGAGCACCTCAACCTAGGAGATAGTCAGGCACAGCAAGTATCTTTGGACACTCACTGTGTGCTGTGGAGGCTCATGCCGTGAATACAAAGAGGGAAAGGCTGTAGGGAGGTAAACGCAGAATCGCATGTACAGTCTGTGGGGTTTTATCATCCAGGTGTGTACGGAGGCACCTGGCGTTAGGGGCACCTAGCCAAGTCTATAAAGGTACAGGGGTACACGTGAACTAAGTCTTAAATTGACCAGGGGAAGCCATGTGGCCAAAGGTGTGGGTTTAAGTGGCGGTGGGACACCTCCGAGAAAAGGAAGTTCAGAAGCACCTGCTCTCCCACCTTCAGTGACTTGGTGACATGCACACAGATTAGTACAGACAGAAAGTAAAATGTGAGTCAGAAGATGCCGAGGGCTGAAAGCTAGACTGTACCTGGAGGCGCTCATTTACCTTCTTAAGAAATTCTTGTCTTCTCCTGTAGGTGATGGGGAACCACGGAAGAGTTTTAAAAGAGGAGTAATGTGCTTAGGTCTGTGGGTTAGATCCCCAATCACGCTGGTAGTTCTGGAAAGAGTAGCTTTGAGCAAGACAAAATAAGGAAGAAAGCCCAGTAGTCAATATCACAGTTTTATAGAGAGACGATGATGAAGGTCTGAACCAAGTGCTTGTTATGTGCCAGACATCATTCAAAGTATTACATAGTTAATTCTTGCAATAACTCTATTAGGAGAGCACTATTGATACTCCTGTTTTACAGCAGAGAAAATAGAGTACAGGGAGGCCAAGAGCTTGCCCAAGGCCATACAATCAAGAAAGGTGTAGGATAAAGGAGAGGGGGAAGAGTCAGGGAAGATTTAGAAGGCCAGCTGAGACAAAATACCGAAAGGCAGGCGAAGGGGTGGGAAGGCAGGGAGGACCCAGGAGTGATTCCCCGGCGTCCTGCGCAGTCATGAGGGGATAGGGATACTAACAAATGTAAGTAACTTAGGGGCGAAATTTAAAATACAGGAGGAGAAAGGCAATGAATTCAGTTTGGAACCTGGAGCAGGAGGTGTATGTGGGGCAACGGGTCAGTAACAACATCCAGGCAGATGAGGGCAAGACAAGCTTAGGGGAGCGGCCCCGGGTAGAGGAAAGGACTTGGGAGTCACCCACGCAGAGCTGGTAGCCCCTCGTGGTCAGAGAAGCCTGTTTAACTGCAGAAAATACCTCCACCTAAGTACCTATACCCAGGGAAGTGATGCTGACTCCCACCTTCAAGAGTCACCAGCCTAGCCTGTTACGCATCACTGCTCTCCCCAGGGTCGGGGGCCACCTCTCCAGCTGAGCCGGACAGCGGCTGATGACCCCCTTACTCATTGCTCTCAAAGTCCTCTGGCTGAGCCTTTCTTGTTTGACAGCAACTGGAGGACTGAATGGGTCACACGGTCCGATGAGCCAGTGGCCAGCGAGCTGGGCTCATGCCCAATGCCATCCTCCTGTTTTTCGGGAACAAGTGAATGAGTTTGAAACACTGAGGGAATTACCTAGTGAAAGGGTGGAGGCCTGCATGACTCCCAGCTACAGGGAAGCTATTTCTGGTCCCCCCTCTGGCTGTGCCATCACAGCACAGGACAAAGAATGTTTGGAAAGCACGGACAGCGGACCACAGGACTCCGATTAAAGCCTGTGTATACAGATCCTGCTGTGTCAATGGCCTCTTCTGATCAACTGAATACACTTTGGTTTAGTGGCCATGGGTGATTGCTCCTTTTTAACAAACCCAGAAGAGGTGAAGTCTGCTTGGTTTGTGGGAGTCGAGAAGTGATTGAGGTTTGGAATGGGACATGGTTAGAGCCCTCCCAAATGACCACGGGCCTTGTAGCTCAACCCTTGGGAGTGGGGCGTTGGATTGAGAGGAGAGGTGGGCTAAGGAGGGAACCCAGAGGGGAACCCATGTTTCAAAGGCAGGCAGAAGAAGGGAAGCCCGAAGGAAGGAGCAGCCTCACAGAAAGGACGGACAGAAGCGGAGGTGACCGGAGAAGAAGGAGGAAGGAATGCAGGCTGGCGACCAAGAGGACGCTGCCGTCCTTATCTGAGGGCAGGGAAGCCCGTGCAGGGCAGTGGGGAGAAGCACGGCAGGTGCAGAGATGGAGGGCTGCGGAGCATTAAACAGTAGTGAGAGTGGGAGAGATGCAGCAGCTTCTGGGGAGAGGCAGCGTGTGGGAAAAATGATTTTATACAATGAGGGTGGCTTAAAACAATAAAAATGTATTCTCTCACGAATCTGGGGAACTCCAAAATCAAGGCGTCAGCAGGGCTACCCTCCCTCTGACAAGGCGCCGAGGGAAAACCTGACCCTTGCCTCTTCCAGCCTCTGGGGGCAGTTGGCTTTCCTTACCTTGTGGCTGCATTGCTCCTATGTCGTGATGGCTAATTTTACGTGTCACCTTGACTGGGTCACAGAGTGCCCAGGTATTTGCCTAAACATTATTACCGGCTGTGTCTGCGTTGAATCGATTGATTGAGTAAAGCAGATCACCCCTCCCCCCAACGTGGGAGGGCATCATCCAATTCCTTGAGGGCTTAAATAGGCCAAAAAGGCAGAGGAAGGGGAGACTGGCTCTCTCTGCCTGACTACCTGAGCTGGACATCAACCTTCTCCTGCCCTGAGACTCTCCTGGCTTTCAGGTCTTCAGGTTTGGATGGGAACTACGCCGCCAGCTCTTCTGGGTCTCCAGCTTGTGGACAGCAGATTGTATGGGACTTCTAAGCCTCCATAATCATAATAAATCTATCATCAATCTATCTATCTATCTATCTATCTATCTATCTATCTATCTATCTATCTATCATCTTCTATCAGTTATGTTTCTCAGGAGAATCCTGACGGATGCAAATGTCTATTTTTGCCTTCTCTGTGTATCTGTCTCAAAACTTTCCCTGTCACATTCTTAAAAGGTCATTTATGATTGGATTTAGGGCCTAACTTGATAATCCAGAGTAATCCTCCTTTCAAAATATTTAACTTAATTCCATTTTTTGCCTTATAAGGTGAGATTCACTCTTTACCATATAAGGTGATATTCACAGGTTCCAGGGATTAGGAGGCGAATATATCTTTGCGATGCCATTTTTTTAGCCTACCACATGGGGAGCAGTTCCCCTCCAGGCAGAGGAGAAGAAATCAAAGGAAATAGCTAGAAATGGGAAGGGCTAAAATATTGCAGAGCAATTCTAAGAGGTGGGGAGCATCAGGAGAGGGTGGGATAGGGAGGAGGGGAGGGAGGGGATATGGGGACATGTATATGCATATGGCTGATTCGCTTTGTTGTGCAACAGAAACTAACACAGTATTGTGAAGCAATTATACTCCAATAAAGATATATTAAATAAAAAAAAAAAAAGGCAAGTAAAAGGCTAGGTTAGTAGTGTTAAGTTCTGAGAGAAGGAATCTTTGCTGTTGCTGGGTTACATGCTTCATCTCTACCTGTTGACCCGGGGTGGGAGTAGCCATGTGTATCCTTCACTCAGGACTAGGGTTCTACTAGCATCATATTCTGCGAGTGCCCCCTTGCAGGGGACGAGGGCACACAGTCAGGGTGACCTGAGCCAGCCTGCTCCCAGCAGGGGACCAGCACGGACCAGCACCATGAGCCGTGCTGGTTGTTATCGTGGTCATTTCAGAGGACGCAGCTAAGACGCAAGGACAGTAGGATGTGCAGGTTTCCAGTAGCAATCAGGGGATGGTGGGCATCGCCAAGGAAGAACTGAGGGCAGGATGCGCCCTGTGTGGACCTGGGATGGCAGGGGTGGGCGAGGGTCGGGAGTGGATACCTGAGAGCCCTAAGGCAGGGCGTCAGAAGTCTCCACGGACTGCCCGGGGAGGCATTGCCAGCAGGAGGACGTGCTGAGGGGAAAAGACTGTTGGTGGCCCCTCCCCTGTTTCTCCACCATCTGTTATGTTCACAGGATACTCTGAGTTTCCTCAGCTCCACCCACCAGGGGCGTGTTCTTGGGTGACTCACTTCACCACTCTAGGCCTCAGTTTTTTCATCAATAAAATGGGAATAACAAAGAACCTACCTACTTCAAAGAGCCGTTCTGAGGATTCACAGAGTAGTGCATGTAGGGACAAGGGGACAGCCCTGGCACATAGAAGCCCTTGAAGGCTGTTAGCTTAGCCATCGCGACTTGTGCTCTCACTTGTGTCTGGTACTTGGAGCTCAGCGTGATCCGTGCACTCTAATCTATAGTGATGAGAATCTACATTTTTCCACACTCTGTGCAAAACCCTCCTCTCTGGGTTGCCAGCGAGCAGACTGACTCCTCTGCTCCTCTCGGCTCCACCGGGGAGATGCTGCTCTCACCACTGAAGACGGAGGCCACGCAGCGTCCCAGGGCTGCAGCTGCATCCCCTCTGCCTGCAGTCAGGAGGCTCTTTCTTTGTCCGCTGGCAGCCTTTTCTCACCTGCTCCTCTGCAGCCCAGGTACCTGTACAGCAGTTGGTTCCAGATGCGGGGTGATCTGCGTAGTCCTGCTCAGCATGAACAATATCTCCCAGGTGCTTATCAACCTCTGGAAAAGCTGGCATTTTCAAGTCTGCCAGCCAGTCTCCAACACTTAGCTGGAAACGTGTGGGCCTTTAATCATCATTGTCCAAACATGGGAAGAGCAGCAGCCTGGAGACAGAATTCTTGCTGGGGAGATCCCGGGGAGCTGTGCCATCTCTCACCCACTGAGCTCTGGATAGAAGCCCCCAGATTCGGCGTTTGTTTGTCTTTTTAGATGTGTCTCCAGGACGCTGGGGAGGACGCACCTGATGGATCAAGTGGGATTCCAGCTGAAGTAGAACCAGCGAAATGTAAAACGTGGTCCAAGAAGGAAGTTGAATGAATCAGGCCCCTCCTGCCTCTACCCGCTCAGCATCGGGGGCAGAGATCGCCACGGAAATGTTGTGCCTTGTTACTCAGAGTGTGGTCCGCGGACCGGCAGTACCCGGGAGCTTTAGAAATGCAGACTCTCAGGCCCTACCCCAGACCAACTGCATCAGAATCTGCATTTTAACAAAAGTCCCGAGTGGTCCCTATACAATGCAGTTTCAGAAGCACTGATTTATGAGACACATATAAAGACTCTACTCCCTTTCCCACCCCCAAATATCTCCTTCCATTAAGTTATGCTAGATATGCCTGCAATTTATACATTAATCACTTCTCAATTAAGACTGGGAATGTTTTTTTGAGAAAGCTTGCAATATAGAGTATTATACTAGGGTCCCACTTCTGCAGGCCTCAAACTTCTGCAGACCTTTAACGAATGATAACGTCAGATTTTTCCCTTAGACCTTCTGTTTCTCACCCACGGGGCTTTCTGAATACGCTGCAGCAGCAGCCCTCATGTACAACGTTTATGATAAGCCCATGTGTTTGTTTCCTTAATCACCAGAGATGTGAACCAGCCCAGAGGCACACGGAAGCAGCTCCGTGGTGGGAGAATATCATTAACACGTCAAAGATGCCTGCCTGCTTCTCGGGCTGCATACCGATCTCCAGGTCTGGCCACCGCCTGCCCGAAGATGAGTGTAGCCTGTGGTCTCCATGTGTAAGAGACTGAAAATAATCCGAGATTCCCCAGCAGTTCCCTATGGGATGCACGCTTTTCCTCCTGTGATCCCAGTACCCAGATGGGTGTGCCGGAGAGAGCCGGCTCTCAGTGTCCGCGGGAAGCTGGACACTCCTCCCTGGTGATGATGCCTGCTGTATGCCTGGCAGTGCATTAGGCACACTCACCCTCGCTCTCTCTTTCCCTTGCTGTGTTTCTGGGTCTAATTACCCTCCCCAAAGGTATGCATTCCGCTTAACAGTCCCACTGAATGGGTAGGAACTGTCTCCCCTTTCCCAAGGTGGCACAGCTGGCAGGTAACGGAGCAGGTCATTGGCTCCGAAGCACGTGTTGTTTTCGCCGTGCTGTGTCCCCTCCATGGACGGGGCTGAATGGGCAGGTGAGGATGGCAAGAGGCCATTGAAGGGCTCCTGAGCGAGGCCTGCTTTTGGAGGGACTTCCCTCCACGCGCCTCGGAGAGTAAAGGCTTATCTTTATGAGCCTGGAGAAAATCCTAAACCAGTCATGAGAGGGACAGCAGCAGGCCGTGGGCAGGCCACCTGAGCCGTGGTGGAATGGGGTGGCAGGGCCCCCGTTCCAGGGCTCCCCCTCCCACCGTTTAACGTCACCTTCACCGGGCCTGGGAGGAGACAGGCGGATTAGGATTCAACACAAGTTCCTAAGCAAATGCCCACATCCTTCACGGGGAGTCAAGCTATGGAAATTAAAAACAGAAGTAATGACCCAAAGTCAGTTTCAGTGAGCGTCAAGGTAAAAATCCAGGATCCGTCCAGCTCCCCAGCACCAGCTCTGCTCCCCTCGGTTTGAGAAGTCCAGAACGCCCCGTGGTACACGATTAAAATTGCCTCTTTTGGTGGTCCCCCCTCTCTCCTTCATCTTTTTTGGTCTGAGCCAACACCAGAGACAAGTAGGGACTGGATAATCATTGCTGCTGGAGCTATACTTCCACCAATGTTGTTCTCCTCCTCAAAAGGGGCTGATTACCATATGAAGCATCTTTCACTTGGCAAAAATCAGAGAGAATGTCTCCCCCCGTTTTCCCCAAAGCACAGACAAGAGAGTCGAGAGGGGGAGGCGGCCAGCCACCGATGAGATCTGAACCATCAGAAACTTCTCTCCGTCTTTCACAGCATTTATTTCCTTTGATGTCAAAATCTTCTTTCTCTACTTGTGTTTTATTTATTTGTTTTTTGATTTTTTCCTTCTTTCCTTTTTTTGTCTTAACTGCCATTCAGAGCAGCCGTCTTCTCCACAGAGCCCTGAACCTGCCAACGTCAACTGGAAAGGTCGGCCCAGCTCTGGCAGTTAGAGCATCACCATGTCGCTGCGGCCCCGAGGCTGACCTGTACGTCAACTCACGTCTAGCCAATCGGACCCAGGATCACACCCATAATTGGCAGCTGGCTGGAGAACATCAGATTTTATTCACCATTTTCAATAAACAACCTAGGAAAGAGAAGTAAACCCCAGAAGCCAACTTTGCAACAAGCCGTGCAGTGCTTTCTGACTCAAGGGCAAGTGTACCAGAGACTCAGATCAATTATCTAAATAATTCAAGCCCCAAACACAGTTCCCCTAGAAACACTCAAATAATTGAAGCCAAGGGGGGCTTCCGGGTGACCTACCTCAATAACTGTCTTCATCTGCCTCATTACCCTGGCTACCTGACCCAGGACAGTGTCAGTATGGCCAGAGGATGTGGGGAGAATGGGAGTAATTTATTAAGTGCCTATTATGTTCCAGGCTGTCCTTGGGGGGCCTCGCATGTATCGTGTCATCTAAGGAAATGCCCACTAAGGTCCGGGCCTCCATGTGGTCCAATCTTGGAAGAGTGATTTATTCAAAGGATCACAGTCTGAAAGTTATAAATGTAAGTGTTTAAAGGGATTGCAATTTCAACCCTCTTAAACAACGTAAAGAGAATCCAGTTCATAAGACAGAGCGATATTGCCTAAAAACAGACAAACAAAACACCTTGACTGTCAGCTCCAGCTCTCTACTGCCCTACAGCTGCCCTGGAATCAGGGAGCCTCTCTGACACCCCACGTTCTCCCCGAAAACACCCGGGCTCCAGCCACAGGCCCTGGTCTTTTGTTCCTTTCTTGTTACCACCCATGTCTCTAATCACATCTCTCTTTATTCTTTCACTTGATTCTGCATCAAAAAAAACCCGCAGAACTTGCTGTCAGAGACTGAATTCTCATTAGGAGGAAGAGAAAGGAGAGTCATGCAGCTGTGGACAAAGACGACGTGTTCTTTGGTGGCCAGGGCTGGGGGGCTGGGGACACTCACATGCTAGTGAAATTTGTCCCCGTCTCAGGAGCCATATGACAACCTTGAGAAGAAGAAATTATTCTCTCTTCTCCACGGTGGGATAGCTGAAGCCCAGGTGAGTTGTGGAAGGCCACAGACCTGACGAGTGACAAAATCAGGTACGTGTGGCACCAAAGCCACCACTTTTCCACCAAACCCCAAGTGTCCCGTGGAAGAGATGGAATGAATCTGGCATGATATCAATGAGATGAAACTTCTCATCACCCCTCAGTGAAGCAGATGTAGGCCTGGGAGAGAGAACCAAAGACACTGCAAAGGACCCTCCCTTGGCTTGAGACCCACTGTTACACTTCACCCTTTACGGAACACTAGCTCAGTGGGTTCTTCCTGATTATATAGAGGTGTGGGTTGGCTTTGCTTACTAATAAGTGCAATTCATTCATTCTGCAAATATTAGTTAAATTCCTCCATGTTAGAAACCACGTGGGAATGTGGACGGGCAAACAGAAATACAACACGACCCTGCCCTGAGAAAACTGAGTGGAGTTGGAGATGCAGGCATGTAAAGATCAGGACTGCACAAGGTGGGAGGGGGAAAAAGAGTAGGTAACGTCCAGCTGGACCTGAGGTGATCAGGAAAGTCTTCACCGATGACTCAGCATCTCACACTACTCTTGGAGAGCCATCTTCCACTACCTTTGTTAATGGTTCCTCTTAGTTTTCAAGGTTCTCTTGAACTGCCTTCAATTTCCATACTGAGCCATTGTGTTGGACCCAATCCCTAAAGAAGTGGTTAAGTTGGCCAGGCCCCAAAGTCACACCGTCCCATGACAAGTCACGTAGGGGAATCATATGTCCTTAGCCCCTACACAGTTCAGTTCTATCATCACTGACATGGTTCCATAAATATACTTTGAGCATCTAGTAAGATACAATAGTGAGCAAATAAAGACAGCCTCTGGCCTCATTGAGCCTAAAGGCTTTGGAGGAGATACCCATGAATCAAATATTTGTAAAGTATGTGCAACATTTCATACACGTGAGTGTGGAATTTCTACTGTACCTGAGAAGAAGGGAGAGAAGGACCTGACCAGGTACCACTGTGGGGCAGGTAATCAGGGAAGATTGCTCATGGAATCAATACTTGAGCCAATGTCTGGAGTCAGGAAATGAGGAGAGATCACTCCCTTCAGAGGGAACAGAGCAGCTGTGATGGGAGGGAGCAGAGCAAGACCAGGCGCTGAAAGGACAGCATCATGCTTGGGGTGGGAACCGTGGAGGCACCGCCAAGATGGAGCCATGGGGTGAAACTGCAGGCCTGTGGGCGCGTGAGATAGACTGGCCTTCATCCCACCAGCAAAGTGAAGTCATTTATACCATGATGCGGCAAGATCAGATGTGTATTTGAAAAGGCCACTTGAGCTTCTGTTTGGAGATTAAATCACAGAATGGCGAGAGTGATATGGAGACAGTAGGAGACCCAGGCGGTGATGCCCCGGGAGCTGGATGGGCACAAAGGCAAGAGGCCGTGAATGAAACCCGGCTCTGCTTCGGAGGTCGCCGCTTTCCAGACAGGGCCGCCTGCACAGGGGTCGTGTCTTGTTTGGGTTTCCTCATCCACCAAACTAGGGAAGATATTTCCCTACCTCTTTCCAAGGTGCTTCTGAAGATCAAATTAAATAATGAAAATGAGAAGACATAATATACCCTAATAGGACCTTCACAGCAAAAACACAGTTAAAAGATGCTATTAGTGGGCACCTCCCGCTCTAGGTATGAGCATTGAAGTGTGTGAGCCCCCCCCCCAAAACAAAGCCTGAAGAAAATAATGTAATTTTTAAAATTAGCATATATTCTGGGGGGAATCTGAGAGGAAAATTTGGAGAGAATGTTGAACAGAAGAGAAGAGAGAGAGAGGAAGACGAGGGGAGAGAGGGAGGAGGAGAAAATGGGAAAAGGAAGGAGGGAGAAAGAGGCAGGATGCTAGAGCAGGTTTCATTTAGCTGTTCAGACAGAGAATGGGAAAAAGAAACAGACTAATGTGTGAGCATGGAGAAAAGAGACGGACGTACATTCCCATCCTCAGGATGTGAGTTTTGCCTCTAGCTCCATCATCTCCTGGATCTATTTATGAACCAGAGGGACTCCTTTGTGAATAAGCCATGATGTTATTTATGTTCCCTTTTTAAAGAGCCATCTCCAGTTTCGGCATTTACCCCATGGGAACCTCTACATAATTACTCAATTGATAACGTTCTCCTGACAAAAAAAACAAGCCAAGAAAAGAAAGGCTCGTTCTGAATTTTCAGAATGCCGATTCCAGAAAGAACAGAAGTGATTTCTTATTTGGCTCCTCTTCTGCAATTGTATAGCAACACCCTGGCTTTTTAAATGATGAATAAGTCATTCCTATTATTCATCTTAATAAAAATAATTCCACCAAAACCCTTTTAGGTTTCATGACAAACTGGATGTCTTGAATTAATAAAGTATTTGGAATATGGGGCAAAAGTTTCCCATTAATTTCTAAATTGTGTTCTGAGACCCCTGCAATTCTCCTGAATATTGGCTTTGGTATCTGTTCATCAGCATCCCCACCTTTTCTCCCGTTGGCCCCTTCTTGTTGATGGCTTTGATCCTAGAACTGTCACTCCACGCAGAGTATCAAATGCTTCTGAGAGTTTGGAGCAGCGCTTCGGTCTCCCAACGCCAAGTCCCCCCCGCGCCAGCTGTACACAGATCCAGGGCAACGGGGCCAATGCCACCTGCCAGTTGGATTCCGTTCCCTCCGACTCCACACACTCCCTTCACCCAGGCTGTGGCAACCTCTCTCCAAGAGTGACCCCGTCACCTTGAAGCAGAAACCTACTAGTACAGGAGCTGTGCAACAATGAGATGGAAATTTTCCTGCAAGCCTGGCAGATAATTATCTTAATAAATTTCCTTTGAAAACACAGATTCCACAAACTACCTCTTGAGCTCCAAACTTGAACCAAGCAGCTCCATCTCCAAATGTGATCTTAGAATGAAATTAATATTGATTACGAGAGATAAAAACTGCTACACGGAAGATAGTAAAAATTATTACAGATTAGGGGGTAGGGAAATAGGATGAGAATAAAAATGACAGATTAGCAAAGCACTATAAAATGACAATGAAGTCCAGTGTGGCTAAATCACTAAGTTGATTAGTAGAAGAGTCTACAGGAATATATTAAGTTACCACTGAATTGTGTGATCTGTTTTCTAGAATATTCAACAGATTAAAACGTTCAGGAGACCTTTTGAGAGAGGGGCCCAAGGGCAGGAGGCCGGATGTTTACAAATAGGACCGCACTGCATTAAGTTGACTCGTTCACTCATTCATCCACTGAACGCATATTTTGTATGAACCCACCTGGTAACACAAGAGGCGCTACAGAAGCAGAGGGCAAATCACTGTCCTTAAGGTGTCTACAGACTAGCCCAGAGGAGAATGAAGCAGGCACCATGATTGAATCAGGAGCAGGTTACAGTCGGGGCCAGAGAGGGGGAGGGAGAGAAAGAGAGAGAGAGAGAGAGAGAGAGAGAGAGAGAGAGGGGGAGAGAGACAGGGGTTCTACCTAGAGGGATCAGGAAATTCCCAACCACCCCAGATAGCAACCTACACAATGGTGGAACAAGTGGGCAATTCCCATTTGCACTGGGGGTTTGCTCTGTTGATGGAAATACAGAGCTGAGAGACCTGCTCTTTTGTGGAGGGAGGGCCAGCACCAAAAAGGGAAATAATTGCTGTTGACAATCTCCCAGACAGAGCAATGCCTCAGGCTGAATCCCAGACTATAGAAAGCAGGCTCTAGGGAGGAAAGGACTCCTTTTATGTCCCTCTCTGGTCTTCAGTCTCTAGGGCCTGGGCTTCTAGTGGTAGAGATGGAGGTATGTACCCCTGGGCAATGGGTGCTGAGCTGATGTCTAGAACAAGGGACTAGTTTAGGGCAAAAGGGAGGACTTACTTCCTACCTGCCCTTGACTATTTATGAACCCGTAGATCGAGGACAAGCCATCCATGGCAAGATTCCTGAGATGTGTGTTATCTTCTGTTTACTTCTTGGAGACAACACATCAGAGTAGTTAAGAGCCAGAGCCTGGAGGCAAACTGCTTTCTTTCATATCCTGACTCCACCACTAATTAGCTGAGTCCTCTTGGAAATGTTATTTAGTCTCCCTCTCTCTCCTTCATTATCCTTAAAATGGGAATAATCACAGGATTTACCTCATGGGGTTGTTGTGAAGAGCAAATAAGCTACTGCACTCCAGATAATCCCCTGCATAAAGTAAACACTCAATAACAACTTGCTATATTTGTCATTTAAAAATCTCCTTAATTTTAGTAAAGTCTCATTTGAATTATCGTTTATCAATTTTTGAAACAATGAATGAGAGCATTGGGCCTTGCTGCAAGGTTGTAAAGAAGGGGTGTGAAGGGAAGGGTCTTAGAGTGAAAATGTCCCCATCATGCTGAACTGGCTAAGATGATGGATGTCAGAAAGAAACTTACAAAAGGAGTTTCTAGAAGAAAAATCAGAGTCCCGAGTTCCAGGAACCCTTCCTACCATGACCTTCTCCTTTCAAAGACAGTCTTCAAGGGTTTGGGTTTTATTTTTATTATGGAATTTCATGCCAATCCTCCAAAAGAAAATTGAAAACCATCACACTCTCTTGCATAAAATCCTATACTGACTTCTGAATGGAATAAATTACATACTCCTAATCTCTCCAGCTAATTCCCGGTGAGTCCTGGGTGTATTAGCCAGAACCTTGGTTTTGAGGCCATTTCATTGACCCAAGTCCACTTCCCCCAAGTCAGGTAAGGACAGATGCCATGCAAAGGGGGCACAGACACACACACCACCACCACCACCGTCACCACCACCAGTACCATGCATTGGAAACAGAAAAAAGACTTACTGAGGAAAAACCTATGAGAAAGCAGTGGCAGAGCACAGGCAGCCTCGGTCCTCTGTTGAGGTTAGACATGGCTGGGTACACCGTGGTCTAAGAGACCCTATCATGTTGTACACGTTTGTATTACATTCCACATTTATGGGAGAGTTGAGAAGGGGGCAGAGAACATTGAGTCAACAGTGTAAGTGGAAACATCCTTTTCAAAGAAATGACGTTACTGGAAAGAGGAAAAGGCTCTGGAGTTCAGCCTGTGCATCGAGCTAACTCAGGCCTGTCTCACTGGCGTCTTGCTGTGCTGTCAAAACAGGGAGGGAATGAATCTCCAAGGCCCAGATCACCTGATTACCAGAGGCCCAATGTGTTCTGTCTCATACGTGCTTAAGCCTTTCCCCAAGCCAACACATCCTCTTTCATTATCTTAATCACCACCCATAAGTTAACGTCTCCTAAACCCAAGTTTCCAGTCTGGACTTCTTACCAGAGCTGCAGATGGATATTTTTTCTAGCTTGTCTCACAATACGTCATACTCAGCATATCTAAAAATCGGTGACCCTCTTTCCCCAAAACCTTCTCCTCTGCCTAATTTTCTTGTCATTGATTGTCATTTCTTGTCATCTACTATTTGAGGGGCCCACCATCCAAATTAGAAAACTGGCCTTTGTCTCCTCCCTCTAACTTTTCATATTAATTCATCACGGTGATGGTTAATTTTATGTGTCAACTTGATTGGAGTAAAAGATGCCCAGAAAGCTGGTACACACTATTTCTGTGAGGGTGTCTCTGGAAGAGATAAGCATTTGAATCAGTAGACCGAGTAAAGAAGATCATCCTCACCCATGTGGGCTGCATCATCCAACCCACTGATGGCCTGAATAGAACAGAAAACGCAGAGGAAGAGCTAATTCACTTGAGCTGAGACATCCATCTTCTCCTGCCCTCAGACACTGGGTAAGAAGGCTTTCAGACGCAGACCAGGGCTCACACCATTGGCCCTAGATTATCAGGCCTTCAAACTCAGGCTGAATTACCCCACTGGCTTTACTGGGGCTCCAGCCTGCAGACAGCAGATCACAGAACTTCTTGGCCTCCATAATCATGTGACCCAATGTCCATCGTAAATCTTCTCCTCATTATCTCCATATGTATCCTATTGCTTCTGTTTCTCTGGAGGACCCTGACTAATACAATCCCCAAGTCAGACCAATCGTACTTTCTATTTTCTGGATCCTTCTCATCTCCTCCATGCCTGCAGCCGAGGCTTGAGTTCAGATATTCATCATCTCTAAAGGCTTCACCCCAGGATCTCTTAACAGGTCTCTCCATCTCAAACCTTCCATCACCTCAGCTGCCTGGACACCAAGTTTGTCACTTTATTCTCCACTTTAAAATTTATTAAAGACCTTCGTTGCCTAAATTCTTTAAAAGGACCTACAAGGATTTTCATGAACCTATTTCTTGTGATTCCTTGACCATGTTATAACTTCGACATGCTGAAAGCAATACCGCATTTCCTGCTCTCAGGCTTTTGGACACAGCATTTTCTTTGCAGGAATATTTGAGAATTAACTCATCATCACCCCCCACGCTTTGCCTCATTAGATCCAACTCATCCTTTGGATTTCAGTGCCAGAAATCTAGTGATCATTTACCAGGAAGATACCAAAATTTCCAAATACCTGTGAAGGACCTGTTCGTGCCAAAAGAGGATTGAGAAATCTGTAAATCTCCACTGATCATTGCCAAACTCTACTTGACCCTGGTTGGTTTGGTTTATCACTGACACCACCTATATGAGGTAACAATGTCAGTGTCATAGTCATTGGCACGCTCATGAAATGTCTCTCTTTCTTCTAAGTAAGGGACTCTGCTTGTTCATCCAAGAAAGAGTCCACCTCCCTAGCTACCCCACCCAATCACCTTTGTCTGAGGGCCTCTGTTTGATTTCCAGTTTTGACAGAAATGTGTTTCTGTCTTCACTTTGTAACTTCAGTCACCCATCCTATCTTCCTCACCCTAGGCTGACAGACAGGAAGGACTAATGGCCTTGAAGGGCTCTCCAGTGTCATTCTACCAACCACCACGTTTATCTCTCCTATGGTCATTGGGCCTTCACACAACAGGAGAACTAGTTTGGTATCCAAGTTACTTCCTCCATGGCTCCACCACTGGGCCAGCCACAGACAGACTCTTCCTAGAAATGTGAAGTCTCACAAGCTTCAGAAGGCCAAAGAATTGTACCGGATTCAAGTCAAAAACATCAGTTCCCAGGCAAATAGAGAACAACTTGATTCTCTGTGTAATGGTTCCTTCTAATCCAACCTTCCAAAGATAAAGTTAATTCCATTCCCATCACCAAGTACCCCTCTATCCTCAAAATCTTTTTCTCATTCATTTCTACTCTGAACTTCTAAATTCAAGTACTTGAAAATCTTTTCCTTACGTCCATGTACTGTGGGAGCAATTGGCATTTCACTACCAGCATCCTGCTCTGCCTGGGAGATGATCTGCCTATTGGAGCATATACAAAATGGGTCCAGACTCAAGAGAAGTAAATCAGATAACAAGCCCGTAGGTTGCTAGGATTTCATTTCTCTGCATCCACTCTCAATGTTCAAAATTCATCTACTGCCCTGCTTAATAGCCTTCAGTGACTCCCACGGCCCACAGTATAAAGCTCAAGGCTAGGTCTTCAACATGGTCTGGCAGGCTCTTTCTGGTCTGGTTCTTGTCTATCGACCCAGCCTCATCCATCTCAGGTAGCAGCCAAAGGGTGCCCAGGTTAGAGGACCTCAGAGACATGTCAGCACAACCAGCTATTTCAGGAACATATTGGGGGAAGTTTAGCTTTCCATAGAACTCAGCTAATAATGACTCAGGCCTTAAAAACTGCCCTTTAGAACAAGTGCATTGGCAAACTCCTTTAGCGAGGAATATTTACACTAGCATAGATATTGTGAGTTAAGGTCAATATGGGAAATAGTCAAGAGGGATCCAGATTATATCAAAACCAAATGGGTTAAACCACAGTAAGGATTATCATCAATCCCTTAGTGAAAAGAAGCTGAAACTCTGCTCTTCCCTTGCTCTCTACTGCAGTGTAAAATGAACTGTAGGTAGTTCTCATTACATGTTGTGAGTTCTGTCACACTTAAATCCTTTTGTCACCTTCACAAAGCTCCACGTTAAAGAATCTCCCTGGCTATTGTTATATAGAACTGCCAGGTCCGTGAGGTCAGATCCTTCCTGACGATTGGCATCAAGATCCAGGCCCACAGCCGCGGCAGGAACAGATGCGCCCTTCACTTCCGCACAGAATGTTGTCTTAATGAGACTGAGTTCTCTCTAGGTCGATCCCACGTTGAAACGGCATTTGGTTGCAAGGCTCTTTCAGGGAAACTCCTCTCTCTGGGGCAAGTCGCATGACTGCTGTGGACCCCAGGCTGGCTGATACCCCATCTCTTGCCTCCGAGACTCCTTTCCTGACCTCAGACTGCACCACGGTCCCCCTGTCCCATTCTCCATACCCACATGGACTCAGCTGTGACATGGCCAGGAGCGGGCTGTGGGGCTGGGGCATTCCTACAAGGCTCCTACTCCCTGGTCACCTGGCCAGATGCATTTATGATCATCGGCTCCAACTCTGGCTATCAAAACAAATGCAGCCTGGCCTTCATTTTATCCTGCCTGTTCATCCAAAGCCACGTTCAAGAGATGGAGTGCTCCCTGCCCAGCCCTGGCTGTTCCGCTGGCTGGAACTCTTCACCATGGCCTTGCTGGGCAGGTGGAGGAGACCACTTAGATGAGGCACATGCTTCGGGGAGGACAGTTATGGGAAATGGGACTATAAAAGCAGATTGGGGTCCGCCTGGGGAGGACTCGGAGTGCGAGAGAAAGCAGCATCCTCGACCTGCTCTGCAGCCCCGTTCCCAGGGCCCGTGTCGGCCACAGCACACCTCCGCAGTTCACTTACTGGATAGGGAGTGACTCCATTACATTTCAAAGCACCACTTGAGAGAGGATTATTTTCTTACCAAGGTGACTGGAGGTATTTCGGTTCTAAGACTTTATGATCACATTGTCTCAGAGGC
The DNA here is from genome assembly GCF_028564815.1 of Eubalaena glacialis. Taxonomy (NCBI): domain Eukaryota; kingdom Metazoa; phylum Chordata; class Mammalia; order Artiodactyla; family Balaenidae; genus Eubalaena; species Eubalaena glacialis. Next base: position 3,476,998 of record NC_083725.1, read on the forward strand.
AGCTTGACAACGTCTTATGTCTCTGACACTGGAGGGATTTTTTCACTCGAAGCGTGGCACTAAATCCCCTGCAGGCACTGTATGTGAAATCTGTCTTTATAAATAAACAGCACGTTGCCCTTCCGCTTTCCTTTCTTCCGAGCATCTGTAAGCCCCACCATCTCCTAATGAAATAAGCCTCCCACACCTCCCTTAATGGAAGGTAGATGCTATCCTCGCTGAGTTTTGGAGGCTTCCTCCTCTATGGAGTCGGAATGATAACATCCAGGCCTCTTTCCCTCCAGAGATGTGAAGAAGTGTGACTGGATCACAGGCAGAATTATTCCACTTGGAGATCTTGTCCTAAACCCCACTGTTTCCCCCAAACCTCCTCTGCTCCCTAATTCAACACAAATGAACGTAGCCAGGGAAGCACCCGCTGGAGTAGAAGAAAGCTGAGCCTCCTTATTCCTCCAGACACGATCCTCTACCTCTGCTTGAATCCTGCTGGTGATGGGGAACTCACTGCCCCACAAGGCAGCCAAGGTCCACGAGGCAGCTCTCTTTTTCACAGGAAGCTAAAATCTCCCTCCTTCTAACTGTTGTCTTGGGGGCCCGGCCATGACCCTCTGGAGTAACTCTGAGCCAGTGTTATTCTTTCTCCACCAGACAGCACCTTCAATATTTGAAGGCAGTTATCATTTCTCATTATTTTCTTCTCCCACATGAGCTAAGGGCAGACCTCGGCGAGCAAGAAAAAGGGTTCACAGTGGCTTGTAATAGGTCCATTTCTTAAGGAAGAAATAAACACGGCAGCAATTTGTCCCCCACTTACTGTCCTATTTTTTCAGGTAGAGTACATGCTATTTTCTGCACTGAATCTACCTCCATTAACTCTTCGGTCCCAGGAAGCCACTGAATTTGGTCGGCTCTGACGCTTCTGCTGACCCTACTCCTGGAAAATGTCGCTTGCTCTCTCCTCTCCGCTCCCAAGACGCTCTAAATTATTGTATCGTTTTGTTTCAGTTCACGTATACCCAGGCCTGCCTTTCAAGACTTTAAAAGTCTCAAGCACGGCCCATATTTTAGTCATGGAGGCATCCACAATGCCTAGCAGAGTGCCTAGAACTTGGTAGCCACAAAATAAATGTTTGCTGCTGAACGAATGCTGTCAATACATCATAATAAAGAGGGTTGTTAAGATTTCTTCAATGCCTTAAACTATTGGGAATATGCTACTTTACAAAGTTGGTTTATTATTTCTCCTGTCAGCTTCAGGTTCCAAAAATATGGAGCACGTGTACAAATGTGAAAGCCACTTTGTATATATATCCCCCATAAAGAAGATCTATGCCAGCTCTCTGCTGTATTTATCTGGCGACTAGCATCAGTGGTGACACATAAAACTATACAGTTAAAAGGCATTGAAGTACAGCTTAGATGAAAAAGATAGAAACTGCTCAAAAGGCTGCTAAGAAGAAAAATATCTTTAGGCCCATTCTTTAAAGCGTTTACATAAATAATCCTGACTAGGCATGTACTTCTTTTTTTAAAAATTCTGGTGGCTGAGTGTGTGTGTATGTGTATGCACACGCGTGTGTGTGTGTGTGTGTGTGTGTGTGTGTGATGGGAGAGGGAGCAGTGGTTTTAACTTAAAGCTAATGGTACCCATGATGCATACTTTTCTCTCCTGCTTCCTCAGTGTTTCAGGAGATTGTTAGGTTGTCTTGAAATATCCTTCATATCACTTGTGAGGGCGTTGGCAGAAATGGGACTGTTGGTGACAAGGACAGCCAGGGGCCCCCTAGAGAGCACACGCATATGAACAAACCTTGTAGAGTTCCGGGGAAGGGCAAGGGCTGGTAACATTTCATTGCTCTGTTCAGTTTCCCATCAACTTAGAGAAATATTGGCTTATGCCAAGAAAACAATCAGTTAAGGATTCCTCCTAACCAGCCAAGTTTGAAGGAAGAAAACTACTGTGTAAGCGTGCTCGAAAAATGTTTCCCTTTACTCAAATTCCATTTTTTAAAAAATTTTTATTGGAGTATAGTTGCTTTACAGTATTGTGTTAGTTTATACTGCACGGCAAAGTGAATCAGCTATACGTATACATATATCCTCTCTTTTATGGATTTCCATTTTAAATGTTCAGTAGATTTAAGGTTTAAATGTTTCAGAGAGAAAGAACGAGCTTAGCCCTAACCCTCTGATACAATCGCCAGTGGTCTTTCACTGAAGAATCTAAAGGATGATTTCTAGCATCATATGCAAAAAAGTAATAATAATTTAATGTCTGTTGAGAGGAGGGACATTGTAGAGAGATTAGAAAACTGGTCCCTATAGGATAACCTTAATTTCACTGGAAAGAGACGTCAGGGCGTGTCACATTGGAACTGTTTACCTCTCATGTCATTTCAGACTGGAGGGAAGGCACGAGACACAGACGTGAGCTGAAAATGAGCTGAGTGGCAGAGAGAAGGTGCATGGAGCAAGGTAGCTCTTTTTTAGCAAGGGAGGCACCTGGATGCAATGGACAGGTAAAAGATAACACCATATAGATTTGTTCAGGCAGTTGACCAGCCAAAGAGGCAGACTTTGATTTTCTGAAATGTCTAGTCTTTAAAGCCTTAAAGCAGCTAGAGCAGGTCTTTAGATTCAAAACTGAACCCTGCAGGGTACAACTTGTGGGCTCTTGACTCTGATGGCCTGGGTTCAAATCCTCATCTTTTCACTTTCCAGTTTTTTTTCATTAATAAATAATTTAACTTCTCTAAGGTTTCCTGCACATAAAAGGAGGAGAATAATGTTATAAGCTCATATGTTTGTAGTAAAGTTAAAAGAGGATATTCTGAGGAATTCCCTGATGATTCAGTGGTTAGGACTCTGTGCTTCCACTGCAGGGGGCACAGGTTCGACTCCTGGTCAGGGAACTAAGATCCTGCATGCCGCGTGGCATGGCCAAAAAAAAAAAAAAGAAAGAGGATATTCCTCTAAAACTCTTGACGTTGCGCCTGAAACGTAGTAAATACTCAATAAATGCTCATAAAACCATGACCAGATCACAGAGCAAGTATTATGAATTAGCTTGAGGAAATAGAGGCAAAAGAAAGTAAAAATTTTCTTAAAAGAAAAAGGAAGCATATGGTTTTAGTACGCTGTGGCTGCAGTAACAAATTAGCACAAAATGGCTTAAAAAACAGAAATTTATTCTCTCACAGTTCTGAAGCTCAGAAGTCCAAAATTCAGATTCAACAGGGTCAAGCTCCCCAAGAGGGCTCTCAGGGAGAACCCTTCCCAGCCTCTTCCAGGAGGTGCCAGGTGTTCCTTGGCTTGTGGTCACATCACTCCAAGTTCTGCCTCTGTGTTCACATGACCTCCTCCTCTCTGTGTCTGTGTGTCCTTTTCTGTCTCCTATAAAGAAACTTGCCTTCGGATTTAGGTTCCTCCCAGCTAATCCAGATGATCTCATCTCAAAATCCTCAAATTAATTACATTAATTGCAAAAATCCTTTTTCCCAGTAAGTTCACACTCACATGTTCTAAGGGTTTGAATGTGGACATATCCTTTGGGGGGGACCATCATTCAAACCACCACAGGTATTAATGAAGCAATGATTGTTCAAGTTAAATTAAATGTTAAAATTTAGTTAAGGTAATTTTTAAAAATCATATTCCCAGTAGTATTAATTAAAGTTAGTCAATCAATCACAGTGGAGAAGTACTTATCTTCATAAAAACATTTTTTCAGAGGACAACAATGATTTAATGTAGAACTGTGTGCTTTTTTCTCTTCTTCAGCTGTGTGTGTGAGAGAGAGAGAGAAAAAGAGAGAGGGAGAGAGAGAGAGAGAGACATAACAGGTGAATTTAAACATAATGCAGGATGCTGTTTAGTAGTGCCAAAGTAAAATTCAATTTCTCTGTAGAGTTTTTCTTGTAAATGTTATTCTGTTGGATCGTCCTGGGACCGTATCAGCTTTGGTGTAAGTAAAGGAAGGTGAGGTCACTGTGATGGAACGAAAGGTGTTGGACCTGGTTTGGAATCTGTCACCCACTGTCTAACCTCCAGCCAGATGTCTAACTCTATGACCCCAGCTTCCTCATCTTTTACCTGGGAGAATCCTCTTCCTCTTCCTTACTTTCACCATGAATACCCAGTCCTTTAATTTCCTAATCTGTTCTCCAGAACTGGCCTGAGCAGGGGGGCAGAGCACACAACCGAGGACAGGGGGACAGGAAACCATAAGGACAAAGTTTTCCTTCAAACTTCTCTCGTTCAAGGAACAGAGACCTTCTCGAGCTTCCTTATATAAAAGAGTTTACGCCAACCTTACAGGTAGCCTGAGACTGAAACTAGAATGGTAACAGGAGTCCAGCAATCACTAAGAATCAGCTATTAGTCCTTCTCTGGGGGGTCACATCTCTCCCCACCCCACCTCCACCTCTGTCACGGCCATCAGTTTCTGCCTGTGTCTCAGCTCCAGACTTATGCCTCTGAGCATCTTCCTTTGCTTACAACTGGCTTTTCCTCCTGATAACTTGGAGCACCGTGTGGCTTTGGCTGTTGAGCCCACATCTATGCTGCGTCATCTCCCAATACAGCCTTTTGGCTTCTGTTCCTGTGCTAACTCCTTCAATCTCCACATTTCCCAACTCCACGTTTCCTAGAAAATAATCTACTCAGGCCCAGTGTTTCCACTCGGGCTAGTGCATAACGTATGGAGCATATGGACAGGCTGCCCTCGGGGCCAAGGCACAATCACCTGTAGATGGAAGATGTGACCACGTGGAAAAAAACACAGCTACATCCATCCCTCAGAGTGGTGATACATGCATCAGCATCACCCAGAAGGTGGACGTGGCAGCTACATGACTGTCCGCTCAGCAGGGTTCAGCCCTTCTTTGAGAACCATCTTCGTATCCCCCCAAGTCTTCCAGGTCACGTGACCTATTGTGTTCTTACCTGACTGCACCTTCTGACCACAGTTGATTTTCTCAGGGTGCAACACCTATAACAGCTGGACCAACAGGTCCCTCCTACTCATCTACTGAGGTTCAGTCTATGATCGAGTCCTATGACCTTCCCTCTTCTCACCAAAACCATACATCTGGAATGTTGTAGGTGGGCATGTTTTTTTTTGCCGTAAGTGGAAACCTGGTACCCAGTGTGAAAGAAAGTTGCCAACACACAGCAGGAAAAACTGAGCGCAGGATAAGGAGTGTCCTGCCAGCATTTCAAGCACCAGCTCTGTTCCCTCCTGAGTCCCAGCTGCCACCTTGGCCTTCCCAGCCCTGTCTTGGTACTCCAACTCCATGGATTCCACAAGATACCCCAGGGTCCCGCCATCGTGGAGGCCACTTTGCTTAGGTAGCTCATGGTGGGTCTCTGTCGCTTTCTGCCACGGCGGTCTTGAGTCTTACAGAGGCACAGGCAGGCCAGGCCCAGAGACTTGTCCACAGCACCCCGTTACACTTTTGCTGCCAGCCTCAGCCCTGTAAGTGCTACTCAGAGTTGGCCAGGGTGCTGGTCAGTAGCACCAAGTCACAGTCGAATCCAACAGGAGCCACTTACATAATCCCCAATAGAATTCATTATTTTACTAATATTTACTGAGTGCCTATTATGTGACTGGCACTCGGCTCTGTGCTGGGAATTTAAGGACGAAGAAAACAAACTACTGGCAAAGCCATGGTGCCTTACACTCATTTTCATCCTAGAAGTCTCAGGAAGAAGCGTTCACTCTGAGTGAACATTCCACCCCCGCCCACACACCACCACTGCAAGACAAGAGCATCTGCAAACGCAGGACCACCTGCCCATCACACACAGGCTTCGATTATACTGACGTACCGGAGCCAAACAGAAAACACCAGAGGCTGCCAGCTTCAGTGATTGCAAGGAAGGTCGGGGACCTCTCTTCTATCACTGCATTTGGGACTTTCCTTTCCTTTGGTTCCCACACACAATTATAGGAAATAAATGCAAGTCAAGTCCGGCGATTTCTAACGAGGCGCTTGGGAGGACAACCGTGTTGCCGTCTGGTCTCCCCACATCATTGCTAAGCTTCTTGAAGACACAGGAGTTACTTGGTTTCTCCAGCATTTAACAAACGTTTTCTGAGGGCCTTCTAAGTATACTTCACTCTTCTAGGGGCTGGAGATTCAGTGGTAGCAAAACAGGAAACATCCCATTCCAGGGGAAAAACAAAGAGTAAGCAAACCACAGGGAACAGAAGTCCAGGGATGACCAGGGGGATGAAGGGTAACTGTGTGGGTCACAGGAAGAGAGGCTGGGGCAGCTGAGAGAACGTCTCTCTGAGTTGTAGCCTTTGAGCAGATGCCTGAACGGAGAACGAGAGATGGGCATGAATGTTTGGGGGATTCCAGTAAGTGCAAATGTTGAATCAGAAAAATATTCCAGGAACAGCAAGGACGCTGGAATGACTGTGATAAAATCAGCGAGAAAATGAGGTTGGAATGGTAGCCAGAGACAGATCATGTAGGGCATTGTACTCTGTAAAATAGAAGCCTAATTGTACTTTTAGTGTGGTGGTTTCAAAGTGGTCATAAATGCTTTGCTCCCACTCCCATTGACAGGAGAGGTGTGTTTCTCCTCCCCAGGGATCTGGGCTGGCCTGTGACAGCTTTGCCCCATAGACAAGTGATGCTGGGCCAGCTCTAGACCTGGGCGTAGGTGAATTTCCATCTCCTATTCTGGTCTCTGGGAGCCCTTAGCTACCATGTAGAGGTGCTGCTGGAGAGATAAGGTGGAGAGGCCCTGGGCTACATGGTGAGGAAGGGGGGCCCAACTGGGTCCAGTGGAGCTCAGCCTTTCAATCCTCCTGCCAAGGTGCCAGGCATGAGAGTAAAGTCATCTTGGACTCTCTACACCAGACCAGCCACAAGCTGAATCCTACTGAGTGACCCCAGTTGATGCCGTGTAGAAAGGAAGCATCACCTAACTCAGGCCTGCCTGGATTCCTGACCCACAGAATCATGAGACATAATAAAAGTAGTTGCTGCTTGTCTTATCCACTCAACTGGGTGGTTTATAAACAACAGAAATGTATTCCTCACAGTTCTGGAGGCTGGAAGTCCAAGATCAGAGTGCCAGTGTGCTCTGGCTCTTGTGAGAGCCTCCTCTGGAGTGCAGGCTGACGACTTCCCCTGGGACCTTCCCACGGTGGAGGGCAGAGAGAGGAAGCAAGCTCTCTGGTGACTCTATTTTTATTTTTTTAATTTATTTATTTTATTTATTTATTTTTGGCTGCATTGAGTCTTCATTGCTGCGCACGGGCTTTCTCTAGTTGCGGCCAGCGGGGGCTACTCTTCATTGCAGTGTGTGGGCTTCTCACTGCGGTGGCTTCTCTTGTTGCGGAGCACGGGCTCTAGGCACACAGGCTTCAGTAGTTGTGGCTCGCAGGCTCTAGAGCGCAGGCTCAGTAGTTGTGGCGCATGGGCTTAGTTGCTCCGCGGCATGTGGAATCTTCCCGGACCAGGGATCGATCCTGTGTCCCCTGCATTGGCAGGCGGATTCTTAACCACTGTGCCAGCAGGGAAGCCCTCTGGTGACTCTTATAAGGGCACTAATCCCATCATGAGGCTCCACCCTCACGACATCATCTAATCCTAATTACCTCCCAAAGGCCCCGCCTCCTAATGCATTACATTGGGGGGTAGGGTTTCAACATGTGAATTTTGGGAGACACATTCAGTCCATAACACTGCTTTAAGCCACTAGGTTTAAGAGCAGTTTGAAGCTTGGGAAGCTTGTTAGCTGGGGAATGGTCTGACCACTAGCTATGTGGAGACCAGAGCCCAGGGCAGTGAGTGGCAGCAGGAGGTTAGTTGGTGGTCATCCTGGCTGTGCAGGGAGAGGCGCTATGGGCTGGGAGTAGAGGCTGGAGCTGGAGGAACTGAAAAGTAACCACATCCAGGATGTGTTTCAAAGGTCCAGCCTGGATAGTTTGTTGATAGTTTGGATGCAGGGTGTGAAAGAGGAGTTGAGGATGACAGCAAGAATTTTGGTCTGAATTCCTGGATAAAGAGGAGAGGAGTTTTGGAGGAGGGGCAAGAACCAAGGGTTCTGTTTTGTACCTGTTGACTCTCAAATATCTATTCGATATCCAAGTGGAGACGGCTGGACACACCAGTCTGGAGGTAAACGAGGAGGGCAGGGCCGGAGATGGAAGATGCCCGTGAACAGCTGTTGTTCAAAGCCATGAAGGAGACGAGATGGCTTAGGGAGGACGTTTAGACCAGACAGAGGTGTGAAACCTGAGTCCTGCAGCTTTCCGGTTTACGAGACAGTAGAGACTAGGAGACACGAGGAACGGACACTGAGGGGTGACCGCGAGGAGGAGGAAACCAAGGGCACAGTGTCTCTGAAACCACATGACGAAGGCTTTCCAAGAAGGAGGAGCAGGGGAACCGGAAGATGCGGACGAGAAGTGATGGAAAGTGACGCCCCCTGGACAGAGCAACCTCACCAGTGTGTGGACAGAACAGAATCTGCATTGGATTGAGATCCAGAAAAATATGGAAGCGGAAAAATGGAAATGAAGAACACGGACAAGCATCTCCAGGAGCGTCACTCGGAGGCGTGCGGGAGTGAGATGCTAAATGGACAGCTCTCTGCTGAGGGGTAAGAGGTGCAGAGAGAGGGTCCTGAGCATCCAAGTGGAGGGCACGCGGCACACAGGTGGAGGGGTGGGCTGTAGACTGGAGGGCACAGCCTGTAACGGGCAAGAAGGCAGAGCGCGTGGGTACAGGCACAGAAATCGTGATAGGCTCACGGTGCTGGGTTACCCCTGATGGTCCCTCAGGGAAATAAAGCACAAATTTTCTGAGAGTAGGAGAGCTTCAGAACTTTGAGGCGAGCAATGAAGATGTGAAGCGCTCCGCCGGGGGGAGTGAACTGACAAAGGCCACGTGGTAGTGCTGGATGTTTCTGGTCTTCATTTAAAGGAACACCCGTAGCGGCCTGTGCAGCAGCCAGGGAGGTGAGTCCCTCAGGCTCCGTTTCAAGAGAGAATCTGCAGTGGCTGGCGGAGGGCAGCTACCTGACAGGCTCCCCAGTGCAGGGCCTTCAGGATCGGACAGGACATCTGAGCCAAAGCCATGCTCTGCCTGGCAGCGCCCAGCCCGTGGCTGAGGGAGGGGTTCCCCTCGTGGGATGGCTCCACTGGCTGCCTTTGCCCCACGGCTCCCCACTGCGTTGGCCGAGACTTTCTCAGAATTGCAGCACGATCTCGGGCTCTCCTTACTCTGTCACAGGTGGCAGACCCCCTCACATTCTGCAAGTTTTCCTTGCCGACCCCTCCCTCCCCAGCTGCATCCTTCAGAGGGGTCAGCCCTGCCCACCCACCTCAAGCTCCAGCTTGGCATCTACTTCTCAGCGACTGACTCCAGCTAACACGACGTGGTGAGGGGTCTTTTCCTCCAGCCACCTGCCCCTGCTCCCATCACAGTCCGCACACCAGTAAGCCGAGGGCTGGACTTCTCCGCGTGAGCATAAAGGAGGGACAGCGGGGCCGAGGAATGGCGTTCCCAACACGTGCAGACTCACCTCTGAGCGTGCAATCACGCTGGTTAAGAAGCGCAGTGAGACCCGGGAAACACGATGGTCCCTGAACACTGGGACAGTCGGCCGTGCGCCCAGCTCAGCTCATCCTTGTTTTCATCTCACAACCGTCCAGCGGCTCACCCTCCCTTTCTTTAGAGAAAACACAGAGAGGCACCTGCCAGACTGCTCTTCAGGAGCTTCTCAGTTTGGGCCACAATCCTGAGTTGTCAAAAGAACAAACTTACATCCCACACCCTCCTTGTACCAGGCATTGCGCTGGGGACTTACTGTATCCATTATTCAATTATCTGGGCCTTAAACAATAGGTAGGTGAGGTTGAGATTATTTTACCTATTTTTATACACGAAGAAACTGAGACTCAAAGAGAAGCCACACAGCCAGTAAGTGGTAGATGAAGGATTTGGACCCGATTCTGCCTCAAAGGCTTCAAAACCTGAGCTCTTTCTGCCAGATCATGCTGTCGGTGCTTTTAGATACAAAGTACCTATCAGAGCTACTAATTAATTTAATCTTATGTACACAGAGTTCTTACATTATGCAAATGTGTATGTAAATGATTATTTTAATTTGTACAAACAAAGATGCAAATGTATCCTTTGGTTTACAGAAAACTGGTAAGGTAACGTTACCTCACTTGACCCACCCGAGGGCTCCAGCAAATCAGAATCGTTCTAACATAAATAAAACCCCAGCTTTCCATATGAGAGCTCTTTCTTCAGAATTTAAAACATTGAGTCTCTGGCCCCCCCAATCCTGGTGATGTTCTTCAGGGCTAAGATAAATGTGAGAAACAAAACCGCTCTGGAATTTTCTCTATTCAAATAAAAAAAACAGAACCCATGCTTGAGTTCCATCCTTCAGGATTCAGGCCTGGACATAGCCCCGGCCTTTAACAGTCTGACTAAAGAAATCACACCTTTACCTGAATTCAGGGCACCCAGAAATCACTTTCTCCATCCTCCCCTCCCCTAAGCCGACGAGTTTTAGGAACAGGTAGTATAATTTGAGAGGTGCAGGGAAAATTGACTGCCTCTGCCCACCCCCCCATACACATCCCACCCAGGCCTCAGGGGTCTGAAGGCGAAGTTGTCCAAAGTTTAGGAATCTCCATTGAAAAGTAAGTCCCTTGGGCTCATCAGCCATTGTCACCTAATACCTAACTCAGACAAAAATGCTGCTGGAGATGTAAGTTAGGATAAGGTGGCGAGGGAATAGGGTGGAGAAGGTAGAAGTGAGGTAGACAGATAAGGTGGAGAGAAGGGAGATGAGGTGGAGAGGAGGTGAGGGAGAAATGGGAAAAGGAGCCCTAAACAGGGGGAAATGGACTGCTGGGAGGCAAATGCAGCCTGGAAGAGTGACCTCCCCGAGGACATAAGGCTCCTCTGATGGCACTTTGTGGGGTAGGGCTGGTGGCTTCCCTGCCACCTCCCCTCACAGCCCCCTGCGCTCCAGCGCACTCCGTGCTTGCGGAAGTTCCTCAACCAGACGCTCTCTTCCTGGCTCTGTGCCTTTTCACACACGGTCCCTCTCCAGGAACCCTTGCTGCCCCGCATCTGCTTGGCTACTGGCTACTGGCTGCCCTCTGGCCAGCGCTGTGCCTCTCCTCCCTCCTCAGACAGGGTCTAGCACAGACCTAGGTGCTAGGTCTCCCTGCCCTGGACTCCCCTAGCACTCTCCGTGAAGTCCCAGACCACACAGATCCTGTTTTATTTATCTTCATATTTCTAGCATCTAGCTCAGTGTCTTAAACAAATAGCTTTAATAAATATTCAAGTGACCCAGTAAAACTCTATGACCGAACTTACAACCTTGTCCAGTAGCCGTTAGGTCATCTGTCTGTTCCTGGACCCCTAGAAGCTTAGTACAGTGCCTGGTTCCTAGGGGATCCTCAGTAAACAGTTCTGGGGGTAATTAAGTAACTTAGGCAAAATGCTAGATTGTCTTCGTGGTGGGAATGGCTTCTCCTGCTCCCCACACTGTGGTCCACAGCTCCTCCTGCACGATTGTACGAAGCCGCACGCTAGTTGTCGACACCGACACACCCACAGGGAGCCACCCCTCGGCTGCCCCTGGATAGTGAGCCGCCAGCCCAGCTCTGTGCTTCATGTTCCAGAGGCAGGCTCACGTCCCTCTAGCCCCTCTTCCCTCCTTTTCCTGCTGCTTCTGGAATTAAGGTGCCGCTGGTCTGGCCTCACTCTGACATTCATTACTCTGGTATTGATGGCCTTCCACCTCCCTGTTATTCTGTGAAGATTAGAAAGCAGAGGCCTTCCTTGGGCAAGGGAATAGGTTTCGTCAGTATTCCGGGTGTAACAGCAGAAAGTATAATAAATCCTGGCAGTCAATCGAATATGACATGATAATGAATGTTAACATCACGTGCCCCCCTTCGCCGACAGAGGAGAAAGTCATGTTAGATTACAGCTAAACACGGGCGCCGCGTGATTCCCATCTGCCTCCTTTTCTCTCTCCTCATTTTGCGGGTTTGACCTCGGTGCCTGCTCCAGCCCTACACCCCAGCTTCACTGGCGCTCCATGCTCAGAAACACTGCTTCAATTCCCAGAGCTCCACATCCTGTCCCTGAGAAACCTGACCTTGGATGAAACTCCCCTCCCCTGAACTTAACAGAATCCTCCACCTGGGAGCCCTCATGCAGTCCTGGGGCAGCCGCCACCGCCCAACCCCACCCCGCCCAAGTCTGAGTCAGACCCAGTAAGATAACAAACCAGGAGGGCGCGCTGTGGGGGGAATTCCAAGTTCAGAGCCAGTTTCATGCAAGTCAAGAGGCGAGACTCCGCTCCACCCGACGTGAGGCTAAGACAAAACCAGAGTCAAACACCTGTTCCCTGCCTGAGTTTTCCCCCAAACTACTCAGTTTCCGATGATGCTTTGCCTGCTACTTTGGATTTTTAAAAAGCTCAGATTCTCCTAATATAACTCCCAGAATCAGCATTTGCTCCATTGAATCATGACGGATAAAGGTAATAATATCCATTAGTGTTTAAAAAAAAAAAAGAACTTAGTATCAGAGTTTTTTAGAGCTTTTTTAACGTTCTTCAGCAGCCTCAGGTCCCTCGACTGGCCAGTCGGAACCTGCTCTCCTTGCTCAGCCAAAATATGTGATAATTGTCCTTTCGTCATGGAGCTAAGGGTAACCTTCAACTAAGAGTAATTATTAGTAAGCCAGGATGATATGCCAAGCATTATGCTATTTGGTCCTTATGTACACAAATGCCATATGGATTCCGGGTTATATGTTTTATCTGGCTCAGGAAGCTGTAGGAACTTACCCCAAGCATCACAGCCATGGAGTCATGAAGTGTCAGGCTGGGGCATCATCGTGTCCACTCTGTCCATCCAGCATCAATACGAGGACTCACTGTGGACCAGGTGACCAGCCTCAAGCTTTCTCTCCCCGGGGCACATCCAATACTCCTCAGTAGAAATGGATTGAAGACTTGCTTAAAATGCTTCAGATACTGGAAAGGTAGGAAGGATGGCTAATTTAATAATAAATATTATTATTATTAACATCTGATTAGTACTTTACAGTTTACAAGGCACTTTTGTCCACATTATTTCATCCTATCCTCAAGAAAAAAAAAAAAAACACAAAGTAGGCATTATTATCATACCCACTTTATGGATGAAAAAACAGATGAAACTAATCTACATTCACATGTGCCTGAATATTTAAATACAGACTGAAAACCGGGTTCCCAAACAACAAAATTCAATTTAATAGCAATAATGATCCTAGTGTTATTTAGATATCACTTTTCAGTTTCAAAGTATTTTCACATACATTTAGTTTTAAAGTTAAGTTGAACAAATCTGCAGAAATGCTAAAACATGTATCTTTAACCCAGTCATCCCACATCCTGACATCTTTCATAGGGAAATACACCAAGTCAAGGCATTTCTACCCAACAGTCTCTCTTTTCTCGTAATGCCGTCTTGAAGCTGGTAAGGGAAACACGTGTCGGGGAGGGAATTCTTGGGGCCTCCTCCCCAGGCTGCAGCCCCAGCTCAGGGAGAGGAAACCCCACCACCTTCTCTCAGTTCTTTTCCCAGCTTTTCCTCAGGGGAGGAGGAACTGCTCATTTGATCGCTGAGAGACTAAGTTCCTAAGGGAACTCATTTCTACAGTGGGTGAAGCCATTGCTTTGAAAAGTAACGTGCATCTGTGAAAAACTCTCTTCCCAGTTCTCCACCTGCCCCTGCTGGACAAGGCTGGAGTGAACATCTCGTCCAGGTGAGGGGCAGAGAAAATGCTGATGTCCTAACATGGAGTGGATCAAAATTATAGATACACACACACACACACACACACGCACACACGCACGCACACACAAACACACACAGCCGGACCTCATTGTGTGTGTTTTTAAAAACTTTTTTAAGGACTAGAAGGCTATTTACACTCATGTTAATGCTTACTAATACCTTTATAATGATTATGTATTATTTGTATAATCAGAAAAAAATTAATCGATAGGACAGGTAAGACCGGATTGACAACGGATTGTATAAAAAAAGACCCAAGGGCTTCCCTGGTGGCACAGTGGTTGAGAATCTGCCTGTCAATGCAGGAGACACGGGTTCGAGCCCTGGTCTGGGAAGATCCCACATGCCGCGGAGCAACTAGGCCCGTGAGCCACAACTACTGAGCCTGCGTGTCTGAAGCCTGTGCTCTGCAACAAGAGAGGCCGCGACAGTGAGAGGCCCACACACCGCGATGAAGAGTGGCCCCTGCTTGCCGCAACTAGAGAAAGCCCTCGCACAGAAACGAAGACCCAACACAGCCAAAAATAAATTAATTAATTAAAAAATAATAATAAAATTCTAAAAAAAAAAAAGACCCAAGGGTGCAGCAGACCCACCTCGACATGAGGCTTCCGAAGTCGCCTCAGTGGTAAGTTGAGCACATCAAGCCTATCTGACCTAAAGAATCTGCCAGAAAAACCCTCGTACAGAATACGACCATCCTCCAGGGAAGATAGCTCAAAGGACATTAAGCTACTAACAGTCTGCCTGGCACACAATAAGTCTTTAAACTCCAGAACTTACAAGTATTGAATTGGCCAAAAAGTTCATTTGGGTTTTTCCATACGAACTTTTTAGCCAACCCAATACTTCAGGAACACATGCTCCAAGATCATTTGGGTATTTGCCTCAAGGTGCAGAAAGAAGAATCCCAGTTTCCCCAGTTCCTGCCTGGCCTTACCCGCTCTGCTGCCAACACTGCACATCGATCATCCCAGTGGCGAACAACCAATGTCGGGGCAGCAGGCCGGGTGCTATGCTGGACATAATTCGAACTGTGTGGCTTTAATCCTCAATACACAAAATGTGTGGTTCGTACAGTGTTCTGTGATTTTAAAGAAGCCCTTCCTCCTTTTCCCCGCTGTGTTCCCCACCCCCATTAGAATTCCCTTTTCCTTAGGCTTCTACATCCCTGTTAGCATCATCTCCCTCCTCTGAGCCACTGTTGTTAGAACTGGAAGGATACTGGAGAGCACCCAGCTCAGCCCCTCATGTAGAAACCCAGCAGGACCCTGTGGGGCTCCTGGGCACAAAAGCCTTTCTGTGTCCCTTGTTTCTTATTTGTAGGAAATAGGCTTCACTCAGCCTCCTTGACCTTCCCTAAGTTCCAAAGGGCAGGTTCAAACAGTTGCTAATCAGGGAATGGAGGGGCTGCAGAGACAAGGGAGGAGCAGTGGAGAAACCACAGTGCAGCCGTGAGGCAGGGTCCTGGTGCCCCCTCAGGGGATGCACATCACAATGTCTTTGAGCTGTTTTGCAGATACTGAAACTCGCACCAGGTGGGAGAAGTTAACTGTCTGCCACCCACGAGCACGTAGACCCCAGACCAGTTGGAACCAGAAAGTTTATGATGCCGACTCCCGCTTACCTCCCCACCAACCAATCAGAAGAATGACCACGAGCTGATCACGCCCTCTCTGAACCATCACTATAAAACTCCTCACTACCCCCGCCAGGTCGGGACACACAGTTTTGAGGGCATTAGCTGTGGCCCCCTCTGCCTGGCAAGGCAATAAGGCTATTCTTTTCTACTTCACCCAAAACTGTCTCCAAGATTCAATGTGGTACCAGGGTACAGAGGCGGAATTTTGGCTACAATGTTACTGACAAGGAATTGGTGTCACAGGAAGTGAAGCAAACTTGTCCAATGCCAGCCAGGTCCTTAGTAGCAGGGCCCGGCCATGAGCACAGACAGGCACTGTGTTCACTGCATCTGGGGACCAAATAACGGACACTTAAATATAAAGATGGGGCTGGTGTAAGGGAATGCGTCATCGATCATCCGTTCTGGATTTGATGTCTCTCTGACCCTGGCCTTGGGCAAATCGCTCTGCATTCCGAGCCTACGTTTCTGCTTCTATACAAAAACCATCCAGAAGGACTTTTGTAGGGGTGAATGAGATAATACATGTGATAAAAGCACTTTGTAAACTGCAAAAAAATTATAGACATTGTTATTTTCGACTGCTGGTTAGACACTTTTCCAGAAGAATGTGCATTTTAAAAGAGATTTTCACCTGGTAAGAATCCTGGAGGTAAGGCCCTCTCAAACACTGCTGGCGAGAACATGAACGGCTACAATGACCTGGCAAGATCTATTAAAATTCAAAATATACACCTACTTTGCCCCCTAAATCACACGTAAGAGCTCCTACCCCTAGAAACAAAAGTAGAGTGTCAAAGAGTATGCGTACAGGATGGTTACTGCACCAGAGTCTGCAGTGACTACAAGTGGAAACTCACTCAATACAGGAAAAGGTTAAACACCCCAAGAACACTCACACCATAAAATATTCTTCAACTAATAAAAAGAATGTGGTCTTGTTCAATCTGTATCGATTGACCTGGGGGGATTTCTGTGATATATGGCTCAGAGAAAAACAAGTTGCAGAGAAATGTACTTAAGTGATTTCAGTTTTGTAAGACTAGGACTAAAATAATCCCCTACATTTGTGTTAAGAAAGAGCAAGGGAGGGAGGGAGAGAAGGAGTGTGGGACAGAGAAAGAGGAGAAAAGAAAGTGAATAATAAGAGTGAGGTCTCATGAACCCAGAGCAATGGGTGTCCAGTGGTAGAATTTCAGGATGTTTAGCCAGTAGGAAAATAAATTCAAAACGAAGTCAGGGAAACATCAAATACGATGAACAGCAGGAGTCTCTGCTTGGGCATGTGGCCGCCTCTCCAGGCACTGACTTCTCCATTCGGAAGCCCCAGGGTTCACAGTCCTCACTCGCCAGCCCAGGTGTCTGCAGCCGCTTAGGTAAGTCATCCCAATGCCCATCTCCGCAGGGAACAGGAGTCTGCGGGGGGATGTTCATCCAAGTTTTTGGATTTGCCAAGGTCTCATTCTTGGGTTCTCCACTCATCTTTAGGATGGAGCCTAAGGTGCAAGCCAAGGTTATAAAAGCAGAGGCAAGCAATCAAGTGTTCTTGACAATAAAGTTGCACCCTTCAGAGCACAGAGTTGATGGCTCTCAGCACGTAATGACCAATATGGGTTGCTGTTGTAAGGAATCGCATGTTGTAATCATAATAAAACACTCCTCCACAGACAGAGAGTGCTGGTCTCACGCACGCCTTGTTGCTTCACTATTGCCAAGCATCTGGACTCGGGCTCAGAAGGAAACACAGACAGAGAAGGACTCAGTGTGCAGCTAAAGGAGCAGATTCCAGTTTTAATCAGTCAGGAAGCCCACGTGTCAAGAAGGTGGGCAGCTGGCTAACAAATGGGAGAAACGCTGAATCACGGGATCGTAGAATTCCTGGCTACTTCAAGGCAGCAGCGAGCTGAGCTATGTGCAGTCCAGCAAAGATAGTTGTTCTTTTTTTTTTTTTTAACACCTTTATTGGAGTGTAATTGCTTTACAATGGTGTGTTAGTTTCTGCTTTATAACAAAGTGAATCAGCTATACATACACATACATCCCCATATCTCCTCCCTCTTGCGTCTCCCTCCCACCCTCCCTAACCCACCTCTCTAGGTGGTCACAAACTCCTTAAATGCCAACTTGTCTAGGACACCTTTTCCTCACCAGCAAAGTGCATTGTTCTTCCTCTGTGCATCCCTGGTACCTCGCTTTACCCCTTCTCAACACCTGCTAAATGGCACTGCTATTAGTTATTTCCATGTCTCACTTTGAGATCATTTCCATCTTTATGTCACCTCCTTCCTCACCATGGCTTAGCAGGCTGTGGACCTTGATGAAGGCTGATGTGTGTTGAATGAACCAGCTCCTTCCATACAAGGCTCTTCATAGGCACAGCAAAGGTTAAAGAGCCTGGGCTGAGAATCAGGACAAGGGAATCCCAGTTCTGGTTCTATCTCTAACCTCTCAATGATGTCAGACAAATCCCTTGGCTCGCCTTGGATTAATTTACCCATGAGCATAGCATGAAATCTTGAGACTGGGAAAAACAGTAAGGAACTGATGGGGGAAATCATGACCAAGTAGCAGTAAGACACACGCCCTCTCCCTCGGGTCCCCCCTACCTGTGCAACAGCAAACGCCTGCCTCGCTGGTGAGAGTGAGCTCAGGCATTGCCTCCTCATGGAAGCCGTCCATGCCTACCCAAGGAGACTTGGTACCCACTGTACACTCTATGGTTAACTACTTGGGACTCTTTATCTACACTCTACTGCAAGTTCGTTGCGAGAGGGTTCAGAGGGAAACGCAGTGAATTTGTATCTGTGTATCCCCAGGGCCTAATATAACACCTGGTCCACAGTTGGCACCCAATAAAAAAAGGTGAACAAGTAAATGGGTGCATCAATGAGGGAGGGAGGGAAGGAAAGAGGGAAATCTTTGTATCTTGGGCTCTGGTTTGGTTAAACTGACTCTGAGCTGACCTAATGATAGAATTGGTGTCTCCAGTCTATTTGCTGATGAAATAACATGGAAGTTCTCTAAGATTTGGGGACTTGAAATCTAAATATGATTTCTCTCTTAATCTGTCCTTGTTTATAAATTAACTTCACCCACTGGCAATACCAGGATGAATCACACCATCTACAGAATATTTTCCCAAATACGAGTGGGAAGGGAAAGGATTGCCTGTTGGGCACATTATATATGATCTTCCATTTAATCCTCACAACAAGTGTGTACAGTCAGTGTTATGAAGTACATTATATGGGTAAAATAACTCAGATCTAAGAGGTGAAAAATTCATCTATGGTCATCCTGCAGGAAGTAGCAGGGCCAGGGTTCACCAGAAGCCAAACCCAGTGGCCTACAAAATATCTATAAGGAAATTATTTCCTGTCCATCTCTATAGAAAATCATGGAGACGAAATGTCCACTGAAAAAGGATGGGAAGGGAGAGAGGCAACTGGTTCACTGTGAATCTGATCAGCCATCACTGCTCGCTCGCCATCTCATCTCTGGCCCACCCACAAGCCCTGACCGACTCTGCCCAGCCCGAGTGGGCAGTGATGGACATACTCCCACCCAAGAACGTACTTGCCCACCTCCCCAAGGGAGCAGCTCTGTGATGTGGAAACTCACCTATGCTGGGCTGCTCAAGAGGCGTGAAGGGGCTGTGCCGCATAGAAATGGACTCTTTCACTTAGCAGGAGGCAGGTAATTTCTTTTGTCCCTGCTGATGCATTATTGATTGTGATGAATGTCAGAGTGGGAGCCCATTCCAGGAGTCATTAAACAATAATTTCATCTCCGGTGGGTAATTGATTGTCAGGGGCCCACAGTGGCCAGTTGTGAAGTGGTGGTAACGTGAATGTTTTTATTTAGGGCAGGATGTGACGGGAAGATGGCATGATTTATTTATCAAAAATCAAGCCCGGTTTGCAGGAACGGGAAGCTGAGATGGGAAGTTGACCTTCTCCGAGATTCAGGCCGCCTGTCTGCAGAGGTCAGATTCCTGCTACTCAGATCAGGGA
Source organism: Eubalaena glacialis (assembly GCF_028564815.1). Classification (NCBI taxonomy): domain Eukaryota; kingdom Metazoa; phylum Chordata; class Mammalia; order Artiodactyla; family Balaenidae; genus Eubalaena; species Eubalaena glacialis. The sequence goes on from NC_083725.1 coordinate 3,496,508, forward strand.
CATATCAGGGACTCTCTCCTCTGCCTGCTCCCAACCGCCACCTTCCCTACCCAAACAGAAAATCCAAGGCATTGACTTTCAAAAATCAACATTCCTCCTCCATCCCCACTTCACAAGCCCTCCCAGCCTGTATACCCACCATCGAAATCCAGATGTGCATTCTCTTTGTACAGGACAGTTCAGATCTACTGGGCCCCTGAGTTCACACCATGTAGGGCCCTCCCCGTGCCTCCCCACGAACCCAGGGCCCACTTATTCCCCGAGCCCCAGATGCCAGCACCTGCTGAGGGAGCCCGATCCACCTCCATCCCCAGGTGAAACTGTGAGTTGTTCTGCCACCAAATTCTATGGCAATTCATTCATGTCTCTACATAGAGCTATGATACTGTGTTCTGAATATTTGTTTAGAAGTCTGTCTTGACCATCTGGTCAATGATTCACACTCTTTTCTGGATTATAAACTTATAGAATTTGATGAAAACTATGAAATGTCTCCCTAGGGAAGAATGTGAGCATCTTAGCAGATACACAAAATGTTGCACACAGTTTTAGGGTGGCTACCGATCCCCCCAAAACCATTCCTGGGACTCAGGTTAAGAATCTCCACTCTGGGGCCTCCCTGGTGGCACAGTGGTTGAGAATCTGCCTGCCAATGCAGGGGACACGGGTTCGAGCCCTGGTCTGGGAAGATCCCACATGCCGCGGAGCAACTGGGCCCGTGAGCCACAACTACTGAGCCTGCACGTCTGGAGCCTGTGCTCCGCAACAAGAGAGGCCACGATAGTGAGAGGCCTGCACACCACGATGAAGAGTGGCCCCCGCTCACCGCAACTGGAGAAAGCCCTGGCACAGAAACGGAGACCCAACACACCCAAAAATTAATTAATTAATTAATTAATTTAAAAAAAAAAAAAAAAAGAATCTCTACCCTGACGGAGCCGAGGCCAGTATCTTATTCACCTTTGTGTCTCCAGGCACAATGCAACGTGTGGAACACAGTAGGAGCTTAACAAATGCTTGGTGAATGGGTGCAGACTGTCTGCACGGGGCTCGTGAAGGTGGGTGTGTAGGCTTCACTGGGAGCTGCAGGCCTCAAGCATTACTGAGCGAAGAGATAGGAAGTGATACCTGGAACCGTGCAGGGGGAGTTGTTGCCGCCACCCTGAGCTGGGCCTCGGTCTACGTTTTAGTTTCATAACCGGGAAGACAGGATGAGGAAGGGCACGAATGCTGCACAGTGCCACAGAGCTTCGTAGAACTGAACTGGAAACTGCAGACAGCACCCGGGTGCGAGGACTAAGGCCAAGGAAACCCAAAGACTTACCCAAATCTCTGGGCCTCACGCTTCTCATTTCTGTTTTTAGAACTGGAAGACTTATCATGTCCAAAAGGCCTGGGCACAATAATTTCACCCATAATAATAAAAAACAACCCAGCAGCAAAGGAGCTCCCATGATCAGGCTCTCGGGACATGGGCTTTGCCCTCAGCCCCGTAAACGTGACCCTGTGTTCCCTGGAACACCCTCTCTTACAGCAAGGACATTTCTCAGTCTGCAGCTTTAAAGGCTTCTGCTCCCAAAGACAGGGCTGCTGCAGGAAAAGTTGTACCACCTCACGTGCGGAATGAAGATGCTGGAATCAGTGCCTAAATCTGAACATTAGCTCTCACTTGGGCAAGTTACTAAAACACTCTGTGCTTCAGTTACTTGACTATAAAATAAAAGCAAAATAATTCCTACTCCTGAAGACTGTGAGAAGAACAAGTGAGCACTGAGGGCTCAGAACACATAAGCCCTCAGTAAACGTTAGCCATTACTATTACTATAGCGGGGAGGTGTGGGTCGATATTGTTATTGCAGTAAAGAGTTTTCAGAGTATATGTGTGCGGAAGGATAGGCTTATTTTATTTTATTTTATATTTTAGCTCAGACATCAGTTGAGCGGCAATTCTTCTATCAGGAGCATCCTGTCCTCCAAAGATAAGACAGCCACCTCCACAACAAGCTCCCCATCAGAGAGCCCCCATTCCCTCTACATACAAAACAAGCCAGTCCTCAAAGCAGGCCTCCAAAGCTCAGACCTGGAACCATCGTTGGCAGCTCCAGCCCACGGGGAAATGGTCCTTTCTTTTGATCTCTTGTTGCAGTTACAGTATGTAAATGCATATTCTCTTGATACACGCTGTTTAACATTTATTGTGTATTTCATAAGTTAGATATCTCAAAGACTGGACAACACTTCAGAGCAGAAAGTGTAGCTCATCTTTTGGTTAGGGTCCTGTCAGTGCCTGCTGGGTCCCCCTTGGGCTACCCCCATGTACTGAAAAGAGCACTGGACCTTAAATCAAAGACCTAGGTTTAAGTTCTTTCCCTTGCTGGTCTAGGACCCTGGGCAAGACACATGGGCATCACATGTGCATGACACTGATAGTCACCCACCCCACAATATCTGTTATCTACTTCATCACTAAATAATAAAACTCCTGCTTTTAGTTTATACGTGGCCACTTGGAATAAAGACAATATTGTCTAGTCCCCTTGAAGCTAAGTGTGGCCAGGTGACCAAGTTCGAGCTAATGAGACCAAAGGGGCAGGTGTGTGAAGTTTTGTCCTTTCTTGGCCTATTTCTCCCTTCTGCTGCCTGGAATATATACACAATGGCTGGCGCTGTTTCTAGCTGCCATCATGGACCCATTTGGAAAAGGGCCACACCCAGGAACGGAGAAGCCTGGATCCCTAACAATACCACCCCTGGGCTGCCTACTTCCAAACTTCATTTTAAATGTTTTTTGTATAACGGCTATTATTTGAGGTTTGGTGTTACTTGCAGCCTGACTCCAATCCTCACTAAATGCTCTGAATCCTAGGTTCCTCATCACTACAATGCAGATAACAACTCACATTCACATGACACATAAAGGAAATATTAAAAATGTAAACTCTTTGCTACAGTAGAAGTTGAATTATCAGTACTTACAGAGAAAATGAAAAGAAGGAAAGTACAAGGGAGGGGATAAGAAAGACAGACTAGTGATTTGTGTGGACATTGGGATGGCATTTTGGGGTGAGTGCATCAGGCTTAAGGGCTGAGCGGGGCCCTGGAGAGACCACCCCGCTTTGGTATCTTCAGATTCTAACCAGCACAAGCTGTTCTTCACCATAACACCCCACATCCCTGAACATGGATGCAAAAATGAGCTGGAGGAAGCCCCTGTGGGAAAAGTCAGGAAGTCCAGGGGTCAAGTCAGTCAAGTCAAGGGTCAAGGGGGCCAGGCAGGAAGAAAAATGGCAACTTGGTGTCACCTTCAATGAGCCTGAAAAGGTGAAGGGGGGAAAAGTAATATCTGACATCGAGGAAGAGAGTTTATCTGTCTCCACTGCCTGAGAAAGTGGATTGATGGTCTTCCCATCCCATTGATGGTCTTTCCGTCTTCCTCTCTATTTTTTTAGTCACAACTCCATCACCTTGTCAGCCGGAACCACCAGTTCCCCCAGAATCCTCCACCACTTCTCCATCTCCAGAAAGTCCCTGCAGAACTCGGCCCCATCCTCTAGATCCAGCCACCCTCCTGCCGTGGCTGACAGGTGGACAGACGGTGAACGGTGAGGCCTGTACCAGGCGCTGGACTCCACGAACTCGGGCCTCTCCTTTGTGCCTCCTCACCTTAATCACTCACACATGCCTCTTCTGTGCATCCAAGAAAGTTCCCTCATCCACGCCAGCTCTTCCAGGATGTCTTCTGCCCGCCTTCCCCACACACCTGCACGACCTTCTCTGTGTGCCGGGTTTGCACATCTGTCCTTTGTCGTCCCCCAGGAGAGGACAGTCCCGAAGGCAGGAACTCGTCCCTCCCACAGTGACTTTCTCTACAACAGGTTGGTTTGTTGGGCTTCGAAATGATTTCAACTAAAATGTGCTGAGCCTGTGATAGACACGTTACCGATCCTATCAGCTAAGACCCATGTGGCCTTCCCAGTTTATAAACAGGGAAGTTTTAAGATGCCCCCGACCTCATGGCCATTAAGTAGTGTAACGAGGATCTGAGCCCAGCTTCTCGGCCTCGGAGCCTAGGGTTTCCATCTCCTTTCTCTGTCTAATCATCAGCCCAGGACACAGAGACTAAAAAGGCCGGTGGGCCCGTATCTGTGAGCTGCCTCATCCATCCCTGAGCAGCCTGTGTGGACAGTGTCTCCCCTACTCACTTCCCCTTTGCTCCATCCACTGTCTGCAAGGAAACCCCGACTGCCCCCCTTCTCTAAGCCTGTGTGTCTTGTGCTTCTAGGTCTTTGCCCAGGGAGTCCGACATCCCCTCTTCAGCTCAGCTAGAGGCTGTTCTCTGCACATCGGCATAAGGGAGTGTTTTGTTTTCAGAAGTCAATGCAGCAGCTGATTTCTCATTACAGCCTCCCTGCACCTGGGGGGAGAGGGCGCTTCCTTCCCCTCACAGTTCCCACAAGTGCTTGTGAGGGCAGGACAAACCAGGCCAAATCCTAAACAGGGACTTTTGGAGCCATTTGTGTTTATCTGTTTGAAGGAGCAGGATCCTTTTATTTTTTACAAGAGAAAACTGAGGAACAGAGAGTTTAAAGAAATTGTCCAAGGACACACAGGCAATAAGCAGCAGAGTCAGATGTGCAGGTCTCACCTGTGACCCCTGAATACACAGAACCAAACAGCCATTCCAATCAGAGAGCAGCAGGAAACCTTGAACTCTTGCTAAGCTCCCCCTTCCCTCCTCCCACCCTCCCCTCCACCTGGCTCCTGCAGCCCCACAGAACCCTGGGATTCCATGAAAATTGCTGAAAAATTAGTACAGAATTTAAAAATAGCTAACTTGACTCCATCAGCTATTTCCCTCTGATGCAGACATGAGATGATTTCTTTTCTGTCTGAACAAAGTTCCTACAGCAAGAATTCTCCTCTCTTGAAAAATCTTGAGGACCTGTGAGTCTTCCACTATTCATTACCTTCTAGGGTGAAGGCAGGAAAATCCCGGGTCTGTGAAGCCTCCATCCACCCCTGTACAGGGCAAGAGTGCTAGGGACCAAGTTCCAGGCAGGGCAGGTCTTTGCCTCGCGGCCACTGCCGTCCCAGGGCAAAGGACAGCACCCAACGTATAGTGAGTGCTCAAAAAACGTTGATAAATGGTCCAAAACACTGTATAAAAACCTCTCAGGGGACGAACCATCCTTATACCTCCCAGCCTTCTTTTCTCTGGGTTAAAAAAAAAAATCAGACTACGTTTTCTTCCCAACCCTTCAAATATTTGGGTTTCCACTAACCATCTTTAAATTACCCAATGACCTATCCCCAGATTTTTCAATTCTTTTATAAAATATAGAGCCCAGTCTAACCATGTTTATTCTTTGAGCAAATAGTTAATGAGCACTTACTGTGTACGGATGCTGTGAAGTGCTAGGAAATAGAAACGATGGAGACAGTTCCTGCCTGCCAGGACCTCAGGGAGTGAGCTCCGCAATCATAGAAGCTGGAGACATAGCTGCCACAAGGCTCCTGGGGCCTGGGGGTTGGGCAGTCCCTTCCTGGTGGCTTCTATCTGGTGTCTAGATCTCCTGTGACTTTTAAATGACCCAGCCTCACTAAGATTGCAGAGAACCATTGAGAGTATGAAGTCACAGCCTTGCTGCAGAGTCTGGCTCCATCACTCAGGCCTGTGCGTGTTTAGACAAGTTCCTTAAATGCTCTGTTCCTCAGTTTTCTCCTCTGCAAAGTGTTGATGGTAAGAGGACTAAAGGAAATAAGCTTGCAAAGGGCTGAGAACAGTTTCTACACAGACTGAGTATCCAGAATGGTGAGCCTGTGTCCCCACTTGTCTCAGGCACCCCCAGGAGGGCTGGGGCTTCGTCCTGGGGGAGTTGCACACGTTCCCTGGCCCTGTCCCACCACAGTGCATCAGACTGCTTGGTGCCCCTCAGTCCACTACACTCTTGGCTCCATCCCTCTGTCATACCCAATCCAGAGAGGACACTGCCTACGACCCCAGCCTCCCCAGGTCTGGCCAAGGGGACTTGATTTTTGAGTCAGTGTCTGTTTTAAGCAAAGCGGTTAGAAGCAGAGTGGTCGTCAGGGCCCTACTTCTGGGTGGTTCTGAGATCCGTCATGGGGTGGGGAGTGTAAACGTCCACATATGGCCCCTGGCAGTGAGGCTGCATAAGACACACCCTGACACTCTGCTCCTGACGCCTCCCTCCTCAGATGATTCCTGAGCACGTTTTCTTGCACGGGAGACACAAATGCCTCTTGAAATTCAACATTAATAATAGTTTGTTAACATTGGAAAGCCTTTGGCTGAACAATGTTATTATGACATTGTGGATTCAAAACTTGGCTTCTTTGAAAGGGAACCCTCCTACACTGTTGGCGGGAATGTAAATTGGTACAGCCATTATGGAGAACAGTATGGAGTTTCCTCAAAAAACTAAAAATAGAGTTGCCGTATGATCCAGCAATTCCACTCCTGGGCATATATCCAGAGGAAACTATAATGTGAAAAGATACATGCACCCCAATGTTCATAGCAGCAGTATTCACAATAGCCAAGACATGGAAGCAACCTAAATGTCCATCAACAGAGGAATGGATAAAGAAGACGTGGTACATATATACAATGGAATGCTACTCAGCCATAAAAAAAGGATGAAATAATGCCATTTGCAGCTACATAGATAGACCTAGAGATGATCATACTAAGTGAAGTAAGTCAGAAAGAGAAAGACAAATACCATATGATATCACTTATATGTGGAATATAAAATATGACACAAATGAACTTGTCTACGAAACAGAAACAGACTCACAGACACAGAGATCAGACTTGTGGTTGCCAAGGGGGAGGGGGGCGGGGGAGTGTTGGATTGGGAGCTTGGGATTAGCAGATGCAAACTATTATATATACAATGGATAAACAACAAGGTCCTACTGTATAGCACAGGGAACAATATTCAATATCCTGTGATAAACCATAATGGAAAAGAATATGAAAAATAATGTATATGTATGTATAACTGAATCACTTTGGTGTACAGCAGAAATTAACACAAATTGTAAATCAACTATACTTCAATAAAATAAATTTAAAAAAAACGGCTTCTTTGGGTTGTAGTTTCCTCAGGTGTGATTTAAAGGGAACATTCCGTACACACTGATACCAGAAATCCCAGTTCTTCACTGTCCAGTTAACCCAGGTGCAAAACCACTAAAATTGTGTAAGCCATTAAAATCCCATGGAACAAGAGACTGGGAGAGGATCTTAGAGTCTGGTTTGGGCCGATCTGTCTCAGTTTTTAGCTCATAAGGAAACCAAGGCCCAGAAAAGGCAAATGACTCTACCAAGGCCATCAGCAGTGTCTGGTCCTTTAACCTTTTCATGATGTGATGGGTGATGGGAGCTGGGAGGGACCTGATGATCCATGATGGATCAAAAGCCATGATGATCTTTCTTGTGGAAGGAAAAGAGCTTCCAAATCTGCAAAATGATGATAACGAGAGAGCTGTCGTGAGGACTGAATGAGATAGTGTATTTGAACAGCTTAGCCCAGTGCGGGGCACGTTAAAATGCAGAAGAAACAAGGTCACCTGTGCCAGGCCCAAGAGAAGAGGCTTCCACAGACGTTATCTCACAGCCACACTCTGTACCATTCCCCTACCTTCTGAGCTTCCTTTCTCTGTTGCTGACCAATTCATTGAGATGCCCTAAAGGAGAGGTCCCAGGTTGTCGTGTGTGGCGGTCACCAGAACTGCCCCCAAGAGCTCTTCCTCTCCTCCATCAGGACACGTGACAGGATGCCACTTCCCCTCCCCATTTCCAGGCCAACGACGTGAGAGCAGCAGGGACTGACTCCCCACCGTGTGTGATCCATTGCTCCTCTCTTTATCTCGGTCAAGGTGAGCCACCAAGTGTGAGTCGATGGCTCTTCCATCAGCCTGGTCCCCAATGGCAAACAATGCCTCTACAGAGGCTTTGTAAACAAGAAATAAAACTTGGCTATCTCAAGCCACTGAGGTTTTGAGTTTGTTACCATGGCTTTAATCTAACTTATCCTGGCTGATACACTCTGGAATTATGAGGATAAGAGATGTCTTGTTTTCTTTTTTATCCTTTGCACCCCTTTTCTACAGTTTCAAGCGGATCTTTCCTACACATCACACTAGCCCGGGACTGCTTTTTCTTCTAAAGTTAAAGCATTTGCCAACCTGAAAGCTCTCCTCTCCTCCCCAACACTTGACCCCTTTAGACTAACAAATGACCCCTGAATGAAGGGCAAGAAAGCAGTTCAAAGACTCCTCCCCTTCCCTCCCCACACCCTGCCTCCCTGGCCTCTGCCTAAACTAGCAATAGATGAAGCAGTTGTGTTTTAATAAAGAAAATTGATTTACCTTCTCAGCATTTTAACAAATGGCAGTGCACACAGATCTCTAAAGATGTATGCCCACAATTTGCAAAATTATTTCTCTATCGATCAGCACGGGTTTGTTGTTCGTAGGTTCAGTCAGTTACTAAGTAGTAACGTTCAGGTGGGTAATTGAGTCAAGGCTGTGAAGTCCTCAGTAAAGGCAGATACCTGTGGATTCCAGGACTGAGGGCTGTCAGGTGCGTAGCAGGATGCCTGGGACCTCCCAGGGCAGGAAAGAAGGCCCCAGAGAGTCTGGGAAAGGAGGTGATGCTCAAGCTCCGAAGCGCCAGACTGTTTGACATTAGAATGTCACGCTGCTGGTGGCTCTGACAGCTCGAGCCCGCAGGATCGATGGTCAGCCTGGGCTCTTCGGTCTGACAAGGGCAAGAAATGCCGAGGGTGGCATCAGAGACAGGCAATCGGCAGCCTCTCCGACGCCATCTCACCACTTCAGTCCCTACCCAGCACAGGGCGCTTAACCCCACCTCCACCCCTTCCCTGGTTTTTGCACGTAACCCAGCAAGTGGGGCCTCTCAAAGGCCTGCGTTTTAGAAGAAGATTTCAGGAGGATAAACATTAAAATATTAACAGGTATTTTCTTGGGGTGGTAGCATAGAGCTGGTTTTTATAGGTAAGAAGGCTTACCTATATTTTCTAATTTTTTATAGTGATCTCGTGCTGCCTTGATAATAAAAGCAAAAGCTTTAAAAAAAAAAATCCAATGACCTGGTTGGCTCATGACTCAGTAGAAATCCGGCACACGCGGGATGTGCCCAAAGACTTGTCGAACTGCACGCGTGCTCTCTTAACGACCGTCACCCTGCTTCATTAAAAACAAAAGCAAGAAAACAGGGGGGAAGGAAGGGAGGAAAGATGAAAAGGAAAGAAGGAAAAGAATGCAAGATGCCGCGAGCACTGTGTGCAGACACTGTGCTGGATGCGGAGGGCGGAGATGAAGGTCAATGTTCCCGGGATCAAGGAAGCCGGGTCTGAAAGGGAAACAAGTGCAGATGGGCCCCAGGGCGTCGGCCAAACCATGAGCGAGGGAAGAGAGAAGCTATGAGTCCTGCAAGAAAGGGAGTCGGGGAGAGGAGTAAAAAAGGCATCTTCAAAGAGGTGGCGTTTGAACAGGAGACTTGGTACTAAGAGAGGAGACAGTATAAGGGGTTTACCCCCATCCTGTTGGAGAGAAGACTCCTAAAGAGTAAAGTTGTTTTCAAAGCTCAGGAAGAGGATGGACCCGTGATGTGGAATTCCAGGCCCTGAAACAGAAGGCAGAGAGGTACCTGGGCAGGGACCTTGCCTCAAACCAAGCCCCGTGAGAAGTGCCTATTCTGCGTCTCCAGAAAAACGGCCTCATTCAGAGGGGCGCTGTCCTCGCCTGTCCAGGCAGGAGAATCACTGCCTTCCCCCAAAGAATACGGGATTCCACGCTTTCTATCGCTTGCCCTGTTTCCTTTTACTTCTCTGCTCCTAGCACCAAGATCCACCCTCCGTTTGGAGGACAAAAGCAAGGTAGCCTGACAGCTAATTGCTTTTTCAGTGGAAAGACATCCCTCTCTTCTGAGCAAATATGGACACAGGATGTTATTCTAGGAACTCTTCGTCTCTGTGTAGTTACTTGTGTGATTCAGTGATATTTGCTCTTTCAATCACCCAACAAGGATTTCATGTATTCATTCAACAAATATTTACCTGCAGATATGTTTAATGAATGCTTAGGTGCGATGTGATCTTTACTACTCAAACCCTACGAATGTCTTCCCATGTCACGCGGAATGAAAGCCAAAGTCCACATCGTGGTCCCTGAAGCCTCTGTGATCTGGGCCATACAACCTCCCTGAAAGCATCTCTGCTCTCTTCACTCCTTTCTTCCGGCTACACCGGCCACCTTGCTATTCTCCTATTCCTCAAGCACCCAGATATATTTCTATTGCGCTTAGTTTTTTGCTTCTAGCCTGAAGACCTCCCCCAACCCCCAATATACAAGGCCAAAGACAGCTATCTCCCACATCTGCCTTCAGACAGCCTTTTCATGCCCTTACAATGCCTTCAAGCCTTTGAAATGTCACCTTATCAGAGACGCCTTCCCTGGTCACCCGAGAGCCAGAGAATCAGACGCCTTCCCACCACTGTGCATCCTCTTTATCATGCTGTGTTTTTTCCGTAGTACTTCTAACAATTGTCATAACATATGTCCATCTGTTTAATCATTATTACCTGGATTCTCCCAACCCAATGCAAGCCCATGAGAGCAGAGACTTTGTCCACCATTGTGTGCCCAGTGCCTAGCATGGCCCAGCATACAGTAGCTGCTCAATAAACATTTGTTCAACGACTTAACGAATATGGGTATCAGGGCTGGGACTGGGTGGGAGCTACAGTCATACAGTGGGTTTCTGTGCTGCCCACCATCTCCACAACCAGCTCCGTTCCTTCATTTAAAGGAGAGCAAGCTGGTGCACCTGCAGACTGACAATAAGAAGTGTCTGAGTGAAACTCTCGGGCCTGACTACTGTCAGAGACAAGACACAGAACTAAATGATCCATTGCTGGGTTCCGGTCTGGCAGTCCCCATCTAACCTGTGAGTGCCGGGTAATTGGATTGGTAATGGGATACGGAGACTTTCACCTTGAGGTCACTGCCTCGCTTCCAGCCCAAGGGACGGCTGTGGCTGAAAGTCATTGCTCTTGGGGAACAGTTCCAAGATCACCAGGAAATGTCGGAATCTGAGTTTCCATCGAAGACTGTGCCCAGTTTCAAGGAGAGAGCTTGCGCGTCTGTTTCTACACTGTCTTGCACCCGTGATCCCCTAGAAGGTAACGTGAGGCCTTGGTGGAAGTCCTACCCAGGGCCACAGAGGAATATAGGAGGCCTAGCCAGGCCCAGGAGCCCCGACTCTTCCTCAGAAGCGCCCTGAAACACGGAGGTGTCACGGGCCAGCGGGCACTCGGGCTGCGACTTTACCTTTTCTGTTTGACTTTTCCCATGTAACAACCAATGGGTAGAAACTCTGGCCTAATGGCCGGATTGTTCCACCTGGTCATAAAGAGCAGGGGAAAGACCAGGGCTCTGAAGACTGAAAACGTGGTTTTGCATCCTGGACTGCACTTCCCTGGTTATGTAATCCTGGACCGATTCGTTCACTTCTCTGCATTTCCCTTTTCTCATCCATAAACTGAGATGAAAACACATGCCTGTCAGCACTGTCGTGACGGTTAGAACTGCTGCATCTAATTCATTCAGCAGACTGTCTCACGCACTGTAGGTGCTCAAGAAATTGTAGCAACTGATCGATAGAGACCCTCCTCCCAAGAGGAGGAAAAAGATGCGTCCAAAAGGTCCATTTATGTATCATTTATCAACGGTTGATTGAGGACCAACTAAGCAAAGGGCACAGTGCTGGGTGCTAACTAAACAGCTGGTTCGCCTAGAGTAAACAATGGGGGCTCAGCCCCAAAGGGCCACTGTTTCAGGACACTCTTACAGAAGTCAGGAAATAATCACATCTCCACAAAAACCGCAGGCGATGGACATTTAGGTTGCTTCCATGTCCTGGCTATTGTAAGTAGAGCTGCAATGAAGGGTGGGAGGGAGACACAAGAGGGAGGGGATATGGGGATATATGTATATGTATAGCTGATACACTTTGTTTTTCAGCAGAAACTAACACACCATTGTAAGACAATTATATTCCAATAAAGATGTTTAAAAAAAAAAACCCCGCAGGCAAAGGGCACTCCACTTGCGAACAGGAAGGGTCCCTGAGGGCAGGGCGTTAGTCTTGTTCCCTCATCTCTGCCTGGCCCTCCCCAGGGCCTGTTACAGGGCTGCGCGTGCAGTGGGTACTCAACATATATTTGACCAATTTAAAGAAGAGCGAAAGGGATACAGGCAGAAGGAAAGTCTGTGGCCTTACTAACTCCTTCCTGCACCGCCAGAGCTAGTTCTCTGGGGATCCATGGCAAATCTCCCCACCCCGACCCTGTAGCCTGTCCTGCAGCATCCTCAGCCAGGCTGGGCCTGACTCACTATGGCACGTGGCTGCAGAGCTGACAGCGGCGGCCTGATTGCGGACATGTGACTGCACTACAGCCTGCAGGAACGGGCGGCAGGCGGGGTGAGGGAGGCGGCTCCCTGTGCATAAGCCGGGCCATCTGGGCACTCGGCCGGGCCAGGAGAGGGCTGGACGGGGGCTGCGAGCAACCCTAGCGCCCCAGCCTGTCCCGGCCTCACTGCACCTGCAGGCCTCAGGTGACAACCCGGATGCGCGTTTGTCCTGTTCTGAGAGACCTATAAACGAAGCACAGCGAGTTCTCACTCTCCCGGGCCAGGAGGGCGGCCAGCTCAGCACCTGAGCCCACGGGGGCGGACAGGGAAACCGGAAGGTGGGCAGGGACACTTGCCAGTGGAACCAAGGGAACTTCTCGCCCCACCAGCTGGACTCAAAAGAGGAAAAGCTGCCCCGCTTCCCTTCTCCCCTCAGAAGAGACGGTCCTGATTTAAACAAAAAAAAGGGACTTCCCTTGCGGTCCAGTGGTTAAGACTCTGTGCTTCCAATGCAGGGGGCACGGGTTCGATCCCTGGTCGGGTAACTAAGATCCCACATGCCAAAAAAAAAATTAAAAAAAACAGCGAGAAGGTCCTGGAAGATCCTGGTCTGTGGGGTGGAGCCTCGTCTCTGGGCCATGCCTTCTCCACCACAGGAGTACAGTAACCCTGGCCCTCCTCACCCCCCCACAAGAATCCCAGGGAGATAAAACAAGGGGGCAGCTGCGGGGGCCCTGGAAGCATAAGCACAGGCTGGTGTCTGTGCTGCTCCGACCCCAGCTCCTCTGGGGCCCTCGGAGGGGGTTCTGGCCCAGACGAGCAGCAGCCGGACCAGCACCGATGGCAGAACTGGAGACTCGAGCGGAGGTCGGCACCGCCAGGCCCAGCACGAGCAGAGCTGCAGTGTGGGCAAAGGGTGTCTTTGCCCCGCCTTTGCCCCAAGGCCCATGACCCCTTCTACCCAAGGCTCCAGGGCTTCTCCCAGTGACGGTCGGGGCCACCCATCCAGGAGACACCTGCCTTTGCAAAGGCCACCTGGAAAGGACACGATACCTAGTTAACCCACAGCACTAGTCTCTGTACCAGAGGAAGTTCAGCCGAGGGACTCCCACATGGGGGCTCCTTTCGAGAGGGAAGGTTCTACCTGTCGACCTTGAACAATCACGGTCCCTAGTGAAGTCGCCAGGCTCCAAGTGGACGCAGGCAACCATGCGATTTCCCTCTGCCTGCTTTCCTCTGTGCATCTGGGGTTTGCGTTTCCTTCCCACTGACCACACATGTGCTGTTGCCTCCGGGTGCATTCAAAGCAGAGATTTCACAGAAGGCAAAAGTGAGCTCCAGGAAGGAGAGCAAGAAGAGCTGGAGCGGGGAGGGGAGAGGGGGAGGACTGCTTTCCAGTGATGCATTTTGGGAACAGCAAGGACACACGTGAACCCTATTGGTTTTGTGCAAATTAATCCACGTCCTGTTTTGGCAACACAGGCTACATCACATCTGTATGCCTTACCTACAATCTGTAAAGCTAATTTGTTAAACAGCTTTCTTCTCCCATGGGAAGGAGGTCATTGGTCACAGAAGATTGATTAAGCTCTTGGAGAATCAACATTAATGAAAATCAACACTGCCTAATGAGTGTTTTTATGGCAGCCTCATAAAAAGAATTTTGAAAGAAGAAACAAATAAACAAAAACAGCAAGAAAGGCCAGAAGCCTTCCCTCCTGTTGTTTCTCAATCCTTGTTGTAAACTCAGTATCAGGACAGTGGTAGAAACCCCCTGGGCTACGCCAGCCTTCGAACCCCTCTACCCAACTCTTGATTCATTGGCATCAGGTCTGAAAAGTCTGCGTATGTGCGTACATTAGTTCCAAAGACATGTCCCTCTGTTCAGGCCAACTGTTGTGCAGAGAGAAGGGAAATTCCGGTAGGAAACATGCTGTTTGAATGCCAGCACCATTTACTGTGTGATCTTGGGCAGGGCATCTAACCTCTCTGACCCTATCTGCATATCTCTACAATGGGGATTCTAGTTTCCCCTGTATCTCCCCCAGGAAAGTTGTTGCAGTGAAAATCACATAAGCTAGTGTGTGTAGAAATTTTTTTAACCATCAAGGCCTCTGTAAATAGGATTCTTGTTTTAAGGCACTGCTGGGTAGTGGGTAATAGGCCATAGGTGGGAGTCACACAAACTGGGTTTGAATCCAGGCTTACAGGTTGGCTCACTAGCTTACCAGCTGCATGACCTCAAGCAAGCTACTTAACCTTCCTTAAGCCGTGCTTTCTCCATCTCTGAAATGGAATCACCACAGCTTTGTACTTTCAGAGTTGGGGGAGGATTGAAGGGAGTAATGAATGCAATGTGCTTAGGAGAGAACCTGGCCCATGATGAACAGTTCAGAGATAGGAGTTGTTGTGATTAGCGTTCTCATTCTCCCTCCTCTACCAGCCAGCACCAGCCTACCCACGGACCAGATGGGAGAGATCCATGGATCCACACGGAAGCCACACGGAAACAGACAGGTGGGCAACACTTGCTCCCCTTGGGGCCCTGGGCTTGAGAGCAGAAGAAGGGTGGGAGGAGGGGAAGGATGGGAAAAAACAGGGATGCCCAACTGTAACGGGGAGACACCTGAGACGTCTCTAAGTAACTGTGACTTGGGAGGATGGTTTAAGGGAGACAATGGGTAACTCTTTTCCACTGCTGCACCTGTAACAAGAAAATAGGCTGAAACTGAAAAAGGAGTGTTTTAGATGAAGATGTGAAGACCCAAGAGGGAAAAAAAAGGAAGGGAGGGAGGGAGGGAGGGAGGAAGGGAAAGAAAGGAATATATCAGAAGGAACTTTCCACCCCCCCACCGAGGATGCTTTTTGTTAAATAAATATACAAAGAAAATGAATCAGTAAAAAAATCTGTTCTCTTCTACTTTTTCCATTTTGTTTTTCCAGTTCTTCACATCTCTAATTTTACCTAAATGATAATTTTATGAGCAAATCAAGTTATACATAATACATTTTATGTTTCTTCTTAGCAAAATGATTTTAGATATGTAAATTGTACTACAAAAATAAATATTGCATGTTATTCTAATTCTTCACCAAATTTACATTCCCCACCACCAAATTCTCTAACCCTCTATCTCTGATGGTTTTAAGCTTTCCAAGACCTTGACATTTATACATTTCGCTTGGGTCTAAGGGAGAAGTGACTTCACATTAGGTTAGATGGTGCAGTGAGTTAACTGGCAAGGTTCTAAAATCTCTTTGGCAAATATCATTATTTCATCTCTGGACCAGTGATGGATATAATTGTATGGAATCGAGTAGAATGGAATCTGATGGGCCTCCTACATTTCTGTGGCAAGATTTTCAAAGCCTCTCCACTATGTACAACATCTTCTTCAGACTCAGGCATATTTGAAATCCCACCAAGACCCAGCCTCCTTCTTTGAGAACCATGTCCAAGAAAATGGGCGTGTGAATCCCCCCCAGGCCTCAGGGCAGAGAGGCATGG
The DNA here is from genome assembly GCF_028564815.1 of Eubalaena glacialis. Taxonomy (NCBI): domain Eukaryota; kingdom Metazoa; phylum Chordata; class Mammalia; order Artiodactyla; family Balaenidae; genus Eubalaena; species Eubalaena glacialis. Next base: position 3,512,481 of record NC_083725.1, read on the forward strand.
CAGCTGCCCCTATCTTGGCCATATTTCTAGACACTCTCTGTGTTCATAATGGTATCGAATCCCTCGGGGAAATGTAGTGAGGGTGTATAGCCAAAAGCTTTGGCCTCTGATCCCCCAGACCGAATTCTGGTTCATCTTCTGGACACCCTGGGTATTAAAAACTGCTGGTTAGTTAATTTATAGAGAGCTCTGTCGTTCAATATGGTAGCTACTAGCCTTCTGTGGCTATTTAAATTAATAAAACTAAGTAAAATTAAAATTTCAGTTCCTCAGTTGCGCTGGCAACATTTCAAGGGCTACCCATGCAGCCCACAGCTTCCACGCCAGACAGCACAGGTATAAAACATGTCCATCCTCACAGAACGCTCTACCGGACAGCACTGACTGGGAGGAACATCGGAAGTGAGGACACTAGTCACAGTTAAGTGCCTGCCATACACTGGGGTCTCTGCACTGCAGGAGTTCGTTAAATTATGAGATAATCTACAGCAAGTGATGTCATCCTCACTTTCCAGATGAAGAACTGGAGGCTCGAGAAGGTTAACCTGCCCAGAGTCCCCTAGTTAGTGGCAAAGCTGGTAAATCTAGGACTAGCCTTGAAACTCAGCTACAGTCTTATGATGGGACCAAAAGGATAAGATAGAGCAGGTGTGTATGGGTGCAGAGGTGGCAGATGGTGAAGGATTGGGCCAAAAATGCAAATAGCTAACTGTAGTAGAAGAAGCAGCCCCCTCTCCTCACCAGGCACCTCCGAGGGGAGGAGCAGAAGCTGCCATCTCCATGGAAAGGTCAGCCTTGTTTCACACGGGAGGAAGGACTGAGCGGCCCTCAAGACTACATGGCCGAGGACTGTGGAAAGGTGCAAGATGGGGATCAGATAACATCACTGGCTGAAAATTCGTCATCACAGGGGTCCTCCAGGGGGTCCCTGGGCTCAGCCCTCTGTCACTGGGGCTGGAGAGGAACTCGGTGACATTAGGACAATGAGAGCAGGTCTGTCTAACAGAACCCAGGTTGCTGGTAGAGACTCAGAAGTGTGGGTCTCATGCCCTGTGAGGTGCTGCTATGGAAACAGCTGCACAATAGGGTCCATATGACCTGTTTATAGAGAGCTTCAGCAGCCAAAGTCACCTGGAGCAGCCCCTCACATCCTCTGAAGAGTGAAGGATGCTTGGTACCACTCTTCTGAGCAGCAGTGGTGAGGGCCAATCAGAAAAGTCCATGAGTAACTGCAACAGCTGTTCTGAAGCTGCTGAGTGGCAATGCCTTATAGCAGCTGGTCGCTGCAGCACACATCATAGTGGCTTTGGTTGGGGGTCCAGGATGCTTGGGTTGGGGATGGAGCCCATGACCCAGGTAAAGGAGGCACAGTGGATGGAATGTTGGGGGCTCAGGGAAGGAGTAAGAAGATCCTGCTGGATGATGAGATGACATCCACGGTCGGCTTTACAAGGAGCACAGCCTATGGTTCCCGTCAAAGAACTATATGGGCATGGTGTGTATGGTTGATGGTTTGTCTCCCCTACTACATCCCAAGCCCCCTAGGAGAAGGATCCCTGTGTAGGTTACCCTTTCCAGCCTCACCTCCATTCACAGAACAGGGAAGACACTTGGTAAATGCCCTGTTTCTTAATGCTCACCCAAACCAGAATTCCTCAAAGTTCACTTCATGGAAAACTAGTTCTGAAAGATGCTAATGGGTATTTTTTTTTAAGTGAAGGAAATAAAGAAAAAGAAAACCTTCCATGGTCAACTTAGTTTGGAAAGCATTGGATTAAACAAGGTTCAACAGGGCAATTTACTGTAGAATTTCTCTGAGCCTTTTAAATGACAATGAGGGGAATATAGAAAGCAGCACTTCCTAAACCTAATTGGCCATGGAATCCTTTTTCCACAGAGCTTCTTGTGGGACTATTGTTCTGTAGAAGCACCGATCAAGACCTCAAACTTCAGCTCACTATTGCAGGCTTTAGATAAAGTAAGTATGCCACTCTGGAATTGATTGGCCAATCAATAAATTGTACCACCATATAAAACATCACTGAGGCACACCATCCCTGGGTTTATTTATCCATGTAGGCAACTAAAGAGTGCCTCACCTGTATTAATGTTGGTCCCAAGAATATAAATTTCTTCTTTCTGTTTCCATCCCAATGATACAATGATTACCAGCCTTGTAATCAGCCAAATTCATCACCACATCAACAATGAATTAATTTATCTCTTAATATTTCGAGCATCTGCTATGTGCAAAGTATTGTGTTATACAACCTGGGGAAAAACACATTTGTAAGAGATGAAAAGGTTCTCCCAGCTCTCCAAGAATCTGCAACCTAATTGGGGAAGTAAGAAACAGACATTCCCCCCTCCCCAGGGTATCTGTTCCCCGCTGCTGCTCACAACTGCACCTTCAGATGCCTTCTCTCTGTTCCCTTTACTCAGTTATATGTCTCCAAACGCCTTCATTTTCACAATCTCCACTGGATATAGCTCTGTGTTTCGGGGGGCTGTGTACAGTATGTATTACTCATATGCTTGCTGGTTTCTGAACAACTTACGAAAACCAACTAGAGATTAATTCATAAAAAATAAGCCTTTTTTCCTCTCTCCCTTTACAGGACCCAATCTGTTTCTCTGCACAGTTAGTTGTATTGGTTGATTGGGCTTCTGCTCTCCCCCTGCCCTCATTCTGTAGGAAAATCATGTCTCTTTAGTATTGCTGCCACACATCCTTTCATGGGCCTGAAATATATACCATTGTGTTCTGACTTTTGTTTTGTGCAGAATCCCTTTCATGCTCTATCTTCTGCAAGGTCCCTCTGTCTTGGCAGCCAAAGACATTTCTGTTTGCAGCCAGGAGATTTCTATTGTACTTTGCACGTTACAAGCTTTTTGTTCTGCGCGGTGGCCTTTTGTAGTTGAGTTTGCTAATGTTTCTAACTGAAAACAGAAACAGCCACACTTCGTCAGCCTCATTCTTCTCTAAGACACGGTTGTCAAGTCCACTGAGGGAACCATGATCCTCCCTGCTCACGAGGGATAAGGTGAGCTCAAATCAGCAGCAAAAGGAATCCACGTGTTACTCATCCAAGGTGGAAGAGGTCTTTGATTGCTGGGAAGGTTAATCTTCTGAATGGCAGACACTTTAATCCTTTTTCTACCGGGGAACATGCTCACGACTCTTCCTCCTCAGGTTCCCTTCCCTCCTCCTGCTCTAGGGCAGCCACCACCGTGTGGCTCCTCTGATTCCCAGAAGAGCTTGTGAACAGACTTTAGACACAATGCGGTCCCTTCTCTGCGCAACTCCCTAAATTTCACTCTCAATTATAGACACAAACACAACTTCAACTTCACTGTGGCCACAAACCATATTTGTCCCACTCTCCAGCACCTCACACCCAACTTATAGTTGGGATTTGGGACTCAAAAAGTATCTACTGAATGAATAAATCCACTTATCTCTTGAGACTTAGCAGCCCAGGCTTTGAAGGAAGCTGTCGGGCATGCCTGCTGCCTCCCATCCAGTTATCACGCCTCTGTCACTTCTCACTGGCACCGTTCTCCAGGAAGCTGGAAGGGCAGTAGATGTGGAATGGACTGTGGTCTGTGAGGTGGAGAGGAAGTAATGAAAAGGCACTGACCCATGGGGACACAAGGCAACCCCACATGCAATGCATCAGTTCAATCAGGAAAGGCACTCTTGGCAATTGTGACATAAAAATCACCTAAGTCATTTTGGCCTTGCATGATGGTTCAAACTCCTCTCCTGGAGGGTGTGTGTGTGTGTGTGTGTGATATCCTTCTGGTTTGCTATCTCAAATCAACTCTCTTTTAGAATTTTCTCTCACTTTTCAATTTTTTTTTTAAACATATACCCTTACATAAATGGTTGTCATTTTCTTCATCTCCCCTCCCATATTTTAATTCATTATCCTATGTCCTTCACCACTACATTCTAAAACACTTTTATATCCACATCATTGTACACTGAAAGCTTACTTCCCTTTCTTAGATGTCTTCCTTCCTTCCTTCCTCTCTCTTTCTTTCTTTCTTTCTTGTTTTTGTTTTTTTGTACTCTTGACTCTACCCCCTCCTTTGACTAATTACAGTTTATTAGTTGTTATGGCAACTCGGATGGCTCTCAGTACTTCTCTCTTGTGATGTGGCTGCAAATGAAGGTGCCAGCAAAATAAAGACGGGTATTACTCTTCCCAGTGTCTTCCCCCAGCCCTTTCCCATCCTCATTATTATCTCTACCTGACAGTCCCCACCCGCCCCCTACATACAGGTAACAAAGAAGCAAAACAACAGGTAAACAAAAGGCTATGTCTCCCTGCTTGTCCACAGTATTACTTCCTACTATAACAAACATGGAACCATAGAAGGCTTGAGCTGGAAAAGAGAGTCATGATTTGTGGGACCTTGGAATATGTGGGACCTTCAGAGGCAGCTTCTCAGTGTCGGAATAGCAATCACCACAGCAGGCCAAACGTGTTAGTGGAGACAAGCGGCACATTGAGTTCTAATTCTCTCTGGCTTCAGCTCCTGCCATTCATGCCCGACCTAAGACCCCTATGGGGTGACGCAAATCACTGCTCATTAGAACTACCTCATTCCCTTAACGCTAGCCAAGCTCCTGTCTGAATCAGGACTGAACTGCCTACTTACTAAATTCATAAAAAGATCTCCAAACTTTTCACTAAATGATTCCAGACCCCATGCTTCACCCCCTTTAGGAATGCACTTCATTTCTATATGTCTTCCTAACAAGTTATTTTGCTGTCACATTTTCTCCGACGTCTGTCACCTTGGTATCTAAGCACTCTGGCAAATTCATGAGGCTAAAAACAAACACTTATGTGGGAAGGGGGAAGAAGGCTCTTCTCTTCTGCTCTCTCATCTCCATAGGGACAGAGCAGCACGAAGAGGCTATGATTCTCCAAGGTCATTCTGTGCACAGGCAGCTACACAGCCAAGAAAAGACTGCAGAATCCTACCTCCAGTCCCTGACCTCCATAATTCAACAATACTCTGCTTGGAGTCAGTGTCTCTATAGAAAGTACCAAATGAGATTTTGTAGCTGCTAGCCATAGGCAGGAAGGACTCTTCACAAAAATCAAGCATGCCTCCTTCCCTTCCAAGCTCTGGATCTTGCCTCTTTCTCACTCCTGAGTATTCAACCCCTCTTTCAACTTTAGTATTTGGTGGCGTTAACTGAAATCTTCAGAGGTTTCATTCATTTATCAAATCATTCAGCCATTATTAATTGTTCCACAGGCAAACAAATGTTTGAGATGGGTAAGACACTACATATCCTCAAGGATTTGTAGTCCAGAAAGAAGAGATGAGATATACATGCAAAAAAAAAATATTTACTGAGAACCTACTGTTAGCTATTCTAGACTCTGAAAAGAGAGCAACAGATAAAACCCACAAGGATTCTGTTCTAATGGACCTGACCATGCTAGTGTGGAAAACAGATGAAAAATAAACAGATAAGTAAGATCTATTACATTAAAACATAATACAAGATGAAATGTGATAAAACGTAATAGAGAAATAGATGAAGTGCTCAATATTTTTTTCTCATGAGATTTTTTGTAGCTGAACCAAAAGTACGATCTAGTTTTGGAATTGGGTTTGTAACACCCCAGGCCTCTGAATGTAAAATTTTCTTCTCTAATAAGCAAATACTATTGCAATTGTTGCATTTGTCCATTGGTGACCTATGCAGAGCAAGAGACTCAGCATCTGTAATAGACTAATGACCAAAAACTTTAGAATAACCTGGAGGCCGTTGAAATATAAATGACCCAGTTCTAGTAGAGAATGGGTAAAAAATATATATAAAGGATCTGTGAGAACTATTGTAGTTCACTGGCCACCTGACAGACTGCTATTCAAAAGAGAATGGAATTTTCTACCCTAATTATTTAATCAGATTCCCTTGTAGTTGCTGAAAATCAAAGTAACAACCCTAACCTCTTTGCCTTTAGAAGTGAGATTTTAAAGTTTTTTTAAAAATATTAAAATATTCAGGAACACACTAGATGGCGATTTCTCTTCCAACATTCATTATTTCATTAGTCCACTTTATTTGTCCCTTGTGATGCAGTCAGTGGGCAATATAGAAACTTCAGCTCTTCAAACAAATGGCTTCAAAGAAACTTGCTACACAGCTCCATTGCATACTCTCTGCTGACCAAGAAGCTGCCATTCAAAATAGTCACCAACCCCTCACTTGTAGAGGGATCCAGGAAGATAATGAATGTTACCAACATTCAGAGGAGGTATTGTACTGAATGTATTTCGAGCAGTGGAAAGGTGGGCAAATTCTGAAAGTGGCTGGTATTATAGTCTTGATGGCAGAAAAGGAAGGAAAGAAGGGAGGGAGGGAGGGAGGCAAGGAAGGAAGGAAGGAAGGAGGGAGGAAGAAAGAGATGAAGGGAAGAAGGAAGAGTGGAGAAAAAGAAAGAGATGGGGAGAAAAAAAAGAGGAGAAAAAGAAAGAAAAACTATATAAGTATCCAAAATAACCTGAAGCAATTGTGAGACTTTCAGTTTTAGCTTCCCACTGTACACAACTATAAAACCGAGTAAATGTACAAGGAAACTCTTTACAGGCATTGGACAGCAGGAAGCACAGAACCATAATCCTAGAGAGAAGGAAAACATACAAGGTGAACTTCCCACTTGCATATGCTTTGTGACCAGGAATACTTTTCAGAAAATGGCACAGGGAAGTGGAGCTCGAGCAGAGCTCTCTGGAAACAGAGATCAGTGTTCAGGATGAGCAACGCTCCTCAAATTTATAGGACAGGATAAAGGAGAGAAGGGAGCTACACAGAAGGGTGACCTCAAAAGGGGTGAGTGTCCACAAGGCCTAGCAGAGAATGGGTGCTCTGGGAGATGGAGATGAGTGGAGATACCAGAAGTCACACAATTCTAGGAGACAGTAAAGATATCTCACTGAGAACCTTAGACATTCCGCTGAGACCTCAGAAAGGGCATTCCTTAAGAGTAAGGACCAGGTTCTAAAGTAAGAGCCGCACCCTAGGACTAAAGACAATCTGAATTGGGTCCACCTTAATAAAGAAGAAAAACAATCCTAACAGGGCCAAAAGGACCCACCAATAACTTAACTGCTTACTAGAATAAAATTCAACTTTCTTTTTAAAAGGACAACATAATCCAGTCTCCTTATGATGCATTACCCACAGAGTCCAGCATACAATAAGAAATTATTAGATATGCAAGAAAGCAGGAAAATGTGACCTATAATCAAGGGAAAAAATAGTCAATAGAAACAGACCCTAAGATGACCCAGATTTGGAATTTGTAGACAAGGACTTTAAAGTGGCTATTAATAAATATGTTCAAAAATAGTATAAATATAACCAAGTAAATATATAAAAGTTTAAGGAGAGATTAAAAGGACTAAATGGAAATTCTAACACTGAAATTACCATATCTGAAGTGAAATGTATTGAATGAGCTTAAGTACAGATCAGAGACTTCAGAAGAAAGGGTCAGTGAGTCTATTAGATAGAGCCATATTTATTATCCAAACTGAAGAAGAGAGAGAAAAAAACTTTTTTAAATAAAATAATATAGAATCCTTGTTCTGTGAAACAGTCACAAGTGTTATACACATAGTTCATTTCCAGAAGAAGAAAAAAAATATGGAGAAGAAAAATATTAAAGAAATAATAACCAAAACCTTCCCAAATAAACCAAGAATTCTGAAGTTCAAATCCAAGGCCAGTGAACTCATGAAGAATTTAAAAACAAAAGCAAAAATGTATGTACATCATATTTAAATTACTGAAATCCAAATATAAATAGAAAATCTTTAAAAAGCCAGTGGAAAATACATTACAGACAGTAGAACAATGATACAAATGATGCCTGATTTCTCATCAGAAACATTGAAAGCTAGAAGACAAAAGAGCAAATTCTGTAAAGTGCTTAATGGAAAAAGGAAACAAAACAAAATACCAAAATTACCTAAAATTTTATATTTAGCAAAAATAATCTTTAAAACAAAAGTGAAGGTGAAATAAACATATATTTAGGTAACTGAAAACTGAAAGAATTCATGTTCAGCAGACCTTCACTACAGTTGTGCTAAAAGTTCTTCACACTGAAGAATGGAACTTCTGATATACAAGAAGGAATGAAGAGCCCAGGAATAGATAAATATCTAGACCAATATAAACAACATTATTTTTTCTTCTCTTAATCCCTTTAAAAAACAGCTGACTTTTTAAAGCAAAAATAAAACAATTATTTTCTGGTTTTAATACATTTAAAAGTAAAATATGTGAAAACAGTAGCACAAAAGATGAGGGTAAATGGAATTGTACTCTTAACGATATGTGATGAGATGCAATATTAACTTTAAGTAGACTGAGAAGTTAATTCTTAGAACAACTCTGGAAAAATACAAAGAGGCATGGCTAAAAAGCCAACAGAATAAATGAAATTGAATTCTAAAATATCTGGAATTCAAAAGAAGGCAGGAAAGGAGATACTAATAAACAAAATAGAAAGATGAAACAAGTGGAAAATAAATAGCAAGATGGTAGATTAAATCCAAAATCTTCATTAATTACACTAAAAAGCAAGTGGATTACAACTCCAATTAAGGGAAGAGATTTTCAGACTGGGCAAAAAAGCAAGACTCAATCATATGCTGTCTACAAGAGATGTTACTATAAATATAAAATCCCTGATACATTGAAAGAAAAAGAATGGGACAAGATAAATCCCGTAAACAGTAACCAAAAGAGGCTTGCATAGCTATACTGCTAACAGAAAAAAACAGATCTCTTGACAAGGAATTACCAGAGACAAAGAGAGAAATATCACAATGATAAAAGAGATCAATTCTTCTGGAAGATAGAACAATCCTGTCAGTGCTTGTAAAAACAGAGCATCAAAATACATGAAGCAGGAAATGACATAAATAAAGGGAGAAATAGGAAAATACATAGAGTTAGAGATTTAAAAATCTCTCAATCAGAAATTGTTAGAAAAACTAGAGAAAAAAATCAATAAGGAAATACAAAGATTTGTACAACACTAAAAACTGCCTTGATCTAATTAAGATTTTTAGAACAATATAACCCTAAAACTATGGAATATACATATTTCATGTGTACACGATATAACATACGTACACATATATGTCAATATAGACTACATATTGGACCATAAAATAAGTTTCAATACATTTCAGAAGGTTGAAATCTTGCACATATGTCTTCTGACAACAAAGGATCAAATAAGAAAATAATAAAAACATGTAGAAATACTTGAATACTTGGAAATTAAGCAGCATGCTTCTAAACAATCCATGAATCAAAGTATAACTCATAAGAGATATTAGAAAATACCTTGAATTGAATGATAATAAAAATACAACATGTCAAAATTTATGTGATGCCTCTAAAATGGTGCTAGGAGAGAAATTTATTACTTTAAAGGCTTATATTAAAAGTAAAATAAATATTTAAAATAAGTGATATAAGTTTCCATTAAAAGAAGCTAGAAAAAAAAGAGAATGTTAAAACCAAAATAAATAGAAGAAACATAGAACACAAGATAATCTTTGAAAAATTGATAAAATTGAGAAAATCTGAGCAAGAACGATCAAGAAAAATAGAGAATAGTTTAATTATCACTATCAGAAATAGAAAGGGGACTGTCACTACAGATCCCACAGACTTATAAACAGCATAATAAGGAACATTATAACAACTTTATGCCAATAAATTTAACAACTTAGATGAACTGAACAAATTCCTTGAAAACACAATTTTGTAAAACTGACACAAAAAATATAGAAAATAAAAGTAGCCCCTATCTACCTTTTTTAATGTGAAATTCATAACCAAAAAGAAAATTTACAGTCCAGATGGTTTACCAGTAATTATATGACATACTTAAGAAATAATGAAGTCATTCACAACCTCCCTCAGAAAATGAAAAAAAGAAGGACCATGTTACATTTGGTTTATGAAGCCAGCAAAATCCTCCTTTCAAAACCTGAAGACATTTTAAGTAAGAAAAATTGTGATCAAATATCCCCCCTGAACAAAGACACAAAAATCCTTCACAAAATATTAGCAAATCAAACCCACCAATATATAAGAATTTCAAATTATGTCCACACAGAGTCATATATACCAGGTCATATGTACCATTACACCTGGAAAGCAAGGTAGTTTTAACATTTAAAAACCAATCAATAGAGGAGACCTTCAAGATGGCGGAAGAGTAAGACGTGGAGGTCACCTTCCTCCCCACAAATACATCAGAAATACATCTACATGTGGAACAACTCCTATAGAACACCTACTGAACGCTGGCAGAAGACCTCAGACCTCCCAAAAGGCAAGAAACTCCCCACGTACCTGGGTAGGGCAAAAGAAAAAAGGAAAAACAGAGACAAAAGAATAGGGACAGGACCTGCACCTCTGGGAGGGAGCTCTGAAGGAGGAAAGGTTTCCAAACACTAGGAAGCCCCTTCGCGGGCGGAGACTGCGGGGGGCAGAGGGGGAAGCTTCGGAGCCACGGAGGAGAGCGCAGCCACAGGGGCGCGGAGGGCAAAGCGGAGAGATTCCCGCACAGAGGATCGGTGCTGACCAGCACTCACCAGCCTGAGAGGCTTGTCTGCTCACCCGCCGGGGCAGGTGGGGGCTGGGAGCTGAGGCTCGGGCTTCAGAGGTCAGATCCCAGGGAGAGGACTGGGGTTGGCTGCGTGAACACAGCCTGAAGGGGGCTACTGCGCCACAGCTAGCCGGGAGGGAGTCCGGGAAAAGGTATGGAGCTGCCGAAGAGGCAAGAGACCATTGTTTCGGGTGCGCAAGGAGAGGGGATTCAGAGCACTGCCTAAATGAGCTCCAGAGATGGGCGCGAGCCGCGGCTATCAGCGTGGACCCCAGAGACGGGCATGAGATGCTAAGGCTGCTGCTGCAGCCACCAAGAAGCCTGTGAGCAAGCACAGGTCACTATCCACACCTCCCTCCCGGGAGCTTGTGCAGCCCACCACTGCCAGGGTCCCGTGATCCAGGGACAACTTCCCCGGGAGAACGAACGGCGCGCCTCAGGCTGGTGCAACGTTATGTTGGCCTCTGCTGCCGCAGGCTCGCCCCACATCCATACCCCTCCCTCCCCCCGGCCTGAGTGAGCCAGAGCCCCCTCAGCAGCTGTTCCTCTAACCCCGTCATGTCTGGGCAAAGAACAGACGCCCTCAGGCGACCTACATGCAGAGGCGGGGCCAAATCCAAAGCTGAACCCCAGGAGCTGTGTGAACAAAGAAGAGAAAGGGAAATCTCTCCCTGCAGCCTCAGGAGCAGTGGATTAAATCTCCACAATCAACTTGATGTATTCTGCATCTGTGGAATACCTGAATAGACAATGAATCATCCAAAAATTGAGGCAGTGGACGTTGGGAGCAACTGTAGACTTGGGATTGCTTTCTGTGTCTAATTTGTTTCTGGTTTTATGTTTATATTAGTTTAGTGTTTACAGTTTATTGTCATTGGTAGATTTGTTTGTTGATTTGGTTGCTAGCTTCCTTTTATATATATATATATTTGTCCTTTTTCTCTTTTTGTGAGTGTGTATGTGTATACTTCTTTGTGTGATTTCGTCTGTATAGCTTTGCTTTTACCATTTGTCCTAGTGTTCTGCCTGTCCGTTTTTTGTTTGTTTGTTTGTTTTAGTATAGTTTTTAGTGCTTGTTATCATTGGTGAATTTTTTTGGTTTTGTTGCTCTCTTCTTTCTTTTTTTCTTTTTTGTTTATTACATTTTAATTTTTTTATTTTTAATAATTTTTTTATTTTTTATTTTAATTATTTTATTTTATTCTTTCTTTCTTTCTTTTTTTCTCCCTTTTCTTCTAGCCATGTGGCTGACAGGGTCTTGGTGCTCCAGTCCAGTGTCAGGCCTGTGCCTCTGAGGGGGGAGAGCTGAGTTCAGGACATTGCTCCACCAGAGACCTCCCAACTCCACGTAATATCAAATGGCAAAAGCTCTCCCAGAGATCTCCATCTTAACGCGAAGACCCAGCTCCACTCAACAACCAGCAAGTTACAGTGCTGGACACCCTATGCCAAACAACTAGCAAGACAGGAACACAACCCCAGCCATTAGCAGAGAGGCTGCCTAAAATCATAGTACAGTCACAGACACCCCAAAACACACCACTGGATGCGGTCCTGCCCACCAGAAAGGCAAGATCCAGCCTCATCCACGAGAACACAGGCACCAGGAAGCCTACACAACCCACTAAACCAGTCTTACCCACTGGGAGCAAACACAAAAAAAAATGGGAACTATGAACCCGCATCCTGTGAAAAGGAGACCCCAAACACAGTAAGTTAAGCAAAATGAGAAGACAGAGAAACACACAGCAGATGAAGGAGCAAGTTAAAAACCCACCAGACCAAACAAATGAAGAGGAAATAGGCAGTCTACCTGAAAAAGAATTCAGAGTAATGATAGTAAAGATGATCCAAAATCTTGGAAACAGAATGGAGAAAATACAAGAAACATTTAACAAGGACCTAGAAGAACTAAAGAGCAAACAAACAATGATGAACAACACAATAAATGAAATTTAAAATTCTCTAGAAGGAATCAATTGCAGAAAAACTGAGGCAGAAGAAGGATAAGTGACCTGGAAGATAAAATAGTGAAAATAGCTACCGCAGAGCAGAATAAAGAAAAAAGAATGAAAAGAATTGAGGACAGTCTTAGAGACCTCTGGGACAACATTAAACTCACCAACATTCGAATTATAGGGGTCCCAGAAGAAGAAGAGAAAAAGAAAGGGACTGAGAAAATATTTGAAGAGATTATAGTTGAAAACTTCCCTAATATGGAAAAGGAAAAAGTCAACCAAGTCCAGGAAGCACAGAGAGTCCCATACAGGATACATCAGACTATACTACAAACCTACAGTAATCAAGACAGTATGGTACTGGCACAAAAACAGAAATACAGATCAATGGAACAAGATAGAAAGCACAGAGATAAACCCATGTACATAAGGTCACCTTTTCTTTGACAAAGGAGGCAAGAATATACAATGGAGAAAAGACAGCCTTTTCAGTAAGTGGTGCTGGGAAAACTGGACAGCTATATGGAAAAGAATGAAATTAGAACACTCCCTAACATCATACACAAAAATAGACTCAAAATGGATTAAAGACCTACTTGTAAGGCCAGATACTGTAAAACTCTTAAAGAAAACATAAGCAGAACACTCTTTGACATAAATTGCAGCAAGATCCTTTTTGACCCATCTCCTAGAGAAATGGAAATAAAAACAAAAAAGAACAAATGGGACCTAATGAAACTTAAAAGCTTTTGCACAGCAAAGGAAACCATAAACAAGACGAAAAGACCACCCTCAGAATGAGAGAAAATATTTGCAAATGAAGCAACTGACAAAGGATTAATATCCAAAATTTACAAGCAACACATGCAGCTCAATATCAAAAAAACAAACAACCCAATCCAAAAATGGGCAGAAGACCTAAATAGACATTTCTCCAAAGAAGATATACAGATCGCCAAAAAACACATGAAAGGATGCTCAACATCACTAATCATTAGAGAAGCAAATCAAAACTACAATGAGGTATCACCTAACACCAGTCAGAATGGCCATCATCAAAAAATCTACAAACAATAAATGCTAGAGAGGGTGTGGAGAAAAGGGAACCCTCTTGCACTGTTGGTGGGAATGAAATTGATACAGTCACTATGAAGAACAGTATGGAGGTTCCTTAAAAAACTAAAAATAGAACTACCATATGACCCAGCAATCCCACCACTGGGCATATACCCTGAGAAAACCATAATTCAAAAAGAGTCATGTAGCACAAGGTTCATTGCAGCTCTATTTACGATAGCCAGGACATGGAAACAATCTAAATGTCCATTGACAGATGAATGGATAAAGAAGATGTGGCACATATATACAATGGAATATTAGTCAGCTATAAAAAGAAACAAAATTGAGTTATTTGTAGAGAGGTGGATGGACCTAGAGTCTGTCATACAGAGTGAAGTAAGTCAGAAAGAGAAAAACAAACACCGTATGCTAACACATATATATGGAATCTAGAAAAAAAAATGGTTATGAAGAACTTAGGGGCAGGACAGGAATAAAGACGCAGACGTAGAGAATGGACTTGAGGACACGGGGAAGGGGAAAGGTAAGCTGGGATGAAGTGAGAGAGTGGCATGGGCATATATACACTACCAAATATAAAATAGATAGCTAGTGGGAAGCAGCTGCATATAGCACAGGGAGATCAGCTCCGTGCTTTGTGACCACCTAGAGGGGTGGGATAGGGAGGGTGGGAGGGAGAGGCAAGAGGGAGGAGATATGGGGATATATGTATACGTATAGCTGATTCACTTTGTTATAAAGCAGAAACTAACACACCATTGTAAAGCATTTATACTCCAATAAAGATGTTAAAAAAAAAAACCCATCAATATAATTCACCATATTAACAAAGCAAGGGAGAAAATTATATATTATATCAATAGATAACCATTTAAATTTAAAAATCATTTGACAAAACTCAACTCCCATTCATGGTTAAAACTGAGCAAAGTAGGAATAGAATGGGACTTCTTAATCTGATGACATCTACAAAATAAGCCTATGATTAACAATACACTTAATGGTGAAATATTGAACTCTTTCCCCCTTATTTGAGGAAAAGAGTGAGAATGTTTCTTTTAACTTCCTATTCATTATTGTAATAGAGGTTCTAGCCAGAGACAAGGAGGCATGAAAAGTAAACAAAAAGCATAAAAATTGAAAGGAAAGAAATTCTGTTTATACAATAGGCATTATGAGAGTTTATGTACAAAATCCTAAGGAAGCTACCAAAAAAAAAAAATTCTATTAAAATTTAGAAGTGAATAAATTAAGGTCACAGAATACAAGATTACAATAGCCAGTATGCAACATTTGGATAATTAAATTTTAAAATACCATTTACCATAACATCATGAGACATACAGCACTTAGGAATAAAATTAACAAAAGATGTGCTGAAGATCCACATTGAAAACTACAAAATATTGCTGAGATTAAAGAAAATATAAATTAATAAAGAGATATATGCCATTCATGGATTTGAAGAGTCAATATTATTAGTGTCAACTCTCCCCAAATTTTCTATTGAGTCAATGCAATCCCAATAAAAATTCCAACCAGACATTTCATAGACATTAAGAAGTTTACTCTAAAATGTATGTGAAAAAAACCAAAGGGCTAGAATAGCCTTTACAATCTTAAAAAGAAGAAAAAATTTGGAGAGCTCATGAGAACTGGTTTCCAAGCTTACAAGGTTTCACTGGGGTATTGATTACATAGGTATATATATATATATATATATATATATATATATATACACACATATATATATGTACATATATATATATTTCAAAACATGTTGAATCACCCATGAGAGTTGTGTGTACATTTTACCACAATAAAAATAATAATAATAGTAAGTCATTATTATTTATACCAATTTCCCATCACAAGAAGGGACGGGGACTTGGAGGTGAGTACAGGTGAGAGGAGGCAAGTGCACATGCAATGAACCTCCTTTCCTTTGTCTCCTTCAGTAAGTGACTCTGATGGATGATGCTGTGTCAACTTGGTGAAACTGAAACAACTTACCCCAGAATCTCTTCTCTGTATATTTGCAAGTTGGAATTGGTCAAAACAAGAATTTGCACAAGATATGGAAGGCAGGAGTGAACCCGTAGCCAATCGTCTATGAAGGTCGCCATAATCAGACGTGGGGATGGACACGTGCAGAATTGCTCAGCGGGTCTCATCACGCCCGTCCGCTCCTCATCCAGCCCTTCCTCTCATCTACCGACCCTGCCAAGCAGCCACAGACTCGTGCTCAGCACCTGCTGAGGACCCACAAAGGGGACAGCTGCAGAGAGCAACATCTCCCCTGTGTTCCCAAGGCTGGACATAGTCTCAGATGGTCCGGTTGTTTGCTGGCTCATTTTCTCTCCCTCCCACTCCCTTTCTGACCTTCGCTTTGCCAGTTCCTTCCCAGCTGTGTAAGATCTAACCGTCAAAATAAACCCCTAGTCACTGACACAGTGACCCTGGCTCCCTGCCTATGATCGAGCCACCCTTTCACCCCCGAGGTCAGGGTGGATTCACTTAATGAGAACAAAGGGTGATGCGGGCTAAGTGCAGTGCATGCTGGCAGCGAACGGGGCACAGTCCTGCAGGCAAACCACCTACTGCAGGGGCAGGAGTCAAGCAGGAGATTAGACTTCAGGTGAGCTTTCCTGTGTCATCAGAGCATCCGAAAACCGTAAGATGCAGCCTTGTATTAAAATATGCTACCCTATGAAGCCATCTGATACAGATTCTGATTTCAAAAAACAAGGTCCCAGGGCACCCTGTCTTGAGTCTGTGAGGAGGCCAATCCACGTAGCTGAAAAGTCAGACAAAGTGTCAGAAGAGGGTATAAGTTCGTGTGCACAGAAGCATATGTTTGTATTTATTTCCAAAAAAAAAAAAAAAGGAAAACCCATGTGCATCTTTTTGGACAGAAAAAAGAATCGTATATCAGAAAAAATTAACCTGGCCTTTGTATTCAGAAAATTATAGAACCTTAGAAAAAGCATCTTACATTCTTATTTCTTATTTTATTTACCATAAAATTGGATATAAGACCAGTCCCAGCTTCTGCATAAAAGGGTAGACTGTAACTTGAGCTTCCACTACGTGCTAAGCAGATTTACTCTTGGCAACTGTCCAGTGAAGAAAGTGTTAGTAGCCTCATTTTATAGATGAAACTGACTCAGAGATAGCAACTAACTTAATTAAGGCCACACAGTTAAGTGCGAGAGCCATGATCTGACCTCACGTCTGTCTGGTGACCCTGAGGCTCACGGTCTTTCCACTAAGCCACCTCCTGCTGAGCCTGGACCTCCATTTTAGGAAAGGGGAAGAGCTGCTGTGCAGATGTCATCCCTGGGAAACTGTTTGGAGATAATTATAGAGGAAATAATTTAAAAACACCTCCAGACTTTTATATGCATGTATGTGCTCCTGGTCAAATTAGTCACTTTGAGAGAGTATAGGTATATCCCAGCAGGTTCCAACAATAATGCTATTTTCCAAAATATTTTCAGAAGTCCTCTCTCAGAATTGCAGCACAGTTGCTACAAACATGTATATATACATACATAAATATATAAGTACATACATATATATGTGTGTGTGTGTGTGTGTGTGTGTATTAGCATAAGCTAATTTCTTTTGCATTTACAAATCATTTGTACCCATAATGTATTAATATATTGTTATTAGGTTAATCGGTTAACCGAATGCTCCCTTCAGCATTGAGGTTTCACTGAACTCTAGACCTCAGAACTGGTGCAGCTTCTCTCTCCTTCCCCCGCCTAGACTTAACCCCTCACCAGAAACTGTCTTTATAAGTCTTTATACACATACAAAGCCAGGAAACATGGGGAATTGTCTTTCACAGCAAGTCTTCAAATAAAAACTTAGAGTTTTGTTCAGACTTAAAAAGTGCATATATATATATATATATGCATGTGTGTGTGTGCTTGTGTGTGTATACATATTTATACATATATACACATATACCCATACGTATCTATATATACAATATAGATCTATATACAAATTTTATATATAGACAGATGCATATGGCACCTGCCTTCTTCTGTACTCTCTAATGTACATGTATATCCAAGGTGACTTTTCTAAAAAACAACACTTCTTGCAGAATGTTCAAACACATACCAGGCATGTTGTACACGGAACAGCTGCAGCAGAAAGTGAGTGGAACAGCGTGGCCTTTAAGATCCTTTCCAGCGCTGAGATTCCCTGTAATATAATTTGTTATGTTTGTTTAAAAAAAAAAAAGCATTCTATTACATTATGGTCACGCCTCATAAAAGGCACTATGCAAATGAAAGGTGGATCTTTGTTATGAATAATAATGTTATGATTGTCCTTTTAACAGAAGCTCTAATTGCTGAATGAATTCCACCGACTCTCACGGTGAGGTGAGATAGGCCCCTGGTGGGTGCTCCTACAGCACCCAGATCCTCTCTTTCACTTTGCAGGAATCATACTTGCTTGTTCAGTGTCCAAAGTCTCAAAGTCTTAAGTTCCTTAACTGCTAAGGCATACCTGTTCATCACTGTCATTTGGACTGGAATCAGAGAAAAACCTAATAAATATTTTTCAATGGACAATAAACGTTTGATGCACGACAAAATTGTGGCTTGTAGAATCAACCTGCAAATTTTCCCTGTCCTTTCATTCCTGTGGGAATAATCTGTGTGGCATTTACTCAAGGCCCCCACCATGTGAAAGGCAAGCAGAGGGTCTTGTGAGGGATGGAGAGTCCTCGCAGGCAGGGAGCACACAGCCTAGCAGGAAAGCCAGGAAGCACCCTGCCCAACCTTAAGTAAGCGAGCTGAGGAATGGCACACACTTCAAAGGGATTTGCTCCAGCTTGGGTGAACGGGGAGGGCAGGTAACCATGGGGGAAAGGAAGCATTTTTGGTCCAAACAAAGAGAAAATCATGGGTAAAGACACCGAAGCAGAAATATGCAAAACTTTCTGAACAGAGCTGATCAGTCCAGTTGCCTAAGGTGTATGGTGGGAGTGGTGGGAAATCAGATGGTGACATTGGTCAGGTGAAAAGAGCCTTCGTTGCCAGGTGCGTTAGGCTGGATGATGGCCCCAAAGATACTGAAACTCTGATCCCTGGAACCTGTTACTTTATTGGCAAATGTGACTTTGCAGGTATGATGAGATTATCTTGGGTTATGCCAGTAGACCCTAAATGTCTTCAGAAGTGTCCTTATAAGAGAAAGGCAGAGGGAGGTTTCAGTGTAGAAGAGAAGGCAATGAGAAGATGGACCAGAGAGACAACCAGAGATGCTATGCTGCTGCCCTTGAAGATGGTGGAAGAGGCCTTGAGCCAAGGAATGCGAGGAATGCAAGCCTAAGAGTGGGAGAAGGCAGGGAAAAGTCTCCTCTGGAGCCTCAGAGGAAGCATGGCCTGCCAACACCTTGGTTTCGGCCCAGTGAAAGGCATTCCGGATTTCTGACTCCAGAACCATAAGAGGAAAAACGTGTATTGTTATAAGCAACCGCGTTTGCAGTAATTTGTCTCAGCCACCATAGGAAATTAACACAACCAGAGTAAGACATCTGATTGTTATGTGTTAGGCAATGAAGGGTCATAAAAATTCAGGTGGAAATGGAGGGAGGGAAGGCAAATAGAAGGGGTGTGGTGAGAGGAAAAAGTAAGAAAGAGCAGCTTGATTTTAGAAATGGGTAAAATCTCCCTGGATATTTTGTTAGCAAAGCATTTTTGTATCCTCTGGGATGAAAGGTGCAGGAGAAAACGTAATAACACTAAGAAATATTCTATGATTTCCCTGGAACATGTCCTCGGGTGAACTACAAGGCAGCTCTAAATGTTGGGATCAGAGATGTGAGAGGCTCAGCAGCGTGGGGTCTCGAGGGTGCCATAGAAACCATGACTGTGTTTGTCTCCGTTCCCTGGGGACTGGCATCCTCACATGTCTTCCTCCCCAAACCATAATTCACAGGAGCTCGGGGGGCGGCAGAAAAGGGCAGAGTCGAGAGCCGTTGGAGGCCACAATAGCAGGACCAGAGCGTCATGAATTATTTAGCATTTACCCGAGGCAGCTTAAGACCCATTCTAAATACTGAATAAGCAAGCACTGGGTTAATTGGCATGGATTTGTCATGAGTGGTCGGCCTAGACCCCTAAAGTTTAGTTGGGGACACTTGTTCATGCTGGGGCCCAAGACCTGCTGATTCATCTCCCCCACAGGTCATAAACTGCCAGTTGGGGCTCCTACCCCACAAAAGCTGATTTTTAAACCAGAGATTTGAGGTTCCCAACACTTCTGACTCTTCATCATCTTCTGAGAGTCCTTAAAGACTCAACGGAGGCCTTGACCTTGAAGGTAAAAGAGCCCCGCATTCCAAAACAGGGGGTATTTATTCTCTCTTCAACCTGAAGGGAAACTTGGAGATCATATCACACAAGTCTCTAATTCCACAACAGAGAAAGCCCACGGTCAGGGAAGTCAAGTGACCCAGCAGAAAGGCCATCCAAAGGGATGTTGCTACTGGACCACAGCCTTGCAGTCAATTTCTCCTTGGGAGAAGGAGACTCATGCCTCACCTGGGGCTGAAGTTTTGAAGCACTATGGACCCATATATCCTTGCCCTCTGGAGGAGGAAGGTCCTGCTCTACAGGGTCCTGGCTTTTCCTTCTGCATTAGGGTCTATTTTGGAGCTGAGACCACTTATAAGCAGACTTAATGGAAAAGGAGCCATGAGCATGGAGTCAAACGGACCTGCATTTAAATTCCAGCCCTGTCACTTATGTGCTGTGTGATCACAGGCAATTCGTTTGATCTCTCTGATCCCCAGTTTCCTTAGATATAAATACCTCCGAGTTGCTGTGAAGATCCAATTTGGTGATACATCGAATGCAAAAGTGCTAATAGAATGCTGAGAATAACCTAATGCTGGATGGGCACTTGCTGGATCTGAATTTGAATGAGTTTTTAGGAACACAAGGATGAATACAAAGGCTTCCAAAAATACCTTCACTCACAGCCTGTTGTAAAGATCTAAAATTCTGCCATTAGCAATATAGATTCTAGAAGAACTGTCAGTCTTTGGGAATTCACATTAAAACAAAAATTACCCCAGCACCTCAAACCAATTATTAACACCTCAGTAGGAATTAATTGCTAGGGGGAAACAATCAAGGTCCTGCAGAAATAAGAGAAAAGAGGTAAAAGAGAAGGCAACAGAGAAGTGAGCTATGCTGAATGGAACCAAACATCTGTCAGATTCTGTTTTCTTTGGACCAAAGGGACATGGGAGCTAGAAATCCAATGGGATTTCTAAATTCTAAAACAATCCTAGAAGCAATGCTTGTTTTATTTTCTTGTTTCCATGTTTTGCAACAGCTAAGATTGTTGACAGGGAGAAAGGGCAAGGCCCACCCACCTCCCCTAGATCTGTCCGCTCGTTCGCACCTTGTATTCTGAAAGCCGGGAATCTGCCACTTCCGCCATTTCTTCATTCATACACCTGGCCTTTAGCAATGTGACACTCACTCACTGAACTCTTGGAGACAGAGTAATAAAGCAACATCCTTCACTTGAAGAGTTCACCTTCGAGCAGAAGATACAGATTTGAAGCAAGCAATGGTAACACAATGTGATCCTTGCTTTACAAAAGCACGAACGCTGGAGGAAAACAAGTAAGGAAAGGCTTTTTTCTGGCTTGGGAACAGCCTGGAAGGCTGCACAGAGAGGAGACATGGAGTGTTGATGCGGACCAATCTGTGGGTGGGAAGAAAATTGCATCAAGGTAGGATAGCATGAGCCCCAACTGAGATGCACAGGGGCCAAGCGTATCCGGTGACAAGCATCCCAGCCTCGGGCCAGTTATCGAGCTGCCGTCTCTCAGCATGGAAGCACCATCCTTCTCAGCTACATGGGGCCGGGGCTGGGGAGCTGCCCGTTACCCATCTCCTCTGTCAGCTGGCTCCCTCTTAGGCCGCACCAACAGGGGACACGGGGGTGAGGCTGGAAGGCAGGGGCATGCATGGGGCTCCTCCCTTCCGGTGGGCTTGTACCAATGGCTCGTCACCCTGACAGCAGCAACCATTCCAATCTCTAGGACCCTTTGACTCCTGGACTTGTTATATCCCTCAGAGATACAAGCCCCCCTCATCAGCGAGGTAAACCCAGGAGCACGAGGGACTTTCTCCAAACTCCTGAGCTACCGCAGAAGCCGAGTAAGACCTGCTCAGCCCCCAGGGGTGTGGGGACCGCCTCTGAAGGACCCCCTCTGAGCTCCTGAGGTTCCAACAGCTGTGGGGTAGCTCCCCCTCCTCCAAGATCCGAGCCGCATTTCCACAGAGCTCCTCGGAGCTTCCAGGTTCTAATAATCCCAATCTCTTCCCTTTGACCTTCCAGCTTTAGGATCGTAGCTGCTTCCTGTAGTTCTAGCCTCTGTAATACTCCAGTGTCCCCTTTTTGCTTTTTTCAGTCCTCCAAAACCCATCTAATCAAGTGCCTATTTTAAACTGTCTCTGTTCAAATACCTGGAGAGGTTTCTGTTTTCCTACCAGGACACTGACTGTTAAATCATCCTTGAGACACAAGATGAAGGCTGGAGATGCAGGATGGGAACTGGGTTGTGGAGGGCTCTGTATCCCATCAGGAGTGTTTGACCCCATTTGATAGAGAAGGAATGGGGAGTCCCTGCAGGTTTCCAGGAAAGAGAGCGGCGGACGCAGGCTGTGTTGGCAGGGGTCACAGAGCTGGAGGAAGGGGACGCAGGCTGTGTTGGCAGGACGCAGGCTGTGTTGGCAGGAGTCACAGAGCTGGAGGAAGGGGTGGCTGAAGGCAAGGAGGTAAGGTGGGGGACTTTCAATAATCCAGGCATGGCCTGTCAGGAAGCTGGCCAGGGCAGAGGAAATGATAAGAAAGGAGCATATCTGAAGACCACTCAGAGGCTTCGCTCTGTTGGTAGGTAACACAGATGCCTTTGGCGGGAGCAAGGCTAGGATTCTCCACTTCATCAGATACGTGTCCCACCCTTTCCGTTGAAGTTCAAGAGATGCAGCATCTAAAAGAGAAAGAGGTTCTGGAAGAGGCAGCGGGACACCAAGGTAAAGAGATGGGCGCTAACTGGAACTCTGTCTTCACCACAATCTACAAGAAATATTGCATAAAATACTTAGCATATCAGGACTCAGTTTCCTTACCTTCAAAATGGAGCAAATTATATCTATATTAAATGTGTTTTTTAAGTGCCATGTTTCCCAAACTGACTGATCATTAGAATTATCTACAGATCCTTTGGAAAATGCCCATTATCGGACTTTGCCCTAGACATACTGAATTAAAATTTCCCAAATACAGGTCCTGGAAACTGATTGTTTTTTTCCAGTCTTCCAGGTGATTCTAGCAGGAAGCTATGCTTGGGATACAATACGAATAATGCAAGTGGCTGTCTTCTATCTCACAGTTTGCTGCGGCCACCCCTGCCGGTGCCCACGAGGCTAGCTCCTGGCCCTTCCACGCTAGTCCACGCGGGTGGCCGCTCATGCGGCACCTGTGCCTCTGCGCGAGCGTCTCCTCTGGCTTCAGGAGCACGCTTGGCCCTCGGGGCTGACAACTCAGGGGCGTGTTGGGACAGTCCCTTTGGGACTGAGTCCAAGCTGCTCGCGGAAACAACCTCTGACTCTCACACACTGTGTGGGCATCTGTCCCCTCCCGTTCACGCAAGCACGCCTCCACCTGCATCCTGGCATCACCTCCCACGTACACTCCCACTCAGGTCCTTTCTGAAGGTCAACTTCTGGATGGGTCAAACCTAACACATGCGTACTTGGTTACTGTCAGAGTCTCACCCCTTCCACCCCCTACAATCTTGGATCCACAGGGAGGAATGACCGCCCACCCCATGCTGATCAGGTCGCGTGGAGATCAGGTCCCTCTACAGACAGTGTTTATCTCCTGGGACCACTGCAGCAAATGTTGACATTATGAAGTACTAGTGTTCTGTTTCCACACGAGGAAACTGAGACCCCAACTGTGAAATGATTCACGTGAGGCTGCACAGAAAGGAGTAATACCCAGGCTTAAAATTTAGGTTTGTTTTTTTTTTTTCCATAATAGCAATGGTTCTGAGAACCTGATGAAATGTGTACATCCTCCCTTTACTCCTTCCCAGAAAAAAAAATGCAGACGCTGATCTTCTCATAAATTTTCATACATTTCAGGCTATTCACGGACTTCAAATGTGTCCACCGACCCCTGTGGGAACAGGACGCCAAGGTTAACAGACACAGGACAAGAAGCCGGGAGTTTCTGGCAGGCCCTCCGTTCACCTTTCCCCCAACATCTCACTCGAGGCCACACAGCCCACCAGAAGCTCCTCTCTGTGGTTTTGAGTTAGAGCATCAGTGGAAGGCAGTGCTTAACAACACCTGGTCGGTGGGGCAAACACAGAGGAGGAAAGAGGAAGGCGCTGCTAGCTGAGAGTATCCGTCAACGGACAGCACTGACAACCAAAAATCAAACTACAAGAACAAAAATAAACAAATAAATCTATGGCTAGATTCATTTTCAGAACCCAGGCTGCAACGATCACAGACACTCAATAAACACAAGCCTTTCAATACAGAGGGTGTTAAAGGAGTTTCCTTTCAGAAATAAATAATACTTCTTCTGTATCCATCGGAGACTTTCTAAAGGTACCAGCTCATGTGATATTTGAAACATGAACGTCTTAGCTGATGCTCTGACAGTGGCCGTTCGTCAAGAGGCAAGACAATAAACTCAGGAGCCGGAATGTCTGACCTAAATCTTGGTTCTTAGCTTGACTGGCATGGGGACCTCGGGCAAGTCACCGAAACCCTCTGTGTTTCACTTTCTTCACCTGCACGATGGAGATGAAAATAGTGCCCACTGGGTCGTGCTAACTTGGAGAAGAAAGCAGTTGATACCCACACAGCACTAACAACAGTGTCTAACTCACCGAGAACACAGTATGTGTGAGTTGTTTGTCTTGGCCTGGGTTCCCTGGGAAACGGATCGTGGGGCAAAGCTCACGTGAGAACCCTTAATAGGGGAGGCGACAGGCAAAATGCCAGGAAACACGAATGAGAGGAAAAGGAAGAGAAACAGGGAAGGAGGAAAAGCAAACCGAAGGTCCGAGATCGTGTGTTAACAAGATGGCCACAGCTTCACAAGGAAACACTGCTGGCTTTTCATCCCAAGGGTCACCTCCAGGGAGGCCACCCAGAAGCACCACGTTTAAGGACAAGACGTTGGGAAGAACAGGGCTGGACGAGCCATCTCTTGTCTCCTCTTCGTCACTTGTCTTTTACTGGTCATAATTCACCTCGCAGAGAATGACCTCTGTCCTGAGCCGTGTGACCAGGCCCCTCAGGTCACTTGTGGAGAAGCCAGGGCCTCCGTGTGACTGGTCAGCTCAGGCCTGGGCCCAGCAAAAGCAGTGAAGGCTTGGAGACTGGGGGGGGGGGGAGGGGCTGTGGTGGGGAGATGGCAGAAGTGGTCAAATGGTTCTAGGACCTCACAGTAACTGGGTCTGCTACACTTATTACTGTTGTCCTCTCAGAACTGTTATTTTCAAACATCTACATTTATCCTTTTCTGACAAGTTGTTACTTTTTAGCCACCTGGTCTTGAACAGAAGTTTCTCTCCCGTTTTCTGCTCCGATCACAGAAAGACTGGATGAAAGCTCCTGCAGTGAATCCAATCTCAATTCCATGAAAGGACCCCAGTGAAACTATGAGAAGAAACAGATTCGCGGCCAAGAATCGGATGTGAGGTCAAGATTAATGGGGGATTTTCTTTTTCAAACTCAAAATAGAGTGTTTTCCACTCAGGCTTTCTCCACACTAAGTTTCAGAACTGAGTGGGAGCCACAGAAGAGTCTACCACGAAGAATGCAGGCCACGGAATCTCAGCGTTGAGAACAGACGCCGAGCGTGAGACCAAGAACGTCCTAGCCAGAGGCAGAAAGGCTCGTGTCAATGGGCGGTGCCACCGTTGGGGTCTCTGAGGCAGACTGCGAGGCCGAGTTTGGGGTACAAGACGTCCACTAGGGATCAGAAAGAGAGGAAGAAAAGGGAGGGAGCAGGCTGGGCAGGGGGAGAGCAGGGAACAGGAGGCAGCCCAACAAGGCCTCAGTCAAGCTGGCGGGCACTTGGGAGCGAGGGGTGCCCATCAGGGTTACCTCGTGTTGGGCCCCCATGTCTCGGCACAAGCACGTGCTGCCTCAGTGAGACGAGACCTCGGGTGAGGCCACCGCTTCAGCCGAGGTCCACCCTGGGATGCTGAGAGCAGGAAGGTGTCTCACGTCTGGGCAGTAAGTCCTTCCCTGAAGGGCAGCTGGGTAACATGTCTCCATGTCGCCCATGGCCCTCCCCTTTGCACCCTGGATCCGTTTCTCCACGTTTGTTTAGGGAGTAGCTCCTCCGGAACTTGGGCAACCCATGCTCCTGAGGAACAGGAGGGCTGTTGGGACAACCCTCGGCCAGTCCCTCTGAGGCATGTGGTTAATGATCGCCGTCTCCATCCCCCAGAGTCCAGTCTAGACTCCGTCACCCTTAGCCAGCAACCTCTGCTGCCCACAGGGCGTATCTTGCTGCGTGACACTAATCCAAGAGGGTCCTGGGCTTCTGGCCACAATGCCATACTCAGGGCTGCGTTGCTGGACCTGTCCATTTACAATTAGACGAGTCAGTGCCTAGAAATGGCCACATCTATTGCCCCCTGGACCCACTGTGTCCTCCAGCTCCACCCGTTCCTGATTATTGGATCAATTACTGATGCAAAGCTATGACTCCTCTTCTTGTCCATTAATCCACAGACACAAGATGCCCAAAGTGCCAGGCCACAGCCACAGCATATAATTCAACGTGACTCTTGCTGTGTTCCCCGTAAAGCACACACTTAGGGGGGGCAGGACCTCTAACCCTGAAGAGCCTAGATCTGCACAAGTTCCCCAGTGGGCACTATCGGTGCCCTAGTGGGTTCAGCCCTGCTCCCCCCACCCCTTGATTCCTGGACTCATGTGTTTTTTTTTTTTTCTACTGGGGACACAGTTGCATGTACATGTCTTTGCTTCAGTAGGTATACTGCATCCCAGAGAATGGTATCCTGTCCTCCCATAATGTCGCCTCCAAACTATTGTCACCTACAACTTGAGCAAACCATTCCAATGTTCTATCAACTCAAGAGAATCTGGGCAGTGTGGAATGTGAGGTGTCTAATGGATCCCATGGCCATGGACCGCTCCATATGTCCTTTGCTGCAAACTGGGTTCCCTGGCCCGGCACAATGAAATGTGGGATTCAGAGTTAGTGGATCAAAGCCCCCATACCCTCTCTGATGGTAGCACTTGCTGAGACCTGTGGACCAGAAAGGCAAACCAATGTCCTAAATAGGTACCAATTCCTGTGAAAATGAAACCCAGGCCCTTTCAGAATGGAAATGTAGTTGCAATAATAAATGTTTAAATGCCCCCCAAAATTCTTATGTTGAAACCCTGACACCCAATGTGATGGTATTAGAAGGTGGGGCCTTTGGGGGATGCTTAGATCCTGAGGGTGGAGCGCCCATGAATGGGATTAGTGCTCTTGTAAAAGAGACCCCCAGAGAGGTCCTTCCCCGCTTCTGTCAAGTGAGGACACAGGGAGGAG
Organism: Eubalaena glacialis; assembly: GCF_028564815.1. NCBI lineage: Eukaryota > Metazoa > Chordata > Mammalia > Artiodactyla > Balaenidae > Eubalaena > Eubalaena glacialis. The sequence continues at coordinate 3,539,845 of NC_083725.1, forward strand.
ACAGCCATCTATGAACCAGGAAGTGGGTTCTCACCAGACACCAAAACTGCCAGCACTTTAGTCTTGGACCTCCCACCTCCAGACTGTGAGAAATAAACCTCTACTGTTTATAAGCCAGCCAGTCTGTGGTATTTTTGTTATAGTAGCCAGGATAGACTAAGATGGTAGCCAAGTTACCATTAAATGTCCAGTTGGTCTCCTTAAGGGATAGGGCCACTTTGGAATCTGAACATTAATCTCTGCTGCCAGTAGGTTGAACAGCGGTGGCAGAAATCAGCCTTGGTGAGTGGGAGTCTGTGTTGTCGGGCCCATGCATGCCCACCATCCTGGCCACCATGGCCCCTTCATTCATATGCCCATGGCTAATGTCCACTTGCCCGTCATTTTATCTCAGCAGTTGTTTAGTGCCTCTTCCCTGGAGATGACGTCAGGTGGCATTAACGTGTGGTACAAAGACCTTCACACGTGGCTCTCACTTCCATATGCCCATCCCCCCACCCTCCAATCTTCCCATCTTTATCATTCCAGGCCCCTGACCAGTCAGCCAGAATCCCAAGTGTTACTAACCTGGGCCCTGCCCGTGGTATCAAAGACTTGCCTTTTACCTAGTAATTGAAGCTCAACTGTTTTCTTTTCTTTTCTTTTTTCTTTTCTTTTCAACAGCTTTATTGGGGGTATAACTGACATACAAGGAACTGCACATGTTCAAAGCATACAATTCAGTTTTGACATATGTATACACCTATGAGACCAACAGTACAGTCAAGATAATGAGCATAGCGGCAAGTTCCCAGGTGCCCTAGGCAATCCCTCTTTCCCCTCTGTCTCCAGGCAATCACCCATCTGCTTTCTGTCACTTTAGGTTAGTTTGCATTTTTTAGAATTTATATATTTTGAATCATACATTGACCTGGGTGGTTAACCTAGTAATTGAAGCTCAACTGTTTCGCCCAGGAGCGCTGGCCCTAGTCCTTAACTTCCTCAGCCCATCTGCTTGACCTCCTTTGTTCGCAACCAAAGACACCCTCCGGCTTTCACACCTGGCTTTCAGTTGCCTGTTACTCTCAGCTGTTTCTTTTCATTCTGCAGAGCATCAATAACCCCTAGCAATAGCCGTCCAATCCTGTTGTCCTTAGAGCTAATATCTTCTCCATACCATTCAAACACCTGACATATTGTGCCCACTAGTGTATCCCCTCCTGCCAGTGCCCCATCCGTGAGGTTTAACCACTGGACCCTGACTTTGTGCTGGAGACTCTCTTTAGTCCACCTGCCTGCAGCGAAGGACTCCTCTTGCCGGCCAGAGAGTGAGCCAGCCAGCTCCAAAATTCCCCCGTAGACTAACTGCATCTTAGTACCAACCTGGGTCAGCTGCACCCTAGGTTGGATTCTCTAAAACTGACTCTGAGATGGAGTTCGGGGTGCAATATATTAGTCAGGGGTCAACATCTGTGGAAACAAAGAAGAGAAAGGATTGGGAAGAGGGAAGTCCAACTGTGACGCAGACCTGACAAAACCTCAGCCAACAGCGGGGGCTCCGCGGTGACAGCTGCCATCACCGTGTCCCTGTCCAGGCCAGGATGGCGGGGCCTCTCTATTCCTGTACCTGGCGTGGTCACCAGATCAGGCTGCTCTGGGCAGGGCATGATGGGTGAGGCAGTAAGGAGACCCAGAAGGGGCTGGGGGTCGGAGGCTGGATGCCGAGGGCCTTCCCCGGGCGTAGCAGCGAGCTCCAGGGACCTGGGCAGCCCTTCGCAGCTTCCCTGTGTCCCCCACACTCGGGAAGCACCACGTCCACATCCAGGCTTCACCTGGACCATCTCCAAGCTAAAGCAGACCTGCAGTAGCATCGCTGTCTTCCCCCTGTCCCTCTCTGTGCCTCCTTGTCCCTGGTTAGACCTCGCAATGAGGGGGACCAGTCACCGTCTGTCCAGAATCCAGGGCCCTTGATGACTAGCGCCTGATTCTCAGCCCTTTGCTTATGCAGGGGTCCCTTTAGCAAAGGTTCTCCTCACCTTCAGGGCATGTATTTGTTATGAGGACATCTGTATACTCTGAATATTGCACTTTGTAGGCAGCCTCGGCAGGTGGCAAGCAAACTGCCATGTGCCCTGCGGGTCTTCATTTAGATAATAATTAACTAAAAGGGAGAAATTGAGGGCCTGCTGTGAGCCCCATAACTCCTCCTGTTCTCTCTCTCTCTCTCTCTCTCTCTCACACACACACACACACACACACACACATCCCACACTGCAGAGCCGGTGCGAATCATGGCTTCTGTCTGTCCACTCAGCACTTGCAGGGTGACCAGTAGGTGTTAGGAGCTGGGGAGACCAGTGGGGTCCCTGCCTCATGGAGCTGGTCATCTCTGGGGGGCACGAACAAGGCGAGGAAGACTGAAATTGCCTGCGATAAGGGCTCCGACAGAAAGGTGTAACACCTACACCTGTGGGGACAGGTGAGGCTAAGCCGAGGGATGAACATGGGTCTCTCCAGGCCAGGATGGAGAGGGTGTCTCTGCAGCATGGCCTGAGGGAGCTGCAGGCCAGGCAAGGCTGGAGCATTCAGTGTCGGGGGGACCCTGGGAGATGAGGGGGGGACAGAGCGCACCTCGGGAAAGGCCTGATGAGACGTGCTGGGGTCTGCGAGGGCTTTCGAACAGGCGAGGGGCAAGGGCACGTGGTGTGTAGGCAGATCAGCCTGCAGCCATGCTGTGGATGGAGTGAGATGGGTGTGAGTCTCAAGACTGGACACAGAGAGACAAGTGGGAGACCGTGGCTGTGCTCCAGGCCAGGATGGGAGGTTTGGGTTCCAACAGCAGCAGGGAGAACAGGGAAGCCCAGACAGGTGGAGAGAGAGCAGGAAGTAAACTGGTCAAACCTGAAGGCAGAAACTGGGAGTGAGGGAGAGGACTCAAGGACTCTAGGTCTCTACCCCGGACAAGAGGAGGTATAGAGAGAACGGGTTTGGGGCTAAGGCTGGGATCCAGCTGTGCACATGTTGAGTTGAAACTGCCTATGTGCACTTAGGTGGGGATGCCCGGTGAGCAGCCATGCACATGGGTGTGAAAGGTGGCTGTAATTTCTGTGTTAGAAATACAGATCTGGGGGTGTGACACCTGATGTAGTAGTTGCTACCTTCCAGGTGGTACAGCCACCCCGTCCTTAGACCCTGTGCTGTAGGAGGGAGAGGTAGCAGGCAGCAGGCAGGCTGCTGCGATTGGGTCCAAGACAAGGCCTGGATTTCGAAGGAAGAGTCCAGACCATGCAGAGGAAGGTAAACTTACCATTCACAACAGTTTGCAAATCAAATCCCTCCCTTGGCCCTTCAGTAGAGAGGAAACAGAGAGCAAAGAATGGCAGAGGGTTTTTAAATAAATCATAATTAGTAACACACACATGGGCTCAGTGTGGGCGAACAATTAGACAGCTAATTACATGGAAGCTGTGTGTTCACAAAGCCAGAGTCTCACCCCAAAACGGGGAGCTTCAGGCTACAGAAGAGCCGCCTGGAGAGACTGCGGCTGCCAGTGGGACTGGTCCAGGCCTCAAGAAAATAGTTGGTAAAGGTAGTGGGTGGGAGCGTGTGTGCGCACGCGCACACACACACACACGCATGCACATAAGGATGCGTGAATGAATCCACACCCAGAATTCTTGCGCACCTGTGCTAGGAGCTGGGCTTCTGGCCTAACTGGAAGAGAAATGGATTCTCTTAAACAAGTACCACTCGAAAAATGCTGCCCCCCAGCTAAGGGCTTCGCTCCTACCCCGGGGCCCTGGGGGCTGTGGACTTGTGCGTAGCAACGGCTCCATCTAGCGATGGGCGCTGGAATCGCTCACAGCGTCTACTGCCCCGCGGACCTCGGGGGACCCCTTCTGGGGGTCCACACTCCAGAGTTCTGGGGTGGTGGGGTCTGCGTGGCATTAAGGGACTGGTTCCTGGTTAGCCACGTCCTGAGCCACTGCTAGAACAGAAAGAATGTTCATCCACAGTGGAACTGTAGAAACAGGCCAAGCACAGAGAAAATTATGGGGTATTTTTGCCTGTTTCTCTTTCTCAATTTATTTTTCACAAACCTTTTTGTCTTCAACAGCCTCAGGCTCTATGTGGGGCTTGCAGCTTAATTGTGGTTTTCTCTCCTTTTTTATTTCTTTTCCCTCACAAACAGGAGGAAGAAAGGCTTCCTCAGAAACAAAGGGTTTTGCATTCCAACAGGCTGGGTGCCAGGGGCAAGTATCCACCTGGAAAATTCAGTGATGGAGAAACCCCTGAAGGGGCAGAGGGAGAAGGGGTAGGGGTCAACGTCCCCCCGTGCCTCAGTTTCTCCCTTCGCCTCAGCCTTGTCCTCCACGACTCCTGTATCCACACACAGGCTGCTCCCTGCCAAGGACACACTGAAGGAAGAGGCCAGACAGAGGCCAGAAAAATGGCGAGAGGACCAGTGTGGTCAGTGCTGCAGTGGGGGAAGGAAAGTAGGGGGGTTGAAAACAGAATTCAACAGAGTGTATTTTAAAGGCCTTATGGTCTTGATTCATGAATGGGGTAGCAGCTCACACAGCACATAGGAAGGCGCTCTGAAGAGCTGTACAGAATGGAAGACTTTTCTAGGTAAAAGAGGGCAGGACAAGGACGTTTCCAGCAAAGAGTGGATCGTTTCAGGCAAGGTCACCTTCCCCTGGGGCGGTGTCAGGGGTCTCCCAGGCAGGACCCCTCACCAGTGCTGACCAGGTCATGCCAGATGACCTGAAGACCCCACTCTCCCTGGAGAGGTTGAAACTGCAATTAGGTGAGGTATGAAGTCGCGCTTTGGTGACTGAGCGCAAGTGACTCCATTTGGGGCCTGTTATCTCTTTTTTAACAGGGGCAAACTTTTTTTTCTTGTTTCTGGAGAAAGGAATTTGGGACTGAGTGCTAAGGAGAGGGGACCAGCTTAAGAAGAAGTACAGGGCAGAGGGCAATTGTGAGCAGAGAAACCAGCAATTGAGAATGCTGTGGGGTCTCGAGACGCAGGCTGCCGGCAGGTCTGGGAGCCGCAGCAATTCAGCAAAGCCATGAGCCTTTAAGAGATCTCACCTTGGGAGGCGTGATAGCAATTTCCTGTGTATTTTGGATCTAACACACTAATACACAGAGCAAGCTGGCTGTCAACCCAGCTGAAGGTGATTCAAGGATAAAGACGCAAACCCTCCCCTGTACGTACCACCCACTATGAAATCAGAGGTAAACACTCAAAAAGGAAGGGAGAGCTGAGATGAACCCCCTTCCCCGGCATGCACGTCGCATCCCTGGCATGTCTGCCGCTGACACAGACCACATCCCTCAAGAACAGAACTACCCTCCGAATTCAAATGCGCTATTTTGCACATAGATGCAGAAACAAGGCTGTTGCCAACACTTCTAATGGAAAAATGGCAGTCTGGCTACAAAGGGAAAGCAGACTCTTTCACTCTATGAAATCGCCTATATGAAATCAGAAATAAAACTGCAAGAGAAGCAAGAAAAGCTTGAGCAGGAACTCTCCTCTGGGCATAAAAATGAGTTGAACTGAGCAAAATCATAAATGCAAACCATCCACATCACCTTTGCCACAGGGGATGATGCCCCAGAATAGAATTTAATGCCAAATTAAATGTTCCATCCACCTCTTCCAGCAACAGAGCTGTAAAAGGGGAAAACAAATCAAGGCTGCTGCTACTCTTGCTGAAGGGTATTGGCTGATGGCACATAAATAAGCACACAGGAAGCAGCTAATCTGGGCGTGGGATGCCTTGGGCCCAGAGGGGTCGGCGAATGGGGGGCAACCATCACAGGGGCCGTCACATTAATTCTCCTCTGGCACCTCAAACGGCATTTTCCCTTCCTTTGCAGAGGTTTTAGAATCTCCCAGACTTCTGCTTTGCAAATAAGTTAATCTGTATCATTTTTCTAGATTCCACATATAAGCGATATTATATCATATTTGTTTTTCTCTTTCTGACTTACTTCACTCTGTATGACAGTCTCTAGAGAACAAACATATGGACACCAAGGGGGTAAGGGGGCAGTGGGATGAACTGGGAGATTGGGATTGACATATATACACTACGATAATATAAAATAGATAACTGATGAGAACCTACTGTACAGCACAGGGAACTCTACTCATTGCTCTGTGGTGACCTAAATGGGAAGGAATTCCAAAAAAAGAGGGGATATATGTATACGTATAGCTGATTCACTGTGCTGTACAGCAGAAACTAACACAACATTGTAAAGCAACTATACTATACTCCAATAAAAATTAATTAAAAAAAAAAAAAAGAATCTCCCAGACTTTACCCAATGCCCTGGAAGAGTATGGATTACAATCAGAACACCTGGGTCGGGGGGAATAGCAGGGCTGGGGGTGGGGGCATTTCCATAGCAGGCATCTAATGCCAAATACACAATGTGCCTCCTGCTTGCTTCAGCAACTATGGCACCACCATAGTAAGGAGATACGTGAAGAGCACAAGCCACCCTGGGCTTGCATTCAGATCTGAATTCAGTGTGGGTGGCCTTGATCAGCTCTATGGTCCAGGGCAAGGCCCTCCTGGGAGTACTGGACCTCAGTGTTCTTTCTGGTTGTGCAGGGTGAGACTTGCACAAGGTGTTCTCGACAATTCCTTTCCGGTGTGTTATTTGATGTGGGAACCCTTGCAGAAGGGTAGAGGGAGGCATGGCTCTGAACTCAGTGCCACGGAAGACAAACAATGGTCGTGTCCACTGACAGATCAAGCATCACTTTTACTCCTGGGGGGCTTATGTGTATTTCTACTGGGAAGAACTATCGTCTTTATCCTTAGAAAACAAATAACAAACAAAAACAGCCACTTGCCTCTAGTGAAAATGCATACCGTTGCTTCATTGTGTAACTGCATTCCTAGAAATCTCATACTAAAGTGGATTGTTATGAACCAAATACCATTTCCCTACAGGAAGATTGCTATAATTGGGACTTGTGTTCCACATCAAGAATTTGGCATCAAATATATCACAGACATTGCTAGCAGTATGATATAAGGGGGGAACTATAAACTTCTATAATCACATAAAATGGGCATAAGTGTATTGTACATGTTGATTATGCAAGAGACCCCAATGTGCTATAAAGTACAGATAGAATACATAAAACTCGAAAATTAGTGTACCATAAATTCAACCTGAAACCAGCATACTAGCTATAATAAATTTCATTAAACATTAAATGAACAATAATTTGGTTTTCTTTCTTAGAACTTGGAAGGGCTGATTTGGCAAACTTGAATCTCTTAAAAACAACCACAAAAGTTAGCTTATGTCCATGTGTTATTTTTCCTGTCGATGGTTTCCGGTAACAAGCAGAGGAGTTTGGGCTATTGCAGTAACTGTGGAGGGAGCCATGTCAAAGGAAGAGAGTAGATGCCGATGCACATTTGGTCTTTGAAGGTGATGATGACGGCATTTTTTCCCAAAATAAACATCATTTAAGTAACAGCTTATCTAACATATTTCCCCTTCACCCCTTCTTGCCTCCTCCCCTTTGTTCAAAAGTTGTTCTCTGTATTGGATCAAATAAAGGCCAACCAATAAGAGAAGAGTGAGTGCCACTTAAATCACTCCACGACACTTTGTTGACAGCTATTAGAGACCTTCACACCTTATCGGGAAAAGGAAAACAATTATAAGTCATTCAAATGGCCTTTAAAAAGAATGTTAAAACATTTCTCTCTGACATAAGACAGTTGTAGCAATGCACATTGACTGGCCACAGCTTTTGTGGAAAACAAAATAAATCATCTCTCATATTTTCATATACTTTACAGTTTAATACTATTATGTAGTTCGATTATCATAGCTATCTGGTTAGGAAAATATGTCAGGCACTATGATTTCCTATTTTATGATCAAAGAAACAAAAGTTTAGATAGCTGAAGGGACTTATTTGGGGTTACAAAATGAGAAAAATGTATTAAGAGCTGAGACATTATTATAAAAGTATGGAGAGACGGTGTCCGTAAGTATTTCATAAACATGAGTCCACGAATCCTAAAAGAACAATAATGATGGGAGGTAATTTAGAGGTACCACCCCATACAAGAGTCCCCTTTGTAATAGTTCATTTCAAATCACCCCATGGTCCACAGCAGTCCTCTCTGTTCTACCGGGATGCTCCTAAGGAAGGTTAATTATCCCACAAGGCAGAATGCTCCATTTTTTGACAAACTGTTTCAACTGTTAGAAAAGTCTTCCTTCATTTATACTAATGCTGCTTTACAGCATCTCAAAGACTATGCCTAATCCTTCTTCCACATAATATTTTAAGTATTTGAAGATAGCTATCATGTTTCCCACTCATAAGGCATGACTTCTAGACTCTCTGTCCTCCTGGTGGCCATTATTTGATTCATCTGTGCCACTCTTAAAACCAGGTGCCCAGAAGTGACCATAAAACTCCTAGAGAACTCTGACCAGTATATAGTAGACTGAAATTTCTATTAATATAGCTTAACACAACAGTAACTTTGGGCAGATACATCGTGGTGTTGGCTATTATCATGCTTGCATCCAACTAAAATCTGTTCTTTCCTCCATAGTCTGCTATTGAGCCAGTGCTCTCCCATCATAATCATATTAGGTTGTGACATTAGCAAATGGGGGAGGCTTATCTTCATGTATTCAGTGTTTCTCAATATGGAGTGCTAACGGAATTTTGGTCAGGATAATTCTTTGCTGTATGGGACTGGCCCATATATTGCAGGATGCAATTAAGTATTAGTGACAACATTTGATTGTCTTTGTGACAATCAAAAATGGCCTTTACACCTCCAAAACTCCCTTAAGAAAGAGATTCCACTGCAGTTGAGACTCTTCATCAAACTATCCATTGACATGTTGCAGTATGAAGAAAGGAGCCCTTGGTCAGGCCACTATAGGCTTCCTTTAAGGTTTGACATGTATTTTATGGTGAACATCCTATGTCTATGATTTTTATCCAGCTACACATCCACCTAAATGTACAACAGTAATCCTCATGTCTCTTTCTTATTAATGAAGACAGGATGAAAACGTTTGAAAATTACACTTCCGGAACAATAGCAGAGAAACTTAGCATCGGTAGAACATGACAATAGTTGGTTATAGTTGTGGGAGCTAATCTCCAAAGTTGGCTCCTCAGTGAGGCTTGCCACCTGGTGCTCGTGACCATCTGTTATCCTTTTCTTGGACACGGGCTGGCTCTTTGCACGCTCGAATCACTAAATGCAGTTTAAGCAATGCTCCCAAGGTTAGGTCAGAAGTCCTGAAGCTTCTGCTTTGCTTTTTTGGAACACTCTCTTTGGGAGCCCTCAGCTGCCATACAAGAAGCCTGACTACCCCCAGCCCCAGTTCTCGTGAGGCCATACACAGATCCTCCCAACTGAGCCCGATCCCTTTTAGCCATGGCTTACAAGGTGCCAGTCACCGAAGCAAAGCCATCTTTAACTTTCCAGACAAGCTTATATGCAAGCCGTATACCACTGAGGTGACTTCACTCAATGCCATGTGAGGCAGGAGAATTGCCAAGAGTAAGTTTTCCTGTATTCCTGACCCACAAGATTATGAGATGTAATAAAATTTGATAGAAGGGCTTATATTCCTTCCTCCCTAAAATTCATATTCTGCAGCAAACTGTGCATTCATTTATTCACTCATTCATCATACATTTATTAAAACTCCTATTGTGTTCCAGCATTTTGAGTGACGTTGGGAATAAAGTAGGTGATAAAAAATCCACTGTCTCTGAGCTCAGAAACATCACAGTAGAATGTAGGGGATTCATAAACTAATAATTAGAAGAGAATTTAAAGAAGCATGATAGAGGTAAATGTGGGCTGCTGTGCAAGTACAGAGAAAGACCTAGAGTTGGGGGGAACAATGTCATGGAGGCTTTTGGCAGTAGGGAGTCATAAAAGGCAAGACAATTATGCAGGCAAAAGAAAGAGGGTTAAAAGGATTTTTCAAGCAAAGGGAGCAGCACGTAATGGCCAACGGTTTTGAAAGACACAGTGCATTGGAAGCTAGAGGCCAGAGTGTGAGGAAGTAGTTAATGGTGATGAGGGAGACTGACAGTATAATAAGAAAAGCAGCAGCAAAAGTAAGCAAAAGCAAGATCTTTGAAAGTTGTTAAATGCCATATATGGTACTCAGCCTCCAAACGGACCCACCATGAACCCTACATTCTAGCATCCAGACATTTGTGTGGTCCCCTCCTCCATGGAGGTTGGTCTGTATGACCAGAGCATAAAGCAGAAGTGATGGTGTGTCACGCCTGAAATTAGGCTATAAAGCACTGCGGCTTCCATCTTTTGTGCTCTCTCTCTCTGGAGAGACCCATGAGGTAAAAAAGTGAAGATTCCTGCCAACAGTCATGTGAATGAGCTTGAAGTAGATCCCACAGCCAAGTCTCCAGAGACTGAAGCCCAGGCCAACAGCTCGACCGCAGCCTCACGAGAGACCCTAAGCCAGGACTCCAGCCAAGCCACGCTCGCATTCCTATCGCTCAGAAGCTGTATGACAGAGTAAATGTTTGCTGCTTTAAGCCACTAAGTTTGGGAATTATTTTTTATGCAGCAGTAATAATACACGATGCTGAGAGGTTTGAACATTATCCTGAAACTGATAGAAAGCCTTTATAGGATTTTAAAGGGCTAGACAACTATTTGAACATGGGAAAAGTCACTGGGTTAGAAGTGTGGAGGGTAAAGTGAAAGAGAAAAAGGGGATCCCTGAAAAGAGACCACCATAAAGTAGTTCTGAAAGGATACAGAAATGTACCAAAACTATTGAAAAGGAAGGAAGAAAAAGAGAGATTTAGGCTATATTAATAATCCCAGGTTTCCGGTTTAGACAATTGGGTAAGCAGAGGCACAGTCACTGAGGCAGAAGACAGGAAAGGGGTAGGACTTGGAATCTGTGGCAAAGATGATGTACTTAGATTTCAACATGTTAAGATTAAGAAGCCCATGAGACATCCCAGAGGGGCTGAAAAGACACATTGGATGTATGGATTGTGGACTCAGTGCTGGCCTGGGCCATGACAGTCACCAGCATGACACTGGAGACTGAAACACATTGGATGTATGGATTGTGGACTCAGTGCTGGCCTGGGCCATGACAGTCACCAGCATGGCATTGGAGACTGAAACACATTGGATGTATGGATTGTGGACTCAGTGCTGGCCTGGGCCATGACAGTCACCAGCATGACACTGGAGACTGAAGCCATGGATTAGCATGTGCACCCTGAGGAGAGGGTGTGGAGCAGGAATAGCAGGAAACCGGCAGAACCAAAGCCTGTTTCCCAGTTGTACCCTGTCTCCTCTAAACCCTGGACTAGATGTATCAGGGATTTAGCCCCTTCTCTGTGGCCCGGGATTGTAACAACTGTATTGTCAGATGAGAAAATCACTCTATTCCAAGTTCACGGAGGAAAGCAAATATTTGAGTATTCTATAATCATTTTTATCTTGCTTATTCCTTTGCTTAAGTCAAAGGTGATTCCTGCAAGTCTGGATGCTCCCTGCAGAAATCCAAGGCTAAAGAGATAGATTAATTTCTCTGCCAGGTCCCCAAAGAAACAGAGAACAATGCTGCTATGGGAGAACCTGATCATAGACAACTTCCAGCAGGGGAAATGTGTCCTAAAAGTAGCAAATCAGATGAAAGAGAAAGGTGTAAAATATCTGTATTAATCAGGGTTCTCCAGAGAAACAGAGTCAACAGTGTGTGTGTGTGCACATGTGTGTGTGTGTGTATAGAAAAAGATTTATGATAATGAATTGGTTCATGTGATGGTGAAGGTTGGCAAGTCCAACATCTGCCGGGTGGGTTAGCAGGAGGGCCACCCAGGGGAGATTCAATGTTGCAGTTCTAGTCAGGAAGCCATCTGCTGGCAGGATTCCCTCTTTTTCTGGGAGCTCAGACTTCATTCCATTCAGGCCTTCAACTGATTGGACGAGGCCCACCCACTTTACGGAGGGCAATCTGCTTTACTCAAAGTCCACCAGTTTAAATGTTAATCTCATTCCAAAAAAAACCTTCACAGGAAGATCCAGAACAATGTTTGATCTTGTGTCTGGCAGCATGGCCTGGTCACACTGACACATAAAGTTAACCATCCCAAAATCTGTGGCAGGCAGGGGTAGGGAGGTAAAACTGATGTTTACTGTTGTTCACCACTGAATTCCTCTTTGCAGCCAACACAGCGCCCTGTATAGTGCCGAGCACATAGTAGGCCCTCAGCTAAATGGTTCATGATGACATTCACAGTCCTGGACATGTCCAAATATAGCTAATTTGACAAAGACAACATCGAAGTCACAGAGGGACCTTATTCTCCAGTGTTTGTCGGGAAGGTCAACAAAAAGCCCACCCCATCTACCATGTGCTCTTCTGACTGTACCCCTTTCCCTGTGGTCTTCACAGCAGCAGGCAGTGGGTGAGGACGGTGACTGTTGGGGTGCCCCTCCCCCATCCCTAATGAACCATCCTTGTGTGTTGCTGATCAAGTCCCCCACTGCTGTCCAAAGTGAAAAGAAAATGTCCTGGAAAGAGATGATTTGTCTGCATCTGGAAAGATACCGGTCATTTTGTGTATTTGTTTTGCTTTTCCTTCAGCAGAGGGTGAGGGGAAACTAAATGAGCTTTTCTCACTTTGGAACATTGTGAAATTCAGAATGAAGCAGGCTGTGGGTGGCTGCTCAGGGCACCGTGAGCTAGTGAAGAGAGCAAAAAAACTCAAGTCAGGGCAGATCTGGAGCAGAGCATGGGGTAGGCGGAGGCAGCTGGGGCCAGAAAGACACACTCCCCCACCTTCACTGACTTTAATCCCCTGTGGAGATGCATCTGGAGGGATGGTCGAGATACCCGGGTCTCTGTAGCCCAATCAATCCCTTAAAAATGCTGGTTGACGGTTTTCTTGCTCATTAAGTTTCTTCCTAAGGAAGGACTACTTAATCTGGTCCACAGACCCCTCGGGAAGCCAAGGATAGAATTCAGGGAGTCCATGAACTTGGATGGCAAAATAACATATATATTTTTTCACTACTCTTTAGCTGAATTGAATGTTTCCCAATAATCTGAATGTACACAAGGAACCCCAGAATTATTAGCAGTATCTGTTGCAGACATCTGAAAATATCTTTTATGTTCATCTCTTCTTCATCCTGCCGCAACTTGGTGGTCCCTGCCCACACCAGGGTTCTGCAGGTCCCAAAATTTAAGGTAACTGAATTTTCCTATGTTTTCCAATGTAGATGTACCAGTAAAAAAGCAAATGCTGTCTTTTGATCTCCATGTAGATCCTTGGATCCACTTTTAACTGGTTAGAAATCAGAGAGCAAGAGGAGTGAGTAAGTTCTCTGGCCAAAAAACCTCCCAGGGCAGGTGGGGCTTATCATTCATTTGGATACCAAATTATAGAACCGAATTACGGGGTTGAGCCCCCTGATTCACTGTGAGGAATCCAGTCCCTTCCCCCGGTGGGAGTACTTGAACCTTGCACAAATCTTCATGCTGTGCATCAGCTTTCTCTGCAAGTCACTGCCTCAGGTTTTTCTGCCCATTCCCTCTGATTTCTCACGGCTGCTTCTCAGCACCACCCCAGCCCTCCGCCACCTCCATCCCCCAAAGTGTAGACCTCGATCCCTCCATTACAGCTCTAAGCACAGCTCACCCAGAACTGCAGTAGTTTAAAAACATGATTGAAGTTTAGGGGGGAAAGGAACTACAAGAATTAAAAGGGAGAATTAAAATTAAATGATGATGTATAACTCTCCCAAATCCACCGACAAGTCTCTCCATAGGGGTCGTGGATGGTCATCTTTTTTCTAAACCTTTTGCCATGTGACTGGCGCCTACTGACCACCCAGGTCGGGAGTCCCTTCAATTTGTCCTCCTTCCCTCAAGGTCAGGTTGCCCTTCTCAACTCTCAGGCTCCAACTAGAGGAATCAAAGCCCATGAACTTCAGGATATTCTCTCCAAACGCGATAAGAAGACAGCCTTATTTAACTATTAAATAGAATATCTAAGTCTGAAGTATGGGAATTGAGATCATTTCCCCCAGTTCCAGGCTTCCTAAGAACTCCAGGCAATATTAGCCTCAAAGCCGTGTGAATACAATGCTTGAAAAGGTGACCCTCCCAGTACAAAGGAAGCTTGGCAGGACACACCCAAAATGAACCACTTGGGGAATCCTATGCAGCTTCTACATTGTTCTACATTGTTCCAATGTAGAAGCTGCATATAATTCCCCAAATGGTAAGTTTCAACAATCTTAAGATCCATTTTCTACCTTGAGAATAGGAGCAACTATTGTTAGCACTCACACAGCATTTTGGGGGCAGAAGAAGGAGGCGTCTGTTACAGAACAGGGACAGAGGAGTGGCTTGTTTATTCCAGTGCTCTTACGGGAGATTACAGATGGCTCCATGGAGGAGGTGTCTCTTGAATTAAAATGAAGGATGAGCGTACATATCTGTGGGCACCGAAGAACGGCCGGCCAGCTCACTGTGTGGGTGATACAGAATGGTGAGGACGGGCACCCGAGGCTCCGTGGGCCCCCCCCACCTCCACGACTTTTATTGAACCTTGAAATGGCTTTTGAAGTTAACAATCACCCCAGAGGACACAACAGTAGACACTTAAAAGACATGAAGGTTTTGTTAAATACCCCCCAGTTAATCCAACAACACACCTCAGTTCTTGGGGGCTGTGTATAAACTCTACCAAGGGTGTGTGTCTTACGTTCCCTAGGAAACGTCTATAGCCAGACAAACAGATAACGCCTAATAGAGATAAAGAGAGTCTAAGGAAAGCTATGAAATCAGCTTTTCAGGCAAGGTATGTTCATTTCAAGCATATAATTTTTTGTAAAATCCTCTCGTTATCGAGAAGGAAAGTGTCAGAGGACAAGTTAGAATGGGGGTGTGGTGTGGGTCTGCCTCAGCCTGTGTGAGCAGAGGCAGACCTGTCCGGTTTGCATCTGAATTTGTCTTTGCTTGGGGTACCCAGCTTATTGTCCCAAACTTCTCCAATCCAGCAAAGGAGCCTAGAAATATACCGTATCCTTTCAAAGCACAATTGAAAAAAAAACTAAGGAGGCAACTATGTGACTACTTCCTGAAGGATACAGCATAGCATTCAGACTGCTTAACAAACCTCTGGAAGAGAACAATGTCTGAGGAGCTTTGAGTTTGAGTTCTGTATATTTTAGGAGAAAAAAAAGTTTTCTTTAATTAAGTGATGGCTAATGAACTATTAAAGCAACACCCTTGCTAATTAAAGAAATAAATTGAACTTGCTGGACCTTTCAGCTGCTTGGAAACCCTCCACTTCTAATGTTTTCTAGCTGAAAAGAAGGTTTCCATCCCAAAATGAGTCAACGAGTTAGAGAAAAGAGGTATCAAGGGCTGGTTGAGGTGGTTGGACGAAGCCTCCAGAAAGAGCAGCCAGATGTGCCCGCAGAGGTGATCCAGGCACGCTGTGGATGGTTTAGCTCAGGTAGATACCTGTGTATCACTACTGTATCGCCAAGCATCTAGAATAGCTCTGGTGCTAGTAGATGCTAAAAAAAAAAAAGAAAACAAAACAAACACACACAGAAAAAGAAACGTGTGTGTGTGTGTGTGTGTGTGTGTTGAATGAATAAATGAATGACTGCTTACCTAGCAAAGAGCCCTTTTGTTTTCAATATACCTTGGGGGTCTGACTTTTCCTAATCCAGAGTGTGAGTCAACCAGAGTCAATAGCAGGTGATACGTGAAGTGATCAATATTAATTTGGCAAAAGAGGTTAAGAGACTTGTTCCGTGTCACAAACTAACATGCAGGCCAGGTCAACATATTACCTCTCTGAAGACCCTATTGAGAGAATGTCTAAAAATTGTGCCCTTGATTCTGCCCATTTTCCACCAAGGGAAGGTACTTGGTATAACTGAGGACGCTTTGCAAGCACTCAGCATCTCCGCTAGAAGTCATCAACAAAGCTGTTTGTTTCCTCCTGTAACTCCGGACTCAGTGCATTTGTCTCAGGCTCCTGGTGATCTGGGGCAACACATTATGTGGTGTCGTCCAGGGCCATGCCACTTAGCAAGTTTTGCTTATGTCAACATTATGCACTGTACACATTTTTTTTTTCTTTTGCTGGGGGCAGCTGAAAGTAAGTGACACTAATTTCTATTCTGCAGTTATCCAAATATTGCACTCACAACACAATCCATAAATGTAATGACTACTCATCAATAAAGCAGAGGAATGTCTGAGAAACCCTAATTGTCACCCCCCAAAAAATTTTAAAAATAAAAACAAACAACAAAAACGCTGCCAAATGGTAGGTCCCTTATCTTAATTACAGGCTTATTTGCATTAAAATGAAGGTTATTCTATAATTACTACCAAATGTTTTGTGTTGAGGTTGAAATACCGCTCTGCAGGCTGTCTGTCCGTTTCCTTTCCATTTTCCCTTGTCATTCGTCTCCTCTATAATCGTCTGACAGAGAGTGCTGGCTCTTAATTCCCTTTCCAAAAGCATCACCACCTGAGGGCACCTTGTGGATTCTGGGGCATCCCACTGCAGTCTTTCTGCAGGATGGCATAGAGAGAATTAAAGAAACCTTGGCACTTCCCTGGCAGGCGAGTGGTTAAGACTCCACGCTTCCAATACAGGGGGCGCAGGTTCCATCCCTGGTCGGGGAACAAAGATCCCACATGCCACGTGGCGTGGCCAAAAAATAAAAAATATACATATAAAAAAAAAGAAAAGAAGCCTCTCTCCACCCACAGTAAACAACCTCAAGATCTGCCGGCTTGAGAGCAGAATTAGTGTGGCCTGACTCTGCACTGGCTCTGATGCTGAGAATCCCCACTACCTCCCCTGTGCCCCTACCGTACCCTGAACAAACTGCAACATTCATCAACAAACACAGTCTATTTTTTTTTTCTTGGCTGCGCCGCGAGGCTTGCGGGATCTTAGTTCCCCAACCAGGGATCGAACCCAGGCCCTCTGCACTGAAAGCGCGGAATCCTAACCACTGGACTGCCAGGGAATTCACTGGATGAATTCATTGGATAAATGTGTATGGCTTTGCAGGCTGCAGCGGCATCCACCCTCCTTAGAGAAGCGGCGGCTCTACAGGTTCGCCTCAGGCCCCCATCCTCCTCCAAAATGGTGAAGATGTTACTACCGTGGGGCACGCCTCCTAGAACTGCCGGTTTCACTGCAGCAGCAGGGCTCTGCCTGGCTCCCTCCTTCCCACTAAAGCACTGCTGGAACCTGAGTTCACCACCTTTTCTTCAAGTCCCCACGGAATGAGCAGCGGCTGACGGGCTAGGTCGCTAAGCAGGCTCCACAGAGGTCTTCCCTGCACCTGGGGCTCCCTGACCCCAGCCTCACCTCCTCTGTGACTTCTAGAGTTCAGGGCCTTGGTGGTGTGGAGAGGCTGCCGCCTCCCCTGCTCTCCCCAGCCCCCGTCCAATGCCGGCCCACCCACCGGAGAGGAAGAAGGCTGTTCCCGTAGCTTCCCAGGGAGCAGGGCTTTGTGCCTTGTGCTGCCTCCTTTGCACGTGCTCCCCCTTATTATTTTATTCCTGCACACAGTCCCTTCATCTCCTCCTCCTTTGAAAGCAGCCTCGGCGAGTTCTCCCCTTGCCGCCCCGGATGGTGGGGGGACGACCCCGCCCCCCCGCCGGGGGACCTTGGCTTTGATGCTCCGACTTTACTGCGCGTCATTTGTATTCCGTGCTTTCCGTTCCCGCTCTTGCCCAGTGTGTTTTGATGAGCTTCTCTCTTCACTCATATTGTCTCAGTCGTTAACCACCCATTTGCAAGTCTGTAATTTACTTTTGATCATTCATTTTATAAGGCGCACAGGGTAAAAAGCCGCCGACGCTGTTCTTCCCTTCGTTTCCCCTCCGACTCGGTCTAGTTTGCCGCTGAAGATTCTCTCCCAGTCCCGGACCCTGTTGCCGTATCATCTCATAAGGAGGCCTGTGCTGCCTTGACCTTCCTAGGAGAGATTTTCCTTCTGCTTCGCCTTCTGATGTGGTTCATTAGCTCGTTTCCCCTCCCCTTAGGGATCAGCTTCCCTGGGAAACGGAGGAGTTGGTGGAGGCAATTCTTTGGGGGTCTATTGACTGACAGAAGGGGGAATCGCTGGCAGAACGATGGGATTGCACCGAACCCCCAGGAGAAGGAGTTACCAGCGGAGGCTCAGCAACACGTCCCAAACTGACATTTCACAGCCGTTTTCTGTTTGGCAGGAAACAGCGTCAGCCGGGGAGGAGGAGGCGCTCTGAGCTTCTGGCTGCATCTCCCGCCTTCCCGTGGTCAGTAGGATTTCCAGGGAATAAAACCTGCTGCCTCTCTCTTACCAGAGGGGAGAAGAGCCCGTAGCAGGAGACGCCCAGGCTCACGAAGCCCAGTTTGAAATGAGCTTCTCCAGTGTTCCTCCCATTTTGTCTTCTTCTTTTTCTCTTTGGAAGCAGACACTGTTCCTGAAGCAGAAATCAGCCCTCCCAGGATTCCTCACGGCAGAGCCTTCGTTAGCAACCTTTCTGGCTGGCGTGGTCACAAGAGATCTGTGGGCCCCTACAGACATTCCTGGGACCCCCCCCCCCAGGCTCTCCCCCTCCCCCTCCCCACCCTCTTCCTCCGCTGGGGTCGCTCTTAGAGCCTCCAAAGCAGGGTCATGGGGGGAGCATATCTTTCAGGGATTTCATGGTATTGTGCAAATTGGGAACGTTTGAAAATGAAACCAGGCACTAGTCACAGGTGAGCAAGGACACAAGGTCCGAACCAGAACAGTCCCTGGCTGTCCCTCTTCCAAGTCCCACTCCCAGGGCTGAGTCTCAGTGTAAGAGAAAATGTGAAGACCCCCTCCTTCCCCAAAACTGGGCTAGGGGAAAAAATTGGGTGCTTGAGGTCTTGACTTGAAATTCAAAATGAGTTTTCACATAAAAATAATGGCATGCATGGTGGTTAGATGGAATTGGCCATTATGAGTTACGAGATCACTTTTTCCCTTTAGGACTTGGGTTGAGGTCAAGATTCTCAACATGGTACCACCCTCTGCTGTGAGTCAGCAGTTTTGTTGTCTGTTTTTAGATCCACCAGTTCTTCCCAATGGTCTCAGATAACGCACTGCAGACCATGCACACAGCTACAGTCATGAGTTAGTGAGTTGAAGGTAAAATCCCTGGCCAAACAAATAATTTAAATGAAAGGCTTTCTTGTATTTCAGAAGACGTTGGGTGCAGTGAACTTCAGAGATGCAGTTCTGAGCTGCTAGAAGCCTCAGGGTCAGAGTTTCAATCAGGAAACAGCTTTCTACAGATGCCTTCTGACTTGGGAAGCCAGCACAGAGACGTCTTTCCCAAGATGAGGGTGCAAAGGCCCCATGCACAGCTGGAATACGCCTCAGCAGGTAGCCCCCAAATTTTAAGCAGAGCAAACAGCTTACTCTCAATCCCTTTTTATTATGAGGCCAGACAATCTTTAAAGGAAATTAGTAAATCTAACATATCTTCGTTGCTAATTAGCATCCCTGGATCCAAAAAATCTTAAAAGGAGAACATTATCGAACCTAGAACACTGTCAGTGTAATCGCCCCAAAACACAACTGGGTGGAATTGCCGGTCTGTCCTAAAACTTCCACTAGGCATGTCAAGATGGTTTCCCCAGGCTTACTGTTACCTGCCCTGTGTGACCTGGCCCTGCTGCTCCAAGGAGCCCTGCTTCCCCGCGGGCTCAGCACAAGCTCCCCACGAGGGTCCTGCCAGCCCGCCCCAAACATAGAGCTTTCTTAGTCCTCCAGCGTCTGGGTGTGTTACCCTCCAGAACACGACTCATCCACTTTCAGGACCCAAGGCAAATTCTGCTTCCTGGCCTTCCAACAACCCAAACACACATTACCTCCCTCAGGAATCCTGCGGTGGTCCTACCACCCTTCTCTCGTCTCTGCATGTCCACCGAGCAACCCAGCTACATAAAAAACTCCTTTGGTAGGGCCAAATATTGGCAATTCCAAATAAATAAAGCTAATTTACGTCTTCGTCTTCTGCCCAGTCCCCCGTATCACTAGTGCTAGGCATAACACAGGGGCTCAATAGACCCGAGTTAATAAGTTAATTGATTCATCGTTTGAAAAACACCCTCCGACTAGTGCACCCACATGTATAACCCACTACTTAGTATGGACAGAATACTGCCCTGTGAAAACTTATGCTGAACGACAATACCTGTGTATCCTAATTGGCAGTGATTATTCAGCAGCTGGGCCCTGGGTGAGACGCAGGCTCCCAGGACTCCCAATGAAAGGCTCCAGCTCTGAAGGCAAAGAAGAGTTGAAAAAAGAAAGGAGAGTGAGCGGGTGGGGTGAACTATGTAGAAAATGAAGACGTGGTCAGGCAAGTGGCCCAGAGACTCAGCCCTGAGATGCTGTCCTCGTTCCCTGGCTGAACCCCGAGCATCTGTGGATCACGTAGCACATGCTGCTTCTTTGCTACGTGCTGCACGCATGTTGAGGGATAAGGCGAAGGCTCTGGCCCGGAGAGCTCCCAGCATGTCCGGGAAATGTGAAAACAGCAAAGCCTGATCCTTGGTAAGCAGGGCTGTAACACAGATGCAAACAGAAAGCTATGGGGGAAAGGAGGTCGTTCATCCTTCCTGGAGGAACCAGGGAAAATGTCACAGAACATGAAACTTTGGAGCTGGGTCTTGAGGGGTGAGCGGGTGTTTACTGGAGAGGGAACCAGGGGAGAATATTTCGGGCCAAGGGAACGGCTTGTGCAATAGGGAGAGAGTAAGATGGAACCAGGAGCAAGATGGGAACCCAGACTTGCACAGCCAGGGGCCGAGATGCTGAAGAAAAGCTTAGTTCAGATCTGGGATGACCCTGGGGAACAGGAGAGAAACAGAATCTCAAGGAGTCAGGGAGAAAAGAGGCAGGAATAAGGTGGTTACAGGTGGCCCCAGAGTGATAGCTCAGCATGACATCTCCAAACCAGGCCTTTGGTCTCCTCTGGAACTGACTGCCAAGCTGTATCCTGCCAAGCTCCATGTGTCCTCAGGGGTGCCCTCACACCTGTATTCCTTCAGGAGTAGAAAATAGCTCCAGGTCACAACTATCCTTAAAAGCATTACTAAGTCCCCAATACATACCAAACATGCGTTAGGCCTAGAAATGCAAAGTCAGAGAAGACGAGAGTATGAACAAGGCCTGCTACCAGCTTACGGTCTAGTCCAGGAGACAGAGAGGTGATAGGGCTTGTATGAGTGTGCGGGCTAGGGTAGGTAGAATGAACGACAAAGGTCCCGAGGTGACCATATCAGGAAGGAGCCTCAAGAATCTGGGGCTGGATCCATGCGGGTTTTGGGGTATTTTGTTCTGTTTTTTTTTTTTATAAATTTATTTATTTTTGGCTGCGTTGGGTCTTCATCGCTGCGCATGGGCCTTCTCCAGTTGTGGGCAGCGGGGGCCACTCTTCGTTGCGGTGCGCGGGCTTCTCATTGCGGTGGCCTCTTCTCTAGGTGCGCAGGCCTCAGCAGTTGCAGTGTGCAGGCCCAGCAGCTGCGGCTCGCGGGCTCCAGAGCGCAGGCTCAGTAGTTGTGGCGCGTGGGCCCAGTTGCTCCACGGCATGCGGGATCCTCCCAGACCAGGCCTCGAACCCACGTCCTCTGCATTGGCAGGCAGACTCCCAACCACTGCGCCACCAGGGAAGCCCGATCCATACAGTTTTAATGATGCTTTTGTCAGTGTAGAGACTCGTAGCTTAAGCTGGGTCCTCTCCCTTCTGCTCCATGGTAGGGTGTTGGTGGTCAAGTCAGAAGATCATGTCTTTTTAAAAACATTCGAATAGTTTTATCCTTGACTTTATCTGGCTTAGTAAGATAGAACACCACTTAATCTTATTTTCCCCCTTCCCCTTTTCAGCCTCCTCCAAAAGAAGAAAAACAAAATAGTTAAACAAAACATAACACTTTCCTTGAAGGTTTTCCACGTACAGTTGTGTAGTTTGTGATTGGTGTGTTTCAGTTGACGGACACCTCTTTCAGCCCCACTGGAAAGTAGCTTTTAGGAAAATGTATGTATACGTTTCAAAATTTTGTGTATGTATATGTGCATGTACCTATGAATCCCGGAAAAAAAATGGGAAATTATTCAATGTTAAAAGAAATAAGAGGGGCTTCCCTGGTGGCACAGTGGTCGAGAGTCTGCCTGCCAATGCAAGGGACACGGGTTTGAGCCCTGGTCTGGGAAGATCCCACATGCCACGGAGCGACTAGGCCCATGAGCCACAATTACTGAGCCTGCGCGTCTGGAGCCTGTGCTCCACGGCAAGAGAGGCTGCGATAGTGAGAGGCCCGCACACCGTGATGAAGAGTGGCCCCCACTTGCCGTAACTAGAGAAAGCCCTCGCACAGAAAACGAAGACCCAACACAGCCATAAATAAATAAATAAATGGATCATCACGTTAAAAAAAAAAAAAAACAAGGAAATAAGAAACAGGCTAAGAAAAAAGAAAGAAGGTTGAGATGAAATGATTGTGATGGCTTCTCCAACTCTGTTTTGGACACTGATGCTTGCCCTCCTTGTCTAACACATTGTTTGAGTCTTTCTTTTCTAAAATAAAAGAGGGAGGAGGAGGAGTCATCATCACCTACGGGCCTTGTCTCCTGCCCTGGGCTATGGTCTCCTCTCCTTGAAGGAGTAGCTGATGCTTCCTCTTTCCCCTCCTCACGAGGAGCCTGCGATAAACACTGGGCGACCACCCTGCCTCCGCCTGTTCCTTTCTAACAGGATTCCTAACTGGTTCAGGTCTCAGGTGGCCACGTGCTTCCAGGCAGACTGGATCCATCCCAAGCCCAGAAATAAGTCTTGTGTCTTTAAACCAGCACTTCCCAAACTTTTTGGTCTTAGGACCCCTTTACACCTTCAGAATAATCGAGGGCCTCAATGTATTTTGTTTATGTGGATTATATCTATTGATATTTACCAGATTAGAATTTTAAATTGAGAAAATTTTTAAATATGTGTATGTAAATTTTTCTAAAAGAACAATAATAAACCCAATACACATTAACATAATTAACATATTTTTAATGAAAAATACATGTTCCAAAACAGTTGGCTGAGACAAGTGGCATTGCTTTACACTTTTGTAAACCTCTTTCCTATATGGCTTAATAGAAAACAGCTGAATTTTCATCTTTGCTTCTACATTCAATCTGTTGTAATATTTGTTTTGGTTGAAGTATATGAAGAAAACTTAGCCTTTAATTACATAGGTATGTAATTTTAAAAAGAGAGGAGTATTTGCTTTTCAGGTAATTGTGGATATTTTTTGATATTTGAAAACTTGCAAGTCGTGGTTTCTTTAAGCTTAGTTGCAACGTGGAATCTTAAACCAAGTGAATTACCTTTTCATATTGTATTGCACTAAAATCCATTGATTTATCTTGCTATTTGAGTGGACCATTTACCCATGTATGATTTTATAACAGCATGCCTTGGTCATTTGGAAAATATTGGTTCACTAAATTATGCAGATCTTCCAAATGTTCACTTATTTCACTTATGCAATATCAAAAAAGAACACATTTGTTAATATCACCACTAATTTCATCAGAAAAAGTCTTTAAGCATTGGGACAATGTCAAGCTGCCAGTAACAGATACAGGTTTTTCCGAAACTCTAATTTTCATTTGAAAGCTCAAATTTTATCCTTGGCAACAAATACAGTTGGCCTCCTGTATCTATGGGTCCCACATCTGCGGATTCAACCAAAAGATTGAAAATATTCAGAAAAAGTTTTTTCCAGAAAGTTCCAAAAAGTACAACTTGAATTTGCCGTGATCCAGCAAATATTTACATAGCATTTACATTGCTTTTACAATTATTTACATAGCATTTACATTGTACTAGGTATTATAAGTAATCTAGAAATGATTTAAAGTATGCAGGAGGATGTGTGTAGATTATATGCAAATATTATGTCATTTTATATAAGGGACTTGAGCATTCATGGATTTTGGGATCTGCGGGGGTCCTGGAACAAATGCCCCACAAATACTGAGGGATGACTATACTGTCAGTTGTTTTCTTTTTGAAGTGACTCACTTCATTCCTTTGAAATTTTCTGCCAAATATCTATGTCTGAATAACCATAGTTTGTCTGTTGTTCTTTCAACTGAAAGTGGTGCTTTGTGAAAAAAGTGGATACTTTAGCTTACCACTCAAATAATCACCCAAGTGTTTTTGCCTCAAGATAACCTTTATACTTCAGAATGCAACAGAAGTGCTTTATGTGTACTTCCCATTTTGTCACACAGAATATTAAAAAAATAAATATTTAATAAAATCAGAAAAGAAAGATGATAAATAACAACAGATACCATAGAAAGACAAAGACTTATAAAAGAATATCATGACTATCTATACACCAACAAATTGGACAACCTAGAAGAAATGGACAAATTCTTAGAATCATACAACCTTCTGAGACAGAATCATACAACCTTCTGAGACTGAATCAGGAAGAAATAGAAAATCTGAATAGACTGATCACTAGTACAAAGATTGAAACAGTAGTCAAAAAGCTCCCCAAAAAACAAAAGTCAAGGACCAGATGGGCTTCAGAGGTGAATTCTACCAAATATTCTTAGAAGATTTAATACCTATTCTTCTCACACTATTCCAAAAAATTAAAGAGAAGGGAATACTTTCTAATTTATTTTACAAAGACAACACACACGAAAAAGAAGACTACAGACTAGTTTCTCTGAAGAACATAGACACAAAAATCCTCAACAAAATATCAGCAAACCAAATTCAATAATACATCAAAAAGATCAAGTAGGATTTATTAGTGATGCAAGGATGGTTCAACACCTACAAATTACTCAACATGATACACCACATTAACAAAATGAAGGATAAAAATGGCATGATCATCTCAATAAATACAGAAAAAGCATTTCACAAGATTTAGCACACATTTATGATAAATCTCTCAATAAAGTGGATATAGAAGGGACACACCTCAACATAATCAAAGCCATATAAACCCACAGCTAACATCATACTCAATGGTGAGAAATTGAAAGCTATACCTCTAAGATGAGTAACAAGACAAGGATGCTCACTCTCACCACTCCTCTTCAACATAGTATTGGAAGTTCTAGCCAGAGCAATTAGGCAAGAAAAAGAAGTAAAAGTCATCCAAATTGCAAAGGAAAAAAAAAACTGTCAGTATTTGCAGATAGCATGATTTTATATATAGAAAACCTAAAGATGCCACACACACACAAAAAACTATTAGAAATAATAAACAAATACAATAAAGCTGCAAGATAAAAAATCAACATACAGAAATCTGTTGCATTTCTATATGTTAACAACGAACTATCCGAAAGAGAAATTAAAAAACAATCCCATTTAAAATTGCAACAAGAAGAATAAAATACCTAGGAATAAATTTAACCAAGGAGGTGAAAGATCCTTACACTGAAAGCTATAAGACACTGATGAAAGAAACTGAGGCAGACACAAATAAATGGAAAAATATTCTGTGCTCATGGGTTGGAAGAATTAACATTGTCAAAATGTCCTTATTGCCTGAAGCAATCTACAGATTCAATCCAATTCTGGTCAAAATCCCAAGGATATTTTTCACAGAAATGAACCAAAAATTCTAAAATTCACATGCAACCACAAAAGACTCTGCATAGTTAAAGCAATCCTGAGAAAAAACAAAGCTGGAGGTATCACAGTCCCTGATTTCAAACTATACTACAGAGCCATAGTGATCAAAACAGCCTGGCACTGGCAGAAAGAGAGATACACAGATCAATGGAGTAGAATTGAGAGCCCCAGAATAAACACACGCATATATGGACAATTAATTTATGACAAAGAAGCAAAGAACATACAATGGTGACAGGATAGTCTCTTCAATAAAAGTGGTGGAAAAACTGGACAACCACATGCAAAATAAATGAAATTAAACCACTATCTCACACCGTACACAAACATTAACTCAAATTGGATTAAAGACTTGAATGTAAGACCTGAAACCATAAAACTCCTAGAAGAAAACATAGGCAGTACACTCTTTGACACTGGTCTTAGCAGTATCTTTCTAGATGTTTCCCCAGGCAAGGGGAAAAAAAGCAAAAACAAACAAATAGGATTACATCAAGCTGAAAAACTTCCGCACAACAAAGGAAACCATCAATAAAATGAAAAGACAGGAAATTCCCCTAGTGATCCAGTGGGTAGGGCTCCGTGCTCTCACTGCTGAGGGCCCAGGTTTGATCCCTGGTCGGGGAACTAAGCCACACGGTGTGCCCAAAAAAATAAATAAATAAATTTTTTTTAAAAATGAAAAGACAACCTATGGAATGGGAGAAGATATTTGCAAATGATATATCCAATAACTGGTTAATATCCAAAATATATTTAAAAACTCATATAACTCAACAACAACAAAAAGACAAACAACCCAATTAAAAGATGGGCAGAGGAGCTAAATAGACATTTTTCCAAAGAAGACATACAGATGGCCAACAGGCACATGAAAAGACATCACTGATAGGGAAATGCAAATCAGAGTCACAGTGAAATATCACCTCACTCCTGTCAGAAAGGCTATTATCAAAAAGGCAAGAAATAACAAGTGTTGACAAGGATGTGGAGAAAAGGGAATCCTCTGACACCGTTGGTGAAATGTAAATTGGTGCAGTCACTTCCTCAAAAAATTAAAAATAGAACTATCATATGATCCAGCAATTACACCCCCGGGTAGTTATCCAAAGAATACAAAAGCACTAATCCGAAAAGATACCTGCACCCTCATGTTCATTGCAGCATTATTTACAATAGCCAACATATGGAAACAACGTAAGTGCCCATCGACATATGAATGAAGAAAATGTATATATATGTATACATATATACAATGTATATATGTATACATATATACAATGGATTATTAGCCATAAAAAAAGATGAAATCTTGCCACTTGTGACAACATGGATGGACCTTGAGGTTTTCATGCTAAGTGAAGTAAGTCAGATGGAGAAATACAAATACCGTATGATTTCACTGATATGTGGAATATTAAAAACTAATAAACCAAACAAAAACAAAATAAATACAGAGAACAGACTAGTGGTTACCAGAGGGGAGGGGTTTGGGGGAGAGCAAAATGGGGAAAGAGGATCAACTGTACCCTGGAAAATTAATTTTTAGTGGTAAGCATGTTGTAGGGTATACAGAAGTAGAAATATAATGCTGTACACATGAAACTTATGTTATAAATCCATGTTTTAATTAACAATTAAAACAAATTAAATTTTTAAAAAATATTTAAAGGCCAAGATTTAATAAAATTAGTCATTTTTACTGTTTCATCAAG
Source organism: Eubalaena glacialis (assembly GCF_028564815.1). NCBI lineage: Eukaryota > Metazoa > Chordata > Mammalia > Artiodactyla > Balaenidae > Eubalaena > Eubalaena glacialis. Next base: position 3,567,300 of record NC_083725.1, read on the forward strand.
GATATTTTAAAGTGAAACTGGCATCTTTCTAGACTATGAGCTTGTGGCAGTGGAGAACACAGTGGCTATTTGTGCAGTTGGATACCTTTGCCTTGATTCATGATAAGGTACCATCTGTTTTACCCATCATTGCTTTTATACCAAATATCTACACAGTCAAAAAGACCAATAATGTCTTAATCTTATTACAAAAATTGATTCTGCTGACCCTCTGAAAGGATCTTGGAGGCCCCACACCTCCAAGTTTGGTCCACAGTTTGAGACCTGCTGGTCTAAGCCAGCAATCATGGTAACTTCATTCTGCCTTGCCAAGTTAGCGGTTTAGTCCTGGGCATATGAGGCAACCTTGGCCTATGACTGATGAGGATAAGTATGTGGAAAGACTTCTTGGAAGGTCTTGCTTATTCTTAAAAAGGAAACAAAGATATAGATATTTCCTTTTCTGACTCTGGACATTGATATCGTCTGTGATTCCTGGAACTGCAGCAGCCATTTTGTGACCAAGAGGGAAAAGTCAAGAAAATCAGAGAAGTGGACCCTAGAGCTCTGGATAACTTTGAAGCAGCACATTAATCAACATGGTCATACTGTGTCTCTGAACTCTTTGTGAGATAATAGGTGTCTTCTTGGTCAAGCCACTTTTAGTTGGATTTCCTTTTACTTGAGATAATACAGTCCTCGACCTTGAAGAGTCTGCAGTCTACCTGGGTTGAAATTAGCATATACACTTTTACGAAGATCATCTTCCCAGCTAGATAATAAGCTCCTTGAGGGAAAAGATACTTTAGAACTGCTTTACTAGTGATAAACAAAGGCAATAGAAAATCAGGACAAGAGTGTTGGTCAGCTTAACTTCAGAGCATTTTCCTGTAATTTCATGACCTGGTTTTGCTCTGTGGTCTTGCTGCCAGAGCTTGGATGAATTCTCTCCATTCTGTAAGACACATATTCTTCTCCTTATGAATCCCCATCATTGTTTTTCACAATTCTTCTCCAGAAACCTGTTTCATAAAATATTAGTCTGACTTATCCTCCACATCTCCAACCCTCAGGCTAACATATCAGGCAAGTATGCTTATAAAAAAGCGATAATAATAATATAACAAGCTCAGTTATGAAACACATACATAATGAATATTAAGGGGGCAGGTTGAATTGATCACAAATACATCTTGGGTGACTTATATCTGGAAATCCATTCACCTCACTCACAATCATGGGCTCTTGGTTTTCTTTCCTGAATACATACATGAGATTAAGGTGTCTTTGTTTCTATATTTAGGCTCTGGAAAACTTCCACAATGTCCCTCGCTCCATGCATTGAATCTTGAATGGAACCAAGAACTTGCATTCATCTCCATTCCCAACCAATTGTCCTAAATCTCAAATCTGACATTTACTGATTATGTGAACTGCATAATTATCTTAGCCTCTCTGTACCTCAGTTTCCTCATTTGTACAATAAGGATGATAATAGGATCTACCCCATAAAATAGTTGTAAAAATCAAATGAATTAATAAACATAATGCACTTCAGAAAATGCCTGACACATCTTTAGAGTCCAACAAGAATGAGCTATTATTACTATTTTTATATATCATCATGATTACTTTGCCTAAATGTGATGATTCTGCATGCTTTTCTATAGGGCTCTAATATCCCCATTTCCCACCTTCTGGCAAGTATAACAGAGCTGCTAGCAATTACCTATTTATCCTTTTCTTCCTTTGAGGTACAAAAAAGTGTTATAGAAAAATAGTTTATACAACGTTTCAGGAAGAAGAGGAGTTCCCTCTTATTTTCTGGTAATTTCCACCATATCTACCTCCTTGGTCTATTTCTTTTTTTCCTTGACCACATCATCCTCTCTTGGATTCTCTCATTTCTTCTTCATCCTCAGTCTTCAAAGGCCCCTCTTACACATCTCGCCATATTTGAGTTCCATTCCATTTGTGTTCTAAGAGCATTTAAGGGAAGAACAAATTTATTCTTGTCATTCTTATTGACTTTGTGGTCAGAGCTGGGATCTCGAGCAATTGATTTCTGTTTGTGTATAGTTTTGATGTACTGCAGTTCAGTAATTTTCCAGACGGACAAAGGGCCTATTGCAGATGGTGGGTTTCCCCTGTCTGATCAAACGCCAGCTCAACCCTCCTGTTCAAGAAATTGATGATTCCCACAAAAGCACTTTGGAGAACAAGAAGAATATGTCATCACTTCCTTTGACAAGGGGCCTGGTTGATCCTTTACCCAAATAGACCCTCAAGAGAACCAAAGGGACAAGGGTCTAGGAAGAGAGATCAAAGTTTCCTGATTAATAAACACCCTTAATGTCCAAATGCTGAAGCAAATAATTACTCTCTTTCCTCCCAAGGAGAGTAGTCATGAAAGTTCCCTACTTACTGTCACCTCTGAGAGTCCTTCCAAGTTTTACTTCCCTCGAGCCTCCTAGTTTTTGTCATCTCTTCTCTCCAGTATTTTGCTTGATTATATATTCTTATTGTTTACCTGTTCTCTTAATAAACTCACTTTCCAAACCCTTCTTCATTTGGACACAAAAATCATTTCTCTAAACTTTTTGACTGTTGCTCATCTGGGGCTTAGGACAATTAAAGACACCAAGTAACCTGCAGGTAGGGTGACCACGTAATTTGTCATCCAAATCAGAATACTTTTCAAAGTGAAAGGAGGTGCTCTTAATAATTCACCCAGGACTTTGGATGTAAATGGAGACTGTCTTGGGCAAACCAGACTAAAATCCTCTTATGTGGAAATGGATGCTACTATTTCCAGGGTGTACTGATAACATAATGCAAGTTCTCTGAAATTGAGCTTTCTTGGTCTCATGCTGATTTTGGACCAGCATCTTGGGCAGTTCAGTAAAGTGTGTATTCAAGCCTTCAGTGGTGGTCAACCTAATTACGTTTACATCTGCCCCATCTGGAGGCCATTTATCTACAATAGACTCTCTACCGCGCTCGTGTGGCATGTGGTGGTTTCGAGCACACTCGTCTGGGCAGGAACACCTTCTCTACCCTCCCACTCCGCATTCTGGAGAAGGATCTACAAGGTGAAATTAATGACTTCTGTGGGGAAGAGGAGAGAGAGAGGGAGGGGACAGCAATGATTTTGAGGTTCCGAGGTCATTCCTCCTTTTTTATAGACCTAACCATAATTTTACTCCTTTGCCCACCCCTCTCTTCTCACAAGAATCATGACTGCCCTGCTGTTGGTTCCATTCCCAACACAGGGATGGGATTGGGGGCTGGAGGCCTGAGGCCTGTGTGGAACCACAGTGGACCACATGAGGTCAGCAAAGAGTTAATTTGGGGTCACCTCTTTAAGGACACAGCGTGGTGTGAACTTCTCGGGGGAGCCCTCCAAGAGGACAGGTGGCTGGAACTGGGGCGGGGTGTAGACCTAGACCCGGCCCAAGGCCAGGAGCCGGATGGGATGAGTAGGAAGATGGCTGGGCAAGAACCGAGCAGGAGCAGAGGCTCTGCTGGAATATTCTCTCAGGCAGCTAAGCAGGTTTGCAGAGGGTCAGTGCCTGAGAGAGAGGAGGCAAGGACTCCCGGCCAGGAAGGGACAGCCACAAATGAGTCTGACTGAGGAGCAGAAGTGAGTGTCACCACGTTCCACCGTCACAAAGGCCTCTGATGGAGGGCACCCTAGGTATGAAAGGGGTAGCAACAGGCTACCCTAAAAACACTTGAGGAGAAAACACCATAAAAATCATATCCAGGTCTCCCAGCCCACAAAACTCTGATCACTTAAAATCAAGGCTTCAGGGTGCCTATACAATTCAAAATATTCAGAAAACAAAGTGATCGCTCCTGTCTGTGTGTAAGTCATTATCCAGCATTAGGTGCTTAATGCAGCCAGGGCTCCAAGAACAAGAGAAAAGAAAGTCAATGAGCCCTACCCTGGCTTCCTCTCTCCTCCAGAAGTCCCCCGTTTCCCCTCTACTTGATTTGGCCACTTTAAGTGCTTGAACCCAGATGTTGATGGCTGCCCTCTGAATCTTGGTGTTTAGGCCTCGTGGAAAATGACTTGCTTGTGAGTGGCTAATAATACACCTGCCAAACTGCAAATATGGCCGAGATCCTTCTGTTGGCTCCCCACATTCCAAGAGCCTTCTTTTCCTTCAAGAGCTATCTGAGATGTCTCTGTGGATTCGTGTTTACATGCAGGAAAGGCTGCGGTTACTTAATAATGTCAAGATCGCTGAGCCTCCCTAATGAAAGAGATACACAACATCAACTGTCATTTTAAACAAACATGCAATCAGGATAGCGGTGCTGGAAATATGATCTGCCTAATTTCATGGAGATGATGCAGGGACCAGGCTGCTTTCACAGTGTTTCCTCCGGCAAGCTCCATTTCACAGGATTTCAGGGGGGAAACAGTGGATTTTCACAAGAACTGCCAAATTGTCAGTTCTGTGAAAAAGAAATTGCTTTAGCAGCTGGAATCCAGGAGGACAAATAGGTGCACTGATTATATCTTCATTGTTCACCAGAGCCGCAGCACTCAGCAAGTTGTAATTACGCTGTGAAGAGCTCAGTACTGTCGTCAAGTCTTTCCCCATGTGAATATAAACAGTATTGTTCAGTTTGTTATCAAAGGCTTGCAGCCAATCCTGCAGCACACACACACGCACACGCTCACACATGCACACGCTCACACACGCACACGCTCACACACGCACACGCTCACACACACCCCACCACATATGCAAACCTATAGAATTGACCTCTAGGCCATTTTGTCCAGACAGAGTGGAGCTGTGGACACATCAGCATTCTGTCCAATTGGGTTTCAGCACAGATGTGACCAGCTGCACTCCCCCAGTTCATTGGCAAGGGTCATGCAGAAGGAATAAAAGAAGTAGCTTAGAAAATAAAAATAGACGTGAGTGAGTTATGGACTTGGATTATGCAAAATGATGGGAAAGAAAAGACAACACAGTTTGGAGATGCCACCGACTGAGGTTTGCATCTGAATAGTTCCTGACACACCATCCGGCACATGGCACACTCCTGCTGGCCTCATTTGTCATGGATGTGCCTCCACACACAGATCTCTGGCAGTTACCACGGTGTTTCGATGGCCATCAACCCTTGATTTCAGCTTTCCCTCTGATTCCGAGAATCTTACCTTCCAGGAATCAGCCAGGCAGCAGCTCTGGATATCTGTTCCTCTCTCCCCTTCTCCATTTCCTGGCAGACAGAGCCTCTTCATGGGTAGATACCCCCAGTCTTGACTGGGGCAGCTACTCATCTGACCTAGGGAATCTATCTTGGGATATTATCAGACGTTATGAAATGATAAAGTGCATGGCTAGACCCCCAGAAGAGTCCCAGAGCCCAGCTTGGAGGGAGAGAACCGTGACAGAAATGTGTTTCTTTCCAAAGGACATTCCCTCCACGTACAGGTTGTGGTGATTTGTGCACCAAATGTCAGCCAATAAGTCAAGGGTAGTTTGCTGATCTCATATTTCTTCCATTTTTCTTCTCAAAGACCTAGCTCCTATTTGAAGGAAATGGAGAGGACAAAATGGAGAAAGTTAGAGTCTGGACACTTGTAGACCTAATTTTAATTCATGTTAATAGATGTATCTAACGTATGGTGAATTGGAGCGTCATAGTTTTGAAATCCTACCATAAAAGAGGATGCCTTGAAGGTAAACTATGAGGACAAGAAGACAGACTATGCAATAGAAATCATCATTGGTGCTCAGCATCCAAGGACAGAAGTTCACCACAGGGCAGCAGCCAGCAGAGGCTGAAGGGAATGGGAGGAGAGAGGGAGGGGTCTTTTATGTTCTTTTAAACATGCTGGGTCTTAAATATTTGGAAAGTGTTCAAGTTAGAATTTGTGTAATTTTAACAGTTGAGTATCAATAAAGATGAAATACTGAGAAGGGATAAATGAATTGGAACTGTTTAGTATTCATCACCACTACCACCCACCCACACCTGCAAAAAGAAGAGGGAAAGAGGAGATGAATCCAAGACGGATGATCTGGACACAGTCCGGGTGTGGAGTCATGTGCACAACCGAAGAAGAATGATATTTAATAGACCTTAGGACCAAGGGCAACCGTGGAAGAATAAACATGCTGAGGTCATAGCTAGGAAGATAATAAATAACTCCATAGAGAAAGGAGTTGCTTGGTGTGCAGGAAAAAGCAGTGGATGTGCAATTAGAAGCCATGAGTCTTGGCTGTGGATTTGCTGGTGATTGTTGTGTTATCCTAAAAACTGCAATGCCTTGGTTTTCCTCTTGATGAAAGGAGGAGATTGGGTTAAATTAGTCTAAAGTCCCAGCTCTAAAAGTTCATAACTGGACTGTACCACACATTTAACTGTAATCATACAATATGAGCAGAAATCAAATAGATTTTGCCCAAACAGTGTTGAAAACAGGAGGAGACCCATAGACTACAGACAGTGCTGTCAGTAGACTGAGGGGTTAGAAGGATGGAAGAGAAACGAAGGCAGCCTGTGCTGAAGAAGGACTTCTAAGCTCTTTCAAAGTTGAGTCCCCGGCTGCCTTGGCACCTTAGGCTGCAGGTGATCTGATGGTCCAGGAAAGTTGAATCCCCTCAACCTCATTGCTTAAACCTCCAAATGCCTCTCAAAACAGTTACAATGTTCATAAAAGGAGCTGTCACAGGACATAAGGACATAGCTTCTTATGGGAGAAATCTTTTCCCCAAGGGCTTTATAGAGAAGAAAGGAACAAAGGATGGGATGGAGAAGACCAGGATCCGGGTGGCGGTGGGACCGGAATGCTTGGTCACCTCCCAGAAAGTCCATTCCACTCATCCCCACAAAAAGCCTCTTCCCTGGGTCATACCAATGAATTTCAACCAACCTCGTAAATGATCAGTATATCCTGAGCCACCACCCTGAGGGCACCGCGCTGTACTAGGACGATGGGCTGGGCTGGGGCAGAGGGCAGGGGGCACAAAATAAGGACAAGGATGAGAAATTGGCCCTCACTTAGCTTTACGATCCTATGAGGAGAAGATGCAGATAAAAGGGAACCACATTTCCTGTGTGACTTTGAGCAAAGTATTAACCATTTTTGCTATTAAATTCTCTGATCTGTAAAGATAAGAGCCCTCCCTACCTCACAGATTAAAACGCCAGTGCATCCCAAACTCCCAATCTATCCCTGCCTGCCCCACAACCCTTCCTCCCTGGTAACCATAAGTTCGCCTCTAAGTCTGTGAGTCTGTTTCTGTTTTGTAAATAAGTCCATTTGCGATTGACACGTACACGCTGCTATATTTAAAACGGATAACCAACAAGGGCCTCCTGTATAGCACAGGGAACTCTGCTCAATACTCTGTAATACCCTAAATGGGAAAAGAATTTGAAAAAGAATAGATACATGTATACATATCACTGAATCACCTTGCTGTACACCTGAAACTAACACAACATTGTCAATCAACTCTACTCCAATATAAAATAAAAATTTTAAAAATTAAAATTAAAAATTAAAAAAAAATTTTTTTTTAAACCCACTCCAGTGTAACGAAGGGCAGATGGGATGGAAGGGGGACATCGTGTAAATTCTAGGTATCGGCTTGAGAGCGCTTTTGAGTAAGTGAGCAGGTTAGACGCACAGAGAGAAAAAGAGTTATTACAATAGGAATACACGTCTAACAATCACCACCAGAGACCCAGGACGCCTCGGGTTTGTGGGAACTGTGCTCAGGGCTGGCCTCATGGGACCAGTCTGTGCAGCCCCTCACAGCTCCCCACGCAGAAGGGCCCCGTGCTTGGTTTCATGTTCTGCTCTCACTGCCTTGAAATTCTTCACTTTTGAACAAGAGGCCCTGCATTTCCTTTGACATTGGGTCCTGCAAATTATGTCACCGATTCTGACTGGACTCAAGGGCACAAATTATAAAATCATTGTTAACAAGGGATCTGACATACTACCCCAAGGCCAAAATAGCCCTTTATCCTGGTCAGCTTTCTTTCCTGTTTGGTCTCTTTATTTAGTTAGCGTCTCCAGCTAAGTGCTTTAAATGTCATTCTTACATTCTACATTTCCTCACATCTAAAATCTTCATGGCTTTCTTCGTAGAGATCTAATCTTCCTACCTATGATATAATATTATGTAATTTAGGGGACATTGTACAGACCCCTCAAAACCTGAAACTACTGTGAGGGCACTAGTGGGTCTAAACTGGCCAGAGACTGTGACACATGCAACTGGCAGTGTTGTCAACAACCAAAAGAAAGTCAAAGAGGGGATGAGCTCTTTGAAAGGTATTATCAAATGCCCCCTCGAAGTTCTCTCCTGTCAAGAACATTACGGGCTATGAGTTGCTAAAGCAGTAGAAAGTTGAAGGAATAATTACATTATTGAACAGAAAATCATCTATAAATATACTTGTGAAAGACGCAGAATAAAGAAGTGGCTAAGAAATGGCACTTGTGGCAGCGCACTGTGTTCCGATTTGAACTGGTTCAAATCCCAGCTCTGTCTTTTATTAAGGATTCGACCTTGGGCAAACTCCTTAGCCTGGATTAGTTTCCCACTGCAGCCAAACAAACTACCATAAACCCAGAAGCTTAAATCATACCTATTTATCGTCTTACAGACTCTGTGTATTAGGAATCCCAGCCTGGCTTAACTGGGCCCTGTGCTCAGACTCTCATGAGGCCGCCAGCAAGGTGTGAGCCAGGCTGCATTCCCACCGAGAAGATCGACTGGGGAAGCTCCAACTCCACCTCATTCAGACTGTTGACAGGGCTCACTTCCTTGCAGACTGAGGGTCTCTGCTTCTCACTGGCAGTTGGCTAGAGACAGCCTTCTGGCCCTAAAGCCCTCCAGCAGCTCCCTGCCATGTGGTCCTCTCCATGGGCAGGTCATGGCTATTTGCCTCTTCAAGGCCAGCATCGGAGCCTCTTTCACTCCAGGCTGCTAAGACGAGGCTCAGATAAGGCAACGAGGTCCTACAAGCGACACCCCATCACCTTTGCCCTATTCTACTGGTAGAAGCAAGTCCCAGGCCCTGTCCCCCAACACATAAGGGGAAGAGACTATGCAGGGTGTAACACCAGGATGATGGGCCCCTCTTAAGATTCTGCTTAACACAGCCCACCCTGCCATTACACTGTGGGAAGAAAGTAATACACCAAAGCACCTTTGGAGGAGGTGGAATAGAGGAAGGTGTTGAAGAATGTAGACTCTTGGGTAAGGCTCCTCAATTCTACGGAGGGTGTGGCCTTGGGCAACCTGCCTTCCCTCTCTGTGTTTGTTGGTTCTCCTATAAGAAGGGAATTAGAATAGTAATTACCTCCTGGGTTGATGGGAGGATTAAGAGTGATAATGCCTGTAAATCATTGAGGAGAGTGCCTGGCACTTAATAAATGCTCAGTCATGTTAACCTATAAGCGTGTTCCTCTTTGCAGCAGACTTGGAACAGTACAGTCTAGTTCTAGGTTGTTTAAACCAACATTGGCCAATTAGACGTAGAGCCACCGCTAAAACCCAGGGCAGAGTTTAAGCTGTCAGCAGGGTAAGTCTGCTGTGCTTGCTGGACCCGATTCTACCTCTGCAAGCTGGCCCTTCCCTGGCTGAAGGATCCTGCCCAGTGTGTGGGGAGGGACGCCACATTTCCTTTAGAGTGGGTGGGTCTGACCCAGGGGGCAGAACAAGCAACTTGGTGTAGGAAAGGTGGCTTTCCTCCTGGGATGAGTGGACGGACAGACCTGGAGGCTGATTTGAGAGATGAGGTCCAGGGGCTCTGAGGCTCTGAGAGAAGGTGAGGGTGTGTGGGTGGAGCAGAAAGGACATTAGGAAGACAAGGGCGATAGTAGATGCGATGGGCTGAAACGACCTTGCTCTCTGCAGCAAGCTCAGAGCAGCAGACGAGGTGATGACTTGCAGTTTTGCTATTGGTGCTGCATGAGTCATTCGCCATATGGCTGGTCCTGTCCATCTCCGTTTCCCCCATCAGTTTAAATGAATGTACTGCACATACAGATGCGTGTATGTATGTACCTGGATTGCTGCCAGGGTAATGGGTTAAGGCTTGTTCTGAGGACCTGAGACCCCTCTCCCAGGAATTAGGCATAAATTTGGACATCAGTGTGCTAACTCGGCATTTTTATAAAATACTGCTTGTCAGTTCAAGGATCTTAGCAAGTTTTAAGGAAATAACTTAAAAGATCACCTTCTTTGGCGTAGAAATTAATCTCTCAGATTGATGGAGACCATGGGGAAAAGTTGACGGTAAGAAAAAAGGGATGCAGACAGGACTCAAGTAAGAAGAAAACAAAATTAGTTTTACATTTGCAAAACAACTCACTATGAACCAGAAAGCTCTTCCATACATTGTCTCCTCAGCCCTCACCAAAACAAAGAAGGAAAACAAAGGCGATATTATCTGTATTTGCATGAAAAAGAGTCTCCAGGAGATGAAATAAGTAGCAGAGGAGGACTCTAGAATGCAGGTATTCAGATTTCTAATTCAGTATTCTTTCCTCTACAGAATCCGAAAAGGGACCCCAGAACGGCCTTCTTTAGCACCCAGATGTCCATGTAAAGGTTATTGTCTACATATTAATTGAGCAAGCTCTGTCCAGGCACTGCCAAAAGAGAGATACATGAAACTCTCAGAACCTGTTTTCTTATCTGTAAAATAGGGATACTAATAATATGCACCTAATTGGTTTTTTGAGGATTAAATCAGTAAATAATTATAAAATGTGTAGGAAAGTATCTGCACAAAATGTTAAATTAAGCATTAGCTTATTGTTTTAGCCGCTTCTTCCTGTCTTTCCATTTAAAATAAAAATACTCCTTCAGGGAGGAATTAACACTAACTTGTTGAATGAATTAATGGATCAATGACAGGAACCGAATGGAGATGGAAGAGGACACAGCAATAAGGCAAAACTCCCAGGGAAGGTAAAGACTCACTTCGTGATTCTGGTGACAGATTTTCCCAAAACCACCTAATTGATGGCCCAAAACTCAGACTTCACAGGCATTTACAGCATAAACCCAAGTTTCCTAAACTCCCAGGGAATTTCTTTCTCTCTCCATTTCAGTGTCACCTTCCGATTTATGACTATAACACCCTACTTTTCATGCAGGATGCAAAACAGTTTTTTTGTGGGATCTTAGTTCCCTGACCAGGGATTGAACCCAGGCCCTCGGCAGTGAGAGCGCCGAGTCCTAACCACTGGACTGCCAGGGAATTCCCACAAAACAGTTTTAAAGGACTCTTCTGACACCCCAGAAACTCAGTTCCCTTTACACACTCTGACTGGTGTGCTGGTGAACTGGCTTGGGGCGTGGGGGAGGGTGGCCTCCCTCAGGTGGCTGTGAGGGAGCCCTAACCGCAGTGTTTGCCGATATCCGAGGTGAAATACTCCCATTATGACTGATTTCCAGCGACCTCAGATTTAACAACCAGCGGGCAAATTCCTGACTATGTAACAACTGCCCTTGCACACAGCTGTGCCACTCTCCTCCCCTCCTCGTTTCCATGAGAGGACTTGGTTTCAACCACGAGGTCCACTAAGCCCCACTGGGTATGAGTTCTCACATCCGGCTCCCAACACGGCACCACTACTCCTCACCATCTCTGCACCTTGGGACTGAAAGGGAGCAGGACCCTAAGGTCCTTTCCCCCCCCAACCCTAACCCTAACCCAGTGTCCTCAGCCTGCCTTTTGTCTGTGGAAGAACTCTAGGCAAAGTTAATCAGACAAGTGAGAGAATGCAGAGACAAAGGAAAACAGTCAAAGGAGACCAAATAATAATAGTCATCAAGGACCTTTAGGTCCTCCTTAAGGGCTACAGATAATATTCTGAGCCGTATCCTGTGAGCTGTCTTATAGATACTGAAACCCCTACCAGGTGGAAGACGTTAACTACATGATGACCAGGCTGTAGCCACGACATAAGCCTCCACAATTCCAAGAATTGGCCTCAAAGAAATGGAAACAAACCAAACCTGGAACTGAAGATTAACTGTATCTAAAACAATCAAGATGATGCTGGTCAGACCACCGATGACCAATTTCAAGATGACTGTCAAAGGTGACTGTGCTGTTTCTGCATGTAGGCCCCTCCCTCTGTCTATAAAAGCTCTTGCCCCCTGATTGTCGGCAGGGGGGCGGGGGGAGTCGGCCTTTGGACAGGCGTCTGCCCTCCCACCCCTCCCCCCGTTGCCAGCATCCAAAATAAAGCAAACTTTCCTTTCCACCAACCTGGCCTCTTTATTGGCTTTTGTGCAGCAAGCAACTGAACCCCACTTTCGGTTACAGGACCTCGCTGTACCGGGCAGAGAATGAGGACCTTGAGCATCCCAGGAAAAGGAAGGGTAGGGAGGAAAACATTTCCCTTCTTCCCGTCGAGGTTCTTCGGCTGGCCTGGTAATTAAATTGACGCAAGACAGATTCATGGGAGGAAAACAAATTTCACACGTACGGCAATCCAGAAAAATGGGAGACTCAAAGAAGTAACCAAAGCAGGCAGCTGGTATACCTTTTGGACAAAGAGGCGATACATTTGTGAAGAATTGACAAAACATGGGATTTGGGCTTGGGGTAGTAAATTCGTGGAGAAGTATCAAGGTCTGTTTGTACAGCCTTCTCAGCGTTGAATCTCTGGTGATAAGGATGTCTCTCTTCCTCCTGGTACAGGAAGGGTATCGTTCACATGGGAGATGCTTTTGGGGGACAAAGGAGGATCAGAGAGTCCTTCTGGCACCGGCTGTTTCTTAAGTAACTTTAATTCAACATAAATGGCATGTTTTGGAGTGGCTTATTTTTCTACCCTTCAGAAACAAACAAGCACGAGAACCTGAGAGGTGGAGTTTCTAAGTTTTATTCCAAACCATGGCGTTAATAAGCGGTTTGAACTGAAGAAAAGCCAAGTTCACCTGGTCCTGGTGGCTTATTTTCTCCATTCATCAGCTGGCAATGAGAGCAGGAAGGAAGCTTCATTAGCTCATGGTTTTTAAAGGCTCAGATACAAAAGCCAGTGTACTAGGAGTGCAAAGCCTCATTATTAGGTAATAACTCTCATCGGGCTGATGCAAAGAGCACGTCTCTTCCTATCTAAACTTTTTCCAATTAACGTTGCTCCATCTTTTTCTTCTGTATATTTTTTAAAGTCATTTTGATGTGCCATAATTACTATTTCAATAAAAACCTCACAGAGATGATGAGTTTAAACTAAATGAAGAAAGCAGGGAAAAAACATGCTTCCCCACTCCAGGAAAAATTAGCATCTCATCCCGTGTTTTACAAGCAGTGAAATCAGTGCCTTATTGGGAGGGTGTCCACTCAAGGAGAGAATCTTTTTTATGTGGAAATGATCACTGTACACTTCCCAGATAGTTAATTACATTAGGTTGTTCTGTCCACGATGGCAAATCAGCTTCATGCAGCAGGGGCTTGTGGTCAAGATAATAGCAAAAGATAACGCAGTAAAACAACTGTGAAAAGAAAATGGTGCAAAGCGTAAATGCTGGAAATTGCTGTTTATTTACATATATATGTATTCTTAGGAGGGTGGCAACATGCTCTTCGCTGTTATCACAAGCATTAAAGTTTAATAGACCGTCCGTGAGTTACTTACTGCTCAGAAACACCTGCTCAGTGAGATAAAGTAGCAGCTATCTTTCTAGTTTTAAAATTGACATTCAGCCAGTTATATTTCTGGTCTCTCTCATCACTTAGATGGTTGTTGACTTTTCTTAAATGTCAAAGGAGGTTTTCAACTTAATTTTATTTCCTCATGCTAGTTTCCTCCTTGGGCTCTCCAGATGCTCTGTGGCCTCTAAGTCAGTCCTAAGAAAGGGTTGCTATAAGGAAATCTCTAGTTTGAGAAAAGCAGGTGCATTTACAACCGTCTTCTGCACACATTATAAAGAAAAGGGAATTCGCCATATCTCATCCATAATTACTCCTGCTTCATCTTTCTACTGCATTCATGAGAACACATGACATGGTGGGCAAGTGTAGTATATACATGTATCTAGAGAATCACAGGCCATAACTATGTTCTGTGTCCCTTTCTTGGTCTGTCTCAGGCCCTGCCTGGCTTCTCATGACCTCTCTCTCCTTTGCTGTCTCCATTCTCCATCAGCTGGTCCATGCTGTCCATACCCTACCATCCAAATTCTGGGAGATCAAGGTTGATTAGCTTAGCACCCTCAGTTCCGAGGCTGAGTTCCTTACCTCAGACCATCTCACATAACAACCACCAGACCATGGCAAGACCCCTGGTGGGTAAGGTGTTCACATCGAGTCAGGCAGTGGACACATCTGTGTAAGGACCACCCAGCACCACTCCCTTGGGCAGGGCCCACAGTGGCAGCGTCAGCCTAAAGAAGATGTTGGGTGTTTCACACACACGGACCGACCAGTGCTGTATAACATGCTAGGTGCTAAGGCAGCAGATGTAACCAAAGTGAGGAGCTCCAGGGAGCGTCAAGGTTCAAGAAGGAACTGAGCTAGGAATTCTGAACGACAGAGATAGAGCTTAGCTGCTAGACTTAGTTCAAGTCCTGGTTTTACCATCCGACCTCCACAGGACCTCGGGCAAGTGATTTAACCTCTCTGAGCCTAATACCCTTGTACGTAAAATGGGGTTTATAACATACCTATGTCATAAAGTGGTCATAAGGAGTCAACGAGATGACACGTACAAGATGCTGAGCCCACCATCTGCCCAGGGCACATGCTCAGTGTCTGATGTGTTGTGTTCGGCTGTTTGATATCTGTATCTGAGTCTGTGTCTGTGTCCACTGCAGGTACACAGAATTGGAATTGTGTCCTTGGCCCGTGACACATGCCCATCATTTGTCTATGCAGCACTCTCTTTTATTTTATGCATTTATTTATAATATAATGAACATCCAATAACCCATCAACCTATAAGCTCTCCCAACTCACTTCCCTCTCCCAAAGAGACAACCACCAACCTGCATGCTGTATGGATCATTTCCCAGCTTTTCTGTTTTATTTTTATAAACATGTATATGCCTAACAATGTATTGTTGAATTTTTAGACCTTATAAAAAAGAGTATCGTATGACATGTATGGGACCTGCTTTTGGCCCTTAAAATTATGTTAGGGAGATTTGTTCATGTTATAGATGTTATTTCTTCATTTTCACTTCTGTGTAGTATTCTGTTGTGAGACAAATTACTTAAGGGCTCAATAAATGTTACCTATTAGTTTCAGCTATTAGTCAATACTAGTCACCTCTCCTTGTTCTTCACCAAGATATTGACCATCCTCTGCTAACTCCTAATTTCACCCTTTTATTCAAAGGACATCACCTTTGTCTAGAACTGCTCTTCTGACCAGCAGTGGACCAGTGTGGACACACCACCTGTTTTCTTCCTCCCTTTCTCGGGACTCTGCATCCCTAAATGATACCCCTGCTATTTGGTCAGCTAGATTGCCTACAGAGAGAAGAGACCCACACGTGTAACCAGGAGGAAGAGTGAATCGATTGTTGCCTTTTAATTTCTTCAGTGAAAATGGGAAGGGCTTTTATTGACAAGGCTGTTATGCAAATGGGAATCCATCACGCTGCATTATTGGCATCCTTATTATCTGGCACTACTGTAATCCTGCCCTGGTTCAGCTCCCTCCCACCACCCACCTTCTTTCATCCTTTCACTGATGGCTCTAGTAGAAAATCTGCAGACTCCCATACTACATGGAGTCACGGATAGGGAAGAAACTGCTGGAAGATGCTCCCCCTGTGCTGTTTGAATGCACAAACGGCAAATAACACAGGGGCTCTGAGTCCTGGCCGAGTTTCCTTTCTAGTGACTGCTGTGGGCCCAGGAGAAAACTCATGAAGTGACCCCTGATTAGTTTGGCCGAGCTCCCTCCCCGGCAATTACTGTAGCAAAGCTCAGACATTGCATTCTGAGTGATTCTGGAAGATTAAGCAAGAAAACGAAGGCATGCTAATACTGTAGCCAGAAAAGTAACCCGGCTTGAAATTTATGCAGTAATTCAGAAGAAAAAGGCAGGCTGACAACAATTCACGCCAGGTTTATCTAAGTTACATTACATTGTTAACGCTTATTTTGACCATTTTCCCTCCCTCAGAAATATACATCCATGCTTCTGATTAACGACTAAATGCAGGAGGTTTAGCTTCATATTTCTTCCTCTCTCCAAATTGATCACATTTTTCTCCCATGTTCTTTGAGTGCCAGAGGCAGGGCAAGAGGAGGGAAGACAGGGGAATAGCATACCTGAACACGGATTGAAGAATTTCTCTGTAAACTGTAACACAGACCGTTACTGGTGTAGGGACCACATTTGAAAATGTTCTTTCGTTAATTCCACAAGCATTTTCGATGTTTGCAGGTCTGATTGTTTGTAAGCTCTGGCCTCAAGAGACACACGTGTGGGGACAGGTTGGCATGTCCAGGGATGAGCGCTGTGATGCAACGTGAACAGGCGGCTACGTTCACCACGGCGGAAGAAGTCGTCTTCTGTGGATGGTGAGAACAAAAGCCATCCACACCCACACAGCTCACATCGTATGATGGGGCTACCCTGCCATCTTCCCCAACAGGACTTGACTCTTCCAGGAAACCCTTGCCCAGGAAGATACCTTTTGCAAATAGCTGAACATCTTTGAAAATCCATTTAAAATAGATCAACTTTTCAATAGATAACATCAAATTCATTGTTTATGATTCAAGTCACTTCCCATTCTGTCCTCAAAACCCTCACCTCCCTGTATCCGCCAATCGTAGACTCATATCTTGATCGTTCTGCAATCCTAAGCAAGCTTCTGCATTTAAAGACTCACCTTAAACAAGACTTCAGAACTTCATGAGTGTCCTGGCTTTGCCCTAGCCCACCCAAGACCCTCTGAGAAGTCTGTCAACGCAGTGTTCTTTCTCACCACAGTAAGTGCCAAGCTCAGCTCTGACTTATCAACAGGCTATTTGGTGCCATGTTTGACAATGAGGAAGGAAAAATGAAAAGAGAGGTGACAAGTGGGTCTTGAAAAACGACTGGGACTGAACCAGCTGCAGAAGACAGAGCATTCTGAGAGGCGAGAGCAGCTGAGCAAAGGCAGGAAGGCTCACGACGGGGCCGTCCCACACATGCTGGGGCTTAAACTGCATTGTACCTGGGGGAACACTTTCACCTTCTCCCCGTACAGGACAGCGTCTTGGTAAGCGCCCCCTCCCACGACTGAGGAGTTTGGGGCTGCAGTGTATGAGGTCACGTTTAGAAATAATGAGTGATTCCCAGTCACCCAGAGCAAACTGCTTCACTCTTCGGGTGGTCCTCCCACCTCCTGGACTCTGTCTGCACCATATTACTGGCCAGAGTTCACCACTTCCCACTTTACTCCTGACCCAGAGGTCATGCTGATTTCATGTGGACCAAATCCAAAGCTGCTGCTCGGGGACCTCATGTAGCCAGGCACCCTGTCTTTATCATCATCATCACGTCCTCAGAATCTATGCAGGCAAAGCTGGTCAGCAGTACACATGTGAGTACTACACATTGTCTCCTAGACCCAACGATTTCTTCTTTGTACCAAAATGCACTCCTTCCTAGAGGTTTTAATGAAGCCACAAACAGCCTCTTCAAGGGAATATTTTCTTCCCAGAAGCCTCCGGGCCCTCTGCAGGGTGAACACAGACTTTAGAGATTGGGCCCAGGAGCCTGACAGCATGGGCTCTGATTAACACGGTTCTCAGACCATACTGGCCTGGGCTGTAACCTTCCCAAGAGAGAAGCAGTCTGGGGGCTGGTCCAATCTGCATCCTTGATACCGGAAAGAAGCTATGATGCGGATGCACCCACTTCCCATAGGCCACCTTTCCCTCTAACAATTTCTGCACCTTCCCTGGGATGGCAGCTGAGCTACACATGTGGAAAGATTTGATCTCCTTAAGCCCAGAGGAGTCCGGTGTTGCTGGGGGCGCAGGGGAAGAGCCAGGAATTTGTAGGCAGACACACCTGAGTCCAATCCTGGCTCTAACCCTGTGAGTTCAGATGAACTCCTTAAACTCTCCTAAGTTGACTACAGGGTAAAAGAGGAGAAAAAAGCCCCAATGCAACAAGGCTGTGAGGTTGCTAACAGAGGAAAAGTGCAGGCACGACACAAGTGTCCAGTAAATGTACATTTTCTCCTCTTAACCACCCCTCCCCAGCTCTTAGCCACAAGGCCTGATTCCTGTTCACCCCACTCTTAATAAGAGCCTTGACCTTTTAAAGCAAAAATCCATGAATTAATACCCCCAGCAGCCATCTACGGTAAGAGACCACAGAATTCTTTCCACAACACCCACTTCTGCACTCACATGGGTAACTGAATACTATCACTTCAAGGGTGAAAGGTGTCTTCTAATCTCTCTGGAAGTGGAGGTGTCTGCAAAAGTAGGAAGTGGTGGCTAAGTAGTGCCTTCAAGCATACAAAGTGTAAAACCTCCGGCGTAAGCCAACCTGTCACTCTCTATGTTGCCTATGAAGTTGTCATGGCCTGGAGCATGTAAGCCACATCCCCTTGGCAGGAATCCCAAAGGCTTTAGCATTCGTGACTGCCCGGCATTTCCCAGGCTTCTTGCGTGAGCTACAGAGATGTCCCTTAGCTTGCTGTCGAATGAAAATTATATTACTCCCCTGTCTTTCTGGGCTGTCATCTGCTCACATGCTCAGCTAATTTAATCCTGGAAGCACACTTCTCCAAGACAAGTCATACTTAAACAGGGCTTGCCTGCTCCCACATTTCTTTCCAACCTGCAGAAAATAGGTTTGATTTCAAAGCCAAGTGTTCAAAGAGGAGAAGAAGCTGTGTCTGGGAGAAGAGATGGAGCTGTTTGCCTTGAAAGCTTTCTTGTTAATTTTAGTTCCAGCCACTGTCCCCAGGTCTTTGGTGCCAACTAGAAAGAGCTCTTTCCTTCCTGAGAAAGTGAATACGATATTTCCCAGTAAACCCTGAACTATTGCCCAAACCTCAGATCTCAAGGCTTTCCTAAGGTTATGGTCACCAAAGCTAAAAAGAGTAATGGCAAGAAGACAAAACCCGCAATGATCAAAGGATGCTGGTGCCCAGGAGGCTTCACACAGACCAACATCGCCCTCTGCTGGGGACAGTCCTGTCATAGCACCAACGAGCTTGCCCACCACATTCTGTGTTCACACAACTAACACCCTCACCTCTCAAGCCTTCTTCCTCTCCCCTCCTGGGACCCAGACAGAATTCTTGTGCCTTTCGGCTACTTTCCTTTGACAGCCCCCCACCAAATTCCAAAATAGCCAAATGTTTACAAATAATGCATTTGCAAACTGTTATCTGGAAACGTCCATATATTTTTGGTATTGAGGTGACCTTCATTCTGAAAACAATGTGCCTTAGAAACTCTTTGGATTGATGGAGGATGTGAGGAGTAAGAGGAAACTTTTCAACAAAAATATGATAATGGGTGATTACATCTCTGGTTTATTCAGGAGTATTGCTGCAGATCTGTCAGTTCCATTTTTTTTAATTTACTTATTTTATTTTATTTTATTTTTATTTTTGGCTGCATTGGGTCTTCGTTGCTGTGTGTGGGCTTTCTCTAGTTGCAGCGAGCAGGGGCTACTCTTCGTTGCGGTGCGTGGGCTTCTCATTGGGGTGGCTTCTCCTGTTGCGGAGCACGGGCTCTAGGCGCGCGGGCTTCAGTAGTTGTGGCTTGTGGGCTCTAGAGCACAGCCTCAGTAGTTGTGGCGCACAGGCTTAGTTGCTTCGCGGCATGTGGGATCTTCCCGGACCAGGGATCGAACCGGTGTCCCCTGCCAATTGGCAGGCAGATTCTTAACCACGGCGCCACCAGGGAAGTCCCTGTCAGTTCCATTTTTTCCTGGGAAATTCCGCCTTAGTATTTTCAGAACTAATCTTATAGGTGATGAGGGAAAGGTGATGTCAGGTAAACAAGGAAAAAACCTTCAAGGTTGTAGTGGAATTCACAATTAAAACCTAAAGTAGTGTGCCCATTGCAAAAGCTATTTCAGGGAAAGATGTATCTACCATCCATACCTATACACAGTTTGGCCTAAATGCTAGAAGTACTTGGAAGTAGAGAAGTCATTACAAAATATGGAGTTGCCCCAATAAAGAAGACTAGATTTAGAGTCAGAAGACTTGAGATTTCTAGCTATCATTTAACATATCTGTAAGACTTGTTACTGTGTTCAAGGAATATCCGAACTCCTACTCTTTGCCAGACATCATAATAGGTCCTGGGTCACAACAGTGAACAAAGCAAAGACAATCTGCCCTCTCAAAACTTGCAGTCTAGGGATGGCCACAATTTAACAAATACTCTGGCTCTCTGGGATCAGTGGTATAAAAGGATGAGTACAGGATGATCTGGAAGAGCGTGGCAGGGGAGGATAACCCCAGAGCATCAAAGAAGATGGGTGCAAAAGCATTTAAAGAACTATACGAGTTATTTTTCCCCAACTTTTTGCTTTTTTATTGGGGAAAAACATACACAAAATTTACCATTTTGACCATTTTTAAGTTTGCAATTCGGTGGTATTAGGTACATTCACAATGTTGAAAAAACATCACCACTATCTCTTTCCAGAATTTTATGATAATCCCAAACATATTCATTAAAGAGTAACTTCCATTCCTCTCTTCCCCCAACCTCTGATAACCACTGTTCTATTTTCTGTCTCTGAATTCGACTATTCTAGATACCTCACATAAGTGGAATCATACAATATTTGTGCTTTTGGGTCTATACCTAGAAGTGGAATTGCTGGATCACATGGTAGTTCCGTGTTTAATTTTTTAAAGAGCTGCCACACTGCTTCCCACAGTGGCTGCACCATTTTACATACCCACCAGTAATGCACAAGGGTTCCAATTTCTCCACATCTTTGCTAACACTTATTATTCCCCTTTGTTGTTTTTTTGTCATCTGTTATACTAGAGTTACCCACTTACTCAGGGGCCATATGCTGTCGTAAGTCATGAGAAGTGACCAGGACTGGAGAAGTCACTTACAGAAATCCTGTTGTCTCTTCACCGCCCGCCCCCATCTCCCAGCTGACACTTCTTTCCTTGGAGAAGAGCATCCCCTCCTTTCTCATTGCCTGCTGAATGGGCAAATCATGTAAAGTGATAGAATAATGCAGGAAAAGAGAGTTACTTTCACCAGCGTTACATCCCTAGGTACCAACCTTCTTCACCACGTGAGCACTGTCTTCTTTGGAGGTGCTGTGCTTGGAGAATGGGGGGAGGGGAAGACAGAATTGAGTTCTTATGCAGGAAAGAGGCATCTAGAAATTGACTTAAGAAGGAATCCAGAAGAATGTAGTCAAGTCAAAGGGGGTAAATCGAAACAAAACTCGGTGACTCACTCACACAGATACAACCAGCCTACACCGCACCAAATACTACCCCTACTGTCACCTGGGTTAATAGCATGGGGTTTTTCTTCACAAATAACTCTATAACTATTTGTTGTCACTCAATAGGTTTTTTTTTTTTTTCATAGAGACCACTCTTGGTGTTCATTTTAACCTTATGTCCCCTTTAAAAAATGCTTAAGACCAAAGAAAAGAAGAACAAAATATAACAAAACATGAGGCAAGGTAAAAACCATGCTCAGAAGAAAATATATAACATTAAATGCTCTTATTATTAAAGAAAACTAAAACTGAAAGGAACTTAGTAGTCCTCTTAAATTAGGAAAATACAACAAAAACTATTTCAGATGAGGAGATGGAGATTTAATAAAGAAAAAGGCAAAAATCTATAAAACGTAAACATTTATTTTAGCAATATGATGTACAACGCATACAAAAACTTGAAAGTACTTGCTAATATATATAAATATTTTACATGCTTGGCTGAGCTGTCATAGAATAAAGATTTGAAAGACTTGAGAAATGCAATGAACAAGCTTGAAGTGATGACCATACGGAGAACAATGTTAGGAGGAGGATACCCCTGATATGTCCTTTCCTGAGGGGGTGGATCCCACTGGAGTGTGACACCTCTGACCTCTCTCCAGTCCTGGCACACTCTTCACTAAGGGATTAATTTGGCTCTTCAGAGTAGAAGGAAAAATGTGACATACAGATGCTAGGCGCTTCCTCTTCTCTTTCCCCTGGAACCAAGCTTCCAACAGGGACCACACACTCTGCTTTGCTACTCAGCGCCATCATTGACCATAACAGCCACCACCAGTTATCCTAGAGGGCCACCTGAGCCCAGCACTCCCTGTGACCAGATGGAAAATGCTGCCTAAATCTGAGGTTTAGTGTTAAAACACTTACTTTCCCATGGACATAAGCCATATTTGCTAACATCAGCTCGGTCAGTAATAGAAATGATAGTTTGGACTCCATCTGTCAACTTTTTGTTTTACTTTTTGATTGTTACCAGAACTCTTGTGGAAAAGTTAAGTATATATTGTTGGCAGCCCTCTAAAATCCAACAATAACTTGAAGAGGCACATTTTATGCAAATTCACATGGGACACATGAAAATGTACAACATGTAGGCACTAAAGCAAGTCTCAAAAAACTTCCAGGAATTGGTAACATACAAAATATACTCTCCTTCAATTAAAAAGTCACTTAACAGAAATCGGTAACTGTAAGAAAACAATTTTTAAACTCATTTCTGAAATTATAAAATAAAGCATTTACAAATGATTGAAAGTTCAGGAGAGATATAATGGAAAATAAGAAAATGCTTAAGCCTGAAGGATTAAAAAAAAGTGCATATCAAAACTTGTGGGATACAGCTAGCGTGGTACTTAGAATAAATTCCTGATCTTAAATCTTTATATTAGAAAAGAACAAAGGTTAAAAAGATGAAAAAAAAGATGAAATAACATTAATAAGTTTAAACAAGAACATCAGAATAAATATGGAGAAAGTTGAAGTAAGGGCATAATAATTTAAAAGCAGCCATTAATGAAATAAGAAGCAAAAGATAATAAAGAATTACTACAGCCATTATGAAAAACAGTATGACTTTCCTCAAAAATTAAAAACTGAACTACCGTATGATCCAGCAATCCCACTTCTGGGGATATATCTGAAAGAATTGAAATCATCATCTCGAAAGGATATCTACACACACAGGTTCATTGCTGTTATTATTCACAACAGCCAAGATATGGAAACAACTTAAGTATTTGTCAGTGGATGAATGGATAAAGAAGATGTGAGATAGATACATACATACATATATATATATGTATGTGTATATATATATGTATGTATATATACACATATATATATATATGAATGTTATTTATCCATGAGAAAGAAGGAAATCCTGCCATTTTGTGACAACCTACATAGATCGTGAAGACACTAGGCTAAGTGACATAAGTCAAACAGAGAACAACAAACACTGTATGATATCACCTACATGTGTAATCTAAAAAAAATCTGAACTTGTGAAAACAGAGTAGAATGGTGGTTACCACTGGCTAGCAGGTGGGGGAGTTGGGGAGATGTTGTTTAAGGGTATAAATTTACAGTCAGTAGATAGATACGTTTTGAAGATCTAATAAAGAACAGAGTGATTATAATCAACCACACTGTATTATAAACTTCAAAGTTGCTAAGAGACTAAATCTTAACTGTTCTCAACACAAAAAAGAGATGATAAATATGTGACATGATAAAGGTACTAGCTAACACTACTGTAGTAATTACATTGTGATATATAAATGTATTAAACCAACACACTGTATACCTTAAACTCAGACAGTGTTGTGTCAATTATATCTCAATTTTTAAAAAAATTTAATATAATGAAATCAGCAAAGCCAATAAAATAAAATCAGAAAATACCAATAAAATTCACAAATGTATAACAAGATAAAAAAGAGAAAGAACACCACAACCACCACCACCACCAACAACAACAAAATAAAATGTATAAAATATTAAGTATCTCTAGCTTGGTATAACTGGTGATATGGCAGATAATAAAATAATTATAGGTGACTATTATCAAAAACTTCATGCCACTAAATTATAAGGCATAAAGAAATGGTACCAGTTCTAAGAAAATTATAGATTACTATCATTTATTGAAGAAGAAATAGAAAATATCAATGGTCCTATAACCATTTTTAATTGAACTTGTAGTTAATCTTTCCATAATAAAAATACCAAGTCCAGATACATTTACAGGCAGGTTCTGCCTAAAATTCAAGAAAAAGAAAAACAAACTAATGGTAGACAAATATTTCTCGATAATCTTTAAGGAAGAACAACACATCAATTTATTTTAGGCAACTACCATATCACTTATTCTAAAACTTCACAAGGTTGGTACAAGAAGGAAAAATTATAGACAAATTTTAATTATGAATCTCAATGTAAAACTCCAAAGGCAAATGTTAGCAAATCAAATCAAGTAATGTATAATAGTATTAATGTAATGGCCAAATTAAATTTATCTCAGGAATACAAGGTTAGTCCAATATTATTGGAAAAATGCAGATTTGTCATATGGCAGAGTAATTCGTATCAGGTTAACCATCATGCAGCTAACAATCATACATACTGGAAAAATGTTTTAAAAATTTCTAAATAATTGAAAGATCAGAGGAGATTATAATAGAAAATATGAAAATACTTAAGACTGATTGAATGAGTCCCACTCGTATTATAGAAGATAATCTGCTTTACTTAAAGTCAACTGACTGATCTTAACCCCACCTACGAAATACCTACATCACAGTGTTCGATTGAGTGAGTACTACAACCCAGCCAAACTGACATACAAAAGTAACCAGCACATATGGCTTCTTATCTAAGGGCACTAAGGCCTTATGGTAAATGGCCTCTAGAACCCAAGCAGAAAAATCTCAGTTTTTTTAACTTGAAAAGTCATGGGAGGAGGAGGGGCAAGATGGCGGAAGAGTAAGACGCGGAGATCACCTTCCTCCCCACAGATACATGAGAAATACATCTACACGTGGAACTGCTCCTACAGAACACCCACTGAACGCTGGCAGAAGACGTCAGACCTCCCAAAAGGCAAGAAAATCCCCACGTACTTGGGTAGGGCAAAAGAAAAAAGAAATAACAGAGACAAAAGAATAGGGACGGGACCTGCACCCGTGGGAGGGAGCTGTGAAGGAGGAAAGGTGTCCACACACTAGGAAGCCCCTTCGTGGGCAGAGACTGCGGGTAGCAGAGGGGGGAAGCTTCGGAGCCACGGAGGAGAGCGCAGCCACAGGGGTGCGGAGGGCAAAGCGGAGAGATCCCCGCACAGAGGAGCGGTGCCGACCAGCACTCACCAGCCCGAGAGGCTTGTCTGCTCAGCCGCCGGGGCGGGCGGGGCCTGGGAGCTGGGGCTCGGGCTTCGGTGCTAGCCGGGAGGGAGTCCGGGAAAAAGACTGCAGCTGCCAAAGAGGCAAGAGAATTTTTCTTGCCTCTTTGTTTCGCGGCGCGCAAGGAGAGGGGATTCAGAGCGCCGCCTAGACGAGCTCCAGAGACGGGCGCGAACCGCGGCTATCAGCGCGGATCCCACAGCAACAGGGACGCAGAGGGAAAAACGGAGAGATTCCCGCACAGAGGCTCGGCGCCGAGCAGCACTCACCAGCCCGAGAGGCTTGTCTGCTCACCCGCCGGGGCGGGCGGGGGCTGGGAGCTGAGGCGCGGGCTTCGGTCGGATCCCAGGGAGAGGACTGGGGTTGGCTGCGTGAACACAGCCTGAAGGGTCTGGCGCACCACAACTAGCCGGGAGGGTGCGCGAGAGGAAGTCTGCAGCTGCCGAAGAGGCAGGAGACTTTTTCTTGCCTCTTTGTTTCGCGGCGCGCAAGGAGAGGGGATTCAGAGCGCCGCTTGGACGAACTCCAGAGACGGGCGCGAGCCGCGGCTATCAGCGCGGACCCCAGAGACGGGCATGGGACGCTAAGGCTGCTGCTGCCGCCACCAAACAGCCTGTGGGCGAGCACAGGTCATTCTCCACGCCGCCCCTCCCGGGAGCCTGTGCAGCCCGCCACGGCCAGGCTCCCGTAATCCGAGGACAACTTCCCCGGGAGAGCGCACGGCGCGCCTCAGGCTGCTGCAACGTCACGCCGGCTTCTGCCGCCGCAGGCTCGCCCCGCCTCCTCCGTACCGCTCCCTCCCCCCGGCCTGACTGAGCCAGAGCCCCCGCATCAGCTGCTCCTTTAACCCCGTTCTGTCTGGGCGGGGAACAGACGCCCTCAGGTGACCTACACGCAGAGGCGGGTCCAAATCCAAAGCTGAAGCCCGGGAGCTGTACGAACAAAGAAGAGAAAGGGAAATCTCTCCCAGCAGCCTCAGAAGCAGCGGATTAAAGCTCCACAAACAACTTGATGTGCCTGCATCTGTTGAATACCTGAATAGACAACGAATCATCCCAAATTTAGGAGATGGACTTTGGGAGCAGGATATATTAACTTTTCCCCTTTTCCTTTTTTTTGTGAGTGTAGATGTGTATGCTCCTGGGTGAGATTTTGTCTGTATAGCTTTGCTCTCACCGTTAGTCCTAGGGTTAGGTCCGTCCGTTTTTTTTTTTTGTTTTTTTTTTTTGTTTTTTTTTTGGCTTAAAAAATTTTTTTTCCCTAATAAATGTTTTCTTAATAATTTTTTCCTTATTTTCTATTTTTAAAAAAAATTTTTAATAAGTTTTTTCATATTTTTTATTTTAAAAAATTAAAAAATTTTTTTTCTTAATAAATTTTTTCTAAATAATTTTTTTCTTATTTTTAGTATAAAAAATTAATAAATCTATTTTTAAAACTTAAAAAAAATTTTTTTTCTTAATAAATTTACTCTTAATAATTTTTTTTCTTATTTTTTATTATAATTGCTTTATTTTATTTTATTTTATCCTCTTTTTTTCTTTCTTTCCATTTTTTCTCCCTTTTATTCTGAGCCGTGTGGATGAAAGGCTCTTGGTGCTCCAGCCAGGCATCAGGGCTGTGCCTCTGAGGTGGGAGAGCCAACTTCAGGACACTGGTCCACAAGAGACCCCCCAGCTCCACGTAATACCAAACGGCGAAAATCTCTCACAGATCTCCATCTCAACATCAAGACCCAGCTTCACTCAACGACCAGCAAGCTACAGTGCTGGACACCCTATGCCAAACAACTAGCAAGAGAGGAACACAGCCCCATCCATTAACAGAGAGGCTGCCTAAAATCATAATAAGGCCACAGACACCCCAAAACACACCACCAGACGTGGACGAACCCACCAGAAAGACAACATGCAGCCTCATCCACCAGAACACAGGCACTAGTTCCCTCCACCAGGAAACCTACACAACCCACTGAACCAACCTTAGCCACTGGGGACAGATACCAAAAACAACGGGAACTACGAACCTGCAGCCTGTGAAAAGGAGACCCCAAACACAGTAAGATAAGCAAAATGAGAAGACAGAAAAACACACAGCAGATGAAGGAGCAGGGTCAAAACACACCAGACCTAACACATGAAGAGGAAATAGGTAGTCTACCTGAAAAAGAATTCAGAATAATGATAGTAAGGATGATCCAAAGTCTTGGAAATAGAATAGACAAAATGCAAGAAACATTTAACAAGGACGTAGAAGAACTAAAGAGGAACCAAGAAACGATGACAAGCACAATAAATGAAATTAAAAATACTCTAGATGGGATCAATAGCAGAATAACTGAGGCAGAAGAACGGATAAGTGACCTGGAAGATAAAATGGTGGAAATAACTACTGCAGACCAGAATAAAGAAAAAAGAATGAAAAGAACTGAGGACAGTCTCAGAGACCTCTGGGACAACATTAAACGCACCAACATTCGAATTATAGGGGTCCCAGAAGAAGAAGAGAAAAAGAAAGGGACTGAGAAAATATTTGAAGAGATTATAGTTGAAAACTTCCCTAATATGGGAAAGGAAATAGTTAATCAAGTCCTGGAAGCACAGAGAGTCCCATACAGGATAAATCCAAGGAGAAACACACCAAGACACATATTAATCAAACTATCAAAAATTAAATATAAAGAAAACATATTAAAAGCAGCAAGGGAAAAACAACAGATAACACACAAGGGCATCCCCATAAGGTTAACAGCTGATCTTTCAGCAGAAACGCTGCAAGCCAGAAGGGAGTGGCAGGATATACTTAAAGTGATGAAGGAGAAAAACCTACAACCAAGATTACTCTACCCAGCAAGGATCTCATTCAGATTTGATGGAGAAATTAAAACCTTTACAGACAAGCAAAAGCTGAGAGAGTTCAGCACCACCAAACCAGCTTTACAACAAATGCTAAAGGAACTTCTCTAGGCAAGAAACACAAGAGAAGGAAAACACCTACAATAACAAACCCAAAACATTTAAGAAAATGGGAATAGGAACATACATATCGATAATTACCTTAAATGTAAATGGATTAAATGCTCCCACCAAAAGACACAGACTGGCTGAATGGATACAAAAACAAGACCCATATATATGCTGTCTACAAGAGACCCACTTCAGACCTAGAGACACATACAGACTGAAAGTGAGGGGATGGAAAAAGATATTCCATGCAAATGGAAATCAAAAGAAAGCTGGAGTAGCAATTCTCATATCAGACAAAATAGACTTTAAAATAAAGACAATTACAAGAGACAAAGACGGACACTATATAATGATCAAGGGATCGATCCAAGAGGAAGGTATAACAATTGTAAATATTTATGCACCCAACATAGGAGCACCTCAATACATAAGGCAAATACTAACAGCCATAAAAGGGGAAATCGACAGTAACACAATCATAGTAGGGGACTTTAACACCCCACTTTCACCAATGGACAGATCATCCAAAATGAAAATAAATAAGGAAACACAAGCTTTAAATGATACATTAAACAAGATGGACTTAATTGATATTTATAGGACATTCCACCCAAAAACAACAGAATACACATTTTTCTCAAGTGCTCATGGAACATTCTCCAGGATAGATCATATCTTGGGTCACAAATCAAGCCTTGGTAAATTTAAAAAAATTGAAATCGTATCAAGTATCTTTTCCGACCACAACGCTATGAGACTAGATATCAATTACAGGAAAAGATCTGTAAAAAATACAAACACATGGAGGCTACACAATACACTACTTAATAACGAAGTGATCACTGAAGAAATCAAAGGGGAAATCAAAAAATACCTAGAAACAAATGACAATGGAGACACGACGATCCAAAACCTATGGGATGCAGCAAAAGCAGTTCTAAGAGGGAAGTTTATAGCAATACAAGCCTACATCAAGAAACAGGAAACATCTCGAATAAACAACCTAACCTTGCACCTAAAGCAATTAGAGAAAGAAGAACAAAAAAACCCCAAAGCTAGCAGAAGGAAAGAAATCATAAAGATCAGATCAGAAATAAATGAAAAAGAAATGAAGGAAACAATAGCAAAAATCAATGAAACTAAAAGCTGGTTCTTTGAGAAGATAAACAAAATTGATAAACCATTAGCCAGACTCATCAAGAGAAAAAAGGAGAAGACTCAAATTAATAGAATTAGAAATGAAAAAGGAGAAGTAACCACTGACACTGCAGAAATACAAACGATCATAAGAGATTACTACAAGCAACTCTATGCTAATAAAATGGACAACCTGGAAGAAATGGACAGATTCTTAGAAATGCACAACCTGCCGAGACTGAACCAGGAAGAAATAGAAAATATGAACAGACCAATCACAAGCACTGAAATTGAAACTGTGATTAAAAATCTTCCAACACACAAAAGCCCAGGACCAGATGGCTTCACAGGCGAATTCTATCAAACATTTAGAGAAGAGCTAACACCTATCCTTCTCAAACTCTTCCAAAATATTGCAGAGGGAGGAACACTCCCCAACTCATTTTACGAGGCCACCATCACCCTGATACCAAAACCAGGCAAAGATGTCACAAAGAAAGAAAACTACAGGCCAATATCACTGATGAACATAGATGCAAAAATCCTCAACAAAATACTAGCAAACAGAATCCAACAGCACATTAAAAGGATCATACACCATGATCAAGTGGGGTTTATTCCAGGAATGCAAGGATTCTTCAATATACGCAAATCAATCAACGTGATACATCATATTAACAAATTGAAGGAGAAAAACCATATGATCATCTCAATAGATGCAGAGAAAGCTTTCGACAAAATTCAACACCCATTTATGATAAAAGTCCTGCAGAAAGTAGGCATAGAGGGAACTTTCCTCAACATAATAAAGGCCGTATATGACAAACCCACAGCCAACATTGTCCTCAATGGTGAAAAACTGAAACCATTTCCACTAAGATCAGGAACAAGACAAGGTTGCCCACTCTCACCACTATTATTCAACATAGTTTTGGAAGTGTTAGCCACAGCAATCAGAGACGAAAAAGAAATAAAAGGAATCCAAATCGGAAAAGAAGAAGTAAAGCTGTCACTGTTTGCAGATGACATGATACTATACATAGAGAATCCAAAAGATGCTACCAGAAAACTACTAGAGCTAATCAATGAATTTGGTAAAGTAGCAGGATACAAAATTAATGCACAGAAATCTCTTGCATTCCTGTATACTAATGATGAAAAATCTGAAAGTGAAATTAAGAAAACACTCCCGTTTACCATTGCAACAAAAAGAATAAAATACCTAGGAATAAACCTACCTAAGGAGACAAAAGACCTGTATGCAGAAAATTATAGGACACTGATGAAAGAAATTAAAGATGATACAAATAGATGGAGAGCTATACCATGTTCTTGGATTGGAAGAATAAACATTGTGAAAATGACTCTGCTACCCAAAGCAATCTACAGATTCAATGCAATCCCTATCAAACTACCACTGGCATTTTTCACAGAACTAGAACAAAAAATTTCACAATTTGTATGGAAACACAAAAGACCCCGAATAGCCAAAGCAATCTTGAGAACGAAAAATGGAGCTGGAGGAATCAGGCTCCCTGACTTCAGACTATATTACAAAGCTACAGTAATCAAGACAGTTTGGTACTGGCACAAAAACAGAAATATAGATCAATGGAACAGGATAGAAAGCCCAGAGATAAGCCCACGCACATATGGTCACCTTATCTTTGATAAAGGAGGCAAGCATATACAGTGGAGAAAAGACAGCCTCTTCAATAAGTGGTGCTGGGAAAATTGGACAGGTACATGTAAAAGTATGAAATTAGAACACTCCCTAACACCATACACAAAAATAAACTCAAAATGGATTAAAGACCTAAGTGTAAGGCCAGACACTATCAAACTCTTAGAGGAAAACATAGGCAGAACACTGTATGACATAAGTCACAGCAAGATCCTTTTTGACCCAGGTCCTAGAGAAATGGAAATAAAAACACAAATAAACAAATGGGACCTAATGAAACTTAAAAGCTTTTGCACAGCAAAGGAAACCATAAACAAGACCAAAAGACAACCCTCAGAATGGGAGAAAATATTTGCAAATGAAGCAACGGACAAAGGATTAATCTCCAAGATTTACAAGCAGCTCATGCAGCTCAATAACAAAAAAACAAACAACCCAATCCAAAAATGGGCAGAAGACCTAAATAGACATTTCTCCAAAGAAGAGATACAGATTGCCAACAGACACATGAAAGAATGCTCAACATCATTAATCATTAGAGAAATGCAAATCAAAACTACAATGAGGTATCATCTCACACCGGTCAGAATGGCCATCATCAAAAAATCTAGAAACAATAAATGCTGGAGAGGGTGTGGAGAAAAGGGAACACTCTTGCACTGTTGGTGGGAATGTAAATTGATACAGCCACTATGGAGAACAGTATGGAGGTTCCTTAAAAAACTAAAAATAGAACTACCATATGACCCAGCAATCCCACTACTGGGCATATACCCTGAGAAAACCATAATTCAGAAAGAGTCATGTACCAAAATATTCATTGCAGCTCTGTTTACAATAGCCAGGACATGGAAGCAACCTAGGTGTCCATCATCGGATGAATGGATAAAGAAGATGTGGCACATATATACAATGGAATATTACTCAGCCATAAAAAGAAATGAAATGGAGGTGTTTGTAATGAGGTGGATGGAGTTAGAGTCTGTCATACAGAGTGAAGTAAGTCAGAAAGAGAAAAACAAATACAGTATGCTAACACATATATATGGAATCTAAGGGAAAAAAAAAAAAAAAAAAAAAAAAAGGTCATGAAGAACCTAGTGGCAAGATGGGAATAAAGACACAGACCTACTAGAGAATGGACTTGAGGATATGGGGAGGGGGAGGGGTGAGATGTGACAGGGTGAGACAGTGTCATGGACATATATACACTACCAAATGTTAAATAGATAGCTAGTGGGAAGCAGCCGCATAGCACAGGGAGATCAGCTCGGTGCTTTGTGACCACCTAGAGGGGTGGGATAGGGAGGGTGGGAGGGAGGGAGATGCAAGAGGGAAGAGATATGGCAACATATGTATATGTGTAACTGATTCACTTTGTTGTAAAGCAGAAGCTAGCACACCATTGTAAAGCAATTATACTTCAATAAAGATGTTTAAAAAAAAAAAAAAAAAAAAAAAAAAGAAAAGTCATGGGACAAAGTTCAAGTATTCCAGAGAAACTGGAAATTGAAAAGAAAAATCCAGGAATGGAGAAAACTGGAGAGGAACAAGCCGCAAAATCTGTGTATAAACTCCTTGGCTGACCCATGAATGGCACATGCATGAAGAAGGCTTCCGTGAGTCCAGCAGAAAGCAACAGATGAAGACAAAACTGAGGAGACAATTCACCTGTTGCCCCCTACAGTGAAAGCAGAATCTGAAGTTTGAATCACACTAAATTAGAAATACTTAGAAACACCTTGGGCTTCCACTGAAATCCCAGAAGTATCATATTTAGAAATAAAGGCTACATCCCAGAACTAAGAATGTCACCATAGGAATGAGGGCAAATACAAAACAGAACTGCTAACAAAGTGTAAAACTAGGCCTCCAGAATTTCAAGGTAATTAGCCAGTTATTTAGCTGCCTATTAGAGCAAAAATAATCACTCTTCAGAGGAACATTAAAGAATCCAGAGACCCTACAACATAACATTTACAATATCCAAAATATAATGAAAATTGTATCAGATATGGGGAAAAAAGAAACAAGAAATATGACCCACTGTTATGAGAAAAAGTAGTGAACAGAAATAGAACCCAAGATAACCCAGATAACAAGAACTTGAAAATAGATAACAAGAACTTTAATGCTATTATTGTTCAAGATTTCAAAGAAAAAGATGGATATAAGGAATGAACAGATGGGGGAATGTGCCAGAGAAATGGAAACCACACACAAAAAAATGAACTAAATGGAAACTCTAGAACAGAAAAGTACAATATCTGGAAAAACAACAACAACAAAGGACTGGACTGTCTTAACACTAGACTGAAAATTTCAGAAGAAAGTATCAATGAATTTGAGGACAGAAATATAAAAATGTTTTGAAAGTGAAGAACAGGAAAAACAAAAAGATTTAGAAATGAAATGACTCAGTTACCTATGGGAAAACATTTAATGGTTGAACATATGTGTAATCAGAGATGGGCCAAAAGAAGAGGCAATAAAGCAATAAAAACATATCTGAAGAAATAATGGTCTAAATATCCTATATGTTATTTTTTAAAAGCATTAACTTACAAATCCAAGATCATCAAAGAAGTTCAAGAAGGCTAAATACAAAGAAAACCAAAACTGGATGCCTTATTATAACACGACTATATAAATATGGAGAAAGCTGTGCATGCAAAGTACACCCCATGTTGTTATTCTCGGGAAGTATGAGCAGGGTGGGGGAAGGCAGAGCACAGAGGAGGAAAGGGCATTAAAACATGTATCCAAAACACATACATTAACATAATCCCATTTATTTAAATTAATGTGTAGTATATATTGAAAAAATAATGCATGTAAGGATGGTCACCAAAATATTAATGGTGGGTATTTCAGTGTGACCTTTACTTTCTCTTAATACCTTATAAACTAATGGATTTATTATAATGATCATGTCGTATTAGTCTAATTAGGATTTTTTACATTTTTACACATTAAAAAAGAAAGCTTAAGTCAAAGGCCTACATTTTCACCAACCCCAATGATAATCCTGCATAATGTTTTTCCCCATCTATTCATTATAAAGCAGCACACACAGACACTTTGGTCTAAAATTCATGTGTACAACATAAAGAAATCCAGGAGTAGAGATCATATACTGTTTAGGACTTGGATCAGTGTCATAGTGAAATAAAGACTACAAAAAGAGTAGATTTAGAGAGGAGAATTGGAAGTTTGCTTTGGAGAATGTCATGTTTGAACTGCCTGATATATTTGCAAATTGAGATGTTGAGTAGCAGCTGGATAAGAGAATGAAGTTAAAATGATAAGCCCAGTTGGATATCAAACTATGGAGCCAATAATATATGGATATTATTTAAAGACTGGATGGGGTCATAAAAGAATAATGCAGATAGAATAAAAAAGAAAGGCAAGCACATGGCCCTGCAGCATACTGAGTTACAGGAATGAGGCAATAAAGAGGCACTAGCAAAGGAGGTAAATATCAGTCAATAACGTAGGAGAAAAGTCAAGATTGTGGTGACTTAGAAGGTAAAGAAATTTCTTTAAAGAAGAAAAAGTGATCAACTATGTCAAACGTTTCTGATAGGTCAGGTAAGATGATGACTGACCACTGAACATGGATTTAGCAACATGGAGTTCCTTGGTGACCTTAAGAAGATCAGCTTTAGAGGAGTGACAAGGTCAGATGCCTTGGCTAAAATGAAACTAAGAGAGGTTTATAGGAGAGAAAAATGAGGAAAATAAAGATAACTCTCAAAACATTTGGCTGTAAAGGAGAAAAATGTTTGAAGGAAAGGCGGTTGAAAACTGAGAATCTAGGACAATGGTTCTTAATGGAGAGCAACTTTGCCCCCCAACCAGGGGACATCTGGCAATATCTGGAAACGTTTTTGGTGGTTACAACTGAGGCTGTGAATGGTAAGAGGCAAGTATATGTAGGAATCTTGCACCCCCTCTCCACCCTCCTGCCAACTGAAGGAGGCATGGGGCATTATTATTCCAAGAGTACAGAACTCCCTCTTGATTTTCCCAGAGAACAGAACTAGAGCCAGTGAGTGAGTTTACAGGAGGCAGATTTTAGAATTAGTCAAGGAAGAACTTTCAATCAACTAGTGCTTTTCAAAGAGAAAATGGGTTGTTTTTGGTTGTGAGGTCCCCGACAATGGGAGCAATCAAACAAAAATGGGTGACATATTTTAAAGAATATTTTTGCACTTGATAGGATCTGGGCTAGATGAGCTCCAGAATTGCTTCCCAAATTTAGAACCCAGATATGTTCAGACCTGAGACAAAGACACCAGCTAGACTTGGTAATCTTGATCTATCTACCATTCTGCTTCATCCTCTCATGGTTCCTGTAACATTCCATCATACAACCTGCTGGGTATCATCTCCCCTGGCTCAGTATACTGCCAAGCTGCTAGCCCCTTACTGTTTAGAACTTTATTATTAAAGTTCCAAACATTCCCACATTTCCTTGTAAGAGCTCCACTATTGCCTTTGAGCATGTTTTCATTTCCAAAGCAATTCACAGAGACAGCCATTATATTTTTAATATACCTAGTACCTCACATTTACTTCTAAACAAATATGCCTTCTCCAAATTAAATATCAACCCTTGATGGTGTAAGAAATTGTTTAAATAGCCAGCTTCTAAGTAATTTAAAATCATAGCAGTACCTTCATTTCCTAAGTCATGGGGCATGTGCTACTAAAGGCACAGAGATAGTAAATGTACTCATCAACTCTATGTGGACTCTGCATCTGTATATGCCAGAAGTATTTATTTAGAGTATTTCAGCCTCATCTCTTCATTCTCTACATCAGCTCAGAGGTCACACCAAAAAAAGATGGATATATTTCAACACTCTCCTCATCCCAATCACTAGTAAAGAGATTGAATTAGTAATCAAAAACATCCCAACAAAGAAAAGTCCAGAACTAAATGGCTTTACTGGTGAATTCTACCAAACATTTAAAGAAGAACTAATACCAATTCTTCCCAAACTCTTCCAAAAAAATAGAAGAGGAGGAAACACTTTCAAATTCATTTAATGAGGCCAGCTTTACCCTGATAACAAAGCCAAACAAGGACACTATAATAAAACAGAATTACAGGCCAACATCCCGGATGAACACTGATGTTAAAAACTTCAACAAAATATTAGTAAACAGAATTCAACAGTATGTTAAAAGGATCATACACCATGACAAAGTGGGATTTATTCCTGGGATGCAATGATGATTCAACATACACAAATTAATAAATGTAACACATTACATTAATAGAATAAAATATAAAATCATAATCATCTCAATAGATGCAGAAAAAGCACTTGAAAAAATTCAATATCCTCTTATGAGAAAAACTCTCAACAATTTGGTAGAGAAGGAACGTATCTCAACATAATAAAGGCCATATATGACAAGCCCACAGCTAACATCATACTCAACAGTGAAAAGCTGAGTGTCCTTAACATACAATAAAAGCATTTCCTCTAAGATCAGGGAAAAGACAAGAATGTCCACTTTCACCACTTTTATTCAACATAGTACTAGAAGTTTGTTCCTAGCCAGAGCAATTAGGCAAGAAAATGAAATAAAAGTCATCCAAATCAGAAAGGAAGAAGTAAAATTGTTTCTGTTTGCAGATGACATGATATTACATATAGAAAAGCCTAAAGACTACACCAAAAAAACAAACAAACAAAAAAACTGTTAGAAGTAATAAACAAATTCAGTAAAGTTGCAGGATACAAAATCAATGTACAAAAATCACTTGCCTTTCTATACACTAACAACTAACTATCAGAAAGAGAAATTAAGAAAACAATCCCATATACAATAGCATCAAAACACAATAAAATACTTAGGAATAAATTTAACCAAGGATGTGAAAGATCTGTATACTGAAAACTATAAGACGTTGATGAAAGAAATTAAAGAAGACACAAATAAACAGAAAGACATTCTGTGCTCATGGATTGGAAGAATTCATATTGTTAAGATGTCCATACTACCCAGAGCCATGTACAAATTCAATGCAATCCCTATCAAAATTCCAATAGCATTTTTCACAGAAATAGATAAAACAATCTTAAAATCTGTATGGAACCACAAAAGACCCCAAACAGCCAAAGAAATCTTGAGAAAGAGAAACAAAGTTGGAGGCATCATACTTTCTGATTTTAAACTCTATTGCAAATCTTTAGTAACCAAAACAATATGGTATTGGTATTAAAACAGACATATAGATCAACGGGACAGAATAGAAAGCCCAGAAATAACTCATGAGTATATGGTCAATTAATACTTAACAAAGGAGCCAAGAACATGCAATGCAATGGGGAAAAGGTAGTCTATTTAATAAATAATGTTGAGAAAACTGGATATCCACATGCAAAAGAATGAAACTGGACCCCTATATTACTCACAAAAATAACTCAAAATGGATTAAAGACTTGAATGTAAGACCTGAAACAATAAAACTCCTAGAAGAAAACATAGGGGAAAATCTCCATGACATTGGTCTTGGAAATAATTTTTTGGATTTGACACCAAAAGCAAGAATAAACAAGTGGGACTACATCAAATTAAAAAGATTCGCCACAGCAAAGGAAACCATTGACAAAATGAAAAGGCAACCTATGGAACTGGAGAAAACATTTGCAAACCACATATCTGATAAGGGGTTAATATCCAAGATATACAAGGAACTCATACAACTCAATACCAAAACACCAAAAAGCCCAATTAAAAATGGGAAACCCACCTGAACAGACATTTTCCCAAAGAAGATATACAAATGGTCAATAGGTACGTGAAAAAGTTCTCATCACTAATCATCAGGGAACTACAAAAAAAAAAAAGAGATATATCGCCTCACATCTATTAGGATGTCTATTATCAAAAAGACAAGAGATTACAAATGCTGGCAAAGATGTGGAGAATAGTGAATGCTTGTACACTGTTGGTAGGAATATAAACTGGTACAGCCGCTATGGAAAACAGTATGGAGGTTCCACAAGGAATTAAAAAGAGAGCTGCCACATGATCCAGCAACCCCACCTCCAGACATATATCTAAAGGAAGCAAAATCATTATTTCAAAGATATCTGTACTCCCATGTTCATTGTAGCATTATTCACAACAGCCAAGGTAAGGAAACAACCTAAGTGTCCATCAAAGGATAAATGGATAAAGAAAATGTGATACATACACACACGCATGCACTCATGCACACACACACACACACACACACACACAACACACACACAGTGGAATATTATTGAGCCTTTAAAAAGAAGGAAATCCTGCCATTTGTGAAACATGGATAAACCTGGAGGGCATTATGCTAAATGAAATAAGGCAGACAGAGAAAGACAAATACTTCATAATAACACATATATGGACTCTAAAAACAAATTTTTTTTGAACTAATAGAAACAGAGTAGAATGGTGGCTGTCAGGGGTTGGGGGTGGAGGAAATAGGGAGAGGTTGGTAAAAGTGCACAAAATTTCAGTCATAAGGTGAATAAGTTCTGAGGATCTAATGTATAACACAGTTATTATGGTTGGTAATACTGCATTGTATAATTGAAATTTGCTAAGAGGATAGAATTTGTGTTCTCACCCCTCCAAAAGAGGTAAATATGTGAGGTGTTAATTAACTTGATAGTAGAAATCCTTTCACAATGTATTTGTATATCAAATAATCACACTGTACACTTTAAATATATTGTAATTTTGTGCCATTTTACCTCAATAAAGCTAGGGAAAAAGTAATGAGTATGCCTTATAGTACTTATAAATAGAGGCAAATATGTGACCAAAAATAGCACAAATGACTGGGTGGAAAGTAAAAGTATTTAGGAATCTTAATCTGTAAAGTGTTACAATATTATTTTAAAGGTATACTGTGAAAAGGTAAAGATGTATATTATAAACCATACAGCAATCACTAATGAAAACAGGTTTTTTTTAACCTAATTAGTAAAAAAAAAAAAAAAAGGTAACACGGAAACTTAAAAAGATTCTAATTCCATGTTGTAACAGCAGAGTTGTGCATTTTCAGCAAAGACTATGTGCTTCAAAAACCTAAAATATTTACCAACTGGCCCTTTACAGAAATGATTTGTTGACTCTTGGTCTATACATTCCTATTCAAGTCAAAGATTCTCAAATTGGACTTCAGAAAAATAGCTAAATGTGATATCCAAGAAACCCACCTCAAATATAAAGACCTGGGTAAGTTAAAAGTGGAAGACAGGAACAGTTATGTCATATAAACATTAACTGTAAGCAAGCTGGGATGACTAAGACAATGTGAGACGAGGCAGACTTCATAACAAGTATTACCGCCAGAGATAAAACGTAAGGATAAAGTGATTAATTCATTAAAAAAATAGCAATTTTAAATGCGTTTGCATCTAATAACAGATTCAAAATATATGAAGCAAAAACAACTGAAACGAGAAACAGACAAATCCACAATTATGATAAGAGGTTTCAACACTCCTCAATCAGTAATTGATAGGCAAGACAGACAGAAAATTAGTAAGCATAAAGAGGACTTGAACAGCACTATCAACAAACTCGACATAATTGGTATTAATGAATATTACATCCCAAAACAGCAGAGTACACATTCATGTGTTGCCAGAACATACACCAATATTAGTTTCAATCAGCACAGTTATCAGTAGCAGATACTTGTAGTTCAAAAGGGTCCTTGGGGTTTACAGACCCCAAGACTGTGATTTCCTTTTCACTTCCTGGAATTCTGTATCGTTTCTGTTGTACAACATGGGGGCAACTGGAAGCCTCATTGGTGGTCTGTCGTATCAACTATCATTTCTCTAAAAGTGACTCTTTCCGTTGGGACAATCCCCCTTGAATTTTATGAGGGTTCATAGCACAAGCATGTAAAACATCAATACTAATTATACATTTAGCAGTAGGAGCAATAAAAATGGTGCACAACGGCGGTCCAAACAGCCCCACCCAGGTGGTTATGGCGCCTTCTGTCATAAGCAGCAAACAAGACAGTCTCTCCCTCTCTCTTCCCCATCTCCTCCACCAGAGAGTGAGAAGTAGCCATGCTATGGTCGCGTACCTACCTGGTTGCCTATGTGACCAGCTACAGAAATTGCTCAGTTTGGGGATAAATAAGCCTTGCGGTTTGGCACACTCAGCAGGAATGTTCAGGAATGCTCAGTGCCCATGGTAGACTGCCTGTCCTAACATAGAGTAATAAAGTAAGCAGCTATTGATATGAGAACTGATGGGCAAATAGGCTAATGGAACAAAAGAGCAAACTCAGAGAAGACCATGTATAGGTGAGAATTTAATATATGATAAATATAGAAATACAGCACCACGAATCAAAGGTGAAAGGGTGGGTTGTTTTGTATATAATATTAGGGAGAAACTAAAATTGTATCCCTAAATAGCATCACATATAAAAATAGAATCCAGATAGATTAATGAAAGATAAAATAGAAAATCAATAGAAGAAAGTGTCAGAATTTATATTTGTGATTTAGAGGTGGGGAAGAATTCTTTTTAAAATACTTGAAAAGCAGAAATCCTCAGGCATAAATGTGTTAAGTATAATTACATCAAAACTAATTATTTTTGTTTAATGGAGAAGAATATGGATAGCATTAACAGAGAAATGACAGATTGTAAGAAAACATTTGCAATATCTAACACTGACAATGTACAAATATACAAGAAATTCCTTTAAGTCCACAAGAGACAGATAACCCAAGAGAAAAAATGGGCAAAAATATGAATAGGTGATTAAAATAGAATGAACCACAAGAACTAATAAGCCAGTCAAGAGATGTTCACTCTCAGTGGTAATCACAGACACAAAGGAAAACAATCATGAAATATCATTGTACCTCTGTTAATGTGGTTAAAATGTAAAACTAGGCAACCCCAACTATTGGTAGAACATAGGGATATAAGAACCAACATGTACTCCTGCAGAGAGAAGAATGGTGAAGCATTCTCGAGAGCTACCTGTGGGCATTTAGTCAAATCAAGTTTACACACACTTTGTGACCCAGCAATTACACTCCCAGGAATGTAGAAAATTCTTCCATAGACCCACAAGCAACATACATAAAAATGCCCATCATCACCTTGCTTATTGTGATAGGGATTCAGAGCAATCTGAGTGTCCATCACCAACCGAGTGGACAGATCAGATCTGGTGGATACACATGGAGTTTTAGGAAACTTTAGAAAGAATGGACTAGATGTTCACAGGGCCCCATGGTTGGCACTTCATTGCTAAGTTAAAGAAGTAAAATGAGGTCTATAATTTACGATGATTTCCTTAAATTAAAAAAAACAGGCACCCAAAGCAAAACCTATTTTGTAAGACTACATATAATCAAATGACACATATGCAATATATTCATATGTTTGCCAATGGTGAATGAAAAAAATGAAAGTTGATAATGTGGACAAATAAGGGAAAAAAAGAGAAAGAGAAGGAAGGAAGGAAGGAAGGAAGGAAGGAGGGAGGGAGGGAAGGAGGGAGGGAGAGAGGGAGGGAGGGAAGGAGAGGAGAGGAGAGGGGAGAGGAAAAATGAAAGAGAAAGGGAGGGAGGAAGGAAGAAAAGTCAAAGAAAGAAAGTTCTTTTTCTTTTGAAATAGTTTGAGGGAAATGGACTCAACTAGAGGTAACAACATAAGGAAAAGCACACAGGCAGGAAAGCGTAAGTCTGCAAAAACAAAGGCGAATAACCCAATTTGGATGGAACATCAGAGTGTTTCGAGAGGAGCAGCAGGAGATAAGCCTGGAAGGGTAAGTTGATAAGCTGAATTTGGTCTATTTTTATTTGTTTTTATCTAAAAACTAAGATATATGCTTTACTCGTATATAATACATGGATTGACCCTGGAACTCAGGCTCACAATTGAAGATATTTGTGATCCACATGAAAGAAAATTTTTAAAAAGAGCCAAATTCTGTCATTTCTCCTAAAATCTATCCTAATTCTCTTCTGTCTCAGTGCAGCTAACATCTATGGCACTTCCTATGGCTCTGTGATGTCATTTCCTTTTGTAGCTATTAGTTCCCTGCAGTGTTTGTGCTTTACTCAACACAGGCTGTCTGATAACAGATGTGATTCCCAGCTGTGTCTATATACCAACCACAGAGCGTTCATTAATAACAATTATTAAGTACTTTATGATACAAATTGAGCCTGTAACAATAGAGAAAACATCCAGCCATTTGTTTTATGGTCTCTTGTCAGGGTGAACTATAAATCCCCATTATCTCAACATTATCAGCACTGGAAAATGGATCTAAGCATGAGTTATAAATAAAACTACCAAACAGCTCAATCATTCTGGAAAGGACAGAGCATAAATTAACACTTGACGATGTAATGTTATATATGAACTTAAATAATAGCTCAAGCCTTCCTGTCGGCTAGTTACGCAAATTATTATTTTTAAGACTTACATTGGTAGTTGCATGGCTGGCATATTCATTTAGGCACACAATTAGAGTTCAATAAATATGCAGTCCAGACACTGCCCTCCCATAATGCAACAGCTCCCACTAATGATGTATGAAGAACAGTGAAAATGAAGAGAGAAAATTTCAACTGAGAGAATGTCTCTTAGGATTACAGGGAGTAGGGGAAAAAATCACATTTTCTCTGAATACTACATCTCATAGGAGAAATCATTAAATTTGGGAAGATGGATAGAAGAGGAACCACAAAAACTGTATGCATTACTGGTTCCTGGGTGGTAGTCCAATGGATTTTCAGTCAATCGTAAAAATATTTATTTAGTTACCGCTCTGTTTTGGGTCCAAGCTGTCTTAAGTGATGAAGACAGAACAGAAAGATAAATGGAACACGTGAATGTAAGTTTTGAAAGAAAAATAGCCAATAAACTCTCTAGGAACCAAAGACATGCAAATGAAAACCATGAGATATTATTTTTCATGCTTTAAAAGTTAATTCCCAGTATTGGGGAGGAGACAGTGAAATAGGAAATCCAATCATTTGCTAAAAGGCATCCGAAGGGGTTCAAACCTAGACGGCCATTGGGCAATATCTACCAAGGGCTCTAAAAGTGTCCATTACTTTTTAAAAATTAAGGTATAATTGACACACAACATTACATGAGTTTCAGCTACAACACATGGTGATTTGACATTTGTATAAACTGTGAAATGATCACCATCTAGTTAACATCCAAATATACAGAACGTTTCACGAATGTGCGTGTCATCCTTGCACAAGAGCCATGCTAATCTCTGTATTGTTCCAATTTTAGTAGATGTGCTGTCAAAGTGGGCACCAGTGTCCACTACCTCTGACCAGTAAAAGATTCTAATTCTGAAAAATTTATCAAGTACCAAATTAGCGCCATTTATAATGGCTAAAAAAAAATAGCCAATGATAAGATTCACTAGAGGAATGGCATAATAGCTAAAATAAAGTCTGTAAGGAAAGGGTTAAATAACTCATGGTTCACCCATATGATGAACTACTGTGTTGCCCTCAACAATTATTTTGTGAAGATTATTTAATATGAAAGTGTCCACCGAGCACTTTAAATATGTTGTAAAATGTTATGTATATTATAATTTCAATTATTAAAATATTATGAAGTTTTTACACACGTTTATACATGCACCCATATAAAAGGCTAGAAGAAACACCCTAAAATAGTAAAAGTTTTTTTCCACATGATGGTAATGAATATTTTTTATCATCTTAACAATTTTCTATATTTCTAAAAATTCTTTTCAGCAGGACAGAGCATTTACAGCACATCTGACTAGTAAGGATTTCAATTCACATTTTTTCCCAGGCCTTCTATAACCTGTATCCAATGGACCTGTCCAACTTGTCTTTCACAAAGTTTAACATAAAACTGGTCAAACCCATTTTCTCACTGCCCCCAAATCATGCTCTGCTTTCCAAATCAGCCTTCATTCAAGTTCCATTTCACATGTGTGCTCAAGGCAACAAAACGATATGAACAGCATGAAAGCTGGAATCTTAATGAACTCAGTCTCTACCTGGAATCACACAGAAGCAGAAATACCTCACCCATCAAAAGTCATTACAAACCCCCACCAAAAAAACAAAACAATCTTTTCCTTACATCTCTTCAAGCACATCAA
Organism: Eubalaena glacialis; assembly: GCF_028564815.1. Classification (NCBI taxonomy): domain Eukaryota; kingdom Metazoa; phylum Chordata; class Mammalia; order Artiodactyla; family Balaenidae; genus Eubalaena; species Eubalaena glacialis. The sequence continues at coordinate 3,611,614 of NC_083725.1, forward strand.
AAGGAGATCCAACCCTCACCTACACCCACACCACTCAGAGCACACTGTGCCTCCCCATAGCTCCCGCAGGTCCCAGCTACGCCAGGTCTCTTCCCCATCCCCGCACAACCTTCCTCGCCACCTTCTAATTTCCTCTTCTCTAAGACTCATCTGACCTCTTTGTGTATATCCTCTCTCTTTCCCACATCACATCTTTTGTCTCTGACCAGTCTCCAGATTGGCAAAAGCAAAACTATGAGGCGGTGAGCCTCTGTTTCCACGTCTGCAAAGAATGTAAAATAATAAACCCTGTCCTACCATATCTTAAGATGTAGGTTCAAATTATTTTAAAACTGGAAAGCATTGTACATGTCGTGACGATCATACCCCCTTTTTCTCATTCATGCAATAAGCCTTACTAGTATGCAACCAGTACTCTGCCAGCACTCTGGAAGTTATACTTGATTATTCTCTGTATGCCTTCCTTACCTGAATCCATCGTTAATTCAATTTTTTCCTCCAAAATACATCTCAAGTCACCCATGGTTCTTCGTGTCCATTAGCACCAATCTAACCCAAGCACCCGTGCTCTCTCAGACTACTGAATTGACCCCTGACTTACCTTCCCATCCACTCTTAACCCTCTATCATGTTACCTACCCCTACAGGAGCCAAACATTTTCTTAAGCAAAAGTAATCATTTCCAAGAGTCAGAATGTCCATTGGTTTCTTTAATAGACACGATGGGCCCAGTTATTTGGGGAGCACACGCATAATGAAACTCATACATAATGGCGTCAGAGTACAAAAGAGAAACTAGAACCCATGAAAGGGATACTTACTTGCCAGAGGACTCTGCAGCTCTGTGCAGTGGGAAGAGAGAAGTCTATGGAGAGCCTCCTCTGATGCACACAGGTGCGTTTCCTCCTTGGATGTGTGACATACAGGAGATGCCTATCAAAGCAATGCATTGAATACACTGAAATTGACAAATTGCTTATTCAACTTAACAAAAGACATTTGAACACATTTAAATTGTTTTTCCCATGGATGACTACACTAGTGACGTTCGTAAACCAGGCGTGCACTCCGTTTGAACTAAGTACCTCAAGAGCTTCTTACTGCGCTTAGAATAAAATCTTCATTCCTCACCACTGGCCTCCAAGACTGTGCATGACATGGCCCCTTCCTTCTCTCCAGCCAATCTCTCCATGACTTATTATGCTTGCTGACTTGTTATTTCTTTACTGTTTCAGCTCTTTCCCGTATTTGTGTGGTGCCATTCCATCTACCCTATTCTTCACCTGAATAATTTCCACAGGAATTCAACCATGTTGAAGCATGTATGTCAAACTGATGTTAGGATTTGACAGGAATGTATTTGCATACATAGCTGAGGAGGCTCCTGGGACAATGCTCCTATTAGGGTAGGAAGCATCCAGCTACTGAAATGAGCTCAACCCATCAGCACTATTCATTGAAATAAAAAAGTGATTCTGAGACTGGCATGGGTCTATTGCTAGTATTTGTTTCATTTCAATCCCACGGACTGAGAGACCTGTAATTTAAAGATTGTTGTGAAAAATCAGTAATGGCTTTTTCTCTTCTGAGAAACAGGTTCACTATATAAAGAAAAATAAGTTGAATCCCTACTGTGTTAGGTACTGTTAGTCGCTTCTTCAATGTTCACTTCCCCCTTCTTCTTTGCTGACTGAACTTTGACTTTATTTGGGGTGTCACTGTGTCAGGCTACATGCTTGCTTCTGCATCCTCCCTGAAAGCTCATAGTGTCTGGGTGGCTAATGACACACATGCAGGACGTTCCTGGGAGAGATTATGTTTTTTGGGGGGAATGGAATGGATGTACCTGACAAAGTCTTTCCCCCTTTCCCATGCTTTCCTCCCTTGAATGTGGACATGATGTCTGGATCCCCAGCAGCCATCTGCTAACCATGAAATGACAAACATGAAGCAAAGGTCAAGAGATTCACAGAGATGTTGGCCCAATGCCACCAAGCTCCTGAACAACTTTATCATGTATTTATGTCCAATTCTCCATGATCCTCCCCCATGTATTCTTGAGAGAATCAAACACGTTCATGAAGTCTAAATAGCTGCTCTGTTTTTGTCTTCAAGGACCTACTGCTGCATATGTGACCTCATGCTCCAGCAAAGCTAGAAAGCCCTCAAAGTTCCAAAACCTCACGGTGATTTGTGGTGAGGCAAAAGGGACTACCTCTTTCCTTACATGTCTCATATTAAGTGTAAAATGGTAATTGAGACATTTTCCTGAAAGCTTCATTTCCAAATAAGCAGCAATTATAGGAAGCGCAGTGTCCAGCTAAGAACAAGGTAATGAACTCTGGAAGTGGAGACACGGCCAGAGCCCGTAAGTGAGGGAAGTCTTAGTCCACACCCATCCTCAGTCCATGAATCATCAAGTGATGGAGTATAATCAGTAATGATATCAACGTCCTAAATAACACATATAACAGGGTATCTCTAATTGATATTTATTAAACTCTTTATTCTTAAAGGAGTGTCCATGGAACAGTCATATGGATTGGTTTCCGAGTCCTGGTTAGTAAGAGGGCTTTGAATAAAAGTTGACTGTCCAATTTCACTAAAACTTAGAGCTGCTCTGTCCAATATGGTAGCCACTAGACACAGGCAGCTATTTAAATTTAAATAAGTTAAAATTAAATAAGACTTGAGAGTTCCTGAGTCATGCTTGCCACATGTAGCTACTGGACGGCACAGATATAGAACTTTTCCAGAAAGTTCCACCAAACAGTGATGCTCTAGAGCCTGAGACAGGCTTGGACATTCCTCAGTAGGTAACACATATAACTGCTTTGATTACCACCAGAAAGTAAGCTCCCTGAGGGGAGAGATTTTTGTCAGAATTATGCACTGCTCTATCTCTAACACCTAGACAATCATTTTTACATGTCTGGTGGTCAATAAATAATTGGTTCTCAATTCAGTTAGGTACAGCATGAAATACGTTTTACTCTCAAAATTGCTTGCACTTTTCTTGGCATTTAACAGGCAGTCTGCCTAGAGCACTCACCTCGTTTTCTTTCCAATCTACTTCTATTTAAATTTTAGTCCAGTCTAATTATTTCCATAATCTTATTAAAATGGAAAAACTCAGTCTTTCCCTCCTGTTGTAGGGAAAAACCCAGTTCTTCCCTACTGTGTTTCCCTCCTGTGTGTCTCCTTTGCTATTCCCCCAGAACCCTTCACTACTGACACTTCTGGTCAGTGAATGTATAGAGGTTTTTTCCCCACCACAAGCAATTCTCTGTGACACTAGCTGGGTGTCCTACGATTTAACTCAGTTCTGACACTCTCTACCTGGAGATAGCATTAGGTTCCGCAGGTTAAGGGCTCAGTCCCACAAGACTCCACCACACACACACACACACACACACACACACACACACACACACACACACACACGTGTCAGATGCCAGTCACAAGCCCAGGCGGTCACCTGTGCTTCTGACCAACCTGCTATAGACTGAAGGTTCCAACAACCTCCTCCTTGGATGTGATTAGTTTGCTAGAGTGGTGCACAGAACTCATGGAGACACGTTTACCAGTTTATTAAAGGATATGATAAAGGATACAGATGAACAGCCAGATGAAGAAATACACAGGGTGAGGTCTAGGAGGGTCCTGACCCAGGAGGTCTGTCCCTGGGAAGTTGGGGTGCATCACTCTCCCACTGAGGATGTGTTCACCCACCGGGAAGCTCCTCGACCCCACACTTTGGGGATTTTATGGAGACTTCATCACTCCATTTCCAGCCCCTCTCCCTTCTCTGGAGGATGGGGGTTTGGGCTGAAAATTTCAAGGTTCTAATCACAGTTTGGTCTTTCTGGTGACCAGCCCCCAACCAGGAACCCAGCTAGAGTCGCCTCATTAGAACAAAAGATGCTTTTGATACTTTTATTACTTAGGAAATTATAAGGGTTTCAGGAGTTCTGTGCTGGGAACCAGGGGCAGAGACTGATATAGGTATTTTCTGTTATCTCACACTCATCCATTTATTAAAATCTCAGTCTCACTCAGGAAAATATTCTGTCAAATTCAAATGTTGTTTTTATAGTCGCACGCATATTTTCTCTCCAGTGTCCAGGCAGGACTCTCACTCTTGCCTTCTTTCTCTCTCCTTCCTTCTCCTATTGCTGGTTCTCCTGTCCTCATCTGCCCATCTGGGTGCAAACTTCAGGAAGCCCTACTCTTACCTGTCTTGTTCAGGAAAGAAGGCAGCAGCAGTGGGGGAAGAGAGGAGATTTTGACTTAAAGTGGGCAGGGGTGTCTCCAATCGTGGGCTGCTTCTCCTACAATCTGTGGTCTTTTGTTGTCAAGGTGATCTTATTGCATGAGGTTACACCATTCTCTTGGGGCCTCACCTAAGTCCCCCTTCATCTTGGAGGAGATTCTTTAGCCTCATCCACAACTCTGCCAGAGAAATAACAACTAATGCCACTCTGGCTTTTCTTAACGACTGCTTACTTATGCTTCCTATTTTCAATATCTTTATTTCTTTGAAAATACTTCTTATTTTAAATTGTTTGTTCCACTTCATTAATTATTCCTCTAGAATAGGTACCATATGGTGCATCTTTCTTTTTAATCCTTACGTAACTCAAATGATCGCTTACTTTTGTGAGCTCATATTCCTTTGACAGGGTCAGTTTCTTTGGATGCTCAGAACAAGATAGTGAGCTTGGATATATAATTTGGCATTGTTGACATATACGTGATATTTAAAACCATGGAAATGGATGAGATTACCCAGGGAGAAAGTATGTAGAGTGAGCCAAGAGGGTTGTGATAGAGCTTAAAGGAATGTTAATATTTAAAGGTTAGGGAAAAGTAGAGGAATCAGCAAAGAATCCTGAGAACCTGAGGGGTAAAAGGAGCACAGGGAGGCTGTGGTGTCAAGAGTGTTTCAGGGAGGAGGGTGGGAGCGCTTGTGCCAAATTCTTGTCAGATCCGTTTTAAGTGAGGTGAGAGGTGAAAAGCCTGCCTTTGCAAACAGAAAGCAACAATTTCACTCAACACTTTGGCTTCCATGAGGTCTGTGGAGACATTCCTGTTACTGTTTTTCTGTGTCGCAGGCACGAAGGTGTGTGTGAAACAGTGAAAGGCTCTGCTTTCCACACTTCCCCAGCAGAGTAACTCCACATCCACAGCCACCTCAGGAGGGCCCGCGGGGTGTACAGAAGCAGCAAGCAGCTGCCATGGCCTTCTACACACAAAGGAAAATAGGAGCTTTTGCTCAGAGGTTAGTAAAGGTTTGGTTGCCTTCTTGGCAGGCTAACCCTCAGAAGCAGGGAGACAACCTACCCCCAGGAGATGAGTTAGGTTTCCAACCACCATCTTACAATCAGGCAGGCAGAATGTGAGAACTGAAGGAAACAAACAGTCCCGGGGGTTCCAGACTGTGTCCTTCCAGGTTTCGGGGGGGAGGGGGATACTCTACATATTTGATCCAAATGATAGATAGAAAGATAGATAGGTAGGTACGTAGATAGCTAGCTAGCTTGCTAGATAGATGATAGATATATATAGATAGATGATAGATATATATAGATAGATGGTAGATGGATGGATAGATATAGATAGATGATAGATTAGATAGATGATAAATATAGATAGATAGATGATAGATAGATAGATGATAGGTAGATAGATAGGTAGATAGATGATAGAGAGGTAGCTGCATATATTTAAGAAAATGGTGTGTACATGCAAATATATTTTATGTCAGTTTTCAGTGCCCTGCACACAAACAGATGCATTAACTTGTGGGATGGCAGTCACTAGATTTTGCACAGATGTCAGTTGAGAGCATTCCCACCATCTTGAAACTGCAAGGTGAGCAGTTTAAAAACATATAGATCCACACCCTCTCCAGCATTTATTGTTTGTAGATTTTTTGATGATGGCCATTCTAACCACTGTGAGGTGATACCTCATTGTATTTTTGATTTGCATTTCTCTAATGATTAGTGATGTTGAGCATCCTTTCATATGTTTGTTGGCAATCTGTATATCTTCTTTGGAGAAATGTCTATTTAGGCCTTCTGCCCATTTTTGGATTGGGTTGTTTGTTTTTTTCATATTAAGCTGCATGAGCTGCTTGTATATTTTGGAGATTAATCCTTTGTCAGTTGCTTCGTTTGCAAATATTTTCTCCCATTCTGAGGGTTGTCTTTTCGTCTTTTTTATGGTTTCCTTTGCTGTGCAAAAGCTTTTAAGTTTCATTAGGTCCTATTTGTTTATTTGTGTTTTTATTTCCCTTTCTCTAGGAGGTGGGTCAAAAAGGATCTTGCTGTGATTTATGTCATATAATGTTCTGCCTATGTTTTCCTCTAAGAATTTTATAGTGTCTGGCCTTACATTTAGGTTTTTAATCCATTCTGAGTTTATTTTTGTGTATGGTGTTAGGGAGTATTCTAATTTCATTCTTTCACATGTAGCTGTCCAGTTTTCCCAGCACCACTTATTGAAAAGGCTGTCTTTTCTCCATTGTATATTCTTGCCTCCTTTATCAAAGATAAGGTGACCATATGTGCATGGGTTGATCTCTGGGCTTTCTATCCTGTTCCATTGATCTGTATTTCTGTTTTTGTGCCAGTACCATAATGCCTTGATTACTGTAGCTTTGTAGTATAGTCTTGCACTGTTGGTGGAAATGTAAATTGATACAGCCACTATGGAGAACAGTATGGAGGTTCCTTAAAAAACTAAAAATAGAACTACCATACGACCCAGCGATCCCACTACTGGGCATCTACCCTGAGAAAACCATAATTCAAAAAGAGACATGTACCAAAATGTTCATTGCAGCACTATTTACAATAGCCAGGACATGGAAGCAACCTAAGTGTCCATCGACAGATGAATGGATAAAGAAGATGTGGCACATATATACAATGGAATATTACTCAGCCATAAAAAGAAACAAAATTCAGTTATTTGTAGTGAGGTGGATGGACCTAGAGTCTGTCATACAGAGTGAAGTAAGTCAGAAAGAGAAAAACAAATACCGTACGCTAACACGTATATATAGGGAATCTAAAACAAAAAAAAAATGGTTCTGAAGAACCCAGGGGCAGGACAGGAATAAAGACGCAGACACAGAGAATGGACCTGAGGACACAGAGAAGGGGGAAGGTAAGCTGGGACGAAGTGAGAGAGTGGCATGGACATACACACTACCAAATGTAAAATAGATAGCTAGTGGGAAGCAGCTGCATAGCACAGGGAGATCAGCTCAGTGCTTTGTGACCACCTAGAGGGGTGGGATAGGGAGGGTGGGAGGGAGACGCAAGAGGGAGGGGATATGGGGATATATGTATACGTAGAGCTGATTCACTTTGTTATACAGCAGAAACTAACACACCATTGTAAAGCAATTATACTCCAATAAAAAAGTTAAAAAATATATATATGGATCATTTGAACTACTAACCTTCGTGTTTCAGAGACTTGTTGATAGAGGAGAAAACAGGTCAATGGGGCAAAAATGCAAATATCATGCTGATATGCAAATAAATGCTGATTTCTAGTCATTAAAATAGCCTTACCGTTATAGTTGAACTTTGTAAGTATTATTTAATTTTAACATAAAAAATGGTATCTAATAATAAAATACCACTTTCGTTTTTTTCTTTTCTATTGAGGTCCTCTCCTTACAGTTTCTTTTTTTTTCTTTTTTTTTTTTTTTGGTAGCATTTTTTTTTTTTTTTACATTTTTACTGGAATGTAACAAACATACAGAAAAGACCACAAATCTTAAGCTTCATGAAATGTCATAAAGAGAACACATTCATGTAATATTAGTAGCACCCCAAAAGCCCCCTCATGCCTGCTCTTAATCACTGTCTGTTTCTCCTCCCCAAAGATAAGTACTATTCTGACACCATAACTTTATACTGCCTATTTTTAAACATTATATAAATGAAATAACACAGAATGGGTCCTTTCAGGATTGGATTCTTCTGATAACATTGTATTTATAAGAATTATATATTTTATTATGTACAATAGTAATTCATTTTCATAGACATGTAGAATTTTATTATATGAACATACCGAATCTATCTATTTCACTTTCAGTGGAACTTTGGTTTTCTCTGTCTTTTGTTACAAGGGCAATTATGATTATTCTTTACATATATTTTGTTAGGCAAGAACTTGGTGGTTATAAGATGTACATATTTAACATGAAGAGATGACAAATAATTTTTCAAAGTGATTATATGACTATTCAAAGCCATCTATAGATTTGATGCAATCCCTAACAAAATTCCAATGGCATTTTTCACAGAAATAGAAGAAACGATCTTAAAATTCACATGGAACCACAAAAGACCCTGAATAGCCAAAGTAATCTTTTTAAAAAAAGATCAAAGTTGGAGGCATTATACTTCCTTATTTCAAACTTTACTATAAAGTTGTAATAATAAAAACAGGATGTTACTTGCAAACAGACACATTAACCAGTGGAACAGGATCAAAGCCCAGAAATAAACCCACACATATACAGTCAACTAATATTTGACAAAGAAGCCAAGGATACTCAATGGGGAAAGGAAAGGTTCTTCAGTAAATGGTGCTGGGAAACCTGGGTATTCATATGCAAAAGGATGAAATTGGACTTCTATCTTAGAACAACGACAAAAATTAACCCAAAAAGGATTAAAGACTTAAACGTAAGACCTGAAACCATAAAACTCCTAGAAGACATTGGTCTTCACAACAATGTTTTTGGCTATGATGCCAAAAGCACAAACAACAAAAGCAAAAATAAACAAGTGGACTACATCAAGCTACAAAGCTTCTACAGAGCAAAAGAAACAATCAACAAAAGTAACAGGCAACCTACAGAATGGGAGAAAATATTTGCAAGCCATATCTCTGATAAAGGGTTAATATCCAAAATATATAAAAAACTCATACAATTCAATAGCAATAATAATAATAATAATGATCTGATTTTAAAATGGGCTGAAAACCTGAGTAGATATTTTTCCAAATAAGACATACAAATGGCCGAGAGGTACATGAAAAGATGCTCAACATCACTAATCATCAGAGAAATGCAAATCAAAACCACAATAAGCTATCACCTCACACCTGTTAGAATGGCTGTCCTCAAAAAACAAGAGACAACAAGTGCTGCTTAGGGTGTGGAGAAAAGGGAACCCTTGAGCACTGTTGGCAGGAATGAAAATTGGTGCGGCCACTGTGGAAAACAGTATGGAGGTTCCTCAAAAAAATTAAACTATGATAACTTTTATTATATGATCCAGAAATTACATTTCTGGGTGTATACCTGAAAGAAATGAAATCATGATATCAAAGAGCTATCTGTACCCCCATGTTCATCACAGCATTATTCACAATAGCCAAAATATGGAAACACCTAAGTTGTTCTATGGGTATCTATATTTCAAACAATCATTAAGTAAAAAATGATGACATTCTAAGGTATAATTTTCAGAGGCTGCCATTACGTGTGGAAGAATTAGGGAGGTGTGACAAGATGTTAAAAAGATCTTTCCTTGTGGCTGAATGCTCAAAGCTTAGGATAAAGGTAACAGACGCCCATACATTCTAGAGAGGCGCTACACACAAACAGCACGACTCACTGAAAAGTGGCCAAACTGGCCTTATGACTATCACCCTCAAAAGCCTATATAACATAAGGCTAGAGATTCATCGAAGGAAAAAATTCTTTGAAGAACATTCATAGGAGAAGAGAAAGTTATGTCATTTTCCTTTTCTCCCTAGAGCTAAAAGGTATTGACCCAGCAATTAGTAAGCACTCATCACATGTTAAAATTACACTAAGTTCTGTAAAAGATTTATCTCATTTAATTATCACAGTACTACTATGAGGTGAACACCTGCACCTGCCTGACCCTGAAAGCGAGCACCTCTGTAAATTTCATGCCCCCGGGTGCCTCTCTGCTTCATCCTGGTCCTGGCCTCACTAGAGAGAAATGAATACTAAAATGAAAACAAAATCCCACACTCCCCAGTCTCTCAGACTCTGCATCCAACTTAGGTTCTAGCCATTGGATCCACTGGAGTGATATTTGGAAGATGGAAGTGAACAGAGGCTGCTATCCTTTGCTGTTTATGCTGGCAGGTAACGTCCGGAACATATGAGAATCAAGATGCAGTGGCGGCAGCCAGACTTGGCATCCCAGTGCCTAGTCCCCAGCTCCACGAGTGTCAAGAGGCATTTGTGACAAAGACGGTGGCTTTCTGATCCCTGGATTGCAGCTCTAGTGTTGTGCCCTTGAGCTCAACAATTTCAACCCTCAACTCCATTCTGCAGCAATTCCAATTATTTTGAAGCACCTAATTTTCCATATTAAGTCCCTTTCTGCCTAAGAGACCCAGAGTGGTTTCTGTTTCATGCACTGAACCCTGACAGCAACAATGGATAAAGAATAACACTGGTATTTGATTTTTTTTTTTTTTTTTTTTTTTTTTTTGCTTTGCCCTAATAGACACATCAAATGCATTACCTAGATAGAGTCAAGCCTTTCCCATCTGGAACTCACTCTGTTATCATAAGCCAAAATAGCTATGGAGGGAGGGGCAGGTGGTACTCAACATCCGGGCACCAAAAGCTGACATGTTCTTAGCTTTCCATTAAAGGCAGCTCTAGGGAAAGATGCCATCCTGCTGATCTAATTCAGATCACCCTGAAAACGATTTGCTCCGCCCTCAACACCAGCGCCACACACACTTTCCCAAATTACTGATCTTCAGGGGTCCTTTGTAAAAAATTAATAAACAGAAATCTCAATTAAATAGAACTGGGAGACCAGAAGGGGGAGCTCTCATGCCCTGTGGCCATAGCAGAGCCCAACAGGAAGATGAAAGACACTTCTTTCCTGGTGAGGACTCAGCCAATGAAAAGCCATGGACTCTTTGTTCACTCCAGCCCTCCCAGCTTCCTTTTCCCCCCTATAAAAGGGCTCTCCTTCCCTTGAAATGGGGGGACATGCACATGGCTCGCCATGGTTGCAGCCCCCTAACTGCAATTCTCTACTCATCTTGAATAAACTCATCTTCGTTGAAAAAATATCTGGCAGTCGATCTGCTTCAGGTCAACACCTTCTTGGCCATATCTCTGATCCTCCCAGGGTCAGCTCTCAAGTCTCCCTGCTGAGCACCCTACCCTGTACTTGACCCTGGCTGTCCCCTAGAACTCTACCTCTTGGGCACATATAAATCCTTGTTCATTCACTGCTTCTATTACACCCAACCCTGTGCATCCTAGCCTTTATCCTGCCAACCTGCATGTTGAGGCAGTAATACTCCAATTACTACTTTTGATTTAGGAAGGGAAATCACCAGAAATTTGTAATAAATAACAAAGCAGTGATGTTTTTGGCAGGACTTTGGCCTTCTCTCAGCAGGCTATTTTTTTGCCCTGCAAGGCAGTTTAATCATAACCTTAATGATGTCTCCCCACTGCTTAATGTGGGGCTGCCCTTGTCTCCAGAGCCAGGTACAGCGTGGACACGTGGGCGCCCTGGGGCTTCTACATGTTTCAGTTGTCAAGCTCAGCTCTTGGAAAGCTGTTAATTTCCTCTGAGGTAATTTGACTGTGATTAAGTTAAGCTGCCACCAGGTGGACATTGGAGCCTTAGTTAAGCCGTTTTAATCTCAGTAGCCAGACTCCCTATAGGCATAAAAAAATGAAGAGAGAATGTAGTTTGATTTCCACTTAATTGTGTTTAAAAAAAAATAAACAAAAAAGAAAAAAATGGTAGTTTAGCATACTACTTAAACAGAATTAAAATAGAGTAGTATAAAAATATCTCACTCATGTATTTTACCAATATTTATTGAGTAACTGCAATGTGAAAAAGATGGCTCTAGAATCAGGGATGGGGCAGACAACACAAAAAACCAAGCACCTGACTTCACAGAGTTTATGTCATGGGGGTAAAACAAACAACACACAAACAAATAAAAATACATATTTCTCCTATATAACATTATAAATTATGATACATGATAGCATAGTATATAATGATATATTATGATATAATGATAATGCTATACATAGTATATCCCCATGCACACCAGCCTATAAAGACAGATAAAATCACAATAATGATAACCTAGATTTTACTGACTCTCCCTGCCCCACAAATCTATCCATGAAAGATCTTATTACCCTATAGAATTCCCCTTGTCCCTAACCCTGAAGTTTTTCTGGAATTTTTTAGTACATATCTCAAATATGCTTGTACATAGTCTGGTCAGTAATTTCAGTCAGCTACCACGTGGTTTACACAAGCCACAATTAATGTCTATGCTGAGTACCCATCACCCACCGGGTACCATTGCCCCTACTACACACAACTGCTTTCATCTTCTCCTATTTATTGGCCAAAAAACATTTACTGAACACCTACTTTGATCCAGTAGGAGAAAGGGAACCCTCTTACACTGTTGCAGGAAATAAGACAGCTATGTCTCTGTCCTCATAGAGCTTATAACCTTGTGGTGAAGAAAGACAAGGAAAAGAAATACACTATGAGTGAGTGCAGCTAAAAGTACAGAATACCACGGAATCATCTAAAAGGGGAAGTTACAAAAGGACAGAGGCTCATAGAGCAGGCTTCTAAACAAAGTCACGTATAGATTGAGACTTAGAAGACTAATAGGAGTTAACTAGGTGAACAGTATGTGCAAGAGTGTTCTCTGCAGAGGGAACAGCACACATGCAATTCTGAGACACGACCCATTCCAGGCAGAGTCGTCTCCTGCCCCGCACTTCTGTCCATGTCCCAGAACACTCCAGGCATGAACAATGAGCCAAGAAGTTAACAGCAACTGGATATAACCTCCCACCTAAAACAGCTAAAGATCAAGACAGATAATGAAATAATGGTCCTAAAGACATTAGACATTAGGCATCAAGGGACAATGACTGCTGAGTGATGAGAAGTAAAGAAGCTTAGCCCTGTTATTGCCCAGTCTACTTCCTGGAGAGAGCTCGGGGAAGGAACCCCAGCAGAGCCCAGCACCCGCCTTGAATTAAGGAAATAGAGTTAAATAAGAGATGGGAGGGACAGCAAAAATATTGGAAGAAATAAGGACTATACATTATCCAAATTTTATGAAAACGACAATTCCACTGCTCCAAGGAATCTCAACACATCTTAAGCTCAAGAAATGTGAAGAAAACTACACCATGACAAATTGCTTAAAACCGGTAAGTAGAAAATCTAGCAGTTATATACAAAAGAACATATGTCATAAGGATGACAACAGATTATTCATTAATAACAAAACAAGCCAGAAGTACTTCAAAGTACTGAAAGAAAAAAAACGTTGATCCTACATTTCTTTACCCAGTGAAAATATCTTTCAAAAATGAGTATGAAATAAAAACTATTTCAGACATTAAAAATCTGAAAGAATTCATTACTAGAAGACCTGCTCTACAAGAAAAGTTAAAGAAATTGTTTCAAGCAAAACAGTAAAAAAAAAAAAATCCAGATAATAGTCCCAATCCATATAAAAAGCACCAGAAATGGAAACTATACAGGTATATGTTACGATAATTTTCTTATTATTTACATACTTTTAAGAAATATGATACTGTTTAAAGCAAAAATAATAATACACTATGGGTTTTATAACATATATAGAAGTAAAAAGTATGTTAAAAATAACACAAAGGCTGACAAAAAGCACATGAAAGGATGCTCAACATCACAAATTACCAGAGAAATGCAAATCAAAACTACAATGAGGTATCACCTCACACTGGTCAGAATGGCCATCATCAAAAAGTCTACAAACAGTAAATGCTGGAGAGGGTGTGGAGAAAAGACAACCCTCTTACACTGTTGGTGGGACTGTAAATTGATACAGCCACTATGAAGAACAGTATGGAGGTTCCTTAAAAAACTAAAAATAGAACTACCATACGACCCAGCAATCCCACTACTGGGCATATACCCTGAGAAAACCATAATTCAAAAAGAGTCATGTACCACAATGTTCATTGCAGCTCTATTTACAATAGCCAGGACATGGAAGCAACCTAAGTGTCCATCTACAGAAGAATGGATAAAGAAGATGTGGTAGATATATACAATGGAATATTATCCAGCCATAAAAAAGGAGGAAATAATGCCTTTTGCAGCAACATGGATGGACCTAGAGATTGTCATACTAAGTGAAGTTAAGTCAGACAGAGAAAGACAAATATGATATCACTCATACGTGGAATCTAATTTTTTTTAATGATATATGTTAACTTACTTAACAAAAGAGAAACAGACTCACAGATTTCGAAAACAAACTTATGGTTATCAAAGGAGAAATGTGGGTGGGGGGAGGGATAAATTAGGAGCTTGGGATTAACACACATACACTACTATATATGAAACAGATAACCAACAAGGACCTACTGTAGAGCACAGGGAACTCTGCTCAATACTCTGTAACGATCTTTATGGGAAAAGAATCTGAAAAAGAATGAATACATGTATATGTATAACTGAATCCCTATGCTGTACACCTGAAACTAACGCAACACTGTAAATCAACTATACTCCAATAAAATTTTAAAAATTAATAACACAAAGGCTGAGAAGAGAGAAATGGAAATATACTGTGGTAAAACTCTTATACTCTACATATAATAGGTCATCACTGGAAGGTAGACTGTGACAAGTTAAAGGTTCATATTATAACGCAGCTAAAATAACAAAGATATATAGCTAATACATTGCAAAGATATTAAATGGAATTATAATAAATACTCAATTCAAAGGAAGGCAGAAAAATATGAAAAGGAGGAACAAATAATTGATAGAACAAATAGAAAACATACAGTAAGACAGTAGATTTAAATCCAGCCATCAATAATTAAATTAAGTGTAAGTGGTCTAAACATCTGAATTAAAAGATAGGGACCCTCAGATTGAATAAAAATGAATAAAACAAGAAACAACATATTATTCAGTTATCAAAAAACCTTAAATATAAAACAAAAGTAGATGAAAATCAAAAGGATAGGAAAAGATATAACATTAATCAAAAGAAAGTTGGAGTGGCAATACTAACATAAGACAAAGTAGATTTCAGAGGAAACAATATTATCAGAAATAAAGAGCTCATTTAGAGGATATAAAAATCCTAAAATATTTTTATGCACCTAAAAAATTTTCAAAACATATACAGAAAAAAGAAGAGAGAACACAAGGATGTATAGACAAATCCACAATTATACTTGGAGGCATCAATGCTGCTCTGTCAATAACTGATAGGACAACTAGACCAAAAATAAGTAAGGATATAGTAAGGATATAGCAATCAATTTGATCTAATTGACATTTATAGAACACCTCACCTAACAACAGCAGAATACATATTCTTTCCAAGTGCATACAGAACACATACCAAGGCAGATCATATTCTGGGCCATAATATGATAGATTTTAAAGTATTCACGGCATACAAAACATGTTCTCTGACCACAATGAAAGTAAATTAGAAATGAATTGCAGAAAGATATATGGAAAATTCCCCAAATATTTGGAAGCTGGTAACAGACTGCTAAGAGGTACACTGATCAGGGAAGGAATCAATAGTGAAACTAGAAAGTATTTGGAACTGAAAGTATTATATATAATTTATCACATATATAATACACATACATACATCATATTATGTCAAAATTTGTGAGATACAGCTAACACAGTAGTAAGAGGGAAATCTATAGCACTAAATATCCATCTCAGAAAAGAAAAAAGTCTCAAATGAATGACTCCAGCTTCCACCTTAAGGAACCTGGGGCTCAAAGCATTTGCTCTGTGCTCCTACATATCCATGCAGCAGACAGTACATTGTACTCAGAATCACTCTCCTTTCAGACCCTGAGGCTCTCTTTCTAATTCAGGTCAAGCTTGTAGGCCAGGTTCCCTTTCCCTAAGGATGAGCACCCTTCTGGGAATCCATAACATTTCACACTCCAAGCTACATCTCATAGTTTCTTTACTAGGTTGCCAAACATTGAATGACTTATCTGAACTCCGCGTAAGACTCCTACCTTACACGTTTTTTTTCCAGCATCTTTATTGAAATATAATTGCTTTACAATGGTGTGTTAGTTTCTGCTTTATAACAAAGTGAATCAGCTATACATATACACATATCCCCATATCTCCTCCCTCTTGCGTCTCCCTCCCACCCTCCCTATCCCACCCCTCTAGGTGGTCACAAAGCTGATCTCCCTGTGCTATGTGGCTGCTTCCCACTAGCTATTTATTTTACATTTGGTAGTGTATATATGTCCATGCCACTCTCTCACTTCGTCCCAGCTTACCCTTCCCCCTCCCCATGGTGGCACATATATACAATGGAATATTTCTCAGCCATAAAAAGAAATGAAATTGAGTTATTTGTAGTGAGGTGGATGGACATAGAGTCTGTCATACAGAGTGAAGTAAGTCAGAAAAAGAAAAACAAATACCATATGCTAAGACATAAATATGGAATCTACCTTCCACATTTAAAGGAAAATGCAATTAAAGAAAAACTTTTTAAAAATAGAAATAATTACCCGCTAAATTTATCAATCATTGCTTAATCTACCCCTGGTTTTCCCTGCAGGCTTGCGTTGAATAATTTCTTCACTTCAGCTAAATTTATAGACCTCGGTTAAAAGGCCCTCTGATTTTTTAGCATTTTCATCAGTTTTCTCTCTGCAGTCTTTCTTCTTTAGAGCCTTTAATTCTCCTGCTAAGAGTATATAATTTTGGCTTTTGTTATGCATCCTTTCCTAAGAACTCTGAGACCCAGGTTGTGGAAGGTTGGGATGGAATCCTGATAGACAATGAGGATGGCTCTTCAGGTGTGAAGGGGAGAGGGCAGGAGGAAAGGCCATATTCACTCCCATGGGAAATCTCATCTTGCCTCAAGAATTCCAAGATATACGTAGCAAGTAGACAGCAGGGATCCATTGCTCTAGTTAACCACTTGCTAAGTCTCCATTTCCAACTGGGAAGAGAACACAGACTCTTAACCATGCGCTATAATCCTTTCTTATAACCTCAAAGTCTGCCATTAGTCTGTTTATTACAAAATTCTGATTACCTTCAGATACTGATAGTATCAATCACATGCCAACAAATAACCTTAACCTCATATACAATTGAATGTGCTACTACTCATTACAGAAAACATCTGAGATCCACTGAAAAATTCTGTTTTAATCTGTCTTCATCTTTCATTCTTTTTCATAATTTTTTTTGACCCAGAGATCTCTTGGGCTTTAATCTGTAATATAAATTTTCTGTGCCATGTAATGGTCTGATGTGTAAAAAATACTCCCTCAGTTAATCCTAACATCCCCCAGCAATTTGATTTCCCTGCTTTCCATGGGTGTCTCTGTCTTCCCTGGGCAAACACACAGACTCACCACCCTACCCTAATTCCTCTTTTCTTCTCCCCTTCACCCTCATAACACTTCCAGCAGCCAGACCAATCTACCAGCAATGAATCACCTTCAGTTTACCATCACAACCAACACTGCAAATGGATAAAAGACAAACATATCATAATATAATACCACAACAATCCCTTCTTAAGCATGTTTCTTTGGACGGAGGGAAGGCCAGCCTCTTGTTCTGCCCAATAGTCCACCCTCTATGCCCCACAGTCCCCATCAGATATGGGAAATTTCAATACGTTGCTTAAGTTTAGCTTTTAAACATTAAAAGTGCAGCTCCCTGGTAATGTTTATGGTTCAGCTTCTTTTGAAAAGTTATGTCCTTGTTCTGTTATAAATTCAAGGTTATATGAATTTTAAAACAGATTTAAGCTGAACATGACTATACTTTGAAACAAACACAAACCTCAGGAAGTGAAAGAACCTCAGAATCTTTATATATGTAACCTCAAAATTAACCCACTGGTAATGGTTATTCAGAACCTGAAACTGCAAGCTGACCATGCCTGGGTGTCCGGCACTGTGGACTGAGCAGCCTCAACTTTTTCCAGTACCATAAGGACTCTGGTCCCAAGATTCTGGCCTTAGAATCTTGGCATTCAAGAAAATTCCTTGACAATATGAATATTGAAAATCTAATAGAATTTTCCTATTAGAATCCGTTGCATTTCTATACACTAATGATGAACTAAGAGAAAGAGAAATTAAGGAAACAATCCCATTTACAATTGCATTGAAAAGAATAAAATACTTAGGAATAAATCTAATTAAGGAGGTAAAAGACCAGTACTCATAAAACTTTAAGACACTGATGAAAGAAATTGAAGACAACACAAACAGATGGACAGATATACCATGTTCATGGATTAGAAGAACTAATATTGTTAAGATGACCATACTACCCAAGGCAATCTACATATTCAATGCAATCCCTATCAAAATGCCAATGGTGTTTTTCACAGAACTAGAACAAACAATTTTAAAACTTGTATGGAAACACAAAAGACCCCAAAGAGCCAAAATAATCTTGAGAAAGAAGAACAGAGCTGGAAGAATCACATTCTCTGACTTCAGAGTATACTACAAAGTTACAGTAATCAAAACAATATGGTACTGGCACAAAAGCAGAAATGTAGATCAATGGAACAGAACAGAAAGCCCAGAAATAAACTTACACACTTATGGTCAATTAATCTATGACAAAGGAAGCAAGAACATACAGTGGAGAAAAGACAGTCTGTTCTTTAAGTGGTGCTGGGAAAGCTGGACAGCCACATGTAAAAGAATTAAATTAGAACATTTTCTCACATATACAAAAATAAACTCAAAATGGTTTAAAGACCTAAATTTAAGACCGGAAACCATAAAACTAATAGAACAAAACATAGGCAGAACACTCTTTTACATAAATCATGGCAATATTTTTTTGGATCTGTCTCCTAAAGCAAAGGAAACAAAAGCAAAAATAAACAAATGGGACCTAACTAAACTTAAAAGCTTTTGCACAGAAAAGGAAACCATCAAAAAAGGCCAATCCTATTTACAGATGAGGAAACTGAGGCACAGAGAAGTTAAAGAGCTTTCCCATGGTCATATAGATAGGAAGTGGAAGAGCTGGGATTGAAACCCAAACCATCTTGCTTCAAAGCCCACATGCTTTCACATTTAACCTCTATACTGAACAGTATGATGACCAAATTTTTAATGGTACAGACAAGAATCAAAGAGAAAAGGAAGGAAAGAAGGAAAGAAAGGATAGAGGAAATAAAGAAGTCTAAGTAGGAGTTGAAAGCCTTCAAGGATTAGAAAGAATCTGTTAAGTGAGGAGTAGAAATCGGAAATCAGATATGAGGGACCAAGACCACCCAGGAATAAAGGAACAATGTGCAGAGACACAGAGATGAGAATAGATAAGTCTTGTCCCAGAGACAGAACTACCACATCAGTGATACACTCACTCGAAATGAATTTTGACCTTTTGGGTCAGGCTGAAGAATTGGTGCTCCATCTTACCTTGTCCTCTCTCATCCCTCCACCATGCCCCAGAAACGTACACACCTAATTTCCCATGGAAGCTACGCAACCATGTTCACAGTTCACTGGGAAATAGAAGAATGCAAATTATTGATAAACACTGCCCCGTAAGTCAAGGCCAGCAGCATCCAACAGAGAACAGATACTAACTCACAACTCTCTCCTTCCGCTTTAGTAGAAAAGCTGGATTACGTCTCCCATATTATCGGCAAACTGATAGAGTTTAAATCTCTATTCTCTCTTTTGAATGTCCTGGAGCCTAGATCTTTACTGACTTTTAGCCTGGAAATGACAGCCAACAGCTCTGGCTGTCATGTCATCACTGGGCCTAGAGTGAGTATAACCAAGTTATAAGAGAGTGATCTGGTTCACTCACTGAATACAAGGGTATAGAAGAATTAAACCAGATGAAGATTGAATAAAATGAAATATTGAATGCTTGGTATAATGACTGGCCTATAGTAAGGGCTCAAAAATGATAACTGCTCTCATTAGCAACAGCAGCTAGATAACTTGGGAAATTCAACTCATGAAATCATCACCATACTATCAGCAGTTTATTATCCAGCCCACAGAATACTGAAGTTCTTATAGAAAAATAACATTCAGACCACTCTTGGAAGAAGGCATAATTGCTTCTACCTTGGACACTCAATTCCTATCCTTCAAGATCCTTTCCAATGTGCATGCCTAGGATGGTACCCAGGACAGCAGGTTCTGTGACCCCTCAAGTTACGCCTTGGTGCTCTGCTTCATACCTCAGGACTACCTAGCACAGATGAATGGCTGCAAAAAACCTATTTGGTCCCAGGCTTGGAAGCTTCTTTCTTTAATCACAGGATTCAATTCCTGATTTTCTTCTAATAAGGGAGAGTAGAGAAGAAAGCGGGAGCTTTCAAGTCAAGCAGATGTGGATGAAGCAATTACACTGAGGAGCGTCAGGATGAGTGTGGCAGGAGAGGATTCCACTTGGGCACAGGCACAGCTGCTGCTTTAATTGTATCTGCAAAGCTACCAGAGATCACACGCTACAGTTAAAATTCTAGAGCTTCCAGAGAAACGAGCACTGGTTCTATTGAGGGACTGAGGTGAGCTCGTCTACGAAAGAGCTTTCCTTTAGTGAACTGGACACACCCATGCTCCTCTGATACAGTGCTTTTTGGATCCCTAAGACTGCAGAAGACTTCTCTCAAGCCCTGTGGAAGAGAGGGTCCCAGAAGTCCTGGGCTGTGTTGTGCTTGAACGGTCAGGGTCAAATTCCAGCTCCAGTACAGATTTTGGCTTGAAAGTTGCCAGAAATACCCACAAGGGTCTCACATAGGCTGCACTGATGACCACACTCTGCACTGGAGATTCCTACCAGGGAGCAGGAATCATTCCATGGGCACCGGATGCTAAGGAGACAAGAAGAAGAAATCTGTGCTTTCCATATGGATGAGGCCCTTTCATCAGGCCTTTATAAATTAATGATCAGCATTAAGTCAACAGAGTGAGTGGGGTGGCTGTTCTCCAGTGTGGAAACGGGTAAGCTACGATTCATGAAGTCTGTTAGATGTGCAGGCCTCTGACAAGTTTGAGAGGAAAAGGTGAGGAGATGCAGTGATCAAGGACTTTAAGATGGGAAAGGGTAGTGTGGAGAGGATGAGCAGCTGTGTCCCACTTCCTCTGATGACACCATCAGAAGGATGGGCTGAGCTGCAGCAGGGGTGCCCAGGTGAGTATCCCAGCAGCTCCAGCAAGCCTGCATCCCCACCACCCCTCAACTCTGCCGTGTTCATGGCTTCGTTGAGTGCCACACTCACTGCCTCTCTCCTTGCAGTGATTCCTGCTGGCAGGGCAGTGAGAAGCCTCCAATGCTAGAAAATGTCAAGGAGAAATCTACAATTATTGCGTTTCCAGGACTCTGGCAAGTCTGTCCTCCAGATCTCCAGATCTCCAGATCTCCAGCTTTGATGGTTTCTCTTTGGAGATGCCCAGTACCTGGTGGGCAGGTTCCGACTAGCAGGTGATCCAACTCAATCCATCCGGATGCTGAGTTCTCATGCTGCCTCCACCACCTACCAGTTCTATTCCCCCTGAGAATTCCGTGCTCAGACAGTAATAACCAGCTGTCAGATTGGGTTTTATACTAGTTATAAATTAATGTTTTAATTGGTTTTATTTCCAGTCGAATGTGGAGAATGGGGCAAGGGATGGATCCCAACAGGATTTCAGAAAAGCATTTTATTTCACTCTATCACAGCATCTTAGAAGAGTTACACTAAAATAAAATGTGGACACCCCATCTCCCCAGAACATGCCTGCATCTCAAAGTAATAAACTTTCCATTTCAGTGGGGGAATGAAGCTATTTGTCAGTTCCAATGTCAAGAATGAATGCAATTCAAATTCTCCAGCCATTTATTTCAACAATTCTCTACTCTACAGCTGAAATAACTTAACGTAAGAAATAGCTGTTCACTCAATGTAAAACTTGCAAACCTGGTTCCACAAGGCATATTTCTAAAAATAAAAACAATGAATCTGCAAGGGCTGCTGGGTAAGACACTCCATCCATCTTGGTGCAATGGTAATGCCCAAGACCACTGGAGCCACTCCACCACCATCCCGGGCTAGGAGAAACATCCCAGTGGGCCAGTCTCTTCACTTCCCTCTTCATTACCATCATGATCATTGCTGCCATTTCCGCATAAACATTCACGATTCATGATTCATCATCTTTCCTCTTTAAACCTGATGCGTTGATGACACCCAAATGGCCCTGAATGTGAAAACTTCAATGACTGAGACATCAAGAAGAATTAGAAATAATGATAAAAATTTTTCATTTCACCCTTGACAAGTCCCTATTGCAGATGGCTACAGAAGACAAACCTGAGTGGCAGCAGGAGAATGGCTTTGTGTGGCTGGTGGGGTGAGGAGGAGGCTCCTGGGAAACCTGTTGATAGAAAGCACGAGGCATCCATGTTCAGTGTCCGGCCTGGGGCTGAGCACCACACCTAGATGTTTGGAACGGTCTTCCAGCGTTCAGGAAGCCTCCCCTCCACTTCCCACTCACTACCTTAACAGGAAGCATTTGAAAATGAGGAGTGCCAAGAGCCTGAAAAATGTTGTCTACTGAAAAACCAAATTTTTCACTTCTCATTAAAACTAATAGCAAACATTCACATACTCTATAGCACATACTATGTACCAGATTCTAAAGCATTTTACACATATAAATTGCTTAGCCCTCCTTACAATCCTAGGAGGTAAATGTTATCAATATTCCCATATGAGAAAACTGAGGTTTGGTGACCTGGCCAAAGGCCCAGAGTTTTCAAATTATGGCACTGAAATTGGATCTCGGGTACCTGTCCCAGAGCCTGTGCTCTTAACCAGCACAGTAAGTGCCCTCTCTCAAAACTGCATATTACTGAAATTCCCGGAGGACATTTTCTGAGAATTGGGTGTTCCTGGCAGTCGTTTCAGTGAGGTTCTGCCTAAAGGTAGAAGAGTAATTCCCAGTCACCTACACACGTTTAAAGCTGTTTTCCAAATACAGTTAACCCTTGAACAATGCAGGGGTTAGGGGCGCCAACCCTGTGCACAGTGGAAAATCTGCGTATCACTTAAAGTCAGCCCTCTGTACATAGCCGGCTCCATATCCACAGTTCCTCCGCATCCGCGGATTTGACCAACCTCAGATGGCATAGTACCGTACTATTTACTCTTGAAAAAAATGTGTGTAGTGGGGCAGGATGAATTGGGAGATCGGGACTGACATATATACACTACTATGCATACAATAGATAGCTAATGAGAACCTACTGTATAGCACAGAGAACTCTACTCGATGCTCTGTACTGACCTAAATGGGAAGGAAATCTAAAAAAGAGTGGATATGTGTATACGAATGACTGATTCACTTTGCTATACAGCAAGAAACATTACAACATTGTAAAGCAACTATACTCCAATAAAAATTAATAAAAAATAAAAATAAAATAGATAACCAACAAGGACCTACTGTATAGCATGGAGAACTCTGCTCAATACTCTGTAATAACCTAAATGGGTAAGTAATTTGAAGAAGAATAGACACGTGTATATGTATAACTGAATCAATTTGCTGTACACCTGAAACTAACACAACATTGTTAATCAACTCTACTCCAATATAAAATAAAAATTTTTTAAAAAGAAATAAAGACATACAAAATTTTTTTTTTAAATGTGTGTATAAGTGGACTGCAAAGTTCAAACCCGTGTTGTTCAAGAGTCAAGTGTACTACCAAAGAACAAAAGACCAGTTCCTCTCTTTCTAGTATGCGTGAGTTCTTTAATTCCCTTTGGGTAAGATTAGGGGAGGAATGAGAGGACCAGGGGAGAGGGTTAAAGGCCAAGAGAGAAGAAAGGAGCCCAAAAGGGAGGCATCGTGCGCATCAGGAAAACACTGAGGAGGAGGCCTCTGCAGGGCAGGATTCACACAGGGGAGTATAAGGAGGTGCAGCTAGGTGGAGAGATGAACTGGAACAAGACACACAGGGCCTTGAACATGACGAGACGAAAGACTTAGGCAAGGTTTGTCTGCGAGGCCAGCGGCGCGGGCAGGAGGAACAGGCAGGGACTACACCCGAGCTCCCGACACTCTGAAACTGTCCTCCCAAGGCCCTTTCACTTTGCTCTCAGGGACCTCGCCATTGCTTCTGCTTCCCAGTGAAGCCCAGAAGACGTGCGAGGCCCCCACTTGCAAGCCCAGGCTGCTTATGAAGGAAATTTCCCACAGCCGTTTGCCTGGGCTCAGCCAGTGCTGGCAAACAGACCCAAGCAGAGCTAAGGGCCGCAGCCTCTTGCTTGTCTGTCGTCAAAGACGCCTGTCCTTCACGAGGAATTGACTTCTGCGGGTCCATTCTCATCTCCCAAGGAGCTCCAAGAGTAAATGCTGAGCACATTCCCAAGTCTCTCTCTCTCTCTCTAACTTTCGGCTCCAAAGAAGTCTTTTATCCACTGAATGATTAGCTCACAGACAGCTAGTGAGGAATATACAACTTGTGCAACTGGTCTACCTCCTACTTCTGAACATTTAATCCCTTCTCATTGGTGATTAGCTGCCATAGAAGTCTAGAGTATGTGGGAGAGAGAAGAAAGGGGCCTCATTGTCACTCTTATTCACCCAGGTTTCTGGCCATCAATAGTTTGGCCAGGTAAGGGGAGATAGAGTGGGACCAGGCACAAAGATGGAATGAGTGTGAGGGCATGACAGTCTTTTTGTCTCACCCAACTTAAGGGATGGGGAAATGATGGGTATGTCATTGCCTGCCAAAGCCAGAGATAATAAAGCCTCAATCAACCTGGACATTAGCCTAAATCCTCAATTAACTAGATTTTTTTTCTTTTCTCCACTTCTGGCATAAAAATGCAAATAATCAGATTTCAGTTTTATATCAAAGATATGAAAACAAATCTATGTCATGAGATTGAGAAGATAAGCCACAAACTGATAGAAAATTTTTCAAAAGATATATCTGACAAAGGACTGTCATTCAAAATATACAAAGAACTCCTAAAATTCTGCAATAAGAAAATGAACAGCCCAATTTAAAAATGAGTAAAAGACCTGAACAGACACCTCACCAAAGAAGATATACAGATGGAAAATAAGCAAATGAAAGGATGCTTAACATCATATGTCATTAGGGAATTGCAAATTACAATAACAATGAGATACTACTACACGCCTATTAGAATGGCCAAACTCTGGAACACTGACAACGCCAAATGCTGACAAGGATGTGAAGCAACGGGAACTCTCATTCATTACTGATAAGAATGCAAAATGGTACAGACACTCTGGAAGACAGTTTGGCACTTTCTTACAAAAATAAACATACTCTTACCATACGATCCAGCAATCCCACTCCTTGGTATTTACCCGAAGGAGCTGAAAACTTATGTTCACACAAAAACCTGAACACAGAAGTTTATTGCAGCTTTACTCATAATTGGCCAAACTTGGAAACAACCAAGACGTCCTTCAATAGGTGAGTAGATAAATAAACTATAGTGCATCCAGAAAATAGAATATTATTCAACATTACAGAGAAACAAGCAGTCAAGCCATGAACAGACATAGAGGAAACTTAACTGTGTATTACCAAGTGAAAGAAGCCAATCTGAAAAGTCTACATATTATACGATTCCAACTATGTGACGTTCTGGAAAAGGCAAAACTATGAAGACAATAAAAAGATCAGTGGTTGCCAGTGGGGCTGAATGGGTGCAGTACAGAGGATTTTTAGGGCAGTGACTATTCTAGATGATACTATAATCGTGGATACTTGTCACATTTGTCAAAACTCATAGAAAGTACAACACAAAGAGTGAACCCTAATGGAAACTATGGCCTTTGGGTGATAATAATGTCAGTGTAGGTTCATCGATTATAACAAATGTACCTCTGAGGTGCGGGAGGTCAGGATGTCGACAGTGCAGAGGGCTGTGCATGTGGGGGGGGGGGCAGAGAGCATATGGGTACACTCTGTACTCTCGGCTCAATTTTTCTGTGAACCTCAAAGTGCTCTAAAATGTTAAGTTTATTTTCTGCAGAGTGAATAGTGAGACCCTCTCTGCAGACTGATGCTTCTGAAGCCTTGATTCCTGGATGATTAAATTATGACCGACTGAAGCAGCAAAGTGTCATAGCACGTTGTAGAAAATCTTTCAAAAGTCATTTATCTGCTACTTCGCCAACCAGTTACTGAGGCACTGGACTAAGCTCTGAGGGTCTAAAAATAATACAACCCTGAGCCTGGCCTTGAGGAGCTCACAGTAAAGTGGGAGAGACAGACCTGCCAACAGTTGTACTGAGAAGTAGTACTGCCTTAATGCAGTCAATGTAAATTGCTGTGGGAACCCAGAGGAAAGATAAAAATTGACCTGGAGGAAACCTCTGGTTAACATTCAGTGACCCATCATTCACCAGTACCTTCATAGGTGCATTTGGTGACAACTCTGCTGGGTATCATACAGGGGAACAGGGGAACGATAGGTGAGCCAGACGACACAGCCCCTGCTGGTCAGGGAGATTACAGTTTAAAAGGTCCTATTTTAATTACTGAAGAACATGATATTTAAGCTGAACCAGGAAAGCCTTTCCAAGAAGTCGATCTAATAAGAAAAAAATTCTGTATGTTCAAATCACAGACGATTAAGAGGAATAGCAGAGGTGGTCTGTTACCATGGTTCTCAGACCTAGTCACACATGAGCACTGCAGGGCAATCTTTTAGTAAACACCCCACCCAAGTTTCAACCCAGACCAATTAAATCAGAACATCAGGCAACTGGGAGTAGGTATTGGTGTTTTTTAAAATCTCCCTAAGTGATTCTGGTGCATAGTTAGGATTGAAAACGCCTACTAACTTAATCCTGCCTTTCTACTGATTATGAATCCATGTCCAAAGGTTGAGGTCAAGATTACAGAGCTAGTCAATACAACAAATCCATGATCCACTATACAACTTAAGAACTATAACATCTACCTAATTCACTCCTCCTGCTCCTGGTCCCCCAAATAGTAACCACTAGGCTGAATTTTATAATTGCCTTTTTTGTTAGTTTATCCCACACATATGCACAATTTATCTAAATAACACACTGCTCGGTATATCTTGGTTTTGTGCTCCATAATGAAGGTATTTACTATATGTAGTCTTAGGCCCTTGTTAATCAAAAATGTGATCTGCAGACCAGCAGCAACAGCATCACCCAAAAGCTTGTTAGAAATGCAGAATCTGGGGCACTAGCCCAGATCCACTAAATGAGAATCTTCATTTTGACAGTATGCCTGCATAACAAAGTTTGAGAAGCACTGTTCTAAAGACTTGTTTTGTCACTGAGATTTATCCAAGCTGTTACATGTAGGTGTAGTTCTGGGAATGCGTACTTAAGATGTGTCCAATTTTTTTTATATTATGAAAACTACTGCTATGAACAATCTTATCTGTCTCTCAGTGTACATGTGAATAGTTTTTATAGGATATACACCTCGGAGGGGGATTGATGGGAAATAAACTACATAAATGTTCCATTTCACTGGGCCAAATTGTTTTCCAACGTTCTTTAAGATTCACATACCCACCAGAGTGTTTAAGAGCTCCTATTAATTTACATCTTCTCTAATATTGAATATTGTTAAATGCTTTGATTTTTGCCTATCTAATGGATGCATTTGTTGTAGTCTTAATTTATGTTTTTCTGATTTACTAATACGTTTAAAAATAATTTTAAGTGCTTTCTCACCATATTTTCTCTTCTATGGAATGCCTATTCATTTACTTTGCTAGGTTGTTTATTGGGTTATTTGGGTTTTCTTCTGGTGGTTTATAGTTTTTTATGTCTATAGATACAAATGCATTTTCAAGAATGTGTTACAAATAACTTCTGCTAGTATATTGCTTGTCGTTCCACTTTCTTCATCATGACTTTGATGAACAGAAATTCTAAGTTCTACTGTAATAAAATTCATCAATCCTTCTATCTTGGTTAGTGATTTTTGTCTTTTTAAAAGATATTCCTCGACCCTGAGATCTGAAATATATTTTCCCACATTTTCTTCTAACAGTTTTAAAGTTTTCCTTTCGTATTAAGTCCTTAATGCATCTGGAATTGATTTTTGTGCTCTTTTTTACAGTCGAGATCTTATACCATTCTTTTGGTGTGGAAAAATCAATTGTCCCAGAACGATTATTGAATAGTCCCTTCTTTCCTTTTTCCTCCAGTTAATCTAGAAGCTTCTTGGATCATATATATTTATCAATCTGTTTCAGGACTCTTTCTTGTTTCATTGGACAATGTGTCAATCCTCACACCAATAGCACAGAATCTTAATCACCATAGTTTTACAATAAACTTGATATCTGGTAGGGCAAGTTCTTCTACCTTATTCCTCTCCTTTAGTATTCTGACAATCCTTGACCCTTTTAATTTCCATATAAATTATAGAATCAATCTGTCATGTTTCACTCAAAACATTGTTGGGATTTTTATTGGGATTGAATTATAAATTAATTGGAAGAGAATTAATATCTTTATAGTATTGAGAATTTCTTTCCATGGACACTGACCATTAATGTCTTTCAATCAAATTTTATAATCTTCCCCACAAAGTTCTTACACGTTTGGTTAGATTTATACCTAAGCATCTCTTTAAAAAATTTTTGTTATTGTAAATTTTATTTTTTAATATTATTTTCTAACGTTTTATTGACTATATGTAGAAATGTAAATAATTTCTAGATACTGTTCTGTAGACACTTAGATAAACCCTCTCATTACTTCTAATAATTTGTCAATAAATTATTTGAGGTTTCTATACTGACAAGTCATTACATCTGAAAAGATAAGAGTTTTGTTTCTTATTTCCAATCTACATGTGTGGCCGAGACAGCTAACTATACCATATATATATATGTATATTCTCTTTTTAGCAATAAGACACTATGAGTTTTATCTGGGATCATTGCTACTTGCAGCTAGGTGTGACCAAATGACCAACTTCAGGGCAGTAGGCTATGGGGAGAAATAATATGTGAAACTTCCACATCATAACCTTAAAGACAGGCTGCAATCTGGTTGACTGAAACTAGGATTTGGGGTTTGGCTGTCTTAGAAAAATCAACTGACTCTGTATCCCCAAACAACAGGCAATGAGATTGCTACTCAGAGCCTTTCTCAAGAATCTCCCATTAACTGTTCTCACCGACTGGAGAACGGGAGATAATCTAGTGGCAACACTCAGACTAAGGATGATGCCTTTCCACACCAGACCATCTTTGCAAATGGCTTTAATACAGCTACCATTAAACTGACTGAGAGAGTTATGAGCTGAGCACAAAAGCTAGTAACTAAAAGAGATTTGAAGGATGTAAAAACTACAATCTGAAGCGATCATTGGATGTGTTTACTTTTACATGGAGCTGATTAGAAACGCAAAGATTGAAAGCTATTTAGTTTGTGAGGCATTATATTAATGCAAAAACCAAACCCTTGCCTTTAGAAGTGTAAGAATGTTCAATCCTTAAAGCTACAGTTGGGCCCCAAAACTGTACTAGCAGGAACTGGGCTGTGTAGATAATGCAGTTCCAAAAAGGCACATTTTCCAATACCTTTTCTAGATACATCTATGGAGAGCAGTGGGAAAGGAAAAAACAAAAGCAAAAATAAAAACAGAGGACAAAGACAAGGAACAATGGAAACTGGACTTACTCCCAGAGAGCAGAACCAAGGGCAGCCAGCTGGGCTAGGCAAGCACCAGCCCTACTGCCAGGGTGGGAGGTGTCACAATTCATGCCCAGCAAGATCTGATGACCTTTGGTGTTCCTCATTCTTTGCTTTCCAAATAGGAGTTTCATTCTAATTATCTTTTATTTGTATTAGTAAAGATAAAGGCTAAGCTGTTATAGAAAAAAGACACCAAAATAGAAGTTTATTTTTTTCTGAGCTAATACTCTAAAGAAAGTGGACTCTAAGAGGCAAGCCAAGGTCTTAGGCTGGCAGAGTAGAGCAGTCATCCTTAATACATGATTGTGGCCTCTTTTTCTGATTCTACAAGGAATTTGTCAATTCCTTGCTAGTTAGAAGTCCAGAGTGAGTATCCTATCTTTAAGGAGGTAACACATAAGGTACACACACCACTTTTATGTATATTGCATTGACTCCATGTTTGTCATATGTCCACACCTCCCTGCAGGGGAGTTTAGAAAATGTGGTCTGTAGCCAAGCAGCCATGTGCCCAACTAAAACTGTACTACTGAAAGGAAGAAAGGGGGAACAAATTCCTGGAGACAATTAGCAATCACATACCCATTATTTTATATTGAATGTGAAGTACTGGCATGAAGGTACTTTGCCTTTTATTTTCTCATCAGTAAACCACAAGAAACTAAAATAAGACCTGATGGAGAGGAATAAGCATCATCCAGATACCTGGATTTTGAACCAGGTGCATTACCTGAATGGGACTTTGGGTTATTAGAGAAGAGTTTTGCTCTATGTGTGGGGGGACTGTGGCAGTTTTCTCACTTAAGTCTAGGAGGGAAAATGTACAAGGATATTTGTCATTGCATTATTTGGTGATAGGATGTGGAAGGAAATCTCTCTTTATCTCTGGGAGAGTAAATATATGAATGTGTTAGATGCATACAATGGTTTACTACATAGCAGAAAGCACTAATAGATTAGATATATGCATGGTAATATAAATGAACCTTAAAGACATAGTGCTAAGTTAAAAAAAAAAGTGATTTATGCCTTAATACCATTTGTATAAATGTAAAATACACAAAAAATCCAACATACATATTTGCATGAGCTCCAACAAAAATATACAAATTAACTCGTTAAAATAATTATTCATGGTAGGGGAAATAATGAGAGTAGGAGTCAAAAGAAAAACGTGGAAAATTAAAATAGAAGGTCCTTATGTATACCAATGTTACCTGCCATGAATTGCAAAGAATGATGAACCACCCTCTGCATCTGAGGTCTGAAAAGAAAAAAGAGTGACTTATGAAAGAGGAGTGGGAAGCAAGTCATGCTTCCACAACTGAAAAAGATGGAGTAAGATGGGTCATATCTACCCTCCTTCCTGAAATAATAAAACCAGAAAAAAATGTATGAAACAATGTCTTCCAAGACACTGGACATTAGTCAACAAAACAAAGTGATCCCTGAGAAACAAGAACAAACAAGGTGACATCTACACTCGCTCTACCAATGAATGGCCTAAAGAGAGTTTCCAGGCCACACTGCAGACAAGAACAGGTGGTCTGAGTTGAGAGGATATAACTGAAAGTCTTAAGGCCAAGATGGCTAGAGCTTGCAGGACAGAGTACTGGAGAGGAGAAATCTGGACAGAGAACACTGAATATCTGCAGAGAATCCCTCTATAATCTTCAACTTAGTACTGATCAGCACATGCAAGGGAGGACACTCCCCCAAACCAGTGGGGGAAACACATTCAAAAGGAAAAGAAGAAATGGTATCCAGCACTGACACGGGATGAGAACGGTACTGTTTGCTACCAGCCATACTAGAAAATCTAACAATTCAAAAAACATCAGGTGTGGTACCCAGAAGGATTTAGCCTAAGTAGGGCAAAATTAGCCCCAAACCAAACGTTGCTCTGGTTCCACCCAACAACACTGAAACATTAAGACCCAAAGGATCAATTGTTTCTAAGTACCTTAACTGCGTCTTAGAACAAAGCTCAAGAATATTTATAGGAATAGAAAATACCTGGCATACAACAAGATAAAATTTACAATCTATGACATCCAGTATAAAATGACCAGCCATGCAAAGAAAAAGAGAAATATGCTAAACATAATAAAGAAAAAAATGAATCTCAATAAAAACCATCCAGAAATGATACAGGTGACAGGATTAGCAGACAAAGACACAACTGTATTCTATAAGTTCCAGAAACTAGAGGAAATATTTAACATGTTAGAGATGGGGAAAATTTTTTTTAATTCCCAAATTGGACTTCAAGAGATGATAACTACAATTTCTGAGATAGAAAATACAGTGAATAGATTAACAGTATATTAGATATTGCAAAAGAAAATATTAGTGAATTTGAAGACATAGCAATAGAAACTATCCAACACAAAACATGGAGAGGGGGACTTCCCTAGTGGCGCAGTGGTTAAGAATCCGCCTGCCGATGCAGGAGACAGGGGTTCAAGCCCTGGTCCGGGAAGATCCCACATGCCGTGGAGGAACTAAGCCCGTGCACCACAACTACTGAGGCTGCGTTCTAGAGCCCGTGAGCCACAACTACTGAGCCCACGTGCCACAACTATTGAAGCCCACGCGCCTAGAGCCCGTGCTCCGCAACAAGAGAAGCCACCGCAATGAGAAGCCCACGCACCGCAACAAAGAGTAGCTCCTGCTCGCCGCAACTAGAGAAAGCCCGTGCGCAGCAATGAAGACCCAATGCAGCCAAAAATAAATAAATGAATTTATTTTTTAAAAAACATGGAAAGGAAAAAGACAAAAAAAAGAAAATGAGCAGAGGCTCAGTGAGCTGTTTGGCAAATTCAAGAGACCAAATATATGTATTTTTGGAGTCTGAAAAAAAAGAGGATAAGGGGCAGAAATACAGGTGAAAATAATAGCCAAAATATTCCCAAAACTGATGAAAACTATACATCCATAGATCCAAGAACCTCAATAAACCTCAAGTACAAGAAACATGAAGAAATATACAAGAAAGAACATCATAATCAAATTACGAAAAACCAGAGCTTAAGAGAAAAATTCAAAGCAGCCAGAGATAAAAGGTATGTTTCATCAGAGGAACAAAGATAAGAACGGTAACAGATTTCTCATCAGAAACAGTGGAAGCCAGAAGAAAGTGAAGCAATATCCTTAAAGAACTGAGGGAAAAAAAGAAACTGTCAACAACCTTGAATTCCATTCCCAGAGAATACACCTTTAAAAGGTGAAATAAAGACATTTTCAGGCATTAAAAAATGTGGAAATTTTTATTACCAGCAGAATGGCACCACAAAAAATGTTAAGGAATCCTTCGGGCAGAAAGAAAATGATTCCAGAAGGAAATATCTTCTCTACCAAAGAAATGAAGAGCACCAGAGATGGTAACTACATCGGTAAATATAAAATATATTTTTATTACTTAAGTTCCTTTAAAAGGCAGTTCACTCTTTAAAGCAAAAATAATGAAATGTATTTTGGGACTTACAAAATATGCTGAAGTTAAATGTATGACAGCAATACCACCATGGTCAGAAACCGAAAAACGGAAGTAGACTGTTGTAATATTCTTAAATTATATGTAAAGTGGTATAATATTACCTGAAAGTAGACTGTATTAAATTAACAATGTGTCTTATAAACCTTAAATGAAACACTTAAAAATTATAGCAAATGAGGCAATAAAGAAGAAAATACAGAATCGTTAAAATGTTCATTTAATCCAAAAGAGGGAAGAAAAACAGAAGAAAAGAAACAAAGAATAGATGGGACAAATGAAAAACAAATAGCAAGCTGGTAGACTGAAACTCAACCATATAAATTGGCACATTAAATACAGATGGTCTAAACATCCACATAGATAAAAAAGCAAGAACTCTATGCCCACAAGAAACCGACTTTAAACATAACACAAATGGGTTAGAAATAAATGCACAAAAACCGCATAATCATTCCAACACTAATAAAGCCAGAACACAGCTTGAAAGGGATCTTGTTACCCAAATTTTTAGCAGAGCATAAAAAAGAATAATGGCAGAGAAATGGAAAATAAAGAATTTCTTCCCAATTCATTCTTTAAGGCCACTATTCCTCTGACACCCAAACCTAAGACATTACAAGAGAAGAGAACTACAGCTATACATATCCCTCATAAATATAGATGCAAAAAGTCTTAACAAATTTTAGCCAATAAAATCTAATAATATTTTTAAAAAGAGTAATATACTGTGACCAAAAGGGGCTTGTCCCAGGAATCCAAGGTTGGGTTAGCATTAGAACATTAGTCAGAGAAACTTATATATTAACAAACCATATGATTATTTCAATGGATATAGAAAAATTATTAGATGATGTGAATGTTAGTTTTGATGCCTCGACTTGGCTAGGCATAGCACCCAGTTATTTAATCTACACTAATCTAGGTGCAGCTGTGAAAGTATTTTGTAGGTGTGGTTAACATCTACAATCAATTGACTTTAAGTAAAGGAGACTGTCCTTGATAATGTGGGCGGGCCTCATCGCAACAGCTGAAAGTCCTTCAGACCAAAATGTGAGATTTTCCAAATGAGAAATTCTGCCTCAACACTGCAGCATCAATTTCTGCCTGTGATTTGCCCTACAGATTTTGGATATGCAAGCCCCTACAACTGCATGAGGCAATTCCTTGAAACAAATCTCTAGACAGATAGATAATTTATACATGTATACATTTATTATTTAGTTAGTATATTCATAAACATATATTATTTATAATACTATAATAAACGTATATCTGTTATTTAAATTCTCTATATATGCAGGACATATATAAAGAGAGAGAGAAACAGAATCTTAAGTATAAGTTTTCTGAATTGGTTTGGGATCTCTGGAATTGGTTCTCTAATCAGACTATATTTAAAGGCATTAATGACATCACTTCCAGTGGTAAAAAGCACTGATAGTCTGTGGTGTGATGTGGCAAAAAATATACAAAATATCATCACTGGATACTCTAATCAAATGCTTATAAAAAGCAAGGTGCTGGGTGACCATGTATTTGATACCTAGTTTAGTTAAAATAACAAGGATAATGCGATTGGCTGGCTGCTCCTAAGTGCACTGGAGAAAGTAGGAAAAGAAAAGGAAGAGTTCAAGGCCTCAAGTTCCCAGCTCAAACGCAGCGTCAGTTAACTGAAAGTGTCTATGCCATCCATGAAAGAAAACTGCATCTCCTACAGCTGCAGAACTGAGATTTCTGAAAGCCTAACTCAGAGTCTCATGCTACAAGTAGCTGAATTACACAGCAAACTGAGTTCTCAACTTCACAGGGTATATACTCTGTTAAACAGAGAGCACTGTCTGGGAAGGAACAGGATCCTGAAGATTGGAATGGGGACATATGGGCAGATCCTGATGCAGCTGGGGATGCTAAACCCTTAAATCCTGCTGAGTCTCCTTTGCCAGTAGAAGCAGCCCTTCTCTCCCCGTCTGAAGAGGTTAGCCCAGCTTTGCCTGAGGAAACTGTAATGACCCGTCCTGAGTAGCTGCCTTGCAAGATGCTGCTGGCTCTCCTCGGGGCCCACCCCCCCAGGATGACCCATCTTTGTTTCTAGACCTGTAGCAGGATTCAAATCCCAGCAGGCCCCCACTGGTGAGACACAAAGTGTGACCTGTTAGGAGGTGTACTACACTCGAAAAGAACTGCATGATTTTTCCAATTTATACAGATAGAAATCTGGAGAATATGTGTAGTAATAGACATTAAGGGTGTGGGAAAAATGGTAGAATTGGATCAGGTCAAATTTATTGACATGGGCTCACTAAGCAGAGATTCAGGATTCAATGTTATAGCTTCAGGGGTTAGAAAGTTCCCTGTTTGTTTGGTTGATTAGCTGAAACACGGACAGAAAGTTGGCCAACACCACGTGAAAATGAAATGCCAGAACTGCCTTGGTGTACTGTAGAGGAAAGTATCCAAAGTCTTATTAGGGAGATTAGAATGTTACAATCAATTTATCACATAAGACCTGCTGGCTCTGTGTGAGAGGGTGCAAGTGACATGCCTTTCGCCACAACCAGGGGAAATAAATGGTGAGGGGAGCCCTGGCATCCTTAACTGTGGTCACGCTTCTCTGTAGCCCAGAAATGACAGCAGGATCTACTGCCTCTGAATAAGATACTTAAATGCAATAGAGATAATTGGATCCCTTGGTAGCACGGGTCAAGTGGGGGCACTTAACCGTCAAAGACAAGGTGGGTGCAATTACCATAGGACAGCCGGGTCAAAGCAGTAATCAGAATAATCTGACTCACAGGGACCTATGGCATTGGCTAGTTGATCATCATCCCTAGAGGAGAAATAGATGGGCAATCTGCTAAATTAAGTGGAAGAGCTCTAGGTCAAGTGTATAGAAGTCTAACTTGAATCAACAAAACAGAAAGTGATGCCCCTTCAATCAATTCTCAGACTTGAACGTGTTTTACCAGGGTTACTGTTCATTAGGGAAAAGGAAAATAATCAGACTTTGGGGGATTACTGAACACAGGTTCTGAACTGTCATTAATTCCAGGAGGCCCAAAATGTCACTGTGGCCCATCAGTCAGAGTACGGGCTTGTGGAGGTGAGATGATCAATGGGGTTTTAGTTCAGGTCCATCTCACAGTGGGTCCGGTGGGCCCATGAACCCATCCTGTGGTTATTTCCACAGTTCCAGAATGCGAAATTGGAGCAGACATACCAAGCAATTGGCAGGATCCCCACACTGCCTCCCTAGCCTGTAGAGTGAGAGCTGTTATCATAGAAAAGGCCAAGTGGAAGCCACTAAAACTGCCTCTTCCTAGGAAAACAGTAAACCAAAAGCAACGCCATGTTCCTGGATGGATCAGAGATTGGTGCCACCATCAAGGACTTGAAGGATGCAGGGCCGGTGATTCCCACCACATCCGCATTCAACTCCCCTATTTGGTCAGTGCAGAAAACAGCTGGATCTTGGAGACTGGCAGTGGATTATCATAAACTTCATCAGGTGGGGACTCCAATTACATCTGCTGTTCCAGATGTGATTTCACTGCTTGAACACATTAGCACATCCCTCCTACCTGTTATGCAGCTGTTCATCTGGGAAAGGCTTTTTTCTTGATGGCTATTAGTAAAGACCACCAGAAGCACTTAAGCTGGCAACATGCCTTCACTGTCCTGACAGGGGTACATCCATGCTCCAGCCTTAGGTCGTTAAGTTCGTCCACAGAGACTTGGCTGCCTTTACCTTCCACAGAACATCACGCTGTTTCACTCCACTGATAATATTAATGACATTGATGAGCTAGCAGGCTAGAACTGGCAACTATTCTAGACTTATTGGTAAGACATTTGCACATCAGAGGGTGGGAAATAAATACAAGAAAAATTCAGATGCCTTCCACCTCCGTGAAATTTCTAGAAATCCAGTGCTGTGGTGCATGTTGAGATATTCCTGTATATCCAGGCACAATGCCTAGCGGCCCACTTTGGATTTTAGAGGCAACCTATTCCTCATTCGGGTCGTTACTCTGGCCCACTTCCAAGTGACATGAAAAGCTGCTAGTTTTGACTAGGGCCCAGAACAAGAGAAGGTTCTGCAACGGGTCCAGGCTGAAATGCATGCTGCTCTGCCACTTGGGTCACGTGACCCAGCAGATCAATGGTGCTTGAATGTCAGTGATCAATAGGGATGCTGTTTGGAGCCTTCGGCAGCCCCCATAGGCATTTTTCTAAGAGAAATGAAAGGATATCTCCATACAAAGACTTGCACACAAAAGTTCACACCAGCTTCATCTGTAATAGTCATAAACTTCAAACAATCCAACGTCCACCAATAGGTGACTGAATAAACACGTTATCATATATCCATACAGTGGGACACACTTCTCAGGTATAAAAAGGAATAAACTATTGATCCACCTCAAAATAACTATGCTGGGTAAGAGAAGCCAGACACACAGAAATCCATTGTGTATGATTTCTGCAAAATTCAAACTATTCTAAAGTGAGAGAAAGCCTGGGGGAGGGGGCAGGGCAATGCTGACAGGGCAGGAGGGAACTTGTGAAGATGACGGATACGTTATCATGACTGCGGTGGTGGTTTCATGGGTGTATACATATGTCAGAGCTTATCAACTTGTGTGCTTTTAGTATGTGCAATTTATTTTATGTCAATTAGACCTCAATAGACCTATTAACATATTTAAATATAATAAAATAATTGCATGGAAAAATTGCTTTTATGTTTTCCACTCAGAATGATATTGTAAGTCAAGGAAATACCTTCCTATCATGGTTTGCTATGAGGTTTCTTTGTTTTGCTTTTAGTTTAAAGTCATGAATGAATATTGAATATTATTACATGCTTTTTCTGCATCTGCTGAGATAATATGAATTTTCTCTTTTAACTGTTAATGTAGTAGCTAATGACTATGGAATTTAATGGAGTGGGCCAAGACAGTGTACCTTGAACTCATCACCTACTTCTCATCCTCTTATGAGCCCAATTCATCAAAAAGTATTTTCTATTCAGGACCTAGTTGTTCTGCCATGGGAGAGACTATTAGAACACTTAGTATTTTGTACAGCCAGACGTAGAATTTAAGCCTAGGTCTCTTTAACTTGCAGGTCATTGTTATTTCCATTTTTATGTGCCATGAAAACAAGTCTTGAAAACTATTAAAATTATCATTGTCTTTTTCAGTATCTTGATCATCAAAATGTGACCATTCAGAGAACCCACAGATAGAAAGGAACTGTTATGGACTGAATTGTGTCCCCCTAAAATTCATATGCTGAAGTCCTAACCCCCGGTACACCTCAGAAGTGACTGTATTTAGAAACAGGGCCTGGTGGCAGTTAATTTTATGTTAACTTGACTGGCTACAGGGTGCTCAAAGTAAACATGATTTCTGGGTGTGTCTGTGAGGTGTTGCTGGAAGAGATTAATATTTGAATCAGTGGACTCAGTAAAGTAAAGCATCCTCCCAAACGTGGGTGGGCCTTATCCAATCCATCGAGGGTCTGAACAGAACAAGAGGCAGAGGAAGCAGGAAGAATTCACCCCTTTTCTCCTGCCTCACGGACCAAACTGGGACATCTCATCTCACCTTCTCTGGCTCCTGGACTGGGATTTATACCACAGCTCCCTGGTTCTCAGGTTTTCAGGCTCAGATTAAACTACACCACCAACTTTCCTGGGCATCCAGCTCACCGATGGCACATCCTGGGACTTCTCAGCCTCACTGGCAACTCCTCGTAATAAATGTGCAGCTACGTGTACATATATGTATATGTGTATATGTTCTGTTTCCCTGGAGAGCCCTGACTAATACAGGCCTTTAAAGGGTGACTAAGGTTAAATGAGGTTACATGGGTGGACCCTAATCCTACATGACTGGTGTCCTTAAAAGAGAGGGAGACACCAGGGAGGCACCACAAAGGAAAGGCACATGTGAAGACACAGCAAGACGGCCATCTGCAAGCCAAGGAGAGAGGCCTCCATAGAGGCCAGTCAGCACCTTAACCTTGGACTTCCATCCTCCAGAGACAATAAATTTCTGTTGCTGAAGGTCTGTGGTATATTGTCATAACAGTCCCAGCAAACTAGTTCGGGAGCTTACTCAGTATTCCTTATTCCTGAAATGACCAGTTCCTCTCATCTTCATGGGAAATTTAGCCATCCTCCAAGGCCAACTCAAATGTCACCTCTTCCATGAAACATCCCCTAATTCTCTGCATCCCCATGTTCTGACACATTTTTTTATAGAACTTTACACATTGTGTCAGTGCCTATCACTAGATTGTGAATCCTTTAAGAAAAGCAACCATATAAAATCCATCTTTGAATTCTCAATATCTGGTTAATGTCTGTTGGATGAATGGATGGATGGATTTATGAATAGAGAGTGAATGAATAGATAAGATGCAATTTTTCCCTGCTGCCTTCTGGTGGCTATTTATTTTTCAACACTGCGTCTAAGGCAGGGTGTGAGATGTGATAGCAACATCCCAGCCCTGCATAGCTTCTTTCAGGTGACTCATTTTCTACTTTATGCAAAATTTCCTCCTCCTTTTTTGGTATTTCCATACTTTACTCTTCTCATTATATCATCCATCAACCTCCTGGCCATCCTTCTCATTTATTGAGAATGTGTGTACAAAGACCATGGTCCCTCTCCCTAGCTTAGCATTAGTGACTGCCAATCCTGTGTGGATCAGCCTCTCAAAAACAGATTCAGAGTTTCTTCCTCAGCCCTAATACGTTATCCATACCCTACTTCCGGAACTCATTACTTTGCCACACCCAGACTTCACCATCACAGAAACATTTTCATCTCTAGATACGAAGGTTCTGTAGAAAGTCAAATAATGGACCCCCAAAGATGTCCTCACCTTAATCCCCAGAACCTGTGACTATGTTACCGTACATGGCAAAAGGGATTTTGCAGGTGTGATTAAGGTAAGAATCTTGACATGGGAAGGCTCTCCTGGGTTGTCTGGGAGGGGGCTCAATGCAATCACAGCGGTCTTTGTTAAGAGGAAGTCAGGGGCTTCCCTGGTGGCGCAGTGGTTGAGAATCTGCCTGCCAATGCAGAGGACACGGGTTCGAGCCCTGGTCTGGGAAGATCCCACATGCCGCGGAGCAACTAAGCCCGTGTGCCACAACTACTGAGCCTGCGCGTCTGGAGCCTGTGCTCCACAACAAGAGAGGCCGCGATAGTGAGAGGCCCGCGCACCGCACCACAATGAAGAGTGGCCCCCGCTTGCCGCAACTAGAGAAAGCCCTCGCACAGAAACGAAGACCCAGCACAGCCAATAAATAAATAAATAAATAAATAAAAATTTTAAAAAAAGAGGAAGTCAGGAAGGTCAGAGTGAAAGAGACGTGACAACAGACGCAGAGGATGACGTAACAGGAGGCCGTGAGTGAGGGGATGCAGGCAGCTGGAAAGGGCAAGAAAGCAGACCCTCCCTTAGAGCCTCCAAAAGGAATGCCGCCCTGCCAACTCAGCCTAGACTTCTGACCTCTCGCACTGTAGGAGAATAAATGTACTGAGTTTGTAGTAATTTGGTACAGCATCACCAGCACACAAACCCAGGTTCCAAGAGACAAATCTATAACCACAGACTCCTGTTCTTCTGGCCCGCTCCCTCTCTCCCAGGATCCCTGACCCTGTTCTCACAACTCATTTCCCTCTCCTGTTGCATTTCCTTCCCTGGACACCCAGACACCGTGAATTTAAACCTGAGCAGCTCTCTCCTCAGGATGCCAAGGTCCGAGCAACTCATCCTTTCACTTCCTCTACCCAGACACCTCAGATAGCACAGCAAACCAGCCCCCTTCCTTCTCCTCTCCTGTACTGAGAGTGCTAAACACCTCGGGAGAAAATGTACCCAGACACCTCAGATAGCACAGCAAACCAGCCCCCTTCCTTCTCCTCTCCTGTACTGAGAGTGCTAAACACCTCGGAGAAAATGTACCCAGACACCTCAGATAGCACAGCAAACCAGCCCCCTTCCTTCTCCTCTCCTATACTGAGAGTGCTAAACACCTCGGGAGAAAATGTACCCAGACACCTCAGATAGCACAGCAAACCAGCCCCCTTCCTTCTCCTCTCCTGTACTGAGAGTGCTAAACACCTCGGGAGAAAATGGCTCAATAACACATACTGGCACCACTACAAAGCCGTGATATTTAACCTCAGCTTGGTCTTTGGTCCCCCTTCCTTTTTCTCCATGACCTTCATTACTTCCTTCTACTTCTTGTAGCAATAATTCCAAACCATCAACTCTTCCCAAGTCACCTGTCCCGTCACTACCCCTCTTTTCCCTGCATTACCATGACTCCTCTTTTTGAGAGAAGATCGAGGTGGGACATGAGCTGCCTCCGTCCTGTCCTCTTGCTACAGCACCCCTGCCTTGTCCCTGCTTGTTTCTCCCAGCTGTCTCTGCCTAAAAGACCGACCCCCCATTCCCCTTGCTCTCTGTACCCTCCATTCACCTAAAATAACTTACTTCTTTTTCTTTTTCCAACTGAAGAGTAAACTTTCTATGAAGACTTTAACAGCACCACCCAATTCCCCGGCTGCCCACCCTCCTCTGAGTTCCCAGGTTACGGTACTTCTACTGCAACTAGCATACCCCACGGGATAACATTTAGTTATATTTATCTACTTACGTGTCTGTTTTGTTTTGGGGGCAAAATTAAGCTCAGAGACTGAGCTTGTCTTTGCCAATAGTTTATTGAACACAGGTTCACTGTGGGAATTGCACAAGCAAAGAGCATACAGGGTAATGTCTCTTAATAAGCCCATAAAGAAATAACAGACACCAAACAAATGATAAATTACACTCTTGTTCCAGGCAAGGGGAGACGAAAGAAATAAAGACCAAATGTAGTTCAAGCTGTACCTTTATACGAGCTGGTACCTGCGAAAGCCACCGAGAGCTGACTTCCAGCTGCCAGCTCACAACTAGAGTCCGTTGTCGCTAGCGTACGTTGCTAGGGAACGAGGTGTCGGTGCTGGGGGCAGGCGAGGCTGCTCCAAGGGTTATCACTCCAGGGACCTTCTCAGTGCTGGTGCCACTGCCCAGAGGAGCACCCCTCTGGCAGGAACGCTGTCCCCTCTCTGCCTGAGACCACTGCACAGTTTCCCACCACTGCCGGCCCAGAGCAGCCTGGCCACGGCAGGAGCAGGTGTCGCAGGATCTTCAGAGACCTAAATCAGCAAACGGTGGCTTTTGCCCACGCAGAAACTCTCAGATATTCCTCACAAACTCTCGGTATTTAGAGTCTCAGTGTCCCCTCCCCGGGGTTGCTTCCCCACATGTTCTTATCGATAAGCCCCCAGGGGTCCCTCAGCAGCCGAGCTGCTAAGTGCTCATCAAGGTCAACTGATGAGATGATGTCACAACATACTTTATTCTTATATCAAAACAACTTTACTTCTAAAAACAACTTTTTTGGGTCTTTTGTCATAAAGAAGTGGATTAAGTCAACTTAAGTCACAAACAAGTGGATTTGAAACCATATCAAAACAATACACATGAAAATGACTATACTACCCAAAGCAATCTACAGATTCAATGCAATCCCTATCAAATTACCAATGGCATTTTTCACAGAACTAGAAAAAAAAAAACTTTACAATTTGTATGGAAACACAGAAGACCCTGAATAGCCAAAGCAATTTGAGAAAGAAAAATGGAGCTGGAGGAATCAAACTCCTTGACTTCAGACTATACTATAAAGCTACAGTAATCAAGACGGTATGGTACTGGCACAAAAACAGAAATATAGATCAATGGAACAGGATAGAAAGCCCAGAGATAAACCCATGCACATATGGTCACCTTATCTTTGACAAAGGAGGCAAGAATATACAATGGAGAAAAGTCAGCCTCTTCAATAAGTGGTGCTGGGAAAACTGGACAGCTACATGTAAAAGAATGAAATTAGAACACTCCCTAACACCATACACAAAAATAAACTCAAAATGGATTAGAGACCTAAATGTAAGGCCAGACACTATAAAACTCTTAGAGGAACACATAGGCAGGACACTCTATGACATAAATCACAGCAAGATCCTTTTTGACCCACCTCCTAAAGTAATGGAAATAAAAACAAAAATAAACAAATGGGACCTAATGAAACTTAAAAGGTTTTGCACAGCAAAGGAAACCATAAACAAGACCAAAAGACAACCCTCAGAATGGGAGAAAATATTTGCAAATGAAGCAACTGACAAAGGATAAATCTCCAAATTAATCTCCAAAATATACAAGCAGTTCATGCAGCTCAATAGCAAAAAAACAAACAACGCAATCCAAAAATGGGCAGAAGACCTAAATAGACATTTCTCCAAAGAAGACATACAGATTGCCAACAAACACATGAAAAGATGCTCAACATCTTTAATCATTAGATCAAATCAAAACCACAATGAGGTATCGCCTCACACCAGTCAGAATGA
The DNA here is from genome assembly GCF_028564815.1 of Eubalaena glacialis. Classification (NCBI taxonomy): domain Eukaryota; kingdom Metazoa; phylum Chordata; class Mammalia; order Artiodactyla; family Balaenidae; genus Eubalaena; species Eubalaena glacialis. The sequence continues at coordinate 3,655,391 of NC_083725.1, forward strand.
CCATCATCAAAAAATCTACAAACAATAAATGCTGGAGAGGGTGTGGAGAAAAGGGAACCCTCCTGCACTGTTGGTGGGAATGTAAATTGATACAGCCACTAGGGAGAACATTATGGAGGTTCCTTAAAAAACTAAAAATAGAACTACCATACGACCCAGCAATCCCACTACTGGGCATATACCCTGAGAAAACCATAATTCAAAAAGAGTCATGTAGCACAAGGTTCATTGCAGCTCTATTTACGATAGCCAGGACATGGAAACAATCTAAATGTCCATTGACAGAGGAATGGATAAAGAAGATGTGGCACATATATACAATGGAATATTACTCAGCCATAAGAAGGAATGAAATTGAGTTATTTGTAGTGAGGTGGATGGACCTAGAGTTTGTCATACAGAGTGAAGTAAATCAGAAGGAGAAAAACAAATATCGTATGCTAACGCATATATATGGAATCTAGAAAAACAGTACTGATGAACCTAGTGGCAGGGCAGGAATAAAGACGCAGATGTAGAGAATGGACTTAAGGACACCGGGGAGGTGGGGAAGGGGAGGCTGGGACAAAGTGAGAGAGTGGCATTGACATATATACACTACCAAATGTAAAACAGCTAGTGGGAAGCTGCTGCATAGCACAGGGAGATCAGCTCGGTGCTTTGTGACAACTTGGAGGGGTGGGATAGGGAGGGTGGGAGGGAGGCTCAAGAGGGAGGGGATATGGGGATATATGTATACATATAGCTGATTCGCTTTGTTGAACAGCAGAAACTAACACAACATTGTAAAGCAATTATACTCCAATAAAGGTGTAAAAAAAACAAAAAAAATACAGAACGGGGACTTCCCTGGTGGTCCAGTGGTTAGGACTCTGTGCTTCCACCATAGGGGGCATGGTTCGATCCCTGGTCAGGGAACTAAGATCCCACATGCCACATGGCCAAAATGTAAAAAAAAAAAAAAAAAAAAAAAAACCACAACAACAGTGTCTCTGTCCTGTAACTAGACTGAGTCCCCTTAGGTGAATTACAGTGCCTTATGTGTCCTGTTATCCCCAGCACTCTGGCAAGATGCATAGAATATTTTGAGAAACGATAAGAAGGAAAGAAAGAAGGATCTCTGAGATAGTGAATGATGTGGCCTAACAGCCAGCCTCCCCCGCCATGTACACACACCGTCACCACCACCAGACACCAGTCCTGCTCCCACCTCCTCCCAGTGATTAATCTGTTTGGAGACTGAGGCCCTTCGCCCCAGACCCCCAGGCAGCAGCTCACACCAGTCAAAATGACAAGTGCGCTGGCATGTTCATCTGCGGAGCCTGCTTCATCACATCCACTTCAGGATCAGGAAGGCACTCTCGGCTACCTCAGTGCTCCAGACCATCTGGTCAGGTGGCACAGTGCCCACTTACAAGGTCAGTTTCTTCCTGCCCTGAGCATTCCAGATTCTGCTGCAGAGTAAACTTCCTCTCTGAACCATCTTGGGGAAGTCTTCAGACTCATCCTCAGTCCCTCCATCATCCACTTCTTTTCTTTTTTTTTTAATAAGTTTATTTATTTATTTATTTATTTTTGGCTGCGTTGGGTCTTTGTCGCTGCGCGCGGGCTTTCTCTAGTTGCGGCGAGCGAGGTCTACTCGTTGCGGTGTGCAGGCTTCTCATTGCGGTGGCTTCTCTTGTTGTGGAGCACGAGCTCTAGGCACACGGGCTTCAGCAGTTGTGGCACACAGGTTCAGTAGTTGTGGCTCGCGGACTCTAGAGCACAGGCGCAGCAGTTGTGGTGCATGGGCTTAGTTGCTCCATGGCATGTGGGATCTTCCCGGCGCAGGGCTCGAACCTGTGTCCCCTGCACTGGCAGGCGGATTCTTAACCACTGCACCACCAGGGAAGTCCCCGTCATCCACTTCTTATTTTAGTTCTTGGCTCAGGGGCAGGGACATTTCTCTGTGATCTTCTAACTGCCCCTGAGGACAATGGAATGGTCTAGGAGGACAAAGACAGCAGCACTCACTTCTGAGGCTCCTTTTCTGTGAGAAGCAGAGCACCAGCAAAGTGGCCAGCATTCTGGGAGCTCAGGAATGTGCCCAGTTCACTTTGTGGGCACTTTGATGCTAAATCCAACTTTTGCTTTAGAAGTGATAGTCATGAACTATGCCCCACATCTAAACGATGGTTCCCTTTGCATTCAAAAGAGATCTTTACCCCAAAAGCAGAAAAGGAGATGAGAGGGAAAGCCACGATATGCTTCCTGTTGGCATAATTTTGGGCTGGAGCTTGCCTGAAGATTCCTCTAAATATGTGGGGACTAAGGCCATCATGATGAAAGGCTGCTAACAGCACAGAGAGTGCTGAAGACAACCATGAACAGCCCTGTACAAATGATACACGTCCCGTGCCAAAATAAAAAGGAGAGCCACATGCACACAGAGCTCCCGGGGACCAAAATGCTGAAGGAAGCCGGCTTCACATGAAACTGGCACCAACACTCTTACACCTGGTCAGTGCTACTGTCGGATACTTAATTTTCCTACAGGTAATTCCGTCTGTGTGGACAACTGAAGGCAAAAAACCCAAAACCAATCAAACAGAGCACATTCCCAAGCAAATCTATCAGAAGACTGTCTGAACATACATCTCTACCTCTGCTTTCTTTTCCTATATATTTGGGGAGGAAAAGGGAAGAAGAGATGGAGGGGAATAGAAAGGCAGCAGAAAGGCTCCCTTCTCTTTGAGGTCTCCCTTAACCACTACAACCCACGGTGACCTTTCCTTCTCCTCATACGTATAATAATTTGCATTTGACCATATCCCATACTGATGTGCATTAGTAAATATTCACTCATGACCCAAGAACTCGTCTCCGCAATTATCTGCAAGGTCCTTGAGGAGAAGGACCGCTTCTACTCCTCCACACTGCCTATCACAGGGATTGAACCTAGCAGATGCTCAAAAGATTTGATTGCTCGGGCAATGCCACCAGCAAATAACCCCAAAGCACAAAAAAAAAATTTTATTATACGGTATTATGAAATTTTAGGAATAAATCTATCTCTGTGTTAATGTTTTATGCCTTGTATTCAGCAATTCCTGAGCACAAGTTCGGTGAGCTGAGCATGGGTGTTGGGAGAGGGGCGCTGGGGAGTGGGGCGTGAATGTTAAAATGTATCACCAGGCCAACTAAAAAATGCGCACATGAGAGTAAAGTAACTGAACTACTGAGTTTGCCTAAACGGTACCCGGTGTTTGCAAACTTCATTTAATCCCTGGAGCGGGAAGTGAGTCTCGGAGGGTCCTTACCTGCAAGCCTGCTCGCAGGTCCGCACCTCCGGGAAGTGGGCGCACGCTTGGCAGGCTTGCGCTGTGCGCTCACGGCGGCTCTTCACCACCAGGCGGCGCCGGGCCGCGCCGGGACGCGGGGCGCGCGGCGCTCTCCCAACATGCCTCGCGCCCGCCGACCCGGAAGTGGTCGCCGGTGCCCGGCCGGCCGGCCGCTTAGACAAGAGCCGGGTTGCGGAGCGCAGGCGCCCGGCGGCTCCATCCCGGCGAGGGCCCCTCTGAGGCTGCGGAGGAGGCGCCGCTGCGTTCACTGCAGGTGGGACTCAGCGGGGCGGGGCGCAGCGCGAGCCGTTCCCGGGCGCCCCGGTCCTCGGCGTCCGTGAGTGTTCGGTGGGCCCACGGCCCGCCCACCCTCTGAGGCCGCGGGCCGCCGCCCGGGCACCATGAAGGCCTCAGAGTTTTCCTCGAGGGCTGCGCCCCGGCCGGAGGGGGCTGCGGCGAGGCCGAGCCGCCGAGCCGCCCCTGTCGCCGGGCCCTGCCTGTAGGACGTCGGGGCCCGCCGCCCGGCTCTCGTGTCCGTGCCGCAGTCGGCGCCCCATCGCCGGCTCTGACATGGAGGAGGGGAGAGCTGGTCTGGGAAGCCCCCTCCCGCCCGCCATGAAAGCAGAGACCGCGACCGCGGCGCAGGAGCCCCCGGCCGGGCCCAGCCTTAGTCACCTGCTGAGTAGCCGGAAGCTGGTGGCCCTGGGGGCCGTGCTCGGCTGGCTCCTGGTCATCCACCTCCTGGTCAACGTGTGGCTCCTGTGCCTTCTGTCTGCGCTGTTGCTGGTGCTGGGAGGATGGCTGGGCTCCGACGCCATCGTGGGGCCTTCGGGTCGGCTGCACCTGGAGCGCTTCATCCCCATGGCCGTCTGCCCCCCAAACCCCGAGGCCGAGAGGCAGCTGGAGCAGGAGATCGACCGCACCATCCGGATGGTCATGCGGGACTTCGTGTCGTCCTGGTATCGCACGGTAAGCCAGGAGCCCGCCTTCGAGGAGGAAATGGAGGCAGCCATGCGAGGGTTGGTCCAGGAGCTCCGGAGGAGAATGGCCAGGGTGGACAGCCATGCTCTTGCCCAGAGGGTTCTTACTCTCTGTGGTTGTCACCTGCAGAGCTATCTTCAGGCAAAGGAGGCCACGGCAGGGAAGCAGAGTGGCACAGATGAGCCCTCCCAGCTCTGGGAGGCTTACTGCCAGGCCACCGCCCCACATCCTGCAGTACAGAGTCCCAGGGCTGAGGTCGCCTACACACGTAGCATCGTGAACGTGTTGCTTCAAGGCCTAGTGCCAAAGCCCCACTTGGAGACCCGGACCGGCCGCCATGTCGTGGTGGAACTCATTACTTGCAATGTCATCTTACCACTGATCAGCAAGCTCTCAGACCCGGACTGGATCCACCTTGTGCTAGTGGGCATCTTTTCCAAGGCCAGAACTGGCCCAGCAGGAGTGGGTAAACCACTCTGCCCAGCCAGTGCCCTGGAACAGCCCTCAGTGCCCACATCTCTGCCACTGATTGTGGAGGTCCAGAGTCTAGCAGATGCGAGAGCCCCTTCTCCAGCCCCAGTGCTCCTAGACTGTAGTGAGCCTTCACACCCCTCCCCAGAAGTTGAAGAAGGCCACGAAGCCCTGGAGGGAGATTTGGGGGGAGTGCTAGAAGAGAGAGAAGTAGGAAACAACTCTTCTCACTTCCTGCAGCCTCTATTCTTGTCCGAAGACGCAGAGCTGGAGTCTCCGTTGTCTGAACTGGGCAAAGAAGCCATCATGCTCATGAACCCAGGCAACTTCCTTTCTGCCAGGATTCAGGACTCCCTGTGTGCCCTAGGGGATTCCCAGTCTCTGGAGTCTAAGGATGATGAGGGATCCGAAGGAATTGAAGGAGCAGAGGCTGAGGAGGGTCCAGGAACAGAAACAGAGACCGGCCTGCTTGTCTCCATGCTGAATTCCTGCCCAGAGATCCACATTGACACAGCAGACAAGGAAGTAGAGCAGGGAGATGTCACCTCTCTTACAACTTTGCTGGCCAGTCCGGAAAGGATGTGTCCCCCACGACCCTCGTGCTTAGAGAAAGATCTCACCAATGGTGTGAGCTCCCTAGATCCTGGTCTCCCCCAGGTACTGCTCTCCTCCTCTCCACCTGGTCCCCTCAGCTCAGCCACCTTCAGCTTTGAGCCCCTGAGCAGTCCAGATGGCCCCGTTGTCATCCAGAACCTTCGTATTACCGGCACCATTACTGCTCGAGAGCACAGCGGCACCGGATTCCACCCATACACGCTCTACACGGTGAAGGTAACAGGGTTAGAACTGTGGTCGTCCACTCTGGTCTGGGAATGAGTCGGAAAGCTGAGTCAGTGAAGCTAGTGTTTTGAGGGGGAGAGGCTACTCTTACTTAGTTTGCTGTGGTTAATTCAGCCAGCATCTATATGTGAATGGTCTGAAGCTCATTTGTGAAGCAGAGTAGGCCTCTCTCTGATACCCTCACAAACAATCCTAGAATCTTGCTATACTGAGAGTCATATTTTTCAGTGGTTCCCAATGGATACAGTCTTGTCCAGAGATTCTTTCCAAACGTCTTCCCTGCTAATTTCTTTCTTTTTTTAAGTACTAGTATCTTTCATACTTTTTGCTTTAGGAAGGAAGGTTATTTACCTATATATACCTCAAAAGGTAGCAAGTTCTTCATTCCTAGAGATGTTAAAGAGCAGTAGTAGGAACTGCTTGGCAGAAACGATGTGAAGGGGGTTCATGGATGAGGTGGCTGGTTTCATTAGAGCAGCAGCTCCCTAAAGCTGGTTTTGGGATAGGCTGCCTCCAGGTCAACGGGAGAGTTGTATTTTTAAAAAATACGAATCTTGGGGCCCATTCTTGGGAAATTCTCATTCAGAATCTGTCAGCGCTTATCAGAATCCGTGTTCTGACAGCAGAGTCTGCAGCCCAAGTGATGTTGAGGTGCAGCCAAGCTTGGGACCGTATCAGTAGCAAATAGTGTCCCTCCAGGAGCAGACTATTCCACAGAGAGCATCATAACTCCCAGGTGCTCCAAGTCTGAGAGCTCTAACCTGAATTCCACCTGCATGTCTTATCTAGACTCTTCCTTCTCAGTACTGGTCTCAGGGACTACTTTGCTCATTTCAGCTCATAAGGAATACCTCTCTCTGCCTCTAGAAAAATTTTAAACACCAGCCTCAAGTCCCACCAACAAGGAGATCGTTTCTTCCATCACTTGCCCACAGTATAATACCTTAACCAAACAATAACAGTAACCTACCCTTAATGAGAACAAGCACATATGTTGTTCTTTCACAGAATTTATTATATCTTAACTACTCTGTCAGAAAGTCTCCTCCTGTAGGTATGAAGTTGCAGCTTTCATGCTGTTCAGGGTGTTCGCTCTGGGGGAACTTTCAGCACCGTTGTCTTTTCCCACATACCAGCTCTCCAAGCCTATGAAGACAGCAGACTCTGACCCCTTAAAACATCTCCAGTCTCCACATGACTTCTCATCATACAGACGATCTGTGCTCGGGAAGAAAAATTCAGCGTCACTCCCAAGAATGATAACTAATTTGCCCAAGGCAAAACAAAAACACATGTTCCTTTAATGCATTCCAGGCAAACAAATGATTTTTGTTCATCGGCTGTTTTGGATTATTTGTTCTTCCCCCAACTAATACAGATAATCACTGCTTGCGTATAATGACAAGATGGTTATCCCCTTATAACATCCAATGCCATAATTAGGGATGAAAGAGGCAGTGTCATTTTTATCAGTGTTGTACCTTCTTTTTTATCCTGTGTCTTTGGGATTTGAAAATAGTTATAAGTAAAGAGAGTGTTTGCAGGGAGAGCTTTGAGATGGAAGAAGGAGTGGAGGGCAGTAAAACTCATTTTTCACTTCCTGGCCACGTCTGTTGGGAAATGCATCTCGTTCCGTAATTCACTCAGTTTGAGTTATTCATTACAACTTAGAGCAACAGTCAGATCTAATAGGTTCGGGAACAGCATAGGAACATCTTGCTCCCTTTACCCCTACTCTGCTCTTACTGTGTGACCAGTAAGCTGATGCAGTAAACAAATTTGTTCACCCGACAGTATGAGACGGCCCTTGACGGCGAGAACAGCAGTGGCCTGCAGCAGCTGGCCTACCACACCGTGAACCGCCGTTACCGTGAGTTCCTGAATCTGCAGACCCGTCTGGAGGAGAAATCCGATCTACGAAAGTTCATCAAAAGTCAGGAGTTACCCCAGCCCCAGAATGCCTGCTTGCTGTTCACATCGAGCCACCCTGATCTGAGAGGCTGGAGGCCTGTTGGTTTGTGGGGAGGGTGGAGGGGGAGCGTGCAGCCTCAGGGATCCTGTGCTCCCCCAGTTTGCTTTTGGGTATTTTGGGTTTTAGTGCTGGACAGTGCTAATGACATTCTTTGCGAGGTGCTTCTTTGCCACCGAATGCTTTGTTCTGGGGCCCCATCTAGTTTAAGCTTAGGAAGGAAACTTGCACAGTCCACCTGCGCCTGTGAGGTGGTGTGAGGTGTTAAACTAACTTTTCCAAATTCATAGATGGATTGCTCTTAGATATTAAAATATTATCTAGAAATCCTTGCCAGCTTTCCTTGAACAACAGGCTTTTTGGTGTGCTGTTTGGTACTCGTGAGGCATAGGAACAATAAGAAAACATAAAATTTTACTCGAAAAATAAGCTAGTAAGCAGCTGCTTTGTTTTTTAAAAAAATGCCAGCGATCACTCAAATAAACATTTTAATAAGTTTTGGCATAAATTGTGGATTTCAGTTGCACATTTTCTTTCTTAATAACGATAACTGATACTGAAAATATATGCCCAGTTCTCTACTAAGCACTTTATACTTACTAGCTCATTTAGTTCTCATAACAGTCTATAAGATAGATACTATCATCCCCATTTTACAGAAAAGAAACAAAGAAAGATTAAGCAAGTTGCCTAAGGTCATTATTATAGTAGGGCTTGGAGCCAAAATTTAAACTTCCGGGCCCTTATTCTTAACCACTATAGTGTTTGGCCTCTTGTACCTTAATATTATCATTAATAATGAAAGTAGGTTGTCTGTATTATATCCCTGGGGTATATTTGGAACTGCTGAAGTAAAAAAAGTCCCAAGGAGGGGAGGACCCAGGGGAGGGATGCTGAAGGGATGAGCCCCAGGCCTTGGGACCCAGCCCCCTCACCAGCCTCGGGCCGCCTCTCAGCTCCAGCCCGCAGGTGAGGGAGCACAGATCCCCGGGAAATGCATTCAGCAGTTCTATTTCCTTTACATACAGGATGCTTTTTATATGGAATGGCTCTTAGTGAATGTTAATGAATTAACTTTTTTTTTTAAGATGTGAAGGGTCCTAAGAAGCTCTTTCCAGATCTTCCATTTGGAAACATGGATAGTGACAGAGTAGAAGCCCGCAAGAGCCTCTTGGAATCATTCCTGAAGGTCAGCACCCTCTGCTCTCGTTCTAGCCACCGGACAGACACCCAGGCCAAGGTGGAGAGAGCTGGGAACCAGGATTTCTCTTCGAAGTCCTTCTTGTGTCTCTTGCAGCAACTCTGTGCCATTCCTGAGATCGCTAACAGTGAGGAGATGCAGGAGTTCCTTGCTCTGAACACAGATGCTCGTATTGCCTTTGTCAAGAAACCGTTCGTGGTCTCCAGAATAGACAAGGTACGAGCGGGGCCGCCGTGCTCAGCCTTAGTTTCTCATCAGCGTGGAGGCGGGGGTGGGAGGCGCACACCCAGCAGCAAGTGGAACGCGCACTGGGATTTTCAGGACCTGTTGCCAGTGTTGCTGAGGCCGCCTGCTCGCCGAGCGGCAGTGAGCGAGCAGCTGGTGAGGGTACGGCACCCCGCAGTCGCTGTACACACGCCTCCCGGGGTGCCACGGCGTGTGACTCCGGGGGGGGACGTAAGGGTGCTTCTGCATCTCCACAGATAGGTGGGGCAGGAAGGTCTCTCCCGCAGACGAGGGTCGTTCCCAGGTTCGGTCACTCAGGAAAGAGCCCTAAGACAGGACACCGGGCTGGACTTAGGTTTGTGTCGTGATTCTCTGCTGGAGAACAGAGTGTGAGAGAACTGTACCTTGTTCAAGACGGTAACTCAGAACCTTTGGAGACGGCAGGAGAAGGACATCTGAGCGCCACACTGGAGCCCGTGAGCGGAGGTTGCCGACTGATTTTAACGCCTCCAGGGCGGAAGGCTGAGGTTTCTGCTTACCAAGAAATGCACATGTTGTAAGAGGTTAGAAAACACTGACTTTTGTGGCAGAAGAGGCCTCTCCCTCTTCTCATCTAGACTTCAGGGGATAAAGTGATACAGTGGAACTTCATGTGGTGGGAGTTAGGAGACATTCACTGCTGTGAGGAAAACACTGCAAATCAGAAAAGGATAAACGAGGTAAAATCCCCAGAGTTCCCTGCAGGTGTGTTCATCCATGCTGATGTGTTCCTTCATTGATTTTTTTCAACATCCGCCCCCTGCATGCCTACTTAAAGCCACGTACTGTACGCGTTGCTGATGATACAGGAGTGAACAAGACAGCTATGGACCCTCACCACAGACTACCGTCCTGTGAGCCGAGAAGAGCGAGTTGTATTTTCTCAGCTACGTTATCCGCATTCACGCGGTTCTCTGTGTTCTTTCCCTGGGTTGCTGTCCCCCGGTCTTTACTGTGGTCCTGCTTGACCATTTCAGCCTTGCCTCGGCTGTGCTGGCTGTGCTCGTGGAGGACTAACACGGAATGAGGTCGAGCAAGTGCTGCGCTGCTCTGAGCCAGCAGTGTTAATTAGTGAGCCAGAGGCACCAAAGGAAAAGTAAATGTCTCCTTCCGTTTTCATATTTTAGGGTTTCATTTGTTTGTTCTTTTTTCTTTTTAGCAAATGTCTGTATGTCATTTTCCCATTCTGAGAAATAGAAATGATTCTTACTCTTCAGTGAGGATTGTTTCATTTCGTCCTTATGAGTAGAGAAGTTTATATCAATTCCAGATTCCTTAACTTTAACCTGAGTGATTTTTGTTATTCTTTCTCTAGTTAAAGAAGAGAAATTGTTCGAATTAACTGGAAAACCAGATTTTTTACTCTGTGTGAATTGCTCTGAGCATTTTTATATCACATATGTTTCTAGAGTGTATTTCTTATTTTGATAATCTTTTTCACTCTTTCTTTTCTCCATATATTCCTATCTGTATTCCTTCCACTTAGTCACATCTTGGTGAAAGTATTATCAGTTTGGAAACGAAAAATCATTCTTCTGTATGAGTACTTCCCTGGTGGGTCAGTGGTTAAGAATCCACCTGCCAATGCAGGGGACACGGGTTCGAGCCTGGGTCCGGGAAGATCCCACATGCCGCGGAGCAACTAATCCCGTGTGCCACAACTACTGAGCCTGCGCTCTAGAGCCCACATGCCACAACTACCGAACCCTCGTGCTGCAACTGCTGAAGCCTGCACGCCTAGAGCCCGTGCTCCGTGACAAGAGAAGCCACCACGATGAGAAGCCCGTGCACGGCAACGAAGAGTAGCCCCTGCTCACCGCAACTAGAGAAAGCCCATACGCAGCAACAAAGACCCAACGCGGCCAAAAAAAAAAAAAAAAAAAAAAATCATTCTTCTGTATGAAAAGAAAAAAATTGAAAATGAAAAGTATTTCACCAGCCTGTAGAACTCCCAGATTATTATTTATCCCATTGTTTTGGCTTTTTTACCATGACATTGTTTGTCTTAACTCTATGAGGAAGAAGATTTTTATGGCCAGAGAGAAAAGGGGAGAGAGTTTCCACTAAGTCATTAGCTAGTGTCTGTGTGGATAGATAAGGCTCTGCTAGATAGGCCAGCCGTCTACTTGTCCTGGGTGCAGAAAGCACCTTGGTGGTTTCTATCTGACCCTGCATCTCTGACCTCTGCAGGTGGTGGTGAGCGCTATCGTGGACACCTTGAAGACAGCATTTCCTCGCTCTGAGCCCCAGAGCCCCACAGAGGAGCTGAGTGAGGCCGAGACAGAAAGCAAGCCCCAGCCAGAAGGCAAGAAGACTACCAAGTGAGAAACCATTCCCAGTTCTCAGGCTGATCCCCAGTTTTCAGCCAAAGCCCATTCCCACTCTTAGGCCCTAGAAGAGAGGAGATGGGTCATACCTACCAGTTTTTATACAAAGCCAGACCACAGACTGAGCCTGAGATCCTGCACAGGCACACTTGCTGAATGTTTGTCTTGCCATGAGAACCCAGGGCCCAAACTGACCAGGGAATTTTGATTAGAAGGAAAATTCTGGAATATGGATATTCTCCTTTTTTATTCCCCTGGAAAATTGAGATGTTTCTTTCCCTTTAAGAATTAAGGTTTATGATTGATCTCTGTTTGTCCTCGTTTCTGGAAGTCTTGGCTCAGAAGTTGAGTGCACTAGCAGTAAACAGAAATGGGCTAGAATGGACACCTACAGGGCTGATTTTAGTCACTGGCTATTGCTGCTACTCTCTCCTGCACTAGGGTCCCAGGTGCTCTCTGGCAGCACTCAGAGCCAGCATGCGGAGAGGGAGGGCACCACACTTCCCTTCCTGGACACTTTGTATCTGTATCTGGGCCATTACGAAGGGAGAGAGAGAATGGGGGATGGGGGGTTGTAGAATGTGCATGTGTCTGTCTGTCTGTCTTTGTGTTCATGTTTCATGGGCCAGCAATAACTCACAATTCTTAGCCTTTTTTTTTTTTACTGGGCCCATATTTGAAGGGTAACCATGGTGCCTGTGCTTATAAGAACCCTATTCCTTGAAACATTGAGGTTAGCACTTGTGGTTCTTTCCCTGGTTTTATTTGGAACACAAGGGGAATAGTGGATGTGCAAGAAGGTGTGAACAACAAGGACAACCTTGGTCCGTGCCACTTGTCTGTTTAATCTTCAACAAATTTTTAATGAGTGCATAGTATGTGCTAGCCACTCTTCTAGCCTATGGGAATACAACCGTGACAGATTGGTCCTTATTTTACATTAGCAAAAGTCCTTTTGCAAATGCAGGGTAGGCATAGCTTAGTGCAAGTGTTGCACTGTATATTCAGAATTGCAAGAATATGTATTGTTTGGGGGTTTTCAGGGCTAGGTCTCTCTGACCCTGAACCATAGTAAGCTCCTAAGAATAAGTATGGGTGTTCTTGTTTTGTGGTATTAATACCTGTCAGCCCTTTTATATGGGGATCAAGACCATGAATGACATACTGTTTCTGCTCTTCGTTTCTGTACCAGGTCCAGACTGAGGTTCTCATCCAGTAAAATTGCTCCAGCACTGAATATAACTGAGGCACACGAGAAGATTCTCTATTGTCTCCGGGAAGGCAGTGTGGTAAGAAGTCCCTGGAGAATTCTTGGACTTAATAGCTGGGATGTTGAACCTGCAGTTATAGGCAGCTGAGACAGTCTCCAAAATCAGAAAGGACTTAGGTGCCTTCCTAAAGGACTTAACCATCTGGGTCTCTGATTTTTATTCTAGGAGTATTTTCTCAGAGTGGTTTGGAATTCCTACTGGTTCTGGGTTGGCAGGTTGGCTTCTCAAGAGCTGTGGGCTTGGAATAATGGATGAGAGAATGAGAAAGCCAGTTCCTGGAAGAAAACCCAAAGTTTTTGTGGCAAGTGAGACTACAGAGGCATTGTTTTCCTTGCAATTTAGGTTAAAAAAAAAAAAAACTTAGGTGGTCACAGAGTCAGTGGGTCCTCATGACACTTACAGGGAAGGAACAGAGGAACCACAAGTGCTGCCGTTGCCCTGATGCTTTCTACACTCTTCATGTGACGTGCCACTTGCTCTTTCTTCAGGAGTCAGAGATCCTCTCCACGTCTGGGATGGAATCCTTTATTGAAAAGCAGACAAAGTTACTAGAAACGCAGCCAGCAGAGGCCCCAGGAAAAGATTCTGAACAAACCTCCAAGGGATGTGTGGATGACTGCATGTCAGATGCAGCCGTGCCAGCCCAAGACCTCAGCAACAGTGATCCAGGTAAGTGACAGAGAAGGGAGCCAAGGTGCAGTCCACCTGGGACCTGGGACTGTTGGGATTCGTTGCTTCAGTTTCTCATCTGTTCAGCTAAGCAAGCCAGGTGTTAAACACTTATGTTTGAGATACTCTGCTGGGATACAGAGAGGAATACGACACAGTCCCAGAGCTGAGTCGAGCAGAAGAGCATGGCACGTAAACAGGGAGTTCCAGCAAGATAAGATCCACGGCTATAATACCATCATTATTTATTTTTGGCATGCTTTGGCATATCTTTGGACGACTCCCTTTATTTAGAAATTTTCTTCTGTTGATGTTTGTGGTGCCACTTCCCTGGTTCTCTTTCTGCCTCTCTTGTGGCCCCGCCTCAGTCCCCTTTGTTGGCTCCTCGGCCTTCCAGAGCTTTATTTTTGGCTCTCTGTCCTTACTCTGTGCATTCCTGGGTGATCTCATCTGTTGGTTGGTTTCAACCCTAACACATATGCTGGTGACGCCTCAATACTAGAGGTGTACTTCCAACTGCCTACTGGAAATCTACACTTAGATGTACTATAGGGCAGCTGAAATACAGCATTCACAGAATGGAATTTATCTTTTCCCCTGGATCTGTTCCTTCTGGTTTACTTACTGCCGTGGCAAATGACACCACCAAGTTACCCAAGGTAGAGCAGAGAGGAAGAGGTGAGGACACCACTCTCGCCTCGTAAGCATTTGAGGCAGGGCAGGTTTACTTCCCAGCAGTGCAGATGTTTTCTGCAGAGGAAAAATTGGGAGCCCTGGATATTAGTAGGTTTGCTGACCCAAAACTTTTTCTAAGAAGAAAGCTTTTCAAATCCCCCAAAACAAAGGCTCCCACTGAAAATAAAAGATCACAAAATCTTGGGCTCAGAAAAGGAAAAAGGGCTGATTTCACCACTGTTTCTCAGGTGCCCACAGTCACCTGACCTCTGCTCTACGGACCTCAGCTTAACTCTATGAAAAATGGAGTTTACGACCCCATCTCTGTTCACAGAGCTTACATCTCACTGGTTAAGTAAATGAAGTGTTACGACAGCAAAATCATCAGAGAACTCTAAGAAATTATAAATAAAATGGGATGGGTAAAATAATTCTAGCCAAAATCAAGTCTTTAAATTTTGAACGTTATATCTCTAAAGGGATCATTTATGCCTGAGCCCTTCTACCAGCCCTGAGAGACTCAACATGTTCACGTGGTAGATAATTTACCACTTTTATCAAGAGGACCTGGTGCCTTGTTTGCTTTCGCTTATTTTTTACTGCTATGACTAATTGTCACCACATGATGGCAGCTCTGGGTAAATGCTAAACCTGAGAAAATGATAGAATTTAAGAGGGTGAATAAGGAATGCTATTTTCCAAGGAACTGGACATCCCATTTTGAGCAAATGACTAGAAAGCAGACACATCAGCTCCCAAGCCCCCTTGAAATACAGTGCAGAAAAAAGAAAATATATACTGGATGGGATTAAGAAGAAAGTAAGGTTCAGTGTTAGCAGATTTATCCAAATTTGAAATCATTCATGTTCTAAAGAACCCTTAAGCAAGGAGTGCTGGGGCCAGCTGGTGCAGAGAATACCCATTGGTCCTAGGCTAATAAAAGGATTGTTGGTGATTAATTATAACATTAATCACAGCTGTAGCTGCGGTTACAGCTGAGATTTAGTCAGGAACAGTATGTATTTCTGGGGCAGTTTCCTGGGAAGCAAATCAGAAGTGACATGGGACCCCATGAACAGGGTTAGAGAACAGTGCTTGCATCCATAAAATACATCTATTTAAGAGAGTTCGGCTCAGCATGGGTATGAGCGTATTTGTGGTCCTTCCAGTCTTTGAAACAGGAAAGAAATGAGTAATTGTCATAGCATTTTACCAAAGGTGTTGTGTTTTTCCTACAACCACATACTATCTCAAAATCAAACTGAAGTCTCCTGGATCCTAACCCATCAGCTCTGTGTAATGGAGATGCTTTCAAAGCAACTTTCTTATGGAAAAGTGAATCTCAGGTCTGCTGCTCACAACGTTTCCTTGCTACTTTGTGGAGGCTGGTGGAATACAAGGATGGAAGGGAATGGACCTTGCCAGTTCCCGTTAGCCACCAGTTGTGAGCACTTCCTTGGAACAAAATGTATTCAGCTTCCTGGGGGAAGTACAAAAGAAACAGAAGCTAGGGAGGCAAAATAATTGTATGCAAAATCTTTTTAAAGATAAGCAATACTTACTAAGTGACTAAGGAACATAAAAGAATTGTAAAGAAATACAGAGCCTATTGCTGAACTTTGTAGAAATGAAGTAAACATCTCTTGACTGGAATACAGATAGATTACAAAAATTTAAGATGATTGATATAAAGATGGAGAAGACCCAGTGCACTGAAATGTGTTCCTCAAGTATGGGTCTCTACTGAGTTACTCTTGATGCCATTTCATTCCCCAGGAACAGAGACAGAGTTGGCTGACACAGCCCTGGATCTGCTTCTCTTGCTGCTGATGGAACAGTGGAGCTGGCTGTGTACGGAGAACGTGCAGAAAGTTATTCATCTCATCTTTGGGACCCTGATTCAGAGGTAGGACTGCTTCACGTTAGAGTCTCAGGTTGGACAGGGGTTGGATGTGATGCCTAATTCTCCACTAGAAAGGGAAAGTATAGAGTCCAGGAAACCTGTGGCCATAAGAGAAGATAAAATCTCTGTTCTAGGGGTACAGGGATGAAGAGTGCCTGGGGAGTATCACCTTGTTGTCTAAAGCGTGAATGGGTCTGCTTCTGTAAGACTTCTGGCATCATCCACTGAATGACGGGCACCACCTGTCATCTCAGATACTTCAGCTGAACTCTTCCTCCTCTAGGATGAATTCTCCACCCAGTTTTACCCCCAGGCCCTATACCTTTCACCTTGTTACAGTGGATGTGTCTCTTAACTAACAGTGTATAGTCACTGTGACGATAAGCAACGAGAAAGACAAGGAGAAAACCGGTCAGTGCTCAAAATAAAGATTATTTTCTCCAGGAGGGGTGTACATATTCACTACTGAAGAAGCACTTACACAGGATGGTAAGGAATAGAAGGATACTTAGATTTAAAACTTGAATTTTATAATTCAGGCTTTGTGATCCCAACACCACTTGAATCTCCTGAAAGATTTGTACATAGATGGAGTTTTTAGCTCCTGACTTCCTAACCATGAAACTGATGCAAGCTTTGCTGAACTGAAGAAGGCCAGAGACACTGTCTCTGAACCAGACAGACACAGTAGTGCTTGAGCTTTGGCCACTCTTGCATGAGACATCCTGGCAGATCCCAGAGTAAGAAGAAGCCAAATCCTGAACTCTTCTCTTAGCATGCGGCTCATGCTAATAGGCCACTCCAAAAATAAAAATAAAAACTTAAAAAAAGAATTATGTATCTATTCTGCAACAAGTAGGAAATCCATTAACAACGAGCAATTAAATTGCCCCTCCCACACTTCAAGGTACATGGGGTCCGGGAGTCTTACTGCCCCTCCCACACTTCAAGGTACATGGGGTCCGGGAGTCTTACTGCCCCTCCCACACTTCAAGGTACATGGGGTCCGGGAGTCTTACTGCCCCTCCCACACTTCAAGGTACATGGGGTCCGGGAGTCTTACTGCCCCTCCCACACTTCAAGGTACATGGGGTCCGGGAGTCTTACTGCCCCTCCCACACTTCAAGGTACATGGGGTCCGGGAGTCTTACTGCCCCTCCCACACTTCAAGGTACATGGGGTCCGGGAGTCTTACTGCCCCTCCCACACTTCAAGGTACATGGGGTCCGGGAGTCTTACTGCCCCTCCCACACTTCAAGGTACATGGGGTCTGGGAGTCTTACTGCCCCTCCCACACTTCAAGGTACATGGGGTCAGGGAGTCTTACTGCCCCTCCCACACTTCAAGGTACATGGGGTCAGGGAGTCTTACTGCCCCTCCCACACTTCAAGGTACATGGGGTCAGGGAGTCTTACTGCCCCTCCCACACTTCAAGGTACATGGGGTCAGGGAGTCTTACTGCCCCTCCCACACTTCAAGGTTCATGGGGTCAGGGAGTCTTACTGCCCCTCCCACACTTCAAGGTACATGGGGTCAGGGAGTCTTACTGCCCCTCCCACACTTCAAGGTACATGGGGTCAGGGAGTCTTACTGCCCCTCCCACACTTCAAGGTACATAGGGTCAGGGAGTCTTAGTCAGGTTTCATCGTTAGGAAACTAAGTGAAAGGAAAGGATGCACGTTTATATTTGCTGAGTGTTTATCAATTCCAGCACCTGACCTCTGTTGACATATATTTTCTTACAGCAACCAAGTGAGGTAGGTAGCCCCATTTCACAGAATAAGAAAGTAGAGCTTGGCAAGGTCGGCCAACATACCCAAGGCCATAGTTAATGACATAGTGGAATTTGAAACTGGATGTGCACAACTTCAAAGCCAATGTGCTTCTTCCTATGTATCGCAGCCTGAAGACCGGTCTCCGTGTGAAGCCCACGTATAAAATGCTGACTGGTCTCTGTGCCTCGCTTTCACCCTTGTCCCTCCTCCATACTCAGCTCTGCCTCAAGGCTGCTTTTTCTGAAAAGCAAATATGAATATATATCCTGCACTTAATATCCATCAGGGTGCTCTGTTGCCTACAAGAGTGATTTTCCCAACATGCTTTCCAGAGTTTTAGGGTTCCACAGAGGCGCTTCAGAAGCCAACTTGGAAGCCAGGGGGAAAACCGAGTGGACCATTTTGATCAGTTTAATAGACTGGGGGTCTAGGTAAGGTTTTATTTGAAAAAGGGCTCCACTGTGTTTAAAATATATATTCATTTATTATAGTAAAATTCCAACTCCTCTCTTACGTGGTCTGGTCCCAGCCTTATCTCCAGCTCTCCCCGTGCACACCGTCCACCGTGGCCTCAGCACTCTGGGATGCTCTTCCTTCAGGCCTCTCTTCGTCCTCTTGTCTCTGCCTCATTGTCTTCTTCACTCGTTCTTTTCCTGCTCTCTCCCTGTGTCCTAAACTTCCCCTCTTCTTGTCTGCTTGGCCTACTGCTACATATTTTTCAAAAATCAACATTCAATGTCATTTATTCTGTGAAACTTTTTATGGCATCCTCTCCCATTTTTCCCTGGATCTAAGGAGTCTTCTTCTCTAATCTCAAAGTTTTGATAATAATACTTAACACAGTGTATTAGAGAAATGGTCTACTTTCCCAAAACCAGTGATTCACCCAGCGTATCAGTTTTCCCCCAGGGTATTTGGTGATATCTGGAAATACTTTTGGTTGTCACAACTGAGAAGGGAGGCAGGCTGTGGCTAGAGGCCACGGATGCTGCTGAACACCCTGCACACAGAGCGCCCTCTCCGCCCCAAACAGCAACGAGTTATCCTGCCCCGAATAGGATGCATCTACGCCCTCAGTAGTGCAGAGGCTGAGAAATCTTGCCCTAGACCAGTGGTTCTTTAAGGGCCAGAACTGGCTTATGTCCCCAGCAGCTTCCACAGGGCCTGGGACATAGAAGATGCTCATTAAAGATTGGACAAAAGAATAAACATTTCCCTTCTCAATACCTTTATACTGGAAAGTAGAGTCTTCGTATGTTTTGTTCAGTCACGTGTGAATGTTGCTGATTGAGGCTTCATTTCTCTTCCTTTGTTAGGCTTACCTTTGCTCACCTTCCCCCAAAATGGGAAGATCCTAAACGAGCTAGTGTGTCGTCGTTGACTCCCCACCTCCTGAAGTCATTTACATGATAAATTGGTTTCAGAACACAAGAAGTTATTCAGTAGTAACAGAAAAGTACAGATGAATCTGGAGAAATTCAAAAAGGATTGAGATTCATGTATAAAAAAGGTAGGAAGGTTACCTGAAGGTTGAATAACTCAGAATATTACAGAGCTTGGCCCAGAAAGGAGAGAGAAGTGTATTTGGGGAATAACAGGAAGGTCATTGAAGAGATGGTATTTTATGTAGCTAGGGAGCTTTAATACAGGAATTAAATCCAGGGGAATTGCAGGCTGTGAGAATTCCAAGCCGGGTTGCATTACCTCAGTGGGCGATGATCATAAATGGTCTCGTGATAGGGAGGAGACAGTAAGGTGGAGGGTGGGCTGTGAAGTAAATAGATGGTGCTCTCTAGTGTAAGCTGCTTCTTGACCTGACTGTAGACATGTGTAAGCCTGCATTGTGGCAAACATCCCACTTTACCTTAAAATACTCCTCTCTCTCTCCAGCTGGGTGATTGTTTTGGTCTTATTCCTTTATTCACTGAAAAAATATTAAGAGCTGGTCAGTATAAGACATGGTGCCTACTTTTACATATTTTACGGTTTAGCGGGGGTGAGAACTGAGGGCCTTGTCCATGATCACAAAGTGAATGCTTGGTGAGGGTAGAAATCAAACCCAGGTCTTCCAAAGCCCAAGTTCTTACCCACTTCAGTGTACTGCGACTTTGCTGTCTTTAATCTCTCTGAGCTTCGGAATAGTAATGATGTCTATCAGTAGGTATCTAGGTGCATAGAACATGTCCAGTAAATGTTAGGTCTTCATGTTTGCGCTTCAGGAAAAGGAAAGAAGGGTAAAAAGTGCATTCTGTTTCTGATTCCTCCAGCTAGTGGCCCCAAATTCTCCCCCCTGTTCAGGAGGCCCCACCTGGATCAGTCTCCTGCTGCAGCATGCGCTGCTCCTGCTGTGCCTGTCTCTGCGATTGCACACAACCCCTGTTGTCCTACACAGGGCCGCGTGTGAGGCCTTTCGAGGTGACTTTATGCCAATGGACTCATTTGCGAAGGCGACAACCAGAACATCCCCGCGTCTGACAGCAGGCGGCAGGCCACCTGGTCTCCCTGCAGCACAGACAAGCACAGGTTCTGTACAGGGTGCGGCGCTGTTCTCCAGGTTTACTGGTGCTGCTGGAATCAAGTCGCACCTTTCCTCACGAGAAGAACTTGGAGTCAGGCTAAGTTCCTCCCCTTTCCGTCCCCATGCCCTGACAGTTCCACTGGAACCACACCTGGTTAGCTGGGTAGATGGCTGTCTGGTGAATGTAGCTCCTGCCATAAACAAAATCAGGGAGAGGGCTTGTGGCTGAATTTCCCTTGACTCTTCTCTTTTCACTTTTTTTTTAATTGGGTGGCATCTTTTTTGTTGTTAAAGGGAGAAAATTCTGAATGTTTATAGTGAATTTGAATGAAGCCAAAATGAATACTGTGCAAGAAAAGAATTTTGTGGCTAGTTACTTTTGGAAAACTCTCTGTAACTGTGGTCTGTTAACCTCTGTTCATCCTAGGTATTTCCAAGTGATGATAGTTTGTACTTGTTGAGTTGCCCCATATTTCTTCCTGTCGGAAAGTTCTTATATCTAATAAAACTTTATTCTTAAGTCCATTTTGTTTTGTATGAGCTGCAACAGAAGTAGGAACACAGCTGTTGACACCGTCCTTGCCCTGAGCCTCGACAAGCTAGAACTCAATGGAGTCTCACTCTTCCCTGTTCAAGGCCTTTCACCTTTCTCTATAAATCGTTACTCCCAGCTTTTTTAACGATATACTTGGCCATCTTCTCAACTATCTTGTGCTGGGTTCACATTGTTCTTGAAGCTTCCTTAAGATAGCAGTCAAGAAGTCATGGACATCGGAGAAGGAATCCCAGTGCCCACCCCCCAGAGGCTCAGAGGATCTGATGCCTGTGGCCCGTGGTCTATACCAGCAAGTTCCATGTGCATGGTACACATGGAAAAGACACGGCTTAGTTCAGGGTTCAGAGTGTAGACATTAATAGTCTTACCAGCTTCAGGATTTACCATCCAGCAAACTTTTGTTGAGAGTTTACTTTGTGCAGACACTGTGCTGAACACCACAAGCATATCATTGAATGCCCTCAAAAGCCGTGTGAAAGACCTATTATGATCCCCATCTCAAAGATGCAAAGGCTTATAAAGAATTGTGGTTATTCATTCAAGATCACAGAGCTAATAAGTATACTACAGGCACAATCTGAACCCAGGTTTGTCTGATGTTCAGCTACGGTGACTGTCTCTCAGGATCAGATGTTTGCCCTGTGATTTGAAAGGGTAAAAGCCAGCCCAAAAGTCTTTGATTCAAAGCAGTATACATTCCCCAAGAGGAGACTGCCAGTCAGTTTGTAAAACAAAAACTGCATTTCCACGTACGCCCACTCACATACAACACAGTACTCTGCGGCAGCCTGAAGTCAGCCCATGTTACTTGTCCCCTGGACAGCTCGCATTTTTATTTTTAAAAAGAGGTTCATGCAGTGCTACATTCTTGGGCTTTATTTGCTTTGGTAAGCAAATACGCTGGAATGTGATAGCTCCCCACAGCCCCACAGCCGCGGGCACCTCCTGCTCCGCCTGTCCTTACTACCCCAGAGAGGTGTGGCTGGTCCCAGCCAGGTCAGTGCTGACCTCTCCAAGACTGTCCCCGTGACTGCTGCTCAGGAGGCAGCATGTCTGTTCTCTCCCTGAAGCCACTTGTGTCTGAGCCATATCCTTTTGCAGAATACTCAGATTCTCTTTCTTTAAGTTCTAAAGAGAAGGAGAGTTGGTGTTGATGCCACAGGTAGCTACCACCACTTCTCTGGTTATCCTGAACACACTGCCATCCCTGATGGCATCTAGACATAGACGCATCTCCTTTTAAAAATGTCATCATTTTCCAACCTCCAGCATTATCATCTCCAAGAAGATCAGTTAATTTCTTCTGCTTCCAGCTTTCCTTATTCTCCTTGCTCCCTTAAAAGACCGATATGCATAACTAACTGCCTGGGACGCCAGGGACTGCTGCCAGATCAGAAGCATGCACTCTCTCACTTTTTCCCTCTCCTGCACAGGCTCAATCTCTCTCTCTCTCTCCCTCTCTCCCCTCCCCTCCTCCCCCCTCCTTCTCTATCTCTGGCCTGCAAGGGAAAAAAAAGAGAGAGAGTAAATTCAACCTTCTGACCCCTCGTTCCACGCCAAGGTTGGAAGAGTTCTGATTTGAGCCAGGCTCCATAAATCTCCCTTGATTGTTGGTGGTGTGGAGAGAGAGGGGGCAGGGAGCTGAAGAGAAGTTAGATGCCCAAAAAAGGCATCGTTAAGTCAAAGGGAAGTCTTGCACACATGCGCGCCTGACCTCGTGTGTCAGCTTCTGTGCTGGGAACATCCAATTATGTAAGAAGGAGCATTCCTTATTTGGAATTAGAGTCTAAGGGAGGGGAGAGGAGTGGGGGTAGCAGTCTAAGCCAAGGAGTGAGTCCAGCTTGTGTAGACTGCTCGTGTCCGAAAACAGGAGAAACTGACAGTATCCCTGCATGCATGAGAATCAGGTTTAGGGAACTGGACACGGACTCAGACATTGACTGGGTTGGAGGGAAAGAGGAGAGATGTACTGTGCTCCATTGATGGTAGAAGGTTTGGGGCAGGACGACCCAGCCAAGGTGAGGGGTGAGATTATTATGGAGTCCTGATGTAGAGTGAAGGAATGAGAAGAAGCTGGCCCGGTTCCCTGCCTGGATGCCCAGAGCAAAGCCACGATAAAAATATGAGCCAGGCTAGCAGCAGAGTACACGAATGCCACGTCCTGTGGCTCTGCCCTCCCCATGGCCCCGAAGATGGCATCAGACTCTGTGTCAAAAGGACAGCAGACACATTCCTGGCATCTGTGTCAGGATTTCTTAAAGAGTGAGTGTGGGTGAGTGAGCATGTGTGTGTGTTGAGGGCACGTGGGATTGGAGTAGCATGGCAGAAGAGTTGGGAAAAAAGAGAAAGTTCTGTGATCTATGGGCATAGGAGAGTAGAAAAGTACATGAAGTCAGGAAGCAGATAGGAAGAAGAAAAAAAAAGGTATGTCAGGTTAAGTTGTTCAGCCAGCAGTGGGTCCAGGAGAAAATTAAATGGCAGGCTCTGGACCTTGTGTCAGGCCGTGGAATCGCTGTCTTGGAAAGGAGGTCTCTACAAACCGTCTCCCAGGAAAGGTCAGGAGAAGGTTTATGGACAGTGTATGGGACCATTGGAGAGCGCTGTGTTCGCAGGTGGGAACATTCATTTTCCTTAAGGGCAATTATGAATGGATGACCGTGAGCTCTTCTGCCTCTGCCATTCTCTTCAGTCACTCCAGAATCTGAGGTGTTCTCTAAGTGGAGTCCGTTCAAGGGCCTCTTTCTCGGTGGGCATGTCTAAGTAGCAGATAGATAAATGGTCTTTCTGAGGATGGTTATATCTTACAGGAAGCTCCGGACCCACCACTAAAAGGTCATGAGCAATTACACCGGAAAAGGAATTGACATTTATTAAATACTAACTAGATCAGGTAAGCAGCTGTGTACTTTATATACTAAGGTGCAGTTCAATTCTGTGAGGTACACATGTATTTTATAAGCGAGGAAAATGATATTCAGATTAAATAAGCTTCCCAGAATCATAGAGCTAGTAAGGGCCACATCTAAGATTCCACTTAAGTCATCCTGGCCTGCAAGCCTATGCCCTTCCTACCACTGCATATGGGCCTCCCCACTGAGCAAGCTTTCTCACGAAGCAGTGGCCACTAGAATTGGCCTCACCTGAAAGTCCCTGTGCACTACTTCCATCTAATCTCTCTTACTATCCATCTGACTGGCCTCAGAGACACATGTATTTGATGGTAGCATATAAATTCATTTCCATCTGTATTCTTAAAGCACTTCCGGATCAGAAATTATATAGTCTCCCTTTGGTATCTCTATTCTACATCCTATTCCCAATCAGAAAAAGATTCTCAGAGTTACGATTCAGAGTTTCTCAGGAAACATGGATTATGGTTTCTTCCTTTGCTCCATAAATTTCTCTTTCAATTCAGCTCTGGTGCCTTGTGGTGTCTTACACCTGATCTCTTTCTATGCATAGCTTTTGTAGAAAAATGCATACTTTTGCAAGAGTCCCAGATACAAAATTATCTCAAACTAAGTCTTCCAGTTTTCCTGTCTGATTATCTCCTGGCCCTCTAGTTCTAGCGCTGTGCTGGTTGTAAGGGGCTGAAATCTATGTTCTGCAGCAGTGCCTTTGTTCAGGTTGTATTGTGCTTCCTGGGGAAGAGGAACACTACTTGTCCCGTGCCTCTTTCACTAGACCTTGAAAAAGGGAAGCTCTTGACTTCCGTAGACTGGGTCAGGATGGGCCCCAACAGTCTCCAATTGTATGAGTGACCTCACTGTCATATTTCTTAGGGGTCTCTTATTCTACTCCCATCTTAGGATAAAGGCATCATGCCTTTCTTATCGTGTACTGACAGTTTCTACTTGAATACATCTTTAAAGTTGTAACAGGTAGGTGTGCATTTGCACTTCTGTGTGTGGTGCATGCTCTGACATTCTCATAGTCTCAAACAAAGGTACAGAAGTGGTAGCAGTTAAGAAAAAAACAGAATATCATCGATGTATTTAAGCTTTAAAACCTTTTTTCCAAGTCAGGTTATTGGTATCTCTTGCCTATCTAAGTACAGAGAGGAACCTAAGACACTTTTTGAGGACAGTTTCAGACTGTCAGCATCTTGTGGGCAAGGACTCTGTCTTACTCACCATTCTGTTGTAGGCACTTAGCCGCGCATATGGAAGGCTTAGTATTTGTCAGATGAATGAACATCACATGCCCTTCCAGTTGAATCAGTCCCTCTCCTCGTCACTGGTGAGAGTCTCAGAGGTTCCTCAGCACTGCTGGGGATGAGAAACACAAATGTAAACGGAAACCCCCTTCCTTGCCTGCCCCACAGGTCTTTAGTTGGGCAGCTCCCATTCCCAAAGCCGTGGTTGGGCCTCGGGCCATCTCCATTCCGGGGGCATTCTCCTTTCCAGAAGAACGCAGTGCCGTCTGCCATCGTGGGCCTCCCACTGTGAGGTCCCATCTAAGCTTGCCCCCTCTGGAAGCATCTGTTGCTGCTTTGCCTTCTCAGCCTCTTTGCTTCCACGTGGGGAAGTAAGGATGTGGCGTGGGCTTTGAAGTCTGAATTCAAATCATGCTTTGAGGCTTGCTCTCTATGTGACTTAGAACAAGTCACTCAACTTCCCTTTGCCTCAGTTACTCTCCAAGTGGGAGTAACAGTGCCTCGCTCAGGAAGTGACTGAAGCCTCTTGATGCATGCCTGCCATGTGGCACTCAATAAATGGGAGTCCTCGTCCATCTCTACAAGCTCCACCTTCCATTTCCTTGGGACTCATATTTGCTAGGGCAGTCCCACGTCTGATGTAGGGCGGATAATGTGTTTACATTGCAGTGGTTTTTTGGCGAGGTCTTTATAGTGACCTTGCTTTGTGATCTGTTGGTAGCAAAGACCCCGTGAGACAGATGGCCTTTTCTGTATCCTTCAGATCAGGGTCTCTTCCTTCATGTTAGCTGTCTCTGAACTCCATCGTGTCCTCCTCACACACTTACCTGACATCTCCCCAAGTCACACCCAGAGCAGAAACTCAGAGCTTCAGAACCAGGGAACTGCCCCTTAACCCAGGTACTGCCAGCCCTCTTCCTTTACTTTCTAGGAAACTCACTTGATTTGGTTCTTGTATGGTGATCTCTTTACAGATAATTTTTGAAAAGTCTGTGTAAGATTTGATGCCTGTGTCTACTTAAGTACTTGTTGGGAGCTAGCTCTTCAGACCTACTGTGGCACCATTTCTGTGTTAAGGTCCTTTCAGCCTAAGAGAAGAGATAATCCGTAAGAATCAGAAATACTGAACAGTGTGAGGTCAAATGACACAGTATAGACCATAAACACAGTAAAAAAAAATAATCATAAGGATTCTTGGGGGTAAATGTTAGGTAGGCTTTAGAGAGGAAAGTGTTTAAAGCTAGACCTTGCATTATAGGAATCATTTAGACCAGTTTAGGGTAAAGAATGTTCCAGGCACTGAAACATGTTTAAAGAGGGAAAGGGACATTATTTTTACTTTTACAATTAAAAGTAACCTTTAAACATATTTTGAATATTTTCAGCCAGCCCCTTTCTGAGTGTGTGTGTGCAGAGAGAGGGATCCTTTTGTTTTGTTAAATACGTTATGGAAAGCCCGCCGGGCCATTGCTGCTTGGGGGAGTTAGGATGGGATTTCTCCCTGGGCACCAGGTGGCGCTGCAGGTTAAACGATACCTATTTACCTTCTTTGAGGGAGCTGTGTTTATTCTGCAATTTTAGGTCCTTGCCCTGGTGTTGATAGTAATGAAAGCATTCGTTGTCCTGCTCCATGATTCAGAGGCAACTTATCTGCCCTCTCCTTCGTGCCCTTGACTTTGAGACCAGCCCAGTTTCTTTTATCCTTCCCCTTCCTCCTGTTTTGATTGTCCTTCAGCACGCACTTCTCTGAGCAGTGTGAGCTGCCCCTTGGGGGCTCAGTGCTAGAGCTGATTTGTTGAGAACAGTTTTGACTCAGGAACCCAGAGTGAACCAGGGTTTTTATAGCTGATAAAGTCAGCTGGACATCTGAGGTTGAAAAATTTTGTCAGTACTCTCTGTAAGCTAGTTGGTCCTATGCTCAAGAAGGCCCTTCTAGGATACCAGAGTCCTAGATACACATGTCACTGAGGTAGAGATTGTCAGATTGCACTGATACTGGGAACCTTATCAGCCTGTTGCTTTCAGCCACGGGTGGAGATCGTTTGGCTTTTTCCTATCAACTTTGGTTTGGAGACGGAGCCAACGTTAATGCCTTTACCTCTGTCTTGAGACAGAGACTTCACTAAGTGCCCTGCAGCCTATCTGGTACTGGAGCAGGGAGGGAGTCGAGGTGAATTGGTGGGAAACATACTTTTATCTAACACTGATATAATTATAGGACCAAAGGTTTTCTTGGGGTGATTTAACCCCCATAAATATAGAATCTATGTAAACACAGTGTGCTTGCTGTGTAAATGCAGCTTCAAGGTACTCCCTCTGCCACCTCCTCCTGTCTCCCTCTTGTTTTCCAACCACAAGTCGGGCCCCCAAAATCTCTGCTGTGTGGAGATTCTGGAGTTGTCACTGCTGTGTCCTGTATTCTTAGTGTCCGGATGGATAGCCTTCTGTTTGGAAAGGTTTTTAAATTCTGCCTGTAGACAGTTAACTTAGAACAGATACCTTCGGGTAGTTCTTCTCCCCCAAGGTGATTCTATTCATTATAGTCACTTTCCTTCTTCCCCGTCTTCTGCCAATGTTTGTCCTGCTTTCTTAACTTCGACATCTGCTTCTCAGGTTCATCCTTTGTTCTCTTCAAGGCTAGTCTTTTCCAGCTTACTCTCGCCGTTTTCACAGCATACTTTGAAACTCTGCCATGTCTGCTTGTTTACATACATCCCTAATTCTTCTCTTCCAAATCGTGGCTGAGCACACTCTAAATCTGTGATCTCTAATATTTGTGGACGTTGGGAGCCGGCGCATCAAGTGGAGCACATGCTTCCTTATCACCTCTCCCTCCTCCAGAAGTCCCCCTCCTTTCTCACCTCCTGTAGTGACCGTCTTTGCCCAGAGCAGAGCCTGGAGATCTCCCTGTGAGGTAGAGTCACTGGGAACAACAGGGGTCTGGTTGTCAAGACAACCACTAAATTCCCGCTGCTGCCCTTCTTTGTGTCTTGCCCTTCTTCCCAGTGCTCCAGCTCTGTTTCTCTCCCTCTCCCTGACCTTTACCCTCCACCAGACACAGTATTCTTCTGAATGCGTGGCCATTTTAATCAGCCTTTCCTTTCCCCACCCACCTCCCTACCGTAGGTGCTGAGAAAGGAAAGGGTCAGGATAACTACCTGGTGACTGAGAACGAGCCAGGCTTGCTGTTCACACGGGACCAAGGAAAGAAGGAAAGGGAGTCATTTTGAATCCTGCAATCCCTGTGGTGATTGTTTCATAGTTTAGTGTAGACAGGTCTCGTTTTAGGAAGGATTCTGAAATAGTGTCCTCAAGTTACCCATCACCCCAGGGAGCCCCTCCTCAACCTTTGTAAACAGTACCAAGGTGGTTCGCCCTTCTAATATTTACATCCCTGAACCTGCCAGGAGAAGAGTAAGTCTTACAAAAGGAAAACTAAAGCATGAAATGCAAAGTTCCCTCAGCATCCTGCCATCATTTAGTCCCTTGGATCTGGTAGAATTTTTCAAGAGGATCCAAAGGAGTCTTTCTCTGACACATACACAAACACACAAGCACTTTCAAAAATGCTTTCATTTTTCTCCTTTCATCTCGTTAACTTTGTGAAGGAAGCAAGGCAAGAATCAGTCTTAAGAAGGAATCCAGAACTCAGAGAGTTGTTTCAACTTCTAAGTGGCCAAACCAGGCTCAATCCTGTGTGTGGCTTTTCAGTGCTGTTTTCACTCATTACAACACGCTACGTGAAGCCTTTGTGGCTCTTCTGGCTACCGAGCTTTTTTTCCCCTGAAGGGTATGGACCAGTTTTATGTGCAGTGTTGGGGTGAAAACTGTGATGGCCTCTTCTGGACAGGAACCTCTCAGGCTTGGAGGAGAGACATGGTGGTTCCAGAGACTCGGAGGGAGTTACTGATTGTGAGAAAGATGTCCTGCTGCTGCTTTTACTTGGGTCAGATGAAAAACGGGCAGATATCCAAAACGTGTGACTGATTTTGCCCAGCTTTGAGGTCTATCGGTCTCGATTTTTCAGAGCTGGTTTATGGTACATTTATGGCCACATAGTGTGGGGCTGAGAAAAGTTGTCCTGAAGGCCTTCAGAGGGGCATAGATTTGTGTAATCATCTTTAAAATTGGAATCCTACAAGTGTCACACTGCTCAAGTCTAGAACAGATTTCTAAACATTTCCACTTGCCATCAATCTCATTTATCCCATGAACACAGAACCCCCAAGCGGCTCCCTCTCATTCTGTATTTGTTAGGAAGGTAGCCAGACCTTTGCTTTTGGCCGTTGGTACCCAGACATTCTGCTACCTTGTATTCTTCTTACTATAGCTTCAAGTAATGGGTTGGAATCGGCTCGATGCTGCTCCGTCCGTCAGGAGCACTTCCCAGAATACAAGTGTGACTCACGGTCCGCATAACCCCTTTGCTTTTGTTTGACTTTCAGTCTCTTCTGTCCTCTGGGCCTATTTGCCAGGAAAACTGACAAAAACATAGACTGCTGGCAGCTGTCTCTCCTCTCTAGGATTTATGGAGTGTGCCAGACACGAAGCCCAGCTGACCCACTCCCTTGCCTTCCACCTCTCTTCCCTTCCGGGGGAGTACATAACCAGGTGTGAATTGCATGGATTATTCATGACGAATTCATAATTGTAGCTCAGCTGACTTATTACCCAGTATACTTCTTATAACATCCACCCTACAGCTGGTATATTGGCACACAGTTCAATTTTAATATTAGCCTAAACAAAAGTTCTTAGGAAAATAAATCTGCCAAATGCTTATATAAATACATCTCAAATGCCAAATACAAAGGATTTCTAGATTGTCTACTTTTTTTTTAAATTATTGTCCTCCTCCATAAGCACAAATAACTAAGAGCTCACTGTTCTTTCGCTGCTTTAAGTATTGGGAGGTTTGCCTTCTGCACAGCTTAGTTTGAGCTGTGCGCCATGCTTTAAGACCAGTGTTTGTCCCATTTACATCAGTAATTCACTTAGTAACTAATATTTATTGATTACCTACTATGTGCCAGACACTATGTTAAGTGATTAAAATACAAAAAAAGACCCCAAATTCCTACCCTGCAATCTTATAAATAAAGAGTTATAGTATGAAGTTAGGACTTTAAAATGAACTCTGTACATGATTAAGAGAAGGGACTAAGTAAATTATGAGAAGCCCAGGGAAGGCTTATGGAGGAGATGATATCTGAGATAGGATTTAAAGGATGAAGGGAAATCGAGAGCTGACATTGTAGAATAGAGCATTGAAGGCAGAGTTGTGAAGCAGTGTGGCATATTTGTGGTACTCGAAGAAGTCAGGTACGATTGGGAATATACGACGTGCAGCCAGAGTGGCCAGAGATTACACCAAAGAGTTCAGTAGGCACCGACCCATACAGAGCCCTGTGCGCTATTCAAAGAACGTAGGATTCGACCCCCATTTATTAGGAAACCATGTACAGAATTTAAATAGATGATGACATGATCAGCTTTATAACTTAGAAAAAGCACTTCAATAGTGCTGTCGAGGATTAATGGAAGGAAGAAACATTAGAGCCGGGGAGACAAATTAGGAAAGAGTTACACTGACAGAAATGAAAGGTGATGGGGACCGAAACTAAGGTGATTGCTACAGCGATAGTAAAGGGGTGATGAATTCATGAGAAACTGAGCACTGAGGAGGTCGCTCAACTAGGTTCAGTAATTGTTTCAATAATTATGTGGTGTTGCATGGGGCACGTGGATTAGGGGTGGAGGAGAGGAGAAGTCAAGGGCGACTCTGTCTCCTACCGTGTGGATTGAGAAGCATAACTAACGGAATGGCATAGTGTCCTTCTCGACAGCATGTCTGACTGGTGATGCTGGAAGTTTCTTGTTGCTTATTAAATCAATAAATCAATAGATTATTACCTACCTTTGTGTAAAAAGAAATAATGACACATGAGGAAGCATGGACTATATCTCTAACAATTTTGAGATTTTTAGTAGAAAACTTCAGGACTTGGAGGCCTAGATTTTCATCCTTTCTTTTATCTGTAAGCTCTGTCTTTGGAAGAAAAAGGAAAATGTAGAATGAATAGTTAATTGTGTAGCTGGTACAGAGGAAAGGTTTTTAAATTTTCTTCCTCTGGCAAACGATGCTCACCTGGTGGACTCCTGACTGCAGTTAGAACATAACTCAAGGGTAGTAGGAAGAGTATACTTGACAGGAGACCCATCAACTCAGCAAAGAGGAGGAAGCTGCAAGAAAAACTCAGATACAGCTAAAAGTGGATGTAATGGAAAACAGCTGACAGAGAGAGGAAAGTAGAGGTAGGTGAGAGGTACTAGAATTCACAGAAGAACATAACAGAGAATCCTGTCTCATATGCCATAATAACAAGTGAACTTAAAGTTTTAACACTGGAAGTTATCGCTGAGAGTTTTGGAATAAGGTTGATTCATTCAGTATATATTTGATGCCTTATTATGTGAAGGGCACTCTTACAGTAAATGCTGAGGAATATACCAAAATGAATTGAGATCCCTCCCCTCAAAATTTTACAATCTTATTCTTTTGGCAGTTTTAAGAAGCTCAACCAGTATGTACTGAGTAAATGGAATAAACAAACACATGACTCCAGTAAGAAAGGAAAAGAATCAGCATCAAATGAAACCAGAGTAGTTAACTGAGATCAGACTATAGATGAACATATATAAAAAACAGAGAAAGGGGACACATACTGAGTAATGCAGACAACAGAAACTAGAACTGATAAGAATGGTGTCCAAAAAGCTTGACTCAGAAGGAGCTGACATTGTGGATAAATGTTAGTGGAAAAGATTTTTTAAAAAAACAAACAAAAAAAATGCACATGTTAAAAACAAGAAGAACAAAGAAAATACAGGTAAATTGTTTGGAACAGATGCTGTAGTATTAACTGGTTACATTGAGAAATCATTTATTCATTTATTCAACAACGAATTGGTATACTTTTTGCCTAGGGTATTTAATTTCTGTTTTTTTCTGTAAAGGAAAAGGGTCTAACAAGAAAAATTGAGCAAATGTGATTAAACTAGAATTGAAGACTAAAATAGGAATGAAAATAATAAGAGAGCATTCAGTCTGCTTTAAAACTCATGTACCTGACCCAGATGAATTCTGTTCCATGGAACTGAAAGAATTTGTATTTATCATTGAAGACCTAAGATCATTAAGAAAATTTCCGTATAGAGATGTGTTGGGTTGGAGACGGACAAATATCTGGCCTTTTAAAAAATGGATACAGGCTCCTGACCCTGACATTTATCTCTGGAAATTTCTGAAGTAGATTATGAAGTAGATGTTTTGTGAACACTCAGGAAGAGAAACAGCAAGCCCTGGAACCCAGTGTGCATTCAGTGGGAATGCACCCTGCCTGATTAGCAAGGTTTCTTTCTTGCTTAGCAGGACTATCAGACCATTAAATGAAAGGAATGCATTGGTGGT
This sequence comes from Eubalaena glacialis, assembly GCF_028564815.1. Classification (NCBI taxonomy): domain Eukaryota; kingdom Metazoa; phylum Chordata; class Mammalia; order Artiodactyla; family Balaenidae; genus Eubalaena; species Eubalaena glacialis. Next base: position 3,687,758 of record NC_083725.1, read on the forward strand.
TATATTGTCTGTGAATTTCAACAAGCTTATGCCATATTTTCCTAATATCCATATGGACATACATGGTCTGGACTGTGGTACTTTTAAGTGGTCCATGGCTAACTGAGTGTCTTTAGCCCAAGTAGCTAATAGATTGATAGCCTGGAGGGCATTTTCTAGTGACAGAGCATTGAACTTACCCTGTTCATCAGAAATTTGCAAGTAACTCTAATGTTAGAGGTATAATTAATACTCTGGGTGACAGAAGTTAAGATTCAAAAGGATTAAAAGAGTTAGAATGATAGTCTAAAGCAAACAAGATGGAATTTAATAGAAATAAATATTATAAATCAGAATTTAGATTTTTTTAAAAATTACACAAGTACAAAAGGACAAGTCTAGGCTTAACAGGCGCATGTGATTTTTTGTTAAAGTACGTATGTGGACTTAGGGTTCTAATTGACTGCAAACTCAGTATGAGTCAGTGCTTTGATGTGTGTGCCCAAAAAGCCAACACAGTCTTCGACTGTATTAATAGAAGTATGGTGTCTGGATCAAGCAAGGCACTAATCTGCATTTTTTGCTGGTCAGGGCACATCTGGAAGTTGTGTTTGGTTCTGGGCACTCCATTTTAAGAGAGAATAACAAAGCAGCCCACACCCAGAGGAGGGAACCAGGATGAGGAATGGTTCATTTCTCTCCTTCATTCGTCTGATGTTGAGTGTCTTCTGTGTGCTCAACCTTGACGTTGGCAGAATCAAAGATGTATACCTTGTGGAGGAGACTTAGCATAAGAGCTGAATTTAAAAATGCATAGTGTTGTCTTTTGAAAGAGATTTGACCAAGTAACTTTAATACCTCCTGTTAAACTTCTGAGGATATAAATAGGAGCAATGACTGGAAGTTACAAGGAGGCAGATTTTGGTGCCAGTATTTAAGAAGCATCCCTAACGAATTGAAATTACCCTTTTCAGGAATTACGCAACTTCCCCAAAGTCACATTCCTCATTGGTGGCAGAGCTAAGATAAAAGCCCAACTTTCTGGAGTCAGAGGCCAGAACCCTTGGCTCTGCCATGATATCACACAGGGGATTTCTACTTTGGGAGGAGGTTAGATAGGGTAACCTCTTTCCTTCCAGCTCTAAAGTTGTATGTTTCTATAAGCCTCTTGCTATGAAATGCTTGTTTTTTTCTCAGTGTTTTCATTCGTGAATTGGTGAGATTGGAAAAGATAACCTCGAAGGTTCAACAGAGGATTTCTTTAACCTCCTTGGTTAAAAATACTTCAATTCTTAAAGCATATTAATTTTGTATCTGCAACTTATATGTTACTAATCAAAAACAAAAACTGTTTGTGGCTAGATATAAAACTATAGAACTCAGATTCTTAAATCATGATGTTCAGTCAGTAGTCTTCCTTTGAAGCACATGTTTTAAAGATGTGGATCCATGATTTAAAACATGAAAGCAAAAATCAAAGAAGAAATTGTGTGAGACTCTACAAGCCACTTTAGATTTCACAATAGTCACTGGGAGGAAGAAGCAGGAGTTTCTTGCCCTTGAAGTTCATTTCCTCCTCATTCTTCTCCCCACACAGGGCAGGAAAGGATTGTGACCTAGATACACAGTCAGAGGGCCTGAACTCTCTCAGGCACAGCCGAGCAACCTGGGTCTGGCTGCCGTAGGACTGGGAAGCCTAGAGCTGAGCACAGACAGGGAGGAACTGTCTGTAAACACACGAAGGGGCCATAGCAGGAAGGCAGAGGCCTGGGAAAGGAATCAGAGGGAAGGGAACTGTGAATTTTATCAGGTGTGAAGTTGGCAAAAACAACTTGTGTAATGGGAAATACCTTGGACCCACACCATCATCCTCAAGATCTCCTTTCTCTCCACCCAATAGATTGGGCCTACTGATTTCATGAGCAAATGCTCAGAGCAATGTGCTAGGACTGTGGGTACAGAACACAGTCTTCGGGTTTATGCCATTGTAAACATTTTACAGGGTGCTTGGGGGCGGGTGGAGGTGGGGACTGTCTCCAGGAGGCTAAAAATGTGGCTTGAGCTTTTTCCTCCTTCTCTTGGAACTCTTAATTCCTTATACCATGTCGATGTTTTTCAAACTTGTTTTAAACTTCATCTCACAGTAAAAAATACATTTTACATCATGACCCACTATGAACACACACGCACACACACACACACACACACAAATACAGATCTGCTATATCCATATATACATGCATAAGTAAAAGGGTCCCAAAACTTGAGGTGCACTTTTATGTTTTCTGTTCTTACCTATTTACATTTAGGTGTTCTTTTAAACGTTGTCACAAACCACAGAGCAGACGCCATGACCTCTAATGCTGTTCAGCCGCAGTTTGAGAAACATCCTGTGCCCAACAACCCATTTAAATGACTGTTAACCCTCCTCTAAGGGTGACGGGATGAGTGGACACTTGCAGTCTGTAGATCTGTTTAAAGTGACAGAAGCTTTAATGTCATCTTCTTTTTCTCTCTCCTTCTCTTTGACCTGTATTTGGTACTTCCGGTTGGTTGTAAGTGGCTGAGGCGCCATCGCCCTTGTGTTGGATACAGAGGTACAGCCCAGCGGGTGAAGAGGATTCAGGAAGGAGCCCGTTACTGCCTTTCAGTTAGACTGCACCTGGCATTTTTGTTAGAATATTGTTATTGCTCTTAGGAATATTTTCTGTTATTATTTCACTGTCCTTCTCCCCCTCCCTCCCCATTAAGCCATACTTATTCAGGGCCTTCCTACTCAGCCATAGCAGCAATCTTAGAAAAGAAGTGAGGGGAATTTGGCTAATTAGATGTGGTCCCTTAAAGCTTTCTCCCCTTACTCTTGAGATTTGATTCTGCTGTTTTGATGGAAAATGACCTTCTGCTAACCTTGAAGTGCCATCTTAAGCCCTAGTATCAAACTGTCTCCTTTTTAGCCACAGCTTCGTCCCTCTACGTATAGCTGTTTCAGACCAGGCTCCTCTGAGCTTGGACTGGACATGTGCGCCCAGTGGGATGGATGCCCTGATCTCTGCATCCCATGTCTGGCATCATAGAGGCTCTTGCATGTCTTAGTGTACATCTGTTGTTGTTTTTTTCTCATTTTATTGCCTATTCTGGGCCCCCTAGTAAGGCTTCTTTGTGCTCTGAATCATTCAGAGATGGCCAGACAGAACAGATGTGGTTTGGCTTTTTTTCTTCATCTTTTCTTTGGGAAAAAGGTAGGATGGCAGAAGAAGATATCTAAATCAAATATCAGAACTAGAATAGTAGTAGAAAATAAAACCAGTGCTATTTGAGGCTCTATTCTCTACCGTATTTATTTTAGCGTATTTACCTCATGCATCTTGTATTACATAAACAATAACATTTGTATTTAGTAGATGATTTCTTGTAAATAATTTGTAAATAGTAAATAGTCCAAGGGATATGTGTGTTTATATCCCCCTTGAAACTTGAGCTGTCTGTTAGCTTAATAGTGATAGCAGCAGATTCCAGAAACTGATGCTGGAAAAGCCGTTATGACACACTGGATTGCAGACACATAAGTTCCATTCCTTTTGCTTCAAGACACAGATTTCTTTTTAACCTTCCCACTCCTAGGTTAAGAACAGCTTACTCTTACTTTTTCACACTTTGATTCTTCTTCCCAACACCCCCATTTAGAGTTTGATGAGGTACAGTCTAGTACATTTGTATAAGTTTATATTTTGCCACGTGCACACATTTGTTTTGCATCAAGCATGTGTGCATGAGACACTCAGTCACTGTGGAAGAGAACAAAGAGGACCTCCTTGCCCAAATGCAGCTTGAGGTCCTGTTCCCATCAAGTGAATGACCATTGATTCAAAACCGTGAGACTCATATGTTGTAAAACGTGCCCTGAAGGTGACCGAGGTGCCCAGGTTTGCTGTCGTATGTTATGCTTAGCGAGGAAGGGTAGAGTGGATGTTAAGATCTCTCTGAAGAGTTGAGTCACAGGTACTACTGGCTCCTGAGGACAAAGAGAAGGGCAAGCCAGCCTATTGTATGCGTCTGTGAATGAGAAGCTGAGCTAGAACTAATGCTGGCTTGAAGCCTTCTTGTTTAGGATTCTCCTGGCTCCTTTGGAGGACTTAAATTTTTTGACTCTCAGGTCCTTGCCCCTCTCCCTCAAATCACTTAGGTGAGACGCTGGTGCACATCCTTCACCTTAGCTAAAGTCACACAAGTGTATGTGGCTTGAGGTGAAGACGAGTTGGGTCACTTGATTCCCTGCAGAGAACCTGACCAGGTCATCGCATCCACCTCCCTTTGGTGACCCTCTTCTATAAACAGGAACAGGAATTCTTGCTACTGGATCCCTTTCATCAGGCGTCTTAGACTCGCTGAATGAAAAGCCCTATAAGAAGGAGATGCAGCCCTAATAATAACAATACGATTGTGATGGTTATTTTGGGCAAGAGCAGCTTTGTGCCGCTCTTGATCTCCATCGACGTCTGCCATTCTTGCCCTGCCATTACCTTTCAGACTTCCTATTCTTAGAATCATTTGTGAGCCCTGGGCTTGGGGGATTGCAGCCCCCAAAGCTGGAATGCCTAGCTTGAGTGGAATGCAGACTGTCTGGCAGAGTGGAGGTTAAATAAAGTTTGCGCTGGCAGCCCCCTCTGCTCTTGGATGGGCGACAAGTAGCTCGGGTTGAGAGTGATGGCATGAGCTGCGTGTGGTGCGGTACCAAATAGAGTCTCCTGTGCCTGAGTAACGTGGCTGATGGTTCATTCATCACAGCCACAGCCGTGCCAGTCTCAAAATGGGACCTCCTAAGGAGGCCTCTGCAGTCTTAAACCTCAGCTAGTGACCGTATCACTCTGAAAAAATGCAGAGACAAATAAAGAATTAACGTTGAAACGCCTTGCAGGAACTGCAGGTTTGGCATACCTGCCCCCTCAGCGTTACTGACTCGTTTTTGAAAGCAAGACAAAGGGGTAAATTTTCATTGTAATAAGAACAATTGCCAGTCAATCAACAAATATTTCACCTTGGGAAATTTTTGTTAGGGGGAACTCTTGTGGTGCTTACAATTTAGTTGGAAAAGTCAAGCTGTAGATAACATGAGAAAATAATTTATGTTCCAGAGTGCAATTCTGGTGCTAAATCTGTGTTCTAGAACTGAGTGCCAAAGGAGGCCTGAGGAGAGAGAGCATTTCTGGCTGGAATGCTCAGGAAGGATTTCGTGGAGGAGGTGGAGTTTGAACAGGTTTTGCCAGAGGGACAGATTTCTGTTACTGGAACGGAGAAGGCCTGGTCCGTAAGGAGCAAAGGGCAGGCGAAGGGAGTCCTCAGGACAGGTCCTGGGGGCTTGAAGAGCAACTGGATATGTACAGGGTGGCCGGGGAGAGGGATGTGTATAAAATCACCAAACCCTGCACTCTGAAGGCTGTGTGCACACGTTACTGAGAAGTTCCGGTGCTTTCCACTGGAGGACAGTTGGAAAGGTGCAGCCTTCCCCAGAGCCAGAGGCCCCTTTAATGTTCTGTTCTGAAGCCCCTAATACTACACGTGCCTCATAGCAGACACTCAGTGAATAATTCTGATAGTAGTTATTACTCATCTTCAAATTCTGTGATCCCAAGTTGTCGATTGGCTTGGTTTCACCTGTGAGAGTCGGTGCTCACTTGGCTTTGCTCTGTTCTGATTGCTCACATGACTCACGCCTCGCTGCGTCCTTTTCTCCAGGTTTACCTGACGCTTCTGTCTCCGACCACAGGTGGCTAGAGGTGCAGGTAGCTACTCTGACGTGTCCTCAGCGCTGGGTGCAGTACCTCCGGCTTCTTCAGGAATCCGTCTGGCCTGGCGGGCTTTTGCCTGAGTGTCCTCGACCCGTGAGGACCCGGGAGCAGAAGGCGGCTGCTGAGACGCAGGCTTTGCAGAGCCTGATGGGAGTCCTGCCAGGTGACTGGACACTGAGGCGGACTATACCAGCAACCCTTCCTTCCCATCCTGCTTCACCACCATTGCCCACCCCCGTCCCCGTTTTTTAAAAGGGCCTTGACTGTGGCTAAACTCAAAAATGTGTTGACCCACCGTTTCTGAGGCTAACAGGAAAATGGTCAGGACTTCCAGTGATGCTAAGGGAACGGGGAGGCTCACTTTAGGGCAGGTCTCTTCATTTTCCCGCCAGGTGAAGACTTCTGGGTCTCTGCCAACTCATGGCATTTTGGACCAGGGAAGAAAATGACACAGGTCCTGCAGAAGCTGAGCTTGCTAACTTGGGGCCAGTGAGTGAAGTGCATGGTCCTTAGCAGTAGATAAAAACAAACTCTGAAGAAGGTTTTTTCCCTTTGCTTTATATGGTTTTTTGGAGGGCGGGGAAGGCAGTTTGTTGCCTGTGGCTGCGCTGGGGGAAGCAGGGTGCAGTAGTGAACTCTTACCCTTGGGCAGCGTCACTCACTCTTACTAACCTCTGCTCTCCAGCCTGAACTGTTGTATCCGAAGTACCCGCACTTTAGTGACGGGTTACCAGCTTGTTTCTTGAGGCCCATTCTCATTTAGATACCTAAAGTTAAGAAACATTTTTCTTGGCTTTTCCCTGTTTTCTGACGATTTTAGTTCGTCTGTGTGGTTCAGAGGTGTGCCAGAAGTACCCAGTATGATTAAAGACAGCAGATATCTTGAGGAGACAAACCCCTTAGAAGCTAAAGCTTCAGCGGTGACACTGAAACCACATCTGTTTCTCCTCTTCAGATATCGTGGTAGGAATCCTTGGGGTGAACAAATGCCGGCTGAGCTGGAGTCTTGTCTTGGAGTCACTGCAGCAGCCCCTCATCAACAGGTGGGCACAGCTGAAGCCGCCTCTGGTCTGAGGCATCTCGGGTTTCTGGGTGAACAGCCTCACTGAGAGGAACGGTGCCGCAGTCTCTCCTTGCCCTGGGCCCTGGCCCCAGAGTGTGATGACCAGGTCCACGCACACTGGGTAAGACCCACTCTGCTGGCTTCTGAGCAGGTGTCAGGTGGTCGGAAGCTGGTGGGACCAGCCACCGTTTGCATTTGGAAGAACTCGATGCAGGCCCCGACGTGAGCTACTGAAAAGGCCCTGTCAGCCCCCAGGCCTGTTCTTCCCGACACCTGCCTGCCCCTGTGAGCATCTCGAGAACAGCCCTTGGCCTGGGCTGTACTTTCAGCACGGGTCTTTGCCTGATGCGAGGTAGACAAGGTGATGAGTCGGCCTCTGATGAGGGGGCCAGAAACGCTGGTGCGCCCTCCGCGAATAGCACAGAGAGGTCAGTGTTCCCCTGGCTGGTGCCTTGGCATGGAATCTTCTGCACGTGTTGAGTGCTCGTCCACTCCCCTCTCACCCCCCGCCCTGCAGCACCCCGTGTCTATTAACTCTCGCACCTCAAGGCTCCTGGCTTTACCTCATCACAGGTAACCTGAAAATTCTTAGTAAGTTGTTATCACAGGGATTTTTCCCTCCCTTAGAGTTCTTCAGAGCAGTGCCAATGTGCTAATGTAGCTAGCTATAAAGCAATGCGGAATTTCCTAACATCTAGTCTCAAGTACCATCTCCACCTTCACTGGGGTCACAGCCTTTGTGAGTTCAGCAGACTTTTATTTCATGGCAGAGGCTTTGCCCAGCTGTTGGTGTTTGGAGTCCACTAAGGATATCAGTAGAGGGGAAAGGGAGAGGGAAGATAAATGTCATAAACATGATCTGGTGTCTCTAGACCGAGCCAGACCCTCCTCTAAGTTGTTTTGTTCATTTGTTTCAGGCATTTGATTTACTGCCTTTGGGACATCATCCTGGAATTCTTGGATCTCAGTGCCTCTGCTGAGGAGTCCGCCGTGACCAGCTCTGCCGCAGACACCCCAGGCAGCCCCAAGAAGATGGGCATCTCCCCTTAGCCAGAGGTTATTCACCCATTTCTTCGAAGGTTAGGAAGGGAGCATTACTCTGCCACCCGGAGACCAGGCAGGAGGGCTGCACCTCTGGAACTGGGCTGTGGCTCAGAAGGCCTGGGGTCTCAGTGGCTCAGTTCTCCCCCAGCTTATACTCCATTTGTAGCAGGCGATGAGGGGGTATATGTACCAATTGCATGCATACCCATTTCCATGCCTCTTTGGTGGTGTTTGGACTGTTGCTGGTGGGTGGATCCTGCTTCCTTTGGAAAAGGAAGCTGTGAGGTAGAGGAATGAGCCCCTTTTGCCTCTGCTTTGCCCTCCTCCCTAAGGTGGTTTGCCGACAGCCTGGCCCTGTGCACACGTGTGCCTCACCCACCAGCGCAGGCTCTCGGTAGACCAGGAGAAAAACCACAGCCAGATTTTCTTAGAGGAGAAGACAATCTTCTGAGTTCTCTGTTCCCACCAGGAAACTAAAAATTCATTCAGCACCACTCTTGAAAGCCAGACCCCTGGTCCTACCTAGCTTCTCAACAGCCCCGCAGGAGGGAGGGAAACCTTTCGCAAGGCACTCCTTCCAGCACATCGGCCCCGCAGAGGGTGTCACTGCAGGCTTTCTCCCTGGGTGGCTGCACTCTTCCTGTCCCAAAGACCTCAGCGCAGACCGACAACACTTCTGGTAGATCCGTCCCACCCTCCATACCCTCTCCTGAAAGACAGCTGCACCGCAGGTTTTCTTTACTAGCTTTCTAACCCCCTCCCCGAGAGCAAGTGAGTTTTGACCTTTGTGGCCTTCTCTGTCTTTCTTCAATCCAATTGCATGGCAAGTTGCACCTTCAGCCCAGAGCTGCCCGAGGGAAGGGAAGCACTTGCTCCTTGGCTGAGAATGCCCAGAGGAGTGAGGGTTCTCTCTCCGCAAGTCTCTGGCAGGGAACTTGAACTCTAAACCAAGAACATTAGCAACTTACCCAGAAACAGCTTTTTACTTCCTGTTCCTTCAGGATCTAATTAGTCTTGAAGAGCACCAGTGGTGAAAGCAAAGGCATGGCGTCCATTAGAAAGACGGACAATTCGTAGAAACTGGTGGAAGGAAAGGAGGGACAGAGAGCCAGGAGGCAGGCGCTGCACGTAGGTCTCGCCGCGGGGGGGGTCGCTCACCCTCGTCCCTTTAGCTTGCACTTGCTGGGGAGCGCCTGCTGCCACTGAACTGGGACCCTCCCACTTGGAGGAGGGTCTTGGGGTTGGACTGGCGAGAACAGGGTGGGTCTAGGACAAGCGTCAAGGTTCTCTTAGATTAAAACGGCTCACAGGAGAAAGCTGTGAAATCTTTCTGCTTCCCCGCACCCTGCCCCGGAAGGCTTTTAACCATCAAACATGTTCTGAGGTAACTGGGGGCTTTAGCGGTACTGTTGGTGCCTAAAGGCAAGGGGGTGAACAAGGTCATGTCACTTGGTTCCTTCTGCCTTAAAAGTTGATTGCTACAGTCACTTTATGGCTCCAGAGTTCTCAGAGCGTCTCCCACCCTGGGCACTCACAGGAGAAGCCGCTCAGCATCTCTCCCTGTGGTAAGTGTCTGCGGGGTGGGGGATTGCAGGGGGTCCCACCTGACACTGCGCTGCTCCGCCACCTCCCACCACCAGGGCCAGGGTGCTCTCCCGGAGAGGTGGGGGGCAGCCCCGCGCTCTGCTACCCTTCTCTCCCCGTGCTTCGCTCTCAGGTGTACTTGCCACCTTTATTGCTTTGAATCTCTGCTACTAGTTCTGGCTCAGATATGACACAAAACCAGTATACAGGCTGACACTCTGTTAAACCCCTATAACTGTAAATTCTAAACAATCTTTTGATACTTCCAGCCCAAAGAACACTTCCTTGTGTTTCGTGTTCTATAAGAGACCCCACCTCCATACTCTCTGCCCCAAAAAGATCAGCTGTCTGCAGACCCTCCTTCTACCCAGAAGGGAGATAATGGATATCGTCAAGGAAATAATCAAACCCCATCTGGCTCTGAAATGAGCTCCCATGTTTAGGTAGTAGGTTCAGACAACAAGAGAGAGAAGCATTTGGGAGAGCGCCACAGGCCTCAGGAAAAGATACTCCAGCTGAGAGAGTGAGTGATGAATGAAGAACTGGACCTACACTAACCTGGAACATTCGTGATTCTCCTTTTGCCCTACCCAGCCCATTCATTTCCAACTTCCACTCTTCCTTTGCTCATGGCACCCAACAACAGTTGTGAGGTCCTGGGCGGAGTAAAAATATGTGTCAACATGGTCCCTGGCTATATGAGTTAGGTTGCTTTAGGCTGAAATTAAATTATAGAAACATTTATTGTCTTCCCTCAGATCAGTACCTGAGTGGGTGAGGCCCAGGGGTTGACGGATTCAGCAACTCTAACCTCATAGAGGGCCCAGATTCTTCCCATCTTTTTGCTTTGCCCTTGTAAACATGTTAGCTCGCCCTCAGACTGCCTACTCTCAACGGTTGCTGCAGTTCAGGGCATCACATTCACATATAACAATATCCATGGAAGAACGGGGGCATCTCTCCCATGTTTTCTTCTAAAGACTGAGGAAACCGTTTTCCAGAAGCCCTCCAAGATCCCTCTGCTCGTGACTCGTTGGCCAGAACTGCCCGCCCCTAAGCCAGCCGACGGACATTGAGCATGCGTGACCACGACTGGCTCGTAGCAGTGTTCGTCGCCCAGGGAGGAGGTCACTCTCCAGGAAGGTTAGATACCTGAAAAAACAATTAGATGTTAGCAAGGAAGAAGCAGAGAATGGGTGTTGATAAACAGTGTCAGGTGCAGGGGCCATCCTGCCAACATCACCAAAGTCCCCGGTGCTCTAAAAATAACGAACCAGCTAAGGGTAACGTTTGCGGAAGGTGCCATGTGAAGCACTTCATGTATGTTACCTTACGTAACCCACACATCAGCCCTGTAAGGTAGTTCGACTCTGTCCCCATTTTATAAGGGAACATGAGGCACAGAGAGACGGTGACCTGCCAGTCACTTGAGGGAAATGGCAGAGCTGAGATACAAATCTTGTCAGTCTGCCCTCAAGCCCACACACATAACCATTGTGCTAATCTGCCTTTCTTCTTACAAAGCAAAATAAGACGGGTTCTCCCTTGGAAGGAGCCTACGGTCCAGCAGACGTCTGCGGTAAAGGGCCAGGGAATACGTATTTCAGGCCGTGTGGCCCCACGGTGGTCTCTGTTGCAGCTGCGCAGCCCCCCCCACTGTGGTGTGAAAGCAGCCACAGGCAGTGCGTGTTCAGGTGACAGGCCGTGTTCCCCGCACAGAGGGCAGCCGGCTGGCTTTAGCCCAGGAGCAGTTCGCAGCCCCCTCGTCGAGCGAGAACAGTGCGTACTGAACTTGAGCGCGTGCGTGAGTCACCTGGCGCCCTGGTGAAGGCCTAGCGAAGCGCATTCGCACAAGCTCCCAGACGTAGGCAGGGAGAGTGCAGGCCTTCAACCGCACCTCAAGTATCGGGGCTTAGAACTGGGACGCCGCCTCCCACCACTAAATATACAGGAAGGGCACTTAATTGAGACCGGGGAGCCAGGGAGAGCCTGAGGTGATAACATCTGAATCGACTCCTAAAGGATTAACGGGAATTAGCCGGTGAAGGAATGGGGAGGTGTCCAGGTGGAGGGAACAGTGCACCAGGTGGGTAGGGATACGGAGAGCAGTCCCCGGAGTACACATCCTGTGCGGCCTCGCTCATCTGAGGTGCCCCGAGTGGCCAGGCCCACAGGACAGGTTGAATGGCGGTCCAAGGGGCCGGGGTGGCTGTGCAGCGGGTGCGGAGGTTCCGCTTCACGAGGGGAAGCAGTCCTGGAGACCGGGCTACAGCAGTGTGAGTATCTGTAACCCTGCTGAACCGCACACTTAGAAGTGGTTGAGACGGTAAATTTTGCGTGTATTTTACAGCAACCCAGAAATTTTAAAAAACTGTTTTAAAGACAGAGCTGCGTGCGGCCCAGCACAGGGCAGCCCGGTGTGTGGGGAGGGAGGGGCGAGCGCCCAGGCTGGAGCCCCGGGGAGTCAGGCGGAGGGGGCCTGTGGGCACGAGGGCCCGGCGGGTGAGGGACCTCGGTGGGTTCCCTCTGCACGGTGGGGGTCAAGAGTCCCCCTGAGAGCGTCTCTCATCTGCAGGCCTGCTAACGGCAACGGGGGGAACGGGGGGGCTCGACCACAGGCGCGCGAGCGGCCCGGCCTGGTCCTGCCGCTGGGACTCGGCTCCCGCCTCAGCCCCTTCTGACCCCTTCCTCCCTGCCAGCCTGTTCCCGCTGCTGCCTGCGTATGAGGTGGTGGGGTCCTCGCCCTGCCACCTAGTCGGCTGTGAGGCTGCCATGTGGTGGGGTAACTCACCTGCCCCGAGACTCGGGTCTCGTAGAAAAAGGGGCGAAAACGTCACAACCCTCTGGAGAGTCGATTGAGATCACGTGTAAGAGCAGGCTGGCAAAGCGCCGGTGCCCCGCGGGGACGCATCGGGGCCGCTACCGGCCCCTCCTCAGCTCCTGGGGGAGCCGTGGGGCAGCCTGGCTTCCGGAGCCCCCGCCGGCCGCGCTCTGGCCCGCCTCCGCCGCCGCCGCCCGGGAACCGGCCGTCGCTCCTCGCCGTCCTGCGCGCTGGAGGGAGGGGCGTTTCCGAGGGGGAGGAGGGGAAGGTTAGCCAGCCCTGCGGGCTACAGGTGGGCGCGGGAACCGGCAAGGAGCCGTAGCGGGAGGAAGGGAAACCATGATGCTGTGCTCACTGAAGCCCCGCTGGGCGAGCTGCGCCACAGCTTGGCTCCTCTGTCTCCTTTCCACCGGGGGAGCCAGAAGTCAGAGAGAACAAAGCGCTGAAGGCGGAAGGGTTTCCAGCCAGCCGACCCCCGTCGCTCCTCTGTGGTGTAAAGGGTGTGCGGGCTGCTGCGCACACCACGCTGGGGCTCGGGGAGCCGGTGAGGGGCGGCCAGCCCGCGCGTTACTCCCGCACCCCCTTCTTAGCGCACAGACACGGCAGGGACACCCGAACCCGGAAGAACGTGCCAAGCCAGAAACAAGTGAAAATCATCCTAACGTCTCCCTGCTGTGAGCCGGGAGCAGCGGGGTTGAAGCAGAGGCAGCACGAAGCGGTGGAGGAAGTTCGGGCGCCGGCGGCCCCCGGGGCACGTGCGCGGCGCTCTTCTCAGGTTCGCTGCGCCCTCCCACCTGTCTCTGGTCTGAAAGTACCTGTGAACTCGGCTTTTCTGGAAGTGCACACAAGCAAGTGATAGGATACAGAGAACTACTCCTGGCTTTGATGTCTTCACCAGCAGGACACAGTCTGGTTTCCCCACACATCTTGATACTGCAGACCTCACCCAAAGGCGCTTCTCTAGGGGCCGCTGGCACACTGTGTCTGGGTGTGGAGGACTGGAGGGGAATGAAAGAAAAGTAATAGAATCAAGATCCAAACTTAGAAAACATTTCCTAAGTGACGTTATCTACTCATTTTAATCCCAGATAGGCCTCTTTCTCACCAATGTTCGTTTAGGAAGTGCAAGCTAATTTTAGTATTAAAGTGTCATAAAGGTTAAGGAGGTAAATCTGCGGCTTATATATAAATACTCCACACTTTGACTTTTTCTCAATTGAAGTGTAGTTGATTTACAATGTTGTGTTAGTTTCAGGTGTACAGCAAAGTGATTTGGTTATACGTATATATGTGTATATCCATTTTTTATGTTTCGATTATTTTCATTATAGTTTATTACAAGATATTTAATATAGTTCCCTGTGCTATACAGGAAATCCTTGTTGTTTATTTTACATGTGGTCACGTGCACACTTCGACTTTTTTTTTTCTTCCCCATATGTTCCCTGTTACCGTTGCACTGTATTATTATGACCAATGGAGAGTGGGTCATACTTACTTCCAGACACTTGGATTAATCAATGGGGGATAAAGACCAAGACAGATAAACACAAAAGTCTGAGATTGCAGATAAAGGCACTATCGTGACCACAGAAGCTGTGACTTCTCTGTGCTGGGTATAGCATTGTGTGGTGATCTATAAGCTCGGGGCATCAGCCCTTTTGCCTGTGCCCCTTGATAAAAGAATCATTCTGCCCCTGTAGCTGTCAGAAAGATTTACCATGATTTAGCAAAATGTCTGCATTTCATTTCATATCTTGCCATTAGGGAGGACAGACCTTATTGAGGAAAAAACCAGCCCTTTCTTTAGAGTTTATATCCTTTACAAATACATGGAGTCCAAATTCAACAAAGTGATGGCAAACCAGATTCTTTCAAGAACAGTGAGGGCAACGTTCATTAAGGCTTCATGTGTCTCTAGGAGAATCATGTGGGCTTGGTTGGCAGTAGGACTTTTACTTGGGGACAGAATGTATTATGGAGTTGGTTTAGCCAGGAAGTTGGATGAGATAGTTTCACAGAAGTCTAGGGGCTTGTGTTCTGCTCTCTCCTGCTTCTGTCCTTTGGCCCATGCTCTTTCTCCAGGTAGATTCCCTTCCTTCCTTCCTCCAGCTGCGCGTGGGTGGGCACCCTCTATCTGTCAGAGCCATTCAAGTTCAACCTTCTCCTTAAAGCTTTATCTGATTGTGCCACTCAGAGTTATCTATCAACACGCTGCCTCTCAGGTTCTTGTGCATACATGTGGGGTCTTCAGCAAGAGGTTATAATTCTTCAAGAGCAACGAACGTTGTATCTGTCCTACTCCCGTTATATCCCGCTGCCTTCTCAACCCTTTTATCTACCTAGTGCAAAATAAATACTGAAGCTCGTTTAATTAAAGACTATTATGCTTATCAACTCTTAGGAGGTTAAAGTATGTGAATAAGTTGAATGAAAGAAGAATTTGCTGGGGACAAAAGCTGGAGAAAGGGATGAGGCGGAGCCAAGTTTTCCTTTTTAGGGCCTTATATCTTTATTCTAAAGCAAATATCAAATGAAAGAAGTTCATTTTTCTATTGCCAAAACCCACACAGTTTTATAAGAGTGCTGTTTGCCGTCTAAGTATGTAGGCCGTAAGGTTCTAAAACTATACGCTTTTTAAAGAAAATTGGTCCTGATTTGAAAATGGTTTCTAAAATGATCCAGCCACAAAAACACCCAGCATACCCTGTTTACTTTCCAAGTCCCCCACCTTCACCTACTCTTTACCTCACTGGGATCAGAAGACAAAACAAAAATCTGCCTGCAAGAAATATTCTCAACTTCTTCCTGCCCCAGACACAAATTTGTAAGGAATGCAGTTTCCGTGAGGAGAAAGACAGCTTTCTCTCCCATTTGCTTTCTGGAAATCCTTTAGTCCCAGATCTAAAATTCTCTATTTCACACCTTCTCTAATAGTTTAAGTCACGTCTAAGATATGGCAAGGAAAACTCTTCAGAGACACAGTAATAACCATGAAGAAAAGGAAGCCTAGCATAAATGCCTCTTCACTCTCACAGGTGTTTGCTATCTTCCCCCACCAAGTTCGCTGCTGCAACTATTTGCCCAAACACAGATCAAAACTGGGCAGCTGCCATCAGAATGAAAACTTAGGAATCTAAGACATCCAAATTAGCTGCAGGTCAACATGAAAGTCGCCTGCTGTTTCTGGGCCCCAGAAGGAGCCTCCAGGCCATGACTTGAAAGAGGGCAAGTGCAGGTAAAGGAGGAAGAAGTTCAGTCTGAGAATTAAGACAGTGATGCATTTCGTGAAAAGTAAGAAGCTCTAGACAATGTAGTGCTTGGGTCATATATTATCTTAGAGTCGGCCCACGGAAGAAGGATCCCATCTGCTGTGGAACGAAGTCCATTCCTGTGCCAGTGCACATTTGCACAACACATGATGTGGAATAGTCTCTGGAGCCAAGATTGGTTGTGTATCCACCCCGGGGCAGGTTGGTCAGTCTCCAGTGTAAACCTCCTTGGGATTAAGCAAGCACTTATTCCATTGTGGAGCACTAGGTAATTAATACCAGATCTGTTCCAGACAGCTTTGTATATCCTGCATATGGGTGAGGACCCAGAAAGTTTCCTTTTCAACGATCTGTTTGGATGAGATAGAAGCTGTTGTTTTAATGTTTGAAACAGAATTTGCCCCCATATACAGGTGTGTGCCTTGCACAGATATGGGCTTGTGAGTGGCATACGGCATTTGCTTACAAGGCGAGAGCTTGTCTGGACAGATAAGAGGGGAGATAAGTATGCATGTGTGGAGACGGCAGTAATACTCATGGCCGCAATGCTTGAAGAGCAGGGCTGTGCACCTCCTAGCAGTCTGGAGAGGATTGAGGTGAGTGAGAGCTTGTGTTTCAGCAGGCTCCGCGTCCTGAGGTTTGGGATGTGGAAGAATGCCCACTGCTGGAGTGGAGTGACGTGAGATCTATATAAGATTAGGGTTTCTGTAGATGTTTCCCAAATGATAGAAATTTTCCTCATCTAGTCTTGTTCATAGCAGGCAGCCTGGGACCAATAGTTCGCTTCACCCAATCCTTTCCTGTGTTTATTTCTGAAACCCTTTTCTTAAAAACCAAACTAAGTAAATAATAACAGGAAAAAAAATTTTTATAAAGACTTCATAGCTCTCTCATTTTTCCTTTCTTATGCAACTCAAAAATTGCTCTCTCTTTATTCCTTGAATTTTTCTCCTGTATCAGCTTACCAGTCTTTGTGGGTTGACTTGGCTGTCCCACTAGTCTAATTGTCTCTATGATAAATTAATATGGACATCAACTTAAGATTACAGGTAAACCTTAAATGTATGATATTTCTTATACTTGACTCCATATTTGATATTCTATGAGGAAGATTGCCCTAGTATTCCCTTCTGTGAAATCAGAATAACCATCAACCCTAAGATTGAACATTTTCATAAATGCTTTACATGTTCCAAACTATTCACACAATGTTGTAGACAAAATGCTTGTGTCCCTCCCACCGCAGAATTTTTATGTTGAAGCCCTAGCCCCCAGTGTGATGGTATCAGGAAGTGAGCCAGGGGGAGGTAGTTAGGTTTAGACGAGGTCAGGAGGGTGGAAGCCCCCATGATGAAATTAGTGCCCTTGCATGAAGAGGAAGAGACACCAGAGCTTCCTCTCCTCACACACATGAAGAGGTCACGTGCGCCCCCAGTGAGAAGGTGGCCACCTACAAACCAAGAGAAATGGCCTCAGGATGAAACCTACCTTGCCAGCATCTTGATCTTGGACTTCTCAGCCTCCAGAACCATGAGAAATAAGTTTCTGTTGAAGCCACCCAGCCTGTGGGATTTTGTTACGGCAGTCCAAGCTGACAGGACACACGACTAGAAAGGTGAGCCATGGGAATCTCTTCCCCTGACTTTAAGTCTGGGTTCTGAGACTCGGAGAGTTTAGTGACTTGTTGAATTTTCCGTGGAAAACCTGTTGTAAAAATTTCAGACTTAGAAAATGCAAAACAGCCTCTGGAGATACTGCTGAAGCTTCCCTCTCCCTTAAATCATCTCTGTAAGTTCAACCTCCTAGAGAAACTTTCTGAAAACCAGGGAGAAAATGCCAAATAATTAATGCTCAAGTGGAAAAGATGCCATGTAAAAGCAGAAGTGGTTGCTGATTGTATCTGTTCATAGTTCTGTGTGCCTTTTACCTGCTGCCCTGAGAAGCAATGTTTAATGAAGAAGTTCCTTTTTAAGAAATGAAACGTAATGAAACAGAAGTTTCCCTTGAATTGGCTGGGCTCAGCACACCTTGCTTGGACTGTATCCAGCTGTGCTCATGGAGCTGCACCTGGAGTAGGTCTGTCCTGACCTGCCCCTGAGGACGTGCCCGTCTGTCCTCTCCAGCGGCTGCAGAGCCCTTGGGGGCAGATTGTCTCGTGTACTGTGATTTCTCCAACTACTACACCGTGGCATCTCCCTAGTTTCCCCTTAAATATTCTGTCATCTCACAAATTCTCAGAGGCCATGGCTGGTTCCTTCATCCTCTCACACAGGCTCAGGACAGACTTTGCCTGCACACAAAAGCTTGATCTGTAAGTGGAGTTGGCAGCCTTCTTGTGTCAGTGAGTAATGTCTTTCTTTCTCTTCTGGTAGACTTGGAATCCTCAACGCCATCTGGCAATTTTCTCTCCATCTTCCTACCCACGATGGAGCCACACCCCTCAAACCCCCCTTAAAAGCCAGATGACAGTAGGAACCTTCCACTGAGCAGAGGTGAAGCCTTAGACGTCTGTCAGCACCCCCGCTGTAAAGATCTGCCAGCTTCTCAGATCAGTATGGGAGGAGGCTGTCTGAGTGGGTTTCATAGCTGCAGCAGGAACACCGGGCCCCACCTCCCATGCCTCTCAGGCTGACCATCTCATCGGAGGTGCCGACGTCCCCAGAAGCAGGCCCCAGACTGGCGGCCCTTAGCCAGGACCCATCTCAGAAGCACACGCCCAGCTGGAGCCTCCTGGTTGCTGGGGTGAAAGGACCTCTCTATCACCACAGGAGGAATCTGATGAATTCTGGACTAAAAAGGGGTGTTGTTTTCCCCCAATGACAGACGTACTCTCTAGTCCCCAACCCAGCCCCTGGTGAAAGGTATTTTTGTTTGTCTTTTTTACCTTTTTATTACATTTTGTCTTGTTTATAATGCTGAGCTGAAGTGGGAGGGAGCAGTAACACCCGAGGATGTGAATTATCTTGCAGTCAGTGGGGGAGATTCGGCCACCAGCACATGACAAGGGAAGGTAAGACGGGAGAGGAGCGGAGAGTCAGCTCCCCGGGGACTGGTTAGGTGTTCAGTGGCCATAACTGACTGTTTCATCTCACAGGAACACACAACTCCATACATGGGTGCGGATCTCAGTCTTACAGGGAAGCACTCCTTGACACAGGAAAGCAGGTGATCAATAGCCCATGAGACCCCTATATAGATTGTTCCTATTTAACTCTTCAGGCATATACAGGCAGAGAAAGAACCATTTCAAAGATGAGCTTTAAAAAAATCACCTGACATTCTTTGGAATTGTTGTCACAGGGCAGTATATGGATTGTGAACAAATTCCCCCTCACCCCAAATCCACCCAGAAGGGAATGGCTGAAATGGGGAGGAACACACATTTGCCTGGGCACGGTGACCTTGAACAAACCTCTTCACTTCCCTGGACTTTTCTCTCTTTCTTTCCATACAGAGGATGGGCTGGATATTGGATGAAACCCTGTCCAGCTCTGTCACATCTGTTAGAGAGCAAAGACGGTGCCTGCCAGTTCCTGGCCAGTTTCTGGAACAGGGATGATGCTCTCTGAATGTTTGTCATCAAAACGAATGAATGATTATATTTCATCTTGACTCTTATCTCAGTAGAGATTTTCTTCCACTTCATTTGGGTCTCAGTTTGAGGAAAGAAGGAAGGAAGGAAGGAAGCATGATGAAAGTGAGGGAGGAAAGAATGTAGCTTTGACTCTGAGAGGACTGTCTTGACTTTCTCTGGGCTCCTAGAATAAAAGTCCCTATCCTCCATTTTCCCTCTTTAAGCCTGCCAAAATCACCTGGATTAAGGCTACCATACAGCTTTGAGGAATAAGCCACACCCCCGGACTTCCACGGAGTCCAAGGACCTATTCATCCCCAATTAGCCTGTCTCGGGTTGATAATCAAAGTACACACTTTTGGTTTTTCATTTTTCTAGAGTCTTTTCCATCAGCTCTCCTTCCATTTTATCTTTTCATCATTCCTCTGAGGAATGTAATACTTTACACATGTATAGGACTTTCTAAATTATGAAGTATTTCATATCCAATATTTTATTTAGATCTTGACAATCACTTTTTAAGGTAATTTGGGGGAGTTATTAGTGTCTTCATTTTACTGAAAAAGAAACTTTTGCCCAAGATCAGTCACCCACTTTTTCAAGAGGCAGCAGCACAGGGGTTAAGAAATAGTTCTGCCAACAGACAACCAGGTGTGAATCCCGGCTCTACCACTGATGAGCTCTGTGTCCTTCGGTAGGTGATTTAAAATCTCCGTGCCTTAGTTTTTTCATTCATTAAATGGGAATAACATGGCACTCTCCTCACAGAGAACAGGAGGGAGAAAGGGTTATATTTAGGATCCTTAGAACAAGCTCTAGCACACAGTGTGTAATAAATGTTTGTCGTTTTCATTGCCGAAGCCAAGACTAGAACCTGAGTCCCCCAACTTCCAGCTCAGGGATATTTCCACTGCCCCCACTGGTGTCATCCTCAGCGTGCAGACCAGAACCTAAGGCCATCCACGTTTCAGTGAAAAGCTCATCCAAGTCTCCGTTTACTGGGTCCAGAGCTAACATCTTCTGGAACTCCACTAAACAAAGCTGCTTCCCGTTGCTCTGGGCAGGGTGTCAACCCTCTAAAGTTTCAAAAGTTTATAAGCCAAGCTCTCTCATCCAGTATTACTGACAGCCTGAAGGCAGACACTCCCGCTGTCCTGGGGAAAGGCCTTCTTCCTTCAGTCTTAAGAGAGGAGGCTCAGGGTGACTTGTGGCTATGGTGATTCTCCTTCCTACCTCCCAGCATTCGCTCAGGCCAAGTGTCCACTGGAAAAGTCTCTCTTCTCTTCCTTCCTCTTGCCATTTTCATCGGTGCCAGACTACTTGATTCTGGACCATTGGTTTCTGACTCTCTGAGTACAAGTCTTGTCTTTTGCACTTTTATTATGTACTTCTTGCGAGTACGGACTATGTTGTTTGTGGCTTTGCACTCTCCGTTGCACGTAGCAAATGCTCAGGACTCAGCAGGGACATAAACAGTGCTTAATTCATGAATGGACTGACTGTCTGAGGGATTGGTGGTGGGCTCTCCGAGTAGGTGACAATCATCCCTACCCCTTGGTTGCAAGTTCAGGTGGTCAGAGAACTTGCCCAGATGGTGTTCAACACCACAGTGCTTGAAAAGGGGAGACGTTTCAGGAGTTGTCTTGGGGGAGGGAAGAGAGGTCTCTGTATGCTCACACCAGGCTGGCTGCCACTGAGCCTCAGAACCTGGTCTGTGCCGCCGTCTGAGAGCAAAGGCGTGTGCACGGAAAACGCAGGCGGAACCACAGCTCGGGGAGCGCACCAAGCCAGACGTGACCTTGCTCTTCAGTTAACAACAAGTGAAAGTCATCTGCCCCAGGGTCACTTGGCACCAAAGTCCCGCAACTGAAGGGGCTCCACTTAAAGGGCAGCGCAAATCCAGGGCATTAAAATAACCTGAATGGTGTTGTTTTCTGATCAAGTGCCTTTCCCTCTCGGGTTTGTGATTTTTGAGCCTAAGAATGTCTCCTCACAGCTCAGATTTCTCTGCTGCCACCCTGGTCTCAGGCCCGGAATGTGCGCCCTGGCCATTGAGGTCTGATGTCACTATGTCACAGTCCCAAAATGGAGAGACATTATCTCATGGCCGGTGGCAGCGGGCGGGCACCGGCGTGCTGCTGGCAGCCCCGGCTCAAGGCGGCTGGTCCCGGGAGCGCTGCACATCCCAGCTCTCAGTGGACAGACGGCCGGAGGCCCTTGGCTCCAATATGTGCCCAGTAAGTCGGGGTCCTGCAACTCTTCCCGCCCAGAAGCAGCCACGGGGAAACACAGGCCGAGGTGCAGACAGGCTCACTTTTGGACAATCACATTGGTCCGCAGAAAGGCGGTCCCTGGTCGGGAGGCCCTTGAGCACCTGGAGGGCTCAGTCAGAATGCAGAGAGCAGCTGGTCACACGACAAAAGACGTGGGCTCACGGCCACGCTGAGCTGCCACCCTTCCTTAGCTGGGCCCCTGGGGGCGACGGCTTCCCCCGCAGGGCAGGTGGGGCCTGGTGGCCTACGAGGAGCCATCCCTTTCAGCACTTGGAGGGGCTGAGGCCTCAGGGGGGACCATGCACCTCTTGTGCGCAAGAGAGGGCAGCAGGGCCTGGCCACTCGGTCGTGATGACCTTCTGGGTGAGGATCTGCCCCTTCCCGTGCAGCTCGGGGAGGAGGAGTGAGGGCGGGCCCTGGCCTCCTTGGCCAGCCTGCTCACTCACTCACTCCACCTCCTCTGCCGTGAGAACTGCTGTGGCAGCCCAGCCATTGCCCAGGTGGGTCCCTCCCACTCCTGCCTCTGCCCCACTGACTCCTTCCAGACGGCTGCTCAAGCCGCTTCTCGGTGGTCCGGGGCATGCCTCCCGCTGGGCACAGCACGGAGTGCCCAGCCTCCAGGCCCCAGGCGGAGCTCCTCCAGGGCGGGAGCCTGCACCGCTGCTTCCATCCCGCACACAGCTCCTGCCACCGCCCGTTACCGCCACATGTGGGCACCCGGGCGCCTTCGAGGCCCTTGCGCGTGGAGACTGTAGTTTACCTCTCGGCGCCCCCAGTGCCGGGAGGCATGCTCACAACACTGACTCAAGAACATACCAGCTCCAATGGCATCCATCACACTTGGCATCAAAACCCAAGATGGGATCCAGGGATGCAGCCTCCTTTCCCACGCGCAGCCTCCTCACCTCCCTCCGCCAGGCCCAGCACGCTCGCATCAGGCCTCTGCGCGGCTCTCCTGCCCGCGCGTCTGCCCGGACGTCCAGTGCTCACGCCCTCATCCATCTCTCCATCTCCATCCATCCGTCTCTCGCCAAATGCCACCTTCTCTTCTCAGAGAGGACTTTCCTGATCACGCTGTCTAGAAAACAGCTTTCCTCATCCCACAACCCCTGTCCGCTTTATTTGTCTTCCTAACGCTTATTACCAGCAGACTGTCACTACGTTATCTCACGCTGTAGGACAGTACACGACGCTACACATTTTTAGATTTTTTTATCGTGTGTGACTGACCCCCACAAGACTACAAGCTCCAGGCGAGCCAGGACCTCGCTTTATTCCCAGCTTGTCCTTGGTGCCCACAGCAGTGCCAGAACATTGCAGGCCCTCACCGTTTGCTGAGTGAATGGGTGGGGAAATGCATGAGCAGATGATATTCCTTGGTAAAGTCAGGACCATTACGCGTGATAATGGGATGGGTGGTCAACCGCGGGATGATATGAGGCTCATTTTAAAGAACCAAAGAGCACCAGAACTGGAAAGGTCCTTGAAAGTCAGTCAACCCCCAACTGCACAGAGTAGGAACCTGAGGCCCAGGGAGGGAGAATGAACGCAGCGAACGCTCGCAAAGTCAGTGTCTCTGACTTCTAACCAACCGTCAGCTCTTCCTAAAACAGGGTCTGACGGGACGATTCATCCGAACATGTTCTGAGCTATCAATTTTCTACTGGTTTTGCATTCAAATAAGTTTTATGAGGACGAAAAACAAAACAAACACGAGAACAAGGCCAGCAGCGTCGAATTTCACCTCCTCACACCTTCAGGTGTCTTAAGAGGCATGACTGGAAAGCAAGCTTCTCTACCAATGTTGTCCAGACTCCCTTCAGTAGCCTAAGACCTGCACAAACACTGGGACATCGCTTGTGCATTCTTCCCGACCTTTGTGTGCTAGGCGGGACCCTGCAGGACGGTCTGCATTTGGAATAGAGGAAATCCAAGCCTGTGCCCAAAGCTAAGCAGGGGCTCTGGGCCTCTGTTCTCCCTTCTCCCTGGACACCTGTGGAATCTGACTGCAGCCACTTTAGATGGACGGGACCCACTCAGTGCTGCCCATCGGACATCAGCCATTCTAGACGTTCCTTTAAAAAAAAAAATTCTCCAGGGGCTTCTAAGAAAGTCCCAGCCAGTCAGAAGCCTTCTTTCCCAGCTGGCCCTCCAGGGTGACTGCCCCCTTACTCTCCGTGTAAGATTGTGTTTGACAGCAATGGAAACCAACGGTTCAACACCGATCATTTCTTGGCAGGACAGATTGGCATGAGACTTGTCCCAAAACAAAATAAGCCCTTCAGGGAAGTATATTTCAAGCTGGGCTCACGTTCCCAAGCCTCTGAGATTCTTACATGGCTGACACAGGAGCCGAGGGCAGCTGAGCTCCAGCAGAGCCAACAATGATCGGCAGTAACAGGACGGCGACAAGGGGACGCTCAGGGCCGGGTGTGTTCCTGAAGGGTTCAGACAAGGGTAACTGGAAACGCCGCAGACCTCCTCCTGGGGAGAAGCTGTCTACACTGCAGCCTGCTCTTCTCAAATGGCCTCGTCGGTGACTTCAGTCCTGGAGGAGGGGTGTGGAGGTCAGAATAGCACCCCTTCCTTTCCCTCCACTTCTTTTTACTTCCCAATTCCTCCACAATTCTTTCTCACCACCACCGCCTTTCCCACGGCTGTATGTGCCACTTGGGTGAGCTGTGTGGACCTTCTGTCACCAGGGAGCATGCCATGTCATCTGTGCCTGGAAACTTGTTCCATCATACGGCTCTGATCGTCTGCATCCTAAGTTGCTATAAAGCCTTGCTTTCTAGGCTTGGTTCCAGTGCGGGCCCACAGCATGGCTCAAACATCAAAGGTGGAAAAGGCCCCAGGGACATCATGGTTCTCTGCGCCCTGGGGGTAACCAGGCCACTTTTGAGCTGCAGCTTCCGAATGCCCACCAGAGGGCGCCCGAGACCTCCGGAGTCAGGCCGCGGCCGGGGCCTCAAGGCCAGCAGGTGGCGCTGTTGCCTCAGCCACAAGCAGGGAGCGGTCCCCGCTGGACGCGAGGGCAGCGTCCCCGTGGCGGGCAGGTGGCGCCCCTGCGGCGGGCAGAGGGCGATCCCAAAGGAGATGTCGCCGCGGCCCCACCAAACGCGGCTTCCCCGCCCCAGAAGCACAGCCAGGCCCTAGCTAGCCTGACTCGATGGAAAGCTCCAGGTAGGAACCGGATTCTCGGTTTGGGGTTCTGGCTGCGCAGCTGCTTTGCCGGGAAGCCTGGAAGTCTTTCATTCTCTCTCCCCGCAGCTTCTTCGACCTTCCATGTGTTCGCCCAACATAAATTAAAGCCATACTGTAGGACCAAGTGGGCTCAGGACTTAGGAATGAAAAGGACAAGCCCTGTCCTGGACAGCGTCTTGGTGGGCAGGATGGGGAGGGGCGTGGGGAGATTCTAGACGGTCTGCAAGCTGATGTGGGCAGAGGGGCAGCCAGAGCAGAGGCGGCCAAGGCAGCCTGCAGGCTGAGCGGGCGCGTGTGAGTGACAGGTGGCAGGAAAGGAGCCGGGTGAGGACGCGGGACCAGACGGGGGCTTCAGGCTGGGTCCAGATGTCCCTCCCCGGGTGTCAGGGTCCACATGCTCTGGGCAAGGGAGAATCGCTAAGAGCACGATTTATTTACAGGTGCATGAATCTGCACTCACTAGTTGATAAATAAGTAATCCCCAGGATGAGGGAGAAGGGGGAGACACCCTTACAAGGTCCACCCTCTGCTGGGTTTACTTGGACCCAGAGCCCTCTCCAGGCACTGTTCTCTCTGCTTCCAACCTGACCAAGAAATACAATAGACTCAGTAGGTTGTGGACTTGTCAGGATCTAAAACTGAAGAGCCGCCGTCTATTTATTTAGCAAGATAAATATGCACATTCATTATTTATGCAGGATAATAAGTAAAGAATTTATAAAGCCACATATTGTCATTTATTCATCAAAACAAAGGTGCAGACCCACATTTTATAGATGAGAAACGTGAGACTCAGGTCACAGAGTTCTTAAATGGTGGCACTGGCACTCCCGTCCGGGCTTTCCGATCCCTCCTCACCAGGGTCCTTATGGAATTGACCACCCAGCTGGGGAAGTGAAGTCTGGCGTCGCTGGTACCCAGAGATATCGGATCCCTGGTTTCAGTTTTCATTCTAAAACCCCTGTCCGTCCAGTGTGAGCACCAGCTGGTCCCCAGCGTCGAGGATCGCAGTGCACCGTGGGTTCTGGAGAGCCTGGAGGGATTTTCAAGTGTCCCCCTGTCTGGGGCACCGTGGCCAGGGCAGCAGCCAGGTGGGCCGTGCAAAGCTTTGTTGGCATCCAGGACAATGTTGCAGGGAGGGCCATCCATGAGTGTCTGTGATTTTGTGGACCCAGACACTTGGTCTCCAAACAGAAAACAGGCCTGAAATTTCATTTTTTAAAGTCTCTGCTACAGAGATCCCTTGCCAGTGTATTGAAATTAATAGAGAGAATGTTTTTAATCAACTAAGTGTACTGAGTGCTGTGTAAAGATCCCGGAAGGAATAAAGCCCACCAGTGAGGCAGAGAGAAGTGGAATTCTAGCAAAGACAAGTGAAGGACCCCATACTCAGCATCACTGGAGAGAAGCTAACTCCTGCAAGAGGGCTGTGATGGGGGCAGACCGTAAAAACAAAAAGAAAAAAAGCAGGTAACAAATGACATGAAATGGTCCATAAAATAACATGTAAATAAGCATCAGATTTCCAAGAATCTGTGAGTTGAGCACTTAAATAGACCACCTCTCCGAAGCTCACAATCTGGGATGACAGTACTGCACCCCATAGAGGGGAAACAACTTGCTCTCATAGAAATAGCTGCCGTCAGCTTGGGCTCACAGCAGGTCCGGCCCTGGTTTTGGTGCTCTATATGAATTAACTCATTTAATCCTCCCAAAGAGGGCATGGAGGACGAGGGTTTCCCCCATATTTTCAAATGGCGAAATGGAAGCTTGGGAAGGACAAGTAACTTGCCAGCTCATCTAGTCGTAAGTGGCAGAGCTGGGATTCACATCCATGTGGCCCAGCTCCTAGCCCATCCTCGCAATCACGTTGCTTTGTCATTGGGTCCAAGAACCAGCGCAAATCAGTAGCAGAACGAACGAAGCTCCGATACTCCACTCCTAGATCCTGTTCTTTCCACCGTGGCACTCTTCCCTGGTCCTGCAGCCCCTCTGTCAGGGATGCTCTTCACCCAGATCCCCAAGGGCTTGCTCCCTCAATTCCTTCTCTGACCACCCCAGATAAAGCAGCTACCCCCTCCCACCCCGTGCACCCCGGCACGTCCGACACCCTTGGCTCTGCAGTTACCACCACCTACTTGTGCTTCATGTGTCTTCTCCCCTAAAACGCATCGTCTGAAGGCAGTGTCTGTTGTCCTCAGAGCCACGGCCCCGGCACATGTGAGCATTCAGTAAACAGTCGATGAATAAACAAATGAGCAAGTGGTAGATAAATTCCCAGGCCCGAAGTGGAGAACTCAGGTGCTCTGTGCCCCATTCTGAGGTCGCCCTTGGCTCCTTGTGTCTGAGATGCTACCCACACGCCCAAACCAGGCCAGATGCTGCCTCCTCTGGAAACCTGAAGCCTTCCACCATCTGAGCTACTGGCGAGATTCATTCCTCGAGGTTTAATATCACATCTCCACGAATCTTCTCTTCAACTGTGGGTACTTCTGAAAGGGAGAACATAATACGTCAATGAATTATCGGCCATGGACACTCCTGAATATACTAAAATAGTACATAAACAACATTTTATATAAAACAGATCCAAACTAAAATATAGCTAGCCTGGATGCAGCCCTTAGAGCACCCCCATCATAGTGCCGGCTACTTTACATGTTGCACTAGTTGCCAAATGTTTCTGGCTCTCAGCTTTCCCGGCACCTGTGGGGATTGTACTTCCCAGACCCTTTGTGGGTGGGTGGGTGGCACCGTGTGACTGGTCCTCGCCCATCCGATGTAAGTGGGCCTGTTACCCATTTAAAATGCTAACGAGAGACCCTTGGGAGCTCTCTTGCCCTTTTGGTTCAGCCACCCGGCAACGTCAGCCTGAGTCCCTGAGTGACCACGATGAGCAGGGGACCCCCATGTCCCCAGTCTCTGCACAGCACTCTTTGGAGGTGGTCTGTGCTGTCATCGTTTTGCAGATAAAGAACAGGCTCTGAGTTATTAAACGATTTTCCTGAGATGACACATCTAATAAGTGACAGAGCCAAGAATGGAACTCAGGTGTGTCTGATGCTCAAACACATAACTTTCACCTACTTTTACTCTCTCTTCCAAATCTTTATTAAATAAACAAGGAATGGGACAATGGGAATACCAGCTATTCCCTGGAAAACAGAAGCTTTGTCAGGGCACCACGGCTCTGGGGAGTCAGGAGGGCACTGGGGGCCTGGGAATCCCATGATAGAGAAGGGATGTAAAGGGGACGTCTGCTGCCCACTTTGTCCCTGTTCATATTTTCGCGTGTTGAAGAGTTAGAATCCTTCGTCTTTAGTCTGATTCTTTCCCTCTGCAGACTCATTAATGAGAAGGTAAACGAATATGCAGGGAGGCCTTACGGTGTGCCAGGCACTGTGCTGAAGGCGCCCTGATGGGTCAGCTCTGCAGCCCCTACTTTCAAGGACCTACAGGCCGTCCAGTGGATCCCACTGCTTCCATTTTTCAGACAGAAGCGGTCACCACTGCAGAGGATAAGTGGTCAGCCGTTTGCTCTGAGAGTTCTCGGGGGTCAAATCTCAGCACAACTTTTGAAACTTCTGTGCGGTTCCGTGTGCCTCGTCTGCCCGAAGCTCCACGCGCTCTTGTGGTGTGATTGGCGAAGAGATGGGGAAACCTCTGAAAATACAGTAGAGAGAGATGTTTTTGTAAATGCGAAATTGTATATTGGGACGAAAGAGACCCTCTACTTCAACCCTCATGTTTAGTTTTTATTTTATTTTATTTTTTAAATAAATTTATTTATTTTATTTATTTTTGGCTGCATTGGGTCTTTGTTGCTGCGCGCAGGCTTCCTCTAGTTGCGGCGAGCCGGGGCTACTCTTCATTGCGGTGCGTGGGCTTCTCATTGCGGTGGCTTCTCTTGTTGTGGAACACGGGGTCTAGGCGTGCAGGCTTCGGTAGTTGTGGCACACAGGCTAAGTAGTTGTGGCGCACGGGCTTAGTTGCTCCACGGCATGTGGGATCTTCCTGGACCAGGGCTCGAACCTGTGTCCCCTGCATTGGCAGGACGATTCTCAACGACTGCGCCACCAGGGAAGCCCTTGTGTTTAGTTTTTAAAGAGTGAGGATACAAATGCATTCTCACCAATACTGAGGCTCTTTAAGAGGAAGGGGTGGGGAATCAGACACGGAAAAGGAGCCACTATAAATACTGTGACCAACGGAATTCCTGTGGCCTGATGGCTTTGACAATAAACCCCTGGCTAGCTGTAATCGCACCTCCTCACCACACGAGATTAGCTAATATGGGTGAAGCACTTGGAGTGCTTTTGAAGGAAGCAAAATACTGTCATTGTTA
The DNA here is from genome assembly GCF_028564815.1 of Eubalaena glacialis. NCBI lineage: Eukaryota > Metazoa > Chordata > Mammalia > Artiodactyla > Balaenidae > Eubalaena > Eubalaena glacialis. The sequence goes on from NC_083725.1 coordinate 3,716,703, forward strand.
GTGTGATTCTGTTAGATACCTCCCTCTTGAGATTCTCAACAGATTTGCTCTGTGCCCGTTTGGCTGCTTCTTGCATCGCTGCTTCCAGAACCAGGAACAAGTTTCTCCGGATCAGATGGGCTTCCCTGCTACTTCTTTGGAAGACGTGTTAAAGTGAAGGTCTTGGGGCCCCAGGAGCAGGCAGAGACCAGGAGGAGGAGGAGTCAATAAACGGGGAGAAAGAGAAAAGAAAGCACAGCAACAGCATCTCAGTTCTCTCTTCTTCCGATTCAGGCCTTTGCCGAAGCATCGCATTTGTTTAAAGAGCAAATGAGGTGTAATTTGTTACTGAAAGCGGAGCTTGAAGCTCTCACTATAAATAGCATATAATAAGCAAAATCCTTGTTACCTCAGAGAAAAAAAGGGACCCTAAAAAGAAAAAGAACACTGATGCACAGAACAGACAGTTATTATAAAAATGGGAGGGGAAGAGACCTTCAAAATGGAGGAAGAGTAAGACGCGGAGATCACCTTCCTCCCCACAGATACATCAGAAATACATCTACACGTGGAACTGCTCCTATAGAACACCCGCTGAACGCTGGCAGAAGACGTCAGACCTCCCAAAAGGCAAGAAACTCCCCACGTACCTGGGTAGGGCAAAAGAAAAAAGAAACAACAGAGACAAAAGAATAGGGACGGGACCTGCACCACTGGGAGGGAGCTGTGAAGGAGGAAAGGTGTCCACACACTAGGAAGCCCCTTCGCAGGCGGAGACTGCGGGTGGCGGAGGGGGGAAGCTTCGGAGCCACGGAGGAGAGCGCAGCCACAGGGGTGCGGAGGGCAAAGCAGAGAGATTCCCGCACGGAGGAGCGGTGCCGACCAGCACTCACCAGCCCGAGAGGCTTGTCCGCTCAGCCGCCGGGGGGGGGGGGGGGGGGGGCGGGGGCTGGGAGCTGGGGCTCGGGCTTCGGTCGGATCGCAGGGAGAGGACTGGGGTTGGCGGCGTGAACACAGCCTGAAGGGGGCTAGTGCGCCACGGCTAGCCGGGAGGGAGTCCGGGAAAAAGTCTGGAGCTGCCGAAGAGGCAAGAGACTTTGTCTTACCTCTTTGTTTCCTGGTGCGCGAGGAGAGAGGATTCAGAGCGCCGCCTAAACGAGCTCCAGAGACGGGCGCGAGCCGCGGCGATCAGCGCGGACCCCAGAGACGGGCATGAGACGCTAAGGCTGCTGCTGCCGCCACCAAGAAGCCTGTGTGCAAGCACAGGTCACTATCCACACCACACCTCCCCTCCCGGGAGCCTGTGCAGCCCGCCACGGCCAGGGTCCCATGATCCGGGGACAACTTCCCCGGGAGAGCGCACGGCGCGCCTCGGGCTGCTGCAACGTCACGACGCCTCTGCCGCCGCAGGCTCGCCCCGCCTCCTCCGTACCGCTCCCTCCCCCCGGCCTGACTGAGCCAGAGCCCCCGAATCAGCTGCTCCTTTAACCCCGTTCTGTCTGGGCGGGGAACGGACGCCCTCAGGGGACCTACATGCAGAGGCGGGTCCAAATCCAAAGCTGAAGCCCGGGAGCTGTACGAACAAAGAAGAGAAAGGGAAATCTCTCCCAGCAGCCTCAGAAGCAGCGGATTAAAGCTCCACAAACAACTTGATGTGCCTGCATCTGTTGAATACCTGAATAGACAACGAATCATCCCAAATTCAGGAGGTGGACTTTCGGAGCAACGACATATATATATTGTTTCCCCCTTTTTCTCTTTTTGTGAGTGTGTATGTGTATGCTTCTCTGTGAGATTTTGTCTGTATAGCTTCGTTTTCACCATTTGTCCTAGCGTTCTGTCCGTCCATTTTTGGTTTTTTTTCTTTTTTTATTACTTTTTAATTTTTAATAATTATTATTTTTCTTTTCTTTTCTTCTCTTTCTTTCTTTCTTTCTTCCTTCCTTCCTTCCTTCCTTCCTTCCTTCCTTTCTTTCTCCCTTTTCTTCTGAGCCATGTGGCTGACAGGGTCTTGGTGCTCCAGCCGGGTGTCAGGCCTGTGCCTCTGAGGTGGGAGAGCCGAGTTCAGGACACTGGTCCACCAGAGACCTCCCGGCTCCACATAATATCAAATGGCGAAAGCTCTCCCAGAGATCTCCATCTTAACGCTAAGACCCAGCTCCACTCAACGACCAGCAAGCTACAGTGCTGGACACCCTATGCCAAACAACTAGCAAGACAGGAGCACAACCCCACCCATTAGCAGAGAGGCTGCCTAAAATCATAATAAGGTCACAGACACCCCAAAACACACCACCGGACGCAGTCCTGCCCACCAGAAAGACAAGATCCAGCCTCATCCACCAGAACACAGGCACCAGTCCCCTCCACCAGGAAGCCTACACAACCCACTGAACCAACCTTAACCACTGGGGGCATACACCAAAAACAATGGGAACTATGAACCTACAGCCTGAAACTACAAAGCCTCCAGTCTTCAATGGAGACCCCAAACACAGTAAGTTAAGCAAAATGAGAAGACAGAGAAACACACAGCAGATGAAGGAGCAAGGTAAAAACCCACCAGACCAAACAAATGAAGAGGAAATAGGTAGTCTACCTGAAAAAGAATTCAGAGTAATGATAGTAAAGATGATCCAAAATCTTGGCAATAGATTGGAGAAAATACAAGAAACGTTTAACAAGGACCTAGAAGAACTAAAGAGCAAACAAACAATGATGAATAACACAATAAATGAAATTAAAAATTCTCTAGAAGGAATCAATAGCAGAATAACTGAGGCAGAATAACGGATAAGTGACCTGGAAGATAAAATAGTGGAAACAACTACTGCAGAGCAGAATAAAGAAAAAAGAATGAAAAGAATTGAAGACAGCCTCAGAGACCTCTGGGACAACATTAAATGCACTAACATTTGAATTATAGGGGTCCCAGAAAAAGAAGAGAAAAAGAAAGGGACAGAGAATATATTTGAAGAGATTATAGTTGAAAACTTCCCTAATATGGGAAAGGAAATAGTCAAGTCCAGGAAGCACAGAGAGTCCCATACAGGATAAATCCAAGGCGAAACACACCAAGACACATATTAATCAAACTATAAAAAATTAAATACAAAGAAAAAATATTAAAAGCAGCAAGGGAAACACAACAAATAACATACAAGGGAATCCCCATAAGGGTAACAGCTGATCTTTCAGCAGAAACTCTGCAAGGCAGAAGGGAGTGGCAGGACATATTTAACGTGATGAAAGGGAAAAACCTACAACCAGGATTACTCTACCCAGCAAGGATCTCATTCAGATTCGATGGAGAAATTAAAACCTTTACAGACAAGCAAAAATAAGAGAATTCAGCACCACCAAACCAGCTTTACAACAAATGCTAAAGGAACTTCTCTAGGCAGGAAACACAAGAGAAGGAAAAGACCTACAATAACAAACCAAAACAATTAAGAAAATGGTAATAGGAACATACATATCGATAATTACCTTAAATGTAAGTGTATTAAATGCTGCAACCAAAAGACATAGACTGGCTGAATGGATACAAAAACAAGACCCATATATATGCTGTCTACAAGAGACCCACTTCAGACCTCGGGACACATACAGACTGAAAGTGAGGGGATGGAAAAAGATAATCCTTGCAAATGGAAATCAAAAGAAAGCTGGAGTAGCAATTCTCATATCAGACAAAAGAGACTCTAAAATAAAGACTGTTACAAGAGACAAAGAAGGACACTACATAATGATCAAGGGATCAATCCAAGAAGAAGATATAACAATTGTAAATATTTATACATCCAACAGAGGATCACCTCAATACATAAGGCAAATGCTAACAGCCATAAAAGGGGAAATTGATAGTAACACAATCATAGTAGGGGACTTTAACACCCCACTTTCACCAATGGACAGATCATCCAAAATGAAAATAAATAAGGAAACACAAGCTTTAAATGATATATTAAACAAGATGGACTTAATTGATATTTATAGGACATTCCATCCAAAAGCAACAGAATACACTTTCTTCTCAAGTCCTCATGGAATATTCTCCAGGATAGATCATATCTTGGATCACAAATCAAGCCTTGGTAAATTTAAGAAAATTGAAATCATATCAAGTATCTTTTCCAACCACAATGCTATGAGACTAGACATCAATTACAAGAAAAATATCTGTAAAAAAAAGAACACATGGAGGCTAAACAATACACTACTTAATAACCAAGAAATCACTGAAGAAATCAAAGAGGAAATCAAAAAATACCTAGAAACAAATGACAATGAAAACACGATGACCCAAAACCTATGGGATGCAGCAAAAGCAGTTCTCACTGGGAAGTTTATAGCATTACCATCCTATCTCAAGAAACAAGAAACATCTGAAATAAACAACCTAACCTTACAACCTAAAGCAATTAGAGAAAGAAGAACAAAAAACCCCCAAAGTTAGCAGAAGGAAGGAAATCATAAAGATCAGATGAGAAATAAATGAAAAAGAAATGAAGGAAACAATAGCAAAGATCAATAAAACTAAAAGCTGGTTCTTTGAGAAGATAAACAAAATTGATAAACAGCCAGACTCATCAAGAAAAAAAGGGAGAAGACTCAAATCAATAGAATTAGAAATAAAAAAGGAGAAGTAACAACTGACACTGCAGTTACAAATGATCATGAGAGATTACTACAAACAACTATATGCCAATAAAATGGACAACCTAGAAGAAATGGACAAATTCTTAGAAAAGCACAACCTTCCGAGACTGAACCAGGAAGAAATAGAAAATATAAACAGACCAATCACAAGCACTGAAATTGAGACTGTGATTAAAAATCTTCCAACAAACAAAAGCCCAGGACCAGATGGCTTCACAGGCGAATTCTATCAAACATTTAGAGAAGAGTTAACACTTATCTTTCTCAAACTCTTCCACAATATAGCAGAGGGAGGAACACTCCCAAACTCATTCTATGAGGCCACCATCACCCTGATACCAAAACCACACAAAGATGTCACAAAGAAAGAAAACTACAGGCCAATATCACAGATGAACATAGATGCAAAAATCCTCAACAAAATACTAGCAAACAGAATCCAATAGCACATTAAAAGGATCATACACCATGATCAAGTGGGGTTTATCCCAGGAATGCAAGGACTCTTCAATGTACGCAAATCAATCAATGTGGTACACTATATTAACAAACTGAAGGATAAAAACCATATGATCATCTCAATAGATGCAGAAAAAGCTTTTGACAAAATTCAACACCATTTATGATAAAAACCCTCCAGTAAGTAGGCATAGAGGTAACTTACCTCAACATAATAAAGGCCATATATGACAAACCCACAGCCAACATCATTCTCAATGGTGAAAAACTGAAACCATTTCCACTAAGATCAGGAACCTGACAAGGTTGCCCACTCTCACCACTATTATTCAACATAGCTTTGGAATTTTTAGCCACAGCAATTAGAGAAGAAAAAGAAACAAAAGGAATCCAAATAGGAAAAGAAGATGTAAAGCTGTCACTGTTTGCAGATGACATGATACTATACATAGAGAATCCTAAAGATGCTCCCAGAAAACTACTAGAGCTAATCAATGAATTTGGTAAAGTAGCAGGATACAAAATTAATGCACAAAAATCTCTTGCATTCCTATACACTAATGATGAAAAACCTGAAAGAGAAATTAAGGAAACACTACCATTTACCATTGCAACAAAAGAATAAAATACCTGCAAATAAACCTACCTAGGCAGACAAAAGACCTGTATGCAGAAAACTATAAGACACTGATGAAAGAAATTAAAGATGATACAAACAGATGGAAAGATATACGATGTCCTTGGATTGGAAGAATAAACATTGTGAAAATGACTATACTACCCAAAGCAATCTACAGATTGAGTGCAATCCCTATCAAACTACCAATGGCATTTTTCACAGAAGTAGAACAAAAAATTTCACAATTTGTATGGAAACACAAAAGGCCCCAAATAGCCAAAACAATCTTGAGAAAGAAAAACAGAGCTGGAGGAATCAGGCTCCTGGACTTCAGACTATACTACAAAGCTACAGTCATCAAGACAGTATGGTACTGGCATAAAAACAGAAATATAGATCAATGGAACAGGATAGAAAGCCCAGAGATAAACCCACACACATATGGTCACCTTATTTTTGATAAAGGAGGCAAGAATATACAATGGAGAAAAGACAGCCTCTTCAATAAGTGGTTCTAGGAAACTGGACAGCTACATGTAAAAGAATGAAATTAGAACACTCCCTAACACCATACACAAAAACAAACTCAAAATGGATTAAAGACCTAAAAGTAAGGCCAGACACTATAAAACTCTTAGAGGAAAACATAGGCAGAGCACTCTATGACATAAGTCATAGCCAGATCCTTTCTGACCCACCTCCTAGAGAAATGGAAATAAAAACAAAAATAAACAAATGGGACCTAATGAAACTTAAAAGGTTTTGCACAGCAAAGGAAACCATAAACAAGATGAAAAGACAACCCTCAGAATGGGAGAAAATATTTGCAAATGAAGCAACTGACAAAGGATTAATCTCCAAAATATACAAGCAGCTCATGCAGCTCAATAGCAAAAAAACAAACAACACAATCCAAAAATGGGCAGAAGACCTAAATAGACATTTCTGCAAAGAAGATATACAGATTGCCAGCAAACAAGAAAGAATGCTCAACATCACTAATCATGAGAGAAATGCAAATCAAAACTACAATGAAGTATCACCTCACACTGGTCAGAATGGCCATCATCAAAAAATCTATAAACAATAAATACTGGAGAGGATGTGGAGAAAAGGGAACCCTCTTGCACTGTTGGTGGGAATGTAAATGGATACAGCCACTATGGAGAACAGTATGGAGGTTCCTTAAGAAACTAAAAATAGAACTACCATATGACCCAGCAATCCCACTACTGGGCATATACCCTGAGAAAACCATAATTCAAAAAGAGTCATGTACCACAATGTTCATTGCAGCTCTATTTACAATAGCCAGGACATGGAAGCAACCTAAGTGTCCATCGACAGACAACTGGATAAAGAAGATGTGGCACATATATACAATGGAATATTACTCAGCCATAAAAGGAAACGAAATTGAGTTATTTGTCGTGAGGTGGATGGACTAGAGTCTGTCATACAGAGTGAAGTAAGTCAGAAAGAGAAAAACAAATACCATATGCTAACACATATATATGGAATCTAAAAAAAAAAAAAGGTTCTGATGAACCTAGAGGCAGGACAGGAATAAAGATGCAGACATAGAGAATGGACTAGAGGACACGGGGAGGGGGAAGGGTAAGCTGGGACGAAGTGAGAGAGTGGCATGGACATATACACACTACCAAATGTAAAAGAGATAGCTAGTGGGAAGCAGCCACATAGCACAGGGAGATCAGGTTGGTGCTTCGTGACCACCTAGAGGGGTGGGATAGGGAGGGGGGAGGGAGACGCAAGAGGGAAGAGATATGGGGATATATGTATATGTAAAGCTGATTCACTTTGTTATAGAGCAGAAACTAACACATCATTGTAAAGCAATTATACTCCAATAAAGATGTTTTAAAAAAAAAGGGAGGGGCCGTGGCATCCCCTGCTTGCATCCCTCCCCAGGGGGTGAGCACCAGGTCTGCTTGGGACCTGGGACTGTTCTGGCTGCAGAAGGTCCTGCACGGTTGGACCCCTCAGCCCCCTCTCCCAGGACGGCTGGTCACCCGCCCCTGTGTGAAATGCCTCTCCCATGCCTCACCTGTCACCTTACCTTTGGCAACAGTGTCAAACTACTTTCTAAAAATCTCCAGGAAGCTGCCTATGACCCTGGAGCAGACGTGCTCTTTCCTCTGTATCATCATGGCGAGTCTACATAACGCGGCAACCTTGGTTAATGAGCTGTATGGTGATCCTTTGTTTACTGCTAAAATCTGTTTCTCTCTGATAGAGTTTAAACTACTCAAAGGCAGGACTCTTATCTTTTTTTTTTTAAATTAATTTACCTTTTTAAAAAATTTTATTTTATTTATTTTTTTTATACAGCAGGTTCTTATTAGTTATCTATTTTATACATATTTGTGTATACATGTCAATCCCAATCTCCCAATTCATCCCATCACCACCGCCGCCCCGCACTTTCCCCCTTGGTGCAGGACTCTTATCTTACTTACATTTGACTATCTGGTATCCAAGTAAACAAATGTTTGCCTTGAGAAAACTGTATTTTATTCATCATTTAAACATCAAAAATTCCTTGAAATATCCTCACTTGTACCAAACTACATGGAAGTGATAGAAAATTCTGAAGGTCTGCATCACAAAAGGACAAAACAGGAGCCTCCTGCACAGTTTTTCACTCTCTGCTAACAAGGTACCTGAAGTTTTCACCATTAAAAATCTATTCCCTTGGATTAAGACGGCGTTCTCCTCCTGCCTGGGACCTGCCCAGACTATCATGTAAAGTCTTATTTTGTCCTGCTTCCAAATGACTGGCCTGAGAACTCCTAGCCTCACCCCAGCACTGAGGTCTGGCTGAAATAACCCAGAGAGCCTGGCAACACAGGCATGGCTATGCTTCTCGATGATAAATATCTCAGTTATAAGAATTGAAATGTTCTCCAAGACATTCTCTTCTTAAGTGGATTGGTCCCAAAGGAACTCGAGTAGAGGGTTGATTGTTATTGTTTGTGTTTGGGGTTGGGGAAGGCCAGGGTCCCATCTTCTCACGAAGACCAAGTCCTAAGAATTGTTACTGTACTGGGCAGAACTCAAATTACCAGCAAAGGTGTCTATCACGGGCTCTGGGAGATCAATGGATCCCCTAAGCTTGGATGTATGTGGTTCTGCGGGAAGTGTGTTCCCTTCTGAGGCTCAGTGGAGTGGAGAGCTGAGAGCCACAGTGGGCACCTTTACAGAGAGAGACAGCTAAGGGCCTGCAAAAAGATAAGTAATGGAAAGTTCTGGAAAACGATGTAGCCTCAGAGGGGAGGTTTAAATGGCCAGAGGGAAAGATGGGTTCCTTTGTAGGTGGGGAGGGAAGGCATCAGAGTTCAAAGAGAGAGACCTTGAGAATAAATATCCAGAAGCTCACTTAAAAAACCAAAGACATGTTAGGATGATCCAGAGCAACACAAGAATGTATTTATAGACTTAACCCTGACATGAAATTGCATAATTTGAGACCTAATTCGTTTTGAAAGCTCTGCCTTTTGGGTCTCTTTAGTTTATAATCCAAGAACATCTTGTGAAAAACTTTGAACCTGGATCTAAGTTGAACATGAAACACAGCTGAGTGTGGGAAAGAAGAACTGTACACAAATCTAAAAGAGAAATCATTTTAAATCATTGCATAAACCCCTAACCGGAACAGCATGTGAAAGGGCAGAACAGACTTTGTGCCCCGTGGGCCCCGCTTGGTGCCAGGTAAACGAAGGCTCCGCGGGGAGCACGACCCCCGTTCTTTGGGTGTTATCAGTGAGGCTGATCCACACCCAGCGCCTGAAGGGATGTCGGGTTGTGTGTGATGTTTTTCCGTAAAGAAAGGATGAGCTCTGGGGTCACACAGACCTGGGCATGTTTACTCCCCTGGGACTGGGGGTCAACCGTGGAACCTCCCAGAACCAGAGTCACTTGCAGGTGCAAGTGACATGGGGGTGACCTGCGGCTCACACACGCTTCCTGCAGGCACAGAGTGAAGGATGGGAGTCAGGTGTCCAGCAGGGAATGCGACTCATGGGAGGCACTACATCCATCCCTTCCCATCCTACAGGGACAGCAGTGGACTCAGAGACACTGGTCACCTGCTGACTTCTGGGCCCCCTCAGGCCGCGGCCTCTCACCTATGTGACCTCTCGGCCTCTCCAGGCTCCTCTGACTCTGCCCTCACCCCCGCTCATCAGCCAGCCCCTCGGCAGCCCCAGAGCTTTCACCAGATCACAAACCTCATTTCAAAGCCCTGCTGGGAACCCTTCAACAGCTTCCCGGGCCTACATCCTCCTCAGGATGGATGAACCTTTCACTAACTGGTCCCACTCCCCTCGACGTTCTCTCTCATAAAGGTGCTGCCTTCATTCACCCCCTGTCCCCAGACCACACATACCCACCCTTCCTGCCCTCCAGCACACTCAGGACATACTTTCCCCAAAGGACACGCCTGTGCACAGTTTGTCCCTTCTGCCTGGACGGCTCCCCAGATCTGACTCCCACGAGCCCCTACTTTATTTGGAAAACTCCTCCCCAGTCTTCAGGGTTCAGCTTAGATGTCACTTCCAGCTTGCTCTCACCCTCTTATATTCTCTCCATTGTATGGTGTCCATACACCTGTCCTAACTTACTGTCTCTACTAAAAATACCTGCTTACTTGTCCTTCTGCAGACCGAGCTCCGAGCCTCAGAGCTGCGACTGTCTTGTTCACCAAGATCTCCCCGGCCCAGAGAACAGCCCAGAATAGGTGCTCAGTGAATCTGTTTTTTAAAGCTTCTTGTTTGAAGTAATGATAGACTTAAAGAAAAGTTGCAAAAGTAACGCAAAGTTCCTATACATCTTTCACACAGCCTCCCCTTATGTTAAAATCTTATAAAATAATAGTAAAATGATTGAAAGGAAGATATTATCATTGATCCAATACTCTTAACTAATGTACAGACCTTATTTGAACTTCACCCATTTTTCCACTATAATAATGTGATTTATAATATGAAATATATACTTGGTCTTGGTCCCCATTCCTAGCTCAGGGCTCCTAAAGCCCTTGGAATTTTCTGTTATGAAAGCAATCAAGGTGTCTTTTGTTATGTTAATGAGGTGACTTTGGAAAGCCCCAGGTCACCTCAGATGGGGGCTTGTTGCCAGGGGGACCAACCTTGGTGATTAGATGTTTGTCACTTTCAGACCACCCCCACTCCTAACTCCAGGGAAGGGGAGAGGGGCTGGAGATTGAATTTTATCACCAATGGCCAGTGGTCTAATCCACCACGCCTCTGTAATGAAGCCCCCATAAAAGCCCAAAAGGACACGGTTAGGAGAGATCTGGGGAGAGAGGACACTCAGAGGGCTGCTCACTCTCTCCCCGCATCTTGCCCGACTCATCTCTTCCGTCTGGCTGCTCCTGAGTTATGTCCTTCTACGATAACCTAGTAAACAGAAGTAAATGTTTCTCTGAGTTCTATGAGCCACTTCGGCAAATTAATGGAACCGGAGGAGGGTTCCATCCGGCTTGCGATTGGGGGTTGGGGCCTTGTAGGGCTGAGCCCTTACCCTGTGGGATCTGGTGCTGTCTCCAGGCAGACAGGGTCAGAACTGAATTAATTGCTTGGTGGTGTGAAAAAAACATACACATCGGATTCGGTGTCAGAATCAGACCCAGTAATGTCCTTTTTCTGGCCCAGCACCCCATCCAGCGTCCCACGTCACATTTAGCTGTAACGCCTCCTTAGTCTCCAAGAACCTGTAAGATGGCTCCTCAGTCCGTCTTTGACAGCTTTGAAGAGTTCAGGTTCGTTATTTTATAGAATGTTCCTCGGTCTGGGTCTGCCCTGCCCGGTGTTTTCTCCAGGTAAGATGGAGGTTGTGCCTTTTGAGCAAGAACACAACAGTGAGGCTGTGTCCTTCTCGGTGCATCCTCTCAGGCCTGCATGATGTTCACGTGACTTATCACGGTGATGTGAACTGTGACCACTTGACAGAGTGGTGTCTGCCGGGTTTCTCCACTGTTAAGGTACTGTTTTCCCCTTTTCATTAGTAAATATTGGGTGAGGAGGTACTTTAAGATCAGGAAGAAGTTTTGAATAAATTGATGAATTTGGAACAAAGGGCTGAATCAGAAGGAAAAACAATTAAAAGATTTGTAAATATAAGTTCTGCACCTGCATTATTCAGAAAACGCAGCATAGAAGACAAAAAAGGCTACACCTAAGGAAGCGCAGAGTCCTGTCCTCATCAGCTGCCTTAGCAGAACACCACAGGCTGGGCAGCCTCAACAATAGACATTGATTTCTCACACTTCTAGAGGGTGGATGTCCAAGATTGAGGTGGCTGACTTGGTTCCTGGTGAGAGCTCTCTTCCTAGTCTGCAGATGGTCACCTTCTAGCTGTGTCTTCACATGGCAGAGACAGAGAAATCTCTCTGGTCTCTTCTTATAAGGACACTAATCCTGTTGGATCAGGTCCCCACCTTTATGACCTCATTTGACCCTAATTACTTCTATAAAAAACCTACCTCCATAAGGCACATTGGGGCTTGGGGTTTCAACTTGTGAATTTGGGGGACACCCTCAGTCCATAGCAGCCCAGGGCTTCCCAGGGCATTACTTGTGCAACAGGATGTCAAAGTGGGATGTCTCTTATGGTCTCAGTTTCTGTTGAAGCCCCACACTTTGTCCAATGGGTGTCCACACCCCAAATTTAAAGCAAGGTGTGAGGCCAAGATTTTTTCCTGCTTGTGTTAGCCTGTCACCCACCTCCAGATGATGGGAAAGATTAAGAATCCATTAGGAGAGAGCAATAAAGGTGACGTTTCTCTAAAAAAAAAAAAGCTTTGTGCCCAAGTGCCCTCCTAACTCTCTGCTGTTCAGGCCAACTGAGATGAGCTTTAAAGAAGCTCCCAGTGGCTTTGACACACGTCCCTTGGATTAGGGAAGAGCGTGGAAGAAAGTCTGAAGGAAAAAGGCCATCTCTGGCTCGGGGGTTTGAGGGCCGTGTTGGCAGAATGAAGAGAAAGCTGCATTGACCTGAGCAACGATGCCAGAGGCGGGACAAAAAGACCTGTTCCCCAAGGTCCAAATACGAACCCCAGGGGAGAGACCAGCCATGAAGCAGCTTGAAAGCCTCTCTATCCAAGGGGGCCACCGAAGTTGGGGTGCAGGGTGGGTGACCTCAGCAGAAGAGGACTGAGGTGAGCCATCAGCCACAGGCTAGGCGGATGTCGTGAGCAGCCAGCAAAGGCAGGCAACACCCACGCCAGAAAACAGCAGTTGAACATGCCAAGTGGGAGGGGCTCAAAGAACCTAGACAAGCCCCGTGAGAGGAAGAGGCAGCCTTGGGTCCTCAGCACAGAGGGCGCTTCTGCCCCATCACACCTGTACCCGTCACGTAGGGAAGGCCCTTCTGCCACCACCTTGCGCCCCAGAAAAGCCGATGCAACACGAATCGTGGGAAGGACAGGAAGACCAGTGAGGGGGACGGGTCTCTGCAGGCTTCCCAGCCTCCAGGCCTGGCAGGGGAAGCAAAGGCAGCGATCAGAGGAGAGTTTGGAGTTTGATAAAAGACGGCACTGGACTTTTTAATACCTGAAAATGACCTGAATATTCTACGGGATCTGCAGGAAGGAAGAAGGAATTGAGAAAGAATTTAACACAAAGTGGAGGAAAAATGTTCCCTTCTGTTTTCACTCTGCCACGTCCAGTCATTCAGAATCGAAACAAGACAGTTACGTACAGGTGTGCTCACCTGTCCAGCCATGCGGGGCTCAATGCTCTGTGGGCACCACCTTGAAATTCTTAACAATTTTTAACAGGGGGGCCCGACTCTTCATTTTGCATTGAGCCCTGCAAATCATATAGGCAGTCTTGGTTATATATACAGGAGGGACTTAACCGTGTTCTACGTAACTCCAAGGGGTACAGCAGGTCTGATCGGTGGAAGGTAGAAAGAAACAGCTTTTAGCCCAATATTAGGAAAAGTTTTCAAAACTCATGGCTGCCCAAATTGGAATTGGCTGTGTAAATAGGTAGAGCTTCCGAACACCAGAATCCTTACAGCAGAGGAGGGTCAGCTACTTGGCAGGACTATTAGAAACACAATTCAAGCTTTGGACTCTGTGGCTTCCCAAATCCCTTCCAACCCTGGGATTATCTAATTCTTTGATTATTGAACCTCCTTCGAGATGTCTACATTACCAACTTCACCAGGAAATGAACTCACTAGTGCTGAGACAGGTAAGGATATTTCCAAGTCCAGCCTATAACCCCTCCAAGGTTGGGAGTTTCACTGACTCCCTGGGTTTCTGTCCAAATCATGAGCTGTTGTTTTCCTCTATGAGGACATTATTGCCATTACTCACTGTATTTTTTATCGTCGTAAGTTGGATCTTGTTATGGCTGGCACACTGTGACTTCTAGCTTCTAAGAAAAAGGCCTAAGAAGTCTCAGAAACTGTCTTGGGCTTAAAGCCACTTTCATTAATCATCATTTTGACAACAAGGCATAAACAGACCTAACAAATATTGATTAAATGTAACATTAGAAATCTATGCATGTGTTTTGGTTATTATTGTCATCCTCATGATTATTATTCTTGGGGAAATGGTTCTCAGAGAAGGAGAGAAAGTCCAGTGCTTTCTGAGATCTTCTGCGGATAACCTCTCAGACTCCACCTTCATGGTGCTGGTCTCTGGGGTCACAACTTGAAGGATCGAAGCTCCAGTGCAGAGACCCACCATCGAGGACAATCCTGGGGCCAGGAACCAACAGGAAACAGTGTACTTGGTCGTGCCCAGTCAACCCATATTGGAAAACCTTGAGCTTCTTTCATACCATATTTTGGCCTTGACCTTTCTAGCATTTAGCCTCCCAACAATGGAGTCTGTGTCTCCACACCCTCCGTGCAGGCCCCCTAATTACAGCCATCCGTTAAGCTGTCAGGAAGAAATCCTCAGCTCAATCACGTCTTTATCAGATTCTGGCTACCAATGGGGTCAAGATAGGCGTCAAGTCTGACCCGCCCGGAGCCCCTGTCCTGTGCTGGTCCCCTGCTCACTGGGGCCTTTGTGACTGGGCCTCCAGACAGCCACCTGGGTGCCCCAGCTCAGTCCCCTCCGATGCACTGCAGACAGGGTGGAGCCAAGAGAAACAACGGGACTGACTCAGTGAGGGCCTGCTCTTAGACTTTATCCTTGGGGAATTTTGCACACAGGAGTTATACGGGGTTGTCAGAGCCCTAAATTGAAAATGGAGACTCTACTGAATCTGGTGTCAGGGAAAAGCAATTCCTCAGTTTGGACCTGCTCTCAGAGACGGCACAGTCATAGATGTCATCACTGCCAAGGAACTTAGTGACCATCCATCTCATCCTTTATTTTACAGATCAGTGCAAGTGTGGCCAAGGGACTCGGGTTTGACTTTCATTGCTAAGCCTGGTTTTCTTGAGTTTCAGGTGAGTAATATTTTAAAGTGAGCGCCATACAATGAGAGAAACAAATCCAGGGTTGTTCCTATGCGGCTCCATGTTATTTGCTGTTTATTTCATGCAAGTATGTTTTTTCTCTCACACGAGATCATAGAGTTTCTCCAGGACAGTTATTTCCTCTCTATTCCCCACAGAAAAGTGCTAGCAAAGAAAGTACTCACAAGTATTTGCTGAGACTCAGATCGTGATCGTTTCTCGTTTTTCTGTTTGAGTGTGTTTCTGTGCATCTGTGTCTCCAAGATAGGTGATAAACGCCACGTGCAAGTTAAAATAGAAGCCCCACATTTGATTGCTCGTCCTGCCACCCCATTTAAAAGATGAGAACACTGAGCTCCAGAGAAGGGAAGTTACTTGCACAAGATCACTCACTAGTAGATGATTTAAACGCAGGTCGACGCGGTTCATGCAGTGTTCTTCCCACAACTCCAAGTTAGCTGCTTGCAATCACATAGTAATAGATACAAGTTGAAGGGCACAAAGGAAACAAGGCATCAGAACACATCCTTAACTGATAACATTATCATTGTTATTACTAATAATCCCTGAAATGTGCAGAGCAGTTAGTTTACAAAGATAAACACTATTTACAGTTTCTTGTACATCCTTCAATAAACAAAAACAGAAAACAAGTCTGTGCCCCATCTCTGCATTTTCACCTACACAAGAGGAATTCGCCTAACATGTTGCTCTGCACTTTGCTTTTTTCACTTGATAACATTACTGAGGGATATTTCTACACCAACCATGAAGGTCTGCTTCATGCTTCTTAAAAGGCACTTATGGTTGGATCTACCACAGCTTACTTAACCAGCCCCCTACTGATGGACAGTTAAGTTGTTTCCAGATTTATGCTAAGAGGTGTCTTTTTTTAAACAATCTCCCCTGGAGAGTTTTAAGTAACTAGCTTGATGTCAGAGCAGCATTTTGGGATCACCAGTAGTTTTATATACTTATTTTAACAGATGACAAAATTGAAGTCCAGAGATGTTTGGGAGCTTCAACTATGAGGGGCAAAACCCTAATAAGTAAGACCTGGTGTTCCTGCGTCCTCTTCCACTAGTTATTCCAACGTGCTTGGGCCACTTAAGGGCACTGGGCATGCTTGCCTTGGCTACTTGTAGAGGCAGTCAATAGCCACCACCAACTCATCTCCAGGGAACATCCAAAATCTGGCCCAACAGAGTCTTTGTTAAAAGAACTGATTCATCAAAAGATTCTCATCATGGTTTAAATTTTACTAGCCCAAAGATCACTGAGTTAAACTTCCCATTTCAGTAGATGAACCCAATTGCTTTGAACAAAGACGTAATTCAATGAAAACTTAATACTTTCATAAAATCAAATATTCTCTGGTTCCCCAATGAACTCCAAAACATATTGATTTCTTCTGCACATGATGTGAGATGGGTTGTTTTCCCTAAACTAACCCCATTATGCCTTTTAAAATATATTATTATTTAAATGTTCAAATTTCTCTTATCCTGCAAATCTACAAAAGAGCAATCATAGTGTTCCTGGGAAAGAAAGAGCTGGTAGAGGGATTTTATCATATGGGGAATTTTAGGACACTCATTCAAGAATTAGAAACAAAAAGCAGATTGGGGTTGTATATGTGTAGCTCATGAATGGTCCTGGGCAGTGGCTCCTTCTGCAAATTGCCAGATGAGGAGTTTATCACAAATTGAGGGAAAGGGGGAGTTTAAGATTAAGACTTTCTAAGGGTGAGAATCTGAAAGCTACACTGACTTTTCAGACAGAGTGCTTTTTGCTTGTTCATTGTAAAGAAACAAACAGAATTTCTTTATGAAACAGCAAAAACCAAAGTTTCTAGTTGGGTTTCAACAATGAAAATAAAAATAGCTATCATGAATTAAGCCCCTGCTCTGCAGGCACTGTTCTCAGTGCTTTACATGATCACAATTACACACTTTAGAACAATCTAAGAGACAAAGAGAAATACTCGGGAACTTCTGGACACCAGTTTCTTAATGACTTCCCAACAATCACCATGTGCCCACAGAGTGTGTCCCAGTGCAGTCCTAGGATTATGTAGGGTAGTTTGAAAAGAGTTGAGCAAAACTTCAGGGCACCGATGGTCGTCCATCATTCCTTCTGGATGATCAACGGGAAACAAGAAGGTCATCTAACACAGCACCTTGGGCCGGAAGACGGGCGTTTGCATCAAAAGGGATCCTGGCTCCCAGGCTGAGGCTGGCCAGTTTCTTGATCTTAACACTAACCCTGCCCTGTGGTCTCCCCTGGCCTGGGTCTCTTCTTTAGAGACACCCCACTCCCTGAGAAAGCCCCTTCTGTTTCTCCCCCTCTTTCAGCTGATCTTCCTAGAGCAGTTTTTACCTAATCTTTCAGGTATTGTTTTTGGTCCTTTTTTAGTCTCTTTCCAATATGTTACTAAGTTTCCAACTTTAGTCACTCCTTTCTTCCAAGTGAGTTTTAAGATGATTTTCTCATCTATGAGTCTAAAAAGAGAATTTTAGAAGACCAGGAATTCCACCGTACTCTGTATTTGACTGTCAGATTTAAAGAAAAAAAAAAATTACTGGGAACAAATACCATATCTGTTATTATGTGCAAATACTTCCATGCTATACATGCCCTATGGCTTTCTCCATATTACATCTATGGACTCAGAAACAGGAATTTCTATCTTAGTAAAATAACTTAAGACACGCTCAATGCCCATGGAAACAATTATCCTCTAAGCCAGTAGGATTTCTCTTCTTGCTTCTGTGCCTTTTCTTTTAAGCCAAAAGATTCTATCTCTGTTTTTCCTCTTAGCATTTCTTCATCTCTGCCCCTTAGTATGTTTTGGAAACCTATGAAGTAAACATAATATTCTGTTGCTTTATGGGCTCATTCATCTAGTTTCTTCCAATCAAAGTTATCCTGGTAAATTAAGATCAAGAACAGCATGAACACTTCCCCAGATTTTCATGCTTCTAGAGCAGGGGTCAGCAAATTTTTTCTGCAAAGAGTCAGATAGTAAATATTTTAGACTTTCCCAGCCATACAGTCTCTGTCACAATTACTCAACTCTGCCCTGTAGGGTGAAAGCTGCCCTAGGAAATAGGTAAACAAATGGACGTGGCTGGGTTCCAATAAAACTTTATTTACAAAAACTGGCCATAGGCCATAGTTTACCTATCCTTGTTCTAGGTGAGGAGGAAGAAAAGAGGAGGATATTGATGACCAACTACAAGGAACACTGAGTGTGCTCTCTGTGCAAAATACTGTGCTAAGTATTCTATAAGAAATTATCTCATTTAACCTCCGTAATTCCATAGGGTACATACAGTTATTGTATCCATTTTATAATTGATGAAACTAAGCTTTAAAGAGGCTGAGCAATTTTCTCACAGTCAAGAAACTAATAAATGGTGGAACCGAGGCAGGAAAAAAGTGGGCTTCAGACCGGACACTTACAATTAGCCTCCTGTTTGCATTTCCTGAGACAGGAGATAGGTGGGCTCCAGGTTAGGCATTTACGACCAGCCTCCTGTTTGCTCTCCGAGATGGAAGCAATGACAGAGACAGGGTAAACAGCCAGGATTTGTCTCCTGTAGATGCCTTAAGATAACAGTCATGGCAGGGACAGAGAGGGGCTAAACCCTTTTTGAGTAAAGGATCAAGAGGTCATATATTTCCCATCCTTGGGGCAAGGGAGACATTGCCCATGCGCAGAAAGACAGGTCAGGTGTGGAAAAAGAAACCAAAGGTAATTGGCCAAAGGTAAACAAAGACCCAGAAGAACTGCCCTATAGAAATGACTTAACAGTCTCTTTACCGCGCTCCTCCTCATTAGGGAGGACGCCCACACCCTTTCTCTCCGGGGGCGCATCTCTGCCTCGCTTCTGTCTTAACTAAACAAACTGTTTCTCTGTGTGCTCTCTCACTTATTGTTGTGCTATGTCTCTAATAATAAACTTTGTACCTGTTTTTATAGTTTCCGTCTCCGTGAGAAATGCATTTTTCACTGGGGGCAAGAGCCACGGGATCTGGTGGCTAGGATTCCTGGTTTTCATCCCGGCTACCCAGGTTGAATTCCTGGGCAGGGAACTAAGATCTCACTTCATGCCACCACTCATGGCTGCCTCTCCGAGATCAGAACCAGAAACTCAGATCTGACACCAAAGCTCATGCTTTCTATCACTACGCTGTGCCGTAAAACATACACATTCACCGTTTGACGCTTTTTGATCAACTTCTCTTAAAAACTATCTCTGAACACAATGGGTGGGAAAGCTTAGTAAAGTCACAGAATTCAACTTCAGTCATTTTAATTTGCTTAATCCAAGTAGACTTTGGGCTATTGAGATATTTAGTTGAACAAACGTTCATTACACCACTACTGTAAGCCTCAAATTACAATAGTGATTCGAGGAGGAATGTAATAGAATATAGTTGTCTTACCCCAAACACAGGTAGGGTCTTTGGTGGAGAAACCCTTACCTCTCCTTTCTCCTCATAGAGTCCATCTTGGTTTGAGAAAGCAAACCCACAGCTGGCATTGCTTAAGGAAGGCAACCAAAATTTATTTGCAGTTGTCTACAGACACAGTGTGTTTGCCTTTTCAACCTCCTATGATTAATGTTTTCACGTAGATTATTTTTGTTCCTTTTATTATCGTGAAATAAGCAGTTTCTAGGGAATTTCAAATGAACTTACAAAAAAAAATCTTCTCCCAAGATTTAAAGCCCCACGTCTTGACAACCTTTCCCAGAACATCTTAGCCTAGATATTTACCACTAAATATCCAACTCCAGCAACCATCCCAGACTCTCTGACCCAATGTCCCCAGTTGTCTCAAGAACAGAGCCTCTCCTCCTAACCCTCTCCTTTCACACAGCCACACTTGTGCAACCACAGGGTGTTTTGTGTTCTAGTCGTGGATTACTTAGTACAGAATCACATAAGTAAGAGTGAAAGTCCCTACTCTCATAAAGCTAATGATTCCTAATGGTTTATACCTCTGGCAGGTCTAGAAAAGGTTCTCTCTGCTGTCATTCATAGAATTTCTTCTCTCTTTACCCACTCTCCTTACTCCAAATGAAATGCCTTTTTAATTTCCTTCCCCTCCAAATACATCTAATTGTTATTATGCCTCATTTGCACTAAATCCAAATGGAAAGCAGCCTGTGGTGGTGGGATCTGGTGTTGCTTCTCCCTGAGGGTCAAGCCTCACGCAGCTCTTCATCATGAACCATCTCCAGCTCCCAGCAGCTGCCCAGCGTTTATGTTATGTTAGTGATGTTCTCTAGTTGCAGAGGCCAGAGAGCCTGCTGTTCAGCCAAAAGAAATCCTAAGGGAGAAGAGAATGAATGGCTGCAGATCACACGCAGGGTTGTCGGGCACCTCCTTTGTGCTGCATTTGCCATATAGAAGCCAATACAGACCAGTGCAGGGTCACTAGTCAGACCCATAGCTGTTGCGGAACCCCTGATCCCCTGTTTCCTCAACACCCAGAAAGTCACCTTGGAAAGTCCAAGAATACGCTAAGGACTTTCCTCTGGGATTGAGATGTATATCTCTGATTACCAGCCACTAGGAAACTACGAAAACAAAGGGAAAACTTGTATATCACCAGTGGCTTGGAAAAGCATAGGATTCACTTCTCTATATTATGGTACTGACACCTTTTTTAACGGGTGAAATTTGACAAGGATAAAGGAGAGAAGGGAAAGAGCAAGGAGCAAGAGGAGAAATGAGATGCTGCATTTACACTGTTGAGTTCTGCTTGACAGAACAACAAACATACATACTTATGAGGCTGTAGCATGACTGCCATGTTGCAGACACCTTTGACCCTGCCCAACCCCCATCAGCATCCTCAGTTTTCACAGAGTACCACTTGAGCCAACTCACACACACCCTTGACCAATGGCAGAGTCCGCTGCTGCCTTACGTGCTGGGTAATACCTCAGAAATAGATGGGAGCCCAGGAAATTCAGGATACGCAGCTCAGAGGAAAGATTTAGTGTCCCCAAGAACAACTTTTTACAATTAATAAGTACTCTGCCTCCCCAACCTTCCTGTGGGCAATTCCTGGGGATGAATGGCTCTGTCTACTTCTTGGGAAGTCCAACAGAATTGAGCCCCCAGTGGCCACAGAACTTTCTCATATTGGCTTTTTCTTCTTCTGTTTATCACCCTCTCTCATCCTCATTTCTGCAACTTGGAATCACCTCCCAAATAAACTATTTATGTGGATGCCCCTGTGTCCAGCTTTGCTTTCAGGGAAACTGAGTCTTTTCAGAGCTGCTTGTCTAAAATGAGACACACATTGGATAAACCATGGAAAAATCACCACCTGGTCCAGTTATACCAGGATAGAGTTGTTTGATATTTGGGAATAGTGGTTGGGATGGGAAGAGCTAGCCTTCCCAAGGCCTCTGTTTCTCATAGCTTGTTGCTCCTAAGTAGCAGAGATACTACCCATGGGAGAAACTCATCTGGTATCACACATGTGACCCTCATCTGCCTTCCTTTTGGTCTGTCAGGGATATGCGTCAGCCAGGGGGTGAAAAGGAGTCATAAAAATGATAATGGAGAGAAACACCAGCGAAATAAATGGCAGACTAGGAAACTCCCTTATTTCCTCATGGAGACATCAAAAAAAAACAACCAAAAATTGGATAAAATAACCTTATATGAGTTATGGAAAAACAATCCAAGGTCTACAGCAACCAAGAGAAAAACAAATACCGTATGCTAACACATATATATGGAATCTTAAAAAAAAATCGTCTGAAGAACCTAGGGGCAGGACGACGGGAATAAAGACGCAGACGTAGAGAATGGACTTGAGGACATGGGAAGGGGGAAGGGTAAGCTGGGACGAAGTGAGAGAGTGGCATGGACACATATACACTACCAAATGTGAAATAGATAGCTAGTGGGAAGAAGCTGCATAGCACAGGGAGATCAGCTCGGTGCTTTGTGACCACCTAGAGGGGTGGGATAGGGAGGGTGGGAGGGAGACACAAGAGGGAGGAGATATGGGGATATATGTATATGTATAGCTGATTCACTTTGTTATACAGCAGAAACTAACACACCATTGTAAAGCAATTATACTCCAATAAAGATGTTAAAAAAAAAAAGAAAATGCCACACTCAAAGAAATTGCCACACTCAAAACAGCAGGAAATTCTGTGGTATTTTTGCTTGCCTTTTCCCCGCCCTCTCCCTGGTGTGGCGTGCTCTTGGTTTGGAGGACATGGCTGTTCCCAGTCCCCTCCCTTGAACAGGAGGGAGCAGGGCAGATTTGCAATGTTATAACCTATCTGGGGGCTGCTTGAAGGACTGGTCTCTGTTTCACCTGATTCAGATCTGAGGGAGAGTGAAGCACCTGTCACTGCTCAGGAAAGCTGCAGGGAAACTACAGACCTGCAGGTGTCTGGGACAAAGGGTTATGGGTGGAGACACACAGTAAACCATCTAAGGCCCCAAGGAGAAACTGAGGTGAGACTCTGTGCAGTTAAGACATTTATAAGCAACTGTGTATATGGGGTAATTGAAAAGCCACACACAGGCCCATGTAAGACACATGCTCAGAAAAGCCCTGAGAAGGCCCTAAGCTTTCTCTGTGAGCTGATCCAGAGGCTCAGGACATGCCTGTCTAATTACTTAAGGATTTCCCCAGCCCAGAGCCAGTCTGCACTGGGAGGGGTAGTTGTTTTTTCAAATGCTCAGTTTTCAACAAAAGAAAATCACAAGCATACAATAAAACATGTAAGAAATGGTAAAACATGGCCTATTCAAAGGAAAAAAATTAAATGGCAGAAACCATCCCTGAAGAAATACAAACATTGGATACAAGACAAAGACTTCAAACAATTGTCTTTTTTTTTTTTTTTTTTAACTAGGTTGACCACTGAGAAAATTACTGGTTCTAGGAGTTACTGATTAACTTCCAAAGAGACATGTAAATAAGCTATGTGTTTCTATGAGGAGTTTCTTTGATCCTTAAAGTACGGCAAGTAGAATTATTTTTGCACAATGCTCTATAGAGAAAATTAGTTATTGGCTTATTCATTTTTTCAACCATTTGCTCACTCCTGCCAGGTTCTGTAACAACTAGGTTACAGAAGAGAACAGAGCGGACAGGGTTTGTGCTCTTAAGCCCCTGGGAATACCTGTTCATTCTATTCCATTTGGCAGAAACGTTTGAAAAGCACTGTCACCTGACATGTGAATTCCTTCTAAAACAAGCCTGCTGGCTTCCAGTTATTCCTTAAAGGAAATAAATGGCTGTGGGAGAAAAATTCAGAGGCAATACCCCATCCTTATCTGGAATAATTAAAGTGGAAGAAAGTTCCTGTTGGTGAAAAGCCTGATTATTCTATAATTTTTGGAGAACTGTATTTTATTTCTTTCAAGATTAAAGAAACTAACTGGATTAATTGTTAAAAGAATATGGGTAGCAGATGTCCTGTGATATCTGCAATGAATATGTACTTTGTTAAGATATTTTTATAATTTTAAAAATAATATATGTACTGTATAGAAAGTATTGAAAGTGCAAAAAAGTATAAATAAACAAAGTATATGTCCCAGTACTCAGAGACAACTGCTTTTAACACATATCCACATCCTTTATCTGATTCTTGGAACCAACTGTGTTTCGGAATTCAGAATTTCTCAGATTTTAGTAAGGAAATTCAATGTGTGTACCAAAGATTTGATTTGATTTGATATTGAGACATGATTAACATATAACAGTATATTAGTTTCAGGTCTACAACATAATGATTTGATATATGTATATACTGCAAAATCATCACCACAGTAACTCTAGTTAACATCCATCACCAGACAGAGTTATATTATTTTTCTTGTGAGAACTTTTAAGATCTTAACTTTCAAATATACTATACAGTATTATTAACTCTAGTCACCATGTTGTACATTACATCATCAGGACTTATTTTATAACTAGAAGTACATTTGACCACCTTTACCCATTTCTCCATTGCCCCTGGCAACCATCAATCTGTTCTTTGTATCTGTGAGAAAACAGTCATCTAAAATATTCTTAAAGAGCTAAAGGAAAGCATGGGCAAAGAACTGAAAGGAATCAGGAAACAATACACAAACAAAATGAGAATAGAGATAGAAATTACCTAAAGGAACCAGACAGAAATTCTGAAACTGAAAAGTACAATAAGGTTTTTCCCACTCTCTGAAAGTATAGCATTTCTGTGAAACTTTTTGTAAGCCAAAATGGCATAAAGTAAAGAAGAAATTATCTTAGGATACATCTAGTTAATGGATGCACAAAATAAATCAGGATAAAGCATAGATGCTCACAGACAGAGTTCAAAACTATGGTGACTTGATGCTGAGATACTGAGTCTAGTTCCTGAGGAAGTACTGTCTCTAAAACGGCTCACTGCAAAACAAATGCCGAATGCTATTCTCACTTTTTTCTTCTGATTTATTTTGGTTAGTAAAAACAGTTACTAATATAGGTCTTTTGTAAAAGTGAAGTGGCATAAAGCAAACTTTCAAAAAGTGTGGGATATCTGTAACTAAACTGAAAAATTAACTAGAGGGGCTCAACAACAGACTTGAACAGGAAAAAGAAAAAATCAATGAACCCAAAGACAGGACATTTGCAATTATTAAGTCTGAGGAGCAGAAAGAAAAAAGAATAAAGAAAAGTGAACAGAACCTACGAGACTTACAAAACCTCATCAAGCAGATCAATATATGCATTATGGAAGTCCCAGAAGGAGAAGAGAAAAAGGATCAGAGAGCTTATTTGATGAAATAATGGCTGAACACTTCTCAAATTTAAGGAAAGACATGAATCTATGAATTCAAAAAACTCGATGAGTTCCAAGTAGGATAAAACCAAAAAGACCCACACTGAGACACATTATAATTAATCTGTTGAAAGACAAAGAGAAAAATCTTGAAGCAGCAAGAGGAAAGTTACTCATCATGTACAAAGGATACTCTGTAAGATTATCAGCCAAATTTCTTATTGGAAAACTCAGAGGACAGAAGGCAATGGGATGATATATTTAAAGTGCTGAAAGAAAAAACTGTCAGGTTAGAGTTCTATATTCAGCAACACTGTCCTTCAAAAATGAGGGAGAAGTTAAGATACTCCCAGATAAGCAAAAACAGGGAATTCATTACCACTGGTTGTGCCCTACAAGAAACGCTGCAGGGACTCCTTCAGGTTGAAATGCAAGGATGCTATAACGCTACTCACAGCCCTAGGAAGATACAGACCTCTGGTAAAGGTAAATACATGGACAAATATAAAAGTGAGTGCTATTCTAATTTTGCTTTATAATTTCACTTTTTATTTTCAACAGAATTTAAAAGAGAAATGCATAAAAATAATTATAAATCTATGTTAATTGGTATACAAGATATAAAGATGTAAATTGTGGCATCAATAACATAAAGTTGGGGTCAAATGGAATTGTAAAGGAGTAGAGTTTTTGTATGTAATTGAAGTTAAGTTGGTATCAATTCAAAATACATTGTTATAACTAGGATGGTTATATATAATCCCCATGATAACCACCAAGAAAACACACATAGAATATACACAAAAGGAAATAGGAAGGAAATCAAAACATGTCACTACAAAAAACAAACAAACAAAAACAAAAAACAAAAAAACCCACAACTAAACACAAAGGAAGGCAGTAATAGAGGATATGAGGGAAAAAAGGCTATAAGACATACAGAAAACTAACAAAATGGCATAAGTCTTTCCTTATTACTAATTACTTTAAATGTAAATAGTTTAAAATTTGCAATCAAAAGACAAACACTGGCAGAATGGATAAAAAAGCATGATCTACCTTTATGCTGCCTATAAGAAACTTACTTTAGATCTAAAGACACATATAGATTGAAAGCGAAAGATGGAAAAAGACATTCCATGCAAATAGTAACAAAAGGAGAGCTGAGGTGGCTATACAAATACCAGACAAAATATACTTTAAGTCTAAAGCTATTACGAGAGATAAAGAAGGACATTATATATTGATAAAAGGGTCAATTCACCAAGAAGCTATAACAAGTATAAACATATATGCAACAGGAATCAGAGCTCCAAATATATGAAGCAAATACTGATAGAAACACTACTGTATAATAGTAGGAGACTACAATATCCCCTTTCAGTAACTGATAAAACAACCAGACAGAAGATCCATAAGGAAATGGAAGACTTGAACAAACCTAGAAACCAGCTGGACCTAACAGACATATTCAGAACACTCCACCCAACAACAGCACAATACACATTTCTCTCAACTGCATATGGAACATTGTCCAGGATAGACCATATGTTAGGCCACAAAACAAGTCTTAACAGATTTTTAAAAATTGAAAGCATACAAAGTATCTTTTCCAACCACAATGGAATGAAACTAGAAATCAATAGCAGAAGGGAAACTGGAAAATCCACAAATATGTGGAAATTAAACAACACACTCTTCAACAACCAATGAGTCAAAGAAAAAAGCATAAGGGAAACTGTAAAATACCTTGAGACAAGTGAAAATGAAAACACAACATATCAGAACTTATGGGATGCAGTGAAAGAAGTGCTAAGAGGGAAATTTGTAGCTGTAAATGCTATAGAAAGAACTCTAATGAACGACCTAACTTTATACTCTAAATATCTAGAAAAATAAAAAATGTTAGTGGCTGATAGTTTATGTTCCAAGGCCTCAAACAGACCACGCTTCCCCTGTAGTATGACCTACCCTAACTTCAGAAGTCCCCTCAGTGTTTCAACATCTATAGATCCAAACTTTCCCCAGCCCACACTTCCACATTTTGCAAGATATTTTCACCTGAGTGTTGTGTTCCACACATCCCAAAATGAACTCTTCACCTTTTCCACGAAATTTGCTCTGCCTCTGTGGTTCAGATCCCAAGTCTCCTCTGGTCCCTTTCTCACCCTTGCCACCCCCAGCCCACATCATGCTGAAGACCCTGTGGTCACTGTATCACTCCATCAGTCTCCTTCCTTATAAAGCCACGTACAGTTAACCAGATTCATCCTGAGTACAAAAAGAATGGGCAGCATTGTGTCCCCTTTTCTGTTTTTATCTCCTTAATTTCAAACTATTGTTGAGCACCTCCTATGGGTCAGACTCTGTCCTGGGCTTTGGAAAACCAAGATGAATATCACTTTCCTGCCCTCAAGGAGATGCCAGTTTCCAAATGGGGGTAGTCAGGTTATATAAACGAAAAAGCCAACAAGCAAGGAGACTGACAACAGAGAAGTGTGTAAGACGTGTGCAGGGACACAGAGGAGAAACTGACGATCAAGGCTGGTGAGCAGAGAAGGTCTTAGAACAGGAGATGTTTGAACTCAGTCCTGGAGGATTAATTGGAGTCTAAGTGGACCAGAGGGGTGGCATATGAAGGAAAGGATAGAGCAATGCGTGGGCTTGGCACTGCATAAAGGAACTCTAGCTAATTCTGCATGACTCATGCTTTTGTAACAGCCTCAACACATTATTACCACAACAGCCCTGTGAGGCAGGGAGTATTAGCATCCCCATTTTACAGACGAAGGATTTGAGGAGAGAAGACATGAAGCAATTTGCCTAGTGTTACACTGCTGCTCAGAGAAGCACTCACTGAGTTTCCAGCCTAGGAGGAGGGGTGCGGACAGCCACTGCCAGTCTCACGCTCTGAGCAAACAGAGGAATCTTTCGACCAACCAAAGAGCTCTGCTGAAACACTGCATTTCCTCTTGTGAACCAAATCTCAGACCTGAAGTTATATTTTTACCACCACTGCCCCTACCCCCATGCTTTAACAAGACATGGTATCTTGTTTCTAAGGGTAAAAGAAATGCTTATAAACAAGACTACAAAAGGCATCTTAAGACAACAAATCACTCATAAAAAAGGGAACATTCTGATGAGTTAAGTGTAAATGAATCAGAAACATATGGATTCAATCTACTTTAAAAGGCCCAGTGGAGTTCCAAGTGAAGGGTAAAACCCTTGGAGGAGATTGTATTTGGGGATATTTCCAAACCCAGGGCCATTAGTTCTGGCCAGGCCCAGAGCTAGGCTGGTAGATGGATCTCCGAGGAAACCAACAGAAAGAGAACCTCAGAAAGGTAGGAGGGTCACTTTATCCCAAATCCTCAAGCCCAGACTTGGAAATTTTCAAAGCAACTTGCCTCCTAGAAACACCTTTCCTGAACATCTCATTCTGGCCCAGGGCTGGGACTCCGAGTCCAGCCAACAGTTTCACTTTAGAAACTCAGCTCGTCCAACTCCAAAAGGGTGTAGAGGCTGGACCGAAACCCTTCATCTTTCCCAAAGATTCTCTTCCTTTGACGATGAACCGTGTCCAGACCATGGCTTTGGAAGAGGAAATAAGGGCCATGGTTCTCTTTGGCAGCATCAGGTGAGAAATGAATATGCACAGAAATATTGAACACATTCAACTAAACAGGAAACAACATAAGAAAAAGAAAGATCCAGACTCATCAGTCTGGTTGGGTTGCATCAGCCATGAAAATAAACAAAGGCCTAAAGAGATCAGGCCGGTTTAATGGAAACCAGGCAATGAGCAGGTATGTGTCCCTGGGCGTAATCATCACTGAGGCTCCCCGTGCTCTCGTGCCTTTTCTGGGGTCCCACATGGGATGAAAGGTCAACCACCAGGGAGTGTGGTGGGCTCAGGGCCGCCCCGTGTTTGCTCGGCCTCTGTTTCTTTACCCCGCCAAGTGCCCTCTTCCCGATGAGAACCCAGCCTGCTTTGTGCTGCTGATTTTTCTCTTTCTCACAGTGGCATTGCTAGAGAAACAGGCCTTTCTCATCCACTGATGACTGAATCAAGTTTTGGGGGGAGGACTAAGAGAAGTGAGCAAATGCAACAGTATTCTCCCCAAATGCCGCCTTAAATTGAAATCGTCTGTTCTGGAAGCCCAGGCTCCCTGTCCCCAGGCCACACCCAGGCAGCTGGGAAGGTGAGCCGGGGAGCCGCCCTCGCAGACCGCTGACCCCTGGACTCGCTGCAGTGAGGGGTTGTGTTGAGAAGAAAGGCACCCCTGGGCTGGGAGCCGGGGAGCTGGGTCTCATGGGGATTTTCTGTGCCCCTGAAGTCCCCATTGTCACCCCCTCCCCAAGACAGGCCTTCCTCTCTCCTGTTGATGCCTGAGATCAGTCATCTTAGAGATTTATTTCTTTACTTAAGACTTTGACACTTAAGACAACCAAGGTGAGACCGAATGTGAACATCTTAACGTCAGAGGACGGAGGAGGGGAGGGAAGCTGTGGGAATGGGGTGGCAGGGCAGTGGGGTGGCAGTGGGGTAAAGGCAGGCAGGGATGGCGGGGGGGGGTGGTGGCTGAGAACCTTGGAGACACACTGCACTCGCTTCCCTGGTCCCCCGCCCCAACACCCAGGCCATTCTAAGACTGAAACAGAAAGGGCCCTGGAGCCCTGAGAGCCCCTGCTGCCCCTCTCCATGATGCCCGTCCCCAGTCGAGGCAGATTTGCCAAGAGGCCACCATGTGCCAGGCACAGCTCTAGACCCTGGGGTACAGCAGTGGGAAAATGGCAGCTGCGGGGACCCTGACACTTCTCAGAGGAATTCAGGAGTGGTGTGGAGCCTGAGAACTAAAAGGGACCACAGCTGTCCCGGTCACCTCCTCCCTGGCTGTCCCAGGGCCCCTCCAGTTCCAGACCCTTCTTCAGCTGGTCCTGCCTTTGCAGGGGGAACCGAGTTGTCAGAGGACTTTCTTCAGATGCAGCGCTGAGCTCACCAGAGCGCAGAGCCTGAGGAGGTCCTGGGGTGGATGCCGGGTTGCCCACAGCCTCCCTCAGCCCTGCCTCAGTTTCCACATCCGCCGCCATAGCCAAGCATCTGCTGCACAGAGCAGGGGGGCAGCTCGGGGAAGGCACGCCATCTCCTCGCACAGATGGTGGGGCCTTGGCTGAATCTGGCCCCGCCTCCCCGGGGAGAGAGGCTTCCGGAATCCAGTTAGCCCTTCCCCCAGTACCCAGACTCTCCGAATCCACAGGACTGAGCCGGTGCCTCTGGAACTGGAGCGCTGTTGGCCGATGCTCTAAGCCGGCTATGGATGGATAGAAAGGTGAGGAGGAGAGGAAGAGAGAACAGGGGCTGGGGGTGCCACAGAAGAGAGGGGATTTGGTGGTGGGCTTCTTGCCAAGCTTCACTGTCTTCACCCTCGAAATGGTTCCAAACAGCTGGGCCAGTGATCAGCCTGCTCGTCTTCTCTGGGCAGCTCGGGGCCCAGGGAAGCCCAGGTGCCTGCCCGACAGCGAGCTCAGCGTAGGGGAAGGGGCGAGAGAGGCCGGGCGCCCACCCTTGGGGACGATTTCTGTCGGCTGAGGCTTTCGGGAGGAGGGGTCGGGGAGGGCCCGAGCTGAGCATGGGCTCCTCTGCTAGGGCGTCCTCCCCCGCACAGGACTCCCGGGACGGTCACTCGCAGGCCCTTCCCTGGACACCTGGCCTGTGACTTACCCTGTGATTTTCTGTCGTCTCCGGCCACTTTCTCAGGTGGCCAGAGCCTGGGGCCAGCAAGGCCAGGGGCTAAGTACAAACTCCCACGGAGACTTATCTGAGCGGCATTCTGGGCTGGGGCCCCGGGGTCTGCCCCGCTCCTGACACACCTCTGGACACAAGAGGAGCCGGGCGGCGTAACCCAGAGCCCGGCACCGCTGAGCCGTACATTTGAGCCCGAGCGCGGGCCGTAGAAAGGCCGCGGCTGGTCCCTGCTCACGGCCTCGCCGCGGAGTCTCAGTCCTCGAGCCGGCTTCCTCTGGGCTGTCTTGGTCACGTGATTCGAGTAATTCCAAAAGTCCCCAACGTGTAAAACAGTTGACAGACACCAGGGTAAAAGATAAGTGCCCGAGACAAGGGGCCCAAGTCTATGCCCTGGGGCAGCCGCCGGTCTGATGCCCCTGGATTCCGCTCTCCTCTCCCAGTGCCTGCCGGGCGCCGCACAGTGGGAGCAAGTCAGCCAAACGCTGTTCTGAACGCAACGGCCTCAGAAGCAGGGGCTCGCGCTGCCTCCACTGGACAGACAAGTACACCGAGGCCCAGAGAGGGCGGCTGACTCGGCCGCACGTCCCAGGGCTGAAGGGCAGAGCAGGGATCCGAACCCAGACAGGCTCCAGCCTGCACCCCTGCTCCGCTGAGCTAGTCTGTCCACTTGGGCAAAGCTCTGTGCTGGGTTACGTGAGGGAATTCAAATAAATATGCGGTGTAGTCACGGCCCCCGGGAGCTCGACCGTCACCAAGGCTGAAGCAGCCTTCCCAGACTGGCCTAATGAACCTGCTGCCCGGGCTGGATTCCTCACGCTCCGTGTATGGCTTTGGGTCTCTGCACTTCAGTGAGACCGTCAGCAGCCCCCTCTCCTTCCCCTGCACATCAAAGCCCCACAGGGGCTGAAATCCCACCTTAGGAGCCTCAACCTAGTCTTCCAGACAGGCCGGCCGGAGCACCTTCCCTCCCAGAGCATGATTCTGGGGTAACAGAAAGGAAGAACTCAGCAGTCCTTGCCAAGCTTCATGACAAAGATGTTGTGTGGGACCCGAGGATACAGCTGAGTCGGGCCTGCCGTCTGGGCTCCGGCCTCAGCCAACGGCGAACCAGGTCAAGCCACAGAGTAACGGGACGCCCTGCACCGCCCGAGCCTGCCAGGCCCCGCTCCACCAGCAGGGTCACCCTCGGCCGGCTGTCCACTTGCAAATTGGCCACTTGGCATTTTAGAGACGCCCTGGCCACACTCACCTGGGGGACTGGGGGATGGCGCCTGGTGTTTGGTCCAGAACCCAGTGCCTCTGGGACCCCAGGGGCTTTGAAGGGGTGTTATAAGTTAGCAAAAGTCAAAGAGAGGATTTCATCAAGAACTTGAGTATTAAGGCTGCAATCAACGTTGAGTCAAACAGGGCTAGAAGGAGCCTGATGCCACGGTGACGGAGATACACAAAGAGGGCCCACGGGGCACAGGATTCCTTCTGGAGCATTCCGCCCACTCATGGGGCTGTTAGAAGCTGATGCAGGATGCTGAAGCAGGAGCCGGATCTCCTTCCTGGGGGACCATTAGAAAACAGCTGCATTTGGAGACGGGGGGGTGGGGAGAGGTTCTGTTAGCCTTGCTGTTTGCTTCTGACTCTGGTGTCACTGAGTGTCTTTCCGAAGGGCCGGTGTCTCTCCTTTCCCGTGGGGCAGGCCATGTCACGGGGATACCAGGGCATGGGTGCAGCTTGTAACAGCACCTGGGATCTCGACCAAGGAGATGCTGCCTGGAAAAAATGCAGTGGTTTTAGCAACGTGGGCATGATGTGCATGAGAAGGAAGAACATGATAAATCAAAGGTGACAGGAAGGACATCCTCTTCCTTTCCTGCAACCCGGCTGGTTTTGAAAACCTCCAAGCGGGTTCAAGTCTCTTCCAGGCAGGAAGGCAGCCTTTACCAAGGCAACGCTGCCCTGGCATGACACCCCCCCGGCACCCAAAGCTGAAACGACCTCCAGCACCAGACTCCAGAGTCAAGATCGCTAACACGGTTACTCCCCACCCCCTGCCCTTCCCTGCAGTGCCCACCCCTGCCTCACAAGGAAAGGCCCAGAACCTGGGGGGCTGCTCAGGCAAGTTCCGGGTGGTGGCAGCCACGTGTAGGATCCAGCCCAGCACTCAGGCCTGGGGACAAGCCACCCGGGAGAGTCAAAGGTCAGACTCACAGCCACGGCGAACCCCAGAGAGACAGCACAGCCACTGCGCATGGCAGGTGCCTTCTGCTGGCACTGCCCTCCCAGGCGTGGCCCCAAATTCCCCAGGAATTTCAGCTTCCCTTCAGAGCGACGCTCCTTTCTCAGAGGGCAGCTTTCACGATCCTGGTGGCAACTCACCCACCGGCATTTAACTCCCGCCTCTTCAACCTGAGAAAAGGAAATAAGAATGAATTAGGACCTCAGAGCACCATCTGAAAATGAACCATAAACCAGGACAAGGACAGTGTGTGTTTGCCAGGGTCGCAGAAGCGCGTGTAACCTCCCCGTGTTTATAAGGCACCGGGCCCTGTTTGCCCAGAGTTTACCAGATGAAACACTCAAGAGAGAAGGTGCCTCCGATGGTTTTCCAGAGGGAGCAAAGACGGGCAAGGCCTTGGAAACTTTTTTCCCCACTCCACAGAAAGTTGTATGTGAAAGGAGCCCTCAAATTAAAAATAAGTGGTGGCGGTTTTTAAGATAAAGTTGTTCAGTGTTTCACAGCACCTCAAAATCATAAAATTAGCTGGGACGCTGGACATCGTGCAGACACGCTGTGCACGCGGTGCGGCGTCTCTCCTGCGCCAGGACCAGCAGGAGGCACAGGGGCTGCCTGCCCTCTCCACGGGGGCGGACTCCTCCCCGCAAGGGAGCAGCGCACGTGTTTCCAGACAGCTCCATGTTTTAGATAATTTTTCCTTACATTAAGCCAACATTAATTTTCCTGTAGCTTCCAGCCAGCATTGTAAACTGTGTTCTCTGGGGTCGCTACAAATGCCTCCACCTTTTTCCTTCTGTGACATCCTTCAGATCTGGAAGATCCTGTAGCGTGCCCTGCCCACCCTGCCTTCTCTTCTCCAGGCTAGATCCGCTGCTTTGTCAGACAACCTCACTTAATAAGCCATGAGCTGCCTGTATGTTTTCCATTTAAGGGCTGTTTTTGGCAGGGCCGCTGCTGTGCCCTCTCCAGCAGCGTCTGCCCACCTCCTGCTGTGCCCCATGGCAGCTGTTTATGGACAAGAGCCCCTCCATCAGACCTCGGGGGTGGAGTTAGCTTCCCGCAGTAGAATGACTCACCTCTGAGGGCCTTGCCCAGAGAGGCAAAGAGGATGGAAGCCATGTGAGGAGAACAAATACATTTGTCTTTACACGGCTGTGTCGCCAGGAGCTGGCACCTGGCAAACGCTGGTATTTTCTTTTTTTTTTTTTTTCTGTAAATAAGATTTAACAGATAATTTAAAAGTTTTACATTGTTAAATTTAATATATGTCTATAAAGCAGTTGTGATAGAATAATAGAAAAGGACATCCTCTACTCTTTTTAAAGATGGTTACAAAGACTAAATGAGAACTTTCCTCACCATGGCTACTTTTTTTTTTTTTAAACATCTTTGTTGGAGTATAATTGCTTTACAATGGTGTGTTAGTTTCTGCTTTATAACAAAGTGAATCAGCTATACGTATACATATATCCCCATATCCCCTCCCTCTTGCACCTCCCTCCCACCCTCCCTATCCCACCCCTCTAGGTGGTCACAAAGCACCAAGCTGATCTCCCTGTGCTATGCAAAACGCTGGTATTTTCTGATGCATGAATGCAGAAGAGAATGAAGGAAGCAAGCAGAGATGAGATGCAGAGACAAAGAAAGGTCTTCATGGGTTCAAAACCTTTACCTCAAATGTCCTGAGTCCCCTGCTCCAATCCCGGAGCCTATCTAATGCAGTCCCCAGGCTCCAAGGCTGCATTCTGCCCACAGCGATACCCACCCCCCCAACAACTTCCACCCTTAATAACCCTGTTAAACCACCACCAGCTCCTCCTCACACCACTCGACCTCTCCCCATCCCCTCCTCCTCCTCTCCCCATCTCTCCCCCAGCTCACAATCCACAAGCCTCACCTACAAACATCCCAGGATGCTCCTCTCAGACACAAATTCCAAAGACATCCAAATAAGAAGAAGAAAAATGGTGGAAGACAGTGTTTTGATTTGGGGGCACCAGCTGATATCCTTTGGTCCCAGACTGATTTGGGAAGGATCCCAAAAAAACGCTCATGTGCCTGGCCACGTGGGGCAGAAAGGCTGCTGGGGCTGTGCCCATTGCACAGAGATCCCTGGTAACGAGGACAGCTCCAAGGCATCCCAGTGCCATCTGCTGTTGAACAGCATGAGATGCCTTGAGCTGTTAAGTGGGCAGATTCAGTTTTATTTTTCCTCTCTGGAGTAAAAAGAAGAAGGAACTCTGGCCACGGGTGACATACAAACGTCAGGCCTGAGTCTATCTACACATGGAAATAACTCCCCAGGCCTCCCTTCTCCACCCCCATCTCTGGAGATAAACTGTAATAAAGTATTAACAACTGGCTCTGCTCTTCTGATAGACAAGGGATGACTCTCTTTTAAAGACCTTTGTGCTCTGTTGTTGGCAAAGCCATTTAAACTGTGATCATTAGCAGCTCTGCCTACAGCGCGGGCCGAGGCGGATTTCTCTGGAGAGGTTCCATCAATCACGTGTTCCTGGTGGGGAGCAGCTGTCTGAGGCCGGGGTGCAGGAGAGCGGGGGCGACACTTCACTCGCCCGGCCCAGCAGGGAACTTGGTGTTGGCTTTGGGCCTCGGGTGCACCTGGCTGGGAGGTGCCTGACAGCACAGCGGGGAGGGGGGAGGCAGATGGGGTGGATGCCTCCCCTTCCCCAAGAAGCCCAAGGGGAAGTTGCTCTCCGGCTCTTATTGAGACAGGCTGGGACCTGGGACCCTTTGCTGCAGAGTTTGCACCTGGACACACCTCTCCTGGAGCAACAAAACACACAGAAACTCTATGGGACTAAAAATAACTGCGTGCAGGTGCAGTTGGGAAGAATTCTGGACCCAAAAGATATAAAGAGACCAAAAAACCCAACTGCCACTTTTGAAGAGCCTGGAGCAAAAACAGGGTGTTGGGAGCAAATGTGGGGAACTGCGCATGCCCCCGGCACACACCACCACCAGAGGGGTGGGCAAAACGCCCAAGCCACCCCTCCAGCCCGAGCCCTGGACACACCCCTACCCTCACCCCATGTAAGGAACCAGCTCGCCAACCGCCCCCGCTCCCCCCTCAGGGAGCGAGCAAGCAAGGGAACCTGTTGTCTGTTCTCGCTCCACGCTGCTGCAGCAGGGGCCCCAATAAAGCCTGGCCTGAATTTCTTGTCTGGCCTCTGATCAATTTCTATTGATTGGGGAACTCCAAGAACTCTGGTCAGTAACATTGTGAGGGATGGCAGTGGTGCATCTACAGAAGGAGAGAGCTGCACTGGGCCTGAAATATTCTGAAGCCCTTGGGGAAAGGGCTGGGAAGGGAAGGAAAGTTCAGTGACAGCTGAGTCCTGTCTGTTCCCTTTCAAGTCTTGCATGTTGCAGGAAGCACTTCAGATGGTGAAAAGTGAAGGAACAGGAAGCTTGTGGATGGGTGTGTGAAAGGGCAGGGAGGCAGAGTTAGGGGGTGGGGAGACAAGGGGGAGAAGCAAGAGCGGGAGAGGACAAGGGGGAGAGAGACAGAACCGAGGCACAGGAGAGTCAGGGGAGGCATGTTCTGAGGGGTGAGAGCTTAAAAACACGGATTCATGAAGATCAACTATACTACAATATAAAATAAAAATTAAATTAAATTTTTAAAAAAGGATGAATGAAGAAGAGAGGGACTGCTTCCCTTCTTTCTTCTTCTTTTCTCTTTCTTTTTTTCTTTCTTTTCTTTTTTGGCCACACCACGCGGCACGTGGGATCTTAGTTCCCCAACCAGGGATCGAACCTGTGCCCCCTGCAGTGGAGGCGTGGCGTCTTAACCACTGGACCACCAGGGAAGTACTGCTTCCCTTCTTTTTAAAGGCTAATATTCCCCTGTATGTACATTTCATGTTTTCTTTACCCACCCATCTGTTGATGGACATTGAGTGCCATTTGTGACAACATGGTTGAACCTAGAGGATAGTGTGCTCGGTGAAAAAAGCCAAACACAGAAGGGCATATACCGCATGATGCCCCTTATATAAGAATCTCAAATAGATGTAGAAGCAGAGGGTAGGACAGTGGTTACTGGGTGGGGGGGAGGGGCGAAGTGGGGAGTGGCTGCCCGGTATAAAGTTTTAGTTAAAGTGGCTGCCCGGTATAAAGTTTTAGTTACGCAAGATGAATTAGTTCTGGAGATCTGCTGTACCGTGTAGGGCTTATAGTCAACAATACTGTGTTGTACACTTAAAAATTTCTTGGGGCTTCCCTGGTGGTGCAGTGGTTGAGAGTCTGCCTGCCAATGCAGGGGACACGGGTTCGAGCCCTGGTCTGGGAGGATCCCACATACCGCGGAGCAACTAAGCCCGTGAGCCACAGCTACTGAGCCTGCGCGTCTGGAGCCCCTGCTCCGCAACGGGAGAGGCCACGACAGTGAGAGGCCCACGCACCGCAATGAAGAGCGGCCCCCGCTTGCCGCAAATGGAGAAAGCCCTCGCACAGAAACGAAGACCCAACACAGCCAAAAATAAATAAATTAATTAATTTAAAAAAAAATTTCTTAAGAGAGTAGGTCTCACGTTAAGTGTTGTCACTACATTACACAACCATCAAACAGAGGGACACAAGGACACCTGTGGAGGTGATGCTATGTCGATTACTCTGAAAACAGGGTGATGGCGTCACAGGTGTTCACATGTGTCCAAACTCATCAAAATGTATTCATTAACACGTGCAGTTTATTGTGTATCAACTAAACCTCAATCAAGCCGTTAAAAACAAGAAGGAAGGGACTGTGCTTAGGGAAGGCAGTCTGAGTCTTTGGAGAGAAAGTTCAAAAATTAGCAGCTCTTCCTGAACCTCTGAAACTCAGACACATTCCTGGATGAAATTTTTCCAAAGCCAAGAACTTTGCTCCCCTTTTTTCGGCCTTGGTTGCCAGAGAGTTTAAAAGTCAAACTTATTGCCTAAGTTTTGTGATCTGTTCAAATCAGGTGACTGAAACATCTCCATCTGCTTCTCGGAGAGAGTCTTGGAAGTGTGATGCTCAGACATTT
Source organism: Eubalaena glacialis (assembly GCF_028564815.1). NCBI lineage: Eukaryota > Metazoa > Chordata > Mammalia > Artiodactyla > Balaenidae > Eubalaena > Eubalaena glacialis. Next base: position 3,754,711 of record NC_083725.1, read on the forward strand.
CTCCCCACACGGCATCCCAGGCTCTCAGCCAGCATAAGCCCTTCAGGAAGTCGGGGGAGCACAAATCTTGAATAAAGGGCAAAACATACGCTCAAGGAACCAGGAAGATACATTCTCCCGACCCATCTCATCTCCAGAAGAGAATAAGACATGTCCCACGGCATTCAGATGCAGCTTGGCAGTGAGCGGGCTCAGGGGAAGAGGAGGCCCTGGGACAGGCAGGGTCCCGAAGCAGCAGCCGTCCAGACACAGTAACCAGAACAATCAGTTGGCCAATTAATTAGGATTTTTGCAGTTGTCTTATTGCTCTGATTTAAGTTTAATTACCTAATAGTTTAGTTGGTAACATGAGAACAGGGCATAAATTTCCAAAGGTCCCAAAGGCTATGCAGCGAGAAGTCAGTTGTTCTCTCAGACTACCCCTCCAGCTACCGTCCCCCTGCCCCCACCCAGGTAAATGCTGCCACCAGATCCTCTAAAAGGAGACTGTCGGGTCCTCCAACAGGCTTGACAAAGGACCCTGGCCCATCCCAGAGATGGGGTTCAAAAGGCTCCTCTGTAGAAACAACGCTTGAGCTGAGAGGTGAAGGACAAACAGGGGTGTGCTAGTGAAAGAAGGAACGGCATGTGCAAAGGCCCTGTGGTCAGAGTGGGCACAGCACTTTGGACAAGATGGCAAGGAGGTAGGGTGGCCCATTCCCGGAGAGTGAGGTGGGGGTGGGCAGGAGCAGTGGGCAGAGGTGGCAGGGCTCCCTAGGCCATCTCAGGATTGTGATCTTTATCCATAGAACTGATTTAAGCCCTGTGGGTTCAGAGGGTATATGTGACAGATCCATTTAACGTTTTGAAAACATAATCACTGTAGCTCCTGTGTAGAGAAGAGCGAGCACTGATAAGGGTAGAGATTGTACAGGAAGAGACTGTACAGTTAGGAGATTATACAGGAAACCTTAGCTGCCCTGCCCCACACCTGTTCAGCATCCCCTTTGAATTCAGCCATGGCCACGGCCATGGTGGACTCTCCCAGGTGGGCTTCACCTCAAATGCCGCCTTCCCTGCGGCCTCTCCAGTGACACTGATGCCAGGGAAGCTGTTGGTGCACATGTAGGAATGATCTGAATGTGCAGGAGAGTCTGTGCTTCCAGGAGCAACCCTCAGCCAGTGAAGAATGGGAGCCGGTGGATAAACACTCCTCATGGGCAATCAGGACCCACTCTTCAGGTCCCAGGTTGGGTTTAGGTCCCACGGCGGCGACCTCACTTACGCACTCTTATATAGACGTTCCTTCTTCTCCCACTCTGCCTGCCCCTCCCTTCTGATTCCTGGGATTACTCCTAAATAAGCAATCCGCAAAGAAGTCCTTTTAGGCTCTGCTTTCTCGCGTTATCTCAAGTAAGACGGAGGCATTTGCAGCTGTCTAGGTAAGACAGGATAGGAGCCTGGAATAGGGCGGCAGCTGTGGGAACGGACAGATTGAAAAGATATTTGGAAGGTGAAATCAAGAGTCCAGTGCAGCCACATTCTCCAACACCACTCTCTCTTCTATCCCCTTTGACATTTGGTGTGGCCAGTCCAGGCTCACAGCTTGTTACCACTGCGGAGTAACAAGTGGCACTTGTTGGAGGAGGTGTCTCACAGCTGTGCAAATGGCCACCATATATGGAGGCAGAACTCAACAGTCCTTGCAAAACGGAAGTTACGGGACATGAAGAGGGTATTTCCAGGCAGTCCTTAATTGGTTGAATTTAAAATGGGGCCTTTGGCAGATATCCCTGGCATGAGCATCTCCTTCAGGCAAGACGGCACAGCCATTGTAGCAGAGAGAGAAGTAACAGTAACAACAGGAGGCCGTGGAGGAGGAGTGACGGCTGCGCATCCAATGAAGATGAAGAAATGGGGACTCAGAGAGATAGGTCATCTTCCCAGGGTCCCCTGAGCAGTGCCTGATAAAGCAAGGATGCACATCGTGGTCCAAATGGCTCCAAAGACCATGCTTTTAACAGCAATCTCCTTTTCAATTTCCCTCTGCTCCAAAGCAGGGTGGGGGAGCCCGGGCAGAGTCCAGCCATCTCTACTTACGCTGGCTCATTGGACCAGTTGACTGTCAGTTAGATTCTGTTACTCAGTAGACGAGGCTCAAGACTTTTTTTTTTTTTTTTGCACATAAAGGGTTTATTTTAAATGTTTTAAGGATAGGATAGCGTTACATCATAATTACAAATATTATGTACAGAATTAACAGATTTATATTGTTTATACTTCTAAACGCAGAGAACAGGGAACTGTCTATACCTTGTATAAAATAAAATTAAAACTAAAAATGAATTCGAGCTTGAAAGATGAGGTCATTTACCTAATTTTAAGATGCGAACATGAAACATATCACACTGTGGTGATAATCATGTCTCAACATATAAATACATCAAACCAACATGTTGTACACCTTAAACTTATATAACATTATATGTCAATTATATCTCAAGTTTTAAAAATCAATTAATTGATTGTTTAATTTTTAAAAAAAGAGGACCTTTGGCGGATGTGGCGAATGGAGATGACACCGAGTGTGGCCTTGGCTGGATGGACTATAGAGGCAGCAGTGGACGCCTCTCATTTATTTAGTTCACAAATAACAGCTGCCAATTCGCTTAATCCTTACAACAACCTCACGATGTAGATTCTGCTATTTTCCCCCTTTTACAGATGAAGAAACCGAGGCAAAATAAAATGACTTAATAACTTTCCCAGGGAGACTCCGTTAGTAAGTAGCAGAACTGGGGTTTTCACCCAGGAATTCTAAAATCTGTGTTCTCACTCATGGCTCCCTGCTGCCCCTCCTTCACCGATTCACCCTACAAACACTGCTGGTCGTTTTCTCCATATCAGGGTTAGTTAGATGCTGTGGGAGTGGAGGCTGGGTGAAATACAAAAATGAATCAAGCATGAATTCAGCCCTCAAGTAATTTATTCTCTCACTGATGTTAAGTGTTTCCATAAAGGATGATGAGAAAATGTAGAAAGTGACAAATGTCCAATAAAAGATACTGACAAAATACTATGGGGCTTCAAAAACGGAGAGTGATTCCAATGTGGAGGATGCAAAGAGATGGGACATCAGTTTGGTTTTGCTGCATAACGAACCGCTCCAAAATTCAGTGACTCAGAGGACACCTACCTGTTGCCTCTCATGATTCTGCAATGGGCCGGTCGGTTCTTCTGTTTGGGGCTGGCTCTGCAGTGCCAGGTGATCTAGGAGGGCCTTGCTCACCCATCTGGGATGGCTGGGATGGAGGGGACCTCTTGTCCTCCAGATGTGGTCCAGCCTCACTCTCTTGGTGGAAAAAAGGTCCCTATCAGCAAGAGAGAGGAAAAGCCCTGATGCACAAGCACTTTTCCAGCCCCTCCATATGTCATGTTTGCTAATATTCCATTGGCCAAAACAAGCCCAAGATTCAAGGGGTAGGGAGATCGGCTCCCCTTCTGCTGGGATGTGGCAACAGCACATTGCAATGAGACATGCTTAGCGGGATTAGAGGGGAGTGTAGTTTTTTGTTTTTTGGTTTATTTTCAATCAGGCAGGATCAGAGAAAGCTTTACAGAAAGAATGAGCCTTGAAAAATGGCTGAGGCTGGGGATTGTGGCAGGTTTCCCATATGTGGAGAAAATCCAGAGGCGAGAGAGCTGAGGGTCTGAGACAGGCTGGGACCTGGCACCCTTTGCTGTGGGGCTTGCACCTGGAAACATGTCTGCTTGAGCAACAGGATACAAAGAAACTTATAAGGGATTAAAAATAACTGCGTGCATGAGCAGCTGGGGCAAATTATGAACAATAAGATACAAAAAGACCAAAACCCCAGCTGCCACTTCTGAAGAGCCGGGAGCAAAAGCAGGATACTGCGCATGCCCACCGCCCTCAACACCACCAAAGGGGTGGGCAGACCACCTCAGCCACCCCTCCAGGCTGACCCCTGGACCTGCCCCTACCCTCACCCCATATAAGGAACCAGCTCGCTCCCGCACTTAGGAAGCAAACACGGGAAGCTGTTGCTTGTTCTCGCTCCCGCCTGCTGTAGCAGGAGCCCCCAATAAAGCCTTGCCTGAATTTCTTGTCTGGCCTCTGATCAATTTCTATTGATTAAGGAGGCCAAGAACCCTGGTCCGTAATAGGTCCTCAAGGACCAGCATGTGCTTCATTTGGGCTAGAAGGAAGGTCAGAAAAGAAAGTTGGAGCTGAATCATGGAGGGATGGAGTGATGTCTTTCAGATCTGGGATGGCGGCCAATGGCTTATTAAGAGGTTGATCTCTACTTGCAGGGCACAGCCCCTCTCAGAGAACATGCTCTACCACACGCCTGGCAGCCGTGGCAGCACAATTCTCTTGTTCCTGGAGCCCAAGGAGCAAGCAGAGGACCTGGGGTAGCCAGTCTACAGGCTGCCAAAGCTCTACGGTGGCCGGAAAAGGTGAGTTGGGGGACTGAGGCATCAGTGGCAGAGGTCAAATGAAGGGCACATTGAGGTTAAGTCAAAGCTGGGGCATCCAAAGCTGGGTTCAAATTGCCACGTGGGAGCTAAGGGTGAGGAAGCCAGCTGGTAGAGACAGGAGACAGAGTTTTATGAAGATAAAAACTGACACAACGAGGGAAGACTGGTCCCTGGAGTAGCCTCAGGTCTTGATGACCTTCCCATCCACGTATAGGTTTACAAGTATTCTCTTTCTCTGCGTCATGATTCTGTCCCTGCATCAGCTGATGATGGGTGGTCTGTCTTGCATCACATGATGGGTGGTCGTCTCCTTGCGTCCCTGTTTAGAACACTGGTTGGAATAAAATTTTGAAAAGAGGCAGGGCAACCGGGATAGAAGTATGTCTTGGTCAGGTTGCAAAGCAGGGTGGATATTCAGGACTGGAGTTGTTCTTAAAAGGAGCTACTGTTTCTCTACCTCTCCCAGCAACTAGACATACCATAAAGTGAAAACTGATGCCATGATATTTTCAGAAAAATTCTTTGCTTAGGTAAAGTCTTGAAAGCCTCAAGAATGTTAGTTTGTAGTCTTTCTTTCTTTAGTTTTTATTTCTTTCAAAAAATTTATCAGTTCTCACTCTAAAGAAGCTAGAAGCCATTCCACTCTGCCTTATTCCTTTTGGAATTTACTGAGTACATCTCAGCAGTGGCACGGAAAATATATTTCCTTGGAAACCAGAAGTCACACAATAGTCCTCACCCTTCAGAGCCCCATGGGGTGGAGAAATCCCCATGATAGTTGAAATCCGATTATTCTGCTTTTATGTCACCTCCTTTGCTATAAATGAGGGCCAGCGCAGCTGCCAGAGCACAGAATGACACAGATACAATGTGATGTGTCAACCACTCATGTTTCTCTTTTATGAGATCAACTTTTTATAACTCTGCAGTCAGTCCACTGACAGACTATAAAACTTGGCTTATTGGAAACAGATACAACAACCATGAGACGTCACTTGTCAGAGACTGATCCAGCCTCTTCTGGACACGAGTCGGTCCTTAGAGAGAAAGCCATTAGGAGCGGGAGCCTGAGTTGCATCTCAAGCTGTGTAGGCACCTGTCTGGGTCACATAAATATTGCTCCTTGTGAAAAACTGCCATGTCGAGTCCTACCAGAAAGTGCGTGACATTCATGGGTTAGCATCACGGCCTGACTGCTCGTGAATCTTATTCCAGGAGATTTCAGAGTCCTTGAATCCAGCCAAATGTTACTGTCAAAAGCCTTTTCTAATCTATTTGTGGCAACAGAAATGTCTCCTCTTTGGAGAACCCAGAATGCTGGCAGCAAGGGCCAGCTCCCACTTCAAAGGGAGAGTTCAAAGCAGACGCCTCTTTGGACTTGAGCACCAGTGGGCGGAGCCAGTCTCACATGCCTGGTCTTCACGCACGTTCCACTCTACCCCGTCTCTGTCTTACCTTCACTGCAAGCTCAGAAACCACTGCTGTCCCCAGATCGGTCTCCTTATGCACAAACGGGACTCTGAGGTCCGCAGATAGAAAGGGTTTGGAAAGTCTCCCTGGTGCCACGGCTTTCTTCCCTTTTGGGGTGTGTCTCAGTTTGGGGCATGACTTTCTTCCCTCAGCATCCAGGGGCTCAGCTGCAGATGAAAAGCAGCACAGCGAAGTGTCCTGATGCAGGCACCACTGGAAAACATGTGTCCATGGAAACCCCAGGGTTACCTCACCCAACAGCATTCAGATGTGACTGACCACAGAAGCATTTTTTTTTCAATATAGAGGCAGTATCAGCTCTGTCTACAGAGCCAAGAGGGTTTCGCTTTTTTTTTTTTTTTTTTTTTTGGTTTGTTTTTGAAGTTATATCCTCCTCTCCAGAGTTTTTGGGGTAACGTCATATGTTTGGGGAGCATTTTGTATGTAGACAGCATTTTCCCCCGTGCCTCTGCCTCAGCACACAAAGATATCATTCCTATGAAAATAAGAGGGATTCTTCTAGGGAGACATGTCATTATTCATCTCTGCTCTAGTCATTGCCTGCTGCCAAAGAGTTGTTTTAATGTTCTGAATCCAGAATGCCTGTTTTCTCACAGCCTCAGCAGGATCTGGCTCACTCAGCACTTGATGGGAAACCCAGGAGCTGGGGGTGGGAGTGGGCATGACTGCTGTCACGGTGACCTTTCACACCTCCACCACCCCCAGAAGGGAATCGTTAACTCAGGGCACATATGTGGTCCGCACTCCTCCCTCCGTCAGCCTGCTGGGGATCGGCATTATGCGGAATGATGCCTTCTGTCCCTCTGGGCTCCCCAAAGAGCTAACTTAATTGTTGGGAAACATTGGAGAAAAAAGATGTCATTCCTCTACCTCATTGGTTCTCACCATGTGGGAGAGGAGGGATTTCGTCCCCTGGGAACAACGGGGCAAGGTCGGGAAACCTTTTTGGTTGCGTGACTGGGAGAGGGGTGCCAGAGGCATCTAGTGGGTAGGGGCAGGGACGCTGCTGAACATCCTACGATGCATAGGACACCCTTCCCCCAACAATAAACGATCCAGCCCGAAATGTCACTGTGCTGAGGCTGAGAAACCCTGGAGATCCAGCAAGGTGTGGCTTCAGGGCAGTTCAGGTCTCTGTTATTAGCAGTGGGAGGACAAGCTATGGACTAGTTACTAACTGTATGAATAAATGCATCCAATGCACTCACTAGGGCACTCCAGTACACAGAGGACTTTCTTGTGACTGGAGAGTTTGCAGTGTATGTGAGTCCTTCCTGGAAAGCCTTTTCTTCTCTGAATTATGCTCTCAGTCTATGTTGTCTCCCACTGCCTCTCTATTTGTTAAAATTCCTTTCTGCACAATTCATATGAACATAAATCCTTCCTTTAAGGTCTAACCAATTAGAGAAAAGTAGATCCTTCACTTAAGAGCCATAATCTTACTTCCAATCACTCTCTCTCTCTCTGGAAATCTTAGGACAGGTGGAAACAGGGCACCGGATGAAGCCCATCTCATGGCCACATCTAAGATCTATTGTTAAATGCTTAATAGGCATTTCTTTGTTATCACTAGTTTTCTAGTCATATGTCCTAGAATTATAACCTAAGATGTGATTTGTATGCTGAATCACATGGCCAACATTTTTGTGTGTTCCTCAAAAATGGGATTAGGAGGAAGCATGAGAGATCAGTTCCTGGGATCCACCGGCCTCTAAGCCAGCAAGAGATATAGAACCGGACAAGTTCTCAGAGTATCGCTCCAGTCTCCACCCCTGGCTTTCTCACCAGGACCACTTTCGTTCCAAAGCACGAGCGGCTAAGTCATATCAAGGCCAGTTAGGTCAAGATTACCAATATCTAGGCCCTCTGAATGTCACACCCGCTTGCTCACCGCCATGGGGAGGATAATGTCAGGCCAAGGGAAGACGCTGGCTCCTTGGGCTCTCAGGACAAAGCGGACTGGGCCGAGGTTTAGGGCTCCAGGCCACCGAGATGGCGGTCCTCTGGGAAGCACCACTGACTGGAGAGGATGATCTAGAGTGTTCCGCAGCCCCTCTGCTCCAGCTACTCAGACTGGTCACATTTAAGAAAATGTTCAAACGTTTGTTCTCTACATCTGTGTCCATACGTTTGTGAGAACAAACATATGGACACCAAGGCGGGGAAAGTAGGGGGTTAGGTGGTGGTGGTGGGATGAACTGGGAGATTGGGATGGACATGTATACACTAATATGTACAAAATACATAACTAATAAGAACCTGCTGTATAAAAAATAAATAAATAAAATTTAGGAAGTTAAAAAACAAACAAAAAAAAGAAATTACCCAGTCCATTAAAAACTAACCACCCCGTACCCTGGGGCCTCTTGATTTCTGAGATGGCCCACACTCTGTCTGTAGAGTGTGTTTCTCTCTAAATAAATCCACTTCTTACCTAAAAAAAAAAAAAAAATGCTCAAGGTGTTAAAGCAGAGAAAGCATTTTAGAAGCCGATATAGATACGAGAGCGAGCTGGACACATACACGGAAGAAAGTGGTCTCAAGAAGCCACAGCAGTTGAGCCTCACCTCGCAGTGGAAATCTTTTTTACAAGATCATATTAGTGGACTTCAACTGCATGCTCAGATCACCTCTGGGGCTGAGATGTGGATGTAGCCCAGCAAGGCCTCCCATCTGTACAAGCTCTAGGACTCAGCACGGCCACACCTGAGATGGGGAGCAGTCTTCATGGGCAGCATTGCCCACTGAGGTTCAGGGCAGAGTCTGGGCCTGACAGGCGCCCCCTCCCTGGGGGCACCACATGTTCTCACTTCCCAAGACAGAAATTGATTGGTTTATCGCATAACTTGAGCAGAATTTACTCCTTGTTCCAACGATGACCGAGGCAGCAGGCTTGGTCTCACTCGACACCCCCCTACCCCACTCCCCAGCCCGCCTTTCCCCCCCTGCCCAGCCTCCATAGCCACTTCCTGTAGCAAGAACCTCCTGGGCCCTGTTGTCTGGGGGTGGGGAGGGGGGGGAAGAGGGGGCAGGACCTGGGTGCTTAAACCAAGGTCTGGTTTAAGGTCTTCACCACTCAAGCCCCTCACTCCTCACCTGAACTGCCGTTACCCCCAGAGGATGCTCTGCAGCCTGGTCTGGAAGGATAGAGCCCCTTGTAACAGAGGGAGAACTTCTTGTATTTTCCTTGCAGAGCCTGTCATCAGCTTTGCTGCACACGGCCCTGGAGGAGCTGAGCTGGCCCTTGTTTAAGGAAAGCCAGCAAATCCATGCAGATGTTTTTCTGAGAGCTGTTCCGACCAGGACTCAGGGATTTCGCCCTGCCTGGTTATCACATAGCACAGGGGAGGATGGGACTTCTCACTGTGGAGCAGGAAGTATATTACATGAAATCAAAATGTAAGTGGGTTCTTTTTGGATTAGGCCATGTTTTTCTCTTCTGTTTTTCTTTATATAACCTTATCACTCAGCTCCTTTATTTTTCCCCTCTGCCCTCCTTGGCTCTCATGCCAACTCTGGTCTGCAGGACAAACTCAACCCACCAGGCGCTCTGGGTGGCATGGTTTCTAGCTCCACTCCAACCTCATCAGAGGCTCACTAAGGCTTTACTGACCTCATTTTCTTATCTGACACAGAAATCCTACTCCACCTAGTTTTTCAGCGCTCAGGAGACCTCTGACTTAAACCCAAGAGGCCAGAGAGAAGGAGGCTTGGTCCAGAGCGCAGCCTGATTCCTGCTCCCAGGATGGTCAGCATCGCCTCCCGCTTGCTGCCTGCCCTTCTCCGTTGCCCACGTCCCCGACCAGAACCTGCCCTGCACACAAGCAGCTGATAGGCTTCAAGGGGTGAGAAAGACTCCCCGCACCTCACATTTCTTTAACAGCGCACAAGGCATTTCATTTCATAATTTGAGATGAAACGCTCAATGCAAGTCCCCTGGGAGAGGGATGGGCCCCGAATTCACGGTGAGGCACCAATGGTCTTGTCTCAGCTCAAAGCAGAGGTTTGTTTGTGTTTGTTTGCAAGCCTGCTTGGGTTTAGCTCTGGGCTTCTGTTTAAGAGGGTTGAGGGCAGTGGGATGACAGAACAGCAAAGAAGCACTGGTTCCTAAAAAGGAAAGGCCGATGGGAGACAAGTCCCGTCTCCTTCACAGCTTTGATTAGGTCTCCTCTGCTAACCCTCCCCTCCGCGGGCATCTCCTGGTCCACCTCTGCATCAGCCCGACCTGTGCTGATGCCAGCACGGGCTCTTTCGCCCTGTCTGCCTCACAACCGGCCTCTATCCATGCGTTAGTTTCCCACGAAGTGCTTTCCCCAGAAATTGAGAAATGAGCCTGTGTCCCAGAAGACAACGGTTTTGCTTCTTCATAACCAAGAAATCTTGAAAGGATCAGAAATAGAAGGAAAACACGGCAAAGGAGGGAAGAGCCCCGGGGGGGAGGAAATGAAAGGCAGGGTGAGACCCTGTCGAAAACTCAGAGTAGCTGAACTGTGCTAAATGAGCTGAAACAATGCGGCAATGCATCTTTGGGCCGGTCCTGGGCCTGCTGGTCGACTACGCATTGCTCCTCACACCCCACCTGCTCCGTCTCTCAGGGGCTGACCCTGCGGGCTGTGCTTCTCAAGCCGCTGTAGCAGCAGGGTTCCGCTGGGTTCAGCCATGGGGGCCGCCAGCCGGAGACAGGGCGACGGGGCTGGGGAGAGGAAGGTGGGGAATCGCCTCCCCCTTCTCTGCCTCGTACAATTTGTATGTCAGTATTTCTTATTGTTGGCCCCAAAACAAAACAAAACAAACAAATCCACTCTACAGGGAGCTCAGGCTTTTATGACCCACATCCTATAGGAGGGATGGAGAGACCTCCAGAGAGAGCCCGGTCTCTGTCCTCACATCTTCCCCAAACGCTGGCTGGAGAGGAGGGCGCTGCCCAGCTGTTCTCACCTGCCTCCTTTCCTTGGGGGTTTTTGGCGGGCAGGTGACTGAAGGTCCTGAAGGTGGTGAAATCAACCTTCAATTCCACCTCGCATCAAGGCCACATTATGTGGGCGGCTTTGGTTCCAAATCAAACGCCGTGAGCGACCTCCTGCTTCCTGCTTTATAAAATCTAACATTTGGATGCCTCTGCTTCTTCCTGTGATGCCGCTAGACCTGCGTGTAGACATTCATACTATTATAAAATGTGTCCTGCTTGTACGAGTCTACCAGCTAGTCTGTACTCATTAATCCACTCATAACAAATAGGTCATTTTATCACTCCCTAAAGAAAAAAGTGATGCTTTCCAAATTTGCTGCCCTGTTAAACGCTATTCAGAAACAAAACAGTTGAGTGCCTCTCATTATGGTGATTAGCTCCCGGGGCCTGGACTCTAGTCTGGATGTTGTAATAAATTGGAGAGAGAAATCTCAAGTCCGAACTCCCCCACCCTAAACTCTCAACCCAACCTTTTATTTTATTTTACTTTAAAGCTCTGAAGTAGCTTTGTACGCTAAACAGCTGACTCACTGTACGTGATGCCAAGGATGATTTTTCAGAGCAGGGGTCCTGGGGAGGAGGAAGGAGGAAGTCTGAGAATGCAGAATCCCATCCCGTCCATCCCATCATCTCGGCATCTCTGGTCCCATCGCGGCTGGCAATTGTTCAAGGAGCAGATTGTAACCTAGGGAGTCAGATTTGGGAAAATGTACAATGTGACCCCAACCCTCCAACTGCCTCTCCCAGCCTTCGATCTTTTCTGAAAATAGTGGAGTGCACAGTGAGACAAGAAGGAAGCTAGGAGAGTGGGTGAGGTCAAGGGTCTTTCAGAAAGGAGATTATTCCTAAAACAGCTTTCCCCCTAGTGGCCTCTCTCTCCTTCCCATCACTACCAAGGTGCTAAACAACGCAACCGAGGAGCCCTCACAACACCCACTCTTCCCCCAGCTCTGTACCCTGACCCCCACCACCTGCTGGAATTGCTCTGTCACAGGTCACCTCCCACTGTCCGGTAATTAAATTCAGGGGCATGTCTGCCTTCACCTCCCAGATGCAACTGCAGGATTGGACCATGCTGTGTGTCTCCATCCTTCCTCTCTCCATTCTCCGCTCTCTTCCTCCATCCCAGGGCAAACACTATCAGAGTCTACTGCAAATGCCTCTCCTCCTTCCCTATTCCTGTTGGCACTGTGGAGAGCGAGGCATTAGGGAATTTGAGCCAACTGTCCGCATTAGCCTTTTACGAGCTCCCAGTTAGAGCTTTGCTTCGGTTTGCACCCACCTGGGACACACACCTGTGCCAGAGTAGAAGTCATACACTGTAACTGCCCTGCTCAAAAATCTCCCACTCTGCTTTGTGCACAGAGTACAATAAACACGAGCGAATCTGATCCCCAAGTCCTCCTCAGCCTACGTTGCAGCCCTGCCCCCTCACACATCTAGTTCCCGGCTTGCTCACCACACACTAACGAGCTCCTCACTCCCCATCTCCACCCGTTCCCGCATGCTCTTTCTGTCATCTCTGCTTCAAGTCGTAGGGAGAATCCTGCCTCCAGCGTGAAGCTTGTCCTGAATCCCTTTAACTGAATGCGATTGCTTCTTTTTTAAAAACCCAGAGAAAATTTCCCCCTTAAAATGAGCAATTATATGTTTACGTTTGCAATGTAAAATAAACATTTTTTAAAAGGAAGGTATAGCTTAAGTCCCACTTGACAAGCCCACCCAATCCCAGACCCCTCCTGGCGCATTTACACACACCCGTGGATGTAAAATGTGAAGTCGCCAGATGGGGGCTCAGGACCCACTCCTTGTGCTGGCTGCCACTTCTACTGCCGGTACCATCTTTACTTGGTTATTTGGAGACCACTCCTTGGAATGTTGGGGGGGGTCTGGCTTCTCACTTTACTTTGCTTCTCTCTATCAAATGTCTTTTAGAAATTCCTAATAATTTCTAGCTAACCGAAGCCATCTCTTTAATTTGCAGTCCTGTTAGGAATTTTTGTAGTTGGTGACGGTACACCTTTCCTGTCAGTTTTAGGACAGGAAAGAAAAGGAGCCACAGGGGTTCAGTTTCCCATCTTGATGGTCTGCCCACCCCTCGTTTTAGTTCAACATTTTGCCTCAAAATATTTGCTGCTCACAGGCGTCTTCACTAGGGGGTCTCTGGGGTTTCTATGATACCTAGCTAGCGTGGCTGGCAGGAGCTCCATAAGCACACACAGTTTCAATAAATGGTAGGAACATTTTTTTTTCTCACCCACATGACTCAATATCAACAGCACGATGCTAGGAAGCTCTGATCGCTGTCGGGGACTCATTTCAACATGGATGCATTCTTAGAGGGTCTTCCCTGCTTACCTTTATAACTGGAGGTTTTGGTCTATTTGATCACAGAACAGACAGCGTTTTATGGGCTGTAAATGGAGACAAAGTTACAGGAAGGAAAGGAGTAGCCAAGAAGCAGAAGAGGCCTTTTTTTTTTTTCCTTTTGGCCTCACCGCATGGCTTGTGGGATCTTAGTTCCCTGACCAGGGATTGAACCAGGACCCACAGCGGTGAAAGCGCCGAGTCCTAACCACGGGATCACCAGGGAATTCCCAGAAGCAGAAGAGGCCTTAACAGCACAAACTCCACTCTGCCCACTCCCCAGAAGTTCAGAGAGATGTTGGGGAGAACCTTGGAAATCCATAGGCAATGGGGCTGGAAAGTTCCTGCACATTGTGCCCAATCTCAGAAGAGGCAGGGAGGCCTCAGCTGACATTCGAAAACCAAAAGCAGAATGCAAAATTATAAATACACACAATTTATTCATCTTTTTTAAAAAGCTGATGTATCACAGCTTTCCTATACGTAGATACAGATATAGACCATAGACACACACACATATCTCAAAAGACAGGATGGAACGTTGTGAAGAATAAATGTCCATGGTTGGATAAGTCTGGCTGAACAAGTACACTTTTCAGCCTTCCTTCTCCAATCCCCCCAAAATGTATGTTTTTAAATCTAAAACAGTACTAGGGGAAAGAAGAAAGAAGGAAGAAATAACTAACATACAGGAATAAAGGAATTTTAAAAATAGCAGCTAAATATAAACTAGAGTAGAAAGGATATAAAGCTGTGAAAATAGTCAAATTCAATTAACAGGGAGAAAGATGAACCACTTTTAAGGGAGTGAATTTAAGAGAATATATTAGTAATAAAGTATTCTTATTATATTTAGGAAAAATACATTTATATCATCAGTGTGTTTAATGGCTTTAAGGTAAAGAAAATTTGTAAGATTTATGTGTTATTATGCAAAGTTGTAATAGCATATGAATTGAGTGATCTACCTCTGCTTGTCAGTTACTGAGCCCCTGGTGGAAATTCCAGCAGGATGGACCCGGCCAGTCATCCCCATGCTTTCACAATTAATATTCTCCCCTTAGCCAGCTCCTCTAAATTCTGATATAAAATGGGCTTGAATGATTCTGAGAAAGGCCAAAATAAATATCCATTGTAGGTGAGATTTCTAGAAATTTGGGATAAAAGAGAGAAGGCTCCATAGCTTCCTTTTTTTAAAACATCACCCATCTTATAAGCCTTTACCACCTTCTTCCCAATTCTCCTTCCAGAAGGACCCTGATACGTGTTTCAAGCATGTGTCATACCCCTAAGCCAGCACTTCGCCAATCAGGCCTCAGGCTGATGTGAAAGCAGCTTGTAACCAACAGGAAGGCAGAAGGTTCAGGAGGAAACCAAAGCTTCCATGTGAGTCGTCCAGCAGCCTCAAGCAACTTTTGTGACACACACACCAGAAGTCTTCGAGAAATCTTATCTCCCTCAGCGCTTTCTGGAGTTTAAAGGGTTAAGCCAAAATGTGCTGATTTACACTGGCTGGGTGTTGGAGGCATGTAAAGTAGAAAGGATTCTAAATTGGGTGTCAGCCCAGGACCCGGTCAGCTCACAGCAGCTTTCTGACCATAGACAAGGAAGTTTCCCCAGGCCTCAGGTCCTCCGTCTATAAAATGACAGGCTGAATTAGATGAAATCAGAGTTGTATAAACAAGGCTCTGGCCAAATGCCTCATGGTCATTGTGACAGTTCATCTGCAGCACAATTCTATGTGGTGTGTATATTATCTCCATTTTACAGAGCATTTCTTTTGGTTTTTTTTTTGTTTTTTATTTCTTTTATTTTTGAAAATTGTATTGAGGGACTTCCCTGGCAGTCCAGTGGCTAAGATTCCGCGCTTCCAATGCAAGGGGCGCGGGTTCGATCCCTGGTCAGGGATCTAAGGTCCCACATGCTGCGCCGCGCGGCCAAAAAAAAAAAAAAAAAAAAAAGATTATTGAAGTATAGTTGAATACAGAGCATCTCTAACATCCTTACCCATTCTAATATTTTTAGACTCTAGATAATTAAGTTTCATATCTATTTGGATTCTTATTTTTCTGCAAAGTTACTTGAATTTATTTTTTAAGGGGTTTATTATAGGCACTTCTAAAATGAAGGGAAGTAATTACCCAATGGACTCAGGAAATGAGATTGCTAATTTGGATGCTAAAATGGTTTCTGATGACACTGATGAACTCTCTGTTCTTCCTAAATTCACCAGTAATTCATTTCTCTGCTTTTTTCCAGCTCGAGAGACTTGATTCGTCTGCACCCTCCACGGACTAAGCTTCAGATGGATCATTATGCTGACTTCTGCTACAGCTCAGGATCATTTTGGACAGAGGTACGGCGAGGTGATGAGTCCCAACCAAGAGGCTACAGGACTGGGCTTCCCCCCATCTCCGGAGTCCCACTCAGCACAGGGATTTATGTTGGCCTCTCCCAGAACCGTGGAAGGCTATCTAATGTTTGAGTCAAGTACAGCTGGCTGGGGTCTTTAACTGGTGGTTGGTCATGGCTGGACTGCTGATCCTCTGGAATTTCCAGCAGGTGCAAAGTGGGAATAAGCCATCATCTGAATTAAACGAGAAAAGCCCCAGAGGTGAGGCAAACATTGCTCAAGTTTTAAAAGACATTTATTTTGAAGCGCCTGCAATTTGGAATGATTTGAAGGACTTCAGTTTCAGGCTCCTCTGCAGCCCAAGTCCAGTAGGAATCCTGGGGACCGTGCGGCCACCTGGAAGGTGATAGAAATTCTAAAAAACTTATTCTTAGGAAAGTCATAGCCAAAAAACCCTTCCAGGCATCTCTAGCTGTGATTCCTCTTAAAATCCGGGGGAGGTCCATGACCATCTGGCTTCCAAAATGAAGAAATCACAACTGTATCTAAAAGATACCAGGGCAGCGAGGAAAATGTGAAAGGTCTGGTCAGTGAACCCATTTGTTTTATCTTTGTGACGCCAACCAGTGTTTCATTTCCCCGGGGTAGCCCTGGTTTTGGGGAATCAACTTCCAGCCCAGTTCTGTCACTTGCTAACAGTGAGATTTGGGGAACGCCAACTCCCCCATATCTCTGGCTTCGGTTTCTAGACCTATAAAATCAGTGCTGGACAGGTTGAGGTTCTTTTAGCCAGAGCAAAACTGACTCTATAAAATACACCGTTTGTTCTGTTGTCATGGAGACAGACTGGAGCTCCATTAAGCCCACCAGCTCCGCCACAGGACTTACCTGAGGCCGATCCCGTCTTCAGAAGCTCAGGGCAGGGAATGTGTGTGGGACAGGAGCCTGCAGCCTGCGGGCGTCCGGGCAGCTTCACCTCGGGATGGTTTGTCCTCCAGGCGCACACTCTTCTAAAAGGAGAGAAGTTGATTTAGTAAACTTTGGGGAGAGGTGAGTGGCCGCGTTCTAAACACTAAATGAACAGAGGGCTCAGGGACCAAGTTGGCCGACAAGAGTTGTTTTTAAATCAGTATTCTGCAAAAGGGGTACAAGAACATTTTTCCAGGGGCTCTTCAGGCATTGACAGTCTTGAGGAAATTAATTTTCAGATGCTCGATTTAAATTTGTATTTTTTTCTGCCTAAGAATAGACCTGTACTTCACATTTCTCAACGATTTTTTACCCCAGCCGTCCTTCTCCCACTTTATAAAAAAACTGCACGCCCCTCACCCATCCTGAAGCTCACAAGGGTGAAAGCCTCCAGGGCACCACACCTCTCCTTCCAGAGAGCCCCGGACACGGACAGAGGGAAATGTCCTTAGAAAATACTGGAGGTAGAGGCCCCGTACTTCACCCAGGCGACAAGGTCAGATGAAGGTCTTACGATTCTCTGTAAGAATCGGGATTCAGAAGCGAGACAGTTGTCACAGGGATGCAAGGAAACTTATTCGAGTTCAAAAATGAAGTCAGGGTTTTTCTGAGAGGAATTGGCTGATTTGGCTAATTGGTCTGAGGAGGCTCTGCCTCTAAGCTCTGTGCTGGATATTGTCTACGAGGAACTAAATCTGCAGATGAAAAATTTTCACAAACATATATTAAAGCACATGAAAAAATAATAGCCTCCTTTTTAAAAACTGTATTTGCAAAGGTGTGTTTAAATTAATAACAATGCCAAACACGAAGAAAAGCTGTGACACATGCAGAGGGACTGTCAGGTGGCATCAGCCCCCCGGGCTCTCCATCCCATCACCATTCCTTTCCTCACCTCTGCCAGCAGCCCAGGCCCGGTTCAGCTGTGTCCTCAGCTGGTCAGACCCCGAGGGCATTCCCTCCGTGTGGAGTCCGTTGGTAAAGCCTGTGGCAGAGGGCTGAGCCTTTCAGAAGTGGTCCACACGTGTCCAAATGGGGGGGGCACTGAAATCAGCCTGTGCCCCACCCAGGTGGGCGACTCTGACACGCTTTCAGGTTAAACCTCCCAACGGGTTTTAAGCCTATTTCTTCTAAGGCTATCTGGGCTTCAGGCGTAAGGAGAATCAGCAGGGATCTGAAAAGGAGGTTGAAAACTTGAACAATTGGGGAAAAAAATCAATATCCTTAATTATTTGTTTTGCTTTCATTTTCATTCATTTTTAATTTTATTAATTAATTTTCCTTCCAAACAGATAGCTCCTGGCTAAGATATCTTCACCCAAGTCACCTTGTTAGTGATTTGGCTACACCTTAGAACCCAGGTCTTCTCCTGTGTATTTACCAAGTGTCAGAGCCCCTGGGAATGGGATTATATCATAGAGACATATACTCTTAGGATCATTAAAATCTGAGAGGTGAAACATTGCTCCCTTGGCCTGCTGCAGGGCCTTTGCACATGCAGTTCGTCTGTCTGGAATGCTCTCCTCCACCCATATCTCTTTCTGGCTAATTCCTTTTTATCTTGGAGAATCCACAGGTCAGGTCAGGCCCCTGTAACTTGCTCTCCTAGCAGACTTGCTTCTTCTTAGCACCAATCAGAACTGTAATTAAATAATTAATTAGGTGTTTATTCCCAGGATCCCTCTTTGGAATGTAAATTCCAGGGAGACAGAGACTTTCAACTGTATAGGCTGAACACTGTATCGTAAGCATGTGATACCATCCTGCACATAGTAGACGCTCAATAAGTATTTATGGCATAAATGCAACTTACTTCCTCTCACCTCACCTTTTACAATATTTTCAAAATTTTATTCCACCTTTTGACAACGATCCAACATGTAAATTAACCACTCATTCCTCTCTGTTCCCGTAGCCTGTTATACATAAGACACAATAGCATCTGATTGAACCATATGAAATTGTCGGTTTTTAAGAGACCAAAGTGGTTGAATGTCTGCAATTTCATGTGATTAAATCTAACGGTTCATAAAAAATCTACAAACAATAAATACTGGATAGGGTGTGGAGAAAAGGGAACCCTCTTGCACTGTTGGTGGGAATGTAAATTGATACAGCCACTATGGAGAACAGTATGGAGGTTCCTTAAAAAACTAAAAATAGAGCTACCATGTGATCCAGCAATCCCACTCCTGAGCATATACCCAGAGAAAACATTAATTCGAAAAGACACATGCACCCCAATGTTCACTGCAACACTATTTACAATTGCCAGGACTTGGAAGCAACCTAGATGTCCATCAACAGAAGAATGGATAAAGAAGATGTGGCACATATATACAATGGAATATTACTCAGCCATAAAAAGGAATGAAATTGGGTCATCTGCAGAGACGTGGATGGACCTAGAGACTGTCATACAGAGTGAAGTAAGTCAGAAAGAGAAAAACAAATATATATTAACACATATGTGGAATCTAGAAAAATGGTATAGATGATCTTATTTGCAAAGCAGAAATAGAGACACAGATGTAGAGAACAAATGTATGGACACCAAGGAGGGGAAAGGCAGGGGTGGGATGAATTGGGAGATTGGGATTGACATATATACACTCTTGATACTATCTATAAAATAGATAACTAATGAGAACCTACTGTATAGCACAGGGAATTCTACTCAATGAAAGAGGGGATATATGTATACGTATAGCTGATTCACTTTGCTGTACAGCAGAAACTAACACAACATTGTAAAGCAACTATGCTCCAATAAAAATTAATTTTAAAAAATCTAACAGTTCATGCTTTCATCTCTCTTACTAATACATGAGTTCCTTGAAAACAAGACCTGTATATGTTCACCTCCGGTATCTGACATTTGTTGCATAGGGTCTAGTACACAACAGATGCTTAATAAATGTTGGTTATAAGAATGCCTGAGTGGCTGACGAATCACTCCTCTGGCTCCACACGGATTTCCAAAGTGACTTTTATCCACTGGACTCTTCCAAATTCAGGGCACTCCCTGATGACAAAATGTCTTTATGGGCTAAATATTTTTTTACTGTTTCCAATTGGACACCTTCACTCAGAGTCAAGGAATTCATTCCCAGCTTACAGAAACCACAAGCCACAGAAAGCTAAGCTTATTGCTTGTTGAGAGAAATAACATCAAGATGGATGAGATCAGTCTAATGGCTCAGGTTATGACTGTCAAGGGGACTGTGAAATTCCGTGAAACACTCCACCTTCCTCCACCCACCCAGATGGCCAGATGGCTCCACTGTCCATCTAGCCCTTCCCCGGACAGCCGTTCAAAGGGGAGCTGGAACAACCATACACACAAACAATTTCGTATGGCCTAGTTGGCCTTTCCCACTTACCTCTGATGACAGGTGAGGCCTCCACACCTGTTGCTGGCACGCCTTACCACAAACAGCTCTAAATCACAGCAGAGACAGCAGGTGTCACTGAACTAGCCCTAGTGCTTTAGCTCTTCAAGAACTTAGAACTAGTTGTCTGGCAGCTAAACTTGCCCTAAGGCACCTCACATATTAACCGTTCATGATTGCTCCAAAGCCACAGGAACCTATTTCCATCAGCTTCAACCTTAGGAAAAAAAATTTTTTTTGGGCCGCGCTGCATGGCATGCAGGATCTTAGTTCCCCGACCAGGGATCGAACCCACACCCCCTGCAGTGGAAGTGCAGCATGGAGTCTTAACCACTGGACCGCCAGGGAAGTCCCAGGAAAATCTGTTTTAAAGGTAAGAAATCACATAAAACTTGCAGACAGATGAGAACCCTCCAGAAATAGAAAACTGAAATCGTCCTGTCTCTTTGTCACCCCTTAAGGCTGAGAAGAAATAGAGGTCATAACAACTCAACCAACAGTAAACAGAAGGGCATCTGACGGATTCCCTAGGAAACAGATGGGCTAAGGGCATGTGAATTCAGCCCCTCATTTTATAGCTGAGTCCATTAAAAGTCACAAACGTGAAGCTTCACCTAAAGTCACAGGTATGTTAGAGAGTCTCTTCCTGTCACTTTGTCTCCTATGCAGGTAGGTTGAGCTAAGATGTTTGAAGAGATTCCATTTGCTTTATTAACGAATGAATTGCAGTAATCTTGTGTCTTCATCTGCTGGGGCTGCCATTACAAAATACCACAACTGGGGGACTTAAACAACATACACTTATTTTCTCACAGTTCTGGAGGCTGGAAGTCCCAGATCAAGGATCCGACTGATTCAGTTCCTGGTGAGAGCTCTCTTCCTGGCCTGCAGACAGCTGCATTTTCACTATGTCCTCACCTGGTGGAGAGAGAGAGGAATCTCTGGTGTCTCTCCTTATAAGGGCACTAACCCCATATGAGGGCCCCACCCTCATGACCTAATTACCTCCCCAAAGCCCCACCTCTCAATACCATCACATTGGAAGTTAGAGCCTCAGCACATGAATCCAGGGGGGACAAACTTTTAGTCCATAACAGACTGTCTTAAGTCCATGACTCAGAATGCGTCTCTTGGTGTCTTCAGAAAAATAAGCATATTTGTGTTTTTGAAAGAAAAGAATTACATTTTGGGGAGCCATACTATTACATTTCCAATAAGTTAAACACATTTATAACTGATAATAGTAATAAAATGCTATAATTGAGATATTCTCTCTGTATTGTCCCAATGTGAGTAATTTCCCTCTAGGTCATTGGAATTATCCATTGTGAGTAAGCATCTGTACTCTGAGTGGTAATTATGCTATGATCTCAACGTCCACAGAGTTTTCCTCCTAAGGTATCTCCAGCATTTCCAAGGAAATTCCAAGAAACATTGACTGAATCCCCCTCTGTCCTCCCACTTTATCCATCATATTCCAGTGTTAGAGGTCATTCCTGATTCCTGTAAAACTAGAGTGAATTTCCCCATCTGCCCTTCAGACGTGGGTACCGAAGAAAATGAATTACTAGGTAGGAGTGTGAGCAGTTGAGCCTCACGACCACCCACCCCTTGTCAGCCGCATCCATCAAGGCCTTGGGCCTCCAGATTGTGTATCTCAGCCCACTCTCCCCAGCCCTACAAGAAGTGTGCTTTTTTATGTTTAAATTATCATTTAAATTCCTTGAGGATATGAGCTGGCTTGCACCTTCCTTCCTCCCTCCCTTCTCTCCATTCCTTTCTTATCCCCATTCTTTTATCCTTCCTTTCATTTCAATCCATTTTTGCTGATTCTCATCTTATCTGGCTGAAGGACAGCAACCCTTGACTTGATGCATGGAATTGAAGGATAAAGGTTTGGCTCCTGAGTTTGGCACGCCAGGCTGGGTTTCTGTCCCAGGCTCATTTGTGCCCCTGTCACCCCTCTTTGCTCTCCCCTATACTCAGCCCCACATGAGAACGGCTGTGGAGTCAGTGTCCATAGTCAGGGGCTCTGGACTCACATTTCCGGACAGAGAGGTGAAGTTAGAGAAGTTAGGCAAGTTATTTAACCTCTCTAAGCTCACTTTTCTCCTCTATTAAAAGGAAATAATAATGCTGAAATAAATGACATATAGAGGGTCAGGGCACATACGAAGAGCTCTGCAAATATTAGCGATTATTATCCCACTAACAGTGAGTACCAGGAAGGTATGGTCTGCATCTGCTCTGTTGTCGTTGTTGTTCGGGGGGCACTTACGGCTTTATTGGGGTGTAACTGACATGCAATAAACTGCACATATTTAAAGTGTACAGTTTGATGGTTTTTGACATGTGTGAAACCACTGCCACA
This sequence comes from Eubalaena glacialis, assembly GCF_028564815.1. NCBI lineage: Eukaryota > Metazoa > Chordata > Mammalia > Artiodactyla > Balaenidae > Eubalaena > Eubalaena glacialis. The sequence goes on from NC_083725.1 coordinate 3,777,105, forward strand.
ATCACGATAATGAACACATCCATCACTTCCAAAAGTTTCCTCATGCTCCTTCAGAACTTCCATCCCCACTACTCCCATGTCCTGGCAACCACCGAACTGCTTTCGGACCCTATAGACAGGTTTGTATTTTCCAGAATTTTATGTAAAAGAAATCACGCAGCACAATTATTTGAGATTTATCATGTTGTGTGTATCAGTATTCCTTCCTATTGCTAAGTATGACTCCATTATATGGATATACCACAGTTTATCAATTCACCTATTAATGAATATTTTGAGAGGTTTCTGTTTTGGAGGTATTAGAAATAAAGATGCTATAAGCATCCATATACAAGTCCTTGTATGAATGTGTGCTTATTTCTCTTAGGTAAATGGAATGACTAAGTCATGTGAAAGGTGAATGTTTAACTTTTTAAGAAATCACCAAACTGTTTTCCAAAGTGACTACATTAGTCAGAGCTCTCCAGAAAAACAGAGCCAATAGGATGTGTATACACAGAGAGGTTTATTTTAAGGAGCTGGCACGCGTGATTATGGAGGCTGGCATATCCAATATCTTCAGGGTAGTCTGGAAGCTGGACACCCACACAAGAGCTGATGCTGTCTTTCAAGTCCAAATGCCGTCTGCTGGCAGAATTCCTTCTTGCTCAGGGGAGGTCAGTCTTTTGTTCTAGTCAGGTGTCTGCTCAGCTGCTACAACAAAATACCATAGATGGGGTGGCTTAAAAAACAAGCTTTTATTTCTCACAGTTCTAGAGGCTAGGAAGTCTGAGATCAGGGTGCTAGCATGAGGGTGAGGGCCCTCTTCCTGGCTTACAGATGACTGTATACTTGCTGTGTCCTCATTTGCGGAAGAGAGAAAGTCCCGGTGTCTCTCTTCTTACAAATCTCATCATGGGATTATCTAAACCTAATTACCTACCAAAGGCCCCACCTCTTAAGACCATCACATTGGAGGCTAGGGCCTCAACATATGCATTTTGGGGAGGACACAAATAGTCGAAAACATTAGGCCTTCACCTCATGGGATGAGGTCCACCCACATTATGAAGGACAATCTGTTTTACCCAAAGTCCACCAATTTAAATGTTACTCTCTCCAACACCACACTCCCAGAAACATCCAGTGTAGTGTTTGACCAGATATTTGGGCATTGTGGCCCAGCCAAGTTAACACATAATATTAACCATAACAAGACCACCCCTTGTCAACCTGATACTCACACACATTTCTTTAAGCCATAATCAAGCTCCAAATGAAGACAATAACAAGATCACCCTTCCATCTAATATGATACAGCTATCCTGCATACAACTGAAAATGCACTAACTCTTTCCCCAGAAGAGGATGTAAGGTCCTTGGGTGATGTTTACTCTTCTCCTTGATATCCTGCAACTTAAATACTATGATGTAATATTAATAATACATCAACACTATGATACATCTTCCATATCATGTAACACACACACACACACACACACACACACACACACACAAGTATTCGTAATAGAATAAGGACAACTCAGTGGCTGCAGTTTCTATTCTGAGGTCAGCCCTTCAGAGAGGAGCAATCACAGAGCTCTCCAAGGATGCCAGGGCTCCGTTCACAAATTTATCCCTCATAGTAGTGGTGAAAGTATGTCTTCTGGACCCTCCTAGGGGGGGTGAGTGGGTCTTAAATGACAAATCTATCTAACATTTCTATCTCCCTAAGCCACTGCATCCATTCTTCCACATTAAACCAAGGCAAGTCTGGCATTTCCAGCTTGCTCCCCATGGACCACGTTTTGGTCCATGTTTCATCCGATCAATCAAACTGTAAGATAAGAGCCCTTCCTAACTCCTTAAGCTGCAACATCAAATGCAGAACTTCAGCTTTGTGAGTCTGATCCAATGGGAAAAACTGGATCCGATGTCCACCATGACCCCATTTCCTTAATCTCCATTCCCACACATGTTCCATGGATTTCAATCTGGATGAATGATGAGACTCAAGTAGCTCTTTTGGAGTATAGCTCACCTCCTCATGGGTCACACTTTGTGCCTCATCTTTAGCTGGGGCTTGAGTCTAGAAACAAGGAGGGGTGGTGGGGGTGGGCTCTGAGGAGAATCAGCAGTGTCTTGCATGAGAGTCACCTCAGGGGAGGCCATCACAGTCTCCTCAGGCAATACAGGGTGAATCCCCTCAAATGGAGGTATAGAGGCTACTCCCAGTGGGGGAGGGGAGGCCACTTCTAATGGTGGTGTGAAGCTGCTTACATTGAGATTGAGGTGACCTCTTCCACCAGAAAAGAAGACTCAACAGAATTCAGGGGCTCCACGTCCTCAGCTTTATTGGGATCTTCCCACACATCTCCATTCCAACTTACAGGATCCCATTCTTTCCCAATCAATTCCTTCACTTTAATAGTAGTTACCTTGATCAGTCTCCCAAGGCAATAGAAATAAAAGCAAAAATAAGCAAATCAAACTTATAAGCTTTTGCACAGCAAAGGAAACCATAAACAAAACGAAAACACAACCTACAGAATGGGAGAAAATATTTGCAAGTGATGCAACCAACAAGGGTTTAATGTCCAAAATATACAAACTGCTCATAGAACTCATAATATAAAAACAAACAACCCGATCAAAAATGGGCAGAAGTTAAAAAAAAAAAAAAAAAAAAAAAAATGGGCAGAAGACCTAAATAGACATTTCTCCAAAGAAGACATACAGATGGCCAACAGGCACATGAAAAGATGCTCAGCATTGCTAATTAGATAAATGCAAATCAAAACTACAATGAGGTACCACCTCACACTGGTCAGAAAGGCCATCATCAAAAAGTCTACAGATAATAAATGCTGAAGAGGGTGTGGAGAAAAAGGAACCCTCCTACACTGTTGGTGGAAGTGTAAATTGGTGCAGCCACTATGGAGAACAGTATGGAGGGTCCTTAAAAACTAAAAATAGAGTTACCATATGATCCAACAGCTCTGATTCCAGCCAGAGAAATTTCTCTGTTTTTAAGGACTCAAGTGATTATATTGTGTCCATGTGGATAATCCTAGATAATCTCCTTATCTAAAGGTCTATAAACTTCATTACATCTACAAAGTCCCTTTAGCAATAGTACCTATATTACTTTGAATAATTAGAATACAGAATGTGGGGGAGACATCTTTAGAATTTTGTGTACCACAGATGACTATCCCAGCACCATTTGTTGAAAAGACTAACCTTTCACCATTGAATTACCCTGGCCCCTTTGTCAAATATCGATAGACAATATATGCATGGGACCATTTCTGAACCCTTATTTCTGTTCCACTAATCTAATTTTCTATCTTCATGTCAACACTACACTATATTGATTTCTGTGGCTTTATAATGACTCTTGATTTTATGCAGTGTAAGTCATAAACTTTGGTTTTTCTTTTTCAAAAGCTATTTTAGGTCTTTGACATTTCCATAAATTTTAGAATCAGCTTGTCAATTTCTAAACAAGGCTACTAAGATTTTCAATGGGATTACATTGAATCTATATATCAAAGAAGGAAGAATTGACACCTTTAAAAGCTTGAGTTTTTGATCCATGAACATGATATATCTCTTCATTTCTTAGTTCTTTAATTTCCCACAGCAATGTTTCTGTAGTTTCAGTGCACAGGGCTTGTATATCTTTTATTTTCTTGAAGTATTTCATATTTTTGATGCTATCATTAATGCTATTGTTCCTTTTATATCAATGTCTGATTGTTGCTAGAATATGGATATATAATTGATTTTTGCTTATTAGCCTTGTGTTCAATCTTGCTTAACTCACTTACTGTGAGTTAACTCACAAAGTTCTAGTAGCACTTTATAAATTCTTTAGGACTTTCTATGTACATGATGATGTCATCTATGATTAAACATAAGTTGCCTTCTTCCTTCCTTCCCAATCTGAATTCCTTTTTTTTTTTCTTGTGTTGTTGCATTGGTTAGAACCTCTAGTATAATGTTGAATAGTAAGATCAGACATTCTATCCTTATTGCTGATCTTACGGGGAAAGCATAGAGGTTTTCAGCAATAAGAATTATGTTGGTTGCAGGCTCTATGTAGATACCCTTTTTCAGATTGAAGAAGTTCTCTTTTATTTCTAGTTTATTATTTCTGTTTCTGGGATTTCTTTTAAAATCAGGAACGAATGTTGAATTTTTCATATGATTTTCTGTTTATTGTTTAGAGATGATTTTAAAAGGTGCATTTTTCTGCTTGTTGATATGTTTAATTACATTGTTATTCTCAGAAATAAAAAGGAATAAACTATATTGATACAGGCAACAACTCAAATGAATCTCAAAGACATCATGCTGAGTGAGAGAAGCCAATCTCAAAAGGTTACTTACTGGGAATTCCCTGGCAGTCCAGTGGTTAGAACTCTACACTCTCACTGCCGAGGGTCCAGGTTCAATCCCTGGTCAGGGAACTAAGGTCCCACAAGCTGTGCAGTGTGACCATTAAAAAAAAAAAAAAAGTTTACATACTGCATGATTCCATTTATATGACCTTCTAAATGCTTTTAACAGCCTCTGGTAGGACATTCCTCTCTGACATCACCAACAGTACATTTGGAGAAAGGATTTGCTTCCAGTTCTGGGTGTTGGGGTGAGGAGATTGGGCGTTTTGTTTTTTTGGTTTTTTTTTCTTGTTGTTGTTCTGTTTGTTTGTTTTTATTTCCTGCTTTATGTTTTTTTCCCATCTCTGTATATTCTGAATGACTGGCTCTGTAACATTTACAAAATATACCCACTGCGGGAGCTCCAAGGACAGTGTGAAAGTGCCGCTCCTCTAATGCCCTGGATTCTAGCCCTGGTTCTGCTGTGGTAATAGTGGGTGCCCATTCCACAGGGTACTAGCAGCTGTGAGGGGAATATCAGCTGGAGAAAACTTGGCCTCAGGAGATTTCAGTCTGGGCATTACCTCTTTGTGCCACCTAGAAAGCTTTATTCATAGGTAAGGAATGTGGCGGCCTGCCCTCTGAGGAAATGCACTGCCCAAACATTTTCATGCAGATCATTCAATATATTGCATGGGATTTGCTGAGTATGGCTAAGAAAAACATCTTTTTCCTGGAAGGCATTACAATTCTCACATTTGAAACATAATCATTTGAGAATCTCAAGGGTCTCTGATGATGTGTTAAAAGACAGGTTACAGCATCCAGGGCACAAGTAGTAGTAAAAAGCCTAACCTGGACTCTGAGAAAGGTTTTACATGAGGACTTTGGTGCTGCAGAAACAGCACAAAGAGAGCTGTACTGGATTCAAAACAGACTTGGGCAGCAATACCGTTTCTTCAACGATAGACTTTAATGAATATCCATTGCAGGCTGCACTAAGTATTACTGATAGTTCACAAAAATGAAAGCTTGGTTTAATTCTTAAAACTGAAAGAAACAAAACACTCCCGACGAGTCTTATCAGCAACCTGCCTCCATATTCATTTTCTCCTCTTTCTCCTGACATATGGGTGGGGTGGGCTGCTGGTCTGCTGAGGGGCTTTGAATGGGAAACACAGCCCCAGGGCTACCAGGGGCTGGAGGGACACCTGGAGGGATTTTGGAAGAACTTATCTTTGGTCTCTGGATCCGAAGACCGGTGTCTCCCCATCATGTGGAAAGCCCAAAGGTGGGAGGTGGGCTGGTGCCTCCTGTGATGCAAAGACACAGGCAAAGAATTGCAGGGGAAGCAGCTGCATGTCCACCAATGGTGACGCAACCTGACTGAGCTTTCCCTTTGGCTGAGGGGTCAGCACTGCGGCATCAGTTAAAGAGCAGCTGCCTTCCAGGGTGAGGTGACCCAGAGGAAAGTGTGTGTGTGTGGGGGGGTGCAGTGGTGTCCCAGCAGAAAGTCAGCCTTGGGGTGTCTGCCACACAGCAGGCACCAACCCCAGTATCAATGGCACCAGCCAAGGCCGCCCTCATCTCTTCTTTCCTTTCGACCCAAACTCATCGGAAGGAAGGTGGAGCAGGGGACAAAGACAGCCCAGCTGCCTGCTGCAGGTTCTGAGCCTGCTGTGGGCAAGGGGAGAAGCTTCGAAATGGGTAAGAGATTATATATATATATATATTTTTTTTTTATCTTTTTGTTTTTGGCCATGCCACACAGCATGTGGGATTTTATTTCCCCAACCAGGGATCGAACCCATGTGCCCTGTAGTGGAAGCACGGAGTCTTAACCACTGGGCCACCAGGGAAGTCCTATATTTTTTAATTAGATGGAAAATGAGACTATGCCTGAAAGTACCTGGGAGAGCAAAGGGATGTGCCAAGACTTTCTTCGGACTTGGAGCAGGGAGATTGGACGGAGAAGGTTTGATGGGCAGTGGTGTAAGTACACAATTAAGGTACTCCCACTGGAAACCTCGAACCGAGCTTCCCCACTCCTGGCCTGAGCAACGTGTGTTAGGATGAGCTGAGAAAATAATTCCCTCAGCTCTCAGGGCGACTGTGTGAGGCCTGGAGAAGGCAGAGCCCCCAGGGGCTAAAGTATCCGGATCTCTTTGGTCATAATACAATTACTATTTTCTACAATATGCTGTGACCTGAACGGTATCGGGTCCTTGCTTATTGCTCTTTCAGCAAACTGGTTACAACTGGCAGCAAATAATTGATTGGGTTACCTAAGGCAGTGACACTTCCCATCCATCACCTCAGCAACCATCCAAGGAGTAAATAAATCCTTGTTCAACCAAGTGACAAGGAATAAGCCTCATATTCTTTAGGTGGAAATGATGTCTTTTTCCATCTGCTATATGTGGAAGATACAGTACGTGCATGATGTGTTCAATTCTATCAACTTATGTCAGAATTTCAGAAGATTCTTAAAGCCTCCAGAGGAATGAGTCAACTAAGGGAATTTGAGGAAGGGGGTAGTGCCGCAAAAGCGAAGCAGAAAAGATTTGATCAGTCATTGAGAAAAGGAGCTGTCCATCATTTCTGTCCAGCAAATCAGGTCCCAGTATATTTGCTCACAACAAATTAGATCACAGGGAAGGAGAACCTAATGGGTGGTGGTAAAGGGAAGTCGAGGTTTGAAAGGAGGAGATGTAAGGCCGGCTGACCCTAGAGAAAGATGTGGCCGTCACAGAGGCCAGAGCCTACTGCTATGTTCGATGATGGATGAAGACCGGAAGCCTTTGAGAAGGGGAGAACAAGTGTTCATTTCTGGCGGGTGGACGTGCTTCAGCCGAACAAAACTTGCACAGAAATAGAACAGGCAGAGAGGGAAGGATCAAAAGCAAAGGTGGAATCTGGAACCACGGAAAACTCCAGGAGAGAGGTTAGATGGAAGGCTGCCTCAAAGCCCAGAGACAGACACAAAGGGTCCCTCTCACTTAAGGGACCAGAACAGGGCGGGACCTAGAGGGAGGGTCCAGAGGAGATGGACACCAGCCCTCAGCTGGAAAAAGGGCTGTGGAGAAAGTTCCAGGAGGGATCGAATTCTTGCCCAACTTGGCAGCTGGGCCAACCCAAACCTGCCATGAGTTCGAAGTTGTTGACTGTCATTTACCCAGGTCATATCAAGGACAATGAGGTAAGGATGGGGCACTTTTTAAGCTCTGGCAACCAACAATTGGTGACTATACTCTAAGAAATCTAAACTACTTTTGCTCAATTGTTTCTATATTTGTGTGTGTGTGTGTGTGTGTGTGTGTGTTTTCCTTTTGAAAATGTTAATGGAGGTCTTAGCTAAACTTATATTTAAGAAGGGTCAAGAGATTACACATCAATACTGATGAGAGGAGACATCTGGGTGCTCATAGCCCTTAGGTAAGGGAGAGCCATAGTCTCAGCATACCTGCCCCACCCCTTTCCATGCACACAAGATTGAAATTGGAGTTGCAGGGAAAGCAACTGACTAAAAGTTTGTAAAATTGTCCCCAGCAACTTGAAATCTGGAGATAAGCCAATGCTCTTAAAGATAAATGGACCAGGCTGTTGGCAGAAATCTAATATCCCCATTTTTTTCCTTACATTTTTTTGAGTTCAATAGTCACTGAAATAATGATAGTTAGCAATTTTTCTGTGCCAAGCCGTCTTTTGAAACCTTTTAAATGGACTCTCTCATTACATCTTCATTTGCCCTTCATCACCCTTGAGGGAGCCACTATTTTTTTTTTAATTAATTAATTAATTTATTTTTGGCTGTGCTGGGTCTTCGTTGCTGCGTGCAGGCTTTCTCTAGTTGCAGCGAGTGGGGGCTACTCTTCGTTGCGGTGCGTGGGCTTCTCATTGCGGTGGCTTCTCTTGTTGTGGAGCACGGGCTCTAGGCGCGCAGGCTCAGTAGTTGTGGCATGCGGGCTCAGTAGTTGTGGCTCGCGGACTCTAGAGCGCAGGCTCAGTAGTTGTGGTGCACGAGCTTAGTTGCTCCGCGGCATGTGGGATCTTCCCGGACCAGGGCTCGAACCCGTGTCCCCTGCACTGGCAGGCAGATTCTTAATCACTGCACCACCAGGGAAGTCCAGGGAGCCACTATTTTGACCCTTGTTTTACAGATGAGGAAACTGAGGCCCAAAGAGGGTGTGTCATTTGCACAGTTGAGAGCCGTCTGACTCCCAAGGCTGCATTCCTCACCGTGTGTGTCGGAGACCCAGGTGTGATCTTCACGTGGTGCCAAAGTAGGTCAGTTCAGTCTCTGGAGAGCAGGGGGCACTCAAGGTGTGTGAGGGCAGTCATCCGTGTCTAGAGCAAAGAACTAACTGTTGAGGTAACTTTGTACTCTTCAGTCTGTGGTTTTCTCATCATATGGACAGCCCCTCTGTAGAAGACAGATGTACTGGGAAGGGAGCGTGCCCACAGGGGAAGAGAGTGGGTGGATTTGGAACTGGTGTTGCCGGTACACACACAGTTCACCTCCATATAGAATTACAGGGGCTTAACTTCTTAAAATTTAAAAACATTGCAAGGATGACTTAAAGGAACTTGGATAATTTTGCTGTGGACCAATGAAGCTAACAATTTGTGGGCAGGTCGCCAAGACAGGGAAGATTTTTCATTTTCTTCCTAAAAGAACTCTAAAATAATATGAGTCTAGTTTATGTATTTCCCAGTTGAAGGAGGGGACTAGGTAGAATGATACTGTGAACGGTGCGCTGACCCAGAAGCCAGGAGGACAGGGCCAGGCTCCTCCTGAACAAACAATTTTAAACTCTCAGCCTCAGTTTCCCTTCTGTAAAACAAGCCCACTGGATGATTTCTAAAAATCCATTCAGCCATAAAATTCCAAGATTCTCCAACATGTTTGTTGCAGTGACAAATAACATAAGTACTTTTAAAGTAGTAAAAGTACTACTACTTTACAGCTGTACTACTGTTATTTACTGTAGTACAGCTGTAAAGTAGTAGCACTTTTCCAGTTCCTCCCGCCTCTGCCCCCTGGCTCCGCATCTCACTAGCTGCTATTGCTGCCGCTGAAGCCCGAAGCCCGAAGCCCGAACTCAACCTCTTCATTAAAGACAAACGGAACAGCTCCCCTTGGATGCAGCCACAAGGTGTCGGTGAGAGATTGTCTACCCAGGGGGAGTTCCCTCCCACCTTGAACAGAGAGCTCGGAAGAACACTGGGAAAGTGAGCACTTTGATAAGCAAGGGGCGTTGAAGAGGAGTATTTATTGGAAAGCAAGTCTCCCTCTGCTACATGAAGTCTGCACCACCCACAGTGTTTGTGGACCCCGTGTTCCTGCCAGTGAGAACGCAGCCTGCATCTTCCTGCCTTCCATGTCTGCTGCATCAACAGGCCAGTTACCAGCTCTGAAAGCCCCAAGGTGTGGCCCCGGTTCAGTCCTGCCTGTCATTTCTACCGCCTATCTCTCTCTTTCCTGAGGCCAAGTTCCCGTGGATCCTGGCCGTACACGACGTCCTGGGGTTTACAAGGGAAGGGAGTGTGCCCACAGGGCACGGGAGCATTGCTTAGCTTCTTGCGCAAAACGAGGCCCTTTATTTTTCTCACACGTCAGTCGCCTTGGGGGGCTCCCAGGATTGAATGTTTTGTATCTGCCTTTTCTCTGCAGCTTCACTATTCCCCGCTGTTATCTTTGGCTCCGTTGCTATGGGCGGGAATATTTTCTTGTCCTTGTTTAATAACTGCTTGGCTGCCAGACGGGCTCATTTCTCATTGTATCGGTGCAGGATTAGCCGAGATGTTTGGGAAATATTTCCTGTATTAAGCAGCAGGGGAGAGCTTGCCGGGCCCGTACCTTCTTTTGACATCGCGTCATACTTTTTCTCCACTTTTTCCCTTGGAATGTGCTGAGGCCAGTTCTTTGCATCCAGAGCACCAGCCCCTCCCTGACACTTTGCAGAGCTCCGTCCCTTTCCAGGTGCCCTGTGTAAACACTCCTCGGGGAGGCTGCAGGGAATCGCAGGCAAGCATCTCAGTTGATTTTTGGTATTTGGGGTCCAACAGGGTCCTGCACCACCAATCTATTTTCCAGGTTTAAAATCGCCTTTAAACCTATTTCATACTTCAGATTCTTTGACAATTAACTCATCGGGCTTCTATGGGAGCTGCCAACTGATCAACAGGGATTGTAAACCGGGTATTCTTCGATGTTGCCTAGAAGTGATAGCAAGTTTACAGCTCTGTCTGAAATTCTAACTGCTCATAGCATTTTTGGTATTCTTGTGTTTGCTTGTGAAAAGCCTCAAAGGATTGAGAAAAACTATCCCAAAAAGTTACCGAAGGAGGACAAAAATCTATGACTTTTTGGCTCTTGATTAGATTGAGATAAAGAAGAATACATGCTCAAAACCTGGCCGAAAGTCATAGCCATAAGTTTGGTTGTATCGCAGTGGAAACGACACAGGCTGGTCTCAGGGTGGGACTCTCGGTTTTGAAGTCTGAGGTCACCTCCTCAAAGGCCTGGGGACTTGGGTGCGTCTCATCTGTAACATGGGAGGACCCTGACTCACACGGTGGTTGTGGAGAATGAGTGTGAGAACACCTTGTAAATGACAAACATAATATTACTAGAGTTATAGGAAAACGGGTATGAAAATACCTGTAAAATGAGAAGAACGGCACAAGAGCTAATGCTGTAGAGGCTACAGTGAAAACCTAATGGAAATGGAAATGGGCTTCAAAGGGTGGGAGAAACTTTTCCTCTTCGCCGTGGAAGTTAACCCTTCTTTTTAAAGATGGATTCCCCTTCCTGCACTGGACGAGGCAGAGCCCACCGCCCACCAGAGAAGTGCAGCTGCCCGATGCTCACCTCCCCGGTCAGGGCAGGACATGGGGGCCTGGTGACCCAGGCTCAGCCAATCCCGCTCCTGCCCCAGACTTTGCTCTAGAAGCCAGTCATCCAAAGAAGCTCCATTCTGGCTGCAGAGGATGGAGGTTACCGCTGCATCTGGTTCCTGGACGCGGCAGTAGTGGGGGACCCAGAGGCGGCCTCCATCAGTCACCCTCCTGTGGATGGCTTGGGGTGTCACTCCTGGATGCCTTACCTCCCATCCTGGTTTGGTAGACAACTCAAGAGATTCCCTAAACTCCCCAATATCCTTTCATATAAAACTTTGTTATGGAACATTTCAAGCATTCAGAAAATCAAAGGGAATAGCATAATGGACCCCTGTGTACCTATCACCCAGTTCATCAATTATCAATATTTGGCTGATTATTTCACCCATTTCTGCTCCTCCCCTCACCTCTTATTTTGTTTTTGGTTTTGGCTGAAGTATTTTAAAATAAATCCAAGATACCATATTGTTCCACCCATACATATCTCAATGTGCATTTCTAACTGATAAAAAGAGAGGGTGTGGAGAAAAGGGAACCCTCCTACACTGTTGGTGGGAATGTAGGTTGGTACAGCCACTATGGAGAACAGTATGGAGGTTCCTTAAAAGACTAAAAACAGAACTACCACATGACCCAGCAATCCCATTCCTGGGCATGTATCTGGAGAAAACTCTAATTCAAAAGTACATACACCCCAATGTTCATTGCAGCACTATTTACAATAGTGGAACATGGAACAGGACATGGAAGCAACCTAAATGTCCATCAACACAGGACTGGATAAAGAAGATGTGGTACATATGTACAATGGAATATTATTCAGCCATAAAAAAGAGCAAAATAATGCCATTTGCAGCAATGTGGATGGACCTAGAGATTGTCATACTGAGTGAAGTAAGTCAGACACAGAAAGACAAATATCATATGATATCGCTTATATGTGGAATCTAAAAAAAGGGGTACAAATGAACTTATTTACAAAACAGAAGTAGAGTCACAGATGTAGAAAACAAACTGACTGTTACCAGGGGATAAGGGGGTGGGGGGGTGGAGGGATAAATTAGGGGATTGGGATTGACATATACACACTACTATATATAAAATAGATAAGTAATAAGAACCTGCTGTATTGCACAGGGAACTCTACTCAATCCTCTGTAATGGTCTATATGGGAAAAGAATTGAAAAAAAAAAGAGTGGATATATATATATGTATAACTGATTCACTTCGCTGTACACCTGAAACTAACACAACATTGTAAATCAACTATACTCTAATAAAAATTTAAAAAAATAAAACACTATTTTTTCTAACATAACCATAATGTCATTTTCCCACCCAGCAGGATTCATAGTAATGCTCAGTACATCCCAGTTGTCATTTCTGCTCAGATCAGTAAGAAATGCTTTGTGTTAATGATAAGACCCTGCCTAACACCCTCTCTCCCTCGGTTCTGTCCTCTTGGCCCACAAACAGAAACTTCACCTTGGGAAGGTATTGAGGGAATACATTCCTCTCCTCCACGTCCCCTCTCTTGGTGGAGGAGCGACTTACCCAACAGGTGGATTGGGAATGAGGAACTGAGTGAGAGGCTGGGCTCCTCCAGGCATCTCTCTGGGATGGGTCTGTCCCCAGAGCAGCTGCGTCCACCCAGCTCAGCATCCACAGCCCCAGCACATGTGGCCCCGGCCCAGGCCCAGCTTGGGGGGTGAGTCTGGAGGGTTGTCTCTGCCTCGAAGAGTGAGGAAGTGATTCTGGGTAACCAGATCTGCTCTAGAAAACCCAGCTGTCCCCAGCTGACTCATCCCAACAATGGTCTTGGAGCAAAGCCCTAGGAAACCTGGTTTGACCAGCATCTATGCTGCAGCTTCTAACTTCACCAGCAGTAAAGCTGGTATTTTGGTCTCGTCCTCTGTTTGATTTCAGCATCAGTCTCCAACATTCCAAATTCAGTGGAAAAGAAAGAAAAGGTGATATTATTTGTAAGCCATCAACTTCTACATACTCAAATTAATTCAACCATCATGACTATAAACCAAACCCAGCACTAAGGACCGGTGATGCAAAGATGAAGAACGTCCCTGCTCTAAGGAGCCCATCGACCACAGGGGTGGTTACAGTCAAGCAGAAGCGACTCCGAGGGATTCTGGGGTGCAGACGCGGGGGCATCAGATGAGCGAGATTTCCTCAGAGAGGTCAGGGGACACAGGCATCCAGAGGCAAGAGAGACGCGCAGAGGCCGAGAGAAAGGGGGAAAGAGCGCCAAGTGCAGGGACAGGAAGGGCTGCCCTTGAAGGAGGTGGGAGGCCGGCCGGGTCAGGTGCTGACACCTGGGTCGTGCCCACCTGGGAAACGTGGCCTCATTTTAAAACCAAGGGGGTGACATGGAAGATTTATGAACAGAGGCAATTGTGAAAAGATGCTTTTAGCAGCAGCGTGGAGCATGAATGCACAGAAATGAGACACGAGTCTGGGGAAACACCTAGGAGACTATTGACAACAATCCACAGGGACGCAGGAAGGCTTGAGCCAAGGGGGCAGTTTCAGGAGATGTTCTGGAGCTCTGATTTCTATCCTACTTATTCCAAAACAGAATGGTTCCATACATACACGTAGAACACAGGAAGATATTTAAAAACAGAAGCAGACAACAAAGAGAAAAAGAGCATAGGGTAGGGACCAAAACTGGAGGCAGGCATGAGATGAGAACATTGTGTGTGTGTGTGTATGTGTGTGTCTGTGTGTGTGCGCCTGTGTGTGTCTGTGTCTGTGTCTGTGTGTGTCTGTGTGTGTGTTTGTGTGCATGTGTATGCATGTGTTCAAATAAGGAGAAGGGAGTGACGAGGGATGGATCACGAATCTGGCTCTCAGCTACCCAGCAATCAACACCAGCAGGGAAGTATCCTTTACACATGTCACAATGCTTATAAGATAAACGTCAGCCAGTTGTTCAGGAGAAGAACGACCTTCCTGAATCTAAGGCCAAAGCACTTTTCCTTTGAGTCCTCACAGAGAGGATACGTACAGTGTAGGTAACAGTTTCCTCATTGCAGACCGGGGGATTGCAAAGGGGTGTTTCCTCCAGTGACCTTTAGTCTCCAACCAAAGGCAATAAACTGAAAGGATGCTCTTTTAATGACTGGCTCCTTCCACTGAACATGACGGTTTCGAGGTGGTCTGCACTGTAGCGTGTCAGCTCTTCAGGGCTCTTTGTTGCCAGATAAGATTCCCTTGTAATTGAGAGTATTCGGGTCTCCTCTGGTTCCAACAGTCTCACTGGGGTCACTCAGTCTCTCAGGTAAAGTTCTGTCCTCAGGCATCCGCTCCACGGCCTGGCCTCTCCCGAGATGGGGTCTGGGTGTCCTGGAAGGCTGGGACCCGCAGGTCTCCCTCCGGGCCCCAGGCCCTCTGGGTTCCTGGCAGCGTTCCTCTCCTCCCTGAGCGCTGGGAGCCCGGCTGCCCCACCTGCATCTGTTCTGCTCACTTGACTCCGGCGGGCCTGGACATGTCCCTGTCTGACCAGCCCCCCTTGCCTCTCGTGCCACATCTTCCATCTTTCCCCCTGATGACCTGCATCCTGCACAGCACACAGGGGTTTCTGCATCCCTCCCTGTCACAGAGGAGGGGGTTGCCCGGGAGCAATACCCCAGGCACGCTCACTGCCCACTGCGCCACGGGGCCGTCCTTACTCTGCTGTGGCTTCCCTGCCGGTACAGGGCCATGCGGAGCTCTAAGTGAGGGGTGGGCACAGCCCTCGGTGCCTCACGCCTTTCCCTCCACTCCTCTACCGACCCCACCCTCTGGGGCTTCAGCTTGCTGGGGAGAAGTCAGGACACATGGGTCTGACTGACCTCTCAGGCCGTCTCCCCCTTCCCACTCCTCACTGGACACAAGGGTTGGGCTTTCTTTCCTCTCATAGAAGGAGGGAACTTTCCTTAGGATCCTGAGACTTCTCTAGCCTTGACTTATGGCAAGTTCAAGATTTAGCCCCCAAAAGCTGACTCTTGGTATGTTATTGGTATTTTAAGGAATATAGAAAAAAGTGTTTCTCTCAACGAATCCTGCTTTGAAGGCTAATCTTATTAGAACTCAGAAATCCTAGGTCGGTAGTCAGATACTGAATACTGACCCCTTTTCTCCATTTTCTTGTTATAGTAGAATGTTCCTCCCCACTACCACTTTAGAGATAGAAGATCATAGCTGGCTGAATTGGGAGAAATCCCACACATAGGGAAATGTGAAAAAGAAAAGGCAAAACATTTCTACTGCAAACTTCTCCAGGGTAGGAAAGGGGCCATAGCTGATAAATGGGATCCCAAGGCTCTTGTTTAGATGCATGAGGGTAAAAGTAACCCCCAGTTTCTGATTTAGGTGATCAGGTGAATACACTGAACCAAGACAGGAGATATGAGAAGAGGATCAGGGGAAATACTGGGTCTACAGCAGCAGAAGTTGGAGGTGAGGCACTTACTGGACATCTGGGGGGCGATGCTCAGACAGCTTCTGGAATCATAAGCTCCAGAGAGGATGGGCTGGAGATAAAAATTTAGGGCCCAGTACCACTCAGGTGGTCATTGATGTGAGGATTAGAGATTTCCCAAGGGGAGGGCTGCAGATTACAGTTTAGGCAATGTCAAGGCTTCAGGGGTTGTTTGGGTTTACACGAATCCTCCCAAATTGCTTTGTTCTGGCATTAAGAAGGTGGCTTACACAGACATAGAAAACAAACTTAAGGTTACCATAGGGGAAAGGGGAAGGGAGGGATAAATTAGGGGGGTGGGATTAACATTACACACTACTATATATAAAATAGATAAACAACAAGGATATACTGTATAGCACAGGGAACTGTACTCAATATTTTGTAATAACCTATATGGGAAAAGAACCTGAAAAAGAATATATATATAACTGAATCACTTTGTTTTACACCTGAAACGAAACACAATATTGTAAATCAACTATACTTCAATAAAATTTTTTTAAAAAAGAGACAGAAGGATGAATTGGAACCAAAAATATAAACATTAAAAATAAAAAAAGATTTAGGCGTGAAAAAAAATAATAAGGTGTGTTAGTAGTGTGGAAATAAATCCCATCTGACATTTTGTTAGCCTACCTTGTACCCCAAACACATGTAGACATGGGTTCCACATTTCCCCACTGCTTCTGAACTACACGAATCCCTAAATTCAAGGTCCTCCCCAATATGATTTGACCTCATTTTTGTAATCCTGTCCCTCAGTTCTTCCTGATACACACTCTATGCTCCAAGCAAACAGGAGGATTCCTCTCCAATCCCTGGAAACCCCCGTCCATGCCTTTGGTTTTCATAGCTCTTCCTTCTGGGATACCTTCCACCCCAGGCCTTGTCTCCTAGAATCTTGTTCATTTAAAGAGGCCCTGCTCAGATGCCAGGTCTATGACTATTTCCCCCACCATTAAACTTCTGCCAACATTTGTTAAGAATGTAATACATACAGGGACTTCCCTGGTGGTGCAGTGGTTAAAAATCCACCTGCCAATGCAGGGGACATGAGTTCGAGCCCTGGTCTGGGAAGATCCCACGTGCCACAGAACAACTAAGCCCGTGTGCCACAACTACTGAAGCCCATGCACCTAGAGCCCGTGCTCTGCAACAAGAGAAGCCACCACAATGAGAAGCCCAAGCACCGTGACAAAGAGTAGCTCCCGCTCGCCGCAGCTAGAGGAAGTCCAAGCACAGCAATGAAGACCCAACGCAGCCAAAAATAAATAAATAAAATAAATAAATTTATTTTAAAAAAAAAAGAACATAATAGGTGCAAAGCACTGCGCTGGGCACCGAGAGGGATGCCCATATGAGCGGGACGCAGCTCCCACCCTCTTAAAGATCAAATTCAGCCATCTATGTAACCCTCCAACTCTATTATGAAGTCCTCTGAATTTCTCAAAGGCAAGCCCACCCACCCCTACAGACAGTTAAAATTCGGCTTCCAAAGCCACTCCAGCGTGGCGCTCAGAAACATGAATTCAGGGGGTCACACATCCCTCAGTGGCCTTTATGCCATGGTAGACTATTTGCCTTCTTTTCTGACAGCATAACCATTGACATAAAGATAAGACACATGGGACTTCCCTGGCGGTCCAGTGGTTAAGACTTCACTTTCCAATGCAGGGGGTGCAGGTTCGATCCCTGGTCGGGGAGCTAAGATCCCACATGCCTCATGGCCTAAAATACAAAACGTAAAACAGAAGCAATATTGTAACAAATTCAATAAAGACTTTAAAAATGGTCCACATCAAAAAAATCTTTAAAAAAAAGAAAAGACACATGTGTGGCAATGCTCTGAAGGTGACACAGCATCATTTCAAGGGTCTGTGGGAGGCATTATGGAACCAAAGTGCATTTTCATTTCTGTTCAGAAATCCTATACCTTCTGTCCTTGACCTTGGGCTCACCTCTGTCCCACCCTGGAGGTAGCACACATGGTTTTCCAGGGATTCATACTGTCTGTGGGACAGAGAGGCACATGCAAGTGTCAGGTATTACTCATATCTTTACTGTAAACTCCACCTGGAACCTGAAAGCCTGGTTTCACTCCAGTTCCTTACATCACCACCAACTTTGATTAGGAGCCATAAAAAATAGGAAGCATCTGGAGGTCAAAATCAGAGTTGGCCCCGGACAAGATGGTGAAGTTAGCAAGTTTCATCTCATGTCTCCTGCCTCTCCTTTCTCTGCTTTGTCCTGCTCCTCGTCCCCATCGCAGGGGCCTTCTCCAGCCAAGACACCTTCCCTAGTGTCTGGGGAGGAGCTGATGGCCTAGTTCTTACTAAGATGTTAGTGACTTAACAGTTAACCTCAGGTTTTTAAAAAAAAAGAATGGGCAGTGAGGCAGTGCTTAAACCAAAGAATGAATAACTGGTGGTGGAAATGGAGTCAACAAGGACAAGCAAGTGAGGAATATTTTCAGCTGGAGGAATATTCTATACCTGCCACCCACTACAGCACCACAGGTGACCTCCCACCACTGTAGGTCTTCCCAGGACCCACCCTGCTGGCTGGAGCATTGGTCATTCACTCTGGGCACCAGGGCATCACCTGATGGGCGGGCTCCTGAACTCATTAAAATCCAGAAAAGAGAAGGACCATGAGAGTGTTACTGCGAGCACATCTCAGGCTGTGGCTAATCTGGGCTTGGGAAACTTTCTGGGCTGGCCTGGCTCCAAGGCCACAGAGCACTGCAGTTAATCCTCCAGGACTCGGGCGGTGGCCAGAATCCTCTCCGGTATGAGCTGACGGCCTGTTCTAGGCACAGCCGGCCTCCACCCATATCCTGGTGGGACACAGTAGGCGAAAGGCCGTGTGAAAAATGGAGCTAGTTTAGTAAAGGAGAAAGAATTTTTAGCTGATACTCAGGGAAACCTGGGGTCCAGACCCACTGCTGCTGCTATTAAACTTGGTCACCACCGGCAGACGATGTCCCCAGTGACAGGCTCCCCTTCCTCCTGGAAACAGGAGTTATTAAGGTTAGGTGCCTCAGAATGAAGATCCATGCCATTTCTGAGATGGGATTATCCTTTGTACCAAAATGAACCACAGAACTTCACACATCCTCCATCATGAAGGGATATCGGTCATTACGTGGCCAGGAAGCCAACATTTCCACAGGATCTGGTACTTCTGCCTCTCGAAGTGCAATGCCTAGAACCAGCAGCATAGGCCCTCGGAGCTGGTGCAGAGCCCCAGGCTCCAGCTACTGAATAATATGCGTTTTAACAAGATGCCCACGTGGTTCCATGGCCCATCAGAGTTTGAGAAGGACCACTTCAACCTGGGCAGTACCTGTCTGAGCGTGGTGGCACCTCAAAGCGTGTATTGGCTCCTTGTGACCCCCGAATAAGCCCAAACTCCTCGACAAGGTTGGAGACCGCCCGCTGGCCTCTGCCTCCTGGTCGAGCTTTGGCTCCTAGGCTCCCCTAGAGGCCGTGAGGACCTCTTTTGCTGGGCTGAGCACACGGCCGTCAGATGCAAAGTTCTCTCGGCCTGGCATCTCCTCCACAGAACCATCCCCTTTTGTTAACTCCTCTGTTATCCCTTCAACAAATATTTAGGGGGCATTTCCTATGTATGTAAGGCACCCTCTGGGGACAGTCCTCATGGAGCTTACCTTGCAGGCCCCCCAAATTTCACCTCAAGTCATCTCCCCAAGGATGACGACCCTGACCCCTAGAGAAGGTGAAATCCCTGAGCGCTGTACTCACAGCCACATGCACACCCCGTTCGTAACACGTGATATTTCACCCTAGTTCGTGGCTCGTGTCTTCCTTTCCTGTTTGTCTGCAGCCCCATGAGGGCAGGGCCTGTGTGTCTTGTTTGCAGCCTCTCCTTTAAGCCCCACTTCACACAGAGAGGGGCCCCTTGAACATTCACTCAATACAGGGAAGGTTTCCAAAGTCAGGGAGGGACATGGCTAAGAGGCGAAGAAAAAATTAGGGCAGTGACAATGGGATTCTGCTGGCTCTCATCACAGGCACGAGAGAACGGCTTTTATCTTTGACTTATTTCTTTGATTTAAACTTCCAAAGAGATGATCTGTGCCCGCAGTGTGTACCCTTTGAAGAGAGGAAATCTAAGCTGGCATCCACGGTGGAATTCCTGTCTGCCCAGATCTGCCTGGAACCCAGGCCTCACTCTCCCTTCCAAGGAGAGAACTGCAGACCGCGGGGGTGGAGTCGCGGTGTGTGTCCAGCGGGGGATCTGGACCGTGTGACGCTGTGTTCCCACCCCAGTGGGATGCTCTGTGGCTTCCCCAGGCAAAGGAGGTGGAGGTGGCCTCTAAAGTGTGGGGGACAGGCCATCCCCTGCAGGAAGGACAGAGGCCAAGACAGGAGCACATGAGCAAAGAGAGAGGTTCAGGCATTTTTCAAATCAAAGTTTATTTAGAGATAGTGGAACATAAAGGCTTATTCTAAATCAGTGGATTGGGACAGTCAGTACACGAGAGAATATTCCTTTTCTCTCTCCCTTCGTAGGTGGCTACAGTGCAAGGAGCCGTGGAAACCTAAGGAAATTCAGACTGGTCATCAGAGACCACAGGGGCCGACTTTCAGAGTCACTTGACTTGACTGCTCAGTATCAAAAGGTGATCACCAAGTAATAAGGTTGGTGCCTTTTTCAATGTGCTTCTCATCTTTCTTCATGCGTTTCCAAGGCAGGAAAGGCAGATGGTGTGGATCCCAGGTTGGTCCGGGACCGGGCGGGGCTCCAAGAGCTTCGCTGACCTTCCCCAGGTCACGCGGACTCCTGATTCCAGCTTGCTGTGATTCCCATTATATGCTCATGCCATGGCATGAAAACCGCGATGAGGTCAGGCAGATGCTCTGTAACCTTGAGCTCTGAGCAAAATTGGTTACGACTGCAGCTGTCACATACAGCCTGATGCAGGCCAGCAGCACAGGCAAGCAAAAGCCACCCTGAGTCAGGACAGGGCTGCACTCAGGAAACCTTCGGATAAATTCCCTTTTCAATAACAACTTCCCTTATGTAAACTAACCAAAAGAAAGCAAACCCAAGTCTCTGCATATTTGAATTGTTTTGTATTATTTTAGCTGGTCTTAGAGTGCTTATGAGTCAGAAGCAATTTCAGGAAATACTGCCCATATCACCAGCTGGAATCCAGGGTCTTGTTTTCCAAGAGCCCTCAGACACATGGACATGTGTTTCTGGGTGTGCACGCAGACACACACACTCACTAATCTCTCACACATGCCTACACTCACTTTCACAAACTGACAAACTGGCATATTCACGTACACTCATATACACTCACACATAAAACTCATATACACGCACACCTTCCCACATGCTCTCTCACACACTCATATTACACACAGACTCACACCCAGGCAGCCGCATATATACACATGCATGCTTACACACACAGGCATACACACACACGCACACACACACACGCACACACACTTGTTCCTGGCCAAGTCTCCCTGATGCTAAATATATGCACGGTGGACCCCTCACAAAAGGCACTTGTTGCATGAGAATTAAAACTGAAGAATGTCCACCGATCATTTAGATATTTCCAAATGTCCACGTGTTTTGCTTGGTGGACAGCAGACTGTTTGTCCAAGGCAAGTTTTTCTCTGCAGTTCCCTCTCTCTGGGGATGTGTGAATCAGTTATTCCTGGTTATCCCTCCCCACCGAGGCAGAGCAGTGGGAAAAGTGAGGGCAGTTAATTAACTCTGTCTACACTGTAAAAGACAGATGGTAGAAAGCCAATTCAGAGGACCTGAGAATGGAAGGGACTTTGCAGGCGACAACTCCAGCCCCTCGTGACTTCTCCACAAAGGTCCAGAAGCCCCTCACACCTTCTACCCTTTCCAAAATGGTGCACTGCAGGTCGTACCCAGCTTCCTCGGGGACTTTCAATCCCTGCCAAGTCCAGGGAGGCTGGGACACGGAGGTGGTCCCTGTCTGTGGGAACAAGGCTCCCTTCTGTAAATGTGACAGGGCCCCTACACTCTTGGCTTTCGTGCAAAGCCAATATTTGTTCTTAACTATTTGTGTTTGTTCACTGTTTGTTATTTAGTTGTGTCTGTTTCCTCTTGGTGTCCAGCAGCCTCAGTTTCTCTCCCTCTCATTGTAAACACACAGAAGAGGGAGACTTTCTCTGAGCAATGGTGAGTAAAAGATTCCCGGAACCAGAGCCCTTTTCCCGGAGTCAGTGCCTCTTGAGGGTGGTGGGAACGATGGAAGGTTGTGACAATGAGCTCTTACGGTTTCTATACACGTCCAGGGGATTTTGTTTCAGGTGAGGGGGGTCACTGATGTGCTGCGCGCACTTTGTCTCGAGATGCTTATTCAGACCCGAGTACCAAGGTGATGTGTCAGTGTGGACAGCAGGAGAGCTTTTCCCTATGATATTTTATGCCGAATGTAACAGGAAGAAGGCTCACTGGCTGAGTGGGGAGGGCACTGAGACCCAGTCCTGTTCAAAGGCCTCTATCTTCCAAGTGGGTGCTGAGGACGAGAAACAGAGGAAGGGTTTTCTGATGCTTAATGACAGGACGTATCCCCACCGCAGGGTGAGACCACGGCAGTGAATTCCTAAAAGACGGTTTAATCTTATACTCACTCACCACTTAGTAGACCACCTGGCACATAGTGGGCCATCAATATATGCGTGGAATGAATGAATGAATGAATGAATGAATCCATCTGGCTTCCTTGGCACTTGTGGGTCTATTGTTTAGAGGTGTCCAGATGTCTCATCCATACACGCAGCCATGACCCCCCAGTGATAAGTTCCACAAATAAGTGCGTCCCTCCCTCTTCCACCATCTCCCTGTAATGCTGTCTTGGAGCATGTGATGGGAGTCCCTTCTGAAAGGAAAGGATGTTCCCTTTCTTACCTGCAATACCGTCCCTCTGAATGCAGCTTTCTGTTATGGAGAGTTCCGGAGTTGTTTCTCCACTGTAGTAACTGGGCCCTTCACATGCACTCTGGAGTCTAGACTGTGAGCTCCTTAGGACAGAGCCAAAGTCTTATTTATCCCACCTCCAGCTTCAGCCCACTGAGCACATTCAACCAGCAATAATTAATTATGAATGTGTCATAGAGCAAATCTAGTAGCCTGGGAAAGGATTTACCTATGTTCAGTCAACCTAATGACGTTTATTACAAAACCTCGGGGGTTCCGAGGAACAAGCTCCATGTCCTGGAAGCTGGCAGGACAGAAAGCCCACCACCAGCCTGCAGGGATTCAGCAGGTAGTTGGTTGCCCAGCAGAGACAAGGCAGGGTGGGGATTAAGAGCAAGGGCTCCAACCTGCCTGAGCTTGCATCCTGGCTCTTCCCCACCAGTCCTCTGGCCTTAGGGAGGCCATATGATCTCAGTGGGCCTCATTTTTCTTTTCTGTAAAGTGGGGGAATAATCATTGAGAAGGCTAAATAAGCTCATATCGGTAAAGGGCTTAAACCGTTGCCTGACACACACTTACTCTGCAAGGTATTAGCTACAGTAATTTTCTCACTGTGAATGAGGGACGTGGTCTTCGACTCCCACGGAAGGGAACTAAGTTAGGTCTGAAAAAGAGACTTTGGGTTCAACCTGCTGAACCCAGTCCCACAAGGGGCTCTGATCAACCCTCTAACAGCACCCCTTATCCGAGTCTCACTCTCCATATCACATGCTCCGGCATGTCTAGGACCAGCTTCCTCAGTGCAGATCTGGCCGCATCACCGTCCCCCTCCAGGCTGCTAGCCCAGCACCCTGCCTGGTGTGGTCTCCGTCACGGCTCCACATCCACCCCTTCCCTCATCCCAGGCTCCAGAACACGTGGCCTCCTGCGCTTCCACACACACAGGGCGCTCTCTGGACTGGCTCCTTCCCCACCCAGCTTCACCCTCATCTGCTTGTGTGGCCAGCGAGCCCCTGTTATTCCTTTAGAGCCCACTTAAGGTGTCGCCTTGTTTGTGACACTGCCTTACATGCTGTCATGGGCTGAATTGTGTCCCGCCACATTTATATGTTGAAGTCCTAACCCCCAGCACCGCAGAATGTGACTGTATTTTGTAATAGGGCCTTTAAGAAAGGTGACTAAGTTAAAATGAGGCCGTTAAGGTGGGTCCTGATCCAATCGGACTGGTGTCCTTACAAGAAGAGGAAATTTGCACACACAGAGGGACGACCATGAGAGGACACACTGAGAAGGCGGCCCTCTGCACGCCAAGGAAGGAGACCCCATGAGAAAGCAAACCTGCCAACATCTGGACCTTAGACTTCCAGCTTCCAGTACTGCAAGAATAAATTCCTGTTGTTTAAGCCATCTGGCCTGTGGCATCTGGGTATGGCCGCCCCAGGGAAACTAATTCAGATGCCCGAAGAACAGGCTTGGTTTGGATTTTCAACATACACATACCATCTGTCACACTGGCAGCTCCCATCAGGCCGGGCTCAGAGACTCTCTTGGTTGTTTACCCTGCGCCCATGCTGCTACTGTAAACGTGTCCATAAATATCATGGTCAGGAACTTCTCAGCCTCTTCCACGAAAGGACCTGCTAGAGGCACATGAGCACGTTGATTGTTGGTGTCTAGGGACGTATTCTCCTCCAGACTGCATTATTTGTAAATGTATGTAAGTGTTGCATTCTACTCTATAGAAGGTTTTGCTATAAACATGCTTTAAGTGGTACGTGACTGGTTAAAATTGCTTAACTGGTTTGGGTCCTCACACTTGGAGTACAACTGGCACTCTGAGGCTGTGCCATGGTGTCCTGTGACTTTTAATGCCTCCTGATAGAGGACATGCTCATGGGTATGAGCTCGTGGGCGAGCAGTCCCAGTGGACGGAAGGTGGAGGGAAGGATGTGCCAGTAACTGTATACGGAGACCATGGGCGGGGGGTCTGAGGACACCCGGATACAAGGCTATACCACATACGTTGCGGAGAAGGTGGGAAGACCCCTGCGTTGGCAGACACTGTGCTTGGGAATGGCTGCCAGCAAATGGACCATTCTTTACAGAAGAGATGGGGAAGGTGCCAGGACGCCCACAGTTTTGGGTGCCTACCAGCAACCCGTGACCAGGCAAAACCAGACGCTGACTGCCTGGAGAAAGTGGGTGACATTGTTAATCTGTAAAATGTGTAGAATAACACTTATCTCATAGGATTATTTTAGAGTTCATTGAAAATGCATGCAAAAGGGCTTAGCACATTAGCACTAAATACTAAATAAGTGGGAATCGTTATTATAATCATAATCATTATTACCCCATGAAGATTCATCATTTTTACCACCACAAACACTCAGAAGGGAATTGCCCTTGTAGAAGTTGCTGTGTTCGGTGTAAAGAACGTGACTGTCCCGGGTAAAAAGAACTCAGGAAACCGAGCCCTAAATAACGTGAAAGACAAATTTCCATCTTGACCAGAAATGATCTGGGGAAGAATGAAAGGGAAGAAAAATGGTTGAAATTGTCATTGTGATATGGCTTGAAAATTTCCAACACCTACTTTCATAACTAATTATTTTTATTTAGTATTTGTCAGGCACTTTGTAAACATTCTCTTGTTCAACCACAAGACCCTACGAGATAGGCATTGCTCTCAGAGAACTGTGTAGACCCTGTCAGAATCACTGCCCTTATCGAACACGGTCATTCACTCGGGCTTCCCGGTACTGCCTGGAGCTGGGGCCCAAACCCAATAATGGGGTGCCTGACGCCGTGGTTTTTTCCACCCGAATTCAGAGCAAGGAAGCTCGTATGACCCCTCCCCATCCTGCCCTCTGTTACCATCCAGGAGGCAGTGGAGCAGAGAGCAGAAGTGACTGGGCTTTGGGTCAGACTTGGCCAGGGGTCAAGTGGCAGCACGAGCTTGGACAGGCTGCTCCCGCTCCCCAAGCCTCAGTCTCCGCACAGCTAAATGAGGAGGACAGTAAAATTACCTTCCACGTGAGCTAAATTTTTTATAGAATGACATCCAACTCTACGGCTGGCACATAATAAGCATTAAAAAATTTAAAGGCCGCGATAGTGAGAGGCCCGCGCACCGCGATGAAGAGTGGTCCCCGCTCGCTGCAACTAGGGAAAGCCCCCGCACAGAAACGAAGACCCAACACGGCCAAAAATAAATAAATAAATAAATAAATAAATAAATAAATAATAAAATAAAATAAAAAATAATCAGGTACTTATTATTAAAAATTTAAAGGGTCGTTATCAAAATACTGTAGATAACCAGATATTTACGTAACCAGAACCTTTTCCTCAGCACCAGGCCCCGCAATGAGCTCTCAGATCCGATGAAGCTACATTGCAAAATATCTTCTTGACTGCTACCCATCAGTGAGTCAGAACTCATTTCCAGGTGGCTCCGGCTAACACCTATTTTAATTGCCTTCAGACTATATACCTCCCAGGCTTAAAAAGTTGCCTAAGGTCTTACACAAAGTCCAGGGCCAGTTACTGTTATGAAGGCCAGGTGGTCGATTACACAATTATTTTAAAATCTGGCTCACACCCTCCTTGCCCATGGCAATGTCGAAGCTGGGGATAACAGGCAGGAGAACAGAAGATTTTAATGAGAAGGCAGGAGAACCTCATGGTGACATTTCCTGTTTGTTTCTTATTTAGGAATTTTTCTAGCCATGCATCCATCCTGGATTTTCAGAAATTGAGAAATCCTCCTGGACGTCCCTGGCACTGTTATACAGCTCAATCCCCCTTGCACCAGAATTTACCATGTTATTTCTGGGAGGGTTTCTGTGTATATTTCCCTGGCTACCATCGAGATAGTCAGCATACACGGGTGGCCTTCAGAGGAAAGCAGGGCAAAGAAAGGAAGAGAGGCTGGGTCCAGGGAAGAGAAGTGGCCCACGCAAAAAGAAAGCCAGGCAGAGACACATAGAGTTCATTGTGAAAGAAGCAAAACTCTTCTTCCACGATGTAAATACGGGTGAGTGCTGAGGGCACATCTGAGGCAACCATTTTTCTATGCACCTTGCAAATTATTCTGTGGTTTCTGCAGTTATCCTGTTGGGTGACAGTTTTAAGGACCACCTAAGCCCATCCCAGCTCAGCTCCTGGGAAGTGATGAGCACACTGGATAAGCACCACTTTGTACAAGTTCCATCCATCCAAAGAATGAAAGCTGGGACGCTTCTCACGCCCAGACACATCCCTGCACATTGGCTCTGCTGCCACGTGCATCAGCTGGCACTGTCTGGCGAAATAATCCGTCAAATAAGTGACATTATGTAGACAAAAGAGCGGAGTTAATGTTTCTCTTTTAAACATCACGTAAACCCAGATTTAGTCAAAAGGCTTTTGTTGAGTCACTTCAATGCACATAACATGGTGCCCTTCTGCAGGACCTGCCCTCAAGGAAGGGGCTGGAAGGAAGGAGCCTCAAGTCGGGTCAAGCACGCATGCGCCACACAGACAGCAAGCGATCACACTGTAATTACAAGCGTGTGTTGGGGGTGACCTGTGGGATGACCGGTGGGCACTTTCTGTCTCCTTCAGTGTATAAGAATCAATCAAAAGTAAGGAGAGAGGGGACACTGGCCAGCAAAGGCACCCATGTCCGGCATCTTTCCTTTGAAGCCAGAACTCCTTTGACCTCGGGAGTCATTGATTTGCTGTCAAGCCCCAAAGGTGTCACAGAGGGGTCAGCAGAGATGGCTCCAGGGGGAATGTTTTCTTAGCCGGTAAATTTATCAAGACTGGGAAACCGAAGCAGCCCCAGAACTCAACGTGGTCTTCTGCGTCCCCCTTTCACCTGGTTCCCCTTTGAAGGTAAATCTATAGCAGACATGAGATCGGTTAGTGGGCTGGGAGAGGAAGAACATAGGTAAGCCTGTGTTTCACCCCTTGGAACAGGTTTTCAAGACTTCTTAGCTGAGACGAAGGGTAACTATAAGGGGACAGAATATTCCATCAGGGCTTTGAAGCTGGGTTAGAGGTCCAGGTGGGGCAATGGGTGAACATCACACAGCAAAATGCAGCCAGGAGAGAAACCACTGTGTTCACATGATGAATTATCAGAAGAGTAGCAGGTGAGGCAAGAATATGGAGCTGTGTACCAGCAGGAACAAGGCTCCCAAGAAAATGTGTGAAGTGCTGAATAGGAAACCTTTGTAAGTGAGGCCAGAACTGAAGTGCCTAGAGGAACTCTGTGGAAGGTTTGGGGCTCTGACTAAGCATTTCCAAACCTCAGGTCATAAATTCTTGTCCATCAAAAACCCAAGACGTGAAAATAAGTCAGGAATGACCCACACAAAGGACTACACACTTGCTTGGTTGCCAGACGCTACATAAAGCTAAGCTCTATGGATTCCATTCAGTAAATCTAGAAAGGAGGGCCTGGTACAGGCACGAGCCTGAGTTACAAGGGAAACCATGGAAGAAAAGGTCTCTGACTCTCAGACGTTTAAAACAATATCTCCATCCAGACTTCCTAAGTGGCCATTCCAGAGCAACAGATCCCGATGGAAAACTGTTGAACAGGATTAACCTTTTACTCTCAGAGCACAAATGCATTATTTTTGTAACCCTAAAGTTTTTATCATCAATGTGAGAAAGTTAATTTTTAAAGGCAATAGATCCCCCACTCCCTATCCTTCTGAAGGATGTCACATCAAATTTCTAGTCTGCAGGAGAGGGCTGCAAATTCAGCCCTGAGCCAGCATGGACCACTCATCCATTCAAATGAACCGAGGCCGTGAGCCCTGAGGAATATGAACTTCCTGGCTTGAAAAGGAGATACTGCCAGTTGCAGGCATCATGTAACATCTTCCAGTATAGCAGCTTTCCCCAAAATGTGTTCCACAGATATTTTGCAATATTAGCATTCTACCATCAAACCAATTTGGGAAGCATGGGGTTAAATTGAGTTAAAAGTTTTCTTAGGTGTCATTAATGTATACTGTGAATCTCCAAGCAGAGCAGGCAGCATCTTTCAATCTTATGTGACCAGGGAACCCTTTCCTAATAAAAATGACTCCCAAGGACAAGGGCTCCATGGAGCACATTTTGGGGAACACTGTGTTAGGTGTTCCCACAACATGTTCTCCTACAGACTCCATGCCTCCGTGAGGAGAGGGGGGCTTCACAGTGACCCCCGATGAGCCAGCCCCTGGCAACCCTGAGTGATTCTGAGAAGGTTTCCGTGTTACAAGCATGTCCACGGCGAACGTTCAGAATGTCTTCTCCAAATACTTTTTCTTGTGTTCACGAGACTTCTTTTCTACTCAGATCCCTCGTGTGGGTGATGAGGAAGCAGAGCTTGGTCTCTGGGGTCCGTCTGCAGTCCCGTGTCGCTTGTTACTTTATGTCACGTGTAGCTGAGCAGCCCGCTGGGAACAATTCATTCTTCGCCTCTCGGGGGACGATGTCATGTGGGATGCAGACTTGATCCTTCAAAGGGCCACTCTGTACAGAGAAAAACACGGTCCTAAGTCCCACACTGCTGAACCCCCAATTCTAAAGAAGAGCTTGGGCTGCAGGGGTGGCTGGGGCAGAGACCACTGGTGACTGAGCACCTCCTGTAACCAACCACCCCTGGAAAAACAGCTCCAGGCGCCTGTTCCAGATGGTGGGTCAGCGTCTCCCCCGCAGCACGTGACGCTTAGTCAGCCCCCGTCCCGAGTTCTCTGGCTGAAGGGACAGTGGCGCTTGGAGGGGACGGGGAGCCCCGGCCTGCTCCCCAGCTGGCAGCTCCAGCACTGCCTCTTCCGTGAGGACTTTGCCAGTGTCCGAAGTGCAGAATCGGGTCCCGGAGCGTCAGATGGGTTGACTCCTGGTTTCTATCATGATGCTGGAGACGTGAAGTCTGGAAACCACAGCCCATCTGTTTTTCAGTTTTCTTGTTTAAAACAATACCTTGTCCAAACATGAAATGAGAAGAAAAGACAGCAGCCTGAGTATTCTGTAAGCCAGAGACCGGAGAGGGGCCTGCCCTTGAGCACAGACCCCACCTGGAGGCCAGAAAGCGTGACCCCAGGTGAGACGGAGCATTGCCCCGGGGCCGGGGCAGCTGCACAAACACCCCAGTTCCTCCACAGAGCCTGGAGAGCCTGCCTGGGGAGATAAAGAGGTGAGGTCGTGCTGGCAAGCCTGTGTCACCTCGAGTCATTAGGACCCCTGTCCGGCCACCTCCCAGACCCCGCCTCGCACCCCGCAGGTGTGTCGTCTTTCTCCAGCTGGCATAACAAGGCCGTGCCAGCTCCGAGGCCGAGGCAGTCCAGGGCCATCCAAGACTAACACGGCCAGGCTGCAGATGCCAAGCCAGGAAGAGGAGGCAAGGCTCTTCTCTACAAAATGAAGATATATTGCAAAATGGCACCGTGTGTGTGGTTGCCCCGGACAAGGAGCATCTGGAGAGGAATAGACATAGAGAGCTGTGAGAGCCCCTCAGAGAGGCTCGCTTCCGCCAAGCCAGGTGGTCCCAGGGCAGGGGCGAGTGTCAGTGGCTGCGGTGCTGGGATAAATGGGGCAAAGGACCAGCCGCACAGCTTGCCGGGGACCCAGCCCCACCCGGGGACCTCCGGGTGCCGGGGACACACGCTGCAGCACTTTGTACGCAGCTTTCCCACTCACACCACCTCGTGTGTCACACAGGTGGGGTGCACTAAGCCCGTTTACGGACGAGGAGACTCAGGGCTCGGAACAGGGGGGCTCCACGTGTGTTCCATCCCTGCCTCACCACCATATCACTGCTGCTTTGTTGGCCCCTCAGTGGTTCAGGCCACAGAAGCCTTCGGTGGAACAAGCCGCCCTCTCCTGTCTGTGCGGGCAGTGAGGGAGGGGGGAGATCTGTCTCCTAACACCTGTTCAAAGGAGCGTCTCCACGCTCACTCTGTTCTTAGCCCAGTTCTTCACCAGCTTGGGCCAAGAGGACAGGCAATGTTCGAGGATGCAATGGGATGGGTGAGGGCAGATGGGGTTCCTTCTTCCCCACTTGCTTCTGCCCGCCCCTCCCCTTCACGCCCTGCCTCAGTGACTCTACAGGTCACATCGCTCCCAAATCCCAAGAAACGGTTTGGGGGTGCACCCCGATGAGGCCAACCAGAACCCAAGTACCTGCACTGCTACGATACACACGGTCCAACCCCATACTCAGGTCACTCCGGGTGGCCAGATGGCTTGGTGCGAAGCATTTCAGGCTTGGAATATTTTTGGTGACCTTTTTTGCAAGGAAAAAACTATACTTGTCTTTGTGTACCCTCTGAAGCCCTCAGTGGCTCTTCCTGAGTTACTGCGGAGCCCACCGACACCGCAAACACACACAGACAGTTGGCGTTTGGTGGGTGTTTTCTGTACATTTAGGCTGTGAGCGCACAGCACGGCGATGACCATCTGTCCCCTGGGAACACAGCTCCCCTTCACGCCCCCGCTCGTGAATTAACGTCGGCTGGCTGCTGGCTGCTCTCTTTGTCCCTTTAACCAGCTCTACCTTTTATCCCCAGAACACCTCTCCATTACCCCTGTTCTTTGGAAAACTTTTCTTCTTCTATATTGCCCTTTCCACTCCTCTCCACTCTGTCACCTACTTTCACTTAGATGCAAGTGCTGTTACATCATTACCATTCACAACTAATCACAATTATTTTCAGGCTCCTCAGAAAACGGACCAATCCTGCTGCACTAGCAGAAAGCATCAGGGTCCTCAGGTGACAACCCAGATCAGCAAAGGTGTGCTGAGCACACATTGGTCACCGAGGGCCTGTGAGGGAAACGAGATCAAGACCGGATCCCATCTAATGGCAGAGAGGAACCCCAAGTCTCCCACTGTCGCTTCCTCATCCCAAGAAGGCTTACTCTTTGCATGGCATATACACAGTAGGCGCTCAATACATGCTTGAATGAAATAAATATGCTGCCCCAATGATTCTGATGAGAGAGCTGTTCTAAAGCCTGAAAGTTTCCTAAAAGATGGGATTATAAAAAGACGTGCTTGACTGAACATAGAGAACGAGACAAAGGCCTTTAAAGGATGAAGTAGTTATAAACTGTGGACAGTAATAGTGACCACTCACCTTCAGTCTTCAGACTTCCTCCAGTGTCTCAGGCTCAGTCTGTCTGCAGCCATACAGGGAGAGACCTGGTTCTGAGCCCAGGACACAAGTTCTCACTGGCCCCACCTCTGATGCCCCTCGGTCGTGCTTATCCCTCACCTGTGCCGTCCCTGACACTGGCGCCCATCCCTCCACACACCCCCACGATGACCTGGCCTCATTCACATCAGCAAGCCTGGTTTTTCACACCCTCTTTGATTAATATTCTTCACAATTCAACTGTGTTTCCTAAAGCCCACCTCCTTGGTGCTCTCTCTGCAAGTAATAACCTTTCTTCTCCCCTGGGTGACCTGGACAGACCAATGAGGACATTTAAGTGGGGATGGGCAGGGCCTTCTGTTTGCAGCCGGCCCACTGCACTTAGGCAGAGGGAGCTGGTCCACTGCCCGGGCCTGTAAACTGGGCTTGGTAAGTGAACATCTGAGAAGACAGCTTCCTCTTCTCTCCTCCCCCCACAGTCTGGGACCTCTGATAACCACACGTCTCCCCTTGTATTCTGGCTCAGCCCTAGAATCCCCTGAGAGACCTTTGGAGGTCAATGGTGTCAAAGAAAGATGATCAGGGAACGCAGAGAATGAAGCCCAAAGGTGAGGAAGAATAGACTCGGGTGCAGATAAGCCACATAAATGCAAACCAGTCAAGGCTTGGGCGTAGCCAGGACTGCCAGCTGAGCGGGAAGAAAGAACAATAAGGAGCAGTCAAGGGAACCGAGATAGCAACCGTGGATGTGATACCCCGTCCCACTGCCCTCCCATGGGTGTCTATTTCAGGAACAGGCACCCTTTGAAAAGTGGGTATTTTACAAAGAAATTAAAAAGGAAAACCAGGGGCCTGGGCGACCAGAGAGAAGAGCTATTCAGAGGGCTTTGTTTCAGGTCATCCGGCCCAGGAGGCAGAGGAGTAGGGAGCCCCACTGAATCTCAACAAGGAATCTGGCCTTGGGTGCAGCCTCACCAGCGCCTTGTCCTTGGGAATTTATAAGCCAGAGGAAGCCCCAAACGGAAAAACCCAGTATAGTCATAGTATTGTTTCCTCGTTAACAGTGACCAAAGGCTTTGTTGGCTCCTAGAATGAATTTTGTGTCTGTGGTGATTGTCTAGAAGACCCTTCCTTGATAAAGCATTTTATAACATGTTGTATGTTATGTATGTATCAATATATATACAAAATGCAATGATATACATTTAAAGTCTTAAAAACCTTTGACAAAGAGATACCAACACTGAACCAATAAAGTCTAGGATCTATTCATACAATAAGACTTTTTCTAGTTTATAACAATGGTCTTTCTCGACAGTGAATACATTTAATATTCATCTTTAAAGCCATAACTTTCCCTTTAAGCACTTCTTTAGCTGTATCCCATAAAGTTTTATATATGCTGTCTTCATTCTATTCAAAATAGTTTCTAATTCCCCTTGTGATTTCTTCTTTGATCTGGGTTATTTAGAAATGTGTTGTTTAATTTTCAGATATTTGGGGAATTCTCAGATTTCTGTTGTTGCTTTCTAATTTAATTTTATTGCAGTTGGAAAACATGCTTTGAGTAACTTCAATCCTTTTACAGTCATGGAAACTTGTTTTAAGGCCTATCATATGGTCTCTCCTGGAGAATGTCCCACAAGCCCTTAAAAGAATGTATTTTGCTTCTGTTGGGTAAAGTGTTCTATAAATGTCAGTTAGATCATCATGTCAGTTAACTGTTTTTCAAATCTTCTATATCTTTATTAATTTTCCATCTACTTGTCCTATCAATATCAAGGGTCTTGAAATTTTGAACTATAAATATTGAATAGTCTATATCGCCTTTCAATTCTCTCAGTTTTTGCTGTTTGTATTTTAGGGTCTTGTTAGGTGCATATACATTTAAAATAATTATATCTTCATGATGTAGTGACCTTTTTATTATGAAATGTCACTGTTTTTCTCTACTAATATGTATTTTCTACGAGTCTATTTTGTTTAATATGAATTAATATAGCCACTCTACCTCTCTTTTGTTTACTGTTTGTATAATATGTCTTTTCCATTTTTTAACTTTCAATCTAGCTGTATTTTTTGATTTTGAAGTGTGTCTCTTGTATTCGGCACATAGTGTAATCTTTCTTTTGTTTCTAATCTGATAATATCACTATTTTCATTGAACTGTTTAGTTTATTTAATGGACTATTTAATGTGATTTTTGACATGATTGGATTTGCATCTGTCATTTTGCTTTTTGTTTTCAATACGGCTCTTGTCTTTTTTATTCCTCTGTTCTTCCTTTACTGCTAGCTTTTGGGTTGAACAAACATTTTTGGTATATCACTTTAATTCCTCTATTGACTTGGGGGTTTTTTGTTTTGTTTTGTTTTGTTTTTAGTTATTTTCTTATTGTTTGCTCCAGGGATTAAAATATACATCTTAATTTATCAATATAATTCATATTAATATTGACTTAATTTCAGTAGGATATAGCACCTTTATTCCTATATAGCTTCATTTCCTCCCCTCTCCTTTGTGCTATTATTGTCATATATATTAAATCTATATTAATGCTATAAACCCAATAATACAATGTTATAATTATTGCTTTATACAAGCAGATGGATTTTATATTTACCTACACAATTGCCATTTCCAGTGTTCTTCATTTCTTCCTGTGGATTTGCCTTATTGGTTCATTTCCTTTCATTTTCTTTCATTTTCTTTCCTTCTTTCTTGGGCCACACTACGTGGCTTGCAGGATCTTAGGTCCCTGACCAGGGGTCGAGGGATTGGATCAAATCCAGGTCCCTGGCAGTGGAAGCACGGAGTCCTAACCACTGGACTGCCAGGGAATTCCCATTTCCTTTCATTTTCTATAGAATTTCTTCTAAGGCTGTTCTGCTAACAATAAATTCTCTCAGTCTTTGTTTATCTGGGAATGTCTTTATTTCATCTTAATTTCTGAGATATAAAATTGATGGTTGACTACATTCTTTCATCACTTTGTTTCATTCCACTGCTTTCTGGCCTCCGTTGTTCCAGATAAGAACTGGGCCATTAATTGCATTGTTTTTCCCCAGTTTAGGATGAGTTTTTCTCTTGCTGCTTTTAAGATTTTCTGTTTGTGTTTAGTTTTCAATAATTTAACTATGATGTCTGGGCTGGAGACTTTTATGTTTATTTTACTCAGGGTTTGTTGATCTACTCAGGATGTGTAGATTAATATTTTACAGCAAATTTGTGAAATTTTCAGCCATTATTTCCTCAAGTATTTTTTCTGCCATTTCTTTCTTCACCTTCTGGGACTTCCATTACACATTGGTGTGTTTAATGTTGTGTTATAGGTCTCTGAAGCTCTGTTCATTATTTTTTCAATCTATTTTCCTCTCTAGTCTACAGATGGGATAGTTTCTATTGATTTATCTTAAAGTTCACTGATTCTTTCTTCTGCCATCTCAAATTCACCCATTTAATTAATTTTTTGTTTCGGTTTTTGTGCTTTAAAATTCTAGAATTTCCACTGGTTCCTTTTTATTGTTTCTGTTTCTCTACTGAGAATTCCTATTTGAGGATCATTGCCATCATATTTTTGTTTAATTTTTTAAATATATTCTAGGAACTGCTTTGAAGCCTTTGTGTGCTAAATATAACATCTGGGTCCACTCACTTTCTACAGACTTTTTTTCCTGAGTATGGATCACATTTTCCTGTTACTCTGAATATCTCATGATGTTTTCTTGAAAACTGACACTTTAGACCACATATTGTTACATTTCTGGATTATATTTTTTTCCATGAGGTGGTGGTTGTTAGCAACTTACTTGGACTTAATCCGCAGAATCTATCTCCCTGAGACATGCAGCCACTGATGCCTCTGCTCAGTTGTTTTTAAATTCTTGCTTTGTTTTTCTGCCTAGCTTCCTAGGGGTTGTCCTGTGTCTGCATAGCTTACTGGTAAGTGAACTGTTCATAAGAGGTTGTGCTCAAGAACCTTGAGCCTATAAAGCTTCCACCCTCTGCTGATAGATCTGTGTGTATGTTAAGGGAAGCATTCAAAGTTCAGGCAGTTTTCCAGTCTGCCTAGGCTTCACTTTCCTCTGGACCTTCTTGGGTGCCCCGTAAAGATGAGCATTGTCCCCTATTCATCCAGGGAGGTATGGAGAGCTTATCTATCCCTTCTATGGTCCTCTCATTTCCAGCATCTCCCTTTTAAATTTTTGACTGGTCTGTCACTTGCCACAACTGGCACTACAAACTCAGGTTAGCAAAGCTATGGGAATTCCCCATTCACTTCTACTAGGTATGATACTTCTACTGATAATGCTGCCAGGAATGGGTTTTGGCCTTCCATCCAAATCAAGTCAGCCCCCTCTAGCTGCTGGTTTTCATGAGCAGGACTGCCCTTGTAAGACTACTTTGCTGACCAAGCTTTTGGAGGGGGTTTGGGGGAGGAACAGTTCCATGCAAAAGGGTTGTAGATTCTCTGTAGACCTCCACTTTCATCATCCAAAGTTCTAGCAGATTTTCATGAATAAACACTTCTCAATTTCTTGTTTGTCCCTGGTTGATTATCAGAGCCCTGAAATAGTTGTTTTTGATTGTTTTTCCAGTTCTACTTGTTTTTTGGGGGAAGAAGATTTGTTAAACTCCTCACTTTGCTTTAACAGAGTCCTGTCTCTAAATAAAACCTGTATATCAATTGCTTCAACATGTTTATCATGGTGGGTTTTTTCCCATTTAC
The DNA here is from genome assembly GCF_028564815.1 of Eubalaena glacialis. Taxonomy (NCBI): domain Eukaryota; kingdom Metazoa; phylum Chordata; class Mammalia; order Artiodactyla; family Balaenidae; genus Eubalaena; species Eubalaena glacialis. The sequence continues at coordinate 3,813,664 of NC_083725.1, forward strand.
CCTGTTTTGTGCTCTCAACGATTTTTATATATTTTCTGCCAAAAAACTTTCTTAGGCTTATTTTGCTTTTTCATGGCATCTTTATTCTAATGACGAAAAAGACTTCTTAAGATGATTATGAAAGCATCCTAACATTTCTTTTGTCTCTTTTTGAGATTTTTCTTATATTTCGATATTCACACAAAATATACATTGGTGCTGTGATGTCTGGAACTCAGGGTGTTGACCATCTGTTGTTTAAGTACTTCTTTTGTCTCAAAACATTCAGGAATATAACTGATTATTGTATGCCAAATTTCAGTTGCACACTTTGGCATATGATTTCTTCAGTATTATAAAATATTTCATTAATTAAAGCCCTATGTATACTGAAATAAATTTCACATATTTTGAAAAAAAACACAATAAAGTTATATAAGTAACAAACAGAGATAAGAAAATTTTCACACCACTAATTGCCAGGGAAATATAAATTAACACCACAATGAGGTACCACTGCACACCCACTAGAGTACAAATCTGTGGAGCAACTGGAACCCTCACAAATATCTGTTAGGGCTGTGAAATGATACTACTACTCTGGTAAACATTTTGACAGTTTCTTATAAAGTAAATGTATACTTATCATATAACCCATCTTTAGGTGTTTGCCTGAGAGAAATAAAAGCATATGTCCACAAAAAGACTTTTACAAGAATGTTTATAGCAGCTTTATTCATAATTGCCCCAAACTGGAAACAACCCCCAAATCCATCAATCACGGAATAGATAAGCAGATTGCGGTATAGCTATACAATGGAGTACTAGTTAACAGTAAAACGCCACAAACTATTATACACACAATTATCTGGAGGAATCTGGAAAACATGCTGAGTGAAAGAAGCCAGACACAAAAGACTGCATACGGTATGATTCTATTTCTATGAAATTCTAGAGCAGGCAAAAAAAAAAATGTCTAGTGATAGAAAGGATTTCGGGGTGCCTGGGCACAGGGAAAGGGGATTATCTGCAAAGGAGCATAAAGGAAGTTTTTAGATGTGAAGGGATAGAAATGTTCTGTATCTTGATTACAGCAGTGGCCACACAGGTCATATATTTGTCAAACTCATCGATCTAAGTACCCCTTTAATATGGTTGCTTTGTAGTATACATAAATTACACCTCAGTAAACTTGATGCGCACAAAGTACACTTAGCACCATTGGTAGCACACGGTAAGCACTTCGCAAATGTGCTGACGACGTTTGTGATGAAATAACAGTAGGATGGGGAGACTCATTCTCTTCTTGGCCTGAAGAGCTGGAACTTCTCCAGCTGCTTCCCTTTACATATCAAGGACTTAACTGTAGGGACACGGCAGGCAGGTAGAGGCTTAGCAAGGACAATTACTTTTAGAAATAGCCATGTAGGCTGTGGGGTACTTTTGTTGCTGCTGTTACATTGGTTTATTTGACTTTGTCCTTGTTTTTTGCTAAATTGGTGAGGTTTATTACCTATGTCTTTGAGAAAAAAGATACTGCTGTCAGTGGAAGTTTGCAGGTTTGGGCCCTAGTCTGGCTCTGGAATCCTGCCCAAGTCAGTTGACTCTTTGAGCCTCACTTAAAAAAAAATGGATTGAGTTTTATGAGCCCTAAGATCCCTTCCAAATTAAAACGTCCAAGGTTCTGTGATCAGACATATTTATTGCAAATAAAATCTGTGAAAGTAATTTAACTTCCACATTTTAAATCCCGTTCTCTCTTTTAATGCATTGTGATCCTGGATTCTCTGTCACACTCCTTTCCTCTACAACCAAAATTTTATTTACTTATGTCCCATTTCCTTAGTGTTGCTAAGCAATAGGAAAGAATCCATTGATCTCCTGTTACTACTGAACACACCTCCTCCAAACTTAGTGACTTAGAGCAACAACATAACATTTACTTTGCTCGTGACTCTGTAATTTGGGCAGCAGGACAGCTCGTCTCTGCTCCACGTGGCAGCAGCTGGGGCAGCTTGAGGGCAAGAATCCTCTGAAAGCTCCTTACTCACATGCCTGGTGCCTGGACTGGGAGAACTCAGACTCCGGAGGCTGGAGCAGCAGGGACCCCTGAGCACCTGTCTCTATGTCCACGCGTTCTCTCCACGTGGACTTTTCAGCCTGGTAGCTTCCGAGTAGCTGGATTTCTTACATGTTGGCTCAAGGCCCCAAATAATGTATATTGAGAGAGACAGAGACAGAGAGATAGAGACAGAGAAAGAGAAGGCTCACCCTCTGGGAAGAAGCTGTGCTGCCTCCGCTACCCTAGTTTGAAAAGTCACACAATGTCAGTTCTACCTAATTATGTTCGTTACAGCAGGTCACCAAGGCTGGTCTATGTTCAAGGGAAGGGGGATTCGATTCCACCTTTTGATGGTAATAGTGTTTAAGAATTTAAGGACATGTTTTAACTTCATGGCCAGCTAGTCTGAATCAAGGTGTTTATGAATGATAGATGGCTTAAGAAGGGAGTTCCTGCTCATCTTTCATGGTATTGGCCTGTCAAGGTCACTACTGTCCTATATCAGAGGGCTGGTGCTCTAGGCGCTCTGATGGCCCATGTGCAAGGTAGAATACTTGGGACCCCTAAACACAATGAAAAACTATTCCTCGTGTACCCCTCAGCAGTCAACTGGAAGGAATGGTTTGCGGTATCCTCAGTCCTGTCTGCAGCTAGAAGAGAAGGGAAGGCTGCTGACTGTATCTTGACTCAATGGAGGGTCAGAGAAACAGACATTTCATTCAGGCTCTATCAGCCAACGACATACTGAGGAACAGATGAACAGTTTTGAGGGTAGCACCTCACACGGGGTAAAAACTGTTCATTCTGTGACTAAAACTAAATAAACTAAACAGAGCAGATGTCTGGGCAAATACAGCACATTTATGGCCTCGATCCAATCACGGCTGCAGATCTTAAATAAAGAGCGGGACTTCGGCTCCTTGCTCCGTGAGTCTGCAGAATTTCTCAAACTTTTCTGTCACAGTCCCAGAGGAGAGAAAGCCTTCATCCCCCAGCATCTGAGATCCTTGCCCTAAGGTTTCTCTCCAAGGTGAGTTTTTTAAATTATCAATTTCAAATATTCATATGCTATTTGTATCCTATACCATTATTTATCTGTTTATTTTAATATAAAATAAATGTGATTTTACCCAAAATTGCATAGTTACAATTGATGCCCTGAGAAGATAAGCTGTTATTTAGTCTGTGACTATTTCCTAGACACTTTCAGGTACTTCTCGGGCTAGAGAAAAAAAGAAACTGTAATCTCCATCTCAAAATATAATTTTAATGTTTGAGAGAATTTCTTTTTTATACATTCTGATTTCTCATTAATGACATAAAAGGAAAAGGAACCAAGGCTCCTGGGTGGGAGCCTCAGCTGAGTTCCCAGCTGGCAGCACCAAATTGCCAGGCATGTGGCTGAGCCATCTTGGAGGGACCATTCCAGCCCCAACTGATGCAGGTGGAGCAGAAATCAGGTGGTTAAATGAACCCTGCCCAAACTGAAGATTCATAAACAAAATTCAACACTGCTGCTTAAGCCACTAAGTTATGGGAGTATTTGTATTACACTATGGTAGGTGACAGAACGATGAGCAAAGAGCTTGGAACAGATACTACACAAGGGAAGATACACGAAGGGCCAATGAGCACAAGAAAATACTAACATCATCAGTCATCAGGGAAATAAACATTAAAACCACAAAAGATATCACTACACGTCTATTAGGATGGCTAAAATGAAAAAAAAACAAAAGAAAACTGTACCATACCATGTGCTGGTAAGGATACAGAGGAACTGAAATGCTCACACTTTGCTGAAGGTGAATGCAACAACCACTTCCAAAAATAGAGTTTTTTAAGGACTTAAACTCAAACCAGCAAGTTCATCCCTAAATATTTACCCAAGAGAAATGAAAACATATGTCCACCAAAAATGTATACAAGAATGTTCCCAGAAACTTTTATCATGAGAGTCCAACTGGATACAGCCCACATATCTATCAGCTGGAGAATGGATACACAAATTGGGGAATTATCATAAAATGGTAAATACAACTGAATACAATAAAAAGGAATAAACTATTGATACAAGCAATAACATCAATGAACCTAAATAATATGGCAATGAGGGAGGGAGATGAGACACATAATGATGCTTACTTTCTAAGTCCATGTATATGATGTTCAAAGCTAGGTGAAACTAATTTAGTAAGGAGTTTAAAATCATGATTCTGTCTGAGATAGTCTACTTTCTAGAGCCTGTGATCTTAACCATGATGCTATATCTGTAATCCATAGATAAAGATTTTGAAGGAGATAATGATTTAACTTGTTATATGAGTGGTGAGATTCTGGGGAAGAGAGAATAATTAAGAGATAATTGAGGAGAAGTGAAATAGAACTTTGTTTCTGCTCTCTATATATTTGGTTATTTCAAACTTTTAAAATGGCATGTATAACATCAAAAAATATTTTTTATTGAGTGTAATTTACTTAAAGTAAAATGCACAAGTCATAAGTGTATATTTTGGTGAATTTTGTGACAAATATCAATACACACCTATGTAACCAACACCCCATTGTCACCCATTGCCCAGAGGCAACCACTGTTCTAATTGAATGCCAGAACAAAGTTGAACACAATTAAAAGAAATATGGCACAATCCAGCACTCGACAGTGTAAAATTTCACAACGTGTGGCATCAAGTAAAAATTAACAGGTATGCGAAAACGTAGAAATATATGGCCCATAACCAGGAAACAGTCAGTAAATAGAAGCAGAATCAGAAATGACAGAAATTTAGAAACTGGAAAACAAAGACTTTAGAACAGCTATTATAAATACACTTAATATGCTCAAGAAGGAGTGGGAAACATGAACACGATGAGGAGCCAAAAGAAATGTTTTTAAAAGAGAGAGAGCCTGAAATGGAATTTCTAGAGGTGAAAATTAAATCATCTGAAACAAAAAATATACTGAATAGATTAAGAGCTGATTAGATGCTATAGAAGAACAGATCAGTAAACTATCAGAAGACATAGCTATAGAAAATGTCCAAAATTAAGTACAGAAAAAAAAGATTAACAAAAAATTAAAATTATATATAGCACTTATGGAACAATATTAAAGATATCCTCCTTATCCTAATTTAGTGGAGACTATAAGCCCACATGTCCAAAAACAGTCAGTGGAACCCAAGCAGAATAAATATAAAGAAAACCATGCCAAAGTAGATTATAATCAAATTGTTAAAAAAGAGAGACAAAAAGAAAATCTTAAAAGCAGCCAGAGATAAAAGGTATATTACATACAGGGTGATAAAGACAAGCATGACAACAGACTTCTTATGATAAAATATGCAAACCAAAAGGAAATGGAGCAATACCTTAAAATGCTGAAAGAAACTCTTATAGAATTGTATTCCCAGGAAAATTATCTTTCAAAAATGAAGACAAAATAGAGAATGTTAGAGATAGAAAAAAATATTGCACACAAATAAAAACTGCAGGGATCCATCAACAGCACACCTGCACAAAAGATATTTTTTAAAAAAAATTTTTCATACTCTAATCAAAAATCAGAGATTGTTAGATTGAATTTTAAAAGCAAGACACCTATAGTCTGCCTACAAGACATTTTTTGTGTATACAAAAATGTATACACTGTAGTGTATACAGATGTTGAACTATAAATGCTGTACACCTGACACTTTTATAATAATAATAATAATAAAAGAATTCTCCATCCAGCAACAGCAGAATACGAAATCTTTTCAAATGTACATATAACATTCACAAAGAAAAACCGTATTCTGGATCATAAAACAAGTCTCAGTAAATTTAAGGTAATTTAAATCATGCAAAGTATGTTCTCTGATCATAACAGAACTAAAAATAGAAATCAACACCAGAAAGATTTCTGGAAAATCCCCAAACCTTTAGAAAATAAATAACCTGTAAGTTGAAATTTAATCATAAGAGAAATTAGAAAACATTTTGAACCAAAACAAAAATGAAGATATAACATATCAAAATGTGTGGGATGCAGCCAAAGCAGTACTTAGAGGGAAATTTATAACTTTAATGCTTGTCTTTGAAAAAGAAAGATCTCAAATTAATTATCTAAGTTTCCACTCTAAGAAACTACAAAAGAAAGAGTAGATTAAATACAAAGCCCATATGAAACTTACACCTCAATAACTCTGATAAAAATTCTTATTCTTTGTCCATTTTGGCCTGAGAGTTTATCTTAAATTGTTCTTTTCTGTTGCTTTTCTTTTCTTCATAGCTATAGATCTCTGTTATAGATAACAGCCTTGTTGAAGAAAGCACATAGCTATATACAAGTGCATACATAAAGAATTTCTGATTTTATGGTACAAATTGTGTCCATGAATGACCATATATTAAGCCCTTCCCATCTGCCAGCCCTTGCACATATGTTGTTCCATTTATTACCCAGGCTACAGTGGATCCCTAGGGGGTTCTGATGGCTTAATTTATGATCACCAGAAGCTGCCATTTAAACACACACCTCCTGCAGAATTGTTGGATTTGGTTTATTTTCTCTGTTAGGTGTGAATATTTGTTTTCATCACACAAGAAACCATCTTGAAAAAGCCCCTCATAACTCTTGAGTTGTACGAGATCAACTTGCTTTAATGAATTATGAGATCAAGTAGAATCAGTCTGAAAAGTAGCCAGCACGTTTAGAAAAGAGGCAAGATACAGAGCAGGGATGGAATTTATGTCAATCTGAGTAGTCCTCAGCCTCAGTTCCTACATATCACAACAGTGAGAACAGAGAAGATGAAAGAGTGAAATGCAGAGCTGAGAGATGACAGCCCCCTGTTGTCAGGAACCCACATTTCTTCCTATCAGTCCCAAGGTGTCTCCTCACCTTGTGCTCACTTACATTCATCTGTGGTGAACTTTTTCACTGCGGGACTACAGCTTCCCTTTCTTTGGTTCTGTTTGGGACACCACTGCCTGGTTTCATTTGTAACCTCCCTAGAGACCAGGTAAGGTGCTCACCCCAATATTAACAAATGTCACAGATTTACACAGAGGAATTATTTGTTTACTGATGAACTGATCAGAAGATGTCACTACAGCCGGGGATCTTTTCCCGAATTAAAACTAGGGTTTGAGAATTATTTTTTCAAAGGTCCATTTTGAATAATGGGGCTGTAATCCCATCTTGAAGCCTATTTGCGGGTCACGCTTCACATCTTATGGTTTATAACTTCAACCCAGGCCCTCGATGGAATTATAGCCCAACAGGCACAGAGACTGCTATTTATCATCTGTTTATTTTACAACCGAGCATTGAGTATATTTTGGTTTTATGCTCCTGGAGAAGACAAGCAGGGAGGAGGAGGTGGAGGAAGAGGAGGAGAAGATAAAAGAGTTAAACCCAAGCTACAGCCATGTCCACCCAACTCTAAAACCTTAAGATAAAAACCCAAAGGCAGACAACAGTCCAGACATGTTATCTCCTCGTTAACAGACACCTGGAAGTCTCTTCTATGTGTTACTGTGGAAATAAAATGTCCAAATGGCTGTGTGGTATCTCTTCTTGGCTGAGCACGACTGTAGCAGAACTCAGAGGGTGGACCCAAGCGAGGGGTGGCCATCGCGCCTCCTTCCCACCCCCGCCTTTGTCGTCTCTGTGCCAACAACAAGCTCACAGGCAGGAGGCTGCAAGCATGCAAGCAGCTGGGTCAGAGATCAGGCAGGGTCACTGCGTGCTCAGGCCTTGGGTTTGGCCTCTGGTCCCCGAGGTGTGCTGGGCGGGACGTCCCTTGATCTCTCCATGCTGTCACCAGCCTCCGCAGCACACTTGGCCCTGGGCCTTTGCAAACATTCTAATTTGATGCATAATTAATGTAACAGTGATTCAAGGCAGAGAGGCTTCTGGGACTAATTAGTGACCTGAATCTCCATGGTCGCCTGCATTCCATTCTTATCAGTGCCGGGAAGAGCTGCACTCTTAGAAATAACGTCTCCCACTTACTACTGCAACACAGCCAAGAGGCAAAGATCATTTTTCCCTGCAGTGCACAAAAATTCCATCAGTGTGTAATCACTTCCCACAGGGACTGAACTTCCCCTGCAAGAGTCGCATTGAATTAGTCCCTTGTGAACTTTTAGGCTTCCATATGGGCCTGGGAAGCTCTCATCGCAGGTGAAGAAACAAAGACAGTCAGCGAGGGTTTGCTGACCATCCACAGAATGGATAGCATTGTTCTGGGGGTTGAAGCTGGTTTCAAGGCGAATAAAAGCCTCAGCTCTCTTTCCAAAGACCTTGCAGTACAATAATGAAACACACAGTGATGAGAATGGATGGCTTGTGCACTCTTGTTCCTAAAATGGTCCCCCCTTTGTCTGAGCATGCATGGCTCCCCATGTCCCAGCCATACACAGAGAAGCTGTTCAAAGTCAGAGTGAGTTCACCCCATAAAAGGAGGGGGCACCACAGCAGCGATGTTCCCTCTGCCCCCACTCCAGCTTCCTGGAGCTCTTCACCCCCATGAAAAACCAGTGCATTTTCAGCTCACTTGCTCAAGCCCGGCCTGATGTAGACTAGAGTCAGCAAACTGTGGACATGGCTAGTGGGCCAAATCTGGTCCGACCACTCCTTTAATTCACGTATGTGTGGTCCGTGGCTGCTTTCATGTGACAATGGCAGAGTTTAATAGTTGCAACAAAGACAGTATGAACCACAAATCCTAAAATATTTACTATTCGGCCCTTTGCAGAAAAGTTTGCTGACCCTGGTTCTAGACCATCAAAAACCACCCAGCAGGTTGGTGACCTTGGCAGGCAGGTTTGTGACCTTGCCACTGTAGCACTCTTTTATTTGATCAAGTCCAGTGGTTTGAAAACTTTTTCTTTTTAATCAACAGAAATTTTAAAAGAAATCTGTATGCAGAAAATATAATAGATAGAGGTAACTGGCCAAGGAAGTCTCTGAGTTTGACTCAGGGTCCTTGAAAAACCCTGTGGTTCATCCACTCTCCTGAAGCCCAGACCAGACCTGCTCCCTTTCCTACACAAGCACCCTTTAAATGTGCCAAGTTAGTGTGGTCCTCGTACATCTCTTAACCAGGGAAAAATGAAGCTAGTTCCTAGGATCATTCCTCATAGGATGAGCTTTCACATCCTCCCATGCACCTCAGTTAAAATAAGTACCCAGAACAGGACACCACGTCGCAGGATTGGGACCATCCATAGTGAGCTAGTGGGAAACATCCATTTCTCAGTCTGGAGTCTCTATGAAATGGCTTGTGGCAGATTGTATTCCCCAAAGTTGGATGCAACAATAATTCATTCCATTTGTTCTTCCACAACCTTGCCGTCCTCCCAGCAAACGATGGCATCTAATTCTCCTTCTTTTGAATGTGGGTGAGCTTTTGCCTCATTTGTAACCAACAGAATGTCAAGGACGTGACACTGCATGGCTTCAGAGGCTGACTCACCTTGTGAGGTGGAACACCACGCTAGAGCACTGGGCCACCATGCAAGTGGCCTGACTGCCCTGAGTCCACCATGCTGTGAGGAAGCACAAAGTAGCCCAGGCAGCAAAGCCACACGGAGAGGCCCTGAGACAGTGCAGAGAGAGAGAGAGTGCCCTGGCCAGACTCCGGCCGCTCCAGTCTCTCCTCCACTGTTCCAGTTTCAATGACCATCTGGTGACAACCACATGAGAGACCCCAGGCCAGAATCAACCAGCCACACATTCCCAATTTCCTGACCCACTGAAACCATGACCGATAATAAAATGATTATTGTTTTCCGCCACTAAATTTGGGGATGATGTGTTATGTAGCAGTAGATAACCGTAACAGGGTCTTGATCCTTAGTCTGAAGGGAACAAAGTCTGAAGTCAACGTCTCAGAGAAGCTGGACGCTGTTTGTCTCTGTTTATTTGGAGAATTAGTGTCCCATCTCACTCAGGAAGTACCGAGAGACGGCACGAGGGGTCAAAGAAAGATGCTTGAGACCAAAGCTTCAGACTGAAAACAAAACCGATTTGATGGCTTATACTTTAAAAAATATATTTTACTACTGTTAAAATATTATCCCCCAAATACATTTTTATTAAAGATACATTTGCTATAGATTGAACTGTGTTCCCCACAAATCCATACACTGAAGCCCTAACCCCCAATGTGACGATATCTGCAGATCGGGTCTCTAGGAGGTAATTAAGGTTAAATAAGACCATAGGTAAGTTCATAATCCAACAGGACTGTGGCCTTATAAGAAGAAGATCTCTCCCTCCCTTTCCCTCTCCCTCCCTCTCTCTCTCTCTCTCTCTCTCTCTGTCTCTCTCTCTCTCTCTCTCTTTGCCGTGTGAGGACACAGAGAGAAGGCAGCCATCTGCAAGTCAGGAAGAGAGCTCTCACCAGACCCGACCATGCTGACCATGCTGATACCCAGATCTTGGACTTCCAGCCTCCAGAACTGTGAGAAATAAATGTCTGTTAACTTAAACCACCCAGTCTAAGATATTTTGCTATGGCAGCCTGAGCTGACATATACATATGAAATATATATATATATATATATATATATATATATATATATATATATATATATATATATATATATATATATATGGTATATACAAACATACACATATATAACTAAATAATAAAGATAATTTGGATCTGGTGTGAATTAATTTGCAAGCATGCCCACTTTAGTCTACAAAATCCTGAGGAACAAAAGATTATACCAACATCGGTCATATGAACTAGCTATGCCACTTAGGCTCTTCCTGTATATTTTTAGCAGTGTTTTGAGGAAAATAATCGTTTTAGTGTAAAACCAATCATGGTAGAACTAGCTATGTTGTAATTAAAATCGATTAGAAATATAATCCTAGACGTTTAGACGGGACCTTCAAGTTCATTCAGGTAAACCTACCAATCAGAGCCTGTTTTATAACATTCCCCAAATTTGGAGAGTTAATATCCTGCCTGGATCCTCAAGAACCGCCCACATTTTCAGTATCCAATATATTATGGTCACTCAGTGTTGGTAAGAGTGCAGTGAAATGGGCTCTCTGATACATTTTATACAGGTTTGTAAATTGATACAAACTTTTTGGAAGAGGATTTTATTGTGTTGCTCAAGGGTGTTAAAAAGGATTAGGCCCCTCAGTCTATGTTTAAGTAATAACTCAACACACAGAGAAAGCTTTCTATACTATGATATTTATTGTGACAGTATTTGTCACATGGAAAAATTAGAAACACCAAAATGTGCAATAGTAGGAAAACGGTTAAATGAACTCATGAACTATTATCCTCCAAAGCATAACTATGTACGTATGTGAAAAGAGACTAGAAAAACTATATCTTTGTTGAGTTAACTGAATAACAACAACAATCTCCTGAATGTTCTATTATCTCTGGGTATCATATTTTTACTTGGCAAAAAAGTGACCCAAATTCAGTTTGGGAAATATGGCCACTGGAGAGTCATGTGGTCATGAAATCTGGAAGCTTCTACCAATAACTCATGTAATTGTTACCCAGCTCTAATGGTTAAAGACACCTGCTTTCTTATAACTTCCATCCATTCTTAGCAGGTCTGGCAAGTGAGATAACCAGAACAAAACCTTTATAAACCGTGACACATGTGTAAGATATTATGATCTTAACAGTTCTCCAGTAATAAAAGGCGGCCGTCATATCCGGATCACTGTCATTGTTAATATGTGAAGTTATTTTTGAAAATAATAATAATTCTTGGCACTTTAGGCAAGAGATTTCTGTTGCTCTTCTCCAAACCTGCCTTTCTCATCTGGAACATGGATTTGTGGTTTAGAACTTGAGACGCTGTCCATATTTCGCACTACTTGAGTCTAACATATCCTTCCTCATAGCTGAAGGCAAATGACTGTTTTCTCCCTTTTCTTGCTGAGTGTTTTCCTGAATTGTGAATTCAATTTGCTATTGACTGATATTTTTCCTTGAGATATGACAGGTGAAAGCCAAATGCACACATTGCCAAGTGAAGTGTGGTCAAGTTCAGCCGGTGGGGGAGGTAGGAAAGGCTTGTTCCTTGGGAGGACAATGATATCGTGGGACTATTATGAATTATTCACATACACTTAGTGTGGGAGCTGGAGCTGAAGGGAATCTGAAGGGATGGGGTGTGAGGCTGCTTGTCCAACCTGGGCGTCTGGGGACTTGATCTGTGTTTGACTTCTGCAATGCTTTTTTGGCATGACTCACTGAGGGTGTACATTATTGGTACCGAAGCTCTCAGGCTCTTAAGAGGCATCTACTTTCAAAGTTATATGTTTGCAAATTTCTGATTATTCCTCCTGGTGAGTGTCAAATGGAACCAATACAAAGACATACATTTAGGATGAAATGATCAAGTATGATGAAGAATTCATGGGTGAGTGACAGTTCATGTCTAGAAAAGCTAAAAGTTTTAGTTGGCCAAACTTTGAGGGAAATTTCTGGGATAAATGTACTCTTTTATATCTTGATAGTGTCTGGATTACACAAGGGTAAGACTTTGTCAAAACTCAACCAATGTACAATTAAGACCAAGAGTTCCTTTTTCATCGGAAGAAATACTGTGAACAAATATTAAACCCTGGTTAATATGCATGCTGAAGTATTTAGAGGGAATTCTATCTAATATTCACAAACAATAAGATGGATTGATGGTGGAAACAGGGCTGGATACATATGTGAAAAAACAAGGGTACTAAAATGTTAGCGTTAGAATCTAGGTGATGGTTCTACGCAGTGGTGTCCTTGCACTCGCTCACGAGAGCAGATTTTGCCCAAATCTTCCCCAAGTTACATTGGTAGCTTGAAATTGGCCATGGTGGGAATGTCTACACCATAGAAATCAGCAAACCATACAAATCAGAGCTTTTTAAATTTTTCATCCAGAGAGCCAGCTTACCAACAAACCACTAGGTACGTGGGTTGTTCACTGTAAACTTCTTTCAGCTTTGCTGTATGTTTGAAAATGTTCATAATAAAATATTGGCAAAACAATGTGACTCACTGTGTTCTCACTGACAAAAAAAATAGATATAAAAAATAGTCGATTTTTAGACTTTTGCGTCCGAGTAGGATTCAGTAGGTAGAGGCAAGGCATTCCTCCCACTGTAACAGCTCGGGGAAATAAAGACACATCACAGAATCATGTTTTTAAAAACAGTGTGGAGAACCACAGAGACAAAGAGGACTATAAGAATGACAATCCCAGAGGGAAAGAGCACATGCAAAGTGAGTTGAGGTTGCTGACAGTTTTCTTCCCCAGGCAGGGTGGGGCATTTACCAAGGCCCAGTCTGAGGACGGGGCTTACCATGTGCAGAGAAAAGAGAAATCGGGGGGCTTGTCCAAGCTCTGCAGCCTGGTGCGAGGGCATGGATCCAGAGGAGTCCCAGACGCATGGCTGGCTTCCCCACAGGACAGTTACTGCACTGGGGGTGGGCAGGAGACTGGGGGCTGAGCCAGCAAGGAGAAGTGAAATCACCCAAAGCCTCAAAGTTCCTGGGAGATGGTCACACTAGTGGGAGGGGCTTGCCTCCATACCCAACAGGGCTCCCCATCGGAACTTTGGCAGATTTTGAACCTGCAGGATGTGGAGGCTAAATTTTTATGACAGAGGTGACAGAGACACAGCAAGATCTCAATCCAAAGCCCAGGGGAACTGCGCCCAGTTAGGGGTTGGACCAAGAGTCGGACCTCCCTCAGCCTCACATTTCTTAGGAGACAAAGTCCCACTAGAGGAAGGGGCCTGGGACAAACACGCACCAGGTCTCACCCCGAGACATTTGAAGCCACAGAGAACTGAGTCCAACTGCAACCCACGCACGACCCAGTCTACGTTCTCATGGCGTCGAGGTGATGAGCCCCTTACACTGCCTGTTCCTCTGGGGAAAGGGCAAAGCCTTCCTGGGGGGAAGTAACCTTAACTTCACTCTCAATTTTTTTATACAAAACATCTGGCAAACAACCATAAGTAATGAGACATGACAGGAAGTAGGAAAATGTGACCAATAATCACGAGAAAAAAAATAGACAATAAAGCAGATCCACAAAATATCCAAAGGTTAGACTTAGCAGAGAAGGACCTTGAAGATAACTACTATAAATATTTAAAAGAAAATAGAGAAAACGGTGTGCAAAAAAGATGGCTGAAAAGATGAAGAATTTCAACAGAGAACTGGAATCTATCAAAAAAAGAAGCAAGTGGACATTCTAGGATGGCAATACCTGAAAGTAAGAATTCATTGGATGTTTTTAACAGCAAAAGTCAAGCTGGTGAACCTGAAGACATGTGAAGAGAAAAAAGAAAATACTGAAGGGCAGACCGAAGTGTGAGATATGCAGAATACAAAGAGCCTAACATACACGAAATTGGCATCCCAGAAGGTAAGGAGGTAAAGAATGAGGAAGAAAGAAAGAATAGTTTAAAGTCAAAGCCCTTACAGATACCAGTGGAAGATGTATCACACTTGGATGTTCATGTCCTGGTAGTGACACTTGCTGATTACATGCTACATCGGGCAAATCCCATACCTCCTCTGATCTTGCTTTCTCCTCATCTGTAAAATTGAATCAATAATATTAATTCCTCAAGACTTTCATAGTATCATCTATAAATGACAAAACTATATTAGGTAAGGTGAAAATTTCTTAAATTGTGATTGTCCTCATCATTATTGTTTCTTTGCTCAGCTATTCTAGTGGGCCAGGATGTAATCTCTAGCCCTAGCATACACCAGGAAAAAATTAGCAATTGGCTAATTGTATCTCCTCTCCATTCTAAACTAATTCCATCTTGGTTGCATGTATCCTCGCATTTTTCCCACTTATGTAACAAGCAGTATCTATTCCAGAGATCACTGAAATAGTCATGTTAAAGGCACTGCAAAGGATTTCGCTTCTTAGACTATTTTCTGGGACTTGAAGATCTTGGGTGGAGGGAGGATATAGGAGACAGAATTGGGAAATATGCCCCTCACTTAAGTTGGGGCATAAATTAAATTCTTTAATCATTTAGTCTCTAGTCACATTAGAACTGAGTGAAAGCCCAGAATCATATCAGGAAGGGTGGACCCACAAGACTCACCAAAGTGACATGTGATTGTGAGCAGATATATATATATTTATCGGCATTTACATACATATATATTAAAGCTCTAATGGCACACATGATTTCAGATGAAAGATTTGTTACCAGGGAAACCAAAACTTCCAGTCTACTGATTCTGAGCTACCCAATAAAATTCGAAACCACAGTCTCTGAATTAGTTTATGCTCTTTTGTCATGTTTGTTGTTGTTTTTATGAAGAAATAAAGAAAATAAAATAATGAAAGCTAGAGATTGAGTAGGTGGGAATATAAGAGTCAGGAGAAGAAAAGGATGGAGGAAAAAAATGAAAGCAGCAGTGTACTAGTCAGCTAGGGCTGCCATAACAAAATATCACAGACTGGACCGCTTAAACAATAAACATCTATTTCTCACAGTTCTGGAGGCTGGAAGCCCAAGATCCAGGTGTTGGCAGGGTTGGTTTCTCCTGTGGCCTCTCTCCTTGGCTTGCAGATGGCCATCTTCTTGCTCTGTCCTCTCATCTGTTTGTCCTTCTCTCTGGGGGGAATCCCTGGTGTCTCTTCCTCTTCTAATAAGGACACAGTCCTATGGGGATTAGGGCCACACCCTTATGATCTCATTTAACCTTAATTACCTTTTTAAAAGCCCCATCTCCAAATACAGTCACACTGGAGGTTAGGGTTTCAACATATGGATTTTTAGGAGACACAATTCAGCTCATTACAAGCAGAGGGGGAAAAAAAAGATCAAATGTTAGTTAATGGCCTCATAATTAAAAGTGCTTTGCCATATCCATACCAGGAACAATTGGCTGACCTGGTAGATCAAAAAGCTACAGCCCTTTGTTTCTTTACTGAGGGACGGGGGTATGACAGTCTCCACTTGTTTTGTTAGCTTAGGTATGTGGGCTTGGAGTCCTGAGTCGTTCCTATCACCATCCTTCTGACCGTCTGATGTTCTGCCCTCTGTTCTGTTCACTCCAGATATCCTATCTTTGAGAAAGAGGCTTCCAGCCATTGCAGGTATGTCTCCAAAATCAAGCTACCCAACTCTGGGTGACCCAATTGCATGGGAGGAGCCACAGAGCAGCTAACTTGGGACATCAGGTTCCTGGAGGGGTGGGATGCTATTGGTCTCTGGCCTGGTTCTCTACCCAAGACAAACCTCACCCTTTCCTGACAATGCATATGAAATAGGACATTGACCGAAGTCAACTCAGAAAATGCTTATTACGTGGGAGGCCGTGGCTACTGGGACAACAACATCACCAACACCGGTCTCTGGGAGCTCACGGTCCAGTGGGGAAGACAAACAATTAACAAGGCAGAAGCAAACGCTTCTCAAGACTTCAGGGGCACAGTCAGTGAAAATTCAAAGGTGAGAGCCATTTATTCTGCCTGAGAATCAGGGAACACTTCACGGAGGAGTAACATTCAGGCAGGACCTGGAATCACGAACAGGAACTTGACAGGTGGAAGAAGCATAGAGTGTGGGATGGTGTGAAGAAGGCAAATCCTTCCACTCGGATGAAGAAGTACAAGCAAGGGCACAGAGGCCCAAAAAGGATGGTAATTCCCAGAGATAAATGACAAACCAGACACAGCTAGAGCAGAGGTCCTCAAACTCCAGCGAGCGTTAGGATCGCCCGGAGGACTGAGGAAAACACGGCGTGCTCCCCCGGCCCCCCTTCAGGGGTTTCTGATTCGGTGGGTCTGGGGTGGTGCCCAAGGATTTGCATTTCTCTCAGGCTCCCAGATGATGTGATGCTGCGGATCCAGGGACCACACTTTGAGAATACCCGGGCTGAAAATAGTGAAGGACGCAATGGTGGATAAAGCCAGAGTGTGGGCTTTACTCTTTAGACAATGGAGGGTCATCACGGCACTTAGATGGCTGTTTCAACAAGAACTGTCAGGTTGGGGGAAAGTTTGACAGCTGCCTAGGGGTGGGAGCAGGTTCTGAGGCTGTTCCAATCGTCCGAATGAAAAATAACGAGGGCTGGGACTTCCCTGGTGGTCCAGTGGTTAAGAATCCGCCTTCCAATGCAGGGGATGCAGGTTCGATCCCTGGTCGGGGAACTAAGATCCCACATGCCTCGGGGCAACTAAGCCCACACGCCACAACTACTGAGCCTGCACGCTCTGGAGCTCGCAAGCCACAGCTAGAGAGAAGCCTGCGCACCGCAGTGAAAGATCCCGTGTGCCACAACTAAGACCTGACGCAGCCAAAAGTAAATAAATAAATAAATTTTTTTTTAAAAAAAAAGAAAGAAAAATAGTGAGGGCTGACCCTGGAATTTTCTCATCAGAATAGATAGGGAATTCAAGATGGCAGTGACATTCCATGAGCAGAGTTAAGTTCTCATGGTGCCAAGTTGAACATGGAAGAAGAGAAGGAGAAGGTGAAGACCACTTTACAGGTTCTTTTCAGGAGACTGGACAGAATTTAGAACATTCCAGAGAAAAAGCACAGGAAGAGGAGCAAGAGGGAAAAAGATCGCTCTAGTCCTCGAGATGGGTTCCCGGTGCCCAGAGAGCAGGTGTGTAGGAATGAGCATGGGACCCTTGGAAACTTCGGGTGGAGCTCTCCAGAGAGGGGGGCAGAAGATGAAATTTAGCCTGAAAAGACAAGACAGGTAAAAACAGCCTGAGGAGTGTCTTTCAAGAAGCACGAAGAGGAAGGAGCCCCGTGGCTGTGGATGGAGGGGGAGCCCTTCAGAGGCGGGCAGAGCAGCAGCTTGGTAACTTAGGGTGACTTGGAGGCTCCTGTTTATTTATTCTTTGGGTGAACGTCAAAAATATGCCTCGTGCTGAATGCTGAGGGCACAGCGGTGAGCCAAACACAAGAATGCCTGCCACCGTGGGGCTCGCGGGTGCTGTCACAGCCGAGGTGCTTTACAAGTAAAAACGCACTGGAGCTGGTCATCACAATCGCAAAGGAAAAGGGCGCCACAGAGGGAATGACAGGTGAGGTCACGCCGTGGAAATGACACTGAAGCTCAGGCTGGACACACAAGCCCGGAAAAAAGAGTCCTAGATGACCATGTG
This sequence comes from Eubalaena glacialis, assembly GCF_028564815.1. NCBI lineage: Eukaryota > Metazoa > Chordata > Mammalia > Artiodactyla > Balaenidae > Eubalaena > Eubalaena glacialis. Next base: position 3,831,842 of record NC_083725.1, read on the forward strand.
GGCGAAGGTCTCGGGCAGGTGACACGTGTCGGCCCCAAGGAACTGAAAGGAAGCCAGGTGACGGGGACAGAGGGTGAGCAGGAGGCAGTTTCAGATGACGCTGGCGAGCAGGCCAGGACCCAACATACAGGCGTCTGCTCAAACCTCGTTAAAATTCCTCTCGCGAAGATGCGTCTTCAGAGCCCATCAGAAGAGCTGCTTTATCCCAACACCAGCTTGTTTGGAAACAAAACTGAAGATTTGACATTGGCCCTTCACCTCCTTCACCAAATCTGGCTCAGAACAGGCTTTGGATTTCTAGAACATTTAAAGCTAGCCTCCAAGGACTCAGGCTTGCCATGACTGAGGATATATATAAAAATATATTTATGTGCCTGAGGCTCAGAAAGCAATTTCCAAAGAGAATTTCTAAAGCTGTTTTGCGCATTATATAGTCTCTTGAGAGGATGGATTTTTTCCAAACCCGTAACAGAACTCTATCCCTCCTAATGAAAGTTCACAGCAGTAATATCGCTTTTGTCCTCTCCGTGCATGCCTAGCACTTCTGGAGTCTGAGGGCACATAAAGCAGTGTAAGGCCTGAGCTTTTGCTCTCATTAAGCTCACGGTCGCACCGAAAATTCAATCCTGTCAGAGGGAAGAACTTGGCAGTTACTGCATCCCCTTATAAATCTTTTTTCACAACCCAGTTTGCAATCTAACCTGAAGGGGCGAGTATAACATAGTAATAAGGTGCTGGGGAGCCAAACAGACCAGGGTTCGAGTCCTATCTCTGCCCCTTGCCTGCTGTGTGACTGTAGGCAAATTGCTCAACCTCTCTGAGCTCAGTGATCTCTTCTGTGATGATAATAATAATACTTATTCCATAAGGCGGCTGTGAAGATTGAGTGACGTATGTGAAGCACTTCATACTTCACCTGGAACAAAGAATGAGCTGTCATTGCCATCCTGACAGAGCACATGGAAGCGGAGGCAAAATGCACCAGATGGGACACAGATGAGGGTGACGGGGTTATGCCCTGCCTGCTCTCTTCCCCCTCCCCACCCCCATCTCCACCCACGGCTCCTGCACCCTCCACGCTGCGCTGCTCGTGGCTTTGCCAGATGTGGGAGGACTCCTGGCCCCCAGCCATCTGCCACTTCCACAGACACGGCTTCTCCACACCGTTTTACAAGGCAATTATGCAGTCATAGGCTGCCCAAGGTCAGTCAGCGCTAACACGGAATTACTCTCTTGCTCCTTTCCTGACAAGCCGCAGACTGTTCCTGCTTCCCCTCAACCTGCCCCTCAGCCCTTTGCACACCCTAGGAGCGTCAGGATTTAAGGCCAGCTCCTGGGGCTTCAAGAGCCACCTTTGTTTTCCCTCCACCCCACCCGGCAACTTTGCGAGGTCTCATGAGGAAAAGCCTGGAGGTAAAGTCCAGGCTCCCATGGGCACATGAAAAGGGGGAAGACAGTGCCGGGTAGGTGGGGTCACGGCAGCCCAGTCGGGGGTGTAATGGAGCCTCACTTTGCTGTACAGGGTTTCCATTCAGAATGAGTCACTGGTTCCCGAGCTGGCAACCCCGGACCCTGGAACAACTTGGCAAATGGAAACCTAAACAGATTGTTCACCATATGTGTTTGTATCCTCAGTGCCGTGTTTAAACACCACCTCCCTCCACACACGGTGAGCAGACAGGCACGCGGTCGCACCCACCAGCTTGCCTAGGAGGGGGCAGGGCGAGGAGGGGGTACCGGGTGCGGGCAGGAAATGATACAGCTTCAGAAGAAGAGATGACACAAAGGCCATTTTCAAAGAGGTGACAGGACGACTCTCGGGCAATATAAAATGAAGACGTGGCACAGAGTTTATACAATCCATTAAGCAATGAGGGGAGCAGTAAGACTTTCAAACTGCTGCCGATGACAACTGGAAAAGTTTGATTTTTTTATAGGCAGTCGAATAAAGAAAAGTTAGGATAAGATCACTAGGTTAAAACCTAAACTGGCTAATGTCTCACATGGTCACAAACCATAATAACCTTTGTGGTTATCTGTCCCTCCAACAGCAATTATTTGCATCTCTACCAAACAAAAATCTATCAGCTAACCCCTGCCCCATCAGAGCTGAGAAACAGCCAAGGCGGTGGCGCACCAGTCAAGGCAGTGTGCTTAGCACAGCACTGGGGGGACCGCCAGCATCTCTTTTCCCCACCGCCTAGTTTCGAGTCATTTTTCTCCAGGATGCACCAACCTTCCCTTGGTTCAAGTCCTCTCTGGCCCCTTTCTCCAGCCCAGATCTCTGCTCTATCCAGACAGCTGGAGACCCACTTTAGCCCTTTGCTCTTCCTAGAAACCTTCAGTCCAAACTGGATTAATAGCTAACTCAGCAACTCCTTCCCGTCTTCATTCATGGGATGCCCTCGGCCGGAGCGTGGAGATGCTGGGACACCAGCTGTGGTCACGATGCCCTCTTCATGATCAGTGACCGGAGGGCTCCAACGGCTCCACACCAGAAGCCCCATCCACCAAGACTCGAGAGGTCACATTTTAGTCTGGTCGTGGGCAGAGAAGAGAAGCAGCTTGAAACACGAGCCAGAACTTGGTAACACGGCCACAGAAAACCAGAGTGAAACTCATCAAGGCGAACACGTTAAGATACATGTACTTCATTTTATGCTAATTTTTCTGGGTTAATTTAATCTCACTTTTAAAAAGGAGACGTCCACATTGATCGCCATTCCTCTCACTTCCTCATTCAGGAAGTGTTTGCCGTGCATCTACTTGTGAGCCTGCACTGTACACAGTGGTGCACACGATAGACACGGCACCCGCCCTTCTGAAGCTCACCAAGTGACTCTAGAAAATTCTAATCTTCCCTTAACATATTTTGTGCTTTTCAAAGGGTTCTCACGCCAGGAGCCCTCAAGCCCCAAATCTTTCCAGCTGTTCCCGCAAAACACATCCTGCCTGACGCCAGCTCTCCACCTCCACTCCTGCCTCTGTCATCTCCTGCCCGCGTGACTGCAGTGCCTCCCAACAGACTTCCTGCCTTCCTCCTCACCTCACCACCTCCTTTCTCTTCAGTACAACTAGAGGACCACTTAACAATGTGAATCAGATCACGTCCCTGTAGCTTAAACCCCAACCTCCACCAGCAAGGCCCCCTGAGGTCCGTGTGGTGCAGCCCCTGCCTCTCCCCTTCTCTCTGCTCCGGCCTCTGCATGCACTGTTCTCTGTCCTACTTCTGCACAGGCTCCTTTTCTCGTTCAAATCTCTGTTCCGATGCAACTCCTTTTGTCACCCCCTCCTCCCAGTCAGTCCCTGTCCTATCACCCAAGCACTCACCACCATAATTACCCTGTTCTTTATCTGTTGATTTCCCGTCTCTCTACACCTGACTGCAAGCTCCTTGCGAGGAGAGAGGGACCGTGTCTGCCTTGTACACACTCGAATCCCCAGCACCTGAAGCAGCACTTGGCCCACTGGGTGCACTGAACACCTGACACTGCAGTCCTGCCTGTGAAAATCCCCAGAATGAGAAAATGAGTGAATTATTCCTTATCAAAAATCCAAGCATCAAAACGTTCTCCCAAGGCAGGCACTGGACAGTTAAAAATACAGAAACTGAACTAAGGAAGTTTAGAATTAGCGTGTAAGCTCGGTGAAAGTAGCTCCCATCTTTCCTGTTCATGGCATATCCCAGAGCCTAGAGTATAGCTCAGCACGTAACTGGCACTTACTGTTTACGGAATAAACCGTACCACATGCAAGTTAGGGGCTGGAGCGTGTCTGGGTGAAGAGTCTCCTCGGGCAGGGTGGAGCCAGGCGAGTTGTCCTCTCTGAGCCGACAGGAAAGCCTGGGAAGGACAGGTTTCCGAATCCCTGCCTGGCAGCCATCTCTCCTTTAAAAGGGTTCTCAGGAAACTAGAGGTCATCTCTCCCCAGGCAACGGCTGGATTTGGGGAGAATGATTTTGTTCCTAGTTGATTGCTCTCCTCCTAAGTCCCTCTCTCCATGAAACTCCTTGAATGGGGATTCAGGGATATATCATCATAGCATTTTCTGTCTGTTTCCAACCTATAATTTCTCATTTATAATAACGGGGGCTCTGGAAGAGATCTCTAAATTCCCTTCAGAGCCAACATTTGATGGTTTTAAGTGAAAATGCATTCCACCTGGAACCAGGGGACATTCAGGTCAAGCCTTTAAAGAAAGCAATTGGTGCCTAACGGGAAGGACATCTAGAGCTGGTTATAGACGCTCCCTCGCAGCAGGCGTCCCAGGTAACGAGGCCCTGGATGCCGGACCTGAGGCTGCATGGCATGCTTAGGAAGCCCACAGCCTGTCCCCTCTGGGGCTTGGCACTAGGTTCCTGGAACTTCTCCACTCTAAGCAGAGACACTATGAAAGACTGTTTTAACTGGAGGAATGAGAAACATTCTCCGTGTGAGTTTTTGAAGTCCACGTGTGAGTCTGGTGGCTCTGAAGCTCAGAGTCACTGGGGCGCTTGTTGGCAGTGCCATCCTGGCCCCTTCCAGGCTCTGACTCAGTGGCCTGCATTTGCAGAGCTTCAGATGCTGCTGCCGCAGATTTGTGGTAGAAAAGGACGCAGCCTCGGGTGACCTGCTGTGAAGGAACCTGGCCTCTGTGGGGAACAGACTCAGGCAGGTGGGGCTGTGAGAGATGCAGGGGGGCCGAGCAGCCTCTTTCTGGGTCAGCCTCGGGCCACCAGGTTCAAATCCCATCAGCCCCCGGGAGGCCTGTCTGCACGAGCCCGGACAGCCGGACACTTGGAGAGGACAAGGCCGCTCGTGCCCAGACGTGCATGGGATGTACCCCAGCCTCTGCTCCAGGCGAGCTGTCTTTGCATCACTGAACATGAGCAGATTCTCTAAAGGCGCTCCATACTCTAGAAAATAAATGTGATTTTTCTGGCTCTCCTGGTAAGTTGGTTGAAGGGACTTGACTAGCAAGCTTGATTCTGCACAAACGAGTCGTTTCCTCGGCTCTTGTGAAAATGCTCTGTTGCTCTGTGCCCACTTTCTAGAGCTGATGGCAACAACGTCGAAGCTCGTTTACCAAGTCCCTAGTCCACCGCCACTCACAAACCTACGAACTAACATTCGTGGAGCATTTGTCCCCAGAGTTGGAGAATTTGGTAAACAGAGCCCTCAGTCACCTTTCCAAAGGGCAGCCGCACCTCCTTCTCACTGTTCACAGAGCCAATAGCCACGGCACTCCTGAAATCCCCTACCCCGAGGGTGGAAGCTGTGGGGAAGAGGCCAGAACTCAGGCAGGGTTATTCACGACGGATCAGAGAAGCCCATCCACCCACAGAAACAGCCAAGCGGTCCCTCCCAGACCTCAGGCCCTGGGAAGTCCTCGCACCCGGGCCAGCGCCTCCCCAGGGCTCACGCACTTTATGGGACTTGCCTAGGCCTCAGCGCTCACGGAATTTCCATGAACTTGTGGGTCCACCGAAGAGGCCATCAAGAAAAGAATCAAAGGCTCAGGGTTTTTATCTTCATTCCGTGCCTCCTCTCTGCCATGTAGCTCCACCTCCGGCCCGTAAAACATTAAAAGCTGGGAGATTAAGAGAAAGAGCAAACCAGAAGCCTCCTTCCCATCATGGCCCTTCCCACACGGGCACCAGGAGTACTTCCGGGCCACGGCCAGGAGCAGAGTCTAGCGCTGCCGTTAACTCCAGGAGCAAAGTTCACGGGCACTAGGTCCAGGCAGCTCTGGAGACGCTAAAAAAAAGCAAGAGTCCAACGAGAGCATAAGGATGCTCATATATCACCCAGACGTCAGCACCAGGGCAAGAGACGCACATACCCAAACTGCAAGGCCGAGGTCAGAGCACTTTAGACTCTGGGGAGAGACAAGGAAGACAGGCTACTGGGATGACCAGTGGTCAGTGATGGATGAGGGAGGCTTTCTAGAGCCAGACGGTTCTGGCCCCGAGGTACTCCTGACAGCAATAAAGGCGGCCGCTCTGTTGGATGGCAAAGAAGAAGCCCCCAGAGTTCTTTCATTTAAGCAGTAGGTGTGTCAAAGGGAAGGTACCCCTTAACTTGCTGAGTTCCAGAAGCCCCTATTACACATCAGTGAGCCAAAGTAACTAGAATTCCAGAGTCAGAAGGGACCCTACAGGGGTGGGGACCCAAGGGCACGTGCCCACAGGGAGGAGATAATGCAAACGAGAGGACGGGGCTGACGGCGGTGAGATGGAGGCGTGGACCCCATGGAAAGTTGCCAGCCCCCGCTCAGCCCCGCCACTAGGCGACTATTCCCATGCAAGAAATTGGTGCCAGGTTTGTCAGAGCTAATGATTTTTCAACATAAGCCCCAAATTCCGATTGTTAGGTGAAATTTCCCAATTTTAAGATGTTGGCAACTAAGTCAATGTTATTTAAAATACTGCACGGGCCAAACAAAACCCATCTGGGTCTGGGGAAAGGGTAGATACAGCCTGTGGGCCTCCAGCTCGTAACTTCTGACATGTATCAATAACTGAGTAACCAGTCATGGTAATCGCTAGTATAAATTGGGTGCTTCACACGGATTATTACATTTAGTCCTCACGGTTGAGGAAATTAAGTGTATAGAGAACAGGTAGCTTCTCCAAGTTTGCATAGCTATGGAAGCGGCGGAGCCAGGATTCAAATCCTGGTCTGTCTGACGTCAAGGCCTGAACCCTTAGCCATGAAGTGATATTGCAATTCCAGAAACAACTACAGTTGCCCCTAAACTCATTCATTCCAAGGAGTGGCACACTGACACTGACAACTGGTGTTTTAATTGTGGGTTTTTGCTTAGTGTTTATGGGAGGACAAGACCAGGAAAGATGGGCTCGCAAAAGAAAAACTACCACCCTGCCAGCGGACAATGGCAGGAAAGTCATATTGAGAATATCCTTCCATTCTCCACCGTGCAAAACTCCCTTCCTGTCCCCATGGGATGAGTATTGTAGCCTTTGCTACCCAAAGGGCAGCCAACGGACCAGCAGCATGGGCATCACCTTGGAGCTTGTCAGAAAGGCAGAACCTCAGCACGCCCACAGTGACTGAATGGGTCCCTTAACAAGAGGACCAGCTGCTTCTTATGCACCTTGAAGCTTGAGAAGCCTGTGCCTTGCCCCTCTCTGACTTGTCCTCCAGTCTGGTGTGGCCCTCCAGGTCTTCCCATACTCCCCATCAGACCACCATCTCCCTAAAGACAGAGGCTTCCTCTTCCATTTCTCTTTTGCCTCTTCCTGGACATGGCATACAGTCATTTGAGCCCCATCAGCTGCAGATAAAGGGGAGGGGGTCTCCAAGCACACAACAGAAGAAGGGATCCCTCCCTAAAACCATAAGCATGCAAATTAGCTCAGCCTCCCAGACAGGTGGCAGGCCCTTGAGAATGTGAGAAAAATCAGCACAGCGCTGCAAGCCCCCCAATCTTACCCTGTGCTGTAGGGATATAAGTGGCGCCTGCATCCAAAAGGCACAAATATTCTATAGGCAGAAAAAAGACGGAGTTGATTCTAAAACGTGTCTGCTAGCCCATAAGGGAAAACTGAGATTCTGGGTGGGGTAGGGACCTCTGTGCTCCCGTGCAGCTGCTCTCGACAGAAGCCCTCACAAAATGCTGCGGGCATGGGCAGGAACCCAGAACTGGGGCACAAGTGTCCATCTGCCTGCGGCTGGAGAAGCACGCAGCCCGGACCTCTAACCTCCTGTGCTTAACGCTCACTGCAGACCCTCTTTGCTCCAAGGCACTGGGGTCCTTTCCAGGAAATGGGGCAAACTCCTGTCCTGACTCTTCTGCCATTGCTGATAAATTTTCAACCATCCCCAGGGGCTGGGATACCCCGGGAGGAGAAACATCCTGGGGGTGCAGAGGCCAGCAGGCCAGCTGCTCACACCCTGCTCACGCCAGCACGCCTTTCTCTGTTTGCTCCAGACGCAGGGTCTCCCCAGAGGTCATGCCTTGCAGGAAAATTCTCACTGTCCCCAAGGCAACCCAAATTCTTTAAGCACATATGTCACCTCCAGCCCTTCCACAGTCCTCACCTGCCTCAGAGACCATAATCACTCGAGGAAAAATAAAGTAAAAGTTCCCAACACCCCCCTCCTCCCCGCGGACCTGCCTGGTGCACACGTGCAGCTGGAGAGCCGCTCCTGGCTCTAAAGCACGAGGCTTTCCATTCCAGTTAAACTGTGATGTTGCCATGGAAACACCCAGTGAGGTGTTCCTCTGGCCGGCCGGCCCAGGCTGGGGACCTGAGGCCCACGTTGCAGACGTCTCCTCGCTGGCCTCCAGGGCCTTGTGCCACCCACCAACCCAGAGCGGCCCCCATGCCTCCACATACACCCGTGTGTGTATGGGCATTGGGGCGCACGTTTGTTTTGTTTTCTCTTCAGCCCAGCCCCTCCAGCACACAAAAAGCACATTCTTGAAAAACAAAAAAAAAAAAGAAAAGAAAAGAAAAAGAAAAATGTATTTTTTTTTCTGCATTCCAGATGCCTGAGCTAAGCGGAGGAATGAATGGTTTGGGAAAAATCTCACACAGGAATAAATTTACAAGGGACAGCTGAGCGGATAAATTCAGTCCCCAAAGAGGGGCATTACGAGGCCTTCTGGCAGGAGACTTGCCCCTTGTGCAAAGCTGTCTAAAAAGAAAAACAGAGCAAGAGAGGGGAGCTTTCAAACCCACCCCAAACTAAACCCAAAAGAAATCTTTCTAACTCCCTCTAGCTGTCAGCATATGAAGGCAGGGAGGCCTGTTCGCAAAGTTCCATCAGTCCTTTCCAGGTGGACCTCGTGGGTGTCCCAGAGCCGGGCGGGGATGACGCCCTTGCAGATGCTTCAAGGTTACCCAAGCTTTCTGGCTTGACCCGCTGTCCACATACTGGACAAGAATGGAGTTTGCCCTAGTGGGGAGCTAATCATGGCTCCTGAGGGGTCCCCTCAGCTGAAGAGCGGACCAAACACAATACAGGCTGATGGACCGGATGGCTGGGGGGTGGACCTGGACCCAAGCCTCCTGGGATGAGGGAGGCGCCACAGGGAGAGGATGGCAAGCGTGACTGGGGGAGAGCTGCTGACCAGGCTGGAAAATGCTGGTCCGAACATGCAATGTTCCTTTGAGTGCCCCTAGATTTTCCTACAAAGATTGAGAGTAAATTAGGCCAAAATGATTTTTGGACACTTTCCCCCAAAAGGGTGTTCAACACTGGCCTCTCCCCTGCTTCCTGACCGCACACTTGACTCACCAGTTAGTGGCTGGTTGCAAGAATTAGGAAAGTCCCCTTGGATGCACTGAGATCTGAAAACTCAGTTAGCCCATTTTCTCTCCCTTTTCTTTGGAAACCAAATCCTAGAACTTTTACAGCTGGCAATGACCTTATTGTTCCTTCTCGTGGCTTTTCCCAGGCTCTTTCACCCCCAGGAGAGCCTGAGACTCTAACCCAGCAGGCTGGGCTCCTCTGGGAAAGGCGAGCGTCAACTGTCACCAAACATGTCCACATTGCATGCCTTGAGCTAGCACTGAACTCAAGTAACATTGTTCCTTCTCCGCTGATGGTCCTACTTCTGAAGCCACTGTCGGTCAGCGACTGTTAAGCATTTACGGGCTGGTCCTGCATTGTACACTTGGAGATGAAAAAATACGTATATATGCAATGGTCCATCCCTGCCCCCAGTGAGCTCAAAACTCTGTTGCTTAGACAATAATTACCAGTAACTGAGTACTTGCTATGTTCCAGGCCCTCAGCTCTTTACTAAATATTTCACTGTGATAAGTACTTTATTTGCATTTAATATAGTAGTTACATGCTCATTGGAATCTAACTAGAGGCAAATCCTGGGTCTATCGCTAATCAGCTGTGCATCCTCGGGCATTAACCTCAAAGCCTCATTTTCCTCATTTGTAAAACAGATCATAACATTGACTTCACAAGAATGTTGTAAGAATTTAATGAGACAGCGTTTGTAAAGCTCTTAACCCCGTGATGCGCACCTAGTGCTCCAAACGGCATTGACCAAACAGTGATCACATGGCATCACTGAGTTTCCAGAAACACCCCCTCTACCCTCGGTGTTGGAAATCAGCTAACCTTCACGCGGGAACCCTGCACAGCTCTCCGCCAAAGCAGCAACATTCCACGTTCGTTGCTGAATCTTTGCCCGTTAAACATGAAGCAGAACACATCCTCCTGCAAGAGAGAAAAGGCACTGGAGAGCGATGGATGGTCCGGCACCTCTTCCAAGGAAGACTGCTTGGCTGGAATGTGGCTCTTGCCTATGTCTTTGTATCATATATAAATTGGAACTGGGTAAGACCTAGATCCACGTTAAGTCTGATTTAACAATTAAACATTCTGTTATCTTAATGAGGAAAAAAATAAGAATATCTTCTTTTCAATAGATAAGTATCTGTGAAAAACACACTTGTATACATACACACACATATTTGCAAAAATAATTGGAAGAAGAGTCCAGACACGAGTGAAAGCAGTTCCCTGAAGAAAACTGACTGCAGAAGTTATGCATGAGAGTGAAATCTTCTGAGCATATGTTTTTCAATATTTTGTACTTCAAATAAGTAAATGTTGGATATATGTATATGCATAACTGAATCACTTAGCTGTACCCCTGAAACTAACACAACATTGTAAATCAACTATACTCCAATTAAAACAAAAATTAAATTTAAAAAATAAGTAAGTGCTTTAGATATAAAAACAATACAATTAAAGCAAACAGGAAAAGAAAACTAGCCATAAAATTGAACATCAAAAACACAAAATAGCCCAACTGCACAGCACATCTAAATGATAACAGAAATATTAAATGCTACTAGTAGTTTTTATGTTACTAGTAATATTGATAATGCATTTTGAAACTGTTTTATAAAAATTATAGGAAAAAGCGTATGTATTGATGTTTAAGAAGTATGAATCTCGCCATAAGAGAAATAATTGGAGAATGAAAGAGGCCAAGGAAACTGTAACATGAAACAGGAAAAAAAATGGCATTGTTAATAATGATCAGGTGTCCCGCCAGCTCCTCCTGATGTGACCACCTGCCAGTGGTGCTGAGCTTCAGCTGTCCTGTCTGAAGACGGCATCTCTCTCTCCAGCCTTCCTAGTCAGTAACCGTCAGAGACAGCTGCCCTCCTCACCCAAGCTCAAAAGAAGCCTGGGAGACAGCAAAAGAATGAGTGGCTCCTGGGCTGTTTAGAACATGTAGAATCTTTCTGCAGGGACTCTTCAGCTGTGGTTCTAAAATGTTTCCTTCCAGGTAGAGCTTGTATGGCCCCAGTCTGTCCTTTTCTTCTTTCTTCTACTTTGCTCCCTTAAGAGGTAAGAGAGTATTGTGGAATCAGGAAAATCATTTGAGCCCCAAGTTTGCCTCTTTTGAGAATTGCCTCCTTTGAGCTTGCATCCTTGTTAAGCCATCTCTACTCTCTGAGCCTCAGTTTACTAATCTGTAAAACTGGTATAAAATAATGCCCATCATGTTGGATGGTAAAATTTAGATATAATGTATACGAAATACTTAGAATACATATTCAATAAATGGTTGGTATTGTCCTTGTTATTTATACTGACATAGGAAAATGTTCTATGAATTGCAAAACTCTGCATAAATGTCAAGTATCATTCAATTATCCTTCAATTTGATCAGAACTCACACCTGACACTGCTGGTCCTGTGCAAAGGAAACATACAGAGCCCAGCCCTGCCTCAGTCCAGCTGCAGGCACAGCACCTGGGCCAGATGCACAGCCCGCAAGAGAGAGCCATCCAGCAGATATCCAAGTTCACCATACACCTTGTATTTTAGGGGCACGGGCTGGGGTATGCTCATCAAGGGGACAGAGGTGGAAGGAGTAGCCTTTGGCATGTTCTTTTCCTGCAATGAATAGCAATTAACAAAAATCTTTTTGGAGAAGTACAAACATTGACCACTAGGTAGTAGGGGGAGGAGAAGATGGGAATGGAGGCACACCACAAGCCACAAATATGTTTTAATAAGCAGTTATTAAATACTTGCTTTATTAAGCCTAAATTAAATGCATGTTTGAGGGAATGAAGCACTCTTAAAGAGGGAATTCACTGATGTTTTCTTCTTGTAAGCTATGACTTTTGAAATGTCAGGGCTCCATTCTGTCCAGGAGATCTTGGCTTCCAGAGGAACTCAAAATCCAAGCAAGAGATTGATCTATCTAAAGAGAAAATGATGGTCTTTCTGAAGGGTGTGGGTCATGGTCACAAGAAGGATGACAGCCAGCTACAAATCTCATTTCCAGCTGGGCCAAAGGAAAAGGACATCCCTGGGGAGTATCCCCATCCAAAACACACAGGGTCATCATTAACATTTATCGTAAGCTCCAACTGCTTGCCAGGAAGGATACCAGGCAATTAACAAACATCACCGCGATTAATTCTGGTGATAATTCTCTGAAGTAGTTATTATTAGTGTGACTTACAGAAAAGAAGACTGATGTTCAGTGAGATTCAGAAATGTGCCAGCGTTGCACAGCTAGCATCTGTAGAATGAAGATTCCAGGCAGGTCTGGCTGCCTGGCTCCAGAGCCGACGCCCGAGGCTGACCGTGACTATTCTTATGACATCACTCTACAGGGGCCGTTCTTGTTTTCAGGCTGTTCTCACCTTCTTCCTCAGTAATAGAACCCCACAAAAGTTAGGCCAGCATGTGGCCATTCAGAATAAAGCCACATCTCCCAGCCTTTCTGCAGCTGCATGAGGCCATGTGGCTAAGTATTGGCCAGCGGGATATAAGTCGAAGCAATGTGTTCAATGTCTGGGAGGTGCCGTTAAAGAGAAGGCATGTGCCCTCCCCCTCTCCTCTTCCCTCTTTCCTTTCCCAGCTGCCTAGAATGCATATGTGCAAGCAGCCTGGACCACAGGTTGGAAAGTGCGTGCTGAAGGTGGCAGAAGAGGGACATAGAAGGAGTCTGGTCCTGAGCATTGTGGAGCCACATACAGTACAATCTGCCTCCTCACATTCATACGTGGGACAAATAAACCTTCACCTTGCTTAAATCACTGTTAACTTGGGGTTTTCTGTCACTCCACCGGATAGAATCCTATCTGTTACACTGGGATACCTCCATTCTTCACCCCCCATCTCTTCCCACTTAAAGTCTGTCCTTTTCTGCATTCCTTTCTTTTCCTCCCACATATTTCATCCAAATGGACTCAGAGTCCACATGTATCAGATTAATGGCAGATCACCAAAGGGGCAGAAGGACAGCCGGGACCTCTGAAGAAGGCAAGTGTGAGTTGGAGCCAAGGTCCACGGTCTTAGAGATGATGCTCTTGGGCTTGGCCAGCAGCAAGGGAGTGGTTCAAACCCCATGCCTCCTGCTCCGTTAGCCTGTCTGCCCATGTATGAGGCAAAGCAGGAGTTCTGCCAACAAAATCTTCTTTCTAAGAAAATAAATTCAGGTCATCCTGCTTCTCTGGTTCCTCTCCTGCCATCATTCCCAGTAAGATGTTCATGGTGTGGCTGCCATAACACATCTGTCTCTAGTCCCACCCACAAGTACCAGGTTCCAGGCAGGACCAAGCCAGAGTGGCCGGGACTTTCCCCTCCCCTGTGTGTCATTCCTGCATATCTTCCAGGACAATTCAACTAACTGAGCATGGCTGCAAAGAGAAATGATCCTTACCCCTCCCATGGAAGTGTTTCAAAGAGTTCCAGAATGCATGAGTCCTCAAAGTTCCCTGAATCACTGACTCTTAAAGCTGGAGAGACTACAGAGGTCATCTGGTCCAAGAAAAGATGATACTCTTACAGTTCGAGGAAACACCCCAGCCAAGGTCAAATCGTTATTATTAATCATTATCTAATAATTGTTTGTTGTTAGAGAATTGGGACCACTGATAATAAAGCACAACAACAGCAATATTTAACCAGTTCTATGTGCCAAACCCTGAGCTGAGCACTTAGCGTGGATTATATCATTTAATTCTCACAACAACCCAATGACATAGGTACCCAACCTGGAGGCTTGGAGAAGTTAAATAACTTGTCTGATTTTACAAGATAATAGGCTGGTGAACTGGGATTCAGACCCAAGTTTATTTGTTGCTTGAGCCTGAATTCTGCTCTTTTCACAGCATCATGCTACCAATTCATTACTTGTCAAAGTGAAGCAATGACACAATCTCCCTCCTCACAATGGAACCAAGCTGGACACCCTGTAGGCTCACGGGGTTGCCACCAAGCTTATGCACACACAATGCTGTCCTCGGGGATGCCCAAAGACCTTAATACAGACAGTCCCCCCTGTGAAGTCTATAATCCACATCTGGAGGAAAGACAGGCTTCACTTCTATCCAGAGGCACCAACCCGAACAACCACTTTGAGGTTCAGGCAAAAGCCGGGTGCCAGGGTCTTCCCATCCCCTCATCCCCTCACTGGTTTATTCGGTGCTTCAAGAAGTATTTACTAACCATTAGCCAGACTCATCAAGAGAAAAAGGGAGAAGACTCAAATTAATAGAATTAGAAATGAAAAAGGAGAAGTAACCACTGACACTGCAGAAATACAAACGATCATGAGAGATTACTACAAGCAACTCTATGCCAATAAAATGGACAACCTGGAAGAAATGGACAGATTCTTAGAAATGCACAACCTGCCGAGACTGAACCAGGAAGAAATAGAAAATATGAACAGACCAATCACAAGCACTGAAATTGAAACTGTGATTAAAAATCTTCCAAAAAACAAAAGCCCAGGACCAGATGGCTTCACAGGCGAATTCTATCAAACATTTAGAGAAGAGCTAACACCTATCCTTCTCAGACTCTTCCAAAATATTGCAGAGGGAGGAACACTCCCCAACTCATTCTACGAGGCCACCATCACCCTGATACCAAAACCAGACAAAGATGTCACAAAGAAAGAAAACTACAGGCCAATATCACTGATGAACATAGATGCAAAAATCCTCAACAAAATACTAGCAAACAGAATCCAACAGCACATTAAAAGGATTATACACCATGATCAAGTGGGGTTTATTCCAGGAATGCAAGGATTCTTCAATATACGCAAATCAATCAACGTGATACATCATATTAACAAATTGAAGGAGAAAAACCATATGATCATCTCAATAGATGCAGAGAAAGCTTTCGACAAAATTCAACACCCATTTATGATAAAAGTCCTGCAGAAAGTAGGCATAGAGGGAACTTTCCTCAACATAATAAAGGCCGTATATGACAAACCCACAGCCAACATTGTCCTCAATGGTGAAAAACTGAAACCATTTCCACTAAGATCAGGAACAAGACAAGGTTGCCCACTCTCACCACTATTATTCAACATAGTTTTGGAAGTGTTAGCCACAGCAATCAGAGAAGAAAAAGAAATAAAAGGAATCCAAATCGGAAAAGAAGAAGTAAAGCTGTCACTGTTTGCAGATGACATGATACTATATATAGAGAATCCTAAAGATGCTACCAGAAAACTACTAGAGCTAATCAATGAATTTGGTAAAGTAGCAGGATACAAAATTAATGCACAGAAATCTCTTGCATTCCTGTATACTAATGATGAAAAATCTGAAAGTGAAATTAAGAAAACATTCCCGTTTACCATTGCAACAAAAAGAATAAAATATCTAGGAATAAACCTACCTAGGGAGACAAAAGACCTGTATGCAGAAAATTATAGGACACTGATGAAAGAAATTAAAGATGATACAAATAGATGGAGAGATATACCATGTTCTTGGATTGGAAGAATCAACATTGTGAAAATGACTCTGCTACCCAAAGCAATCTACAGATTCAATGCAATCCCTATCAAACTACCACTGGCATTTTTCACAGAACTAGAACAAAAAATTTCACAATTTGTACGGAAACACAAAAGACCCCGAATAGCCAAAGCAATCTTGAGAACGAAAAATGGAGCTGGAGGAATCAGGCTCCCTGACTTCAGACTATATTACAAAGCTACAGTAATTAAGACAGTTTGGTACTGGCACAAAAACAGAAATATAGATCAATGGAACAGGATAGAAAGCCCAGAGATAAGCCCACGCACATATGGTCACCTTATCTTTGATAAAGGAGGCAAGCATATACGGTGGAGAAAAGACAGCCTCTTCAATAAGTGGTGCTGGGAAAATTGGACAGGTACATGTAAAAGTATGAAATTAGAACACTCCCTGACACCATACACAAAAATAAACTCAAAATGGATTAAAGACCTAAGTGTAAGGCCAGACACTATCAAACTCTTAGAGGAAAACATAGGCAGAACACTCTATGACATAAATCACAGCAAGATCCTTTTTGACCCAGGTCCTAGAGAAATGGAAATAAAAACACAAATAAACAAATGGGACCTAATGAAACTTAAAAGCTTTTGCACAGCAAAGGAAACCATAAACAAGACCAAAAGACAACCCTCAGAATGGGAGAAAATATTTGCAAATGAAGCAACTGACAAAGGATTAATCTCCAAGATTTACAAGCAGCTCATGCAGCTCAATAACAAAAAAACAAACAACCCAATCCAAAAATGGGCAGAAGACCTAAATAGACATTTCTCCAAAGAAGATATACAGATTGCCAACAGACACATGAAAGAATGCTCAACATCATTAATCATTAGAGAAATGCAAATCAAAACTACAATGAGGTATCATCTCACACTGGTCAGAATGGCCATCATCAAAAAATCTAGAAACAATAAATGCTGGAGAGGGTGTGGAGAAAAGGGAACACTCTTGCACTGTTGGTGGGAATGTAAATTGATACAGCCACTATGGAGAACAGTATGGAGGTTCCTTAAAAAACTAAAAATAGAACTACCATACGACCCAGCAATCCCACTACTGGGCATATACCCTGAGAAAACCATAATTCAGAAAGAGTCATGTACCAAAATATTCATTGCAGCTCTGTTTACAATAGCCAGGACATGGAAGCAACCTAGGGGTCCATCATCGGATGAATGGATAAAGAAGATGTGGCACATATATACAATGGAATATTACTCAGCCATAAAAAGAAATGAAATGGAGGTGTTTGTAATGAGGTGGATGGAGTTAGAGTCTGTCATACAGAGTGAAGTAAGTCAGAAAGAGAAAAAGAAATACAGTATGCTAACACATATATATGGAATCTAAGGAAAAAAAAAAAAAAGGTCATGAAGAACCTAGTGGCAAGATGGGAATAAAGACACAGACCTACTAGAGAATGGACTTGAGGATATGGGGAGGGGGAGGGGTGAGATGTGACAGGGTGAGAGAGTGTCATGGACATATATACACTACCAAATGTAAAATAGATAGCTAGCGGGAAGCAGCTGCATAGCACAGGGAGATCAGCTCGGTGCTTTGTGACCACCTGGAGGGGTGGGATGGGGAGGGTGGGAGGGAGGGAGTTGCAAGAGGGAAGAGATATGGGAACATATGTATATGTATAACTGATTCACTTTGTTATAAAGCAGAAGCTAACACACCATTGTAAAGCAATTATACTTCAATAAAGATGTTTAAAAAAAAAAAAAAAGTATTTACTGAGTGAAAAAACTCTGCTCAGCATTAGGGATGAACAGTTGAACAAAAGAGACACGTGTCTGGCTTTAAGGGGCATTTCGGTGGGAGGAACAGACAACAAACAAATAATTTCACAGATATTTAGTGCCAATTGTGATAAGAGCCACGAAGGAAAAGTCCATGTCACCACACAAGCGTACAAAAGGGGCACAACTGACGAGGGAGTGGATGTGAGAAGGCTCTGAGATGGATAGAAACATGGTAAATTCAAGAACCCGAAAGAAAGCCAGAGGGCTGAAGACATGACCAGAAGTGGGATCATTCAAGACCTAAGAGGCCATGTTAAGAATATTGGAATATTTGGGAATTCTCTGGCGGTGCAGTGGTTAGGACTCTGCGCTTTCACTGCCGAGGGCTCGGGTTTGATCCCTGGTTGGGGAACTAAGATCCCGCAAGCCAAGCAGTACGGACAAAAATTTTTTTAAATTAAAAAATTTTTTAAAAGAATATTGGAATATTCTAGGAATAATGATGAGCCACTGAGGAGTGTTCCACAGGCAAACGATAGAGTCTGGTTTGCATTTATAAATAATCACTTTAGCGGCTGAGTGCAAAGGACATGGGAGTGGAGGTGGAGAGTCCTCTCAGAGCTGTCACAGTCATCCACCTGAGGGCAGTGAGTGTGGACACAGGATGGGGTGGAGGAGAGGGAGATGTGCATGGACTTGGGTAGCAGGTAGAATGGACCGGAGCTGCCTGTGTGAGCGCAGAGCTCAGCAGAGCGGTCTTACCTACAGACATAAGTTTGGGAGTAGTCTTCCTATGGATGGTATTTGAATCCATGGATGTGGGTGAGATCTCCCAGAGGGAAGTAAATGAGAAGACAAGGTGGTCTCAGATCAAGACCTGAGAAATTCTAAGATTAAAGACTGGGCAGAAGGAGAAGATCCATCAAAGGAGACAGAGACTAAATGGCCAGAGAAGCAGGAAGCCAACCAGAGCGTGTGGTGTCACAGAAGGCAACAGAGTGTCCCAGGAGGGAGTGGTCAGTGGTGTGAAAGCCCCATGTGGACAAGGAAGGGGAAATGAGTGGTGTGGAGCCTACAGGCTGGGGAATGTGGACATGCTGGGGGGGGGGGGTGGAAACTTCTCCCCACCTTGCCCTATGCATCTCTTCCATTTCATTCGGCTGTTCCCACGTTGTATCCTTTATAATAAACTGGTAAACCCGGCACTGATCTAGATGCTTCTACTCAAAGTGGAAGCTCAGCATCATCGAGAGATAGGTCTCTAACAGACGCCTTTAAGACTAGAACACAGCTGCCTTCCTGGAATGTTACTCGGAGGTGACCGAGGAGGAGGACCAGATGTGGAAGAAGACATTTTTCCTACAAAGGTGGTCGAGCTCATCATCCAGGTAACTCTCGCCCCAGAACCAAATAGCTAAAGGGGTCGATTCTGAATCAGATGAGGACATTGATAATGATCCTTCTGAGAACATTAGTTCTTTTTAAGAAGAAGCAGAAGATAATATATTTAATGGCACTTAGGAATGTTCAAGATTCAGGAAAAAATCAAAACATTGCAAGCTAAGAGTTTATAGTGAAAGAGTTTTAAGTATTGCTGTCAACTGAAGAATTTGAAAAGAGGCTTACTTAGAGAAATTTTGTATAGGAATTTATATTTTTGAGGATTATTTCCTGAATGTGACCCCATTACTTGAGAAATTTCCCAGCAAAAGGACATATATAATAGCATTGGTTCTGCTTATTTTTTAGTCTGGTTAATATTACCTGCGAATGTGAAAATTCAGAATGCTATCTTCCTAACATATATGAGTGTATATCTCACTGAGAGCTTTGCATAAATATCATTCTTGAGTAAGGTTTAAAGCAAGTCTATACACTATACAGTTCTCCTTCAGGATCAAAGACAATGTCAGTACTTTAATGTGGGTACATTTAGCCAAAGTTGAGGGGAAACACTTATAAAAATCAACCTCTTTATAATGTTAATAATTTCTAGAGATTCTGGATTTCCTGAAGGTAAAATAGTCTATGTAAAACTGTGCCTAAGCTCACGTTTGTTACAAAGTATGCGTTCTCTTTCTAATGCTTGTGATAATCTCAGCCACTGGAACTTTGAATAATTAGACATACCTTATATTCTGAATAGATATAAGTTTGTATTAAAATATACAACAGTCCAAAAAATTTAATGATGCCCATTAGATAGAGCACATATTACTGACTTTAGCAAAAGCCATTTCAATATAGTGGTGAGGGTAAAGCCAAACTGGAGT
Organism: Eubalaena glacialis; assembly: GCF_028564815.1. Classification (NCBI taxonomy): domain Eukaryota; kingdom Metazoa; phylum Chordata; class Mammalia; order Artiodactyla; family Balaenidae; genus Eubalaena; species Eubalaena glacialis. Next base: position 3,851,671 of record NC_083725.1, read on the forward strand.
GAAATTCAGAGTGAATTGGAAGTACGAATGGGGAGATGATCACTTCTACAGACCCTTTTCATTTCAGATTCATCCTGGATTAGCTCTGGCTCACAATCCACTCAGGGTCACCCTAATTCCTACCTCAGGTCTGCAGGAGGAAAATGTTACAAGATCAGAACCAGAAACCCTGGCTCTAGCCCAGTCCCAAGACTCAAATTATGACTGAAGAAGTAAAAGCACTGAGTCTAAGCATATATGAATTGGGTTAATAATTTTTAAAACCTTGCCAATATTAAGTTATCTTATAAATGTTATATGTAGGCTTGGGGCTTGAGAATTTTCTAACAAGCTAGGAGTTGGTCACAGGGTCAGAACAATGACGGGTGGGTGGGGGGCAGGGATGGTGACGTAAAGGACCTGCCAAAAGACAGGAAGTGATCAAGTGAGAGTCAAACAGTCAAGGCCAGAGACTGAGGGACAGGAGAGCTGATGATGTTCTACCAGATAAAGGCACCGAGGTGAGCGGCTGTGGATCCGGAAGTATGAAAGCTCACACAAATGGTAGGTCTTCAGAGTGGGAAAAGTTACCAGGGCTCCGGGGTCTGGGCTTTGAACCACGCTCACACCCTCAATATCTCCCACACCCACCCTACGAGGCATCACGAGTCTCACTGCCCTTAGGAGGACTTGGGCCAAATAGCCAGTGAGGGGCAGACCCAGGACTCATTCCCCGCCAAACTGCCCCAGGGCCCACTACACTAACCTGCAGTATGAAAGCCCAGCCAACCTCACTCTCCTCCTGGTGGGACGAGTTATCACCTACAGGTGGAGACTTCATCTCTCCAGGCCTTGTTTTCTAGGCTTTTAACCATGCCACCTTCCACGGATGGGGGGTAGGGGGGCAAAGCAATCCTTACGGGGTCACTGCATCACTCACTCTGCCCTACTCCTGCCTCTGACCTAGCAATCTGGCAGAAAATTCTTCAGCATAGCTATCCTGCTGAAAAATCTCTCATTACCCTAAAATCATCCCTCTACAGGAACGGAGTCCCTGAAGCACCTCCACAAGCAAACCAGGACTACCCGTGGCTGCAGACATGAATTAGTTCCTGAGCACCGGCCGCCTCCCCACGTGGTATGGCTGACAGCAGGCCTCTGTCTTTCAGACAGAAGTGTGTGTGTTGGAGAAAGACAAGGAAGGGGAGCAGGCATCCATCACACAGGGTTGCATAACATCTCTGACCTGAGTGACTTTTGTCCTCATTCACTGATCCAAACACGCAGGATGCTTGATGGCCTCTGACATGCAACCAGCTCCCCTGACTCAGTGCTGACGGACGGAACAGGAAGTCAGCGTCAAGTGCGTGTGCGTGTGCATTTCTACATCGCGCTGTGTGTGTGTGTGTGAATCTCTGTGCGCAGGGTTTACAGATTTTCCAGCCCTGATTGCTCATCCCTCCTATCTGACCCTTGTAGGGACGTGTTGGAGCTTGAAAGGGTGGCTAAGCAGGATGCAAATAACATCATTCCCCTGAGACTCAGGCACCTGAAGCGTGATGTCTGGGGACCAGTTTGGTTTGTTTGTATCTTTATTTCAACTGAAGCTCTTCCGTTCCCACGTGCCCCGGGGATGAGGTTCTGGAGCCCCCGTGGGGCCCACGGGAGCTATTTTCCCAGTTGCTAGGCAATGTCAATCCCGCTTCACGCCCCGTGAGCTCATGCCTGTGGCTGATCCGGGATTAGCTTTACAGCCCCCAGAAAGAGGGGGGGGAGAGAGATGTGTGTGCAAAGAGCACACACGAGCAGTGACAAAGTGATGAAGGATGACTTGATGGGACACCTAGAACCATGAGAAGCAGTGAAAACAACAGGTGTCATTTTAAGCCTCTACTCTACACCAGGTATTAAGCCAGGCACTGGCACAGGTGAGCTCACTGAAACAGGGATGACACAAACCGAGGGCAGGAAGCCCCGTGAGAGCAGGTGCCTGTCATCTTGGTCACTGTTGTGTGTGCCTTCCAGAGTGCCTGGCTATGGTATGAACTGAGAAATTAATACTCAAGCCCTAGTTATCGTCTAACCCAACTCCCATCTACTAGACTATAATCTGGAGAAACTCCCCCAGATAAACCCTCTCTCTATCCCTCAGACACATCTGACTCACATTTTCAAAGGTCTGACCCTCCGCTCTTCACTGCGGAGGGCCCAGACGACCACTGGCGACCAAGAGGAGAAGGTGGGGATCATGCCCGGCTGCAAAGGTTCACCAGGGCCTCTCATTCCCACGCCTACCAATCCCCTAGCCCGAACCCTGACACCTTGGGCTTGGTGGCTTCAGCAGGGTCCTGGCCGTTCTCCCTGTCTCCTTTTTCCTGCTCTTTCTCTGCCAGACCACTCTGATAACACAGCGGCAATGCTTCCTCTTCCTGGCATGTGCCAGCCTGGTCTCTCCCAGCCACCACCAAGCAGCCCTCCTGCTGACTCACTCCCCACCCCACGTTTATCCAGCCTCATCTCCCAGCGAGCCACGATCTGCCTGCTGCTCCTGCCAGACCACGCCTCTTTGTACCCTCCACACGTATCTTAACCAGATCCTACTGGGGTTTTTCCAGTTTTATTGAGATATCATTGACATACAGCACTGTATAAGTTTAGGTTGTACAGAATAATGATTTGACTCATAAATGTCATGCAATGATGACCACAATAAGTTTACTTGACATCCATCATCTCATACAGATACAAAAAAATTTCTTTTCCTGGAATGAGAACTCTTAGCATCTACCCTCTTAACAACTTTCCTACACACCATACAGCGGTGTTAACTATACTCATCATGTTGTACATTACATCCCTAGTGCTTAGTTCTCTGATAAGTGGAAGTTGGTGCCTCTTGACCACTTTCATTCTACTCCCCCGCCTCCCACTCCCCACTCCAGTCATCCACAAATGGGATCCCTTCTTTTACGAGTTTGGTTGTTTTTGTTGTTTTAGATTCCACATATAAGTGAGATCATAAGTATTTGTCTTTCTCTCTCTGACTTATTTCACTTAGCATAATGCTCTCAAGGTCCATCCATGTTGTCACAAATATATATATATATATCTTACAACTTCTTTATGCACTGGTCTGTTGATGTCTTGGCTATTGTAAATAATGCTGCTGTGAACATGGGGATGCAGGTAGCTCTTTGACATAGTGTTTTAGTTTTCTTCAGATACATTCCCAGAAGTGGAATTGCTGGATCATACGGTAGCTCTTTTTTCAATTTTTTGAGGAACCTCCATACTGTTTTCCATAGTGGCTGCACCAATTTACATTCCCACCAACAGTGAAAGAGGGTTCCCTTTTCTCCGCATCAGCTTTTGTTAGCTTTGTCTTTTGGATGATAGCCATTCTGACAAGAATGAGATGATATCTCATTGTGGTTTTGACTTGAATTTCCCTAATTATTAGTGGTGTTGAGCATCTTTTCATGTACAGTACCTGTTGGCCATTCATACATCTTCTCTGGAAAAGTAATCAGATCCTTTGCCCATTTTTTAATTGGGTTATTTGGGTTTTTTGCTGTTGAGTTGTATGACTTCCCTGTTTATTTTGGATATTAACTCCTATCAGACATATGGTTTGCAAACATTTTTTTCCCATAACCAGACCCAACTCTGAGCCTTTGACAAGTGCTCTTCAGTCTTCCCCTGCCAATCTGCAGTCACTACTTCTGTGAAGACCCTGCTCCTCCAAGAAGCCATCCTTCTCCATTCTCTCCCAGGCTGCTCATTTTTTTCATCTGGATTCCCTGGGAATTTTTTTAAATTGTGGTAAAATATAATATAAAATCATTTTAACCATTTTAAGTGTACAGTTCAGTGGGATTAAATACATTCACATTGTTGTGCAAACATCACCACCATCCATCTCCAGAACCCTTTCATCTTCCTGACACTGAAACTCCATACCCGTTAAACAATAACTTCCCATCCTCCACCCATCTAGCCCCTGGCAACCACCATTTCTGTCTCTATCATTTTGACTACTCTGGGTACTTCATATAAGTGGAATCATACAATATTTGTCCTTTCGTGTCTGGCTTATTTCACTTAGCATAATATCTTTAAGGTTCATTCATGCTGTATCATGTTTCATAATTATCATTCCTTTGAAAGGCTAAATAATATTCCATTGTATTTTGTTTATTTACTAATCTGTCAAAGGACATTTGGGTTGTTTCCACCTTTTGCTATTGTGAATAATGCTGCTGTGAACATTGGTGTACATGTATCTGTTTGAATTCCTGATTTCAATTATTTTGGGTACGTACCCAGGAGTGGAATTGCTGGTAATTCAATGTTTAATTTTTTGAGGAACTGCCATACGGTTTTCCACAGTGGCTATACCCTTTTATATTCTCACCAGCAATGCACAAGGGTTCCAATTTCTCCACTACCTTACTAGGCTTGTTATTTTCTGTTTTCATTTTGTTTTTATAACAGTTGTTCTAATGGGTGAGAAGTGGCGTGTCATTGTGGTTTTAATTTGGATTTCCCTAATGGCTACTGATGTTGAGCATGTTTTGTGTGTTTATTGCCCATCTATATATCTTCTTCAGAGAAATGTTTATTCAAGTCCTTTGACCATTTTTTAATTGCGTTGTTTTTGTTGTTGTTGTTGAGTTGTAGGAATTCTTTATATATTCTAGATGTTAATCCCTTATCAGATATATGATTTGCAAATATTTACCTCCATTCTGTGGCTTGCCTTTTCACTCTTTTGACCGTGTCCTTTGATGCACACAGTTTTAAATTTTGATGAAGTCCAATTTATCTATTTTTTTCTTTTGTTACTTGTGCTTTTGGAGTCATATCCACAAAAATCATTGCCAAATCCAGTATCAGGAGCTTTCTCTCTGTGTTTTCTTCTAAGAGTTTTATAGTTTTAGCCCTTACATTTAGATTTTGTTACCCACTTCGAGTTAATCTGTGTGTATGGCAAAAGGTAAGTGTCTAATTTTATTTTTTTGTGGTGAATATCCAGTTTTCCCAGCACCATTTGTTGAAAAACAGACAAACAAACAAACTGTCCTTTCCTCTTTGAATCGTCTTGGAACTTCTGTTTAAAATCATTTGACTATATGTGCAGGGGTTTATTTCTGGGCTCTCTATTCTATTGGTCTATATGTCTGTCTTTATGCCCGTACCATGTTATGTTGATTACTGCAGCTTTGTAGTAAGTTCTGAAATCAGGAAGGGTGAGACTTTTAACTTTGTTCTTTGTCAAGATTTTGTTGGCTATTTGTGGTCCCTTGAGATTTCATTTGAATGTGGGGATAAATTTTTCTATTTCTGCAAGGTACTGGGCTGGCCAAAAAGTTTGTTTGGGTTTTTCCATAAGATGTTACAGAAAACCTGAATGAACTTTTTGGCCAATCCAATATTTTGATAAGAATTGCATTGAATCTATAGATTGCATTGGGTAGTACCTGGAAAGTTTTGAAAATCTTTTCCTGAGGTTCTTTATTTACTGTTTTCAGGTATGAATGTCTTCTTTAGCTAACTAAATGATAGATTTCTGATCACAGGAATCATGTCTTCTGTCTTCTCTGGATCTCACTGTGTCCAGAACAATACTGAAGCCACAGACAAAAAGGTGAATGATTATTTCTCTAACTTGAAAATTTTTAATGGGTAAAACTAGGAACAATCAACTATTACCCTCAAATGTCTTCTAGCTTTGGAGTTTTCTACTGAACGACTTAGAGCTGAGAAAGAAAACAAGAAGGACCACCAATCCCTGTCACATCTGGAAAGCACACACCTCCTTCCTGATCACCAATTAAAGCTGATATCCTGACTGCTGACCACACCAGAGAAGCCAACACCTCTTCCTTCCCTGATAATTGCCATCAGCATTACCATTTGGATACGACTGTTCATAAGAAACCCAAAATACAAGGTGATTTCTAGACTTGGGAAGCCTCTGTTTTGGGAGTGATTGTAAGTATTGTTTTTATCCACCATTTATTCAGAGGTTGCAATATGTCAAGTGCCAAACAAGTGTGCTTTACATGTGTTATCTCATGTTGGGGGATAATCAGAGCCAAGGGTCACTACAGACAGGAAATAGGTTTGGTATCCAATTCTCAAGTGAGTGGGGGACCTTAGGGAAAGAAACCCAGGTGCAGAGAACCCAGTGCAGTTTTTAACATACCGTGAGTCTCATGCCAGTTGTATATAAAATCTAAGTACTTACACATTAGAAGGGTCTGGTCAGCTTACATGTGCTTTGAGTTTGGGTTCTCTCTGTAATAGGAACATAGTACTGCAGAACTCTGCATAACTGAAAGTACAAAGACAAGCAGCAAACTCTCCCAACAGAAGTGCCAGGCTTGGTTCCAAGAGCCAGGGCAAGAAAACCTTCCCACACCATGGCTCACACCCTGAACTAAGCCATCCAGAACCGGTGGAAATTTCTGGCCACCAGTGGAGGGTGATGACAAGTTAATTACCGAACCTACACAGTCCGTGGTGACTGCGGAATTGCCCACAAGAATTGCTTGGTGCCAGATGTTGCTGTTGCGCTGAGTGACGGGTCAGATGTGTCAGACACTAGGGCAGTGCTGGTTTGCTGCCATGGCAACTGACAACTGAGATTAAACAGTAGTTTCCCTTGAAATCAGCTGGCATCCTATAGACCAAACGATTGATGGACTGAGTACATTTTTCACTTTTCCATGAGGTTTTGGTTCTTGGATGACCTAGGTGTTGAGATTCTAATGGAGCGAGGATGAACAGCCTAGGCAGTGAGCCGTGGCAGCCTGTGACACCTGAGCTTCTTAAAACTGCTCTTTGTGTTTTCTGCCATCTCTCCATTCAGTGAGCCAACTGTCCCTTCCTTGGAGCTCCCCCTTCCTCACCAGCATTTCCCTATTAACACAGTCTGCCAGGTCTCCATTGTGTATCCTCCCTTCAGCCCTGAGAACACTACGTATTCTATTCATCTGGTCCGACTGCCATATAAACCAGGTCACTTGGCCCACAGACAAGCTCTCATCTGGTTACAGACCATACCCCTAAGTCCAACAGCCAAGGGGCCGCATATATGCAAAGAGCTCCAGAGTGCACACAGGAGGAGTTCACACAATCCAATCCACTACTGCAAAGTAACTCATAGTGAATGCACTACTAATAGGGGTCTCTAGTGTCATTTTCAATAACTGGGGCAAATATTTACATTTTTCAGGCCTTCTTAGGACTGCTGATTTGTCTCTGTGGTATGCGTCATAATCTTTCAAAGGCTTCTTCCTGCCAAGAGTATGAAGTGCAAACTCCTTACTTCAGCAGTCAAGGGCCTCCAAAGTACTCCCTGGTCCATACTCTCCCATCCAGCCAATCACACCTCCACATTTCCGCCTTTACATCTTTGCTCACCACATTTTCCCCCAGTATCGTGCCCCCCATGCCTCACCACCACCAAGTCCCTGCCAACTGCCAAGTCCTAGGTCAAGTCCCACGTGATCTAAGAAGGTTTCACTGATCACCCTGGATACCAGTGATCTATCTCCATCTCCTCTGCCTTCTCTAGAATATTTTTTCCTTTACCACCGTTATGGGTTAGATTGCGCACAGCCACTCCCACCACCAAATTCATATGCTGAAGTCCTACATAACTCAGAATGTGACCTCATTTGGAAAAAGGGTTGTTACAGATGTGATTAGTTAAGATGAGGCCATATTTGGAGTAGGGTGGGCCCCTAATCCAATATGATTGGTGTCCTTGTAAAAAGTACACACAGACATGCAGACAGGAAGAACACCATGTGAACATGAGGGTAGAGATTTGGGTGATGTGTCTACCAGCCAAGGAACACCGAAGATGGCTAGAAAACCACAAGAGGCTGAGAGAAAAGCATGGAGCATGTCTTCCTCACAGCCCTCAGAAGGAACCAACGCTGCCAACACCTTGATCTTGGACTTCTGGCCTCCAGAGCAGTGAGAGGATACATTTCTGTTGTTTAAGCCACCCAGTCTGTACACCTTGTTACAGCAGCCCTAGCAAACTTGTACAACCACTTATTACATTTAGATCCAACAACCATTAAGGTCTGAATACATGCCTAAGGCCAACCTAGGTGTTTACATGTTTTTCCTCATTTAATACTTAGTAGTTGTATGAGATAATGGCAGTATTCCCACTCTAAAAGTAAGGAAAATGTGGGTCAGGTAGTTAGCTAAAACCACAGGATGAATAAAAGATTTGAAACCAAGAATGACTATATTAGGATAAATATTTCATGTTGCCTCTCCCATATGCTGTCATATAGGACTTGCTTTTTATGTGTACATCTTCTCTCTCCAGTTAGGCTCATGTTTCTAGGAGCCAGAGATAATATCTGAAAAATCTTTGAGCCTACAAAATGGTTGGAATCATATCTTTTCTACAGTAAATACCTGATAACTATTTCTGTGATTATTTTAAGGTGTATTACACTGTTTTCTTCATCATAAATATCCATTTTTATATCTATCTTATCTTCACATATTCCTAGTAGAGCATCGATGTAGGTGACTAGACAGCTAACAAATCACTGGAGCCCATCTCCACCCTAGTGGCTTCCCTACATTCCCTTACCAGCTTGACGTTCTATGGCATACACTGCCTAAACTGTTGTGGCTTTTTCTAATATTTATTCCCTGGGCTTTGAGGAGTTTAGAAATCCATGAACACTGCTTACCGACGTTTGCAAAGACCAGCAGCACCCAGAGGACCTAGGCTTTCTGTTCTTGGAAATGCCTTGGAGTGACTTGAGCCCCTGAGACATCACAATTGCTTCCGTAGGCTGCTTCTTTCCCTGGCCACGTCTGCTGTTAAAAAGCACCATCTTGCAGAACCACCTGCCCTTGTCAGCACTCTTAGAGTTGGGCAATTTCTGGAGCTGTTAACAATTGTGGTGCCCTGCACATGTAGTGTGGCCTTCTGCCCTTCCTCAGAAATGGGCTACTAAAGTCAGAGAGGGACTTTCCACCGGTGGTGGTCCCTTCACCTCAGTTCTGAGGCTGAGAAAATAGCTGGGAACAGATTTTGTCCTGGAAAGAGATCTCTGTAAGGGAAGAAAGACAAGATTCCTGGGCAATCAGCTCCCACTGAGTAGAGTCTAATTTGGTCAAAGAGGCATGTCAGATATCATTATCCTTCTACACACCCACCCCCCAGGGCCAAAAGCACAAGAGCTCCTTCAGGTCAACTCCCTCATCCGAACTGATCTTTCCAGTCTAACGTGGTGGAAAGCACTTGGTATTTAGAAATGGAAGGTACACACTTGGGTCTGTTTCTCACAATTCTAGCTGAGTGACTTTAGGGAAGCACCATAAACCAGTGAGTATATGCGTGGGTCTCTGGACCCAGTCAGCCTGACTCCACCACTTACCAGCTGTGTGACCTTGGCCACATTACTTAGATTCTCTATGCCTGCTTCTCAGCTTGTTGTGTAGACCAAATCTACATGGATAAATCAGAGTTTCTGTCTATATCCACGTAATTTCCTGTTATTGCATCACACAGAATGGAGTAATTCAGTTGTCACCAAATGAAGAGGTAATGTTTGATAATACGCTTTCTGGTAGACAAGAAATTGATTTGGAAAGAAGAGAGGAGGGTCTTGGGGGAACTTCAAAGGAATAGGCAATTCCCCTCCCAAGTGGTTGAAATGGAGACCCCAAAAAGAGCAGAAAACAACAAAAGAGAGCATCCCAGGAGCTGTGAGATAATAGCAAATGGTCTAACATATGTGCAATTGGAGTTCCAGAAGTAAAAGGGAGAGAACAGGACAGAAGAAATATTTGAAGAACTAATAGCTAAAAATTTTCCAAAATTAACGAAAGATAACAAACCACAGATCCAAGAAGCTCAAAGAATCACAAACAGGATTAAAACACATACATACACACACTCACAAACAGACATATCATAGTTAACCTGCTTTAAACCAAAGATAAAAAGAAAATTTTGAAGGCAGCCAGAGAAAAAGGATACATTACCTGTAAAGAAATAAAGATAAGAATTATCACAGACTTCTAGTCAGAAACCATGCAGGCTACAAGACAATAGAAAGACATCTTTAAAGCACTAAAAGAAAAAACATCAGTCCAGATTTCTATACTCAGTGAAAATACCTTTCAAAAATGAATTTTAAAAAATATGTTTTCAGACACACAAAAAAAGCTGAGAGAGTTAATTGCCACCAGTCCTACACTAAAAGAAATGTGACAGGAATTTCTTCAGGTAGAAAGAATATGACACCAAATGGAAATTTGGATCTACACAAACAAATGAAGAGTGCTGGAAATAGTAAAAGTGAGGATAAATATAAGAATTCTTCCTTATCTTTAATTTTTTTAAGATGCTAAGAAGTTGGACTCTCTGAGTTTAAAACCTACCTCTAACATTACCACCTGTATTTGTGAGCAATTTATATAAATTTTCTGCGCTTCAGTTTTCTTATCTGTAAAATCAGGATAATAATACCTACATTACTGTGTTGCTGAGAGAATTAACTAAAACAATACATGTAATACACTAAGGATACAGTACCCTTTCTATTCTTTTTATACCACTCCCAAATCAGTAATCATACAAGGGTCATATTCTGGGCCAAAAGCAAACAGAATGAATTAACCCCAACTTCCTTCAAAATCTCCAGAGCACTCCTCATTGGTTTCAAATAAAATCCCTATTTCTCTTCTTTATCCACCATAAAAAGTTGCTCTTCCACACTTTCCCTCATCTGAAGATAAGAGCACATCTACAGTTAAATTCCCTGCTGTGTCAGGAGTCTCTTTCTCTAGGGAATGGGTGATTTTAGAATCTCTGAATTGTTATTATCCAATTTATTCATTAAATCACCCATCATGTGTCAGGCCCTGGGCAAGGAACAACAGGTATAGCAAGAAACAAGACACACCAGGTCCCTGCCCTCATGGAACTTAAGATCTAGCAGAGAAAGCAGGCATTGAACATCCAAGTGCACAAATAAATATATCACTAAATGGGGGTTGGGGAGCATTATTCACTGAAATTCTTCCTAGAGAAAGAACTTATTCCATTTTTAGGAATGTCTTATTTGAGAAGAGGCAGGTTCTTTCGCCTGGAAGTCAACTGGCACCAAAGCTTCAGGGAACGGGGAGAGTATCTCAGAGACAGTGGGAAAAATATATTTTCCCCTAAATTAAGAAGATTCTTTGAGAATACATAGAGAAAACTTAATAAAAATGTAAGGACTTCATTGGAACATGGACCCTTTTATGGGTGTTTTTGCCTTCATGCATGATTCCTTGCCAACAACTGCTCTTCCTTACGTGAGTGCTCAATCTCAGGGACTTAGTAAAGAACAAGAAGAATCTTCTTCTGGGGGAAACTGAGTCCCAGAGAGGAGAACTAATCTGCCCAAGGTTGCACAGCTATCTAGTGGGAGAATTAAAATCGGAAGAACTCAAGTCTCCTGACCACCATCCAGTGTCGTGCTTCAAGAGATCACACTGCCTCCTTTGGGGATTGAGAATTCTTACTCCCTTGGACTTATTACAGACACCAAAACCTATTGGCAACTTTCCTTTACTCACAATTTTTTTTTTTGGCTGCGTTGGGTCTTCGTTGCTGCACGTGGGCTTTCTCTAGTTGCAGCGAGCAGGGGCTACTCTTTGTTGCTGTGCATGGGCTTCTCATTCCAGTGGTTCCTCTTGTTGTAGAGCACAGGTTTTAGGCGCGCAGGCTTCAGTAGTTGTGGCACATGGGCTCAGTAGTTGTGTCTCACGGGCTGTAGAGTGCAGGCTCGGTAGTTGTGGCACACGGGCTTAGTTGCTCCGCAGCATGTGGGATCTTCCCGGACCAGGGCTCGAACCCATGTCCCTTGCATTGGCAGGCGGAGTCTTAACCAATGCGCCACCAGGGAAGTCCCAACACAAGCTTTTTAGTATCAACATATTCAAATTGCATTCTCTACTATTGTAAATAATTTTAAAAAGAGGGATTAAAGATCAGGAAAGGAAAAGGAAGGTAAAATAACTTCTACTTTGATATGGCAATGTGAACACAATCATTAACCTATATTCTCTTCTAAAATGCTAATAAAATGAAGGTAAAATTATGAAATCATAAGGAGACACAGAGAATGAGAGAGAAGGCAGCAGCGGACAGACATCAACAAAACGTTGGAAGATAGGAAGTGGATGGATGAACAGGAACTGACCTACCAGAGGGGCAAAAAAAAAAAAGTGAGTGACCGCAGAGGGAGAGATAGCAAGGAGCCCAGCTGGAACACAGAACCTCAGAAAGGCTCAGAAGTTGGTGGACGAGGTTATTTGGAGGTTGAGAAAAAGAGAAAGTCTATATTAGGAGGAGTTAGACCCACCCCCGGCCCCTTTCCAACCCTGCAGATACCATATGACTCTCTCCCCAACACCAGAAGGAAGGATTGCAACAGGGAGGTTCTGGACTTGGGGACACCACACGTGGCAGAGGGCAGAGCCAGCGAGCTCCGTGGAAACAGAGGGATGATGTGAAGGTCTACAAACTGAACAGGGAGGCCCCCCACTCTTGTGTCCCCTGACACACCAGAACCCTGCAAGACAGGCCTGTGACTTTCTAGTCAGGAGACTGGAAGAGTCCTCTCTGAATAAAAGAAAAGGCCTACAATTCTGAAGACTGTGGGTCCCTCCTCCTTCCCAGCAAAAAAATGTTACAATGAAACTCCCCCCTCATCAAGCTGAGGCCCCACTCTAGAACTTCCAAAAGCTTTGTAGTGTCTCACTCTTAAATAAGCAAAGACAGCTGAGTTCACTAAACATTTTATGAAAGCCTCTAACATGAGGACAGGAATTAAGCAGAAAAGTTGTATTCACAGAGAGACAGACAGATAGACAAAGGAGGGAGCAGGCAACACTTTTTTTTTTTTTTGAATGGGAGAGGCTATATCCCAATGAAACATTTTTTTTAATTTAATTTATTTTTTTATACAGCAGGTTCTTATTAGTTATCTGTTTTATACATATCAGTGTATACATGTCAAGCCCAATCTCCCAGTTCATACCACCACCACCACCCCACCCCCACTTCTCCCCTTGGTGTCCAAACATTTGTCCTCTACATCTGTGTCTCTATTTCCAGGCAACACTTTTTTAACAAAACAAGCTATTAACATCCTCAGACAGATGAGAAGATATCACATTCAAGAACAGGATGCTATTGGAAGAAAGTCACATTCAGAGAAGCAGAAAGAGCTCTTGGGGATTCAAAGTGTTAGTGAAAATTAAAAATACAAAAAAGCAATTGGATGGAGAGGAAGTTAAAGTTCAGGAAATTTCCCAGAACCAAAAGTAAAGAATGGAAGCTAGGAGAGGAAAAGTGAGAAATTAGAGGACAAATCCAGAGAGTCCTATATCCAATTTCTAATTGAGGGGAATATATAAGATCTAAGGGAGGAAGTAATTAAAGAAATAATACAAGAAAATTTCCCAAAACCAAAGTGAGTTCCTAGACTGAAGGAGTCCACCAAGTATGAAAAAAAAATCCACGTAAGACATATCATTGTGAAATTTCAGAAAGGGCCAGATAATGAGAAGATCCTAAAAACCTCTAGAAAGACAAAAAAAAAAAGTAACACATATTCTGGAGAGAAAAAATTAGCATATAAAGAATCAGGAATCAGAATTGCATTGGACTTTCCAAGAGCAACAACAGAAGCTAAAATACAATGGAACAATGCCTTCCAAAGTAGGTGCAGAGATCGTTCCCAACCCAGAATTCTAAAGCCAGTCAAACGCAGTCAAGTGTGAGAGTAGAATAAAGATGTTTTCAAAATTTTACCTCCCATGTACCCTTCTCAAGGAGCCACTGCTTCACCAAAAAAGAGTGGAGGAAGGAGAAAATAAAGCAAGAAAGAAGATGCAATATTCAGGGAATAGGGGGTCTAAGTCAGAAGAGAGCAGGACGGTGGGGATGGAGGAAGGAGGACCCGGGGACTGCCAGGCAGCAGGCCTGGAGAGGAGCCAGTGCAGATCCCAGCAGGAGGAGGCGGGGCAGGCACAGGAAGGGGCCTGAAAGGGGCGGAGAGACCAGTGATCTGCCTGGTGCTTCTGACCCTGTGGAGAGGGCTTTTACAATGCTCTAAGAGTTGGAGGCCTAAGTTTGATAGATTCAAAGAAATTTTAATGAAGAAAAATGACTCCATAAAAAAAGTTTTAGAAAAGAAAGTAATGTAATTATTACAGTTTGTGGCTCAATTATTAATATTTATATAACCATAATCCTGTAAAAGTGTAGTACTGGTTTAACCAAAATTGTGAATTATGGAATATAGGAAGGAAAAATATGTATGTGTTGCAGGGGCAGATTGTGATAAAACTAAAATTCTCATCTACTATGGTAAGAGGCCAACACGTGATGTCTTAAATGAAAAAACAACAACAATAAATAATAGCACATTACTCAGAAACATGACTATAAATACCTAATGAAAACGTTGAGAGTTGCAAACGACACAACTTATATATAAATGAGAGAAGGTGGGGCTTGAAACACTTTATCATCCCTGTCGCACTGTTTGACTCTATGCAGTCATCACTTTGGATACATTTTTTTTTAATTAAATAATTAATTAATTTTAATTTTTGGCTGCGTCGGGTCTTCGTTGCTGCGCGTGGGCTTTCTCTAGTTGCGGCGAGCGGAGGCTACTCTTCGTTGCCGTGCACGGGCTTCTCATCGCAGTGTCTTTTCTTGTTGCAGAGCACGGGCTCTAGGTGCATGGGCTTCAGTAGTTGTGGCACGCAGGCTCAGTAGTTGTGGTGCACGGGCTTAGTTGCCCCGCGGCATGTGAGATCTTCCCGGACCAGGGATCGAACCCGTGTCCCCTGCATTGGCAGGCGGATTCTTAACCACTGAGCCACCAGGGAAGTCCCTGGATACATTTTTAAATAGTTCAAGAACAGAAGGGAAACAATGTGTAATGAGAGTAGATTTCATACACTGAAGCCCTGGGGATAAGGAAGTGGAGGGGACCTTAGAATTCCTTAGCCAGTGGAGCTTGGAGTGAAACTGGAGCAGAGGTGGGTGTGATGGGCAAGCAACAGGGTGGGCTTTGGCACCAAGCGAATAGTGAGCAGAGTGAAGACAAAAAAAAGTCCCAGACACTTGGGAGGAAGTGTAAGAAAACCTGCCCCCAAATGATGTGCAGCTCAGTACAGGTGCCTCAAAGCTCTTTCCCCCAAAGCACCCCAGCCTCCCCGCACCCCTGGGACCTGGCTGGAGGAACCAGGTGCCGTCAGGAGAATTTAAGTTGTGTGGAAGCTCTGCCCTTATTTTAGAGAATGGGAAATTTTTTGTAAAGTGCTTTCATAGGTTTACCCTGACTTCGGTCTCCAACTGAATCTTCCCTTAAGATTTAAAGTTTCTCCACTGCAAATTCACTCACAAAGGGGTTTTCCAAAACATGTTGTTCATCACACTTTTCGTTCTGTGCTCGTGTTCCTATCTCTGGAATTCCTACTTCTCCTCTGCCTCCGCCTCCATCTGGCCAACTGGGCCTCACTGTTACGACTTCTCAGACACCATCTTCCTCCAGGAAGCCTTCCTGGACTTCTTCTTGGTGTTCTGCTCCCCAACCAAGGTGGATAAGACGGTTTTCCTCTGCGTTCCCAGAGTGCGTTGTGTATAGTCCTACCTTTACACTTAGCCCATGGGAGTGGAATTATCCACTGGCCATCTGCCATCACTGTACCATCTCCCCAACAGAACTGTGCATTTCTGAGCTTAGGAGCCTTATTGGATTGTCTCTGGATCCCTACCAGCACCAGCACCAAATGGACTAGCCCAGAAGGCAGCAATCACAGGAGGTAGTTGGTTAAGACCTGAAGGATGAAACTTGCCCCCTAAATACAGAGTGAATCAGAAAAGGGGCTTCTTGAGGCAAAGGGCTTGGCAAGCAGAGGCCTGGCGAGGTTGACCAGCCACCTGGCGCCCCTGCACAGGTATGAGCTGCACAACTTTGCACAATGTCAGTGCTCGCCAGCTGTGTGACCTTGGGTACAGACTCTCAAGCTTCTCATCAGTGAAGTGAGACCAGTAAGCCCCACTTGGTTAGGTGGTTTGGAAGATATCGGGAGTACTGCACGAAAAACGCTTGGCTAGGTGCCTGGCACAGAGTTAAGAGCCCACAACTGGTAGAAGTTATTGTGATTATTGTTTATAAGAAAATATCAGGGGGGGCGCTGGAGGCTTTTAAGCTATATAATGACATTTTTTGCGATTGACAAAGGTTGCTGGGCAGCCAGCAGGGTGGATGAATTGAACGAGAAGAAAAGTAGAGGCAGAGAAAGGAATTGGGAGGCTTTCACCAATGGCTCGAAGACAAGTTAGAGGGCCCGAGTCAAAGCAGAGCAGAAACAAGGGCTACAGCCACACAAAAACATGTTTGCTGAACATCCTCTGGCCTCTCTCCTGCTCTGCAAACCTGCCTACCTGCAGAGCCTCACACAGAAATCGTCAGGAACCTGTGCAGAAAGGTCCGTTCCGAGGACGGTGCGAAAGCAATTCAGCATGTAACAGTGCATTAAAATAGCAGAGCTGGTGGGAGGAGAGGAAAAACACTGTAACCTTCCCCAGGGGACCCAGAAGGCCCTAACACGCATCCATAATCCCCCGGAAACTTCTGCAATCCAAACGTCCAAACGAGAAGGTTTAAATGAGAATGAAACCCCATACGATGCACACGTGCTCACACACATGCGTATGTGTTTTTGAGGCGGGTGCCAGACTCGGAGAGCCCGGGCCAGCTGAGGAATGTCTTCCAGACCCAGAGAACCAGAGCTCCCATCCGCTGGAGCGCAGGCGGGGAGCAGGGAGTGGAGGGGTAGAGGAGGGGCCCTGGGCCTGATGGCCTCTCTCTAGATATTAAGCTCAGGAGCTCATTCCAGATTGGAAACACATGTGCTGCGAGGCAAGGCAGGAACCAGAAATCAACAACACATAAAAATATTTCCTTCCAAGACACTTCCCTCCACGATCTCGCCCCTCCTCCCCAGGCTTTACTTCCCTTCTTTATGGGCAATGGGGCTTGCTGGGGAGGTACAGGCTCTTGTGCCCCATAAATAATAATATGAGGAGAGGCTTTACATATGGTTTGTGTCTCTATTTCTGAGTCATTCAGAATGCACCTGAAGTTGTAACAGCCAAGGGAGAGATTTCCAATGGCACATAAAGCCTGCTTTGAGAAATGTGTAAAAAGGGCTTCTCTGTTTTACCTCAGTGTTTTGTTTTGCTTTTTCCTATTAGTGCCATATGGTGGTGGCACCATCTCCACACCTGTAGTTAGAACTTGGAGGGAAATTCACCTCCAAAAGCATGTCCCAGAGCAAAAGTGTCTTTTGATCAACGACTTTCTACCCAGGGCCCACAGATGGTGCCAAGGGATACCTGAGCATCCTCACTCTCCAAAATGTTGTGTTGTGACGGTTTGCCTCTGTGTGCACACATGGATTTTTCTAAGGAGAAAGCCCACAGACTGTTGTCAAATTCTCAACAGGATCCATTACCAAAAATGTTTAGAAATTAGTGACTTAGCTGTTACCCAGCCCAGTGACCCCCATTCTCATCTGAAGTTTGAATCCTCTCCTTATAGTTTCATTCATGCAACAATCCAATTTATGCTTGAACACCTCCAGTGATGAACACCTGACCAAGCAGCCTAATAATTGAGAACAGAGGCTTTGGAGCTGGGGCTCCAAAGCAGGTGTTCAGAGCCTGGTGCTGTCCCTTTCTAACTTCGTGACTTTGGGTCAGTAGTTCAGCCTAGTTCATCTTCACTTTTATCATCTATATATGTATATATATACACGTAACACGTCTCGGGTATTTTTGAGATTAAATGAAACAATGTATGCAAAATTTGTAGCGCAGCACACGGGAACGTAGTACGTGGACAAAAAGTGTCATTGCTGTTGCTATCGTCCTCATCTCTTTTTTTTAATACGATTTTTTTATTTGCTGTTTTTTAAAATTGAAGTATAGTTGATTTACAATGTTGTGTTAATTTCTGCTGTACAGCAAAGTGACTCAGTTATACATATATATATTCTTTTTCATTATGGTTTATCCCAGGATATTGAATATAGTTCGCTGTGTTATACATTAGGACCTTGTTGTTTATCCATTCTCTATATAACAGTTTGCATCTGCTAATCCCAAACTATCATCCTTATCTTTACCATCATTGCTATTAGTATAGAGACAACTCATTACCATTCTGAAAGAAATGGTAATCCTTTCTGTTTTTATTCCTTAAAAAAATTCTTCTTCCTTATGTTGAACCAAAATCTGCTTCCCTGCAGCTTCTGGTCATTGGCATTCCTTGACACTTGGCCACACAGAGCAAGAGATAGACCTCAAATGCAGGCTGTCCCGTCGTTCAAAGTAGCATCCCAGGAAAACTTGCCTTCTATAATAAGGCATTATAGTAGGACTCACTCAGTAAAAAAAGGGAAATTAAAGTGAGAGAGCTTTAGACTCAAGATAACAAAGTGGTTTTTTTTTCAATTTGTTTCATGAAGACATTTCGACAATAAAGCTTTAAGTGGATAGTTTTAAAACTTAAAACACCACTGAGCAAATCCAGTGTCTGGTTACACTTTCCTTTTACCCAAAAGATTTTGCCTGCTCTTCCTATGACTACTGAATGACCACCAGCACTGGCATTAACAGTGTTTCTTACAAATTCTTCTAACCCCTTATCTCCCTCTGTTACGATAAACGAAGGCACTCAAGCGAAGTCAGCATGTTACACACTACAGCTGATGGCCCCCCAGAGCAGAGCTAATTCCTGATCCTGACGCAATGATATTCCCGATTCTCTCATCTCCAGACAGATCATGGCTGTCCTGTTCTCCTTTGAGCTTTCAGCACTTACCACAGTGTCTGGCTCCTGTTAGGAACTTAAAAGATTATTTGTAAAATGAACGAAGAATGAATGAATGAATGAATGAATAAACTTATAAGCAGTAGTAGCTTGTGCAAAGTAAATCACGTTCCTTTATTAACCCATTATGTCATATCCAATTTGAGTTATAAAAATTTGTGTTTTTATAGCTTTTATACTTAAAGTGCAATTGAGGACAGATTTTATATTTTCTCACTCCTGAAATCATTTCTTTTATTGGATAAACACACATATCTTTAAATCACTCCATATATTGTGTGCTTTTATATCCTTTCCGCCATCCTCATTCTTGCCTCGCAGACACTGAAGACTGATTATTCATAGGCCCTAGAGATGTCAGCATCCTTAGCTTGGAACCTCGCCCAGCTATCCAGTGTTTGCCCACTGCCCTTCTCCTTGGCTTCATTATGACCTCTTGGGAGCTGGAGGTTTAAAGGAGAAGATAATATTGAAGAGACATGTTAGACCACTGAGCTCAGTTCTTCCTTATATTTAAGGGATCTTTAAGATTAGGTACATGGGGCTGTGTAGTAGCAGAAGTGAATCTTCTATGTGTCACCAAATCATGTGTTTCAGAGGGAAGATCTTGTTCTCTAATCAGGGTGATTATCTAAGAGAGTAGATAAAGTCTACTGCCTTGTCTGCTGCCACCCTCACTTGGGCCAGGTAGTTGGCGAAGCCCCAGAAACCAGTCACTTAAAAGCAGCCTCCTATTAGTACCGACTATGTGTTAGGGAACAGATTGGGCCAAAAGTGCCTCTGCCTTCAACGAGCTAAAGAGAAAAAAAATACTGAGACAATTTGAAAACAATACAGTGACACAAATAGACAATTGGCAGAAGAAATTTGCACAAACAGAAATCTATTTAAAAGTTCAGCCTCGATGGCAAGCAAAGACATAAAGACATTAAAAAAAAAATTAAAACTTCAGTGAGATGCCATTTTTTTAAATAATTAAAATCTGTCAAGATTGAAAAGAGAGAAGAGTGCCAGAGCTTGTGGACACGCAGAGCCGGCATCCCCGCACGGCTGGTGGAAGGGAAGTAGATCAGGAGAGCCTTTCCAGAATGCAATTTGGCAGTCAATTGCAGAAACTTTAATAAGTACACCCTGGGACACAGCACTCCCACTTGTAGAAATAATATCCTTAGGAAATTATCAGAGACACACACAGAGATATATGTGCAAAAATATTCCTTGCAGCATAATTCATAATAAAAAGTAGGATACTTAAATACTGATGTTAGGAAATTTATTAAACTGCAATATATCCATATGATTGAATACTATGCCTAAAGTACTTCAGTGTCATAAATGAATTTTAACCACAAAAATGCTTGCAGTTTATTAAGTGCAAAAATGAAAGAAAAAGAAGCATTCACAGCAGACCGCTCGACAATACACAACCCTTCCGAGATGGTTAACTCGTAGCTTCTCTTATATCTTAACTCATTCGTTTTCATCTCCTGAGTAGTCAGTGTCTCTATCTTATGCCCTCAAGGTTCCATGTGTCTCTCCTTCATCCTCTTCAACTATATAAACAGAACCAGACTTTGTGTTCATTTGTGTGACTCTTTGACTAATGTCTGACTCTCCAACTAGACTGTAGCTGAATGAGGGTAGGGCCTGTGCTCAGAGCATGTTTAAGTGCTCAATATATTTGGAAAGAAAGATGCATGATACCACTATTCTATAAAAATCCATACGCCCCTACACACACAGAAAGGGGACTGGAGTAGTATCTGCACTATCACTATTTTTTTTTGGCAGAGACTTAGAATCTCTGCTTATTTTTTATATATATATTTTTTTATTTTTTGGCTGCACCCCACGGCTTGCAGGATCTTAGTTCCCCGACCAGGGATCAAACCTGCACCCTCGGCAGTGAAAGCACAGAGTCCTAACCACCGTCCACTATCACTATTTTTTTTTAAATATATTTATTTATTTATTTTTGGCTGCATTGGGTCTTCGTTGCTGCGCGTGAGCTTTCTCTAGTTGCGGCGGGCGGGGGCTACTCTTCGTTGTGGTGCACGGGCTTCTCATTGTGGTGGCTTCTCTTGTTGCACAGCATGGGCTCTAGGCATGCGGGCTTCAGTAGTTGTGGCACGTGGGTTCAGTAGTTGTGGCACACGGCCTTAGTTGCTCCGCGGCATGTGGGATCTTCCTGGACCAGGGCTCGAAGCCGGGTCCCCTGCATTGGCAGGC
This sequence comes from Eubalaena glacialis, assembly GCF_028564815.1. NCBI lineage: Eukaryota > Metazoa > Chordata > Mammalia > Artiodactyla > Balaenidae > Eubalaena > Eubalaena glacialis. The sequence goes on from NC_083725.1 coordinate 3,872,838, forward strand.
AGATTCTTAACCACTGCGCCACCCGAGAAGCCCCCAACTATCACTATTTTGATAATGAAGTTTCTAGGACTAGAGGGACTTTGAATGATGTTTTCCTCTAAGCCTTCTGAATTGCGTACATTATGTTACTTTGGTCGTTTTTAAAATAATTATTGTTGGGCTTCCCTGGTGGCGCAGTGGTTAAGAATCTGCCTGCCAATGCAGGGGACACGGGTTTGGGCCCTGGTCTGGGAAGATCCCACATGCCACGGAGCAACTAAGCCCGTGAGCCACAACTACTGAGCCTGCGCATCTGGAGCCTGTGCTCCACAACGGGAAAGGCCGCGACAGTGAGAGGCCCACGCACCGCAATGAAGAGTGGCCCCCACTCACCGCAACTGGAGAAAGCACTCGCACAGAAACGAAGACCCAACACAGCCAAAAATAAATAAATAAATAAATATTAAAAAAATAAAATAATTATTGTTATAGAAACAAAGTTTGCAAATCAGTGTGGTGAGTGACATCTGTCTACAGACAAAATTTCTTGAGCCCTTGGGAATATCTGCTTCACTGGACACAGGAGGGGTGAGCAGGAGGGGCTGGGAATTGTATTGGGAGTAGCTAGTAGGGAAGAGATTGGGAGGAGAAAGGAGCAAACTTTTGATCGGAGCCGAGAAAGGCAGAGAAGACCAGGGTGGAGGGATCTGAGCTTCATGGGGAGGACAACATGTACTGCTGTGCTCACTGCTTGGGGGGGAAGGAGTCAGGTCCGAAGTGGTGGGAGATGAGATGGGGAGGGAGATGACGGAGAGACTCTAGGTCAGGTTGGAGCCTGTGGTCCAAGAAGTCACTGGGGTTGGTGATATGCCTGGTTTAGGTTTAAAGAGATCAATCTCATGGCTCTGTGGAGCGTGAACTGGCGAGGGAGAGGTCTGGAAACAGCAGGATCAGTGTTGAGGCTGTTTCTGCCATCTGGACAGAAGAGATGAGGGTCTGAAATAAAGCTATGGCTGTTGGGATGAACCAGAAAAAAATTGTTCAAGAACTACTGAGAAAAGAAAAACAGTGAGAATTGATAACTGAATCGGAGGGGGGAAGAGCCAAAGATAACATCAGATTTCTATCTTGAGTGACTTTATGGTTGTTGCCCCCAAGTGAGATAGAAAATTCCAGGTGTATTTCAGAGGAGGAAGAAGGGATCCACTTCGGACATGTTGAATCAGAAGCTTAGAAGAGAAGTGTGGACTGGAAATTTAGACTTGAGAGTCATCCACACATAAGCGATGATGAAAAGCTTGTGGGTGGATAAGATCACCCGGGGAGAGCATTAGCATAGGAAGAGGAGCTGATCAAGCGTGAGCACCCAGTTACAGGGTAGGCAGAAGGAAGGAAGATTTGTGAGGGAAAGAGAAGGTGTGTTCGGACACGTGGCGCCAAAAAGCCAAGGGAAGAGGGATTTTGAAGAGGAAAGAGTGATGGGATGAGCAGATGCAGCAGAGTTCCAGTAAATTAGGACTGAAAGAGCCCAGAAAAGAGTTGCAAATGAGAAGGCGAGCAGTGACCAAGAAAGAGCAACTGCAGTCGAATGTGCACAGAAGCCAGACTGCCAGAGGTTTGAGAAAATGAATGGATTATGCAGAATGAGTCTGTGAACATAGATCACTTTCCCCAAAAGTTAGTAAAAAGAGAGGGTCCCTGGGAGGACACAGTGAAGAAGGGGGAGAGATTTGAAGTCAAAATGCGGGGGCGTTGAAAATAAAGGAGAAAGAAATGACAGAGGACAAAGTCCCAAAGGAGTCAGGAGGGAACAAGGCAAGGACACAGCCCATGGGTTAGCCTGCGCGGGAGAAGGGATGCCTCACCTCCATGCCCTACACCGCTGTGATCAGTGTGGGAGATTTATTTGTATCGCAATTGCTTATCCGCACTGTAATCGCCAATATCTGCCCGGCATAATGCTGAGTGAGAAGGTTTGGAAGGGTGGCTGAGAGCTCCTTACAGCTTCCTGTAAATAAGAAGTGAGAGATGGAGCACAGTGACAAGCCAGTGCAAAAGAAGGCTGGTGTGTTTCCTGGAACATGCTAGAGCTTTTCAAGACCATGTAAGAGAGCTCAGTAGGGGCAGTAAACATTCAAACAGCAACCTGGTGCTGAAGAAAGACAATGAAAAGCATGATAACTGGGGATTCCTTTGTACACACTGAAGCTTTGTTTGCCTCATGTAGTCACTTCCCTTAGTTGTTTGCTGGCATTATACTTTTTTTTTTTTTTTTGAGTCTCTTAATTTAAAGGTGTGCCAAGAACACAGAAAGGTTGAAAAAGCACTGCCTTGTCCTCCAAGGCTGAAGGAAAGGAAAGGAAGACAGGTATGGGTACAGGTGAGTTTATAGACTATTGAGGACTTTTTCTAAACTCTGATGGGGAGAGCTGAATAATTCAGCTCCTTGACAAACCTAACGTTTCCATGTAAATCCCCTAAATATAAAGGTTATTTCAATGATAACAAGAACCGGGACATCTTAACCATTCATGCATGAACCCTCACCATTATGCCTCAACCCAAGTTCATAATGACTTGCCCAGCTGAAACATAGTTTTTTACCTTCTTTTAATTCCTAGTATGCATATATTCTACACAAAACAGCTCAGTTCTTAAAATATATTCTGTTTTCAACAGACATTTATCAAGTACTTCCTGTTTTCCAGCATTTGACTTTGGCTGGGGGTAGGTGTAAGAAACAGAGAAATGAAAGGCATTTCTGCGTTTTTAAGGAAAACGTCTACGAGGTTATTGTGCCACTGCAATCATTTATACAATGATCCTTGCAACAAAAGTATTGATTCTAGAAAAAGTTTATCTCTTATTCATTAAATCGTCAGTTCTTTATTAAAAATGCTAAGATGTAGGCTCAACTCCAACACTGTAGTCTAAACCCTAGTGTCTTCCAGCTCCATGACCACTCTCTTTCCCTACCACACATTACCTGCCTCCTTTATTATTTAGGAATAATATCTAAACAAATGTATTTTTTTATTTCCATTAAATTACGGCGCTCTTAAGCTGTCCACTTATAGAATCAATCATATCTACTGGGACAAAGAAGCTGTTACTCAGCAATGAGTATAAAAGATGACTTTCTTGGGTTCTCACAGCAGGACAATAGACTTTGCTGAAAGAGAAAGGAAACTCTTCAATTCTGAAAGCTCCCTTTAAGTATCCAGAGCTAACTGTGGTCAGCTCAGATCATAGAGGTTTACAGAGAGTCTTAGAGTGGAGAGCCAGAGGCATCTAAACAGTCTACCCCTCAGGCTAATTCCCTTAGGAATCCAGTGCCTTCTGACATCTGGACCTCAGGGCGGGGCCATCAAATGGACACCGCAGGTTGGGCCCCACTTCCCACTGTAATTCTAGGATGTGAACGCCTCACTGCGTGCCCCAAGACAACACGGGACGCTCACAACAGAGTTGAAATGCAGCATGACGTGTTTGTTTAGAATAAGACGAGATGTTCTCTATCCCTTCCTTACCCCAGGATTCTCCATACCTATGCCTGCTGGTGCAGGAGAGCCTCAGAATTTCTAGTGAGCTCCCAGTGAAGAATGTGTAATTTAGCTGCTCTCAAAGGCTTCTCTTATCGAGGTTCTTCTCTGCCTCAAGTATCCTGAATTATTTCTCATTGGTCATGGTTTTCTCAACACTTAACCATCCCACTCCCTTTGACTGCAGTCCTCTGGTTGTCAGGGTCCCTCTTCATGCAGAATTAATCTGATTTTTTAGGTGGACCTAAACCACGTGACCAGCACCACGGACAACGGTGTACCATCTCCCCTGCTCTGGATATGAATCCTGCTTTTAATGCCACCTAAGAATCCACCCTCTTTGATTCATTATTTCACAATGTGATCTTATCTTAAGAGCAGTCAACCAAGCTTTTTCAAACCAGTTCTGTACCACCTTGTATTTAAATAATTTATTTTTAACCTTAAGTGAGGCCTGGACATTTTAACCAGTTGAATTTCATCTTACTGATTTTGGCCCATAATGTCAGTCTTTTGAGATTATTCTGAAATGCCGCCCAGTTCTGGTCATCTCTTATTCAACATTTTTATCAGCCAATTATATGAAGACATAAAAGATATACATATCAAGCTTGTGGGTAACACAGGAAGTCCTGTATCCCTGGAGACCTCCCTTTGGAATGGCTCTGAAGCATTAATCAGCACATAAAAGAACAAGACATCGCCTCCCTTACAAAAACATAACACAAAGCTTGCCAAGCTTTTTAGAGAAAAGCTCCAGAAATGTGTCTGGCTGAGGATGCAGGCTTCCCTAACTCTTTAGTTCAGAGCTCAGGGGATCAAGTCAGACAGGCCTGTATTGGGGTCCCAGCTGTGGGAGAGTTACTCTGTTTTTCTAAGGCTCAATTTTCTTATTTGAAAATGGAGGTCATGAAAGCAAGCACCTAATCATTTAGCTATGACTACCTAGTAACCACTGCCTATCCAAGCCATTCTCATATCCCCACACTCAAAACACACTGTGACTCACTCCACCTGGAGAGACCCTTTCCCACACACTGGGAGGTATCTTCACCCACTACAGGTCTAAGTCCAACTGTGCTTCCACCATACAGAAATCAAAATACACCCTCAAGAATCAGCCTACTCACCGGTTACAGGAAGGTCCTTTCTCACGTACTCCTTGGCCAATATTCAACCATATAATGGTGTTCAACCATTACAAATTCGCTTGCTAATAGTTTTAAATGCTCAGTAAATACTTATTTCCTTTTTCAAGGATTCCTCTCTCACCAGGAGCAAGAGCAGGCAGAGCTAGTGGTGGTGAGAGGGTTCAAATCATAGCTGCGTCAATTACTAGCGATGTGACCTTGCAGGGATTACTTATTCTGTGCCTGAATTTCTTCATCTGTAAAGTGTGGTTAATAGTAAAATCCACCTCTTAGGCTTGTCATGAGGTTTATGGGTGAACATACATATATAAAGGTCTTAGAATGGAGACTGACATATTTATTTCTTGATACCTCTCTACTCGTCTGTTCTCTTAAAATGTAAACCTTCCTTCCTTCTTTATTTTGTGTTGCCACTTTCCAGCCAGCCCCAGAAGTTAGCACCAAGAAGTCTCCCTCACTTAAGTTCTTTCACTTAATTCCCTCTTGACTGATTACTTCCTTATGATTTTCACACACCATTTAAAGTTTAGGGTTACCACTGTATTTCTCCTATTTACATACGCCATTGATTATAAAATAAATCATCAATTTTAAGTAGCTTTTCAGAGAGGAAAATTTAAAAATCACGAGCACAATAAATATATGCGCTTTGTCTACATCTAATTTCCAAAACCTAAATAAACACGTATGTTTTTAAATGACTGTAGTTAATAATAATGTATTGTACATTTCAAAGTTGCTAAGAGAGCAGATCTTAAAAGTTCTCACCACAAGAAAAAAAAAACTGTAACTGTATGTGGTGATGGCTGTTAACTAGATTTATGGTGGTGATCATTTCACAATATATTCATATATTGAATCAGTATGTTGTGCATCTGAAACTAATATCATGTTATAGGTCAATTACATCTCAATTTTTTAAGTGAATATTAATATGTTGGATTTGTATATATGACAAGTGAGGGGTGGAGGGGATAAGAGAATCCTCTCACATATGGACCACAAAGCTCAGCTGGCCATCTCGCAAAGACCTGGGATATCATTGGTTATAAAGAAGAACCAAGCAAAAGAATATGGATGATTTAGTATGAACAATTGTTTCTGGGAAAATACAAGTTAAAATATATCTACTCATCATATAACATTATTGCTGTCTTTTAAGTGGTGGCAAATGGTTTCTTTTGTGATTTTTGGTGGTAAAATAAACATAACATAAAATTTACCATTTTAATCATTTTTAATGTACAATTCAGGGGATTAAGAATATTCATGATGTTGTGCAACCATCACCACTATTCATTTCCAGAGCTTTTTCATCATCCCAAACAGAAACTACTACTACTCTACTTTCTGTCTCTATGAATTTGCCTATTCTAAATACTCATGTAAGTGGAATCATACAATACTTGTCCTCTGTGTCTAGCTTATTTCACTTAGCACATTTTCTAGGATCAACCATGTTGTACCATGTATCAAAATTTCATTCCATTTTAAGGCTGAAAATTCCACTGTGCGTATGTATGACACATTCACTGGTAATAAACGTTTGTGTTGTTGCTGCCTTTTGACTACTGTGATAAAGTTTTATTGAAAATTGGTGAACAAGTATCTGTTTGGGTCACTGCTTTCAATAACTTTGGGTACATAGAAGTGGAATTTCTGAATCATGTGGTAATTCTATGTTTAACTTTTTGAGAAACCACAGAATAGTTTTCCACAGCAGCTGCAACATTTTACATTCCCATCAGCAATTCAAAAGGGTTCAAATTTTCCCACATCCTCGACAACACTTATTTTCCTTTTTTGCCTTTTTTACAATAGTCATCCTAAGAAATATGAAGTAGAATTTAATTGTTGGTTTTGGTTTGCATTTTCTTAATGGTTAGTGGTGTGGAGCATCTTTTCAGGTGCTCATTGACCTTTTGTATGTCTTCTTTGGAGAAATATCTATTCAAGCCCTTTGTCCATATTTGAATTGGGTGTTTTGCTGTCATTATTGAGTTGTAGGAGCTCTTTATATATTCTAGATATTATCTCTTATCAAATATACAATTTCCAAATATTTTCTTCCATTCTGTGGTCTGCTTTAGCACTCTCTTGACAGTGTCCCTTGATGCCCCAAAGTTAATTTTTATGAAATCGAATTTATCTCTTTTTCTTTTGTTATCTGTGCTTTTGCTGTCACACCCAAAAAATTATTGTCAAATTCAATGTCCTGAAGTTTTTCCCTGTATTTCATAGCTTCATAGTTTCAGTTCTTATGTTTAGGTCTTTATTCCATTTTGAGTTAATGTTTGTATGTGGTATTAGGGATGGGTCCAACTTCATCTTTTGCCTGTAGATATCTAATTCTCTCAGTACCAGTTGTACTGAGAACTGTCCTTTCCCCACTAAATGTTCCTCCAAATTTGTTCTTTTTTTTCAAGATTGTTTTGGCTACTTGGGGGTCTCCTGAGAGTCCATATGAATTTTGAGATGAATTTTTCTATCTCTGCAGAACATATTGTTGGGATTTTGATAGGGATTGCCATAAATTTGAAGGTCACTTTGGGTACTATTTTCATCTGAACCAATATTACATCTTCCAATTCATGAATACAGGCTGCCTCTTTACCTATTTATGTCTTCTTTCATTGTTTTCAGCAATGTTTTTTAATTTTCAAGTTTACAAGTCTTTTGCTTCCTCAATTAAATTTATTCCTATGTATTTTATGTACGTTAGATGTTATTGTAAATGGAATTGTTTTCCTGATTTCCTTTTCAAATTGCTCATTGCTAGTGTATAAAAAGGCAACTGATTTCTGTATCTTGATTTTTTATCCCACTGTTTGTTGAATGTGTTTATTAGCTCTAACAGTTTTGTGTGTGGGGGGAATCTTAGGGTTTTCTATATATAAAATCATATCACCTGCAAACAGAAATACTTCTATGTCTTCCTTTCTAATTTAGATGCCTTTTGTTTCTTTTTCTTGCCTAATTGCTCTAACTTCCAATACTGTGTTGAGTAGAAGTGATGAAAGCAGGTATTCATGTCTTGTTCCTGATTTTTTAAAAAAATTATCACTTTCACCATTGAGTATATTAGCTGTTGGTTTTTCATAGGTGGCCTTTATCACCTTGAGGAAGTTTCCTTCTATTCTTAGTTTATGGAGTACTTTTTTTACCATGAAAGGGTATTGAATATTGTCAAATGGTTTTCTGCATCAATTGAGGTGATTATGTATTTTATTTCTTTATTCTATTACTGTGATATATTACATTGATTAATTGTCTTATGTTGAAACAGCCTTGCATTCCAGAAATAAAACTCACTTGGTCATATTGTATAATCCTTTTAATATGCTGCTGAATCTGGTTTGCTAATATTTTCTTGAGGATTTCTCCAGCAATATTCATGAGAGATATTGGTCTGTAGTCTTCTTTTATTGTATTGTCTCTGTCTGGCTCTGGTATCAAGTTAATACTGGCCCCATAGAAAGAGCTAAAACGTGTCCCCTCCTCTTCAGTTTTTTGGAAGAGTTTGAGGATTGGTGGTCATTCTTCTCTACATGTTTGGTAGAATTTACCAGTGAAGCCATTCTTCGGGCTTTTCCTTGTTCAGAGGTTTTTAATTACTAATTCAATCACCTTACTAGTCGTATTTTATATTTCTTCAAGAATCATTGTTAGTAGATTGTGTTTCTTGGAATTTGTCCATTTCATCTAGATTATCCAACTTGTTGGTGTACAAATGTTCACAGCATTCTCTTAAAATCTTTTTTATTTCTGTAAAGTTAATAGTAATAGCCCCACTTTCATTCCTGATTTTAGCTATCTGAGTATCCTCTCTTCTGTTCTTAGTCAGTCTAACTAAAGGTTTGTCAATTTTGTTGACCTTTCCAAAGAAACAACTCTTGGTTTCATTAAATTTCTCTATGGTTTTTCTTGGCTCTATTTTATTTATCTCTGTTCCAATTTTTATCAATTGCTTCCTTCTGCTTGCTTTAGGTTTAGATTGCTCTCTTTCTAGTTTTTTAAGTCATAAAGTTAAGTTATTGACTTGAGATCTTATTTTTTTTTTAATGGATGCATTTATAGATATAATTTCCCTCTTAGCACTCTCTTTAAAGTATTCCAGAAGTTTTGTATGTTGTGTTTTCATTTCATTTGTTTCAAGGTGTTTTCTAATTTCCCTGTGATTTCTTCTTTGACCCATTGATGGTTTAAGGCTATGTTGTTTAATTTCTACATGTTTGTGAATTTTCCAATTTTCCTCCTGTTACTCATTTTTAGCTTCAGCCCATTGTGATCAGAAAAGATACTTTGTATGATTTAAGTTTTTCACTTTATTAAGACTTGTTTTGTGACCTAACATATGATCTATCATGGAGAATGTTCCATGTACACTTGAGAAAATATGTATTCTGCTATTATTGGGTGATGTGTTCTATATGTGTCTGCTAGGTCTAATTGGCTTATAGTGTTCTTCACATGCTCTATTTCCTTATTGATCTTCTATCTGGTTGTTTTATCCATTATTGAAAGTGGGGGTATTGAAGTCTCTATTATTGTAGAGCTGTCCATTTCTCTCTTCAATTCTGTCAATGTTTGCTTAATATATTTGGGGGATCTGATGTTTGGTGCATGTATGCTTATAATTGTTAGATTTTCCTGATAAATTGATGCTTTTATTAACATATATTGTCTTTCTTTGTCTCTTGTAACAGTTTTTGATTTAAAGTATATTCTTTCTGATATTAATGTAGGCACTCCAGCTCTCTGCTGGTGATTCTTCACATGGAATATTTTTTTTTCCATTCTTTCACTTTCAGTCTATTTGTGTCTTTAGATGTAAAGTGAGTCTCTTATAGACAGCCTATAGTTAGATCATATGTTTTAATCCATTCTTTCGATCTGTGCCTTTTTGGTTGGGGAGTATAATCCATCTATATTTAAGGTAATTACTGATAAGGAATGACTTACTTCTGACATTTTGCCATTTGTTTTCTGTCCCTCATTTGCTTCATTATTGTTTTCTGTTCTGTTTAGTTGATTTTTTGTAGTGACACATTTTGATCCCTTTCTCGTTTCTTTTTGTGTATATTCTATAGATATTTTCATTGTGGTTACTATTGGGATTACTTATAATATCCTAAAATTGTAATAATCTCATTTGAATTGGTACCAGCTTAACTTCAATGGCATACTAAAACTCTAATCCTACACAGCTCTGCCCCCCACTTCATGTTAGTAACACCACAAATTACATCTGTATACATTGCCCAATAACATAAGTTTATAATTCTTTTTTATACATTTACTTTACAAATGTTGTAGAAAATTTAAAGTGGAGTTAAAAACCAAAATTGCAATAATACTGGCTTTTATGTTCATCCATATATTTAACTTTACAGGAGATTGTTATTTCTTTCTATAGCTTCAAATTGTTGTCTAGTGTCCTTTCATTTCAACCTGAAGAACTCCCTTTAGCAGATCTAATTATAATAAAACCCCTTAGCTTTTGCTTACCTAGAAACATCTTAATTTATATCTCATTTTTGGAGGACATTTTTGTCAGATACAGAATTCTTAACTGCAATATGTTTTCTTTCAGCAATTTAAATATATCATCCCACTATATCCTGCCTCCAAAGTTTCTGATGAGAAATTGGGTAATAAACCTACAATATTAAGGACCCCTTTTACATGACAAGTTGTTTACCTCTTTCTGCTTTCAAGTTTCTCTCTTCTGAAATTTCAACAATTTTATTAGAATGTGTCTCAGAGTGGGTCGCTGAGTTTACCCTACTTGGAGTTAGTTGAGCTTCTTGCATTCGTAGATTTACGTCTTTCATCAAATTTGACACTTTTCAGCCATTATTTCTTCAAATAATCTTTCTGTTCCTTTCTCTTCTCCTACTGGGACTCCCATAATGTTATGTTGATTTGCTTGATAGTTCCCAATCCTTTATGCTTTGTTCACTTTTCTTTGTTCCTATTTCTTTCTGATCCTCAGATTGGATCATTTTAATCATCCTATCTTCTGCATTGGTTCTTCTGCATGCTCAAACCTGCCGTTGAACCCCCTCATGAATTTTTCACTTTTTTTCCCTTTTATTCTTTTAATTTATTAAAGTATAGCTGACTTACAATATTTATATTAGTTTCAGGTGTACAACATAGTGATTCAGTTTTTTTATAGGTTACACATCATACAAAGTTCATATAAGATATTGACTATATTCCCTGTGCTATACATCACATCCCTGTGACTTATTTACTTTATAACTGGCAGTTTGTACCTCTTAATCCTCTTCACCTATTTTGCCACTCCCCACACCTCTCTCCCCTGTGGTAACCACTAGTTTGTTCTTTGTATCTTTGAGTCTGTTTCTGTTTTACTATATTTGTTCATTTGTTTTGTTTTTCAGATTCCACATATAAGTGAAATCATATAGTATTTGTCTTTCTCTGTCTGACTTATTTCACTTAACATAATACCCTCTAGGTCTACCCATGTTTTCACAAATAACAAGATTTCACTCTTTTTTATGGTTCATCTATCTTTCCTTTTTACAGCTGATCACACCTTCTTTATCCATTTACCTGTCAATGGGTACTTTGGTTTCTTCAATATCTTGGCTATTGTAAATACTGCTGCTATGAACATTCTGGTGCGTATATCTTTTTGAATTAGTGTTTTTGTTTTCTTCAGATAATTACCCAGGAATGGAATTGCTGGATCATGTAGTAGTTCTATTTTTAGTTTTTTGAGGAACCTCCATACTGTTTTCCATAGTGGCTGCATCAATTTACATTCCCACCAACAGTGCAAGAGGGCTCCCTTTTCTCCACATCCTCAACAACACTTGTTATTTTTTGTCTTTTTAACAATAGCCATTCTGACAAGTGTGAAATGATATCTCATTTTGGTTTTGATTTGCATTTCCCTGGGAGTGAGCAAGTCTGTGTGTGAGCCTTTAAGAGTGAAGTCTTGATTCCTACAGCCCTCCAGTAAGCCCCACTGTTTTTCAAAACCAGCCAAGGGGGCTTGTCTTCCTAGTGCCAGATCCTGGGGCTGGGGTGCCCAATGTGGGGCTCGAACCCCTGCTCCTTAGGGAGGATCCCCGAGCTTGTGATAGCCGCCGCCTCTTCTGGTTGCCCACCAGGGGTGTGGGTCCCAACGAGATCACTTCTCCTCCTTTCCTACCAGTCACAGTGTGGTTTTTTCTTTACACCCTTGGTTGTAGAAAAGCTGTTCTGCTAGTCTTAAGGTTGTTCTCAGAGAGAGTTTTTCTATATGTGTTTGTAGTTTTGGTGTATTTGTAGGATGAGATGAGCTCAGGGTCTTCCTAGTCCACCATCTTCCATATGCTTTTTCTTTATCCCCCCCCACAGTGTATTTTTTATTTAAGCTATGATAGTTTTCAGCTGCAGAACTTCAGTTTAGTTCTTTTATATAATTTCTATCTCTGACTTCCCTGGTGGTGCAGTGGTTAAGAATCTGCCTGCCAATGCAGGGGACCCGGGTTCGAGCCCTGGTGCGGGAAGAGCCCACATGCCATGGAGCAACTAAGCCCGTGTGCCACAACTACTGAGCCTGTGCTCTAGAGCCCATGAGCCACAACTACTGAGCCCACATGCCACAACTACTGAAGCCCAAGTGCCTAGAGCCCATGCTCCGCAACGAGAAGCCACCACAATGAGAAGCCTGCACGCAACAACGAAGAGTAGCCCCCACTCACCGCAACTAGAGAAAGTGCACATGCAGCAACGAAGACCCAACGCAGCCAAAAATAAATAAATAAATAGATTTATTTTAAAAAATTTCTCTCTCTCTTTTTTTTTGTATTCTCATTTTGTTTTCATGTTGTTTTCCTGATTTCCTTTAGTTTTTGTTCATGTTTTAGCTCTTTAGCTCTTTAGCTCTTTGAGCATATTTGACAATTAATCTTTTTATCATGGGTGTGTATTTGTCTTCAGTTCAACTTTAAGCTCCTTAAAAAACAGTGACTATGTCATTTTTCCATACTTAATGGAATCCTGTGTCCTTAGATCATACAATGGAAAAAAAAGATGTGCCCTGTTGAAAGCTGAGCTCAAATCTCATCTCCTGCTCTATGATTCTGTACAATCCCCTTAACCTCAACCTCTCTGCTTCCCAGCTTCCTCAATAAGTTGGTCAGGATAATAACTGAAAGAGTGGATATGGAAATGCCTGCACATAATGGGCACTCAGGAAATGACATTTATTGCATGCAATCTGTGGTAGTGAACAAATTCTTGTCCAAATGGGACATATCTGCTCATCTTTCTAGTTAACTGTTTCCTGTATGTCAAGGTTTGAGATCACCAAACCCAGGCTAACCAAAACTCATATATCTGTTTTTGAGTCCAGCCCAGTATTGTTTTGGCATTACCACTTATGTTTTCGAGTTGCCTCTGCTCTGAGCCTACTTCTGCATTCTATCCTGTCTACTTGAAAGTCAGATTGGGGAAACCTCAGCTCCATGGACAACAGATAATTTACTTGAGGACACTCAGACCTTCTCTACCTCCTAAGAGTCCAGCTCCCAAGCATAGTGGATTCAGCCTAGGGGAAGAAAGTAAAACCACCACATGCATCCTTCTTTGAAACACTTGTGATTCTTGATTCACAGCTCTTTATCCATGTATATTTGTGTATATGTACCTATGTATATTTTTAACCATACCTCAAGATTGATTTGGCCAACTCTAGTGATAGGAAAGGAAATGGTTAGTTCCCCCTTTCCCTGTGTATGTTTGGAACCAAATTAAAAGGCAAGATAACAATACCAATTTTCCTACCAAAGTAACTTTTGGGAAACATGGCTTAGATGTGCAGCAACAATGGGCTCCCCAACACTGAACTCTGAAATTCACCAGACTTAACCACCCAGCCACGGCAGCCCTAGACCAGGTATGCCTCACCTGCAGGAGCAGAACCCACCTTCTCAAGTCTCTGCTGTAGAAAGCGAGGATAAGGGGAGTGCATGGGCAGATGCAGGAAGCACGCGGAGAAAGGGGGCTGCGTTATCCATGCCCAGCTCCTGACCCCCAGTTTGCCAATCAGAATAATCACTTCTCATTCAAGTACACCTTGATTTACAAATCTTCTGGGATTTTTTTAACGAGTTTTTTTTTTAACAGAAACAGTCTGGACAAGGAGGGAGCCTTCCCAGGTGGAAGGATCAGAGGCTGCCACTACAGAGAGACGGAAGGCTATGACCCAGCTTTCCAAGGGAAGAAAGGATGGAGATGCCCTTCTAGCCCTGAAGCAACAGGAAGGAAAACCACAGCTTGGCATGTGCCCCTGCTCCTCCCCTTCCACGGCTGCCCCAGTAACAGTTTCTGACAACAGAATGTGGTTGGAATGCACACTTGTGTGAAATTACTGCTCCTGCCTGGGATAAGATAAAAAGCTTTTCTCTTGTGTGAGTTACTGAGTAATAAATGGATCATAGGTGGTGGTGCAGGATGGCTCAGGAGCTAAACTGCCAGGGGTTGGACCTCAGCTGCATATCCTTGGACCAATTACTTAACCTCCTGATGCCTCAGTTTCTTCACCTATAATACAGTGACTTACAGTACTGCCTACCTCATAGGGTTGTTTTGAGGCTTAAATAAGTTAATATACCTAAAGCACTTAGAACAGTATCGCTGAGTGCTCCATAATTGTTAGCTATTATCATTACCTAATTCTCAATTGTCTTCACTAAAGACAAGATGAAGAGACATGAACTGTTCAGAAATTGGCTTGCCATCCAGAAACACACTCTCTTAAATTTATATTGCTCTTTTTATAACCCTAACCTTCTCTAGTTTGGGTTGAACTGTTATAATAGACTCTGATATATCAGGGAGCATTCACAAGAACATCACAGAGATTTGACAGTGGAAGGAGAGACGTGATTTCAGCATCCCCCTGCTAAGTGTTGATGGGTCATTCTAATTCTCATTTTCTCTCCTCTCTGAATGGCTGTCTCTGCACCCACCAACCAAAGTCGCAGCTCACCCTGCCCTATATGTGAGGGTTGGTGGATGCAAAGTTTACAAGCTTCTAAAGCCAAGGGCTTTTCTCCCCACCCATAGGTCCCATTACTGCAGAATAGACTGTGGGCTTGGAGATGGGATGAGATGGAAGCCGGGAGTGTACTTGGTGCCCTAAGGGCTGGTGCTGGACTGTTGGCAGGAATCGCATTACCTGCACCTTACGAGAGGCCTGGGAGGACAACAGGGCCGGGCAGGAGAGAGCAAACCTGTCCCATATGAGGGATCAGGGAGCCAGATGGCAGGTCAGGCCAGCACCAAAGCAGGGCCAGAGGAGTGCAAAGGAGCTGAGTGGGCCACAGGGGAAATGCCAGCTGCAGGGCACAGGCAGCTGGAGGAGGGTCACCAGCCCCTGCAGACTTCCAGGAGCGGTCCCCACTGAGAAACTAAGGGTGGCATCTGGATTAATCACTAGGCTGTTAGAGAAGTGAGGACGATACTTGAGAATCTGAAGGTAGGTGAAGGCAGTACTCTAGTCCCTGAACAGACGGTCAGAGGCCGCCTGGGGAGCCTAGACACTGATCCTGGACAGGAAACTGAGACAGGGCCCTGCCACCCCAGCAGTCTGCCCTCTTTTGGGAGACTGTGAATACATACATACGTATATTTGGAATATATAGTAACAATTATAGCTACCATTTATTAAATGTCTACTTGGCCAAGAACTGTATTAAGAGACTCACATTTACCACCTCATTTATTTTTTTTATAAGTGAATTTTTATTTTTGTTTTTATTTAATTAATTTTTACTGGAGACTAGTTGCTTTACAGAGTTGTGTTAGTTTCTGCTGTATGGCAAAGTGAATCAGCTATACGTATACATATACTCCCTCTTTTCTGGATTTCCCTCCCATTTAGGTCACCACAGAGCACTGAGTAGAGTTCCCTGTGCTATACAGTAGGTTCTCATTAGTTCTCTATTTTATACATAGTAGTGTATATATGCCAATCCCAATCTCCCAATTCACCCCACCCTCCCTTCCTCATTTAATGCTGACAATAACCTTCTCAGAGAGGCCCTGTTCCACCCTTCACACCCTCTAGGGTGAAAGGGCCATGTCTCGGGCCAAGGGACTTGGCCTGTCTCCCTCCCTGTGTACCCAGGACCAAAAGCAGCAAGTGCTGGTCCAGGAAAGGTGCTTAATCAATATTTGCTGAATATTTATCTCTGTTTTCCAATGAGGACACTGCAAACTAGAAAGGTTAAGTGACTTTTCAAAGTTACACAGGTTACAAGGAAAAAGTCAGAACCCAAACCCAGCTCCGGCTGACTCCGTGGCCTGTTTGCTTTTCCATTTTTCTCCTCCGTGTAGAGTGGAAAGCAGGCTGGCGTGGCCGTCAGGACACCAGCTTCTACTTCCAGTTCTGCCTCTACAGCTGTGAACTTGGGCAAGTGACTTCACATCCCTGGGCGCCGATGTTCTTCACCGTAAATTAAAGGGCCAGAGCAGCCAACATCCAAGATTCCTTCCAGCGCTCGGGGCTGCGGCTGCCGTGGATCAAGGGGCCCCCAGCGTCGTGGTCTGAGTCACAGTGGACGCTCCCCAGGATACAGAGACCTGGAAAGGTCAGCTGATGGGTGGTCTGACCAAAATCTTGGAAAATGCGGGGCAAGAAGCTGCCCCGGGGAATGAAAGGCTGATGAGTGTCCAGCTCTCTTTCCCGTCAGGAATGTGTGTCCCATCCTCACCCTCGGGGGAGTGGCCACTGCTGCTCAGACCCAGGGCAGCGGGTGTCCTGCGGCTCCGGGGGTTCAGCATCTGCTGTTTTCAGAGCCTCACGACCATTCCTGTCGGCGAGCGATGCTCTCCGGTGATGAGAGCTGGTTGATGTTTGGGGATTACAAGACTCTGAATTCTGAATATTAATTTCGGCCACTTTCACAAAATCCCCTTAATTACAGTTTCATTTTAAACACTCTTGCTCGGTGAGGTTCTTCCATTTAAAACACAGTGGTCCAGAAGAAACAAACACACAGCCGCTGTGAATTATGTGTTATGTTAAAGATGCCTCGTATCAGACTTCACAAGGTTTTACTGCCTCTGCTCTCATACTATTATTAAGAGCAATCTGTGTATGTTTGTACAGGCTTTCTCCCAACAGATCTTATTGTTTTCTTCCCAGGAAGTCCAAAGGGGCTCGCACGCAGTGTTTGACGTCCCTTTCTTCTAGTCTGTGGCTGCCCTTGTTCAGTGAGGTGAAGAAGGCTGGGTTACATGACAGTGGGGACCTGCACCCTTTTGGGGGTCAAGGGTCCCTTCCAGAACCTGGTGAAAGCCCCATTTCCATCCTCCCATTCCTAAGTTATATGTGCACATACTCACAACATGTCACAAGCAAGTTCAAGTGGCTCTAGGAGCCCCTGAAGCCCAGCCGCAGAGGCCCCTAATGCTAGATTAAAACCTGGGTCATTTTAACACATGGCACTCAGAACAATGGGGCATCCTTATGAAAAGAGAAAAAAATTAACCTTGACCCTCACCTTACACCTTATATAAATATTAACTCAAATGGACCAGAGGCTTAAAAGTAAGTGCTAAAACTAGAACTATACTAGAAGAAAATACAGGAGAAAATCTTTGTGGTCACGGGTGAGACAGACTTCTTAGCTATGACACCAAAAGCGTGAAGCATAAAAGAAAAAAGTGACCACCAGGACTTCACCAAAACTGAAAGCTTTTTCTCTTTGGAAAACGTTGTTAAGAAAATAAAAGCTGCAAACTGGGAAAAGAAATATTTGCAGAACACTTAACTCTGTCCTCCTCTTAAGAAACTTGCCTGGAAGTCCTGCCCCAGAATGTCTGCTTCCCTTTTGTTTTAACCCTTAGCTGGGTAGTAGCCTGGGAAAGGTTGCCTTTCAGCTGGGCCTAAGGCTACTGGAGTAACACCGGGTCTTGTGACCAAGGCAGAAGAAGGAAATGCAGATTGGGTAGGTAACCAAGAGCGCGCCATAGGGGCAATGCAAACTTTTGAAGAAGACGGAATCTCAGCATGTGGTAACAGAGCACTCCCCACAAGTCTGGCCCTGTCCCTGGGGCTTGGTAAGCAGAACAGTCTCTAGCTTGGAGCTCCATCTACCACACGACAGGCCTTACACACAGGAGGCCGTGTGGGAAGACGCACGTGTGGACTATAGGGGCCAGGGCTGCAGAGGGCAGGAGAGAGCCCCCCCAGGATGCACCTGTCCTCACACTGGTGAAGGCAGTGGTCCTGAGCTCGGCCTTTACAGCAAGTGATTTCAGGAAGCAGGGGAAGGACTCAAGACACGGAAGCAGGCAGTAGGATGCTGCCTTCAAGAACTAAAAAGGCAATGTGCCTGGTGCAGCAGGAGGGGTGTGCTGAGAAGGTGGAGTTAAAGTTGGTCTGAGCCAGGTCGAGGCAAATCCTGAAAGCCAGACAGAGAACCTGGGGCTTGATGACAAAGTAGGTGGACTCTCCTTCTAGAACCGAGGGCTGACTTGATGAAAATTGACCTATTCTGATCTGCTGTTCCTTCTCCAAAGAGACACCTGGTCATCGACTTTCTTCCTCCCCACCGTTAGGGAAGATACACTCATTTATTTCAGGGGAAGAAAGCCTCGCCTGCCGCACCAACCACAGGCATCGGCCAGTAACCACCATCAATCACCCTCTAGCGCAGAAGCAGAGGGCAGCATCCCTCCCCAGCACAGCACCCAAAACGTATTAGCAAGTGATCAGAGTTGGCCCTCCGGACACACCCCGTGTGGTGGGGCTGACAGATAAGCCCTGCCCTCTGCTCCCCGCACCCGCCGACCCCTCTTCTGCCCCCGGTGCCCCCCACTGAGCCACCCCCACCCATTTTCACCCCCATTTCGCTGCTGCTGTGTATTCTTCAGGCTGCAGCCGTTCTCCCTGTCATTGCTTTGTATTCACTTAAGCCTGATTTCACCTGGAAAAAAAGGTCAGACGTGAACCAGAACCCAGTGTGATATGGTCATAACCAGGTCCCTCAGGAATAGCCCTGGAAAGACTGTCCCACAGGATGGGGCACAGGATGGCAGGGGGCCGGGGGAAAGCGGACAAAAGCATCAGAAGCAAGGGGAGCAATGACCCCGATGTGAGGAGGTGGGCATGGTGGGAATAGAGGTGGGAGGGTCAACGTCAGACACTGACAGAGGTGAGAGGTCTTGGTCGGAGAACAGGGAGCTTACAGTCCAGTGTGGAGGCCACAGCCCCATCCAACAGCGGGCAAACCATGTAAGGTGGGTCTAGGGGTCCGAGGCTCTGTTCATCTTGGAGTGACAACTCCCTGAGCTTGAGGTCACTTCCACGAGCAAAGCAAAATACAAGGGAAAGGATATTATGCTGAGGAGTGAGGTAGCTGCTCTTGTGTGAAAATCAGGGGGCAACACGGTGGCTCTGAGAGCTTTTAAAGGCTTTCTCCTCTCCTAACAATGCATCAGAGGAGAGATTTGCCTCATGCGCTTTTCACATGCGTGTATCTGTCCCGGAGTCGCCATGGTGACGCTGTGTATGTTTGCACGGCTGGAAGCATCAGAGGTGGAAAATGAAGCCAGGGTGGACCAGAGCAGGAAGCCCTGCAGGAATTTCCCTCTGATCCTCTGCAGGCAGTCAGCTAACAGAAAGTTAATGTGCCCGTCGGAGCTTCGTCATCAAACTCAGTATTTCCAACAGCTCAAGGAGGGAAAAAGCCACAAAGCACAACAGTTATTCCTGGGAGTGTTCAGGTAAACCTATCTTCCCCAAGCAGAGTTCAGCAGGTAGGGATTTCCTAGTGAGAGTTCCGCGGGCCGGTCCTGCAGGCCCAGGTGCAGCACAAACACAGCAGGGCAGAAGGGAGGGTCTCAAAGACAGTGGGTGGGACCGCTGTCACCAGTGGGGCCGACAGCACACAGGCCAGGAAGGCATCCGTGATGTCCGTGCTGCCTGGACCCGTGCGTCTGTGAGGGACCCCTTTTCTAGATGAGATCTGTCACCTCGTTGCTGATGTCCCACAGGCGAGAACCTCAGTGTTCACGGCAATTCCTCAAGCAAGACAGTCAGCCTTTTAACCATTTCTTTGTCTCCTTAATCACCACCCAACATTCCCTTAAATCGAGGGAGGCATAAACTAGACAACACGGAGGATTCCGACCAGCACTGAGTCCAATGGTGGACTAATGTCTCTATCACCTAAACTTATTTTTAGGTAAGTCACATAACATATGTATGATGGTCAGCATTTAATCCAGTGTCTAGCTCAAAATATTAGGTGCTCAAAAATATCTGTCAAACAAATGAGTAAAGTTCCCATAGATAGGTGGGACAGTGTCCAGGAAATATGGAAATGATTCCCACCTAGAGGTCTAGTGAGCTGGTTTGCAAGGGGTACAGTACAGAGAGACTGTTGAACAGGATGGGGTGCTAAGCTAACTGTGCGTCTAACCCACCCCTCCTTTCTTACATAGAGT
Source organism: Eubalaena glacialis (assembly GCF_028564815.1). Taxonomy (NCBI): domain Eukaryota; kingdom Metazoa; phylum Chordata; class Mammalia; order Artiodactyla; family Balaenidae; genus Eubalaena; species Eubalaena glacialis. The sequence continues at coordinate 3,892,993 of NC_083725.1, forward strand.
CATTCCTACACAAACTTCAGGAGCATGGAGATCAAAATGTACCTGGAAATGTACTGTAGATCTCAGTTGACCGGTAGAATGTCTTTCCCACTATGAAGGCCTAAGATTTGGGCAGATGGCAAAGCAGGCTAAAAATAACATAAAATATACAAAACATCATCGCATTTTCCTGCAGGCAGTAAAAACAACTTCCTAGGCCAGCAGCAAAGCTCCAAATAAAAAGTGCACTGAAATGTATTTTGCAGGATGGAGGTATTGTCTGAAAGAGCACCTGAGTACTTTCCTGAATCTATAGGCTGCTTTGTTGCTGTTCGATTTTGTATCAGGCCAAGTAATAAAGTCATTCAGTCATTCAACAAACATTTATAATCTAGAGCAGTGGTCCTCTACCAGGGCAATTCTGTCCCCCAGGGCACATGGGTAACATCTGAAGACATCTTTGATTGTCACAGCTTGGTGGAGGGTGCTACTGGCATCTAGGGGAGGCGAAGGGTGACGCTAAACATCTTACAGTGCACGGAACAGACCGCAACACAAAAGAATAATCTGACCCCAAATGTTGAGGAACCTCAGAGAGGGAGATAGAAACCCATGGTAGCACATACTGAGGTTTCTATCCAAGTCCTAGGGAGTCGGAGAAAGCTTATCAGATGAGCAATAAGTACACTGACACTTGAAGAAGAATTGGGAGTGAACTTAAATGGAAAACAGGATCCCAAGCAGAAGAAACGACTTAGGCAAAAGCCTGGAGATGAGCATTTAAAGAACTGCAAATAGAGCAGACCTTCTCTAAAGCAACCTTCCCTTATATCAACTCTTTTGTAAAACAAACTGACTGCTGCCCACAGCACACAGAGCACGCACGGTTGTAAGCCTGTGCACCTCTGCACCCCCAGATAAGTTAAATGCTTGTCAAGGGTCAGTTGTGTTTGTTCCCAAAGCTGTTTATGCCAGTTTTAATGTTCTTTAATTAAATACCATGTAAACTCATGAAATGTGATTGTGAAAAGAAAGTTGCTGTTTTTATTCTAAGTAGAATGCTTTGAAAAGATTTAATGAAGGTGAATCCTAAAAAGAAAATATTATCAAATTAGGTATGGGTAAAACAACTTCAATAGCTTGAGGAGGAAAAAACGTCTTTAAAAGATAGAAGAATTATGCACTCACATTGTTTCTCAAGTGTCAAGTCTATGTTACACTTTTTGGAAGACTGCAACTGGAAATCATAAATAATCCATTATTGGTGTGGTTCATGCAAGAAAGATGACTCTCAACACCCATCAACTTACTGACACTCCCAAGAAAAGGTCTTGGCCCTATTTCAAAACATTGCTGAATAAATGTACATTTATGTGTTTTGAAATAAAATATGCATCCCATGTATACATCATTTTTATGGTTCTCTGTTTTACCCAACAATTTTTACTAATTTTATCAGATAACACAGTTCTACCATATCTGGGTACAACTGAGCACAGGGCAAGCAGAGGATCTGGCCACAGATGAGGAGCAAGAGGTGAACTGGGGCCTGACGAGGAGTCTCTTGTGCTTGGACCTGCGTAAGAAATAGAAGCCATGAAAACTGTTTAACCAGGGAGTTACCTGACCACATCATGTGCTTTGCAAAGGTATCACCTGGCTGCACTGCAGAGCGTGGATTGCAGGGAAGCAAGATGACAGGCCAGCAGGCCAGTTAGGAGGGCTCTGCAAGGGTTAGGGTTTCCTGTGATCATTGAATAAAGAAGTAGCATTCAGGTTTCAGAGACAAAAATGGATTCAAGGGATATTTATGAATTAGTATCCTAACTGATGGACTGAACATAGCATATGAGGGAGGCTTGCATCAAAAACCACACTTAAGTTTGGGGCTTGGACACCTGCGTTGTTGGTGGTGATATTCCTGAGATAGAAAACAAAATTGAAGAATTCGGCCAGGGTGGGAAGATGATGAGCTCAATTTTGGACACATTGAACCTCGGAATCCTACGGGACATCCAAGTAAAGATGTTGAGTACACGGTTGGGCTCATGGGTGTGGCGCTCAAAAGGAAGTCTCGGGCTGAATACTTAAACTTGTGAGTAATCAGCATATAGAAAAAAAATTGAAGTCAGAAACAAAATCGCCTGGCTAGGAAATGAAAAGTTGGCCGAAGACAAGATACATAAAATATTCACATGAATCAATAAGAAAAAGACCCAATAAAAGAATATGCAAAATACATAAGAAAAAGATACTTCTCAGAAGAGGAAAAACATGAAACAAATCAATACATGAAATTCAACTGTGTTACCAGTCAAGGAAATGCAATTAGTGTCACATGAGATCATTTTCATGCCACTATACCGACAACAATTAATAAGTCTAACAATGTCAAATATTGAAAGGATAAGGATTTGAGGAAGGTCGTACTCTACTGGCAGGATTGTACCTTGGTACAACAGCTTTGGAAAACACTTCGGCATTATCTTACAAAGCCTACCCAATAATTCTATTCACACATATGACCCTAGACACAGTCTGGAATACATGCACCAGATTCAATCTTAATGAATCTTAATCTGCCAAAAAGATTCAGCACAAATGTTCATAATAGCACAATACGAGAAGCTACCGATAGGGTCAACAACAGGGAATGGATAAAACATGGTATATTCACAAAAAGCATGGTTACAAAGCAGTAAAAAAGCATGAACTGCACATACATGCAACAACATGAGGGAATCTTGGAAACAACGTTGAATGGAAAAGAAAGAATCCCAGAAGACTTCAATTGGTATATTATTTTAACAAAACTTAAAAAGAGCAAAACTGAACAAAATATCATTTCTGTATTTATGCATTGTGGATAAAACAAAATGAAAAATCCGAAGAATGGTAAAGAAAATTTCAGATAGTGATTCTCTCTGGCGGGAGAGAAGAAGCAGGACAAAGGGAGGAAGAGGGAGCACGTGGGTAGATACAAGTTAGGGAATGTATCCTTCAGGTTCATGGATACTTATTATATTACTGTAATGTATAACTTACGTATAGGTTATGAATATCCTTTTGTATAAATCAAATAGCATATTAAAACTAATAAAGAAAAATGAAAAAGTTGCTCTTAGATATAAAACTTGTGTCCTGTTCTGGACTCAAATACTGCATGGTTTATTCCTTGGTTAAAATTTTTAGTGAATTGTGTTTTAAGACTTTAACCTCCTTCACCATACATACAAACTTGTGACCCAACCCTAGGATACATACAGGACCACAGCGTGTGCATTTTTGGGTGATAAAATTATTTATGGCTTCACTTTATTAATATTTTCCCATAACTCTGACTCACGCGATTATTTATTTTCATTCCTTTAGATGCATTTGTGTAAGCCACCTCATATGCCTTGTAGAATGAAGCAGGGTGAAAATAATCAAATGTAAAATACTCTATCCCACGGGGGAGAAAAGCAATTCAAATTCTGTCATATTTTTTCCCATTTATGGCAGAGAATGCAGAAATGTGGGCAGTTCCTTTCTTCTGAATGGCAAGCTGTTACAAAAAGTCTACCAGAGCTCCTGGCAGCCAGGAAGAAGGTAGCCAGAAAAGCTACTCACCGGTTGTGTCAGAGAATGGACATATCTGGGGCTCACTAAGCCCCAGAGCTCTGGATTCTCAGCCAGGGTCTCGGGTAAAATTCAGATACAGTTCTGAGATGGCTCCCAGAGGCCCTGCGCCATGAGGTGGCCCAAACCCCTGGACCACACTGCTCCATCAGTCACCTGCTCACCACCTGCATGGCCCCCAGCCCTCCAGGCCAGGGAGAAAAGGGACCCCGTATGGAGGCACCCTCACCCACTACCCACTGGTGCCTGGAGAAGCAAAGGGTTCTAGGCTGGGTATTGGTGCCTATTCCACAGCGGGGCAAGGCCACTCTTCGAAAGATGTTACATCCAACTGCCAGGAAACTGCTGGGTCCTGTCTGTGTTCTAAGAATTTTCTGCATCCCAGAGGGGCTCAGGATCATTGGTCTCTGACTCTACATTAACGTAATAAAACTTACAGAAGCCATAGACCAAGGCCTGGGTCAGCAGTCCTGACTCCCCACCCAGCCCCAGGGGGCTCCAGAAAATAAACTAGGGATTGGAATCCCAGTATGGGGGCAACAGTCTGCTTCAAGCTGTAAGGGAAGGGCTGGGAGCCCCCTGGGACAGGGTGGGGAGTCAGGACTGCTTCCACCTATGCTTCCCCTTGGTCCACAGATGGCTGTGACCTCACAACTCCATGGCAACCCTCGTCCACTGCTCCTCCCTGCAGAAGCCCCAGTGCTCTCTGTAATGAAGAAAGTGGGAGAGAAGTTGGCCTCCTCCAAGCTTATTCAGATTTCAGTATAGTCCTCCTTCTTTACCACCTCCTCTTCCTGTGGTCCCTTAGCTCTGGAACCAGTTCTGTGCAGGATGAATCTTTAGGAAGTCTCTGCTCAGAGGCACCTACAACTTTGTCTCTAGAAAGACAGCAAGTAGAGAACAGCTTTCTAAAGATGCCCAACTCATTCTGAACACAAAGAAAGCCACTTGGTCTGTGTAACACCTCAACTATCTGCCAGCCCCCATTCTGAAACCACCACGCGATACCAGAGGAAAAATTCTGTTTTGAGAAGGACTCACCAGCAGCAGCAGAAGCAGCAGCATACCCTCTGGACCAAATCTGCCTGCTCAGAAGCCACGATGTGGAGCTCTCGGGCCCCGGCACAGCTATCCCACAGCCTGGACATTACAGGATGGGGTGTTAGAGTCTGTAGTGAAAGAAACGTCAGATCCCTGCAATATCCAATCACTCCATCGCGCCTGGTCTCCTCAGAGGGTAGAAGCCAAAGAAATGGTCCTGAGACTGCTTCCCGCTTGAGAAATGAGACAATCAGGGCCTTAGGTCTGAGTCAACCCAGGAGCACACACAGTCTCTTAAATGGGTCCAAGGTGAGCAGGGGACGTGTTCATACGTGGCCACCTTTAATGGCTCTGTCCCTGCCTAGTCAGTTTGCAGCAGTCAGTTTGTTTTACAGAAGAGTTGATATAAGGGAAGGTTGCTTTAGAGAAGGTTTGCTCCATTTGCAGTTCTTTAAATGCTCATCTCCAGGCTTTTGCCTAAGTCGTTTCTTCTGCTTGGGAGCCTGTTTTCCATTTAAGTTCACTCCTAATTCTTCTTCAAGTGTCCCTGTCCCTATAGAGAGATGTAACCCCCGCACTCACTGGCCAAGGGATTTCCTCCAGACTCTTCCTCCCACCTTTGTTCTTACTGATGTAGAACAGTTGCAATTTTGAAGTCGAACAGTAGAAAGGTGATAGCATCTGTGAAAAATGTTATTGAAAAATGTAGCTTCCTCCCACTGGTGCACACCCAGTTTCTTCCTCTCTGCCCGGAGCCTCCTCCTGGGCAGCCCACCATGCTTTCTCACTTGGCTTCTCCCCAAGACACCCCCTCTCACATCAGGGGGAGGGGTTCCCAGGCCTGAACCTGGCTTCTGGCACACCACAGCCCAGACCCCTGCTCTTGGAGCTGTTTAATAAAGTTAAGAAATAATATACAAAGGTATGCATTTTTACCATTATTATCCTGAGCAGAGAACCCTGCTTAACTGCTCCCTGACAGCCGACTGATTTCCAATCTCGGTTTTATATTACATTTGCAGAGCATAAGCCTTTCCCTAGGTCAGCATCACCAAAGTGTATTCCTCAAAAGAGAGGGATTTCATGGCTTGAATATACCTATTCGTTTGCATAGTAGATGCTCCTACAAGAGTTTCACATGATTACTCATATTCTAACTTCTCATAAAGCCAGTTTTACTGGCTTTCACCTACTTCCCATAACATCTATAAGCATCTCTGAGAACAAGAGTTCTGGAGAATACACTTTGGACAATGCTGTCCTAAGCTTATCTTTGAACTGAGATTGCAAGTTGGAAGATTCAAGTCCTCTCTATTTTAGAAAATGATTATGATGCATAAACGTGCTGATGTGCATACATTTTCAAGATCTTTAAAAGCAGGTTTTACTCCTTAAGCTCCCTGTATACATTGCAAGTGTATTGTTAAACCCAACCTGGCAGGCAGCATTCTTTATTCTGTACCCCATAGAACATTCTTTCAATCTATCCCTGGAGGGCTTTGTGAGGTCCTTCCTCAACCTGGGTGAACAGAGTGACCAAAAGATTTCTTATTGAACACCTGTTACTCCTCTCTTTTTTTCCTTTCTGTAGTTAAATCTTGTTCACAGTCACACACTAATATAAATTAAAGCCACAATGAGATATCACCAGATACCTATCAGAATGGCCAAAACAAAAAACAGTGACAATATCAAATCCTTGTGAAGAGGAAGAGAAACAGAATTACCTCTCCGTTCATTGCTGGTGGAAATGTAAAATGCAGCAGCCATTCAGGAAAACAATTCGGCAGTTCCTTATATAACTAAACATGCAATACCATACAACCCAGCAATTGTCCCTTTGGGCATTTATCCCATAAAAATGAAGACGTATATAAACACAAAAACCTGCACATGAATGATCATGGCCACTTTACTTGTAATAATAGCCCACAACTGGAAACAGCCCAGAAGTCCTTCAGCGGGTGAAAGGTTAAACAAATGATGGTACATGCATACTGAGGAATACTACTCAGCAAGAAAAAGGAATGAACTATTTTTACACAATAAAGTGTGGATGAATCTCAAGAGAATTATGTTGAGTAAAGAAAAGGCAATCCCCCTAAATTATGTATGGTATGACTCCATTTATATAACCTTCTTGAAATGACAAAATTACAGAGATGGAGAAGAGATTAGTGATCACTATAGGTTAGAGACAGTAGGGGCTGGGCAGTGGGAGGAAAGTGGTGTTTCCCTCTAAAGGGGGAAACAAAGAATCCTTGTGATGAGGAGCTATTTTATATCAGGACTGTGAGAGTGGACACAAGAACCGACATATGTGATAAAACTGCATAGAACTAAATACACACACACACACACACACACACAAACGAGTACATGTAAAACTGGGGAAATCTAAATAAGATTGGTGGATTTTACCAACATCAATATACTGATCGTGATATTGTACTTTAGCCTTGCAAAATGTTACCATTGGGGAAACTGGGCAAAGAGTACCCGGGATCTCTCTGTATTGCTCTTTAAAACTGCATGTGAATCTACAGTTATCTCAACTTGAGGGCAGAGACTATATAAATGTTTAAATGTACAAATGAATTTTTCATGCCTCCAATGTAGGCAAGGTGATATTTCATAACCTACTGATATGCTAGTTCTGTCTCTTCTAGGAGAAAACAAGAAATAATGTTAATTATAATGAACGGATTCTTGTTAGACAGGGGAATTTCTCCCAATCAGAATGCTAATGACCAGAGGCTCTGCAATCTCCCTCCGGGGATGGGACACAAATTTGCACAGCATTTGCTGTCTTCCTGGGAGGCCTTCCACAAACTACTAGCCACCCCCGCCCCTTCTCTCTGCTTCACAGCACCCGTCTGTGCCATTCTGTATCACATACTGTTTATAAACTCCATCATCTTGTCTGTCTCCCATGCAAAGTGAGCTCTGTGGGAGAAGGATTTTGCTATACTGTTGAATACCATGTGGCCTGATACAAACATGATCAAAATTCAGTAATTTTAAAAACAAAATATCTTAAAAGTAGTACAGAATCCTGTCTTTGGAAAGCATTCCCTTGTTATCTTCATGGGGACAGGGGGATGGATGAGATGACCTCACCAGTCCCTTTCACTAGAAGAGTCAGTGGTCCTCTTTGTTCACAGCTGTTTCCTGTATCAGGGACTTCACAATACTGTTCCCTAATCTGGGAAGAGTTTCCCACCAACACTTAGTTACTTTTGGTTTTTTTTTTTGAAAGCTTTATTTGGGTAATTGACACATAATAAACTGCACGATTTAAAATGTAAAAATTTGATAATTTCTACATATATATACACCCATGAAACCAAACCATAATCAAGCTAATGATATATATATATACACACACATATATATGTGTGTGTATGTGTATAAATATATGTAATATATATTATATGGACATATGCTTATATAGTCTATGGATATATAAATGGATATATAATCACTCCAAAAGTTTCCTCAGCCCCACCCTGACATTCCATCCCCAGACAACCACTGATCTGCCTTCTGTCACTATAAATTAGTTTATATATTCTAGACTTTTATATAAATGGAAACCTACACTATATACTCTTTTATGTCTGGCTTCTTCCACTCAGGATAACTATTTTGGGATTCTGACATGTTGTTGCAGGTGTATCAATACTTCATGACCTCCTTATTGATGACTGTAGTCCATTGTACAAATATACCACAACTTATCCACTCACCTGTTAATGGACATTTGAGTTGTTCCCAGTTTTAGGCTACTACAAACAAAGTTGCTATGAACATTCAGTAAAAGCCTTTGTATAGACATATGCTTTTAATTCTCTTAAATGAATACTAGGATGATAACGGCTGAGTCCTATGGTACTTGTGTCACTTTTAAAGAAACTGTCAAACATTCCATAGGGAATGCATGTTTTACATTCCCACCAACAGTGTAGGAAAGATACAGGCCCTCCATATCCTCGCCTGCACTTGCCTGTATGGTCAAGCTCTTAAATTTTAGACATTCTAATAGGGCTGTAGCTGTATTTTATTGCAGGTTTAATTTGTGTTTTCATTTCGCTAATAACAAACAACGCTGAACATCTTTTCACATGCTTTTCTGCCAGCTATATATCTTCTTTGGTGAAGCACATGTTCAAATCTTTTGCCTATTTTTTAATTAGGTTGTTTATTTTCTTAATAAAGAGATTTTATATATTCTGAGTACCAGTCCTTTAATAGATATGTGCTTTGCGAATACTTTTTCCTTGTGGCTTGCCTGTCTTAGTGGTGTCTTTAGATCAGAAATACTTAACTTTGGTGAAGTCTATTTTAACAATTTTTCTTTCATGGATCATGCTTTTGATGTTGTATCTAAGAAATCTTTGCCTGTCCCAAGTTTAAGAAGATTTTTCTCCTTAGTTTTTTCCTAGATGTTTCACAGTTTTAAGTTTTACGTTCAAGTTCTATGATGCATTCTGAGTTAATTTTTGCATATAGTGCAGAGAATGGATCAGAGTTCTTCTTTTGAATATGGATATCTCACTGTTCCATTACTATTTGTCAATATTGCCTTTGTACCTTTGTCAAAAATCGAGGGACAACTTCCGGTTTCCAGTCACACATGTTAGGGGCTTGGAAGTCATCATCCCCATCCTCACAACAAGAAAAAATGCTAACAAACTAAAAACCAACCGCTCCTCTTAGATCTGTCAGAGAATTGAGGTCAAAGGGCAAATCGCAGTGACAGGTGGATACAGGGAAACAGAACTTACAGGAGCAAAAACCCTAGCTGGAGCCCAGTAGGAACACTTAAGGGCTAATTAACTAATTTCTGCAGAGGGAGCTGTGGTCTAGCTTGAGCGATTAAAAGCTCCTGGGAGCCCAGTCTTAGGCAAGCCCCCCACACCTTCATCAGTTTACCCTCCAGGAACCCCATGAAGTTCTCAGGGCAAAGATCAGAGAAAAATCTCCTCACACTTCCAACTGGAGAGCAATAATCATTTTAACATGCCCAGAGTTCTCTCTCTCTCCTTAACAAAGGTCTGCCTTCAAGGGAGACTATTCCACCAGAGCCTGACTGAGCTGGGAGAAGCAGTATGCCCAACACCAGCCCCTCTGGCTGTCAACGTGGTGACGGGAAAACTGAACTCCAGCCTCCTCTAGCTTTCCAGTCTTGCCTGAGAGGGCACAGGGAGAAGCTGAGAAGCAGTCATGAAGGTCACTGCCCAGAGGTACAGGCTCACGGTCACATGATTATGACTGAGACATAGTCAGGTGATCACAGAATGCTTCCCCTCCCCCCTTCACCCACACATTACCACCATCTCATTAGGGCTCCTGCGTAATAAAGGGACTGCAGCTAAAAGACCTGTGGACTTCATTAAAATTTAAAACTTCGCTCTGCAAAAGACTGTGAAGAAAATGAAAAGACAAGACGGACTGGGGGAAATGGCTTGCAAACCACATAACTGCTAATTGACTAGTAGTCAAAACATACAAAGAACTCTTAAAACTCAACTTTCAAAGCTCAACAATAAGAGAATAAGCCAAATTAAAAATGAGCATAAAACCTGAACAGACACCGCAGCAAATATGGTATACAGATGGCAAGTAAGCATATGAAAAGGTATTCCACATCCTATGTCATTAGAGAAAGGCAAATTAAAACAGCAACGAAATACCACCACAACCTATTAAAACAGCAAAAATCCAAAACACTGACAACACCAAATGCTGGCAAGGGATTTGGAGCAACAGGAACTCTCATTCATTGCTGGTGGGGATGCCAATAATGGTAGAGACACTTTGGAAGATGGTTTGGCAATTTCTTACAAAGCTAAACACACTCTGACCATGCAGTCCAGCAGCCACACTCCTTGGTATTTGCCCAGAGGAGCTGGAAACAGATTGACACAAAAATCTGCACACAAATGTTTGTAGCAGCTTTATCCATAATTTCCAAAAACTGTAAGCAACCCAGGTGTCCTTCAGTAAGTGAATGGATAAACAAACCGTGGCACATTGTACAATGCAATGTTATGCAGCACTAAAAAGAAATGAGCTATCAAGCCGGGAAAAGACATGGAGGAACTTAAATGCAAATTTGTAATGAAAGAAGCCAATCTGACAAGGCTATATACTTGTGTGATTCAAAGTATATGGCATTCTGGAAAAGGTAAAACTATGGAGACAATAAAAAGATCCGTGGGGAAGGATGAATAGGTGGAGCACGAGGGAGGTTTAGAGCAGTTAAACTTCTCTGTATGATACTGTAATTGTGGATATATGAGGTTTTGCATTTTGCAAAACCCATAGAACGTGCAACACAAAGAGTAAACCCTAATGTAAACTATGGACTTTGGTTAATAATAATGTATCAGTATTATTTTAATCAATATTGTTATAATCAATTATAACATATTAACTACACTGATGCAAAATGTTAATAATAGGGGAAACTGGGGGTGGGAAGGTAGTATGAGGATATATAAGAATTCTCTGTAGTTTCTGCTTAATTTTTCTGTGAACCTAAAACTTCTCTAAAAATAGTCTGTTAATAAATAAAATTTAAAATCTATTGACTGTATATGTCATACATGTATGGATCTATTTCTGGACTCTATTACATTCCATGATCTATTTGCATCCCTTGAGTTCAATGCCACATTGTTAACTTTATCATAAGTCTCAAAGTGTGTTCAAGGATTAATTCAAATTTGTTCTTTTTAAGATTTATTTTTACTATTCTAGGTCCTTCATATGTCCAAGTGAAAATTTTTTTTTCAAATGGGACCTAATTAAACTTAAAAGCTTTTCCAAGTGAATTTGTAAATCAGTTTGAAACTTCCTACACAAAAAGCCTTCTGGGATTTTGACTGGGATTGTATTGAATCCGTAGATCAATTTGGGGAGAACTGACATTTTCACAATGCTAGGTCTTCCAATCCATAAACAAAATATAGCTTTCATTTAATTCCTCTTTAATTCTGTCTCAGCTTTGCTTTGTAATTTCAGTGTAAACATCTTGCACATCTTTTGTTCAATTTATCCCTAGGCATTTCTATTTTGTGATTCAATTGTAAATGGTATTTTCATTTTAATTTTGATTGTTGCTAGAATATAGAAATATAATTGATTTTTAAACACTGATCTTATACCCTGCAACCTTACAAAATTCCCTTATTAGTTCTAGTAGCTTTTTTGTAGATTGCATTGGATTTTCTACATAGACAAGCATGTCTTCTATAAATAAAGACAATTTACTTCTTCCTTTCCAATCTGGGTGACTTCCATTTTTTTCTTGCCTAATTGTACTGGCTAGAACCTATAATATAATGCTGAATAGAAGTGGTTGAAATGGACATCCTTATCTTATTCCTGATTTTGAGGGAAAACACTGAGTCTTTCAACATTAAGAATAATGTTAATCAAAGAGACTTTTGTAGACTGCCTTTATCAGATTGAGAAAGTTCTCTTCTAATCCCACTTTGCTGAGAGTTTTTATCATGAATGTATATTAAATTTTGTCAAATGTTTTTCTGCATCTACGGAAAAACTCATATATTTTTCCTTTTTTTAATGGGTTAATCACATGGATTTTCTAATGTTAAATCAAACTTTCTCATTCCTAGGATAAAATCAACTTGGTCTTGCAGCATTATTCTTTTTACTTCATTGTTAGATTGAATTTGCTAACATTTTATTAAGCATTTTTGCTTCTAAGTTCATGATGTATGTTTGTCCATAATTTTTTCTTATAATGTTTTTACCTAGTTTTGATATCAGACTAACACTGACCTCATAATAGTAGTTATGAAGTGCCCCCTCCTCTTCAGTTTTCTAAAGTAGTTTGTCTATAATTGGTATTTTTCTTTAAATGTTTGATAGAAGTCACCCAAAAAGACTTCTGGACCTGTAGTGTACTTTGTGGAAGGTTTTTAATTACAAATTTAATTTTAAAATAGATATAAGGCTATTCAAGTTATTTTTCTTGAACGAGTTTTGGTAATTTATATTTTTCAAGGAATTCATCCATTTCATGAGTTGTCTAATTTGTTGACATAAAGCTGTTCATACTATTGCCCTATTCTTCTAGCATCTGTAGGACCCAGTGTGCTATCAGCTCTCTCATTCCTGATATTGGTAATTTGCATATTCTTCGTTTTTTATTTACTAGTAAGTCTGGCTAGAGTTTCATCAATTTTATTGATCATTTCAAAGAAACAACTTTGGGGGTTTTTTTTGTTCTATAGTTTTCTCTTTTTTATTTCATTCATTTCCACTCCGATCTTTATTATTCCTTTTCTTCTGGGTTTAATTTGCTCTTCTTTTTCTAATTTCTCAGGGTGAAAGCTGACATCAGTGATTCAAAACCTTTCTTCTTTTCCAATATAGGTGTTTATTGCTATAAACACCCCTCAATGTACTGCCTTAAATGCATCCCACAAGTTTTGATGTTTTGTGTTTTTATTTTTATTCAGTTTAAATTAATTTTTAATTTTCATTTTTATTTCCATTTTGACCCATTGTTTACTTAGATGTATGTGGTTTCCAAATATTTAGGAATTTTCCAGAAATTTTTGTTACTGATTTCCAATTTAATTCAATTATACTCAGAGAACTACTTTGCATGAATTGAATCCTTTAAAATATATTGAGACTGTTTTATGGCCCAGAATATGGCATATCTTGGTCAATATTCTATGTGCATTTGAAGAGAAATGTATTCTGCTTTGTTAGATGGAGTGTTCTATAAATGTAAGTTTTAAGGTCAAGTAGGTTGATAGTGTTTTCCAAGTCTTCTTTATAATTAGTCATTCTGCTTACTTGTTCTGTCAATTATTGACGGAAGGATGTTGAAATTTCTGACTATAATGTTAGAATTGTATATTTCGTCTAGCAGTCCTACCTATCAGTGTTTACTTCATGTATTTTGAAGCTCTGTTATTAGGTGCGTAAACATTTAGATTTATAATGTCCTCTTGAACTGACCTTTTTATTATGAAATGACCCAATGTATCCCAGTAATATTCTTTACTCTGAAATCCTTGTTAATCTGACCATAATGTAGCAATCCAGCTGTCTTGTCATTAGTATTATCATGGTATATCTTTTTCCATCCCTCACTTGCAATATGTTTGTGTTCTTACACTTAAATTGGCTTTCTTCTAAGAAGCATAAAGTTGTGTCTTATGTTTCAAGCTGATATTCTCTGCCTTTTAATTAAAGTATTTAGACCACTGACATTTATATGATTGAATTTAAATTTATTTGTTTTCCATTTGTTCCACATTATATACAATGCGTCTTTTTCCTCTGGTTGCTTTAAAGTGTTCTTTTTATGACTGGTTTTAAGCAAACTGATTACGTGTTTTCATGTAGTTTTCTTCATATTATACTTTAACTTCTTGAATCTGTGGATTTATTATTTCCATAAATTTGAACAAAATTTTGCTGTTATTCAATTTTTTTACCATGCGCCCTCTTTTTGAGAGACTCCATTATGTAGCTATTTGGCCATTTGAGTCACCCCACAGCTCATTAATGGTCTATTTTTTTTTCTTCAGCATTTTTCTGTGTTTTATTTTATATAGTCTCTATTATTATGTCCTTAAGTTTCTAATCTTTTCTTCCGCAATATTTAATCTGTCATTGATCCCACCTAGTGTATTTCTAAATCTCGGACACTGCAACCTTCACTTCTAGAAGTTTTTGTGTCTTTTTTAATATTTTTTCTGTGTCTACTTAATGTGTTCTATCCTTTCTCCACCTTTTTTGAGTATGCAGAATACAGTCACAATTACTGTTCTGATGTCCTTCCCTATTAATTCTATCATCTGTGTCATTTCTGTGTCACTTTTGGTTGGTTGATTTTTTTTCTCCTCATTATGGGTTTCATTTTCCTGTTTCTTTGCACATCTAGTAATTTTCTAATGGATGCCAGACATTGTGATTTTACCTTGTCATGTGCTAGATATTTTTGTATCCTTATAAATATTCCAAATTTGGATTTTAGAATATGGCTAAGTTACTTGAAAACATTTGACCCTTTCAGAACTTGCTTCAAACTTGGTTAGGTGGAAACCAGAGCTGCATTTAGTGTAGGAGTAATCTTCCCCACTGTTGAGGAAGACTCTTCTTAAAACTCTACCTGATGCCCCTTAAATTATGAGATTTTCTACCGTGGATTTGGGAAACAGGCAATACTCTAACCCTATGTGATGTTCAGTTATCGTTTTTCCCTAATCCTTTCGAGGTGATTCTTCCCCCAACTTTGGATGATTTTCTCATGTGCATGGCCTGATCAGTGCTCAGCTGAACACTTGAAGGGGACACCCTCTCTGTGCAGGTCTCTCCTCTCTGGTGATCTTCCCTGATAATCCTAGCTGTCTCGGCTTTCCTGCACTCCCAGCTCCATCTTCTCAACTTCGGAAAGAAACTGCCCTGCCTGGGTTCCTCTCATCTGTATCATGACCTGAAAGCATTTTCCAGATAGTAAGCTGGGGCAATTGTAGGACTCCCCTCATATGCTTCCTACTTCTTCATGATCGCTGTCTTTTGTTGCTTGATGTTCGAAGCTTATGTTTACCTTAGAGTAATATCTTTACCTAACATTACAGTTAAAGAGGGAACTGGCAGGTCAGCAAATTTCTCTGGTCAATATTGGATCCCCCTGCATCCTCATTCATGGGCTGGAGCCTGAGAAACAAAGAGTCAGTGAACCCCTGTGTTCATCTAGTGAATGCTATTTGAGATTGAAGATTCAAGGAAGAACCTACACCTATGGAGAAGAAAGATGGATAAGTCCAAAACTCCTAATTTCCTTGTGAGTTATGAAAGATTCCTGTTCCAAGAAAAAAGGAGGGTTCTACCAACACCTGGACCACCTTTATTTAATATTTTCCCCTAAATAAACCACAGGTTCTGATAGAGCAAAACTGTCGTTCTTACTCACAATGATATCCTAGCTTCTAGATCAGTGCCTGGCATGTTAGAGGAACTTAGGAAATATTGGATAGATGGACAAATCTAAGCGTTAACCAGAAAATTCTCATACCCTCTAACCAATTCAGACAATGAACATAATAGGGACAGAAAATGAAACCCAGGTCCAGCCTCACAGTTCTAGCCCATTTACCCCCCTTATTAGCTGGGCTCTAGGGAGCAGAACTGGACGATGAAAGGATGACCTTTCATGCCACTTAGGGCCTCTCCCAGCACGTTACTGCAATTCTCTGCCAAACCCTAAAGCCTCAGGGCTCCTCTTAGCTCAGGAACATCTGTGCATTTCCTTAAATCCACTTCCAGATTTGATAAATATAAAAGGCAGAACAGAGTGGAGCAGCTCAAGGAAGTGAGTGAGGGGATAACGGGTCCCTGTGCCCTGGAAATCTGGCACCATTGGACTGTGCTAAATTAGGTGCAAAGAAGCCATCTGGCCAATTTAGTTTTAATCCCATCAAGTTTGTTGAAAAATATTCGCCAGTAGATTGAAAGTGAAGGGAGAATTTTAAAGTAGTATAATTAGATGTGATGCCAGAAAGTCTTGTCATAAGTCATCCAAGAGCAAGGAAGGAAAATAAAGAAGAAATTGCAAATATAATTAAATAAATACAGCACAATAAATGATAATAAACCCAAGCAGGCCTTGGCCTCAGCCCCTGCATTCTTCCAGGCAGTTCACCGCGCTCTGTGTGCCGGGCTGCTTGGCAGGCTGGGCTTAGCTGGGCCGGGTTCAGCAGTGTTCAGGAATGTGACGGGGAGGAGGCTGCCAGGCACCACAGCCCTGGCAGGTTGTCACAGAGAGGTTAGAAGGGACTGACAGATACCAGGTAGTGCCTTGTCTCTGGGCACCCTGTACTGTCCCAGGTGTACCTGGCCTCCAGGATGCACAAACTCACCACTTCCTCCCCCCAGGAAAAAAAGACAGGCTGCAGAAAGCATTTCTAGGGCTAAGCTTATGTGCCTGAATCATTCTGTATTTAATGACCACTGTTCAGCAAGTGCCTTGCATTCTCTAATCTCTGAGAACCTATGCAGCAAAAGTTGATGTGGATTCCAGATTCTTGCATGTCTTGGGGCAGTGCCAGGAAACACTGGAGATACTAAACTTCAAGTGCTGGGATCACTGTAAGATCTCACACCAGCCAGGCGCAGACTTCGGGATCAAATCGTCAAAGGCAGGAGCGAAGAAGGATCCCCTCCACTGCTCTACCCAGGAGCACATTCAGGACCAAAGCTCCCAATTAAACGGGAAGGTACCACCTTCTCCCTATTTCACTGGTTCTGCACCCTGCCAGACCGATGCAAGTGGAGCATTCTCTGCAGAACTGAGTCTACGGGGCAATCATGCTTGATGTAGCTAAAAAGAGCACCAGTCTTAGGGTCCAAAGGCACAAGCTTGTGTCTGGATCTATCACTTACTGACTCTGCAATCATGAGCAAGTCACTTAAGTCAATGAGATCAGTCTGTTCACGTACAAGATAGGATACCGTGTCCTACCATAGTAAATCATAAAATGACATACAGATGTTAGCTGTTCTTACTGTTAAAGGCTCTTAGAAACTTGCTGGAAGTTTTCAAAGAAGGATACCTAGCAACTGGTGTACTCTTGGCTAAGAGTCAGGAGGATGGGTTCTGTTTCCTAATTCTGGGTGATCTTGCTTCACTTTTTTGAGCCCCTATTGCTTCACCTGTAAAATAAAAGGGTGAGATTAGATACTACCGAAGGTCCAACACCAGCGTCGCAGTGCGTATAAGCAAAGTCCTCTTGGGAAGGTTGATGTATAACCCCAAGGACTGTGTGCCTACAGCTCAGAAAGCCCAAGTCCTAGAGCAGGGGTTGACAAACTATGACCTACCGGGCCAAATCTAGCCTGCACCAGCTTTTTAAAATAGAGCTTTACTGGCACACAGCCATGCATATTCATTTACTGTTGCCTCAGAGTTGCCTCGGTGCTACAAGAGCAGAGTTGAGCAGCTCTGACCAAAACCACATGAAAGCAAAGCCTGAAATATTTACTACTTTACCCTTACAGAAAGTTTGCCATCTCCTGCTCTAGATGTTTGCTGGATGGTTTCAACCAAAATATCGAACCAAATCTTGCTGACATTCTTTTTTATAAAAGACATAGTATGAAAAACTGAGTGACAATCTGAGATATTTTTATTTTAAATTACAATGCACTCCATGAGTGCCTATACATAATACAATAATGATGAGAAACTTAGTCTGGGGAGGGAAAGGACACTTATACCTCGTATAAATGGTATCGTTTTTCACTGGATGGAAAGTTTAAACAGACAGGATTTTTAGGTCATAAGAAATAAGGCCTACGTTATGTTCCAAAGAGAAATACAAATTTCTCTTGTAATTTCTCAGGTAAACTAGATGAGAGGAAGGCAGAATTAGTATCTGGAAGGAAATTAATCCTCACACTCATATACAAACCAACCCTACCCTGGAGTGGACACTTCTCAACGTTTTCTCATCAACCCCACCCTCCACTCATAGAGGGGTCAGAGGACGCTTCCTCCCATTCCCATTCTCCCCCCAACACACACACACACACACACACACACACAGCAAAAGGAGACACTGAACTCTGAGCTCAACAGAAAGAAGGAAAGGAGGAAAAACTGTGCGTTCTTGAAACATCTGCAGCTTTAGAATTTGCAAAGCAGAAGCATGAACCCAAGAACTAGTACTTCATTATCCTGTAGAAGGGAGAGAGTCCCAGGCATAGCGTTCCACCGCCACCGCCAACCCCACCCAACACAGAGTCTGAAATAAGAATATAATAGGAAGTAATAGGAAGAGAGAGAAAGACAGGAATGCAGGCCCAGCGGTCCAGGCGGGCTCTCTCTGCAGGTTTAGCAGGGAGCATCCTCCGCTTGGTGCAGTGCAAAATAACGCTAGTTCGGCATGGGATTATCTGCCGTGTGAACGTGGGTGTGGGTGTGAGGGTGTGTGGGTGTGCATTTGCTGCTCCTTTGCCTTCCGTATCAGTTATCTGCTGCTGTATAACAAACCATCTGAATTATTTATTAGCTCACAAATCTATGCATAATTAAGTAGGCTTCAGCTGAGCAGTCTCTCCTGGAATCATGCAACTACAGTCAGTGGGAGGGTCAGCTGGGAGCTGGGGGTCTAAGACGGCATCACAGCCCTCCTGGCGGTTCATCTCATGTCTCAGCACGAGGCAGACCAGAAGGAGGTTTCCAGCAGGCGGGGAAGGCAAGTCCCGATGCACAAGCACTTTTCAAGCCTCATGTCGCGGCATATTTGCTAATGTCGCATCAGCCAGAGCAAGCTGGCTGGCCAAGCCCAGATTCCAGGAGGGAAGAGCAAGCTTCCACTTCCTGATGGGAGGAGAGCAAACTCACAGTGCACGAGCTATCATACTGGGAGAGGCGTGTTTGTGGCTGTTTTTTACAGTCTATCCCACCATCCATCCTCATGTCGAGTTCACAGGGGATGAACCCAAGATTGGAGTATATCACGTATGTGTGATTTGTTAAGCTGTGAGGCATCAGAGGAAGGAAACTGCACGACATCGGACACGCCAGTTAATCTCTAGGAGCGCATTTCCTCATCTGTAAAATCTGTTGCACAGAGGGAGATGTCTACGCAGTACCTGCCATAGAGGCCGTAGAGAGGTTTGGTTTCTGTCTGCAGATACCCATGCCTGGGGGAGTGAGCACTTCTTGGCCAGCGGCTATGACTGGGTGAGAGTGCGTGGGGCTTTGGCTTTTCTGAGCACTGAAGTTTAGTGTCTGGCAGACAACAACACAATAATCCCCAACAGATAGCTTTTCCCATCAAGAACCACATGCCACATGGAAGTGCTTGGCCTGTGAGGACCTGAAGGCATGGGGGTCCTCCAGACCTTAGTCTCTTCGAGAGGCTGTGACTCAGTCCCCCAAAGGAGGGGAACAGGGTGACCAGACAAGGGGGCATCAACATCCTCATGCCCCAGCTTCTTCCATTATCCAATCTCACAGACTGCGGGGCCAAGGAACCATACCCCAAAGGAAAGGAGTTTAGCAGAGGGAGGCCCTTGATCCTGTGTAGATTCTGCTGGGGGGCTTGGGCACAGACATTCCACTTGGGAGCCAGTCACAAGAAGGGGCTGTGGCATGAAAGCCTTAGCGCAGGGGCACTTGGAGGGCGTGTGACAGTCACAGGGGATTTTGCCAGAAAACTGGAAGTCACAAAGCATCAGTATTTCATAAGGCAGGGTTCAGGTCCTGGCCTCATGGATACACAGCTGTGGCTTCCCCAAGCACCAGGCCCACAGAACTGGACCTGGGCAGGGGCTGCTGTGGCTTGTGGCAACCAGTGCTGAGAATCTCAGGACTGTTCTACAGCCAGGGTACAAATGCACTCGCTGGCAGGAGGCACACTCATAATTAAAGTGCTTCAGAGACATTAGGAGAACATGTTTATGTAAGGCTCTGACTGGTTCCTGGATGCAACCCCAGAGCCTTGAAATGACATGTTTGTGATAGGTGCTGTATACCTGTTGTATCAATAACCAAGATCTAGGGGGACGTTAAGTTTCTCAGTAAGTCCACCAGAGGTGCCCTCTGTAATGTTCTCCAGAAGTTTGGATACTTGAATAGAGAAAAATCAGCAGCCCAATTTGTGAAAGTCAGGTAGGTTGACCAATTTACTCCTAGGTTTCCCAGTTTTAGCCCTAAACAGTCCACATCCCAGGAAACCCCTCAGTCCCAGGCAAACCAAGATGGTTGGTCACCCTGAAGTGGGGACACAAACACAGTCATTCATCAGGATCAAATTTAATCCTGGACACTCAGTGCGTTGTTCTAAGGACCTTCTTGCAGGGGATACATTAACCAATGAAATAAAGGGCACCTTCTGCTCTGTCCAGATTAGTCCTCGCCTGGTGTATTAGTCAGGATTCTCTAGAGAAACAGAACCAATAGGATGTGTGTATATGAACACTGCTGACCCTTGAGCAACACGGGGGTTCGGGTACCAGTCCCCCGTGCAGTCAGAAATCCGCCTATACCTTTACAGTCAGTCTCCATATCTGTGGTTCCACATCCACGGATGCAACCAACTACAGAGCGTGTAGTACTGTAGTATGTATTTATTGAAAAAAATATGCATATAAGTGAACCTGCACAGTTCAAATCCATGTTGTTCAAGGGTCAACGGGAGAGAGAGAGCAAGAGAGAGAGAGACAGAGTGAGAGAGAGATTTATTTTAAGGAATTGGCTCACGTGATTGCGGAGACCGGCAAGTCAAAAAACAGCAGTCTGGAAACCCAGAGAAAAGTTTGTTACGATTTCGAGTCTAAAGGCCATTTAGAGGTAGAATTCCTTCTTCGTTGGGGGACCTCAGTCTCTTTCCTCTTAAGCCTTCAACTGATTGCATGAGGCCCACTTCCATTATGGAGGATAATCTGCTTTACTCAAAGTCAACTGATTTAAATGTTAATCTCATCTTTTAAAAAAATACCTTCACACCAACATCTGGACTGGTGTTTGACCAAATACCTGGGTACTGTGGGCTAGCCAAGGTGACCCATAAAATTCCCCATCACACCTGGCCAGGTGCCAGTCAAGCCAAGATACGGTCCCTTAGCTGGTAGCCACTTGAATTCTGGTGGAAGATCATAGGAAGGATGTCCTCCAAGAACTAGAGGTTCCTCCTCAAGGGGGCCCTAACATCCATGTCCACACCACCTACTTTTGTTGAGAAGTTGGAGGATTCTGACAGGGCTTCTTCAAGACAGGGAGGATACCGAGGCCAGGACTGAAGTCTCTGCCAGGGCCATTCTCGGTTTGCTTTATGGTGTTTTGAAGCCACAGCAACACTGGAATGAAAGCACTGCTATCTCATCTCCTCCCCAGATTGTGGGAGGAATTGGAAAGCAGCGTCTCTGGCCTCTCTGAAAGGTCTGGGTGTGCTAGAGTTCCCTGGCTCTGGCTGCAGCAGCGACAAGAGGAGAGGAAAGCAATGCCTGTCCAACGACTCTGCAGAGCTTAGAACGTGGCTGGTCCTTGTAGCTAGGACATAAATGGATGGCCTTTAGCCATAATTAGACTAGACAATTACAGCACCCGTGATTGTAGACAATACACGGTTTTAAAATATTACAGCTGTAATATTCTACCAACCATAGAATCTCAGCACCGGGAGGACCTTAAAATTCATCTGGTCATTGTATCCAGCTGTAACATTTATTAAAAATGAACTGCAATGAGCCAGAGGCAGCATCATTACTTGATTGGCTCTGATTCTCCCATTGTGTATTCAGAGCAGCCCAAGTGAAAAGAATTTGAATTCTTCCAAGGAATTCTAATAGTTCCTGACTATCGTGGCGTTTATATTCCTTCAGTCTTCTACTGCGGTCTTCCTTACCTGCCCAGTGATTTTCCCAGGTTCCCATTTGATAGCACAGATGCAGAGCTTGGGGGAGAAGAAAAGAAGGGCAGGGAAGATGAGCAGCCGTGAATGAGGAAGGCAGCGTCTAAAGACAAGCAGAGGTGAGAAGCAATAGGGAAAATACGGGCAAAAATAAAGTCAGATGGGCGTGAACTAAGGTGGCACAGACCTCAAGAGCAGAAGACAGCCAGGATCAATAACAAAGAGAGATACGACAGGAAAACAAAGGAAAGAGGAGACCAGGCATAAGAGTAAAGGGGCAGGGAAATGCCTCGGGAGGATGTACAGCAGAGCTTAGGCTACATAGAGGAGCTGAGTTCTACTGGGTGGTGGCAGTGCACCCACTGGATGGCCTGGGAAAACAAGGAGGTTGGCATCTTGAGCGTGAGGCCAAAGCAGAGCTAGTTCCATTCTCCTGCCCGTGCCCCCGATAGGCTGCCTCCGTTCCTACAAGCTGCCAGGCTAAAACCCCACGACACTGGAAGAAGCTGACTCTTCTCCCTCCCAGACATACAGTCAAAATTTGCCAGTTTTGACGAGCTTTCCATTTTCTCCTAACAAACGTCCTCTGCCTACATCACCCAGGAGACACAATGTCTCCCCACGTTCAGTCTCCTCTGCTTAGGTTCCTCCCTCAGATAAATGAAAACATACACACATATCTTCCCAAAACATGTTCTGACATTTATTCATATCAGCCAACAGGCCACAGAAATTCTCCAAACATGCTAACCCAGCATTTCCCTCAGCAAACACCGAACTCACTCACTCTGACACACACACACACACACACACACACACACACACACACACACTTTCCTGAACATTGCACAACTAAGCAGCTGGTCAACCTACATGAAGACAATATTTCAGAGAAGCTCCTGACACCCCATGAGGGAGTCCCTGGCACAGCCTGTGATGGCGTTGACCAGGTTGTATATTGAACGCACAGTATGTCAAAAGGAAAAATCATTTCCAAGAACAATGATGGAAGTAGCCCAAATGTGTGCTTGGAGAAAACCAAGTGAATTTGGGTTTTGATCCAAGTAAAATATCAAAAGGATGAATCAGAAAAATATATATGTGGGGCTTTGAAAAGTTATTTTTCTTTGTACAGTTACAATGGCAGAGTTTCAATTTGAGTTTCAAGTGCACGAGAGATGTGTGTCAAACGATCCAGTTTGTAGCTTGTGACCAGCCTGGAGGGGAAATGATAAAAACATTGTTTTGATTATGGACCTAAGATTGTTTCAATAAACACAGCCTGGAGATCACGTTAATATCAGTTTTTTTTTAAGTGTCTTTCTCTTTTTACTGAGCTTTTAGAAAGAGTTTTTATTTTGTTTTTGATGGGGGCTTTGGAGGCTCCTGCCTTCACCCTCAGAACCTTCCACCTCCCCGCTGGTTTCTGACATACTTTAGTCCCTTCTTTGCACAAGTCCTTTGAGATGGGCTGGGGTCTAAAGCTTTTATAATAGTAGACAGTAAATCTCACTCTCAGGGTCAATCCAGGGCCATCAGACATTAGATGACAACCCGAAAAACTGACTCCATGTGCTTGTGACTTTGGGGGATGTCAGTGAAGGAAATGGTATTAGGAGTAAAAAGTCCTTATCTCAAGTCTGGTCTCTGCTCTTTCTGAGCTCTGCCTCCTTCCATGTTTTTCATACAGCAAATATTACTGACTGTCTAAGACGTGCTGCACACACACAAAGAGGAATGGGGACCGAGCGAAGGAGGCTACAGCTGTGGAGGTGACAACGTCAACAGCAAGATTTAGCACAGTGTGGTGACGCAACATGGAAACACAGGCAAGGTACAAAGACTGCACAGGCGAGGAAGGAAATCCTCCCTCTGCTGGAGAAGAGGAGGGTAGGGTTTCACTAGGAGATGACTTGTGAATTAGATTTCAAAAGCTGGATAGGAGTTCAATCAGGTAAACAAGGAATGGGTGAAGGATATTCTTGGTTAAAGAAAGAGCAGACACAAAACCTCAGAGATGGGACAGAGTGAGTGTGCTTGGGAAGCTCTAGGGAGTCTGCTCTCCTTGAAGCATAAAGCATATGGGATGGGCAGGAGGGCAGGGCTGCAAGAGGGGATGAGGGTGAAGGGCAGGCAGAAGCCAGTGCAAGGTGCTTAGACTTGACGGTGCCCTAAGAGTAGCTAATGTTTACAGAGCACTTTGTAGTGTCCAACACATGGGTCCAAACACTCTCTAACATCATCACGTGTCATTTTTACTGCTATCCTAGTAAGAAGGTACAATTATTCCCCTCCATTTACTAGATGAGGAAACTGGTCCTTGAAGAACATATGTAACTTGCACAAGGCAGAGACAGTGAAAGAGGAAGTTGGGACTCCAACCCTACTCTGTCCAGAGTCCCTGTACCCCTCACATACTTGAGTTTATTGGATTTAGCAAATGGAGATCAGGATGATCTTTGCCAGGTCAATTTTGAGAGCATTTCGAGGGGTGGAAACTATAGTCCAGTGAGTTGAAAAGCAGACAATTTCAAGGAAGAAGATTAAGGAGTTAAGTCCAAGTCTTATGATCTCCATTTCTGGTTTTCTCCAACATGAAGTAGGGAATGAAATGGACAGGAAGGTTGAAGAATTCCGAGGAAGGAGGCTCCGATTCTGGGGTGGACTAACTATACCCTAGGGCAGACAGTGTACCCAACCGAAGAAAGCAGAGAGTGCTGAACATGAGCTATAAAATGGGAAGGGCACAACATGCTACCTTGTTCGGAGATGGGGAAATTACATCCAGGGGCACCCACGGGCAGAGACACCAGAGAAGAGATGACATGAGCGGAGCACTGGAGAATGAGTAGAGATAAGGGTAGAAGGAAAAGGTAATTCCAGAATGGCCAGCAGTTGAGCAAACCACAGAAGCTGGGAAATACAATATATGTTTGAAGAAAGTGAAGCTAGAACATGTTTGCTGGAGCACAGAGCTGAATTATGAAATCAGTGTAAGGAAACACAGGCTGGGACCAGGTTACGGAAGGCTGAGCTAAGACATCCAACCTTTATTCAGGACACAGAGGACCACTGGAGATTTCTGTGCAGGAAGAAAGGTGATCACAGAACTACCCCAAGGCCACTCACCTGGCTGCCTGGGTCAGGGTGGAGTGGAACTCCATCAGCGGAAGGTGATGAGGTCTGACCTGGGGAGGTGGCAGCAGGAAAGGAAGGGACACCTCAAGAAGTACTGTGAAAAGAGAATCAACAGCACTCTGTGACCGATGAGACAGAGTCATCCAGGATGATCCAAAGGGTTTGATGACTTCAAGAATGGCTATACCATTAACAGAGATGGTAGAGTCAGGACAAGGCTGTGTGTTGTTTTCTTTCCGTAACTTTTGATTATTGTATAAATAAAAGTATTCAGTAAAGAAAAACCTGGAAACTCCATTAAGGGGAAAAAAAACCCCTGAAAATAGAAGTCCATAATCTGACTGTTAACATTCCCTTTTGATATATCCTCCAAAGTTTTTCTTTACCTACACATATATATTTCTAATATTTTCATTATAATTAGGATCATTCCATTTTATACCTTTTTCACCTAACAACATACAGTGAACATCTTTCCCCGTCAATAACTGTAATTCAGCATTATTATACTGTTTACATAGGATCCTACCTTATGGATTTATCACAATTTACTCTATCTGCTCCCTTGATACAAAAACATTCTGCACGACTCCAATTTTAGCTATAATTAACATTTTTAAAGCTGAATCTCTCTGTACATCTTTAATTATTTCTTTAGTATAAATTCCTGAAAGTATAGTTTGAAGTCAAAAAAAGTATAGGATTTTTTAAAGCCTTTTGAACCATACTGCCAAACTGTCCTCCAGAAAGAATAAACCATTTGTACACCCATCAGCTGAGTAGAAGAGTAGAGAAGGGTTTTTACTAGAGAGGACATAGGAACAGCTTCAGATATGTAGATTTTAAAGCACCTACAGGATGCATCGGTGGCAATGGCAAATAAGTAGTTGGCAAGAAAGGAGTTAGATTTTAAAAGAAAAATCAGATCCCTCTTCCTGTTCCTCCTCCTCTTTATTTTCACCACCATTTCTCTTCCCTCCCCTTCCTGTCTCTCCCCTTCCCTATCTTTCCTAATAATTCAGTCCTAAAGCTACTGGTGAAGGTGAGCAAGGTAGGCATTTAAGCAGTGGGGAAGGGACAGCAACATGAGCCAGGTGTCAGCACAAGAGGGTGACCTGGGCCCTCGAGGGGTCTCAGAGCCCACGTTGGGCAAAGAGGCCATGTGTGCAAAAGGGTAGCCAGCACAGGTTGTCAGAGCCTCAGAGAGGTGAAGACAGTCTCCATATAGGGGGAGTTGGGTGCTGTAAGTAAGGGGAAATGGTTAACATATAGGACGACTGATCAAACAAGTAAATATATTGAGAATTATGGAAGCCAGGCTTTCCACTGGGCTACTGTATTAGTCTGGATTCACCAGAGAAACAGAAACAGTAGGAGATGTAAATATAGATGTAGACAGAGAGACAAAGAGAGAACAAGATTTATCATAAAGAATTGGCTCACATAATTATGGAAGCTGACAAGTCCTGAGATCTGCAGTCAACAAGCTGGAGTGCCAGGAGAGCCGATGGTGTAATTCTGGTCCAAAGACCTGAGAACAAGGAGAGCTAACGGTGTAAGTTTCAGTCCAAGTCTGAGTCCAAAGGCAGAAGAAGACCAATGTCCTAGCCTGAAGATGGTCAGGCAGAGGGAGTGAATTCTCTCTTTCTCAGCCTTTATGTTCTATTCCAGACTTCAGTGGATTGGATCAGACCCACCCACACTGGGGAGGGTAATCTGCTTTACTCAGCCTACCAATTCAAATGGTTATCTCAGCCAGAAACACCCTCATGGACACATCCAGAATCATGTTTAACCAAATATCTGAGGTCCCTGTGGCCCAATCAGGTTGACACATGAAATTCACCATCACAGTTAAAATGGAAAGGAAAAAAACTGGAATGAACCCTATGGGCTGGAATTAGAGATATAAATGTGAATTCATGGTCCTCAATACACAGAGGAACATAGATGTAAACACGTGTGTGTTCCCTGGCTCTTCCCTCTGAGAGGGGATTGGGAGCAGTAACACCCCAAGAGCAGTAAAGTCATCTAACACCCAGAATTTGGTTTCCAAATACCATTTTTCACTAAAAGAATCCAGGATTGCTTAGAAGAATGGCTGATTCTGAGACAGAATAGAAAAAGTAAAAGATGAGCCTGAAACAACTTTTTGTGCCAGAAAATGAGGCAGTTTTCAAAGAATGATGGAACATGTCACAAGAACACAAAAGCCAGCTTGACAATTTAGTACCAAAATAAATAATGATAATAAATAGCAACAGATCAAAAATACATTGAATAAAATAGGAATCCACGAGTTCATACTGACATAAATAAGTTGATGAATAAATTGAAAGTTTATGATTAACAGTATATTTACAGAGTCTCAAAGCAACTTCCCATAAAATATTCATTAATTATAAAGAGGAGAAAAGTAACTTTACAGTGAGGAGGTCTGAGAGATACCATCTTAATCTAGTGATTAAAATTAACATCCTCAGCAATGGGACACATTTAAATAATATGCCCTTTAGTAGCACAATGGGAGGAACGCGGCATCACTTCTGGAAAATTCCTAGCAAAGATGTATAACTTAAATTTAATCATGAGGAAACGGCAGTAAACCAACACTGAGGGACAGTCTACAAAATAATTGGACTCATCTTCAAAACTGTCAAGAGCATGAAGTCAAGGAAAGATTGAGGCACCACTGTAGACTGAAGGAGCGGAGGAGGTGTGACTGGTTCTAGACCAGATGCTGTTGCTATAAGAGACTTTGCCGGGACAGTAAGAAGAAATCAAATGGAGCCTGAGGGGGGCTCAGGTGGTGATGGGTCACTCCGTTTCCCGGTTTCGGTGGCTGTGTTTTGCTTATGCATGAGAGTGCTGTTGTCTGCAGAAAATACACATGAAAGTGTTCAGAGCTGACGGTGTATCATGTCACCAACTTACTCTCCAAGAGTCATGGTGGGAAAGGTTCTTATCAGTGTTCTTACAACATCTATGCAAGTTTGAGAAAGAGAGGTGGAGGGAGCGAGGAGAGAAGGAGTCAGACAGACAGGTACGCAGGCAGATCAGGCCTAGGATCACGCATATGAAATTGACAGCACTGAAGTTCACGGGATAAGCCACACTGCTGAGTCCAGAGACTGCCTTGGGTCATCCTGTCCAGTCTCTAGCCCAATCCTAACTAAGACTGGAATGTGTCTACTAAGAGCCTAATTCTACAGTAATTTTACAGGAAAACTGTGAACTGAAAATAAAAATGTATGAAAGAGTGGTTGGGGGGTTTGGTCCACTGGATAGAATCAAGAGGACAGGTCAAAGATTTGACTTGGAAAGCAGAGACTGTCTGGGATCCAAAAAGGTGGCAGGGGTCAGGGGGAAGGAATAAGTAAAGATAGTGATTTTGAGGCAGGGAAGGGGTAAGATGACCAGTAGAGAGAAGCCAGCTGACCTCCAAGAACTCTGGGCCAGGGTTCCAGTGGGGTGGTCAGCATGAATGCTGGGATTAGTAGTTCCACCAAACTGGGAGTGGCCCAAGGAAGGCCTTGTGCTTTGTTCACATTTACACCACCAGCGTGTGCATCACAGGCTCTGAGGGTAACAACCAGGAACAAGGTCACTGCGTAAGAAGAGGATCCACGCAGAGAAATACTGTGACCCAGCAGAAAATCCTGTCCATGTTCCCAGGAAACAAAGGCAGGAACATTCACCGCAGTATTACCTTTAATAGCATAATGGAGAACAACCCAATGCACAGGGACAGGGGGATGGCAAAAAAGTGTGACATAGTCATATATGCCTGTAAAAATGAATTAACTATGGCTACATGCATCAATTCAGATGAATCTGCAAAACGTAAGACACTAAAAATTATCCCATGTGATACTATTCATATAAAGTTCAAATGCACATGAAATTATAAAATATTCATCTTACTAAATAAGCTTTCAAACTGTAATGAAAAGCAAAAGAACAGTAAACATAAAATTCCCCCGAAGGGAGAATATAACCAATAGGGAGGGCTCGGGGGTGCTTCAGCATTTTGGCAACATTCTATTTCTCAAGTTGGGTGATGGGTCCAGGAGTATTTATTATCTTTTATATCTTATATACATTATATTTTATCTTTGTATGTGTGGAAATATTTTATTAAAAATAAAAAGAAGCAGGACTTCCCTGGTGGCGCAGTGGTTAAGAATCCACCTGCCAATGCAGAGGACATGGGTTCGATCCCTGGTCTGGGAAGATCCCACATGCCGCAGAGCAACTAAGCCCGTGCGCCACAACTACTGAGCCTGCGCTCTAGAGCCCACGAGCCACAATTACTGAGCCCGCAGGCCTAGAGCCTGTGCTCCGCAACAAGAGAAGCCACCGCAACAAGAAGCCCACGCACCGCAATGAAGAGTAGCCCTGGCTCGCCGCAACTAGAGAAAGCCCACGCACAGCAACGAAGACCCAACGCAGACAAAAATTAATTAATTAATTAATTTTAAACATAAATAAATAAATAAACAGAAGCATTTAAAGGGGGAAAGTTCCCAAGGGCTGTCATATGGGTCTCTCTCTGGATCTTGTGAGAGCCCTGAAGATCCCTTGGTGGACCAGGGATCTTAAAAATTCTGGTATCCAATTTTCCCAACACTTTGAGTGACCTTGCAAAATTATCTAACTGGCAGAATTTCCGTCAGAATTCAGAGTTCTCTTGCAGCAAACAGAAAGACAAACAAAAAAGTGAACATCATGAACTTTAAAACAGTCTCTGGAGAAAAGAATCAGTCCCTGTGGGCAGTGATCTCAAAGTGACAGCAGGAGGGAAGGACGGGCAGCCCCACCTCTCCGAATGCGAGCCTGCAAGAGGCTGCAAAGGAAGCCTCCATCAGGACCGTGCAGGCTCCAGTCAAGGTGAGGAAGACGGGGTCCTGCACAAATCTGGAAACACAGATTTGCTCACTCCAGAATCATGGAACGTTTGACCTTGAAGAGAAGGGGCATCAGCGGATGCTGCTTGGGTTTTATAAAAACCTGAAACCGTTCCAGGGGTAATACGGAGATGTGCTCAAATCCCGTATGCTTTTTTCCAACTGAATTCATAGGGGACTGAAACTTCTCCTCTTCCCCCCACCTCCCTCTCCACCTCCAATGTTGAACTCAATGCAAAAGATGAGCCAGCCAGGTGCAAAGGAAGGTAAGGCTTGGGTTCTAGAGATCCCGAGGAAACTGACCACCAAGAACCAGAATCGAATCAAGGCAGGTGGTGGAGAGGCAGCTGACCGCAAGCTCCAGAGAAGTCACACCAACGCCCCAGCCCACACTGAGCTGCCAGAGCATCAAGGCCCCATACTTTCCCTCCGCCCCCACCTCTTCTTTTCATTGCTAAGAACATCCACTCCAGCAGTGATGGGCCATCCGATAGTATCACACAACTGGAGGCCCCAGGATGGGGCTGAAGTTCACAGAAGACACAAGACTATAAATAAATGATGAAACATGAGAGAAAGGTCAGGCTCCAGGGACCGCTCCTCGTAAATCCTCTTGATCCTGATTACTCCATCGAGAAGCAGATTAAGTGTAAAATACTGATCTTGAATGGGGTCCAGGCAAAATTTATACAGCTTGAGGGCTTTCTGGAAGGGTTGCGTTCTTTGAAAGGAAGGAAGTGGGTTAGGAAATGCACCGCTGGTGGAGGATCCCAGAAGGAGGGGGGATGGGACAATCTCATCAACCAAGTGGGCTCTTCCAAGTCTATGTGCAAAAGGATGATTTTTATGGTGCACATGGTATGGTTGTTGTAGGGTGTTGTGATACCATAGGTCTGCTGTAACAGGTGGAGCTTATTCTAAGTGTATTTTGTGACATGATAGGCAGAAAAACTTAGGGTTGCAAAGTACAAAGTGGTTTAAAGTTTTGGAGACAGAGAGAACTATGCATGACCTTGGCCATTTCACTAAACCTGCTTCTCTCAGTTTCTCCCAGTCTCAGTTTCTCTCATCTGTGAAATGGGGATGATTATGTCAAAGGTGTTATGAGGATTAAACTGGAAGATGCATGGAAAGTTCCTAGCCTGATTCCTGTAGCGTATTAACTGCTCCATAAATGTTATTTATGCATCATCACCGTGATGAGAATCACCATCACTATTCCCGAGTGAACAATACAGCCCATGGTGTTCTGCAGGTGGTTAAGGAAGGCCACGTGGGCTATGACAGGACCTGCCCATTCGATGGAACTCAAATTTACTGACAGCTAACAGGGTTACTTAGAAACTGATATGAAGAAGGAAGTCACTGAGGTCTGAATAATGAGTTACAAATGAAAGTTGATATGTGTCCTTGGAAAGCAGGACAAGATGGACGAAGAGACCAGCCCCTGAGTGCTGGGAGAATGCAAAGTCACTAAGAAATCAGTCATTCCTTCTTCCATTTGGCAAGTGTTTACTCTGCGCCAAGCTCTGTTCTTGGCAGTGGGTGTGCAGCAGTGAGCGAGCAAGCAAAGCCCTGTCCCCGTGAGCTTAGAACAGAGAGGCAGGAGCTAAGGGGGGCAGACACAGGCCTCAAGACGAGCCTGAAAACAGGGGTAGAACATGGTTATCATGGGCACGTGGGCATCTGCTAAAGCTCTCTGCCGTTTCTACGGACGCCTTTGGATGGGAAATCTAGGAGCGGCACAGAGGGAAAAGTAAAGACTTTGGAGCCAGTCAGACTAGGGTTTGAGTCTTGGTTTAGCCTCACTCTGTGCCTAAGATCTCTGAGCAGAAGTAACCTTGACTTTAAAAAAGCACACTAGTAATTTCCATCCGCAGTATCGTAAGGATTAAGAATGACACACCAAGCACTTAGTTTTCTGACTCATCTGTAATATGTGTTTAGTAAAGTAGAGCCTCTTTTCTACTAATGCAATTTGTACTTTGGGTCATTATTTCCTCATTGATTTCTGTTAGTTTTTAGCAGTGTTCCTTTGCAAATATCAGGCTGTCTCAAGTGAGGAACAGGAAGGCACAGATGTCTGCCCAAGCTTTGCGGTGCAGGCAGACGTGCAGGATAAGTGTCTGAGAGCTAGCGTGTGCTGACAGCTAGGTCCTAGGCAGAACCCCTGGAAGAAAATTTCAACCTGGGAGGAGCCTGCAGTTTTGGTGAGAAAAGACCTCCTCTTAGGTCCCAGGGACGACGCTGGGCAAGACGAGCGGTCAGAGGCACAGACGGAGCCATAATAATCAAAGCGCACATCGGTACGGTCTGCACAGAGGGCCTGCACACACTCCGTCCCCCTTGGTCCTCAAGTTCAGCTGTTTGGTTCCCTATTATGTTGCTTGAGGCTAAGAACTGGGGGCAAAGTATTGCCTTTGTTGTTGTTGTTAATGTTGTTTAATACTTAACTCTCTATGCTTTCAGCTTGTTCTTTTTAATTGTGGTAAAATACACGTAACTTCAAACTTACCATCTTAGTCATTTTCGAGTGTATATTTCAATGACATTAAGTACATTCACATCGCGGTGCAATTATTGCCTCTTTGGGCCTCCTGGTCCCATGACTGGTAGAAGCTGGACCCTAATGTCAGCACTCCCGCGCCCCCCTGCATCCTAATCCCTGGCCCCCAGGACGGCTCTGCAGTCCATCCTGCGACCTCGCCGTGCGTTTCTCCACGTACAGAGAGTGGGTTTGGGCACGAAGGTAAAGCTGAGCGCTCCTGTGCTCCTCACCTTTCATCTGGTGCACAGTCCACACGAAACTTAACATCTTTCACCTGCCGCTGACACACGTTTCCCAGGATATGACTCAAATCGCGCCCCACTTGGCTCACATCTGCCTCTCCAACCCTGCCTCACTCGGCAGGGAAGCTAGTATCTGGCAGTGGGAACATCGTCGGGTTGCTGGTCCTGGCGGAGGAAAGCAGGGTTTGCTGCCTAACATAGCAAGGGGCGAGGTGGGGTCCCCAGCCCTTTTCCCAGGGCCTTTGCTAACGCTCTGCGGGGTTTTCAGGAAGTCACTTTGTGGTGAGCTGTCAGGAATAAGAATAACAAAATCGGTTTCTGTATAGCTCCGCGGTGGTGATTCATGCAATCCCACATACTCTCAGGTCTTCTAGATTCAAAACATTTGAGAATGTCAACTCGGTTTTAGGAAAACAATCTGATTTTTAATGATGACAATAGTTCATGTAGATGTAGTGCCCAGTAGGTGCCAGCCACTGTGCTAGGAATGCAGATCCTTGGGTGACCCCCCCCATCTTATGGCTAAGTGGAGAAGTATCTGTCTTTCCCTTAAAGCAGTTCCTAGAGTAGGAGGCAACATTTTCAAAATGGCAGCTCTAGAAAAACAAAGCTTCTTGGGATCGCTAACTGGGATGGAGTGGATGGAGAGGGAGACTGAAGTGGAATTACTAACAAGAGAGGGAAGAAGATACACTGGGGGGTGGGGGGAGGAAACCACAAGGCATGCAGATGGAATGCAGTTCCCAAGAGTTTGAGGGAGTTTTGATGGTCCGGGGGAGAACTTTATGAGGAAAACTTTCTCTAATAAAATGAAAAGACAAACCTCATGGAGGAATTTACTGCTCATAAACCAAAGTCTGGGAACCTCGCCATGGAGAGTGGAACCAACCTTGCTTCCCTCAGGCCTGCTCTCCCATGTCAGTGGGCACTTGTTGGCTAGTTCTGTCTCTGAATCACAGACGCAGTGATAAGTGGTCTCCCTGAAACATCCTTCAGCCCCATCTCTAAAAGGACTCCATTCTTCTCTTCCCTTCTCTGTTTATTTTCTCTATGCCCAGAAACCAAATCAGAACCAAGGAGCAGACTACCATAGAAAACCAAGACTCTGAAGACTGCCCTGTGGCTTGCCATCAACTAAGAAGGACACAGAGGATGGGGTCTAGGTCCTGTGCCCGGGCTCCGCATGACCCATGCCAATGACTGAGCCAACACCATCTAAGCCATCCTACTTACCAAAAGGAATCCTCTTGCAAAACCATGATATAGTTCAAGAAATGGTTCTTCCTCCTTTGATGATAAACCACTAACCCTACCATTAGCCTACATCTTACTCTATAGTTTCGGGAGGGATGCTCACGAGATTCAGGATTTCACGTCTTAGAATCCCAAGACAGGAGGCAGTGTTGTACAGTAGTTAAGAGAGGGCTGGGTCTGCAGTTACACTGCCTGTGTTTGAAATCTCTCTCTGTCATTCACTATCTGTTGACCTTGAGCAAGAAACTTTTCTGTGCTTCAGTTTCTTCATCTGTAAAAGGAAGAGAATAGTCATACCTACCTCATAAGATTGTCATGAAAATTAAATGACAACACCTGCCATACAGGAAGTACTCAAAATAAGTTAGCTACTATCACATTATTTTAGAACTTGAGAAACAAAAGGCACATAGATCAGCCCTGCATACAATGCTTAATGGCAGAGGGACTGACTCATGTGTTCCCCAAGCTGAGTTAAAGGCTTTTCTTGGGTCCCACTTTTTGACCCCAGGCATGCTTAGTTTACAGCAGAGTAAAATCTATTATTATTATTGGCTCCTGATTTTATAAGAGAACTTCATTTCATGTTGATTTTATTTGGTAATAATTATTTTAAAAAGGCTTTAGCTTTCATGTTCCTTGCCCTTATCACCTCTGGCATGTAAGCAGAAAAAGGCAGACTCAAGAGCTAGGAACGAAACATTGAATTTCTGCAGATGAGGACATGGGAGCCAGAGAGGTAAGGTCACATGTCCAAAGACCCACACTTAGTCACAGAGCAGGACGAAAAATTGGTCCTGTCCTTCTTACATTATTCTAATGAATTTGTTTCTTAATGGTATTCTTTAAGGTATGTAAGGAAGTATTCGTTAAATGAATACACGCTTCTCTCATACACATAAATGTGTGTTTTGTACAGTTCATACTCTCTTTAACAACACAGATGTACGAAGCCATCCGTATAACATGTGTACTGTTGACCGAGTACAGTCCTTAGCTAACTATGAACACGTCCGCAAAGCCCTCACAGTAACTGCTGGCCAATTCTCTCAGCTGCACAGCTTAGAGAAAGGACTGAACCCACCACGGCTTTCCCCACCACTAAGTCAGGTCAAGTCCTCCGATAACTGCAGGATCTGCTGTTCCGGAATATCCCTTCCCTCCGATGGCCTGGCTTAGCTCCAGGCCACGTCGCCTGGGAATGAGGAACGGGATTCCAAGCTTTGCACACAGCTGTGCAGAGGGCCGAGGGGCCAGGGCTTAGCTTTCTGTCCAGTAAGAGGATCCTGCTGCAAAAGGTGAACCTGGCTTTCTCTCCAAAGAACTGCAACTTCTCTCAAGCCCCAACTCTCCCCAAAATGACCAAGGAGGCTAGAACAAGCTCCTGAATTTTCAATCATTTGTTTATTAAACAAGTCTCCCTTGAGATCCTATTACGTAACAGGCACTAGGGATACCCTGGGAGGCGAGGGGCAAAACCAAACCAGGTCAGAGAAGGGAGGCTATAGGAGCAGACAGAGACAGCCCCAGGCCCAGGTGAAATTATGAAAAGATGAAATGTCTTAGCTACTGTTCTCCATCCACACCCACCCACCCCTGCTTTGTACTGTAGTTCCCTCAAGTTGCTCTTTGCCTTTTGTCTCTTCTCTCATCAAAACCTGATTCCTAGGGGAAAAAACTTGATTTTTCATTCATTTATTCAACAAATATATGTTGAACACCTACTGTGTACCAGATACTGCAATAGATTAAAAATCAGTCATTTACAGCTTCTCTTAGGAGTGTTTGCATTTCAAGTCTTTTGAATTTTTTCTCACACTTTTTATTAAGATACAATTCACGTATCATAAAATTCACCCTTTTCGAGTGTACAGTTCAGTGGTTGTGTATTCACAAAACTGTACAACTCCAACAACAACCTAATTCCAGAATATTTTCATTACCCCAGAAAGAAACCCCTTACCCATAAACATTAGCAGTCATTCTTCAATCTCTCCTTCCCCCAACTCCTAACAACCACTGATTAACTTTCTGTCTCTATGGATTTGCCTTTTCCAGACATTTCATATAAATGGAATCATACAATAAGAGATCTTTTGTGTCTGGCTTCTGTCACTGAGCATAATGTTGTCGAAGTTATCCATGTTGTAGCATGGATCAGTAGTTTGTTCCTTTTTATGGCTGAATAATATTTCATTGTATGGATATACCAGAGTTAATTATCCATTCATCAATTTTTGAATATTTGAGTTGTTCCTATTTGGGGCTATTATGAATGAGGCTGATATGAACATTTGTGTACACATTTTTGTGTGGATACATGTCTTCAATTCTCTTGGCTATATACCTAGGAGTGGAATTGTTGGATTATATGATAACTCTCTGTTTAGCTTTTTGAGGAACTGACAAACTGTTTCCCAAAGTGGCTGCACCAGTTTACAATCTCACCAGAAAGATATGAGGGTTCCACTGTCTCTACATCCTCATCAACACTTGTAATTGTCCATTACTTTTCTAATAGCCACCCTGGTGGGTGTGAAATGATACCTCATTGTGGTTTTGATTTCCATTTCCCTAATAACTAATGATGTTGAACATTTTTTCCTGTGCTTATTGGCCAGTTATATATCTTCTTTAGGGAAATGTCTATTCAAATCCTTTGCTCATTTTTTAATTAGGCTGACTGTCTTTTTCATTGTTGAGTTGTAAGGTTTTTTTTTTTTTTATTATGGATACCAGATCCTTATTAAATATATGATTTGCAAATACATTCTACATTCTGTGGGTTGTCTTTTCACTTTCTTGATTGTGACTTTTGAAACACAAAAGTTTGTAATTTTGATGAAGTACAATTTTTTTTTTTTTCCCCTTTGGTTGCTTGTGCTTTTGGTGTCATATATAAGGAACCACAGTCTGATCCAAAATGACTATGTTTTCTCTAACAGTTTTACAGTTTTAGGTCTTACGTTTAGGTCTATGATCCAGTTTTAGTTAATAATGTGAGTATATGATGTGAGGTAGGGGTCCAAATTCATTCTTTTGCATGTGGATATTCAAATGCCTCAGCACTGTTTGTTGAAAAGACTATTCATTCCCCATTCAATTGTCTTGATCAATTGACCATAAATGTAACGGTTTATTTCTGGATTCTCAATTCTATTCCTTTGATCTATATATCTCTCCTTATGCCAGTACCATATAATCTTCATCACTGAAACGTTGTCATAAGTTTTGAAATTGAGAAGTATGAATATTCCAACTTTTTTCTTCTTTTGCAAGATTGGGCTATTCTGGGTCTCCTGCATTTATATATGAATTTTAGGAACTTGTCAATCTCTGCAAACAAAAAAAGGCAGCTGAGATTTTTATAGGGATTGCATTAAATCCGAAGACCAATTTGGGAACTATTGCCATCCTAGCAATATTAAGTCTTCCAATCCATAAATGCAATGTATCTTTCCATTTACTTAGGTACTATTTAATTTCTTTCAATAATGTTTCATAGTTTTCAATGTGCAAGTCTTACTCTGCTTTTGTTAAGTTTATCCCTAAGTATTTTATTATTTTTTGATGCTTCTGTAAATGGAATTGTTTTCTTAACTTTATTTTTGGATCATTCATTGCTAGTGTATTAAAATATAATAGATATCTGTATTTTGATCTTGTATCCTGCAACTTTGCTGAATTCTTTTATGAGCTCTAATAGTTTTTTGTGCATATTTTAGGATTATCTATATATAAGATCATGTCATCTGCAAATCGAGATAGTTTTATTTTTCTCTTTCTAATATGAAGACCTTTTCAAGGCTTCTTCCTTAGTGTGCAATGGAACATTTTATCCTCTATAAACTAATTTCAGGCATCAAGAAGGTATGCCCAATGAGGACAAGAATTTGTTTTGCTCCCTGCCATAGACCTGGCATCTAGATTCATTCCTAGTATTTAAGAAGATTTCAATAAATATTTGTTGAATAAATGAAATAAAAAGTAATGGGACAGTTTAGTCCAGAACTTTTCCCCAGACCCTAAAATCACATCGGCAGAGTGTGGCTTATTCTATCCCTCATATATATTCACTTATAATGCCTACCAGTGCCTGACAATTAATGAGCACTCAATAAATACGTGTTTAATGGGTGAATGAATGAATAAATAATGTAAGGCCTGACATATGAGAGCGCATGATTAAGACCACATGGTCACATCTGGTATAGGAAACGCCATCTGTCGAATAGCTTAATATGCCATCGATTCCATCTCAGTGTATGATAAATAATGTCCCCTAAGATCACAGTGACAGCAAAACTCTTGTCACTGGAATCCCAACAGTTCTATGGTGGTTGTTAAACTTTGTTCCCACAAAATGATACTATTACGTAATTCCTTTTATTTATACCATTCCAACAGCAGCTCAAAGAGTTGGCTGGGGCAGGGCAAGGGATGACAAGCCACCTGGGCTGGCCGCACAGCCCAATCTGCTGGCCCTGCCCCCTTGCTTCTTCCTCCTTGACTCTCGCCCAGGAAATACTTTACGTACCTCTGGAAATGCAGTGAAAACACTTGGCATGGACACCATGTGAAAAGTCAACAAGGCCCAGGCAGGTCTGGGGCACAGAGGGTAGGAGGTTGGGGGGCCTTGCCTACTTGTCTCATATTCCCATTCACTCTCTTCTTTTAAAGAGACCTTTGTTGTTCCTATTGTCCCAACCCCGCAATCCCACGCTCACCGTGTGTTAAAGACTGAAATCTATACTCACCAAATATGCATTTAGTTCTATTTTACTCAGGCAATTATCATATAATAATTGCATTGTTATTGGAAACATACTTTAAGATTTTAATCACCATGAAGGAGATTTATAGCTATTACAGACTTGCTAATCCTCAACAAATATGTTTTTAATCAAGTTAGCATTTTATAAACAATAACTGTCCCATTAATTCTGGGGTGGATTTTGTAGCCTTGACGGAAAGCACTTCAATTGATTTGTTTTCCCTGGGACTCTTTAAGTTACACTTTAAATTTGGAGATTAATACAGGGGAATTTTTCAGACTTCAAAAAACAAGACCCGGGAATAAGACTGAGTACACCAGTGACAAGAAAGAGTAGGCAGCTTAGAGTAGGCAGGAAAAGTCTGGACTAAGAATCAGATCAAGATCTAAGAGTGCCTCTACTCCTAATTAGCCCTGCGGCTCTGGCCAAGTACTTAACCTTTCTTAGCCACAGTTTCCTCATTTGTCAAATGGGGATAATCATACTTAGCCTGGCCACACATTTTTATGGAGGGAATCCGATATGTGAGTGTAGGAGAAAATGCCATAAAAATCATGCAGTACTACAGTGTGGGGTCTAAGGAACCCAGCTCGGCCCTGCACTTCTTAGCAGAACCACCTCGGACACATCATCTGACCCTCAGTTTCTTCATTTGTACAATGTAAATAACAATAATAAGTATGATAATAATAATAATAGTAATGTCTATTTCTCAACGATTTGTCACATTTAGTGAGATGATGTCTATGAGCATTCACAGAAGACCTAGCACATAAGAAGCATCAAAAACTATTCTTTTCCCACTGCCCATCCATCAGGAATGTACATACTTTCCTAAGATGAAATCCAAGGCATCTGGGAAACTTCAGAATCACAGAGTCATCTCGTTTTCTGCCAGGGAGAAACAGGCCTGCTACAGTGGAGACACCACCACACCACCACCTGCATTTTTCTGATTCCCAAGCCCGTTCCCCTGCTGTCGCACCATGTCCTCCACTCCTTGATTGGGAGCCCTTTATAAAAGTTCCAGTTAATATTAGCTTGATAGGCTGGCTGGGAGGGCTGTCTCTGGACTCGGGAATTCAGAGCATGCTGCATTTGAGAGCTGGTCACAGTTCTTGCAAAAGAAGGGCAGCAGGGAGTGGGAGACTTGGGTCAGCAGAAAACTCCTTAGTAGTCAGCGTCATTCTAAGGAAGAAAGAGACAGCCTGGGAGTGACTAAGCAAGTGGCTATTCACTGTCGGCTCTGGACACAGGGATGCCCATAGACAGCCAAACCCTGGGGTCAGGTCTCTCTATATCTTTGCAGAGTCTTCAGACCTCACAGCAAACCTTGAAACAAACAACTTCACCAAGCTCCCCAGACTGAACAAGAAGGCGGGAGGAGCATATGCACAGAAACCCGGACCCAGTGGACGAGGACAGAAGAGCTGAGCACAGGCAGGCACCCCAGACTTTATGATGCTTTCAGGCCTCTTGACTGAATAGGGCCCCACGGCCATACCCCGCCTCCTGCATCAACCAACACACACACACACACACACACACACACACACACACACACACACACACTCCTCTAGGGACAAGCACGAGAGAGATTAGCTACATAAACCAGGCAGGCTTGTAAAACAGCTGAAGAATTAAATACTCAAGAATGTTTTGGCCAAGCTGCTGACCCATTCCCTCCCCTGCAAAGCCCAGGGAAGGAGAGGGAGGTAGAAAGAAAAATAAAGAACCAGGGGAAACAAAACCAAATTATTAAGTCCTTTTCATTAAATAGATAAACTCCATCTGACAGGCCCTCCCCTGGAGTCCTGAGGTGCCATCAGTCCTGGGAAATGACTCGGGGCGGGGGAAGAAAAGACACACAACAGAGATTCCTGGGTCTTGACTGGAGTGAGAGAGGCCATTTAGTCAACTCCCTTCACTCCAGTCAGATTCAAACAAGAACTGGAACGTGGATAGAGAAAGAGAGGATGAGCAGCCTGGTGATTGGATTAGACTTTGGAACTGGGAATCCGTCAATTTCACGTTGGGTTACAGCCCTGACACATCTACTTGTGATGTGATAACACCCAGATCTAAATGTCAAGACCCAAATCTCCAGCCTCCACTGCCCCTCTCTTCCTGGAAACATGTAACCAACTCAGTCACTGCATGTCCCCCTTCACTCCCCACCCATATCCACCCGTCCTTCTGCATCCCTTCAGCTAATGACATGCTTCCATCATGAATAGCCAGCCCATCAAACTAAAAACTTCTGCCACCCTCCTCTCCCCCTTCTTTCTCATCCCCTAGATCCATTTGGTTACCAACTCCTGTCCTTTCCACTTAGACACATCGTCCAAATCAGGTCCACCGTCTGCAAATCTGTTACCACCAAACAAAGTCAGGACCACATCAGGATTGACTTTAAGTATCAATCCTCTGATTCGTTTCTCTACCATCAGTCTCTCACACTCCACGTCCTCTGCCACAATATCATAGATGCTATTGTACTAAAGAAAAAAAAGTCAAATCAGACCAGTTCCTGATGAAAGACCTTCACCAGCTCAGTGCTACCTTAGCAAGGACCACATCCCCGCCAGACCTTCACAATCTGACCCCTACCTTGCTCGGTGGCCGTGTCTCCCACCCTCAAGCCACAGTGTACCCTATCATGACCAGGGCAACCCATCCCCTTCCATGATTTTTGGCTGATTTTGTTCTTCCCCCCTGCCTGGGGTGTCCTTGCTTCATCTCTGCCCGGTGACCCCTTCCTCATCTCTCGAGGTCCAGTTCTAAAGACATCCCTTCCGAAAACAGATGACTAATGGGAACCTGCTGTACAGCACAGGGAACTCTATTCAATACTCTGTGGTGACCTAATGGGAAGGAAATCCAAAAAAGAGGGGATATATGCATATGTATAGCTGATTCACTTCACTGTACAGCAGAAACTAACACAACATTGTAAAGCAACTATACCCCAATAAAAAAAAAATAAATGAATAAGAAAAATAAAGACATCCCTTCCGTGATGTCTTCCCTGGTGTGCCAAGACAAAGCTAACCCCTTCCTCCCCCCTTTGCTCATTTCACTATTATGGCCCTTATCACGGGTTTGTAATGATCTCTTCCTAAGTCTGTCCCACTAGAATGTGAGTTCCTCAAGTCTGTTCCTCATGGTTTATTCACATTTGCTTCAGCATGTGGCCTTTATAGGCACTTCTTCAATGTTTTACTAAATACATGAACAATAGGCACATAAGTGATGACTAAGCAAGTTGGCAGCATGGACCCGGATAAACAACCACCCTCTGTGGGCCTTGGTGGCATCACCCATGCAACGAGGAGGTCTGAGCTCTCAAACCCCATCTAGCCCTGACATGACATGATTTTATGAGTCTTCTCTGAGAGATATCTGTGACTGGGCTTCTCTGTGTGAGAACTGAAGCTGAGAGTTGTAAATATGTAAAGCAGTCGAGAGCCTTCTGTAAACACGGAGGCACAGGGGCCCTCAAGAGCAGACAGGTTTATGCAGAGGTAAGCCAGATGTTTTCATTAAGAGCACAGCGGTGCACAGTATCCAAACATGATATTAGAACTTGCAATCTGATATGCCTGCAGAAACCCAGCCCCAGTCCATCAGAGGAAAAAGGATAGAAGGGGCCAGGAAGCAACAGAAAGTGCCTGCAAGCAAGTGGGAAGCTGGGCGACGGACCATGGGTGGCTGAGCAGCCACGGCCCTTCCCCAGCACAAAAGCCGTCCTCCCCCACCTGATCTGCCGCAGACAGAAACTCTCCACGTTAACCAGACCGTCCTCCCCGCTCCCCCCAGGACCTGCGTTAACACAACCCAGCGCCTGTGCTCCTGTTCGCTCTGCTTCCCCCACCTGGAAAGCCTCTGTGGGCCCCTCTGCCCATGCATCCAATGCTCACGTTCTTAGTGCCCACCCTGTCGCCCCTCTGCCCATGCATCCAATGCTCACGTTCTTAGTGCCCACCCTGTCGTCCACCCCAATCCAAAGTGACCTCTTACTTCTCCTGAAATCCTGTGACAGCTCAGCTGCCTGGCTTGACCAGCAGCTGTGCACCAGTATCCCGCGTAACACAGCACTGACAAACAGAAGGCCTTCAGTAAAGGCTCTTCTGGGTTAATGCCCAGCGCTAAGTGGGCCTACAGAGAGGACTCCCTGCCCTCGAGGAGAACTCCCACGTAGGGGAGGAAGAGCTCAGTGGAGGAAGAGCTGCGAAGAGACGTATTCACAGGAATACACCAAACCGTAGGGTTGTTGGTTTTTTGGTTTTGGCTCGTTTGGGGGATTTGGCGGGAAGCTTTCCTACTGCCCAGGTCCTCCTCCCCAAATACTCTGCAAGCTCCCTGTGGACAGAACCAAGTTT
This sequence comes from Eubalaena glacialis, assembly GCF_028564815.1. Taxonomy (NCBI): domain Eukaryota; kingdom Metazoa; phylum Chordata; class Mammalia; order Artiodactyla; family Balaenidae; genus Eubalaena; species Eubalaena glacialis. The sequence goes on from NC_083725.1 coordinate 3,936,294, forward strand.
CTTCTTTCCTCCAAGACACCCACCAGTGTCCTACACATACACACCAAGTACATATCTATTGATTGATTTTCTGCATAAAGCCAGGATTACCTAAAAGAGAAAAACTACAGAAAAAGTAAATGGAAGAAAAAGCGTCCTCAGAGAGGCTTCACCTAAACGAAGACAACCCAGGAGCTCGGTTAAGACTGAAAATGTTAGGCTGCAAGGAAAAGCAGGGAAGAAAAACACCGAGAGGGAGGAGAGCAAATGGACAAGGGAAGTTGGGGGAGGATAAATAATCATTTCAAAGAAACGCGGGGGTCTAGTTAAAAATGGACACATTTAGCGTGGACGGTGGCAGGTCACATGGCGCTGGACACATAATGCATTTCATTTCAGACAGAGTCATTTTCCTGTGGGGAAGACTGACGGGAACCAAAGCAGGTTCTGTCAGAAAGTATTCGCTGGTCACTAGAAGAGGGAGAAGGCTCCGGAGAAACAAACCTAACCATTTCCTTCTCTGAATGATGGAAGAGCCGGGCTTTACACACACAGATACAGAAGCCCAGAGATGCTTGAGAATGAACAGGAGACTTGCTGATGTAAGTAATTTCATTCCTATGGCTCGGCTCAGGAATGCTGTAAAGGAGGGAAGGAAGGAATGAGGGAACAAGGGACGAGAGGAAGGGGGAGGGCAGGGAGGGAGGGAAGGTCCACCCCCCGGTCTGGCTGCACCGTCCATGTCTTCTGTTTCTCCTCACGTCCTTTCCAAAGCTCTGCAGAGATACTGCCCAACCTACCACAGTGAAATTTAAGAAAAACAGAAGTATGTGGGGTGTAAAACCTAAAGGAAGAATCTCAAAATCCTAAGAACCATTGAGTTAACGGCCTCCCTTTAATTTTCTTCACACTGTGGAAAACAATACGCCTTGTTTTAATAAGATTACTGTGTCATATTTCTTGGCAGGCCTGGCATCAGGGAAAGGACCATATCACCAGCACGGATTAATGTTCTCTTCCTGTGAAAGGCAGGAGCTGTTTTTTTAAGGTGGAAACAATACTATTCTATCTTCACTACTTGTCTGGAACATGAGCAGAAGTGTCCTTATAAGGATGAGGAGGGAGGCAAATAAGATGGGCCAAGGTTTTCTTTCTGCCAAAACTTTTAAACCCAAAAAGATTGATTAAGTGAACATCAAAGGCACACCAGAGAAGGGGAAGGAAGTCAGAAAAACTTCAGACAGAGTTATGTATGGAAGACAGGAGTAACCGTAATCACTTTCCCTTAATAACAGCGGGAGCACTGTGCCTGGCTAAGAGGGGATGCTTACTGCGGATGGAGGGATGGAAGGATGGAGGGATGGATAGGTAGGTGGATAAGTGGGTGGGTAGACGGGTGGATACAGGGAAGGGATAAGTTGATGGATGGGTGATCTGCGGGAATTAGACCCCTAGGCCCTAAGAGGGTCGCCTTCCTAAATCACTACCCAGTCATAGGGCTAAGTCCTAAGGGAATTATCTCAGATAACTGGTTACTCTGTGATACAAGGAAGAGCAGTACTTCAATTACCTTTAGATGTTTTTTTTTAATGGGTATATATACCTCTAGTGCCATAAAAATGTTTATCACCTTTGACTCAGTAACTTCACTTATAAGAGTTTATCCTAAATTTTTTTCTCAAAAGAAGTTATTTGCATAAAGGTGGTTTTAAAGCATAATCTATAAAATTTAACAACCATAGCAACCTACAAATATTAAAGTAAATTATTTCAATTCTATAGACTATTAGCCATAAAATAACGAGAAAAATTATGAAAAAACATGGAAGAATGTCTATGGTAAGGGAAAATTCAACATTATATGTACATGTTTAAGGAGCATGTGTAAGTCTTGCAATCACAAAATATAAATAATAATTTCAGCTTTATATGTAACTGTGATCGCAACTATGTAGAGGTATACTTGCGTGTCAAGAGGCTGGAAAGAACCACCAAAAAATAACACCAGTAAATAGGTTAAAATGGTAGAATTCTGGGTGAATTATATTTTTTAACTTAAAATTTATTAAAATAGACTTGAGATATTTAATTCACTTTCACGTAAATAATATTTTCAGAGGAAAGAAAAGTAAGAAAAACATTTTTTTAAATGATTATCAGTGTTGCCCCAACCAGGCCCTAGTTAGCTCAGCATCTTACATTAAGTCACTGGGGAAGAGCCTAACGGTGAGGAGGGAGGAGGGGACATCTCAGAGCAGAGGACACTCTCAATGGAAGGGAAACGGGGAAAAGATAAAATAAGTCTATACAGGAATGTCTCTGAGAATCAGAGACTCCTGTCTTCCTCCTCGCCTCGTTCTCTCCCTCCATCCTCTCTTTACCTGCCCTCCTCCATGACCTTTCTACCCAGACACAGAGCTGGCACCCCTTCCCAAAGCTCTCAACATTTTATTCTCACGTCCTCTACGACTCCATGCCCACAGCCTCCAACACCTCAGCCTTAAAATACCGACAGTATTAGTGTTCTGTTGCTGGGTAGCAAATTACTACACCCCTGGCCATACAAGACAACACCCTTTTATTACCCCACAGCCTTCGGGCATCAGGGCTTCGGGCTCAGCTCAGGGTCTCAGGAGGCGGCGATGGAGGCTGCATTCTCATTGGGAGGCTCGACTTGGGAAGAATCTAATGCCACTCATTTAGGTTGTGGGCAGAGGTGGCTTCCTTGCAGACGCATGACGGGGCCCCCGCTTCTCACTGGCTGTCATCCTGAGGCTGCCTTCAGGTCCTGCGGGCCCCAGGAAGTCCCCGCCATGCGGTCCCCTCCACAGGCAGTTCCGTGTTTGCTCCTTGGAGACCAGCAGCAGAGTCTCCCATTCTGGTCCGCCTCCCACCCTGACTCTTCCTCATCACCACCACAGCTTCACGTAGACCTCTGCCCTTCAAGACGCTCATATCTGTCTTGGCTCCACTGACAAGCTTCCAAAGGAAGCCACACCCTCCTGTTCAGGGAGCCCCAGGGATCTCCCCTTCGTCCCCCCCTCTCACCAAGCTCCTTTCTGCTCTGCCCCCTCCTCCCCTTCCCTCCACTCCCCCGCCCCTCTTTCGCCTGACTAACTCCGCCTTGGTCTCAGTTTCCATGGCACTTCCTCAGAGAAGCCTTTCCTGATCCTCAGACTAAGATGTCATAATACAATTAAATAACCTTTTAGTAATTCCGGGTTTAATGCTTATTTCCTCTACAGTAAGTCCCCTACATACAAACGACTTCCGTTCTGAGAGCGCGTTTGCAAGTCCAGTTTGTAAGTCCAACAAAGTTAGCCTAGGTACCCAACTAACACAATCGGCTATATAGTACTGTACTGTAAAAGGTTTATAATGCTTTTCACACAAATAATACATTAAAAAAAAAACACGAAAAATAAAGAAAACATTTTTAATCTTACAGGACAGTACCTTGAGAAGTACAGTAGTACCAGCTACATCACCGCTGCTTTTACGCTTGCTTCCAGACATCCTGGGCTTGAAATAAAGATACTGTACTCTGTACAGTACCATACAGTAAAGTACACAAAAGCACCACCACTTGTAGAGGATGCACGCACGTGACAATGTACACCAGACACGTGAACTAACTTATCTAATTGGACATGCGAACGCACGTTCGCATCTTTGAAAGTTCGCAACTTGAAGGTTCGTATGCAGGGGGCTTACTCTATTGAGTTGCAAGCTCTATGGAAGAAAGAAAATGTCTCCATCTTGCTTGTTCCCTGCGGTAGCCCTGGTGCTTACTTACTTCAGCGCCTGGAGCACACCAGGCACTCAGCGGATTTATGATGAATGCACTAATGAATGAATACTGTGTAGGCAACACCTCCGAACCTTCCACCCAAGCCTCCATGCTGTGACTTCTGAGGCTGCCACCCTCCTGAATCTTCTCTCCCCAGGTTGTCAGCAGTGTCTTCCTAATGGCAAAGTCTTCCCACCTCTCACCCCTACCTGTCTGCAGCCCCTAGCACACGGACTCCTCCCTTTCTCAAAGGCTCTCCTAGCCTCGGCTTTGGAGCCCTAAACTCTCCTGATTCCCTTCTTCACCCTCTAATCACCCCACCTGTGTTGCCTTCGAAGATCATCTTCCTCTTTTAGAATTTCTGCTTCACCTCCATGCGGAGAAACCCAAAGCCAGTATCCTGACCACACCTGTAGCTGGCAGTTGGATCTGCAGCATCTGTAGCTTCAGCGATTTACCAGCTGAACTCAAACTCAACCTCAGAAAGCCCCCTCCCCTTCCTTCCTTGGCTCCTCATCTCTGTTGTCTGTTAACGTCAACATCACCTGAGTTCAAGACGTCAGAGTGACCGTCAGCAGCTCCTGGCCTCCCCCCCGAGTCGTCTCCTGCGCCCAATCCCTCCTCTCCATCTGCTCGGCACTCACTCCTCCTCGTGTGCATCCCAACAGCCTCCTAAGTGACGACCCCCACCTCCAGACCCAGAGGACCACTTACCAGGTGTCTTTCTAGAGCACAGTTCTGGTCATGTCCCTCCAACACATGATAGTCCATAGTGACCATCATTTGCCTAAAAAAAAATCCAGACTCCTTATATGACCTTACGTGGTCCCCACGACCTGGCTCCCAGGGGTTTTCCTCACCTTGCCTTCACCCTTACCTGCACTCTCATCTCATCTCCCCAAGGGGGTCACTGCTTCCACAACTGCTCACCTCAGGGCCTTCACTCAACGGGCTGTTCCCTGCTTGTAAAAGGCAAAACTAAAACAACAAATAAAAGCACCTGCCTACCCCTCAAAGGCCAATTCAAATCTGACTTCCTCCAAGAAGACTGCAGGTCCAGCATCTGCTCTTTCCTTTGCATTCCAGCCTCAGCCTGTGCCACTGCTGGAGCACCGTGTGTGGTTTTGTAATAACCCTTCGGGCACGGCTAACCCCTACCACTAGACCGTGCTTCTCGGAGACCTGATCGTCTCCATCTGTGCTGTGTCTCCCATGCTGAGCCAAGCCCCGGCCCAGAACCAGTGTGCTATAAAAGGTTCTTATGTTGAAGGACCAAGGTTGGCCCAGTGTGAGGCTCCCTTTGCCCAGGTCTTGAGAGCTGCTCTTGGTAGTTTGGAGCGATTCAGGCTCGCCTCTACCACGACTCTTTACCTCGGAAACTACAAACAGGAAATCCAGGGGGAGGAAAAGCTGTGGCTGATACAAAAGCAAGCTCTCAGCCCAAACCTCCGGCTGCCTTGTTAAAATTAACAAGCAGCAGAGTGAAACCTGTGGCTTAGGAGTTGGGTTTCTTATTGTTATTACACACACACACACACACACACACACACACGGTATACCTTTCCCAGGAATAAGCTGGCTTTAACAAGCGGCTGAATGAACAAATGGAAGATGAGAGGAAGAAAGAGATCTGGGGGCCAGAGCACAGAACCAGTGGACATTTTTTTTAAAACCCCCAGGGGGAGAGTGGGGTGTTACAGTGGGCCTGACTGTGCCAGGGGGTGTCAGAGCCCCCCAGATAAAATGAAGCCTCAGAGCCAGGACCAATCAGAGACAGCACAGGTAACACAGGTCACACTGTATCTGCCTCTCTCTCCTCTACATGTGTTCAGATCCCAACCAAGTGTCCAGCACAGCAGGTAAAAACGGGGGCTGTGCTGGCATCGTGGGTCTGTCCCTTCCTAGGGAGAGGGGTCTCTGTGTCTCAGGGCCTCTTTGCTATGATGGGAATAGAATCACAGTGCTCGATTCTCAGGGCTCTTAGGCTTACAATTTGGGTTGGCCAAAAGGTTCATTCCGGTTTTTCCATAACATAACATCTTATGGCCTTTTGGCCAACCCAATAAGTGAGATAATATACATAAGCAAACAGTTCAGATTATACTCAAACCCTCCATCCATCCATATTAGGGTTTTTTTCTTTCTTTTTAGCGTGTCCACCGCATGTCAGACACTGCTGAGTGAAACTGAAGTTTAGATTATTATGTGGGTCTTACCTGTTGGGGAGAGCTCCCAGCACTTAGACGGGGAGGTGACGGCACCAAGCAGGACCCGCACGGAGGCCGGGGGCAGTCGTGTGGACCCAGGGGCTGGGCTGCTGCAGCACTGGCTGCTCCCACCTTTTTCTCCACCACCTTTGTTTCCTGGGAAAGTCCAGTTGCCTCGGGCCCAAGGCATCCCCCATCTGTCAAGGCAGGGTCGGCCCCAGAAAGAATTATTGCCCAACTGCCGTGCTATCACAGTGCTCAAACTGAAAAGACAACTGCTCTCAGCAGGCTGGGCCTGTGAACTCTTTTCAAACTGCATCCAGCTAGGGAAACTCCGTTTTCCCACTGGTGTTTGCCCAGGAGGCTGACGCACACCCCGGATCTCCTTCTACCCTCCTCGCCATCCTCTCTCCTGCTTCTTATGGACGTCCTTGGCCTTCAGCCGAAATCAGGGGTGCGCTGTGCATATGTAACAACCAGCTGTCGTGTGCCGCTTTCCGTGGTGTAAATGCTCTCACCACGGAGTGGGGAAGAGATGCCCTCCATCAGGTCTTGTGACCCCGCGAGCTGGCTCCAGGACACGGAACCCTCGCCGTGCCCTCCCCCCCTCCCCCATGGCCCTGCAGTCCTATCTCCAGAGGAGCTATTGTAACTGCCTTTATTCTTTCTACCTCCCTCATTTCTTTCAGGTCACTGCAAGTGACTCATCCTTTGGAAGGCAAGTCCTAGTGTCAAGGAATCTAGGTTGTTCTCAACGCTGGGAGAGTCCAGGGCGGCCACGTACAGCCACTCGGCACCGCAGGGCACAGCTCCACCGGCACCATCTATGGGGACTTTAATGTGAACGGTGACCCCAAGATTGGTGTGGAATGAGGGGCCTGGGAGTGTCTGCACTGCAGTGAAAGGGCCTTCCTGAGTTAGGGGCAGAACAGAAACCACAAGGTTCCCCGAGACCCCCATTCCTGGGCGAATTCTTGGTCTCAGCATTATCTCCAGCTGCCGGAGACTCTAAGCAAATTGGTGCTGGGGCGTCTCGGGAGGTCACATTATCCTGTCCTCTCCAAAGAAGCACTTAGACATTCACCCTAGGAGTTGCCTCTCTCCCAACCTACTGAAGCAGTTCATTTTTAAATTTATTCAACAAACAGAGAGCATCTCCTAGGTTCCAAGGAAATGCACTGAACAGAATAAGAAGTTCACAGCCTAGTGGGTGACCCAGACAAGCAAGCCAGCTCTTGCTCATCACATTGGGAGATTTGTACACACCAGGAAAGGAGCCTCACCACAGGTAAATTTACATCTGCTAATAGCGACCGTGTATTGAGTGCTTACGCTCGGCCAGGACTCTGCTAAGCATCTCCTCGATGTTATTTAATCATTACAGCAACCTTATGAGGCACATATTATTATCCGCACTCATGCATGAGGCTTTAGTTATTGAAGAGACTGTGAAACCCAAAGAAAGTCTTTTATTTGCCATCCAGGGACCTTCTTTGAGTAACTGGGCTGGCCAGAAAACCTGGGCTGGCCCAGGCCCACTGGGACGAGGGTACCCAACAGACCGGTGCCCAGGCTCATCCTGGGCACATCCCCAGCTGGGACACCCGCCAGGGACCTTCTTTGAATAACTTGCCCGAGGTCACACAGCAAGGAAGCGTAGAGGTGGGTTTGGCTACACAGCACTTGCTCTTGACCTCTGGGCTACACCAGACCCCTAACTGTCTTGCAGTTAATGGTGGCTAATCTCTGGTCAGTTAAGGGCCAAGTCTTTCTCTGTATCCCCTGGGGGCTGCTGAGCTGCAGACTAGCCAGAGGGACCCAGAGAAAGAGACAGTCCAACTACCCAAGGAACATGTGGTCCACGTGTGGAGTCGAATAGCCACCAGGCCACTGCAAGTCACCCCACTCCTCGAGCCCACTTCAGATGCTTCCTTGGCAATTGTGACTTTGAGATCTTAAATGGTAGCTGAGCACTATTTCTGGAAGCACACATGACAACCAGCAGACGTTTGGTTTTCTTATGCTTAACAGGCCCTTGTTTCTAAAATGGAAAACCTGGAGAAATCAGTGGAGTAGAGACAAGGTTTTAAGTTGAAGGGAGAAGGGTAAAAAGGAAGAGGGAATTTCACTCCTGGAAAATCATCCTGCCAAGCCAGACCCTCTCAGATGAGGCAAAAGATGGAATTTGGGGACACGATGCCCTCAGGAAAATCTCCAGGGACTCCAACTCGCCTGGTTCCAATGACACCTCACAGCTCATCACCCTTGCCAGCTCTGGACCCAGCTGAGTTTTCTTATTCCCGGTTTGGCCTTTTGAAGCCCTGCAGAATCTAGCCCACTAGCTTCTCTTCCTGATATGTAGAGATCTTAGAAAAAGTAGCCAATCTGATTCCCCTCGGGTAACAAAGCAGGATTCAAGATGTAGGGAGAGAGGCTCTCTCAGCTGTCTCTAAGGTCAGAAAACAAGTCCATGGCAGGCTTTAGAAATAATAGCACTAATTTCCCTGGGCTTTGGTTTCCACAGCCAATCTAAAGAAATCCAGGCAAAGGATCCAGGGCCTGAAGTAAACACACAGTCCAAAAAAAAAAATGATTAAGAAGAGAGTTTGTGCATCATAGCAATTGGAAAAATCAGGACATGACAGTTTCTTCAACGTCTGTCTGACTGCACAAAGTAACACAAGTCTTAAGACTTCCTTCTCCATTCCTTCTCCTGACCTCTGAGCCTCAGGTATCCCAGAAATCCTGTCCCACTTCAAGTAGCTAATAGACCTAAGAGTTTCTTTTCTGAGCACAGAGAGAGTGGGAATAAACACTAGTGACTGAGAAACCGTGGGTCGGGCAAGGCAAAATTCAAGGTGGACTTGTGCAATGGAGAAATGTTCCAAACTCTTCTCACTGGTGATGCTTCTGATGAACAGGGCCCACACCACAACATCCAACCATTTCTGTGGTCCGCAGGCCGCGGTTGCTTGGACGGGGCCATCAGGCCCTGAGCCAGCCAGATTGTGGAAGTGAGTCCCTCCTGGCAGTAGGATTCCCTGAGCCCTGCAGCCAAAAGCCACGTGGGGACAAGGCAAATCCAAATCTCGGCCCCTACCTGGAAGCCACAGCTCACATCTGAGACTCAAGGAAGATTGCCCTTGGGCCTCTGGCCAGCTCTGACCCCTGTGGCTGGAGCCCTCAAAGAAGGTCCCTGGATGGCAAATAAAAGACTTTCTTTGGGTTTCACAGTCTCTTCAAAGGATGTTCTCTCCGGTCAAATAATACAACACACATTCTTCAGAGAAAGGGAGAAAGCAGAGGCTGGGGCAGCACCCAAGAACGCCCCCAGGCCTCCTGTTTCCCCCATCACCTTCCGGCAGAGGAGAGAAAACCTGGGCTGTCCCAGGCCCACTGGGACGAGGGTACCCAACAGACCGGTGCCCAGGCTCATCCTGGGCACATCCCCAGCTGGGACACCCGCCTGGCTGGGCTGCCCTCCTTCTAACCCTGTTTGTCTTATTTTCTCCAAAGAGCCCTGGACAAGGAAAAGACAGTTAGAAATCACTTCTTTTCAGAGCTTGAAAATGAGGCTTATGAAGGTTGTTGAGTCAGGGAGGAAGGGGAATATTTGTGTCTCTCCCCTTCACCCCAACGGGTTCCTAAATCTAGTTGCCAAAGAGGTTCTGAGGACTTGCCGGTTGTTCTCAGATGCCTCGTTCACCAGCCCTGAGCCTGAGCCCAACTCGATCAGCCCAACACCTGGAGAAAGCTCCAGTCCAGAACCTTCTCCTTTTCTTAGTGGAGGGAGTCTGGGGACATAGGAGTCCCTGTCCCTACAAGAGACTCATTGGAAGCCTGCAGATGACTTGCTCACGGGAAGAACATCTTTCTCCTTTTAGAACCCAGGGTCCCAGCTCCCAGATCTGCCCTCCCCACGTTTCTATATGCTATTCTCATTTAGTTTTAATTTCAATTTTCTTTTTTCTTCCCATCAACTACAATCTAAAATCCATTGCAAGGTCATGCCCCAGGAGACAGAGCTAGGAATCCAGCAGTGCTTATGGAAGGGCCTAAGGACCTGGGGTTCCAGTGCAAGTGTTGTTTTGAATTTAAGTTGGTTCCCCTCCAGGATTTGGCATAGAGTGGTCTAGAGCAGGCTTCCCAGGATTTTCAAACTAGAACGCGGCAGGTGAGACTGACAAGGCAAGGTGGGGGAATCCAGAACTATCCCTGGAAACTCCAGGAGCTTTGATAGAAAAGCCTTCTCCAAAAACCACAAGACAAGGTGACCAGAGTGAGCAGATCTCACTGTGCCATTAACTGCTTATATGACTATCAGCAAGTCACCTGTTGGAACCTTAGTCTCTTCATCTAGAAAATAAGAAAGAGATAGGGGAATTTGGGGTTAGCAGATGCAAGCTAGCATATATAGGGTGGATAAACAACAAGGTCCTACTGTATAGCACAGGGAAATATATTCAATATCCTATGACAAAACATAATGGAAGAGCATATAAAAAAGAATTATATATATGTATAACTGAATCACTTTGTTATACAGCAGAAATTAACACAGCATTGTAAATCATCTATCCTTCAATAAGGCTAAGAGCTACCGAGAGCAGGAACTCCATCTTTATGGCGCGCTATGTAAATGTGCTGTATGCTCTATGCAAACGTATGGTGATGCACGCTTCAGGATGGCTCATCCCTCTCGGCAATTATCTCACACCTACTCACAGGGCCCTGTGCCAGCCCAGTTGGGGACACAGCCATGAGGAAACAGGAAATCTCTCTCTCAGGGAGCTCAACCCAGCTAGAGAGAGACAGGACCCTTCATGAGCAACAGACATAACTGTTCTCGGCGCTCTAACGGCGGGATAAAGAAGGTCCAGAGGAATCGCTCAGAGGGGCATACAAGGAGTCGGGAAAGAAATGGAGTATAACCAAGGTCTCAATTTATGGTTGTGGTTTGGACATGAGGGAAGGACAGTGGAAGCAGAAGGCACAGTGACAGCAAAGGCGTCCTGGAGTCCCGGGAATGTTCGTGGAATGATGAACGTGGGTGAGGGCTGCGGGCAGGACAAGGAGAAGGACACCAGGTTGGCAGGACAAGCAGGGAGAGAGCCGAGGGCCTTGAACGCCAAGCTGGGGAGAAGAAAATGTTCTCAAATGACAGTGAGGTTGGCTTTCGTGCTGCCTCCACATTTGCCCTCCCTTCAGCCTCCCAAACCTGATCGGATCCCAGGCCGTCACGTCCCAGGATGAAACGAGCCCAGCTTGCCAGCCCTGCGCTCACATGACCTCAACACCAAAGAGTGGCCAGGTATGGGCTTCCCTGGTGGCGCAGTGGTTGAGAATCTGCCTGCCAATGCAGGGGACACGGGTTCGAGCCCTGGTCTGGGAAGATCCCACATGCCGCGGAGCAACTGGGCCCGTGAGCCACAACTACTGAGCCTGCGCGTCTGGAGCCTGTGCTCCGCAACGAAAGGCCGCGATAGTGAGAGGCCCGCGCACCGCGATGAAGAGTGGCCCCCGTTTGCTGCAACTAGAGAAAGCCCTCGCACAGAAACGAAGACCCAACACAGCCAAAAATATAAATAAATAAATAAATAAATTAAAAAAAAAAAAAAAAGAGTGGCCAGGTCCAATCAGAGCAACACCCACCACACACTTGTCTTTTCACATGAAACTCTAGACCACGGAAGGCCAAAGGCAGTGACACTCCAGACCTCTCCTCCATGGGGAGGGGCTCTTAGCCAATCGCCCCTCTCCAGGGTAGTCACTGGCTGGGAGTGTAGAGGTAAGAGAACACAGGGAGCTGTGCCCAGGTGAGGGCTCCAGGCTAGCGCCAGGCTGTGTCTGGACACTGCATCCTGACTTGTTTGTTTTGGTACGTCACACATCACGGACAGAGCACTGAGGCCATCAGGATGCTCCCCAACCCCGCCGGGTTTCCTGCTGAGCCAGCTCCAGCCCAGCCCCGGAGGAAGGACGGCGATGGGGCTGCCAGTCAGCTTCTCCTGCGGAGGCGTCTCCCCCATGCACTGAGCAGTTATCTCTAAGAGTGATTACGAAATAAAACAGCTCCCTTTCCCATTAGCCGCAAACTGGCCCATTTGGGCCCTGAGACAGCCCAGATCCAGGAAACCCGGGCTCAGCAGACAGCTCAATTAGAGCAGATGGTCTCCCCACCCTGTACCTTCTCCTTCTGCCTTTTATTGTTTGGGGCAGCAGAGCGGGGTGGGGTTGGGGGGGGGGTGCCCTGAGGTTGAACTTGTTGAAAGTGCAAGGGGAAGAAAATTGTTCTCATCTGAATACACAGAGTCAGCTGTTGCCAGAGGGTGAAATCTACCCAGGGTGAGCTCCCCTTACAAGCCACCGCGGTATTGGGCCGCAAGGGGCTCTTGAACTTGGGCCGGCGCTATCTGGGTGACCCTGGAGACGGCTGCCAAGTAGACGGGATGCCCCGAATGGAGGCGAGACAGCAGGGGTGGGTAAGGGTGTGGGCGGGGGGGAGACCTTGGCCCACACTTGTGTTGCAGGCGTTCAACACACACCAGCCCTCCTTCCACATCAGTGAGGGAGGGGGCGGGGGACGGGGGCACCTGCACCACAGAACCCAGTTCACAGGGCGTGTCTCTGACCCCTCAGCCGTGGGGCTTGCGGGTGGGATCTCTGGCTGCTGCATCCCCAGGATTTCTGGGAAGAAGCTGATGTAGTAAACGGATGCCCTGGATGCTCCCCGGTGATGTGACATCCTGAGAACATGCCCCAGCTGCTTTGGGGTCACCCAACCCTACCAAGCAGCCTGCCTGCCCCAGAAACTCAGAAAACTTTTCCATTCTGAGAGTTACAGCAAATGGGCTCCGGAAAAGAGAGCAAAAGGACAAAGGTGAAGGGAGGAATGGGGAGGGATGGGGAGTGAGTGAAAGAAGAAGAAAGGAATCTATGTGGTACCCTAGAAAGAGTGCTAGAAGTGGTCCAGAGACTGAGTCCTGGTCCCTGCGCCATTTAAACTAGCCCGATTGATGACTTCAGGCCAGACCCTCACTCTCAGGTCCAAGAGGGGAGCTGGGCTATGTTACCTGAGGTTCCGTCCAACTCTCAACTAACACGTGGTGAAACCAAAACACAGGAGCAGTGCCCTTACCTCTGTACATCCAACTCTGCCCAGGTCATGAAGGAGAGCATCATCCTGACCCCAGATGTCCCTGGCATCTGCCCCAGGGATTGAGAGAAAAGTGCTCTTCTTCTAAGACCTGGAGATGCTGTCGCACACGATAAGCCAGGTAAGCCAAATCACATGGAAAATGCGTTTTCTGCACTAGTGGGAAAGCGTGCAGAGAAATAAAGACTCAGACAGCAGCGTTTCTGCTTCAAAGGGGCAGGGAAAACCGAACACAGCAGGCCATTGACCGATAGCAGTAGAAGCATCCCTTGCACTGAAGCATCTTCGAGGAAGAAAGGGGCCACCTGCAGAGGGACGTTCCCCCTGTTTTTCCCAGTGGGGCCAGCTCTATGCCACAATCGCCACTCCTCATGTTTACGTGGTGTTTGACACGTTCCAAGGCTCAGCACGCGTTCGACTTTGCTCCAACCTCGTCGCCCCCAAGTAAAGGAGGTGGCAGAAGTGTCTCCACACAGATAAGAAAACCAAGGCTCACAGGTTAAGGGACGTCCAGCGCTTCCTCCACACCTGCGGCATCTCCCACGAGGCTCATCTTTGGGGGCCGGTAGAGGACAGGCAAAAGCAGAGGGGAAGGTAGTTACAGTGCCAAGGACCGGGGAAAGGAGCCTTGGGTTCCATTTCAGGGTGTGTTTTACATCTCCATTTCTCAGTATCTCCTCCCAATTCCCCCAACTCTTCAACATACATCAGAAATGTCAGTGCTTCCTGGCCAGGATGTAACAAACTGCAGACTAACAAAAAATGTCATAGAACAATGAGAAGGGATCATCTAATCCATCCTGTCATTTTACAGATGGGGAAACTGAAGCCCAGAGAGGTAAAGTGACTGGCCTAAGGTCACACAGCTAGCTAGCAACAGAGCCCAGGTTAGAACCTGCTATTCCTGACCCCTGACCATGCCGGGCAAGTTAGAACTCCCGGCCGATGGGAATGACCGGGGAAGGACCTGGGAAGCTCCAAACGCAAGCGGTCCCTCTGTGCCCTTCCCCCCTCCTGTCTTGAGGTCGCACCCCCAGGCCCATATGCTCCACATCAAAGTTGGAGGCTGAGCCAACAAGCCTTCCTCTCGTATGGAATGACTCTGATATTCACGTCCGAGGCTCTCATTCCAACTGAAAACCTGATGCCAATCCAAACAGAGCAGGCTAATCAGAAAGCTCTTGGTTTTTTCCCCTTGTTTACAGAGCCACACTGGAGGCCTGAGCCCCTCTGACATAACTACACAGCTGGTGCTGGGTAAGAGCTTCCCCCAGAGTGGCGAGGGAGGCCTCTCTGAACTGTAAAGGGTCTCCCTGCCTCCCTAGAGCATCATGCGTTCCTTCCTTCACTCCACAATCACGTACTGGGGTCCACTATTTGTCAGGCTTTGTGCTAGGAGCGAGATCCACAATTGCGGGTGAGACAGAAAACCACCTTGGAAGTCTTCCTTCTAGCTGGGAAGCAAGTTACATCTACATTTTCTGGGCAAATTCTCTGAGTCGAAGGGAATCAGCCTCAGGATTACAAAACCCAAAGCAATGGCGTTCCAGCCCAGCAGGTCAAAGTGACCTGGCATCTCCAACTCAGTGACGTGAAGCTGTAAATGTATTAAGGACAGGGGACTTGTCCAGTTATCTGGGGGAGAATTTATGGAGCAGGCAGGTCTCAAACAAATCTTGAGAGAGAAGGAGGATTTAGACAGATGGAGCCTAGAACCTATGGAGCAAGGGAGGGAAAAATAAACTAGTAGGTGGGCACTCACCATGCTCTGCTGTGGTCAGCGGGCTGTACGGATCGTCTCAACCCCTCCGCCCACACTTGTGTGAAGTTGCCATCACTGCTCCCATTTCATAGATGAGGAAACTGAGGCTCAGAGGGATTACTATCCATGATCACAGTTCTGTTCCGGGCCCGTGTGAGTCCAAAGCTCATGCTCTTTTCACTGCGCTGTGCCCAGGGAGGAGCTGAGAGGAGACTCCAGTGCTGATTATCAAAAACTACAAAAATGCAAAAGACAGCTTAGTTACAAAACCTGCAAAAAGGTTTGCAGTTTAAAACAGTCATTTGTTCACAGTATTTTTTAGTTGACTGTAAAGCCATGCTTGTCTTATCATCACCATCACATCCCCATCATCCTCCCCATCATCCTCCCCATCATCACCATCATCACCATCTCCATCACCAATCACTCTGATGAGACTGTGTAATGAACGAAAACCACGTGCTAGATACTGAGCTAAGTTATGGTTCAATTTCATTCTCCCAATAATGGGTTTACTTGCACGATTACTGTCCGCATATTACAGATGAGAAAACTGAGGCATGGGGAAAACTCACCCAAATTACACATCTATTAAGTAGCACAGCTGAGATGCCAGCCCAGGCAGCCTGACCCCAGATCCCACTGTGTCAAGCACACTGCTTATTCTTTGAGATTCTACCTGCACGAAGTTGGAGGTCACCTCACAGATGTCACAGAGACAGAACACATGGCAAAATGTACAAGGAGGAAAACCATTGATTTGACTGGGCCACATAAGGTCCTGAAGTGGTCCTTGTAGAGGGAGAGGACACTCCACAGGGACATCAGTCTGAGATGATTTATGGAGAGAATGGAGTTTCAGGAGCTGCAGGAGGATGAGGACAAGGGAACCCAGGCGCAGCGGGTCCCACAGAGACAGGACGCACAACCTCCAGGCCACAGCTCTCGCAGACCCAGCCCTGGGCCCAATTCGAGTCCATCCCACACCTCCCAAGCACCCCAAAGGCAGCTGCGTCCCCACGGAGTTCCTCTGTCCCTACCACGTGACGGGTGCCAGACGCCGTATCCTTCACGGGAGGAAATATATCTTGGAACCCGATCTCTCATTACAGGACACGCCGCTGCTTCTATAGGCTGTAAGTGGAGCCCCACAGACCTTGTCTCCCCCCGCCCCCCATCACCTCCTCCATTCCCAGCTCTCCACTTCTCCATAAATCATCAGCCCAACGGAGCCAAGTTCAGCTTCCCACTTTTTAAGTCTGAGGGCATTTATTCCTGCTGATAAACTGGATTTAGACAGCTTCGCAAACCCCCGACTGTGGCCAAGATTATGAAGGTGAAATATTCCTGGAGCCCCGTCCCGTCAAGGAGAAGAATGCACAGCACAGGCGCAAACTGGCACTTCTCCCACCCGTTTCTGTTCAAGGGAGAATTACTCCTGTCAGGGAGTGGAGCTGTGCTTGGGGGTTGGCTAGAGACATAAATCACGATTATTACGTTGGTGCTTCCCACCAAACTCCCAGAGAAGGAAGGCGGCCCTGCAGGCCTCTATCACAGCCTGTGGCTCCACCAAAACAAATAAGGCCCTGTGACCAAACCCGACCGCCATGCCGGCCAGCACACAGCCGAATCGAGACTGTGAAAATGGCCACGCTCCTCACCAGTTCTGCAGACTCCGGAGGATGGCTGGCATCCCTCGTGCCTTTGTACAAATCCAGGGGTCACGGTCCAGAACCCAGGCCACCCTGCAGCATCTACTGTTTCTTTCTTTCCTTTCTTTCCATCCTTCCTTCCTTCTTTTCTCTCTCTCCTTTTCTTTTCTTTTTTTTTCTTTCTCTCTCTCTCTCCCTCTCTCCCCCTTTCCTTCTTTCTCCCTTCCTCTTTTTCTTTTTCTTTCTTTCTTTCCTCCTTTTCTTTTTTTAGGATTCTAGCCAAATCTTGCTCTGGAGTCTGTGTCAGACATCAGGAAATGGCGCTCATCAGTGGGATGTGCCAGACTGAAAAATAAAACTGGTGTGATCCGTGGAGGCAGGAAGGGAGCACCGCCATCAGCGCCTTCTGTGTCTCAGAAGCTGCGTGCAGACACCCCGCAAAGCTGGGCACGCGCAACGCCGCTCTGAGGCCCACGAGGTTAGAGAGGAGCAGAGGGAGGCCCAGGGCTCTGACTCCCGAGCCCACACGCCCCCCGGGCCGTGCTCGGGGAAGCTTCCACTCACTCTCAGACGCTGCTCCCCTGCCCTGCAGTTTCCTCACGCACGGGGAGGCCCCATGACGGACGGAGGGCAGGTGAAGGGACCAGAGGGCCCGGCCCGGGGGCCTCCAGAGTCACGTGTATCCACCTTGGCATCCCCTCCACACCCGTCTCGGAGGCGGGGCCAGCGTCACCAGCTCCCAGAGTAAGAGGCAGGCAAGTCCACCAGACCACTAGCGGGCGTCAGACAAAGGGAGAGTGAAGCGGGACGCAGAGAGGGCTGCGCGGGCTTCGTAACCAGGCAACGTGGAGTCCGACCCCCCCCACCCTGCCAAGTACCAGCCGTGTGGCCTCGAGCAAGGTACCTGCTCCCCGTGGGACTCAGTCTCCTCGGCTGTAAAACGGGGACAGGACGCCCCCCGCAGGGTCAGCAGGTGCCACCCTCGCTGCTCTTGGAGTCCAGCCGGGAAAACCAGCCCCTCGCCCCGACCTCAACTGGGCTACTCTGCTTGGCTGATGGACCTGCTGACCATCGGAGCGTTTGATTTTTTTTAATTTTTATTTTATATTGGAGTAGAGTTGGTGAACAATGTTGTGTTAGTTTCAGGTGTACAGCAAAGTGATTCAGTTGTACACATACATGTATGTGTATGTGTTCTTTTTCAAGTTCTTTTCCCATATAGGTCAGTACGGAGTGTTGAGTAGAGTTCCCTGCGCTCTGCAGTAGGTCCTGTTGGTTACCTATTTCATATACAGCAGTGTGTACATGTCAACTTGATTTTAGTTCCTCCTTGTAAGTCTTGGATGGTGTCACTCCCCAAAACCCTGGATAAGTCCTCGGAAGCTAACAAACTCCAGACCTGGCCTGGCAACCCCAGCTCAGCACCTGGCTCGGGGCTCCTGCCCCACCTCCTCCAGCCTCCGCAGACTGCCAGGCCTTCCTACCAAGCACCCAGCCCCTGCCAGTCCTGAGAAGCTGGGACGGGAAAAGATACTTTTGTCTGCCTCACAGAGATTGTTTTAAACAGGAAAAGTGACATATTACTATACGCAAATGCTATTAAATTCTGAGTACAAGAATTTATTACACAAAATGCCTTCAGTCTGCTCTGTTTTGTAATGGCTTTTCAGACAGCACATACGTTCAGTGTACCCTTCTAACTATACGATCCATTTCACAATCACTGAAAATGTTTTCACAGTTCATCTCCCACTCCAGACCCTCACCCTACTTCCCCAGAAATAACCACTGTTAACAGTTTTTTGTGTGTCCTTCTGGAAATTTCCTGTTCCTCCATAAACACGTGCCCAATTGTTACACAAATGAGAATATATTGTACATTCCACTCTTTGCCTTGCTTTACGTCTTACTTAAAATTACATTTTAGAGATTGTTTTCATGACAACACATACGGAGCTACCTTATTCTTTTTGATGGCGGCAGGGGGTTCCACGACTTGGATGTCCTGTAATTCACAATCTGATCTCTAGGGATGAACACTTGGGTTGTTTTCAGTCTTTGGCTACTACGAACATTGTGAGAGTGGGTCTCTTGTTCACGCCCATCTGCCCGTATGTGTCAGTGTGTCTGCAGCATAAATTCCTACAATTTTGAAATCTGATGGTGTCAGGTTGCTTCCCAGTACATTACACGCATTTATGCTCCATTTATGCTTTCAGCAACAGGCTATTGCTTGTTTCTCCACTTCACCAACATTTGTTACCGTAACACTGTATATCAAAGTAATGCATGCAAAAGTCTTACAAACTGTGAAGCTCCATGTAGATCTGAAATGGCACCCTGCTTGCCACCTCTCCCGAGAAGCTTTCCCTGATTTCTCACTCTCCAGAGGGACCGCCTCCCTCCTCTGATCTCACACAGCACCGTGTCTGCTCCTTCCTCTGTGTGCATGTGCACTCCTGTTACTGCGGGTCCAGGAGTGCTGGTCTTGGCCCATCGACTCAACTGTGAGACGGAACTACTTTGCTCAGTTTCAACCTCCTGCAGCAAACTTTACACGCTTGCACAAAATAAAAACTTGCAGGGTTAAATTTGGATCCTACCAACCCAAGTTCCTTGGGTTCTGACTGAGGCTGGCCGTGTTGGGCAGGGGAGGGTCTGGGATTACTGGAAGACGTCAAGGTTCCCTCCATTGCACCCTGCAATGTGCTATTGGTATCCAGTTTTTTCTCCCCTACCCCGGGGTTTCTTGTGAGAGGCAGACCATCTCTGATTTTTTACTGGGCCCAGAGTGTACCTTCCTAGGTATGTGAGCCCTGGCAAGAGTCACACGCTAGACGTATGCTTAGCAGCTGGTGGCTTTACCCTGGGGGTGGGAAACAAAGAGAGTGAATGTTTTTTTCCCTTTACTCCATGCAGCTCCACAGGTAATGCAGGCAGACCTCTGTGAACTAAAATACTGCTGCCATATCAGTAAACAAAGGATGTTGCAGCCATCAAGCCATCACATTACAGCCTCCCCAGGTGAGCCCTGAGGAAACTCAGTATGGGACAGGATGCCCACCATCTAGCAGTCAACTGCTGCAGCCACCCCTGATGACAGTGCACCTGGTGACTCAGGATGTGAAAACGCAGGATACTGGCCCCAGACAGCCGAGGTGCACATCAAAGGAATGATGTCAGTGAGCCCAGACTTTGCATCGTCCCATACATAGAAAAGTGCTAATTTCATTAACTTGAGATGTCTGGTTTTCTTTGATTAACAGTAATCTTCTGATGTTCCCACTACCTGGTCTTTTGTTGCAAAAACTCCTAATATATATCCTGACTCCCCCCTCGCCTCTTCAGAACAGCATCTCAGCATTATCTGAGACGCTGCCTCTCGGGCTTGAGGTCCTCGGACTGTCCGCCGAACGAAACATAACTCAACTCTGAGGCTGTGCACCTAAGGAGAGTGAAAGCCACATCCTGCCCCCTCCCCCAGCTAGTGAAGTCCAGAACTAACACCATCCCAGGCCTTCAGGAGAGCCACTGCTAATACACCAAGATGGACAGAGCCCTGGACCTGGAGTCTTCCTGTATGACCCTGTGACCCACCCCTGCCCTTGTCTCCTCTTCTTTAAAGTGGGGACCACGTTCCCCAGGGCTTGTGGTGAGGACGGGGTAATAACAAATAGCTCTTCAGAGTTTAGAAAAGGTTTTTTGCAAACACGTTTCACTGATGAAAATGAAAACACAAAGCCCACACCAGGCCCAATTCCCAGCCACCCTGGTCCGTAACTCCTAGCCCACCCCAGTCTATTTTCCCAACCCCTAAGAAGAGGGGCGGCGAGCCTGGAATGTCTCTCCTCTCATCTCATAAGTGGATCCAGATGTGGCAAGCACTGGAGCCACCTGCACGTGTGCACCTGTGCCCCTCCCCTCCCCTCCCAGGTCCCTGGCGGGACCGCCCGCTGCCTGGCTTCAGGGCTGTCCGGATGGCAGCTGAGGGGCTCCAGCTGGGGGGGCGGGGGCCCACCTTTTACTCCCGTCAGCCTCTCTGACAGCAGCAGGAGGAGGCCAGGTGGTGACAGTGCTCAGCGCTTCTGCCCAGACCCCCCTTCCCCAGCCAGCGTCCATTTTCCTGGGGTGCTCAGGGACCAGGTCAGACAGATCAGAAGCGTCCACAGCCCTCCAAACACAGCCCCCGCCTCCCTCTGCCCTGCCCGCTGAGTTCCCCAGCCTGGAGACCTGGTCCTGGAGGAGTCAGGTCGCCCAGAAGAAGCCACGAGGGTGCATCACAGATGCTGCTGCCCTGGGCAGCCTTGCAGTCACTCAGTTTCTCTTCCTCTGTCCTCTACCCTCTAACTCTTCACTCTTTTCTCCCTGTCTGTCCACACTCACTGCCCCTCCCTTTGTATGCTCCGTCTCTCGGGGTCACTTCCTGTCTTTGTGGATTCCTCCCTCTTTCCCTCTTTCTCTTTCTCCCACTGCCCCACTCTTTGTCTCCCTGCTACTCCATCATTTTCTGACTTTCTGAGTTTTGGGAATAACTGTGTTCCAGAGCAAAGGCAAGACCTTGTAAACCCTAATGTGGGGAAATTCAGCCTCTTGCTGGGGGGTTGCCATTTACTAAGAGGGCGGTTGGGATGCCTGCGTCTCGTGCATCAGTCCGGGACTCAGAGCACATCCAGCTGACTACAGCCTGTGAGCACCTCCTCCCAGTACCTCTCCAGCCTCGTCTGCCTCTTACTCTCTCTGCACAGGTAAATGCTGTAAATCCTCTCTTCCTTATTTCCCAGACCCTCAACACATCCTTTACCTCCAAACCCTGCTCACAATGCTTTAACTCCAATTCCAGAGGATAGTGGATCAGGAAGGGTGGTGAAGGTAAAACACCATCACCTGCCCAAGGAGAGAAAACAGACCTGCCCAAGGAGAGAAAGCTCTGTCTCAGAACAGAGGAAGTTTAGCATGATTGGATGTTTCCAACCAGAGGGCAGAAGACAAGCTGAGCTGTCAAAGAGAACCAAGCATGAGCTGGAGAGAGAAGTGGGGAGCAGGAGAGGGTTGATCTAGGTAAACTTCTAAATCTTTGAGATGTTTCTGTACCTGAGTTTCCATGTCAGGAAGTTGTGAGGCCCTGGGCTTGCTATCATGAGCTGCTGCCAACTGTCAGGGATTTTAAGCTCAGATTCCCATGGTCCCCAGTTAATCTGTCCCTACAGGAAGGGCCACTTCTAAGTTAGAAATTTCCCTTCTTGCCCCCTTCCCCCCAAACACCTGTACTTTTTCTGGCCAATCCAGCTCTCTCTATTTCTTTTAATTGCACACTGGACATGGGGCTTGAGGGGGGCGACGCTTTGGTTTCTACTTCATTCTTCTCCTTTTTCCTGTTACAGCACTTTCAGGTCCATTATCTCATTCTTCTCGAGAAACTGACTGTGTAATTTGAAGGTGAGGAGCTTCCAACCCTGCAATGAAGACAACTCCCTCGGAGGTGGAGCTAGAAAGTTTACTGCCGAGACAAAGGCCGGCCAGAGATGCTGAGCGGGGCAGTGCGCAGCCGAGTGGGGCAGGGATTATGGAGGAAAGAGGAAGACAGCTTAGAGCCAATTGCCAGAACAGGGTGGTCATGGGGTTTCTGCTTGAGTTGCTCTGTATCGATGGCCTGAGACCCCAAACGAAACTTCCAAAAGGGAGTCCCTTGGCCTTTTGTTCACTGGACAATAAATCCTTCACCACCCCTCCTCCCTTGACCCCCGGCCCCCGCCCTACAATGCAGAGCCTCCTGAAGCAGCATTTACTGTTAGGAAGAGAGGAAAAGGAGCATCTGGCAGGGAGGGGCTGACTTCCTCTGCACAGCCACTGCTGCTTCCTCAACACAGACCAGGGCACAGAGCGGTACTTGGCAACCAACCTTCAGCAAGCTGTACTTTCTAATGGCGACACTCAATGCGAGACTAACCTCCCAGCACCATTTACACCTCTGACAGTGGTCTATAGTTAAATTCTTCTGAGTCAGCAGTTTCTGTTGGTTTCATTGGGATCTTAAGAGCCTCTTGGGCAGTAGAGATGTCTCTGTTTTGATGGAAGAGGAGACAGGAGCAGGATTCAAATAAAAAGGTTAGTGTTGATTGAAAAGGTTAGAAGCACTGACTTTGGAGTCAGAGCAGAAACTTTAAGTTCAAATCCCTTTTACTTTGCTGTGAGATTTAAGGCATATCACTTACACATCCGGAAGAGATTATAATAAGGGTAATAAGAATGCCAACCTCATAGCACTATGATGATCCTGTGAGATACCACATTTGAAGAATTGAACACAGCATTTGACACAGTCACTGGTCAATAAATGATAACTGGAAAAAAAAAAAAAGGAAGTCATCATGTACCAGAAGGAAAGCTCTTGTCTATCTGTTCCTGGGGTCAGTGGCTGGGGAGAGTTCTAGAGTTTTTGAGGGCTTCCCCTGGAGTCCTAAGATACAAAGGGAACATGGGTGGAATTCCAACAAGGAACCTATTCTTCTCAGACCACCTCTTTATCTTCAATCTTAGACTATTCATAGAGACTTTGAAAGTAGCCCCACAAGTGTTTACAAAAATTAGCCTTCTGGTTCCAGGAAAACTAACTTCTTTGACTTCAAAGATCTTTGAAAGCAAAATTGACCTCCAAACAATAAAATGGAAACATGGTTTGCAACAAAGATAGAGTAAATACCTGTGGTCAAAGAGATCATTGTTCAGAAACATTCTCTCCTCTCTTCATCTCCAGGAGCAGAGGATGCATCATTCCCCCTGGGCTTTTGACCAATGGGAGGTTTGCAAGTGCAAAGTAACCAAGGATGAAAGAAGCACTCATACAATTGAACTTGTTCTCCTGTGCTTCTGCCATCACCTTGGAAAGAACCTTCCAAGCTGGCCTGCTGGTCCCACAAGAAGGATGAGAGACCCATGGAGTAGAGCTGCCCCAACAGGGTCCAGCCTGTGTCTGCTAACTCAGAGAGGCATGAGCTCAATCAAGCCTCATTGTTGTATACGATGTTGTTGATTGTTTGTTACGGACTACTACTGAAACAATAATTTAATGACATAGAAATTGATATTTACTGGCATAGAAATGGGATTCTGCTACAAGAAAAAGCTAAAATACATGGCATTGGGCTTTGAAACTGGGCAGTAGGTGGAGGCTAAGAAAATGGCAACTTGTGTTATACGGCAGTGAAATATTTGGTAAAATTACATCCAGCAGTAACTTGGAGATTGAAAATATATATAATGAATGTGTGAACTTGGGCAGCATGTTGAAAACATGCACTGACTTCTTTAGCGCTACATGATATTATAAAAAGAGAAAAATTTTGAAATAACTGATCAATTTGCACTCAGATTTTAGAAAGAATATAAATAAAACAACTGATCTCCAGTCTCTCTACCCAGTAAAATTTCTCAAATTAAAATATAGCCTATAACAGATTAAATCACAGCACAGACCAAATATAGGAAGCGGCCAATATAGCATGGGGAGCTCAGGATAAAGACCAAGGCAAGGGTATAACAGCCTCTGTTAGAACCTCTACAATAATGAAGGTGTTGCTAATTCAGCCTCTGATCTGGAGTCCAGAGATCATAAGGACATGGTCCCTGTGGGAACCATGGAAACGCCCCTCTCATGTCCCCAGTGGTAGGAGACTAACTGGCTGACAGCACCAGCTACCAGCCTCTGAACTCCATCCCTACTGTCACTCTGAGGCTACACGTCCCACTGGCTGTTCCCAGCAAATGGCAGGGATTCTCAGCAGGCCAGCAACTAGAAGACACAGGGCACCTCTGACAAGCCACCTTGGCTTGAACACTCCCCTGGGGTCTCTCTTAGAACTTTACTGCAGACTGAGATGCTTCCACCAACCTTCCCCTCTTTCCTCCACCTTCACCCAGGGACAGACCGATACTACAGGCTGACTGCTCCCCCAGCCTCCCCCAGCTCCCCCAGCCCCCTCCCCATTTTTTCTCATCCTTACTGGCATCTGCTTCTCTGAGGACACTGCTCACACAAGTAGCCCCAGGAGTGGTCCAAGAAGAAAAAGATAAGGATTGGGCACTGGACCCCACCACCACCATCCTTTTTGGTAGATGAGGCACAGATGGTGTCTAGCACAAGATGATGGCTCAAATCGCTAAAGATTTCACCAGTGGTGCCCTAGGGAACGTCCCAGTAGAGAGGAATGCTGTGGCATTTTTAAAATATGGGCGGGATAATGCCTACAAAGACAGCAGAGTTGGCTAATTACTGCTACGTTACAACGTTGCCCTGCAAAGGGACGGACACCAGGGCCACTAACATTTAATGGCTATGTGTGTGAGCTAGGGGGCCATCGAGGGAGCCCCCAGTGAGGACCTTGTCCCCTGCAGTGGACAAACAGACACAGCTAAGTGACAGGCTCAGTGTCTGTTAGAGTCACAGAGCTCCAGAAACACGGAGCTCCAGAAGCATTTCAATACTCAGCCAGTGGGTCTCTTCTGCAAAAGGGAGATCCCTGGTGGGCAAAACATGGGACCCTGCAAAACGGGGACGTCCTGACGGAAGATGTAGACCCTGCAGACTTCCCGTCCTTCCAGAGCCTCGGGCCTTGCAGCGGTGGCCCAGCCTTCTCTACAGAGAGCTAGCACTTCAGCGATGGACGATGCTCCAGGGCCCTCCTCCCCACGAGGCAATAGGTGCCCCCTTCGAAGCTGACCCCATCCCCTCTCCTGGGTGCTGGAACAGTAACTAGAGTTAAGTTCAGCTCTGTGACTCTGACAGACACGTCACATGCGCTGTGTCCAAGAGGGAAGGAAAGAAACTACCCACCGGAGGAAGTGGAAGAATCAGCCTGCCCGTGCCAGCAGGCCCCACAGGATCACTCCTGGGCTTGAGCTTGAAGGCACTAGATCAAAGAAGCCAGGATGCAGCTACAAAAATTTTAATC
This sequence comes from Eubalaena glacialis, assembly GCF_028564815.1. NCBI lineage: Eukaryota > Metazoa > Chordata > Mammalia > Artiodactyla > Balaenidae > Eubalaena > Eubalaena glacialis. The sequence goes on from NC_083725.1 coordinate 3,961,788, forward strand.
GCTATGTTGTGCACCTGAAACTAATACTGTATAATATTGTAAATCAACTATACCCCAATTTTTTTAAAAGGAACAAAGAAAGAATATTGGATTATTGGTATGTTCATATCAGTACATTGGGACAGACCAAAACGAAAACAAAGTGGCCAGGATGTAAGACCAGGTAAGCAAACACTGACTGACTTCGGGGCACTCTCTCTGATTAATGGAATTTACACCCTAGAAAGGACCACAGGGAATGGGGCAAACAGCTGCTGGGGTGGCTCCTGAGACCAGGGGAAAGCAACGGCCACTCAGCAGACGGAAATGTCCCAGCTGCTGCGGCAGACAGCACAGGAAGGCAAGAAGAGGCTGGGCGAGTGGGCGTGCTGGGGTGCACAATGCAGAGTGCGAGGCAGAAGCCCTGCTAAGGCATCATGTCCGTCCCTAGAGAACCCAAAGGCCATTCTTCCCCAGGCCCCCGATCACTAAGAAGATTAGAGGGGCCGGGATTGCTGGATTTAGCAAATATAGGATTCCCAGTTAAATTTGATGTTGGGAAAGGCAGTCACAAAGCTGGACTTCTTAATATCCACAGGAATGACAAAGCTCCCAAGAAATAGAGGCAACAAGGGTGCTGCTGAATATCTATAATCCCAAAAAGTCACCGTTGGAGGAGCAAGAGGCCGAAGGCAGACGGTCACCTCAAATAAGAAACACAGTCCTTTGCAGGATCACTCGCTCCACAGCTGCCTGGAACCACTGACCGGAGAGATGACTAGATTCCCAGGAGGAAGGACCCCGCAACTCCATGGCAAATACATACCCTGTGGTTCCCCAAAGGGTCTTACTGCCATTTGCTCAGGTGATCGTATATAAGGGAAAGGAAAGAACCAGAATTCTCCAGGACTGTTGAACAGAGGGTCCTAGTTGACATCACTAGCCAGAGACCCAAAGCATCATAATGGCTCCCCTGTTAGAATGAGGCCTCTGGAGCCAGGTCACAAATGCAGGCCTGGCTGAGGTACAGCTCACAGAGGCCCTGTGTCCACAGACTTGCTGCACACAGTCCCCGAGGATGTCACTGGAGCTGGGATACTTGGCCGATGGAGTAACCCTCACGCTGGATCCCTGGCTCACAGGATAGGAGCTATCAGAGTTGGAAAAGCTCATTGGGAACCTTTGAATCGCAGCCAAAGTATCATGTCCCTGGGGGGACGGCAGGATGAGTGTCAGCATTAATGACCTACAAGATGCTGGGTCTTTGATCCCTATAATATTTCATTTAATTCATTACTCTGGTCCCTGCAGAAACCAACAAGCTACGGAGAGTGTCTATAAACCACCACAGGCCTAAATGTGTAGGAACTGCCATTGCAGCTGCTGTGTCCAAAGTGACACTATTGCTGGAGCAGATTAACAAGACCTCAGGGTATGTGACCACTGCTTTTGCAAATGCATTCTTTTCCATTCCAAATTAAAAAAGAGAATCAAGGACTTCCCTGGTGGTGCAGTGGTTAAGAATCCACCTGCCAATGCAGGGGACATGGGTTTGAGCCCTGGTCCGGGAAGATCCCACATGCCGCGGAGCAACTAAGCCCATGTGCCACAGCTACTGAAGCCTGTGCTCTAGAGCCCGCGAGCCACAACTACTGAGCCCGTGTGCCACAACTACTGAAGCCCATGCACCTAGAGCCCGTGCTCCGCAACGAGAAGCCACCTCAATGAGAAGCCCGCGCACCGCAACGAAGAGTAGCCCCCGCTCGCCGCAACTAGAGAAAACCCACGCGCAGCAACGAAGACCCAAAGCAGCCAAAAATAGATAAATAAATAAATAAATTTATAAATAAATAAATAATAAAAAAGAGAATCAGAAACAGTTTGCACTTGTGTGTGGCAGAAAACAATATTCCTTTACAGATTCTCCACAGGGCTGTGTGAACTCGCCCACCCTCTGTCACAATATAATCCAAAGAGATCTGACTGCCTAGACAGCCCACAGGGTATCACACTGACCCACTACATCAGCAACCTCATGCTTGCTGGGAAGACAAGGCAAGAGGCACGGGGAAGACACATGCACTCCAGGGGTGGTTTATAAAACCTACGAGGATCCACGGATCAGTCACTTCAATTAAGTGTTTAGGGTACAAGAGTAAGAAGCATCCAGGATATCCTTCCACAGTAAAAGATGCACTGCTGCATCTTGCATCCCCACCACAAAGAAGGATGCTCAGTGCCTGGTAGGTTTCCTTGGGTTCTTTTTTTTTTTTTTAAATAGATTTTATTTATTTATTTATTTATTTATTTTTAATTTTTTTGGCTGTGTTGGATCTTCGTTGCTGCACATGGGCTTTCTCTAGTTGCGGCGAGCGGGGGCTACTCTTTGTTGAGGTGCGCGGGCTTCTCATTGTGGTGGCTTCTCTTGTTGCAGAGCATGGGCTCTAGGCTCGCTGGCTTCGGTAGTTGTGGCACATGGGTTCAGTAGTTGTGGCTCGCGGGCTCTAGAGTGCAGGCTCAGTAGTTGTGGCGCACGGGCTTAGCTGCTCCGCGGCATGTGGGATCTTCCCGGACCAGGGCTCAAACCCGTGTCTCCTGCATGGGCAGGCGGATTCTTAACCACTGCGCCACCAGGGAAGTCCCTTCCTTGGGTTCTTAACACAACACATTCCACACCTAGAAATGTTGTCCTTCTCCTTATACTGGATGACATGGGAAGCTGCCAGCCTTGAGGGGGGTCCAGAGCAGGAAAGTTCTCTGCAGCAGGTCCAGGCCATGGTGCTAATAGCCTTGACACTTGGGCCATTTGATCTGGCAGACCTTGTGGTGTTGCTAGTGGCAGCGTTGGGAAAAGATTCAGCATAATAGATGTTACAGTGAGCTTGGTGGGAAAATCACCACGCAGTCCTTCGGGATTCTGAAGTAAGTCTATGCTGTCTCCAGCAGGGATTTATAAATCATTCAAGCACAGTCATTAGCATATGACTGGGCCCTGGGAGAGACAGGATGCTTGACCACAGGACACCAAGTGACCACACACTCAGCGCTGCCCATTATAAGCTGTGCTCCGTCAGACCTACCAAGTCACAACACTGATGCTCCCAGCGACAATCCCTCTAAACCAGAAAGGCCATTTCAGGGACTGAGCTTGAGCAGGACCAGAGGGCATGAGTAAGCTGCATGTGCAAGTAACCCAGATTCCACGCCGCCCACCACAGCTGCCCCAGTGCCCCAGTGCCCCAGCTCCACCCACAGCTCCCACCATGCCACTGTACGGCTTCCCCTAAACCCAGCTAAAAGAGAAAGAAAACCCTCAGTCACTGCAGTAGGCTGAAAATGCGCCCACGGAGTTGTGCAGATCCAAGTCCATCGAACCTGTGAATGCTACCTTTTTGTTCAGCTTTTTTGAGGTAGAACTGACAAATAAAATTGTAATATATTTAAAATGTACAACGTGATGATTTGATATACATATTCATTGTGCAATGATCAGCAAAATCAGATTCATTAACATATCCATCACCTCACATAATCACCCTTTGTTTCTTTGTTAGTGAGAATACTTAAGGTTTATTCTCTTAGAAAATTTCAAGTGTACAGCACAGTATTCGTAGCTATAGTCACCATGCTGTACATTAGATCCCCAGCACTTATTCGTCTCGTAACTGAAAGTTTGTACCCTTTGACCAACCTCTCCCTGTTTCCCACCCCCCAGCCTCTGCCAACCACCATTCTGTGAATTCTACCTTATAAGGCAAACGAGATGTCGTGGATGTGATTAAGTCAAAGATCTTGAGATGAGAGGTTTCCCTGGATTACCTGGGTGGGCCCTGAATGCAGTCACTACTGTCTTTACATGAGGGAGGCAGAGGGAGGTTTGACCAAGATGAAGAAGGCAATGTGACACTGAAGCAAAGTGCTCTGCAGCCGGCTCTGACGGTGAAGGAAGGGGCCACAAGCCAGAGAATGCAAGAAACACAGCTTGAGATGCCGGAAAAGACCAGGAAATGAATTCTCCCCTGGAGCCTCCAAAAGAAGTACCTCCCTGTCAACACCTTGACCTCAGACAGGTAAGAGTCATTCCAGACTTCTGACTGCCAGAACAACAGGAAAATAAATTTGTGTTGGTTTGAGCCACTAAGTCTGTGGTAACTTGTTACAGCAGCAAGGGGAAACTAATACCATACCCTTCTTATTTGCCCTTGGATCCCAACCGCCATGTTGTGAGGAAGCCCAGGCCACAAGAGGAAGCTACATGGAGGGGCCCCAGCTGACAGCCCCATTGAAGCATCAAGGCCAGACATGGGAGTGATTCAGACCCAGGCCTCCAGGCTTCCAGATGAGGTTCCAGAAATCATGGAACAGAGACAAGCTGCCCCACCGTACCCTGTTCAAACTCTTAACCCACAGAAACCAGATTTAATTATAATTGTTGTTTTGAACTATTTAATATTTTGTTAGTTTAGGGGTGATTTGGTACATAGCAGTATATAACTAGCACATTATTAAAATTTGATGCTAAGGAAATAATCTAAGATCAGACAAACCCTTGGAAATAACCTAAATGCCCAGTCAAAATGGCAGCTAAATGAATTTTTACACTCCATATTATGGAATATTACACAGCCAGAAATAACACATTTTTGATAAATGGTTTGTGATGTGAAAATTACTATTTTTTAGCACATCCTTGAAAAAAAAAAGTTACTGTTTTTTTAAAAAGCCAGTAGTTGTAAAAGAGTGCTTATTTCCCTATATCCTCACTACCCAACCCTTTCTTTTTTGCCAGTTTAATTGATAAGATGGCACTTCATTTTTTTATTTCATATTTTTTATTACTGTGAGGTTAAATACTTATCCGAATGTATATAAGTTTTGTGTATTTCTTCTTCTGCGATTTGAATGTTCATGATTTCTTTCCCATTTCTATTGCAGCATTCACTGCTTTTCTTATTGTCAAAAATTTCTCTCTGTTCAAGATATCATTCCTTTCTACGTATATTGCAAATTTTCCCCAGTTTTGTCATTTGTTTTTTCATTTGGTTTCTGATGTTCCTCTTCCTTTCTAATTAAGCCCAAATGTTGTGGGCACCTAGGATCTGATATATATGCTATGCGAGTTGCAAAGGAAGCAGCACGTGTGGTCTTTGCCACTGAAGCTCTTAGGATTGAGGAAGCCAGTCATATGTACATGACTTCCTCACCAGGAGGAAGCCTCTAAGCCAGCATGTAATATAGTTGTCTAAAAATAGAATTTTGTGCCCAAACAGATTGAAGAATTACTAGGATAAACAAATTCCAAAATATTTCTTTACCATAGGACATCTCAGAACCTTTAGTATTGTGGCTCTTCAAGGGTGGAGGGTGCATAATGACAGTATTTGAGGCTGGGATGGGCTTCCTGAAGAAGGTGGAGATTGAACTTGCCTGTGAAGGCTGGGGAGGCTTAGGCTAGGAAGATGGTACAGGGAGGGGCCCAGGGGAAGGGGGAAGAGGCCACAACTGACACAGATAACATGGATCCCCAGAAAACCGATTAGAAGAGGACAGAGAGAGAAAGACAAGGCTCTCCCATCTACCTTGTTCTCACTTCCTTTTTTTTTTTTTTTAAATGGCTGTGTTTGGTCTTCGTTGCTGCGCACGGGCTTTGTCTAGTTGCGGCAAGTGGGGGCTACTCTTCATTGCAGTGCGCGGTCTTCCCACTGTGGTGGCTTTTCTTGTTGTGCAGCACGGGCTCTAGGAGTGCGGGCTTTCAGTAGTTGTGGCACGTGGGCTCAGTAGTTGTGGCTCGCGGGTCCTAGAGCGCAGGCTCAGTAGTTGTGACGCACAGGCTTATTTGCTCCGCGGCATGTGGGATCTTCTCAGACCAGGGCTCAAACCTGTGTCCCCTGCATTGGCAGGCGGATTCTTAACCACTGTGCCACCAGGGAAGCCCCACTTCCTGTCTTGCTTTATGCTTTCTGCCCAGTTTCTCTACAGGAAAAGTGATCTGGGCCTATTTCCCTGGCCCCTGTGGTCTGTATCCTGGAACCTGCAAGCCCTTAAACCCTGTGCCATGGGGAGATGCCCACACAGATGGGGTGGCTGAGGAGGAGGCCTGCCTCCTGACGGCTCTGGGAAAGACTTCCTTGACAGACTTAGCCCTACGCTCCCTCCCTTCCCTTGCATCCAGGTTCAGCCACTAAGTTCTCTGGCACCGATGCCTCTGAAATATTTGCAGAATGTTCTCCCACGCCCCTCAGTTGGTGCTGAGGTCAAGCCAGCAAGTTCTCTCATTTAGGTTTCCCTCATCAATCATTCTCTCCCTTCCCTTCAATGCTTCAGTGGCCCTTGTTGCCCAGGCCTCTGGAGCCTTCTCAAAGTTCACTAAGTCCTTCTAGTCTCCAGGGAAGGACCTTTTCCCACCACTGGCCTCTGAGAAACCCAGGGTGCAAAGCCCTTCCCTCAGAGCTCTGGTAGCACTTCTCCACATCCAGACCAGAGCAGCGGAGTGAGCTCACCGGATGCCCTGAGGTCACTCTCTTGGCTCCCGACATGTCCAACCCCGGATACAGGGAGAGGGAAGGGGCCTTATCATTAGGCGGGGAAGGGGGTGGGGAGTCAGGACACCTGGGTTGCATTCCCGGCTCAGCTTGCAGCTCGCACAAGTCACCGAGTGTTTCGTGCCGGGACACGACTCCCCTAACCACACACTGCCCGGCCCTCGGGCTTCCTATAATCACGTCTAAATGGGCATCTGTCCATGGTATCTAGGGAGCTGACCTTCAGGATGAACTCGGGCATGGCAGCCCCCATCACAGGCACCTCTTTCCTGATGATCACATTTGAGATCCATCTCCTCTGATCCCAGCATCCCACATAGGAAATAACTCTGAGATACCAGTATGAATTGAACACCAGGTCCTAAACTCTGAGCTGGTCTCACCCAGATCTAATCCTAATCTACACCTCCTCTTAGCTAGAGACTTGCTAAACTGTCCTGCTAACACTATGCAAAGTAGGGATCGTACCGATGTTACAGAGGAAGACCAAAGTCCAGAGAGACTCAGTGTAATTTACCAGATTCACACACTAGAAAGCAGCGGAGCAAAGGTTCCAGAGCGTGTCTCTGTAAGCCCAAACCACCCTGACCTCAGAGGGTACAAGAGGTAACCAGAGGACATTCACAGCAATCATGCATTTTGGAAGGTGAATGGGAAGCTATTTGACTTGGAGGTTTTGACCGTGTTTCCCCAACCTATTGTATGGACCTCCTTCCACCCTATTTTCACTTGGTATTATTAGGAGACAGAAATAAAAATAAGTTAAATAAGTTAAATCATTTCAAAGTCTGCCTAGAACTGTTCTACTTGGCCCAGGTGCAGGAGAGAAGGCATCTCAATACAGCTACAACCAATCTGTTAGTTGGTCCATGTGTTTTGACCTATTTGCCATATTTGTTCAAGAGTCCAGTTGGTAAGACTAAACCTTCGGGATAAAAACAGCCACAACTGCCAAGGGGAGAAAGACAAAGCATAGTCATTAAAGGCACCTAAAGATCAGGTGGGGTATGAATCGCCGAGAGAGAGTGAATGGGGAGGAAAGCACAGACTCTGCCTTTAGCAGCAATCCGTCTTCTAAAGCTGTGGTCTTGGGGTCCCCCTCTGACGTAAGGAGCCCTCAGCACCTGCCCCCATTCTGATGGTGGACACAGGCCCTTCCACTCTCCAGGGGGGCAGCAGCCCATGCCTAGAGCCACCCCAGCCTGGCCCCAGGACCAAGTGTGTTCACCCCTCCTATAGGCAGCTATTGAGTGCACAAGAGTCCCTTGGTTGACATCACACTGGCATTTGTTATTCTCCCTAAGACCAGGAGCTTCTGTGTGCACAGGGCCCGCCTCCCCGCTTCCCAGGACATTTTGATCCTCCTCGCGTTTGAAATCTTGCTGGCTTTTCAACATCCTCCCAGACAATCAGGTTCTTTTCTTTTCAATAACCAAGCTGTTCTCCTGACTTAGCCACAGTTCTCTCCAAAAACTCTGACCAAGAAGAGTTCAAGGGGGCAGATCCCAAGAAAACAACAAAAGCATCACGTTCAGTGGGTTGCTGGCTGGGGTGAACATGGAATGCCTTCCACAGGCTCAAAAACATTGGTTGAAAGAAAGAATGAATAAGTGAGTGAAGAGCTAAGGGGAAAGTGTAAGGTGGTTTCTTCCATAGACAACTGGTCAACCCTGAACTTGCAGAGTGGCCTTTGACTCCATCCTCTCCTGTTCCCTGACTCTCCCATAGCCAATGGCTTAATCTCTCTCACAGTCATCCTCTCCTCTTCATCTTCTCTCCTGCTACCACCTCAGTTCGTGTTATTTCATAGCTGGTCTAGGTCTGGGCGTCTTTAACTGGTCACTCTCTCTGTGCCTCTCCTTTCAATCCCTCCCATCCATCCTGCATGCCATTCCCAGCTCATCACTCTGACCACGGGTTAACTGCCCAGTTCAAAAACAGTCAAAGGTTTCAGTGCTTAATTCACAAATGTCTTATGTCTCCTGCGAGGTCCTCTGTGGTCTTTCTGTCCCTCTGTTATCACTGCCCTAGGTCAGCAGGGTGTAGTGGGAAACGTACTGGATAAGAAGTCATGGGCCAGGGTTGTAACCCCCCGTCTGCTCTTCATAGCCATGTAACCTTGGCCAAGCCATTTTAACTTTCTGGACCTAATACTCTCACCAGTAAAATGAGGAAACTGGGTCTCAGGATCTCTGGCAAATCTTCCAATTATAACACCTGTGATCCCAGGAAAATGATCACTTCAGCCAAACGGTCTCTGACTCGTAAATATTCCTTTTACTGTCCTAACTTTGCTCCTCTGAACATGTCTTTGTCCTACTTAGAATGGCCTTCCTCTCCTCCCATCCAAATCACACACATTCTTTATGACCCTCCTGAAATCCCACCTTCTCTGAAAGCTTCCCTGGCCCATCAGAAATGAAAAAATCTCTCCTCTTCTGCCTCAACTCCCATCACACTGATGGTGCCTATCACACAAGCCTCAAATACTATTACTACTTCATGTGAACATACCTTGTTTATCTGACTACACGGTACTATGGTGTAACGGGAGGTGTTTTAGACCCTCCATACCTTTGTACCCAGCAGGCAACCCACAAACAGGTGACAATGATTTCTGGAAGAAGAGGAACCAGGACCAGCAACCAGGAAATCTGGACTCTGGTCTCCAGTGATCTTAAGCACTCCACCCGCGTACACCTGAGTCTACATCTGTAAAATGAATGCTTTGGATCAGGATACTAGCCCATCTCTGAGATTCCTCCCAGAGCCAACATTCTGTGACTTTCTGATAAAGAACTGTTCAACCTTTCTTGGAGTCTCACTTTTCCTTATCTTCAAATCCTTTTGGTCTGGCTCTTCGGCTGAGCAATGAAGGGAGAACTTTGAAATAAGGTGCCTCAGTCTCTCACTCAGCCTGAACTACTTCTGGAATAAGTTGGAATTCAACTGTGATGAATGGCCACAATGTGGATTTCCAGATTCTTAGCTGGTTGAACTATTCCTTAGGAGCGGACTCTATTTACCTAGAAAAGACCTGCTATTTGGCATTGAAAGGCTTCTTATTGTTTTCCTTACCCTTAAAGCTGCTTGCAGCCACCCATAACTTTAATGCTAGCATCCTAATGACAAGAGTTTAATAAAGTCCCAGAATATCCCCCTTTACAGATGGGCTCTTACACAGAAATCAGCATTCAGTTCCTGATGGTATTTCTGGAAACATCATTCTATAATTATTGTTTTCAATTAGAGATGGGAAGGTGCTGGGGAGCTTTAAAAACCAAAGACTTAACATCTTTATCCAGAAACTAGAAGAAAACTGGACCATGGCAATGATACATTTCACCGGCTGATGGGACTGTCATAATAATCTAGTGACGGAAGAATTAGTAAACTCATCCTCATCCCGTGACTTGGGACCACATCTTCACACATTCACTACATCTCACCACACCCCGGCAGTGGCTCCTTCATTACATCATTTAAGGCAAGACATCGCACTGTGCCAAGATTTTACAGACATTAGTAGAATATGCTGGGGGGGGGGGGGGATGGTGGTAGGGAAGGCAATGGACTGTAAGAGGAATTTCTATGCTAAATGGCTAGTTCTGTGCTGAGTCATCGGCTCCTTCCCACCCTAGGTAATAATAACAGCTATCATTTATTGACTGTTAGGGGGTGCCAGGCACTGGGCTAAGAGCGTCACTGCACACATAAGGTGGGCATTGTTGCCATCCACTTCTAGAGACGGGAACTGAGGTTTAGAGAGAGCTAAGAGCCCAATCTCACAGAGTAAGTAGCAGGGCCAGAAGTCAAAACCAGCTCTCTGTGGCTCCAAACCCATGGTTGTAACCACTTTGAAACACATCCATACTCGTATCTTTTTGGCTTCACAGGGTGTCCCAATCCACTCTACTTGCTTGGAAAGCACAGACGACTAGGATCACCCCCTGCTTGTCTTAAGTAGTTTCTCAGCTCTTCCTGGGAATTGAGCAAGAAACTTTAGCCAAGGTTCCTCAAGGCCACTTAGGGATATGAAGTTTGATTCTTTTCTTGATGTGGGGGAAAGGATCATTTCCCATCACTAATACCAACCTCCTCCCACTTCCCTGCTTAGTCCCATAGTGAAAAGGAAAGAGAACTGGCTATCTAGGAGGGAGGAGAAAACGGGTCCAAGCCCACAGGTTTAAATACCTTCTGTCTGTGCAGCATCCTGTGAAGTGATAAGGGAAGGCGAGGTTGGGAGGGGCAGTGAATCATCCCACCAAAGATTCTCTTGTCTGCAAGAAGAATGTGGCTATTAACACTGAACAGCCTGCCTCTTCCAGAAAACAATGGAGCTCCACAGAACCACTGACTCCCTTTCAGGTGTCTTCTCCCGGCTGTGTGACCCAGCCTCATGACTGAGATTCAAGCTCTTGCGTCTGGCCCAACAGTTGGCACCCATGCCAGTCCAGAGTATGGACCTGGTCCCAGAGCCCGTGGCTATATATGGTGCTCTGAGCTACCCTTCGACGAAGAAACCAGAAAACCAGAAGGATTTCAGGAAGAATCTCCTGGTGCAAAATGGACAGTTAAACCTTAGAGATGGCCCCAGTCTCCCCCATTAACCCCCACTTCCCAGGCTAGTCCCAAAACTGGGATTTAAAGCCAAAGCAAAGGCCTTCATTAGGCTTCCCATGACCTGGGCTCTAAGGACCTTTGATCAGAGTTCTTAGTTTGATGAGAGTTATCAGGACTGACAGCCAAGTGACACTTGTTTTCCTGTTCAACCACTGCTCCCTGGGTATGTAGTGCCTTAGGACTCTTAGAAGGCTTGCTGGGAGTGTGATTAGTGAGGCAGAATTTGGGCATTCCTGGGTGCCTTCCTTGTCACCATACCATCAACCTTCAACTGAGGCAGGAGATAGATGGACCCCAGGATGAGTAGCTGGAGTTTGTCCCCTGTGGACCAGATGCTCCAAGATGAAGACAGGAGAGGCTGAGCCCCGCCCAGATAAGAGACAGGGACCACATACTTCTCATTCTCGAAGTCAAGGAGACCTTCCTGACTGACTATACATGCACAGAAAAGCTCCTTGGAGGTCAAAAGGGGAGTGATGTCAACCTACCCATAAGGCTCTTTGACGGAATCCATCTTGGCTAAGAGATGGGCGTACACATGGGAGGACCCTGAGATAAACCAAATACGGACTCAGGACCAGGCAAAGCAAGATTGGCCAAAGGAAACACAGAAGAAATTCCCCATATAAGTGATTTAAACTGCCACGAGGGCGCGACTCTCTCTGAGTCCACCCATGTGTCTATCCACACGTACTATTTTTCCTCCTAATAAACACTTTAGTTGTTTCACTACTTTCTATCTTTGTGGGAATTCATTTCTGCAAAGCCGAAGGGCCAGGGCCTTGTCACTGGTCACTGGTCTAGTGGCTAGGATTCAGCACTCTCACTGCCGCGGCCCGACCTCAATCTCTGGCCGGGAACCGCAATCCTGCTTCAAGCCACTGTGGGCCAAGGCCACCCAAGATCACAACCATCAGCGAAGGTTCCCATCACATCCTTACCTCGCACTCAGGACAACTGTGTGGGAAAATGGGGTTTTTAATGCCTAAGCCAAAAAGCAACTCAGGAATATGAGGACATTTTAAGAACACTTTAATCTGTTTATTTCACTCATATTTTCCTTTTTTATGTACATGCAAGAGTGATCCGTGATTTTTTTTAAAGCCTGTGTTTAACAAAGTCAGAAAGAATGTTTTTAAAATAAAATAAAAATTCTAAACAATGGGCAGAGGCCACCTTAAATTATACTTCGGCCCAAAAATCACACAGCTCATCAATGACAAAGCCAAGATGGGAGTCAGGGACTCCTATTCCCAGTCCCAAGGTGGTTGTGTTTGTGGCTCCCGTCCACCACGGGCCACACTGGTCTCCACAGCAGGTGTTACTCAAATGCCACCTGCTGGGCCCCACCCTCAGCAAAGGGGACATGGAATGTCTATGAGTGCTTCCTGCACTCATAGACTGGAAAGAAGAGGCCTGGCTGGCCTATGGGCTGCAGAGGAAGCTGGCTCAGCCCCTAGAGCTGTGTCCACCCCCCAATTCCCACCCTCTTTCGCAGGAAGGTGTGAGACCTAAGCTGCACTACGGCTTGTCAGAGAGAGCAGTACTCACCTGGGCAAACAGAGAAAAAGGCAAAGAAAAGCACTCACCTCTAGGACTGTTTGGATGCCTCCCAGAGAGGGAAGGAAGCCCAAGATGTCTAGGGTGGGGCTGAAGGACTGTTAGGACTTCAGCCAAGGTCAGGCTTGAACTTGGCTGTCCCCTCAGGACCCGGGACATGGACCCATGGCTGTGGCTGTAACTGGCATCTTAGGACTTGCCGTCCATGGGCTGCTGTCATGAAAATCTTTGGAAATCTTAAACCGTTTTTTGGGTGAGTTAAGGACCATGAGCGGAAGGAGAACAGATATTGCTTTGGAGCCCTGCAGTGGTCTAGAAAGACCAGACTGAACTAGAAAGTTTTGGCGGTCAGAGTGAAGAACTCTGGAGCTTGGGCCCATGGTTCAGAGAACCTGGTAATAAAACCTTCAAAGCCATGGGAACAGCATCGAGGATCATGAATTCTGCAAACAATCCTAAAAGCTAGTCTTAGCTTCACCATTTATTTGCCATATGGCCTTAGAAACTTAACCGCCTTCTTCATTTGAATATGGGGAGAAAAATAAACACTTGAAAGGTGTGTTGGAGGACAAAAACGAAATAATATACATAAAGTAACTTGGCTCCTAGCAGGTGCTCCCAAAATATTTGTTCTTTCTTCCAAATCTTGAAGATTCCACCAGTGTTATGTTTTAAAACATCTTTTGAAACAATAGAAACCATTGTAAAATTATCAGGCATTTGGCCCTAGAGGCTGTGAGACTTGCAGGATGTAATCGGATATCATTTTAATAACTGTGTGAGTTGTGTGGTCTTACTGCTCAGGAAGAATATGCAAAGAAGATAGAATTCCATCAACATCAAAGCTCATTGGAGCTAAATGGAAAAGAAATTAATATATCCTAGACAAAGGAAAACGAAATCAAGTCAAGTCGTGTAGCAGCCTGAGTTGGTTGCAGGTTTCCACGACTAGACAAAGCTTTAGTGGAGTAAAATGAATGTAAATTCTTAACACTCCGGACATTGCAGGTCCCAACAAACAGGGTAGGTGCCAGCGGTAAGTAGTCGTGTGGTCACACCAGTTTGTACGGTCCCATATACAAGACCAATAGCTTGTAGCATTATAAAGTTCCTGGTGTGGGCTACAGATGGGGCTGGCAAGAATCCAGGTTAAGATCCTAGCTAAAATCTCCAAATTCTCCCAAAATTGCTTGCAATGGCGTTATTATTTCCTTAGTGGGTATGCATCTTTTAACTCTGGGGAGATTTAGAACTAAGAATAGAAATGTTTAAGAGAATCAAACTTAGAACATTAATATTTATGCATTAAGAAAAAAATCTCTGCCTATTTGGTAGTATAAGTACATGTAACATTCAAGACAACTTCCTTGAACTATTATAAAATATACCTATACGGAAAGTTCCAATTTTCAATGTGTGATTAATTGATTTAGACTTGTATAAGTTTAATTTTTCTTAGTTTATATACAGTTTTGGAACAGTTAGCGTACTTAAGGACCGCCATATATTTAAGTTTATTTTATTAAATTTATAAAAGTTACTTAGAATTTTAGAAGGTTTATTTTGTTAGGATACTGAAGTACATCAAAATGAGTTTAAAATATTCAATGTATACATGCAGCTTTAAAAGCTTAGAGGCATTTATGTCTACAAATGGGCCCAATTATTAATCAAACACCTCCTTAAAAGTAACTGACAACATTTGATAAACTTATAAATATAATAAAATTTATAAATTGAACTTTAAGGTAAAACTAGGTATATAACTTTATAAATTATATAGTAGGTATATAACTTTAATAAATTAGACATTAAGTTTTAAAAACCAAAGAAACCTCTGAATAATATTTTCTACTTATAAAATGTTTGTAAGGGCAAAATAAATAAATAAATAAAAACCTTCCACTTGGGGGAAAAAATACAATCCTAAGAAAGAAATTGCGAGCAGAAGCAAGAAGAACTATGATCCTGCAGCCTGTGGAATGAAAACCACATTCACAGAAAGACAGACAAAATGAAGAGGCAGAGGACTAGGTACCAGATGAAGGAACAAGATAAAACCTTGGAAAAACAACTAAATGAAGTGGAGATAGATTCTTTTTCCAGAAAAAGAATTCAGAATAATGATAATGAAGATGAACCAGGACCTCGGAAAAAGAATGGAGGCAAAGACTGAGAAGATGTAAGAAATGATTAACAAAAACCTAGAAGAATTAAAGAAAAAACACCTAGAAGAATTAAAGAACAACAAACAGAGATGAACAATACAATAACTGAAATGAATAATACACTAGAAGGAATCAATAGCCGAATAACTGAGGCAGAAGAACGGAAAAGTGATCTGGAAGACAGAATGGTGGAATTCACTGCTGCAGAACAGAATAAAGAAAAAAGAATCAAAAGAAATGAAGACAGCCTAAAAGACCTCTGGGACAACATTAAACGCACCAACATTCGCATTATAGGGGTCTCAGAAGGAGAAGAGAAAGAGAAAGGATGCAAGAAGATATCTGAAGAGATTATAGTCGAAAATTCCCTAACATGGGAAAGGAAATAGCCACCCAAGTCCAGGGAGCGCAGAGAGTCCCAGGCAGGATAAACACAAGGAGAAACACAACAAGACACATATTAATCAAACTATCAAAAATTAAATACAAAGAAAAAATATTAAAAGCAACAAGGGAAAAATGACAAAAAACATACAAGGGATCTCCCATAAGGTTAACAGCTAATTTCTCAGCAGAAACTCTACAAGCCAGAAAGGAGTGGCACGATATATTTAAAGTTATGAAAGGGAAGAACCTACAACCAAGATTACTCTACCCAGCAAGGATCTCATTCAGCGTCGATGGAGAAATCAAAAGCTTTACAGACAAGCAAAGCTAAGAGAATTCAGCACCACCAAACCAGCTCTACAACAAATGCTAAAGGAACTTCTCCAAGGGGGAAACACAAGAGAAGAAAACGACCGACAAAAACAAACCCAAAACAATTAAGAAAATGGTAATAAGAACATACATATTGATAACTACCTTAAATGTGAATGGATTAAATGCTCCAACCAAAAGACATAGACCGGCTGAATGGATACAAAAACAAGACCCATATATATGCTGTCTGCAAGAGACCCATTTCAGACCTAGGGACACATACAGACTGAAAGGGAGGGGACGGAAAAAAATATTCCATGCAAATGGAAATCAAAAGAAAGCTGGAGTAGCAATACTCATATCAGATAAAATAGACTTTAAAATAAAGAATGTTACAAGAGACAAAGAAGGACACTACATAATGATCAAGGGATCAATCCAAGAAGAAGACATAACAATTGTAAATATATATGCACCCAACACTGGAGCACCTCAATACATAAGGCAAATGCTAACAGCCATAAAAGGTGAAATCGACAGTAACACAATAATAGTAGGGGACTTCAACACCCCACTTTCACCAATGGACAGATCATCCAAAATGAAAATAAATAAGGAAACACAAGCTTTAAATGACACATTAAACAAGATGGACCTAATTGATATTTATAGGACATTCCATCAAAAAACAACACAATACACTTTCTTCTCAAGTGCTCATGGAACATTCTCCAGGATAGATCATATCTTGGGTCACAAATCAAGCCTTGGTAAATTTAAGAAAATTGAAATCATATCAAGTATCTTTTCTGACCACAACGCTTTGAGACTAGATATCAATTACAGGAAAAAAAAACTGTAAAAAATAAAAACACATGGAGGCTAAACAATACACTACTAAATAACCAAGAGATTACTGAAGAAATCAAAGAGGAAATCAAAAAATACCTAGAAACAAATGACAATGAAAACACGATGACCCAAAACCTATGGGATGCAGCAAAAGCAGTTCTCACAGGGAAGTTTATAGCAATACAATCCTACCTCAAGAAACAAGAAACATCTCAAATAAACAACCTAACTTTACACCTAAAGCAGTTAGAGAAAGAAGAACAAAAAAAACCCCAAAGTTAGCAGAAGGAAAAAAATAATAAAAATCAGATCAGAAATAAATGAAAAAGAAATGAAGGAAACAATAGCAAAGATCAATAAAACTAAAAGCTGGTTCTTTGAGAAGATAAACAAAATTGATAAACCATTAGCCAGACTCATCAAGAAAAAAAGGGAGAAGACTCAAATCAATAGAATTAGAAATTAAAAAAGAGAAGGAACAACTGACACTGCAGAAATATAAAGGATCATGAGAGATTACTACAAGCAACTATATGCCAACAAAATGGACAACTTGGAAGAAATGGACAAATTTTTAGAAAAGCACAACCTTCCAAGACTGAACCAGGAAGAAACAGAAAATATGAACAGACCAATCACAAGCACTGAAATTGAAACTGTGATTAAAAATCTTTCAACAAACAAAAGCCCGGGACCAGATGGCTTCACAGGCGAATTCTATCAAACATTTAGAGAACAGCTAACACCCATCCTTCTCAAACTCTTCCAAAAAATTGCAGAGGAAGGAACACTCCCAAACTCATTCTACGAGGCCACCATCACCCTGATACCAAAACCAGACAAAGATACTACAAAAAAAGAAAATTACAGACCAATATCACTGATAAATATAGATGCAAAAATCCTCAACAAAATATTAGCAAACAGAATCCAACAACCCATTAAAAGGATCATACACCATGATCAAGTGGGATTTATCCCAGGATGCAAGGATTCTTCAATATACGCAAAGCAATCAATGTGATTCACCATATTAACAAATTGAAGAATAAAAACCGTATGATCATCTCAATAGATGCAGAAAAAGCTTTTGACAAAATTCAACACCATTTATGATAAAAACTCTCCAGAAAGTGAGCATAGAGGGAACCTACCTCAACATAATAAAGGTCATATATGACAAACCCACAGCAAACATTATTCTGAAGGGTGAAAAACTGAAAGCATTTTCCTCTAAGATTAGGAACAAGACAAGGATGTCCACTCTCGCCACTATTATTCAACATAGTTTTGGAAGTCCTAGCCAAGGCAATCAGAGAAGAAAAAGAAATAAAAGGAATACAAATTGGAAAAGAAGCAAAACTGTCACTGTTTGTAGATGACATGATACTATACATAGATAATCCTAAAGATGCCACCAGAAAACTACTAGAGCTAATCAATGAATCTGGTAAAGCTGCAGGATACAAAATTAATGCACAGAAATCTCTTGCATTCTTATACACTAACAATGAAAGATCAGAAAGAGAAATTAAGGAAACAATCCCATTCACCACTGCAACAAAAATAAAATACCTAGGAATAAACCTACCTAAGGAGGTAAAAGACCTGTACTCAGAAAACTATAAGACACTGATGAAAGAAATCAAAGATGACACAAACAGAGAGATATACCATGTTCTTGGATTGGAAGAATCAATATTGTGAAAATGACTATACTACCCAAAGTAATCTACAGATTCAATGCAATCCCTATCAAATTACCAGTGGCATTTTTTACAGATCTAAAACAAAAAATCTTCAAATTCGTGTGGAGACACAAAAGACCCCCAAATAGCCAAAGCAATCTTGAGGGGAAAAAACAGAGCTGAAGGAATCAGACTCCCTGACTTCAGACTATACTACAAAGCTACAGTAATCAAGACAATATGGTACTGGCACAAAAACAGAAATATAGATCAATGGAACAGGATAGAAAGGACAGAGATAAACCCACGCACATATGGTCACCTTATCTTTGATAAAGGACGCAAGAATATACAATGGAGAAAAGACAGCCTCTTCAATAAGTGGTGCTGGGAAAACTGGACAGCTACATGTAAAAGAATGAAACTAGAACACTCCTTAACACCATACACAAAAATAAACTCAAAATGGATTAAAGAGGGCTTCCCTGGTGGCGCAGTGGTTGAGAATCTGCCTGCCAATGCAGGGGACACGGGTTCGAGCCCTGGTCTGGGAAGATCCCACATGCCACGGAGCAACTAGGCCCGTGAGCCACAATTGCTGAGCCTGCGCGTCTGGAGCCTGTGCTCCGCAACAAGAGAGGCCGCGATAGTGAGAGGCCCGCACACCGCGATGAAGAGTGGCCCCCACTTGCCGCAACTAGAGAAAGCCCTCGCACAGAAACGAAGACCCAACACAGCCATAAATAAATAAATTAAATAAAAATTACAAAACAAAAACATTTAGCATAAAAAAAAAATGGATTAAAGACCTAAAGGTAAGACCAGACACTATAAAACTCTTAGAGGAAAACACAGGAAGAACACTCTTTGACATATATCACAGCAAGATCTTTTTTGACCTACCTCCTAGAGTAATGGAGATAAATACAAAAGAAAAAACAAATGGGACCTAATGAAACTTAAAAGCTTTTGCACAGCAAAGGAAACTATAAACAAGACAAAAAGACAACCCTCAGAATGGGAGAAAGTATTTGCAAACTAATCAACAAAGGACTAATCTCCAAAATATAAAAACAGCGCATCAAGCTCAATATTTAAAAAAAAATAACAAAAACAACCAAATCAAAAAATGGGCAGAAGACCTAAATAGACATTTCTCCAAAGAAGACATACAGATGGCCAAGAGGCACATGAAAAGCTGTTCAACATCACTAATTACTAGAGAATTGCAAATCAAAACTACAATGAGGTATCACCTCACACCAGTTAGAATGGGCATCATCAGAAAATCTAAAAACAACAAATGCTGGAGAGGGTGTGGAGAAAAGGGAACCCTCTTGCGCTGTTGGTGGGAATGTAAATTGATACAGCCACTATGGAGAACAGTATGGAGATTCCTTAAAAAACTAAAAATAGAATTACCATATGACCCAGCAATCCCACTACTGGGCATATACCCAGAGAAAACCATCATTCAAAAAGACACATGCACCCCAATGTTCATTGCAGCACTGTTTACAATAGCCAGATCATGGAAGCAACCTACATGCCCATCAACAGATGAATGGATAAGGAAGATGTGGTACATATATACAATGGAATATTACCCAGCCATAAGAAGGAAAGAAATTGGGTCATTTGTAGAGACGTGGATGGACCTCGAGACTGTCATACAGAGTGAAGTAAGTCAGAAAAAGAAAAACAAATATCGTATATTAACACATATATGTGGAATCTAGAAAAATGGTGCAGATGAACCGGTTTGCAAGGCAGAAGTAGAGACGCAGACGTAGAGAACAAACATATGGACACCAAGAGGGAAAAGCGGGGGGCAGGGGGAAGGCAGGTGGTGGTGGGATGAATTGGGAGATTGGGATTGACATATATACACCAATATGTGTACGAAATAGATAACTAATAAGAACCTGCTGTGTAAAAAAAAAGAAAGAAAGAAATCGCAATAAGTAAAGCAGACATTCTAATTGAAAAAGGGGGTAGCGACTGCAACCAGCTTACTGGTCTACCTCTTGGCTCCTCTTTTAACTCCAGACTGATGCAAATCCCACCACTCTACTGTCCCCGTCCCCGTCCACATCCAGCTCACTCTCAACCCAGTGGGGACAGGAGCCGAATACCCCCCAGGGCAGGTCAAGGGGGAAGATACACCAAATAATAGATCACCAGCTTTGAATCCACACAGACCTGAGTTTGAGTAACAATCTATGAGAGCTTAGGAAACATATCTGAACTCTGAGGTTCAGTTCCCTCATTTCTGCAGTAGGAATTTTTTAAATGCCTACTCTGAGGGCTATTAAGAAAAGTATACGTAATCTGTATTTTTTCAGCTTTCACCTTAGCCACTAGGGGTGTGGTTGCAAACAAGACACAACTCTGCCCTGTAGAACAGCTAAGAGGATGGTTGCCCGTGTGAAGATGGCCCGACCAGTGCCTGCTACACCTGCAGCTCACATTCGTGTGAAGGAAGTCAACGGGGCCATGGAAGTCAGAAAGGTCTGGGTTAGAGCGTGGCAATGCCACTTACTAGCTGTCCAACCGTGGGCTCTGAGCCTCAGGGTCCTCTTCTGTAAACGGGAAAAACTGACTACGGTTGAGAGTAGTTGAAGTGATCCAATGAAGATGAGTGTGTGACAACATCTGGCTCAGTGCCCAGCATACACGGGAGAATCTCACTGTATTGCACATTCTACACGCACGTGGCTGGCTCTTCCCAGCACCACTCCATTGCATATAAACCCCAAAGTGCAGGGCTAACACCAGGTCATCTCTTGTCAACCTCTGAGGATAGAGGGAATTTTGCAACTGCTGCCGGCCAGGAAGCTTGGCGTTCTCTCCTGTACCCATGGCCCTGACTGACCCTGAGGAACCAGCCATTAGTCTGGAACAGATAAACCACCATCTGGTTCTACTCAAAGTTTCTCTCCCTTTCACCGCCTTAGAAGTTTATATAAAATGCTGCATCCATATTTGCCCACTGCTCACCCCAGCTCCTTTTCTTTCAAAATCTTCTGGTGGAGATATTGGTCTGTGACTCTCCCGCCTGCACTTCATTTTTCTGGACACCTGTAAAATTTTTCATCCACCAAGTGCAAGGGGCTGCTCTCGGACTAAGGGCGATGGGTCTTAAGGAGTGATGTGAGGGGTGGCCAGTCCAGAACTTGCACCAAACATCAGCAAGATACTCCTAGTACCAGCATGCTACTCCTAGTATCAGCAAGATACTCCCCTGCAAAGATACTTCTTCTTAGAGCTCCCATTCCCAGGCACAAACTTCTCACCCAAGCCACTAAACTTGGAAACCTGGGACGCAGGGAGCAAAATTCACAGCAGTCTTTTGTGCCAGAAACTTCTTGTCATGTTCCCCAGGGGGAGGCCAAGGCCCCAAATCATGGAGCTACATGGACAGTGGCTGGCCCTAAGCTCTCCATCTTTTCCTCCTCTCTTTACCCCCTTATACACAGAAGGAGTGCTCCAATTCCATTCCCAGAAAGGGTCCCCTGATACCTGAACCCTCTGAACCAGGAAACTATTCCTTCTGTCCAAAGAGAGGTCTTACAATGGATATTTGCTTTGCTGCCTGCTTCCAATCGCCCTTCTAGTAACTTTATCCAGAATTTCCCCTAAGGAATCACTCCCTCTCCATTTTCAGTCCAGGAACTTGGGTGAAACTGACTCCACCCCAGCTGCCAGGGTGAGCCTGGCCAAGGAGAGTGTCTTACTCAGCTCAGGGTTCCATAACAAAATACCACAGACTGAGTGGTCAAAGTAATGGGAATTTATTTCTTACAGTTCTGGAGGCTGGAATGTCCAAGATCAAGGTGCAGGTCAATTGGGTTCCAGTAAGGGCTCTCTTCCTGGCTTGCAGATGGCCACCTTCTCACCATGTCCTCACATGGTAGAGAGAAAGGGGAAGCTCTCTGGACTCTTCTTATAAGGGCACTAATATCATGAGGGCCCCACCCTCACCACCTCATCCAAACTTTACCTCCCAAAGTCCCCCATCCCCAAATACTATCACATTGGGGGTTCATGCTTTAACATATGAGTTTGGTGGGGTACAATTTAGTCCACAGCAGAGAGCCTCACACTTCTCTGGCTACAGTGCCTGGTTTAGGGACAAACATGGAACACAGAGCCAGTAGGACCAAACGCTTGCTTCTTCTCTGGCAGACTAAAATCTCAGAGGATGAGGCCTGAGCTATAAGCAGGCATCTTGACACCACATAGAGGACAGAAAAGCTGAAAGAGAGAGAGGAGATCCTAATGACACCTGACCTGAAGCTAGACCCATCCTCCCCTTCCGTAAGCTTTCAAGTTTGTGAGTCAAAATATACCCTCTTGGTTTAAGCCAGTTTAAATTAAGCTTTTATTCACTGCAACCAAAAAAGCCCTAACTTATGCAAATCTACACCAATTCACCCAGTGGTGTGCTGGAGGGAACACACAAGAGCCCGTTGTTAAAGTTTTAGGGATTGTGCGAACCAACCAAATCAATTATATTTTTAAAAAGGTAATAAATACTCAAAACCCATCCCTTCCTTGTAAGTTTACTTGTGCTGTAAGGTTATTTCTGTCTATTGTGTCTGCATGGTGGGAATACTACACAGTGGTACCACCCAGCATCTCTCCTCAGCTCTGCATTCAGTGGCACCACTTTGGTAGCTTGAAATTGGCCAGGGTGGGAGTATTCTGACCACAAAAATTGACAAAAACTGTAAATCAAGGCCTGATTTGTTGGCTTGTTGACTGTCTAGACTTAAGAAAGTGATGGGGAAACTGTTACTAATACAGATTAAAGTTTAAAGTGCTTCGTGTTTATGCAAACTATTATATACAGGATGGATAAACATCAAGGTCCTACTGTATAGCACAGGGAATTATATTCAATATCCTGTGATAAACCATAATGGAAAAGAACATGAAAAAGAATCTATGCATGTATAACTGAGTCACTTGGCTGTACAGCAGAAATTAACACAACATTGTAAATCAACTACACTTCAGTAAAATTTTTAAATAAATAAATAAAGTACATCATGTTTACCATTGTGAAACTGTGACTGGAACAAAAATTGGGGGGAACATTTTTCCAGTATTTGAAAATTATTATTTGACTAAGCAAAGAATATTTGCAGCCACTGCCGTCGCCTGGCACCACCATGGTTGTCCTGAGAACTCAAAATAAACAGGACACGGTCCTGTGCACAGAGTGATGTGCTCAAGGCCAAGCATCAGAGAAGATGCAGCAGTAAAAGACACTGCAGCTGTCAGCAGGAAGTGCATCATTTCATTGCAAAGCCAACCCCAGCACACAGAAAATACAGCAGAGTCTCTAAGTCAGGGATGACAAATACCTGTCATACCGTGCATGCCACCACCTCCCCGTCCACACATCTCTTCCCTGAGCCACCATGTGGTTCCAGCATCCTGCCCAACAGAGCATACAGGCAGCTGCTGCTGTGCTCCCAATGGTGACATCACACAGGAGTGCAGACATCTGTGGGACATCCCAGCTTAAAAGTTCAGGAGTGAGATCAGTACTTAAGGAAGGCTTTGCAGAAAAGAAACTTGAAAAGGGCCTTGAAGGATGGCCCTTCAAGTAAGAAACTTGTCAGAAAGGCAAGTTTCCCAGGGCCCACCCCAGATCTTCACAATTAGACACTCTTGCTCCAACTGGCCTTCCTGAACAGGTGGTGCCGATGCGCGCTGACAGGTGAGAACCGCTGGGCTCCGCCCCGCCCCCTCTCCCGCTGCTTTCCTTCACCTGTCACTCACAACCACACCATGCAGTGCACAGACCAGCTGAACGCTCACCCTTCTCACGTGGAAGAAAAGCAGTTCCAAGGTACTCCGGGGCTCACCCAGGGCCACCCTGCTGAGGTGCAGCGGAGCCCGGGCTACAGCCAGGTCTCCAGGGACCAGAGCAGTGCTATTTCCATCAGCCCAGGGTAAGAGAGCACAGTGGGAGCACGGGTCCCTCCAGCCCCCAGCCTCCCAATGTCCTCTCTCACCTTCCCAAGGAGTTGGCCAGCCTCCTGAAACAGGCTGTGAAGAAAAGGCCAGGGGGGATGATGACGGCTGCCTCACAGAAGGGAGGCGAGAGGGTCTGCTGCAGGCCCCCACCGCACTCATACCAGCACGGAAGGAAAGTGGACCCATCACAGCCAGCACCGCCCCGTCAGGCCCAAGGAGCCAAAAGCCTCGGCTCGTCAGATGCCACAGCCCAGAGCTGGCCAGCAGCAAGAATGTGGAAACTCAGCCTCCAGTGAACCCCAGGAACAGAGCCACGAGAGCTGGTCCGGGATCCAATTTCTTGCGCCAAACCCTCTCAGGCAGAAACGATCAGGGTTTAAAGAGAAACCATCTGCAATCCAAGGCCGAGGCGACGGGTCAGCTTGGGGTAGTGGAAAGGGCATGGCTTTCGAGCCCGACACAGGGTTTGAAATCAATCCCCGTTGACGAGCATTGCAAACCAGGTTCCTCACCTTCTCTGAGACCATCTCTTCCCATGTGAAGTGGGGACGACACAGGTTGAGAGGATGAAGTGAAATAGCACAAGCAAAGGTCCTGGCGGAGGCCCGGCCCTTTCCTTCCTCCATCCCTCCCCGTGGGAGTCCTCTTTCTCCATCTCCATGGATCCCGGGAAGGGGATGCCAGAGTCGGTGATGAACCAGGCTAAAGGGCAATAACTCTGCAGGGCGGAACACAACTGCTAGACGTCCCTTCTCACATTAGATCGTCTGTCTGTCTTATGTTGAAACTGTGTTTGGGGGCTGTCAGGACTGGCTTTACCCAGCATTCAGCACTCGGCATGCACACTAATAAACTGCTCTATAACTTATAGAGCGTGGTCATGAAGAAATTAATCAGGAGTTCTCCAGAGTTCCCCAGTTATCTGAAATTTAGCAGTAATTCTCAGTAATCAGTAAATCTCTGGCAAACTACACACACAGTCCAAATCCAGCCAAGCGCTTATTTTTGTAAATAAAGTTTTATTGGAACACAGCCAGGCTCATTCATCCACGTATTATCTGCGGCTGCTTTCATGCTACCAAGGCAGAGTTGGACTGTGAGGGCTAAAACATTTACTGTGTGGCCCTTTACAGAAAAGTTTACCAACCCCTGCTCCAAAAATAAAGCATAGCTAAAGCTAACTGTCGTGGTTTGAGCTCTCCAAGACATGGACCCTGAGAGGAGTGCAGAGTTCAGGGTGATAGACAGGGAACACCCCTGGGACCCCGGCCTCTGGAAGGAGAGGAAGGAAGCAGGAGTGGGCACAGGGAGGGGTCAGATTGTAATGCAGGTCCCGCAGCCACCCTCGGCCGGCTCTACAGGGAACACTGGAGCAAACGGCCCCTCGGAGTGGTCCTGAATTGGCCAAAATAGCTGCACTTTTACACTCCACCTTGATCAGTCATTGGAAGCAGGCCACCCCCAGAAGGGCGTGACCCTGGGCGAGGTAGCTCCCTAAGGGTCTGAGCTCTGGCGGCTGTCTGCTGACAACACTCCCAGCACCCGGGCAACAAGTCCTCCCTCCAAAGGACCCTGGCAGTGCATCTGCATGCCCACCACACTCACACTCTCTTAGTTTTCCCTCACCTCCTTCCTGCAATGCACCCACATCAACACCACTGAGTTGTCCGAACCACCCATGGGTGTGGGGTGTCATCAGTGGGACACAAAGGTCAAAGTGGACACACCGCTTTCAGAATAACAACTAAGATATCATCTTCAGTGTACTCCCAATAATATTCTTTAAAAAATTTTATGTCCATAAGCTTGATTGGAAATCACAGAGAAAACAGACTATGAATATATGCACACCGTTCTCAGGAAAAGTGGACTTTCTATTTCTGTCAGAATAACACCATGATTTTTTGATAGAATGACTGGTAAGATCCAAGATATGTATATATTTGAGATATAAAATGTTTTATATAAAAGGTGTAAAATGAGAGATAAGGTGCAAAAGGTTGCTGCTCTTGGTGCAGTAGTAAGAGATTTTGAGTCTAAAGACCTAGGTTCAGTTCCTGTCACTGACAATCCCTTCACCCTCCCAGTGTTTACTCCCCTGTAAAATGGGACCAGAGTACTCTACCCACCCCTACCCACACGGTTGTCATAGAATCAGATGAAATGGTGTATGTGAAACAGTGACAAAATCTGTAATGTGCCCAAAAGATATTTCATTGTCTATGTTGGTGTTCTGTTAACACCTCCTTAATCACTAAGTTCTTAAAGTTACATATTCAAATATGTAACAGTTTTAATTATTCTTCTTTTCTGGTCGTACCAAGAATATCACGAACATTGTGTCACATGCAAAAAAAAAAAAAATGAGGTATTTTAAAATATTTTTATTTGTTCTTTACGTACATGCATGCACATACATACATACACATACACACACATACACACACTTATATACACAAACACCAGCCCCCTACACTATTTCCTTCTCGAAACAAATTATCTCAGTGAATAGATAGATGTGAATATCACAACTCTTGGCAAAGGGTGTTGGAGAAAATGTCAGAGAACATTCAAAGTCCCACCTCCTCAATGGTTGTACAACTCCATGAATATTCTAAAAATCAGTGAATTGTACAGTTTAGGTGAATTTCATGGCAGGAAATTACATCTCAATAAAGCTTCTATAAATTTTTTTTAAAAGTCCCACCTCCTCCCAGTTCTGCCCCCAGTGACATCACATGAGGTCTCATGAACCCCTGGGAGCCCACTGAACGGGCTAGAACTCTGGGACTCTGTCCCACCATGGTTCCCTGAGCTATAAGTGAGCAGGTGCAACGCGTCAATGAGATCGGGGTTTAACTTCCTTCTGTCTTGTGTCCCAGTTGGCACATCTGTTCTCTCAGTGGGTCACTAACCTTTCTGTATTTCTTGTTTCTCTCTTTCAAACTACCTCTTCACTCCGAACACACCATACATAGATTATATCAATACATATTCCTTGGGCTGCATTAGCCAAGAGAAAAGAGCACCCAGGGACAGGATAACCAGCATTACTCAGGCTCTGCCCACTTCTATCCAATCTGTCAAAATCTCCAGTTTTTATTAACAGCTGGTTATGGGAGTTCTCAGGAAGTGCTCCCCCATGCCCAGATCCCCAGCCCTCTCCACTGCCAGGGGGCCCCTGCTGTCTTCTTTCTCTTCTGCTCCTAGTGTCAAGCTCTATGAAGTTGCCAAGCTCTATCATGGCTCTTGCTCGTGATAAAGTCCTCCTGGGCCTGACCATTGGTAGAGGGGAGGTCAGTGATGCTGCAGTTGACCTGGGGAGAATCTATTCCCCACCTTGTCACCAAAGAGGGAATATTTGCTCCTCCCCAGTCTCTTAAGACGTTCAAGCAAACACTCTTTCCTGCTCCTTTCCTTCATTTTCTCTTTCACTCTCCTTGGCCCTCAGGGGCAGGTCCTGGAGTTGGAGGGACTCCATCCAGTTCTAAGAACCAACCTCCTCACGGTGACTGGGGCACCGTCCGTGGGCCGGGCTCATTCACCTGGGCTCCTGCTTCCCTTGCAAGAACCCTGGGTCCCTGTTGAAATGTGTGCCGTGTGCCCACCCAACCAACAAACCCTTGCTGAGCAACTACCCAGGTGGCCCAGGGTCAGACACTGAATGCCCGAATCCCTGGAGGGCGCAACTCAGACTCAGCATTTACTTCTGGGGCCTCTTCCTTCACCTGGGCTTTCAATCACTCAACAAGTACATTCAGCACCTATGACGTACAAGACATTAAGCCCTATGTGGCAAGAGATGAAGAGCACACAGCTGTTGCCCTCAGAGGTCTCGGAGTCTAGTAGCAGATATAGGAAGTTCACAAATAGCCATAATACAAAACAAAATACATTAAGTGCTTAAAGAGAGGTACAAAGTGCTTCTGGTATTCAGGAAAAGAAAAGTGCATTTATTAA
Source organism: Eubalaena glacialis (assembly GCF_028564815.1). NCBI lineage: Eukaryota > Metazoa > Chordata > Mammalia > Artiodactyla > Balaenidae > Eubalaena > Eubalaena glacialis. The sequence continues at coordinate 3,989,853 of NC_083725.1, forward strand.
GTACTTTCTATAAACCAGGTGTTGAAACATATTGGAATATATGCATACATATATATCGTAATATATATATACATACACACAGAGAATACTGTATATATATATATATATATATATATATATATATATATACACACACATACAATATATATAATACATATCTATATTACATATACATCATAGTGTATTTTTTTTTCACTTAAAGTTTTTAGGCCCCATTCAACAGGTGAGCAAGATACCTGTGATTGATTCAGTAACTTGCTCAGAGACTGATCCCTGCCAACGGGAAGACGTGGAAAATTTTAATAAAAGTATCATCTCAGCTGGTTCTTGAAGGTTTGGTGGAATTTTAATTCCTATTTATGATTTTTAGTTACAAGAGTAACACGTGTTCATTGTGGAAATTTTTAAAATATAGAAAAGCACAAAGATGCAAGTTATTTTAAAAGCCCATAAATCCCACCTCAATAGAAAAACATTATTAACATTTTGGTGCAGATCCTTATAAACTTTTTTCTACTAATCACCTCATCTAAAACAACAATTGGGACCAGACTTGAGTCACCTGCATTTTAATAAACGTTATTTCCCTGCAAACTAAGAAGTACTATCAATCCCATTTTATAAGAATAACTTGAGGGACAGAAAGGTTAGCTTGTCCAAGTCACACAACAGAGCCAAAACGTACACCCAGAGTGTCTTTCGCCAGAGCCCATGCTCCCCTCCCTCCTGGCTGCCTCCCCGACTCGGGGCGGGGAGTGCCCTGGGCACGGCAGGGCAAGAGGAAAGGGGTCACTGAGAGACACTGCTGTCATGCTGGGTTCGGTCACTGCTTCTATCAAGGGCATAAAGGAAAGGAAGAAATTTCAGCATGACCCCAAATTTTCCAGCCTGGGCAGCTGATAGAAGGATGACCCCAGAAATGATACCAATTTCATAATCTGTTCAATAATTCCTGTAACTTCTACTGGGGAAAAAGTATTCCCTCGATGAGACTCTACCCTAACTCAGATGACGCTCTGTGCACTGTGTGATCCAGGGAGTCTTGTCAAATCAGCCGTCCAGGTCACCGAGGGGACCTGGCCCTGGCTGACATCTGTGGGAGCCAGCGTGGGAGCTAGGGTACCTCCCGGGTGAGCCCAGGGTACCCCACGCCCCGCTTTTCCACGGGGTGTCTCTGCAACCAGCAGGGCCTCCAGAACAGGCGCCAGGCTACAGTGCTGTCAAGCAGACAGCCCTCTCCCCCTCCATACCAACGGCGGTTTCTGCCCTCGCAGGGATGGGAGCAACAAGTTTTTGCCAAAAAAAAAAAAAAGAAGAAGAAGAAATCAAAACAGAAAACTTACTTCTTCCCTGGGCTGCATGTTCCTGGCTTGACTTATATCACTTACATAACAGTGATATTATGTTAGAACAGCACAGAGAGTTTCAGGAAAGGTCAGGAATGCCAGCCTGGGATCTGGTCCCCTAGAGCTCCGACACAGACAGAAAGACAGGGGGTAGGGGGGTGGGACTCAGGAAGGTCTTCTGATTCCAGCCTCCAACCCGGCCACACCCTGTCCCCACAGACAGGAAACGCAGCCCGACAGCCCTGCAAGAGGGGCTCTGACACAAAGAAGGAAGAGCAGGCACGTGTCCTGGGACCTTTGGGATCCTCAACCTCTTTGCAGGTCTGTCTGATAAGTTCATTTTGACGAGGAAAACAGTGATTCACAGGACACAGAGTTCAGGTTCAACTCTTGGCTGAATACACAGCACCCAATCCCACGATCCACATCCCCCAAGCCCAAGACGATTGGTTTGGTTGCTTCTTCCCTCAGGTTTTCTAAACGTTGCCACTTTCAAGAAACTCACCCTTGGGGAACTAATTTTTCCATAATTGTTAGTTTATTCTTGTTTTTCCTTGACGAAAGCCGCTCTCCGTTTCTGCATGACATCTGATGACCTGCATCAGTAGAAAACATTAGCTTTGCCCTCTGACTCTGAAAACTTGGCCACAAAGTCAAATTCTCTGTAGGTCCCTCTAGTGTGAGACTTCTTGTAATCCTCTCCCTAACGCATACCACAGCTCTACGCAGATGCTTCAGAGAGAACACCGGGCCATTGCAAATATTTTACGGGGAGCCTTCTGCAGGCCTCTTTCTTCCTCTAAATCTCTCCAGTTTCTCATCTCCCCTCGCCCCCCACCCCCGTTGCTCTTTTCCCTACATTTTATCACATCGTATCCAACCACTGTGTCCTCTATTATGTACCGGGACAGCTAAAGTCCAATAAATATTGATAAATGGGGTGACAGTGAGTGAATCCTTCCCATCTTTTCCCTTTTCGTTCTTTTTCTCTGCATTTCCTCATCACTGACTCCACATTGTGCCGGGTCCCAGTTGAGATCTCTATCTGCTCCCTGAGATTTTGCAACTTGCCGCTACCCATACCCCCTTCTTTATCAAAAGGGTCTCATACAGGACGAATTTCCTTGCTCCTACACCAATAAGAGCTGCTGTTTCCTTTTTCATTCAGTAGTAAATATGTATTAACTACATATTTACATAGTATGTCCCAGGCAATGTGCTAACAAAACAGATAAACTCCCAGTCCCATAAAGGTGATGTTCTAGTGCTGGGAAACCAAAAATAAGCAAAGAGATAAACCAATAAATAATAGGTTCAGAAGGAAATAGAGCAGAGTCTCAGAACAGAGTGATGGGGGTTGGTTGGCTAGGCCTTTTCCAAGCCTTAGTGAGAATAGTCACTTGTCTTCACGTTTATCAAAGCCTCTCACTCCTCTGGCGACAGACAGGGGTGCACTGAGAGAGCAGATCCACAATGTCTGCTTCTGCCAACCAACCCTCCAAAGGGAAGCGTAACGGTGTCCACCTCACGAGCATTAAACCAGACAGGTAATCCTTGTAAAGAGCCTAATGCGGCGTCGGGGACACTAAGTGACTAAATAAATGGCAGCCGAGGAAAAATGGAAAGCAGGGGGAGCCGCCGTTGGCAAAGGCCATCTCATTTGCTCTGATTTTAGTTTACTCTGCATCCCACAGCCTTAATGAGCAATTGACCCTCAAACTGGTGAGCAGCTCTTGGCTGAAAGCGACATGATAAATAAATGGGACAGTTCAGAGAGGAATGCAGGCTGAACTTGACAGTAGCTGCTAGGTCTCACGTTCCTCCCCAGGGCACCTCCTCACTCACTGGTCATCTGACATACGGGCAAACCTGGAAGTGAGGGAAGTAATGACCCACGGGGCGACCTGGATCACTGGGCACTGGAGCCAGAGCCAGTGGAGAAACTACCCAACGTCTGTACTTAAGGCAGGTGAGGTGCAGTCCACAGTTTCTCAAACACTTCCCAGCAGGACAGAGCCTCAGTCACCCATGGCAGTGACCAGCACAGTGACACATGCAGGTCTCTCTTCCCCTGTTCAGTCTCCTGCTTCCAGCCCAACTCCTGCTCAGTGACATCACTTCCCCAAATAACTATCTCCATAAGGCCCTCACTTCAGGTAGAACTGAGGCTAAGACACTATCTATGCTCTGGTCTTTCCTTTTAGATTCTACCTCCTAATATTTATATAAATATTGGAGGGTTGCAATGAACTTCTGTATTTTAGAGTGCAGACTGCCTTTTAATTCTAGAAGCAACAGTTTTTTAATGTTTACTAATGTTTTATTTGTAAAAGTGAAAACTGAATACAACCTAAATGACAAAACATAAGACAATGGTTTCATAAACTGAACCAGTATATCTAACGAGTAGATCATGCAGTTAGCAAAATGGTAATTAAGTATACTGCATAATAGCAAGGAAATGCATATGGCGTATGTTAAGTTTTTCGTTTTGTTTTCTTTATATTTTTTTTTTATAATTTCTAAAATATTTTATGAAGCAGATTATTGCCTTTTTCCCCCAGCTTTATGCAGATATAATTCACATATAATGTGTAAGTTTAAGGTGCACAAAGTGATGATGTGATACACGTGTATATTACAGAATATACTGGAAGCAACATTTAATGCTACCTTTTAGTAACGCTCAGGCACTATATATATATATATATATATATATATATATATATATGCAAATACTTCCAACTGAGATGTTGAGAAGTTAAATATTCTGTTTGGGCATATGAATTGAGCATAACTCTAAGAATTATCGACCGGTAGCATTAGATTGTTTTTTCTAAATCTAGATTTAAGCTGTCTTATGAAGAAACTTTTCGATTTGCCCTTGGGAAGAAGCAGAAAGACAACAGCCTGGAGAAGCAACAAGAGGACAAGGAGTGACCAGCTGAAGCAGAGCATCATATCAGAGCCAGACGCTATCAGACTGCCTGGCTAGGATGGGAGGATTGGGGGAATCGTTTCCATAAGGGTTCCCAAAAGTTACTTGAGGAGGAAAACCTAATAAAATACTGAATCCTTTATAGCAGTGGAATGGAGACTTAGGCGACTGTTACTTGGGCATTGGTAACTTTTGAAGGCTGCAGAAGATGGGAACATCTTAAGTACCAATGGTTCCCAATACTCCTGCATGTCTCTCTCCAACCTCCTTCTTTTCCCTTCCTCGTGAGGATAAGAGAAATCAAAGATCTACTGATTTAGAGTGTGTACCGCCATGTCTGATGCTCTATAGGCGTTTGGTAAATATTTATTGAGTGAATAGAAGAAACAGACCAACCTCCATCACCAAGTACAAAATTATCTGAATACTGAATAAGAAGGCATGGAAAGGAGAAAAAGGAATCTCATTCAAACTACTACTCAGTTTCCTTTCTAGCATTTCTCAGGGGGCTCTGCTAACCATTAACTCCCTGGTATGTACACAGACGGTGGAGCGTAGGGGGTGATGGAAGAAGACAGGTGTCAAATATGTTTGCAATACTGGTTAAAAAAAGTAAAAAGGACTTTGTCATTGTTAGGTTTTTTTTTAAATTATAAGAATTCTCAGCTTTTACTGTGCTAATATATACCGCGAGAAGATATACTATAGACTACATAGAGTGGTGTTTTCATAAGTATTTAATCATGAGCTTCTTTTGGAGAAGTATCTTGCAAGATACTCTTGTTTCTTGGGTAGACAGTTCCCTGGAACACACTTTGGGAAACACTGGTTTAGCATCATCCAGACTTCTTTTTGGCTTTGATTCATGTGGCTTTTCCTGGTCATCACATAGTTTTCAGACAAAGGGCATTCTGTACTCTGGACTCGCTCTCCTTATAAAGCTTCTTATGTAAGTGTAAATCTCTGAATGTTCCCAAACATCTTCTGTACTTCTGCATCCCAGCTTCAGTTTAGGCCTAGACCTCAAGCAGGCCCACCATAGTCTTCTCAAAGATCTTAATTCTTTTCCAAGAGTCCCTCAACTTTATAACCTATAAAACAGGTTGTTATCTACCCATTTATGCATCAAAAAATATGCACTAAGTACTTCTTACATGCAAGGCACCGGGGGGACAGTTACATGACACAGATTCTGCCTGCGAAGTATATAGTTTGAAAATAACTGTCACTTAAAATGAATAAGCTTGGGAATGAAATAAACCTGATTTTGTGGTCTTGGGTAAGTTACTTAACATTTCTATCAGTACCACGGCTGTAAAACAGAGACAGTTGGGACTTCCCTGGTGGTCCAGTGGTTAAGACACCTCACTTCCAATGCAGGGGGCGCGGGTTCAATCCCTGGTTGGGGAACTAAGATCCCACATGCCATGCAGTGAGGCCAAAAAAAAAGAAAGAAAAAATGGAGATAATTATATCTACTCACCTTTGTCGTGTTGATCAAATATGATAAAGTGTGCAAAAAAATCCAGCACAGAGAAGATTCTGGCACTAGAACCTTAACAGCATTAATAGCATGAGAACCCTTTAGAACCTACACAGCAGGTTTACCCAGAAGCAGGCCTTGTCCTCAACGGCTTCACAGAAACCTCCAGAAGTTTCCCGATTGCGAACCAAAGAGGAGGTCACCGGAGCCAAGTCTGGCTGGTTGGTCTCTCCAGTGCTCCAGCCTGGCCCAGCCTTTGTGGTCTGGCCTGATTCTCACAGTTACTTTCGACAAATTTTTACAGTATTAGGAGGGGATTTTTTGTCATTATCTACTTTTGACAAATGAGTAAACTCAAGCTCTGAAAAAATAAATGTCTTGGACAACATCACCCTGCTAATGCGTGGCAAAGCTGAGACACGTATTTCACGAGACCAGTGGCCCATACATAACAAGACAAAAGGGGACGGTGAAGAGGCTGCTATCCAAACAAGGGGCAGGTAGGGCTGTTGCTAGGATGGAATGGAGAAGGACAGAGACAAATAAAAAGTAAAGTGGTCATTTGTGGAAGTGGAAGGACCTGGGAATCCTACAGTATCTGTCAGTTTCCAGCCTTTCCCCAATTCCCCGCTCCATCACCCCCGGAAGAAAAGCACATCATGTCTAACAAAAGTGCAGGGCTTCCCTGGTGGCTCAGTGGTTAAGAATCCGCCTGCCGATGCAGGGGACACGGCTTCGAGCCCTGGTCCGGGAAGATCCCACATGCCATGGAGCAACTAAGCCAGTGTGCCACAACTACCGAGCCTGCGCTCTAGAGCCCGCGAGCCACAGCTACTGAGCCCATGTGCCACAACTACTGAAGCCCACGTGCCTAGAGCCCGGGCTCTGCAACAAGAGAAGCCACCGCAATGAGAAACCCACGCACCGTAATGGAGAGTAGCTCGCGTGCAGCAACGAAGACCCAACGCAGCCAAAAATAAATAAATAAAATAAATAAATTTATTTTAAAAAAAAAAAAGTGCACATACATGCACACAGACATCCAGCTTTGACTCCGTCTCCACTGCCAAATAGCAGCTTCTGTTATACTGATCTGTACACAGTCCCTGCCTTCAAAGAGTTAAACATCTGAAAGGGAGACAAGAGAGACCACGAAAAGGACATAACTCTAAAAGCTGTATCATACTCAGGTAACCTAGATTCCAAAGTTAGTTCTGCCATTAAGTAGTTACGTGACCTTCGGCAGGTCACAGAATTTCGTCGGGTCACATTTTCTTCACCCATCACTCATTCATACACAAAGTCAATAAATATTTTTCAGTTGTTTACTAGGTGCCAAGCACTGTGGTACGCACTAGGCAGACAGTGTCCCTGAACCCACGTCAGTGAGAGGCAAAAATCCAGACGATTCCCATTCTACAGCGGACTCCTCTTCCTCTGCCCCAGGACTAGATAACCATCAAGTCCTGTCTATTTCACCTCCAAAGCACAGCTTGACTCACTGGCCTGCCTCCCAGCCCCTGTCCACTACTATCCTGGTCAAAGCCACAGCTCAGACACGTGAGCCACTCCTGGGGTGAGCCCAGGTTTGACGGGCTCCATCACCCAAGCTTCGGCTTCTGGTGCGTCAGAGGAGGGCTCGGCTGTTGTTGGACATTCTCCCTTGGAGCCCTGCCTGCTGGAGGATGGAGACCAAGTATCCTGGGCAATAGGCATCTTGTATGCAAAGACGAGGAGGCCTAGAGCCTTAAGAAGGACACCCTGAGATGCTTGAACATGATCTCTGCATTCCAAAGAAACCACAGATGATTAAAAATCACATTATGCACAGAATTATTTCAAAGGGTAGGGAAGTTAGAAGCCAGAAAGTTTAAGTGTCACCATAACAAAGATATGTTTCCTGCAGGAATTTTAATAATAAAAGTGTTTTTAATAGTTATAAGTGTTTAGCCATAAAACCAGTATATCATTAAGTAAATCCAGCCTTTGATGATTCTGGCTTTTCTGCTCAAGAGGAATAGCTCTTCTTTTTCTCTCCCTCCCAGCACTATCAGATCACAGCTTTTTGTCATTCTTTTGTATGGAAAACAAAACACAAAACTCTCAAACAAAGCAGCAGGGTTGCATATCCACTCCCCGCCTTACAAATCCAGTTCTGCAGCAGATAAGGAAACTTGCCTCAATTTCCTGGTCTGTAAAACGAGGATAGTAATAGGACCCACTTCCAAGAGTTATAATAGGATTGCATCAGCTAATATTTGTAACGTGCTTGGAGCAGTGTCCAGCCCACAGCATGTGCTGCATAAGTGGTGTTAAATTACATTAATTACGAGATAAATAATGTTCGATCTAATTCCTGTTATGAAAACACTTGATGTGGGAGAAGTGTTAAAGCAAAGAGAGCGAAAGGGTAGGAGCTGAGTCTATCACAGCCCAGCACGTGAGCTACATAAAAAAACGAAGTCAGAGAGTTTCTCCCCAGAGACAGTCTATGAGATCAAATATGCATACTTCTGATTAAATGTGTTATATGCATATATATCTGTATCTACATATATCTACACACATGACTGTGGAACTCCTACTGCCCCACTTAAAAACCAGGGCCTGAATCAGAGGCAAAAATGAGAAATTCATTCATTGTGCCCTACTTCTCTCTGTAATAACACACAAGACGTTACAAACCTCAAATTGGGTCTAGTCCCAGAATTTGGTCAGTAAATTGAAAACAATAAGAACATAAAATGACTGAGATTCTCCATCTACAGAAATAAACCACTCGGGAGATGGCTGTAAAATGTGTTGTTGATGGGAGCAGGGCTTCTCCCCATTTTCCGTCAAGGAGAACAGGATGCCTTACAAATTCAATTAAGGGCACCAGAGTCTCCCACAAGTCCCACCAGAGCGGCCCCAGGAACACACGCTGGGACGTGGCTCGTGGTAACCTAGTCAGTTGAGTTGCAATGAATCTGAGGTAACGGGCCGTCATAACAGAGGGTGAGGGTCCGCAGGAGTCAGGAAACTGAGAGTGAGACTCGCGGGGCATCTCCACCACCACCCAGGGTCGTTGCTACATCATCAGACCTGTCGGATGGAAGCATCCCTCCAAGCCTCCCTTTGATCCTAGATCTCCAAGGAAAGTCTTACCTGTCCCTCGGTGTCCTCAGTGGAGGGCCTTCCAAAGATGAGTGCCCTCGCTCGCCTCTAACCAGAACCTCACCCACTGTTATCTTAGCAAATGCCATCAGTAAAAGAGCCAATTCTGCAGACAGGCTGCCTGGATTTCAATCCTGGATCGTCTTTACTGGCTGAAGACATTAAGCAAATCTGGCATCTTAGTCCTAGTTCCTCACTGACAAGGATGACAACAGTACCTCCCTCACGGGTTGTTGGGGGAGATTAAATTAGAATATTCCAGAAAAAAACGCTTTCTGTTTTGTGCCCAGTAAATGCTTGCAATTTTTATTGTTGGTTATCGTTGGTCATTGCATTGTCATTGTTGGTCTGGTTAAACCCTGACTCATTGAACACCTCTGGGTAAACCACTAAAATCAATTTTTTTTCATTTTTATTGAAACATAGTTGATTTACAATGCTGTATTAGTTTCAGGTGTACAGCAAAGTGATTCATATATATATATATCTATGTATAGATATAATATTCTTTAGATTCTTTTCCATTATAGGTTATTACAAGATACTGAGTGTAGTTCCCTGTGCTATATAGTACGTCCTTGTTGATTGTTGTATATATAGTGGTGTTTATCTATTAATCTCACACTCCTAATTTATCCCTCCCCCCACTTACCCCTTTGGTAACCATAATTTTTCTATGTCTGTGAGTCTATTTCTGTTTTGTAAATAAGTTCATTCATATCATTTTTTTAGATTCCACATATAAGCAATATCATATGATATTTGCCTTTCTCTGTCTGACTTACTTCACTTAGTATGATACTCTCCAGGTCCATCCATGTTGCTGCAAATGGCATTACTTCATTCTTTTTCATGGCTGAGTAGTATTCCATTGTATGTGCATATCACATCTTCTTTATCCATTCCTCTGTCGATGGACATTTAGGTTGTTTCCACGTCTTGGCTATTGCAAGTAGTGCTGCTTTAAACATTGGGGTGCATGTACCTTTTCGAATTAGAGTTTTCAGCTTTTCCAGATACGTGCTCAGGAGTGGGATAGCTGGATCATATGGTAACTCTACCTTTAATTTTCTGAGGAACCTCCATGCTGTTCTCCACAGTGGCTGCACCAACTTACATTCCCACCAGCAGTGTAGGATGGTTCCCTTTTCTCCACACCCTCTCCAGCATCTGTTATTTGTAGATTTTTTGATGACGGCCATTCCGATTGGTGTGTGAAATCAAATTTTAGATCTGAAAGGTTAACCACTAATATTAAGAATGATCATGTATGGCCAGAAAGAAATGATAACGTTTTGAATAAATATATTTCTGTACAAAATGGAATGTTTGATGTTATAGAACTACCCACAACCGCCTCTCAGGGCCCCGCCTCAGTCCACGTGCGCCTATCGTGAAACCACGTGGCAGGGGATGTTAGAGCCGGTTGGGACGGGAGCCGTAAACCCGCTTTTCGACTCTCTGACTTTACAGCTGAGACAGAGGAAACGGCTTTCCCCTCTTTTTTTGATTCACAGTCAGATGCTCGTTGCCCTGTGCCCTCCAAGTTCACAAACCACTGACAGCACAGCAGAACTGCAGAAAGAACTGCTGAGCCGCGGCCTGGAGTTCAGAGGCTCAAGCTCGAACCTACGTCCATGGAAATGACCGCAGGCCATCCGTTAACCCCTGCCTGGGCCTCCGTCCCCAAGCCTGTAAATGGGAAGCAGGGTCACCCGGCCATTTCTGCTGCCCAAGGCTGTGGAACAGATGGCACCAAATGAAGCATGGAGGTGCCCTGTGGGCTGTTCCGGCGGACGTCAGAGCGAACTTTCTTTCACAAGTTAGCTGTAATCATGCCTAGGAGAGAAGTCACCAAGGCGAATGACATCAGATTAGGGGCGGAAACGGGGAGAGTCCCAGCAGGACCTGGGAAAGGCTTCTGGAGGAACAGACATTTCGTCCCCTTCCCCCACCTTCTGTGCCCTCATCCATTCTTAACACACGCAAGAAAGGAGAGCTGAGAACAGGACTAAAGCTTTGCTTGGAAAAGCAGGTGATCAGTCAGAAGGCCATCGAATCCGTGGCAGGGAATGGGAAACACATGGCAGGTCATTCTAATTAACTCTTCGATGCGTTGCACTGCGTTGGGGTGCTGTTTCCAATGTTTTACGTTTGACTTGTCCCAGGCCGCTCTCTCACCATAGCAACTCAAGTTTACCGGAAAGCAGAAAAGTCTGCATTGGGGAGAGTTAAGGGAGTCTGATACAGTTCAGCTAACCACAATTAATTTTTAAAAAAGAAGCAGCAGCAGCCAAATATTTCCCTCCCTGTGCATGCCTTTTGGGAGATATTCTCTGCCTCTCTCCTTCTTACACCCTTCCTTCTCCCTCTCTCTCCTCCACGCCCTCTCCCTCTCTCCACCTCCCTGAAAACTCCTTTTCTGTGTACAGTAAGTCCCCTGCAAACGAACGAGTTCCGTTCCAAGAGTGCCCAATTTGTTAGTAAGTCCAACAAAGTTAGCCTAGGTACCCAACTAACAAAATTGGCTATACAGTACTGTACTGTAATAGGTTTAATACTAATTAACAGGTGTAATACTTTTCACACAAATAATACATAAAAAACATACACAGGGCTTCCCTGGTGGCGCAGTGGTTGAGAATCTGCCTGCCAATGCAGGGGGCACGGGTTCGAGCCCTGGTCTGGGAAGATCCCACATGCCGCGGAGCAGCTGGGCCCATGAGCCACAATTACTAAGCCTGCACGTCTCGAGCCTGTGCTCCACAACAAGAGAGGCCGCGATAGTGAGAGGCCCGCGCACCGCGATGAAGAGTGGCCCCCGCTTGCCACAACTAGAGAAAGCCCTCGCACAGAAACGAAGACCCAACACAGCCATAAATAAATAAATAAATAAATAAATAAATTTTTTTTCCTTAAAAAAAGTACACAAAAAATAAAGAAAACTTTTTTTGTTTTTTGTTTTTTAAATAAGTTTATTTACTTATTTGTTTATTTTTGGCTGCGTTGGGTCTCCGTTGCTGCACGTGGGCTTTCTCTAGTTGCGGTAAGCGGGGTCCACTCTTCATTGCGGTGCGCGGGCCTCTCATTGCGGTGGCCTCTCCTGTTGCAGAGCACGGGCTCCAGGCACACACGGGCCTCACCAGCTGTGGCATGCGGGCTCAGTAGTTGTGGCTCACAGGCTCCAGAGCACAGGCTCAGCAGCTGTGGAACACAGCCCGTGGCAGTTGTGGCACACAGTTGCTCCACGACATGTGGGATCTTCCCAGACCAGGGCTCAAACCCATGTCCCCTGCACTGGCAGGCAGATTCCCAACCACTGGGCCACCAGGGAAGCCCAAAGAAAACGTTTTTAATCTTACAGTACAGTACCTTGAATAGTACAGTAGTACAGTACAACAGCTGGCATCCAGGGGCTGGCATCGAGTGAACAGGCAAGAAGAACTACTGACTGGAGGAGGGAGAGGAGGTGGGAGACAGTAGAGCTGAAGGATCGTCAGCAATAGGAGACGGAGGGCAAGCTGCAATTTCACTCACGCCTGACAGTGATGGAACGCACGTTCACATCTTTGAAAGTTCACAACTGGAAGGTTCATATGTAGGAGACTTACTGTATCTGTTTTTCACCAACTGAAGAAAGTGAAAGAACAAGAGAACTAAGCCCACGTGTGTTCTCCACAAACACCTGTTTCTATGAGCACCATGAGGGTGGAGCCTTACCAGCTTTGTTCTTCGTTATACCCAACAGAAGCTCAGTAAAGTTTTTGAATGAATGAATGGATGAATGAATGAATTTGGCTCCACCCTCCTTTTGCTGTGGACTGTGGATTTTAATATGGTAGCCCTATTTCAGAGGCAGTAGAAGGCAGTACAGCAGGTCATAAACCTACTGGCCTGAGAATCTGAAGACCAGGAGTCCCATTCATCCTTGCCCCTACCATACTGTGTGGGCTTCAAGTTAATCACTCATATCTCCTCTCTGAGCTTTATTTTCTTCCCCTGAAAACAAGGGCATCAAGCAAGAAATTCTTTAAAGCCTCCTTAGCTCTAATCTCCTTTGAGTGTTTTACCAAAGGCCCTGCAGGGAAATAACCCTCCCTCTGTGGGTGAACAGGCCAGGCCCGTGCTATCTTTTCTGACCACAGAAATGGGCCGAGCTTGATGAAAGGCAGGGAGTGTCCACTTTCTCTGCACGTCTTACTCGGGTTTACATCCACTGCACTGGGGAGGGGAAGCCGGAAACAGGCTCAAGAGTCTGAATAACCGCCCCCATCTGGGCCAGCTGCCCCCAGGAATTCAATTCCTGTCACATTTTCATGAGTCTGCATCTTACTTAGCTCTTACGGGCAAAACTGTGACCTCTCTAAGACGAGAGATTAAACAGGTCACCCAGTCCTTTTCCCATCTCTAAGAACGCCCTCGGCCAAATTACCCCAGAAAAGTGATTAGATTCTGCACTGAAGCATCATCCAAGAACATTTCACAACTTAGGCATTGCACCATCTTCAGAAACTGAAGTGTACCAGGGATTCTCTGTGATATACACATCAGGAAACCATACACCCTCCATGCTCTGAAAATTCACTGATTTGCAGAGATCTTGGCCTTTGGACTCATCTGGACAGTGGCAGCTTCTCAGATGGAGCCCTGAGACAGGAACTTGAAGATCTGGTTGATTTCAAGCCCCTTCTTGGGCATCCCTTCCACTGCCATTAGCACCTGAGCTACCTGAGAGGTCAGGGTAGCCAGATCACAGATGTGCCCAATGGCTGGGTGTCCGCCAAGACTCCTGCTCCCAGGTGCTGGGCTGGGTGGAGAGGCAGGTTCCCTTCCCTGGCCTGTGTCCATGAACTCCAAACTCTGAGGTGATTGCTTCAGACCAGCCAAGTTAACGTTTAAAGAGCTAATAAATATATAAATAGGTACTCTCTGGAGCCAAACTGCTGAAAACGGCTTAGAACCTTCCTGCCCTCTAAAAGCCCTTTCAAAGAGGGCATCGACTAGCAGGTCATTAAGAAAAGTGAGATGTGTTCATTCTGCAAAGCTCGCTTTTCCCTCAGTGCTCCTTTGTTCCTATGGGTTTCAACACACTCCATTTGACATTCTCAATGCCTTTGATAAGAAGTTCTTAGAAGTCCACGGCCACTCAGATCTCCCCATTCCCGAAGCAGGCCTACGGGAATTCTGGCCATTAGTTGAGCAACCTTGAACAAATTGCTTCACTTCTCTGAGCCTCCGTTTTCTCGTTTGAAAATGGCTCATAATCTGTAGGATCTCCTTAATAATCCATGATTCCGCCCACGGTCACGTGGAAGGAGAGTAACTTTGGAATCGCACAGGCCTGGGTGGGGTTCTGACTCCCTGACTCAGTGTGTGACTTGGGCCAGTCACTCCACTTCCCTAGCCTCTGTTTCCACACTGGTACAGGAATAAATGAATGTGTGCGACCAACCTATACAGACTCAGGGTAAAAAGGCAAATATGGTGCTTTGGGTTTTTTAGCAAATTGTTCAAGCCCTGTGACGTATTGGCAGAAAGCCTAGGGTCTCTCTCTCGCAGTTACTTTGTACATGAGTTTTCCAGGAACCCCAGGCTTCACTGAATTCAAAGGTACCGCATCCTCGACCCAGTGGCTCATCGCTTGCGTGGATGTTGCCCTGACCGCTCACCCTGTTACCGAGTCCAGGCTTGCTCTGCTCACCACACGACAGGCCAATAAATCGGGAGACGAGGTGTGGAGGCAAGGAGTACGACTTTATTCGGAAAGCCGGCAGACCCAGAAGATGGCAGACTAGTGTTTCAAAAAGACCATCTTACCGGGGTCTGGATGCCAGTTTCTTTTATAGAACAGAGAAGGGGAGGAGATGAGGAAGTAAAGTAAAAAGGCCATAAGTTTTGCAAATATCACCTGGAATGGCCAGCCTCAGGGAGGGGACGTGTTAATTTCTTCTTTCTTGCAGCCATCCCCAGATGGACAGGGTCAGCATGTTTCCCTGAACAAAGGCACTTCGGTTTAACATTCAGGCAGAGGAGCAGGGTTCCCCAAGGCAGGCCATTACGTATAGACAGTACCCTTTTAGTGAACCAAAGCAACGGGTAGCAAAGGTTAAAGTAAAAGAAACAGATCCAACATGTAGCCAGATTTTGTTCTTCCCCGTAACAACCCGACTCAGATCAACAGTCCGCATTTGCCCCTAGAGCCAGGATGGACTTCTCAGCATTACCTGGGGAACACCACACAGGCACCAGCGTCGCAGATCTTCACTCACACGCCATCTGCAGCCATACTCCCCCAACCTGCGATCCCTGGGCATGAGTGCTGGCTGCAAGGGGCACACACGACACAAAAACCAGCCCTTGCCACGAGCCTCAGGCTTCGTCTTGAGTTTGGGTGACTGGTCTAGCTTTTCAAGAAAGCCTGGGATCAGATCCTTTCCCAAACTTTCCCTTTCCACTTTCTTCATATCCCTTCTCCCCTCCCCCTCTCCCTCCCTCCCTCTTGGGCAAATTTGTATACCTGGAGGTAAGACAGCATTTGCAAAGCCATTTTTCAAAAACTGTAGTCCACCCTTATCTCATTACAATACATGCCTACTTAAGTGCCTTATATTTGTCTAACCGAGAATTTTTTCCCTCAACTTCCAAGGTCTGATCTGCTCTCTCCTCCCCCAGCTAAACAAAGGAAACATTGAAATAATTTTAAATAATCCCCTTAATGGGCAGCCCACTGGATCCCTGCCTTATCCATAACCTTAATGCCTTGGTGCAAATATGATGCACTTACCAGCACCTGAAAACACAGGAGTTTAAAAAGTGGCAGTGCACCCCTCCGCAACAAGAATCACACCCAAAGCAAAGGTTCCCTACCTGGAAGGAAGGTGACCCATTGTGTTACCTCTTCACCAGTTGTAACATCAGGTTTATTTATCCCCTATTAAGCCAGGGGAGGCAAACTTTTTCTGTAAAGGGCCAGGTAGTAAATATTTTAGGCTCTGCAGGCCACTGACATTTTTGTCATATATTCTTTTTTGGGTTTTTTTGCTTTTAGTTTTTGTGGGTTTTTTTTAATACAATTCTTTAAAAATGTAAAAAACCATTCTTAACTCAAGGCTGTAAAAAAAGGGTCTCTACAGGTTGGATTTGGCCCAGACGCTCTTGCCTACTCCTTGTCTAAACTGATGACTTCGCACCACCCACAGGTTAATCAGCCTGACCTGGGAATGGAGCGAGGGAGGGAGCTGGTTTTGGAAACAGATTCCTAGGTCTTAACCTAAACCCACTCAGTCGGAATCTTAGGTAAATTCTCGAGCTCCCTGGTGGCTGTGATGGAACCAGTCTACTGCCGACCCCAGGGGCCGTGCTCTGACACACTGGCTCCCCTCCAGCCTCTGCTCCTCCTCCAGCCCCCGCAGGTGATTCTCTCACCTGCTTGAATGTCATTGTTGAGCCACTCCCATCGTGCACCATCCTCCATTTCTCCTTCGACTCCTCTCTGCTTACAAATTAATCATGGGCACTGTACTTTTTAAATAATCCTTCCTAATAACACTTGACAATTTTATCACTAGCTCTTTTCCCACAAAGCTTGCTGGCAGGACAGCATTCCCCCAAAGTGCTGCCTTCACCCCATCCTGGCTGACGCCATAACTCCTCCTCAACTCCATCCTTGCACTGGGCATGCCCCAGCTTCCGCCCCAGCCCTGGCCACCTTTGGGTTGAAGGATGCAGCAGTTACCAGATCTCTGAGCCAGCTCTGAACTTGCTTCAGGAGGATGGATATCCAGTTCTTTGGATATTTTCCATGACTTCCCTTCTGGGTTTCTGGTTCCTCAGGGTCATGGCGCCTAAGCTGGCCACTTACCCACAAGAGTCAAAGTTAAACCTCCAAAATCCTAAGGAAAGGTTTATGCACAGCACGCAGCAAAAGCAAAGCCAAAAATAAAGGCAACTGGGAAGGAAAGCCAAATTTTAGGGGTCTGTGAAGTCAGCACAGGATTTTGAAAGAAATTGGCAATCAGTCCTAGATGCAAACTGGGTCAAAATGACGCTGAGGTCACTTGGGCGTAACCCACAACCTTAGTGTAGGTGCAGATGCACTGAAGATTTTCGTGGCACTGTTGCTCTTTGCATCATCACAATTTTTCACTGGAACATAATATACCAGTCAGCTCAACCGTCATCATTTCCAGAACTTTGTCAACAACAAAAAAAGCCTTGACTAAAAGAGTTTTAAAGTCAGTTCTGGCCCAGTTTATTCCTGACTCAGACGGGATGTGACAGAATCCAGGGCAAGGTTGCCGGGGGAGGCGGGGTGCAGCTGTGGACAGCAGGCCCAGTAATATAAGAAAGCTGAGGCTGTAGGCGAGAAGGTATGTATCTCTGAATAAAACAGTGGAGAAAATCAGGACTGGCCTGTTGGCCTGGGTCTCCTAGGATCCTCCAACAGACTTAATTAGAAGCCAAACAATCTCCCTTTCCATCTGTGAGGCAGAAGAATGCGAGCTGTTGGGAGTTATGATAATCTGTGTTTCTCACTTGAGTGAGACGGGGTACTAAAGAAGAGATGAGAAGGAAGGGAAGAGTGAGTGGACAGTTTCAGAAGCCATATACAGTCCTAAAGTGCACTGAACAAACACTAAATAACACCCGTCTAAGACAAAATAGGAGAATGTCTAGATGACCTTGGGCTTGGCGATGACATTTAACATACAGCACCAAAGGCACCATCCATGAAAGAAAGACAATAAGCTGGACTTCATTACAATTAAAAACGTCTGCTTGCGAAAAACACTGTCGAGCGAATGAGAAGACAAGCCACAGTCGGGGAGAAAGTATTTGCAAAGGACGCCTCTGAGAAAGGACTGTCATCCAAAATACACCAGAAACCTCTTGAAACTCAACAATAAGAAAATGAACAATCCGATTAAAAAAATGGGCAAAAGACCTGAACAGGCACCTCACCAAAGAAGATATAAACGTGGAAAATAAGAATGTGAAAAGATGCTTAAAAACATGTTGTCAGGAAATTTCAAATTAAAACAACGATGAAATACCACTGCACGCCTACTAGAGTGATCAGACTCCAAAACGCTGACACCACTGAAGGGTGCTGAGGACGTGGAGCAAAAGAAACTCTCACCCACTGCTGGTGGGAGCCCGAAGTGGTACAGACACTTCGGAAGACACTTGGGCAATTTCTGGTTTTTTTCTTTCAGTTTTACTGAGGTATGATTGACATACAGTGCTGTGTAAGTTTAAGCAAATAAACTGAAAACTTCGGCCCACACAAAAACCTGCACACAGATATTTAAAGCAGCTTTATTCCTAATTGCTAGAACTTGGGAGCAATTAGAATGCCTTTCGGTAGGTTGAAAGGATGACATAAACTGTGGTCCATCCAAACAATGGAATATTACTCAGCACTGAAAAGAAATGAGCTCTCAGCCATAAAAAGACGTGGAGGGAACTGAAATACACATCACTAAGTGAAAGACGCCAATCTGAAAAGGCTACGCATGCTGTATGATTCCCACTCTATGACACTCTGGAAAAGCCGAAACTACGTAGACAATAAAAAGATCAGTGGTGGGCTAGGCGGTGGGCGGGGTTGGCAGCGGTGGGACGAGCAGGTGGAACTAAGATCATGCAGAGGATTTTTCGGGCAGTGAAGCTATTCTGTGCAATACTGTAATGACAGAACCATGTTATCATACATGCGTCAAAACTCATGGACTGCTTCACTCAAGAGCAAACTATATACTGTAAACTATGGACTTTGGGTGATGATGACGCCCACTGTAGGTTCATTGATTGTAACGTGTGCACCCCTCTGACGGAGGATGTTAACAGAAGGGGAGACTGTGTGTGTGTGGAGACAGATGGCATATGGGAAATCTCTGTACTTTCTGCTCAATTTTGCTGTGAACCTAAAACTGCTCTAAAACTAAAACCTATTTATAGTGCACTGACCACCTTCAACCATACTGAAGTAGAATTGGATTGGATTTTTTTGAACTCAGAAGGAGTTCAGGTCCCAAAACAATAGTAGATGCCAGCTGGATAAAAGAGGTGAAACGACCTGAACCATCAGCTAGAACGCGGCCATAATAGATGCTTTCTAAATACGTATAGAATGAACAAACGACTTATCCTGAACCTCACTTATGCCACTCTCACCTGGACCTGAGGCTGGGTGTGGCCACCACCGTCCAGATGTTCATCAGCCCAGACCAGTCATGGGGAAACGGAGGCCCAGGCTCATCCCAGGCTTCCTTCATCCAAGGACTTGTCCAGAGTCACAAACCTCAAGTTACACACAAACCTTCAGACAAGGCCCGAATCCTTGGGTGATCTTCACCTCTGGCACTTCTGTCATTCCCCTCCTCAAGCCCATCAGCCAATGCCATCGGCTCCGGCCACTGCCTTCATCTCAGCCACCACCGCCCCGGTCCCAGCTGCCAGCGTTCTGGCCTCAACTTTGCAGCAGCCCCTGCGGGTTCCCAACCTCCACACAGCAGCTCCCCATCTCGCCCGAAGGAGAATCCGATATGCTTACCTACCGTGGCTGTAAGGACCTGCGTGGTCCGGGCCCTGGCCCCTCTCTGACCTCATCTGCCCCTCAGGACCCTCTCCAGCCCACCAGCCTCCTTGCTGCCCTCCAGACACACTGGGCATGTTCTCCTCTGGGCTCTCTGTTCCCTACACCTGGACGCTCCTCCCCAGGAGATCTCTCCATGTCATTCAGGCCTCTACTCAAATGTCCCTAATTTAAAAAGGACATTCCCTGCACCCTGTACAAACTGGAACCCCTGCCCTCCTTCTACTGCTGCCTCTTTACCCTCTCTCCCCTCCCCCGCCCTCCATAGCACATGGTGTGTTAGGCACATGTTCATTTCCTTGTGCTGTCTTCCTCCCCTGCTGGAATGCAAGCTTCATCAGATCTGGTCTGCTTGTTCGCTGCTCATGCCCAGGGCCTAGAACACTGCATGGCACGTGGTCAGTTTCTGACAAATACTGGATGGAAGGAAAGGAGAGATGGAGAGAAGAAGGTGAAAAGGGAGAGGGAGGAGGGGGAAGGGAGGGAGGGAGGGAGGGAGGAAAGAAGGAAGGAAGACAGGCGAGCCGGTTTCTCCTATGAAGTCACCATTTGCCGCATCTACCTCAGCACCTATACCACCTGCTCACCACCCCGCAAGGCTGTGAATACTATAAAAGAAAAATAAAGCATTCTCCTTGTCCGTAAGAATCTCAGTCTTTTGAGGAACGAGAAAATATACTAAAACCAACTGAGTGAATGACAGGAGCAATTCTCTGTGCTGAAGAGACTCAGGAGCTAAATATATTTGAACACAGACAAGTGTTGTGAGAACCAGAAAAGAAAGAGAACTACACAGAAACTGGATACAGTTGTAAAGCCTCAGCTGCGTGTATTTCTCTGGTCCTACAGAGCACGTCCTCCATAAAGAGTCAGGACACACTATATCACATTCTCCGAATTGGTTCTGTGGAAATTTGCCCAAATCCTTCTGAAGTGCACATTACCCACAGCTTCAGGAGTGTCCAATGACCTAAAAATCTGAGTTACTTATTCTCATTCTCACCATTTCTTCCACTGACCTATAAATTCAATCTCCTGGTCAACCTCTCCCCCAATCCTTCTCTCTATTTCAGGGGAGGAGGGCAGGGAGCAAGTCCTCCTATGCCTTCTTTGATTCCATTACTGATGTTTTACTCACCTTTTTGAACTTTCTCTCCCGTTCAATCCCAATAATCCTTTACACTTATTTTTTTTAAAGACTGACTTTTTTTTTTACTTGGCCACATGGAGAGGCACGCGGGATCTTAGTTCCCCGACCAGGGATCAAATCCGCGCCTCCTGCAGTGGAAACGCAGAGTCCTAACCACTGGACTGCCAGGGAAGTCCCTCTCTTTCACTTATTTTTAATCTTCTTTTTCCCTCAGGTCGTCTTCATTCCATCTCTTTTCCTCACCTATTTCTTCTGGATTTTCCGACACGAAGGTTTGCATTATATAGCTCACCTCATTGCCCCATTTTTAAGCATTCGATTACAGAGGGAAAAAAGTGCATTCCCTCATCTGCCTGCATCACACATGCAAGGTGAAGGAAGCAGCTAGTAAATCATTCCTCCGCATTCTTACGGGACCAAAACGGTGGAGATGGCCTGTGCAGCCCCTCCGCTACATTTCCTGCTGCCCCCCCACCCCGCCCTCCTGCTCATCAGCCTGTAAACTCAGGCAAGGATTTTAATTCAGTGCTACTCTTCTGGAGAAAAGGTGACTGGAGATGCCCAGTGGAATGGCACATGTGAAGGAATGTTCTCCTGGCACCCAAAATAATGTGCCCTGTTTGGACCTGGCATCAGGGTTATATGCGGCCAGCAGAGAAGTTGGGCCTCAGCCCAGATGCAAACTGAAGGGGCCAGCCACCCTGCTCTCAGGTGGCATCTACACTTCTGCCCTCACGGCTGAGTGATGGAAAAGTCGGTCCCCCACTAACTAAAAGGGCCAACAGTGCCAGAAACACAGAAGGTGTCAGGAGAGGAGGTACCAACCAATCCACCACCAAGGGCTGAAGGGCTGAAAGATAAAAGGTAAAACGCAAGAAGGTTAAATGAGGAAAAGTCAAAACACAAGACACCTCTATAGCTTTAGCTTCACTGCGAGGCTTTCTAATGGGAAAAGTAAGGCACTTGCTGGAGAAGCAGCTGGTTTTCATTACAGCCTAAAAGAGTTCAAAAATGAATACAGCCCCCCTTCTCCCTGCCCCAAATTCAGTGCACATTCAATTCTAACAGAATGGACACCCAGACTTAAAACTCAAATAATCTGAAACCCCTGCCATGGAGAATTGCTGCTCAAATGGTTTATTCCTTTGCAGGCCACTAACTAAAACAATGACAACTTTCATGTCAAATTCCAGGAAATAAAGGGTAGACAATAAGGAGAGATTTTTTTTTTTTTTAACCAAATGCAAACAAATGAATTAGTGCTGAGGGGCTGAAGAGAAGCCAAACAAATTAGGCCTGAGGGCGCCCACCAGCCCGCCTACCCCACTGAACAGCTCCTGGGCGCCTTCTCCGTGAGAGTTCAGAAGTGGTCAGGGTTAGGGGACAAACATGTAACAAAAGACGCAGGCCCACCCAGAAGATGTGGGAGCCTGCTGGGAGGATTACAAACACTGGCGCAGGGCCAAGAACTGCCCCTCTTCCCCCAGCGGCGGAAAGGAAGCAAGATCGCCAACCCAGACATCGTGGGCAAGTCCCCCCCATGGTCAAGAATGGTTTTCAAGCCAGAAGAATGCCTGTCATTGTGCCTGCAGACCCTGGGGCTGGTAACTACATTTTAAAATCATTACTTTTTCAAACGCACTCTCCATTACCACAACAGAGCATCTCAGTCAGTTAGAGCATGGCCTGCTTTGTTGGAGACACAGTAAATATTTGTCATTAGAATTAATTAACTGTGCAAAGAGGCCGCGGCCAGGATCACCGTAACACAGCCTTCCAGTTTCCCACAGAGAAAAAGCCTATTCTTAAACCACAGATTTTACCCCACACCCCCAAACCGGCGTCTGAAAAAGTCATATATGAGTTGTGAGATGGGCTATGCTGAAAAGCAGGTGACTCAGGACAAACAACCCACCCACCCAAATCACGGAGGATGGGTTGGAAATAGCATCTTGTGAAGGTGAACGCATTTCCGGCCGCCTATTGTATAGATGCGACCATTGACAACAGGAGGGGCTCAAAAACTCCCCTAAAGCAAACAGCAACCATGAGATTAGCCATAAAACCTCCTTAGACGGTTTTCATTAAGAAAAATTTATAGTTGGATTTAAAAATTAAAAATCTCATTACTCACTAGTCCCTACCTAGAACCAAATGCTTTCTTTGACCTCTGCCTTATGTAATCCCACCACTTCCTGGTAAATCTCCTCCCCATGCCTCAACCAGGGCATTCAGGAAATCCCAAAGTCCACATACAAACAAAATGACTGAGCAAGGACAGGAGGCCAGCTGACCTGATGGCCCCAGCAACTCAGGGAATTGAAGGATGCCGATGCCTGCCCACAGGGTGTGTCCAGTGTGGGGATCACTGAAGGGGCCAGAGCAGGAGCAGAGCATCGGAAACAGTGTTAGAAAATGAACTTTCGATGGTACAGCAGTGATCTCAAGTGTTTCCATGCCACATGGAAACCAAGACAACTTTCCTTGGGATTTGCTGGAGCTGCCATCAGCTAGTTTGGTACCTGGAGTTACGTTCAGCTGGGCGTCTTGTCTTTCATTTGGAGCACTCACCCCCTTTCACAATGAGCTTCATCCCAGACCATCCGGGCCATCTGATGATCAGAAACGGCCTGGCCTACCTACCGCTTTTGCTTCTCGAGGGCTGCGGCTGTGCTACTTCGCTGGAAATGCAACTTTGCCATCTCTTTAAAATACTTCTTCCGTGGCGTCTACTTATGGCTGTTCTGCCTCAGCTAAAGTGCATATGGGCAAGTAAGATGCTATTTCATCTGCAAAGATTCCACTTACACATAGTCTTTTGGATACATACCTGTTGTCTACAGTATTGATTTCCATTCTGTGTTCCTGAAATAGTAAAGTTGCATAAAAGTATCTCAGAAGACCAAGGACACCAGGCTGGTAGGGCTTTGGGTCCTCCACTTACTCTTCAATCAGATTCATTCTGGTATTAGCCATTTATTTATATAACATATACTTTATCATATGTAACATATGATAACATAATTTACATTTATGTATATTATATATGATAAAATATATATACATACATAAATGGTATATATGCATACACATATATATAATCAGAAGATTTTATATAGAAAAAAATAATTCCATGGCTAAAAAAAAAGCTTGAAAACCATGATTTAACCAAAGTAAGATCTATCTGTATCAGGGACTACAGTTTCTAAAGCTCTACCAGGCAACTGTGATATGAACAGTCAACCATATAGAGCTTCTCTGGTTGAAGCGGACCTGGGGAGCCTAAAAGCTCCCACTTAGGACCAACTCCTTACCCTTAAGTATCTCTCTCTCTCTCCCTCTCTCTCTCTCCCCTTGGAGAATAGTTTGGAAATTATTGAACCACATGATCTATATGTTCCTCCAGATTCAATGATCTAAAGATTCCCATATTCCAATACTTTTAGATGAAATGGATGAGAGCAATGATGATCTCACTGTCTGGGGATCTAAAATTGAAAAGATTCTGAATTATTGTTTCAAATAATCACTCACCGAAAAAAATATTCAGGCAAGGCAAGATATTAGGATATGTTGAAATCAGATTTCATTGCACAATTGCATAGATGAGCTTCATATTGATGAAATTCATATTTTCTGGCTTTTTGTTTTAATTGTGGCCACCCAGCCCCTTGCGGGCCAAGCAAGCTCTTTCAATTTAGGATTGCAGCAAGCAAAGCATTTCCAGCAGAGGACCAATGATGGTGGAAATAAACCACCAGGTGATCTTCAAGCTCTTCTTTCTCCAGTTTGTTATCCCAAACTCTGTTACTTTCAACATCCAGAGAAGAATCACTTGTCACCAACGAAAAAGAAGTTTAATCAGCAGCCTTAACATTGTTATCCAGCATCTGGACCTTATCTCCTATCACTATGTCACCACCACTTACATTCTTAAAATATAAAAGTCAAGACTGTCCCATGCCATGGTCATTTACGTTGAGAACAAACTTCTCCCGCCCTGCCCAAAAAAGCATTTTTAACAAAAACTTCACACGGTTTTACCGCTAAGATTATGTAAAGCATTTCCACATGTCTTAATTAATGGCAACTAAATATTAAAACATTTGGGCTTTGTTTTGCATGTGTGTGTATGTGTGTGTTTAATTTAAGTAGTGAACAGATTACAAGTAAGTAGAGCTCTTGGTTGAAGATATTTGTTTTCTTTTGATCATCTGGCTCATTTTTTTCATCATTAAATAGGGAAAGTGGGTGAAATTCACCCAAGGAGTTTCCAACTTGCCAAAGCTCAAGATATGTAGTCAGTAGGCATGGAGCTGTTCAGACTGAAGCCGAGCAGGTCATTTCCGAGGGGGGTCCCCAGAGCACTACTGAAGACCCCTCTATGCCACTATTCCATGAGGATTTTTCCAGCTGTAAAATTCTATGATCCAACTGTCTCCTCCGTATCTCCAATCGGGTAAGAACAGGAAATGAGTGTTCAAAGAACCAAATGAAGAACCGAAAAGCCACACCCATTACTAGTCCGGTAAAGCAAGCATGCGGTCTATTTTGTCTCCCCATAACTCAGTGTTCTGTCTGCAAAATGGAGAAAGTATGGGGCCAATGAGGATCCAAATGGCTAATGATGTTGGTGAAATGCGTTCCTTTCTCTTAATGGTTTTGTTATGACTCTCACCACCGCCACGCCAATACCAAAGAGTTATAGACACAGACAAGGAGGATAAAGGGTGATGTCAATAGAGGCAGGGTGAGTCGCGGTCAGAAAACAGGATGGGGCAGGAAGCAGAAATCCCAGAATTCAATAGGCAGGAGTAATGGGATGGCTCCAACTGGTCTACCCAAGCCTCATCTGTGCCAGTTTGATTGGACACAGTTTAAAAGGAAGAAAGAAAGTGCCAATGAAAACCAAAACAAAAGATAAACAGCAGCCTTTCCAAATGGGTGGGCAGGGATCTGGCCTCCTGGCAGGGGAGGAAGCCAGCAGCCCGGGGAGCCTGTCCCCAAAACCAGCTGAGCCCACTCTGCCCCTGTGGCCACTCCTTCCCATGGAGTTCAGTGGTGCTTTCCGAACTCTGAACCCATTGGGGGGATTTTTTGGAGGGAGTCTGGCAAATTATTATACAAAAGGAACCAAAGAAGAGAAGGGAAAACATAAAATCATTTCTACAGCATAAAAAAATTTTTATCCTTTGACTTTAGCCAGACAAAGAATTTTCAGGTTCCATTCAGTCGTAAAATCAGTTCTCATGCCACCCACATTTCGCACGCCTCCCCCACTCCTACCGCAGCCATTCCACTCCCCCAGCTCCAGCTCCCCCCATCCTCCGCCTCTCCCAGCACCTGCCATCCCCCTGGCCTCAAACCCAAACATCCATTTGAAGCAAACATGAGGACCCAACAAATATACACTCCCTCTTGCACATATTCACGTGTGTATACGTACATACAGCTACCCCCATCCCTCACTAAAACTCTCTAACGTCCGACGGAGATGTTAGCCATGGTACCAGCTTGCCCCACACCCTCTCCCAGTGAAACTGACAAGGCACAGCTCCTGTTTAGGGGTAGCCATAGGTGATGACTATTCCACCTGGTAACCCCACTGGAGCCATAGCTCACCGGACCCAGAGTAGGTAATAAAAGGGCTATGACAATGACCCTGAGTGCGGCCAGGTAAAAGGGAAGTTGGACATATTCATTTATTTCTTATAAATTGTAGGTGAGGGGCTTAGGCAAGATGTATTTCATTCTCACTGTCATCCGTAGGGTGGGCTGTGAGTCTGCATAGAACACTTCATTTCACACACCCTTGGTCTGCCTCTTTTATCCTCTTGCCTAAGCCTTTTTCTTTGGAGGAGCAAGTGCCAGAAGATAAGCTTCTGAAACAAGTCAGGTTCTGGGGGCAGTGTTCCCACCAGCCCTGGAGAGCTTTCACACAGATCAGTATCCTGGAATGAGCCTGTCCAGTCTGCAGAAGGAAGTGTGATAATGCAGGAATGTGGCTCTGGGTCTTGGTCCCCCAGGGAAGGGGAGAGAGGAAGAGAAGGGAGGAAAAGCAGAGTTAAAGGTCATGAGTAATTGAGACTTGATAATGCCATGTGCCTGTGACAGTGAAGTCACACATGGTGGTGGAGCTTTGAACCCTGGGCTCTACATAACCCACCAAGCCTTGGGCTGAAAGTTAGATTCTAGTTCTGGTCTTCAACTGACCAGGAACTTCTTCGTAACGCTAACACCTTAGTGATTAAGGAAACATTGCCTCCCCAAATTCTACTCCTCCAGTTGGATTCACCTTGGGAATGTGATCTGTTAAACGGGAAGGGGGATGTTACCCCTCCTCTTTTAACCCTTATGAGGCAAACTGATTCCATAAAGAGATTTAACTCTGACCTTTGGAGAAATCTGGGCAATCATGAAATTATGTCCTTTCTGTATTTGGAACAGCCATAGCTTCTACTGATAAAAACCTAAGGTCTGCAGGGTTTCCTAAAGACCTCGCGTCATCATGCCGGCTTTTGGCAAGGTTCCTAGACCTAATGAAGAGACATAGTGGAGAGGAAGAAAATTTGAAGGGTGGCAGAAAGACTTGGATAAACTATGCAGGGACTTCATTTTAACGTGCACATCTTGAGCAATCCACACGGAAACTTTTCCTGGAGAGAGAGCTCATGAGATGTAAAGGCAAGGAAACGAGTTTCACCTCCTCTTCCTTCTTTCATTCTCCAGTGGCAGGATTAGGAAATAACCAACTGGCTAAAGATCAGGGGGCAAGAAGGAAAAGGAAGCAAAGCAAAAGGTCTGTATTATCCCTCCCTGGACCATCCTAGTGCTCTGACAAATCAAGAGGTGACCCTTTGAAAGATGAATGATCTCAGACCATTTTATGGACAGAGTCAGATTTTCTCATTATAGGTAAATCAGTACAAGTATTGTTGGCATTCCAAAGAGGCTCAAAACCCATATCTCCACGCAGGTTCCCCAACCATCTCCTCTGATTCTAGGAGGTAAATCCATGGTCAGGTGAGTTCTGAGGCAACCCAAATGAGATCCATTAAAAGATCAAGAGAGAAAGAAAGAAGGAAAGGAGGGAGAGAAGGGGAAGGGAGGGGAGGGGACAAAGGAGGGGGGGAGGGAGAGAGGGAGGAAGGAAGGAAGGAAGGAAAGCAGGAAGGCTGGCTCTTAGTTTTTTTTTAACTTGGGCCTAATCAATGAGAGTGTGATTTATGCCATTTGTCAAAGCAGGGAAAAGCTGAAAAAGTCAGAGAGACTGACTAAGTGGCCCCCTCCCTCCTGTCCACCTGTGATGTACACAGTCTAGGGCAAGAAGAGTCTGTTGGCAGAAATCTCTCAGAGGAAGAAGGAATCCTCTTTATAGTTAAGCAATTGTATCTCTTTTCAGTCAAAGAAAAGTAGTATCCAATTTTCAGGGAAAGAGTTAGAGGAGACCAGTCAAGAATTCAAGAGGTGATTGGAATCTTAAAAAAAAAAAAAAGAGAATTCAAGAGGTGGACACTCCCTGGGACTTCCCTGGTGGCCCAGTGGGTAAGAATCCACACTCCCAATGCAGGGGGCCTGGGTTCGATCCCTGGTCAGGGAATTAGATCCCGCATGCATGCTGCAACTAAGAGTCCGCATGCTGAAACTAAAAAAAAAAAAAAAAAAAAAAAGATCCCGCATGCCACAACGAAGATCCTGCGTGCCGCAACTAAGACCCGGTGCAGCCAAAATAAATAAATAAATATTTAAAAAAGAACTAAATCAGTATTAGAAAAAAAAAAGAGGTGGACATTCCCAAGACTGACGGAGAAAACCCCTTAGTTGTTCAGGCCTCAGAACTGCTACGGAAGCAGAGGTGGGCAGCTCTGGAGAACAAAGGTCTTTGAGAGCCAGACCTATAAGGTCAAAGAACATGGTAGATATTTGTCACTTGGGGCCACCCAGCATCCAAACACTCTCCTACTGGGGGAAGAAATCCCAAGTTAAGTGGAAGACAGGCCTCCTTGGTAGCCCAAGAGGCCACATAGCTCCTCCCCCTCTTCCCTCGCAGCTGGAGAGAGGGCATGTGACCGAGGTGTGGCCCATCGGAGGCTACCATACAGTTTAACTCCGAGTTAAAAGCCAAGGACCAGTTAGAGATGATCTTGTGAAGGCGGGTTTCTAGCAGGAGTGGAGCCCGAAGGTGCGACAGCAGGAGCAGCACCCCAAGCCCACTGCTCCCACAGTAGGGTTTTGGCAGAGCCTTGCCTCCTCGGTGTGTGCCCAAGACTGGCTCACCCGTCCTCCCATAGATGTCAAGAGCTACTGAATACGACCAATAAATCTATTTTCTGCTTAAGTTAACCAGCTAGAGTCTTTTCTTCACAACCAAGAACCCTGACTAACGCTGCATTGTAACAAGACATGTATCAGAAAAGAATCCCCTGCTGGTTGGAGGTGCCCATCTAACCCCTGAAGTGCTGTTTCTCAGGTGATGCTCACCTGTCCTCTCTGGGCAGTGCGCAGGTAACTGAGAGAACTGTTACATCCGCACTGGCCGCGCACGCCACGTGGGACTCTGCTCCTAACACACAACTCCACGCTCTGCCCTCGGGGAGACGGCTCTCACGCTGAACTCACATGCACTGCACACTCACGGACGCCACACACTCATCTGCTGTCCTGCTTTCTTACTCCCTTTATGGTAATGCTTTTTTCGCAAATATATGTTTGGGAGATGTATGTGTTCTCCTATAACCCACAGGGAAGAACCTGAGAAAGCGAGCAGACCTCAAGGCCTTCCACCAGTTTCCATCCCGTCATCTGGCCAAGGCCTCTCCACTCCAGTCCATTTGCAGGGCCCCATATACAATTTTGTTGCTTCTGCCTTCAAGGCTTTGTTCAGGAGAGAAAGTTCACTCTACCAATTAAGCGTTCTCTCTTCCTCAAAACTCCTGCTCGAGATTCCTCTTCTACAGAGCCTGGCTCCAAAAGTCAGGAGCCGCATGGTTCCCTGGATGCACTGTGTTCTTTCTCTCCTTCACTAGGAACGCCTGACCTGCCCACCAAGAATCTCCACTTAACCTGATGAGAGTCTGCTTCTTAGAAGCACAGCTCAGGCACCACCAGCTCCAGGAAGTGTTTGCCGACCCTCTGACAGTGTAGTAGAGGCTTCTCCTTGACTCTCTCCAAACCCCCATGCCTGCTTCCACTACTGCACCTTCCACATGCATTGTCCCCTGCTTATGTGTCTGCCTCTCCAGGGAGATGAGGAGCTCATTGGCGGCTGGCACTGGGTCTCCTTATACCAATACCTGGTGCAGCACTTGGCACAGAGCAAGTGTTCGGTGAGTGGTAATGAATGAATGAATGAGTTAGCACCGGGACCTACCCCCGCAGCTGAACTTACTCTGCCACTGAGACCTCATCTGTCAAAAGCGGAAACGGAGAAGAACATTCACAAAGGTCTCTTCCAGGCCCAAGATTTTGTGAATCATTTCAGTTTTCCCTCATGAATCCCACTTAACAGTAATAGTCATAGCTAACATTTCCTGAACAGGTTAGCAAGCCAGCTGCTCTGCTAAGCACTGTATCCGCCCTCCGTATCCACGGGTTCTGCATCTGTGGATTCAACCGACTCCGGGTTGAAATTATTCACAAACATGAACGCACAAAAATTCCAGAAAATTCCAAAAAGACTTGAATTTGTCATTCACTGGCAACTATTTACATGGCATTTACATTGGATTAGGTATTGTAAGTCATCTAGAGATGATTTAAAGTGTACAGGAGGATGTGCGAGGGTTATATACAAATACTACGCCATTTTACACAAAGCACTTGAGGATCTGCAGATTCTGGTATCCGTGGGGGTCCTAGAGCCAATCCCCCACAGACACGGAGGGACGACTGTATGGGGTTATCTCATTCAAGCCTATCAAACCCTTATCAGCATGTTTGCAGGGAGCTGTACAGTAGCCAAGTGCTGAGTCTCATGGGGACTAAGACGGGGCTGGATGAGCGTATGCAGCAGCCTGAAGAAGAGGCAGCCAAGGGAAGGGAGGAGGGGGCCAAGCAATTGGATGCCGTTTTCCTGCCAGAAGAGACTTGAGGAACAAGCCAGGAGAGAAACGGGAAGGGAGGTCACAGTTGTTCAACACTCCCCTATGAGTCCTCGCAAAACCCCATGAGCAAGGCATGGTCGTCCCCACTTTACTGAGAGGGAAACCAAGACCCAGAGAAGTGAAGGAATTCATCCAAGGTCCTGCTGAATGGAGGTCGAGTCCATAAACCCAGGTCTGTTTGTTTGCAGAGCTGGGCTCACCATCCGCCCCAGGATGGGGAAGGTCTGACAACAGGGAACCGTCCCCAGAACAAAACCTCGGAGCTCTAACCTATAGGTTTCCTCCAGCCTGTTCTCCTAAAGAAAGCAAGGGTCTGTAATCGATACAATCACACAGTCAGTCAAAGCAAGCTTGCAATTTCCCAGGGGCCCTCTAACGTTCTCTGGACGGACCTACCAAGGTTGAGAATCGCACAGGCAGAGAAAAGAGCCCACGATTTGGAGGCCAAGAACTTGAACGCAAGGCCCCCCGTCCACTCTTTGTTGGCTGGTGATCTCCGGACTTTGGAAACCGTAAAGCATTCAACAAATACTGTCATTTTATGAATGATCTGAGAATCCTGGCCTCAACACACGGTCAGATATGATCTGGCCCTGGATGTTGATCCCTTTGAGCACGTCAACAGCTTTCAAAAAGGACAGCACGTCTCAGCTAAGCCTGACACAGCCCCTCCAAGCTTCCTGGTCTGTTTATTTGTTCGAAGCATCTGTTTGGTTAGAGAAACACAGCAAGAACGTCCCTCTGCCTGCAAACCTCCCCTTCAGCTGCACAGATGGGCCAGAGAGCAGGGCTCCCAGGAGTAGGGACGCGCAACAAGATGCAGATGGCCAGCTGACCCAGGCCACCGGGCTCCACGTGCTGGAGGCTGAGCAACAGCTCAGGCAGCTCCCCTCCCCATGGCTACGCTGACCCCTCTGGCAAAGAGCTCAGGGCTGGGACGGGCACCACTGCTGGGAAACAGACAGCTCCAGTCCTCCCCCACCCTCCGCCCCCTTCCCACACTGGTCAGTTCAGCTCTGTTGTCGCCAGGAGGGCCTGCAGCCTGGACTGCACTCAGCTGATAGAACTGTGCACACGTCGGGGGGGGGGGGGGGGCCGGCCACTGCCCTCTAGGAGGTGGGAGGAGGGGGCTTGGGCTGGA
This sequence comes from Eubalaena glacialis, assembly GCF_028564815.1. Classification (NCBI taxonomy): domain Eukaryota; kingdom Metazoa; phylum Chordata; class Mammalia; order Artiodactyla; family Balaenidae; genus Eubalaena; species Eubalaena glacialis. Next base: position 4,021,767 of record NC_083725.1, read on the forward strand.
CGGTCCAGGGTGTGTTCTGGTTCCCAGACCTGATCTGGGCTGACCTGACACGCATGCCTTTCTCTCCCCCATATCCATGCCCCAGGAAGTACTGATACTTTACTCGGACCACCTTCCACCCCACCCCTCACCCGCCTCTCCACCCCCAACACGGAGACAGCCACAATCTCGGGCAGACAACCTGTTCTCTGTGAAACCTCTCCAACTCCTGGGGGCAGAGTTATTCTTATTTCAGATCTCCTCTTGCACCCTGTATCCACCTGAGGGAAGACTGCGTGGTTCAAGTCCAGTTAATCCACTTCCTAGCACAGAACTGTGGCAGGGATTATCTGAGTTAGCAGAGGTAAGGGCAACGGCAAAGTACTTATACGCGTATATATACCCATATACAGATCTATACATCCAAATACAGTGTATCAATAGAGTATACATACTATATGATATACTATATGGCATGTATGTATACATATACATAATAGTGTATATATGTGTGTGTGTATATATACACTCTATTAAGTTATTATCCACAGCTACATAATTGATGTATATTATATACTAATAGATTAGTATGTTATTAGTAGTATATTAATATTAGTACCCTATTATGTGCTAATAAATATATTATATATCATATATTATTGATATTTTCCAGGATGAGTATCCCATCACGCCACCATCTATTTACTTGCCTGCCTTCTTCACTAGACCATGAGCTCTGTAAGAGCAGAGCCATGACTTCGGTTTCATCCACCTCTTAAGCCAGGGTCTGGAACCCAGCAGGTACTCACCAACCAACCGATGAAGGATAAACACCAAAACACTGTGTGCCCACCCCCGCCCATATGCTATCAACTGAGGCAGAAAAGTCCGACTGGCCAACCAGTCTTCCCCAATCTTTTAAACTTCCCAGGAGAATCTCAAGCGGAACGTTCCAGCAGAGGCCTGGCTTTAATTTTCAGAGATAAAGAGCCAAGCGCTGGAGAAATGCCTTATCCGGCTTTTCAAGCCCTTTCTCCGTATTCCCCCGCGAGAGACTCGAGACTCGCACTTCGGCCGCCCTCCCAGGCCCCTCCCAGGCTACACCCGCGCCGTCGGGGTCTCCACCCCGGGCGGCCCTGCTCTCCCACACAGCGTGCGGCACGGCCGGCCTGCTCTCACGGCTGCGGAGGAAACCGGCCACCGCAGAGGCCGGGCGGGGGCTGGTGCCGTTCCCGCAGCCGTCACCCGCGGCCTCTCAGCACCCACCAGCTCTGCTGGAAGCAGCCCAAGCGCCTCCAACGCCCAGAGCGACATCCAAGCCCGAGCCTCCCGCGGCCCCGAGGCTGCAGGGACCACACGCGGCGGGCCACGCACACCCCACCCAGGCCTCACACAGACGCCCGCCTCCCACACTGCGCTCCACGCAGAGCCCCGCTCGGAGGGATCCTGCCGCCTCCACCCCGGACGCGAGCAACGCTGTGAAGGCCACAGCGCACTTGACTCTGTCACCGCCCGGAGCCGCAGCACCTCCTGTCTGCCCCTCCTCATGAGCAGGGCAGAAAGGAGTCCGGAGCCTGAAGCAAAATTATCGCGCGCCTTTAGGCTCCATAACCTCACCGAAGGACGTAAAACGTAAATGGGCCCTAACAGCAGGTCCTCGCCACGCTAGGCACTTCCTAAGAGTGAGAAAGACGCCAGTATTCCTCTTTTGGCAAGAAAAATGAGACTCATGGTATCAGTTTTGATAATGGTCTTGGAGCTTCCTCGGACCCTCTCCCACCCTTGGGTTCCCCTGGAGCAGCTCCACCTCGGTGTGTTTTATATACGGATTTCTGAGTGAACTTTAGTTTGAAAGAATGCCATGGCTATAAACTAAGGTTCATGCCGTTCCTATATCTGCGGCACATCCAAATATATGGGGTCAATCTGGATGAAGTTTCAGCCCCACCTTGTCCGCTCCCCTTCAGCCCTCTCTACACGCATGTCTACACATGCGTGTGAGCACACACACACGTCAGTCCTCCCAAGCCAAGCCCTGATGTTCTTGGCAAGGAAAGGGCTACTTTTAGATACTAGGCTTAAACGGCAAAGAAGGCCAAGGTGGCCACCAGTCTTTTCTCTGGGACCAGTACTTTGGGAAGGACGTTTCTACTTCCAGCAGCAGGCTCCGAACGTAACTGAAATGCAGCCTCCTGAGACGGTGGGGCCCTTTCATCCTCAGGTTCCTGCTGCAACCCCAGAAGTCCATGTTGGGAAATGACGGGGGAGGGTAGGACAGATACAATCTTGAGGATATTGTTGGGAAACGGAGGAATTTGTGGAGTAAACACTCCACTGTTCTCAAGTTTGTCTTCCCATAAAAGCTCGGTACTAGAGAGAAGGCTGCATCTGACGTTCTGCAAGCTGTCATCAGACACCACTGCGTGCGTGAGCCAGCACTTGTACCAGGAGGGGATAAAAAAGAAAGATTTCCCGTCTGCAAGGACCCGACCACCTCCCTGGAGAGATAAGACCGCAGCTGTCCACAGACAGGCACATGGCAACCCAAAGCAGCGTGATCAGTGCCAAGGGAAGGAAGGAACTCAGAGGAGACACAGAGACCTCAGGGAGCCTTCGTGGAGAGATGGGACTCCATGACTCGGGCATGAAAAGGGTGGATGGGAAGCATTTCAGGGGACAAGAGGTGGCCTAGAGAGGACTAGCGTGGGAACGAGCAGGAAGTGCGTGGAGGATGCTGGGTGGAACAGCAGAACTGCGTTTGGGGGACGGCTGAGAATAAACACCAGCGTCGCCAAGAGCGCCACTGAGTGATCACTTACTGTTGATTGATTTATATAAATAATGTCTCCCTATTTCTAATCATCCTGTGAGGCAGGTAGTGTCATCCCAGCTCTACAGAGAAGGAAGGTGAGCTTGGAGAGCTTAAGTCACCTGCCCAAGGCCCCATCCCCACCTCCGTCCCCCAAACAAAGCCTGAGCTTTCTCTTCCCAAATCCCTGTGTTAGTTGGGCCCAACCATCATGGTTTCCACAACAGCCAGAGGAATATTCTCTCGTACCAGACCTGGGGAGGTCGTGAAGGCAGATTTAATGGTAAGATTCATCCTAACTGCCTCCCCATAGCACGTATGTATCATCTTTACCTAAGCTACTGATTTCTCCATTCATTCCATTTACTCGTTCGTGTAGTAAACCCACGACCTGAAGGAAAGAGATGTTAAACGTCTCGGATTTCAATTAACCATTGACTTAAACCACGGTTCTCAAAAAAAAGTGCCAGGTGGAGCCAAAACTGCATTAAGCAAATGAATTAAGCTACGAGAAGATGAGGACGGAAGCGCAGCCCCGGACCTTGGGCAGCACCACCCCGAGCCCAGGGAAAAGCAAGGTTATGGCGGGCACTGAGCCGCACTGGCTGGGCTTCCCTTGCCCACCAAGCCCCAGCCCAGGGCGCAGGGGATTGGGGAGGCATTGGAAGAGCAGGAACACCTGGTGGGAATTCTCCTCGAATTCCTGGGAAGCAGAGGAGCACTGGGACAGGGGAGCTTAGTCCGGTTTTCTCCCTGTTTCAGCATCAGATCTTGATGTTGCAGCCCAATCACCTCCCCTCCCCCCATGGTAACCCTGGGTGACTGAGAAGCAGGGGGTAGAAGGTGGGGCCTCCAGGGAATCCCAGCAGCCCCACTTCAGTGCCCTCAGCTCCCCACCCTCTTCACCTGCCAGTACAACTCAATGCTGAGCTGAAGGCCAAGCGACCATACGATCTGTCCTCCAAACCAGCATCCTCCTGAGAACGCAAGGGGGCATCGTTAATAATTATGCTGCACAACAGCTGTGCACTGGAGCTGGGGAACTAGGGCATGCGATCCCCCTGGTTACAGGGCTCGGGGTTAAAGTCAATGCAGGGCTGGCCTTGAAGAATTTGCCTTTTAAGGAAAATCAGCTGATTTCAGTTATGGCAGAGAAGTTCTCCCAGGGACTTTTTTAGAGCCCCTAAGGGTCTCTCTCTCCCCTCTCTGGTGTAAGGTTTGTAGTCAGAGAAAGCAGGTGGGGTGGGGGTGGGGGGAATTAAACTCACTGACTAATAACCAAGAATCCAAAAATATATCGTGGAAATGGTCCTGCTGACAACTGGGTTACACTGGAGCCATTTCCCAGAATCCCCTTCCCTGGATGGTTCTGGGTTAGACTTAGCCAAAAGTGGGACTTCAGTAGCTTTGGAGGCGGAAACGGGGGCCTGGCCATCAGATACTTGGTTTCCGGTGGACTTCCTCACCCCCTCCTGCTTTGTGGAGTCATTTCAGCAAGTGGGCTTCTCCAACTGGCACACCCCCAGCTCTGCCCAGCACCTCCCAGGTGGTGTAGGATCGATTCCTATACGAAATCTCTTCTCCCATAACTCCCACAATAGTGGATCTGCTTCCCTGATTAAACCCTGACCGACACAGAGAGGGCAGACTTTTTAAACATCTGGACAGGTGTAGGCGAATTATATGCAAAGGCATACTTGTCTCCCGTTATTCCTGCAAATATCGGTGACTCTAAGGAGAGCCTCAGAGGAGAGCCCACATGAGGGGGCTGGGAGGTAGAGGAAACCAGGCTCGGGAACCCCGGGTTCTGGAACCAAATCCCAGTTCTGCCAACTAATCACTACTGGGGGCAAGTGGATAACCTTCCTGAGTCTCAGTATTCTCCTCTGTAGTTCCTCTTGTTCTGCAACACCCAGCTACACCAAAGGGCGAACACACGACTGGACATCACCGTCCCCTTCTCTCAACCTGCCACCCCCGAGACTCTCCATGCTGGTCACCAAGCCCACATCCAAGGGGCAGCAGCCTGGGAAGGAAGAATCACCAAAGCCAAACAGGCAAGGGCTGGGCGGGAGGGGAGGCATCAGAGAGAGCCGGAAAGGAGAAGGGCAGAGGGAGTGTCTGCAGGAGAGAGGTGTCCTCACACGGCCTTCCCTGGGCTGCCGGGACGCTTTCGAGGGATGGATTTCGGAGCAGAGAGTCACGTTTCGAGATGCCCATCTCGTACGGGGCCAGCCTCCTGTGTGCCACTGTGGTTTCCAGGAGCTGATTCAGTGTCCCCACCTGCACCCTCACCCCCACCTGCTCCTTCGGCGCTGCCTGACCGGTGGCCTGTCTGCCCAGATGTCATCTCTCCTCCACACGAGCACTGACCCTTCAGATCACTGCGGGATTCCTTCAGCCCTGGCCTGCACCCTGCACTTGGCTAAACAGGAACCAAGACCACGTGGGCCTCCTGAGAGCTGGGGATTGGAACAGATACGCGTGCAGTGGAGACTCAGCTGCCTCCTCAAGCCCCGAGGCCGATGCAGGAGCTTGCAGATCAGGTTCTGAGCAGGTGCCATTCATTCTGGGGGGAGAGTGTAGGCAATGGGGACAAGGTGCCCAAAGGCAGAGTCCTCCAGGAGCCGAGTTGGAGAGTCCATGTTGGGGTCCCTCGGCCTCCCTAGAAGACAGTCCTTCCACCAGGTGGTTCAGGCTCTGCAGTGTGGACTCTTCCCAGGACGCTTGCTGGGCAGACCACACTCTTCAACAGACACCCAGACAGCAAAGCAGGGGCGGCCGACCCTGTGCCCATGAACCGAGCTCAGCGGGCTCTCTACCCAGATTCTGAAACTGGGGTTCTGAGACTCACCGGGGGCTGATTAAATCAATACGTGTGATTTCCCTCAAGCCTGTGCAGAGCCTTGGGAGATCTTCACTCCAGAACAACACGGTCTTTGGCAACCTGAGTCCCTACAATCTCTGCTGAGAGCTCAGCATCTCAAAGGTTTCCCGCCCAAATCTATATTTCATCAACATAGCATCCAATCCATCCTCCACTCAGCCCTGGGACCCTTCTAACCTGCACAGAGAGGTGCCTCCTTTTAGGGTTGGTCAAGGCCAGTGGTTCTCAAAGTGGGGCTCCCAGATGATCAGCATCACAGCACCTGGGAACTTGTTAGAAAGGCAAGCTATTGGCCCCCACCCCAGACCTACTGAATGAGAAATTCTGGGGGTGGGCCCAGCACTCTGTGCTTTAAGAATCACTGGTCTAGACTTACGATCTCCTCTCTGCCATCAGAGCCAGGATAGGAGGGAAGGTACTGGAGGCAAGAGGACCGGGCAGAGGCCTGGGACCCTGCTGAGGTCTGGGGCCATGGATGAAGGTAAGGAGAAGGTCTGCTTGCTCTCTGACGAGCTAAGAGGGAGGCTGGCTTTCCCCGGGCAGCAGAAGTTCAGGCGTCTGTCACTCTGTGAGCCTGATCTGTCCCCAGAAGAGTCTGACCATGTGTCACTGCAAACACAGCTTGCTCTACCACAGAGCAGATGTTCCCAAGAGCTGAGCCGTTTGAATAGAGTTAATGGGCAGCCGTAAATCATCAGCTGGAGACACGCGGAGGCTGCAGGGGAGATGAGGCCACTTGGCCTGAGCCCCAGCATGAGAACTAGGTGTGTGCTCCACTTGAGCCAGCATGCAGGACATCAGCCAAACAGGGGAAGGTTGGGCAGGGCTGGTCCTCGTGCCTGCTTGGAGCTCAGACCGCAGCCACTCGCACTACTGGGGAGATCCTGAGTGAGGAGCGGAGAACCCAACTGGCCAAGGTCCTACCAGCTGCTTCAGGGGGTGGTCTGGAAGGGCACCATGCCCAGTCCTTGTGCCCCCCTTCCCTCCTCTCCCTGCATGGTCCTCACTGAGGTTCTTCCCCAGGAGGGCTTGAGTTAGTAAGAGAGGTGGGTGAGGAAGGGAGCACAGACAGGAAATGAGCCTGGAAAGCTCCAGGACGCTTGGGGAAGCCCCGGGCACCAGCAGCCTGGAGGGGAGCCTTCTCCACCACCACCCATTCTGTCCTCCCAACTGCAACCTCCCCACAGTTCTGAACTGAGCCTGATGCCAGATACCTTGCTGACCTCTGTGCTGAGGCTCCCCCGGGGGCAGAGGTGCCAGTGCTGAGCCACTGTCCGTTGATCACACTGCAGGGGGCAAGCTCCTCTGATCACCCAAGCTCAGCTTCTCCTGTCTTCATGTCCCTCTGCCTCCTCCCACCCCCACCCATGCCCATGGCGGATGTGCACTTGAATCTGAGTGTCCACCTGTGAGGACCGCTACTGAACCTGGAGTTCAGCACTGAAGACCAGTGCCATCATTTGGGACCAGTTCTCCAAAATGGTGGGGAACAAGGTACACTTGGTTGGGGTAACCACGCAGAGCCCTTTGTCAGGAGGGCAGAAAGGGAAGAAATCAGCCTGGATTTGGCAGGAAAGGGAGTGTAACTAAAATTAAAAAGATGTAGATTCTGGGCCTATTAAATGTGTGAAAGGATGCTAAAATTAAAGTTTCAGCAGAAGAATTCATATCATAAAGATTGGTACCACCAGAAGTATGAGACCAATTCCTATGTGTGGACCTCACGCAGTAAATGTTCCAGGACAAACTGCACCACTCTGGGATGCTTGGGCAAATCAGTAATACAGGAAGGGAACCAAGAGTTGTGGGGAAAGGTGCAGGAATAAAGTTCTGTGGGGAGAGCTGTGGCTGAGCTGCGAGTCCCACCCCTCCCCCACTTGGGGTGACCGTCTCACCCCAAGGCTAGTGAGAAGGGGCTGCTACAAGATTCCTCAGAAAACCTGCACTGTGTTTCCTTCCACTGGAAGAAGATAAAGCGACCTGGTGTGGGGTCACTCCTGAGAAAGTAAAGATGCACATGGCCCAGGTGGATGTGGCTGCATGACCTATCCTGGAACCACGTGTGCTTGAGAAGAATGTGTCTTCTGCTGCTGTGGGATGGGATGTTCTATATGTCCTTTGGGTCCACCTGCTCTAACATATAGTTGTTTTTTTTAAATAAATAAATTTATTTATTTTTAATTTTGGCTGTGTCGGGTCTTCATTGCTGCGTGCAGGCTTTCTCTAGTTGCGGCGAGCGGGGGCTACTCTTCGATGCAGTGCTCGGGCTTCTCATTGCGGTGGTTTCTCTTGTTGCGGAGCACGGGATCTAGGTGCACAGGCTGCAGTAGTTGTGGCCCATGGGTTCAGTAGCTGTGGCACACGGGCTTAGTTGTTCCACGGCATGTGGGATCTTCCCGGACCAGGGATCGAACCCGTGTCCCCTGCATTGGCGGGTGGATTCTTAACCACTGTGCCACCAGGGAAGTCCCTCTAACATATAGTTTAAATCCAGTGTTTCCACACTGATTTTATGTCTGGGTGATCTATCCATCGTTGAAAGTGGATTATTGAAGTCCCCTCCTACTATTGTATTGCTTTGTATTTCTCCCGTCAGATATGTTGGTGTTTGCTTTATATATTTAGGTGCTCCTATGTTGGGTGCATAAATATTTACAATTGTTGTATCCACTTGATGAACTGACCCCTTTATCATTATATAATGACCTTCTTTGACTCTTTTGACAGTTTTTTAGTTGAAGTCTACTTTATCTGATATAAGTATAGCTATATACTGTACTTTGGTTTCTATTTATATGGAATACCTTTTTCCACCTCTTCACTTTCAGTCTACGTGTGTCCCTAAAGATGAAGTGAGTCTCTTGTAGGTGGCATTTAATTGGGGCTTATTTTTTTAATCCATTCACCCACTCTGTGTCTTTTTATTGTAGAATTTAGTCCCTTTACATTTAAAGTAATTATTGATAAGTATGGGCTTAATATTGCCATTTTTTTCATTGTTTTCTGGCTGTTTTGTAGTTCCTTTGTTCCTATCTTCCTCTCTTGCTCTCTTCCTTTGTGGTTTGATGATTTTCTGTGGTGGTGTGCTTTGATTCCTTTCTCCTTGTCTTTACCTACCATAGGTTTTTGTTTTGTAGTTACCATGAGACTTACATAAAACATCTTACATACCTTCAGTATGCTGTTCCTCATCTGTAATGCACTGTGCAAAATATTAGTGAGCATGGCTTTCTTAACACAGCATTTTCTATTTTCACCCATCACTTCACAGTGATGTTTTGCCTCAAATTATTTTTGGTTTTGATTTTCACTGAATAAACCTGTACTTTTAGCACATCCCCAAAGAAGTAATCAGAAAGGTTCAATTTTTTTTAAGTAAATAATATTGTTCAGGTTTCCTTTTATACAGTTCTGTAGATTTAAAATACAGCTTCTGGGTCGAGGGGTCTGCAGAAGGGAGTGTGCTGGGAGAACCCACCAAAGTGCCCACACAAGAGAGTGCTCTTCACACCCAAAGCACAAAGCCACTTTGGGAAATTTCCAGTCAAGAATGAACCTTTTCTATGTCCTCTGCCCCCTACCTTTTCTCACCACTCCCCATCCACCTTCCCATCCATGGAGGGAAAAGAAACCAATGAGGAGGTAAGAGAGGAAGATGAGAAGAAAGGGCTGAAAAATAGAGAACCAAGCACATCCCTCACTTCGCTCCTACTGCAGGCTCCAGAGGGACCCCACCTGAGGCTCACCTGAGCCAAGGGAGGGGAGGAAGTTTAACATTAAATCTAGTTCAGAATTTTTGTTATTGACTTCAGCTGGACATTGCAGTTTCTGAATTGAGGCTGCTGGAGAATTAATGTGTTGGGAAGATGTACCTGCTGGAGTATCCTTCTAGGGCAAGAGAAGATTGCACCTGCTGAGTAATTTTAAAGGGATGATGAGACACACAAAATATTAAGTTGCATTTTGATCGTGTCATGTATTGTGAATGTTCACAGGGCACTTACTCTGTACCGGGCATTTTCCCTGCATTGTCTACTGTAATCCTCCCAACAGCAACACTGGGTCAGGTGTTGTCATCCTCACTTCACAGCTGAGGAAGCGGACACTCAGAGAGGTTAAGGACCCTTTCCAATGATACACAAGTGGAGAAGCCAAGGTGGAACTAATGTGTCTCTGATTCCAAAGCCTTTGTGTCAAGTTAAACACATTCTTTCTGCCTACAGGTTCATCACAGTTTCTAAAATGTGAGGGTGAAAATCAAGGAACACCCAGACGTTTGTTTGCATGTGGCTGCATTTCCCAGGAACCTACAAATTCTATCGCTTTAATGCTCAACCTTCCCCTTCCCCCAGCTGCTTCCCCAATAGAAGCAGGTCCCATGCAGGAAAGAGTGTTAAAAGTGGGCTTTCAGCTCCAGCCAGAGACAGGGATATGACATGTGAAGGGTGTTCCTTTTTTTCTTCACCACATCCTTTGCAGTCACGACTGCACTTTAAAGAGAATGTCAGGTTGGTGGAATTAGTTAAGCTCCAAGACAAGTGTTATATGTTTGTTTTTAAACCAGGCCTCCTGAGTAAAAAACCCAGCAAGCATATGACAGGGAAAAATCTCCTTTTACAGGCATTCACGGGCACAGCCAGAGGCCTCCTTAGGCTGAGGAAGACTTTCTTTTCTAATTTAGAGACTCAGCGGTACAAATAAAGTGAGGTACTGGTTAAAGAACCTGGCCAAACTTTTAAACAAATCCAAGTTTGTACGAGGCAGTCAGATAGAACAGACCCTTTATAAGGAAAGGACTTGTTTTGGTTTGGAGACTGTAAAAAAAGGGAGAATCGTCCCTGAGATCCTGAGCTCAACCTTTGACACTCTAAGAATTGTCCCCAGTACCCTCCTGCGTCAGTGAGAGTCCTGAAAGACACCAACGACTGCAGCAAGTAAGATTCTGGCCAAACAGACATAACTCCTTCAGTCAACAACCATCAACAAGCCAGCAGCCTGCCAGGCCTCCCAGACAACACAGAGGTTAGCATCTCAAGAGAATCTTTGAAATCAGGTACAGGTTCAGAGCCCAACTGTAAACTCACCATCTGAGCAACTCATGGTAAACTGCTTACCAGGCCCCAGTTTCCTGATCTGTAAATTGAGCATACAGGCAATGCCCATACAAAGGGTAATTGTGAGGGTTAAATGAGATGATATTTGTAAAGCAGCTTGCACAGTTCCTGGCTGTTAATATTAACTGTTAAATATATTTTTAATATATGTTTTAAAACATTTAAAGTATAAAAAATTTAAATTTAAAAATTGTAAAAGCTGCCCTTCCCCAGGATCCCAGTTCCCAATTTAGACTATTGTGATAACTTTTGTGAGGGTTCAAAGAGAGAGCTGAACTTCCATTTCTGGGAAGATGGAGTAGACATATTTTTCCTATTCCTTCCACCATATACAACTAAAAGCCCTGCATAGAATATACAAAACAAATACAAGAAGACTCTGAAAAGTGAAAAGAAAAAGGCAGACTGGCGAGGGACCTCAGAATCTGATGACAACACAGCAGTCAGTTTTCTGAGCTTATTTTTTGCCTCGTATGTACCAGACTTGGAGCTGAAGAAGACAGCAAACAGACCAAAAAACAGACAAACTCCCAGAAAAACTCTTCTCTCTTTGGCCAAAGAACCCAGAAAAGGGAGCCTAGAAAGACAGAAAACTTGTAGTTGATCACCGCTCTACTCCAGCCAAATGCCACGGAAAAAGGCTGTGATCCAGGAAAGCTGGGTGGGGAGCTACCCCTCACCTGCTCCATCAGGGTGCAACAAGACACCCTCAACATCCCTGCATGGTACTGTCACTTAGAAGGTCAAGAAGGGCGCTGGGAGCTTCATCCCCACCAGGCAGTGATGTCACCTTCCCTTGGGGTGGAGACCAATGGAGTGGAGACCAATGGAGTGGAGACCAATGGAGTCCTGGACTTCAAGTCCACATGGAAATAATGAGGTAACCCCCAACCTGCAGAGTTTGTGTCAGAGGAGACAGGACTCACTGTCACCCAGCAGTAATGAAACCACCACACCCTCCCTCCCCTAGAGTCAGTGGAGGCCACGTGGGAAGCAGAACAAGGCACTCCTCCCCCTGCCAGCCAGGAAGTTTCAGTGGAGGCCTAGCAAGGAGCCAGAAATCCTCCCCCCCGTGCCCAGCAGTAATGAGGAGCCTCCTAAGGTGTCATTAGAGAGATCCAGTGAGGGATTCAGAATTCTACTTTCACCTGGCAGTAGAAGGTGACCTTCCCCTGCAATTCTAAATGTGTATGTACCAAACAACAAAACTGCAAAATATGTGAGGCAAAAACTGATAGAACTGAGAGGAAAAAATAGACAAACCCACAATTATATTTGGGGACTTTAATACCACTATCCAAAAATTAATAGAAAAATTAGACAGAAAATCACCAAGAGTATGAAAGAACTCAACACCATCATCAACCAGCAGGATCTCATTGACATTTACAGAACACTTCACCCAATAACAGCAGAATACATACTCTTTTCAAGTTCCCTCAAAACATATACCAAGATAAACCATATCCTGGACCACAAAACCAACCTCAACAAAGTTAAAAGAACTGAAATCACATAGTATGTTCTCTGAGCACAGTGGAACCAAACTAGAAATCAATAACAGAAAGATAACAAGGACATAAACAACACACTTCTAAATAATACATAGGTCAAAGGGGAATTCTCAAGGAAAATTTTTTTTTAAAAATTGAACTGAATGAAAACAATAACAACAGCATATCAAAATTTGTGGGACACAGATAAAGCAGTGCTTTGAGGGCAATTTATAGGCCTAAATGATACATTAGAAAACAGTGTAAGTCTCCAATCTAGGACCTAAGCTCCCACCTCAATAACCTAGAAAAAGAACAAATAAACCCAAAAAAGTGGAAGGAAGAAAACAAAGAGAAAAGCAGAAATCAATGAAGTTGAAAACTAAAATACAATAGGGAAAAAATCAATGAAACAAAAAACTTCTTCTTCGAAAAGATCGATAAAAATTGACAAAACTCTCAGAAGATTAAAAAAGAAAAAAAGACAAGATATAAATTAATAATATTAGGAATGAAATAGAGGCTAACATTGCATACTTCATAAACATCATGAAGATAAGAGAATACTATGAACAACTCTGCATACATAAATTTAACAACTTAAATGAAATACACTAATTTCTTGAAAAACACAAACTATCACAACTCATCCAAAATGAAATAGACAATTAGAATAGTCCTTAACTATTAAGAAAATTGAATTTGTAATTTTTTAAATGCCCCAAAAAGAAATCTCTGGGCCCAAACGGTTTCATAGAGAATTCTACCCAAAGAAGATTTAGCACCAATTCTATACAATCTCTTCCAGAAAATGGAAGAGAAGAAAACTCTTCTCAATTTATTTAATGAAGTAAGCATTATCCTGATACTAAAGACAACACAGAAAAAGAAAACACACCAGTATCCCTCATAAATATAATACCAAAATCTTTAATAAAACATTAGCAAATAGAATTTAGCAATACAGAAAAGAATCTGACTTGACTAAGTGTATAATTTAATAGGGTGTCTTCCAGGTATACAAGGGTGACTCAATTCACAATCAGTGTCACCCCCATATAACAGGCTAAAGAAGAAACAGCTCATGATGATATCAGTCAATATGGAAAAAGCATTTGACAAAATTCAACACCTATATATGATAAAAACACTCAGATAACTAGCAATAGAAATATCTTCCTCAAACTGATAAAAAGCATCTACAAAAACCTACAGCCAATGTACTTAATGGGGAAAAAATGAATGTTTTCGCCCCTCCAAGTCTGGGATCAAAACAAGGGCGTCTGCCCTCACTACTCTCATTTACATAGTGCTGAAAGTTCTAGCCAGTGTAATAGGGGAAGGAAAGGAAATAAAAGGCATACATATCCAAAATGAAGAAATAAAACTATCCCTGTTTTCAGATGACATTATTATATATGTGGAAAATCTCAAGGAATCTATGTTTTTAAAGGTCCTGGAATTGAGTGAGTTCAGCAAGCTTCCAAGGTACAAGATAAACATTTTAAAGTTAACTGCATTTCTACATACTAGCAATGAACACATAGATACCAAAGGTACAAATACTATACCACTTACAATAACTGAAAAAAATTAAACACTTAAGTGTAAATCTAACAAAACATGTACAGAATTTTTATGTTAAAAACTACCAAATGCTAATGAAAGAAAGAATTCCTAAATAAATGGAGAGACATATCATGTTCATGGATTGTAAGACTCAACATAGTAAAGATGTCAATTCTCCCCAAATTTATATACAGATTTAACATAATTCTTATCAAAATGCCATCAAGGATTTTTGTAGCTGTATACAAAGTTACTCTAAAATTTAGATGGAACAGCAAACAAACTAGAATAGCTAAAAGAAATTTTCAGAAAGAAGAATAAGAGGAAATCATCTACCCAATTTCAAGACATTATATAGCTATAGTAATGAAGACTGTGTGTACTGGCAGAAGGAAAACTACACAGATCAATGCAACAGAATAGAGAACCCAGACATAGACCCACACAAATATGCCAAATTGTTTACTGATAAAGGTGCAAAAGCAATTCATGGAAGCAAATATAGCCTTTCAACAAATGGTGCTGGAAGAACTAGACACCCAGAGGCAACAAAATGAACTTCAATCCAAGTCTCACACCTCATTAAAAATTTCACTCAGAATGGATCATGGACTTAAATATAAAACATAAAACTGTAAAACTTTTTTTTTAAATAGGAGAAAATCTTTGGGATATAGGGCTGGGCAAAGAGTTCCTAGACATGGGACCAAAATCATAATCCACAAAAGGAAAAATGATAAACTGGACTTCATCAAAATTCAAAACATTTGCTCTGCAGAAGACCCTATCAAGAAGTCTACAAACTGGGAGAAAATATTTTCAAAACGCATATCTAACAAAGGACTAGTATCTAGAATATATATAGAACACTCAAAACTCAGTAGAAAAATAAATAATCCAATTAGAAAATGAGCAAAAGACATGAAGAGCCATATTCAAAGAGGATCTAAAGATGGCAAATCAGCACATGAAAAGATGTTCAACTTTATTTGCCATTATGGAAATACAAATTAAAACCCCCTGAACTATCACTGCATACCTATCAGAATGGCTAAAATAAAAAATAGTGATGGGAGAAACAAGATCACTCACACATGACTGATGGGAATATAAAATGGTACAGCCACTCTGGAAAACAGTTTGGCAGTTTCTTAAAAAACTAAACATGCAACAACTGTATGACCCAGCAATTTGCACTCCTGGGAATTATCCCAGATAAATGAAGACATTTTCACACAAAAACCTATGCACAAATATTTATAGTAGCTTTTCTCATTATAGCCAAAAATTTGAAACAGCCCAAATGCCCTTCAGTAGGTGAATGCTGAAACCAATGTGGCACATTCATACCATGGGATATTACTAAGAAACGAAGAGTAACAAATTTTGATATTACAGAGGTGAAAAAAACTGAGCAGCATGTGTAAGGTTCACATTCCTGAGACACAGTCTCACTAAAAGACTGAGATCTAATCACAGGACTATAGAAAGCCTCCCTCCCCCCTCCAATATCTGGCACATTACTAAAGGTCTATTTACCAGTTTCTTTTACATCATATACAGCTATCAAGAAAAAAATTATAACACATGCTAAAAGGCAAAAAACACAGTATGAAGAGACAGAGCAAGCATCAGAACCAGACTTGAATATGGCAAGAATATTGGAATTATCAGACCAGGAATTTAAAACAGCTATGATTAATTTGCTAAAAGCGCTAATGGATAAAGTAGACAGCATGCAAGAACAAATGAGCAATGTAAGTAGACAGATGGAAATTCTAAGGAAGAAAGAAAAAGTAATGCTAGAGATCAAAAACACTGTAAAAGAAATGAAGAATGCCTTTGAAGGGCTCAGCAGTAGACTGGACATGGCTAAGGAAAAAAATCTCTTTGCTTGAGGATATTTCAATAGAAACTTCCAAAACTGAAAAGCAAAAAGAAAAAGAACTGGGGAAAAAAAAAAAAAAAAAGAACAGAATATCCAAGAACTTTGGGACAACTACAAAAAGTATAACATACATGTAATGAAAATACCAAAAGGAAAAGAAAAAGAGAAAGAAACAGAAGAAATACTTGAAGCAATAATGTCTGAGATTTTTTTTGCCCCAAAATTAATGACACCAAACCACAAAACCAAAAAACTCAGAGAACACCAAGCAGGATAAATGCAAAAACAAGCAAACAAACAAAGACACCTAGGCATGTCACAGTCAAAGTGCAGAAAATCAAAGATTAAAAAAAAATACCTCTCAAGAAGACAGAGGTAAGGTTTAAAAATACCTTACCTTTAGGGACTTCCCTGGCGGTCCAGTGGTTAAGAATCTGCGCTTCCACTGCAGAGGGCACGGTTCGATCCCTGGTCGGGGAACTAAGATCCCACATGCAGTACAGTGCAGCCAGCGGAAAAAAAAAAAAAACACCTTACCTTTAGAGGAGCAAAGATAAGAATTACATCTGAATTCTCCTCAGCAGAAACCATAAAGCAAGAAGAAAATGAAGTAAAATATTTAAAGTATTGAAAAGAAAAAATGACCAGCCTAAAATTCTGTACTCTGTGAAATTATCCTTCAAAAGTAAAGAGGAATAAAGTTTTCCTCAGACAAACAGAAATTGAGGGAATTTGTTGCTAGACCTGCCTTGAAATAGATGTTAAAAGAAGTTCTTCAGAGAAAAGGAAAGTGATATAGGTCAGAAACTTGGGCCTACATAAAGAAAGGAAGCAAGCACATCAGAGAAAAAATTAGTAAAGGTAAAATAAAACTTTTATTTTTCTTATTCTTAATTGATCTAACAGATAACAGTTGGTTCAAAATAATAATAGCAACAATGTATTCAATTGTGTATGCTTGTGTGTGTGTGTATGTATTTATGCATATGTATAAGTGAAATGAATGGCAGCAAAGATACAAGGGATGAAAGGGAAGAACTAGGATAACTTTGTTATTATAAGGTATATGCAGTACCTGTGAATCAGTATAATGTTATTTGGAAGTGGCCTTGGATTAGTTGTAAATGTATATTTCAAAATTTAAGGCAACCACTAAAAGAAGTTAAAAGAAAAGTATAACTGATATGCTAAGAAAGGAGAGAAAATGGAATCATAAAATACTCAATTAGAACCACAAAAGACAAGAAAGGAGTGGAAGACAAAACTAGGAACAAAGACAAGGGCAACAAATAGAAAACAGTAACAAATATGGCAGAGATTAATCCAACTATGTCAGTAATCATGCTAAATGTCAACGGTTTAAATATATCAATTAAAAGACAGAGATTGTCACAGTGGATTAAAAAAAAAAAAAGGACCCAGCTATACATTGTCTATAAGAAACCCACTTTCAGTATAAAGACACATATAGGTTAAAAGTAAATGAATAAAGATACATCATGCTTGACATGATATTATACATAGAGAATCCTAAAGATGCTACCAGAAAACTACTAGAGCTAATCAATGAATTTGGTAAAGTAGCAGGATACAAAATTAATGCACAGAAATCTCTTGCATTCCTATACACTAATGATGAAAAATCGGAAAGAGAAATTAAGGAAACAATCCCATTTACCATTTCAACAGAAAGAATAAAATACCTAGGAATAAACCTACCTAAGAAGACAAAAGACCTGTATGCAGAAAACTCTTAAGACACCAATGAAAGAAATTTGAGACGATACAAACAGATGGAGAGATATACCATGTTCTTGGATTGGAAGAATCAACTTTGTGAAAATGACTATACTACCCAAAGCAATCTACAGATTCAATGCAATCCCTATCAAACTACCAATGGCACTTTTCACAGAACTAGAATAAAAAATTTCACAATTTGCATGGAAACACAAAAGACCCTGAATAGCCAAAGCAATCTTGAGAAAGAAAAACAGAGCTGGAGGAATCAAGCTCCTGGACTTCAGACTATACTACAAAGCTACAGTAATCAAGACAGTATGGTACTGGCACAAAAACAGAAATATAGATCAATGGAACAGGATAGAAAGCCCAGAGATAAACCCACGCACATATGGTCACCTTATTTTTGATAAAGGAGGCAAGAATATACAATGGAGAAAAGACAGCTTCTTCAATAGTGGTGCTGGGAAAACTGGACAGCTACACGTAAAAGAATGAAATTAGAACACTCCCTAACACCATACACAAAAATAAACTCAAAATGTATTAAAGACCTAAATGTAAGACCAGACACTATAAAACTCTTAGAGGAAAACATAGGCAGAACGCTCTATGACATAAATCACAGCAAGATCCTTTTTGACCCACCTCCTAGAGAAATGGAAATAAAAACAAAAATAAACAAATGGGACCTAATGAAACTTCAAACTTTCGCACAGCAAAGGAAAACATAAACAAGATGAAAAGACAACCCTCAGAATGGGAGAAAATATTTTCAAACAAAGCAACTGACAAAGGATTAATCTCCAAAATTTACAAGCAGCTCATGCAGCTCAGTACCAAAAAAAACAAACAACCCAATCCCAAAATGGGCAGAAGACCTAAATAGGCATTTCGCCAAAGAAGATATACAGATTGCCAACAAACACATGAAAGGATGCTCAACATCATTAATCATGAGAGAAATGCAAATCAAAACTACAATGAGGTATCACCTCACACTGGTCAGAATGGCCATCACCAAAAAATCTATAAACAATAAATGCTGGAGAGGGTGTGAAGAAAAGGGAACCCTCTTGCACTGTTGGTGGGAATGTAAATTGATACAGCCACTATGGAGAACAGTATGGAGGTTCCTTAAAAACTAAAAATAGAACTACCATACGACCCAGCAATCCCACTACTGGGCATATACCCTGAGAAAACCATAATTCAAAAAGAGTCATGGACCACAGTGTTCATTGCAGCTGTATTTACAATAGCCAGGACATGGAAGCAACCTAAGTGTCCATCGACAGATGAATGGATAAAGAAGATGTGGCACATATATACAATGGAATATTACTCAGCCATAAAAAGAAACGAAATTGAGTTATTTATAGTGAGGTGGATGGACCTAGAGTCTGTCATACAGAGTGAAGTAAGTCAGAAAGAGAAAAACAAACACCGTATGCTAACACATATATATGGAATCTAAAATTTTTTTTTAAATGGTTCTGAAGAACCTAGGGGCAGGACAGGAATAAAGACACGGAGAATGGACTTGAGCACACAGGGAGGGAAAAGGGTAAGCTGGGACGAAGTAAGAGAGTGGCATGGACATATATACACTACCAAATGTAAAATAGACAGCTAGTGGGAAGCAGCCACATAGCACAGGGAGATCAGCTCGGTGCTTTGTGACCACCAAGAGTGGTGGGATAGGGAGGGTGGGAGGGAGATGCAAGAGGGAGGAGATATGGGGATATATGTATATGTATAGCTGATTCACTTTGTTATAAAGCAGAAACTAACACACCACTGTAAAGCAATTATACTCCAATAAAGACGTTAAAAAAAAAAAAGATACATCATGCTAATGATCAAAAGAAAGGGCATAGCTATACTAATTTCAGACAGACCAGACTTCAGAGCAAAGAAAGTAATCAGGGATAAAGAGGAGCATTACATAGTGACATAGGGATCAATTTTCCTAGAAGACATAACAATCCTTAATGTGAATGAACCTAACAACAGAGCGTCAAAAATGTGTGGCAAAAAGTGATAAAACTTCAAGGAGAAATAGATAAACCCACCATTATAGTTGGAGACTCAATACCCTTCTATCAGAAACAGATCCAGAAGACAGAAAATCGTAGGGACATAGTTGAACTCTATGTTGAACTCAAAAGCATCAATAAACCAGATATAATTGACATCTATAGACTATGTCACTCAACAACAGAAGAACACAGATGCTTCTCAAGCTCATGTGGAACAAAATATTAGCAAATATAATCCAACAATGTATAAAAAGAATTATACGCCACGATTAAGTGGAATTTATCCCTGATATGCAAGGCTGGTTCAACATTTGAAAATCAATTAATATAATTCATCATATCAACAGATATATCTGATAAAAGACTAATATCCAACATATGCAAAGAACTCTTAAAACTCAACAATAAGAAACTGAACAACCTGATTTTAAATGGGCAAAAGACCTGAACAGACACCTCACCAAAGAAGATATACAGAAGGAAAATTAGCATATTAAAAGATGCTCAACATCACATGTCATTAAGAAGTTGCAAATTCAAACAGCAACATATTACTACACACCTATTAGAATGACCAAAATCCAAAACACTGACAACAGCGAATTCTGGTGAGGATGTAGAGCAACAGAAACTAATTCTCTGCTGGTAGGAATGCAAAATGGTACAGCCAGTCACTTTAGAAGACAATTTGGCAGTTTCTTACAAAACTAAATATACTTTACCATATGATCTAGCAATTACACTCCTTGGTATTTACCAAATAAGTTGAAAACTTGTGTATACACAGAAACCTGCATATGATTGTTTATAGCAGCTTTATTCAAAATTGCTAAAACTTGGAAGCAACTAAGATATCGTTTAGTAGGTGAATGGCCACATAAACTGTGGTACAACCAGACACTGGAATATTATTCAGCACTGAAAATAAATGAGCTATCAAGCCATGAAAATGCATGGAGGGAACTTAAATGCATATTACTAAGTGAAAAAAGTCAATCTGAAAAGTCTACATATTGTATGACTCCAACTACTGTATATGACATTCTCAAAAGGCAAAACTATGGAGGTAATGAAAAGATCAATGGTTGCCAGGGCCTGGCGGGGAGGGAAGGAAGGATGAATAGGTAGAGCACAGAGGATTTTTAGAGCACTGAAAATATTCTGTGTGATACTTTAATGGTGGATCCATATACATTTGTCAAAACTCATAGAATGTACAAAACCAAGAGTAAACTCTTATAAACTGTGGACTTTGGGCAATAATGCTGTGTCAAGTAGGCTCATTGATAGTGGGGAGACTGCGTGTGCAAGGGGGCCAGGAATATATGGGAAATCTCTGCACTGTCTGCTCAATTTTGCTGTGAACCTAATACTGCACTTTAAAATGTCTAATTCTTTAAGCATGTCTAATTTTTTTAAATGCCACTACCATAAATCTAGCAGTTGAACTTCTTAGCATTTATCCCAGAGAAATAAAGATATTTCACACAAAAACCTGTACACAAATGTTTATAGCAGGGTTTTTCATGTTAGCCAAAAACTTAAAACAGCCCAGATGCTGAAACCCACTGCAGTACAGCCATACCATGGAATACGGCTCACAACAAAGAGGAACAAACTATTGATTAGCAGTCGCCAGGGGCTAAGGAGGGGATGAGAGTGAGAGAAAAATCACTATAAAAGGGCAGCATGAAGACACCCAGTGATGCTGGAAATGCTCTGTATCACCATTAGTATCCTGGTTGTGATATTACAGTACAGTTTTGCAAGATGTTATCATTGGGGAAACTGGGTAAAGGGCACATGGGCTCTCTCTGATTTCTTATAACTGCCTGAAATCTGCAGCTATCTCAAAATAAAAATTTTTATTTAAAAAAATGACAAAAGGAGAGCTGGAGAGATCCAGAAATGGAACACGGCAGATCCTAAAGTCATGGCAGCAGGGGATGCAAAACACCAGCTGTCGGGGCCGCCTTGCCTTGCCCTGTCCTAAGAACCACGTGAAGCCAGTTCTCCTTCAGGACTGTGAGGGGTACTGGAGGTCAGGCAGAAGGAAGCGGGTACATACAATTGCTTTCAAAGGAGCCAGACAAAGAATAAGTTCTATATCAGACCAGAGCAAGGGCAGACATCCGTGGGAAAAAGACATCCATGTCCCAAGTTCCTAATTCAAGCTCAGCCCTGAAGGTTGGGCACAGGCTGGGGAGGGCAGGAAGGTTGGGGGGAGGTAGGCTGACACTCTGATAGAACCACAGATACAAAGAGTGGCTCCTTGTGACATGTCCTGCCCGGTCCCAGCTGTCCCTAAGTCCCAGTTGGTTCTTCAACACTTCCTTAAATGATCTGAGATACTCTGGTGGCCTCCATGCATTCCCACTTTTTACCCTAAGTTAGCTCAAGATAATGTTTTGTCCCTTGCAAATAAAAAAACGCACTGCCCCAAAAACCAAGGCTTGGGCTCTGACAATTTAAATAGCATGAATTAAATAATTGTCACCTACGAACAAATTCAATCCAGCCTACAGTTGCCCTAAAGCCACAGGACCAGCTTCAACACGGAGAGGCAGATGGGGTGGTTACAACAGTAATATCTTCTAACTGGGTAATGTGGGAAAACTTCCTTCCTCTCTCTGCACTGATTTCATCCTCTGTAACATGGAGGTCATAGCAAGATAGGAGGGTCTATATCTATGCCTTCCCTCGCCTTCAAAAATCAACTTAGGGACTTCTGGGGTGGTCCAGTGGTTAAGGCTTCACCTTCCAATGCAGGGGGTGCGGGTTCGATCCCTGGTGAGGGAACTAAGTAAGATCCCACTTGCCTCGGGGCCAAAAAACTAAAACATAAAACAGAAGCAATATTGTAACAAATTCCATAAAGACTTTAAAAATGGTCCACATCAAAAAAAAATCAACTTAAATGCCAACCATCTACACAAAGTGTGCCCTCGTTCATCTTCAAATAACTTCTTCCTCCTCTCAACCCCTAAAAACTTTATTTAAAACACTCCCACACTTCTTATCTTGTGTTATAATTAGATGAACATGTCTGATATTCCCTACTAAAGTGTAAATTCCCTGAGGACACGTGTTTGTTTTACGTTTATTTGTCCACCCATACTGCCTAGTAGGACACAGATAAAGTGGGCAGTGAGTTCTTTGTTGAAAGAATAAATCAAGGACAAACTGAGACAATGTGCTCCCGATGAGGAAGCCCTTTTAAAAGTATAAACCATAAATTACAAAGTGTAAAGGCATTGTATATACATGTATATGTGTGTATGTGTGTGTGTGTGTGTGTATATATATAAAGGCATTTTATATATATATATATATGTGTGTGCGTGTGTGTGTGTGTGTGTATGCACCACCTACTACGTGAACTGGGCCTAGTACTTTAACCTCTTTGGCTTCTCACAAACAAGGCTCTGTGGGCAAGGATCACAGGGAAGGTGACGTTGCATTGTTTGCTTTTGTTTTTAATTTCTACGACTCCTAATTTCAACGGAATGAAATTGAAGGTTGGGTACAATAAAACCCCTAAGCCCCGGCACATAAGGCAAAATTGAGAAATTGGAAATGGAGAGAGGAATTGGGGGAGATAAGTTAACTGGAATCATAGATGAAACAGTCATTCCAAGTGGGCTCTAAATTGAGTGCTAAGCTTCCTGGTAGCCAAGGCAAAAAGCAAAATGTGATAACGTTCTTAGCTCTCATTGTCAGAAAAAAAGATCATATCGACATTGGGAAAGATAAACCCTTTCTAGGAGCTGCCTTTTGCAGGAATCAGGGTGTCAGTCCTTTTAAAAGGCTGATGAATAACATTGTGGGCAGCATCCTCAGCTGCCCCCTCCCCAAACCAGCTGCCCCCTCCCCAAACCAGCTGCCCCCTCCCCAAACCAGTTAGGACAGGCCTCTAACCCAGGGAGGCCCTGCTTCTGGGGGAGGATCAGAAAGGGCTCCAGTACGAGCCAGCCCCCAGCCGACCCACTAGCCCCACGCAGCTGCGAAATCGGCCAGTCACATCATTATTTAATGTTGTCTGACTGGGTGTCGGAAAATGCTTGCCTCAAACAACTATTTTCCATTTGGCATGAGGTTGGGCTGCTCTTTCTGACAATAAATTGCCACTGGATTCAGCTCTCTATTAAAACAGATCATGTCTCCTGAGTAGAAAAAAAAAGCCACGATAATAAACCATAATTACTGTGGCAGAAAGGCATGTGACAAATTCATCTTAAAAGTCATCAATTGTTTGCAAGTTAAAGAAGAGAGTGCTGCAAAGAGAGAGGCGAGAACTGGGCATGGGGGTGGCAGCGCTGAGGAAACAGCAGCAGCAGAAAGTCAGGGCTTCCTGAATCTGGGTGACCAGGTACCTGGGCTTTCACTGTCCTATTCTCTCTGCTTTTGTGTGTTTGAAAATACCCATATTAAAAAAAAAAAAAAAAAAGTTTAAACCTAGGCGCACTGCAATTTATACTGCAAGATTCTGGCCATGAAAAGCGATCTGAACCCTGTAAAGCACTCCCCGGGTTACCCACTATTCACTGCTGCTGCTGTGACCCAGCTCCACGAAGCCCCAAGCGGCCTTCCAGAGTTCACACGCAGGCCTCGTCCGAGTCCTGGCCCAGGGCACCCGGTGACCCAGTGGACTCTGAGGGGTCCTAAAAGCACCTCAAACAATGAGCTGTTTGTTCCCAATCCAGTGGTGGGCCTTGGAGAGCTGGTCTCAGCCCCTTCAATGGCTGCCAATAAGAAACTTTGACCCTCAGTGGAGGTGGGGGGGAAACCGGGGGCTCTGACCCTCCCAGGAGCGGGGGAGGGAGAACATGGCCTTGGCTCCGCCACTAGTGGCTCTGGGATGGGAGGAAGGAAGGAGAAGGGGCAGAAATAGGAGGACGGCAGGGATAACTTTCCTGTCCAGCCAAGGCCTCCCTGCCTGCAGACTCGTGAGTTAGAAGCTGGAGTCACGAGGGATGAGGGACGGTCCAGCAAGGAGGAGCCTGGGGTTGCAGAGCCTGGAGCGGAGGAGGGGCTACAGCTGAGCGGAGGGGAAGGGCTGCGACCGGGGAGCCCCGAGGTCCTCAGAGGTGGGTGAACTCCAGGCAGCCTCGCCTCCCAGAGCCAAATTCAGGGAGACTGCTAGATGCACAGCCGTAAGTCTGGGGCCTCTGATGCAATCTGACGCCACAACGCTTAGCTGCGCAAGGAAGGGGCACGGGGACGACCCGAGGGGGACCGAGAAGAAGAAAGCTGTGAGCTGACCCCTCGGCACCCGGCAGCCCTCCTCCCCAGGCAGCGGCCAGCACGCTCCTGCTCCCTTCGAAGAACGCACAAGAGGAACGTGCTTTGATTTTCTTAAAACAAACACTGCGCTGAGCAAAGCGATAAGCCGGGCCGGGGTTGGCTCAGGCTCCCCTGTGCAAGGCAAGTCTCACTTCATATTTCCACCACGCAGGCCCCGGGGAGCCAGCCGCGGCCCCTTCTCCTCTCGGGAGACGCCTGTCCGGCGGGGGGGGGGGGGGGGTCTGCTCTGATCCGGCGACAGCAGCGGCCGAGGCACTTTTCTCTGCCGGCCGGGCCCCCAGGATCCAACAAGGAAAGAGGGCCCTTGAGGCCTGAAGCTCAGGAGATGCCCCTCCCGACCCTGGGGGCTTGGAAGAATGTCCTTGTGGGGAGGGGGACGTTTCCCCTAAGAATCTGCCTGAGTCACACCCGCTGTGAGAGGCCGGAAGCGACGGCGGGGCTCGGGAGCCGCGGGGGGGACCCGTCGCCGCCTCCCCTCCCCGCCGGCCGCGCGCCCCCATCTGCGCCCTGCGTCACTCACGCTCCGCGCGCACCGGGCGACACGAAGAGCGCCAGGCGCTCGGTATTCCTTCTCACAGGTTATCTCACCTAGTCCACTCGGCGAACCTGCCAGGCAGGTACTGCTGTCACCTCCAGGTACAGATAAGGAGCCAAGGTCACACGTGTTCACAGCAGACCCGCCTTGAACCTGCCGCTTGGCTCTGGAGCCTGAGCGGAAGGGCGGCTCCGCGGCCCGGCTTCCCCAAGGCCCCGCACCTGCTGCAGGTGTGGGTGTGAGCCCGACCGCCGGCCGCTCACCTGAGCTTCCCCGTCGCTTGTGGCCTTAGAGACCAGGGTTCCACCTGCGGGCGCCGCCTTCCGTCCCTCTCCCTCCGCTGGCTCCCTAGGCCTCTTCCTGCGGCCCGTTGGCCGGACCCCTCCCAGCTTCCGGCGTCGGGCCCAAAGCCTATGCGTATATACGCGTTTACGCATACGGGTATGTATACGTATATATATATATATACGTTCTCTTTCACTCAAAGGCCAATTCCACAGGACTTCCTTCAAAGGAAAGGAGGAATGAACTGCTCCCCTTTTCTATACCAAATATTCTTTTTATTTTTCAGTCAAGTGGGTCTTGATAAGCCAGCCCCTTAGGGTTACACGGAGGAGTCCGAAGGCGCAGATGCGGAGGAGGAGGGGGCGCACAGGGAGCAGAGGGGGCCGGAAGGGCACGCGCCCCACTCGGAGATGACGAGCCCCGGCCTGTTAATGAGCCCAAGAGGGAAAAGCCCCAGTGCCGGGACGTCGCCGTCACTTCTGAGCGGTGACCAGCACAGTGCACCTGACCAAGGACTGGCTAACAGGGGGCCACGAACAAAAGTGTGCTCCAAGGCACTGGGCGAGGAACGAGAATCTGCAGGAACGCGTCCATTCACGTGGAGGAAGTGCCAGGAAAAGGCCAGTCTCTCAGCGTGGGACAGTGGTCTAAGTAGCTATAACTTGCAGCTATATACATAGACGCTCTTGGTGACCAAAGAGGAATATTGGGAGTCTGGGACTGACATGTCCACACTGCTATATTTAAAAAGGATAACCAACAAGGGCCTGCTGTACAGCACAGGGAACTCTGCTCAGTGTATGCGGCAGCCTGGATGGGAGGGGAGTCTGGGGGAGAATGGACACATGTATACAAATGGCTGAGTCGCTTTGCTGTGCATCTGAAAGTATCACAACATTGTTAATTGGCTCTACTCCAATATAAAATAAAAGGTTAAAAAAGAAAAAGAAAAAACGGAAATCTGTCAGCACTCCCCACCCCACCGCCATCCCCCTCACCCGAGTAGACCACACACAGTGACCAGCCATCACAGGTATTCCTATCTGCTTCTAGAGATGGCTGGAATAGGCCAGAATGTGCATGGCTTGATTTCACTTCCCTTAAGTAATCTCCCTGAATCTGTCCTTCCTGAGCTGCCTTCTAAATTTAATTTTCCAAGTAGATTTTACTACAAAAGAGAGGACAATAATAACAATAACGATGGTTGTCTTATACTGAATTCTTACTAAGTGCTTTATAGGTGTTTCTCCCTCAGACAGTCACAAGACTCCTGTGAGTTAGGGTTATTTTGTAGACGAAGCTGTGTCTTGCCTGTTGTTAGCTATTCACAGGCAGGCATTGACCTGAGTTGCTCCTCTGCAGATTTTATCACAGCGCCTTGCATACATGGCAGACTTTCAATTATGTGTTCCATTGAACCAGATTCAATTAACAACACTCTGGGGTTAAGGACACACCTCTTTACCCCAAGTTGCAAGTGAGAGCTTTTTTTCTTTATTAACACGGTAATAAAAATAGCTAACATTCATTGGTCTTAGTACTTAGTGCCAAGTACTGTGCCTAATGTTTCACATTCATTATCTAATGTAACTGTCATAAAAATCTTACTAGTATTTTCCCCATTACGAAGAAAGCCCCAGAGGTTTAGAGAAGCAGTTACAAAGAGGCAAAGCTGGGATTTGAGTCTGTGCTCAAATCATGAGTCAAACAACCCCAGTCTAGGGATTTGTGCTCTTTATCACTAAGCTAATCCCCAAAATAAACATATTAAAAATGAAATTCATACAATAAATAAATGGGAAAAAGATCCCCATAATCCATTGTTACACAGCCATCTCCCCTTCACCACGATGCCCACCTCTTTCACACAGATTTCCACTGCTAAATGTTTGACACACATCCTTCCAAATGTTTTTTGGTGTACATACATGCATATATTTTTCAATTGTTTTTGGCCGCACCTCGCGGAACGTGGGATCATAGTTCCCTAACCAGGGATGGAACCCGCGCCCCCTGCATTGGAAGCGCGGAGTCTTAACCGCTGGACTCTCAGGGAAGTCCCCATACATTCATATTTGTTACATACATACTAGTTTTTTCACAATGGTATCATACTTATTATACTGATCTTCAATTTATTTATTTTTAACAATTCTAGACACCTTTCCATATGAGTATGTGTAGCTTGTTATGGGCTACATTGTGTTCCCCCAAAATTCGTATGGTGGGGTCCCAACCCCCAGTACATCAAAATATGACTGTATTTGGAGATGGGACATTTAAAGATGTAATTAAGGTAAAATGAGGTCATTAGGGTCCCTATCCAATATGACTGGTGTCCTTATAAGAAGAGTAAAGGACACAGACAGGTACAGAGGGAAGACCCTGTGAGGACACAAAGAGAAGGTAGCTGAAAGCCAAGGAGAGAAGCCTGAGAAGAAAGCAACCCTGTTGACACCTTGATCTTGGACTTCCAGCCTCCGGAACTATGAGAAAATTGCTTAAGGCACCCAGTCTGTGGTACTTGCTATGGCAGCCCCAGAAAACTAATACACAGCTTTATCACAGTTCTTTTCATCTGCCACATGGAATTCTTTTTGATAAATGTACCACGATTGATTTAAATAGTTCTCTTTTTGTAGGAATCTAAGGCCTCCCTTCCTTGTTTTCTTCCTTCCTTCCTTCCTTCCTTCCCCTCTCTCTTTCTTCTTTCCCCTCTTTCTTCCTTCCCCTCTTTCTTTCTTTCTCTTTCTTTCTTTCTTTCTTCTTTCTTCCTTTTCAATTACACACAGTGCTATAATGGATATCCCTAGGAATATTCTTGCACGTTTATGAGTGAGTGTTTCCATAGGTTAAATTCATCAAAGAACAGTTCTCATGTCAACTAAGAAGCATGTTTTGTAAGTCAGTACCTATCGCCCGGGAGCTTTGAGTTTTGCATGCATGTAGTTTATTAAGTAATTCATTACTGTTCTTTTTCTGCACTCACTTGGCTTCCTGCTCCCCCTTTTATGTTGCCCGTTTCATTTTTCGGATTGCACTGGACCTTTTTCATAGAGAAGGAGCTAAAAAGGAAAAGAGTCAGGCACAGGCTTAACTCCAGGAGGACGACAGAAGCCCTCAGCCTCACCGAAGTCAAGGAGGCTGCTCTGTCTCCAGCTCCAGCTCTTCGTCTCTCGAGTTCCTACACAATTTCTTAAACTCACAGAGGCCACACGAAGACCTAGGAAGCCATGTGACACTAGAGGTCAATTCAGTTGTCGTTGCCACATCCCTCCAGAAGCAGCTGCCGGTGGCGAGAGGCAGCAGCACAGCCACGTTGGAGAATGCCCTGTAGTTGGCTTCAAAGAGTTCAACGCATTAACGCAGAGACTCATTTCTGGCACAAAGCATATGTCTATAGTCTTCTCTCCTCTCCTCATTCCTCTTTCTTAAAAACAGTCAATACCATGTGATTTCAGAATGCTAGTGCCTGTTCAGAAACCAGACTCGTCATGTCTGCGGCTCAGCATAAAGCCCCAGCTTTCCGGGTGAGGGCTCAAGGCCCGGTTCTTATCCGCCCTCTCCCACCGCGCCTCTCCGGCACAGCACCTCTGCCTCTGCAGAGGCCTCACTACCCCTGCTGCTGCCCTTGCTCAGGCTAATCATACAGTCGCTGCCTTCGACTGTGAGCCCTCTGAGTGCAGAGTCTATATGTCTCATATTCCACATTCCTGGATTCTGGTGAGAAAATGATAAATACGGAAAAGGGGGAAAGAGGAGAAAAAGAATAAGGAAGGACGCAGTGCCTGCCTCGAGGAGATGATGACCTTCCACTCCATGCACTCTCTGCCACCTCCCATCCCTCTCCAGCCTCCAGACTCAAGCTGGGCTGTCCTCACCCACCCCAACTCCTCCTCCTCTAGGAAACTTTCTGGACTACACTGCACTACTTATTTATTTCCTAAGACTCTGCACAACCCCCTGAACTGGACTATAGGCCCTTTGAGGGCAAGGACCATTTCTTGGGCTTCTTTCTTATAAAGCTCCAAGCACACACTACAATAGACAGTTATCGGACTAAACTGAAGACACTGTCCGAGAATAAATCCCTTCTCTTCTGATGCCTGAGACAACAGATGAGACAGAAACTCGGCTGTTGAGAACTTCTGTGAGATCAGAGACCCAGGAGGAACGATTCTCACTATTTCTAGCCCTAAATCCTACCAACCTAGTTGTCACTTAACCAATGTCAGTTTTCTAATCTGCAGAATGGGAATAATAGTTGACCTTTATTGTTCTATTACCCATCAAGCTGCTGTGAGGATAGACCGCATGTAACATATAAATAATTATAAGCTATAAACACACACAACATATACAACAGATAAAGACTTAACAGTGCCTGGGTGGGATGTAGAAAACCCCCCATTATTAGCAGCAGCGGCCTTATTATTATCCCACTTTCCAAAAGGTGTCCAGGTTTCTCTCCCCAAGGCCCAGTATAAAGAGAATGCAGTGATGAGAGCTACCCACTGGGCAGCAGTGCAGAGTTTAAAACAGATTTTCGTGTCTAGGTATGGATTTGATAAGTAGAGGGAAGAAATGGAAATATTTAATATCACTTTCCTGGTCCATGACATCCAAAACTACTTTAGAAGTCAAGAAGGACTAAGGAAACCCCAGAGGCAGTAGCAAACCTATGTTGCAGTGAGATTTCTTAAATATTTATTCTCCTTCCAAGGGCTACCTGCAGATGGAAGAGTAGGTAGGCATGCTTCGGATGGGACACTTCCCAAAAAAGTGGGGAAGCATGGAAATTTCCAAAGTATAAAGCCAAAAAAATACATCTTCTTTTGTTTCAGAAAAAGTGACAGACAAAAGCTTTTGAAAATCCCCTTGGAGCTGAGATTTCCAATTTATGGAATTGATGAGTCTTAAAGCTTGAAAGGGACCATGAAATTACTGATCAAGTTGAATGCCTCATCTAAAAAGGAAATGGACACCGAGAAACAAGTCACCTGCAGAAAGTCACCTGGTGGTAGCATAGCCTAGAAAGAAGGTTGGGTCTCCTGACTCTCAGGCCATGACTGTCCAGGCTACCAGAGCCATGTGTAGATAGGTGACTTTTGAAGAAATAAGAGCAAAGTGACTCAGACATAGTGCCCTAGACTCATGGAGAGTCTTTCCCATTAAGCAGTTAGGTATTTATCTAATTATCTCAAAGGCAATATGTATGTGTCAGACTTTCCCAGCATGGTGGGGAGAAAATAGCAGTGGCCTAACCATTGGAATCTTCATTTAGATAGAGATTGGGCAGCAAGGAGATTTACCCAGTTTGCTTTTAAGAAGGTTTTCTTGCCCAGAACAGTACATAAACCTTCTCATCCAGAAGATCCTCGTTTTTCTCAGCCTGACTCCAATCCATTTGCCAATCCAAAGCAGAGTGTGTTACACATAAAGCCACAGGATCCTTTATGGGTACCATATGGAGACATAATATCTCGTAACCCAGTGGTATTGTCCCTAGAGTTAATATAACTCTGTTAACATATGTTCCTGCTATTCCCATCCTGAGAGATGTGTATTGAAATATATTATGCACAGTGTATGGTTAATGGAAAGATACAGGGGGTATATTAAAAAATAAATGTGTTTATATGACCTATGCTGAAATACATTTGAAATACCATACAGTTGCTTTCAACTGTATGTGGAGGAAAAGATAGTGAACTATCTCACTGTCTTTTCCTCTGATTGCTCTTTCCTTTCCCTTTCAACCTCCCATGTCTCCTTGTATGTTTTCTTGGTGCCAAGCTAACCACAGAATAGTAAGATTAGAGGGAGGGGAATGTGATTCCAGGAACTAAGGCAGTTAGTAAGAAGGTGTGGTTGGCAGTTAGGAGCAACAGGAGAAAAGAAAACTATCAGTCATCCCATCCCTCTGAACCCTGGCAGTACTATATTTTCGAAACTTAATCCAGACAGGAGATCAAGAATTTCCACTTTCCTCTCCCTTTGTTCCATGGTCATATCCATGTGTCAAAGAATGACCTCATTTTACACTTCCTTTGTAAAGCACGGAAGTCACTGACAGGGAAAACATTAATCTGCAGTTTCCTCTGACACTTCTTTCATTGTCATACTCTGTACACAGTTCGTTTTCAAGACCAGCTCACCCTTAACCGTATACATTTCTAGAATTTATGTCATCTTCTCCAATCCACTTACACTGCCCTAGTCTAGGTTTCGTGGTCTTGAATCTGGATTATTGCCGGAGCCTCTTACTTGGTGTTTCTGCCGACAGTCTTTTCCTATCCTAATCCATGCTTGCTCAAGCTCACCAGAGTTGTGAGCTGATTAAAATCTGATCTGAGTTAAATATCTGATTTTAAATCTTTCCATGGCTCTCTATTGCCCACCAAACAAAGCACAAACTCCTTAAGGGTGGCATAAAGGGCCTTCAAAGAGACCCCAGCCAAGATGAGACCCCAGCCCAGCCTTCAAGCCTCATCTCCCACCACTCCACCCCAAGCACCCTGTAGTCCTACCATAGCAAGTACTTCCATTCCTGACACTCTCTTGCCATTGTCCATGCTGGTCCCACTGTGAGGAACGCCTTCCCTCCTTAGCTACTAGCAAATTCTATTCACTCTTCGAGACCCAGCTCTGGCATCATTTCCTCTGTGAGGTCTTCCCAGATCCTCTGAAAATTATCACTGCAACTTCTTCTTCTACAACCCCATAGACCTAACACATACCTCGAGTATAGCCCTTCCCACGCCACATCACGGTCATCCGCCTGTCCCCCCAGTGAAATGTGAGCCTCCTGAGAGCCAGGACAAGAGGTTTCATTCTATAACTCATTCAGTAAATATGGAGTATGGAGACCTGACTGCCACTTAGAAGTTGGGAGAACACATACTAGGTCCTTTACGTCTTAGGCCCTCAGCTTCTTCATATGCAAACGGGCACAGTAATTTAACATCATGCATAATGTTAGTATGATGAATAAATACAATAATACAAACAAAGTCCCTAACAGAATCCTCGTATATGGTTAATGCTGAGGGATGGCTATTACTGTTATATTATGGCTGTGTGCCAAGCACAAGTGCAAGGTCAATTAGGGCCCACCGCGAGGTTCTCCGAATATAACTGAAGAGACAGACAAACCATTAGTGCAGTGTCAGAAGGACACGGAGGTGCCGGGAGAGCGCAAAATGGGCCATCTACTATCGAGGCTGAAAGTCATTCCTGGAGGAAGGACTGAAAGGGGATGAATCTGAAACCACAGAGGACGGGGAACAGCCTCCTGACATTTCCCAGATGAGACGTGATGCTGGCCTGCACTAAGGCAGCAGCCGTGGACAGGAACGGAGGGGACAGCTTTAAAGACATCTGGGAGGTGGAATTAAGTCATGTGACTAGTGAGTGATGAGATGTGGGGTCCCTGCCAGGGAGAGTCTGGCGAGCACCGGCCCGGGGGAGGTTTAGAATGCAGACTCAGGAGCCATCCCTGTGCTGGTTTTCACTGAAGCAACCGGAGAGCGCGTGATGCGGGGGCAGGGAGGGGAGCGTGTGAAATGAGCTGCGCAGAGGGCTGCACGGAGCAGCATTTAAGGGCCAAAGGAGGAAGACGAGCTCATGAGAGCCACAACCAGACAGAGCGGAGGAACCCAGCACGGAAGCAGCAAGGAAGCAGAGAAAAGAATATTCTGGATAGTCTTAGTGCCTGGTGCCCGATACCTGGCAGGTATACAGATATTTGTGGAGTAAATGAGTGAATCACTGAATTTAAATGACCCACTTAAAACTGAAGACATATGAAAGGCCTTTCATAGGAGTAGGTGCACGCCTATTATTTTACCCTAACAGCGTCTTGGGGTATTGAAGATCAAGGAGATGGCACTTCCCTGGCGGTCCAGTGGTTAGGACTCCGTGCTTCCACTGCAGGGGGCACGGCTTCGATCCCTGGTCGGGGAACTAAGATCCCACAAGCCACTCGGTGGGGCCAAAAAAAAATGCACATGTAAAAAGGAGAGAGGGACCTTGGACTTCAGGGAAGAGTAGGGGAACCGAAGGGGAGAGGGCTGACTGAGCTCCACTCCACGGAGGACAGAGGGCGTGAATGGCCTCAAGGCACCTAAAAAAGAGTCAAGGAGACCAAGTCACCCAGCAGCTTCACCAGCAGTGGAACACCAGGCACTACGAGCCCCCAGACGCCAGGGACAGCATGAGAGCCACGCGGGGAAGACAGGGGGAAATGGGACAAGTCAAAGGGCACCGTGAGGAAACAACCAGAGAACGAAATTCCAGGTGAGAAGCTTGACTGAATCCTATAAATGACATTCTTGGAACAACTGGGGAAATGCGAATATGGACTGGATATCAGATGCTGACACGGAACTGTTCGTTTTCTTAGGTATGATAATGGTATCATGTTTATAGTAGACTGTAGAAGACAATCTTTATTCTCAGGAAATGCAGCTGAAGTATTTAGGGGTGAAGTGTCAGGGTGCAACTCCCAAATGGTTTGACAAAAAAGGTCTCTCGATGAAAGAGATGAAGAAAATACAGTAAAATAATAATCACAGATTCTAAGCAGAGGGTAACTCTACTCTTTCCAGTTTTGTATGTCTGATATGTTTCATTATAAAAATTGGGGGAGAGATTGAGAAACTCATTCTTCAGAACCTTGGAGAGTCATCCCCCAGAAATAGTTCTGCAATATCCAGGAAGCAGGAACCATGTTGACTCCTGAGGTACTAGAGAAAAGGCAGTAGGCAGAGTCCCAGAAAAGTACAGAAAGTGGAGATGACACATTTCCTATTTTTTTAAATGTCGGGGACACAGCTATGAAAGGAATAACCTTAAGCCACTTATATTTCAACACAGATTGGGAAATAACAGCTATGAAAATTCTTTGAGAATTCTGGAGGCAGTGTAACTTACTCCAGGTTTCGAGTAATAACTAATGGCATTTACTGAGTGCTTGCTACAGCCCAGGCACTCTGCTGGACACATCAGTCCATTGATTCACACAGAAGCTGCAGAGGTAAGGACTGTTATTCCCTCTTTTATAGTTAAAGCAATTGAAGCTGTGTCCTCCAATCAAAAGTCTCAGCACATGTCTGGCTGCCCTGTCTACACAGAGCTCCCTAACTCTGGTCCTCACCACCTTTCTCCCCTCACCTGTCAGGGGGTGTGGAAACTAAGCCCAACAGTTACTACCTGGGGTGCTGCACGAGCCCTACCCCGGCCCACACCTTTGTAACCTGCTCCTTATTTAACTCTCTCCTCAAATTATCCTAAGTTGAGTGTGCCTATTTCCTGCTGGAATCCTGGGAGCCAGAGGGTGAGAAAAAGAGAAAGAAATTGGAGACAGGTGAATCATTCCCCAACAGGTTAGTGGGTCAAGAAGCAACCCTGGTTGGTGGGTAAGGCAGCCCCTAAAAAATAGTAAGGCAAATTGGGAAAACTGGGCATGGTAAAATCACATTGGAGAACAATTTGGAAATAGCTCATAATGAAGTTGAAGATGCAAATACTCTATGGCCCAGAAATTCCACCCCTAAAATCTCTCACATAATACATGCTCTGGAAAACATGTACAGGAATCTTCACAGCAGAATTGTTTGTATTAGCAGGATTCTGGAAACTACCTAAATGTCCATCATTCCTATCTAAATAATGAAATAATATACCAGACTGAAAAGCAAGCAAACTAGAACTACATGTACCCACGTGAATGACGCCTACAGGCAGAACGTTAAGTGAAGAAGGTAAGAGGTTGAAGAACACAGGTCCCTGCAGGTAAATGCACATGCTACCCTGCATGGACGGTTGAAAAGCACGCCAAGCAAACTAGGCATTGTTTGGGGATACAGACACATGTAGTGAGAGAATGAAGGAATGGCTGGGGATGATAAACACCAAATTCAAGGTAATGGTTGCTCCACCCCTACCCTGGGCAGAGGTGGGGAGGGGCACGAAAGGGCAGGCATCCCCAGGGGGCCTCGACTCTGCTGGTGATGTGTTATTTCTTACACTGGGTGATTAGCACCTAGGTTTTATTTTATTATTCTTTGTTCCTTATGTATGACTTAAATATTTAATAATCATTTTGAGGAAAAAAATGAAAAAAAAATTCTGGGTTTGCTTTTTTTTTCCCTGCCAGGTTTTCAGGGAAAATAAAGAGTCATGGGGGTTGCTGGACTCCCTTGCCAGTTTTACTCACATCTCATCATTCTTTTCTGCTCCTTTGACTCAAAGTAGCTCAAACCATCTGAGACGTCTGGGGCTTCTCTGAACTCTAGGTTCATTTGGTGGCAGAATGTTTCCAAGAGTCAAATGCCAGCCCTAAAAAACCTCAGAAAACACTCCCCTGGGAAACATACCAAGAAAGCAGTCAAGTGCATGGGTTTCCTGTTAGGAGAGGTTACAGGCAGACCTCTTTTCATTGCACCTCTCTTTATTATGCTTCGCGGATATTGCATTTTTGTAAATTGAAGGTTTGTGGTAACCCTGTGTCGAGCAAGTCTATCAGCACAGTTTTTCCGACAGCATTTGCTCACTTCGTGTCTCTGTGTCACATTTCAGTAATTCTCACAGTATATCAAGTTTTTTCATTACTATTTTGATATTTGGTATGGTGATCTGTGACAGTAATCTTTGATGTTAGTATTGCAAAGATTACGACTCGCACAGATAATGGTTAGCATTTTTTTTAGTAAATTTTTTTTAGTTTTTTTCTTTCTTCCTTTCTTTCTTTCTTCCTCTCTCTCTCTCTCTCTCTCTCTCTTTTTCTTTTGCTGTGCCGGGTCATAGTTGTGGCACGCGGGATCTTCATTGCAGCATGCGGGATCTTTTCAGTTGCAGCATGCAGACTCTTTGTTGTGGCATATGGACTCCTTAGTTGTGGCATGTGGGATCTAGTTCCCCGACCAGGGATCAAACCCAGGCCCCACTGCCCCCCACTGGGATCACAGAGTCTTACCCACTAGACCACCAGGGAAGTCCCAATGGTTTGCATTTTTTAGCAATAAAGTATTTTTTAATCTAAGTATGTACATTTTTTAGTCATAATACTATTGCACCCTTAATAGACTACAGAATAGTGTAAATATAACTTTTATATGTACCAGGACACCAAAAAATTCGTGCAACTCGATTTATTGCGATATTTGCTTTATTGCGGTGATCTGGAACAGAACCTGCAATATCTCCCAGGTCTGCCTGTACAGGAATCAGGGCATGTTTGGGTTGTGTTAAGAAGTCCTTTAGAAACCACAAAACATTGCCTCAAGAACATGCTCTCAGTCATCCCAAGAAATCTTTCAGGGCAGAAGAACGGAACACTGGTCACTGAAGAAAGGTCATTGTCTCCCTGCCGTACCAAGAGGCTGACAAGGCCTCCTAAAGCACAGCGGAGTAGGGAAGAGCCTAGTTCTGGAAGGAAGCAAACTTGGGCTTGAATCCTGGCTCCGCCACTCGCCAGGGTAACTGTACAAGTCACGTCATATTCTGAAAGACCAGTTTCAGCATCTAGAAGGCTGGATGGATCAACCCACAGAGGGTGGCTGTGAAGAGCAAGTGGGAGCGTGTTTGTAGGTTAAACGCTGCCTGCACGGAGCAGGGTCCTCATAGTTCCAGAGAAGACAAGCTCCATCATCCCTCCTGGTCTGACGCATGTTCCCAGGGAAGCCTCCATCTGGGAATCGCTCCCTGGTGTTTGACCGACCCCGGGCCCTGCTCTCCGTGTGTGTGTACCTGCTGCCTGGACCAGATCCCCACGCTCTGCAGACCCAGGCCCAGGAGGGTCCTTGACGGGGTCATGGCATCCCCCAGATACATGTCCTTAGGCCTCCCAAAGACTCTTTCCTCAAAATCCTCACCACCAGCAGCACCACATCAGGAGTCTCTGCTTGATGACCTGTGGTGGTGACAGGTCCTCTCTGATGAGTCTAGAATCCCAGTCCCGTGGGGTCAGAAGTCCCAGGGAGCGGTGGCCTAAACCCCTGCATATACTGTCTGGGACTGTGGCCCGCGTGGGGACAGGGGAGAGGGGTGGGTAGAAGGGGACTGTTTGTGACAGCTCAGGGATGCGGCTGAAACCCCATCAACCTCCAAGCATTTGCCATCACAGTACTTTCACCATTTTCCCAAATCCCACTTTTCAGGAGGAGATTCCCTTCTCTCATCCTCTCCCTCTATCTTGCCCTTTCTGCCAAGGTCGCTCTCCTTTGGAAACCAATAGGTCTGCTTCATCCTTGGAATGCCTCTGGAAGCCAGGGACTGTTATCTCCCTCAACAACATTCCGGCCAGTGCTTGGAATGTGATTTACATTACTGACCACAAGCGCAGAAGAAAACAATGCGAGGCCCTCCCAGCTGCACGCAGGGGCTGAGCGGTGCTGCCGGGTGGGAGGTGAGGGGGAGCTGAGCTTCCCACGCAGCTTGGGGTCTCCTCCCGCCGGAGCCCCCGTGATGCAGGCAGGGAGGAGTCTCCCCTTCCAGGGCCCCAGGACGGAGGCGGTAAGGGGTCTCCTCCCACTTGGGCCTCACAATGGGTGCAGTGAGGATGCCACCGCAATCCCCTCTGGGCCACGTGCGCTGGCAAGTGAGGGTGGCGTCTGGGGAGCTTGAAGGAGACGTTGGGCTCTTCTGGGACTTGCTGCTAGGACTGCCAGCTTCAGGCCTGACTCACCCGGTAGGGCTGGGCACAAGCCAAGGGCCATGGAAAGACTGTGGGGTTACACACGCGGCCGTGGGCTGTGCCAGCTCAGCCTGCTGGGGACCAGCCAGGGCTCGCTGGGCACAGGGAGCATGGCCCAGGGAATCAAGACCTTTATGCAATCATAGAGGCTTTTTCTCTACTGGGGCAAGAAGACATTCCTCTCCCGAGGAGGAATTACAAAGCAAATTGTTCCTGCCTCTCTTTAAAGGCCAGTGAGGTTGGGAAACTGCTCCTTCCTTCTCCAGAAAGCTTGAAAACACAGGCAGGTTTGTCTGCTTTCGACGTTTCAGTGTTAAGTTGCTGCCCCTATTACTTTGCCTGGGGCGCTCCTGAGCCCCCAGACTCGCTGCGGGGTGGGACCCAGCCTTCGCCCCTTCCTCTGTTATTTGCTGCAACACGATAAGAAATATATATTGGTCTTTGTCCCCTGGTTCCTGACACACAACTCCTAAAGCACTTGTAATTTCCTTAGTGATAGAGGTGCTAGGAGTATCTTTTTGTTTTGATATTTGGTCTTTGATGCTGGTTCCTGGTACAGAGCTCCTTTTCAATCCCTTGCAGTTTCCAGTGCGAGGCAACCTCCATACAAATCCCTACACTATGTGGTTGGGAAGCTTCTGGGTTAGTCAACACATCCACATGCTGAGGGTGACACACCCCAAATCCACAGGGACAGAAGCTCCTGCGTTGGGACCCTCCTGGACCTTGCCCTATGTACCTCCTCGTCTGACTCTTATCTGTGTCCTTGATCATGTCCCTTATGATAAACGAGTAAACACAAGCAAATGTTTCCCTGAGTTCTGTGAGCCATTCCAGCAAATTATCAAGCCTGAGAGGGAACTGTGGGAACCCTCAACTTTGTAGCCAAGTA
The DNA here is from genome assembly GCF_028564815.1 of Eubalaena glacialis. Lineage (NCBI taxonomy): Eukaryota > Metazoa > Chordata > Mammalia > Artiodactyla > Balaenidae > Eubalaena > Eubalaena glacialis. The sequence goes on from NC_083725.1 coordinate 4,061,004, forward strand.
GGTCAGAAGTGTGCGGACCCTGGGGACCCATTACTTGCGATGTGTCTGAAGTGCAGGCAGTCTTGTGGGACTGAGCTCTTAACCTGTGGAGGCTGATGCTAATTCCAGAAATGAATTAAACTATACGACACCCAGTTGGTGCCCGGAGAGTTGGAAAATTGGTTGGCGCGAGGAAAAAAAAAAAAACCACATGAATTTGGTATCAAAAGTGTTGTAGGCAGAGAAACAGTTTTTCCTTTACCCCCAAACCAACCCATGGGAACTTTTCCTCACAAAGCTTTTGCTGGCAATTGCCACAATGGAAAACAGAAGGGATACCAAAAATAACAACCCCAGAAATGTGACAAGGTTTTGGGTAATTTTACAGAGATCTTACAGTTGCTGACTGCCAGCTTAGACATCAACCCTAAGCCCCTCCAGATCCCGTCCAGGCCTCCAACTAGCTCGGAGAGTCATGCAGGCTCTTCTGGCTCCCCACTCCTTCCACGACGACTTTCTATCAAGTGCCAAAGCTTTGTCCCAGCCCCTCCTTTAGACCCCTCACTCATCTCTGAATCCCAAATTGAAACAAAATAATCATCCACCAAAGTGTAAACCGTAACTGTGCCTAGAAACCCAGACTGTAAATGTTGGAAACGCCCTAAGGGAACAGGAAATCTACCTTCCTCACTTTGCAGATTAGGAAATGGGATTCCAGAGACAATCTCAGATCTGAGACCAAGGCAAGCTTCTGGACTCTTAGTTGGATGTTCTTTAAAATGTGTCACGCCCCTGCCGTGCCCGTACATCTGCTAACGTGGTCCGACCAAAACAAAACAAGGAAGAAGGGAATATTCTCCAAACAGAATGAAACTTCCCTCTGAAAACTTGGGCTCTCTCCTGAGGCAGGTGCCCAGGAGCGTGCTGGGCCCCCTTACCTCGGTCCAGCCCCAGAGGCCGCCCCTCAGGCCACCTGCACACCCGCTCCTCTGGATCCCCTCCGCCACTCAGCAGGGTGTGCCCCTCCCCTGAGCCATCCCCTGGTCCCTCTCCCCACACCCCCAGACCCAAGTGCTCCTTCTCAGCCCCAGTCCGACCCCTCTTCACACTCACCACACCTGTCACCATCTGCGTCTTTGCCAGCCTGGGTGCTGCGCGAGACAGGGACCCACAGGCTGGCGGGTGGTGGGTGCTCAGTAGATCTGGGGAAGGTGTGTGTGGATGAGATGAAGTCACAGAGGCAGGACACGGGTCTTAAATACAACTTTATTGGGAGCAGGCCGTTGTCCCCGCAGCGGCCAGCTCCCACGTATACACAGTATACAGAGCCCAGCCAGTACCCAGGTCCTTCCATCCTTCTGCAGTACACACACGGAATGCAAAAGAACCAAACACAAGGGGGTCTCAGTAAACGACAGTGTCTAGTGCCTTCGGGAGCCAGTGCCCAGGCTGGGGGCACTCGGGTCCCTCCTCCCGTCCTCGGCTCCCCTGCCCCTGCTCCAGCATGGCGAGGCCCACGAGGTTGAGATCCTCCAATCAGTGCACACAACGGGCAGAGGAGGCACGGGCTCCTGAGCCCAGACCCTTACTGGTCCACACCCCTCGGAAGAGGTTGCTGCAGCCCCAGAATGTTCCTCTTCTTCCACAGACATGAGAGACCACCTTAACTTTTTCTCCATCACCAGAAACCTGTGCCTTGAGGCTTGTCTCTGCTCAGCCTTGGAGAGTATGGTTGGATTAGTGAAATGGTCCCAGACAAGACACACCTCCCAAGTTGTCTTGCTCGTACTTCTTTTAAAAAGGAAAAAAAAAGGTAAAAGGAAAACATCATGACAGAAAAGAGCGCTGAGACCCAGCTTACGTCAGGAACAAGGTTAGCTGTCCCTCCTGGAAACGATCCGTCAAGCCGCTCTCCTGGGGGCCAGGCGCCCCCAGTGACGGCAGCCCCCTTCCCACCCACCCGGTCCCCGCCCCTTCCGCACGCCCCCGCGCCACCCTCTCCTCAACGAGGAGGGCTGCACCAAGCACAGGGTGCGGTGCTGTCGTCAGCTAGCGGGGGTCCACCTCTGCCCTGCAGCCCCAGTGTTCGCTCGGGCAGGGAGGGGGGTTCCTCCTCGCTCCCTTCTTCAAGGGTGGCTGCAGCCCAGCCTCCGAGATCCTCCTGCCCTTCGCCCCCTGCGGGAACTTGTTCAGGGCTCAGCCAGGGTCAGACTGGGATTAGAACACCATCCCAGGCTCACCTGGCTGGTCGGCTGGTTTGTGGATTCTATCAGGGGAAACCCAGTAAAAGGGCTGACTGCCTTTCCCAGGGAAGGCAGTGCTGTGCTGTCACCTCACCGAGGTCCAGGACTCACTACCTGCTCTCAGAGGCAGAATCTCCTGTCTTCGTGCTGGGGCAGCTGCACCCTCAAGAAATACCCTGCGTGGCCAAAGAATCCCTAACTCCAAAACATCGTCCCCCTTGGAGCTGTAGGAAACATCCGGTTTCCGCTCCGCTACCGTGTCTCCGAGATAGACAAGTCTCCGGTAGTTCCTACTGGTGGCTGCCAAGGGCCCCTGGGTCAGCTAAGTGATTCCTGGTGTCTCCTGAAACCTGTCCCCATGGCACCTGAAGAGAGAGACCCTGTCATCGCATTTGGAGGCCCGGGGGGTGGCCGGGCTGTGGGGAGCAGGAAGCATGCACCCAAGCTCATCTCTGTGTCTGGGCAGCTCAGTCTACAGGGGATGAGAGCCGGGGCTGCTGGAAGCACCAGGGTCCCCACTGCCCCAGGGAGGGACAAGGGTGGGTTCCCAGAGAGCAGAGCCTGAGGTAGCAAACAGTGAACCCCGTTATCCAACTGCAGAAACTACAGCCTGCGATGCAACGTGACAGACCCCAGGCAAGACCGCATGTAGCTGTCTGGATGATGCCCACTTGTTTGTTCAGCACCTGGCCCTTCTGGGCATGTCCCACATCCCCCTCGTGGGATCAGGACTGTGGCAATGCTGGGTTAAGGTAACAACCTTATTTATATCTGGCTCCCTGGAGGAAGAAGCCTTCAGAACTGGGGCCCCCTCCTCCCCATCCTAGGGCGACATTCCTGCAAAGCTCAGACCCAGCCCCAGTGACAGCAGAACCCTCTAGATCTCTCCTCAAACTCCCTGCTTCGGGCACAGAATCCATCACCCCAGCATCTTTTTTTTTGATGGTCGGATCCCTCTTGAAGAAGACAACAGTCTCCTTACTGACCGCCTACCTCCACCTGCAAAGCCTCAGAGGACACCTATGCAGAAGCCCTCCCACTAGTCTGAAGACTGGACGACACAGGGAGAGGAGGTGACCCTTTAAGGGACGGCCGAGGGTGGAAGGAAGATGAGGAACTTGGGACTGTCCCCCACACACCTCATCCCAAATGGAGCGGCCCAGGCTCCAGTTATACCTGCCCCCTGCCCCTCAGCTCTGCCCACCCCCAGCCAGTTTTCACTGTTCAGTCCACATCAGTCAGAAAAGAAAGTGGCTGAAAGCACCATAAAAACCTGCCTTGTTCAGAGACGGCTCAGAGCCCTGGGGCCCCCTGAAGTTGCCAAGCTGCCGGGCCTTGGCTCTTCCAGCAGCCTGCGGCCTCCCTGACGGGGGCCAAGGTCCCTGAAGTTCTGCGGGGAGGGGCCCATCCTCCAGGTCCCTGGGAGACTGGGCCCGGTGCCTCCTGCCCAGCTCCAAGCACCTCTCAGCCTCACCCCGAGGCTGGCCCCGGAGGAGCCGGGCGTGAGGTAGACTGTGCCTTAGTGACTTAGCTTCCCCGCCCAGGTCCTTGTCCCTGGATGTGGGTGACCTCGTGGCTTGGGCCCCGGCCACTGCCCTCTGCCCGTGGCCGCCCCGGAGGCAGCAGCGCGAGGGGCTGGAGAGTGAGGAGGCGGAGCGCTCCGCTCAGCACGGCCTCAGGACGCAGAAGTCCAGCTCCTGGGGCTTCCGGCGCAGGTTGCACCGGTCCCGGGCCAGCAGCCGCCCTCCGTGGCCCACGCACTTGAGCGGACGCCTCTTGAAGCCCCGGCCGCAGCTCTTGGAGCAGGGGGACCAGGCGCCCAGCTCCCAGGCCGGGCAGGGCTCCCCACAGGCGCGCGCGTCCGCCGGCCTGTGGGCGGCGTCGCAGGCGGATGCCCCGCGCTGCCCGGGGGGCCCGCGACAGTCCACGGGCCGCCGCTGCAGGCCGCCCCCGCAGCTGGCCGAGCACGGCCCCCAGCTGCCCGCCACCCAGCGCGCGGGGGGCCGGGCGTCCGGCTGCTCCACCTGATTGGAGAGGCTGAGGACGCTGTTGTGGAGCACAGAGGGGGCCCGGGGGCCCGTGGGCGGCAGGGCCCGGTCCTCCCGGGGCTCCTTGGGAAGGTAGAAGGAGTAGCGGACCCGGGGCGGCGTCATCTTCCCCACGGAGAGCACCTCCACGGTCAGGGGCTCCAGGATGGGCCGCGAGGCCTGCAGGCTCTCCACTGCGGTGCCCGTGCCGCTGTAGCGCAGCAGGCTGCCCTTCACCACCAGGTCCCGCTCCACGGCCGACACCACGAAGTGCCCGTTGAGCAGGTACTTGCCTTGGCTGTTCTTCAGGGCCAGGTAGTTGTCGTCTCCGATCAGCCCTTTGTAGCCGCGCTGGCGGATGTCGATGCTGGAGGCGCCCGCCGGGATGGCGACCACGAAATTGTAGCCGTGCCTGCGGCGGCAGAAGAGTAAGCATTAGACCGATGCCTGCAGGAGGACCTCGCTGCCCTCCGACGCCGAGACGGGTTCCCCTTCCCACACCCCGGGCAGGTCACGCAGGTGGCAGAGTACAGGGCCTGGCCCAGTCCATGGGTCACACAAACGGAGAGGTGGGGAGGCTGTCCGGCACATCGGCCAGCACCCCCACCCCGGATACGCTGGCTGCACCTGTCGCCTCCAGAGGGAGCGGAGAGGAAGGGCGAGGAGGACAGGAGGGGCCAGGGCTGGGGCTGATGCAGGGAGGTACACACCCTGGAGGCAGGGACCTACACCAAGCCTTGGCTCGGGCGCCAGCTCCCTGGTGGCTTCAAGCAATCAGCCTCTCTGGGCTCCAGGGGCCTCATCTACACAATGAGCAGGTTAAAAGAGATGATGCCTCAGCTCCTTCCCACTCCACTAGTCTATGAAAGGGACACCTGCCATTTAGCCTGTGAAGAGAGTCCGGGGATCTACCTTTAATTCCCAGCCCGGTCTCCCCTGCGGGCCCCTGAGGGACAGCCTGCAACACCACCCGCCTGCAGCACCCGAGTGCCCAGAGGGGTTGCACCCCGGGCTCGGCAGAGGGCACTGTGGCCAGGGGGCGGGCGAGGCTCCTGGACAGCCATCGAGGCCTTACTGCCACCGGCACCTGGACCCCCAAGTCCTCAGAGCCAAGCACACCCCTCAACGGAGACAGCAGGGACTCTGCTTGCCCCTGCTTCTTCCAGAGCTTGGGTCAGGACTTTGCAAGGAGCACATCCCCCTGAAAATAAAGGGAACGTGCTGGACCTCTGAAAGGCAGGAGCCCAGGCTCAGCAGAGACATTTCTTCAGCTGATCTGGGCACCCATCTCCCAGGAGCAGGCTCCCTCAGTCCCAGCCGTTCACTCCGCCGTCTCCCTGCAGTTTAGTGCCATTCTCGGCTTAATCTTGTCCCCAAGGCCAGGGCCTCAGGCTCAGAAAAGGGGGAGGCTGTCACATCTGTCCCCAGGTATGTTTTGTTATCATCATCGTGAACATTTAGTGAGCATTTATTATGCAGCAGGTACTATGCTAAACATGTTACTTGAATTAACTCCCTAATCCTCACAATAGCAGGACATGAAATATATTAGCATCGTCCTCACTTTACAAGCGGGGAAATCTAGAATTCGAGAGATTGTGTCACTTGCCCAGCGTCATCCAGAAAATGGGGAACTGGGACTTGAACACAGGTCAGCCTCACTCTAGAATTCTAGACAGACCCTAACAACTCTGCCAAATGCCTGAATATCATCTCCAGCTAAGTGGCATCCTAGTCAAGCCTTCATCTTTGTTGGATGAATGAATGAATGAACATCATACTTGTAGCCGAGCACGAGTGGCCTCTGCAGCAAGGGTACTGGCCAGGATTTGACATTTACTCCATCTAACCCAAGCTTCCGACGCCTGGGGGCAATTGCACGGGAATTGCCCTCCTTCCCTCCCCCCACCCCCCGGGGCCCAGAACTCACATGGGCTTGGTGAAGAGTCCTGACACCTTCTTACAGCTCTTATTGTCTCCCCCGCACACCCCACATTTGTCGAACTTCTTCTTGGAGCCCAGGTTCCCGTCGCAGCCAGCCTTGATGCACTTGCCTTGGACGCAGACCGAGGTGGAGTCAGGGGTACACAGGGTGCCGTCCACCACCTGCAGTGGCCCAGGAAGGGGAGAAGAGGAGCGGGGGCAACTCTGCCTGATGCTCCCCCAGACCTTGCCCCTGCCCTGGTCCCCTGCCCAGGCTCACCCACCTTCGGTGCCAGCACATAGAAGTAACCGGTGCCGTTGGCTCGGCAGATGAGCTTGCACTTGTCCCGTGGGGAGACGCCCGAGTACTTGGGCACCCAGGCCACGGCCAGGGTGAGCCGGTTGGTGCTGTGGTTGTAGCCGTTGAAGGCCTGGCACTGCTCCTCCCGGAAGCTCTTGCCAGAGGCTGGGGAGGGGGAAGCACATGCAGGAAGCTAAAGGGAGGGGCAAAGGAGAGACGCCCCTCAGGGGCGCTCAGCCTCCCCCGGCTCTAAACAGCTTGTCCTCACCCGCCGCCGAGTGGTCCTCATCACTGAAGCCACCCCACCTCAAAGGCCCAAGGCAGGCGGGGACCAAAGGATGCAGGATACAGATGGTAACGCATCCCGCAGGCAATGTGCCACCTCTCCCAGTGGTCTGGCCTTAAATTCCCTCTAACCAGAATCCTAAATAGAACCCCCCAGCAGTCTATTGAAACTGCTTTCAGAACGTTCTTAAATACATAAAATACATAGATAGATGACAAAGAATACCAATTATATTTATATACAACTATCAATATATTTTGAAACGTATTTGTGATTTATGTGCTTCCTTGTTAACCTATTAAATAACAAGATCCAATAATGAGTCTAAAACCCACTGTAATCGTGAGGTAGTGATGAGCACAAAGGCCATTTGAAGGAAAATCTGCAACAACTGAAAATATGCAACATATGAAAATGCCCGTGATTTCTAGTGGCAGAGCCACAGGTACTGTGACTAGCATTGTAGTTTGTTGCCTAATTAAGAGAAATACTAAATTTGGGGTGGAAGGGTTAGTACAAACTACTAAATTTCTAACTGAAGGAAATACTAAATTTTAGATTAAAAGGTTAGTAAATATAGAGATGTCATTTTCCTCCCACCCAAATTCATGAGGCTTGGATAAAGAATTCCTGCTTGGACTTCCCTGGTGGCTCAGTGGTTAAGAATCCGCCTGCCAATTCAGGGGACATGGGTTCGAGCCCTGGTCCGGGAAGATCCCACATGCCGCGGAGCAGCTAAGCCCGTGCACCACAACTACTGAGCCTGCGCTCTAGAGCCCGCGAGCCACAACTGCTGAGCCTGCATGCCACAACTACTGAAGCCTGCGGGCCTAGAGTCTGCAACAAGAGAAGCCACTGCAGTGAGAAGCCCACACACCGGAACAAACAGCAGCCCCCACTCGATGCAACTAGAGAAAGCCCGTGCACAGCAACGAAGACCCAACGCAGCCAGAAAGAAAAAAAGAGGGAGGGAGGGAGGAAGGAAGGAAAGAAAGAATTCCTGCTTGTATACAAGTAAGAATGGTGTCTGAGTTTGAAACTGGGCTGTACCTATTCCAATCTCATTAAAAATAGCAAGAAACTGAGAATGTGGAAAAGATGTAATTTACTTTTATCCCAGCAAATTACAGACAGCTGATCGTGGTCTATAGGAAAGTCAAACAAGGGATATGTAACAGTTCCTTTTTTTTCTAAACCATATTACTTCCATTCTGCTATTGTTATTGCAAAGGATTATTCTCAGAAAACAAATTAAAAGCTAACCTATTAAAAAAAAAAAAAAAAGAACTTCTGCTTATGAAGATGGGCTTGTCTGTGCTTAGCTAAGAGGGTTTTAGTGTCCTGACCCCTTGGGCCATCTAGACTCCCAGCCTCAGCATCAGAGGAAAACAGCCCTGGCAAAGGTGGCGAGGCCAAGAAATGATCCCAAGGATTCTGCACATCTGCACGTCCGGACTGTGCCCTGGGAGTGAGAATCTCGACTGCAGGAGCTCTGTGGCCTCCGGCCCACCTCCCAGCCCGGCCGCGGCCGCCCCGCTCACCTGAGCTGGGGCAGGACTCCAGGCTGCAGGAGCGGTATTTCACTCTCACTCCCTCGCAGTACTTGCCGCCGTTGGCGGGGGCGGGGCTGCTGCACTGCCTCCGCGCCAGCTGCACGCCCCCGCCGCACGTGCGCGAGCAGGGCCCGTAGGGCTCCCACTTGGCCCAGGAGCCGTCCACCTGTGAGGAAGGGTCTGTTATGTCCCTGCGGGGTCGGGGCACCACACCCACACGCTGAGCCTGCCCAGGAGCCCCTCGGGGACAGCCTCCACCGTGCCACCCCACCGGAACGAAACCCACTTTGTGCCACGAGGGAGAAAATGAGCAGCAAATGATCCTGTGCCTGGGATGCACACGACACTTCAGCCCGTTGATTAGCAAGTGCCCACTGCTCCCAGTTACACACGAGGCCGCGCGCAGGACAGGGCTCCTGGCTGCGGAGTCAGGCAGGCAAGTTCCACCCGGGCCTCTGCCCTCGCCACATGGGTGATCTTGAGCAAGCAGAGAAACTTCCTTAAGTTTCAGGTGCTTCGTGTGCAAAAATGGGGCCAGCACATCGACCTCGGGTGTGAGGTCAGATGGAAGATTTAAATGATGCAGCGTGTGTGAAATTTCCTCGCTCCGCGCTTACCACCGCGAGGGAGCTCAGGGTTTCTCTTTCTGTGTCGTTAGTGTCCTTACAAAAGTCTCTGAGTCTAAAGGGTGGCCAGTAAACCGTGTCGCCATAGATATCTGAATATTTTTATTTGTAAGGTTTCCATAATTCAGACTTTTCACCAAGCCAGACTGGTCTTCACCTCAATCCGGGGTTAAATTTGAGAAAGTTTCACTACCAGCAGATGTGATGTTTGTGCTAAGAGGAGATAAAGATAGGAGACTATTGAGCAATCCTGAAACTCTGTTTGGCTTTGGGGTGAATTATGCAGTGTTGTTTTACTTTTCAAGAGGGTGGAGAAGGGAGAGAAAATTTATAGTCTTCATTATGTTTTTCTTAGCCAGTTCTCAGCCCTGAATACACACGAGTTGGGCAACAGGGCCCAGGTGTACGAGGCTGGTGGAGAGGCTGTCACAGGTCACCGAAAGCCACGAACCTGCACGGAGCCAGTCAGGAACCGGCTGCAGGTAAGACAGATACCTTAACTTAGGTAGATGCTCAGAGTTTCATCCTGAGGAAGGACACTTTCCCTGAACCCTGCTTTCTCCTCAAACCATAGCCCACCTCATTCATGCCTTCCCTTCCCCAGAGTCAGCCACACCTGCTCTTTCTACCTGCTCCCTCCTCCGTGCCTTGCAGTACGGGCTCTGTCCCCATCGCACCACGGGAGCTGCTCTCTCAAAGGTCAGCAGTGACCCCTCTCGAAGGTCAGCAGTGTCCCCTCTCAAAGGTCAGCAGTGACCCCCCCCTAAAGAATGAAAGAGTCCGTGCCCAGACCCGTGGTCTCCAATCTTCAATATTTAACTTTGCTCCTGTGGCTTCTGAGACGATGCTATGGTTTTTTTTACCTGGCATCACTTCTTCCTACCCATTCCTACGGGAAACACTCCTGCCATGTGCCATTCAGTCACTCATTTGCCAAACATTTGTTGAATTCCTACCACAAGCCTGGCACCATGTGCAGCAAACCCCTGCCTTTGAAGCAACTGCATCCCAGCGGGGAAGACAGACCATAAAAATAAGCCTGTGCACATAGTGTCAGATGGGGTTAAAGCAGGTGTTGGGAGCGGGAGATGGGGAGGGCCCTGGCGAGGTGGGCTGCCCTGTGTTACAGGGGGGCATGGAGGCCTCACCGCTGAGGCGACATTCGTACAGAGGCCTGAAGGAAGTATGGGAGTGAAGCATGTCGATATTAGGGAAAGAGCGATCCAGCGCAAAGACCCCGAGGAGGGAGCGGGAAGGGCAGGGGCTGAAGACAGAGACGGGGCTCACTGTGTCTGAGCGAGGAGTGAAATCCCTGAAAGGTCCGCGCAGAGAAGTGGCAGGACCTGGCTTGCATTTCAAAAGATCCCTCTGGCTGCTCTGGAGGGAACCGTCTGTTAGGAGTAAGGTCAGAAGCAGGGGGACCGGTTAGGGAGCAGGGGTGATAATCCACGGGGCAGGGGGCGGTGGCGGGGAGGGGGTGACAGCAGAGGAGATGGTGAGAAATGGTTAGGCTCTGCATCGACTTCGAAGACAGTCCACAGGGATTGCTGGACACGAGTCTGTGGCAAAGAGGCGTTGGCCTGAGCACCTGGAAGACACCAGAGCAGGTTCGGGGTGGTGACGAGGAGCTGCCTTTTACAGATGTCGTATTTAGGACGGTCATCAGTTATCCAGATGGGGAGATAGAGATCCAGGGAGACAGGCAGTGTCCAGGAGAGAGGTCTGAGCAGCAAACTTGGGAGTCTTCAACATGTAAATATAAATGGTGTCTACAGCCAGCGATCTAGATGAACCACCTCAGAGGGTGGCGTGGATCTTGACGGGGGCGAGGACCGAGCTCTGCAGCACCCACCCCAATGCTGGGAAACAGGAGTGTGGGGAAGGGGCAGCCGTGGGGGAGGAGGGAAACCGAGGCAGGTGAGGCTGTGTCCTCAGGGCAGAGAGCCATGGCCGGGTCAAATGCTGCTCGCAGGTCAGGCAAGAATCACCGACCAGCAACGTGCAGGTCGTTGGTGACCTTAAGAAGAGTTATTTCAGAGAAACAGGAGGACTGAAAGCCTGTTGGGAATGAGCTCCAGAGAAAAGTGGCAAGACAGGCATCGGTGAGAGCCGGTTCATACAACTCTTTCAAGGAACTCTGCTGTAAAAGGGAGTCAAGGAGAGAGACTGTGATACACGAGAACAGGAGGGATCGTGAGAAGTGTAGTTTGAGGTGGAAGAAACTACAGCGTGCATCCTAATAGGAACGATCCGACCCAACAGGGGACAATCCGATGCTGCAGGAGAGAGAGCGGAGATTGACAGGGTGCTTTCCTTGAAGAGACGGGAGAGGAGAGCATCGGAGCGCAAAGCACAAAGCCTGGCCTCAGGTGAGCGTGTGGGCAGCTCGTCCGCTGTGCAGGAGGAAAGGCAGCGCCATGGGCGCAGAGGCAGGTCCGGCGGTGGATGCGGTGCTGGGAGCTGGTGGCAGTTCACGTCTGATAACTTAAATGCTTCGTTTTTCTTAGGGAAAGAGGAAGAAAGGTCACTGGCAAAAGTGAAAAATGAGGAAGAAAGAGCTGGTCATGGAAGAGAGAAGTGAAGGTGTGAAGTAACAGCTTAGGTGGTTGGGAGAGTGAGAACTCAGGAAATAAAACGTGACGTGACCCCTGAGCATCAGGACAGGCCCACCGCAGTGTCCAGGTCATTGATCTAAGCTGAGGCCAGCGAGCAGGGCTGCGTGTGCTTCTCCGGCCGTGTTCACCTACGCTGGCACCACTGAGAAGGTGAGGGGGTCAGATGCCACCAGCGTGGTGGCTTAGCCCAGTGGGTACGATGAATGGGGACGGGGGCAGAGGAGTGTACGTGAAGCAGTGCTTCCAACAAGGGACCACCGTCTCTCAGCTCAATAAGAGGCTGGTGAGGGCCTGAGAAGCCTGAGGGACGACGGAAAGATGTCGGATCAAGGGACTGTAGGCCAGATGGGATTGAAGAATTGCTGGAGTCCCAAAACTGGAGGGAGTGAGCTGGGAAAATAGGGCTTCAGTGGACAGAGTGGGACCCCTGAAATGAGATCTCTGGGGTGATTAACAGGACAAGCTTTGTGCTTTGACCTCGGCTGATGAAGGCAGTGTCCTCCCTAAAGGGCCAGGGTGGAGGAGGGGCAGTTCGCTCAGAAAGAAGTTTGAGGATAGAGTGGATTTGGCTCCTGATGGATTGAGAGGCCCAGAGAGCTTCTCCCATCACATTTCCTGTATCCAGTATCCCCCTGACCAATCTCTTTATCCTCCGACTCATCTTCCCAAGAGAAGGAACTGGCAGTGACTGGCCTGTCCTCAGGACCTTCCAGCCTCAATGCATCAGGCTGGTAGTCAAGGCAACTAGGGGCTAGTAGCAAACCACCCTCCCAAAGATGCCTCCAATGGAGTACTCATCCACGCAAGCCTCCAGCTTAGCCCACCTCCCAGACTCTGCTCCAGCTCTGCCTGTTGAGACCCTACTCATCCCTCGAGGCTCTCTTCAAATCCACCTCCTCATCAAGGCTTTTTCAGGCCCTTCTAATCATCGTTAATCTCTCATCCCTGTTCTCCATGACACGTTCTCACACTGTCTCAACACACAGCACACACCCCTCTGCGTCTTGGATTACAGTTACATTTCTAGCTTCCCCACTAGACTGTGAGCCCTCTCTGACATGACCCACGTTTCATTCGTTTTTCTGACCACCACAGTACTTTACCCAGATCCCTGAATAGACTGGGTTGTTGCCTAATGAATGAATGAAGCTTTAATTAAACGTATATTCCCAGAACACAGAAGATTCTACATAATTCTGTACCATGCCATCTCAGCGCAATGGATAAAGTGCTTGGTGAATGCTTTTTTATTATTGATCCATGGCCTCTGAGTACATAAAACCCCAAGGCAAGCCCTCCCGTGGCCAAGGCAGGGGCAGGAGAGGGCTGGACAATCCCCGTCAGTATCAAGGGAGAAGATGGGCCTCTTTCTCATTCCTTTTGGTGGAAAAGCGCAAATCCCTTTGCTATCCCAACCCAAGATCTGGAGAAAATAAAGTTTTTATTATATTCAGAGAATATTTGGATTCTGAATTTGTTCCGGTTTGGTTGCTATTCCTATTTATCGGGAAAAAATAACTTTTGTTCATTTATGTTTCAACTTCAAAAACGACCAGTCACAACAGAAACTGAAGCTTGGTTCCGGATGTAACAAATAGGGTTCTGAGCCCGGCTCATCTTGAGCCCACGGCTCCCCGGCCATGAAACACCCGCTGAGGGCAGAAAGGAAGGAGCAGGCCGTGAGCCAGTCCGAGCTCCAGGTGTTGGGCTCCAGGTGTTGGGCTCCAGAGCTCCTCCCAGGGTGCAGCTCAGGGCCGGGCCCGCTGCCCCTGGGAAAGCACCCCACCTGCCTACGGCCTCGCCAGTTTCTCTGACCAGCCTCATCTTTTCTCTCCGGTTTTGGAGTCAAGAGGGGCCAGGACCGCAGCCAGGGCAATCGAGGCACAGAGCAGCAGTGAGATACAGTTCCGGCCACACAGCAGCGTGTGCCAGGGCTGGTCCCCAGGACAGGGCCCCGGAGCCCCCCCCCCGCCCCCCAGCCCACTCACCCCGTGCTTGCTGAGGCTGCGTCTCTCCACACAGGCCCCCTTGAGGCAGAAGCTGCCGTCCCCGCAGCTGGTGCCGTCGGCCCAGGGGAAGTGGCGGGTCTGGCACAGCGTCTGGCCCTTGGCCTTGCCCGTGCACCACAGCTTGCTGCAGCGCTGCATGTAGGGGCAGGGCTTGGAGCCCAGGCCGAAGGCCAGCTCGCACTGCTGGCTCAGGGGGTAGCTGGCACCCGGCAGGTCCTCGGGCAGGGACACGGGCTTGCTGGGCTCGTCCAGAAGGCAGTCGCCTGCAGGGGGCCGAGGGCGCTCATCAGGGGTGAGCCAGAAAGGTGGCCGTGGCCAGCGCAGGGTCTCGACGGGAGCAGGGATGAAGGCAGGGGAATGGAATGGGCCCCGTCAGACGCCATGGGCCACGGGGCACAGACAGGACGGGCCGAGCCCGCCTCCCCGGGGCCCCGCTTACCGTGCCCGCTGTCCAGGAAGTCGGTGACGATGGCAGCGCTGCAGGCCGACCAGGGGTTGGCACGGTCGATCTGGATGAGCGTCGGGGACATCATGTGGTTGCCCCGGAGCTTCCCGGACACGTCCTCGCACACCTTCACGTTGTCGTGGGGCATGTTGAACACGTGGCCTGCGGGGGAGGCGAGAGGCCTCAGAGGGCGGCACGCGGGCGAGCGTGGAGCAGCCCGAGGGGCAGGTGGGGGGCGGGAGCTAGAGGACCTGGGTCTACGGCTTTCAGGCGGGTCGCTTCTGCCTAACGGTAGATTGCTTTGCAAGTGTCCTCAAGATCATGTTCCTGGGGACTTCCCTGGCAGCGCAGTGGATAAGACTCCACACTCCCAATGCAGGGGGCGCAGGTTCAATCCCTGGTCAGGGAACTAAGATCCCACGTGCGTGCCGCACCTAAGGAGCCTGCATGCTACAACTAAGGAGCCCACGAGCCACGACTAAGGAAGCCATCTGCCACAACGAAGGCCCGGCACAACCAAATAAATAAATAAATTTTTTTTTTAAAAATGATGTTGGGGTTTTATTGCTGTTATATTAAAAAAACAGAGAGAGAGAGAGCATGGTCTCACAGGTCCTGCCCTGCCCATCGGCTGTGGGCTCAGTGAGGACAGCAGGCTATGGAACCTACTCTCCCCTTGGCCCCTAGCTGATGAGACATTCTGACCGCTGACCGACACAGTATCACCGGCCACCTGGGCTGGGGCGATCGGGAAAGTGAGACATCACCAAGGCCGACTCTGACCCTAAGGAAGGAGCCCAAGGGAGCAAAGATAGACGTCTACCCCTGCCCAGAACACCCGGTGCAAACCCAGAAGGGCACTCTCCTCCCTCCCCCAAGAGCCCCCCGCCTCACCCAGCTCGTGGGCAGTGGTGAAGGCCGAGGGAAGCCCGTCGTCCTCGATCACGGAACAGCTTCTCTTGGGGTCGCACATGGTGCCCACGTCGGCCATGCCCAGCGTGTCACAGGTGGTGGCCCCGCACAGGTCCTGCCCAGGTTGGGGAGAAGCAGAAGCCGTCCAGAAGTTAGAGGCGTAACAGAAGGACCAGATGGGAAGGAGGGGCACTCGCCCCACTCCGGGCCCCAGCAGGCCCAGCACTTCCCAGCCAGGCCCTTTGCCTAGGGGGCTGCAGGGCTGTCATTCATGGAATGCACACAGGGAAAAAGCCTCAGGAGGGAAGCTCGGCGGCTCGCTGAGAAGATGCGACCCAAATCCTACCCGGGGAGGCCCTGGGAGGAAATAAGGAGGTGCAGGATTACACTGAAAGGACCGTTGCTTTCTATAGACACAGCTTTCCAGCCCCGAAAACGGCGACACCCCAGCCGGGTGAGGTTCCGGTCGTGGCTCGCTGGGCAGGAGGGGGTGGAAGGCTGGCACCACTCCAGCCAGGGTCGGCTCTGGGAGCCTCGATCCTTGATGAGGGACTGCCTTTGGACCACCATGAATTAAGCTCAGATTCTCAGCCAAAGGGTCACTGGCCAAGGGCCCGCCCTGCCCAAGGCCCGGCTTCCGCGGGCTGGGAGTAGGCACAGCGAGGCAGAGACAAGCCCAGATACAGACCCAGCTCCACTGGCCACAGAGGCTTGGGGGACCACGGGCTGCACAGCCGCTCCGAAGAAGATACATTACATGAGTCATGACCTAAGCAGGAAGGTCCCTCTTTCTGCACTGAAACAGCCTGCAGCGGGGCCAGAGCCTCTGGCAGCCCGGACGGAATACACTTCACGGATGTGGAAGGGTCTCCTGGGGGCACATCTCGCAGGACTCAGGAGCATTATGGGCCAGCAACGCATCCAGGTGCCTTCGGAGCCCGGAGTTGGAAGTAGGAAGAGACACCTGTACACATTCTGCTCCTCCTGAGAAGACACTTTGAACGGGTGACACTGGTACTCTCTACATCACATCCCTGCCTTTAACGTGGAGGGCATTTGACAGTTTACACGAAGTTGACGTGCAGCATCTCGTGTAATCCCCACCACAGGCTGAGGAGGCAGAGGTAGTATTACACCCATTTGTCGACGGTGGAGACCGCGACTCATGATCACAGCTGATCACGGTGGTGACTGAGTAAATGCTGACACCGGGTGACACACATAGTGCTAGTTAATCCTCCAGCATCCACTAGAGTAATGACTGCCACCGTCACCCTCCACAGGCACCTCTTCAGAGTCCCCTGAAGCTCAGAGAAGCTCAAGTCCCACTCAGGGTCTGAGGGCTGGACACTCACCCTCTGTCCGCTTCATCGCAGCTGTTTACCCAGCATCTCCTGAGTCCACGCACTGCGGGTGTTTCCCCCGGGAGCCCAGGGGCTCACACAACAGGCACGGAGAGCTGTCCTCAGCTGTGTGTCTCCCTAGGGGGCTATGTGTGCCTGGGTGTGTGTGTGCTGACGTGGGGAAAAGATGGGCAGCCAGGGCGTGTAAGGGGAGCCAGGGCACACAGGAGGAAACGTGGTCACAGCACAGAAAGCCAGGAGAATGTAATCCCAAGCGCTCAGAAGTTTACCGCCTGAGCAGTCAGACTCGGCTTCTCACGGTCAGGTGACAGTCACACCTCCGCAGGAGTTCACGGGGATTCTGGCCAGAGAGCTTAAAGGGCGATCAGACTGAACCCGAGGGCACCCGAGTCTCTGGTGGGTAAAAAGCTGTCCCACACTTGCTCACAGCTCCTCTGTCCCTTCTGGGAGCCCCCGGGGTGACCTCGAATTCCGGCCTCTTCCAAGTCCCCTTCCCTCTCCAAAGGCTCACTCCCCAGAAAGTTCTCCCTCCACCAGAGTTCTGAAACCCAGAAAACACCTGCTGTCAGGACGCATGGGGGCTGGCACGGGGGAGGCTCACCTGGCCAGTGGTTGAGGGAGCGTGGCCACCAAGGAGCAGGCTGGGTCGGTGGAGCAGAGGACAGAAGGGAGGCAGGGAGGCTCATGCAGGGGCAGAGGGAGGGGGGCACGAGAGCACAGCAGCCCACAAAGGCGGTCGCCCTGAAAGTTCTAGCCTGGCGGTCACAGCCTGTAGGGAGAGCCTGCAGGACGAGCGTGTCACACTGTCCCCGGGCCACCATGTGCACCCAGCACTGGCCTTGTGTAAGAGAGGGCACAGCAACAAGCACCAAGAAGCCCAGAGTCTGGTCCTGGCCCATCACGCTGCAGGTGTGTCCCTTCGGGCAAGTCACTCCTGTCCCCTCGTTCTCCTCCTCTGCGGAAGGGCCAGCTCCCAACTAAAACCCAGACGGTCCCAGCACCTGAAGCCTCTGCTCCTTCCCAACCCCAGGGTGCTCAGCCCCACCCCCCGGCCTCTGGGTTATAAAAGGAACACCCAGAACGGTCTGCTTGTAGAATGGAAAGAACCCTAAAGCTGATCTGGTCTGCTGACCCATGCTATGTAGTTGGTAAAACTGAGTCACAGAAACGTGAAGTCACCCACGTGGAGATTCAGAGGCCCATCCCCTGCCCTGCTCAGCGGAAAAGGCTAGAGCAGAGTGAGAGCTCAGGCTGGAGTCCGGCGGCCGCGGGGCAGCCTGCCTCTGTGGTCAGGAGGTCCTTAAAGCCAAAAGCCGCCTTCCTCTCGGGGAGTGTGGATTCTCTCTGAAGCAGACATGCAGCTGCAGGCCCTTCCTGGCCAGGAGCAACCTGTTCTTTCCATCAAGAAATCCCAGTTTCCCTGGATCAAACAAGAGGAACAAGGCAAGAGCCGGCAAACTTCCTGCGGGTCGGATGCAGCTGAGAGCAGCTGTCCCGCAGTACCCAGCCCATCGCTGTGGGAAGACCAGCTGCGTGGGGTCAGAGGTGCTGCCTGGCCCTCTGCCTGGCCCTTTGCCCCGAGTCAGGACTCAGATGGAGCCTCGCTGGGCCTCCACGCTTTGAACTCCCACAGGTGGCTATGCAGGGTCCCATGGTGCCTCGTTTGTGGCCCTGTGTGTCTCCACCCTTCTGGAACGAACTCAGATGCACTCAAGCTGCCTTAACCTCTTCAGCTCAGGCACTTGTCTCCAGAAACTGAAACGGTTCTGGTTCCTTCCACCTGGAGGGCGTAGGCACCGCCCAGCCCAGCCCCTCACTGTTTCTGGTGATTTGCCATCTCTTCTTGTAGCTGCAACTGCCTTCCCAAATGACCCAAGAATCATCTTGGCCAAGAACTTAATCCTCCTGGATTATTCTTTTCTAATTGTCTCTTTTTATAAAAATTATGTAGGACTAGAGCCGCATTTTGGAAACAAATCAATAAATAAGGATAACACCTCGCAGCGGCCTATCCCATGTTTACCAAGATTGTGCGCTACACACGCACCACACCTCCCCGGCAGCTGCCTTCCTTACGGCCTTCCTTCCACCTCCTCTCACTTCCCCCGCCATCTGCTGAGATGCTCGTGTGTTCAACGGTAGGAAGAGAGGGAGACCCACAAAAATCAAGCACATTCATTTTTTTAATGTGGCAGAAGATACGTGTTCTGATGGAGCCAACTTCCTGCTCACACCGAACTCCTCCGCGTGCGAGCCAGCACTCACGCTCACGGCCGCGCCGCAGCTTCCACGAATTCTACTCACAGCACTTCAGAGCCGCCCTCTCATTCTACAGGTGAGGAAACTGAGGCTCCGTGAGCTAAGATCACTCCCCCGAGGCCATGCCGCTACGACGTAAAGAATGGGGTCCGCATCCATGCCTTTTGACACCAGGCCAGCAGTGGCCTTTGGTCTGGATGGCACCACACGAGTTAGGGTATCCTAATCACTGGTGAAACCACCCTGCACTTGTATTAACACTGCCCCACAGCTTGTTACCCAGCTGAATCTCTCAGGCGTCACTGGATTTCTTCATCCAACTCAGAATCCACTTCTGTTTGTAATCTCCAAGGATGGGAGGGCGTGGCTTTGCTAGAAGAAAAAAAATCTAGCAGTTCAGTGCCTGGGCAGTGTGACTCAGGACGCCTGGAAGAAGAGGTTAGCTCACGCAGGCAGCTTCTATCAGCAGATTCTGTTCCACTGGGATATAAACACCTCAAGATATACAAAGTGGTATCCCAGCAAGAGATGGACGAAACCAAACAAGAATTACATCATTGAGGAAGCAGAGCAACCTCACTGCAGGAAGACCAAACAACTTTCTCCAGAAGCCGTCACTTCAAGGAAGGGTGCGTACCACGTCCAACAGTAGCTGGCCTTCATGCACAGACGCTATTCTGAGCGCTTACAGAATCCTCACAGCAGCTTTATGAAGGAGATGCCATTACCAGGCCCCGTTCTACAGATGAGACCCGGAGAAGATGCGTGACCAGCCCAGGGTCAAACAGCAAGCCCAGGTTAGACTAGGAGGGAGGGGCCGAGGGAGGGCTGAACCCAGGCAGTGCATCAGCAGAGCTGGGCCCTCCCCACCCTTGCATGCTACTTCCGGGGCACGTGCTCCCAAAGAACGAAGGGGCTGGGGGCTCTCAAGAGGGCAAGGTCGTCCATTCCGGACCCCCTGCCCCCAGAGCGCAGGCTGGTCACGGGTGGGGAGGGACCGGAGAGGCCCGGGGGGAGGGGAAGGCAGGATTAAAGGCCACAAGTGCTCTGGGAACGGGGTCTGCGCCAGACTCCCAGCCCCACACCTGCACAGACACACTGACCCCAGCCCTGCCGTGCACCGTCTGCCGGCTCCTCCTGGGCAAAGCCTGATGGTAAAGAGCCAAGATGAAATGCCAAAGAACCCGAGGCTCCCTCTCCCAACCCTGCAGCCTCAAAAGTTGGATGAACAGTCCCCAGGAAGGGAAGTGAAACTACCTGAGCACTCAGAGCTCTGTGGTCCTTTCACTGCATCAGCACCTCCCTCCTGCGAACACACTGAACAATGGTGACACGCATGGGCCCATCGGAGGGGCTACAAAGATGTAGAGAGGTCCTGCCCGGAAGATCAGCGGGACTGGCAACTGTGGAGCCCAGAGTTTCCACACAAATAGGAAGTGGTGGGCATACCTGCAGGCGGATGGGGCAGAATGCTTTGAAGCAGGGCCGTCTGAAACCTAAGCTCTGGCCAGGGACCCATCGGTGGTGACGGGACAACAGCAAACATACTGAGTGAGACTAAGGCAGCGATGGTATCAGCTGGGCACCAGTTCTGGAACACTCGGTAGCTCGTCCCCTCAACAGCCCTGCCAGTCAGGTACCCTCGTCATCTTCATTATCCTTGTTTCACAGATGAGGGGAGAGTAGTTCAAACAGCTGATTCGCTCACTGTTGTTGCTAAAAGTGCAAGTGCCAGGATCCCAACTCAGCTCTGCCCGACTCCACGCCTGTGTTCTTTCCATTGCGACCCAGGCAAGGTGTCACAGCAAGGTGAGCGTGAGGGCCCCATGTGATTCCAACAGCTACAGAGACGTTGAAAGGCAGGGGAAGGGCAGGACCTACTGAGGAACCGACCTCGCTGGCCCTCCTGACTAACCAGCGTTTAAAAAAAGAAAGAAAAGATTCCAGGGCACGTTCCTCCCTCCAAACTTCCTCCCCACCCTCCCCCATCACTCCTGGCTTGCTTATTTGCTGTAAGTAAGAAACGAGGCAGAAGAACTATCACCCTACAGGCCAGGGAGAATCATCTCTCCTCCTCCTCCCTCCCAGAAGGAGTGGGGTTGAGTTTCCACTCAGTGATAAAGATTTACAAACTATGAAATGCCAAATCTACAGCTGTCTCTCTCTCTCTGCTAACATCTTCCTCCAAGACCTGACTTCAAAAAAGCTTCTCACAAAAGACAAAAACTCTAATTCGAAAAGATACATGCGCCCCAATGTTATAGCAACACTATTTACAATAGCCAAGACCTGGAAGCAACCTAAATGTCTATCGACAGATGAATGGATAAAGAAGATGTGGTATATTTATACAATGGTATATTACTCAGCCATAAAAAAGAATGAAATCATACCATTTGCAGCAACATGAATGGATCTAGAGATTATCATACTAAGTGAAGTAAGCCAGACAGAGAAAGACACATATCATATGATATCACTTATATGTGGAATGTAACAGAATGATACAAATGAACTTATTTATAAAAACAGAAATAGACCTCACAGACATAGAAAACAAACTTACAGTTACCAAAGGGGGAAGGGGTTGGGGGAGGGATAAATTAGGAGTTTGGAATTAACATATATACACTTACATATGTTTTTTATATATATATAAACATATAACACATACGTACATATATATAATAAACAACAAGGTCCTACTACATAGCATAGGGAACGATACTCAATATTTTGTAATAACCTATAAAGGAAAATAATCTGAACAAGAATATATATATATATATATATATATGAATCACTTTGCTGTACATCTGAAACTAATACAACATGGTAAAGCAAAAAAAATTAAAAGATCCTGGCGACTTCCCTGGTGGCGCAGTGGTTAAGATTCCATGCTCCCAATGCAGGGGGCCCAGGTTTGATCCCTGGTCAGGGAACTAGATCCCACATGTATGCTGCAATGAAGAGTTCACATGCTGCAACTAAGGAGGCTGCCTGCCACAACTAAGACCTAATGCCACCAAATACGTAAATATTTTTTTAAAAAATTAAAAGATCCTGACAAAATTATGATTCTTTGTATTGTGTTGGGAGATGTGTGTAAAATCCATGTTATTATTTTATCATTAGCATTTCTTTTGTCGGAACACTAAATTTCACTGCCATGCTGCAACTAGTTGATTATGGAAAGAACTGGCCTCTGTTTCAAATGAGGGTCCAGAATGCTGATCCTTTCTGCACAGTGTAGAATACATATACATCCCCACAAAACCCAAGGCCAGAACGGGAAGACAAGCGCCAGCCTTGGGACGTGAGAGGAGGAAAGGTGAGAGCATGAGTGAGGAGAGGAAGAGAAGAGAACGATGACAGAGAGCCTGCCTCGATGACCCCACAAGAGGAAGAAGACAGCGCGGAAGAAATCAGGGAGAGAAGGGGACGAGGCAGCAGCAAGCACGGTACTCAGCGCGACAGGAAAAACAAGTAATGAAGGAATAAGCAGGCAAAAAAACCCCACAAACTATGAATCCTAAAAAACAGCAAGTCCCATGGAGGAAATGTCACAAATAGCCAACCAGAAGGTGGCCTGAAGGAAGGGCCTCCTGCAAGGTAGAAAACAAGCTTCCTGTCCCATCACCACCACCTCCTTCCTTCTTGCCTTTCCTTCGGTCCAGCATCTGTCTGTCCCTTGTCCTCAGCTTCCAGACTCCAGTGTTAAAGAGAATGACCCCCCTCTGGGCTTCCAGAAGACAGGGTCCGAGCCTTCGCCAGGGCACTTACACCGCATTGTAACGGGTTGTTTCCTTGTCAGGGGTCCCTGACACACAGTGAATTCCTGGAGACCAGAGGCCACATCTTAGGAGTATCTGTAGCTCCACAGCCCAGGATAGTACCAGAAATAATAGATGCTCAATAAGTGTTACGAGAATGTATGGATAAATGAATGGAAGCCAGCGGACCACAAAGTTGCCCAAACAGCAGAGACGCTAGACCTAAAGAGAGAGAAGACCCGGAGAAGTGCGGTCCCACTGGACCACTGCCCAGCACAGCAGAAGCCATAGAAACTCCTCCTCTCAGAAATAAATGTCCACACAGAACGGCTGGCTCTCATTCTCCACAGATCCTGGTTCCAGCCCTATGTGACCTCACCCTGCTGTTATGAGCTGGAGGCTGATCACTTTGCAGAGTCCAACGTGCACTCTTCCTACGGGAATGGACTTATTCCGAATCTTTAAGGAAACTCCTCCAATTGTCAAAATCCTTGCTGTAGGAGCCATTGTTTCCCCTTTGTGGACAGTAAAGGATCCTCCCTGGGTCTCATCTTCCCAGTGTTTTGATTTCAATACCTCACATCCCTCCATCCTCCTGCCAAGGGGACAGCAGGCTCCCCACAGCCTGGCCCGGGCTTGTTTCCACCGCTGCAGCTCTGAGACGTCGGAGGGGAACTCCACGCCTGCCAGGCCTGCCCTCCTCCTGCTCTCTGCTGGGCACCCCGGCACCGGGAGCTCCCTGGAGCTGCTCTCACCTCTTCCTCACAGGAGGAGGTACCATCCGGCCAAGCCCCTTCCTAACTGCTTCCTCCCCGTGAGAAACACAACCGGAGTGCAATCAGAAAGAGGCAATAGCCATTTTTCCAATTTCTCTGGGGCAACCAAGAAATAGGTGACTCTAAAGGGACTCCCCTGGAGGTCCAGTGGTTAAGACTCCACACTCACAATGCAGGCGGCCCGGGTTCGATCCCTGGTCAGGGAACTAGATCCTGCATGCCACAACTAAGAGTCCACATGCCACAAGTAAAGATCCCGGACACAGCCACGAAGATTCCACGTGCTGCAACTAAGACCCGGCGCAGCCAAATAAATAAATAAATGTTAAAAACAACAACAACAACAACACAAAAAACGGTGTCCGTCAGTTCAAGGTCGTTTAGAGACAAAAGGTAATTTACAAAATAAGCACCTTTCTAAAAAACGTCTTATCCAAACAAATTATATATATTCTTTTCAAATTTTAGTTTGAAAAAGCATTGATTACACCACTATTCCAATAAATAGGGTTTAAGCAGAGAAGCTCACACATCTGATTTAAAGGATTACTCCCCGCCCTTACAAAGTAAGACAAAAGTCCCTCTTGCGTTGGAGCAGAGAGGAGACTCCAGGTTCCTGGAGACCACGTCGGCCTCCGTCTAGAAAGAGCAGCTGCGCGCTGGTGTTCTCATCTCATACTGTACCTTCCCCGGGGAGCTCAGGAATGAGCCGTTCCTAAGGCTCTGAGAATGCAGCAGGCCCTGAAGTCTGTACTGGCAGGGAGGTGGAGGAGAGATGTTTGCTCTGAAGCATGAAGCACATACCGGCATAATGGGCCTGCCGACACAGCCTCCCCACTCTCTGGCTTTGCCCTCTCCACGCCTAAGGGAAAGACAGCTTCTAAGAGTCACACCATGCACATCCCTGCTTCCGACCCAAGTGGTCATACATCTTGTACCCATTATGCATGGTCAACATAGCCCCCTAGGGGAGGTCTGGCACACACCGCTGACAAACAGAAGCTGTCACGCTGTTTGATTGCTTCTTCTTCAAAAGGCGGATCCTTCTGACGGCATGGCCCATATCCCCAGCAGGAGTGCTCTTCCCAGGGCTGGTTCCAAAAGTCAGCCTCACCACCAGGCAGTAGAGACGGAGGTCTGTTACTTTAGACCAGTGAATGGCCTCCACAGGGGCATCCCAGGTAGCAGATGGGGCAACAGCTGCTTTGCCCATTAAGAGATCCTGTTCTTGGCCTTTGCTTTTTCCCCAGCCATCCGACTGCCGAGTTGGGCTGCGTGCAGAGGCTGAAGCCTCCTCCTTTGCGGCTTCCCCGTGACTCAGGCAGTGCTTGTAGGGGCTGGGCAGTGACGGCTCCACAGACCTCAGTTGGAAGAATGAGCGCAAGGAAACGGCCTCGGGCCAAAGTCCTCCCTAGAGGAACCAGGTGGTGGGAGGAGAAGGCTGGGAAAGGAGGAAGCTTAGCTCCAGGAAGGGCCCAGCTGTGCCAAATGGGTTAGTGTGGACGTCTTCAGCTCCTGTTCCAGCCCCATGCGCGCCAGTCCCTCTGGATACAGTGGAGAGTCAGGGCCCCACAGGTACCCAAGGATTCCTTGCCACCCCCAGAAGCCCGTGGTTATGATGTCAACAAAACAAGAGCCTGGCACAGATTCAAACCACAGCCCCCCAAATCAGAGGAAGCAGCAGGTCACATGGATGCTCGCCTTCCTCCCAGTCTCCTGTATCTGAGAAATTTCAAGAATCCAAAAACACAGCACCCAGTCACTGCAACAACTATGAATCTAAATTTTCAACAGATCCATAGCAAAAGGCAGAGCTGCTTTTCTGATCTGCTTTTTTGATCTGTCTTTCTAATCCTAAGACTTAGTATCTTTCCAACCCTGCAGCTGGGATCTCCAGATGCTCTGCCCTGAGCTCACTCCACTTCCGCACTGCCAGGGCCAGAAGCTGGAGCCCTGTATTCAAGCACCGTCATAGGAAGTGTCAGTGAGTCTGGGTCATGAGCAGCCCTGCCTGCTCCGCCCAGAGCCTACATCAGGGCACAGGGTCACACTCCACCAACAGGGACACGGGAAAAGTGAAAGAGATGTCCTCAACTCAGCTCTAAGTGAAGCTCCACTTGAAACTCCAAGCCTCGAACCGTTTGCCTGCCCTGAATGGACCAGAAGCTCCTCAAAGAGGAGACAGGCCCAGCACAGACGGGTGTAGGAGAAGCAGCAAGGAAGACGGAAATGCTGCCTGTACTTGAGTCTGTCCTTTCACTGCACCCCACGAAAAATCCCAACCGAGCCCCTCTATCCCAATCCAGCTTTCCCAGGCCCAGGACAGATAGAGGATAACGACATGTTATCCACGAGAAAAGCAGCAGGCGCTCAACTTCCAGTTCCACAAGCAGAAAAAAAGAAGCCTGGGAAGGATATGTCCGAAAGGACTTAGACGCCCCCTTACAGTAGGGGCGGACCTCGCCAACACCATCCTCAGAGCGCCTCCTGTCTGCCTTGGAGACAAACTGCGGCTCCGGGGCGGCAACTTCCTGGGTTCCGGCCCCTCGGCGCCGGATCCAGGAGGCGCTCATTGGCCGCGCCGGGCCTACACCTTCCGAAGGAGCAGGCGTTCCTCTGACCGCCCACGTGCATCCGGATGCACTAGAGCCGGAGCTCCACCGAGCCCAGGAGCCGGCTCTCCCCGGAAGATCCCGAGTGGCAGTCGGAAGAGATCAACGAGATTTCAACTCGGGGGTGGGGGATGGAGGTGATTGCGCGCCACAGAGGGCATTTGGAGAGCTAAGGGCAGTGACCTCCCCCCCAAAAATGGGGGCTATCTGGGTCCAAAGAGGTGACAAATCAACTCACCTGCCGGGTGAAGAGGATGGCGGTGTCCCAGTACTCAGGGTGCTTGTCACTCACTTTGTTCAACTTCTTCTGCCACGCGCAGAAGTTGCGCAGCGTCAAGGCCGCGTTGCCCGTGACCTTGGGCCCCGTGTCGCGGTCTCCGAGAAGCAGCACCTTGACCACGACGATGTTGATGGGGTTGAGGATACTGGGATGGCGGTAGAGCCGCGCCGCCGTGGCCAGCAGCGTCAGCAGATAATGCTCCAAGTCCGCGCCGTGGAACTTGACCATCGACTCGTCCGCCACCACCAGCGTCTCCACGTACCGCGGGATAGACACGAAGCGCTTGGCGCGCCCGGACCTGCGCCGGCTGCGACCCTCCCCTAAGCCGATCCGCGGAGGCTTGTAAGGGTCCAGGGCCCGCAGGATGGAGGGGTTCCAGCTTGAGGCCACCCCGCAGCGAGACGTGGGACCTGAGGGAGGCCCGCCGGGGGTGCCCCGGCGCTGCAGGAGGTGTGCGCGCTGGCCGTTGCGCTGCGCCGCCGGCGCCCTGGCGTTGGGCAGCGGGCTAATGACGTACTCGGCGCCTCGGTAGCCAAAGGCTCCGCGTAGCCCCCCGCACAGGCTCAGGGCGGCGAACGAGTCTGGCTCGGCATTCACATCCCCAGAGTAGAAGCAACGTCGCAAGTCCGGAGAGCTCCCGATGAGTCCCTGGAGGGGGACGCCCAGATGCTCAGTGGCGAAGGCGGGCGCCAGGAACTGAGCATCCGGCGTCAGGTGTAGGTAAAAGTCCTCCTGAAATGCTGTGATCTGAAAAATGAGTCCCTGATCCCCGGAGTCCTGGGGACCCCGCCAGTAGTAGTGGCGGCCGTTGATGTCCGGGTCCAGTCGGATGGGGACCACCACCTCTCGCTCTGGCTCTGAGCCGCCAGCGGGTGCCCCGGCGAGAGCCAGCGTTAAGATGCCCAGCAGAAGCATGGCGCCGGGCGGCGCACAGCAGCGCTCTGGGAAGGGCTCGGCCGGCTCCCCGGCCGCCGGCACCGTCTCCTCGCAGCCCCTGCACCAGAACCACCGACGCCTGGGACCGCCCGCAGCTCCCAGAAAGGAGAGCCCCGGGGAGGGAGACTGCTCGCCAGCAGCGAGCGTGCACCGGGCAGTTCGCGCCTCGTACCTGTGCCTTTCCAAGCAAAGCGCGCCCTGGGAGCTGAAGTACAATCGCTGTCAAGTGCAAGGACGAAGATTTGCAGCCGAGAACTAGAGGGAGGTGTCGGCCGCTCCTCCGAACCGCAGCCGCTCCGCTCGCAGCGCCGCAAACCAGGCGCTGGGCGAGCCTATTAAAGGCCCCCTCCTCTTTGGACTGCCCAGTCAGCGCCCTCCCTCCCTCCCCTCCCTCCCCTCCCTCCCCTCCCAGCCTCCCAAAGCTTGCAGCCTCCTGGGGCCACCGAAGAACTCGGTCCCGCCTCCCGAGCGGAGAGCCACTTGGCGGGGAGGGAGTGGCGTTGAGCTGAGGCAGGAGGCGTGGGCTGGCCAGAGAAACCAGCGCCGGAGTCTGGATTCGTGTCCTGCCCTCACGCTAAGTCCCAGTGCCCGACACATCGGTCCGGACCCACCATCCGGCCGCTCTCTGGGTCTTAGCCTTTATCTCAAGGCAGTTGGGGTCAGGAGTCGGACATGAAGAACCGCCACTGACCCCCTCACCCCTACCGTTGCAGCATCCCTGCTGTTTCCTCATCCTAGTGTCCCCTAAAAGTCCCAGAACCAAGAATTGCCCCCTGTAAATGTGCACACTCCCGGGCACATGGAGGGACCTTCTGGAAGCCAGGGCCGCCCAGGTCCACAGTCTGCCATGGGGGCGGTGGTGTGCTGGCTGGGATGATACTGACGGTTAATTTTTCAAGAACTTTGCCAGTCGGCTGTTACACAGTCATTCCTAACATTTTAATTATGTGAACTTATAAATTAAGTTTAATAACAAGCCCCATCGCTTCCTAATTATTTGTGCAGAGTTATCTGTGCTCTTGAGCCTCCAGGACAGCCCCCAGCCCCCGGGTCAGGAGAGCAGAGGGGTGGGAGTATGATGGCAGGATTGAGTGGTGCGCCATTCCGCATGGCCCCAGGCTGAGGTGTCACGACGGGAGCTCGGACCAGGTCCTGTGGGATGTTCACACCACCCAAATGGGCAGACACTGCCACTCAGGGCTTGAGGGAGGGAGGGGAGCCTCCGTGCTCAGCACTGACCAGCGCACCAGTGCAGGGGGGGAGGCAGAGTCAGAGGTGCTCTTCCCGCCCGGGAGGCGCTGAGGCACTGGTGGATGGTGGGAGAATCATCAAGAAAAAGTATTTCCTCCCTGACTTCCTCTCATTTGATCCTTGACCAAGTAGACGCAGGACCCCGGAGTGCGTCGCTGAGGGTGTGTGGGTGGAATGGCCGTCAGGCCGCGAGCTCGTGCTTACTGTGCGGGGAGGCTAGGAGTCCGGTTTCAGGCTCTGGGCCCCAGGTCCTCCCTAGGTCGCCGGCAATCCACATCTTTTCTTCTGACCAGGAAGGAGGTCAAGTAGAGGAAGGAAGCCTTTCCTAGTCTCTCCTGACACCGAGAACATCTTCCCAGAACCAAAGGGCTCTGGGTTGGGTTCGCAAGAGGAGGGGGCAGGACAGTATGTGACGCCATGAAGCATGAGAAGGGGGTGTTCGGAAGAAGTTTGGAATTTTCTCAGGAAAGTGGCTGCTGGCGAGTAAACAGCCCTGTTGTTGAAGGGAAGAGAAAGCTGGGACGGGTCCATGGCGGAGAGGGCTTTCTGCCCATTATCTTCTCCCCATAAAGGATCCCGTCTGCAAGAGCCCCTGGGGCCTTGGAACAGGAAGAGTGCTGGGATGCCCGCGAGTCTCCTGGGGCCCCTCTTCAACCGAGATGCACCGGGCTGAGATTCATTCTGTGAATGAGGAAGAGACGGTGTCTATGCTCTGTAAATGAGAGAGAGAGGGTGTGCATATGGAGGGTCTATGCTCTGTAAATGAGAGAGAGAGGGTGTGCATATGGAGGACGGTGAGAGAGAGAGTTCACGTTTCCAAAGGCCTTCTGTGTTTGAGTGTTTAAAGAGGGCCTGTAATTAAAGAGAAACTTAGACAACCAAGGGCAATTGTAAGTCACTTATTTAGGGCAAGCAATTGTTCTCCTACACCCAGCAGTTTCAATGGTGAGTTACAAGGTTACTTTCACTGTGATCCATGGGGTTTGGTAGGGGGCCGTGGCATGTCACTCACGATGGCAGGCCCAAGAGAGGAAGCCTTTCCCCAGCTGTGGGCCTTGCTTCCCCTTCCCCAGTCTCACCCCAGCTGCTCTCACCCCTGAGCACAGAAACAGGCCACATGGACGTCCTCAAAGGCACGAGCATGCACTGAGCCCTTACTCGCCGCTAAGCACTGCACCAAGAGTTTTAGATGCGTTCTTATTTAACGCTGATCTCTCCCCGCTTGGGAAGCTGCAATTCTGTCCAGGCACTTTTACCAGGGGCTCCTAAGCAGGAATTGAGGCTCTAGGGAAATGCCGAGGTAAAGCACATAGAACACTTGAGCAGAAGATAGGAGAACTCCGCATGGACACTCCAGTGCTATCACTGATCTGATTCTCTGACCCTACACTTTCTCACGTGTCAAAGGAAGAGGGATTCTCCTCCATCAGAGGTCTTCGGTCGGAAGACTGCATTGGAAACCTCTGGTCTAGGTGATGTCTATGATCACTTCCAGATCAAATACCACCTGACTGTTCCAGGCCTGTGGAAGGCGGCAGAGCGTAATGATTGGGAGCCCAGGCTCGGAGGACCCAGTGTGCATCCTGGCTCCACCCTATCTTAGTTGTGCCATCTTGGGTGAGTTACTGTACCTCCTTAAGCCTCAGCTTCTTCATTATTAAAATCAGCGCGATAATACTACCCATGTCCTATACTTAATATGAGGATTAAATAAGTGAATGCTTAAAAAGTGCTCGGAAGTGCTGGTGCATAAAAAGCTTTCTCAAAGTTATCTAGTAGTGCTGTGAATATACTTATTAGCTATTATTATGAATTATTATTACCACCAAGCTTTACTTGACCTTCCGAGATGATTGTGTCATCACCTTCTGAAGTTTCTGGTATTTCAAGTGGGAAAGGAGGAAAGCTAGTGGGACCACCTTCTCCCAGCTCTGCTGGGCCTCCCAATGTCACTTTGGTGGCCCTGCTTCCATACTAGGACACTGCAAGTGCCACCCTCTCACTTCTCCCTGTCCTCCAGGATGTTAAGATCTTTGGGAGATAAAAAACAGCGCTTCCCACAAAGAAAGATCAGGGCCTGGCCCTGCTGTCAAATCTGAATACCTCAGCTTGGCCTTCATGCCCTTCACCTACTAGGCTGACCTCTTCCTGGCCTTCTGGCCTCAGCCCAAGTGCCACCCCCTCAGAGAGGCCTTCCTAGGCCACCCAACGTAACAAGCCCCAAATCGTGATTATGAGTCCGTATTTTATTTTTCTCCACAGCATTTACCTCTATCTAAACCTGTTTCGTTCACTTGGATCTTTACTTCTTTATTGAACCCCCCAACTATAGAATGAGAGTGGGACGTCCTCTGTCTCATTCACTGTTACCTCCCCAGGGCCTGGCCCAGCGTTTGGCCAATAGGGAGCTCTCCATAAATACTGAGTGAATGAATGAATTCGCCCCATTCTAATCTCAGCTCGGCCACTCGCAGTGGACACGGAACTTCAGCTCCCAAATGGGGGCAAGGCTATCTCCCAGGAGAACTGGGAGCGCCCAGCAACTGCTCCCATATTATTAATTCCCTACACCTCTGTGACGGAACCTCAGCCCAGCGCCCTAGTCACCCAGCCCAGGACCCTCGTGTCATAGTTGAGGCCGCTGAGGTCCAGAGAGAGAAATTTCCGTGCCAGCGAGCTGCTTTGCTCATCTTATAAACTCATTGCTCTTTACCCTTTCCATGAAAACCTGGCTTTAGCTAAATTAGTTAGTTTGGCTTCTTCTGCTCCGAAGCTGTTACTTCAGCTCACCATCTCCCCGACATGGGATGCCCTCCCAACCTCACCTCTGCTTGTCTCTATAACTCTCACCTCCTATAGGAAACCACTTCATTTAACTCTCACAGCTTTGATTATGCCTTTTTTCTTAGTTCCTTCAGCATATGTGTATTCCATTTCTAGCAAATTAACATTCAATTCGAACTTGCTTGCCTTTCGCTAATTAAATGTTAAACCCTTTTCCTGGGACTGGGCTGCAGCCACACTGGACCTGAAATCAGCAAAACCGGGGCTTCCTTTTCTTTCACGTGAGTCTCCATGACAGTCCCCAGAGCAGCTGTGGGTGGCTTGGCTGAGCCAGGTGGGTGCTGAAGTTTCCAGGTAGGAGATCAGCCCCAAAGGGCGATGTACTGAGGCCAGAGGATACAGCCACAGGATTCCGTTAGGAGACTTAGAACTCACTTCTTTCAGATTCTGCTTATTCACCAACATCAGGACCAAGGATGACTTCTGCCTCCTGTAAAATCAAGCATCCTGGCGTATCTCCCCAAACAGGAGATAAGAATTAAGGAGAAAAGAGAGTGGGGGGGGAAGAAGGAAGAAGCCCTGCGGTCGAGGCAAGATTTCAGTGGGGAGGGATGTCTCTCAACTCCTCAGATCAGGTGTTATTAAATCATTGGTTTACCACGTTAGCATTTAGATCAGAAAATAGATTTAAGAACGTACCATTTTTGCGTGTGTGCTGTATGTCTCAACCATTCTCCGGCAAAGATCCCTGAAAGTCCCAGGTGTGTTTAATCTGCTTTTCATGGAAACTGTGCCATGGAGACAGGCAAAGCAGATAACATCCACAGAGGCATTAGGGAAGCTTTTTGGAAGGCTCAGGAAGTGTAAAAGGCATCATCCACGGGCTCCCAACCAGTGCTGGAGCTCTTGGCCAGTCTTCCCCCAGATGTGGAGACAGCTGAGGCAGCTGGAGATTCACCTCAGGCCCCATGAATTATAGCCCTGGGCCTGGGTCCATTCTTCTCTGCTCACAGGAAATATTTAACTCTATTTTTCCCCACTCTTTTTCCTCTGGGGCTCAGTATTTAATAGACATCCCTCTGGTACTTAAGTCCTGTATCTCTTCTCTTGGATGCTAGGAGGTTAGAACACAGGGTCCTGACTTGGCCTGGGGATGCTCACCAGATAATAGTTCCAGGCTTTCTCCTTCTTGCACCCTGAGTCCCCCCTTCAACCGTCTTAAATAACAGCCACCACACTCATATCTCAGGATCCCCAATTTAGTAACTTATTTCATAGATTTACACACACACACACACACGCCAATGTAAATCACTGTGGAGCTCTTGGCTGTTCGGGATATCGCTGGCCTTCGAACTGGTGCAGGAGCAACACCTAGAATGGAGATGAAATGAGGCTAAATCCTCAACTCCTGCCTGGGGATTTAGAAAGCAGCTCATTCTTTCTGCCAAGCAAGCTTCTCGCTGCTCTGCTCCTCCAGTATATGCTTTCCCACCACCATCAGCATCCAGAATAGTAGCTTCAAGATTGGGCTTGGACCAGAGCCCCAGGCCCCCTGCGTGGTCAGTAGGAAGCACCACCTCTAAACATCAGGATGTCAGAAAAGGCCCCAAGATAATTTCATCATGCCTCCCAAGCGCCATGTTCTTCTCCATCAACCCATTCTCCTTCTTAATAAAAATACTTGACATGTACAGGATAGCATGTGATCTGTAAAGGGGTTCATATTGATATATATTATCTGACTTTATCCTCACAAAACACTGGGGGAGGGAGAGTGGTGGGACAGGAATGAGTAACATCTCCACTATGGGTAAGAAAAACAATTAACTTGATGGCCCTAAAGTGACTGAGCTACTGTGTTTGGAGTTTTTACAAAAAGTCACAGAGAACACCCTAATATAGCAGAGGAGTATTATTTAATTTGTATTCAAAGGGCATTTTTTCTGTTGTATTCATTTTCACTTCCTTCCTTCTAAGCTAGGGCACTAAGGGAACCCAACTCAATGGAACTCAGCATAGATCACAGTTTGCTCCAATGTAGCGATCCTGAGCCTCTTAGGGACCACAGAGGATGTCGTAAACAGTGAGAAACCTGATCCCTGGAAACACCCAGGCGCAGACACGCACTCAAAACTTCGCCGGTAACTTTGGGAGATTCGTAGACCCTCAGAAGCCCATCCCTCTGCTTCTGGAGGCTTAGCAAGTCCTGCCTGCGCCCAAACAAGAGGAAAAATCTCCTCTCACACCTGTTGTTAAAACACTTGAACATCAGATAGGCCACAGCAGGACCTGGGCAGAAAAAAAGCAGCCCTGATGTGACTGAGGGTAGCTCACTGCCCCAAACTGCAGATCTGCAAGCCAGCGCCCAGCCCCAGCTCTGGCGGGGGGTTGTTTGGGGGTGTCAGCTAAATGGCCCCGTCTCCTGCAGCTTTGAGTTCCCTATCTGTCTACGAAAGAGGAGGACTATTCTTACTGTCATTAGTAAGGACCCATGGAGCCCACAGAGTAAAGAGCATCATTTGGGACTCTTGTCATTAGAAAGTACGATACAGTCCTCGCTTCAGGAGTTTGCCAAGAAAACCTGGGGCGAGCTGCAGGCTCTGGCTCTCTCCCTGTGGGTAAAATGGGGGGGGGGGCATGTGGCCCGTGGAAACCCTGGGGGCCAGCTCTTCCCGTCCGCACCCCACCCTGCCCCCTCCACCCTCTGCTTCCCCGTCCACCCCACCCCCACCCCCGCCAGCCTTTCTGTCCTCTCTCCAGTTTCTGCATCCTCGCTCGGCTTTCTCAAAACCTGCTGCTGCCACCGGCTTCATTTGCACTAAGGTGCAAGCAACTGATAACAGCTTTAAAATGTTTCCCATTCACGTATCTTTACACCTTAAAAGGATCAAAGCCTTTTCCAAAACAAAGTTCTGACAGTAGGATCTCAGAGAATGGCCACCAAGTGAGGTGCTTTAAGAGGGCAGGAGGGCGAGAGGGTGGCACAGAGACCTTCCCAGGCAGGGTCACAGCCCAGCTCTGGGGGCGCGGGTCTCAAAAACAATGAGAAGTAAACCACCTGTGCCACATCTGATTCGCGTGCCCACCCTGCTCTCACCCATCACTCTGTTCCCTGGGCCCGACAGGCTGGAAGGGTTCCTACCGAACCTCCCAGGACTGGAGCGTGTCCACTGAGGAAGCTACTGTCCCTGAGTTTTTTCTCTGGCGTCTCATTTAGAAATGCTCTGTGAACTGCCTCCCCCAGGTCTGTCCCTAATGGGGTCAATGCACTTAAGCCTCTCTGCTTCACCCTGGAAGCAGAGAAGCGAGGGGGCAAAGGGAACAGGTGCCATGGACGGCCAAGGTCAGAGCAGGAGCCAGAGCAGCAGAGACAATTCCCACCTGAGCTTCCATGACCCAACATTCACGGACATGCTTACAGGACATCAGAAATTAAAGGGCAGACCGGGAATTCCCTGGTGGTCCAGTGGTTAGGACTCCGCACTTCCAATGCAGGGGGCATGGGTTCGATCCCTGGTCGGGGAACTAAGATTCCACATGCTGCGTGGCATGGCAAAAAAAAGAAGAAAGAAACGAAACGGCAGAAAACCCTGGTAGTTAACTAAAGAACGGGACTTCCCTGGTGGCACAGTGGTTAAGAATCCACCTGCCAATGCAGGGGACACGGGTTCGATCCCTGGTCCAGGAAGATCCCACATGCCGCAGAGCAACTAAGCCCATGCGCCACAATCACTGAGCCTGTGTGCCTAGAGCCCACGAGCCACAACTACTGAAGCCCGAGCGCCTAGAGCCCATGCTCCCACAACTAGAGAAGTTGCGTAATGAGAAGCCCGTGCACCACAACGAACACCCAACGCAGCCAAAAAATAAATAAATAAATAAAATTATTTATTTAAAAAAAACTAAAGTAGAACATAGAACGAGCCCCTGACCAGTCCATCGGGAAAAGGAAAGCTGCTCTGGCTCTCCTGGCCCGGGCCCCCTCCCACCTGAGCGGGGGTCCCAGAGCAGAGCCTGGGTGCCCGGCAGATCCCCGCTTGCTCCCAGCCGGGGCGCCCCAAAGCTCTGTAGCGAGGCAGGATGTCGTCTCCTTGGTCAAGGCTCTCGCGCTCTGCCCGCCCTCGCTTCCTCCTCCCAGCACCTCTGTGCGGGCTCCCTGGTCACTCTCGAGAGTCAAGAGGTGATGGGATCCAGTAATGTCACTCCTTAGCCAACCTGGCAGGATCAGCCCAGCAACCCGTCCAGTACTTTCCAGCTGTGGTTGGTGAGACGCCAGACATGAGTCACTCCAAGTAAAGACTTCTCCCTGCTCCCCTTCTCTCTCCGGCCAGCTAGGAGTCTCCTCCTTCACCAGGGCAGCCCACCCTCACATCCGAGTCAGCCAACAGACCAATTGGAAGACACCTGCAGACCACAGAGCCCAGGGGGGTGAAAATCACCGCGTCTCATCAAGGAGAACCAAGGGTGCTGACTCTTCAGGAAAGACCCCAGAACGGAGATTAGACAGGTTGGCCTCACCTGCACCCTGGGAGGTGCGAAAAGAGAGGAAAGTGAAGGAATGGGGAGATGCTGGGAAGGTGAGTAGAAACTTAGGAGGAAACAAAGAGGATCCTTAACTGCGCACACATTAGTAGAGCAGAGTACACT
Source organism: Eubalaena glacialis (assembly GCF_028564815.1). NCBI lineage: Eukaryota > Metazoa > Chordata > Mammalia > Artiodactyla > Balaenidae > Eubalaena > Eubalaena glacialis. The sequence goes on from NC_083725.1 coordinate 4,096,608, forward strand.
CATAGCTTCAACTACCCATCTTGGCAGCCAGCTCCACATCCGCACGCCTGGCCCCACCCCTGCATGAGCCTCGTGGATGTGTATCCATCCCCACCAGCCGTCCCAGAGGGCGCTCAACAGGTCTGAAACCAAAGGTATCACTCCCACGCACATTCCCAAAGCATCCTGCACGTACACATACACCTCGTGCCGTTTTCCACAACTGGGACAACGGCACCTCTGTCCACCTCTTCACGCTGTGCCTCAGCCCCACCTCCTCCCTCCCCTCGGCCCCCCCAGCATCACCAGACAAACTCAAAGACTCCAGGGCGTTCCTGTGCGTCTCCACCGCCCCTTCCTTCCCTCAGGCGCACACCGCCGCTGGAAACCGTGTCATAACAGGCCCCCGTTACTCCAATCTCTCCCTTAATGCAATGCTCGTTCTACATAATTGCTGGAGTCATCCTTCTAAAAGATGGATGCAGTCATGTCACTTCCCTGCTTCCAAGTCTTTAATGAGTTTGCATCGCCCTCTGGAAGAAAACTCAAGTGCGCAGGTAACAAATACACCCCTCGCACCTGCCCCAGCGACTGCTTCACTGCCCGCCACCCCTGCCGCTCCAGACCTGCAAGACGCACTGAACTCCGTTCCTTCCCAAGTGCAAAAGCTCCTTTAATGTCATTGTGTGTGTGTGTGTGTGCACGCGTGCATGCGCTGGGGGGTATAGGTATGAGCGGGTGCGTGGGGCGTGCACACACACACACACACACGACAAGACGTGGGAAAAAAGCCTTCGATATTTCGAAGCTTCGATGCTAATTAAAAAGCTTTTCCATGCAAGGGCACCAGGCCCTCCATCTGTATCCTCTTCCCCTTCCTCCCCAGCCACGTGGCTGCGCAAATGCCACTCTCTTCCTAAGTCCTCAGGCCTCTCCTGTTTCCCCATCACCTTTTGAGGCATTCGGAAGATACCTCCACATTCTTAGATAGTATCACTCAGGGTGAAACACTCCTCTGTAAGTCACTAAATATGGCTAAAGTCTAAATACTTTGAATTCTTCCTTAATGGAAGGTTCTTTTACTGGAGAAAAAGCAAACATACCAAGGAAGAGTTCTGAGTGAAGATAGCATGCTGGATGACAAAGGATGCTGAAATACACCAGCACGTCTCGCTGTACCCACGGACTGGGGCTCCACTGCCAGGCCCGTCTCCAGGCAGCACTGGGACTTGGGTTGTGTCAGAGGAACCCTCTGAGCTCAGGTCCCGCTCTGCAGGAGAAGGTGACGTTAGATGGGACACAGAGAGAACGCTGGGCTGAGAACGCACATTCAGGCCCTGAATCTCCTGTCTGACGATCAGCTGTGTGACTCGGGAAGGAGGACGGCCTTGCAGGTCTCAACCTCCCCATCTGTAAAACGGGAGGATGGAGAAATGACCTCTGCCAGCCTCATCTAATGTCTACCGTCCTCTTTAAATTCTCAAATCCAGTGAGCTTGATGCAGACAGAGAGGACTGCAAGGAAGAATGTCCTGAAAAAAAGAAATGAGTCCTGTAACCTCAGGAAGTGGGATGGGTGGACAGTTTGCACTAGGCCCAGGTGTCTAAGAGAAAAATATCTAGATTTTTTATCCAGAGTCAAGAGAATGCTCATTTCCTCCACTGCCCAAGAACACCTGGAAAATAGAAGGCATGGGGCCCCCATGTTCTCATAACATCATCCCCCGCCCAGTTCAGAAATCCTCTCTTAATTTGAAAAAGAATAGACACATGTGTATGTATAATTAAATCACTTTGCTGTACACCTGAAACTAACACGACATTGTTCATCAACTATACTCCAATATAGAATAAAAAGTTTTTAAAAATCCTCTTTTAACACCCTTTCGGGTGCCCCCATCTATCACTTAGGATCCCTGGTGTGTGTCCCTGGCCCCCAGATTTCTCGCTCAGGCTACAGCCATGGTGTCTGAAATTCCACCATTAGTTGTTTATTTCTTTTGGTTCCCCTTCCTCCGGTCTCTTAAAATTCAAACACTCCTAGGGGTACTTGCTATCAAACCAAAGGGTACATGACTTGGATTCCTTTCTGTCAATGAGAGCAGGTCAGGGAAGCACCCTGGACAACTCTGAAGAAGAGAGAAGCTGAGGGTGAGGAGAACGAGGCCAAGATAAACTCCAGAGACTTTACAACCTTTAGTCCACCAGGCCAGGGCCGGTAGATAACGATGATGACAGTGATGACGATGTGATGGAAAACAGTGACCATTTACATACGCCTACCGTGGGCCAAGCACTCTTCTTAGCACTTCCCATCCTAACTCACTGGGAACACATTTATAAAAAGTGGATCGTTTTTATATCAAGTCCCTTGACGACCTTGAGTAAGCACTTCATCTGCCCTGAGAAGTCACCCTCCATCCTGAAATCCCAGCTCCTTGCCTTCATCCCTCTTTTCTTCCCTCTGTTACAAGGAGAAATGCATGCAGCGTTGCACGTTAGTACAATAAAATATATTTATATGTATGTGTGTGCCTGTGTGTGTATAATCAGAAGTGGTTAATTAGACCCATTGTTTAGAGAGACTTCAGACCCTCTTGCATCGGCTATTAAAAGTAAATGTGACAAGACTCCCATCTGGTGGTTAGAATCAATAATGAAGATGTAGAGGAAATGGATTGTTTTCATTCATGATTAAAGGATGCACGAAGGCCAAACCATCCTCACAATTAAGGTGGTCCCGGGCCCTGGAGACACCGCGGCTTGGTCAGCTCTCCAAGACTGCCAGGTAATTTGAGTTGAGACACACTGGACTGATGAAGACCGGAAATCGAGGTGAAGGAAAGATGGTGGGAAGGGGAAGCACTGGTTATAACAAGCAGGACAACCACACAACACCTCCTTCAACCTTCTCCGGGGACTGGGTGTGAGAAATAGAATGAACACTGAGATTTATGCGCACAATTGTGAAGGACTGCCGCCTCAGACTTGCATGATGTGATAGAAATTTCTAACTTTGGAAAAAGTTCCTCTGCAGTGGATAAATGTCACATTGAACAGTGCCACCTGCTGGCCATTTGGTGGTAAAGCAATCATGACCCAAGCCTCTTGTCATTCATCTTTGTGGCCGTCGTTACCGCATGTTAAGACTCAAAATGCGCAAGTGACTGGCCAGTTACGGTAGTGACCACAGATTGTCATCACGGATGCAGCCCACATGGATCTGGGGCGACCTTATATTTGGGGTGCCCCACAATGAGCCCAATACTTGGCAGTTAGTCATTGAATATACAAAGTAGGAACAAAAAAAGTCTGTTTGCTTCTGCTCGTTATATTAAAATCAATCAACGTCTGGTCAGCAAGCAAGTCGACGTCAATATTGGACTAAAGTTTGTGCTAGATCTGGTTCTCGGTGATGTAAATAACAGGATTGGGAGCGTGCCCATTGAGACTGTCTGTAAACACCAGAACAGCCAGATGAAGGTAGGAAAAATAATCAGAGTAGCTAGCGCTGCACAGGAGTTAGGACATTGAACTTAAAGTGGCCTCAAGAATATGAATTACAGATTTTCCATATACTGGGTGAAGTTCCAAAGGTTCCAAAAGATAGAATACTTAGGACCAAGAAAGAATTAAGCAAATAAAAACACAGAGGAATGCTTGTGTACGTACAAGTGGCGCTCACAAAACCCTGCATACCAAAGGGAATACAAAGGCACATCAGCACAAAAGTGATGTCAAAAACCAAACCCGAACTGCTGGGGGTCTGAGCTCACTAGTGAGACAGAGAAGGACCAGGAAATCCTCCCTCTGTTATAGGCAATGTGTGGGTCACAGCAATTAACCAAAGTTATAGAAAATGAACATGAATTGACTCAAAAAAAGGTATTATTTTGTTTAGAAAAAAAGAACTCTGTTTATATGTAAATGCCATCACAGGCTTTTGAGAAAAGCTGTTTGTTCCCTTCTTTGAAATCAAAATCCTAGAGGCCCTTCCAGCTCTGTAATACCATGATTTAATCTTTGGTTCTAAACAAAGAAACGCTAATTCAGTGTAGGACATCATCATTAGAAAAATATTATATTTAATTAGTAGTTTATGAATGCGACCTTAGTTAAGACCGCTGTTTCCACCACTTATTAACTGAGTGAACCTAAGCAAGTTATCTAACCTCTCTAAACCTATTTCTTTATCTGTAAGATGCCTTTTTCAGAGGATTGTCTTGATGGTAAAGTGAAATCATGTTTGTGAGCTGTCCAGCACAGTGCCTAGCCCACAGCAAGCAGTCAAAAGATGGATGCTATTATTACCGAGGATTTAATGGAAATTAAATTTAAATGAGTCTTTAGAACATTGCCTGGCTCAGAGTAAGCACTCACTTTTAACAGAAAGGTATGAATTGCAAATGAAATTTGAAAGTAGTACATTTTTTTTATCTTCCTGCAGTGGGTACCATAGCATTTTAGGAAAATGTTTACCACTAATTATGTGTCTTTGGGTAAGTCACTTAACCTCTGAATTTGTTTTTTCTCTGCAAAATTTGAGTGCAAATGGATCAGATGGCCACTAATGAATGGATCTTCCAATTGGAAGGAGAGTCTAGAGATAGCAGAGCTTAGGATACGTTATAAATTTATAATATATACTCTATAAATCTCTAGTGATAAGCTAAGAGATAACCAGTTACTAATAGTATGAGTTAATTAAAAACTTAAAATTCATAATAAACCTGTAGTATAAGGTACCATAAACATAAACGTCCTTTAATTATTTAAAGACTAATTAAATAATAAATAATTGCTAGATACAGAATTAAAGACAGACAGAGATATTTTGATTTTCATTTTTTATATAATTTCCCCTGCATATTCAGAGCAAGAAATTATGTTACAATTCTTATTCCACATGAATCACCGACACTGAGTCTAAATAATCTCACATTCCAAATTTGAGGACTCCAAATTAATGTCGCTCTACTGTAATTCAGAGGTCAACAAATTGTTTCTGTAAAGGGCCAGATAGTACATATATTTTAGAGGCGCTTAACCCTGCCCTTATAGTACAAGAACAGCCAATGTGTAGATGAATGACTGCAGCTGCTTTCCAAAAAAACGTTATTTATGGACACTGAAGTGTGAATTTCATACCATTTTCAAACATCGTGAAATTTTACTGTTCTTTTTCATTTTTTTCAATCATTTCAAAAATGGGGGTGGGAAGCATCCTTAGTTTGTGGACTACACAAAAGCAGGCAGCACGCAGGATTTAGCCCACGGGCCGTGGTTTGCCAGCCCCTGGTGTAATTGTGCATTTTGGGAAAGAACGTGGTAACGTAGGAAATCCGCAACTGGCAGATACCCCCCTGGGATTTTCACTGGCCCGTTGTTGCATTTTGTTTTGTTGTACTGTTTCTACCTGCCATTCTCCTGAGGGCTTTCACCACAAGCCAGGGACCCCCTCTCAGTCCCAGCGGCAAGGGCACTAGGTGGAAGCATAGCAAAGGTAAGCCTGACACCTTGAGGATGCAGTGCAAGTGGCAGGCACCACCCTGGAGTTACCAGCAAGGCACGTACAGCTCCGGGGAAGGGTGGATCCAGAAGGGCGGAGGGAGGCTCAGCCCAAAGTCCACCACCCGATGTCTCTCCAAAGGAACTTCCAAAGAGCTGTCTTTGGAGGCATTTCATTCTATTTAAAAACAACAACAACTCCCAGAGCCCTCCCAGCTGAAACCAGGAGGCCCAAGGATGTCCAAGACTTTCCCTGGTCTGGTTAAATCTCCCAACCGTTGCCTCCCCAACGAAGGAGAAAGAAAGAAAACGTAAGGACCCAATTACTATTGATAATCAGGAGTTCTACTGGGGGGCCGGGGTGGGGGGGGGATGGTGAACAGGGGACTTTAGGCTCTAGGAAGCAAAGACCGATGATCACAGTGTTACAAAAGGCCTGCAGCAAATGGGATTACTCATTGCCTGCCCGGGTCAGACTCCCCCAGGGCTGTGATACCATTGTCCTGAGATGAAGTGTTTTGCTCATTTTTGGAAAAGGATTGAAGAGGCCATTCTTTCCATCCCCCAGCCTCCAGAAGTGTTTCCCCGGAACTCCAGTTATTCCTGTCTTGTAAATTATCCAGGAAAGAAGACTCGGGAGCATGATACGATAAAAAGCTCATCCTTCCTTTCATCTAACTCAAAGCCTTCTGTGTTTCTGAGAAAGCAGAGAGAGGGGACACTTGGAGGGAATTTGCCAGGACTTGCCCTGGGATTCTGTAGTCGCTAAGGAACTTTTGTGTCTGTGAGGGGCTCCTGTTTTGGGGGGTAAGAAGCCCTGAGAGTCTCACATTCATGCTGATCCTGCATAGACGGTGAGGGAGCGGGATGGGCTAAAATGAAGAAGGGGCGGCCCTGACTGTCTGTCGGCACCACCGCAACCCAGGCGGAGAACTGGGCAGCTGGGGTAGGTGAGCCGGCAAAGGTCCTGACCCCCAGGAGTCTCCCACACTGACAACTCAGAGCGCATCCTCAGAGGACAGGACCCTTGGCCCAGACCTGTGCCATTAGGACTGGGGTGCCAGCCAGTGTTGCGTTTTGTGGTCTTGAGAGAGGACCGTACCATTCCCCTCTCCAGGTTCCAGCCCCTCTCATCCCAGGGAGGTGATGTTGTGGGACAGAATGAATCAACTCTCATACACACTGGTACCCACAGCCATGGGCAGTGCGATGGGGGGTGGGAGTGCCACCTTTCTTGAGGTCCCCGGGCAGCTGAGCGCTGTTCCAGTTGAGTTTTCAGGGCCAGACACGAAGCCCCTGGAGCTCAGGTGCCCTCCTCGCCAAGTGCTTACCTGCCCCGGGGTGATTCCACCCTGCTGCCACCTCCCCTGGTGTAATTTACCCCCCGTGCTGGGTTCTGCCCCCAGCCCCCGACCAGGCAGTCACAAAGTCCTTGGTTGCCTTAACCAAGGTGGTATTGCTTGCCCCGATCCGCAGCTTGGGGTGAAAACGTGTCTTTTAGCAGACAGAGTGACTTTAATATGACCTTTCTCGCCTCCCTCTTTTGCTTTACAATGAAAAGCTCTGGAACCTTCTCTGGAGATCTCGCTTCTGCACAGTCGGATCCCCGGAGTGACACTGTCGCTGGGACCGGTGTGAGGGTCTCCTGGGGTATGTGTCCCGGGCACTTGGCCTCAGAGGAGGGAGCGACTGGGGTCTCCCCAAGGACGCTGGTTGAGGGGCCCGTCCAGCACTGGAGGAGTTAATGTGGGACCGCGTAAGCGAAGGGGAAAAAGTTGGAGTTGACACTTAAAGGGGGGCGGGGGGGGCGGGGGAGCGAGCCCCGCTGACTCCTGATTGGTTTTACATTTCATCCAATTTTTTTTTCTCTCCTCTCTCTCTCCCTCTTTTCAGTTTCTCTCTCTGATCCCAGGGGAGGGGAAACGGGAATAGTGAGAGATCAAAAATAAACCTCTTATGTCAAAGCCGGGAAGGAAGTATAAATACGAAGGGCTCGGCAGCCCACTCTGTGCTTCCCGGGGTGGGGAGAAGGCAGGGGCGGAGGACGCGCACGCGGCCGGGGCGCCAGTTGCTCGGCTGGGCGGGAGGGCGCGGGAGCAGCGGCCGCGCCAGCCGGAGGGGTCGCCCGGGGACCGCCGCCGCCAGGCGCCCACCGGCCACGCGGCCGGCCCGCCGCCCGAGCTCCTGCCCGCGGGGCCAGCGGCCGGGCCGCCAGCACCTGCCCGCGCCGGGCCCGCTTCCTGCATCGCCCGCGCCGCAGCCGCAGCCCCCATGTCCCGCGCCGCCCCCCGGTGGCCGCCGCTCCTGCTGCTGCTGCTGCCGCTGCTGCCGCCGCCGCCGCCGCCGCTCGCCCGCGCCGCCCCGGCCAGGCCTGGAGGCGGGGGGCCGGCCTCGGCGCTGGTGGTGCCCACGCGGTTGCCGGGCGGCGCGGGCGAGCTCGCGCTCCACCTGTCCGCCTTCGGCCGCGACTTCGAGCTGCGCCTGGCGCCCGACGCCAGCTTCCTGGCGCCCGAGTTCAAGATCGAGCGCCTCGGGGGCTCCGGCGGGGCGGCCGGGCGCGAGCAGCAGCTGCGCGGCTGCTTCTTCTCGGGCACGGTGAACGGGGAGCCCGGGTCGCTGGCCGCCGTCAGCCTGTGCCGCGGGCTGAGCGGCTCCTTCCTGCTGGACGGCGAGGAGTTCACCATCCAGCCTCAGGGCGCGGGGGGCTCCTTGCACCGGCCGCACCGCCTGCAGCGCTGGGGGCCCGGGCGCGCCGCCGCCGCCGCCGAAGCCCAGCCCTTGCCCGGAGCGCCCGAGTGGGAGGCGGAGAAGGGAGAGGGTCAGAGGCAGGAGGAGGAGGAGGAGGAGGAGGAGGAGGAGGAGGAGGAGGAGGAGGAGGAGGACGAGCAGGGCAAAGAAGAGGAGGCAGAAGGCGCCAGCGAGCCGCCGCCGACCCTGGGGGCCACGAGCAGGACCAAGCGGTTTGTGTCTGAGGCTCGCTTCGTGGAAACGCTGCTGGTGGCCGACGCGTCCATGGCTGCTTTCTACGGAGCCGACCTGCAGGTAGGACTCGCTCTGCCCGGAGACCCCGGTCACCTCCCAGAGTCTCCAGATTCTTCCCTTTCCGTCCCTCTGAGGAAACCCTTCGCGTTCCTCACCCCAGTCAAGGTTCTTTCCTTTCTGAGAAAGGCCAGTAACTCCTTCCATGACCCCTGACACCTGGGCTACCTCCTGCTCCTCCCACGCGTCCCTGCCAACTTAGAGCGCAGGCCCTGGGCGTCCTCCTCCCTGCTCAGCCCCGTCCCTCACATCCTGAACTGAAAGTGGGTTTTAAAGCACCCCCGCCCCAGACACCTGCCCCTCCCAACAGACACGATAAGTGAACATGTGGGAGAACATCCACCCCACCCCCATCTCTCCGCCCTCTACTGTCTCCAGACCTGGGAGGCTCCCAGGGAAAGGCAGCTGGGATGGAAAGATTCCCTTTGCCTACAGAACTGAGGCTGCCATAAGTAAAAGACATTGTTTGCAGGGAGTCGAACCTGGAAAGGGGCTGCCCAACTTGTGTGTGCCCAGCTGGTTCTGATCAGGGGCACGGACACCTTGCCAACCTGGCGCTCAGCCCTGGCAGAACTTGGCAGTGCCAGCATCAGCACAACAAGGGAGGGGAACAGAATTTCTGCCTGGGGGCTCAGCCCGGGAAACTGAAGCTTCAGTGGAAAAGGGAAGGAGAAGGGGGTGGGGATCTGAACTCCTCTGGTGAATGTTCCTGGTGGAGCCAGAACTAGCCTTGGTCCGCCAGAGCTGCTCTCCGCCCAGACACAGCTCTCTACTGAGCTGGGGCAGGAAAGCTGATTCCAGGGGACAGCTCCTGTCGCCAGGCCATTTCCAACTAGATTCCAAGATGGTGCAGCATCAGCAGGAGGTGTGTGTGTCACCCTACACCCCAGCACCTCGTGAAGTGGAAGGGTTCCAGGAGAGGCTGCACTTCTCTCCTCCCTGGGGCAGCGCAGAACCAGAGACGTGCGCGGTGGAGAAGAACTGACCTGCCCAGCGGTCATAGTTTCCTGAAAAAGGCACCTTGGCCGCTGCTGCAGCTCAGTTGCTGCCTTTTCGGTGATGGCACTCTTGGCTGGGACCCTATTCTCGGCTCGGCCTGTGCCCAGCTGTTGCGGGCACCGAGTGCTTCGGCATCCCCTATGCAGAATAGCCTAGACGAGGCGCAGCCGGCCCTCCAGCTTCTCGCCCCATCCTTCTCACTCTGCAGTCACTGGGAAATGCATTCTAGATGGAAGGCTGGGAAGAGCTGGCTGCTCCCCTGGCTGCTGCCGGGGCCGTTAAAGCCCCGCGGGCTCCGCGGGCGCTGTCCCGGTATTCGGTCCTCCCAGAGCACGGGAAGGCGGCTTGGAGCCGTCAGCGCGGTCTGCCCCCGGGCCTGTGGGTCTGCACTGACTGAGTATCTGCTTCCCTACCTTCCATGAGAGCAGGGGGAGGCACCAGCCGCCTTCCCTGACTCCTTTCCGCAAGCAAGTCCGCCAGAGGGCAGCAGGGCGGTGGGCTTCTCCCGTCTCAGGTGAGGATGGCTATTCCGGCTACCAGGGGCTCCATCAGAAAGCACATTCACCGCAAACCCAGAACTGAGGGGCTCAGCCCCTCCCATGCACGACTCCTTTCTGACAGCTGCCTGAGAACCAGGAGGTGGGAAAGCCAACGAGAACACAGAGCAACAGCAGAAAAAGAAACTTGCCTTTCCGTCTTCAGAGCCAGAATGTCCTCCCTGACGTTTTCCTACCATCTCACTCTCAGCTCAGCGCCCAGACACTTCAGATGCTGTCTGTTTGCCTCCAGCACACACTCGGCAGCTCCGGATGTCAGAGCCATCTGAAAGCAGACGCGCTTGCTGCCGCCAGGGCTCCCAAGCCACTGAAGCCGGGGGCTGGGCTGGGTTCTGCCCAGGTCTGCTGCACCAGACGAGTTGACCTTCTCTTCGCAGAGCCACCCAGGAGCACTTCCAGCCTCGTATGACCCCTGGCTGGGTGACCCAGAGCACACCTGTCCCATCTGTTCCCCCTGCACACACACAGGTTTCTGGACTATTCACAGACTGGCACCTCTGCAGCTGCCTGCTCCCTCGGGTCAGGAGAGCGCGTCACAATAGGCATCAGGCACCTTGAAGACTGAGGTCCTCTCCCTGGGCGGGCGGCAGGCCTCCCTCTCTCCTTGGGGCCAGCCCTGCCACCTCCCCCTTGGTCTCATCACGTCACTGCCTGCATCCTGCTGTCACCGCGCTGGGGTGGGGCAGGGGCTGAGACACAGCTGTTTCTATGACTGGCCCCTGGCCCCTCTGCTCCGACCGGTCACCGGCTATGGAGGTGCCACACAACAGACTTGAACTTCTCAGCTCCACTCCCTGGGCTTCCTGGCTCAGCCAAGACAGGAGTGGATGTCAAGGGCCGGTTCCCCAAGACCTTGCCTGCCCAGACCCACCTCCCAAAATAGAGCCTAGTTCTTTACAAGTAACTCTCCGAGGGGCCTCCTGGAAACTTCATTCATACAGATGGAAAAAGCTTCGGTGTGTCCCGGCAACGGGGGGGTGTGAGGAGGATGAAGAGGGCCTTCCCCCTCACCTGTGAAGCGAGGTGCCTGCACTGGGTAATCGATTCTAGCCTGAACATCGATGAGGCTGCTTCGTGGTGAGTCTTCTGGAAAGTTCAGCGCCACGTGGAGAAGCCACCCACTGAGTGTGTTCAATCTGCAGAGTGGTTTCCACGCACCACCTGGTGGAAATACCCGTGAAGGGGCGGAGGAAGAAAGGCCAGCTCTCGCAGCGCCCGAGGGCGGTGCTGGTTCACTGAGCCATGCCGCCTCCTGAGCACCAGGAGGGTCTGAGGCCCTGGCCCCCCTGACATCATCCACGCTGTGGGAATGCGTCACTGAACCCAGCAGCCCAAAGACGTCCAGCCGCAGTGGGAGGCCAGGTCCTGAGAAGGAGCCGCCTTCGGGGCCAAGAGAAAGAATCAGCCGTGCGCAAGGCTGGTCCCACTGCTAAGCGACAGGGGAGTCTTCCAGACTCTGTACACTTGAGTTCAGTCAATCCCTCGACAGGAGGGGCCCTGTCTCCCACCTTCTTCTCTGGTTTCACAGTTAAGGAGCTCAGACAAAGGGGGCGTTCTGAAAGGAGGGACCACCTCGGAAGAGACCGTTAACTCTGTCTGCCTCCGGCCGCAGCTAATTGTTCCCTGGATGAAACCGGAGCAGGAGAGGGGCGAGTGGGGATTGTGCTGCGCCCCGTGGTTGGTCTGGGAAGCTGTGCTGCCAGGGCGGCTGCCGGCTGAGCTTCTGAGCTCGCTGCTGAGCAGGGAGGGCCCCCGGGGAAGACCGGAGGAGTCCCAAGAGTCAGGCTCCTAGCAGGTGGTTTCAGGGAAGGGCCAAGTCACTGCCATTTCGTCTCCCCTTGCCCTTGCCCCCTGGGGAAACGTCTCCCCCGCCAGCCCTAATACCCGAAGTGGCCAAGTACCCCGGCTTGCCCGGCACAGCCTCCATCTAGGCCTGTTCATTCTGGCATAATTATTAATAGTCTCATCTTTCACTCTCAAAAGTGTCCTGTTTTGGATAATAACAGAAACAGACACGTGCCCAAGTCTCCACAGGCCACGTTATATGCATGTGAAGTATGTTCCCCCACTGGCAAAAGACCAAGTCTTCTCCATCCCTTTGGTCTGCTGCCGTCAGAATGATGGATTATATGAAGTCTTTCCCAAAGAGAAGGCCCTAGTATTCAACCGTCTTTGATTCACCACTTCCCCCTCCCCCCCCGGGGGGGAGGGGGAGTTGGGCAGAGACAATGTCAGGGGCACCCTGGCTGGCTTGCTTGCATGCTTTGTTCGGGCTGTGCTGCAGTTTTCCTTGCAGCAGCAAAGAGGGTGGCAGTCAGTGCCGTGATGAAGAGCATAGACTTTGACAGGAAATAGACATGAGTGGCCTTGAGCGAGTTACCCATTTCTCTGTACCTCGATTTCCTCACCAGCCTGACAGGCACAGTTATACCAATGTCCTGGCAGTGTCTAGAGGAGATGGTAAAATACGGAAGGCACCTGACCCAGAGCCTGGCACATAGTAGGTGCTCGGCGAAGCGTGGCTGGCGCTAGAGTTGCCTTGGGTGATGCATTTGTCAGAGTAGGAGGGCAGGGCGGTCCCACGCAGCACAGGACCTGCCTTTCAGCCTGCTCTGCCTGGACTGTGTCCGCTGGACTCCTCGTGGTGCTGGTAACTGCGTGCTTTGGCGAGGTGGCCTTGCCCCTCGCTGCTTGGAGGACGAGGAGGGATGAAGGACATCTGTGCAGGACCCTGTCTTTTCTCCATCTCTTCTTTCCTCTCCCTTTGCTTCTCCCTCCTCCCCAGCAGTCTCAGGCCCCAGAGAGATGCCAGAAGGGAGAGTGATGGCCCCGTTGCTGAGGCCGCAGGGTTTCCATGTTACCACCCCTCCTCTCCCTGCCTCTCCCAGGCGTGCTGCGAGGAGAGCGCTGGGCCCACAGCGTCAGGGATGACGTTATGAGCGAAGGAGCTGCTGGAAGTGCATTTGGCCCGGGCCCAGCCTTCCCCAGACTACCGCCATAGCTGGCCTTGGCTGCACGGGAGGGAGCTCCGGGGGAGGAATCTCCTTGTTTGTGTCTCAGAGAATCAGAGGGCTATGTCCCAGCCTAGCTGGCGGAGTGTCTTTTCGCTCCTCCAGGTCCTGGGGGCACCAGTGGAGAAGGAGGCTCCCTGAAAAGTGCCCACCTTTCCCTAGGGAGACCCAAGGGCAGGAGATCCCCGGGCCATTCCAGAGTCGGGTTGTGTGACCACCCCGGCCGGGCTGGCCCTGGGCTCTGACCTACCCGACCTGGTTGTGGGGACCTGGTTGTGGGGAGGTTGTCTGCAGCCCGCAGCCCGCACCCAAGTGGTGCACAGGGAGGTATAAATAGACAGGGCGCGGTAGAGCAAGCGAGCTCACCTTCTCCTTGACTGGCTCCTGGGCCCACTCTCTGTGGGACTGGAAGTCAGGCCTGCCCTTTCGGACCAGGAGATGCACCGAGAAGCGGGGGCTCACAGCCCCACGGCCGCCCACCCACCCAGGCCAAGTGGCCCTTCCCCCAGGGCACTGTCAGATGCACAGGCACCCGGGCCACCGTTCCTCAGAGGAGCCGATGCAGGGGTGGCAGGGCATCCCATCCCCAAAAGTTCAGTGAGGCAAGACAGAAGCGGAGGTGAGCCGGACCGGGACTGGGGACTTGAACAGAAACTCTGGACCACACAGCCCTGGCAGCCCTCTTGCGATGGGAATTATCTTCTGAGAAGGCAGCCAGAAGGACCTTCAAACGTCCTCCCGTCTAACCCACCTCCTGGAAGGAAAACGACTGTCAGGCCAGCTCAGCCCCCCAGTTGTTACTCGGTGTCTGGAGAAGATGCTGTGCGCTGCCTGAGCTCAAGCACGGAGACTCCAAGGACCTCGGTGCCGGGACGCGCCCCCCATGCCGGCCTTTGTGCAGCAGTCTGTGCGTGTGCACCTCTGGTTGTCGTCGGGGACGTGCCCATCGCATGCTCTCTGCTAGTCTGACCAGGCAGCTTGGGAACCAGACCCTTCTGAGACCTTAGGTCTTCAGTTCCTTATCCTGAGCCTTCGGGGACTGCTTCCGAGCATCTGGCGTCTCTCATCTTCACACCTTCTTTGTAAGACATCAGCTCCCCAGTTTTGAGATTGTGAAGGTGGGACGGAAAGGAAGGCCTCACGTGAGGAGAGTTTCAGGTTGTCTCGGAAGAAGTTCCCGGAGTTGGCCCCTGGTCCTTCCTGGGGTAGGAGACCCCGGACGCAGCAGAGGCCTGGAGGAAGTAGCCCCAGCAAGCTGCCACTCCTCAGCCCTTGCCCCCAGTTGCATAACGATGTGATTGCTTGTTTCCCTCAGGAATCCGACTCCAGGGGCTGGTGCCAAGTTTCAGCTTTGCTGATAAGATGTTTACATCAGCCTAAACATAGCTGGAGTGCTTGACACACTAAGTAACCTGCCAACCCCTGTTTGTAGGGCTTACAAAATATCTGGCTGGTTGCCTGCGAGGTGAACAGACAGATCCCATTCACAAACAATGGGATTCGTCTAGAACTCCCACACATGGCCTCAGCCCATGGAATGTCCGTCTCTAGCCTTTCACCCTCCTTTCCTTCCTTCTTCTCCCACCTTCCAGAACACCAGAGGGAAGAAAGAGAGGCTACAGGAGGTGGTGCCCTAGGGAGCAGGGAGCAGGGCTGGCCACACTCCTGGCTGAAAGCCTGAAGGCCTGTATGCCTCTGCCCCATTCGTCTCCTGTTCTGCGAAGTCATCCAAGAGGACTCCCTTCTGGAGGTCCTGGAGGCAGAAGAGTGAGCCCCATCTGGCCTCGCCCAAAGCCTTGGGAGCAGTTGGCAGCCCAGGGTTGGGGCAGAGGCCAAGCACCGACGTCAGCGCCTTCAGCTGGCCTTGGTGGGAGCCTGAGCGCCTGGGTCTCACCGACCCACCCGATTCTCTCCCACCCCAGGCAGAGGGGGATAAACCCTCTGGGCTGTCCAGGCAGAAGCCAGGAGGCCAAGCCCTGGGAAACTTACTGAGAAGAGTGTAGACCTCAGAGACAGACACGCTTGGGCTGGCACTCCGGCTTCAAGAGCTGCGCGGCTGTAGACTAGTTATTTAACTTGTGAGAACTTCCACTTCCTCGTTCGTGAAATGGGGATGACAATCCCTACTTCCCAGAGTTATTGTGAGCATTTAATGAGGTGACATGTGTACCGTCTGTGACTGGTGCAGAGGAGCTACTGTTAGGAGTGATCATCAGAGCAAAGTTTTCCCATCCTGAAGAGTAAGGGTTACCCCAGCAGACATCAGGAAAATTCTCGACGGATTTTAACCTTGAGCACTCAGATAATTGCTTCTGGGCTGAGGGCGGAGGGGGGATGGGTGGCTCGCAGGGAGACGGTTGGTGTCAAGGTTAAGGTAGAATCACCAGTGCCGTCCACGAGAAGAACTTTCTGTGATGATGGGAATGTTCTGTCTGCTCAGTCCGCTGCAGTAGCCACGAGCCATACACGGCTATTGGTGCTCTTGAAATGTGGCCGGTGTGGCAGAGGAGCTAGGATTTTAATTTTATTGAATTTTAATGGATTTCGATGTCCATGGCCACATGTGGCTGGTCAGGATGTTAAACGCTTAAGCTTTGGAGCCAGGCGTTCTGGGTTCACATGCTGGTTGACACACTAGCTCTGGGACCTTGGGCCACCTACCGAGCCGTGAATTTCTTATATGTACAATGAAGGGAAGTAATGCCAGGGCCTCGGGGGTTTTGCGAGCCTTCACCGAGATGCTATACACCAATGCCCAGCACACAGGGTACATAACTCTCGGCGTGACGGCAGGGGCGGGCGGCGGCCAGATTTACCCCTCCCTCTCCACCCCTCCTTCCTGCAGAACCACGTCCTGACGCTGATGTCTGTGGCGGCCCACATCTACAAGCACCCCAGCATCAGGAACTCCATCAACCTGATGGTGGTGAAGGTGCTGATCGTGGAGGATGAGAGATGGGGCCCCGAGGTGTCCGACAACGGCGGGCTGACGCTGCGCAACTTCTGCAGCTGGCAACGGCGCTTCAACCAGCCCAGCGACCGGCACCCCGAGCACTTCGACACGGCCATCCTGCTCACCAGACAGGTCTGCGGGCCTCTGGGAACCGGGCGCGGGGTGGTGGGGTGCGCCGAGGGGCGCCACGGCCGCCCAGACACGGGGACCGGCTCCCTGCTGGCCCCAGCTGGACACCAGGAGCCTCGTGTGCGGACCAGCAGGAGGAGGAGGTCACGAGGACATGTATGAGGCATTTGCGGGGGAAGGAGAGGAATTCGTGAGGGCTCTTCTCCAGAAGTTTGTGACCAGCTGTCTGCTGAGGTCATAACAAGAGGAAACGGGCTCAAACTGCCCAGAGAGCGATGTGGAGCTGGAACTAAGACAGGAGGTCCAGCTGCAATGGGGGTTAAAGCCGGTGGAGGTAACCAGGCTCCCCTCAAGACTTCCCCAATGGCAGTAGGCCTGCCCATCTCCCTGGTGTGGTTTAAACAGATGGCTTCCTGAAGGCCAGCAAGTGTGATCACGTGCGGAGACCCTGCTCACCCCCCAGGCCGCACGCACAACCCCAAGGCGAGTGCTGCGTTTTTAGCCCCACTTTACAGCTGGGGAAACCGAGGCACAGAGCGGCCACCCCGTGGCAGTGCCCACAGTCAGGCCCCGGCCGCCTCGCTGTGGGGTCCACACCCTTAATCACCCGCCAGGCTATCCCACCTCCCGGGACAAGCTTTCAGAGTCCCCGGCAGCCCGAGGACACGCCGACACAGAAGGAGAAACGGCCTTTGGGGAGAAATAGGGATTTGGCTTAAAACGTGTCCTGTGTCTCCGGAGGCGCAGGAATGGGAAGGGTTTCCATCCTGTGTCTGTCCTCACGTCCCGCTCTCTGCACGAGCAGAACTTCTGCGGGAAGGAGGGCTTGTGCGACACCCTGGGCGTGGCGGACATTGGCACCATCTGTGACCCCAGCAAGAGCTGCTCCGTGATCGAGGACGAGGGCCTGCAGGCGGCCTACACTCTGGCCCACGAGCTCGGTAAGGCTCGCCACACGGGAGGCCTGGGCTGCTGCACTGGGTGGGAGGACCCGCCCTCCCGAGTCCAGCCAGAGCGGCGCCCCCAGGACCCGGCCGCTTCTCGGGGCCACCCCTCCTCGTTCCGGCAGGGTGACTCTGCCCTCATGCTGTCTCCATCCCCACCCTGAGCACAGGGCCATCCTCAGAGGTCACCAGGGAAATGGCAGTGCTCAGGTAGAGCCGTGGGGCCGCCTCCCGGCTAAGCAGTCAGGATTCTGGAAGGTCAACTAGCGAATGACTGAGACGAGTGTGAATCAGCACAGGCCCCGGCAGAAAATAAAGGGACCCCGGTGTTCCTGGTGCTCTGAGAAAGCTTCCTAGGAGAGGAGAGCCAGGCAGAGTGGGCCGGGAACAGTCTTTGAGGAATAAGCGGAGTGGTGGGGTGGTCCCTCGAGGCGCTGGCGCTGCTTAGGCCTTCAGAGGCCCTCTGCCCCCTGGGCGGACGGCTGAGGGCAGTGGAGACGCTGGGCGGACCGCGGGTCTCGTCCTCCCCAGGGCACGTCCTCAGCATGCCCCACGACGACTCCAAGCCCTGTGCTCGGCTCTTTGGACCCCTGGGCAAGCACCACATGATGGCGCCCCTCTTCGTCCACCTGAACAAGACGCTGCCCTGGTCCCCCTGCAGCGCCATGTACCTCACGGAGCTCCTGGACGGCGGGCATGGTAGGTCCCCCAGGCTTCTCCCTGGCCGGCGGCCGGCACCTGCAGCGCAGGCATCTCGGCCTGGGAGAGACTCAGGAGCTGTGTCCCCGCCACCCCGCCGGGCTCAGTGTTCCGACCACTCCACAAAGCATGCCCTTCCTTGGCCCAGCTTCCAGCAGCCCCTTTAGATTATCCCACAGAGCAGGTGGAAGTAGTCTCAGAAGGTCTGTCTGGAGGAGGTGGGTTCGAACAGAGCTCGAAGGAATGGAAGAATTTTTGTCGTGCAGAGGGGAGAAGGGAGCTTCTGGCTGGAGCGATAGATCACAGGGTAGCGTGCGAATGGCGGAGAGGCAGGAAGTGCCCCGTGAGGGCAAGGAGTGAGGCGAGGTGCCTGGTGAAGACAGCCTGACTTGCTGAGTAAAGCGGTGAAAACACAACTGGTTCTTGATTCTTGATACAAAAATAATAGATTGTCCAACATCAATACTTTGGCTTCATTTCTCCTGGCCTGGTTTTTAAGAGTCCATTTACATCCCCAATTATACTGTGACGTAGATTAGTGTTACGATTAGCTGGCCTTCCCTAGGTAAACACTGAATGCATATAAGATGTTCTGGATACCAAAAGAAATGCAACCCTTAAAAAAAAATTGCTACTGATAGTCAAAACTTGGAGGAGCTTCTGTGGATGACTGAGTGTTGATAGTTTGTAGGTGGAGGTCAAGGAGGCCTCGAGTGTGATGGGGGGGGACCCCTTCTTCCTATTCCTCTGCTTCCTCCACAGGAGACTGTCTCCTGGACGCCCCTACCTCGGCCCTGCCTCTGCCCACAGGCCTCCCAGGCCGCAGGGCCCTCTACGAGCTGGACCAACAGTGCAAGCAGATCTTTGGGCTGGGCTTCCGCCACTGCCCCAACACCTCTGCTCAGGACATCTGTGCCCAGCTCTGGTGCCACATGGATGGCGCCGAGCCCCTTTGCCACACGAAGAACGGCAGCCTGCCCTGGGCGGACGGGACGCCTTGCGGGCCCGGGAGCCTCTGCTTGGATGGCAGCTGCCTGCCTCAGGAGGAAGTAGAGAAGCCCAAGGTGAGGGACGGCCACTGGGAGTGGGGGACAGGGAGGGGGAGGGCTGTTTCCAAGGAGGAAACCACACTTGAGAGCCATGAACTAAGAGACTTTGGGCCAGGGGCAACTGTGAGGAAAATCACTCACCTTTGGACAAAGCAAAGCGTATTTATCCAGAGTCGAGGGGAGCTGCTCAAGACCGTACTCAGAGCCGATGGCTGATGTCGGCAGGGCTCCGGGCACTCAGGGGACTCTGCCTTTGGGGCTGCCGCGGAGCTGACTTGAAGGCCTGTGAGGCTTGGTGCTAGGTGTGGAACACTCCAGCGCAAGAGCAGTCGTGGGCCCTCAACAAACAGAAGCCGTTATGAATTCTATTATGAACAGGTAGCGTGACAGCAGAGGAGGGACATCCAATCAAGAACGAGGGGAAAGTATTCATATCCTACCCGTGTCGGAGCTGAATGCATAGCTAGGGGTCAGGAGAGTGAGAGTAATTGTGGGAACTCCTTGCTCAAGGAGGAGGGAAGGAGGAATCAGAATCACCTCTGACCAGGCAGAGAAAACCTGGCAGAGTAAACGCGCAAGGAAAGGCAAGGCAATGCCAGTGAGAGTTTTTAAATGATTTGCTTCTTTGCCTTGCTCTTAATACATCCGAACTGTGAGGCTGATCACATTTCTCTGCAAGTTACTGAGCCATCTCTGAAACAGCATCCACCAGGTTCGCAGCCTGGGCCCGGCCCAGCTCTGAATCACCAGGGTGGCCTGTGCGCTCACCCTCCGGAGGGCTGTCCTCAGCGGTGCTTCCATTGCACTGAGGCCCGGGGGCCCGCGTGGGCGGGTAAAGCACATGCTCCTTCTAAGCCTGAGCCAGGACGGGATCCGCGGATTCATTCTCAGCCCCCTCCCAGCCCACACCCCGACACTGAGCTTCTCCCAACCCTGTCCTGTGGCGTGTGCTTCACACGTTCCTGAGGGGAGCGGCAGGGAGGGAGCCCATCCAACCTTTCCCAGCACCACAGCCAAGCCCAGTACAGGGAAAGGTGGCCAGAAAATGATCACGGGATGATGCTTATCACCTATGTTTAAGGGGAAAAGACAGATCATAAAATACTATATATACATATGTGTGTCTGTATATATATATATATATATATATATATATATATATATATATATATATGTATATGACAGAATCATATCTCTGTAAAATAAAACCTGGCACCTTCATGATTCTATAGTCAGAGCAAAGATACAAAAGGATATTGATGAAAATCATGTCAATCGTTTCATCTGGGTAGTGGTATTTTGTAAGCGTTACTTTCTTTTTTACACCTTTCTGTATTTTTCATTTTTTATATGAGCACGTATGACTTCTGCAACTTTTTAAAAATTATTTTTATTTTGAAAACTTAATGAACCCACCCAAGGCAATGCCTTGTCCTCAGGGTCAGTTGTAAAGTTGGAAGCAACTCTAGTTTATTTCCCAGCACCATCCTACCCCTGGACCTGGCGGCTGGTAGACTAGTGGCCGCACCTCCTAGAGATTAGTCCTTCAGATCAGAACTTACCCGCCTCAGCACTGGGGGCATCTGGGCTGCATGTGCCCCGGCCGTGGGAGGCTGTCGTGCTCGTTGCTGGATGTTTAGCAGCACCCTGTCCCCCACCCGCTCGAGGCCAGCAGCCTACGCCCTGCCCAGCTGTGACAACCACAGGGTCTCCGAACACTGCCACGTGTCCCGGCCGATGGAGAACCGCTGCGTTAGACCCAACCTTATTCCCATAAAAGTGTTTCACTCAGCAGCTCCCGTTGAGCACCTTGCAAAGGGCGAGGCACTGTTGTAGACACCAGGGGGCCAGCCGCGAGCAAGGCCAGCACAGACTGTGATCGGGGAGCCGCGGCTGCACGGGCCACACAGCCCCTGCACAAATGAATCAGGCAGTTTACCGGAACTGCACGCACCAGGACGGGCGCAACTAGGTGAGGAGGCCTCCTGCCCTCTGCTCCCCACTCAGCGCAGCCTTGTGTGTTGCAGGCCGTGGTGGATGGAGGCTGGTCCCCGTGGGGACCCTGGGGAGAATGTTCACGGACCTGCGGAGGAGGAGTACAGTTTTCACACCGCGAGTGCGAGGACCCCGAGCCTCGGAACGGAGGGAGATACTGCCTGGGTCGGAGAGCCAAGTACCAGTCGTGCCACACGGAGGAGTGCCCCCCTGATGGTAATCGCCACACCGGCCAGAGCAGCTGCTGTGTTGCCTGCAGCAGATCCCCAGAGGAGTGCGGGGCTCTCCCGGGCGCAGAGCTTTCCTGGGTGCAGATATAAATGGTTTAGAGCAGCCCGTGGTGACCCAGGACAGCTCTCCCTGTCCGGGGAGAGCCTGGCAAAGTCAAGGAGAGACACTGCCCTGGTCTTCCAAGATGTGGAGATGGAGGGCGTCACTCCCAACCAAACTTATTCATTAGAGCTGGGGGAGGGCTTTGCAGAGGGGCGAGCGTCTAGGATAACGTCCGAACCCTCGTCTGTATGCAGAACGGAGGCGTTTTCCAAAGCCAGGGTCAGAGCCAAACCTCCAATATCTTTCCAGCCAACATCCAGCTTAGGGCGGAGGGAAGATTTCTGCATCTGACCCTAGCGCGCATTCCCCCTGAGAAGAGTTGCCCATCTCCCCTTGGAGCGTGGTAGCTGCCTGGCGGCCCCTTCTTGGGAAGCAGCCCCACCTCTGCCTCTCCTGGGGACGTCCTCCCCAGTGCCTGCTAGGAAGCCCACACGTTAGCTCAGGGGCAGCAGACAACATGAGAGCAAATCACTGCAGGTCTTTTCCCCACCATCCCATCCAGCGCCCCTTGTGCAGCCCCAGGAAGTACTGGCAGGCTGCAAACGACAAGCGGAGAGACGCATCCAAGCACAGAGGCGCACTGGCATTGGAATGGTGTCTAATGAGGGAATCTGGAGGCTTTGCAGTTTTGCAAGATGAGGAGTGTCAGTAACGCACGAAGCTCTGCGCTGGAGCTGTGCGAGTCTGCCTGGCACGCGCGTGAAGCGTTCCTGGGGGAATGAGAGAGAGAGAAAGGGGAGGGGAATGAATATAGGCATGAGGTAGACACGGACCGTAGGTGATACCATGATTTCAGGTGCACCGGGACCAGCCATCTCAGTCAGTGAGTGTTTTGGTGCCTCTTGTGTGGGTAGAACTGGAATAGGTGTTATAATGACATAAGAAGCGTGTTCTCTGTACTCAGGGAATGTGCAGATCTTGTTAGAGATCCAAACCCCTTTTACAGAGCAATTAAAGGTCAATCTGTGAGGCACAGACCCCAGACTGACAAGGAATCCAGAGCGAGGAGAGGCCTGGCCCGGTCGGAAGCTTCTTGGGGAGTCAGGGCTGAGCAGGGCCTGGAGGGCTGAGACAGAGATGAGGTGCAGGAGGACGCGCTGCGATGGGGGCTATGATCCCCCCAGGGCACAGCTGAGCAGAGTGGGCCAGCGTTTCCAGGCCAGCCAAGGGTGCATAAAAGCTAAAATAGCCTCAGGAGGCTCTCTGTGCTGGCTGTCCCATCAGGTCACCTGGGAAGCTTTTCCAAACACAGAGGCCCAGACGCCTCAGGTGTCCTGACTCAGAATCTCAGGAGGAGTGCACGGCCACCCAGGATTTGAAGCTCCACAGACCATGCAGATGTACAGCTGGCGTGGAGAACCTCAGTAGTAAGAGCGGGTTTAACTTCAGGATTGTGGAAGGGAAAAGCCCAGGTCTTACTTCAGACAGATTGTTCTGGAGGCAGCGTGCAGCAGGACGGGAGAGGAAGCAGGCTGTGTGTCGGAGGCTGGGCACCAAGTCTCGCAGGAAACCACAGGCCTTGGCTTGTGAGCAGTGGACCAAGATGCTGACAGTGGGAAGGAGACATTTAAAATCACAGATCGTCCTGAGTAGAGTACAGGACTTAATGAGAGGTTGGGAATAGTGGATGTAGGTGCGCAAATATTCAGAAGATACCAGGGTTCCGGTCTCAGGCTGGAATGTGGTAGCATCACCAAATGAAAATCCAGCCAGTTCTTCATATGGAGAAACCATATGGAGTTGGGCCTTGCTGAGCTGGAGGTAATGGCAGCATCTACAAATGGAGTTCCCCCAGAGAGACCCAGAATTATAGCAAGTGGGGTGTAGAGGCAAGGTCAGAACTAGAGATGTAGATCTGGGAGCCTTTGGCCACATGTCCAAGGAGGTCAAGATAAATCACGATCAGCAGAGGCCCAAAAACATAACTCCGCGTGTCATTCCGTGCTTCCCCTGTCCCCACCTAAATTTATTCATCTGTAAAGTAGAATTAATATTCTCCCCAAACGGGAAGACTGTTTTCCCCAGAAAGTCCAGCTGAGGCTGGCTGCTCCTTTCCTTGCCCCGTGAGTCAGGGCTTAGGTCGGTGTCTAGGAAAGTCGGGCCCAGGTGACACTGGACCTGTGTCCTCGGGTTGGGTCAAGTCCGGGAGGAAGAAGGGTGCCCGGAATCTAGGCATTTCTCCCGTGGGGTCCTGCCTGCTTCAGCTCAGCCTGTTAACTCCATGCCCTCTCGCCCTCGTTTTAGGGAAGAGCTTCAGGGGGCAGCAATGTGAGAAGTACAACGCCTACAATTACACGGACGTGGAGGGGAACCTGCTGCAGTGGGTCCCCAAGTACGCAGGGGTGTCCCCCCGGGACCGCTGCAAGCTCTTCTGCCGAGCCCGGGGGCGGAGTGAGTTCAAAGTGTTCGAAGCCAAGGTGAGGATCCTTCTGGAACTCAGGTGCACAGGTGGGGAGGAAGGCCCCCTGGCCTGAGCCCAAGAGTGGGCAGCGTCAGTGCTCACTGGGCCCTCTGACCGCCCCCCTCCCTTCCCCGCTGCAGGTGATCGACGGCACCCCGTGCGGGCCCGAGACTCTGGCCATCTGTGTCCGTGGCCAGTGTGTCAAGGCTGGCTGTGACCACGTGGTGGACTCGCCTAGGAAGCTGGACAAATGCGGCGTGTGCGGCGGCAAAGGCAACTCGTGCAGGAAGGTGTCTGGTTCCCTCAACCCCTCCAGGTGGGTCTCCCCAGAAGTTCTGTCCCTAGCTGCGCGAGCGGACCGGGCTTTGGAGTCACAGGGGCCTAAGTTTGAACTGTGGCTGCTACTCCATCCCCGCGGAGCACTGAGCTTCAGTTCCTTCATAAAACTCGGCGTCCTCTCGATCTCAGAGTCGCTGTGAGGAGGCACGAGATGGGCAGAGCACTTGGCCCAGGGTCCGGCCCGCAGAGATGACGGCTCTCAGGGCAGCCAGAGGCCACGCGGATAGGGATGTATCTTCTCTGAGTCACCTGGCAGTAGAGCTACACCAAGTATCCGGGACTTTTGCCAGAAAGCAGCTCTTCCAGGCCTGCTGTGGGAAGCACATTTCACCCTCATCCGGTGGGCCCTGCCCTTTCTGCAGGTGGATCTTCAGAAACGGCAGCCCACAGGGGTGGTCTTGGCAGGCTCAGGGCTTCATGAATCTGAGAACTCCAGACGCTTTCTCACACCTTAAAGCCACACGTGCAGAAAGCTCCTATATCTGTTCAAGTGCTTTCACTTCTGTGGGCTCGACGGATTCCTCAAATAAGTCTATTGGGGCCAAGACCGTTACTCCCCTTTTACAGATGAGAAAGCTAAGGCACAAAGAGACTACATGACTCTTCTAGGGTCACAGTGGTAGGTCATGGCGGCCAGAGGTGAGCCTAGGTTTACCCATTCCCGGGCGGGTTTTCCCTGTCCCACACACACTTCCCGGGGAGGAAGGGCTAGCGCCTGCGGCCGCACTGCACCCCTAGCTGGCTCCCTCGCTCTCTCTCCTCTCATCAGCCTCAGAAAACAGAATCTGCCTACGGCAGACAACTCAGGAGTCTTTTCAAATTTAAACTCAAAGGATATAGAAAAAAGAAGCACGGGGTGTGGGACAGTCAGACATTGGGTCCCTTCGCAGAGCTCTCTCAGGCATCAGACATGGGGCCTGGGGTCCTTTCCCAGCTGCCCAGTGGGCGCGAGGCAAGGACAGCCAGGAGCAGAGTGGCTGTCGTCCTCAGTCCTCTTCGCCTCCCTCCCAGCCTGCGAAGCCAAATACTTCTACCCCAAAAGACAAGAGTAAGAATTAAGGTTTCTCCATCCCACATAAAGCCCCAGACCCACAATAAAGTTGGAACATTTTCCCCAAACAGCATCCCAGCACCCCGGGCAGCCCCGCTCATGGTGCTGGGCATGCCCAGAAGAAGGCTCCTCGGAGCAGGCTGTGTTGCCTGCTTCCTGCCCTAGAGCCACGATAACCAAATACCAGGAACTGATGGACCGTAGGAGGTGGCGTGAGGCGTCCACCTGGTCAGCTTCTGGAATCGGTGTGTGGATCAGATCTTTCCACGTGGGTGTGAGCTCTGGGATGAAAGTGCCCAAGCAAAGTTTACACCAGTGCAAGGAGCTGCATGTGCCTGAGATCTCTTTTCAGCCAAAAGCCCCGGTTTGGCAGCAACGGCACAGCATTCACCCCCTCTAGGCTGCCTTCCCCTCTGTGCTATTGTCGAGATCTAAACTCCAAACATTTGAAATAGAGGTCCCAGGCCAAGCAAAAGTCCCGGTGTACCCAGTGTTCCTGTCGGCCTCAGCAGCTAATTTACTGGGCACTTTGGGGCGACTACTTCCTTATTCGCTAGCAAACTTTTGTCTGCCCACCCCCAGTCCCCGCATGCTGACTTCCTGAGTACTGGGCTGGGGAGCCACGGGTCCTAAAGGTGTCTTCCTATCATAGTTATGGCTACAGTGACATCGTCACCATCCCAGCTGGCGCCACTAACATTGACGTGAAACAGCGGAGCCACCCAGGGGTCCAGAACGACGGCAACTACCTGGCCTTGAAGACCGCCGACGGGCAGTACCTGCTCAATGGAAACCTGGCCATCTCCGCCGTAGAACAGGACATCCTGGTGAAGGGCACCATCCTCAAGTACAGCGGTTCCATCACCTCCCTGGAGCGGCTGCAGAGCTTCTGGCCCCTGCCTGAGCCCCTGACCGTGCAACTCCTGACAGTCCCTGGGGAGGTCTTTCCCCCCAAAGTCAAATATACCTTCTTTGTCCCGAATGACGTGAACTTCAGCATACAGAGCAGCAAAGAGAGAGCAACGACCAACGTCATCCAGCCCCTGCTCAACGCGCAGTGGGTCCTGGGAGACTGGTCTGAGTGCTCCAGCAGCTGCGGGGCCGGCTGGCAGCGGCGGGCGGTGGAGTGCCGCGACCCCAGAGGCCAGGC
Organism: Eubalaena glacialis; assembly: GCF_028564815.1. Taxonomy (NCBI): domain Eukaryota; kingdom Metazoa; phylum Chordata; class Mammalia; order Artiodactyla; family Balaenidae; genus Eubalaena; species Eubalaena glacialis. Next base: position 4,122,743 of record NC_083725.1, read on the forward strand.
CTCCACCACCTGCGACGAGGCTCTGAAGCCTGAGGATGCCAAGCCGTGCGGAAGCCAGCCGTGCGCCCTGTGATCCAGCGGGCGGGCCAGGCTTATGCTCATGGACTCGGGGCATGGGGTGCAGACCAGGGTCACGCTACAGTGACCCCACGTCTGGGGGTGGCGTGGCCTGCCTACCCAGGCCCCCCACTGCTGCAGCTGGGCATGAATCCATGGGGGGAGGAGAGGAGAGGAGACAGACCACAGATGCTAAAGTCTACTATCTAGTGGGTTGGACCTTGCCTGGGTTCAAGTAGAGGGCATAGGTTAAAAGGTAAAGAGTGCTCTTACGGACCCAAAAAGAAGACTTGGTCAGCCTGTTTGCAAAGGACTAACAAAGTTAAACGAAAAAAGTTTTTTCTACTTGGTTCCCTCGTTAAATAATCTACCTCAGAGGGGAAAAAATCAGTCAAAGAGAGATGTGGAGTAGGGGTGGATGGTGAGTGTCAAAGCAAGCACTGTAGCTGCACCCCAAACTGTCTTCAGAAATGACCAGGAGTGTCTTCAGTATTAAACCCATCGCCTGGAGGGCTGCGAGTCGCAGGATTGTGGAGAGCCCCGTGTTCTCAGGCTCCCACCTGCAGGGGTGGATCCATTTCAAGTATTTATACAAATGTGTCTCTGAACTAAAGTGTGATCTTGCGCCAATGGAGCGGTCTGACCTGGTTCGGTATTTCTTTGGAAAGGGCAGGAGACCCAGGGCCCAAGGACAGAGGCTAAAACTAGGTCGGCTCACCTTGAGCACAGCCAGGGAAGCTGGCACCTTGCCTGCACCTCTGAGGCCTCCCCCGAGTTCTCACGTCTGCTGAATCCAGGTCATTCAGGAAAGTCTTTATCTGCATAATCTAGACCAGTGGTTCTCAAACTTTAGTGGGCATTAGGGTCATCTAAAGGGCTGCTTGAAACACAGATGGCTGCGCCCCACCCCAGAGTTTCCGATTCAGCGGGTCGGGGGCCTGAGAATCCACATTTCTAACAAGCTGCCAGGTGACATGGAGGCTGCTAGTTTGGGGACCGCACTTTGAGAACCACTGCTCTAGTGGAAACTTCCAGCTCTGAGGTAACAAAACGTTATTCTCGAGAAAGCCCATGCCACTCCACTCTGCATATGTCCTCATCCTCACATTTACATACTGACCAGGCAGAGATACAAGCTTCTCCTAGCATCTGAGGAATGCTGAACCTGTTTCTAAGTAACATCATCCCAATGACCTCAGCTCCTTCTCTCCACGCCAAATGTCATTCCCAGCTCACAACTCTTTTGACCCAGGCAAATTGCAACTGTCCCAATCAGCCCTTTTACATAGCCTGACCTTCCCCACTAGCCACCTGAAACCTGCCTGAGAGCCTCCCAAATCCCATCTTCCCTCCACGTCACCTCATCTCTTCCTGGTCAGACAAAGCCCCCAGCTCGACTTCCATATGGTCTGGTGTAGAGGGAGCTCAGTCCTCGGTCATAGTGGGCGAAAAGGAACAGACAACATCAAGAAATGACATTCTAGGGAAAAGGAGGAAAATATCTAAATTTGCATGGTCCCTTTTCCTGTCACCACTGACCCCACCCCCCTTGTCCTTCCCTTTAGCTTTCTCTCAAGACCCCTTCAAGTAAAAATTGGCCTGGGCAGAGAGGATGCTACATGGAGCCCTTGTGTAAATGAGGAAAAGGTGCCCGCTGGGAGGACTCAGGCCGTTGGGACAGAGGCAGGGCAAACAGGATTTCAGCCCCTACCGTGCCCTCAGCTGGTCGTCTTTGTGTGGTGCATCCTCTGCACGGTGGCCGTGGACACCGCTGACCGCTTTTCCCTGACTGCCGGCTTTTAGTGAGTGGGAGGCCGGGCTTACCTAAGCATAAACAGTCACACACACCGGCATGTTGATGACGACCAGGAAAGCCAGATCTGTCCTTGCTGTGAACCAGCTTTACTGAGATTGATTGTATGTTCCTGCAACCCTTCATCTCCTTCCATTTCTCACTCTCCCCCAAATAATCAAGGCCAGGTGTGTCCCCATTAACCACCCACACCAGTCTGGCTGTGCCATACCTACAGCCTGCATCATTACCAGGCACAGAGTTTGCCCTGGAGTTCAGCTGGCAGCAGGGCTGCTGATGTGCAAAGCAGAATGGAATCCAGCTTGGCTCTTCCTTGCTGTGTGGGCTCAGCGAGGCTCACAGAATACGTACTTGTTTGTGTCTGGAAACTCAACAGCTGCAGCTCAGGGACTCAGAAAACAGATCTGCAGAGAGAGACCATGCCATCATTTCCCCCAGCCTACCACGACCACCCTTCTAGCCCAGAGAAGGGAAGATTGCATTTCCTCTGCTGAGAGCTTGCATTTTCCAGCTAGAGTTCCTCGCAGAAATGTTAGTGGTGCCTCCTCGCGAAAGTCCACAAGGCCCTGACTCGGCAGGTAACTTGGTCATTCCTCTGGATCCTCCGAGCTCCTGCCAGAAATATTTCAAAGGTGGTACATTAGCATCGAAGTCCATTTCCAACCTCTGTCCGCGAGACAAGTGAATCCTTGTCTGGGGTTTATTCTCTGTCCTTTATTCTCCTGTAGCTGACCAGAGGGCTTTGTGAATTTACAAAAGCATGTTCCCCAGCCCGCTTTAGTAAACCACCCTTCTCTCCCAGGGGTGATGGGAATGTCTTCCCACTAGCTCCACACCTTGCTCTCTGATGATGTCCACTAGGTTTTAGATCCTTCGTGTTTGGGCATTTTAGCCAGTGGACCCTCTTACTGAGGATTTTTCCTCCTTCCTAGCATCCAAACATTAGTTCTTCTTGCTTTCCCCTGGAGCCCTCTTCATTTTTACCAAGCCTTCCTACCACCACCAAAACAAACAAATAAACAAACAAAAAAGACAGGAACAAGAGGAAAGTTCTTAAGAATATGTTGTCTTTTGCTTTGTTGTGATAGCTCTGTGTGGTCCAGACAAACAGAGTGGCTTTGTCACAGCTTCACTCTCAGGCCTGTGAAGTGAGGTGGTACCTCTGCTGTGCGCCAGGCCTTCGCACGCGGCCTGAGTCCCCCAGAGTCCAAGTCTCCCCTGGTCGCGGGGAAGGAGGCTCCCGAGCCCACAGCGATCTCGGCTCTGTATGCTATGCCTCAGATCTCCAAGCCCCTCCGGGACGCAGCGGCGCACCCATGGCTGTTGGGGAATTAGGAATGGTTTGTCCATAAGAGTGACCAGAAACATGGAATTTACCAAAGAGAATCAGGGGTAGTGCTATCCTTGGATTTCCAGATTTCTCCTGCCATAGTCGCATCACTTCCTCTCGCCTCTAGGGTGAGTTGAAGCTAGATTACTAAGTACATGGCCAAAGTCAAACACGAGATGGGCTGAGCGCGACGAAGACTGTGAAGACAGCATTTTAGGCAAGGCTAAATCACTGTCTCGACACCTGGCCTCCTCCACCCAGGCTCTGCTCCGTGCGGAGTGGAGAGACGTGTATCCCCAGCAGCGCCCTCCTCCCCTAATTCCACCGTCGATTAGACACTCAGCCAGCCCAGGGTTCTGAGCAGGCACTGCCCGTGAGCCCTAGGAGGGGAGAGAGGCAGTAGCACCCACGCCCGGGAGGCACGCAAACCGGGGTTCACTGCCTGTGGTGGCCTCGGCTGCAGGACGGCGTGTCTTTCTGAGAAAGGTCTCTCCTAGTACGGCACCTTTCACCGTGGTCCTCCGCTGAGCTTGTAGCTTCGAGAAAGCTGCCCGCGGAATGTGAGAGAGAAAGAAGGCACCAACCTAAGCTGATGTTTTAGCTGGTTCAATCTAGGTAATCACTAGACATACTGTGGTCAGATCGACCTTGCATACAAAACAGTTCTAAACAAAACGAAATAACTCGCAAAGGGAACTGGAAGTTGGAGCGCTGAGTGAGCAGGGCAGTTGGGTTGTGACCCCCTGCTGCCCCTGCCTCGCGGGCACCACGTCAGCCCCTCCCAGGCACCTGTCTGCTTTTCAGGTCAACACTTCTTCCCAACAACCCGGCCAGGCTGATCAGAACAGGTGCACCCCGTTACAGCTCTGTCCCTGCTTCTTCACATGGGGACCTTCTCTGATACTCCACTGGGGAGGTAGTGGGCCTTCCCGGCTTAAAACTGAGTGTCAGCCAACCCACACCCCCCAAAACAAGACCCTGCTCAAGTATTGGGAAGAGAAAGATGAGACCCAGTGCAAAAGTAGAGCCTAAGCTGAGATGCTAGTGCTGGAAGAGAGGAACACAGGAGCCTTCAAACGCACCTGTCTCTTTTAGGACATACTTTCCCTCAGGCCTGGGGCTCAGCGACGAGAGACAGGAAAGTTCTGGCTAGTCTTCCATCCCCACGAGCTGCCCAGCCTACCCCTGGCAGATGTACAATTGCCCCAGGAAAGGAGAGAAGAGTCTTCCCCAGCCCTCACCGTTCCTCATTCCAAACAACTTGTAAGTCCCAGGGGCTCTGGAAGAGTTTGTCCTCAGCCAAACACAACTTCCTGTTTCTAAGAAAGGGAAGAAAAAAATAGTTGAAAGGGTTTTTAGACACTGGAGATGTTGAGTTTCTGTAAACGCAAATGAATCAGACACATGTGGAATAAATTTCTCCGGAAGTAAGAAAAGATGCTGTGAGTTTCTCTTGCTGGACCAGAAAGTGGAAAAAGCATAGCTGAGATAAGAGGTGCATCCGAGGCTAAAAGGAGAGAGAAAAGCCGTGTGAATGTCGGATCAAAGAGAGGGACCCGGTGATGACGAAGGTCAGTGTGGGCCTCCGAAGACCACGTCCTGAACTTGCTTATTTATTCCTCACAACTTCTCCACCTCTGAAGTCATAGATTTAAATATCCTGCCCCCCAACCACAATTTACGATCCTTCCCAACCTCTCACTGCTCCCCCTACACTTATTCTAGGGACCCCAGATCCTTGACGGCCCCCCATACACACGTCCCCATCTTTATTTCTCTGCCTCTGCCTCTGTTTCTTCTTTCCCTGTGTGCTTAAAGTCCGTGTTCCAGCACCTCAAGCTCGATCTTCCAACATTCCCACCTTCCTTGCCCCGCTGACTGTCTGGGGCTCCACAGCAGAGCCCACGAAGACCGTTCCACCCTCTGCCTGAGGCTCGCCATCATGACTCTGGCAACCAGGCTCCACACCACCGAGCATGTGGGACCACCATGAAGCTGGCATCTCCAGTGGAAGCTCTGACCAGCCACCCACACAGGCTTCCCTCGTCGGCTCTGTTGCTGCTTCTCTACAAGATTCTCTTCCACTCTCTCCACTCTCCTCACAAGCTCAGGATCCTGCTGTGAGTGGAAGACCTCACCTCCACCTACTCAGCAGAACCCATGATACGAGGAGAGAGGGGACACGGTCTCTCTGTTGACAGGTCAGGCTACAGACACGAGTCTAGAGGAACATCCTGATTCTGCCTTATTTTAGAATCAAGAGGCATATTCCAGTAACTATCAAGTCCGTCGGAGAGTGGAGATTCAGGACCTTATTAAATTAGTCTCCCAGGTCCTCCAGGGCACAGCACGTCAGGTTCTAGGCATCCAGGACTCCCTAGCCCGTCATCCTTGTCCACCCCTCTGTTCTCCACCACCCACCCAGAGTAACGCCTTTCCTTGTGCTTGTTCCCTGACATGATTTATCAGTTATTCCGCTCTGTCTGGTTTCACTGCTCTATGGAGCTTGACCTTCAGATCTCAGGGTGGAGGAAAGGAAGGTGGAAAAGCCCTCATGGGGACAGAACCAAGAACAACAATGACAGCAGCCTTTCCCCCATGCTCGCCCATCTCTGGTGTGTTATGATGCTGAAAGAATGTCTCTCTCTTCTCCATCTTGTGTTATATTACCAAAGGTCCCTTCTATTTTTCTAGCCCCCAAATGTGCTAGATCTCAGAAAAGGGATGGGATGAAAACAACAAAACCCTGCCCCACAAGAGAATGAAAGTCATCCTACAAGAAAGCTCAGTGTCTTACCACCAGTCCTAAGCCTTACCTGTAGCTCTATCTATTCTTTTAAAACCTATCCTCTTTTCCTTTTTCTGTTACATGTTGAGGTATTTCCGCCGGTCAGAATCAATCCCTTCTAGAAACCAGAGCCCTCCATCTTCTCAAGGTCCTCAGCCCATATATATTCTTCCCTCTGCCTGAAATGACCTTTTTCCCTTTTTCTACTCCCCTGACTTCAACAAATTCCTACTTATTCATCAGTTCCCAGATTCAAGGTCACTTAGTCAAAGAAGCCCTTGGGTTAGGTGCAACACCCGCACGGCCTTGTGCACTTTGCTTTTCAAACACTCAGCTGGACCGCAGACTCCACAGGTCTGGACCACACCCTGTGCTCACTGCATCACTCACGTCTGGCCTAGAGCCTGTCATGCAGCAGGCACTTAATACATGAGAAAACACGTGATCAAGTTTTTTTTCTGTCTTACAAACAATATGTTTACACCTCCCCATGTCCCTCTCTGTTCCTTCCACCCTCCTCACCCCCTAACAAGCCAGCTTTCCCCACAACTGCCCACAGGACTGCTGGCCAAGGCCGGCAGTGACCTTGCTAAGTCTGCAGACATTCCTCTCTCCGGCTGCCTGCGTCCTCACCTCCTTCGTGGTTCCTGTCCCCTGCTCACTTCTAACTTGCGGAGATCCTCAGGGTCCTACTTACTCTTCCCGGTGGGGGGCGAGGGGGGGGCGTGGATTTCGTATGGTCACGTGGTTACGGTTTTTTCCTACATGCTGATCACTCCCAAATTTAAATCCTGAGACTGTCAGGGGTCCCCAAGACCACCCCATCATTCTGAGATTCGCTAGAACTCCCGAGACTCAGGGCGAGTCGTGCTCATGGCTGAGATTTATTAGAGACACAGTGAGGATACCGGCCGAATCATAAGGGACAGAGACACGGGCGGGTCCAGAGGAATCCGTGTGAGGCTTCCGTGCTCTCCGCCTCCCATGGGGGCCGCACGGAGCTCGCTCTTCACCAGCAATGAAAATGCAGCCACACGCGTGTGAGGTTTCAGCCCAGGGACGCCCAGGAGAGACTCAGAGCTCAGGGCTGTATCCGGGGGCTGCTCATGTGGACGCCCTCCGCCTCACACACACCAACATGCCAGACTCCCGGAAGGAAAGCCGGCGTCCAGCATAAACCACAGGGTCTGTGCAGACAGTCTAGGCGCGGAAAACCAGCCTTGTCAGTTCACTGGTGACGGGGACACCCTGAGAGCCGAGGTCCCAGATACCAGCCAAGGGCCAGCCGTGCCATCAGGTGTCTCTAAGGACGGCGGCCTCGGGCCTGCTGTGTTCCCTCCTTTCCGCGCAGGCTGGCTCTGTCTCCTGAACCACAGGCCCATATGCTTCCAGCTCCCCACCAGACTCAGTGGCCTCAAACTCACCCTCTCTCAGCTGTCGTGCCTGTTCCCCTCCCCGCCACCCATCCTATGCACTGGCCTCCACGTGAACCACTTCTCTCTAGTCCGCCAGCTGCTCAGGACCCCCAACCCGGGACGGAACAGACAGCACGTCCCACCCCTCCCATCTGATTCTCACGTTATTCAGAGTTCTCTTCTAAACCTGAACAGTGGATCATTTCACTTCTCCACTTAAACCCTTTAATGGCTCCCCGATGCACTGAGCACATAAATGTAACCCTCTCAGCAAGACCTGCCAGTCCCCGAGCGACCTGCCCCCAGGAGCTCCCAGTCTGATTTCACGTCCCTCCCTGCTCTGGTGACACTGTGTCTTGTCAGTTTCTCTCCAAGCCCTTTCTCACCCAGGGGCCTCACACGCACCCTCCCCGAGCCTGCCCTTTCCTCGGCTCACGCCAGGCTCCCTCCGCTCATCCTTCACGTTGAAGGTTGGAGGTCGTGTCCTCAGAAGTCCTCCCCTGTCTTCCGTAGTCTAAATGAGGCCCTGTTACTCTCTTCCGTAACAGTAACTACACAGGTCTGCGAGGAGCGTTCATTTCATGCCTCCCTCTCCCCCGCACTAGACTGCAAGCTCCATGGGGGCGAGGATTCCGTGTTCGCCCTGGATTTCCAGAGCCAGCAGGCGCAGGGCTGTGTGCGTCTCCATCAGGTGGGCTGCCATAACACAGCACCGGAGACTAGGGGCTTAAATAACAGGAATCTGATTCTCCCTGTTCTGAAGGCTGCAAGTCCGAGACCAGGGTGCAACCACGGTCAGTTCCTGGTGAGAACCCACCTCCTGGCTGGCCGGCAGCCCCCTTCCTCCGTGTCCACATACGACCTTCCCTCGGTGCATGCTCACGGGGAGAGAACCTCCTTCAAGTTCCTCTGTAATTCCCACCGCCTATAGGACAATTCCTGAGGCCCTCAGCACAGCTTCTGAGCCTGCGGTGACCCGGCCCTCCTCTCGGTCCGGTGCCTCTCTCTCGGCAGCGCCCCAGCAAAACTCCCTCTTCTGCAGGAGCACGTTCAGTGCCCTGGCTGCCCTCACACCCCCCGCCTCCTACGGGGTGGCTCTCTCCACCGTGGCAGCACATCTTGCCCGCAGCCCCTTCACAGCCCGGATCCCTGCAGCTGGGGTGGTGCAGCCGAGGATGCCCGGTGAGCGGATGCAGTAAAACTGCCCAAAACTGTGCTCCTAGGAGGTGAGGAGCTGCCCGAGAGGAAAGGAAACACATGCCGGGGGAGGAAAGAGCCGCGCACGTGAGCTGGGGGGAGGAGGCTGAGACCAGCTCGGTGCGCGCACTCAGCTCCGTGCGCGCAGTCACTCGGTCCCTGGCTGCCCGCCGGCGGAGCAGAGCCGGCCCACCGCGCCCCGCTACCACATCCTGAGGGAACCAGCGGGGCCTGCCGCATCTGTGTGCGTGTCCTTCCCAAGTCCCGTGAGCGGTTAACGGGTGAGCGTGACACACAGTGGACGCTCCGTGCACAGACGTCCTTCTCCCCTCTCCCTGCTGCCCGTTCCCAAGCGCATCCCCTGACCTCCACATCACACGTGTGCCTCCAGCCCTGGCACCTCTCCCACCATATTTTCCTGCTCCCTGGACAGCTGCCGTTGCCCTCGCCATGTTGCACACTATCCCAGCGGATCCATGTGGATGAAGTGGTGCGTAATTCCTTTTGTCTGAATAGCCTCAATCTATCTACTGATGGAAATGAAAATTGAGAATAAATTTGCTAGATCTTCAGCCTCCACTGTATTCCAAGTTGAAAGCTGGCGTGGATGTCACATACGTGGCAAAACGGTGAGCGTGTGTATTAGAAAAGCTGTAGACTGAGAGTTAGGTGATCTGGCTTTGAGCTTTGTGTCTGTCATTTATCAACTAAGTGAACGTGGGCAAGCCACGCAGTCCCTCTGAGCAACAGTTCCTTCGTGGAGAAAATGTCCCACCAACCTCAGATAACTTGTGTAAGATTTAGATGAAAGAACGCTACGTGAAAGTGCTCTGCACATTATCACGTGCTATGGAAGTGGAGGGGATTCAATACCCTAAGTCTTAGGAGAGTGGAGGCATCACCTGCTGGATCAGGGTTTTGGTTACAACCAAATCCCTGGGTTGGAGGAGGCTGTAGGCAGAGGAGGAGAAAGAAAAGCATAAACTTACCTAATTTAGAGAACACCGGAATTGGTGGCGTTAAGTTCTCTGCGTGATGGCAAGTTGGCGAGAATTGGAGGGAACAAAAGAGCCACCCTGGCCATGTCTGACTCAGGGGTCTGGGGCTTCAAAGCCAGTGCCAGGCTGGGCAGACGTGTAGAGGGTGGACCACCCTCCTCCCCCTCTGAGTGTGGAGACTTGGGAAATAAACACAAGATCTGAGGATCAGAATAGACACTTTATATTTTTACAATAGCAAGAGATTGGAAACTCCCAAATGCCCGTCCATATGGGACTAGTTAAATAAATTATGGAAATTCCTTCAATGATACACTATGCAGCCATTTTAAAAGGTGAAAAAAAACAAAAGGATGTTGAACACTATATATAGTATGCTACCAACTGTGGGGCAATGTATGATTTATTTCCTAATGTACGTTTAAAACATGTCTGCAGGGACAGGAGACACTGTAAACCCTGCTGGGCTCTACAAAGGGGACTAAGAAGCTGGGGGACAGGAGTGCGGGAAGATATATATGCCCCTTTGTGCCTTTTGCGTTTTGAACTGCGTGACTATGAGACCACCCTGTGTGTGCGTGTAAGTGTGTGCGTGTGTGCATGCACGTATGTGTTTGTGCATGTGCACACCAGTTTTACTGGACTGGATCAATGTCTTGAACCTGAAGCCAATGGACTCTCTCCTTCCTAATACTTAGGTCTCCACCCTAATTTCAGACCCCATGACCCGCACATGCAGAAATCAAATCCAGACAGCAACACGCAGGACAAGAGCAACAGAACACATGCTGTCAGTCCCTGGGAAACAGCCAAGGGCTGTGGACAGCAGTGCCTTTCTCCCAGTCTCAACAGTGGGAAGAAAGGGCTTGGACGTTTCTCCAACTGGACGGCCTTTCCCTGCCGTGTCGATATAAAGGGTGGGATGACAAGCATCCTCCCTAACGGTACAAGAAAAGTCAGCGTCAAGTGGAGGAAGAAAAGATGAGCCACACATGTGAAACAGTTGGGGCTGGGGAGGTGGGTGCTAAGAAGGAAGCTGCTGGGAGTGTGCAAAGCTAAGTTAAAGGATTCTGAGAGAAATTAAGTGGTGTCAGCGTGTCGTGGGTCACAACTTCTGTGAGGGCCAGGGACCCAAATATTTTATATTGCGTCCGTTAGTGAGACAGAAGAGTAAAGGGGATACAACTTTTGATCTGGCATAATTAGCGAGGATGCTGACAAGATGGGAGCCTGATTCAGTCTGGTTCTAAGGAAGCCCCTCCCTCACTGCCCCTCACTACAGTCCTGCTCCCCACACATAGAAATATCTCTTCATTCGGTGTTCCAACGTTCTGTTTTACATTTGGTTTTGTTCAACTGCTGCGTCTGCTTAGCCAATTTCTGCTTAGAAGCTAAAGCGCCAAGAAACTACACGAGAAGAGCAGGGCCTGGGCAGGATCAGAACTGCCGGAGATTTTGCCACCAAGCCTCATGCACCAAGACTGCCAGGAGAGCTTTGGAAATGGAATCAGTCTGAATGCAGCTGATGAGAAACACATGAACGAACGAAGCCAGTACAAACAGAAACCGTTGAGTTTCCCACCGCAGTAGCCTGGAGTGGCTTCCCCAAAGTTTCTACTCAGATGCGTTTGCCTTTCTGTCACAAAGAGGACTCATGCTCCATGGAAACGTCTCCAGATCCTGCTGATTAACCCTGACCTCCCAAAGCCCACGTCCCCTCGAGTCCACTCAGCGCTCAGGGTGCAGTTTGCCCGGGAGCTATCTGGTCCCTCTGTTTGGTACATTTTTATAGGGGACAGGTGGGAGGTAGAATTTGGTCACAGTATGGTGCCTCCTCTTCCCTGGAATTGGAAAAGGTTACAAAACCTCACCCACTGACTAGGTGGGTCCCCGTCACCCCCAAATAAAAGTCCAAGATGTCTCCCAAATGTAGTTGGGGAATTTGGGGCATTCTCCTGTAATTTCCTCAAAGAAGCATACCTGATATCAAACCATCAATGGCAACATTCATTGTAACACGTCTCAGATGAAGTTGTAATAAAGGAACATGATTATTTGCCTAGAGCTAAGAAAAAAAGAGTTAGGTAGTAATAAAACCTGAGCAGAGGTTGTCTAGGAACTTCCAAGGAAGAGGGCACCCTGATTCCTACTAATACTTGCACTGGAGCCCAGCCTGCTGTGTCTACAGAGTGGAAAATTACAACACTCCCAAGAGATATTAACTCCAGACAGATGTGGTTCTGGCAGTGTCCGGTTTCCTTTTCCTGATTCCATCTTCACCATGCGGCCTTTTCCATCTTAATTGAGAGCAGTTGGCCAGCTCCAACGGCCCTAACAGATCGCGGCCATTAGCTACCCGGACATTATGCTTTATCAATCAGGCACTGTGTGTTTAGCCGGCATGATTTTGGGCAAATGCCACATAGGGATTTGGCATCTGCAAAGCTTTGGTTCAGACCTGGGACCGATGGTGACTGATGGTGCTGTGATTCAATATTTAGGAATCATCGAGCCGCCAGTCCAGAAACAATTAAACCACTGGTCAGAGAGTTGTTCTGCTTCTTAGGTTCTCTGAAGGATAACTTAGCTACGTGTTACTCTGAGCATAAACATTACGCTGACCTCGATCCAGGAATTTAAACAGTGTCATTTAATGTAAACGCTAGCAAATACCTTCTTGCTGAAGTGGTCTGTTTTCGGGATGGGTTAGGGTTTCTTCTCTCCAAAAGTACTTTGGGGCATTGGATTTTAAACTCACAGTCAGATCTGCATTTCTTCTCTCATTTACATGGCGTGGCCTCCCAAGCATCAGTAGCAGCTTGTAAGGTTGAGGGAGCCCCCTGCTGATGGCCTGGGTGTAACTTCACAGCACATGGCAAGGAAAACTGGGTGAAGTCTCAAGATCTCCTGAATCTGAAAACTGTAACCTGTCTCTAGACCCAGAGCAGACTTTTGCTGTGAAAATCCAGGCTCTAGAAATGTCCTTTATTTCCTCAAAGTATCCACATTTTTTCCGATTTTACTCTTCCGGGAAGTAGGACAAAGAAGGGCGGTCTGTCTGCCTGTCTCTCTCTCTGCAACTGCAGTGCCCTGATCCACTCCAGGACAGTTCTGCTCTGTGTGTGTGTCCTGGAGTAAAGGAGTGGGAGCTGCCTGAGTATATATAGAATCCCAGAATCATGGGACTGAATTTAGGAACATTTACCCTTTGTGGCGTGTCCAGACGAAGAACTCTGATGAGGCCACAGCTTGAAAGAGGAATTCCTCCCGGCAGCTGTGGCCTTGATTCTGGAGGTTAACAGCTTAACACCAGGGTGTGGTGCCCAATTCCGAAGTCTGAAAATTAATGGTGATAAGGGCGGGCCGCCTGCCAAGGCCTGCAGTGTGAATCCCAAGAGAAGCGCTTTCTATTTTGGGACCTCTCTCAACCCAGCGCACGCTGTCCTGTGCTTTGATGCATGTCCCACCTCTTTGTCTATATGCTTCTTCCTCCAACTCTTATTCCTAAACTTTCTTGAGTTTTCAACCCACGGACAGTGATGACAACTCCCTATCCCATCTAACTCTCCGAAAAGAATAGTCATGAGGTAATATGAGTCAAATACCTGACCCAGATGTCAGCAGGAAGAACCAAGGATACAACTTCCCCTGCCACAAGCATCAAAGGGAAGGGAGAGGAAATGGCAAACAGAGTATCAAACCTGGATGAAAGGGAACAAAAGAACAATAAGGTCCTTTTCCTTGAGCCGGCTCCCCTGGAAAGAAAAAAGAAAAGTGAAATCTCGCACCCGCATAATGTAGCCAACACTGCCAATAACTGCATGCAAAAGGAGCCATCTCCAGAAAATCAAAAGATCAAAAGGTCTTCGGTGGTCCCCAGTTCCTCAGGGACTCCCCATTGCCCAATAAAGTCTAAAGTCTTTAAGAGGGTATTCAAGTTTCTTTACCTTTTCTGCCACAGTCCCTACCTGACCCAACACATGTATGCAGAGCTCACTCTCACTCTGGCAGTTAGACCACTTTCACCTCATGTCTTCCTGCTCCTGTTCCTTCCTTCTCCTTTTGTCAGGGGCCTGCGCATCCTTCAAGAGTTAGCTCAAATGTCCCATCCTCCGTGAAGGCTTCTCCAGCTCTCCCAGACAGAATAAACTCCTCTCTCCCTTAGGTTCCCGAAGGATTCTTGTTTATATCCTGCCTCCAACCCCACCGTCATAATACTTATGTACGGTCCTGATAGTTCAGTCTCCTCTGCGGTTTATAAAGTAAGATCCAGCCACGCATTCATTCCTGCATCTTCCCTCGAATTCCCCCCTCCACCAGGTCTCTCCATGCCCCACCATTCCCCATCCTCGTTCCTCCTGGAAAGGGACTATCATAGCTTCTTCTGCATAGGAGATTCTCAATACGCTGCTTGCTCCATTAAATTACGTTAATAACTAAGAAGATTAGGAGATTACAGTTCACTCCAAATACAGAAGGGCAGTACCCTGACAACGGGCAAGTGAGATATTACTTCAGACCCTAAGTAATAAGAACCCTCATTTGTCAGTTCCAAGATGGCTCATCTAGAAGCTGCTCAAGATTTTTAATTTCTCCAGGTTACGGCCCCTGCCTTCTACATGTGACCATAGAGCACTGAGAACCATTTTTGAGCAACTGTGAATTAGGAACCACTCCCCACCCACCTTGCTCAAGACAGTTTACCGCCATCTGCTAGAAAGTTGTCATTAAAAAAGACCCAAATATGCTATGAGCAGGGGGCAAGTGCTGACCCCGGAGTTGTGCAATGACCAGCCCCAAGTGGCCTTAAACATGAGAAGTTGAACATATCTGTGGACCTAAAAAATTATTCACAACCTAAAAGTTGAGAGTTATATTTTATTCGGCGGGAATTTTTAGGACTTCAAGCCCGGGAAGCAACATCTCAAGTAACCCTGAGAAAACTGCTCCAAAGAGGTGAGGTGGGAGCCAGGTTATATATCAACAGAAGTTTTGCAACAAAGGGCAGGGAGCCAGAACATCAAAAGATTATTATTATTTTTTAAATCTTTATTTATTTATTTGGTTGTGCTGGGCCTTAGTTGCGGCAGGCGGGCTCCTTAGCTGTGGCATGCGAACTCTTAGTTACGGCATGCATGTGGGATCTAGTGTCTGTGAGTGAATCCCTGGCCAGGGACCAAACCCGGGCCCCCTGCATTGGGAGCGCAGAGTCTTAACCACTGCGCCACCAGGGAAGTCCCCAAAAGATTATTTTTAATGAAAGAAAACCAGATACCCCAAGTTAAGGAATTTAGCGCTTTTCTATGTATGGGAAGATGCAAGAGTCTGGGCTCACTGAAATCATTCCTTTGATGTGCACCTCAGCTATCTGGGGCCAGTATCCTGTGCTTTCTCATCCTGAGTCTCCTCAGGGTACACCATGGGGAGTGGCTGCAGCCTCATGGCTGCTAAATGGCAGGTATTCTGTCCTTCCTGAGTTCCCTCAGGGCTCACCAGCTCATATCCATCGCAGTGGTGGCTGCAATCGGTGATGACTGTGACATACTTTCTTTACTGATATGGCAGGAAATACTCCACCTTTCATATGCAATCAGTGTTTGTCCTTCAAGATGGTCGTCACAGTGGTACATGGACTTTGGAGTTCAAATCCAGGTTAACTATTTTAACCTTCAGTTTCCATACCTCTGAAATGGAGCTAATAAAATCCCTCTTCATCAGGTTGCTTTTAGGATTAAATGAGATTTTGAATATCAAGTACTTAATGACTCACAACAAATGCTCAGTAAGTGAAAGCTATTCTTATTACAGTAATGCTTCCATAATTTAATACATTTCTGAAAGTTTTCTTTTGGAATCACCTTCAAAGCCCTTTTATAAGCCACATGTAAAAATCATGGGGGTTTTTTTTCTAATTATTTTAATTCCTTATTTTGTGCTAAAATATTACCATATTTGAGTCTCCATTTTATTAATCAGATTTATCTAAAAATTATATTTAGAGGTTCACAAAAGTCAAATCCACTGTTTAAAGAAAAAGTGTTGCAATCACTGACTATACACTTCAGGTACTTATGGAATTCCAAAGGCATGGTTCAAAACTGAAATGTTGTATAAAAAGCACTTACATCAAAAAATTAAAAAAAAAAAGCACTTACATCTTACTCAAACATCCCAGACCCATTCTCCACAATATCTAGAAAAAGGTTAGAACCACTGTTCCCAGCTTAATTCAAATCAAGTATTTACTGAATATATGAAGGTTATTGAGGGATGACAATTGTAAAAATCAGGTCTTCTGAATCCATAGACTAGAATGCCAAGAAACCCAAAACTGTGGAAGCAACCCAGCCTGGAAGTTGAGTTAAGCTGACATTCTAGAGGCTCCAGGGCACTTCAGTGGAGGGATAGTCTCTGAGCTCCCTTCTGGACCTGAGAATAACTTTAATTATTACCTCATATTCCAATTTTTCACTGCTTAGCCAGAGAATGTCCTTGAAAGGTCCCTGGATTCACTCACAGACACTGACAAAGCTCTGATTTTTCAAGAGTGGATTATTATTCATTCAATCAACAAGCACTTCCTGGCTCCTCTTGTAGATACAGCACTTAACACCGCAGGAGTTACAAGGAAGATAATGCATGAACCCTGACCTCGTGGGGATTCCACTCTAGAGGAGACTAGAATCTAGAATTCCAATGTGAAAAATGTCAGTTCTAATCAGTTTATAAGACTACAAAGAATCTATCATAAGTAATGCAATGACTCATTGAGTAAAGAGTAGAAACAATGCACGCTATGGAGAGAAAGACACGAGTGGGAGTGGTCATGGAGGTCCCGGAATGAAACTCAGCCTTAGAGGATAGAAATGCTTTCAACAGGCAGTGAGAAGGAGGACTGTTCCAGGGGAGGGGACCACTACAACAATGGCATAGTGATATAAGTGGCCTTGGAAAACGGAAAGTGGACCAGGATTCAAACAGAGGCTAAAGTAAGGACATAGTCGTTATAGAATGGGAAAGGTAGTTTGGGACCATATTGTAAAGAATCTGAATGGCAGGAATTCATACTTAATCCTATAGAGTCTAGGACGGGACACTCCCCTGTTGTACGCTGGAGAAATTTAGGCAGGAGATATGGAAATGCTAAGCTTTCAATGGGCCCTTTTGACATGAGCTCCAGAGTCAAAGGGCTTCACAGGCAAGTGGGTCTAAATTTTCTGCCTGGAAAAAAAAAAAATGGGGGGATTAGCTGTACATTTTAGTCTTCCGTGTTCACCCTGGCCTCTCTGACTGAAGGTCACCAGTAATGGGCAGCTGAAGCAGGAAAAGCCAAAGAAACTGAGAGCTGCTGGTGGCTGGAAAGAAATTGTTCCTGGCAGTGAAATCTGCCCCATCGATGCCTGGGATAAAGCAGTTGGTATTAGGTGGTTTGCTGGGCCCCATGGCATGGTCTGTGGCGCTGTCAGCAGTCTTTCATCAAAACATGACAGTGTAGCGTGCAGTGGTGGCTGGTTTATGTTCTGGATATGAAATGCAGGCTTACGTGTCCGTCTATTTATATGTGCACCCAGGCCTGCTGGATGACTGCCATTCCATTCAAGGGAGGTGAAATAAAACCCTCTGGTATAGCACGCTGGGACACACACCACACATTCCTGGAGGCAGCAGGCAAGAAAGGGTTTGACCTGCAACCACAAAAAAGAATCCAGTAGGGGAAACCACACAGTGGCCTAACAGACCACAAAGAGAAATCCATTCTCAGAGTGTGGAAAGCTGGTCTTGGCAAAAGCAGTAGGTGGGATTTTGAACAAACCACACCGATTCTGAAAGCAACATGAAGGGCCCTGGGGGCACCACCTGTCCCATCTGCATCAGCTTCATCGTCCAACTCCAGTCTTGTCGAAATCCTTGCATTGGGAGCCCACGTAGTTTGCGCTGACTTCATTCCACCATGCCTTAGGCATACCCTACAACAGAGACTAAGCCAATTTCAACCCAAAGGAAAGCAGATTGCAGAAGTCAGCATGGTTGGTTGTGTGGGAAATGGCTACACGGAGTTTGAAGGCTCCCAGAGTTACC
This sequence comes from Eubalaena glacialis, assembly GCF_028564815.1. Taxonomy (NCBI): domain Eukaryota; kingdom Metazoa; phylum Chordata; class Mammalia; order Artiodactyla; family Balaenidae; genus Eubalaena; species Eubalaena glacialis. The sequence goes on from NC_083725.1 coordinate 4,140,420, forward strand.
ACGGGTCGGCAGCGTACCCTGACAAAACCCGCTGCTTTCGTGGACTTTCAGTTCCAACCGCCAGCCTCCCACTCCTCTCGGATTCCCCACCCTTGAGCATTTATAGACAGACCCATATTTTATTTTATTGGCTACCCCCTGCCTAATGCTTTCCCAGGTTACCAGGACTGAATGCTGCCTTTTTTGAACTGGTGCTCATCTCATGGCACTTTCCACGTACCTCGTTTTGTCTGATTATTTACATACACAGCTTTTCCCCCACTAGTTTGTAAACTCCTGTGGGTGAGATATAATCACCCTCTCCCCACATCACCTTAAACATCAGAGATATTCAATAAACTCTTACTGAAAATATAAACAAATATATTTTGTATAGTTGGGAAACTATAAATCATCTAAAAAAAAATGGAAACTGTTGAAGATTTGTGAGTGGGAAACCAATTAGGAGACAACTGCCACAGTTCAAGGGGCAGTTAGTGAGCGTCTGATGAAGTCAAGGCGGCGGAGAAGGAGACGTGAGGCCTCAATACCTGTTGCTGACTCCTTCACTGACTTTTAGAGCAAAGTGACACTTAAGCAAAGCACAAATCACCTCCAAGATGAAGATCACAGCCAAATAGTATTGCTGTTTGTCCAAACTCTGACTTGCTCTGAACGGATAATTGGGTATTAAAACCAGTACTATTCTAATAAAAAAGTAGAGGGACAGTCAGGTTTGGGGAGGTGACCACCAACCTTGAGGAAAAGAAGCAGATGTGAGGATTCTTCCCTCCAGCCTCCCTCACCTCCATCCCTTCCTTTCCATCCCCACAGTCATCCTTTCCCCAGCCAGTCCTCACATCCCCTTCTCTCCCCTGCCCCTTGAGCTAAATGCTCACTAACTGTCCCTTGAACTGCGGCAGCTGTCTTCTAATCGGTCTTCCACTCAAATATCTTCGACAGTTTCCAGTTTTTTTTCTAGGTAATTTATAGTTTCCCAAACATGTCCCACACATTTCCACCCCCAGATCTTTGATCAAGCCTTTGCGGGGCCTCTGGCCTATTTCCCCCCATATCTGCCTATTCAAATTTTATTTATTCTTCAAGATTCAGTCTAACCACATCATCCTTCATTGAGTCTTCCCTGAAATTTCCTCCTGGAAGCAGTTTCTCTTTTTCTGAACTCCCGTAGCACTTGGCACCTTTCTTACTGTATTTAGCACACTCTGTATTACAGTTTTCCATGTACATCTTTGCTCTCCAATTAAAATGGAAATTCCTGGGGACACAAACTTTTATCTTATCTCCCATAGTACCATGCATTGTTAATTTCATATAATATGTCCTCCATGAATACTTGTTGAGTGAAGGAATGTATGAATGAATGAGGATATAAAGCAATATAAATAATTGAATGAATGGGATGGATTGTCAGTAGTTCCCAGACTTAAGGAAAAGGAAAGTCACTCCAGATACTTATCAGGTTGAACCTCTTACCTTTACTTAGGTTAATTATTATTAGCCTCATTTTACAGACAAAGTAACCGAGGCCAATGTAGACCAAATGCTTACGGAAATCATATTGTCCAATGCAAGGCTCTTTATTCTAGGCCATTCTGCTCAATATTAGCCTCTATTTTTTAATCTCTGGCATGTATGTCATGGGATTATCTTCAAGAAGACCAGAAAAGATACCCCAGTTCTTTTTATTCCCTTCTCATTAACCCCTTTTTTTAGTCCCATGCCTTCATAGAGGGTACCGATGAGCACTTATAATAGGAAGATGTCCTACTCTATATAAACAAGGCAGACAGGGTCTAAATACATCCAAAAAGCAAAAGTCTTTCAAGATCAAAAGTAATTCCCAAAGAATTCCCTGGCAGTCCAATGGTTAGGACTCAGCACTTTTACTGCCGTGACCTGAGTTCAATCCCTGGTCGAGGAATGGAGATCCCGCAAGCCAAGCAGCTCAGCCTAAAAGAAAAAAAAAAAAAAAAAGTAATTCCCAGATTAGAGTCTATGGATACGGTGAGGAGGGAATTTTATCAGAAGAAGCGGCCTAATTGTGCAGAATGTGAGAAATCAGCCAATCACAGACGCCTCCATCAGCAGGCAGGGCCAGGAAAACAGCTGTCTGCAAGTGTTCCTGTCTCTCCTGGCCACAACGCCACCAGGACCTCCTTGGTAGATGGTTCCCTGGACTTGGTTCAGAGCCCATGAATGGAAACTCTCAGGGCAAGCTTATTCTTCTTGCTGCTGGCAAACTGCCCCAGAAGCATTCCAACCCCCTGGGCTCCACTGGGAAGCAGGCATCAAATCACAAGAGCAGAGCACCAGCTACCAGGGACAGGGTGCACCTGGCTTGGTAGAGGCCCCAGGCTCCAAGAAGTGAGAAGATCACTAAACAGGCTAATTCTGCTACAGCAGGAAGAGTTAAGCCTGCTCCTGAGAAATCTCTGGCAAACGTTCTCACGGTATGATTTGTGAACAGCAGTTCCTGATAAAAGCTCAGAAAGAAGATAGTAGTTATTAACACCCTTTGGGCTGAGGCCTGCACCTCTTTTGACAGTCTTTCTGCATGTTAGACAAAGGGGTGTGGAAAATCAGAAAGATTTACAGGCAGTTGGGGGTGAGTGCTGCAGCCTGGAATCAGAAGGTAGTTCTCACCTGGCCCTTCTAAGAGATAAAAAGCTAAATGGTTCCGAGTGTCTATGTCCCCAGCCGTAAGATGGGTTTTCCTGGACTGGGACTGTTGTGCTTGTATGGAAGATGCCAGATCTACACTCCGACCATCAGCCAAATGTCCTCAAGCCGCATCAGCCTGGAGTGGCAACCGTGATGGTCACTTCAGGCTCAGTTCTCAGCGGTAACAAGAACCTTCCTCGTGGGCTGCTTCCTCCCGGCAGCTCAGTCCCCGGACGCCGTGCCGTGCCCTTCCTCTGGCTGCGGCGACGCCACTGGAGCCCCAGTCTGGGCTGTGGGCCGTGCTGACCTTACAAACCCTGGTGTGGCATTCTAGTGCTCGGCTCCAGCACTCCCCTCCCCAGAGGGCCCAACTGCTCCTCTCCGGTTTCATTCCACTCTCTTCTTGGGCTCCCACATCACACAGACCTTGAGGAAAGTACCTGACTGGTTTCTGCGGTTCACTAAGCTTCCTTGAAGGGCTGGGGTAAAAGACCATTCGAAAGGCGTCTCACCATGTTACACTCTTTTTTTTTTTTTTTTTTTTGGTCGAGTCCCCTGCATTAGAAGCGCGGACTTGACCACTGGATGGCTGGGGGCGTCCCAGTACACTCTTCTAAAGTGTCCTTATCTTAACGTTGAGGACATTTTAAAACATAATCACTGTGCCTTCATCACACTTATCAAAAATAACAATAATTCCTTAAAGTCCTCTCCTACCAATCCCTATGCATATTTCCTTGATTTTCCCAGTCTTTTTATTGTGGATTTGTTTCCATCAGGATCCAAACAAGGGCCTCACAATGCATTTGGTTATCTCTTCTGAGTCTGTTTTGTCCAATAATAACTCACCCTCCCTTTTTCTCTAATACCATTTTTGTTGGAGCATAATGCATTATCAGTTGGAAAAACTGGGTCATTTTTCCTACAGAATGTCCCACCTTTTGGATTTAGCCAATTGTATCCTTGTCATTTAAGTAGTTCTTCCATCCCCCATATTTCCTATAAATTAACAGCAGTTCTAATGACTTGATTAAAATCAGGATCAGTTTTTTAGGCAAGAAACATTATAAGAGATACTTCCTGTTGCATCACCACATATAATATTTGTGTTGTCCCACTTTTAGGGAGGCTAAGATTGATCACAGGGTGTAGGTGGTGTCAGCCTGACCCTTCCATCATAATGCTCCCCACTGACATTTCAGCTAATAGTTTTAGCCTCATTAATGGAAGTTGCCTAGATCAATTATCTCTTTAGAGGTGGAAAATGGTGTTTTTTTTTTTTTTTTTTTAGCTACTTTATTTATTTATTTATTTATTTTTGGCTGTGTTGGGTCCTCGCTTCGTGCGAGGGCTTTCTCTAGCTGCGGCAAGCGGGGACCACTCCTCATCGCAGTGCATGGGCCTCTCACTATCGCGGCCCCTCCCGTTGCGGGGCACAGGCTCCAGACGCGCAGGCTCAGTAGTTGTGGCTCACGGGCCCAGTTGCTCCGCGGCATGTGGGATCTTCCCAGACCAGGGCTCGAACCCGTGTCCCCTGCATCGGCAGGCAGACTCTCAACCACTGCGCCACCAGGGAAGCCCGGAAAATGGTGCATTTTTAAAAATTCTATCATTCCTTTTGCATTTATTGGTTGGAATTCTATTATAGGACCTACTTGTATCAAAGATTTAGTTACCCCATAATATATGGCATAGGAAAGATAAAATACTTTCTCATTATTTATTCATTTTCAGAATAAAAAAATATTACCCTAGCAACTTCCAACGGCAAGCCTATTAGGTTGTTTGTGATATTTTTGGTTTCATTATGAACTCATGGTTTTTATGTATTTGACGGGTTTTAATCCATTGAAGTTACTATTCTTTTTGATGCAGAAATTGCCCTATTTTGGCCAATAAGGGCCCCTTTAAAGTGGTTCCTGTGTTGTTTTGACATGACCTCTAATAGTCTGGGAGAGTTTCCTTGCAAAACAAGTGGTCCACGGCTCATCATGTAGATTTCTTGTCCCAGACCTGGAATCAGCCATTTCACCATGGGCAATGGTATTTAGAGACCCATGTCAGGATTTTTTTTAAATTAAGCATTGCAAACATAATTGAGAGTTTCTGTGCGGACATCTCTTGGATCTCATTGCCCTTTTTTTTTCCATTGGAGGTAAATACTACCATGAATGTGTTAATTATCCTTCTTGTTCAAGTTTTTATTCTTTTACTACATATTTTGTATACATACATATTGAACGGCATTGTCTTGCAGATATTTAAATCTTATAAGATGGTATTACACTGTGTGTATCTTATTTCAACCAGTGTTTTCCACACAATACTATATTTTTTATATTTACCCATATTGGTAGATATATTGCCGGTTCATATTAACTGCTGCGTGTTATTTCCTGGTATAAATATAACACAGTTTTTTTCCTGTTGATGAATTCTTTGGTTTTCAAATTTTGCTGTTACAAGCAATACTGCAATGAATATTCTCCATCACACCTCACTGTGCATAGCATTAGAATTTCTCTAGGGTATATTTCTAGATGTGAAACTGCCCAGTCTTCGGGTATGAGCACTTTCAGATTTACTAGATACTGTTGATTGCTCTCCGAAATGTTTGTGCAAATTGATACTTCCACCAGCAGTGTCCAAAAGTTCCCACTTTCTTCCTACAATCTCACTCAAACTTGGTATTATCAGACTTTTTAATTTGTGAAGTGATTTCGCCTTGGCATCTTAATTTTCACTTCTGTGACTGCCAGTGAGGTATGTTGGCTCCTTGCGTGGTTGTTTCTGTTGCGTGTGAGAGCATAGTGGTTAAGACCATGGGAACTGAAGCCAGACTCCTAGGCTCAAGCTCAGCTCCATCACTTAACTATCAGTGATGTTAGGCACACTCTTTAGCCCTTTCTGTGCTCGTTTCTTCATCTGTAAAGTGGGGGTGGTAAACACCTATCTCATAGGAGCATAGTAAAGATTAAATAAGTTAATATATCTCGAGTGCTTAGGACAGCGTCCAGCCATCATCATCATCATCATCATCGTTATTGGCTTGCCTGGGTTCTTTCTATATTCTGGATACTATTTTCTTTGTCAGATTTTGCATTTTAAATATCTTTTCCCAAATGTCTGCAATTCGTCTTTTTACTTTGTTTTTGGTATCTTTTGTTTTTGCAGAAAGTTTTTTGTTAATATGATGTAATAAAATTTTGTCCTTAGTTTTTCTTCTACAGTTCAAGGTTTTGGTGTAAAGCCTAAGAAATCTTTCTATACGCAAGGTCATAAAGACCTGTATTTTCTTATAAAAGTTTAAAGTATTTTTTGTTTTTTGTTTGTTTTTACTTGTAGGGTTTTAACCCACCTGTGATGTAAGAGAGGGATCCAACTTTGTGTTTTTCCACACACATAATCAATTTTCCAAGCACCATTTATTGAACGGTCTTTGTATTCCCATTTATTTATAATTCTACCTTTATTACATATTGTATCCACATATGTGTGAGTGTGTTTCTGGGCTTCCTATCCTGTTCCATTGATTCATCTTCCAATTCTTGCACCATCCCACTATGTCCGAATTTCTAAGACTTTTATTTTAAAATAAGCCTTCATATCTCATAGAACAAGTCCCACCTCTTTTTTTTTTTTTTAACATCTTTATGGAGTATAATTGCTTTACAATGGTGTGTTAGTTTCTGCTGTATAACAAAGTGAATCAGCTATACGTATACATATATCCCCATATCTCCTCCCTCTTGTGTCTCCCTCCCACCCTCCCTATCCCACCTCTCTAGGTGGTTACAAAGCACCGAGCTGATCTCCCTGTGCTATGCGGCTGCTTCCCACTAGCTATCTATTTTACATTTGGTAGTGTGTATATGTCCACACCACTCTCTCACTTCCACCTCTTCTTTTTTGAAATGGAATCTCAGTTCTTGGCCCCTTGCTCCTCCACAGAGTCTCCCGGAGCCTGAAGGACAGTGTAGACTGTGTCTAACATCTGAGAAATCTGGCTGGTAGCTGCTCTGACGGCGGAGCAAAGGCAGGCATTAGGGGGATCCCACATCCCCAGAATTTATCTGAGTGAAGTGTGGAGGTATTTCCCCTGAGCCAGTTGTGGGCCATAGGAAAGACTTGTCTTTGTGGGATCATCTTAGACCCATGTAAGAGGGCCAGCTTCTATAAAGAACTAGTGCTGATGGTAAGCTAAGTAACCCGGTGGAAAAGATGCACTCTCCCATATGAATGAAATTGGAGATGAGAGATTCCCAGAAACAGAAGGTATCCAAAAACGCCCACAGAAGACCTCCATGATAGAAGAAGTCAGCTTTAAACCTCCGCCCAGTCCAGGGTGGTCCGATAACCAGCTCATAACAGGGCTGGGCCAGTAGGACCTTTCCTTTTGCTCCCCTCTCTTTCCCTGCTTCAATTCTAGAGGAGCCAGAGACCACCTAATGAGTGCAAGGGGAGGAGGAGAAAATCTAGTCGAGGAAACAGATGGCACACATACCGTGCTGTCTATTCCCATTGCAAGCTTTCCACCTGTTGCAGACTCAGGCTGGGGATGAAGATAAGCTTCAACTTTGTGATGCTGGAAGTTTTGACTGTTACCTGGGACAATATATCTTAATTCATAAACTGAGACCATTTCTCATGATCAAAGGACTTTTTAGTTGGAGTGGCCAAAAAAGTGAATGAGTTTTCGTTTATTCAGTGGCAAGAAAGAATTGGTCCACAATTCAGCTTACAAGGACAAGAGCAGGAGGCAAATAGTGATACTGCACAACTGTATTCTATGGATCCTTCTCATTTGAAGTACTTATTATCTTTATTACGTTGCTGAATTAAATTTGCTAATATTTTACTTAGGAATCTTGCATCTACATTCTTAAGTGTGGTTAATAGATAATTATCTTGTCTTGTCCTTGTCAGCTTTGGTATCGAAGTTATACTAACTTCATAAAAAGATATGGGGAGCTGTCCCCCTTTTCTATCATCTGAAACAGGTGTAATATAAGGACTGTATGTTTGTTGATGACTTCGTAAAACTTGTCTCCAAAACCATCTGGGCCTGACTTTGGGGTGACTTTGGGGTACAGGAGACTGGGTAATATAACCTATAATTCCACTTAGGTACAATAAGGTCTCAATCGCTGGGAAGCAAACAAAGGTGGGGCGCCATTCTCCCTCTGCATCGTGGAACCCTCACCCTCCTCTTAGGCCCCCTCAGGTAGCATGGATAGCCCAGGGCTCATGATGGAGGGAGAATGCCAGTGCCAATTTGGATATCAAATTTTAGTAAAGCTGGATTTTTTTTTCTTTTTAGATAAAAATTAAATAGAAATTGAAGAAAAAGGAAAAATATTGCCTCCCATACACCAGTGGAACCTCTTATGCACCGCATCTTTGGAGACCACCGCACTAGAGAGTGGACTGAACATGACCAGCAGCTAAAGCACTCCGCGCAGAGCCTCTGCGGGGAAAGGGAGAGGCAGGAAGAGGGGCTGGCGGTGGCAGCAGCCACGTGCAGGTTTTACCTGTGAGTCTGATCATGAGAGTCCCTGAGCGCACTTGCTAACAAAAGAGACTCCCAGACTTTAGCCCAGACTTACCAAATCAGAATCTCAGAGTGGGATGGGGGTGGGTGCCTGGAACTTGTATTTTCATTTTAATAACCACTCCAGAAGTCTTGTAAATGGGCAAGTTTGGGAAACACACAAAAGGAGAATAAGCATGGGCTTTGGACTTAGGCCAGAGCTCCATAATCACTCACCCTTTAATAGTTGTGGGCTTAGAGTGTGGCATTTAATCTCCCTGTGCCTCCATGCCCTTATTAAGAACAGGGGGTTAGTCGTACCTCCCTGGTAGGGTAGCCATAAGGATCAAATGAGAGGATTCATGTAAAACACTCTGTACAATGTCCAGCACTTGGTAAATGGTCGTCTCTTTTATGGACAGGCTTCTGGTGGAAGATGTGAGGCTTAAGTTTCCAACCTACAAAACATTCCTCCATGAGGCTGAGATGAAGGGATACAGCCTCAGTGCTTGCTCGTTCAGCACTCAGTCCCACTTTCCTGGAGGCAGTGACTGTTTTTTCTTAGAGAGTCACCACCACCTTCTAGTGCCAGTTCATGCCGTTCAGGTTGATGGATCTGACCCTGCCCTTCACCTCCAGGGCTGAGTGATCAAGGCCTGGCCAATCAGCATACTCCTTTCCCCCTGGCCGCCATGACTGGTTCTGAATAAGGAGTATGACCCAAGTTGGTCCAATGAAATTCCACCTTGGGACTTTTCACTAGAGCTGTGAGCCTGGAGCTGAGCTGCCAGCTGCCCTCTTGCCAGAGGAAGGGAGGGCCCACCTGAGAACGCAGCAACAGAGGAGAGAAAGGCTGAGATATGGGGAACATGGGACCAAAGCTCAAAGGAACTTTGAGCCCTGGAATCCAGACGTGCTGAAGCAATTCCATCCTGGGAATTTTCAGTTATGTGAGCCAACAACTTTTTTTTACTTAAGACAGTTTGAGTTAAATTTTCTGTTACTTGCATTCAAAAGGGTTCTGACAATGAGTTTTAAGGCACTTCTATTTTAGTCTTCAACTTACTGTATAATCATGTAAGCCCCTTTCTTGTCTGATACATTTCCTAACTTTATTAGGAAGAAGCAATCCCATGGCCTTAGCATTTAGACTTGATGGATAATGGAAATTGCTAAGGCATGATCACTCCCTGGGGATTAGACAACTCAAATCCTTTCCATCTAAATAGATTCTTTTCTCTCAGGGTGAGAAGGAGCTGATATTTAGATAGGTCTCTGTTTTTGTTCTCCAAACTCTGAGAAAGGTTGCCGTTAAAGGGCAACACAACAATTAAAAGCTGTTGGATACGAGAATGACACGCTTGGTTGGTATGCAATACTGTGCAGCTGAGATGATTATTCTCAATTAATGGGCAAACATTACACAATTGTCTCTTTCAAGTCCAGAGTGCTAATATATAATACACAATCAGAGGGCATTGTACATCGGAATATAACTCATTAGCCAGGGCCAATTCTTTACCCCTTAGAAATAAAATAGTCTGTTGTTTATGAAAGCCACGATTTGGAGTCTTTTAAATTTTCAGCTATAGACCAGGTGAAGGATTTCTATTTGGGAAGAATCCAAATGGAATTGGGAACCAAAATTCCCATTGGGAACTCATTATTAAGGCAAAATCAGTGTTAGTAGAATGGGGGTGGGAGGGAGGTGGGCTTTGATCTCCTGTGCCTCCCACCAGGAACCCCACTCAGGACTCTTGGCCAGTCTGGCTGAGGCAGCATCTGCCCTGCTGAGGGACATCCCAGAATGGACATGTCCCTATGTGACTGCCCAGGGAATGCCAAATAGATTGGGTCATTTTATTCAAACCTGGGGGACTTGGCTGCCCAGGCACATGCTCTGTGGATGAACTCACTTTTGCTTTAGTCCACATGGCTGCCGAAGTCTGCAGCTCAGACAGCAAGGGAAAGAGGTGAGGAGAAGGCAGGGCGGGAGATAAGAGAAATCTGTGGAAGAGGATTGAATTACTGTCGGATCACAGGGTGTGGGAGACTCTGGGACAGATTGATGGGAGAGCCTACCCGGCTGGCAGGGACCTGAGAACTGTCACAGATGGCTGTGCTGAGCCAGCTGCCTTGCTTGTGCATGCAGAGCACAAGCTAAATGGGAGCAGGACATCTTAACAGTTACCAAAACACCCAGCAGTATATCAGCCCACCTAACTGGAAAACAAAGCAGGCCTTTGGACTCCAAATCCCCCAGGCCAAAGCCATATCTACAATGTTACCCAGTGTCTTGCTTCACAGGACATGTCTCTTATCAGTCTTTCAACAAACACCTATTAGAAGCTTCTAAATGTCAGGGCTGGCTGTGCTAGGTGCTGGGGATGTGAAGGAAATATGCACAGTACTCCCCTCTAAGGGTCTCACCACCTAGTAAACAATTATAAAAAAGGGAAAAAATGCAGTAGGAGCTGGGGTAAAGGAGAGCACAAGTAGTACAGGAACCCAGGAAACAGGCACCAGCTTATGTTAAGTTGTTATGTAAAGCTAAAGAATTTGTATCTTCAAACATGCATGAACCACTCTTCAAATTCCACCCAACAGTTGTCTCTCATCCAATCCAGGCTCATACCTATGACCTCAGCATGGTAAAAATATCCCCCATGGCCCTTAAGGTCTAGTAATAATTTAATGTTTTGTTTTTCTCTGTATGTTCTCTGATGTGTTTTCATATCTCGGATGTCTTTCTTTTTGAGGGTGTTATTTACTCTGGTTGGTAGGATATGATATTAAAAGGTCAAGGTTTTAATTTTGTGGAACACTTAGCTTCATTTGGAAAGAGAATTAAGCCCCCACGATCAGAGGTTTACCCCTCAATCTAAGCCAGAGGCTTAGCAAATGTGAACTGTGTCCTTGCTTACTGGGGCCAGAGCAAGAGACAAAAAGAGGTTCGCTCCATTCAAACCCATCGTCGTTACCAGATATTATGCCATTGACAGGACACAGCCATTAGGTGGTTTGGCAGCGTTACTGTGCTCATAAATAATGGTAAATATGAGCGTGTGTGTGTGTGTGTGTGTGTGTGTGTGTGTGTGTGTGGGCATGTGCATGTGCACATGTAATGTTTTGCAATCTCCTTGAGGGCAGCGATAATGGTAATTATTATGAACGGACAAGCATAACCCCAGATACTGACAAGGCACACTCCCTCATATCTCTCATGTCTGTGCTCAGCATCACCTCCTCAGAAAGCCCTTCCCTGATCACCACTAGAATGTAAATTCACTGGGGTTTTTGTCTATTTTGTTCACTGTCCACAAAATTAAAGACCTGAACTTTTAAAATGTCATATTCCACTGAGTACCTTAAACAACATAGTCAAGAAGAAAGATGTCCTATATATAGGATGAATAAACAACAAGGTCCTACTGTATAGCACAGGGAACTATATTCAATATCCTGTAACAAACCATAATGGAAAAGAACATGAAAAAGAATATATATATGTATAACTGCATCAATTTGCCGTACAGCAGAAACTACCACAGCATTGTAAATCAACTATACTTCAATAAAATAAGTTTAAAAAAAAAAGAAAAGAAAGATGACCAAGATGTGAAAACAGAGAATCTACACGGAGAAGAACACAAACATTAAATTGTTGCTAGACCTGAATGGCCTGGGGATAGTTTGACCCTGTTGAGGTCATGGATATGAGACTGAAGGGACAAGAGAAAACCGTTGGACGGACATAATGGAAGACGTGGCATCTGAAGAGTGGTTTATGTGGCTGAGGACAATAACGAACTCTTCAGCTTCACATCACAACTTACACGAAATGGCGCTACCTTCTGGGTGCAGCTCCTAGAACAGTGCCTGCCACATGATAGGCACTCAGTAACTTCTTATTGAATGTCAAGTGCTCTTCAATGAAGTTTTTATGTTTCCTGTCATTTAATTTTGTAAAAGGGTAGTATGTTGACATAGTTCAACATTCATTTTAGTGTAAAAAGGCAACACAAGGCCTTGTTCTTACCCTATTCTCTGCCTGACTGGTTCCCACCCAGCAACCACGTCCTGTAACCATTTTTATTACTTTCCTTCCAGACTTTGTTTATGCAAATCAAATACAACTATATTTTTATTTTATTATGCAAAAGATAACATACTATCTACTCTGATATTAACCTTGCTTTTTTTCATTCAATAATATAAGTTGATGAATGGGTAATGTGGTATATTTATACAATAGAATATTATTCTACCATAAAAAAGAAGGAAATTCTGCCATTTGTGATAACATGGATGGACCTTGAGGGCATCATGCTAAGTGAAATGAGTCAGACAGGAAAGACAAATACTGCATGATCTCCTTTATATGGGAAATCTAAAAAAAAAAATCATACTCACAGAAGCAGAGAAGAGGTTGGTGGTTGCTAGAGGCTGGGGGCGGGGTGGAGAAACTGGGGTGAAGGCAGTCAAAAGGTACAAACTTCTAGTTCGAAGATAAGTAAGTTCTAGAGATAGAATATACAGCATGGTGACTATAGTTAACAATACTGTATTGTACATTGGAAAGTTGCTAAGAGAGTAGATCTTAAAAGTTCCCATCACAAGAAAAAATAATTGTAACTATGTGAGGTGATGGATGTTAACTAAACCTATTGTGGTGATCATTTTGCAATACATACGTACATCAAATCATTATGTTGTACATCTTAAACTAATACAATGTTATGTCAGTTGTTTCTCAATAAAATGGAAGGGAAAGATATAATTTGGAGATTCTTCAAGTTCAATTTGGTGTCTTCAATTTTTTTTTTTTTTTTTTTTTTACAGTTCCAGTCAATTCTACTGTTTAAATATTCCACAGTTTATTAAACCAGCCCATGTGGATGGACACTTGTGTTGTTTCCAATCTTTTGCTATTAAAAAACAAAAGCACTCTATACTATATAATAGTATAAATTCCCAGAGATAGGATTGCTAGGTCAAATAGTTTATGTCTTGGTAATTTTATATACATATTGCTAAATTGCCTTCCAAAGGGGTTATGTAAATTTAAGTCCTCACCAGCAATGTAAAAAAAAAAGTCTGTCTCCCCACCACCTTGCCAACAGAGTTTTATCAAACTTAGAGTTTTGCTAATCTAGTAAGTAAAAAATAATACCTCAGTATGGTTTTTATTTGCATTTCTCTTGTGACACAGAGCACCTCTTTATTTCTATGAATGGATGGATACTTCATACCTTTCTTATGTTTCTGTTAGGTTAATCGTCTTTGTGTACATGGCTTATAAGAAGCACATTACATATAGGGAGATTAGCCCTTTCTCTGTAATGTGAGTTTCAAAATTTTTTTCCAGTGGTGTGTTGGTCAGTGTTTAGTAATGGTCTCTGGGGAAAATAAATCCTGGTTTATAGCATTTGCCAAGTTCCATGATGTAAATATTCCCACCACAGCCAATTTCAAGCTACCAACATGACATCACTAAATGTGGAGTTGGGGAGAAACGTGCAACACCAGGCCATTATGTAATATCTCCATGATACAGACACAACAGATGTAAATCACTCCAAGAGCATGCATGATAGCAAAATGTAGTTAAACAATTAGAGTGATGAGTCTTTGAGCATATATTACCTTTGTATCATTCTTTATTTAATTATAAGTTTATATAACTTAATTTTAAATAATGGCTGTGGTTGACAACCAGCTTGCAAAATTTCTAAAATTTAATAATCAGCTCCTGTGAGCCAGTGCAGGCCATCTCCAACACCCCACTGCCTTTTATTCTATTTGTTTTCTGCCTTTTGACTTTTTTTTTCAAATGATGTTTTTCATCATGCAAAGGTTTCATTTTGGTAGTTTTATTTATCAGTCATATTATTTATGAGTTCAGAATATTAAGTAACGGTTAGGAAGACCTTACCCATTCCAAGATTATAAAAGAGTTTTACCACGTTTTCTTCTGACACTTTTATGGTTTCACTTTTATGTTTAAATCTTTAATCCATTTAGAGTATATGCTAGTGTATGGTGGGAGGTGCGGCTCCTACTTGCAGTTTTTCCATCCAGTTATCTCACAACAGGTGTTGAATAGTCCATCTTTTCCCACTGATTTGTAAAGCCATCGTTATATGATGCAGCTTTCTTGATTTTAACGAACATGGTATTTATCATTATTTGAATGATGTTTTAATTATGATTATAGTTTATAAACAGCTTCCCTGTGTCTGCTCATTTGATTCTTTAACTTATAGTGGTAGGTTTGGTAGATTATAATAGCCACCATATTTTCATGCCCAGCATACTTTCCTATCCTCTGTCTCTTGAATCCTTTAGGGAACTCCCCCTTCATGCAATGTGATCCTGGAGAGACAGTCAATTATGGTACACTGGCCAAATACTGTGTTATATATGTGATCTAGGCTGGCCAATCCAAAAATCCCAACACACGGTAATAGGCTAGGGTTTGGACATCTGACCTGAGCAAGGCAATATAATCTTCCCCGGGAATGATATTTGAAAAAGATTTTCTGTTGGAATTGTTAAGCTGGGAGATAAGTTCTTTAGATCTTCTTAACTGACACATAAATTAAAACTATCTGAGAAAAAGCCAAACAAAAACAAGCAGAGCTAAGAAATGGAGAGCCAAAAAGTTTTAAAGGCATCATTTGGGTCTTTGGATCCAGCCTTGCCCAAAAGCCAATGCCCTTGGACAACCAGGAATAAAAGCCTACAAATTCCTTTTTTTATTTTTAACTTATGTTAATGTGTTCAATATGGCTTCTTATAATTTGCAGTCAAAAGAGTTCTAACCCTCTTCAATTGATATTACTGTTCCCACATTACAGAGGAAGAAACAGAGGCTGGTAGAGGTTAAATTCAATCAGTGTTAATGTGCTTCCCACTCTTTGCTCTTACCTTCTGGGACCCGTCCTTCCAGCACTGGCAGCTCCTCACTTTGTATACTGTATCCCAAAGATTTTCCGGTGATGACTGGGAAGAAAGGCCATATTAATGTATGGAGGCTGCTTACTATCTTCTAAAACAGTTAAGATTCTAAATTAGATCTGTTCTATTCCTCCTCATCAGCCTTTCTTTTCCTGTAGAAAGGTGAAAATCTCCCTGACCTGACTTCTCAATATGATCAAGGTTTTGGCTTTATCCTTGGTATCTTTGGCTGGAAAGGTGTAAAAGCTCATTATCCAATGATGTCACATTCAAATCAGCCTCAGAGCGTCTTTTCATATTGCGAGGAGAGATTTGATTTTCTAAAGTCCCTTTATAATTGGGAATTTCTTTATACTATCTAGAGTAGAGTATACCTTAAAAACATTCTGAGTTAGAACCAGGTCCTCTAAAAATTCTCTTTCCTATGGAACAGCTAATACTTAGAGCTTCACAATTAGAAATGTTTTCTTTTAGCTTGAAATACAGACTTCTGTTAAAATGCAAACAGACCCTGGACAGGTTTACACTCAAGTCTTATTGGCTATGTGCACTTTAATGTGAATTCATTTAGCAGATTGGAACATATTTTCACTGAGGTAGTAGGAGGCAAAGGAGGATAAGTAGTCAGAGAAGAAAAAGGAGAGGAGAGGCAGGGGATACTAATGATAGGAGAAAGAGTGAAGAAATGGAGAGGTGAAGACAATTACTAAAGGTTTTCCTCCCAAGTCACTTCTGAGATACAGCTGTGAACCACAGTCAGGGTTAGGACAAGCTGATATGACAGCTACCATTAGGAATGAATTGAATTAGATTCTCTGAGCTCTGAGGGGAGGATCTAATTCAGCACCAGAACCAGCCATATCATTATCTTCACATTTTCTTCTACTTGGTCATTTTTGGCATTGCTCAAGACCCTTCATGAGCTGGAATTAATATGCATCCAGAAATCAGACCCAACCATTTGTAGCATGTAACTGCAGCTGTCCCACACTGTCAGCAAGCGCCAACTCCCTGAGTAATTTACTACCTGGACAGAAGTTCATTTCATAAGCTTATCTGTTCTCAACTGTCATCCAATAACCTAGTGGATTCCTCATCTATAAAATTTCAACTCTCCAAGCAAGTTCCTATTCCAAGCCTCCTTACAGTGGCTCAGAGTGTCTTTGCTCCACCATTTTTTAGTAACTACACACACCTTCACTTAGGTTACATGCCAAGTGCTCTGATGCTCTTTGGTGAAAGTCCAAGTGAAGGCAAAACTAGGTTAAAGAAAAGACTTCAGCAAAATGGCAGCCTAGGAAGCTCCAAGTTTTCATTCCCCAACAGAAATGTTTTTTAAAAAGGCAGAAACTGTCTGAACTAATCTTACTGGAGCTCTGGAAAACACTCAAAGTTTTATAGCCACCAAACAAATACCCAATCAAGAAAAAGCCATCTTGGGGCTTCCCTGGTGGCGCAGTGGTTAAGAATCCGCCTGCCAATGCAGGGGACATGGGTTCAAGCCCTGGTCTGGGAAGATCCCACATGCCGCGGAGCAACTAAGCCCGTGTGCCACAACTACTGAGCCTGCGCTCTAGAGCCTGCGAGCTACAACTACTGAAGCCCACGGGCCTAGAGCCCGTGCTCTGCAACAAGAGAAGCCACCGCAGTGAGAAGCCCGTGCACCACAACAAATAGTAGCCCCTGCTCGCCGCAACTAGAGAAAGCCCGTGCACAGCAACAAAGACCCAACGCAGCCAAAAATAAAATAAATTTAAAAAAAGAAAAGAAAAGAAAAAGCCATCTTCAAAATGGTAGGAAAGTTCTGTGGCATTTTTAGTTACCCTTACTCCACCCCTCCCCAGCATGGCAGTGGTTTTGGTCTTGAAGTGGTAGCAACCTGGTTTCCAGTATCATTCCTCAAACTAGAAGAAGCAGAGCAGAAATTATTTGCAAATTATTGTGTACATTTAAACTGTCTGGTGGATACCTGAAGGACTGACACAAGAGCCTGTCTCTGTTATGTCTAACTCAGAAATCAGGTGGTAAAAGTGGTGGACACTACTCATAAAACTTGCAAATGACTATAGACCCACAGACTCCTGGAGCAAGAAATTATAAGTGGAAACATACAATAGACCTTCTAAGGTGCAGAGGAAAATCTGGGGTAAGACTGGGAATCTAGGACATTTGAAAGCAGCCAAAAATATGGGGGGATTTAGGAAGCCATATGCACACCCAGGCAAGATGCATGCTCAGAAAATTGCTGAGAAGACCTTAAGATTTTACCTCAGACTGATTGCTAGCCTCAGAACTAGCCTAGCTAAGTATTGAAGGAATGCCCTAGTACAGAGCCAATCTGCAAACACTGGAAGAGTTCCTGGCACTCAAGAAAATTTCTATCAAAACATTTGATTTTGAGCTGAATATGAGCTAAAGGAACAGAGACTTCAGTGATCACATCTGACCAGCAATAGCCTCTGCAAAAATAGTTAGGAAATCACTCAAAACAAACAGACTATTACAGCCTTCAACAACAGTAACAACAACAAATCCAGCAAACCCTGGGAAAGGGGAAGAATGTGATTTCCAGAGTCATCATATATTTGGCCATGCCCCTGGCATATGGGATATTAGTTCCCCATCCAGGGACTGAACCCGCACCCCTGCAGTGGAAGCATGGAGTCTTAACCACTGGACCACCAGGGAGGTCCCCAGAGTTACCATATTATAATATAGTTAAATATCCAATTTTCAGCAAAAGAAGATTGCAAGGCATAGACAGAAACGGGCAAACATTCAAAGGACCAAAATCAATTCACAGAAACCATTCCTGAGGAAGCCCAGACATCAGACTTACTAGATAAAACTTAAATATGCTCAAAGATCTAAAGGAAAACATGGATAAGGAACTAAAGGAAATGAGGGAAAATGATGTATAGATAAAATGAGAATATCAACAGAAATTATAAAAAGGAACCAAACAGAAATTGTGGAGCTGAAAATTACAGTAATTGAAATGAAAATTTCACTGGAGGGATTCAACAGCAGATTTGAGCAAAGAGAAGAAAGAATCAGCAAGCTTGAAAATAAGACAATCAAAATCATAGAGTCTGAGGTGCAGAAACAAAAACAATGAAGAAAAGTGAACTAAGGGATCATGAAGTATACCAACATACACATTATGAGAGTCCCAGAAGAGCCAAGAGGGGGGTGGAGATTATTTGAAGAAATAATGGCAAAATATCTCAACTTTGATGAAATAAATAAACCTACAACTGTAAGAAGCCTGATGGACTCCAAATAGAATAAACTCAAAAAGACCCAACCAAGACATATAAGCAAACTGTCCAAAGATAAAGAGAGAGTCTTAAAAGCAGCAAGAGAAAAGTGAATCATCATCATGTACTAGGGATTCTCAATAACAATATCAGCCAATTTTTCACAACAAACCCTGGAGGCCAGAAAGACATGGGATAAAATCTTTAAAGTACTGAAAGATAAACCTGTCAACCAAGAATTCTATAGCTGGCAAAACTTTCCTTCAAAAATAAAGGAAAAATTAAGACATTCCTAGATAAACAAAAGCTGAGGAAACTGATTACCACTAGGCTTGCCCTACCAGAAATGCTAAAGGGACTCCTTCAGGTTAAAATGAAAGGATGTTATTCAGTAAATTGAAGCTGTATGAAGAAATAAAGGTCTCTGATAAAGGGTTTAAAAGAAAAAATGCATAAAGAATAATTATAGAGCTATGTTATTGGGCACTGTTATGGGTGGTATTATGTGTCCCCCCCCACCACCACCAATTAATAGTTGAAGTCCTAATCCTCAGTACCTCAGAATGTGATCTTATTTGGACATAAGGTCATTGCAGATATAATTAGTTAAGATGAGGTCATACTGGAATGGGTGGACCCCTAATCCAATATGACTGGTGTCCTTATAAAAAGGTGAAATTTGAGAGAGGCATATGGGGAGAATGCTATATGAAGATGAAGGCAGAGATCAGGGTGATGTTTCTACAAGCCAAGGAGCAACAAAGATTGTCAGGAGACCACCTGAAGCTAAGTAAGAGGCATGGAACAGATTCTCTCTCACAGCCTCAAAAGATAGCAACTTGCTGACATGTTGATCTCGGACTTCTAGCCTCCATACCTGTGAGACAATAAATTTCCCTTATTTAAGTGACCCAATTTGTGATAATTTTTTAGAGTGGCATCAGGAAACTATTATAGGCACATAATAGATAAAGATGTAATTTGTGACATCAATAACATAAAGTGGCAGGGGAAGACAGAGCTATATAGGAGTAGAGTTTTTGTATGCAGTTGAAATTAAGCCGGTGTCAATTCAAATTAGGTTGTTATAAATTTAGGATGTTAAATGTGATCATGATTATAGCCACAAAAATATAGCTAGAGAATATACACAAAAGGAAATGAGAAGGGAATCAAAATGTGTGACTACCAAAAAGATGAACAAAACACAGAAGAAAGCAATAATGGAGTAAATGAGGAACAAAAAAGCTAACAGACATACAAAAACCAAATAACAAAATGATGGAAATAAGTCCTTCATTATCAGTAACTGCTTTAGATGTAAATGGATTAAACTCTTCAATCAAAAGGCAAAGACTGGCAGAATTGATTTAAAAACACGATCCAACTATATAACGTCTAAAACAGATTCACTTTATATCCAAAAACACAAATGGGCTGAAAGTGAAAAGGTGGAAGAAGATATCCCATGCAAACAATCCAAAGAGTGCTAGGGTGGCTATACTTGTTAGACAAAATAGACATTAAGTCAAAGACTGTTACAAGAGACAAATAAGGACTATATAAGATATTACATATCTATAAAAGGGTCAATTCGTCAGGAAGATATAATAATTACAAGCATAGATGCACCAAACAGCAGAGCCAAAGACTATATGCAGAAAACCTTGACAGAATTGAAAGGAGAAATAGTCCTTCAAAAATAGTTGGACACTACAAACCCTACCTTCAGTAATGAATAGAACAACCAGACATAAGATTAATAAGGAATAGAGGGCTTAAACAACACGATAAACTAAATATATATATACATATATATGCAGAAAACTCTAGCAACAACAGAATACACACTTTTCTCAAGTGCACATGGAACATTCTCCAAGATAGACCATATGTTAGATGACAAAACAATTCTTAATAAATTTTAAAAGATTGAAGTCATGCAGAGTATCTTCCTATCAAAATAGAATGAAACTGGAAATCAAAATAGAAGGGAAATTAGAAAATTCAAAAATATGTGGAAATTAAACAACATACTCTTAAATATCCAAAGGGTTAAAGAAAAGAAATTAGAAATTAGAAAATACCTTGATAAAAATGAAAATGAAAACACAACATATCAAAATGTGTGGGATGCAGAAAAAGTAGTATTAAAAGGGAAATTTGCAGCCGTAAAAATTTACATTAAAAAAAGGAGAAAGATCTCAAATCAATAACCTAACTTATACCTTAAGAGAACTAGAAAAGACAAACAGGGAAGCTCAACACTAACAGACAGAAGGAAATAATAAAGATTAGAGTGGAGAAAAATAGAGAATTAAAAAAATAGAGAAAATCAACAAAACTAAAAGTTGATGCTTTGAAAAAAATTAGTAAAATTGACAACTCTTTAGCTAGATTGGATAAGAAAAAAAAGAGAAAACTCAAATTACTAAATAAGGTTGGGGGGAAAGGACATTACTATTGACTTTACAGAGATAAAAAGGATTATAAGAGAATACTATGAATAATTGTATGCCAACACACTGGATAATCTAGATAAAGTGGACAAATTCCTAGAAACATACAACCTACCAAAACTGACTCATGAAGAAAGAGAAAATCTGAATAGATCTATAATTAGTAAGAAGATTGAATCAGTAATCAAAATCTCTCAACAAAGAGGGCTTCCCTGCTGGCACAGTGGTTAAGAATCCACCTGCCAATTCAGGGGACACGGGTTTGAGCCCTGATCCAGGAAGATCCCACATGCCGCGGAGCAACTAATTCCATGCACCACAACTACTGAGCCTGTGCTCTAAGGCCCATGAGCCACAACTACTGAGCCCATGTGACACAACTACTGAAGCCCATGCGCCTAGAGCCCGTGCTCCACAACAAGAGAAGCCACTGCAATGAGAAGCCTGCGCACCACAACGAAGAGTAGCCCCCGCTCACTGCAACTAGAGAAAGCCCGCGCACAGCAACGAAGACCCAATGAAGACCCAATGCAGCCAAAAATAAAAATAAATAAATAAATAAATTTATTTAAAAAAAAAATCTCTCAACAAAGAAAAGCCGAAGATCAGATAGCTCACTGGTGAATTCTACCAAACACTTAAGAAAAATTAACACAAGTCCTTCTTAAATTCTTCACAAAAATTGAAGAGGAGGGAATACTTCCTAACTCATTCTATGAGGCTATCATTACCCTGATATCAAAGCCAAAAAAAGATACTAAAGAAAACTACAGACGCACATCCCTTAAGAATATTGATGCAAAAATCCTCAACAGGGCTTCCCTGGTGGCGCAGTGTTTGAGAATCTGCCTGCCAATGCAGGGGACACAGGTTCGAGCCCTGGTCTGGGAAGATCCCACATGCCACGGAGCAACTGGGCCCGTGAGCCACAACTACTGAGCCTGTGCGTCTGGAGCCTGTGCTCTGCAACGAGAGGCCGCGATAGTGAGAGGCCTGCGCACCGCGATGAAGAGTGGCCCCCGCTTGCCGCAACTAGAGAAAGCCCTCGCACAGAAACAAAGACCCAACACAGCCAAAAATAAATATAAAAAAATAAATTAAAAAAAAAAAACCTCAACAAACTAGCAAACCAAATTCAGCAGCATTTTAAAAGGGTTATATACCATGACCTAGTGAGTTTTATTCCCAGAATGCAAGAATAGTTCATCACATGAAAATCAACCAATGTAGAACACGATATCAATAGAATTAATAGAATGAAGGGGAAAAAACACAACTAATGCAAAAAAAAAAAGGCATTTGACAAAATTCAACACCCTTTCATGACAAATACAATCAATGAAGTAGGAATAGAAAGAAATTTACTCAACATGATAAAGCCTATATATATATATATATATAAATCCACAGCTAACATCATACTCAATGCTGAAAGACTGAAAGCTTTTCCTCTAAGATCAGGAACAACACAAGGATGCTCACTTTTGCTACTTCTATTCAAAATAGTGTTGGAAGTTCTAGCCAGAGCAACTAGGTGAAGGAAGGAAGGAAGGAAGGAAGGGAGGGAGCAAGGAAGGAGGGAGGGAGGGAGGGAAAGAAGGAAGGAAGGAAGGAAGAAAGAGAGAGAGAGAGAGAGAAAGAAAGAAATAAAGGAGGGGAGGAAGGAAAAAAAGAAGAAGGGAAGGAATAAAAGAAAAGGGAAGGAAGGAAGGAAGGAAGGGAGGAATGAAGGGAGGGAAGAAAAAGGTATCCAAATTGGAAAAAGAAAAGTAAAGTTATCTGTGTTCGAAGACAACATGATATTTTATGTAGAAAACCTAGAGTCCACACATCACAAAAAAACTGTTAGAACTGGTTAAAAATTCAGAAAACTTGCAGGATACAAAATCAACACCCAAAAATAGTGCATTTCTATATAATAGCAACAATTAATCTGAAAAAAAAATTTTTTTAATTTCATATACAATAGTATCAAAAAGAATAAAATACTTAGGAATAAACTTAACCAAAGAGTCTAAAGAACTGCACTTACAACAATAAAATGTTGCTGAAAGAAATTAAAAACAGAAGTAAATAGAAAGGCATCCAATGTTCATGGATCAGAAAACTCAATATTGTTAAGACATCAACACTACCAAAAGCAATCTATAGATTCAATGATATTCCTATTAAAATTACAATGACTTTTTTTGCATAAATAGAAAATTCATTCTAAAATACATACAGAATCTCAATGGACCCCAAATAGTCAAAACAATCTTGAAAAGAAAAACAAAGTTGGAGGTTTCACACTCTTCTTGATTTCAAAACTTACTACAAAGACACAGTAATCAAAACAGTGTGGTACTAGCATAAAGACATGTAGACCAATGGAATAGAATAGACACCCCAGAAATAAACCTTCACATGGTCAAAAGATTTAAAACAGGGGTGCCAAGACTATTCAATGGGGGAAGGACCATCTTTTCAACAAATGGTGCTGGGAAAAATGGATATCCATGTGGAAAAGAATGAAGTTGGATCCTTATTTCACATCATATGTAAAAATTAACTCAAAGTGGGTCAAAAACCTAAATATAAGAGCTGAAACTATAAAACTGTTAGAAGAAAACACACAAAAACTTCGTGAATTGTATTTGGCAATGATTTCTTAGCTATGACACCTGTTTTTGTTGGTCACAACAAAAGAAAAAGTAGATACACTGGACTTCATTAAAATTTAAAACTTTTGTGAATCAAAGGACACTACTGAGAGAGTGAAAAGGTAGCTCACAAAAAGGGAGAAAATATTTGTCAATCATATATCATATACCCAGAATATATAAAGAATTCCTGCAATTGAATCACTCACACACAGAAAAACAATTTAAAAATAGGTGAAATACTTGAAAAGACATCTATCCGAAGAAGATATATGATTGGCCAACAAGCACATGAAAAGATGTTTAACATCACTAGCCATTTGAGAAATGCAAATCAAAACCACAAGGAGATACTACAGTTGACCCTTGAACAGCATGGGTTTGAATTGCACAGGTCTTGAATTGTGTATATTTATCAGTAAATACATGCTACAGTACTGCACAATCAAGGTTGTTTGAATCCTTAGATGTTAAACAGCAGATTTGGAGGACCAAACATAAAGTTATAAGCAGATTTTCACTGCGAATTTTCAAGGGTCAACTGTACTTAATATTCAAAAGAATGGATAATACCCAATGAGAAAAGAAAAAAAAACAGAAAGAAAATTACAAGTGTTTGTGAGGATATGGAAAAATTGGAACCCTTGTTTATTGCTGGTGGAAATGTAAAATGGTGCAGCCACTGTGGAAAACGGTATGATGGTTCCTCAAAAAGGTAAACAGAACTACCATATGATCCAGCAATTCCACTTCTAGATACGTATCCAAAAGAATTGAAACCAAGGACTCAAACAGATACTTGTACACCAATGTTCATAGCAACATTATTCACAATAGCCGAAAGGTGGAGACAATCCAAGTGTCCATCAACAGATGAATGGATAACAAAATGTAGCAGATACATACAATGGAATATTTTTGAGCCTTGAAAATGAATGAAATTCTGGTACATGCTACAACACAGATGAACCTTGAAAACACAATGCTAAGTGAAATAATACAGATACAAAAGGACAGATACCATATAATTCCACTTACATGAGTTACCAAGAATAGGCAAATTCACAGAAACAGAAAGTAGATTAGAGGTGACCAAGGGCTGTGGGGAAGGTAGAATGAGGCATTATTGTTTAATGTGTACAGAGTTTCTGTTTGGGATAATGAAGGAGTTCTGGAAAGGGTTAGTGGTAATGGTTGCACAACAATTTAAATGTACTTAATGTCACTGAATTTTATACTTTAAAATGGTTAAAATGGTAAATTTCATGTTATATATATTTTACAATAAATTTTTTTAAACTATATTGAAGATAAAATGTGTTTTCATAGCCCTCTCGAACCACCCATTAAGTGTCATTTGATCTTTTCCCCTTATTCAACCAAATGTATTGATTGCTAACCAGATGTCAGCTCTCCGATAGGTTCTCAGCTTTCAAAGATACACAGAATAGTCTCCGTCATAAAGGGCTTTATAATCTGCTTGGAAAGGCATGAAAGTAAATCTAACAGACATATATTCTTTTTCAGATTCTTTTCCCTTATAGATTATTACAAAATATTGAGTATAGTTCCCTGTGCTATACAGTAGGTCCTTGTTGTTTATCTATTATATATATATATATTACTGTGTATATGGTAATTGCAAACTCCTAATTTATACCCCCCTTCCCCTTCGGTAACCATAAGTTTATTTTCTATGCCTGTGGGTCTATTTCTGTTTTGTATATAAGTTTATTTGTATCATTTTTATTTTAGATTCCACATATAAGCAATATCATGTGATATTTGTCTTTCTATGTCTGACTTACTTCACTTAGTATGATAATCACTAGGTCCATCCATGTTGCTGCAAATGGCATTATTTCATTCTTTTTATGGCTGAGTAATATTCCAGTGTATATATATGTACTGCATCTTATTTATCTATTCATCTGTCAATGGACATTTAGGCTGCTTCCATGTCTTGGCTATTGTAAATAGTGCTGCAGTGAACATTGGGGTGCATGTCTTTTCAGTTATGGTTTTCTCTGGATATATGCCCAGGAGTGGGATTGCTCTATTTTTTAGTTTTTTAAGGAACCTCCATACTGTTCTCCATAGTGGCTGTATCAGTTTACATTCTCACAAACAGTGTAGGAAGGTTCCTTTTTCTCCACATCCTCTCCAGCATTTATTTGTAGACTTTTTGATGATGGCCATTCTGACCAGTGTGAGGTGATAACTCATCGTAGTTTTGATTTGCATTTCTCTAATAACTAGCAAGGTTCAGCATCTTTTCATGTGCCTTTGGCCATCTGTATGTCTTATTTGGAGATGTCTATTTAGATCTTCTGTCTATTTTTTGACTGGGTTGTTTGGTTTTTTGATATTGAGCTGTATGAACTATTT
Source organism: Eubalaena glacialis (assembly GCF_028564815.1). Lineage (NCBI taxonomy): Eukaryota > Metazoa > Chordata > Mammalia > Artiodactyla > Balaenidae > Eubalaena > Eubalaena glacialis. Next base: position 4,166,323 of record NC_083725.1, read on the forward strand.
GTATATTTTGGAGATTAATCTCTTCTTGGTCGCATCATTTGCAAATATTTTTTCCCATTCTGTAGGTTGTCTTTTTTTTTGGCAAAAGATTTTCAGTTTATTATCGCTAGGTAAATATCACACTAAAAAACAAGCTCCTCTTCCTCCCCCCCCCACCCCCGTAGGTTGTCTTTTTGTTTTGTTTATGGTTTCCTTTGCTGTGCAAAAGCTTTTAAGTTTAATTAGGTCCCATTGATTTATTTTTGTTTTTATTTCCACTACTCTAGGAGATGGATCCAAAAAGATATTGCTGTGATTTATGTCAAAGAGTGTTCTGCCTATGTTTCCCTCTAGGAGTTTTATGGTATCCAGTCTTACATTTAGGTCTTTAATCCATTTTGAGTTTGTTTCTGTGTATGGTGTTAGAAAATGTTCTAATTTCATTCTTTTACATGTATTTGTCCACTTCTCCCAGTACCACTTATTGAAGAGCCTGTCTTTTCTCCATTGTATATTCTTGCCTCCTTTGTCGTAAATTAACTGACCATAGAGATTTCAAACTATCTAGATATATCAGGCAGGAGCCCAGCAGGAAATAGAATTCAATAAGACGGGTTTTGTGAAAGAACTATCTTTAGAAGTACTGTCAGGTTTAAGGGAACAAACAAGAGATGCCAAGTACCTGTCAAGAACTGTTAGGGGGCTTCCCTGGTGGCGCAGTGGTTGAGAATCCGCCTGCCAATGCAGGGGACACGGGTTCGAGCCCCGGTCTGGGAAGATCCCACATGCCGCGGAGCAACTAGGCCCGTGAGCCACAATTACTGAGCCTGCGTGTCTGGAGCCTGTGCTCCGCAACAAGAGAGGCCGCGATAGTGAGAGGCCCGCGCACCGCGATGAAGATGAAGAGTGGCCCCCGCTTGCCGCAACTAGAGAAAGCCCTCACACAGAAGCGAAGACCCAACACAGCCATAAATAAATTAATTAATTAATTAATTAATTTAAAAAACAAAAAACAAAAAACCAAGTAATTTATTAAAAAAAAAAAAAAAAAAAGACTGTTGTCAAGAACTGTTAGGGATTTGAGATTTTACCCTATTTGAAAGCTAATGAGATAGCCTGTTACAGCTTCATGGGCAGTGATTGAAGACATGACACTCCTGGGTCAAAGATGAAGGATGGTTGACTACACATAGCAGTAACAGTAGCCAGAGCATCAGTATTTTTGTTTTGGTTATCTAAGCCCCAACTCCCCCAGAGTGACACGAAGGGGGCCAGATAACAACTGCACATGCGATGGGTTCAATTACAGGCCAGGAAACCCTGAGTTTAGGAAACGCAATCTTTTATAATGGGCAGTAGGCATGTCTGCCCTTTGCTTCAGAGGGAGACGTTACCTTCATTACACTGGACAGTGAGTATGACTGCCTTTTGCTCCAGAGAGAGACACTATCTTCACTTTCCAAGGCTATTCGGTATACAAACATCCTTGAAAAGATAATCAGCAACAAAGGGCATTTAGTACCTTACTCACAAGATGTACAAAAACATGAGAGACCTGTGGAGAATTATCTCCTGATATTACCTAGAAATCAATGGTGGTAAAAATCTGTTATTCATAGGGCCAAAATGCAAGAAGAAGAAAGAGAGCCCAGTGATAGCTGGATCCATGGAAAAGGGGCCATTAGTGGGAACTCTAGTCATGGAGAGACACATATGCTACTAGAGAAGCAATGCTGAAGCAGGGAGAGAATGGGAAGGAACTCTGTTCTCTCTTTCACTCACACTGATTTTTGGCCAGTGACTCCAATTTGTCAAACTCCACATGAAGCCAGCTAGCAAGGACACCTGCATGACACAGTTCATAGGGGTCAGTCTTGCATAGCCAAAGCAGCACTGAGAGAAGATTGGAGAATCTATTTGGGATGCAGTGGAGGAAAATAATCAGTATAATATATGGTCCCTCCCATATCTTAGTTTCAAAACTTCTTGACTTTCTGGGATCAAATGATCTTCACGCTGCTCACTCTAGTCAACCACCCTTGAGGCTACATGAAACTTATCAGCACACAGGACTCCTCCACCTATGAAATATTAAGCCTAAATATACAGATCCATGACCATACTTGCTAAACCTCCAGCTTTTTCACTCTCTTTTTCCCCAGTAAACCTGCTTTGCTTACTTGAGCACCACTGCTTCTTGCATTCCATTTATTTCTTACGATTCCAATTTCCTTCTTATTGAGTTACTACATTTAATGATGCTGTCAGAAAGAGTCACTGAGAGACACATTCTCAGTCTTTTGACTGGCTGAACATGTTTTTATCCTATCCTCAATATTCTGTGTTAGTTTAGCTGGGTATAGAATTCTGGTGTACCGGTTATTTCCTCTCAGAACTTTAAAGATATTATTCCAGTGTTTTCTAGCTTCTAGTCTCAATGACAAGATACCAGTTTAATACTTCTTTTCTCCATAGGTGACCTTTGTCTTTGTCTCTAGTGTCCTGTGTTTACGTAAGGATTGCTATTGATTTATTTTGCTCATGAGTCAGCTTTCTTCAATTTGAACAATCAAGTCTTCTAATTCTTGGAAAATTCTCAGCCCATATCTTTTTGATATTGCCTTCCCCCATTCTTTTTTTTTCTTTTTAAAATTTTTAAATTTAATTTTATTTATCTTTTTATACAGCAGGTTCTTATTAGTCATCAATTTTATACATATCAATGTATACATGTCAATCCCAATCGCCCAATTCATCACACCCCACCCCCAACCCCCTGCCGCTTTCCCCCTTTGGTGTCCATATGTTTGTTCTCTACATTTGTGTCTCAATTTCTGCCCTGCAAACTGGTTCATCTGTACCATTTTTCTAGGTTCCACATATATGCGTTAATATACGATATTTGTTTTTCTCTTTCTGACTTACTTCACTCTGTATGACAGGCTCTAGATCCATCCACGTCTCAACAAATGACCCAAATTCGTTCCTTTTTATGGCTGAGTAATATTCCATTGTATATATGTATCACATCTTCTTTATCCATTCGTCTGTCGATGTGCATTTAGGTTGCTTCCATGACCTGGCTATTGTAAATAGTGCTGCAAGGAACACTGAGGTGCATGTGTCCTTTTGAATTATGGTTTTCTCTGGGTATATGCCCAGTAATGGGATTGCTGGATCATATGGTAATTTTATTTTTAGTTTTTTAAGGAACCTCCATACTGTTCTCCATAGTGGCTGTATCAATTTACATTCCCACCAACAGTGCAAGAGGGTTCCCTTTTCTCCACACCCTCTCCAGCATTTGTTGTTTGTAGATCTTCTGATGACGCCATTCTAACTGGTGTGAGGTGGTACCTCATTGTAGTTTTGATTTGCATTTCCCTAATAATTAGTGATGCTGAGCAGCTTTTCATGTGCTTCTTGGCCATCTGTATGTCTTCTTTGGAGAAATGTTTATTTAGGTCTTTGGCCCATTTTTGGATTGGGTTGTTTGTTTTTTTAATACTGAGCTGCATGAGCTGTTTATATATTTTGGAGATTAATCCTTTGTCCGTTGATTCATTTGCAAATATTTTCTCCCATTCTAAGGCTTGTCTTTTCATCTTGTTTATGGTTTCCTTTGCTGTGCAAAAGCTTTGAAGTTTCATTAGGTCCCATTTGTTTATTTTTGTTTTTATTTCCATTACTCTAGGAGGTGGATCAAAAAATACCTTGCTGTGATTTATGTCAAAGAGTGTTCTTCCTATGTTTTCCTCTAAGAGTTTTATAGTGTCCGGTCTTACATTTAGGTCTCTAATCCATTTTGAGTTTATTTTTGTGTGTGGTGTTAGGGAGTGTTCTAATTTCATTCTTTTACATGTAGCTGTCCAGTCTTCCCAGCACCACTTATTGAAGAGACTGTCTTTTCTCCATTGTATGTCCTTGCCTCCTTTGTCATAGATTAGCTGACCATAGGTGCGTGGGTTTATCTCTGGGCTTTCTATCTTGTTCCATTGATCTATGTTTCTGTTTTTGTGCCAGTACCATATTGTCTTGAGTACTGTAGCTTTGTAGTATAGTCTGAAGTCAGGGAGTCTGATTCCTCCAGCTCCGTTTTTTTTCCCACAAGACTGCTTTGGCCATTTGGGGTCTTTTGTGTCTCCATACAAATTTTAAGATTTTTTGTTCTAGTTCTGTAAAAAATGCCATTGGTAATTTGATAGGGATTGCATTGAATCTGTAGATTGCTTTGGGTGATATAGTCATTTTCATAATATTGATTCTTCCAATCCAAGAACATGGTATATCTCTCCATCTGTTGGTATCATCTTTAATTTCTTTCATCAGTGTCTTATAGTTTTCTGCATACAGGTCTTTTGTCTCCCTAGGTAAGTTTATTCCTAGGTATTTTATTCTTTTTGTTGCAATGGTAAATGGGAGTGTTTCCTTAATTTCTCTTTCAGATTTTGCATCATTAGTGTATAGGAATGCAAGAGATTTCTGTGCATTAATTTTGTATCCTGCAACTTTACCAAATTCATTGATTAGCTCTAGTAGTTTTCTGGTGGCATCTTTAGGATTCTCTATGAATAGTATCATGTCATCTGCAAACAGTGACAGTTTTACTTCTTCTTTTCCAATTTGTATTCCTTTTATTTCTTTTTCTTCTCTGACTGCTGTAGCTAGGACTTCCAAAACTATGTTGAATAATAGTGGTGAGAGTGGACATCCCTGTCTTGTTCCTGATCTCAGAGGAAATGCTTTCAGTTTTTCACCATTGAGAATGATGTTTGCTGTGGGTTTGTTGTATATTGCCTTTATTATGTTGAGGTAGGTTCCCTCTATGCCCACTTTCTGGAGAGTTTTTATCATAAATGGGTGTTGAATTTTGTCAAAAGCTTTTTCTGCGTCTATTAAGATGATTACATGGTTTTTATTCTTCAATTTGTTAATATGGTGAATCACATTGGTTGATTTGTGTATATTGAAGAATCCTTGCATCCCTGGGATAAATCCCACTTAATCATGTTGTATGATCCTTTTAATGTGTTGTTGAATTCTGTTTGCTAGTATTTTCTTGAGGATTTTTGCATCTATATTCATCAGTGATATTGGTCCGTAATTTTCTGTTTTTGTAGTAGCTTTGTCTGGTTTTGGTATCAGGGCGATGGTGGCCTCATAGAATGAGTTTGGGAGTGTTCCTTCCTCTGCAATTTTTTGGAAGAGTTTGAGAAGGATAGGTGTTAGCTCTTCTCTATATGTTTGATAGAATTCAACTGTGAAGCCATCTGGTCCTGGGCTTTTGTTTGTTGGAAGATTTTTAATCACAGTTTCAATTTCCTTACTTGTGATTGGTCTGTTCATATTTTCTATTTCTTCCTGGTTCAGTCTCGGAAGGTTAAACCTCTCTAAGAATTTGTCCATTTCTTCCAGATTGTCCATTTTATTGGCATAGAGTTGCTCGTAGTAGTCTCTTAGGATGCTTTGTATCTCTGCGGTGTCTGTTGTAACTTCTCCTTTTTCATTTCTAATTTTAGTGATTTGAGTACTCTCCCTCTTTTTCTTGATGAGTCTGGCTAATGGTTTATCAATTTTGTTTATCTTCTCAAAGAACCAGCTTTTAGTTTTATTGATCTTTGCTACTGTTTTGTTTCTATTTCATTTATTTCTGCTCTGATCTTTATGATTTCTTTCCTTCTACTAACTTTGGGTTTTGTTTGTTCTTATTTCTCTAGTTCCTTTAGGTGCAAGGTTAGATTGTTTATTTGAGATTTTTCTTGTTTCTTGAGGTAGGCTTGTATAGCTATAAACCTCCCTCTTAGAACAGCTTTTGCTGCATCCTATAGGTTTTGGATCATCGTGTTTTCATTGTCATTTGTCTCTAGGTATTTTTTGATTTCCTCTTTGATTTCTTCAGTGATCTCTTGGTTATTTAGTAATGTATTGTTTAGCCTCCATGTGTTTGTGTTTTTTACGGTTTTTTCCCTGTACTTCATTTCTAATCTCATAGCGTTGTGGTCAGAAAAGATGCTTGATATGATCTCAATTTTCTTAAATTTACTGAGGCCTGATTTGTGACCCAAGATGTGATCTATTCTGGAGAATGTTCCGTGCGCACTTGAGAAGAAAGTGTAATCTGTTGTTTTTGGATGGAATGTCCTATAAATATCAATTAAATCTATCTGGTCTATTGTGTCATTTAAAGCTTCTGTTTCCTTATTTATTTTCATTTTGGATGATCTGTCCATTGGTGTAAGTGAGGTGTTAAATTTCCCCACTATTATTGTGTTACTGTTGAGTTCCTCTTTTACAGCTGTTAGCAGTTGCCTTATGTATTGAGGTGCTCCTATGTTGGGTGCATATATATTTATAATTGTTATATCTTCTTCTTGGATTGATCCCTTGATCATTATGTAGTGTCCTTCCTTGTCTCTTGTAACATTCTTTATTTTAAAGTCTATTTTATCTGATATGAGTATTGTTACTCCAGCTTTCTTTTGATTTCCATTTGCATGGAATATCTTTTTCCATCCCCTCACTTTCAGTCTCTATGTGTCCCTAGGTCTCAAGTGGGTCTCGTGCAGATAGCATATATATGGGTCTTGTTTTTGTATCCATTCAGCAAGCCTGTGTCTTTTGGTTGGAGCATTTAATCCATTCATGTTTAAGGTGATTATCGATATGTATGTTCCTATGACCATTTTCTTAGTTGTTTTGGGTTTGTTTTTGTAGGTCCTTTTCTTCTCTTGTGTTTCCCCCTTGGAGAAGTTCCTTTAGCATTTGTTGTAGAGCTGGTTTGGTGGTGCTAAATTCTCTTAGCTTTTGCTTGTCTGTAAAGCTTTTGATTTCTCCATCGAATCTGAATGAGATCCTTGCCGGGTAGAGTAATCTTGGTTGTAGGTTCTTCCTTTTCATCACTTTAAGTATATCATGCCACTCCCTTCTGACTTGTAGAGTTTCTGCTGAGAAATCAGCTGTTAACCTTATGGGAGTTCCCTTGTATGTTATTTGTCGTTTTTCCCTTGCTGCTTTCAATAATTTTTCTTTGTCTTTAATTTTTGCCAATTTGATTACTATGTGTCTCGGCGTGTTTCTCCTTGGGTTTATCCTGTATGGGACTCTCTGCGCTTCCTGGACTTGGGTGGCTATTTCCTTTCCCATGTTAGGGAAGTTTTCGACTATAATCTCTTCAAATATTTTCTCGGGTCCTTTCTCTCCCTCTTCTCCTTCTGGGACCCCTATAATGCAAATGTTGTTGCTTTTAATGTTGTCCCAGAGGTCTCTTAGGCTGTCTTCATTTCTTTTCATTCTTTTTTCTTTAGTCTGTTCCGCAGCAGTGAATTCCACCATTCTGTCTTCCAGGTCACTTATACATTCTTCTGCCTCAGTTATTCTGCTATTGATTCCTTCTAATGTAGTTTTCATTTCAGTTATTGTATTGTTCATCTCTGTTTGTTTGTTCTTTAATTCTTCTAGGTCTTTGTTAAACATTTCTTGCATCTTCTCGATCTTTGCCTCCATTCTTTTTCCGAGGTCCTCGATCATCTTCACTATCATTATTCTGAATTCTTTTTCTGGAGGGTTGCCTATCTCCACTTCATTTAGTCATTTTTCTGGGGTTTTATCTTGTTCCTTCATCTGGTACATAGCCATCTGCCTTTTCATCTTGTGTGTCTTTCTGTGAATGTGGTTTTTGTTCCACAGGCTGCAGGATTGTAGTTCTTCTTGCTTCTGCTGTCTGCCCTCTGGTGGATGCGGCTATCTAAGAGGCTTGTGCAAGTTTCCTGATGGGAGGGCCTGGTGGTGGGTAGAGCTGACTGTTGCTCTGGTGGGCAGAGTTCAGTAAAACTTTAATCCGGTTGACTGCTTATGGGTGGGGTTGGGTTCCCTCCCTCTTGGTTGTTTGGCCCGAGGCAACCCAACACTGGAGGCAACCCTACCTGGGCTCTTTGGTGGGGCTAATGGCAGACTCTGGGAGGGCTCACGCCAAGAAGTACTTCCCGGAACTTCTGCTGCCAGTGTCCTTGTCTCCAGGGTGAGCCTCAGCCACACCCCCCACCTCCCCGTCTCTGCAGGAGACCCTCCAACACTAGCAGGCAGGTCTGGTTCAGTCTCCTCTGGGGTCACTGCTCCTTCCTCTGGGTCCCAATGCACACACTACTTTGTGTGTGCCCTCCAAGAGTGGAGTCTCTGTTTCCCCCAGTCCTGTCAAAGTCCTGCAATCAAATCCCACTAGCCTTCAAGGACTGATTCTCTAGGAATTCCTCCTCCAGTTGCCGGATCCCCAGGTTGGGAAGCCTGACGTGGGGCTCAGAACCTTCACTCCAGTGAGTGGACTTCTCTGGTATAAGTATTCTCCAGTCTATGAGTCACCCACCCAGCAGTTATGGGATTTGATTTTACTGTGATTGCGCCCCTCCTACCGTCTCACTGTGGCTTCTCCTTTGTCTTTGGATGTGGGGTATCTTTTTTGGTGAGTTTCAGTGTCCTCCTGTCGATGATTGTCCAGCAGCTAGTTGTGATTCTGGTGTTCTCGCAAGAGGGAGTGAGAGTACGTCCTTCTACTCCACCATCTTGGTTCAGCTCTCTCCCCCATTCTTTCTACTTTCTTTTCCTGGAAGCTACTATATCCTCTATATCTCCACTTTTCTTTCATAGTCTCCATCCTGTTTGTGCAATCATTTGGATAGTTACCTTTTGGCTATGTTTCACTTCACAAATCATTCATTAATGTGTTAGTCTATAGTTTAGCCCACTTATTCAGTTTTCATTTCAAAAAAAATGTTTTTCATTTTGAGAAACTATTTGGCCCTTCTTCAAATCTACCCAGTCTATTTTCACAGAGTCCTGTTCTCTCATTATGATTTCTATATCTTCTTTCATCTCTTTAGTTAGTTTCAAACTACTTATTTTATAATCTTTTCAAGACTGTTTTATAAAAACAAGGTTTCAGAGTTCTAACTCCATTGATAGAATTAGATTTGGATAAATCTCTGCATAATGGATCATTTCCCATGTGGTTTGGAATTTTGAGTATAAACTCATCTTCAATAGAGATTAGTTTTCCCACGTGAGTCTCCTGGTTGATGGAGGTATACTACAGAGTGACTTTATATCTGCATCTTCCAGGCACACAAAGGATTTCACTGTCCAGGATAACAAACTGTCCAGGACCAGCCTTTATACTAATATCTCCTCTTCAGGAATCCCATTAATAAAAAGGAAAATTAAGATTCAAAATCTGAACATGGGGCAGAAATACATTTCCTTATTACTTCCCTGGGAAGTTTGTAGTTTTCACTGAGATAGCGGGGGTAATTTTATCAGAGTCCTGGCTTGATTTAGGGATCTCAGTTCCAGCTTCTTGCCTTGTTCTCTCTTAAGGCTCTATCTCCTATCCTTATACAAGTGTTGTGAGCCCAGTACCTAGCCTCTAAAGTATATACACTGCTTTGTTATCTCCCTGGCTGATGAATCAAGTTTACAGATCCAGATTTTAGTTCCTCTTTCACTTTTGGCACCAGGAACACCATTTCTATGCCTGTGCAGTGGAAAGGGGTGACAGAGATCCTCATTGGCTCATTCTGCCATGATGATAAGACTGGCGTCCCCTTACATTGCTACTTCATTAATGACTCTAATTCCTTCATTTCTCCATTTGTCCAGGAACCTTACTCCATTCATGGCTATGGTGCCATCCCTAACCAGACTAGAATCCACAGTACACCATTCAACCACTCTACTTCCTACAACCCACCTGTAGACTTCTTTTATTCTGCCTCACCCATGTGGCAAACACTCAAGATTGGATCTATCTGAAAATCCCTTTTCTTATAGCAAGCCTATGATGAACACAGTGCAAGTATGGACTTTGGAGTAAAACAGCTAAATTTGAATCCCAGCTCTGCCATTCACTAGCCAAGTAACCCTGGGCAAGTTATTTAACTTCTCTAAGCCTTCATTTTTCTCCAGTAAAATGTAAATAATAATATGCATCTCAGAGTTATTGTAAGAACAAAATAAAATAGTAAAGGCAAAGCACTCAGCACAACTCCTGACACTTTCAATAAATGTAGTTATTATTAGATTCTGGAGAAAATCTCCAGATTTTCACCCTCAGCAAGACCCTCTGTGGGGCTTGGGGACCTTGTTTGTGAGGCCTTTCCTATTTCCCACAAGTGCTCTTGCAAATCTGCAACATTCTCTTCAAGCCATGCACCACAACTCTGACCCAGCAGGTAACTTTACTTCCTATCTAGATGAAAACATTGAGAGTATCAGATGCCTTCACCATCAACTCACTGCCCTCATGACAGCCTTGTATCAATTGTGGTTTTTCATTTCTTTTTTGAGTACATGTTGTGTGCCAGGCAGTGTTTTAGGTCCTGTGTATACATCAATGAACAAAAGAAACAAAAATCCCTCCCCTATATAGTTTACATTCTACTGGCAGAAAAGAAAATAATAAAATAAAGTAAGTAAATTACATTGTATCTTAGAAAGTTTTCAGTGTAATGAAGAAAAGTAAAATGCTGGCAGGATTACAATTTTAGATAGGGTTATCAGGAAAGTTCTCACTGAAAAGGTGGCATCTTAATAAAGGCAGTGAAGGAATGAGGAAATAGAAAGTACAGGTAGAGACATGCCTGGTGTGTTTGAGAAAAGCAATGACGCCAGGTTGGCTAAAGAGAGGTGAGTGAATAGAGCACTGTGGGAAGTAAGGTCACAGAACTAAGGAGGGGTGAGATTGTGTAGGGTCTTGTAAGTCATTACCAGGACACTGAATTTCACTTTGAGTTAGATGGAAAGCCTTTGGAGGATTCTGAGTAGAGGGATGACTTGAGATGTTAATATTTTAATGGCACCTCTCCGCTGCTATGTTGACAATTGGCTGAAGAGATGTAAGAGCAGACTCAGGGAAACTAGTTAGGAGGTTACGGAAATAATACAGGCAAGAGATGCTGGTAACTCCTATCAAGGTAGCAGTAGTGAAAGTAGTGAGAAATGGTCAAATTCTGTATATATTTTGAAGAAAGTGCCAATAGAATTTGTTAATGCACTGAATGTGGAGTGGGAGCAAAAGAGAGGAATCAAGGATGATTCCAAGATTTTTTGCCTAAGCAACTAGAAGGATAAAGATCCAACAAATTAATTAAGAAGTACTGAGGGGATTGGGTTTTGGTGGGGAGGATAAGGATGAGGAGGAATTTAGTGTAGGGCACGTTAAATCGAAGATGCCCACTTGATATTCAAACAGAGATGTCAGGTAGATTACTGGAGTTTGACATTCGAGGGAGAAGCCCAGGCTGGAGAGATACATTTGGAAGTTGTCAGCATATTTAAAGCCATAAGACAGGGTGATATCACCCACCAAGGAAGTGAGTGCAAACCTACTCTGCAAACAGAGTAGGTCCAAGGACTGAGGAGGAGACAGTGAGGATGATTAGCAAAGGAGACTAAGACAGGGTGCCTAGAAAGGTGGGAGGAGAGCTGGGAGCGGGTGGTGGTGTCCCAGATGTCAAGTGAAGAGCATCCCAAAGAGGCAATGATCAACTCAGCCAAATGGCACTAAGCGAGGTGAGGACGGAGCATTGACCGTTGGCTACAGCAATCCAGAGGTGATCCGTTACCTGGACAAAAGCTGTTTGGGTAGAGCAGTGAGAGCAAAAGCCTAACTGGAGTGGATTTAAGAGAACTAGCTCAAATAGATACTTGTACGTCAATGTTCATAATAGCATTATTCACGCTAGCCAAAAGGCGTTAACAACCCAGATGTCCATCAGTAGATGAATGGATAAACACAATGTGGTATATACATACATACAATGGAATAGGAAGGAAATTCTGATACGTACTACAAGATGGATGAACCTTGAAAACTTATACTAAGTGAAATAAACTAGACAAAAAAGGACAAATATTGCAGGATTCCACTTATACGAGGCATTTAAAATGCTCAAATTCATAGAAACAAAAAGTAAATGGTGGTTACCAGAGGCTGGGGTGAGGTACTGGGAGTTATCATTTAATGTGTACAGAGTTTCTGTCTGGGATGATTTAAAAGTTCTGGAAAGTTCTCGACATGGTCATGATTGCACAACAGTGTGAATGTTCTTAGTGCCACTGATCTGTACACTTAAAAACGGATAAAATGGCAAATTTTATATTATGTACATTTAACCATGCAACAACAAAAAAATTTTTAAAGGGAAAGAATTGGAAACAATGCAGACAAATCTTTCAGGAAGTTTTGTTGTAAAAGGGAGCAAAGAAATGGGCAGTAGAAGGAGAAGGAAGAGGTCAAGAAAGAATTTAAGAAGGGAGAAATTACAAGTTGTTTTGATGCCAGTTGCAATGATCCTGGAGAAGGGGGGAAATGATAACGCAGAGAGCAGGGAGATAGCTCCAGGGGTGTTACTGAGTGAGCAAGAGGACATGGCCTGGTGCCAGGTGGCAGTGAGGCCTTGCTGGCAGCAGAGGAAGGGGCAGTCTCTGAAGGAAGGGCTGGGACTTCCCTGGCGGTCCAGTGGTTAAGACTCTGCGCTTCCACTTCAGGGAGTGCGGGTTCGATCCCTGGTTGGGGAACTAAGATCCCACATGCCGCGAGGTGCGGGCAAAAAAAAACAAAAACACGAAACAAAATGAAGGAAATGCTGGGAGCAAGAGAGTTTCAACCACCCCACAGGAAGGAAGGCAGAGTCCCTGGATCCACACAGTGGGGATGGGTGGGTAGATGTGGTGATAAAGAGTCTGTCAAAATTCTCTTCTGACTGCTTTTCTTTCCTTTCTGATATAGAAAGGATGGTCATTGTGGTAGACAGAGTAATGGCCCCCCAAAGTTGTCACATCCTAATCCCTGGAACCTGTGAATATTAACTTACATGGTCAAAGGGAATTTGCAGACGTGATTAACGGTAAGGACCCTGAGATGGGAAGATTATGCTGGATTATCTGGGTAGGCCCAATCTAATTACATGAGTCCTTAAAAGTGGAAGAGGGGAATGAAATACTGCCACATGTTACAACATGGAGGAACCTTAAAAACATGCTAAGTGAGAGAAGACAGGCACAAACGAGCATGTATTGTATAATTCCACTTAGATGAAATGTCCAGAATAGGCAAATCCATAGAGACAGAGTAAATTAGTGGTTGCCAGGGTTTGGGGCTGGGGAGAATACAGGGTGACTGCTAAAGGGTACAGGGTTTCTCTGGGGGATGATGAAAACTGTTCTGTAATTGGTAGTGGTGAAAGGTGCACAATTCTGTGGATATACTAAAGATGACTGAATTGTACACTTTAAATGGGTGAATTATATAGTATGTGAATTAGATCTTCAATAAAGCTGTTACTAAAATCAAACAAACAAAAATGGAAGAGGGAAACAGAAGATTGTATCAGAGCAACATGTGACAATGGATATAGGGTCAGAGAGTTGCTGACTTTACAGACAGGAGACCGTGAGCCAAGGAAAGCAGGTGGCCTCTAGAGCCCGAAAAAGCAAGGAAATGGGTTCTCCCCTTGAGCTTCCAGAAAGGGACACAGCCTTGCCTACACCTTGATTTTAGCCCAGTGAGTCCTGTGTTGACGTTTTGACCTATAGAACTATAAGACAATATATTTGTGTTGATCTCAGGCACTACATTCGTGGTCATTCATGTTATGGGTCATCAACTGTGAATGAGAGTAAAGAAGAGGTATTAGAGGTTTGACAGGAGAGGAGACATTAGGAAATAGTCCTGTAGGAAAGCAAAAGAGTGAATTGACTAGGAAAATAGAGCACGATTAGCAGCCAGTGGTAAAAACACGCCTAAGGGAGTTGGGAACTTCTTTTTCCCCATCTAGATGGCTACTGTGGGAAGTCTGGTTTTTTATTACCCACAACTGGGCAATATTTCATTGATTGTTTCATCCAGCGAGTGGATGCTCAGAGTAAGCAGGAGGTGGGAGACGGGAATCTGTCATTTGCTTGGTTGGACTCGGTTTCTGGTCTCAGTTTCGTGGACACCCAGCAGTCTTAGTGCGAGTCGCTAAACAGAAGCCCACAACCTTCTCTGGTACTCAACAGAGGAGTGATCAATCTGTCCCCACACTGGAGGGAAGACCCACTGGGTCAGACATAGTGAGAGGTGGCATGTCAGCCTCCACAGTGGCTCATAAGTACAACATATTGTGCTCTATGGGTGATTTAAGAGATCTTCCAAGGTAATTTCAACTACACCTGATTTGTAAGATTTGTAACGTGTTTGTTGTATAATTTAGTTATTTTCCATGTTTACTATAGAAAATAAGACAAAAAAACAAGCCGGCTAGATGAAACCGAGTATAGAAGCCAATGGCATGCGAGGAATGTTGGAGAGAAATACAAATAAGTAGAGCGTACATGTTCTGAACTAGATAGACAGGGAAGGAAGGACCAAGACATACCAAATATTCCTGATTCACTAAATATACATGAGACACACCAAGCATCCAACGTTTATGAGCCACCCATAGATGATGCCCTTCTGACCCCACTTGTCCTCTGCCCCAGAAATGTAGGTGAAACCACAGCTACTGGACTTCCCTGGTGGCGCAGTGGTTAAGAATCTGCCTGCCAATGCAGGGGACACAGGTTCAATTCCTGGTCTGGGAAGATCCCACATGCGGCAGAGCAACTAAGCCTATGCACCACAACTACTGAGCCTGCGTGCTGCAACTACTGAAGCTTGCGCGCCCAGAGCCTGTGCTCCGCAACAAGAGAAGCCACCGCAATGAGAAGCCTGCGCACCGCAACGAAGAGTAGCCCCCGCTCGCTGCAACTAGAGAGAAAGCCCGCTCGCAGCAACGAAAATCCAACGCAGCCAAAAAGTAAATAAATTAATTAATTAAATAAAATTACTTAAAAAAAAAAAAACACAGCTACTCATCAGGGTAATTGATACAGGTATTTGCCAGGTATACTTGCCCCTGCATCATTCCAATAAACAAGTGTGTATGATGGCCCTAGGTACCTTCAGTCTATGGGATCCCCTTGCTCAGACGCAACTCTGATTCCCATAAAGCCCCACCACCAGAGAGGAAAGCTAACACAACGGGGAAAAAACAGGAATATGAACATTGTATAATCCAGACTCAGGCAGTATGGTTCTTCCACCGTGCTTGTAGCTTATCCAATGTGTGTTCACATACTCCACCTTTCCCCTTACTTCTCACTATGTGTTTTAAACTTTATTGATAAACTGTGGGATTTGAGCTTCTTAGTTTGGTCTATGCACTTTTCTCCTCTGTGGCCTCTGGGATAACTTTGCCTAATATGGGTCTTGGAGGTTATCACCGGCCCAAGGTAAATTCAGCATCAGGAGCTGACTTTAGAATCTTTGAAAACGATTGTGACTCTACTGTTTTGAGAGTAATTAGATTTGTCATTTAGCCAATAGGTTGCAAAACTGTGTGCAATCATATCCAGACATGGTCAAACAGAGATTCTGGGAATCAGAGATGGATGTGGTAGCTAGTTATGTCTTTGAATAGTTTCTCATTGAGGAGGCAAGGTATCTGTTGTTCTATGCGGGAAAAGTGCATCATGTTGGACAAAGGAATTTATGATACTGGATGTATGGGAAGAAATATGCATGTACCCTCTATGAGACTGCCTGCCTGGCATTCCCCCTTCTTCTGGAAATTGCCCCTTTGCATTCATGATGCCCATCGTGTTGATTTTGGTTGGTTGGTTTAGGGATGAGTACCTGACCTGACCTATGCTAATAAGCCCCTTATCTGGCATTTTTGAATTTAGGACTCAAAGAATTGAGGCCAGTTCCTCTCCAGTGTAGACATTTGTGTTGTTGTTCTTACAAACTGCAGTATATTTGGGTTTTAACCTTATATCTGGGGTTCTAGAGCCAGATTGCTTAGATTTCTTTTTTTTTTTAATTAATTAATTATTTATTTATTTTTGGCTGCATTGGGTCTTCATTGCTGTGAGTGGGCTTTCTCTAGTTGCGGCGAGCAGGGGCTACTCTTCGTTGCCATGCGCAGGCTTCTCGTTGCGGTGGCTTCTCTTGTTGCGGAGCACAGGCTCTAGGCACACGGGCTTCAGTAGTTGTGGCTCACGGGCTCAGTAGTTGTGGCGCACGGGCCTAGTTGCTCCGCGGCATGTGGGATCTTCCCAGACCAGGAATCGAACCTGTGTCCCCTGCATTGGCAGGCAGATTCTTAACCATTGCGCCACCAGGGAAGTCCCCAGATTGCTTAGATTTCAATCCTGACTCTGACATTTACTATCTATGTGAACTTGGGCAAATGGCTTACTCTCTCTTCAGTTCCTTACCTGTCAATTAGAGGTAATTGTAATATCTACTTCATAAGGTTATAATGAATATTAGAAGAACGTAGGAGAGTACCTTGCTCTCAATAAATGTTAGTTATCTTTACTCTTTACAAATCGAGACAAATGTTTTATTTTTCCCAAATCTGACTTCAATTCAATGTTATTCAACATTTATTTTTTGCACACATACTATATTCCGAGCATTAAATTAAGCTTAGGAAAAAATATGGTACCAAAATAGACATGGTGCCTGACTTTTTTGATCTTATAGTTTAGTGGGGGAGGCAAATATTAAACAAATAATCACAGAAATAATCTTAATACAAGCTACAAGACTTGTTATGAAGGACAAGTAGAAGGTGGTATAAGAGATTATAACTGGAACACCAATCTAGCCTTCCTTAAGAAAGCAATGTAAGAGTTAGTAAGGGAAGAGGACATTGGAGAAAGCTTTCCAGGTAGAGGGGTCATCAAAAGCTTTTTGAGGCTTGGATATAGTGAGAAAAGGAAGAGGAAAATAGCATGAAATGAGGCTGGAGAAACAGGCAGGGACCAGATCATTCAGGACCTTGCAAGATGAATAGGGCACTAAAGGTTCAAGATCTTGGAGGTTAGGTTAAGGATTTTGGATCAGGATGGTGGCAGTTGAAAATGAGAGTAGACAGGGTTAAGAGATAGTGAAAGGGAAAGAATCAAGCATTTATCCTGCTTTCTTACATGAACTATACCAACGGGTAATCAAATAATTGAAGAGGGGTGATTTCCCTTGTAGAAATATTGCAGCTCCTAAATGAAGAATGATTGAATTATATCACCATTTTAAAACTCCTAATTAATGAATTGATGCAGGCATTATTCATCAACAGCTGTTAACACTACAAAAAGAGAGACAAGCACACACTGTGTGTCTCCTAATGGAAAAATACACCACCACCTAGGAAGGTATCCTGCCAAAAAATTAAACTCGAATCTGATAATACATCTAGATCTTACTACCAATTTATAGAAAATAACAGAGGACAAGGTAACACGTTAAAGTATGCCGTGGGGATGCAACTGACAAAATCTGTATTGTGGTAAAAACTAAAGGACAAACAACTAACTTCCTTAAATTAAAAAAAAAAAAAATACTAGGCGTTCCCTGGCGGCCTAGTGGTTAGGATTCTGGGCTTTCACTACCATGGCCCGGGTTCAATCCCTGGTCAGGGAACTGAGAACCCGCACACCTAGTGGCGTGGCAAAAAAACCAAAAAACAAAAACAAAAAAAGGGAAAAGAAAGAAAGAAAAAATAAATACAGAGGACTTTCAAAAATGTACCAACCCAAAAAGAATCTAAAAAAGAGTGGATAGATGTACATGTATAACTGATTCACTTTGCTGTATACCTGAAACTAACACAACATTATAAATCAACAACACTCCAAAAAAAATTTATTTTTTAATTAAAAAAAAAAATGTACCAACCAAACACAGTATAGCTCCTCACTGAAACATTTGGTTAAAAAAAAATGTAACATTTATGAGTCTATTGGAAATGTGTATACTAACAGGATATTTTATGACATTAAGAAATCATTGTTATTTTAAATTTGTGATTATGGCATTGGGAGTTTTTTTGAACTCTTTTAGAAATACAGACTCTTTACATAGAAAATCATATGATAGCTGGACTTTTCTTCAAAATAATATGGGAAGGGGAAAAAATTGATGGGGGTATGGACGAGGCAATGTTGGCCATTGACTGGATTTGGGGGCTTGGGTGTTAGGTACATGTTTATATGTTTTTAACTGTTCTTTCTATATTTTATATGTTTGAAATTCTCCACAATAAAGAAGATGTTTATATTAAAAGAAACCTGGAAAGCAAAACTGACATAATTTAATAATAAATCGAGAGAGGGAGGTGTCAGAGATGACCCTGGGTTCTGATTTTTGTGCCTGGTTCTAAAATGGTACCCTTCGGTGATTAGAAAACAGTGAGCAAGAACACTGTCTATAGAAGGCCATTCGTCTATCTTGGACATGTTGAGTCTGAGGTATTTCTGAGACAACCAAGCAAAGTGGAACTAGTAGGCAGTTAGACAGGCACATCTGGAGCTGGGTAGAGAGATATGGGCTAGCAGCGTGCATTTAAGAATCAGTGGCTTGGGTGGTCCAGTGGTAAAGAATCTGCCTTCCAATGCAGGAGATGTGGGTTCGATCCCTGCTTGGGGATATAAGATTCCACATACTGCAGGGCAACTAAGCCCGCGTGCCACAACTACTGAGCCCACGTGCCACAACTAGAGAGAGAAAACCCACACGCCACAACTAGAGAGAAGCCCATGTGCCATAACTAACACCCGATGCAGCCAAAAATAAAAATAAATTTTTTTAAAAGTGCATTAAAAAAAAAAAAGAATGGCTCAAAGAGTTTATGTGAGTAGACAGGTTTGCCTGGGCACCAGTTCTTAAACTTGAGCAAGGGTCTGAATTACCTGGAGAGTTCATTTAAACACAGATCGCTGGGCCACTACCCCAGAGTTTCTGAATCAGTAGGTCTAGATATGACTTAAGAATTCACATTTCTAACAATTTGACAGGTGACGCTAATGCTGCAGGCTGGAGACCACATTTTTGAGACTCACTGGTCCCGGATGATAGTATAAACACTAGTTCTCAACCCTGCATGCACATTGAGAATGTCAGCAAAGACAAGGGAGAGAGTGTTTCAAGTTTGATCGAGTACTCAACAAGTCCAAATGCTGCTCAAAAGTCCAGTAAGATGGGGAATTCCCTTGCGGTCCAGTGGTTAGGACTTGGCGCTTTCACTGCCGTGGGCCCGGGGTTCAACCCCTGATCAGGGAACTAAGATTCCACAAGCTGTGTGGCACACCCCCCCAAAAAAAAAATCCACTAAGATGAGAGTGCAAATAAATATCCTCTGGATTAGCAACATAGAAATAATTGGTGACAGTAAGAAGGTAGAGTGAAGGGAAGATCAAATTAGAGGGGATGAGAAGTAAAGAAGGAGAAGCAAGAACAAAGAACAGTGAGTGCGGATAACATTTAGGTTTGAGAAGTCTGGCTGTGAATCCTGTGAAGAGGAAGAAAAATAGTGTTGTGGTGGGAGGCGAGGTGGGCTGAGAGCAAACAAAAGCATTAAGATCAAATCACTGAGACCAAAGCACCGCCTTCTTCCTTGAATTAAAAAAAAAAAATTAAACCACCAATTCCCCATCTGAAGATGAGTTGTATTTCAACAGTTGCAACTTAAAGATCTAACGAGTCTTCAAAAATCAAAAGGATGTTGTGACCAGATTTGACAATTATGAATAAAGCTGCTACAAACATTCAAAAAAAAAAAATCAAAAGGATGGACTTTAATTGTGGATATTCTGGCATCTTGGAGAAGAATGGGTAAGTCTACTGAAGCACAAGCTTCTTCCCTGACATCACAGGTCTTGGGAAGTTGCCATTCTACTAACTGATAAAATTGGCCCCCATATTCATTTATTTCATTAATCATGATTCATTCCTTAAACATTTATCAAATACCTATTATGGGCTAGACACTGTGCTAGGCTCTGGGATTAAAGTGGTGAATGATAAGAGGGAACTACAGTGGTAATTAGAAGAGTGTTGGAGAAATGCAGGGAGCTCTAAGAATCCATACCATGGGATCTAACACAGTCAGGGGAAACAGGGGAGGAGGCCTTGAATGAGTGGTTGTCAAAAAGAGAGCTGAATTCCATTTATATGAAACGTCCAGAATGGGCAAATCTATAGAAGCAGAAAGTATACAGATTAGTGGTTGCCTAGGGCTGAGGAGTTGGGGAGGAAGGGAGAGTGACTGCTAATGGTAAGAGTTTCTTCTTGGGGTTACGAGAATGTTCAAAAATTGACTGTGGGGCCTCCCTGGTGGTGCAGTGGTTGAGAATCCGCCTGCCAATGCAGGGGACACGGGTTCGAGCCCTGGTCTGGGAAGATCCCACATGCCGCGGAGCAACTTTGCCCGTGAGCCACAACTACTGAGCCTGCGTGTTTGGAGCCTGTGCTCCGCAACGAGAGGCCGCGATAGTGAGAGGCCCGCGCACCACGATGAAGAGTGGCCCCCGCTCGCCGCAACTGGAGAAAGCCCTCGCACAGAAACGAAGACCCAAAAATAAATATAAATAAATTAATTAATTAAAAAAAAAATTGGCTGTGGTGATGACTGCACAACTCTGCATATACTAAAAAACACTGAACTGTAACACTTTAAATGGGTGCATTGTATGGTATGTGAATTATATCTCATAATGTTCATGTATATTGTTAAAAAAACAAAACTCAACTCAGTAAATCTGAGGATCTAATTCAGTTTATTCGATTCCTGAATCAGGTAGCATCCTATCTAGCAATGAGAAGTGTGCTCTGAGGGGCTGTACAAAATGGAAGGTTTTATAGGAAGAAGGGGGGGCGGGCAAGGGATGTTTAATAAAAGAATAGAAAGGATTATTTTTAGGCCAGGACACCTTCTTCTGTGGGGGGAAGTGACAGCAAGGGTTTCATCATGCAGACTGCATCTTCTTCCTGGGGCGGGATGGGGTGGGGAATGGAGAGGGTCCATGTGACAGATTATTATTATTGCTGACCAGAAACTTCCAAACTGGCTGATTAAGATTACATTCCCGGTAAAGGTCGAAACTGCAATTAGGTCAGGTATTAAATCTAGGTTTGGTACCATGGGCTTTAGGAAAATTGACGCCATTTGGGCTTGGGGTTTTTCTCTTTATTTTATTATTATTATTATTATGTTAATTATTAATTTTTGGCTGTGTTGGGTCTTCCTTGCTGCGCGCGGGCTTTCTCTAGTTGCAGGGAGCGGGGGCTACTCTTCCTTGCGGTGCGCGGGTTTCTTCACTGCAGTGGCTTCTCTTGTTGCAGAGCACGGGCTCCAGGCTCATGGGCTTCAGTAGTTGTGGCACACGGGCTCAGTTGTGGCTCGTGGGCTCTAGAGTGCAGGCTCAGTAGTTGTGGCGCACGGGCTTAGTTGTTCTGTAGCATATGGGATCTTCCCAAACAAGGGCTCGAACCCGTGTCCCCTGCATTGGCAGGTGGATTCTTAACCACTGAACCACCGGGAAGCCCTGGTTTTTCTCTTTAAATACATATATTATGTAGAAGAGATGTGTCGATTGAGAGGAATTAGCTAAGGAACAATGTATACATATACAGAGTAATGTGTGCACTGGAGGAAAGAGTGTGGCATTTTAGAAAATGTGAAAAAAAACATCTGCATCTGGCATGTTCCTTGAAAGAGTATAATGAGAGTTGAAGCTGAAGCTATGTATTGAACAGGCCCACATTTGTAGCTGTGAAAGCCATGGTAAAAGTTTGAGATTTTATCCTAAAAACAATAGGAAGCCATTGTTGTGTGATAAGATCACTATGCATTATAACTCCAGCTACCATGCAGAGAGTGAAGAGAAGGGCGGGGGGTATATTCGGGGAACCAGGTAAGTGGTGTTACAGTTCTCCGGGTACAAGGTATTGGTTGGTGTCTTAGACTGTTAACGCAAGTTCGTGTGCCCGATGCACAGTGAGGCCAAACAAACTGAAACATCGGGGCCATGCAAGGAGATGAGGAGCCTCACGCCCTAAAAAGCCCCGAGCTCCCCGAAGGTCGAAGGTAGGCAAAGCACTTTTAAAAGCCAGGGTGGCAGGGGGAGCCTCAGGGTATGTGATCAGCTTATCAGCTTATCAATTCTCTGATTGTCTGATGGTGAGGTAGCAGGGTGGTGTACAGGGGTTAACATTATCAGTCCTTAGGCTCCAGGAGGCCTGGGGCTGTGTGCTCAAGGTTAACATCTTCTGTTTGTTGGAGAGGGGGGTTTTTTACATCTGCAAAACAACTCAGGAAATGTGCATCAAATCCACTATTATCTAGGTACTTCGGAGAGGAGCTAAAGCAGAGGACCTGGGGGAAGGCCTGTCCTGGGAAGGCCCCATGGGGTCCTGCTTGGTTACAAGATTACGATGGTGGTCGTAGGAATGGACGAATTCAGCAGGACCTGCTGATGGGTTGGAACTGAGATGTGGCAGAGGAGTGAAGCAGCCAAGCTGACTTGCTAACCGTATGGAGGATGAAATGGGAATACTAGAAGAGGTGCAAGTTTCAGGGTCGGGGGGGGGGGGCAAGACGAATTTTGTTAATATAGTTGGAATGATCTAACAGGGGAGCAAGGGTGCTTTGTGCAGTAGTGAGTTCTCCTCTACTGGAATTATCCGAGTTGGACTAGAGGTCTTTCAGTTGTGTCCAGTGTTCTTGCTCTGAAATAAGTTGTGGGCTAAGTAACTAAGTTCCCATTCAGCCCTCATGGTCTACCACACGCAAGTGCCATTTCTGCCAGAATCTGGTCCCCCAAACAGCTCAGGGCTGAAATAAAACCCTCTTCGCCTGGAATTTGAATTCCTCAGAATCACCTACACCAGGTTAATAATTAAAGGTTCCTCATACTGTCTCCGTTTGTTTGTTTCACCTGTGTGCAGGATTCTGGTTTCATAAAATCCTCCCAGCAGTATTATTTAATCTAGTGTGGAAGAAAGGTGTATATATTCCACCAACCCAAGGGCAAGTCTCTACTAGCCCAGGAGAAGGTGGGAGGCTGCAGATGCCACAGAAAGTGACCCTGCCCAAAGCCAAAACAGAGGAGAGGACTCCTACAAAGTTCATCTTTGTATATTTTCTCACACCCTCTCCAAGCATCTAGCCCTGGGCCCTCAGGGTCCCACAGCCATTGGGTGGTTAATTGATCCTCCGGTCCCAGGGAGGGGGTGGGGTGAGAGGATGATAATTTTTAAATATAAAATGAAAAACAGAAAAGTACAAAAAGGGAGGAAACGGAGAAGAGACAAGAGAGTAATACAAGAAGAGCTGTATTTTGTGCCAGGGCTGCCACCTCAGTCCCCTGGGAAGCAGTAAGGACTGGCCTAGAGGTCCCTTATCGACTCTCCGATTAAATGCCCTAGGAGAGGTCCGCGGGATTTGTTTGACTGCTTTATTCCCACCCTGATCCTTCTCCAGGTATTACCTTGTGCACCTGCCCTCACACACTCCAGGCCCTTCCTGAGACTTGCTCTGTCGCTGCCGTTCCCCTCCCAGGGTAAGCATTCCGCCTTCTTTTACTTCTCCTTCTTCAAATCTCAGCACAAAACTTTCTGGGCCTCATTCGCATCTTCCTGACTTTCCTCATCTCTGAAATGGGAATAATAAAAACGACGGTGGGAATAACAGCAAAACCTACGTATGACGATTGCTGTGAGGATTAAACATTATATATACTTGAAAATCTGTTGGAAACCGCAGAAGACTATACAATTTGACGTTGCTTTTTAATGGCCTGTATTTCTCACGTAGATTTCGGTGTCTAGAAAGAGGAGGTGCTAGGGTGCTGGGGTGCTTGTCTCTCAGTGAGATCAATCCAAGACGTTGCCAAGTGTTTCAGAAGAAAACGCCACTCTACTTCAGACGGGGTGCCGGCCCACCCTGCACAAAGCCCTTTGGAGACGGGGTGCCGGCCCACCCTGCACGAAGCCCTTTGGAGAAGTTTTTCGGTGCAAAAGCTGAAGGCGTGGGAAAACACAGCATGCAGCTGCGGAGCCCCCCGGGCGCTGCAGGCCGCACCCCCTCGACCCCCGCGCGGCCGGCCGGCTAGCCTGGGGCGCGCTCCTGCCAGCCGCCCAGGGCGCCCCTCCGGGCCACCGGGCCCCGTCCGAGCGCTCGCCCGCCGGGCCGGGGACGCTAAGGCTTGGGGTTCCGGGAGTTTTAACACTTGACGCGAATTTGCAGTTGACCGAGAACCCTCAAGCCCCCCGCATACTCCCTCGCCGGAAAGCCAGGTTACTGGCGGTGGAACCAAATGAGACTCCAGGTGTGGAAGGAACAGGCATATTTGGGGAGCGGCTCTAGGTGCCTCCCGTGTTGGGGGAATGAGATGGATTTCTCCAGTCACTTCAGAACCGCACCTCCCGCCGGGTGGCCCAGGGAAATTCTAGAACAATCCTCGGGCGCCCCGGGCTGCAGAGGCCGCAGGGAGCCGGGCACCGACCGGGCTTGGCTGCCTGCGGGGAGGCGGGCGCGGGGAGCCGGCGGCGCACGGCATCCTCACCTGTCCGGGGCCGCCTCTCCGCAGGCCTCAGTTTCCGCGTGTGAGGAATGGGCTGACTACCAGCTCACCCCCTCACCGAGAGAAAGCGTCTGGGGTGTTCCGGTTCAGCGCCGCTACAGAAACCACTCGAGAAAACAGGAGTTTGTTTCGCTTTTAGCTCAAAGAAGGAAAAAAAAAATGCAAGAAGCGTGCACCGTGCGCAGAAATGCTTGTCAAGTTAGCGGGAAGCCGGTTGAGCGGACGGGTAGAGGAAGGGCGAATTGGTCAGGGCCTAGGCGGCCTGTGAAGGTAACTCTACACGTGTTCACGAAAGCACGAAGATGCACGGCCCCTGTCAAAACCCGCGGGTGCGTCGGGAGACCAAGCTCAAGCGACGGCGACCGGGAGCAGCCTGCTCTGCGCCTGCGCAGTACCCGCGTTTTCACCCCCGCCCGGAGCTCGCGCCCCGCCCCCGAGCTCGCTCCGCCCCGCCCACTTGCCCTCCCCATCCCCAGCCCGGCCGCCCGCGCAGAGCATTGTGGGACACAAACAAAGTGCCCCCAAACAGGCTGGAGTGAGCGGAGCGGCAATCGCGGCGGCGCCGGCCCGCACGCGCGCGGCGGCGGCTCCCTCCCAACCTCCCCCTCCCCTCCCCTCACTCCCCTTCCCCTTCCCCACCCCGCCCCGCCGGGAAAACGCGAGCCGTCGCCGCGCTCCCCAAACCGCCGCCTGCCCTCGGCCAACCGCCCCCAACGGCCGCCCGCGCGCGGCTCGCCGGGCCCCCTCGCTCCTCCCCTCAGGCCCCCGGAGCGCTCCCCTCCCGCCGCCTCGCACTCTCCCACCTCGCAGGCACGCCGCTGCTCGGGGCCGCCATGCCCCTGCCGCAGGCTGTCCACGGGCCTAGGCGCGGCGGCCCGAGATAGGGTCTCCTCCGCCTCCCGGGGGAGGAGAGAGGGAGCGGGCCGCGCGCTCCGCCCCCTCCCCCCGGGCTGCCGCCGCCACCGCCGCCACCGCCGCCACCACCCCCTCGCCGCCTCAGCCTGGCGGGGAGGAGGAGGAGGAGGAGGAGCAGCAGGCCTCCGGGCCCTGGCACCGCCGCCCGCAGGTAACGGGGAGGGGAGGGCAGGGCCGGCCCCTCTTCGCCGCCCGCGCCCTCGGGCGCGCCCTCCGAAGGGCTGACGCCGCGCGTCCCCCATCTGGGCGCTGGACGGAAGGGAACGCCTGGTCTCGTCACCCCCTCCGCGCCGGGAGACACCCCGCAGGGTCCCCTCAATGGCATCTAAGCCTTCGGGAAGGAGACTGGCCTTGGGTCCCGCCGTCCAGGAGAAATTGCCCCGATCTCCCAGGACGACCCGCATCCGCACGCGCGTGTGCCCAGCACCCTAACCCCGAGGAGGCGGGGTGTTAGCGTCTCACCTGGTCGAGCCTGCAGCGCGAGACCCACTGTTCCCTCCTCTCCCCTGCTGCTTTTTTTCTCTGGTACTGGGAAGAAAAGGTTGGCACTTACTTAAAAAACAAAAAATGAAAAAAACCCTTTTCTTCTTCGCTATCTGGGGATCAGTCTGCATCTAGTCATTTTCTGCTGGCCTAACCAGAAGAGGGTTACCTGCGAGTGAAATGACGAGTACGTTAGAACTGATGAAAGGAAGCATGCTTGTGAGTTGTATGAAGGTTAACCAGAATTTAGAGTAAAGCCCAGTAAGTCTGCTTTACTGGGACTGACTTATAGAAATGAAGGCCAGAACTTAACATTTTTTTCGACGTATAAGTAGATTTTCTGTTGGTTAGGAAGACATTCTCTTTAACTTCCACTTATTTTCTTACTGTTTTATTCGGATAAGCGGCTAATACCAAAAGCAGACTTCACAATTTGATAGATACCAGTAGTTTGGATAGGTAGATTTCTTTTGCCTAGAGGGTTTCGGTCGGAATTATTGCATTTAAAAAAATATTATGTAAATCTTCATTTATACAGTTACTTACCCCCATTACTTCACTTTCACTGCCAGTGGGTATTTAATTTTACCTAATGTAGCTTCCTAATCATGGAATGTGGCAATAATGAAAGGAATGTTTTCCTATAGTCTTGTATTTTAGGATGATTGCATTAATTATGAAAATCAGATTTACTTATTGTGTGCAACACTACTAGGCATTTTACATATCTGATGTGATTTTATTCTCAGAACAACCTAATGACTTAAGATATTATTACTTGAGTTTTACAGATGAGACAAACTCAAGTGATATCAAGTAACTTGCTTTAGGCCACACAACTAGTTAGTGATAGAGGTGAGATTTGTATCCAGATATAATTCCAGTGTAGGTGTGTTTTCTACCATTCCTCTCAGTACGGGTACGCTTTTTTTAAACTTAATTATGAAAAATGTCAGTCTCTTTGAAATTGAGGGGAAAATGCAGTGAACACCCCAGTACCTAGATTCAGTGATTGACATTTTTGCCATTTCCCCCTTCTCCTCCCTGTCTGTGTGTCTCAGTATGTAATCATTTGAAAGTAAATTGCAAACCCCATGACACTCCAGTATTTCAGCATGGTTTCCTAAAACTAAGGACATTCTAACCCCAGTATCATTTTCAACACCTTTCTAAATTAACAATCCATATGCAAATTTCCTTAGCATGCCAAGGTCTCTTTTGGGAAATCTACCCCTGCCCCCAGCACTGCATTTGTTGATTACGCCTCTAGTCCTTTTTTTAAAAGACGAGTACCCATCTTTTTTTATTCTGACAATTAACCAAACCACTTGCTTTATAGAATGCTCCCACTTCTGGGTTTGTCTGTTTCCTAATGGTGTCATTTAATTTATTCCTCTGTCCCCCTGAATTTCCTGTTACTGGAAGTTAGGTCTAAAGAAAAGCTTGAGTAGCTTAAGGAAAACTTTATTTGGCAAGAATATTTAATAGATGATGCTGTGTACTTCATGTTATGCCATTTAGGAGGTATTTAACATCAGATTGCCACACTGTTAAGGATACTAAATGTGACCACTTGATCAAAGTGGTGACTACCAGATCTGTTATAAAGATGTGGTTTCCCTGTTTGTCATTTGTACGTGATCTTGGAGTAATACCTTGACACCAAGCAAATACCTGTTTCTGCCTACCCTTTGCTCAGTGATTTTAGCACCCATTGATGACTCTTGCTTAAATCAGTTATTTTATTGGAGATTTTCTGTCAGGAAGATTTCCTTCATTAACTAAGAGTGAACTAAACTTCCTCCTAAAAATGCTAATGTCCTCTCTCCAGTTATCAGTATTCAGAGTAAAGAGCTGGGGCGATAGTCACCCCCAATGGTGGCAAATAAGGGTGTTGTTTTTTTTTTTTCTTTTTTATGGGGATAACTGTAACCGAGCAGGACCCCATGGGGCCTTCCCAGGACAGGCCTTCCCCCAGATCCTCTGCTTTGGCTCCTCTCTGAAGTACCTAGATAATAGTGTTTGATGCACATTTCCTGAGTTGTTTTGCAGATGTAAACCTACCCCCCTCCAACAAGTGGAAGATGTTAACTACTTGGCGACCTTGAGCACATAGCCCCAGGCCTCCTGGAGCCTAAGGACTGATAATGTTAACCCCTGTGACACCACCCTGCTGCCTCACCGTCAGACAGTCGGAGAATTGTGCACAAGCTGATGACATACCTCGCGACCCCCCCTCCCTCACCTGGCCTTTAAAAGTACTTAGCCGAAACCCTTCGGGGAGCTCGGGCTTATTAGGGCATGAGCCACCTCATCTCCTCGCATGAGCCACCTCATCTCCTCGCAGGGCCCTGCAGTAAACCTTTCTCTGCTCCAAACTCCGACGTTTCAGTTTGTCTGGCCTCACTGTGTGTCAGGCACATGAACTTGCATTAACAGTTTCACTATGGACTCATGGGTTTTAATTTATTCTTTTTTTTTTTTTAGTAACCATTACAGTCGTTTTTCTTCTTGATGATCTAACTGTCCCAAATTTGGACAGTAGGAACCTTTTCAAGCTGTCTCCTGTGTCTTTTTAATGCTGGGAGTGCTTTCTGGCACAGGATATCCCAGGCTTGCCTTGTTACTTTCCTTGTTCCAGATTTGGAATGGGCTGTTAATCTAAGGAGTCTTGGTTCTTTTTAGTGAGAAATGGTGTATAGAAACCAAGATCTGGATGTTTGGCATATTCATTGCTGCTGGAGTGTCACTATTTCTAGGCCCTTTCAGAGGGGAGAGCTAAAAATGGTTTTTTGCTTGTGAATCAAGTTCATAGTGATATATCCAATTCAGATTTAACATAGCAAATTTTTCTTTAACTTCTTTGATTCTATATTGGTCTCTTTTGTCTTAAACAAAAATCTTGGTTCCTAATAAAATTAACATACTTGCCTTATCCCACTATGTATACTTAAAATCATTTCAAAATTATCATACCAGTATCATTACTAACAATAAACTGAATAAAGTTTAAGATTTCTTTGCATTTATTTTTGTCCTTAGAATATATTATATGAAGGCTGTATAATCAGAGTACTTACTGTGTTCAGAAGTCACTTGAAGTACTTTTCTCTGGTTATACTGCCAATTTGATATGGTTCATTGGTTTCATTTTTTATCTTAAGGTTTTCTTTTTTAAACTTTATTTTTTTTCCGAAAGAAACAACTTTTTATTGAAGTGTAGTTGATTTACAATGTTGTGTTAGTTTTAGGTGTACAGCGAAGTGATTCAGATATACATACATTCTTTTTCAAATTCTTTTCCTTTATAGGTTATTACAAGATACTGAATATAGTTCCCTGTGCCATACAATAGGTCCTTGTTTATTTTACGTTTAGTAATGTGTATCTGTTAATCCCAAACCCCTAATTTTTCACCCCCCTTCCCCCTTTGGTAACCTTTGGTTAACCTTTGGTAAGTTTGTTTTCTTTGTGTCTGTTTCTATTTTGTAAATAAGTTCATTTGTATCACTTTTTTAGATTCCACATATAAGCGATATCATGTGATATTTGTCTTTGTCTGACTTACTTCACTTAGTATGATAATCTCTAGGTCCATATATGTTGCTGCAAATGGCATTATTGTTTTTTATGGCTGAGTAATATTCCAGTATGTGGAGGGGTGTGTGTGTGTGTGTTTGTATACACACATACTACATCTCTTTATCCATTCATCTGTCAGTGGACATGTAGGTTGCTTCCATGTCCTGGCTATTGTAAACAGTGCTGCAGTGAACATTGTGGTACATGACTCTTTTTGAATTATGGTTTTCTCGGGGTATATGCCCAGGAGTGGGATTGCAGGATCATATGGTAGCTCTATTTTTAGTTTTTTAAGGAACCTCCATACTGTTCTCCACAGTGGCTGCACTAGTTTATGTTCCCACCAACAGTGTAAAAGGGCTCCCTTTTTAAATTTTATGTTTGAGTATATTAAATATATACAAGGTTCAAAAGTCAAAATAATATTATAAAAGTATGCTTAAAGAAGACTCACCCAAATTAGTTTTTAAGATGAAGTGTTCTTTAACTTCCTCAACCCTTTTAATATCTAATCTCATAAATCTTGACTGCAGTAGGCAAAGTATGTTACTTATGTGGAGCGATATAGGAGTACTTTTAAATTTTGCAATTCGATTCCGATTCCTCTGGCAAAGAGAAAGCACTAGACTAATCTTTAGAGGTGAGCAGAGAAGCGGATTTCAAGCTTGTTTTTGCAAGCTTTACTTTGAAAATCATATCTTTATTGTTCGGTCAATTTTTTTTTTTTTTTTTTTTTTCCTTTCGGCTGCAGGCTTGTGGGATCTTAGTTCCCTGACCCTGGGCCCTGGCATTGAAAGCCCGGAAACCTAATCACTAGGCCACCGGGGAATTCCGAAAACCATGTCTTTAAAGGGGCATGTAGTTGGTAGAGTTTTATGAATCCATCTACTTATATGTCACACAGCAAAACTGACACACATATGCTATCTGCAAATATTAAAGGTATTTGGATATATGATCAGTGAAGATAGCACTTTTTTTTCCACTGGGCAAAATTTGATAGAAATTATAATTATGCCTTCAAATGAGAATATAAAAGGGAGCAATCAGTGGTTGTCTAAAATAAGCAGAATACAATTACGCAGTTTATAAGCTGCCTATCACCCAGGAAAAGTTGTGCCCACGGTGTGTTTCCCTCTGTGTACACCATCACTGCTTTTGGTAATAGAGCAAACATCTCTTTCCTTCAGGAAATGGAGTGGGATAATGAGGAATACATATGCTTTGGTCCCATTTGCCTTCATTCTGTCTTTAATCTTGGTAAAATATACTATCCAAGATTAGAACAGATAAGGTGATGAAAAAATGCCACAAAGTGTAGCATAGCTATATACACTTACATAGCAGCTAGAGTTTATTGTGGTAGACTGAGCAGGCTAATACAGTGATGATAATTGCCAACATTTGTTGAGCCCTTTTAAAAAGGTAGCACTGTGCTAGACATTTCATGCATCATCTCATTCACATCTCAGATTAACCCTTTGTTATTGCTGCTGGTATCTGCAAATAAGGAAACTGATATCCAGGTTTCAAACTCAAGTCTGTCTTCAGTGTTTCACTTAACTACTTTGCTGCACCTTACAACTAAATATATGTCATAAAATTGGATATATTTTCACTCAGCATGAATCAAATTAAAGGAAGTACATGACTGACATTAGTCCTATAGCAGCACTGAAGATTGCATCTAAAATTTTCCTAATAAAATGTTGGAGGTTTTAATTTTTTTTTTAATTTTTATTTATTTACTTATTTATTTGGTTGTATTGGGTCTTCGTGGCTGCACATGGGCTTTCTCTAGTTGCATCGAGCGGGGGCTACTCTCCGTTGCGGTGCGCGGGCTTCTCATTGCAGGGGCTTCTCTTGTTGCAGAGCTCGGGCTTTAGGCGCGCAGGCTTCAGTAGTTGTGGCACATGGGCTCAGTAGTTGTGGCTCCTGGGGTCTAGAGTGCAGGCTCAGTAGTTGTGGTGCATGGGCTTAGTTGCTCCGCGGCATGTGGGATCTTCCTGGACCAGGGATCGAACCCGTGTCCCCTGCATTGGCAGACGGATTCTTAACCACTGCACCACCAAGGAAGTCCCCAGTGTTGGAGGTTTTAAACTTTAAGTCTTTCTAGCCTTGTAAAGGATAAAACTCTCTTGTTATTGAAAATGGTCAAGAATCAAAGACTGTTGTAAAGGGGTTTCCTTCATTAGTTGGGGGAGCCTAATTAATTTGGCTTCTTCCAACTGTAATTTTTTAATATCTTTATTATATATATTGAATGTGTGTGTGTATATATATATATATTTTTTTCCCCTCCTGTGGTTTCCTGGTATTCTGTAGACTATTGAGCATGTCTTTATATAAGGTATAATGGGATGTTTTTACTTTAAATGCAACCGCATTCATGACTGAGACAGTTTTCCCTGTACCTCAGACTGATTGCTTGAAATTTATCTCCTGTTAAGCTGAAAGCCACATTAGTTTTCCTTTGTTCTTTATATCAGAAATACTTCACCCCATTTTAGACAGTGAGCTGGAAATCTCTGGATTCTTAGTCACAGGGTCTAAAATAAAATAGTGATTGCATATGTGTCTTTAAAAACATAAAGATACATTAAATTTATATTACACTCTTGCTTGAAGGGCACATTGAATATTACATTAATTTCTTCACTAACATTATTAGGGGCAAAGGTGACCTTAGCCAGCACATTTTTACATAACTGATCATGGAGTACATCACTGGCTTATATCATTGTGGTATTTCACATTGATAACTCTGTCTTATAAGAGTGAAAGTTGATGGATGAAACTTATTAATGTCTCACTTTTCTAGGAGAACATCTTCTTTGTCTCCATATTGAATGTTCTTCCATTTTAATAATTGTATAGCTTTAAAAAAAAACTTAAAAATTACGAATGTTTGATACTCCAAGAATTTGTAATTTCAGTATTCTATATTGTTATTCTTCTATAGGTATTCAATGGTATATATATGTTTTTTTTTTTTATGTTGACAAGATTTGCTGTTTACTTGGTTTTGATAATTTTTGATGCATTCAGCATAACTGTTCTACAAACATCTTCGGGTACCATATAACCAAGACTTTGAATCTTTGGAATCAGGATTTTGTGGAACTGCTACCCTCGGGCTTCTGAAATGACTTTAGATAATTCCTTTTAAAAATGATTTTCTCTTAATTCAGATCTTAACCTAAGTATCTGATCTTCACCTACTGTTAGCAAGCAAGCCTATTCAGAACTACCCTCTATTAAATGTTAATTTTATTCACTTTGATAAAATTAGTAAATTCTTTGGTCCAAACAAAGAAAATAAAATGTAAGAGTTTTCAGGGACTCGAGGCATACTTACTTTGCTTCCATTTCGTTTTTCTCTTTTACTGGTGTGCTTACTAGCATGTGTGTGTGTGCTTTCTCCCATTTTTACCTTTTTCTCCTTTTTTACATTTTGACTATCTGGGTTTTACTTTTTCCTTTGCTTTTGCTTTTCTTTCTTTTTGCTTTGGATCACCCAACTTTGTTCATTTCCTTTTTGTGGCTTTCCATTACTCCATGAGGAGTTTCTTTTATCTTTGGTGCCTTTTATGTGCCATATGAAACTATACCCTACTTCTGTGAGAATTGTTTCTATTTACAGGAATCACTGCCTCTGTGTTTGGCCCATCTGGTATGTTTCTTCCTCTTTTCTTCCTACTTCCTTCAACTAGGTTCACTTAGATTTACTTTGAGAGGCAGTTCAGTGTAACGCATCACTGAGCATACCGCCTAGGTTCAGATCTTGACTCTACTGTTTACTAATTGTGTGGCCATGGGCTGGTTCCTTAACTTCTCTGTGCTTCATTTTCCTTGGTTAAGTGGAGATACCAAGTGATACCTATCTCAAAAGGTTGTGTGAAAATTAAATTATTTAATATGTAAAAAATACTTAGAATAATGCTTGGTACATATTGAGTACTATGTAAGTATTAACTAATGATTATTACTGCTTTTTAAAAAAAAATGGTTCAAAGCCATTGATTATTCTTTAACAGTTTCTTGAGATATACATAACTCAAAAGCCATAGATTATTGACACTAGAAATTTGTGGTCTCCAATTTCAGTGGGGCCTTCAGTGCCACCTAGCCATCCTTTTTTTCTCCTCCACACATTTTTTGCATATTTCATTTTCCTCAAAATTCTACTTTATGTCCTCTCTTGTCAGCAGTCTAACCTCTACCTGTAACTTCAGAGAGAAGTAAAAGCCAAAGTTATCAGAAAAGAACTCCCACTACTTCTTCTCACCACCCACGTATAAGCCTAACTGTAACTACACCCCTTCCTTTCCTTTTTTCTTACACTGGGTCTCATTCTGTTTAAGGCTAATTCTTACACTCAAGCACTGAATCCAGTTTCTTTCTGTTTATCCAGGGATCTTACACTATCTGTTATCACCTGTTTTCTATATTTTTTCCTTCTCTGATTCTTTTCCACCAATACTCAAAACATTCTCTGTATATTTTACCACAATTTAGAAAAGCTTATCTGGGGGAAAAAACATTCTGTAGTTTCTCGCATTCTATAAAAATATCGGTGTCCTCCCTCGAGCCCTTATTTCCCTCCAGCTAACCCCCTTGCCCTATCTTTAGAGCCAAACTTCTTTAGATTGAATTGTCTACTCAAAATTTTCACTTCCTCATTTCTATATAGTCTTTATCTTTATTGCAATCTAGCGTCTAACTCTACTGCCTCTCCATTATGTGCTGTTTTAAGGTCACCAGTGACTCCTTGCAGATAAAGTGAATAGACTTTATACCTTATTTGACCTATCAGCATCATTTGACACTGTCAACCACTCCTCCTTGAAGTGCTCTATGCCGTTCATTTCTGGAGCATTCTACTATCCTGGTTGTAACAGGGAAGAACAAAATCTGACTCCATGTTGGATCTGTTTCTTTTACTTTGACCTTTGCTTTCCGTTGTTTTTGTTCTGTCTATAGCTATAGGCATACATAATGGCCTGCCCCTCTGCCTGAATGTTAAACTGAAGTGCCTTTGTTTAGCTCACAGGGAAACAATGACCTGCCCACCTGTGTGTGAATGGCTGTGGGAAAGAAGAAATTAACACATCCCCTCCCTGGGACTGGCCAGAACCAGGAGATATTTTGCAAGACTTATGGGCTTTTTACTTTACTTCCTCACCTCCTCCACCTCTCTGTTCTATAAAAGAAACTAGCATCCCCATCCCGATAAGATGGTACTCTAGGCCGCTAATGCGACATCTTTTTGGACTCCCAGCTTTCCAAATAAAGTCACTCTTCCTTG
This sequence comes from Eubalaena glacialis, assembly GCF_028564815.1. NCBI lineage: Eukaryota > Metazoa > Chordata > Mammalia > Artiodactyla > Balaenidae > Eubalaena > Eubalaena glacialis. The sequence goes on from NC_083725.1 coordinate 4,201,034, forward strand.
CCTCAACACCTCGTCTCCTGACTTATTCGCCTGTCATGTGGCAAGCAGAGTGAGCTTGGGCTCGGTAACACGGTCATTCTATATATCACTTGCCCAGGTTTTCCTTCTGCTGCCCCCTCACCCTTTTTTTCCCACCTCTTTTTCCCTTGGTCAGTCTAGCTAAAGACTTATCCATTTTGCTTGTCTCTTCAGAGAACCAAGTTCTGGCTTTAATTTTTTCTGTGATTTTTCTGTTTTCTGTTTAATTTATGTCTGAACTTTATTTCCTTCTATTTTTTTTGGGTTTGTCTTGCTCATTTTCTAGCTTCTTAAGGTAGAAACCTAGGCCATTGATTTTTTTTTTTAATTGTAGTGAAATACAGATAAAAAATTTACCAACTTAACCATTTTTAAGTGTGCTGTTCAGTGGCATAAAATACATTCACATTATTATGCAACTATCACCACCATCTATCTTCAGAACTGCTTTCATCTGCAGAACTGTAATATAATTCTGTACTCATTAAACAATAACTCCCTATTCCCCTCTCCCCCCAGCCCCTGGCAACCACCCTTCTACTTTCTATCTATGAATTTGACTGCTCTAGGGACCTCATATAATTGAAATCCAACAACGTTTGTCATTTTGTGACTGGCTTGTTTCACTTAGCATTATGTCCTCAAGGTTCATCCATATCATAGCACATATCAGAATTTCCTTCCTTTTTAAGGCTAAATAATATTCCATTGTACATATATACCACATTTTGTTTATTCATTTATCTATCGATAGACATTTAGCTATTGTGAATAATGCTCCTGTGAACATTCATGTACAAGTATATGCTCATGTCTCTGCTTTCAGTTCTTTTGGGTATATACCCAGAAGTAGAGTTGCTGGATCATATGGTAATTCTATGTTTAATTTTTTGAGTAACTGCCATACTGTTTTCCATAGTGTCTACGCTTACATTCCCACCAACAGTGCACAAGGGCTCCATTTCTCCACATCCTTGTCAACACTTGTTATTTTCTGTTATTTTGTTTTTTATAGTAGTCATCGTAATGAATGTGAGATGGTAGAGTGTGAGGTGGTAGGCCACTGATTTTTAGACCTTCTCTAATATATATATTTAAAGCTATAAATTTTACTTTAAGCACTACTTTAGCTGCATTGTACAAATGTTGATAATGTATTTTCAGTATTTTACTCAGTTAAAAATACTTTGCAGTTTCTCTTGTTGATTCCTTCATCACTATGGGTTATTTAGAAGTGTGTTATATTTAAAATACATGAAATTTTCTTGATAACTCATTGACTTCTAACTTTTTAATTGTGATTAGAGAACATACTCTGTGTGCATTCATTCCTTTAAAAATTATTAAGAAGATTTGTCTTATGGCCCAGCATATGGTCTGTCTAGGTGAACATACCTTGTTGCACTTGAAAAGACTGTGTACCAGTGACCTTTATGATTTTAAAGATAGCCGACTCTAGCCTTCCTTTACTTGCTGTTTGCATGGTGTATCTTCTAAAATACCTCTCTGTCTTTTTATTTAAAGTAGGTTCCCTGTAACAAACATGTAGTTGGGCTTGCTTTTTTAATCCTACTTTCTCTGCCTTTTAAATTGAAATGTTTATTAGTCCATTAAAATTTAATGTAGCTACATTTTACATTATTTTGAAAAGCAGGCGTGTATTAGTTTGCTAGGGCTGCTGTAACCACAAACTGGATGGCATGAAGAGAAACTTTTGTCTCAGTTCTGGAGGGTAGAAGTCTGAAATCATGGTGTTGGCAGGGTTGGTTCCTTCTAAGGGAAGGGACTTATGAGGGAAGGATCTCTTCTTGGCCTCTCTCCTTGCTTTTACTAGTGCCTTGCCTTGTGGCAGCATAATTTGAATCTTAACATGGCATTCTCCCTTTGTGCATCTGTCTTTGAATTTCACTTTATATAAGAACATCCTGATTACCTCAGTTTAATTTGATTGCTTTTTAAAGAGCATATTTCCAACTAAGGTAACATTCTCAGGTACTGGGGATTAGGATTTCAGCCTATCTTTTGGGGGACACGCTTCAATCCATAAGACACATATAAGGTTGGCAACAGTGCAAAAGCGTATTAGGTAAAGCCACTATACTTGTGTACATATTTTAAAGCATACATAGTAGGACTCATGAGTACTTGGTAGGAACACTTAAAACACTCTTTAGAGAAACACAGAGCTCTTTAACTGCTAACTGACTAAAACTGACTTGAATTTGATTTGCTTATGTAAGGATCCAAGAGACTGAATAAGATATACCCTTTCTTCAAGCTTTCTTTCTGGTAAAAACGATTTGAGGTTAATAGCTGATATCCCTTAAGTACTGTGATTGAATTCTTGTAAATGGCAACTGATGGGATGGGGAGAGAGAGGGGACTGTGAATTTGAGTTTTCAGTCAGACAGACCTTTCTTCAAATCCTGGTTTTATTACTTATAGGAATATGGACAAGTTAATTTAACCTTCTGTTTCCTCCTTTATAACTGGATCTTAAAAATTCTTTTCCCAGAATTGTGAGACCAGAGTATGATAAAGACACTTGGTAGGAGTTACTCAATGTATATTAACTTATTTTCCCTGGATATAGAAATTAATAATCAGCATGACTCTGTGGTTACCAGCAATGAGAAGAAATTCTTTTTTTTTTTTAAGATTTGATGAAAGTTCATAATAATGCAGTTGACAAGAAAATTAGTTATTTCTGAGATATACATTTTAAAGTAATAACTAGGATTATGACTTATAACATTATACCAGAACATATAAGATTTTTAGAAATTTCATGTAATGTCTGAAACATTTATATTAACATATTTCCATACAAATAACCCAATGAAAGTTTAGTATTAGTTGTTTTGTTTGTTTGTTTATACTGCAGGTTCTTATTGGTCATCAATTTTATACACATCAGTGTATACATGTCAATCCCAATCACCCAATTCAGCACACCACCATCCCCACCCCACCACTGTTTTCCCCCCTTGGTGTCCATATGTCTGTTCTCTACATCTGTGTCTCAACTTCTGCCCTGCAACCCGGCTCATCTGTACCATTTTTCTAGGTTCCACATACATGCGTTAATATACGATATTTGTTTTTCTCTTTCTGACTTACTTCACTCTGTATGACAGTCTCTAGATCCATCCACGTCTCAACAAATGACTCAATTTCGTTCCTTTTTATGGCTGAGTAATATTCCATTGTATATATGTACCACAACTTCTTTATCCATTCGTCTGTTGATGGGCATTTAGGTTGCTTCCATGACCTGGCTATTGTAAATAGTGCTGCAATGAACATTCGGGTGCATGTGTCTTTTTTTTTTTTTTTTTTTTAAACATCTTTATTGAAGTATAATTGCTTTACAATGGTGTGTTAGCTTCTGCTTTATAACAAAGTGAATCAGTTATACATATACATATGTTCCCATATCTCTTTCCTCTTGCATCTCCCTCCCTCCCACCCTCCCTATCCCACCCCTCTAGGTGGTCACAAAGCACCGAGCTGATCTCCCTGTGCTATGCGGCTGCTTCCCACTAACTATCTATTTTACATTTGGTAGTGTATATATGTCCATGACACTCTCTCACCCTGTCACATCTCACCCCTCCCCCTCCCCATATCCTCAGGTCCATTCTCTAGTAGGTCTGTGTCTTTATTCCCATCTTGCCACTAGGTACTTCATGACCTTTTTTTTTTTTTTTTTTTTTTCTTAGATTCCATATATATGTGTTAGCATACTGTATTTCTTTTTCTCTTTCTGACTTACTTCACTCTGTATGACAGACTCTAACTCCATCCACCTCATTACAAATACCTCCATTTCATTTCTTTTTATGGCTGAGTAATATTCCATTGTATATATGTGCCACATCTTCTTTATCCATTCGTCTGTTGATGGGCATTTAGGTTGCTTCCATGACCTGGCTATTGTAAATAGTGCTGCAATGAACATTCGGGTGCATGTGTCTTTTTGCATTACGGTTTTCTCTGGGTATATGCCCAGTAGTGGGATTGCTGGATCATATGGTAATTCTATTTTTAGTTTTTTAAGGAACCTCCATATTGTTCTCCATAGTGGCTGTATCAATTTACATTCCCACCAGCAGTGCAAGAGGGTTCCCTTTTCTCCACACCCTCTCCAGCATTTGTTGTTTGTAGATTTTCTGATGATGCCCATTCTAACTGGTGTGAGGTGATACCTCATTGTACTTTTGATTTGCATTTCTCTAATAATTAGTGATGTTGAGCATCTTTTCATGTGCTTCTTGGCCATCTGTATGTCTTCTTTGGAGAAATGTCTATTTAGGTCTTCTGCCCATTTTTGGATTGGGGTGTTTGTTTCTTTAATATTGAGCTGAATGAGCTGTTTATATATTTTGGAGATTAATCCTTTGTCCGTTGATTCGTTTGCAAATCTTTTCTCCCATTCTGAGGGTTGTCTTTTCATCTTGTTTATGGTTTCCTTTGCTGTGCAAAAGCTTTGAAGTTTCATTAGGTCCCATTTGTTTATTTTTGTTTTTATTTCCATTACTCTAGGAGGTGGATCAAAAAAGATCTTGCTGTGATTTATGTCAAAGAGTGTTCTTCCTATGTTTTCCTCTAAGAGTTTTATAGTGTCCAGTCTTACATTTAGGTCTCTAATCCATTTTGAGTTTATTTTTGTGTATGGTGTTAGGGAGTATTCTAATTTCATTCTTTTACATGTAGCTGTCCAGTTTTCCCAGCACCACTTATTGAAGAGACTGTCTTTTCTCCATTGTATATCTTTGCCTCCTTTGTCATAGATTAGTTGACCATAGGTGCGTGGGTTTATCTCTGGGCTTTCTATCTTGTTCCATTGATCTATGTTTCTGTTTTTGTGGCAGTACCATATTGTCTTGAGTACTGTAGCTTTGTAGTATAGTCTGAAGTCAGGGAGTCTGATTCCTCCAGCTCCGTTTTTTCCCCTCAAGACTGCTTTGGCTATTCGGGGTCTTTTGTGTCTCCATACAAATTTTAAGATGATTTGTTCTAGCTCCGTAAAAAATGCCATTGGTAATTTGATAGGGATTGCATTGAATCTGTAGATTGCTTTAGGTAGTATAGTCATTTTCACAATATTGATTCTTCCAATCCAAGAACATGGTATATCTCTCCATCTGTTGGTATCATCTTTAATTTCTTTCATCAGTGTCTTATAGTTTTCTGCATACAGGTCTTTTGTCTCCCTAGGTAGGTTTATTCCTAGGTATTGTATTCTTTTTGTTGCAGTGGTAAATGGGAGTGTTTCCATAATTTCTCTTTCAGATTTTTCATCATTAGTGTATAGGAATGCAAGAGATTTCTGTGCATTAATTTTGTATCCTGCAACTTTACCAAATTCATTGATTAGCTCTAGTAGTTTTCTGGTGGCATCTTTAGGATTCTCTATGTATAGTATCATGTCATCTGCAAACAGTGACAGTTTTACTTCTTCTTTTCCAATTTGTATTCCTTTTATTTCTTTTTCTTCTCTGATTGCCGTGGCTAGGACTTCCAGAACTATGTTGAATAATAGTCGTGAGAGTGGACATCCTTGTCTCGTTCCTGATCTTAGAGGAAATGCTTTCAGTTTTTCACCATTGAGAATGATGTTTGCTGTGGGTTTGTCATATATGGCCTTTATTATGTTGAGGTAGGTTCCCTCTATGCCCACTTTCTGGAGAGTTTTTATCATAAATGGGTGTTGAATTTTGTCAAAAGCTTTTTCTGCATCTATTGAGATGATCATATGGTTTTTATTCTTCAATTTGTTAATATGGTGTATCACATTGATTGATTTGCGTATACTGAAGAATCCTTGCATCCCTGGGATAAATCCCACTTGATTGTGGTGTATGATCCTTTTAATGTGTTGTTGGATTCTGTTTGCTAGTATTTTGTTGAGGATTTTTGCATCTATATTCATCAGTGATATTGGTCTGTAATTTTCTTTTTTTGTAGTGTCTTTGTCTGGTTTTGGTATCAGGGTAATGGTGGCCTCATAGAATGAGTTTGGGAGTGTTCCTTCCTCTGCAATTTTTTGGAAGAGTTTGAGAAGGATAGGTGTTAGCTCTTCTCTAAATGTTTGATAGAATTCACCTGTGAAGCCATCTGGTCCTGGACTTCTGTTTGTTGGAAGATTTTTAATCACAGTTTCAATTTCCTTACTTGTGATTGGTCTGTTCATATTTTCTGCTTCTTCCTGGTTCAGTCTTGGAAGGTTATACCTTTCTAAGAATTTGTCCATTTCTTCCAGGTTGTCCATTTTATTGGCATAAAGTTGCTTGTAGTAGCCTCTTAGGATGCTTTATTTCTGCGGTGTCTGTTGTAACTTCTCCTTTTTCATTTCTGATTTTATTGATTTGAGTCCTCTCCCTCTTTTTCTTGATGAGTCTGGCTAATGGCTTATCAATTTTGTTTATCTTCTCAAAGAACCAGCTTTTAGTTTTATTGATCTTTGCTATTGTTTTCTTTGTTTCTATTTCATTTATTTCCGCTCTGATCTTTATGATTTCTTTCCTTCTGCTAACTTTGGGTTTTGTTTGTTCTTCTTTCTCTAGTTTCTTTAGGTGTAAGGTTAGATTGTTTACTTGAGATTTTTCTTGTTTCTTTAGGTAGGCTTGTATAGCTATAAACTTCCCCCTTAGAACTGCTTTTGCAGCATCCCATAGGTTTTGGGTTGTCGTGTTTTCATTGTCATTTGTCTCTAGGTATTTTTTGATTTTCTCTTTGATTTCTTCAGTAATCTCTTGGTTATTTAGTAACGTATTGTTTAGCCTCCATGTGTTTGTGTTTTTTACGTTTTTTCCCCTGTAATTCATTTCTAATCTCATAGCGTTGTGGTCAGAAAAGATGCTTGATATGATTTCAATTTTCTTAAATTTACTGAGGCTTGATTTGTGACCCAAGATGTGATCTATCCTGGAGAATGTTCCGTGCGCACTTGAGAAGAACGTGTAATCTGCTGTTTTTGGATGGAATGTCCTATAAATATCAATTAAATCTATCTGGTCTATTGTGTCATTTAAAGCTTCTGTTTCCTTATTTATTTTCATTTTGGATGATCTGTCCATTGGTGTAAGTGAGGTGTTAAAGTCCCCCACTATTATTGTGTTACTGTCAATTTCCTCTTTTATAGCTGTTAGCAGTTGCCTTATGTAATGAGGTGTTCCTATGTTGGGTGCATATATATTTATAATTGTTATATCTTCTTCTTGGATTGATCCCTTGATCATTATGTAGTGTCCTTCCTTGTCTCTTGTAACATTCTTTATTTTAAAGTCTATTTTATCTGATATGAGTATAGCTACTCCAGCTTTCTTTTGATTTCCATTTGCATGGAATATCTTTTTCCATCCCCTCACTTTCAGTCTGTATGTGTCCCTAGGTCTAAAGTGGGTCTCTTGTAGACAGCATATATATGGGTCTTGTTTTTGTATCCATTCAGCAAGCCTGTGTCTTTTGGCTGGAGCATTTAATCCATTCACGTTTAAGGTAATTATCGATATGTATGTTTCTATGACCATTTTCTTAGTTGTTTTGGGTTTGTTTTTGTAGGTCCTTTTCTTCTCTTGTGTTTCCCACTTAGAGAAGTTCCTTTAACATTTGTTGTAGAGCTGGTTTGGTGGTGCTGAATTCTCTTAGCTTTTGCTTGTCTGTAAAGCTTTTGATTTCTCCATCAAATCTAAATGAGATCCTTGCCGGGTAGAGTAATCTTGGTTGTAGGTTCTTCCCTTTCATCACTTGAAATATATCATGCCACTCCCTTCTGGCTTGTAGAGTTTCTGCTGAGAAATCAGCTGTTAACCTTATGGGAGTTCCCTTGTATGTTATTTGTCGTTTTTCCCTTGCTGCTTTCAATAATTTTTCTTTGTCTTTAATTTTTGCCACTTTGATTAGTATGTGTCTCGGCGTGCTTCTCCTTGGGTTTATCCTGTATGGGACTCTCTGCGCTTCCTGGACTTGGGTGGCTATTTCCTTTCCCATGTTAGGGAAGTTTTCAACTATAATCTCTTCAAATATTTTCTCGGGTCCTTTATCTCTCTCTTCTCCTTCTGGGACCCCTATAATGCGAATGTTGTTGCATTTAATGTTGTCCCAGAGGTCTCTTAGGCTGTCTTCATTTCTTTTCATTCTTTTTTCTTTAGTCTGTTCTGCAGCCGTGAATTCCACCATTCTGCCTTCCAGGTCACTTATCCGTTCTTCTGCCTCAGTTATTCTACTGTTGATTCCTTCTAGTGTAGTTTTCATTTCAGTTATTGTATTGGTCAACTCTGTTTGTTTGTTCTTTAATTCTTCTAGGTCTTTGTTAATCATTTCTGGCATCTTCTCAATCTTTGCCTCCATTCTTATTCCAAGGTCCTGGATCATCTTCACTATCATTATTCTGAATTCTTTTTCTGGAAGGTTGCCTATCTCCACTTCATTTAGTTGTTTTTCTGGGGTTTTATCTTGTTCCTTCATCTGGTATATAGCCCTCTGCCTTTTCATCTTGTCTATCTTTCTGTAAATGTGGTTTCTGTTCCACAGGCTGCAGGACTGTAGTTTTTCTTGCTTCTGCTGTCTGCCCTCTGGTGGTTGAGGGTATCTAAGAGGCTTGATGGGAGGCTCTGGAGGTGGGTAGAGCTGACTGTTGCTGTGGCGGTCAGAGCTCAGTAAAACTTTAATCCACTTGACTGTTGATGGGTGGGGCTGGGTTCCCTCCCTGTTGGTTGTTTTGCCTGAGGCAACCCAACACTGGAGCCTACCCGGGCTCTTTGGTGGGGCTAATGGCAGACTCTGGGAGGGCTCACGCCAAGGAGTACTTCCCAGAACCTCCGCTGCCAGTGTCCTTGTCCCCACGGTGAAACAGAGCCAGCCCCCACCTCTGCAGGAGACCCCCCAACACCAGCAGGTATGTCTGGTTCAGTCTCCCCCAGGGTCACTGCTCCTTCCCCTGGGTCCCGATGCACACACTATTTTGTGTACGCCCTCCAAGAGTGGGGTCTCTGTTTCCCCCAGTCCTGTTGAAGTCCTGCAATCAATTCCCACTAGGCTTCAAAGTCTGATTCTCTATGATTTCCTCCTCCCGTTGCCGGACCCCCAGGTTGGGAAGCCTGACGTGGGGCTCAGAACGTTCACTCCAGTGGGTGGACTTCTGTGGTATAAGTGCTCGCCAGTCTGTGAGTCACCCACCCAGCAGTTATGGGATTTGATTTTACTCTGATTGCGCCCCTCCTACCGTCTCACTGTGGCTTCTCCTCTGTCCTTGGACGTGGGGTATCCTCCTTGGTGAAGTCCAGTGTCTTCCTGTCGATGATTGTCCAGCAGCCAGTTGTGATTCTGGTGCTCTCGCAAGAGGGAGTGAGAGCATGTCCTTCTACTCCGCCATCTTGGTTAATCTCCGAGAAGAAATTCTAATAGTTTAATGGCACTGGTTTAATTGATTTATTGTTTAACTCCAGGTAAATCTCATTCTCTCTTCTTCTCAAAGCTCTGAACTAGAAAGAACTTTTTCGTGTAGTAAAATGATTAAAACCTTTACTTGATTAAAAAGTGGCTAGTTATAAAAGTTAAATGACTTTTTTTTTTTTTAATAACTCAGATACAGTAATTCATTTGGAATTCTTCCTGAAAACTCAGTAAAGACTTAAGGAAGCCCCTTGGGGATTAAACAGTTGTCAGATAAATAGCACATGCACTTTTATTAGTGTTCATGTTCTCAAATATGAGTACTCGTATGAATCCATTCTGAAAAGTGTGATTCCTTTCATGGAAAAATGTAGATATTTGTTTTTGCTTAGATTGACAACATAGTGACAGGTTTTCTTAGAACAAAATTTAAAATATGAGGTGCTGTAATATTTGTCCAAAAAACTTGATTCTAAAGGAAATAATAGTGGAAAACATCTTATTTTAACAATAACTTCCTGGAGAAGGAAGTAAGTGAGTTGTAATTTTCACTACTTCACTCAGATTTCTGTGTAATTTTAGCATGAAGTTTTTTCTTCCATTCTTAAACCATCTATACTGACAAGTTTTCTATAAAACGTTTGCATGTTGTATATGTTAAACTCCTTAAAAAATATTTATTTCAGGTATTTTGCCTCAAGTTTTATTTTGTTGTCCATCATTTATAATTATACTTTTATTAATAATGTGAATGAACATAAAAGAATATGCTTATTCCATAAGTAAGCACCATAGGTCACAAACATTTATTCAACTTTTTAAAAATGCCCTGTGTTAGGCAGTTAAAGAATATACACAGGCTCAACCTTTTCCCTCAAATAGCATATGAATCTATAGGAAAACAAAATCTGTAGGCAGCTAATTGATCACCTATTATACATAAAATACTGATTAAAAGAGCAGTGATCCTTTTGTGGCCATAAAGGGATGCCTAGTTGAGAACCACTGCACTATAATAAGGAACGTTACTGATAAGAGTATAGCACATGTAAATGGTGTAGAGACAGAAATGATTTAGAAACTCTGCTGGTGTGTCTACACGAAGACTTGTGCACAAATGTTCGTAGCAGCTTTATTTGTAATAGCCCCAAACTGGAAACAACTCAAGAGTTTGTCCTCTGTTAAATGATCACCAGACTGTGGTACATCCACACAGTGGAATAGTACTCAGCAATAAAAAGGAACAAAAATTCTTGAGCCTAATAACATGGATGAATCTCAAAATAATTATATCCAGTGAAAGAAGCCAGATGAATAAGAAAATATATACTGCCTGATTCCATTTATGTTAAAATTCTAGAAAATGCAACTAGTCTAAAATGAAAAGCAAATTCATGCTTGGGGGGGTAGGGGGGCTGGAGGGAGAGATTGTGAAAAGGCACAAAGAAAATTTATAGGAGTCATGGAAATGTTCCTTATCTTGATATCTGTGTGAAAACTGACCTAATTGTATGCTGTAAATATGTTTGGTTTATTTTACATCAGTTATACTTCAAGCATTTATAAAATGATTTTTAAAGAACATGGGTATAATTGATTCTAAAAATGTACTGGAATTATCCTTGGAGAGACAGGGCATATACCTGGTAAACCTAAATTGGTATTATATCAAATACCTAAACTGGTATTATATCAAATTCCAGATCAGTGGTCAAGACAGAAAATGCTACAGGAGTTCAGTGGAGGGAAAGGCAGTATAGTTTAATAATAAAATGAGGAGACGATTAAAGTCAGAGTACTTGATTTTGAGGCCCTATTAGGCCACTTATTTTTTCTGATCTTTATTTTCTGTGATCTTTGAAGAATTTCCTAATCTACTTCATAAGATTTTTAAGATCCAAAGAAAATATATTTAAAAATACTCTGTAATCTGAAAAGTGGCATGCAAATGGAAGGTATTGCTGATATCCAGAGTAGAAGGAAGAACAAAATAGAGTAGTATTTGACCTGTTGAGAGCAATAAGGGAATTCCAAAATGAGACCAGAGGTGGGGAAGTGGAAATATGTATAGTATGTTCAGAGAATGAGTCAAAGATCAGTTTGACTGGAGCAAAGAGTTTGTGTTGGAGAGCAAGAAAGAAAAGATAACTAAAGCATCTAAAAGCACAATAGAGCAGAGAGAACATGAGATATATAGCAAGAAAGACTAACATCAGGATGTAAATTGCTGTTTAATTGCCTTATGGCTTTGGATAAGTCATTTATCCTCTGAGCTTCAGTTTCTTCATCACTATAATGGGAGGATAATAGTCTGCCTTATCTTGAGTATTTTATGTATTGAAATCAATTGATGTCCAATGATACATATATGAACATGCTGAAAAGAACTTAGTGCTGTTCAGAGTTGTACAATGTGATAGCTAAGGCATGAGGTAATAATTGCTGTACTAAAATGATTGGATTTTAGACAATGTGAATAATGGTGGAGGATTAACTCAAGATTGGTGAGACTAAAGGCAAGGAGACCAATCAGGATGTTAAGTAGCCCAAGGTAGTGTGGCTAATGGAGAAAAGAAAGGGTGGATTTGAGATAGGTCTTAGTGACCAAGTCTGTGTTAGGAGGAAAAGTGAAAGATAGAAGTTGTATTAGTTTCCTGTGGCTCTTGTAATAAATTATCATGAACTGGATGGCTTAAAACAACAAATTTATTCTCTCACAGTTCTGGAGGCCAGAAGTTCAAAATCAGTATCACTGGGTTGAAATCAGAATGTTGGCAGGTGCCCCCTTCCTCCAAAGGCTCTGGTGGGGTGGGGAATCCATTCCTTACCTCTGCTAGTTTCTGGTGGCTTTGTAGGCATTCTGTGCCTTGCAGCCGCATCACTCCAATTTCTGCCTGTCTTCCTATCACCTTCTCTGATATTGGTGTCCAGTCTTCTAACCTCTCTCTTAGAACAATGCTAAAGATTGTATGTAGGAGCCACCTGGATATCCAGAGAAGTCTTCCTATTTTGGCATACTTAATCACACCTGCAAAGTCTGCCATAAAAGTACCATTTGCAAATTCCAGGGAGTAGTTCATGGACATATTTTGAGGAGTGACCTTTTTTAGTCTACCACAGAAGTCAAAGATGACTCCTAGGTTTTTCACTTTTTGGAATGTGGTATCATTGGCCAGAGAACTTCAAGAGGAAGAGTACATTTGTGAGAAGTGATGATTAAATTCATTTGGACCTGTTGAAGTACCTGTGAGACATCTGTATATGGATATTCATTTTGTGTGTATCAGAAAACTTTGAATCGAGTGACTTAAACACTAAGAACATTCACTGTTTCAAACAAAAACAAAACAAATGCTAGAGTAAGACAGCTTCAGAGTTAGTTACTCAGCAATTCAGTGACATCATCAAGGGCCTCAATTCTCAACTTTTTGCTTTGCCATCTTAAGGTAGCTCTCCTTATGGTTCCAAGGTGACCCCTTACAGTTCTAAGCCTTAAGTCCAGAGATGAAAACACCTAACCGGCTTGTTTTGTGTGCCTTTTTTTTTTTTTAATCAGCAAGGAGACCTAACCCTAGCCCCTGAATCTCCCCAGCAAGCTCTATTCCCCTTAGCCAGATAAACATTTTAACGTTTTCTTGACTTTTACCTAAATAGATCTATTATGTCTATGTTGCAGTTGGTCCTTTATGATTATCTTGACTGACAAGTGGATTTTACTACTCTTTGATGTGCAAATTTGAATATACAAAATCATCTTTCTCTGGCTTGGCTCAGATGTTTGAACAGCAGTCTATTCACCTTGCTGAGCCTTTTCGAAGTTCTTGTCTACAAATATCTAACCATCTCCTGATTTAACATTACATGTTAAGGCAGTGGTTACTGTGGTGTGGGAACTCTCCTGAGATCCCCAGAAGCTTTCAGAGGGTACACGAGGTCAAAACAATTTCATAATAGTGTTAAAATATTGTTTGTCATTTTCATTCTTATTCTCATGGTGTACAGTGGAGTTTTCAAGAGGCTACTTGAAGTGGGATATCACAACAGACTGAATGCAGATGCGGATAGGAGGATTCCACTGATAAAATAATAATAAACCAGACTTGAAGAGATTTGCAAAAATCCATGCCACTCTTGCTTCTCTTTTGTTCTGAGAAAGTGTAGGTTTTTGACAAATATGTTGTGCTAACAGGTAATGGGCTTATTATTTTTAACGAATGAAGTTTTTGCATTTCTAAGTTTCAATGTATAATATGGTAATATTAGTAAATATAGTTCACATAAATAGAAGTTCTTTGGAATTCTTAGTAAATTTTAAGAGTGTGAAGGCGTCCTGAGACTAAAGAGTTTGAAATCTTGCCATCTAGTGTTGATGCTACTCTAAACACGTACTCAAAAGTTTTTCCATTTTACTAGTTTTCCTTGTCTCCCTAGCTGATGATTATCAATTATCTCATAGATATGGCATCTTTATGTATTGCAGGATTTGTGGTGCGTACTTCAGAATCATTCATACTGATCAGTGATTTATTCCATTCATGGGGGGGCAGCATCCTTTCTCACTGTTTATTAAAATGTTTAACTCTGAGTTATGTTTCCACCATAATCACATACTTCTCTTTATTAAGTTTAACGGTTTTTGTGTTTATTGACCATGATGGATTTAATAGTATTCATAACTACCTCAAAACTAAGCACAGAGAGATAAACTAATGAAGACTAGAGCAAAGGTTTAAATGACCATGCAAAACCATTATTATTGTCTCTTGGTAGTGGGTATAGTTAACACTCTTGCTCTGGAGAATGACTTTGAATTATCAATAAACATTTATAAGTTGGGGAGTATCTGTAATTTTTCTGAATTTGCCTATGAAGGGAGAGTAGCTAAGGGAAGATGTCCAGGTTTTGACAGGAGATGGTGAATCAAAAATGAGTACTAGATTTTAAGCTCTGGGTGACTGGATAATTGAAAGCATCTATCATTAATAGTTAGAAGTCCTGTTGTGGAGTATCAGTTGAGGAGAAAGAATTTGAGTTCAGTTTCAGACAGTGAATTTGAAGGATGGCAAACACATTCAGATGGAATTGTCTAGCACTCTAGCTCATCATAAGAGGTCCAGAATTGGAGTTCAGGAAGGATGCTGGGGTTAGAGATTTGAGATTAATTCAGCCAAAGGTGAGAGAGTCAGACCTATCAATAAGGATACTTCATCTGTTACTCAGTGCTGTATCACATTCTTGTGTGTATACTATGTGCTAGGCACTGGGTGCTTCACATGTACTCATTTAACCTCATTTAACCCCTGCCACATTTAACTTGTTTAAGGGCATCCAGTCAGTTCAGTGATATAGTCATGATTAAGATCCAGGTTTGTAGAGAAAGATAAATACTGTATGATATCACTTATATGTGGAATCTTAAAAAAAAAATACAACAAACTAATGAATATAACACAAAAGAAGCAGACTCACAGATATAGAGAACAAATTAGTGGTTACCAGTTGGGGGGGCAATATAGGGGTAGGGGAGTGAGAGGTACAAACTATTGGGTGTAAGATAGGCTCAAGGATGTATTATACACCATGGGAAATATAGCCAGTATTTTGTGATAACTGTAAATGGAAAGTGACCTTTACAACTGTATAAAATTTTTTTTTTAATTAAAAAAAAAAAACAGGAGTTCCCTGGCTGTAAAGTGGTTAGGACTTGGAACTCCACTGCAGGGGGCATGGGTTCCATCCCTGGTGGTCAGGGAACTAAGATCCTGCAAGCTGCATGGCGCAGCCAAAACAAAAAACAAAAAAACAGAAACAGACTCACAGACATAGAAAACAAACTTCTGGTTACCAAAGGGGAGAGGTGGAAGAACAAATTAGAAGTATGAGATTAACAGATACAAACTACTATACATAAAACAGATAAGCAACAAGGATTTACTGTGTAGCACAGGGAATTATACCCAATATCTTGTAAGAACCTACAGTGGAATGTAGTCTGCAGAAAAACCTTAATCACTGTGCTGTATCCTTGAGACAAACAAAATATTGTAAATTAACTATGCTTGAATAATAAACAGGTTATAAAACAACAACAGCAACAAAGATCCAGGTTTGTCTGAACTAAAAAGCAATTGCTCTTCCTACTATATAAGCTGTCTCTAGGGACCATTAATATATTAATTGATAATTGAGTATAGTGAAATAAATAATGCTTAGTTATACATGAGGTGGAGAAATCTGTTGTTGGATTTGGGCAATATGAAAAGACTTTAATTCTTTTAATTAATGCATTGTACTGTGTCAAAAGACTCAATGTATTTATCCTTATAGCAATTTTCTATAGTTCAAAGGGGTGTGGATACTAAGAGTATCTATCTATGGCATATCTAGAATTTAAAACTAATAGGAATTAAGAAGTTATGATGTAAGATATATATTGCTCATTGGGGAGATTTGAGGTAGTAAGTTTCTAAGAAAATTCAAATTAATAGGTTTTTTTAAGACTTCATTGTAGATTTCTATATAGATTGAAGAGTTGTAACTATAAGCATGTATTTTTCTGGGACATTCAGATAATCACAATAGGCTAATGTTTGGTATTTTCACAGTCACCTTTTCCTCTTTAGGTTGTTTTGCAGCAAAGACTACAACTAAAACTCAGCTTTTAAAATTCTGGCCCAAGAGCAATTTTTTTCTTTATTTCAAACATCATTTTGTTATAGAATTTGCCTAACTAAATCATTTGTTTGAAAATTTAGAAAGGTATTTACTTGAATGTGTCATAACCTTTTCCCACTGCAAGCTGTCTCCAATTGTTTCCTATATGGAAACAATTATTCTTATACTATTATCAAATCAGTGGAAAGAGTACTTGTAATTTAGGAATACTGGCTCCAGGTCCTGTTTTTAACTGTGATTTTTGTACAAAGCAGTAGACTCCAAGAATCAAGTAATCTGAGCTCCACTCCCATCTTCCATTAAGTTATGACTGGTTAACGTTTCTGGGCTTTTTAGCATAGTATCTAGCACTTGATAATGTTTGGTGAACTAAACTTTTAAACACATAATCTACTAATATACCTTTCAGCTTTAAAATTCAAGTTCCTTCATTCTATTTTCTGAGGGTTTTTTCCCAGTTGAGGGGGGAAAAAAATTGCATCTTTTCAATCTATTCCTCCATCCTTTATCTCTTTAAGCTCTAAGATAATGTTCAAGCCATGAAACATTCTCTTATATTATAAGAGAATGAAAACTATCAGTTCCAGAGACGTACCTCACAGTCTGACATATGGTTCCTCTGGAGACACTTAACATAGTATTGACTATATCAAAGTGCTATGTTTTTCCATAGTTGTCTGTATCTTCAAAGATTGGTGATTTCCAGAGTTGCTGTAGAAGTCCTGTTCTTGACCAATTTGAGTCAGGGTCCTCAACGGACCAGATATTACCAGAGGTTTTGTGGTTGCTGTCTCTTTATCAGTTGTGAGTTAAAGCTAGAGCTATTGTAAAGAACCATTACTAATGTACAGTACCATTAATAGTTGTGGCAATTATGAATTATTTAAGTGTGATTATTACAATTACTTTTATTTTATCCATGAATAAATTTTTAATGAAAAGGATGAGTAAGCAAAGTGTGAGTTGCACTTCCATATTGCCTATAAGCAAGAATGATTCAATGAAAAAATTTGCAGTAACAACATACAATGTAATTCTATAAATTTTACCTACCTATGTGCTGCCTTTTTAATATTATCTGTGGAGTAGAGAATCAGAAAAAAAAAATCAAGATTCCTTCTCATTGTCAAATAAACTCAATTTTTAAAAGTGAAGTTGAACATATTTATTTATATAAAAATGAAGTTTTTTGATTTATTTAAATGATGAACTTATTTCTTACACACTTTGTAAAATCCTTTTGGGAATACCATGCCAAAGTAAAGTTTGATGCTATTTGCTTTTGTTCTCTGCAGTTCTTTTGAGGGTTGTCAAAATCTGGCCTTGTCAATGAAAAAGTTTTAGAAGTAGGTGATGGTGCTGTCTGCACAACAGTGTGAATGTACTTAATGCCACTGAACTGTACACTTAAAAATGGTTAGAATGGCAAATTTTATGTAATATATATTTAACACAGTTTTTTTTTAACATCTTTATTGGAGTATAATTACTTTAAATGGTGTGTTAGTTTCTGCTGAATAACGAAGTGAATCAGCCATCCATATACACATATCCCCACATCTCCTCCCTCTTGCGTCTCCCTCCCCCCTCCCTATCCCACCCCTCTAGGTGGTCACAAAGCACCGAGCTGATCTCCCTGTGCTATGCGGCTGCTTCCCACTAGCTATCTGTTTTACATTTGGTAGTGTATATATGTCCATGCCATTCTCTCACTTCGTCCCAGCTTACCCTTCCCACTTCCCGTGTCCTCAAGTCCATTCTCTATGTCTGCGTCTTTATTCCTGTCCTGCCCCTAGGTTCTTCAGATTTTTTTTTTTTTTTTTTAGATTCCATATATATGCGTTAGCATACGGTATTTGTCTTTCTCTTTCTGACTTACTTCACTCTGTATGACAGTCTCTAGGTCCATCCACCTCACTACAAATAACTCAATTTCGTTTCTTTTTATGGCTGAGTAATATTCCATTGTATATATGTGCCACATCTTCTTTATCCATTCATCTGTCGATGGACACTTAGGTTGCTTCCATGTCCTGGCTCTTGTAAACAGAGCTGCAATGAACATTGTGGTACATGACTCTTTTTGAATTATGGTTTTCTCAGGGTATATGCCCAGTAGTGGGATTGCTGGGTTGTATGGTAGTTCTATTTTTAGCTTTTTAAGGAACCTCCATACTGTTCTCCATAGTGGCTGTATCAGTTTACATTCCCACCAACAGTGCAAGAGAGTTCCCTTTTCGCCACACCCTCTCCAACATTTATTGTTTGTAGATTTTTTGATGATGGCCATTCTGACCGGTGTGAGGTGATACCTCATTGTAGTTTTGATTTGCATTTCTCTAATGATTAGTGATGTTGAGCATCCTTTCATGTGTTTGTTGGCAATCTGTATATCTTCTTTGGAGAAACTATTTAACACAATTTTTTTTTAAACCTGAATTTTTGCCCATGGAGGTGTATCATATATGTGAACATCCTCTTTCATGTGTGATATGGCTAAATAAATAAAATTAAAATACTGGTGGTAATTGCCAACTTGGAAAAGAGAAATGTGAACAGTTTAAAGTGGTAGCCACTCTTACTTAAGATGATACAGAACTTTATGATTGTGGTAACTTCCATCAAATTATTTTTAAGTATTAGAAGGCTGTGGAACTAGATGACCTCCAAGATGGATCTCTACCTGGAGATTCTTTGAATTTGTGAATAAATCTTGCTTTCATTAGTTAAGTAGAGGATTAAAAAACGGTGGAAACAATCCAAATTTTCATCAACAGATGAATATATAAACAAAATATACATACAGTGGGATATTATACAGTCTTTAAAAAGGAAGGAAATTCTGGTACATGCTACAGAATGGATGAGACATTATGCTGAATGAAATAAGCCAATTACAAAAGGACAAATATTGGATGATTCCATTCATATGATGTACCTAGAGTAGTCACATTCATAGAGGTAGAAATAGAAGGTTGGTTACCAGGGTCTGGTAGAGGGTGAAGAATGAGGAGTTATTGTTTGATGAGCACTGAGTTTTGTTATGGGATGATGAAAAAGATCTGGACATAGTGATGATGGTTGTACAACAGTGTGAATGTCCTTAAAGCAACTGGACTGTACACTTAAGAATCGTTAAAATGGTAAATTTTGTGTTATTTATTTTGCCACAATTAAAAAAAAACCTTTATTAACCTCTGTTAATTAAATAACTTATTAGATAATGTAGGTGTTTTCATTTATAATAGAGTTTTGGAGAACTTTTTTTTAATAAAGTGATATGGGCACATTACCAATACAGTAAAACTGCTTTTTGATACATTACTTGAAGTATGGCTAGTAAGACTGAGGAGCTGAATTTTCAATTTAATTTATTTTAATTGATTTAAATTAAAATAACCACATGTCAATAGTAGCTCCTTCATTGAACAATGTAATTCTATATTTTCTTCATCCTTTTACTTTCAGCCTACCTATATCATTACATTTGAAGTGAGTTTCTTACGGATAGCATGTAGTTGGCTCATGGTTTGAAAATATGCATTCTACCAGTCTGTGTCTTTTAGTTGGTTTTATTTGGATTATGTACATTCAAGGAAATTATTGATATGTTGAGGCTTAAGTCTGCCATTTTTTTGTTTTTATTTGTTCCCTCTGTTCTTTGTTTCTGTTATTTTCCTGCCTTCCTGTGGGTTACTTGTACCTTTCTGAGAATCCATTTTGATTTATCCTTAGTGTTTTGAATGCATGTCTGTATATATTATTTTGAATTTGCCCTAGGTATTACATATACATAAATAACTTATCACAGCCTACGGTTGTCAGTATTTTACCAGTCTGAGTGAAGTATAGAAGGCTTACCTCTTTTTTGAAGTTACACTCCCCTGTTTATGATTGCCTTAAATATTTCCTGTACATGCTTTGAGAATCACATCATTGTTATAGTTTTTGCTTCAATTATGTGAAACAATTTAGAAAAGTCAGAGGAGAAGGAAAGACTATGTAGCCTATACAGTTGACCCTTGAACACGGCAGGGATTGGGGCACCGAGCTGACCCTCTGCACAGTGGATAATCTGTGTATAACTTATAGTCAACCCTTCGAATCTGAGGGTTCCTCCGTATTCAAGGTTCTGCATCCTTGGATTCAGTGAACCTTGATTCAGCTAACCGGAGATCATGTACTGTAGTGTTCACTATTGAAAAAAAAATCCACATTATGAGTGGACCTGCACAGTTCAAAGGGTCACTGTAATTTGATATATTTCATTGTTCTTGCTTTCATTTCAAGAGCTGTCTGAACTTACTCTTTTTGGGTGGATCTGCTGGCATCTGATTCTCTAGTTTTCAATCATGTAAGGATGTCTTGATTTCCTCTTTATTCCTGAAGGATGATTTTTGTTGCCTATAGCATTCTTGGTTGGCAGTTCTTTTCTTTGAGTACTTAAAAAGTGTTGTGCCACTTCCTTCTGGCCTCATGGTTTCTGATGAGAAAGACTCCATTATTTGAATTGTTTTCCCCTTATAAGTAGGGAGTCATTCCCCTGTTGTTGCTTTTAAGATTTTTTCCTTTGTCTTTCTGTTTCCAACAGTTTGCTTATGATGTGTCTGAGCATGGACTTCTTTGAATTTATCCTGTGCAGGTGTGTTGAGCTTCTTAAATCTCTAGGTATAGAGTTTTTGCCAAATTTGGGAAGTTTTCAGCCATTATTTTTTTCAGCCCCTGCCTCTCTTTCCTCTCCTGTCAGAACTCTGAAGATATCCATATTAGATCTTTTTTATAGTTCCATAGGTCCCTTAGGCGCAATTCATTATTTTTTCAGACGCAATTCATTATCTTTTCTCTCTGTTGTTCAAACTGAGTAATTTCTAATGTTCTATCATCAAGTTTACTGATTCTTTCCCCTGTCCTCTTCATTCTTTTGTTGAACTATCTCTTGAATTTTTTGTAACAGCTTTAAAATTAGTATACCATACCCTACATATTCACCCATTTAAAGCATACAGTTCAGTGGCTTTTAGTATATTCATTGATTTGTGCATCAATCACCGCAATCAATTTTAGACCATTTTCCATTACCTAAAAAATCCCTGAACCCCTTAGCTGTTACCCCCAAATTTCCCCACTCCCCAACCCTAGGCAACCACTAATTTACTTTCTGTCTCTCTAGATTTGCCTGTTCAGAGCATTTCATATAAAAGGAATCATACAATATGTGGTCCTTTGTAACTGGCTTTTTCACTTAGCATAATGTTTTCAAATTTTATCCATGTTGTAGCATGTATCAGTACTTCATTTCTTTTTTGTTACCAAATAATACTCCATTGTGTAAATATACCACATTTTATTTGTCCATTCATCAATGATGGATATTTGGGTTGTTTTTACTTTTTGAGTACCGTGAATATTTTGCTATGCTGTATAGGTTTCTATGTGGACATCTCTTCAATTCTTTTGGGTGGGTAGAGTTGTTAGAACATATGATGACTCTGTATAACCTTTTAAGGAACTTCCAAGACTGTTTTCCAAGTGGCTGTGCCATTTTGTATTCCTAGCAGCAGTGTATGAAGTTTTCTGTTTCTCTGTATTCTCAGCAACATTTGTCATTGTCTGTCTTTTTGGCAGATAACAACATCCTAGTGGGTGTGAAGTGGTATCTCATTGCAGTTATTGTATTTTATCTTTTCTTCTTTTACTGACATTTTCTATTTTTTCGTTTGTTACAGGCATGTTCATAATTATTCCTTAAAGCATTTTTATGATGGCTACTTTAAAATCCTTGTCAAGCAGTTAGAACATTTGTGTCATTTCAGTGTTGGCATCCATAGACTTTTCTTATTCAAATTGACGTTTTTCTTGGTTCCTTGTATAATGAATGATTTTCTGTTGTATCCTGGACATTTTTGGATTTATGTTATGAGGCTCTGGATCTTACTTAAATCTTCAGTTTTAGCAGGCCTCCTCAGACACAACTCCAGCCAGGGAAGGGGGGCTCTGCCTCATTACTACTAGGTAGAGGTGAAAGAATACATGGTGGAGAAAATAGTGCCTAGTTACTGCTGGTCAGAGTTGGAAGTTTGAGTTCCCCACTAGGCCTGTGTTGAACTACCCTGGTGAAAGAGGAGGAACACCTTGTTTACGCTCCCCTTGTGGCCTCCACTGACTGATGGGGGGGTCCTCTTTATCACTGGGCAGGGATGGAAGTCCATACCCGCCTTGGCCTTCTCTGACACATACCAACAGGGGGCAGAGGCACCTCGTTACGCTTGTGGAAAGGGAGACATCTCAGCTCCTCGCTTGGCCTGTGTTGATGTGGTTGAAGTAAGAGTTTTTTCTGTGGCGTTCGACTGAGTAGAGCAATTATTGTCTTAAACATTTTCTTTCTTACTAGGCTTCCTCTTGCCTTGTTCTTTGGCTATAAAAAGCTGGCTTTTCTTGGAACTTTTTTTTTGTCTGCACCTTCTGGCATTTGTTGGCCTTCTGGCTCCTTTCACCCAGTCCAGGAAATAATAGGTAAATATAAAACTCAGAGGACTCACCAGTGTCATTCCTTGTGGGTCTACTATTTCTCCATCTTTCAAAGTTGTCTTATGTTTATTTTATACATAATGTACATAGTGCTTAACTGTACTAAGTGGAAGGAATAGAAAGAAGTGTTATATTAATCTTGGCCCAGAATCAAAACTCTCTCTTGCCCATTTTTTCATGGGATTGTTTTCTTACCATTGAGTTGTAAGAGCTCTTTACGTATTTTGGATAAAAGTTCTTTGACAGATGTGTGATTTGCAAATAATTTCTTCCAAGCTGGAGCTTGTCTTTTCATTCTCTTTTAATAATAGTGTTTTCACAAAAGTTTTTAATTTTGAAGTCCAGTTTATCATCTTTTTGCTTTTCATTGTGCTTTTGGTTTAATATCTAAGAACTCTTTGCCTAACCTCTGGTCACGAAGGTTTTCTCCTATCTTTTTTTAAAGATGTTGTATAGTTTTAGATTTACATTTAGATCTGTGACCCATTTTGAGTTAACTTTTGGGTGCAGGATGAGGTTTCAGTCAAGGTTTTCTTTTCATATATGGAATTTCAGTTGTTGCAATAACATTTACTGAAATGACTTTCTTTACTCCATTGAATTGCTTTTGCCCCTTTGTCAAAAATCAGCCATGTTTGTGTGGATATATTTTTGGATTCTCTTCTGTTCCATTGGTCTCTGTGTCTATCCTTTTGCTAATACTACTCTGTCTGGATTATGGTAGCTTTATAGTAAGTGTTTAACTTAGTTTGATAACTTTAACTTCATTTTTCTCTTTCAAAATTGTTTTGTCCATTCTAGTTCTTTTTGCTTTGTATATAAATTTTAGAATCAACTCGTCTGTACCTACAAAAAAAAAATCCTGCTGTAATTGTAATTGTGTTAAATTTGTACAACAATTTGAGAAGGAATGACATTTTTATTATATTGTTTTCCAATTCATGAAAATAATATGTTTCTCCATTTACCTAGGTCCTCCTTAATTTCTTTTATCCATGGTTTATACTTTTCAGCATATAGGTTCTGTACATGTTTTGTTAGTTTTATATTTAAGTTTTTTTTTCTGGGATTACTGTAATGATATTGAGGGATTAAAATTTTTTTTAATTAAATTTAGATTGCTCAGTGCTCTTGTGTAAAAATACACTTGACTTCTTCATGTTTACCTCATGTCCTGTGACTTAATAGTTGTAGAAGGCTTTTTAAAAAAATTTTTATTGAGGTATAGTTGACGTACAGTATTATATTGTTTCAGGTATACACAATAGTGATTCACAATTTTTAAAGGTTTTACTCCATTTATAGTTATAAAATATTGGCTACATATACCAGAAAAAAAGCAGGCAACGCAGAAACTGCCTGTGAAAGAGAGACCAATTATCAGATTTAACAGAAAAAGACTTCAAAGTAACCATTGTAAATATATTCACTAAAGGAAATTAAAGGAACTAAAGGAAAGCGTGATTAAAAAAGTAAAGGATGGTGTAATGACAATTTCACATAAAACAGGGACTATTGATAGTAAATAGGAGTTGTTGGAAAGAACAATAGAAATTCTGGAATTGAAAAACACAATGACAGAAATAAAAAATTCACTAAAGGGACTCATTAGTAGGTTTGACCTGGCTAAAGAAAGATTTAGCAGACTTGAACGTAGCACAGTAGAGATTATTCAAACCAAAGAACAGAGAGGAAAAAAGATGAAGAAAAATGAACAGTCTCAGAAAAATGTGGGACACCATCCAGCACACCAACATATGTGTAATTGGATTACCAGAAGGAGAGGAGAGAGAAAAGAGAAGAAAAAATATTTGAAGAAATAATGACAGGAAACGTCTCAAATTTTTTGAAGAAAAGTAACCTACATATCCAGAAGCTCTATGAACTCCCAAGTAAGAAAAATGCAAAGAAATCTCCAAACAGACCTATCATAGTAAAAATGCTGAAAATCAAAGACAAGGAGAAAATTTTGAAAGCAGCAAGAGAAAAATAACTCGTTACTTACAATGGAACCCTCCCAAGTAAGATTAATAGCTGACTGCCTATCAGAAATAGGGGAGGCCAGAAAGCAGTGTGATAACATATTCAAAGTGCTCAAAGAAAAAAACTGTCAACCAAGAATCCTGTACTGTCTTTCTAAAGTGAAAGCAAAATATTTTAAACAAAAACTGATTTTCTTGCTAGCAGACCACCTTATAAGAAATACTGAAAGAAGTTCTTAAGGCTGAAAACGAATGACCGTAGATAGTAATTCAAATGCACACACAAACAAAAGAGCATTGGTATAGGTAAATATGTAATTATTAAAAATAGTAGAAATGGATATTTTTCTTTCTTCTCATAACTGATTTAAAACGCAAGTTATAAAATAGGTATATAATGTAATATTGGGCCTATAACATATAGAAGTGTAATGAATGTAATGTATTTGTCAATAATAGCTCAAAAACGGGGGGAACAAAACTGTATTAGGCTAAACAAGTGACTACAGATGGTAAAGTAATGATCATAACAATGTTGTGTTTGTAACATTAATATATATATTATAATAGTACTAGGAAAAGGGAGGAAGGAGTAATGTTTCTGTGTGTCACTGATATTAAGCTAGTAGAAATCAACAGCTGATTCTGGTAAGTTGAGATTTATATGGTAAACTCTTGAGCAGTCACTGAGAATGTAACTCAAAAAAATAGAAAAGTCATTAAGGAAATTACAGTGCTACATTAGAAAATACTCATTTAATCCAAAAGAATTCACTACAGGAAGAATAGAGGAACAAAAAAGACATGAGACATATAGAAACAAATTAGAATGAAAGGCATAAATCCAGCTATATCAATAATAACATTAAATGTGACTGGATTAAACAGTCAAAAGGCAGAGATTCTCAAATTGGGCTACCAAAAAAAAATGATCTAGCTACATGCTGTCTACAGGAGACACATTTTTTTTAAATTAATTAATTTGTTTTTGGCTGCGTTGGGTCTTCGTTGCTACGTGTGGGCTTTCTCTAGTTGCGGCGAGTGGGGGCTACTCTTCGTTGCGGTGCACGGGCTTCTCATTGCGGCGGCTTCTCTTGTTGCAGAGCATGGGCTCTAGGTGCACGGGCTTCAGTAGTTGTGGCATTCGGGCTCAGTAGTTGTGGCTCACGGGCTCTAGACCGCAGGCTCAGTAGTTGTGGCACACGGGCTTAGTTGCTCTGCAGCGTGTGGGGTGTTCCCGGACCAGGGCTCAAACCCATGTCCCCTGCATTGGCAGGCATTTTCTTAACCACTGTGCCACCAGGGAAGTCTGAGACACATTTTAGATCCAAAGACAGACACAGATTGAAAGAGAATAGAAAAAAGATTTACCATGCAAACAGCAACTACAAGAAAACCAGAGTGGTTGTACTAATAGCAGACAAAATAGACTTTAACAAAAAATGTTACTAGGGACATTTTATAATGATTATAGGGTCACTTCATCAGGAAGATACAACAATTATAAAAATTAATGCACTTATTAACAGAGTACCAAAATACATGAAACAAAAATGGACAGAAATGGAGAGATAGACAATTCAACATTAATAGATGGAGACTTCAATACACCACTTTTAGTAATGTATAGAATAGCTTGGGAATTCCCTGGTGGTCCAGTGGTTAGGACTCCACACTTCCACTGCAGGGGGCACGGGTTGGATCCCTGGTCGGGGAACTAAGATCCCAACCTGCCACATGGCATGGCAAAAAAATAAAATAAATAAATAAAGAGAATAGAATAGCTGACAGAAGATCAACAGGAAGTAGACGCTATAAACCAACTAGACCTAGCAGACAACTATAGAACACTGCACCCATTAACAATAGAATATACATTCTCAAGTGCATTCTCCAGTGTGGCTCATGTGCTAGGCCGTAAAACAAACCTCAGTAGATCTTCAGAGGTTGAAATAATGCAAAGTATGTTCTGAGAACTTATTGGAATGAAATTAGAAATCAATAGCAGGACAAATTTTGGAAATCTCATAGATATGTGAAAATAAAACAATGCATTCCTAAAGAACCAGCGGGTCAAAGAAGGAGTCGAACAGGAAATCAGAAAACATTTTGAGGTGAATTAAAATGAAGATACAACGTACCAAAACTTATGGTATGCAGCTTTAGCAATGCTTAGATGGAAATTTATAGTTGTATATACCTATATTAAGGAAGAAGAAAGATCTCAAATTAATAACCATCCTTCCCCTTAAGACACTGGGAAAAGAAGAGGAAACTAAAGCTAAAGCAACCAGAAGGAAGGAAGTAATAAAGATTATAAAGGAATACGATGAACAATGAACCATCAGAAATGAAATTAATGCAGTTCCATTCACAGTAGCATCAAAAAGGATAAAATACTTAGGAAATAATTTAACGAAGGAAGTGCAAAACTTATACTTTGAATACTACCAAACATTGTTGAAAGAAATTAAAGATGGTCTAAGTAAATGGAAAAACACCCCATGTTCATGGATTGGAAGCCTCAGTGTTGTGAAGATGGCAGTACACCCCAAACTAATCTATAAACTTGAGCACAATCACTGTCAAAATCTCAGATGAGGGACTTCCCTGGTGGTGCAGTGGATAAGACTGCACTCCCGAAGCAGGGGGCCCAGTTTCGATCCCTGGTCAGGGAGCTAGATCCCACATGCATGCTGCAACTTAGAGAGTTCACATGCCACAACTAAGGAGCCCGCATGCTGCAACTAAGGAGCTGACAAGCCGCAACTAAGACCCAGTGCAACCAAAATAAATTAATGAATTTTTAAAAAAAATCTCAGCTGATTTTTTTTGTAGAGGTTGACACCCTGATTCTAAAAGTTACAAGGGGGGCTTCCCTGGTGATGCAGTGGTTAAGAATCCGCCTGCCAATGCAGGGGACACGGGTTCGAGCCCTGGTCCAGGAAGATCCCGCATGCCGTGGAGCAGCTAAGCCCGCGCGCCACAACTACTGAGCCTGCACGCCTAGAGCCCGCGAGCCACAACTACTGAAGCCCATGTGCCTAGAGCCCATGCTCCACAGCAAGAGAAGCCCGTGCACCACCACGAAGAGTAGCCCCCACTCGCCGCAACTAGAGAAAGCCTGAACGCAGCAACGAAGACCCAATGCAGCCATAAATAAATAAATAAAGTAAATTACAAGGAACCCAGAATAGCCAAAACAATATTGAAAAAGGGACAAATTTGTAGGACTCAGACTTCCTGATTTCAAACTTACTATGTAGTAGCAGTAATCAATAAGAATAAGGATAGACATATAGAACAATGGAATAGAATTGAGAGTCAGATGTAAACCCATATATCTATGCTTAACTGATTTTCAACCAGGCTGTCAAGACCATTGAATAGGGAAGAACAGTCTTTTTAACAAATAGTACTGGGACAACTGTGTAGCCACATACAGAAGAATGAAGTTGGACCTTTACCTCACATCATATATAAAAAATAACTCAAAATGAGCTAAAACTATAAAACTGCTAGAATAAGACAGAGGTAATTCCTCATGACATGGGAGTTGGCAAGGTATTCTTGGATATGACACCAAAAACACAAGCAACAAAAGAAAAAAATAGATGTTAAACTTCATCCAGATTAAAAACTTGTGCTTCAGAGGACACCAAGAAAGTGAAATAACAACCCACAGAATGGGAGAAAATTTTTGTAAACTGTATATCTGATAAGCAACTTGTGTCTTGAATAAAGAACTTTTACAATTCAATGATAAAAAGACAACCCAGTTAAAAAATGGACAAAGCAGCTGAATAGACATTTCTCCAAGGATGATTTGCAAATAGCCAATAAGCACATGAAAAGATGTTCAGCATCATTAGTTATCAGGGAAATGCAAATCAAAACCACAGTGAGATACCACTTCACACCCATTAGGATGGCTAGAATCAGGAAGTCAAATAATAAGTATTGGTGAGATTTGGAGAAATCAGAACATAAAGGTACAGCCACTTTGGAAAACAGCCTGGCAGTTTCTGAAACAATTAAGCAAAGAGTTACCTTAGGACTCAATTCTACTCCTAAAGTGGTACTCAGGAAAATAGTAAACGTGTGTCCAGACAGAAACTTGTACACAAATGGTTACAGTTATTCATAATAGCTAAGAGGTGGAAACAACCCAAATGTCCATCAACTGGTGAATAGATAAAATGTGCTACATCCATACAGTGGAATATTATTTGGGCATAAAAATTAGTGAAACACTGATACTTGCTACAACTTGGATGTACCTTGAAAACACTATGGTAAGTGAATGAAGCCAGCCACAGTTCACAAATTATATGATTCCATTCATGTGGAAGTGCTGAATAAAGAAACTTATGGAAACAAAGTAGATTAGTGGTTGCTTAGGGTTGGCAGAGAGGTGGGTGGAAGGTGAGGTGGAGGGGAGAGGAGGGTGGTGTTAGCTAACATACAGGGTTTCTTTTTGAGGTATGAGAAAGTCCTAAAATGGGTAATTTTTGTACATACCTGAATATACTCAAAAATCTTTGCATTCTACACTTTAAAGGGATGAATTGTATAGGATGTGAATTGTATCTCAGTAAAGCTGTTTTATAAAATGTATAACGATGTTATTGCATTTAAAAATTAACAATAATTTCTTGACATTTTCAAGTAGTCAATAAAAACAAATTTCCAATTATCTCATAAGTTTATTCTTTAAGATATGCACAAAGTTCCCCATTCTAGTTCCCTCTTTATCTCTTTCTTCCTTGCTGTTTTTTTCCTTCCAAGTCTTCTGTCCTGTAGAGTTTCTCACAGTCTAAATTTGCCGTTTGCACTGCAGTGGTATAGCTTAACATATTCCTGTTCCTCTGTATTTACTGTGAATTGGTAGTTGGATCTAGAAACTTGGTCAGATTTTTGTTCAGTCCTTTTTGCAGTGTCTTACTGCTCTTTCTGTGAAGTTATAAACCATGATGATTAATGCCTCTTTATTTGGGGGGGGGCGTGCAAAATGGTGTTCTTCTAATTCTGACATTCTTTCTTCATTTATTAGCTGGAATATTTCTATAAAGAGAAACCTTTCATATTCTATTTGATTACTTAAAAACACTGTTTATATTGGAAAGGCAGGATAAATGCTTTATTCTCCCCCCCCCCTTAAAATAATTAATTAATTAATTAATTTGTTTATTTAGGCTGCACCAGGTCTTAGTTGAGGCATGTAGGATCTTCGTTGTGGCATGTGAGATCTTTTATTATTATTATTATTATTATTATTATTTTAAATTTAGTTGCACTGGGTCTTAGTTGCAGCTCGTGGGCTCCTTAGTTGCGGCATGCGGGCTCCTTAGTTGTGATGTGCAAACTCTTAGTTGGAGCATGCATGTGGCATCTAGTTCCCTGACCAGGGATCGAACCTGGGCCCCCTGCATTGGGAGCACGGAGTCTTAGCCACTGGACTACCAGGGAAGTCCCTCTTTCCCTCTTTTTAAAACCAGTTTTCAAAATAATTTTTTGGTTCATTAGCATCTTTAAAGGTGATGGATTAGGTTTGTTTTTGTTTCTAGTGTCATGTGAACTCATGAATGTATTTCATTGATTCAGTTTACTGTTCCATTTTTTGCCATTGGGAACCTCCTCAAAGTGACTTGCATTTTGGCATACCCCTAGTGATCTTTGATAGCGTCCTTGCATGGCTGATAAGATGTTCCAGGTGGACATTTACTGCCCCCAAAGTGCAATCTGCCTCTTCTCTAAGGAGCCATGATTTCTTTTAGTGGGAAATGGAATTTGGAAGCCAGTCTGGGTGCTAGGGATATTCATGGCTGAAGATTAACTACGTTATGAGTTCATACTGATGCTTTTAATTCAAATT
Organism: Eubalaena glacialis; assembly: GCF_028564815.1. Lineage (NCBI taxonomy): Eukaryota > Metazoa > Chordata > Mammalia > Artiodactyla > Balaenidae > Eubalaena > Eubalaena glacialis. The sequence continues at coordinate 4,231,511 of NC_083725.1, forward strand.
CAAGGCTGTAAATTCAAATTGCAACTTTATCTTCACCTTTTAACCACTGATAATGAATAGATATAGGCACTTTATATAGCCAAACCAGATAGAAATTTCAGGACATATATCTATCCATTCACGTATTTCACTGCCTCTGTATTATGCTAAATACTGGACAGGTTCAAAATGTAAACTAGACACCATAAAATGTTTTCACCGAATCCTTTTGCTCTCTGCTTGCTCCAAGCTTCTCACAACTTGCTTTTCTGCCTCTGCTCCCTACACATTCTTTAGATATCTTAGGCTCTAACAAATTCAACAGGATGAAATGTACCAGTGACTTACGTAAAACCCAGTATTTAGGTCCAGCTCCGACCTCTTCCCCGAACTCCAGACCAGAATGGGCAACTTCATATATACATGTACTCTCGGATATTCCTCTCAGAAGTATTTCAGATTGTATGCTTAAAACAAATATATTTCTTTTCATTCAAATATAACCCCTACCAAAACCAGCTCTTCCTCTTTCACTGCCTTGTTTGGTGAAAATACCATCCACTTAACCATCCATGTCAAAACCTAGGGTTACATTCTTGTTTCCTACTACTCCCCCATCCCATCCCCAACACAAAATCATGCCTAGGTGGTTTTACCTCCTAAATATTTCTCAATTTATGTTCTCTATCCTCACTGCCACTGACTTAGTTCGATTTTATCTTATCTTACACTTGTACTGCTATAACAGCCACCCTCTATATTGCTACCAGGATAATCTTAAAATGTAGCCGTAAATAACACTGCTCTCCAACGGTTCTCCAGTGGTTACCTATTGCATAAGGTCCTAGGTCCTTAGCATTGGTATAAACATAAACATAAGTGGCCTCAAACAAGCAGTGTTTCAAGTCTCAATTCCTCTGTAAAATCAGATTATTATCATCTTACCTCATGTGAGATAACATATCTGAAGGTCTTAGTGCTGCATTTGCTGCTGTACACAGTCAACTAGTACAGATACTTCATATATAAATTCCATCTGGATATTCCTATTAGAGGCATCTTAAATTCAGTATGTCTCTCTCCCTAACCTTCTTTTCTGTCATTGATTGGTTTTAATTAGAATATAGGGTGGGAATGAAGTTATCTCAGTTCAGTTTTAGCATAATTAAAACCTTGTTAGAATAATTTGGAAAGTTAGTGTCCAGTTTTGAGATGTGGCTGGATATTTAAACATGCAAATTCTTATTAAATATCAAGTTTCACATCCTCGCAAATTAGTTTCAAGGTTAGCAGTCTCTCATTACTTTCTCTTTAAACATCTGAGGCAGCCACCTCACTTTATGTGCTGAAGAGCTACTCCATTTTTTTTAAATTTTATTTATTTATTTATTGGCTGCGTTGGATCTTCGTTGCTGCACACGGGCTTTCTCTAGTTGCGGTGAGTGGGGGCTACTCTTCGTTGAGGTGCGCAGGCTTCTCATTGCGGTGGCTTCTCTTGTGGAGCACGGGCTCTAGGCATGCGGGCTTCAGTAGTTGTGGCATGCAGGCTCAGTAGTTGTGGCATGCGGACTCTAGAGCGCAGGCTCAGTAGTTGTGGCTCGCAGGCTCTAGAGTGCAGGCTCAGTAGTTGTGGCATGTGGGCTCTAGAGCACAGGCTCAGTAGTTGTGGCTCGTGGGCTCTAGAGCGCAGGCTCAGTAGTTGTGGCTCGCAGGCTCTAGAGTGCAGGCTCGGTAGTTGTGGCTCTCGGGCTTAGTTGCTCTGCGGCATGTGGGATCTTCCTGGACCAGGGCTCCAACCCATGTGCCCTGCATTGGCAGGCGGATTCTTAACCACTGTGCCACCAGGGAAGTCCGAGCTACTCCATTTTAACCTGAGCTACTCCATTTTAATCTCAAATCCTCTGATAATTTTTATCAGTTAATCTTTATATCAAAATATACATATTCAAGATGCGCTCTGTGTCATATAAGAAATAGAGTAGATATTTTGAAATTTTATCTCCATTTCGTTTTATTCACACTTTTTCTAGGGTAATAATAGAAGCTAACATTTATTGAATGTTTACTTTGTGCCAGGAATTGTGCTAATTCAGTCCTCTTGACTATCTTGAAAGTGTAATTTCCATTCCTGTTTTACAAATGAGAAAACTGAAGCATAGAGAGATGAAGTAACTAGACTTAAGATTAATGCCTGAATGGTAAATGGAAGAGTCAGAGTTCAAAACTTAGTATTTGTCTAACTTAAACTATTCTAGCAACTGGGCTATATACCTTATTTGGTAAATGTTTTTCAACCCAACTGCAAAACAGAATCATAGGATTTTTTTCTCTCCTTAAAATATATGTTGTTTAGCAACGGCCGCTTTCATAAACACGTATATACTATTTCATAAGTAATTTGGAATAAAAGAGATGGGAAGGGAACTTTCTGAATTACTCACTAGTTCAAATTGCAAACTATTACAAAATACATTTTTATTTTGAGTGCTACATAAATTCTGCATTAGTAATTGGATTTAAAAAATATTTATTTGAGAATTTTAAATGAGTTCCAAATTAAATATATAACTACACACATACATATTCATCTATACGCATATGGAGAGATACGAGGTTTTTTTAAATAGAATTATCTAATTTATAAAAATTTCAGGATATACTTTCTGGCTTCTGTACTATCCATATTATGTATGACTTTTTCAAATAACATAATCTCATTCCAAGTTTTGCCACAATGTATGTTACTGCAGTATTTCTAAATTATATTTGTGTAATTTATTATAGAGTATGCCATGAGACTAAGTTTTCACAGACCTGTGTTGGGAAATTAATGTAATAAGTACATGGCATACAGGGCATTTCCCAGTCTAATCTTCATCTTCCTTCCATTCCATACCTCCATCTGTATTATACTTTGTACCATATGTGTGTAACCATTACATTGAACAAACACAATTTACAGAAGGTACTCAGAATCCATTTTATTTTTGTCTTCTACCAGCCATATAAATTTATTCTGTGGGGTTAATACTCCCTCCAAACTCTTGAAGGGCAAGTCTTAATAACTTTTCTGGTTACTTTCAGGGAATAGAAACATTATTTTCAAGAACTAATAAATTTAATTCAGAGTTAAAGGTTTTCTTCTTTGCCCACCTCAGGCCTACTATAGGTCTGCAGTGGAAAGTGAGGTTTGTTTGGCTTCCTTTTTCTTTCTGTTTTTCCTCTCTGCCCTTTTATTCCTCCTCATTTGCTGACTGTGGTTTCTGGCCCCTCCAGGATTGAGAGAAGCCAGGATTGAATCAGAAGAAAAGGTCTTTAATAACAGTAGCAGCAGCGGCTGATGTTTCTGTAGCATTTATTTCGTGCTAGGTACTGTTAAAAGCACTTTATGTGTATCAGGCCAGTTAATGCTCAGAGCTCTCTGAAGTAGGTTCTGTTATCCGTGTTTCATGCGGTGAAGTTTGGTGACTTGCCTGAGGTCCCGCTGCTACACATGGTGGTCCCAGGATGTGCCCCCAGTATTTGGGCACCAGAGTCTCTTCAGCCACTCCAGGCGTTGCTTTTATATGCTGTTGGGAGATGGTAAGCATACTTCCTAGTCTTGGCCAGAGTTTAAATCAGACTTGTATCCATTCGGTTTTTTTCAAGTGTGACACGTTTTCCGTAAACAAAGGGCAAACTTGCCTTAACCCCTTTCCATTATGGGGGAGTAGAAGGGAGTGGGAGAGGGTTTGAAACTCACAACACACTGATCACTTGGCAAAAATCCTTTTCTAATGTTTAATTCTTTGAGCGTGGAAGGTGGGTGTAACTCAATGTTGAAACTAAGTTTTCCCCTGCCTCCATGCACAGGTGGCCTTGCACCTCACTTTGGATGCAGTATCTGTTGTTTGGGGCCTCCACCCAAACCAAGATTGAAATGTTTTCAACACCCTGTTGCACGTGTTCTCCAAATATACTATTTAATTTCTTGCTTTCACACCTTTGTTCATGCAGATGGTCCCTGGATTATGAGTCTCACTTGCTTGAAGGCATGTTCCTCCCTGAACCACGTGATCCTGATCAAACTAAGTGCTCTTGATGGCTTGGCTTTTAAAGAAGCCAGTTTACTGGGGTACAGCAAATGAACAAAAAACTTCAAGTAAAGCTTTCCCATTTTTTTCCCTCTTCATCTCATTACTGTGAGAGAGAAATCAGCAGATACATTAAATGGTAGTTTGGTCAGATCAGTCCTAGCTGCCTGGTGTCTCGTTGTGATTGCTTGTCTTTGGGAAAGCACACGGGCAGGTTTATATTTGAGATGTCGCCTCTGATTGGTCAGGGTAGTTACTTCAGCGGCCTTACCTGGCTGGCTCGGCACAGAGCTTCATGCCATTTATTGTGTTATCAGATGAAGAAGAACCTCAGATTGATCATTTTGTCTTCTCATGTTGGAATATTCAGTGAATTTTTTATATTTATTCAGCTGGAAATCTTTAGCGTGTCTTTTTTTAAATCTTTTCCCCTTCACATGTACATTTACTTACAAAGAACATTCGAAAGTGATGTTTATGTAGTGGATTGATGTTTGAACTGACGACCTCTGCATGCCCACATTTAGAGTAACTTATAGTGCCATTAACAACAATTTGCCAGTACAGTGCACACACTGCACGCAAGGCAGTCAGGATGGTGAGCACTCACTGAGGTCGTGTGAGGTCCCATGAGAGCCTGGCACTCCCATCTGCTTTATCACCCAGCAGAGCTCTCCTCTCATTACGCCCTGCCCTCCATGGTGCCTCTTCTGCCCTGCACATTCAGAATTAAATTTTTCTTTATTTGCTTTCACATAGCACTAGCTGTGTAGTTTTAATTAGGTACGTGTGTCGTCTTCATAAAGACTGTACGTTTTTTGGTTTTGTTTTTGGCTGCATTGGGTCTTCGTTGCTGCGCGTGGGCTTTCTCTAGTTGTGGTGAGCGGGGGCTTCTCACTGCGGTGGCTTCTCTTGTTGCGGAGCATGGGCTCTGGGCACGCGGGCTTCAGTAGTTGTGGCACGCGGGCTCAGTAGTTGTGGCACACGGGCTCAGTAGTTGGGGCTCGCGGCCTCTAGAGCTCAGGCTCAGTAGTTGTGGCGCACGGGCTTAGTAGCTCTGTGGCATGTGGGATCTTCCTGGACCAGGGCTCGAACCCATGTCCCCTGCATTGGCAGGCAGATTCTTAACCACTGCGCCACCAGGGAAGCCCAAGACTGTAAACTTAATGAGGTCAAGGACAATGTTTTATTTTTAATTGTGTTCCTCTCTTTACATAATAAAGTTCCTCACATCTAATCAGTCGATTATTGAATTAAGTTTTCAATAGTATAAATAAAATCAGTCAGTAGTATGATTTGACTGTCAGAATACCGGGTTTAGTCTTACTAATATTTGTACGCAGACAAGGGAGGTAAAAATAGTAAAGTTATGCTCAAGTTATAATCCTGCCATACCTGTCATATTGTGTACAACTCTGGGAACCAGTTTTAAAGGAATATGGGAAATGGAGATTGTTGAGAGCATAGCAAGGATGTTCATCAAATTTTAAGGAGAACTTAAAGGGACAAGGGATGTTTAGCTTAAAGAACAGAACCTTAGGAAAGAGTGGAATGTGATTGCCATCTTCAGTTTTTGAAAGCTTTTTCAAGGGGAAAGAAGAAGTAGACCTACTCTGCATGGCTTTGGGGTTCGAACCAAGAGGAACTGAAACCCTAGGGTTTTGCAGCAGTATGGTGCTTTTTAAAAGAAAAAAATTGTTTAATGTGCAAAAAGAAGAGAATAAACACCCATAGTCTACCAGTGATTCCCTTGAATATGATGAAAGCTACCATCAATACACGCATTTTTCTGTGCGCAATTTCAGAAGGATCATGGCACCCTTAGTGAATCCATGAATCTCTAGTTAAGACCTCATGTTCTCTTTTTCTGTGTGTGTGTGTGTATGTGTGTACAAATATATACATATGTGTATATATTTCACAAAGATGATTATCGTCTATATACTCTCATCACATTTTTCTCTAAATACATAGTAATGACCACTATTGAGTGTTCACTGTATTCAGTAATTGTGCATTCGTTTAATACTCAGAACCACACATTTTTCCAGGTCAATTAAATATTCATCATCTTCAACATCATTTTTAACTGGTGGCTATATTTTTGAGGCATTTGAAATCTTCTTTATCTAGAGATGATTTACAAAAAGTGTTTCCCCAAATTTGTTTTGCATTTATTTTAGTACTTTTTTTAAAAAAAAAAGAAAAGTTATTTGTCTTAGATAAAATAATTGATGTACATAGCTATGTGTTCTTGTATTGGAAAAGCAATCTAACAGTCAAAAGACCCAGATCTTAGCTTTGGTTGTCATTTGTTAGCCACTTAACTTCTCTGAGCATTAGTGTTTTCTTATCTTCATCAAGGGGCTAATACAAGCCTCCGTGACTTCACATAGAGGATGTAAAAAGAGTTTAGGGGGAAAGTACTGTAAAAACTATTATTTAAAAGTATTATTAGATTTGCAAAATTAAAAGTATTTAAGAATGTCAGTTTTTTATATTTTTAGTGAATAAATGTAAAATGTGATACAGGCAAACCAACTTTTTTTTAAGGGAAAATCCAATCCGTTGATTACTAAACATTATTTGTTTTATAAATTTTCTTTCAGAAGGGTGTTTTTATCGTGTTAGTAACCTGAACAGCAGTCGCTGCTTTCACTTGAGTGCTCACAAGTGCCAAATACCGTGCTCAGCGTGTGCCGCGCGTATTGTCTCATTCAGTCCTTATGACAGCCTCGGAGGAGCTGTTGAAGAAAGAGTGCAGGCCTATCACGCCATAAAACTTAGACTCTTGGTCACTTGTATTTACTCGCCTTATATCCTAAAAGAGGCAGGATAAAGCATTGAGGTTAAGAGTGTAGGTTCTGGAGCCAGCCTGACTGGATTTGAACCCTGGGTCTGCCACTTAATAACTTTCTGACTTCAGCAAGGTAGTTAACCTTTTTCTGTTAAATGGGGATAAAATGTACCTACGGGTAGAGACATAATGACAATCAAAATTATCGAATGTGAAGCATTTAGAACTATATCTGGAAAATAGTACTCTATAATTGTCCTTATTTGCAAACTATTATTATTTAAAACTATGCAGCTCATTAAGTGTGACATTAGCTCACAGACTCCACTGATAGGACACTTTAGGGGACAGGTATAGAGAATGTATTTTAGTATATTTCTTACCTTGAACTAACTTTCTCACTACCATCTTTCAGCTTGTTGATTTAGCATGGTGGCCTCATGAAAACGATCTAAATCACCTTTTATTTCAGCTACTAAACCATCAATTAATGCTTATTTTATGTATCTTTTAGGACATTTCTGATTCATTTGCATCCTTGAAGAGCATCGGTAGAAGAGGAAGGAAAAGATGGGTGTGAAAACATTTACTCATAGCTCCTCTTCCCACAGCCAGGAAATGCTTGGAAAGCTAAATATGCTTCGAAATGATGGACATTTTTGTGATATCACTATTCGTGTCCAGGACAAAATCTTCCGGGCACATAAGGTGGTACTAGCAGCTTGCAGTGATTTCTTTCGCACCAAACTTGTAGGCCAAGCAGAGGATGAGAACAAGAATGTATTGGATTTGCATCATGTTACAGTGACTGGCTTTATACCCCTTTTAGAATATGCTTACACAGCCACTCTGTCAATTAACACAGAAAATATCATTGATGTTCTAGCTGCAGCCAGCTATATGCAAATGTTCAGTGTTGCTAGCACCTGCTCAGAGTTCATGAAATCAAGCATTTTATGGAATACACCCAACAGCCAACCAGAAAAGGGTCTAGATGCTGGACAAGAAAATAACTCTAACTGCAATTTTACGTCTCGAGATGGAAGCATTTCTCCAGTGTCTTCAGAGTGCAGTGTGGTAGAAAGAGCCATTCCTGTTTGCCGAGAGTCGAGGAGAAAGCGCAAAAGCTACATTGTTATGTCTCCTGAAAGTCCTGTAAAGTGTAGCACACAAACAAGTTCTCCACAGGTATTGAATTCTTCAGCTTCCTACTCAGAAAATAGAAATCAACCAGTTGACTCTTCTCTAGCTTTTCCCTGGACTTTTCCTTTTGGAATTGATCGAAGGATTCAGCCTGATAAGCTTAAGCAAGCAGAAAATACCCGGACTTTAGAATTACCTGGCCCATCTGAGACAGGTAGAAGAATGGCTGATTATGTGACTTGTGAGAGCACAAAAACTACCTTACCTCTGGGTACCGAGGAAGATGTCCGGGTCAAAGTAGAAAGGTTAAGTGATGAGGAGGTCCATGAGGAAGTATCCCAGCCTGTCAGTGCATCTCAGAGTTCACTGAGTGATCAGCAGACAGTGCCAGGAAGTGAACAAGTCCAAGAGGACCTTCTGATTAGTCCACAGTCTTCCTCTATAGGTATAACGTCTTCTGTGTTTTCCATGATGCTATGAAGTCAAGTCTAGCTTTTCTTTTTTTAAGAGATTTAATTTAATTTTCTTTTTTTTTTGCCTGCGTTGGGTCTTTCTTTTTTTTTAATAGATTTATTTTTGGCTGCATTGGGTCTTCGTTGCTGCGTGCTGGCTTTCTCTAGTTGTGGCGAGAGGGGGCTACTCTTCGTTGTGGTGCGCGGGCTTCTCATTGCAGTGGCTTCTCTTGTTGCAGAGCATGGGATCTAGGCGCTCGGGCTTCAGTAGTCGTGGCCCATGGGCTCAGTAGTTGTGGCTCAACGGGCTCTAGAGCGCAGGCTCTGTAGTTGTGGCGCACAGGCTTAGTTGCTCCGTGGCATGTTGGATCTTCCCGGACCAGGGCTCGAACCCGTGTCCCCTGCATTGGTAGGCGGATTCTTAACCACTGCGCCACCAGGGAAGTCCCTGTGTTGGGTCTTTGTTGCTGCGCGCGGGCTTTCTCTAGTTGCGGCGAGCGGGGGCTACTCTTCGTTGCGGTGCATGGGCTTCTCATTGCAGTGGCTTCTCTTGTTGCAGAGCACGGGCTCTAGGCATGCGGGCCTCAGTAGCTGTGGCTCGCGGGCTCTAGAGCAGAGGCTCAGTAGTTGTGGCTCCCGGGCTTAGTTGCTCCGCAGCATGTGGGATCTTCCCGGACCAGGGATCGAACCCGTGTCCCCTGCATTGGCAGGCGGATTCTTATACACTGCGCCACCAGGGAAGTCCCTAAGTGAAGCATTTTTAAGTGCTTATTAGATAAAAATTGTGTGCTGTATCCTATAGGAAATATTAAGAAGAATAAAACATGGTAACTGGGTTTTTTAGATGGTATTAGTACTACAATATTTTTTTAATAAGTTACCCACGGGGAGCAAAGAAAATAGTTGAACAGTATCTGATGGGACACATATATGATGGCACAGTTCATATATCTGTGATTTGTGAATTACTTTCAATGCAAAAAATACCAGTTTAAAAAATCCAGTTAGTGTTTTATTCTTTATTAAAATATTTATTGAAAACTTACCATGTGCCAAACTTGGGGATATATGATGAAAAAGACATATAGTGCCTGCGTCTGAGGAGTTAATAGTCTAATTGGGGAAGCAGATGAGTAAATCAACAATCAGCACTAGACTAGAGGTACGAACAATGTGTCACAGGTTCACTAAGGAAAGAGCAAGTTAACACTGTGTATTTGAGCTGGATCTTACGTAATAAGTAGGAGTTTGCCCAGGTGAGGGAATGACATTTCTTTGAAAATGTATAAAAGCACAGAGGTGTAGAAGAACATTGCATATTTGATAAAGCAGTGAATTCAATGCACAGTGATGTGAATAAAGCATGGAAACCTACAAGCATAGAAAATAATGGGAAATAAGAAAAATGAGCAGTTGAGAGCATGTTGTGAAAAGCCTTGAACACTAGTTTCAGCTAGGAGTGCATTCAACTGCATATAACAGAATCCCTTCAAAATGGCTTAAACCAAACGGGATTTTATTATTATTGCATAAAATATTCAGAAATAGGAAGTCCAGGACTGGTAGAGTGGCTCTACAGTGACCTAGGCCCCTTATATTTTTATAATCCACCATCCTTAGTTTGTCATCCATATACTTATTGCTTCATGGTTATAAGATTTTTGCTTCATCTTTAGCCTCATATTCTAGAAAGGGGTAACTCTTGTATGGAAAATGTTCCTAGAAGTCCCAAAAAAACTTCTGCCAGTTTATGTCATGTCATCTTTCCTAGCTGCAAGGGAATCTGGGAATACATGTATATTAGTTGGGTATGTAACTGCCTCACAAAATTACAGGAGAATGGATATTGTATGCAACTAGCAGTGTCTACCACAGCTTGGCCAAGTCAGCTTGGGTTTTATCCTAGTGGTAATACGGAGTCTACCTCAAATGAATGAAAAGTAAAACATTTACAGATATTTTAGGAAAATGAATTTGATATTGGTCAAATTCATAGGAGGTTGGCTGGGGAGAGACAGTCCAAAAACCAGTTACAGTACAGTTGTCTTTGTATGAATGAAGATGCTTTGCATAATACTATAAAGAAAATGGATATTAAGAGACTTTGTAAAGGAAGAATCATTACTACCTGATGATATTGAATATGTGGTTTGAGGGAATAAGAGGGTCAGGGTACCAGGATGACTAGGAAAATACTGATAACATTTTATTGTATTCATTGATTATAAGTCACAGTTTTTCATATTTTATTATCTCTAAATTCAGATATGTTTTACAATTAATAATCTTTACAGTTACTTTTTCTTTCTTAATGGTACAAAAAATAAGGGTAATTGTACACTCGATAGGAATCTATTAGATGCCATAACTACTTTGAAAATCATTGGGAGGAGGTGGGAGCACAGTTTTAAGAGTAAGTCAGCAAAGTTTGTTCCGTGTGAACCATGCTTGGGTGATGACCAGGCAACATGCCACAGAGCCGTTGAAAGGCAGGGTGGGTGAGATCAAGACTGGAGATGACCAGTTTAGAACTTTTAGCAGTGACAGATTGACTCTCAACAGGAAAATGTGTATGTAAGAGCCAAAGCCAAAGAACTGATCCTTGAGAAGTATCTATATTCAGGGAGAGAAGAAAAGCCAACAAAGATCAATAAAGAGGATTTCTCCAAAAGATTGGAGAACCAGGAGGGCCTCTTACCTTTGTTAATTTCTTGGATTTTGATCCACCATATGAGTTTCCCAGGGCTATCACAGCAGCCGCCACACACTGGGTGATTTAAAACAACAGAAATTTGTTTCCTCACAGTTCAGAAGGCTAAAAGTCTGAAATTATGGTGTTGGCAGGGAAGGTTGTAGGGAAGGATCCTTTGCTTCTTCCTAGCTTCTGACAGTTACTAACATTCCTTGACAGTCCTCAACGTGTAGCTGCATCTCTCCAATTTCTGCTTCCATCTTTATGGGGCCTTCCCTCTGTCTCTGGCTTCAGCACCAAATCTCCCTCCTAAGGACACCAGTCATTGGATTATGGCCCACCCTACTCCAGTATGACCTCATCTAACTTGATACATCTGCAGAGACCCTATTTCTAAATAGGGCTATATTTACAGGTACTAGGGGTTAGGACTTGAGTATGTCTTGGGCGGGGGGGACATAATTCTATTCATAATACCTACTAAAGATAATATTCCGAAATTTGGGTCAAGATACTTGTGCTTTTCAAGTGACCACACACTCAGTAATATATTTGATGGCAGGAGATCCTAGCTATTTGACAATGTGACCAAGTTTTTGTTAAATTACTAACATGTTTAATCTTGAAAACACCTTGGTACCTTCTGAATAATGAACTAATAAGTAATTACTATTTTAATTATTTATCTGAGAACTTAGAAACCAAATATTAATCTGAGTATCTTGCTAACTAGATATGTGAAATAGCCTTATTAGATATGTGAAATAGCCTTATTTTACCACTCTCAAGTATATCTAATCAGTTCACATTTTGCCTTTATTATATTATTAACATGATTAAATAGAGAAGTTAGGAGCATAAGTAGAATAAGCCTTTCAGTTTTATAAGAATACTTCCTTTCCAATATATACTATTACAAATGTAGGTTCTATTACAAAGCAGACGTACAAAGAACTCTGATCTGAATATCATATAATCAGATAATCCAAATTAGGTTTTTTTCCCTTGTCTTCATAGCAAATGTACTAATCACTCTCAACTAACCTATCTTAACTCCAAATCTGTACACTAAAATAAAGCCTTACAGAAAAAAGTTAAATTCCTAAAGTATATTAGGCAGTGAAAAAATGTAGGAGGAGGATGTGTGTGGTACTTTTTTTCCATATTCCATAAGAATACTTCATAAGAGTACTTAATTTTACTAACTTTTTAAAGATGATATATAGCAGGCAGTTTGTCATTCTAGAGACTGAGAGTATAATACTGAATATACTCATTATGAAATTCTAAAATAATAATTTAATTACTCATGAAATTAATTCAAATAAGATTTTACCTGTTCTTTTTATTGCCAGTTGCCCAGCAAAAAGTTGTAAAATCTGACACTCCCAATAAATACAGTAAGTACAGCAAATTTAAGAGAGAAATAATTGCTAAGTTTAGATTGGGTCTTGTTTCTCAAAAAGCTGGCCATCTATATCTGGTATGGTTTAAGGAAAATTTGTTTAAGTGAGAAGGACTTCATGATAGGGCTTCATTATTTGTCTTGAAGTATTCGATTATCTGTATACACCAAAGATAAATAAAATAGTTTTAGATAATCCACAGTTTACTATGCTAACAAAGAAATTCAGGGTTTTTTTCTAGACTCTAAAATCTGCCATTAAAAGAGAAGTGACTGTTATGAGGGTCGGTTAAGATGTTGAGAAATTTGGCAGTTTGTGTGTAAATAGTGAATAAACTTGCTGAGGTGAGCAGTTAGAATGATGGAAGAATTTGTGACACTGAGCATATATGCAGTATAGCGTAATGATTAAAAGTTCAGGACTTGGAGTCAGGCAGGTTTGGAGTCTGCTATCAGTTTCTGCCACTTACTAGATGTGTGACTTTGAACAAGTCACTGAACCTCACCAGGTTTCCATAACCATAAAGTAATGGTAGTATTACCTATCTATTAAGTATGTCAGTGCTCTCCAGCAAGACCACCAGGAACACACCTGTAGTTGAACAAGTTGGGGTGGTGGTTTTAATACCTGAAAATCCCAAACAGTTACTTAAATATACAGAATGAGTTAGTGTGCAGCGGGCATGTGTAAACCCTATGTCCAACATAGAAGTAGTATCCTAGTAGTGGGCGTATTGGAAATGTAAGTATCATTCATTACAGCAAGAGTGAGCCAGTTTTGGTCCCTTAAAATGGACAGATTCCTTAAGTGGAGTTAAATAGTTCCTGCAAGCCAGGCTCAAGTGTCTCTGAAGAGAACAAACTGGCTATCGTAATCAGGATGGTCCCAGGATTAGTGTCTTTCTGACTGAATAGGTCTTGCTGTTAGGATTGTAATGACTTCAGCCGAAACATGTTAATTTGAGGGCAGGGTCCATTTTTCTATGGCCGAAGCCTGGGATATGATATAATATTCCCTATAAAAGGGAATCTACCTTCTGTAGTGCTTAAAAGAACAGTTATTAAGTTTTTGTCAGCAGGGTCAGATGGAGGATAGTAGATCCAGCAGTCTGTTAAATTCAGATTAGTAACTATGGTCTGGGGTGGGGGGGAAAGTAACAAGAGTTTTGTTTTTCCTTAAGTGGCAGAAGGAGATCTTAAGAGTTCAAAAAACAATAGGATGAAGAAGAAAGATCATATTGGTTTTAATAGGCAAGATTAATAGTAAAGAGTACTGAAGAATCAGAAAATTAATCTGATTTTGTCATCTTGGGTAGGAGCTGTCCACTTTTGAAGTCAGTATCTTCTGGAGAATCCCTTAGAAGGAATGGATGCACAGGAGTCGGAAGGATGTGATACGTGTCTTTTAAGTTGGGAAACATGAATCCAGTGAATGCCACCTCAAACTGTTACCACTGAATCAGTTGTTAGCAATATCTGATCAGTTCCTTTCTATTGATAATCAATGGAGAGTTTTCTCTGGCAGCATCTTTTCCAGAAAACCAAAACTCCAGATTTTAAATCATTCATAAGCTCTTCTCTGTTTGTGATAAACCTGGGTTATCATTGCAGTATCAGTTGGTAATCGTGTAGAACCTAAGATTTAAACCAAAATTCCCACTTGAAAAAGGCAGCCTACTATTAACTCATAAGGAGTCGACTTGTGGGTCGTAGAGATGATTTGTCTTATTGCTATCAAGGCTCTTGGCAGTACTTAAGACTGTGGAAGTTAGAGGGTTTTTAAGTGCTTTGATAAGTATAGTTTTAGGATCTCATGTGTTCTCTTTATTTCTCGAAGTTTGTGGATGATGGGGACAGCGGAGAGTCTGAGTAAAAGATCAGCTTACAGAGTTCTTTCAGAGCAACATCAGTGTGATGTGTGGTCCTGTTACTTGAGAGTAGTTGGGATTTCCCCAATCAGCAATACGGAATCTATTAATTTTTCTTTTGCTGTTACAGCATAGCTCTTTAGCATGAGGACGCCATGCTAAATCTACCCTAAAAATAAACAATAATCAAACAAACTCATAGCTCATTTGGAGGTGTTTAAAGATGTACGTCAATGCTTGGTTCCTATCTTTGTCTTACCAAGGTTGTGTCATTGCCAGGAAGGCCATACACTGGAAATATCCATGGGGGTAGCTCTTGAAATCCCCACCCCAGTGTTGGTACAATATTGATGTATCTCAGATGGACAGTCTTGTTCATGTCGGAAGCTCCCTGCGAAATGGCTACTTCCAACTCCAAATTGTCCTTGGTGAAATTGAGTCAATTGAGAGATAAGTGTAACGTGTTAGTATTACAGAGGAAACATGAAGGAAACAGTTGTTTGGCCTGGAAGAGATGCAGTTTCAGATTGAGATGACTCATGAGAACTGCAGCGGTCCATAAGAAGAATGCTTGTGTAACTTTTTATTTCCAGTTGCAGAGGCCAGGGACCAGACGAAACCTCCTGGTTCTGGGCATTTGAAACTAAGCAAAGCAGTTCACACAAAGACAAAATTGAAGTCAAGTCCTAATAAGGTTTTTTTAAACATCTTTATTGAAATACAACTTACATATCTTAAAATCCACCCATTTAAAGTGTATGCTATAGTGGTTTTTAGTATATTCACAGAGTTGTGTAATTATCCCCCCAAAAAGAAACCGTGTACCCCTTAACAATGCCTCTCTTCTAGTCCTACCCCTATCCCTAGGCAACTACTAATACACTGTCTGTATAGATTTGCCTGTTCTGGATATTTCATATAAATGAGAGTATGCAACATGCAGTCTTTTCTGACTGACTTCTGTCACTTTCCATTATATTTTCAAGGCTCATATATGTCATACCTTGTAAAGCTTTGAAATGTTTTTGCCAGTCGGAGATCTTCTGAACTCAGCCTCCAGGGCCAGTTCGGATGGACTAATCGGGTCTGTCCATCCTCTCATTACAGTGTATTTCTCTTGTAGACAAGAGTCAACACTAGGTAGATAGATCATAGGAGCAGGTGTTAGAAGGCCAGAAAACAGTTTCGTCAGGGAACAATGACAAGTCCAACTGGATAAACAAAATATTCCCCAAAGACCTTTTTCTAGGAAAGCAAAATAAGCCCAACACTGAAAGGCTTCAGTGAAATATTTGAGCTCCGTTCAGCATGAACTTATCTCCCAGCCAAAGGCAGGTTGCACCTCAGAAGGACTTTTAGATATGCACTCTGTTGTCGAGGTTGCCAGTGCAAGGCAGTAAGGCCTTCAGCCAAATCTCGATGAGCCCTTCATTTCTGCCAATGCCCTGTTGCCAGAGACCACCAGGAGCATACCTAGAATTAAACAAGTTGAGTTCAGTACCCATTTGAAGTGTGGGAGATCACACACCATGGGGTCTTTAGGGCTTCTCAGTAAGAGGGTGTTAGAAAGGACTTATTAGAGGATTTGGGCTTGTGTTACGTGATTTCAGGACAGCTGCAAGAACAAAGGATTGTTTGTTCAATCCAATTCAAGTAAGTGGGGTTTGCTTGGGGACTGGTGATGTCGGAAAGCATAAACAACTCTGTGACTGAGAATCTTAACAAATATCTAGGAATGCAGACCAAAGTAAACCTAAAGCAGCAGGGACTTCCATTAGCTAGAAAGGGTGGGGGGGAGGTTTGGTATTTTTGTGATTGCACAGTGACCTTGTTTTTGTCTGTGCTTAAAAAAAATTATGTGTTTGAGACCAGTGTGATCGGGTCTGACGTTGGTGTTCTGCAAGATTGTTTTATGTCCAACAGAAAACACCAGGCCTAGCTGTGAATACCAGGCCCATTCCTAAGTGTCAGTGCCAGGCCAGTTCCTCTTTCTCAAGTATGAAATGAGGTATTTAAAATATGTAGAACTGTGGCTGGAACATGGTAAAAGCAGTAGTGGCTGGACCACTGTAATTATTTTTCACCACCAGAAGGGTTTTTGTAAGTGTCTTAAGTACTTAAACAATGGTTAGCGAAAACAGAAATCAGTTTGATGGAACAGAAGCTATCATACAGCACTCCTTAATGATGAAAGAGTAGATTCTCTCTTGATAAAATAGCCCTTAACATATAAAGCTGATTGTCTCTATAAATCAGCTTTACTGTTTTATAAGAGAGAGGGTTCTATTCAGAATTCTTAGTCCTCATTACCACTGAGAGCAGAATCTCTATAGTTTATTTATTTATTTAATTTTTATTATTTATTTATTTATTTGGCTGTACTGGATCTTAGTTGCAGCACGCAGGATCTTTAGTTGCAGCATGCGGGCTCTTTTAGTTGCGGCATGCAGGATCCAGTTCCCTGACCAGGGATCGAACCCGGGCCCCCTGCATTGGGAGTGCAGAGTCTTAGCCACTGGACCACCAGGGAAGTCCCAGAATCCCTATAGTTTAGAAAGGAAACTTCATTTTAATAATTTAAGAAACATCACTATCGCATCAGCAAAGTAAAATTGCTGGTATAGCCTGCTATTAAATCAGTTCAATTAAAATTCCAATTAGGGGCTTCCCTGGTGGCGCAGTGGTTGAGAATCCGCCTGCCAATGCAGGGGACACGGGTTCGAGTCCTGGTCTGGGAAGATCCCACATGCCGCGGAGCAACTACGCCCGTGAGCCACAATTACTGAGCCTGCACGTCTGGAGCCTGTGCTCCGCAACAAGAGAGGCCACGATAATGAGAGGCCTGCGCACCGCGATGAAGAATGGCCCCCGCTTGCCACAACTAGAGAAAGCCCTCGCACAGAAACGAAGACCCAACACAGCCATGAATAAATGGATAAATAAATAAATAAATAAATAAATAAATTTTAAAAATTCCAATTAATATGGTTACTTGTGCTGTCATGGGCAGAAACCACCATCTCAGGAAAATGTTTACAAGATTTATTTGTGCTGATGGTTACATAAGTGATATAACACTATGTGTTATAATGTCCACAGTATGGATGGATTTCTAAAAGTCTGTTTTAACTCTTAATTTAGCTTGGTGTTTTTTAGCTTTTGGCACATTTAATGTGCCATGGACTAGAAGAGAGTACCCTCTGTTTTACTTTCCATGCTTACTATCCATCAAATTAGGGATCTAGAGGCCAAGGTTTAGGTATTTTAGAATGGAAATAGATTTAAGAGGGACCATCTGCTAGATATGTCTTGTACTCCATTTTAGTTCTTTTTGACCAGCCTTTTAAGCAGACTCCTGGTAACACCAGAATCAATCCAAAGCATAGTGGGTTTCATTTCCACCTCACCATGACCCTACTCCCTCCTAAAAGTATTACAGTTTACTTGATGGTCAAATTTCAGTTAGATCAATCTTCCTGGCCTGCCCTAATTGCACTTCCAGGCCTTTTTTGCAAGTCTTTACCTATAAGCTTTAATGTTGCCTGTGTTCTGAAGAACTGCAGAATACTATAAAGTAGATTTTTGTGTGTGTCCATGGTGACCAGATCCAAATACCAGGATTTTTCCGGTTTTTAATCCTAGGACAGATTGAAAGGTTAGTGTTTAGTTCCCTCTTTAAGGAAAAAAGTGACAGTGGGAAGATACTGACAAGTGAACAGCTCTTTCCTAAACAAAATGCAACATTATCTGGTCCTCCAACACACATCTGGTTTAAAACAAATGAGAAGGATCAGGAATAAGTTGGATAAATAGGCATAGGGGAAAAACATAAATGTTTTTTGATAGTAAGGGAATGAGAAAAAGAAAAGGCATGCACAGAAATGCCAAACACACACCAGTAAGGGCGAGATGGGGGTGAGGGGACAGGAGGAATAGAGGTGCAGCTGGGGATGAATGTAAACGCATAGGGTCTTGTCTCCTTTCAAAAACCTCTATCAGTGTATTAGAACACAGGATAATAATTGGTGTTCTTGATGATTACCGTGAGTCATCAAGAAACAAGAAAAGAATTATATTTAGTAGTATTTATTTAAGAAGTCAAGGCAAAATACAACTGTGTCACAAATTTTCTAGTGCAAATTATTTAATAAAGTAAGCTTGGATGCCTTAAAAGGGATTCGGTTAGTTTTTTGGAAAATTTTACTTAAGTGGAAAATGTATTCGGTTCCTAATGTCAGCAAATTCAGGTGTTCCAAGGGGGAAAACTGAAGTATCGGATTCAAAATTTTCATTGGGAGGAAGTTTCATCCTATGTATCTGTTAACATGATATTTATTAAATGTTCACATGTATATGGTGTTGTACAACTGTTACAGTTAGTACCTTTTAGCTTTCATTAAAATACTGCAACCAGAAGAGTGCTGGCCGTAAGGACTGCACAGCCGCAAAGGCTTGTTTGTTTACTTGGGGCAGCACAGCTTATTCGCACGCCGTAAAGACATTGGCCAGGTTTAGTACCTGATGAGAACAGGCGAGGCTGGTTAGATCTACCCTCCCACTGAAAACAACGTGATCTTTTTATTTTAAGTCACGTTTTAAAGTATTTGAAAAGATGGTTAGGGAACTGCCAGGTTAATTTTAGGGGGGAGTCTGACGCAGAGAGGTAAGTACATACCAGAGCACTAAAACCAGTTTTTCCGTAAGACATTTGCCAAAACACAAGAGGGCTTTGGTTCATCAAGTCGAAGAGTGAGGGAAACAGAGGTCGACCCAGAGCATATGAAAGCTGTGAAGTCTTATTAAAGAAGTTGCTCCACGCATTAAGCACTAGGACTCAACCTGCTCCCCTTCCTCCAGACTCCAGGGGACTCTAGAAACAGCTGCCTTGGCAGTGGGCCGACTAAGAGATGAAAAGGGAAAGGGAAAAACACATCCCTGAGAAGTGGTAGGCACAGACCAGCCTCTTGCAGATTTACATCCTGCTTACTCCTTGCATGGGTAGGCCAACGAATCTCAAACAGTGAATTGGGTTAGATAGGGCCTGCCCTCTAGGAACCTAGCAGGGGCAAACAGAAAGCTTTTCTGGAAGAGGGTATATTCATCCTCCCCTTAGCAAATCAGTCCCCTGCAAATAATTTTCACGGACAGTAACCACGGTCAGAACAACCAGAGCACGCAGGAAACATGGATATCAAACATTTTGGCAGCAGATTGGATTTCAGCAGAAGAGAGAATTGGTGAATCAGAAGATAAATTAGAAGAAATCACCTGAGTGCTGCACAGAGAGAGAAACTATTAGGGTTCTCCAGAGAAACAGAACCAGTAGGATATATATAGATATGCAGAAGGAGGTTTATTAGGAGGGATTCACTCACATGATTATGGAGGATTAGAAATTCCATAATCTGCTGTCTGCCAGGTGGAGGCCAGGAAAGTCGGTTGTGTAGTTCCAGCCCAAAGCCGAAGGCCTGGGAACTGCCGGCCTGTTAGTGTCCAAAATCCCAGTCCAAGTCCAAAGGCCCAGGAACCAGAAGTGCTGATGTTGAAGAGCAGGAGAAGATGGATGTCCCAGCTCAAGCAGAGTGCAAATTTGCCCTTCTTTCACCTTTTCGTTCTGTTCAGGCCATCGCCAGACTGGATGATACCCACCTGCAATTGGTGAAGATGATCTTCCTTACACAGTCTACCAATTTAAATGCTAATCTCTCTGGAAACACCCTCACAGACACACCCAGAAATAATATTTTACCAGCCCTCTGGTCACCCGTTAGCCCAGTACGTTGACACATAAATTAACCATCACAGAGACAGTGGTAGAGACTACAGGTGTAAAAGAGGGTAAAGGTTATGGATGGTACAAACATAGGTATGACGGAAGTCCTAAAAGGAGAGGAGAGAATGGCTGAGAATTTTCCGGAATCTAAGAAAGACAACAGTCCATAGATTAGAGGTCAGCAAATCCCAAACTGGGAAAAGATGAAAAGAAACATGAACCTAGACACATTATAGAGAAAATTCCGGGAAAACAATTAATGACAGATTACCTTCAGAAGAATATCTGACTTTTAAATAACGTTAGAAACCAGTGAAGTGATATCCTCCATATGCTGAAGGAAATAACTACCAATCCATATGTCTACACACAGTGAAAATATCTTTCAAGAATGAAGATAAGACATTCTCAAAGAAAACAGAATTCAGCAGTATATCATCACTAAAGAAATGTTTAAGGATAGACTACAGGTAGAAGTGAAGTGAACACAGATGGAAGGTTTAATATACACAAGAGAATGAAGAGCAAAGAAAGGTAAACATGTGAACAGATGTGGACAAACATTGCTTATATTAAAGAGTAGGGGCTTTATCAAAACAAAAGTAAAACGTCAGGCAATAATTTGTAAATTGAAGAATGGGTATGTATGGGAAATGAAGTTAAACTGTTCTAAGATCCTTCTGTTGTCCATGAGGAAGGAAAAGTTTTTAGACTTGGTTAAGTATGTGTCTAATTTCCAAAGCAACCAGTAAAGTGAATAGGAAAAGACTGTGTAATTTCCAAACTAATTGTAAGGGGGAAATGGAATGATTATTATCGTTTATATTCAACAAGTTGATTCTAAAATGTAAAAAAGACAAAGGGCCAGGAATAGCCAAGATGTTCAGGGAGCAAATGAACAAGGTGAGAGGATTTGATCCACCTCAAATCAAGATTTATTATAGAGCTACAGTAACTAAAGTGTGGCCTTCATGCAAGTGCAGACCAGCAGAGGGAACTAGCAGAGAACCCAGAAACAGACCCATGCTTTCAGAGCACTGCAGATCAGAGAAGAAAAGACAGACTTTCCAGTAACTGTGTTCCGTCACAAAATCAACTCCAGGTGTGTTAAAGAAAAGACCCAAGTGCCAAGGGCAAAACCTAGATCTTTCATAAGGTAATTTGAGATAGGGAAGGATTTTTAAAAACAAGCTCTGAAAGCCATAACCATAAAGGAGAAGACTGATCAATTCAATTAAAATATAAATTTTTCGGTCATCAAAAGAAAATGTAAAAAGACAAGCCATGTAAGAGGGGAAAATATTTGTAACATCTTTTACCTACAAACATGAAAAGAACTCTTATGATAAAAAGGACAACTCAATAGCAAGACTTGAACAGGCATGTCACAGAAGAGGGGTTCAATAAATACATGAAGTTAAAAAAATACATATTCTATGAACGAGCAAGTCCATTCCTGATATAGATACCCTAGAAAAAAAAGCATGTGTATGTGCATTGTTACTTGAATATATTCACAGCAGGGAGTTCCCTAGCGGTCCAGTGGTTAGGGCTCTGCGCTTCCGCTGCAGGGGGCATGCGTTCTCAATCCCTGGTCGGGAACGAAAAATATATATATATATATTCCCAGCAGTGTTGCTCATAGTAGCCTGAAACTGTCCATCAAGAGTGAATTGGATAGATGATGAATAATACTTAACTTCATTTACATGTAACAACATGGATAAGTCCACAATATTGAAGGAAAGAAGCAAGACACAAGAATACATACAGTGTGACTCATTTTATGTAAGGTTTAAAGCAGACACCATTAAATGGTATGTACTCTTGCGTACTCTTCGTGGTAAGGGCGTGATAGTAAATATTTTAGACTTGACCTCTGTCCCAAGCTCACTTGCTCCACTCTGCCACTGGAGTGAAAGCAACCCTCGATGGTGCTCAGCTGTGTTGTAGCATAAAACAACCCCTAGTTTATGGAAACATGCATTTGAGGTAAAATTACTTTTTAAAAGGAAGGGGGAGGGGATTTCCTGGCGGTCCAGTGGTTAGGACTCTGCGCTTTCACTGCCGAGGGCGCGGGTTCGATCCCTGGTTGGGGGAAGATCCAGCAAGCGGAGCAGCGCAGCCAAAAACAAATGAAAATAAAAAATAAATAAAAGGAAGCAGGATAAGAAGAAAAGGAAAGAAATGATTACCGTGAAAGAGGATGCTGATGGTTGCCTCCTGGAAGGAGGGGTTTGCGATCAGAGAAGGGTAATGGGAACTTTCAGGATGCTGCCAGTGTTTTAGGGGGTTTGTGAGGAGGTTTCACAGATGTTCACCTTACAGCTGTCTTTCTAATTCTGTGTAGAAGTTGTGTGTACAACAAGTAAGTTGTATGTCACAATAAAATAAGTTTTAAAAAACAAAACTTGTCAATGCTTCCTTAAATGATTGTTACAACATTACTTAATTTTATGTGAATTTTTGTTTAGTTTACATTTGAATTGCTCTACTTCTTTCTAAAATTTATATCAAAGAAATACTCTTGAAATAATTTCAGTAGTGATATAAGGCTGTTGTTTCGCATGTGATTTTTTTAAATCACATCAACATTTAATTAAAATAGAAGTAGGGACTCACCTGGTGGTCCAGTGGTTAAGAATCCCCCTTCCAATGCAGGGGATGCGGGTTCAATCCAGATCCCACTTGCCGCGGGGCAACTAAGCCCGTGTGCCACAACTACTGAGCCCATGCACCGCAACAAAAGATCCCGCACGTCGCAACGAAGACCCCGTGTGCTGCAACTAAGACCTGATGCAGCCAAATAATAAAATAAAATGTAAAAATTAAACAAAAGTTAAAAAGTTATAGAACACTACTACTTCTGACCAGTAATTCAGGGTATATACATTAGATAATCTGTTCAGAGGCTTGGAGACACAGCTTACAATTTATATCTTGGCTTTATTTATTACACCAAAGTATTGACAGCTGTCTTTTTTATTCACAGGTTCAGTAGATGAAGGCGTCACTGAAGGGTTACCTACACTTCAGAGCACTTCCAGCACCAGTGCTCACGCAGATGATGATGATCGGTTAGTACTAACAGTGCATAGTTTTCTTGTAAGGGCTGTGCTTGTAACTCTAAATCCAAGCATTCTATCTGGGAATTATATAAAAGTTTATTGCGACCTCCCTTTAGTATATTTTTTAGTCATCAGGTAGCCACATAAATTAGACAACTTATAGTACAAGGGTTTTTTTTTTGGCATTTCCAAGACTTCCCAGCCCAGTTGCTTTAAATAGTATCTATATTAAGGGTTGGCAAGCTGTGGACCACAGGCCAATCCCAGCCACCACCTTTACTTGTAAATCAAGTTTTATTGGAACACAGACATGCTCATTTGTTTACGTATTGTCTGTGGATGGCAGAGTTGAGGGGTTGAAACAGATCATGTGGTGTGCAAAGCCAAAGCTAATTACATCTGACCTGCTACCAAAAAAGTTTACCAAACCCTTATCTATGTACTCATGGTTCCCAAGTCATTATCTTCACATTGACCCTTCCTGCTTGATAATTTTCACATAGATGTAGCAGGGCCAAGACTTCATATATGGCCAAGACAGAACTCTAGCCTTTCCCTCCCCTCAGACCCACTCCTCCAGTCCTCCTGTCTCGGTAAACAGCACCATCATCCCCCCAGTTTCCCAAGCATTGTCTCTGGGAATTATACTTGATCCTTCTTTCCCTCACCTCCCACCACCATATTTAATCTTTAAGCAAGTCCTGTCAGCTCTGCATCCAAAATATACTTCTCCTCCTTCTCAGTCCACTTCTCCTCCAGCTCTGCTACTACCACCCCAGCCCAGGTCACCACCATCTTTTGCCTTTACTACAGTAACCTTCAACTGGCCCCTGATTTCATTCTCCCCTACTCCAGTCATTCTCCATGTAGCAGCCAGAATGATTTTGTCTTTTAAATTAAGTCAGATTATGTTGCTGTTCTAAGTAGCAGATTCTTAAAATTCTCCAGTAGATTGACACTTGAAATCTAAACTCCTCACTATGCCTTTAAAGGCCTACCTGATAGGACTTCCTTCAGACCATACTCCTCCTTGCATACCCATATCCAGCCACGCTGACCTTCTTTCAGTTCCTAGAATATTTCTAGTCCATATTTGTTCTGGCTTTGGGGCCTGTCTGCCATTTTAGGGCCTTTACTCTGCCTGAAATGCTTTCTCTCCTAATTTCCACACTGCTCACTCTTTCCTGAATATTCAGATCACTGTCTAAGTGTCAGTTCTCAAGGAAGATTTTCCTGACCACCAGTCTAAAGTAAAACAGCACCGATCGCTATTGGATCACTCTGTTTTAATTCTCTGTTCTGATCATTTTCTCGAGTGTTTATTGTCTGTCTCTGACCAATGAATATAGACTTCACTGAATTAACTCCTCCTCTTAGAGTCCGGGACAGACTTAAAAAGTGTATTTGTTGAAAACTTGAAGGATTCAAAGAACTCAAACAAGGTTTATTGTTCTTGAATAGCTAAACCTGATAGAGCAGGTTATGAACCAGAGTCATTTGAATAAGTTAATGAAGGTGTAAACAAATAGAAATATGCCTAGATTCCTTAATTTCAAACATTAATGAGGTTGTCTGTTCTATACTAGATACTGTGCGGAGTGGTGGGCATATTGAGATGAAGCGTAATAACCCTTTACCCTCAAAGAGATCAAGCCAACTTTGGGGGAGGGGGAAGAGGTTAAAGACAGACAAGTAAGCAGATAATCATGAGTCATCTGCAGAGGGGTCTGTCACTCTGCATAGGAGGGTACCTACCTAAACCACTGATGAATCAAAGAAGGCTTTCGGGAGGAGGAGGTAACTTCTTGGGTACATTTCATAAAACGGCTGGGCGTGTTATCTAGGCAGAAACGGTAGGCACGTAAAGGAAGTTAAATATATGAAAGCACAGCACTGAGAGAGAACTGTTAAGGAGGAACTGCTTGGTATTGGGTATGTTTGGGGAGTATGACAAGAAATGAGGCTGGAAGAGTACACAGACCCAGATCATGCGGAGTCTTGTCTGCCTTCACTCTGAAGATAACAGTGAACCATCGCAGGATTTTTATCCGGGGACTGATTTAATGAGAGAGATCACTGTGAAACAGTGAGGATGGATTAAAGGGGTGTGGGGCTAAAGAGAAGGAGTTACTAATTCAGCCGTATATTGATGAGGGCCTGAATTAAAGCAGTAGTAGGAAGGGAAGTATTAGAGAGATGAAGGATACCTAAAGTAAAATCGTTTATGATATGTGCTTGGTCATACATCCTTGCTTAACTTAAGATACTTGACATTCTGGACAATAGCATTGTTTCTCCTATTGTTATAAATGAACCTTGTAATCTTAACTTTTAAACTGCTTCAAAAAGTCTTAAAGTGTTTTTTTGTTGTTGTTGTTCATTTAAAGTTGTGCAGAAATGTTTATTGAACTTAAAAATCAGAGCCTGGTTGCCTTCTTTGGTCTGTTTTTTAGATTGGAAAATGTTCAGTATCCCTACCAACTCTACATTGCTCCTTCCACCAGCAGCACAGAACGGCCAAGTCCAAATGGTCCCGATAGACCTTTTCAGTGTCCAACATGCGGGGTGCGATTCACCCGTATTCAGAACCTGAAACAGCACATGCTCATCCACTCAGGTAATGTCGTCATCCCTATTGTGGCATAAATGAGCACTCCAAAACATTTTATTTTGAAATTCCAGTTAAAAACAGTAAACAGATGCTTTTGAGTTAGAAAAAAGTTTATCTCTGGGAAGTCTAGTGAGAACAGATAAACATAGGTCCATTGCTGAATTGGTGCAGTGTCAGAAATGTATTTGCTTACAGGCATCAGTATTCTCATTAAGACTTGGGTCGGGTGTAATATGTAAATGAAAAAGATATCAGACGCATGTGTGTGTATGTGTGAGGAAGAAAAGCACAAATACGGTAAAGCAAATGGGGTTAACAGGGTGTATATTGGTGTTCTTTGTACTATTCTTCTTGTAACTTCTCTAAGTTTGTAATTATTTCCAAATAAAAAGTGTTTTAAAAAATTAATAACAATAATTTAATTTTAATTCTACAATCCTAAATTTCTCTGTGCCCTGATTAGTCAGCCTTGTAGTATTTTTTTAGTGTAAAAGAGGTTTTGGATAAATGATGTGTAAAACATATTTGAAATTTAAGTTAAGTGTTCACATAAAGGCAGTAAAATCCTTGCGGGTAGAACACTGACCTCTGATAAAGTAAGAAATCTTTACTGCTATTCTCAGCTGTATAACTATCTCACTTAGATAGGTCTAACAATCCCTGTGCTAACACTAATTCCCTATGACTTTGTTGAATCAACAGATGATGTTTTGAAGGTTTATTGAAATTTTATTTGCTAAAACTGTGATAATGAATTGGAAGGGACCATTAATATACTTTATATTTCATATATTAATTTCTACATATTTTTTCCATCACTGTTACATTAAATACCCCAAAACTCAATCAAGTAGTAGTTCTGTTACAATCACTAATTATGTTCAGAGATGTTAGAATTTACCTTTTTTCTTCTCATTTTTCTCTTGAGATAGGAAATGAAGAGTAGGTACTGATCATTTTCACATCTTCTCAATATAAACCTCACTACTTTAATGAAATGAAGTAATGTTATGTGAAGATTTAGGCTCTGCTTAAATACTCTGGTTAAACTGTGTTTTGAAGTCTATAAAATACAAGATTGGGAAGCGTTCAAAAATCTGTTGGAGTATATATTACCTCGATTACCCCCACCCCATGGTGCCTTTCTTTCTCGCTTTCTTTTTTCAAGCACTAGTGACTTCTTAGATGTTCTGTACCTTTTCTGAGATGCTGAGTTTGGAACTCATTTTTGCTGATGATTTTTGTCTTTTCAGATTATCTCTTGCTACAGAATTACAGTTCAGAAATCTGTGAGGTTTATGACATTTCCACTTATTTTGTTTTTAGATAATATTTTGTTTTGCTTTATTTTATAGGAATTAAACCATTTCAGTGTGACCGATGTGGGAAAAAGTTCACCAGGGCTTACTCGCTAAAGATGCATCGCCTAAAGCATGAAGGTAAACGCTGTTTCCGGTGCCAGATATGTAGTGCCACTTTCACTTCCTTCGGGGAATATAAACACCACATGAGGGTTTCCCGGCACATTATCCGCAAGCCTCGGATTTACGAGTGCAAAACATGTGGCGCCATGTTCACCAACTCTGGAAATTTAATCGTGCACCTGAGGAGTCTGAACCATGAAGCGTCAGAGCTAGCAAACTACTTCCAGAGCAGGTGAGGTGCACAACGAAAACCGAACCAGGAAAACTGCTTTCTAAACTCTCTTTTCCTGCTTTTAGGGCAGCCTGCTGTGTTTTTTTATCAGGTTGCCAGCTAATCAGTCACATTCCTTTTAAATTCCCACTATCCAATAATGCTCTGATCTCCTGATCTGATCAAATTTTGCTGATCCTTCTAAGTATAAACAATTTTAAATACATTTATAGTTGGCATTAGAAATCTTTTCCTACAGAAGTAGACTACTTACCAGCTTGTTTTGGTTTTTTTGTGGGTTTTTGTTGTTGTTTTTTTAAATACAAGGTTAAAGTAATTCTGTAGTACATTTTAAAATAGACCTTATTGGAGAATTTATACCGTGTCAGATGATATTTAGTGATAGTGGATTACTTCAGACTCTTTGGATGTTAATTAAATTCTTGACCACTTCTCTCTTTTTTCTTTAAATAGTAAGAGAGAAACTTCTACACCAACTATAATGGATATGATAATTTACATCAAATGAAGTTTTCCTTTTTTTCTTTCAGTTTAGAGCTCCATGCTTTTAATATAAAAAACTTACAATAGAGCTACCTTTCTGATTTATTGGGTATCCAAGGATCAGGTTCTGGTTCTAGCTCTGCCACTAACTAGTGTTATGATTTAACACGTCACTTTACAGATGAAGCAGCTTGAAGCGTAGAGAAAGATAAAATGTAAGCTTTAAAGATGATTTCTAAGGTCTCCTCTAGATATAAAACTCTGTTGTCTATTTTTAATACTTTATCAGAATTGTACATCTGTAGGAATCCTTAGTTTCTTATAAAATCAAATCTTAAATTTTTAACTGCCTTCATTTTTTAAATCTTATTTTTCAGTAAATTATTCCTGCATAGATTTTGTTTTTCTCTTCAAGCCAGACATTTTGTTTAATGTAATCATTTCTAACTCTGGGTGTCTGGTTATCATATCACTAAACCTAGATTATACATGACATAACAAACTTTGTTCCGGACTAAAATAGTGTCTCAGTTAACCACGCCTGTTTTCTGTATCTTCCCTGTACTGAGCCCTCTATCCTCTACTCTTGTTTAACACCTGAAGACTTTTTAGAAAATATAACATAGGACATCTTAAATTGCTTTGCAGATGAGCAGACTTCAATTTTTTTTATTAATAGTGGACAAATTATAAAATAACCTTAAGTATATTAGTTATTGACATTATAAAGTGTAATGAATTTTTTTTTTGTTTAACAGTAAAGATTTAAATCAAGCATCTAAGTAGTTTTTTACATTTCTCTATATAGTAGATTACATAAAAGGTCATTTATGCCTGAGGATTTAGTTTCTTAACTAATTTATATCCAGGAAGTAATAAAAAGCTAGGTTTATATACCTTATAATTAGTGTATAATCCAAGAAAGGTTACGCATAAGTTATTCAAATGATCTTTGTTTAAATGAACATGCTATTTTCATCTGTTTTGTATACAAAAACTCTTCTACATAGAACAAGTAAGGCTGTTTAGGTGTCCAGAGTGACACTGAAGGTGATAATCTTATCTCTCTTGGTGGTAGGGAGAGTTGATATACTTTGGTTCTAATGGATGGTTTTGGTTCATATATTTAGGAAAGTTTAGAAATTGAAAATTCCTGAGTTCTAATCTTCATTCAAAAATTAGAGAAATGAAAAATCCCAATCTTGTTTTACAAATCAGGTTTTTTTATTGTGTCTTATTTATTACTGGCTTGAAAATTAACTCCCTGTTTCATCCTTTGCCTCTTACCTAGTGATTTCCTAGTACCGGACTACTTAAACCAGGAGCAAGAAGAGACCCTTGTTCAATATGATCTTGGAGAACACAGTTTTGAAAACAACTCCTCTGTTCAGATGCCTGTAATTTCACAGGTCTCCTCGACCCAGAATTGTGAAAGCACTTTTCCCTTGGGGTCTCTTGGTGGGCTGACAGAAAAAGAGGAGGAAATGCCAGGGCAGCCAAAGACCAGTGCTTGTGCCGAGGCAACCAGAGAGGACCCCCCAAAATCAGAGCTGTCTTCTGTAACTATTGAGTAATTTCATGGTTTGGCTTCATTTTTGATTTTTGGAAAGTGCCTGTGCTTGGTCTTGTACATTTGAATTTAATTTAACTTTTTAAGCAAAAAAGCGTTTGGGAAAGAATTTCCCTTTTTACTTTGTAAGTTCTGCAACTGATGTTTTATCTTTCATGACTGAGAGATTGCTTCTGTAAGTGCACAATAACATGGTGTTGAAATATAATAGAAACCTTGAGACTTAAGGAGAACCAGTTGACTTAAAACTTGTATCAGTTTCCTCTTCCATTATCAGGAGTAGGCTAACAACAGATCATTAGGTCAAGAAGAAATCAGATGATTATTGACCTTCCTGAAATGAAAGCGTACACCAGAAACATATTACTGAACGAATCTGGCAAATGGCCTGAATAGATGTTTACTCCTATACACAGGATATTGTACAGTCTTTTGTAAAGCCTGTTGTTTTTGGAAGTATTTATGGTGAGCTTTCTTAAAAATTATTAGGGTATATACTTCTGAAATCCCACGTGTTTTGTTTTGTTTTTTTAAGCTTTGTCACTATAATTTTTCATGGTGAAAATTTGGTATTGGGATAGGTATTCCCTGTACCTTTATAGTACCTCTCCTCCAAATAATCTTTCTTCTGTGAAAGAAGGCGAAGAACCACGGTTAAGGATAGTCAACTTGTGCATGAAATGACCAGGAACAGAGAATATAGTATGCGAATCTCGGCTTTATAGGAACTCTTTCATACTGCTTTTCTGGATAAAATTATTGTTTACCTGGTCTTTGAATGTTAATGCCTGGCTAATTGGGTCGTAGCCTAAATCAGTTTTCTCTTGCCTATACTTGGCATGATCCCATGAAAAGGAGATATACTGGAGATGTTCTATATTTTATACATAGGTTTGTGTATTGTTGAGGATGTTTTTATTCTGCTGTTTTGGACAAAATAAAGAATTCTCTGTTAAGGCTATATTCTTAACCCAACTGCGATTGTTTACAAAATACCCATATGACAGTGATAAATTGTCCTTATTCCAAAATAGTTTAAGACATTGCCAAATGTCATATTAAAAGCAGTTAGGATAGTTTTTACGCAATGTAAGCAATAATGTAGAAGTAGAGGAGAGTCTATAAACTGATGATCTATGACTTAAATCTATTTGGGGAAAAAAAAAAGAATTGTTAAGACTAAAGAAAAACTAAAAACCTTAAATTAATGACTATTACCTCTTGCTGCTAAAAAAAGAAAAGAAAAGAAAGAAACTTCGTGGTTTATAGTTGAAATATATATGATACTCTAGACTGGAATATATGTTTTTACCTGGTGCCATTAAAGCATCACTGACCTTGATCCTAAATACTCATGAGTCCATGAACAATGATCTTTTGAGTAACTCTTTTTTTCTATGTATATACCCAAAGTTTAATAATTATGAAAACACCTGATTAGGTTAGAAAAAGAAAATACAGTTTCTTATTCAAAACACAAGATCTCAGTTTTGTCTGGGTGCTAGTTGTTAATAATAAAATTTTTCTAAGTTATAGTGATTTGTTTCATTTTTTTTTAATTGGCTAATTCTGTAACTTCTTTTATCCCCTACAAATGTAAAGGAAGGGAAAGTGAACTCATTGAAGATTTTTTTTAGGCTAATGTTCTTTCTGTCTGTTTGAATATTCTGCTGTTTTTAACTTGTTTCCAACTCCTTTTCTCACTCATGAACCTGTTGTTTCCTCTTTGCTCCCAAACATAGGTATAGTACCTTCAGGAAAATCAACATATACAGATTATGATGGCCTTCCATTATTTATGCTTCTTTACTAATAGGTTGAATTACTTTCTTCAACAGACTGTGATACTAATAGCGGTACTGCTGTGTCTCAACTGGAAAGGTCAGGAATTTTTATTTTTAATGTAATATATATTCTTTGGAAACTGTTATGCCTACCAGTAGATAAATCTCAAAAGTTAATTTTAAAATCTTAATGGATAAGACAAAGAATCCGTAAAATTATGACCAGGAGTCATTGTTGCCCTCAGTTCTAAGAGTTATTTTTTTAAAAAATAAGAAGAAGAAGGAAGGAAGAAAAGGAAGAAAGAAGTAGGGTTAATGAGAAGAAATATATCAGAACCATTTGGAGATTTGTTGGTTGAAAGTGTTTTAGCACACCCCCTGTCCTGAGAATTTTGTATTAAGAGAGTCCTACACAGTTTTGGCAGCTCTGAGGTGTTCTGTGTTCTCAGAATGTAGGATTACCACCATCACTGGCTGTGTTTTCCCAAATGGAAACTTTAGATTTTCATTGGTAATTACAAATTATACAGATTTCCAAGTTTTATGAAACATTTGAATCTACTGTGAAAATGCCGATTGTTGGTTGTCTGCTCCCCAAATCGTATCAATACAGGTAACTAACTAGTACTTAACATGTGATATAAACAGAGTCCTTTTTTTTCTATTTCAGTGAGGCTCTACATTTTTCTTGATACACAGTTTAAGCATACTTAGCTTATGGATCTGTTTTAGGAAACTAAGCTATGAGGGATAATTGTATATAGTGCTATTTAGATTTATTTAAAATTCCTCTAAGACAAGGATGCCTGGATGTATAATTTTTACCAGAATATATGGAAAACATTGCAAAGAGATGAAAGCCAGTTATATTATCTCATCCATTAGAAATTACCAGTATAACTAAACATAAAAAAAATTCCAGTTTAGAATACTTTAGCATAGCTATCTTTCTGAAAGGCCCAAGGGGGTAACTTTGTTAAAGGGCTTAAATTTTAGGATGCAAGATAAATTGCCTTTTTAAACCAAGTATTTTATATAAGAAAAGCATTTATTTTTCATTTTAAAGCTACCAAATAGGTATGATATACATACTTTAGAAATGAGCAAAGATGTTTGCTGTGATACTGGATATTACAGCTCCTGCAGTCATTCTTTCCATTTTTAAGGGTGTATTCTAACAGTGGAAGCATCTAGCATGTCAGTGATTGTACTAATTCAGAAACAAAAGCATTAATACTTGTTTTCATTTTTTGAATTTTAAGTTCGAGAAAGGGATGCAGATGGAGGTTATCACCCACAGATGTATTTAAATGGATATTTCTTACTTTGAATTTAAAGTAACCTTCTTAATTTTCATTTTAAATAATTAGTTATATATTTAGTTACATTGCCAGTTTTTAAAGTTCTCACTTTCAGTGAGGCAAAAGTGTACTAAAACGTTTAAATAGCTTCATTCATTCTTACATTTTAACATTTCAGCAACCATTCTGGCTTACAGAACTTACATTCTGGTTCCATGTTATGACACATGCCCTTTGGTTTTAAAAACCAAAGAACTTCCATTTTGTTAAAATATGTTACCAAGTGGAATGAACCAGCCAGCACATCTAATATACTTACCATTGGTAACTCTGTTACCTTCTAACTACTGAGCCAGTCTCTCCGGATGTGTAAATGGTTCCCTGGGAGCCTTTGGAAGTTGTATTGAGTCTTTTCGGTGTTTTATTTTATCTCTTATTATTTTTTATTCTCATACTTAATCTAAATAGAGGCGAGTTATCTAGCTTAGTGGCTTTTATTTTGAAGATTCTCAGATCATGGTTTAGTTTCTTTTAGCTTTGTAGCCCCTGAGAAATACATTACTTTATAAGGTATTGGCAGTTTGTACTAGTATACCACATGGAGAGAATTATTCTTATTACTTGATGAATGAACAATCCTAAAATTATAATATTGTACCTGAAAGGGCTTTGAGATTTAAGGAATTGATGAAGAGAATTAGAAACTCTGAAGCTCTGGAGTATACATCTAAGTGAGGGAGAATAGTTTTCTAGTTATTAATATTAATTGGGAGGGGAAAAACTAGTAAAGTTCACATCTGGAAGCGACCCAAAGTTGCTAAAAGGTAGTAAATGTGGTTTTCAGTGTAAGTTATTGACATAAGATGATTTATTTATAATATATTTAGATTTTGAAAGTTACTGAGAGAAGCATGTATACAAACAAGATTTTCTTTTCTCAGTCAGTGGTACAGAATGGGGGGTGCTCAGTTACAGTAACCATGTCTATGAGGGATATTCAGAGCTAAGCGTACTCCTCCAGGCTTCAGGCTCAGATCGTCAAAATTCAAGTTATTCCGTATTTTGCCTATACCCATTTTTATCTTTCAGTGTCATTTTTGTTTGACAACATGTTGGTGACCATAGGGTATTTTTATTTGGAATGTCCTCAGCAAGACTAATTTGCCAAAAGCAATAATGGTTCACATTAACAATGAAGTAGATTTGAACCAATTTCCAGGTTCAACTAAGGAGCAGACAGTCTATGGGTGTTTCATTTTTAGATTATAAATATGTTGAGATTTATTAATGGGAAGTTAAGCCTATGTCAGATCATGGGATGAAGACTCTTAGTGACATCATAGTTGTACTTTTTTTTTAACTTCATACTTGACACAGATATTTCTACTACATCATAGTGATTATATTTTTATGATAAAAAAAATGTAATAGTTCCATATCTTTACAAATAGTCTCTGCAGAGATGTCAGGCGATGATGTTACTGGCATCTCAATTTGGCAGTATCCAAAAATTGAGACTGCCTTCAAGTGTATATGCTACTTCGGTTATATAGCTCTCTCTGCATAGGGGCCAGGCCAGTTCCAACTAATACCAAGGTTTTTATGTACATAATAGTTTTCGAAGAATTTAAGGGTTCAGCCCATTGGTTGGAAACAAAAAACTTTTTAAAAAAATTTTTTAAAGACTTAAAATTTTTAAATTTCAGTTTGAAGTGCCTGGTTTATAAAATCTGATTCTTTGATGATTGCCTTTCTCTTTTAAACTGACTGATTTTGCTGAGTAAACTTAAAGCCCTAGGTTCAGTTGTAATGATTTATTGATAAAATTGCTGCTTGATGGTTTGAGGGCCTACAGTGTCATGACTTTTATTAAATTGTCCCTTGTCCCTGTTTTCCCAAATACCGGTCTAACCATATCCAGATTTCATTATTCAGTTAAACAGGTTTAAAAATCATCCTGTAAATGAATGTTCAGGTTACCAAAGTACATCATCTGCTGAGGAAGGATCAGTCTTCCCTACATTAAGAGGAGCCGTCATCTCCTCTAAACACATGCTGTTTCCTTGGTATTAGTGGAGGCTGTGTTCATTTAAAGATGGGAAGCCTATCATGCAGCTCCTAGAAACACCTGCTTTTTCTAGAAAGAACCTTTTCTATGATTAGGTTATAATTGTGTTTTCTCTGAGAGCTTTCTTTTATTTCAGTTATCAGTTTTCAAGTTGACAAATGCTATGTAAAGTCTCTCATACTGAGAGTGGTCCATTAAATTACTGAAAGTTACACTGCTGTTCATCTTTCAGGTACCTGAAATGAATGCCATCAGGTGATCAGGAGTAAGATCATAAACTTTATTCATTTTCTTCCTTATACAAAGTGATGGCTTCTAATGCTTATATTTCAAGATATTTTTTAAAAAGACAACAGTCTCTCGTAGAGTAAAATTTGATTTCAGCCCAGGTCCCAATAATATATTTGATTATTCTGTTGTTGCTGGTGCCTCCTGTTGCATCAGATAGAGATTGCCTGCCTCTTTGTAGGGCACCCTTGCGGCACCTTATGTCCAATTGGAAGATAGCATATGGCTTCTTTTGTGCCTCTGCTATCTTTTCAAAAGCCATTTTATAAAAATCCTAGGTAGCCTATTTTAATATTTAAATATATATATTTGTGAGAGATACTTTTAGAACAGACTTTTTTTTTTACTTTAAATTTCCTGTATTCCCATTTTTAAGAGTAAATGTAAACTTTCCAGGATTTGAACTTGTCTTTTTCCACAGCAGCATAATGAACAAGTCGATTTGAGACAATAGACCATAATTCAGTGATAGAAGAAATTGATGTCTGATTAAAGGAAACAGATGTGAAGGGAAAAAAATTGTTTTGATGTTAACAGAAATGAATTTTTAAATAAAATTGTTTTAGTTTCTGTAATTTTGTATTTGCTGCTACAGTAGCTCAATATTTTACAGAGCTAACATATAAATCCGGCTCCATTCAAAAACTGGAGTACTTTCTAGTACAACCAGCCTAGGAGGAAGGTGTGTATGTACCACAGTCTTCCAGATGGGTGACTGGCGGTCCTGTTTAGCTAATGAATGCATGCTTTAAAATTCGCCTATAGCCCAACATCAAGGAAGTTTGGGAGAAACTTTTATCTTGCTAGTCATAGCATTATGATTCTTTTTGGGCACTGGCATTTTGTGAAACCCTTGGGGGAGGGAAGGTGATGCTGGGGAAGAAATGTGAATTAAATTATGTGGAAGGGTGTTGTCACGTCTTCTACCCTCTCCTAGAACCAGTACAACTTTCTTACCTGTGACAGGCCCAAGTTCACCAGCTTTGTATCCAGTTATCATCTCCTTCAAGTTTGGCTTTACTTGGTTACAGTGGCCGTAGCTAAGTTATTTGGCATGTTTGACTTTCAACAGTAACAAAAGTGGTTTTGGATTTTGTTTTATTTCCTAAAAATGTATACAGTGTCGGAACTTCACATTTTATATACTAGTATCTGGCTATTAGTACTTTACAGGAACCATAGTTCTTGGTGACTACATACATATATATATTTTTGTGACTTTTTTGTATACTAAGTGCCGTTTCAATGTTACAATCATTTTTAGAGTTATTGTAATCACTGTGAATATCATGTTTTTTCAAATATGTTCTGAGCCTAAAGTGTTTGCTTTGTGAATATATGTGTATCGTATATATTCTGTATAGTTACATTGTACTGAAATATTAGCTTGTTTGATATAAGGAAAGTATGTATTGAGTACTTTTTGCTAGCCTGGTTGTTTAATCTTTTTTTAAAAGGTTTAAACTTTTTAAAAAACAAAAGCAAAAACTTTAAACCAGCCTTTATTACATGGTCAGAAATAACGTTGCAGTTAGAAGGGATGGGCAGGGAAAAAAATAGTTTTGAGTGTCTTTGAATAGAAACATAAGACTAAGGTTTGTTTGGTTCCCCCCCCGCCCCCCCACCCTTCATTAAAATATCTTATTAATGCTTTCTGGAGTAAAACTTCCTGCTGTTGTTATTTACTGTTGGCTGGAAGGAAGAATTGGTGGTGCTGATCGAGGTCAAGTGGATAAGAAAAGTCGTGAGACCAAGGAGCGCCTTAAGTAAGCATCCACTGAGCTTGTACAGACTAGAGAGTGTTCTGCGAGGCAGCACACACATCAGCTTCCTGGGCAGGTAAGAAAAGAGCTGAAAGGGCAAGGAGTCCACGAACACCATCCCTAAAACGGAAAAGAATATAAAGGAGGCTAGTTGGAGAAAGTCATCAAATCCTAGAGCTGTTGAGCCAGGTATCTTGTGCAGAGCTGCTTTCCTGAGTGGTGGGTTACATCTTGAGAAGTTGCCTTGCATCTTTCTGAGGCTATACTTTATTGATTAGAGACCTGTTGGGATATTTCAATAATACCTTACAGCCAAGGAGTAGAGAATGGTACTTACTGGGGGAAGGCAGCTCATTGCCTAGGTGCTGAGCCTGTGAGAGCCTGAAGGAAGGGCATTCTAACTACAGATGCACCTTGCTGTGGATTTTGACAGTAAGTGGTCTATAGCATGAAAGCAACAGGCAAAGGAGATTGTGCGCTGACCCCAAGCTACCAGCATCACTTAAGTTCAGGGAGGAAAAGGGTAAATTTTTAAGAAGCATTTTCTATCATTCAGTGGGTGTGTTGAGTGTTTTTAACAGTGGTTTACCAAACCATTCAAGGCCGGCAAACTGTGTTGGGGTCCTCAGTAGCTACCTCAGCCACAGGTGATCCATATAAATGCAGAACGTAGAATTTTAAGTACTCGTGCCTTACAGTTTGATTTGCATATGAATAACAGGCCAGAGAAATTCCTTTCAGAGAATGGTACTAAAGGTAGTAAAGGACGATGTGTGTCTGTCTCCTCGATGCATGGCACTGGCATACATAGTTGGGGCGTTGTTTTCTGAACAGAATGTCTGTTCTAAGTACTAAACTGAGAGATCTGCAAATGTACTGAGAGTTTAAATGGGGGGAACTTGCTCATAAACATCAAATCCCAAAATGTAATGTAATTCATTTTTCACATGGGTGGACTTTCATACAGATGGGAAAACTAAGATGGGGCATAGTCAATCCAGAAAGAACTTCCTCATCAGCAAAATGATGAGAACTAGGGTTTGAACAGCCGTGGGGACGAAGGGAAAGCTGTTTTACTGTTGTGAAACTCTTGATTTGTTTACTTGAATCCTTGTACCAAAAATACTTGAAATTTTTATACCCACCCATTTTATAGATACGCAAACAAGTCACTGCAGAGGCTATGGGCAGAGTTGTCTTTAGAGTCATTTTGTGGGGCGCCTCCATACAGTCCCACACCCTTCTTTCTATTGTTGCCTACTTTTTTCCACAGCTAACATTTCTGGGGGCCTTTGGCTGGAGTCTGAAAGACTGGATAAGTGAATGAGTGCATCTCATTGACCAGAGAACCTGAAAAGTTAGACAGGCTTAGCAACATACACATACACACACTCAGTAAATGGCCAGCCGCAAATGAATTACCTCTGATGATTCTTGCCATCTAGAGACCCTCTGTTGGGAAAGTTGCTTTAGAACATAAGAAGAAAAGATCACAACCAAATAAAATTCCACTAGTTCACCTTAATTTAGGGGCTGAGGCAGATGTGCTCTCTTTGGCAGTTCAGGCAGCAGTGGTACATGTGGTAGGACCTGTGTACATGATAACTTTTGTCCAGAAACAGAATTCTCTGTTGAATGCAAATGAGTCTACATACAAGATGAGTAAAAATTCCTTTTCAGTGTGTTTTACAGTTTATAAAATGCTAGCACTGTGAGTGATTTGGTTTTCAAAAACCCAGTGACATAATAACAAATGTATGACCCACACAGATAGTTGGGGCCCTTCCTAACCCATTATAAAAAGGCATTAGATCCACCCTGAAATCCCTAGGCACCAACAGGGCTGCAACCCGAGAAGTCTTGAGTTGATACAGCTCTCAGCTCTCCCAGACCCAGTGATAAAAAGAAAAACCCGGAGCTTTGACCCTGCCAGTACTAGCATTGCGATTCTTTGGGGCACTAGCGTTTTGGGAGACCCTTGAGGGAGGGTAATGCTGGCAGAAAATGTGAGTTCGTTTATGCAGATGGGTGTTTTTGTCTTTTGTGCCAGGGCCTAGTTCTAAAGGAGAGTCAAGTTAACTTATTCTTCTGATGTAAAACAATTACAGGTGACCTTGTTGTAAATATGTGAACTGGTCATGTGCTTTTCTTTGTGTGCTTTTACCTAAATATCACCTCTGGATTACCTTTCCCACCCCTGTTGGTAATACTTTCTGTCATTTTCTCCATCCCTGCTGCTGCTACTTAATTCAAGCCTTTGTTGTTTCTGGCCTAGAAACAAAAACAGCCCTCTCTCCAGTCCGGCCCCCTCTGGTCCATCCTTCCCGTTTCTGCTGGGTCATGTTTTAACCGGGCCACTGCCCTGCTTAAAGTCCGCCTCCCTCTCCCTGGGAAATCTGTCCCGGCCTGCTGTGCTTGGCTAGTTGTAGTTGGACTTTCACTACAAAGGTCAGGCTTCACCTCCTCTCGGAACCCGCCACTCAGTCCCCACTCCCGTCTACCTCCAGTTTTGGGGTGAAGGTCCCTCATGTCTATTTCCCTAGCAGATTTTGTTTAGCTACACCAAACCACGTCTCAATCACACTGTCTTGTAAAGCTACCTCCTGGGGCAGTTATGAGAATGGAATGATTATATGTAAAAGGCTTAGAACAGCAAGCACCTAGTATAGAGTAACCACTTAATAAGTCTTGTCTATTATAACTAGTGTGTCTCCCTCACCTGATTCATTTCTTGACATCAGACTGTGTCTTCTATTTGTATATCCGCTGTAGTGCCAGGCACATAGTAGAGCTCAAAAAAATGTTGAATGAATAATTGAATGTTGCCAGGAAATGATCATAAGCTCACTTTACCAGAATGCTCAGAGGTACTCACCAGGGAACTTTAGGACAGAACACCGAGAAACATGGCACCTGATAGTTTGCCTCAACTCCCACTTCAAGTCTAATCCTCAGAACAACTGCCATCAACCTGGCCAAAATTTCTCCAAATTGTTCTCTGAAACACTGGTGCTGCCATTTTCCTCCCTTTAGTCCAGTTTACTCATCCATCAAGTCCATACCTAAGTTTCACTTCTTAAAGAAGCATTCCCAGAGCCTCCCACGCTGGGCTGGGACTTCCTATTAGGTTCACGTAGCATCCTGTGCTTTTATTACAATGGTAATTGATTATTTAAAAGCAGTTGGACTAAACTCCATTTGATTAAGTTCCATTAGGACAGGGCCATACCTGTCTTTTGTACCAAGGTGTCCCCAGGCCTGGGGTTGATTGAATGAAGTCTCTGACCTTAGGAGCTTATGGTTTCTGAAGTAAAGACTTACAGAAATAAAACGAATATAGAAATAACTGAGTGCCATGAGGGAAACAGCAAAGCATGCATGTCCTCTGCAAATTTGGAGGGAGAGACCTGGCTGGAGGGATCAGGGAGGCTACGTGGAGGAGGAACATTTGAGCTGGAATTTCCTTGTAAAGAGGTCTAGAAATTTGTACTGGCAGAAATGGGGGTGGGACGGCACTTAGGAAACAACACTGAGCACAAGAGGTGGCATGTCCAGGGAGTGAAAGTGGTTTGATTTGCTGAGAGTTACAGCATCCCTGAAAAGAGAAAATGGGAGAAAATGTTAGAAAGCGACTGGAACCAGATCAGAGGAGGCCTTTAAGAACTTGAACTGAATTTGGTAGGAAACAGAAAAGCATCACACATTTTGAGGCAGAGGGACAACTTAATCAGAGCTTGCTCTAGAAAGATAAGAACAAGCATGAAGTAGATTAGAGGGAAGGCGTACAGACTGAACCGCAATCACTGAGGAATTACTTAAGTAGTTTAGGGAAGAGCCCAGAGGAAGGTGCCATGAGTGGCACTGGAGCAGGGGTCTGGGGAAGGGTTTGGTGAGAGGTGGGGCTGGGATCTTAAGCATGTCTGGTCTCTGAACAGTGGACAATATCAGCTCTATTTCAAGCCCTCGAAGTGCCATTTACTTGACATTGTCAAATTCTTAGGGGAACTCCCTTTGTTTTTGAGGGGGAACTCTGTGTCCTAGACAAAAATAGAGAAAGAGTTAGGCAGAGTTCTGAGTCAGGTTCCAGAGCTGAGCTCAGACTTAGGGTGAGGAGAGGTTTAGGAATAGTCGTGCAAGGAAGTTACTTAGCTGGGTGGCCCTTTCCTAGCAGAGCCTGGCTTCTACTAAACCAGGTTGGTGGGGTTGAAAGTTCCAAAGACATTTCTCCTGTCCTGCTTTGCTCTGCTTCTTACATTCCTTCTACTTTCCTTCAACAGACACTGAGTGTCTGCCACACGAGACACTTGCAGGCGCTGCAAGCACAGCATGGAAGGGAACAACAGAAACCTTTGCCCTCGTGGGGCTCATCATCTGGGTGGAGGGGAAGGGCTTTGGCCAACAATGCCGATAAAGTGTGGGGGTGGGCAAGGGAGCGGTTTGGCCATTCTCTCACAATGGCCAAGGTGAGAGAATGGCCAGTAAGCCAGCTCCAAGCAGGTGAGGGTCCACAAGGTCAGGGGCGCTACCAGGCGTGTTCAGAAGGGAGGCCGGGCTCCCCACCCACTTCTCTCTGGGAAGGAGCCAGAGCAGAACAGGACGTGCCCGGAGATTAAAAATGGACATAGACTGAGCATGGAGGATGGAGGAAGTTTGTTTCCACGTGTAACGTCTTTTCCTGGACAAACTCAGAGGAAGTCTGTTTCCCCAACACAGGCCAAGGAGCAGGTTGCTCTGAGTGAGAAACTGAGCTTAGAGGCCGGACACCGGCAGCAGCTGTAGATTTAACTTTTTAACGTAGCTCGTTGTATGTATCCAGATTTTTGGCTTCTAAGTTCAAGGTGCCGTTTAAGAGACTTCTGCGTGTATCAAATACCCAGACGCATCCTTTCCTACTGGGGACTGACTCTCACAGGCTCCTGCGTACACAGAGCCCAGAGATGAGGTGTAGGCTGCCAGCGTGTCATCTCCATTGACGTAGGAAACATGAGTGGCTTTTGGAAGACGGTTGCTCTTCCCCCAGGAACCTCCTAACATGTGAGGAGATACGCATAACTGCCCTGGAAGGTTTTATCAAGTGCCTTTTGAAGCGGTACAGCAAGGAAGCCCTAGGGAAAGCATGAGATTTAAACAGGGAAATGTGCACATGCATGGAAAAACCAAGCACCGATGCATCCAGTCCTGCCCAACACGTGCCAGGTACATCCATGCATGATTTCTACCCAGAACGGGGGTTCCACAGCTCCCACGGCCTCCCAGGTACGACCGTGTGACACCTGTGAGAATTCAGATCCACTGTCCAACGTGGCAGGGCCTTCCACGTGGTCCCAGGAGAGAGGGACTGGTACAGATTAGCTTTGGGGAAGGTCTAGCTTTGCGTTGCATGTTATAAGTGCCTGAAAACACAGATGTATACA
The DNA here is from genome assembly GCF_028564815.1 of Eubalaena glacialis. Lineage (NCBI taxonomy): Eukaryota > Metazoa > Chordata > Mammalia > Artiodactyla > Balaenidae > Eubalaena > Eubalaena glacialis. Next base: position 4,273,699 of record NC_083725.1, read on the forward strand.
CGCATACATACAAACACACACACGAAAAGTAGGAGCAAGGGAAGAAGGGAGGCCTCCGTTTCAGTCCGGGTCCATCTGCAGTTCTGGTCTCCCCGTGTCGGGAGTCCTGCCCGCCCAGCACCTCCTCCCCGGGGCTGCTACCAGGCCCGCCCTCTAGGGGCCCTGAGCCTGCACCCCTGAAACAATGGGACCAGAAGCTCTTTCGTGCCCCACCCCTCGCTGTCCGCAACAGCTGCCATTCCAGAGCCAAACAATTGGAGCCCCTAATTTGCCTCTGTTGACAGGCACCAGGTGTAAAAGGTTTTTCCCCAGTTTGCTGAATCCCTTCCCACCTGGACTGTCTCTCAGTCACTGGGGGTTTTTTGTTTTGTTTTAATTTTTTGGCCCCGCCGAGTGCCATGCAGGATCTTAGTTCCCCGGCCAGGGTTCGAACCCGCACCCACCATAATGGAAGCGCGAAGTCTTAAGCCCTGGACCGCCAGGGAAGTCCCTCAGTCACTGGTTTACCCCTGCTCTCGTGTGCGTCAGTGGATTTTCCGGCTCCTCTCCCGTCGTAAAGTGTAGGTTGGAGGGGTGAGCAGAGCCAAGAACAAAGGAAAAACCCAGCAGTTCATTCTGCCCAGCAACCCCCAGGCTCCAGTGGGAACCAGATGCCTCCTCGAGGCCCGGCCCACAGCACGGCCCTCAGCGCCCGGGGGCCTGCACGTCGGACGGGGGGAGGCGGGGGGGGGGGGGGGCGCCTCTCCCTGCTTCCCCACACGTCACTCCAAGTACGTTACATAAGAAGCATAATCTGTTTTCAGTGTAGACGTGGAAGTTTGGTCCTTGCTTCCCAGAAGTTACCCATAACGAAGTCCCATGAGTAATAAGTAGAAAATAGAAGGGGTTCCCTAATCCCAAGGAGGATGAGAAGCATGTGGGGAGGTCAGGGCTGAACGTAATTCAGACTCAGTCCAAAGTAATGTCAATTTAGGGTGACAGGAACATGTGGTAACAAATATGCTTAAGACCTTTCCAGGGCGAAAACCTCACCTTTTAGTAGCTGCGCGTTGGTGAGCTTTTCATGAAACCCTCGGCTCTGCCGCCTGCCTTTTGAAGGTTCTTTCCCTCCTGTGACCGACGCACAGGACAGGAGCGTGTGTGGGCTCGTGAGCCGCTTACCTTCCCAGCCTCGCTTTCCTCCTGCCCACCGCCATGCCCGAGCCTGGCATGGGCCTGGCACACGGTGAGAGGTCAGTCAGTGAGGAAGGACGAGTACACATCCTGGAAATGGGTCCATAATAATGGCAGTCTGTCCTGTCACAGATGAAAAACGGGTGTAACACGACCTCAACACACTTCCCACCTCTCACTTCCACTCTCAGTGATGGAGAAACGCCTGAGTATGAGCTGCTCGCGGGGGAGTGAAGCTCTTCATCAGCTTCCCTAGTCCGTGATGTGAACACGACTGAGAAGCTAGAAAACGGCATCAGTGAGGAAAGCCGGACGGGGATCAGTGTTGACCTTGGAGACGTGGAACGTTTCCAGATACATTAAGTGGGATGAAATCCACGCTCTGGAAAAGGCGACCCGCGGAGCTTCTGGGAGCCCTCTATCCCTCCCCCCCCCCGACCCCAAGAAGAGGGGAAAGAGGACGCTCAGTCCCCATGGCAGTGACTACGACGCCCGAGTCCCCGGGCCGCCCGTAAACCTGCTCCAGCCTAGGAGTCTGCCAAGGACTCCCGCGTGATGCCAGCCCTGAACACGCTCCAGCGTCACGTAAGCGAGCCCTGCTGCACTTACGGAGCTGGCCGTCCAGCGCCTGCCAGCCTCTCCAGGACGGTGAGTTTCCCATGGTGGCCACTGCCCATGAAGTTCGCACTCTGGGGTGAGGGGTCGGGAAGAGGAAAGGCAGGAGAGCCGCCTTCACGGTGGGCCCAGACGTGGTGCTTCCACACTTGGGAACACAGGGTTCCATATCTGGGCATTGCCAAGACTCACCATGAATTGGGTGGGAGGAGGTCGTGGAGACAGGCGGGACACCCACAGCTTCCTTCCGGACCGGCTGCTTCAGCGACTGTGCCTGTGACGTGCAGGGCGTGAGCGCCCCCTACTGCCCTCACCTAGAATGATCCCCAGGGCAGGGACTCAAAAGAATCTTTCTTTGCCTTTAAGCCAAACTTACAAAATATTTATTAAACCTAATTAAAAGGATTTTGTTTAAAATAAATACCCAGCGAAACGGTTCAAACTGTTAACCACTCGTTTATTTTTCGAAAGCCTTTGAACTAGAACAAAATGGATTGTCTTTTCGGCTCCGGTTGCGACATTCCCCCAGGTCTCAGTGAACGTCCTTGTCATGGGTGACCCAGAAACATTTCTATCACCCCACCCAGGCTCATTCTGTGGCTCTTTCTTTGGGACTGGAAAAAATCTGAGAAAGGGCATTTCCCTGGACGCAGCAGGACCCTGCAGACCTTCTGTCAGTCCTCCTTTTCGTCACTTCTCCAAGCCCAGGTGCCCCCATCACTTTTGGCCTCTGTTCCTTTTGCTTCAGCTTCCCCCAAGGCCAGCCAGCATTCAGCAGACGTGAATGGCTCAAGGGAGGAAGATGAGGGCAGAAGAAGTGACCCTTCTGAATCACAGGTCAGAGCACATTGTCCAGCTGCCCACGGCCAAGACCTCGAGGAAACGTTCTCTCCCTCCGGTCCCCACTGGCCCTAGGCGGAGGAATAAGAGAAAGCAGATGGTTTGGGCCCTGAGAAAGGGAAATGCCCAGGGGCTGCTGGGGGTAGTAGCCAAGGAAATAGGAATGGGAAAGAATTTGAGACGCTGAAGGGGCCCTTTCAGAGCCCAGCTAGTTCATTTTGGCCTTTTCCACGTGTGCCTAAGCCACGAAGCTGATCGCCTGGCAAGAGGCCCTGGATCCTCCAGGCTTCAGGTTGGGGGGTGCCCTGCCTCTGGAGGGCAGTCCAGGACTTAACTGCATGGGCTTTGGAGTCCAGCGGCTGGGTTTGCATCCTTCCTCTTCTCTTTCTGAGGAACCTTGAGCGAGATGCCGTGGGGAGGATGTAGTGATGTGATGCACACAAGGCACTCGGCACGCGCTGCCCCGTTACTGACACTTCGCAGATATCACCGGAGCGGCTGAGCTGCCAGGCCCTCCCCAGCGAGGACAGCGGTGGGACAGACACGTCGGCAGGGTAGGTGTGCAGAGCAGGTTTCTACCTACCTGACCTCCAAAGCTTCTTTCCAGCTGTGAGGTTGAATGGAGGTGTCCTTCCAGTTCTAAAAGGGCAGCCCTCAGGCAGCTGTTATCCCACTGAGCAACTGGAGGGTCACAGAGGCCCGGGAGGCAAGTGGCCAGGCCCTGTGACCTCACACCTCCTGGGAATGTGAACTCCCTCCCACCCACCAAGGACCCCGGACGGGCTCCAGGACCTGCTTCCCAGCGTCTGCAAGGCCAGGCCCGAGGAGCCTGAAGCAGACCCCGTCCTACAACGGCCCTGTTCCCCAGTCACAAAGGGCGCAGGGCGACCCTCGGCAAAAGCCTGTCGAATCCATGACTTCTTTCCTCATCCTTTCCTCTGGCTGGTATAAATAAGCCATTTTTTAACCATTTTTTTGCAAGGGTCACGTGTTCCAAACATAGGTTTCAATTTTTTCTAGTCTGTTTCTACACATTTTTCTTGTCCTTTTAGATATTTGGACAGTACCTAGGTTATGAAATTCAAAGAGGTATCTGATGCCCTGTTTCCTTCGGGAGCTGTTGCCTGACAGAGAGAGAGAGAGAGTGAGAGAGAGAGAGAGAGAGAGAGAGAGAGAGAGTGGGAGGGAGAGGGAGAGGGAAGGAGAGAGCTCCCCTACCCTTCTCTCCGGACCTGGTCCTTCTCCCCTCCCCCAGCCCTCCCCCACACACACCGTGTACTTGCAGCTCTTTGGAAAAAGAACACAGGCTAAGGGTGGAAGAGTTTTCTTTTCGAGTTAAACAAGTCCGTACGAAGTTCCAGAAGAGAGGTCTGGCAGGGAGACTGAGTTATTCCTGACCACAGGGGCGTGGGCAGGGAAAATCGTGATAACCTCAGGGTGAAGGAAGCATGTGGTGGAGGAAAGCGCAGAGCCAAGGGGAAGGGCAAGCTAGGTTTGCACCCCAGGAAAATACACAGCCCTCCCGCTGGAAGATTTTGAGGCAGTGGAACAACCGGACAATGGAGTTGATTCCACCTCGCCTGGAAACAGCTCTGGACCCTGACTTTTTAGGAAACAACTGGAGATGAGGGGAAAAGGCAGAAAAACACACAGCCTCGGAGCTGCAGGTGCAGGGCGATGGCACGGGAGCGCGCAGCCCTCTGGAGAAGAAAAGGGGGAAAGAGATAAATGATGAACTGAAATCCGAAGAGCTGGGGTTTCTTCACAAAATACAGTCATCATTGTAGGCACATCAGACCAGGAGCAATTAGCGCGTTATGCAAGCGCTGATCTGAGTCCAGGGCTGCTCTTTCCTCAGCATCTCTCTCGCGGGGAGCAGGGGGTGGGGGGCGAGGACAGCCTGAACATAAAAGGAATCTGGACCCAGGCCGCCCTCGCGCTCGGCCGGCACCCAGGTCCCCCTCGCTCCCCCTTTTCCTGACGTGCCAGAGGCGGCCCCTCTCCTCAGGGAGGAGCCTGACCACGCCCAGGCCCAGAGGAAGCACCACTTGCTCGAAGCCCCTCTGACATCTTCACTCCCCGTTGTCAATGCCGTGTTTGTCATCTTGTGGAAGAACAGTTGGAACGATCTTCTAGGTCAACCCGAGACGTAAAAGCAGGTGATAAATATTCGTATTCCTGCTTTGGGGCCTGCTCTCATCATCTGAGTGGTATTTGGTGGCTTTCCAAGCTCTGTTCCTGATTGTCACCCTGAGGAACCCCAGCCTGGTGACCTGAAAGCAGTTGTCCGGACCCCCTTGCAACGGACACTTCCCCCTTCCCTCCCTCGGCCCATCACCCTTACAGGACGAGTTGAAATGGCACGAGGGCTGATGCAAACCCCCCTCCTTTGGGCCAGGTGGACCCCAAGGACCCAATAAGCAGCGGCGTCCCACCCGGGCTGGCAAAGCAGATGGAGAACGAGTGCACTGCCGACCTGGAGCAAACCCCTCACCTGGAAAATAGCTCTCACGGCAGGGAGGCCTCATGACCAGGTCTGCTGGAGTTCCCCAAAGCAAGGGGGACTCGAGCCTAGGGGCTGGCCCACAGGGTCTCTGAGAGCGTGGCCCCTTCATTCTACCCACGAGAAGTTCCTTCCCTCATGAAACGATGGTGTGTGAGTAACAGAGTCTATGGGGGACAGAGCCTAGGTGCCCGGGTTCTAGGAGACTAGACGTGGGACCTTGGGCGGTTACTTACTCTTCGCGCCGTGGTTTTCTGTTGTAAAGTGGGACCGACCATAGGGCTGTTGCGAGGTTGACGTCACACAAGTAAAGCACTCAGAACGCTCAGGAGGCACTTTCATTCGAGGGTAGATGTGTTGGAGCGTCAGCGTTCCAAGAAACTCAAGTCTGAGAAACACCGGCTTAAAGGTCCAATCTCCCTTACGTGTGGCTGCAGGTGTGCAAAACACACACACCCTCGTGATTCCAAGCCTGGGAAAGTGGGAGGCCTCATTCCATCCCAGAGAGCCGAGGGAGGCCCCCTGAATTAGAGTCTGCGGGCACCCCAGGTGCCCCAGAGAGGGAGGGTGTCCTGTGGTAACAGCCAGGCCATGTTTCCAGGACCGGGAGCTCAGGCCCTAAAACACAGCCCTGCCCCTCCCCCAAGGACGCCTGTGTGCGTGTGTGTGTGTGTGCGCGTGTGTGTGTGTGCGTGTGCGTGCGTGTGCGTAAGAACGTACCTGCCGCGGGCTGCAGCATCTGCCAGCTGTGATAACGGGTACCGTTCCACGCTTGCTCCTCCAGAGATAACACCCACCTCCTGCCACAGGTCACCTCTGTCCTCAAACCCTAAAGCTCTTTTGACCCCGCCCTGGGCATGTTCGTCCTCCGGGTCCCAGAGTCTGAGGGCCAGCAGGTCCCGGCCGCAGGGAGGGGTGGGGGCGGGGCCTCCGGCTGCCCACCTGAGACGGGGCACAAAGGGAGTGGAAGCCGCAGGAGACAGCCTTCCGGGAACGGCGGGGCCTGGGGTCCGTCCCAACCCACCTCCCCACCCTGCGCAGCGAGGGCCCCTCCCCTGTGACAGCACCTTGGCCACCGGGAGGCTGGCGGCCTGGGAAGCCCTGCGGTGCCCCTGGTGGCTGAACAGCTTCCCTACGCCCTTCTGGATTCCACCCCGCCACCACCCCCCCCCCACCCGGGGTCCCTGCAGACTATTCCTCCTGCAGGATCCAGGATTAAACATTGACTGAACTTCCATTTTAATGCTTGTGATTGGTGGCTGAAACAAGTGAGACGCAAGGTAGTTTGGGGGACCAGAGAGATGGCTCGTTTCAAGGTCCTAGCAACTAAAACAGGCTAGTCAGTCACAAAAAGGCCTCACAGTGGTCTGTTGAGCTTTTGTGGGGACTCAGCCGAAGGCAACAGAGAGAGCATGAAGCCGGGGCAGCGCTGCCTGGTTGCCTGGGTGCGGTCACACAAACAGCACTGCACCGTCGTGGGCCTGGCTGCGGCCACAGCAGGCCGCATGGGTGGAACTGAACTTGGTCACACACTTGGAGCGGGAGTTCTTGAACTGGACATGCAAATGTGTGCAAAACAGTTTTGGTCACTGGTCTCTCCCCGGGCCTTCACCTGGGTGCGGGAAGGCTGAGGCGGTGGCTCAGGGCTGATGCCGGTCCGCTGCCCTCGGCAGAGAGGAGCGGACCCGGGCCGGCTGTCACACCTGTCGTCAACCCTGACTGTGCTGGGGCCTCTGTCTTCATTACAGCTCGAAGACAAGGCTGACTTCCCACTAGCTAAGGAGTCTTAGCTGATTCTTCTCTGTGGTCAGAAGTAACGCCGGATTTGGCTCCACAGTCTTTTGAAAGGCACTGGTGCTCTGTTGGGTTTCCAGGCGTCAAGTGTTTGTGGCTTCCAGGACCCTGCCAGGACCGCAGGACACGCCTGCAAAGCGCAGTGCCGGGCGCCTGGTGGGCACTCAGTGATGCTGATGCTCTTAGCCCTGCGGTTTATCAGAATCACCCGGAAGCCTTGTTACAGCAGATGGCTGCGCCCCGCCTCCCAGAGTCTCTGACGCAGGAGGTCTGGGTGAAGCGTGAGAATTGAGTCTCTGCGACGCCCCAGGTGGTGCGGATGCCCCCGGCCCCGGGGCCACGCTGTGGGAACGCTGTCCTGGATGACCTGCCCAGTCCCACCCCTGACACGTCAGTGAGACCCCTGAGACAGCGGGGTGACCCCAAAGGGCCCCAGGAGGATAACAATGAGGCTGAGAAACCACCATAAACTGGGACAGAGGGCTGTGGAGAGGGAGCCCCTGTGCCTTTAGGGGACAGTGAAGTCGTCTCATGACCCCGCCTGCATTTCTGACCTGGGGAGGGGGTCTTCTGGACCATGTCAGGTGCCGATAGGAGAGCGGTGCTGTGGGTAGGCATAGGCCAGGCCTGGCTGCCTGAGGGGCTCTCACCCTTGGGAACCAGACCACAAGTGAAGCCTCTCCCTACACACCAGCTATTTACACTCGGCACCGTCTGCACAGGGTCTTCTGACAGCACCTTCATTCTCCTACTCCCCACACCTCGATAAAAATGATACCCTTTCCCTTCCCTGGAAGGAAAACCCAATGTGGATGCTTGCACAGCTGTCAAGACAAAACTTCTCTCTCCTTCCAGAGGGTAAGGCACTCAGGCTAAAATGAAAGAGGCAGCTCACCTCCTCCAGGAAGTCTGCCCAGATTGTTCCCTTTGGTTTCCAAAACACACAGAGAGCAAAGACCATTCAGTCAACAAATATGTGTTAGCATCTTCTAGGAGCCAGGCCTGCGCTGGTGATACAGCAATGAGCGAAGACCACCCACCCTCCCTCACACGGCCATCTGATTTCTCTTCCTGGGTCTGCTGCTATCCCCCAGCCCCAGCTCGTACAGAGCCTTGGCATAAGGAAGGCCCTCAAACGTCTTCTCAAGAACTCCCTGAGCCCTCCCCACATCCTTGTCTCTGTCCCTCTGAGTCATCCCAAGCAAGAAGAGAGAGAATATTGTAATTTACTAAGTAAAAATCAAAGGAGGAAGGACAGCACTAGACATGGGAGAAGCCTCAAGCGAGGCAGCATCATCAGGACCCACCCACTCAGCCCACGCTAGACAGCCGTGAGTTCATGCACACTCTTGTGTCCGAGTGTGCAAGCGCAGGCGCACAGGTACACACACACACACACACACACACACACACACAGCATTCGTGTGACCATCTCCCCACCTGACAGAAACCCCCAGGACAAAGCTCCTCCCCCATCCCGGGGAGCGGCACCCCGTCCCACCCCTGCTGTCCCGGCACCTGGCCCTGTCTGGGGAGCTTCAGGTAAGGGAGGAAACACAGCCCCTCGCTGGCCTGGGGACCGTCACAGGGCACTGTGGTCCCCACTCTCAGCCTGACTCCAGGCTCTGTGCTGAGGGGAATTTAAACCCACTTTCTTGCTGCTGGGGCTAGGGGAGCCCATCAACTCCGTAAGAAAGAAAAATTACCTAAAAAGAAATAAAGTGTTTTACTCATACACACAAATATACACACTGAACCCCACCCTGGGAGCCGGTAAAACATTCGAACCTTGGACCCGGCTGACTTCCAGGTCCCTCAGGCCTGGATTTCCTGAAGCGTGTGACCTTGGGAGCCCGTGGTGCCCCACCAGCCCCGCCCAAGGGGCCCCAAAGTCCAAACGAGAGCTGGTCCTGTATCCGAGGCAGACGAAGCCGGCCTTCCCTGTATCCGAGGAAAAGAGCCTCTGGCCCAGCCTGGCGCCAGGCCCGAGAGGCTGTGTCTTCAAGCCTCCAGCCCCGGCACTGCCAGGCGTCCTGTCCTCCCCTCCTCTCCCCTACCCGACCCCGCTTGGGAAGCTGGGGGTGTGGGGTGGGTGAGAGGCCTGCGGGCGAGTCTCCATCTCCAGAGGCTCGGGGATCAGGTCCCAGTCTGGGTTCCCGGGGCCGAGCCGGGGGTCCGGGCAGCAATCCCGTCCTCAGCCCGCACGTGCGCAGCTGGGGTGGCACCTCGCCTCTACACCCCGGTCTGCTGTTTAATCCAGTCCCGAAACACGGAGAGCCTCGTGTACACGCCTGGCTTGTCCCTCTGCGCGCAGCCGTCGCCCCAGCTCACCACGCCGGCCTGGAACATCCGCCCATTGGCCTCCGGGCTGGACAGCGGGCCCCCGGAATCGCCCTGCGGGGAGACCAGGCCTCGGCACTGAGCGCCCCCCGCCCCCCCCCCCCCCGCGCCGCCCCCCGCCCCGCCGGCCGCCCCGCCCCGCCGGCCCACCTGGCAGGCGTCCACGCCGCCGCTGAGGTAGCCCACGCACAGCATGCGCGCAGTGATCTGCTGCGGCAGCAGGCGCTCGCACGTGGTCTGGTTGATGACGCGGATCTCGCCCTTTTGCAGGATCAGCGCCCCCATACCTGGGAGGCAGGGGAAGGGGGGGACAGGGCAGGAGGGGCGGCCGGCGGTCAGCGGGGGGACCCGACCAGCGGAGCCCCCGAAAGAGCGCAGATGCCCGCGGCCCACACGTGGCTAAAACCTGCGGGCACGTCTCCAGGATGGGATGCTGTGCAGCCGGGCAGAGTGATCAGGCCGCGCTGACCATCTGTCGGGTGAGGAATCCGACACCCACCCTGGGAAGGTGTGTGAGAAAGGGGGGGACGGAAGGACGGCCACGAGGCACCCCCTCCCACAGCGGTTGGGCTGCGGGCAGAGCTGTCAGCCCCTCACCCCAGCTTCACCCCCACCCCCGCTCACCTCCCTCCTGCGTGTGGCCCCAGCCGGTGACCCAGATGGCCTTGCCGGTGGGGAAGGCGTGCGCGGCGTCCGGCAGGCAGATGGGCCGCACGGTAGCGCTGTACTCGGCTGGTTGCTCCAGCTGCAGCAGCGCGATGTCGTAGTCAAAGGTGAAGTCGTTGAAGAAGGGGTGGGAGATGATGCGCTGCAGCCGGCGCTCCTGCACCCCGGGGACGCTGCGCTTGCTCTGGTCTTGCAGGCCCAGGAAGGCGGTCCACATGCTGTGGTCAGAGTACCTGCCAGGGGCCGGAGGACGGGCGGAGAGGGAGGCCTGAGCCTGCGCCCTCAGCCCGGTGCCCTGCGCCCCTCGACCCGAGCCCGCGCCCACCCCAGGACGATGCTCAGTTGCTCTCGCTTATCTCATTACCAAAAAGATTTCCCTTCTCATTAATCTACCCTTCCGTGGAAGGAACACATCAATCCAAATACTTCTCTAACACAGCGGTACATACTTCAAGTACCAGGGGAGCTGAAAAGTAGATGGAACTTCACCATGTTTGTCGTCGGTAGCGGGATGGTGCAGCAATTCTGACTATTGTGTATTGGACGACTGAACCAGTAAAAAGACAAGACCCTGGTGTTGCTGGGACCCAGTTTCCCACGTGGGAAAAGGGAGACACCAACAGGCAGAGGCAGAGGAGAGGAGAACCCCATGCTGCTGACATGCCATCAGAGCAGGAAAAGCTCACGGCTGTTCAGAAAGATGGCCTCAGAGCAATGGCATCCCCAGCAGCAGCCAGAACTTGGCTTCTAACTATCCTTCCCCATGGAAAGGAACCAAGGCTCCTTGGAGAGATGGTTGATTTCAGGTCTGGAGCAAGTAGCACATAGAGTGAACCAGGAATATTTTGTTTTACCAGAAGTGAGTGAGAGCTTGCACAAGGATGGTGCCAGTAGGACAAGGCTTTCACTAGTCAAGATCTGGATCATCTGGACACCAAAATAAACTATGGGGTTAAATCACTATACATGATGAACAATATAAGGAGCGGAGGAGAATCTATCCTGAATCTAAAAAATAATCTCAAAATAATTTATAAGAAGAGAAGGAAAGCTATGCTTTACAGAAAAACACCAGGTAATAAATACAGAAGAAATGGCACAGTAAGTCATATTTCACACCTACCACAGCAATAACCGATACACGCAAGAATCATCAACAGATGCTAAAAACCACTGGGTAACAAGATATCCACACTGGGACTTCCCTCCTGGTCCAGTGGTTAAGACTCTGCGCTCCCAATGCAGGGGGCCCGGGTTCGATCCCTGGTCAGGGAACTAGATCCCGCATGCGGCAACTAAAACAAAAGATCCCACGTGCCGCAACTAAAGATCCTGCACACGGCAAGGAAGATCCCGCATGCCGCAACTAAGACCTGGTGCAGCCAAATAAATACATAAATAAATATTAAAAAAAAAAAAGATATACACACTGATTCAAAGCATCACCCAAGATTCATAACCAACGGGGGAAGTACCTTTATAAGTACTGGTAGACACCACCCTAACCAAGTAATCAGACTTTTCTCCAAATCATCCCCACTGATGGGGTATTATGTACTTCCTGAGGACACATCACCTATGCAGTGTTTCCTGACCAGAAAAAAAAAATTTAACCTAACTCTAATCATGAAACAACAACCAGGAACATCCAGATCGAGAGATATTCTGCAAAATAACATCCTTGACTTTTCAAAAACGTACTGCCATAAAAGAACAAAAATTAAAAGGCTGGGAGAGACTTCTATATTTTAAAGAGACTAGTCAAAACTAATGACTACAACAAAGCATATCCCTTGACTGGATCCTACATTTTTCAAAAACCTATAAATACTGGGAGAACTGGAGGAATCTGAAATGCGGACCCAGCTAACAGTGCTACATCAGTGCGATCATTTCCGGATGTGATAACCGTATGGTGGTGACATGGGAGGGTTTCCCTGTTCTTGGGAGACGCCGCCTGCCGTCCTTGGGGAAGACGTGCCATGATGGCTGCGCCTAACTTGGAACTGGCTCAGAAAGGGGTACGTGAACGTCTAGGGAACACAGCTTAGGAGTGATCCGTGCGCTCGAGCCCGCCGATGAGTACTGTGTCCAACAGCAGAAGGAATCTGAGGAGAAGACTTCAGTGTCAGTCACCAGAGAGGGCCTGGAACTTCCAGAAGACAAAGAAGAGAAAAAGAAGCAGGAAAAGAAAGGACAAAGTATGGAAACTCCACAAGGTCATGAAGGACCTCTTGGAGAAAAAAAGCCCCAAAGCTGGTCATGTCGAGCCGACGGGTGACATCCCTGTGCTGCGTCGTCACAAGCACATCAGCTGCACAGCAAACGCAGAAAGAACGGTGAAGGCTCAAGCGTTAAGAGGCAACTCAGCAGCGATGGGTTAGATGGCGGCAAAGAAACACCTGCAGATAAACCCCGGCCGTTCCATCAAGACCTAAGGCAAAAGGCAGAGGTCGACACAGCCGACCACGCCAAGCACTCTTCTGGGGGCCGACGTGTTATGTCATCTTATCCCCCAAACAGCCAGTCAGGGTGGTCTTGGGCCACCGTCTGAACCCAGCAGCCCATGCTCTTGACCACGAGATGCCACCTCTCAGTAACACCCTGGGATCGCATGCTGACTCAGAAATGTGTCCAAAGTACCTGCACTCCAGGTCCTGGCACACTTCACCCCTGCCTGTCCCTGTTCACAACCCTCCCTTTGTCTGGAAGGTCTGAGTCACCTGGTCTAGTGACAAACACCCTCACGTTTCAACAGCAGACCAGACACCCTGCCCGTAAAGGCATTCCTAGCAGCCACCCTCCCCAGCCCTCAGGGGAGCGCTAGCCCACACACTGGGCCCCCGGCAGCCTCCCCCCAGCTCTGGCACAGCTCTTACTACGTGCACGTGTGTATCGCAACTTGCCCCCCTACCCTGGGACGCCTGGAAGTGCAGGGACCGAGTCCGATTCAGCTTTCTCTCCCGGTGCCAATGGTAACGACGGCTGCTGAGGGCATTAATGGGCAGAAGTAAGACTGCTGAGCAGGGGAAGATGAAGGAAAAGGAAATGAGAAATGAAAAGACGAAGCAAGGGAAAGAGGAAGAAGCAGGGCAGGGCCCGGGGCAGGTGCTTCAGGAAGTGCACGCACATCCCAGCTCACCCTGGAGACGGAGCTAGGAACGGGGACTGTGGCGACTGCGTGGGTGCAGAGCACCCAGATCTTGGCTTCTTCTCAGGGAATGCCTAGTTCTGGGGCCGGACCAGGAAGATACAGGATGAGCCTAGAGCACCAGGTGGCGTCCGAAAGCAAGGAGGTGGCTCAGAAAAACAAAAGAATGGGGGCATGTCCTAGGGAGCCGGCGCCAGCCTGGAGAGCTCTCAGTGGTCAGCTCTGGAACAATCTAGCGACAGTAAACAACACGGTATTGGATTACAACCCGAAATATAAATATATGCACGAGTCCCTACAAACATAAATAGATGATTAAATAAATACACGGGAGAGAAGGGACAAAGCTTCCTTACAAAGCAATTCCACACTGACCCATTTTCAAAGAATAGAGTACAGAAGGGGGAAACACTTCCGAGGGGAGAGAGCTGGCATCACCGTCTTAACCAGATGACTGAGATGAGCGTCACCAGAGATAAGCCACGTTGACATCATTTACCTGCTGATACAACGTGACTTTCTTCCAAACAAACACTCATGACCCCAGTCTAATCACGAGAACAACCTCAGATGCATCCAGATGGGGGCGCTCTACAGGGCCCCTGGCCTCCAGGCTGTCCAGGTCACGAAAAACACACAAAGACTGAGAAATCGTCCCGGACCAGAGGAGATGGGGGAGACAGGACAACAGACACAAAGGGGGCACCGGGACAAACTCCTGCAGCAGAAAGGATGCTGGTGTGAAACTGGTGCCAGGGAGCCTAGGGGGGAGCCCAGTGGGAGCCCCGAGGCAGCCCGGAGGCAAGTTCCTAGTAAGGGACCGTGAGTTTCTCGGTGCTGACAAAAGCAGCATGATAACATCAAGGGAAATCGGGCGAGGGTACGGGGAAATCGGGCGAGGGTGCGGGGAAATCGGGCGAGGGTGCGGGGAAATTGCGTCCTATCTTTGCAACTTGTCCACATTCCAAAATGATAAGTTCATTCTAAAAATTCTTAAGTAAGCTCCCATCACCCCAAGAAGAAAGCAGATCGCTTCTGCCCAGAGTGGAGTGGAGTGTGACAGAGTGAGAAGAGGGGGGCAGGCTGGACCAGGCTGCACTTCACCAGCCCAGCAGCGCCCGGGGTCCACCACTGACCCCACTCCCCCCAGGCCTCTGCTGTCACATCACCCCCAGCACGTGCACCTGTCTGACTGGCCCCAGTGTCTGGCCTTAGGCCTACGTCATGCTATGGGTCCTGTCTGTCCCGAAAGTCCACGGTGGTCCCGCTCTCTCTTGTCCAAGGGGCGACTTGGTCAGCAATCCTGTCCTCAGCCCGCACGTGGCACCCTGGGCACCCTGGGTCCCCTTCCCACGCAGCTGCCCACGGCAGGAGGGTAGGCGCCCGGCAGGAAGGCCCTGGGCGAGGGGGACCCCTGTGCCCGAGTCTCCAAGAGCAAGCTGTCCCCTCAGTCCCCCTCCCGCAGCCGATGGCCAGAGGGCCTGGGCGGGCTGGACCTAAGTCACAAAGAGCCCCAGCGCTGGGACACCTGCTCCTGCTAAGCCTGGCCCTGCCCACCCGCCCTGAGAGGCCGGCATGGCCCAGTGGCATGCTTGGTGCCCCTCCCTGCACCGGGCTCGGGTCTGCCGTGGACCTGAGGCTACGACGGGCTGAGCACCTACTGTACGCCAGGCATGGGCTCAGCGCTTCAGGTGCGTCCCCGCGCTCCCTTCTCACACCTCTCAGCGTAAAAATCACAGCGTCACCATCAGCACCCAGGAGCCTGAGGCCTAGGAAGGTGAATAACTCGCCCACAGTGGCCTGGCAAGCCAGGGCCGGGCGGTGAATGAGAGGGTCCCGAGGGGTCTCCACCGTGCAGAGGCTGACCGCACCGGCTCCGGAATCCACACACGTGGGCCCCAGTCTGGCTCTGCCACTTAAAAGCTGTACCACCTCAGGCAAATGTCCTCACCTCTCTGATCCTCCGTTTCTGTAAAACGGGGACGTGTTCAGACCCGACTGCCTAGGCTGTTAGGAGAGGCACTGAGATCCCGCTGGACAAGAGGGGCACCCAATAAACGCTCATTTTTATTACCACTGTTATTAAGCCCCATCCGGGGGGGGGGGTCTGCCACCTCTCCAGTCCCGGCCCTGCCTCACCCGGGCACGACTCACAGACACAGGGCCTTTCCACCCCAGGAAACACGGAGGGGAGCCCCACTTTTAGGGCCGGCGCAAGGCCTCCCCGCTCCGGCCCGTGGCGTACCTGAATCCTCTGTAGTCGATGAAGCAGTGGGCAGCGGACACCATCCAGCTGGGGGAGATGAGGGAAGCCCCACACACGTGGCCCTGGCCCAGGGCGTGGAGGCTCACCTGCCAGGGCCACTCACCTTCGTCCGCGTTCTCACCCCCGACAACCCGAGACTGCCTGGTGAACGACCGCAGCCCACAGTCTGGGAGGGGCAGAGACGGGAGTCACAGTGGGGCACCAGCCCAGCAGCCGGGGCAGCCACCTGGCCCCTCTCCCTGCCCCCAAATTCAAAACCCTCACTCCCCACCTCCCCGCTCCTGCACAGGGGCCTTCAGACATCTGCTGGTTTGCTTAGATTTAATTTGGGTGTCATCTGCCCAGATTCTCTTGTTGCATGCTGAAGGACACAGCTCCCAGAGGGGAGAGCAATGGGTGACGTGAAGTCACCGAACAGCTGCAGCTCTGCTCTCATCTAACCTATGGCCAGCGCTTCTGAAATACACAAGAGACTGCAAATTGAAGTATGGGCGGGGTGGGGACAAAACCCTGCCGAGGGCTCCAGGAGCTGTGTTCTCTCCCCTCCAGGCAGCACAGGCAAGCCAGGAGTTGCCCCCCGTGGCCAGGTCTACAGAGCAGGGGTCAGCCCAGCACCGCGGCCAGGACACCAGCCCTGTCACAGAGGCCCTGACGTACTAGCTGCCCTGGGCCTTGCCTCCAGGACCAGAACTGCCTGTGAGGCAGTGCCTGGGTGCCAATCAGCAAAGATATCCTTTCCTCCAGGCAGACACACCCTCTCACCAGGGCAGAGCTGGGTGAGTGAAGCGCTGGCATAACGCCCACCTCCGTATGCGCCTTGCACAGTGAACAACCTGCACAGCTGTACGCGGCAGCCCTGCTCACCACAGTTCTTCTCATCCGAGCCATCGATACAGTCCTTCTTCCCATCACACTCGGGGTTGCCCTTGCTCACACAAAGCC
Source organism: Eubalaena glacialis (assembly GCF_028564815.1). Classification (NCBI taxonomy): domain Eukaryota; kingdom Metazoa; phylum Chordata; class Mammalia; order Artiodactyla; family Balaenidae; genus Eubalaena; species Eubalaena glacialis. The sequence continues at coordinate 4,289,989 of NC_083725.1, forward strand.
CGTCGAGGCAGCGGTAGGTGTTTCTGGTGCAGGTGACAGTGCTCACTGCTCACGGAGGAGGACGCAGAGGGAGGGAATCAATCTCTCTCCCGCACCCAAGCTGATGGTCCATCCCCCTCGCGCCCCTCTCGGGCCTGCCGCCTCATCCACACCCGTGCCCAGCCGACACCCTATCTCTCACACTCAGTGTGCAGGGCGGTCTGTGTGTGTTGAACTCTGGACGCGCTGCACGTGAGTGTGGCAGGCAAGCGCCCAAGGGAAGGGGGCGGGGCCTGGCCTCACCGTGGTCGCACGCGGCCTCATCGGACCCGTCCCCGCAGTTGTCCTTCCCGTCACACCGCTGGCTCTGCGGGAGGCACTTCCCGTTGTTACACCTGAAGGTCTCGGGCGGGCAGCCTGGGGAAGCGCGAGGACTCAGCAGGGGCTGGCGGGTCAGCAGAGGGCCGCTCGGAGCCCAGCCGCCACCCCCCGCCCCACTCACTGCAGCCCTGCTCGTCACTGCCGTCCTCGCAGTCCTTCACGGAGTCACAGACCCAGAAGAGGGGCTTGCAGAGCTTGTCCGCGCACGTGAACTGGTAGGTGCCGTTGCACTCTGGAGGGGCGAGGGGCCGCAGTTCGACACGAGGCTCACTCAGCACCCGCGCTTCCCGGGAGCTGGGGCACCGCGCTCCTGGGGGCCACGCACCGCCTGCTCCCAAGGGGGCCCCCAGGAGCCCGAGGAAAGGCGGCCTGTCGTCCGCCCCGGGCCGGGAACAACCGCCCCCCGCCTCGGGCTGTCCCGCCGCGGGGTCGGTGGCAGAAGCCGGGCACAGCAAGGGCAGAGGGTGCCGGGTCTGGCAGCCCCGACTCACGGCAGTGCAGCTCGTCGCTGTGGTCGGTGCAGTCAGCCCAGCCGTCACAGCGCAGCTCCTTCTCGATACACCGCCCCGTGTTACACATGAACCGGCCCGGGCACGCTGCGGGGAGAGGGGGCAGGCCTGAAGTCCGCGACCCGCAGCCCCGCCTCTCCCCGCCCCGCCCGCGGAGCTAACCTCACGGCCGCGCTGAGCGCCAGCGCAGCCCTCCCAGCCCGGCCCCCAGCACAGAGGAGCGAGGCTGCAGCTGGGGGTCTCCAGGCCCGCTGAGCTGTGACAAGGGGGCTCCTACAGCTAGCGGGGGAGGGCCAGTCGAGGTCCCTCCCGCCCCCCATGGCCAAACCCCGGGAAGCCCCGGGCAGAGTGGAGAGAGGCTGGCGGGTGCGCGCGCAGTTCTACGGCCCCGTGTCCTCGGTCAGCCACGCCCCCGAGCGCCAGGCTCCGCGTCAGCAACTCGGAGCGGCAGCAGCTCTGCGCGGATGGCTGACGTACGTGTCCTACGCTAGTGTCACGCGGCATCACCGGCTTTCCTTAATTCTAAGATATTCTCCACATTTCGGTGTTTCTGAAATTGGAATGTGTCTGACAACTGATGTCAGGCAGATGACAAAATGGAGAGGAGGCCGTTGTCACTTTCTCTGCACAGGTAGCTTAGTCACTTGTCAAAGCGGTTTGTTCATCTAACTACACTTCTGGCGGTGAGTCGTGTAGTTGAATTGGAACTTAAATTTGGACGTTTGTGTGCAGTAAAAGTGACTTCCAAAAGGTTATTCTATGAGGCAGGGTTGAAACAAAAAAATCACCATGGACGTGGAAGAACCGGTATTCACAGCAGACAGTGAAATTAAAGGTCATGGAAACTGCCAGATCTCTTCCGTAGAGATCACAGAATTTTCGAAGCTAGGAGTAGTTAGTGTGATGATTCATGCCCCAGTATGTTCTAATGTGTCTCAGAAGCATGGTCTTAATCCTACAGGTGCTAAAAGGCCACAGAGACAAGCACAGATTCTCAAAGTGATGCAGAACCAAAGGGACAATAGACCAAAGGAACTCGGGGTCCTCGGCCTGAGATGCCGCACCCAGGGACCAAAGGACATGGTGTGTGCCGGCATTCACTGTCAGCCTTTTTTCATAAGTGCATCTAAGGTAGCCTTTTCTTTCCTCAGAAAGCTACTAGAGCAACTGATAATGCATACTACCAGCTCCGGCGGCCTAGAGTCAGGAGAGCACAGTACTAATAAGATGCAGAGGGCCTCCCTGGTGGCGCAGTGGTTGAGACGCTGCCTGCCAATGCAGGGACACGGGTTCGAGCCCTGGTCTGGGAAGATCCCACATGCCGCGGAGCAACTGGGCCCGTGAGCCACAACTACTGAGCCTGCGCGTCTGGAGCCTGTGCTCCGCAACGAGAGGCCGCGATAGTGAGAGGCCCGCACACCGCGATGAAGAGTGGCCCCCGCTTGCCGCAACTAGAGAAAGCCCTCGCACAGAAACGAAGACCCAACACAGCCATCAATCAATCAATCAATCAATCAATCAATCAATCAGACTAGGGAGCGCATCGCGGGTCCACCCTCCAGCCAGGCTCCGCCTCCGGAGCGCGGCACTCACGGTCGCTGGCATCGTAGGACAGGTACTCGGCCAGGAAGCCGGTGTCCGTGTACGACTGGTCCGAGTGGAAGCGGACAGTCATCTTGCCACTCCTGCTGCTCACGACAAACTGGGGCCTCTCGCCACAGTACCTGGGGGCGGCAGGGGCGGCAGGGAGCTCAGCGGGAGGAAGAGGACCCGCCCCGGGGCTGGGGCGCCCCCTCCCCCTCCCCCTCCCCCGACACTCACCTCTCCCCGTTGATCTCCACGTAGTCCTTGGAGCAGGAGCCCAGGGGGACGTTGGGCTCCAGCAAGAAGAAGGCTTTGAAGTGCACCTTCACGTGCTGGTTGTGGGGCACCTGGGGAGAGAGACGCTGCTGATCCTCTGTGCGGCTTCGCTCCTTCCTAGGTCCGGCGTGGCCCGTGGCGGCCATGGGGCCAGGACCACGGCGGGAGCACAGCTGCCGGGTTCTTCCCTCCGGCCCACGGGGGCAGTAAGGACGTGGCAGGAGGGATCCGGGCTCCATGCTTGGAAGACCTTCCAGACTTGCAAACGGCGAGACACACTATTACGTTACTAAAGAAGGCTGCAAAGTCCTCCCCCACCATCGACTGGACGGCGTGAGGGGCCCCGTCGGCAAGACGCCTGTCTCCTGCCGTCCAGCAAGCGCGTCCTCTGAGTGTCACTCAGCCTTTGGCCTCGTCCCAACAGCTCCTCTAAGAGGCCGGCGCCCCTGCTCTCACGTTGCCCAGAGCGAGCCACGGCCCGAGAGGGAAGTCCCGGGCCCAGGTCCCTCCGTCACGTCAGGCGCCGGCCAGGAGGCGGGTGTGAGCCCGGGTCTGCTGGATGCTGCCCGAACCTGCCCCGCCCGCGGCCTCCATACTTGCACCTTAGGGGAGGCCGGAGGCACTCATCGTGCTCTCTCCTCCGCCCTGGAGCATCCCTCCCCCTCCCTCCCCTTCCCTGTCCCTTGTCCCCCACCTTCTCTAGCCGCCTCCACCCCCCCCATCACAGCTCCTACCTCGATGTTCCAGGTGCAGTTGATGTTGGGCGGGTAGTGGCCTGGATAGTAAGGGCTGCTAAATGTCCCCTGGGCTGCATGCAAGTAGCCTCCACAGCCTGAAAGGAAGGGGAGGGGGGAGGGCGTGAGGACCAAGGACCCAGGCAGGCCGAGTGCCCTGAGGAGCTGGCCAGTCTCCCTCAAGCTCCTGCCTGGGCACCAGACACTCCACAACCAGGAGAGCCTGAGCATCAGACGTGGTCCTGAGGCTTGTCCCCTCCTGGGCTGCCCCTTACTGCTCATCCGAGGCAGCTGGAAGAACATGGCCTCGAAGCCGGGGTGTCGGCGCTCGGTGTTGGTCACCAGCGTGACGAGCAGGACGTTCTGGGAGGAGAGGAAGGTCAGGTTGTAGGAGGGAGGGTATGTGCCACACAGCCTGCGGGGCAGAAGGGCGGGCGTTACGAGAGCACAGAACCCGGCAGAGGGGCGGAGGGTGGGGTCCAAAAGCCCTCCCCACACAGGCAACCAGCCACCTGAGTAAGGATCTCCTCAAAAGACTGTCTCTGTTTATAACAGCAAGAACTCAGAAACACTGGATGCCTAACAATAGAGGACTCATTAAACACACTATGGGCCAAATAATAGCAACAATAGCAGTAGTAACAGCACCAACTACCAACACTTATTAGGAACACGCCAGGCACTGTCCTTAGTGCTTCTGCATCCATTAACTCAGGTATTCGTCACAACAACCATTAAATACTATTGTCCCCATTTTACAGATAAGGAAACAGAGGCAAAATAGGTGAAGTAACTTACCCAAGATTGCACAGTAAATAAGTGGCAGGACTAAACGAAAAGACAACCCAAAGAATGGGAGAAAATATTTGCAAACGATGCGACCAACAAGAGACTAATCTCCAAAATATATAAATACAAACAGCTCATGCAGCTCAATATCAAAAAAACCAAACAACCCAATCAAAAAATGGGCAGAAGATCTAAATAGACACACAGATGGCCAAAAAGCATATGAAAGGATGCTCAACATCGATAATTATTAGAGAAATGCAAATCAAAACTACAATGAGCTATCACCTCACACCAGTCAGAATGGCCATCATCAAAAAGTCTACAAACAAGAATGCTGAAGAGGGTGTGGAGAAAAGGGAATCCTCCTACACTGTTGGTGGGAATGTAAACTGGTGCAGCCACTATGGAGAACAGTATGGAGGCTCCTCAAAAAACTAAAAATAGAGCTGCCATATGATCCAGCAATCCCACTCCTGGGCATATATCCGGAGAAAACCATAATTCAAAAAGATATATACACCCCAATGTTCATAGTAGCACTATTACAATAGCCAGGACATGGAAGCAACCTAAATGTCCATCGACAGATAAATGGATAAAGAAGATGTGGTACATATAAACAATGGGATATTACTCAGCCATAAAAAGGAATGAAATAATGCCATTTGCAGCAACATGGATCGACCCAGAGATTATCATAGTAAGTGAAGAAAGACAGAGAAAGACAAATATCATACGATATCACCTATATGTGGAATCTAAAAAAAAATGATACAAATGAACTTATTTACAAAACAGAAACAGACTCACATACATAGAAAACAAACTTATGGCTACCAAAGGGGGAATGGGGGGAGGGATATATTAAGAGGTTGGAATTGACATATACACACTACTCTATATAAAATAGATGATCAACAAGGACCTACTGTATAGCACAGGGAACTCTACTCAATACTCTGAAATAACCTATATGGGAAAAGAATCTGAAAAAGAATAGATATAAGTATATGTATAACTGAATCACTTTGCTGTACACCTGAAACTAACACAACATTGTAAATCAACTATACTCCAATATAAAATTTAAAAATAAAATTAAAACAAATTTTAAAGTTTTTAAAAATTTAAATGAGTCAATAAATAAAGAAATGGAGAAAAGAAATCTCCCCCCCTCAAAAAAAAAAGTGGTGGTCCACTTCACTGGACCACCAGGGAAGTGTCAGGGGACTTCCCTGGTGGTCCAGTGGTTAAGACTCCGTGCTTCCAGTGCAGGGGGCATGGGTTCAATCCCTGGTTGGGGAACTAAGATCCCACATGCTGTATGGTACAGCCAAAAAAAGAAAAAATGTGGCAGGACTGAAATTCAGACTCAGCACTCAGGCTCCAGAGGCCTCACGGCCAAAGGGCGTGTCATGTGCGCTAACCAACGCCACGGCCTGCAGCCATTACCAGTGACAGTCAGAGGCACACTACTCACCTGGGAAGATCACCATAACATACGTCATCTTTACAAGGCACATAACAAAACCAAGTGTGCCATATAATCCTATTTGTAAATAAATACACAAACATACACATAGCAAAAAATTCTGTAAGAATGTGCAACACACATTTAACAGCGATTATTTCCAGATAGTAAGATTATGAGTGGCGTCTGTCCTCTTCGTACTTGTCTGTTCTCCACTCTGCCGCCCAGGACCAGGTATTCATTTGTTGTACAGTCAATCAGTTAGAGAAACAGAAAGAAACCCTGCATGAAAAGGTGTTTAGACCGAAGTCCTGGCTGTGACGCTGTGGCGGCAGATGGCTCCCTCCTGGTTTGGGCCTGAAGTTTAGCCCCTTATTAGTTGTGAAACGTCTGCCCGGCTCATTTCCACAGACAGCAGTGGAAGGCTCTGGTCCACTGAGTTGGGAGCGGCAGGGGGAACCGAGTGAAGGCAGGTCACCCCCACCGGCAGCCTCCGATTCACCTCGGCACCCTCAGCGGGTACAGTATGCCTTTTCTTAACTGAAGTACAGTTGATTTACGATGTTTCAGGTGTACGGCAAAGTGATTCAGTTATACGTAGATATATTCCTTCAGATATTTTCCACTGTAGGTTATTACAAGATATTGAATATAGTTCTCTGTGCTCTACAGGAGATCCTTGTTTATCTATTTTATATATAGTAGTGTGTACCTGCTATCTATGCCTTTTTATTTACTATAACCCTGATGCTTTGATACCTGGGGCTTGCTCACCCTGGAAAGGCAGCCCCACCCCCCAGGGCTAGCCAATCCCTGGAGACAGTCAAGACTAGGGTGAGACTTGCACATGCAGACTAACCAATCCAGAGCCCATACCCCAACACCTTCTCTGTGGAGTTCTGCTCTGGGCCACTCTCCACCTGCCCTAATCACCCAGGTACCAGACGACTGGAGACAGCCCTAGGCCCCAGAGCCCGCTGGAGTTATTCAAACCAGCCGGTCCGAAGGTGCTCCCCTGCCCTGACTTGCCTTGCCTTTCCTGGAGAATCTACAACAAAGGCTCTTGCCCACGTTTTCCTCCAGCCCCCTCTGCCTCCTGATGACCCTGGTGCTTCCCCATATGGCCCTGTGTGGTCCCTCCTCTCGGGAACTGTGAGTAACAAACTATCTTTTCAACTGTTGACCTCACTATCACTGAGTAACAATGAGACCTTCGTTTACAACAGCAGGTGGAGGAATTCCCTGGCGGTCCAGGGGTTAGGACTCGGCACATCCACTGCCATGGCCTGGGTTCAATCCCTGGTCGGGGAACTAAGATCCCACAAGTCTCGTGGAAAGAAAGAGAGAGAGAAAGAGAGAAAAAAAGGAAGGAAGGAAGGAAGGAAAGAAGGAAAGAAAGAAAGAAAAAGAGAGAGAGAGAAAGAAAGGAAGGAAGGAAGGAAGGAAGAAAAATACAACAGCAGGTGGCACCTCCACTCCGGCAGGTAAAAGACAGGTGAAGGAGTGCCCAGCATCTAGGGACCCGTGGGCCTCCGGCATCCTTGCCAAGGCTGACAGTCACCTCTGAGATGCTCCCCTGCAGCTCGGGCCGAGGACCACGCCACACCTGCTCTCTGCTGCCTGCAAGTTGGCAGTGGCCTGAACCTCCAGCCTCCACTGCAGTCATTCTGGAGGCCCAGCCTACCATGGGCAGCCGCCAGGCTCCCGCTGCCCACCTCCACTCGCCCGGGACACTCACTGCACCATGGCCCGGGGTTCCACGGGGCTCAGGGTGTCATACACAGTGACCAGGTCACTGTCACGTTCGTCACAGGTCGCGACGTCGAAGCTGCGGAAGGTGAGGCTCAGTGTGGAGTCAGCGTCCCCCCGCAGGGTCCACTGGCAGCGGGCGTGAGACGGGTAGGGGCTGTCAGGGAAGCCAGGCGTGGTGAAGCGGGTCGGCTCGCTGCCACGGGCGTGCAGGGCAAAGCTGCAGCTGTCTGTGTGGGGCAAGAGGATATGGGGGAGAGCTGGGCAGGGCCACGCGGGGAACAACCAGGACCCCCGCCTGAGGTGGAGAGGCAGCCAGGCCTGGCCCCTCTGAGGTGTCCCAGGCTGCTCTGGACCCGGGAGAGACTGGGAAGCGGGCTTCTCATGGCCCGGGAAAGGCAGAGGGATGTGCTGGCCATCACCACCATGTGACTTTGGGGGACCCCCTTGACTGGAGGGGCATCTGGCCACATCCCCCCGCTTCTCCTTTGGGAGGAGGGCGGATACTTACTGTCCTGGGTGCTCTGTACTGTTCTGGGGTCAGTGGCTGAAGAACAAGAGGGAGAATAAAGCATTTACTGACATGTCTATTTCCTTATTCCTGCTTCCTTACTGCCCTAAAGGGAGGTGCCCGGCCAGCAGGCAGTCTCCTCTCCTGGGCACCGGCTCTGGGAGAGCTGGCTCCCCCTGCCACGGTCCAGGGCCTGCCCCAGGCCAGACAAATGCCCGCCCCGGCGCCCCTGCACTCACGGAAGGCCACCACCGAGGTCAGCACGAAGGAGCTGACGGCGCGGGCCCGGGGTGGAAGTGTGACCACGTGCTCCTGCGCCATGGCCTGCTCGGCCTCCCCCACCAGGTGCTTGGGGACGCTGAACTCCGACCAGTAGTAGGCGATGATGCTGCCCTCGCTGGGGAGAGAGGGCCGAGCCTGAGACGCTGGGGTCCACACCTCCCAGGTGCCCGCTGAAGATGGGGCAGGATTAAGAGCCTCCCGAGGGGCCTCACCAAGAGACCTTCTCCAGGCCGGCCCGGCCCCCAGGCTCTGGTATGCCCACCCACCTGCTGATCCCTTGAGCCAGAGGCCTGGGCCCTTTCCTCTCACAGCCTCACGCCCAACCAGACGTGCTGTGTTGCGGGGGGCAGTGCAGCTCAGGCTCAGGAGCGGGAAAAAGCCTGGAATGGAGTCTGGGTTCTACCTCTAGCTTGGGCACATTGAGGCACAGCTCCTTGAGCCTGTTTCCTGAACTTGAAAGGGGCTGACAATGCCACCTGCCACGCAGCATCCATAAAGATTCAATTAGACTAGCAAAAGCAAAAGTACTTTGGAGATAAAGTCAGGACGAGGACTGGGGCCTTGGCTCTCTAGGCAGGACCTCGCGGCCTCATGACTCCGCAGGCCCCAGACACTGCACCACAGCAGCGCCTTCCCGCCGGCCTTCCAGCACCCACCTGAAGGCGGTCACAGCTGACTTCCTGTAGTAGGGGCCCAGGACAGGGATCCCGCTGTATAAGAGCTTCAGCTGAGGGAAGGAGAGGAGGCTGATGGGGGTCCAGAGGGTGCCCATGACCCCGGCCCCCCACCCAGGCTGCTCCCTCCCTCCTGGGACCCGGGCCCCCTTCCCAGGTGCCCGGGAGCCCACATCACACACCAGCCCAGGCATCTGGGAGCAGAGGGGAGCCTGCTTTCTGCTGGGCGAGGGTGCGCGTGCCAGAGCCGACAGCAGGGCCTGGGCTCTGCCCAGGGATGGGACTCACCGCCTCCTTCACCTTCTTGGCCAGGTTTGCAAACTCAGTGGAGCTGGAGTTCTCATAGGCATCCAGAAAGTTCTCGTTCGTGATCCTCAGGTAGCCATTGAAGACCTTCTGGACCCGCACGTTCCGGTCTGTGAGAGACCAGCGAAGGACGGTGGTCAGAGGAAGGGACACACGCCCTCCTGTCCCCCCACTGTCACAGCTGCCCTCAGCCGCCCCGGGGGAGGAGACCCTGAGCCCCATCACCTCCCCGTGGGAGGAGCTCTCCTTTCCCTCCCCCCCAACCGCACCCTCCATCCCTCCCTCCCTCCCTCCCTCCCGCTCACAGCAGGCGGCCCTGGGTGGGCCCCTGGAGGAGGGTCCACTCACGCTGGAAGTGCCACGCCAGGAGCCCCGCCATGAGGGACAGCACCAGAAGGCCGGCCAGCACGGCTACCGGCACCACCCACCGCCGCGGGCCACCCTTCTCCACCTTCCTGGTGTTGTTGGCTGGCAGGAACTCCACGCCTTCCTCAAAGCCATTCATGTTCTGAACAGAGAGATCAGTGCACTGCCGGTCAGAACCCCCGGCCTCAGCAGCCTCCCAGCCCGGCTCGGGCAGAACCTTTCCACGCTGTCAGCTCCATCCAGGAAGGAAAAGCCAGGAGGAAGGAGCAGTGGCCTCCCCTCCATGCACCCCCCAGGCACGTGCTGCTTAAGAGTTGTGAGTTTCAATAAAAGGGAAACGAACAGCCCATCTGAACCCAGTCATTGAGGCTGTCGGCTACATGAATCATTTTTGACGCAGGAGGATGCCCAGATGTGGGGACAGAGGGCCCAGCCCAGGGCCAGGATTGCCTCGGGCAAGCTGCGCTGTATGCCCTAACCCCAACCCTTGCTCCACCAATGTTTAACCGGCCAAAAGTAAAAAGGCAGTAAACTGGGCAGCTCTGCCGTGCCACTGCAGGACAAGTCACTCTGCTCTGAGCCTGAAGTCTCCCAGTCCAGGACCCCAAGGTGAGCTGAGAAGGCCAGGTCTCTACTGGAATCCACACCCAGGCTCAGACCCAAGAGCATGAAAAACAAACAAAACTTCCAACAAACAGGATGGCAGGGGGTCTCCAGGAAGAGGGGGGCATGGGTACGGGCGGGCAGGTGAGGTGTCTGCAGCACGTGATGACAGGTAGGCAACTTTTCCGCCCTCCGGCACACACTCTATCTGCTGCCCTAAACCCAGGGAGGGGCTGTGCCCTTTTATTCATTTATGATTATTGTTTTTTAAAATTTTATTGATTTTATTTTTTGCTGTGTTGGGTCTTTGTTGCTGCGCGTGGGCTTGGGGCTACTCTTCGTTGTGGTGCACAGGCTTCTCACTGCAGTGGCTTCTCTTGTTGCGGAGCACGGGCTCTAGGCGCACGGGCTTCAGTAGTTGTGGCACATGGGCTCAGTAGTCGTGGCTCGCGGGCTCTAGAGCGCAGGCTCAGTAGTTGTGGCGCACGGGCTTAGCTGCTCCACAGCATGTGGGATCTTCCCGGACCAGGGCTCGAACCCATGTCTCCTGCATTGGCAGGCGGATTCTTAACCACTGCGCCACCAGGCAAGTCCCGGGCTGGGACCTTTTAGAGTTAACTGCCTCATACCTACTCCAACAGGGTGTGTAATAAAAGCAGTAGCCCCACCCCAAATTCCACAGATGTGGCCATTTTTAAGTTTACAGATTTGGTGTTTTGGTATTAACCTCGTAACTGTAAATGATGTGCTTGAACTGCCATTTCATGATTTGTCACATTCAAACATTACCTATTTACTCATGAAAGATTCTCCCCACTCCTGCCACATTTGGACTCGTTTCTCTAACTTTAGTTTCCTAACTGGTTATGTTTGTGACTTTATCTAATATCAAACACAGAAATATATCCCATAGCTAACCCTACCACGGTAATCATATTACAATATATAAATGTATCAAATCAACACGGTGTACATCTTATTATGTCAATTACATCTCAAAAAGAAATAAATTTTTAAAAAGAAAATAAAAAACACAGCCCAGAGGCACTTAAAATGTTTCCAAGCTGCTTGTTCTGGAATTTGTCTCCATATTTCTAAATAATATGCCAATACCAGTAACTCTTGATTCATCTATATAAAATATAATCAGCTGACTTCCTATTATGATAGGGTGGATTTCAATGTCCTTCCTTCTCTGTCTCTCACCCATCCTCCCAATAGTTATGGGGCTAAAGTCTAAAAAAAAATTATATCCATACTGTATGTTTTCATTATTAGCCTTTGAAAATATTGTTCACTATTGTTTCCCTCTCACTACAACTGAGTTGTTTTTCCTGCTGTGAATATTCATTTACTTGGGTTTCTTTTTAACATACACCCAAGTCATTCCATACAATCTAAGAGCACTGCAATGTTCTTCTAATCTTCCACATATAAAGTCTGTCAAAGAACCTCTCATTTCATTTTCCTCCTGGGGGCACTCTGTCCTTTCCCACAGCTGCTGTCTGGAACTTCCTCCACCATCATCCTGGGAAGTTCCTTCAACTCCCTCTTGTGTGTATGGTTTGTCGTTGTTTTGTTTTGTTTTTGTTTTTGTCTTTTTGGCCGCACTGCACAGCTTGCAGGGTCTTAGTTCCCTAACCAGGGATTGAACTCGGGGCCATGGCAGTGAAAGCACCGAGTCCTAACCACTGGACCACCAGGGAACTCCCAACTCCCTCTTGTGTTAAAACCCCTATTTCCTGGATTCCATGTCTTCATCTCTCTTGGCTTACTTCATTTGGGTGGAACACATACTTCAGTAGTTTCCAGAAAGGGACGTTTCTTGTGACTTTACATGTTTAGAAGGACCTTAATTCTGCACTCATGTTTGTTGATGGTTTGGCTGGGTATAGGACTATAAGTTTCAAATAATTTTCACTTAGAATTTTGAAGGCTCAAAGTTTTCCAGCTTCTAATTGTGCTTTGGAGAAATATGATAATAGTACAAATCCATTATTTTCTATTCATGATTTGTTGTCTTTCTCTGAAAGTCTTGAGTAAATGCTTTGAATTGGGTCTTTAAATTTCACTACACTGAGCTCTCCACCTGCCCTTTGAATTTGGAAATTCATATCTTTCAGTCTGGGGAACTTTCTTGTATTATTTTGTAGATTATGTCCTCCCCTGCATTTTCTCTCTTCTCTTTCTGTAAGTTCTATTATACTGATCCTCTGCTTTACTTATCCATCTTGTTTTGTAATCTTTCTATTGAGTTTTTCATTTCTGCTATCAAAACTTTCATTTCCAAGCGTTCTTTCTTATTTTATGAATTTTGGAGGCAAAATCTTCTCATCCTGATATTTCTATTGAGTAACTTTTCTCTATTGTTGACCTTCTCTTTCGTGTTGAAGACTTTCCTCAAATGCTTGAGGATGTGCGGCTGTTTACTCATATTTAGGAATGAAGTCCTAAAGGTTGTTCAGAAGCTCTGTGGGCATGGCTTGTCCACAGGTGGCTTCACTTTGGGCCACAATTCAGTGGCTAGCCAGATATTTCACTGGGCACTCCCAACTGCTAGGCTGTGTAGACCTTTTCTATGGGATGGTTTAGTTACTGCAGAGAACAGTTTTCTAATCTTCTGGGTGGGGTGATTTAAACCCAGCCACTACCATTCAGAACATGGGAGAGAAGAGACCTGTGACTGTTTTCCCGTTCACTTCAGCCTTCTGGCACCTGCTGTCCTCAAGTCTGGAGAAATCGATTTCCCATCCCTTATGGGAGACTCATGGGTAGGAGTAGTTTTGTTTGGGATGGAGGTGGGGCTCTGGGGATTTCTAACAATGCCCTTCCCTGTCTCACCTCTATCTTCCATAAATACCTGAGCCCAATTCCTGAGTCTGGCAGAGGATGTTATCAGAGAAATGTTAGAAGAATATTTCCAAGCACCAAAGAGAGGTATGTCTCTTCAGATTGAAAGGGCTCACTGAATGGTGAGAAAGATAAATGAAAAAGCACACATAACAAAAGATATCATGTTGAAATTTCAGAACACCAAAGCTTAAAAGTACATCCTCTATTGCAAATGACATGACTGACAAGGGCTTAATTTCCAAAATATACAAAGAAGACATACAGATGGACAATAGGCACACAAAAAGATGCTCAACATCAATAATTATTAGAGAAATGCAAATCAAAACTACAATGAGGTATCACCTCACACCAGGCAGAATGGCCATCATCAAAATGTCTACAAATAATAAATCCTGGAGAGGGTGTGGAGAAAAGGGAACCCTCCTACACTGTTGGTGGGAATGTAAATTGGTGCAGCCACTATGGAGAACAGTATGGAGGTTCCTTAAAAAACTAAAAATAGAGTTGCCATATGATCCTGCAATCCCACTCCTGGACATATATCTGGAGAAAACCATAATTTGAAAAGATACATGCACCCCAATGTTCATAGCAGCACTATTCACAATAGCTAAGACATGGAAACAACCTAAATGTCCATTCACAGATGAACGGATAAAGAAGATATGGTATATTTATACAATGGAATACTACTCAGCCATAAAAAAAAAAGAATTAATGTCATTTGCAGCAACATGGATGGACCTAGAGATTATCATACTAAGCGAAGTAAGTCAGAAAGAGAAAGACAAATACCATATGATATCACTTATATGTGGAATCTAAAATACGACACATGGGAATTCCTTGGTGGTCCAGTGGTTAGGACTCCACGCTTTCACTGCTGAGGATGCGGGTTCAATCCCTGATCGGGGAACTAAGATCCCGCAAGCCACAAGGCGCGGCCAAAAAAAAAAAAATTAAAATACGACACTAATGAACTTATCTACAAAACAGAAACAGACTCACAGACATAGAGATCAGACTTGTGGTTGCAAAGATGGGGGGGGGGGGCGGGGTAGGGTTGGACTGGGAGTTCGGGATTAGCAGATGCAAACTATTATATACAGGATGGATAAACAAGGTCCTACTGTATAGCACAGGGAACTATATTCAATATTCTGTGATAAACCAGGAAAAGAATATGAAAAAGAATATATATATGTAACTGAGTCACTTTGCTGTACAGCATAAATTAACACAACATTGTAAATCAACTCTAGTCCAATAAAATAAATGTTTTTAAAGGAGTACATCCTCTACACGCCTATCTGGCTTTTTTTCCCCCTCTCTCATATTTTACATTTCTTTGTCATTTAGTTCTATTTTGGGATTTTAAAAAAAACTTACTCTCATAAACCTTCTATGGAATTTTTAAAATTAGTTTCACTGAGGTACAACTGACATAAAATAAACTGTACATGTTTAAAGTGTACAATTTTTGGCATATATATACACCCATGAAACTATCACCATGATCAAGATAATGAACCTATCCATCACCTTCCAAAGTTTCCTCCTGGCTCTTCCCTCCTTTCCTTCCTGATTCCCTTTCCCGTCCCCAAACTACCACTGATCCGCTTCCCATCAGTAAAGATTAGTTTGCTTCTTCTAGAACTTTATATAAAAGGAATTAAACAGTATGTACTCTTTACTGTCTGACTACTTTTACTCAACATATGAGATTCACCTGTGTTATTATGTTTATTATATTAACAGTGCATTCCTTTCCAGTGTTGAGTAGTAGCCTACTGAATGGATATAACACAATTTGTCTACCTAGTCACCTGTTAATGGATATTTGTGTTGTTTCCAGGTAAGGGTGATTACAAATAAAGCTGCTATAAACGTTCCTGTATGAGTCCTTGTACTGATATATGCTTTCATTTCTCTTGGGCAAATACCTCGAGTGGAAGAGCAAGTTTGTATGACAGCTGGATGTTTAACTCTTTAAGAAACTGCCAAACTGTTTTCCAAAGTGACTGTACCATTTTACATTCCCATCAGCAGTGTGTGAGAAATCCAGTTGTCCACATCCTATCCAACACTCGATGTGGTCAGTCTTTTACATTTTATCTGTTCTAATAGAAGTATCTCACTGTGGTTTTAAGTTCCTTTTCCCTACTGACTAATGATGTTGAGCATCTTTTCAGATACTTGGTTGCCATCTGTTTATCTTCTTTGGTGATGTATCTCTTCAAATCTTTTGCCTAGTTTTTGAAATTGGTTTGCTTAGTTTCCTATTACTGTATTCTGGTTACAAGTCTTTTATCAGATATATACTTTGAAAGATTTTCTCCTAGTCTGTGGCTTGGATTTTCATTCTCTTGACTGTGTCTTTTGAAGAAGAGAAGTTTTTCATTTTGATGAAGTCCAATTTATCAGGTTTTTCTTTATGGATTCTGATTTTGTGGCTGTATTTAAGAAATCTTTGCATAACCCAAGGCAACAAGGATTTTCTCCTTTGTTTTCTTCCAGTAGTTTTAATGTTTTAGGTTTTTCATTTGGGTGTAGAATCCATTTTGAGTTAAAATTTTTTTTTAATGGTGCAAGGTATGGATCAAAGTTCTGTTTTTTTCTTTTTTCTTTTTTTTCCCTTTACATATGGATATCCACTATCATCTGTTGTGCAGACTATCCCTTTTCTACTGAATTGCCTTTGCACCTTTGTCAAAAATCAGTTGTCCATTTATACACGGGTCTATTTCCAGACTCTATTCTATCCCATTGATCTCTTTGTCTATCTGTATGCTAATACCACCCTGTCTCCATTACTGCAGCTTTGTAAGTCAAAAAAGCTATTGAAATAATAAGTGAGTTTAACAAGGTTGCAGGATATAAGATCAGTATCTAAAAATCTATTGTACTTCTATACATTAACAATGACCAATTGGAAACTAAAACTAAAAAAAAAACCAAAAACCCTTACAATAACATCAACAATCTGAAATACTTTTGGGAAAATCTGACAAAAGATGCAAAACACCTGTACGCTGAAAAATACAAAACGTTGGTAAGAGGAAGTTTAAAAGACAGAAATGAATCAAGCAATATCCTGTGTTCATGGATTGGAAGACTCAAGAGAGTTCAGATGTCTGTTCTCCTCGGATTTGCCTACAGAGTCAATACAATCTTGATCAAAACCTCAGCAGGCTGTTCTAGAAACTGCTGAGCTGCTTCTGAAATTCACAAAGAAATGCAACAAGCCCTGAGAAAGAACAAAACTGGAGGACTTACATCACCGGATCTCGAGATTTACTAAAAAGGCAACAAATGTTTTTATTTATTTATTTATTTTTGTCTGCATTGGGTCTTTGTTGCGGTGCGCGGGCTTCTCACTGTGGTGGCTTCTCTTGTTGCGGAGCACGGGTTCTAGGCACGCGGGCTCAGTAGTTGTGGCTCGTGGGCTCTAGAGCGCAGGCTCAGTAGTTGTGACGCATGGGCTTAGTTGCTCCGTGGCATGTGAGATCTTCCCAGACCAGGGATCGAACCCGTGTTCCCTGTATCGGCAGGCGGATTCTTAACCACTGCGCCACCAGGGAAGTCCCCAAATGTTTAATTTTTAAAAATCCTATATTTCATTTCCAAGAGTGACTTTTATCCTTAGATGGTTCTTTCTTGAGCAGTCTTTTCTATTTCATGAATGCACTACCTTCTTGTTCTTAGGATACGAACTTGCTTGTTTTTATATTATCTTCAGAATCTTGTCTTTGCCCTTCTAGGCTATAGGTTTGCTTTGTCTAATCATACTTGAAAATGAAAAAACAGTAAGGCTTTAGCTAGACTCTCTGAGCAGACTGTGTAAGTTTTTTTGTTTGTTTTTTTGTTTTAATCTAGGCACACGGGCTTCAGTAGTTGTGGCGTGTGGGCTCAGCAGTTGTGGCTCACGGGCTCCAGAGCACAGGCTCAGCAGTTGTGGTACAAGGTCTCAGTTGCTCCGCGGCATGTGGGATCTTCCCGGACCAGGGCTCGAACCCGTGTCCCCTGCATTGGCAGGCAGACTCTCAACCACTGTGCCACCAGGGAAGTCCCTGTGTGTCTATGTTTATATGTGTTGGAAGAAATGTAACATAATAGTTTAATATGTTTATTTTCAATGTACAGGGTAATTTCACAACTGTTTTCTTACCCAAGCCTCACAACAATCCTGGAATCATGCATGACTGGTGCCCTCACTGCCGTTCTACAGAAAGGCAGGGAGAAATGGTGACCTTGCAAGATCACACAGTCACTGGGCGGCAGCTCCAGATTTGATCCTGATTTTCTACCTCCCTGTGGTCAGCTTCCAGAACTCAGGGAGCAAGTATTCTGGGATATGGGAAAGCAAACTCCTTGGGAAGGGGAAGGTGGCCAACAGCATGGACAGTGGAGGCCAAGGGCCACCCCAGCCTGGCCGTGGAGCAAGTTGTCAGCCGTGGCGCCAGCTCATAGGCAGGGCCCTGGTCGTCCCTGCACTGTGAATACCAGGCTCCACTCAGCCAGAAATGCTGTTTAATCAGTAACTAGACGACTTCCTTTTATTACCCTACTCTTGGCTCCATTTTCAGGCATATTAGAGATCATCTTGCCTAACCCAGTCCTTTCACTGATAAGGAGACTGAGGCTGAGAGACAGGGAGTGACCTGTCCAAAGTCACAAAGGGAGTGAAGCCAGTAAAGCAGCAAAGCGGAACAAGCCACACCAACCCCTGTTGGGGTTTCACGGATGCACGGGATTGGGTGGCCCCCGGGAGCAGGTGGCAGGGAGCTCCCATCCGTTCGGGCTTAATTGAAAACATAACCTTCTCCCTACACATAACCGTCTCTCTACAGGCTGCAGAGCCAACAGAAGAGGGAGGATGCTGGTGCCTGCCTCTGCCTGTCCTCTCTTTCGTAAAAGTAAACACATTTACAGGTGCACATACAAAACACAGTGTTGTAAAGCAGGTGCTGGCCTACCACAAACAGAGAGAGGCCATGCAACTCTCATGGCCTCTCCTCCCCGGCCAGCTCGAGTTAGATCTTGGCTCAAGGCCAGCTCAGACAAGAGAGCAAGGGATGACTTCCTGGAGGACAGACAGGCATCAGGGGTGCACACAGAGTGAAGCCCCAAAGGGACAAAAGGGGAGAGCCCAAGGGGTGGGGTGCAGGGGCAAATCAGATCACCACCATCCCCACCCAACTTCCTGGAGGGATAGAGGGAGTACCGTCCAAAAATCCAGGAGGGGAGACGTAAAAGCCCTGGAAAATATCATATTTTCTGCTGGTTTAAGCACACTAGTGCAAATGACGCATATCCTCCCCAAGGTCAGTGGTTGTCCAAAAAACTAATTTATAGAAGGTAAAAAGGAAAAGGCATATTTTATTTGATGCTATAGGAAAAACCTTTGTGGTCACCCTACTCCTGTTAAGTACGAAACTCACCAGGGCTGAAAGCTAAATGCTTAGCAAGCAAAACTGTGTCCAAGTCAACCACAGAATCCTCATGCTGGCGAGGACCCTTTACCTGGTTCCCCAAGCGCACACTGATGGCCTGGCACCGGCCACTCGCTCACCAGGGCCCGCTCTCCCACCGGCTCCAGGGACCAGTAGATCCAAAGCCGGAAGGTGGCATTGGCAGCTCAGTGCGGTCCTCATGGGAGAAAAGCTACTGGTAAGTGTTCACGTTTATAAATAGCAAAAACAATACTAACGATCTAAAAGTCTGCACAAGATTTCAGTCAAAGCAGACGGAGAAGAAATAAATCTTCATGCCAGGCTCTCTTTTTAAAGACTGTTCCTCATTTGGCCAAGGTTGGGTGTGATTTGCCAGGAAGGCAGGGGATGAAGCTGAAGACTGAAGAGGTGGCCGAGAGTCCTGGGAGGGGCCACGAAAGGCCCTCACGTGACGTCTGGTAATGTGCTTCTGCAGCAGAGGATCAAGGTCAAGGGACAGAGGTGATGTCACTGGCTGGAGACACCGACCTGAGACGAAGACAAGGGTGGCTGGCTTCATGTGCCACGTCCAACTCTGCCGTGGACTGGTGGCAGGCGCTCTTCGCTCACCGGTTCCGTGACTCGGTGTACCCACCACCAGCTGGGACGGATTTCAATTCCATGATGTCATCCCGCCACCGTGGTCATGAGGACCATAAAATATCCCTGAGATGGTTCAAGCAAGAAAGCACAGTCTCAGCACCTGCAATGGTTTTCCAAGGTGAGGGCCAATTCCACGGCACTTCGAAGATCCTTTTCTTTTCAAGAGGAAAGACAAAGCCAGCATGACTCTCGTGGCCACTCCCCGATGCCAGTTCGAATCAGATCCTGGCCACAGTCCCCAGAAACTCAGCATGGGCTCAAGGCCACCGGAGACGACAGAGCAAGGAGTGGATTCCAAAACTTAACACTGTATTTGTCATCCCGGGAGATGCTGAGAACAGTACAACGCGCAGCACTGAGATACCAGGGGTGAAACTGGAGAAAGGCCCCTTCTTCACGCTGCTGGTTATGAAGGGACCCCGTACTGAGATGGACTCTCTCCAGTTAAGTCAGCACCCACAAAAAAATTCAAGAGGCTGTGGGCAGCGTGCAGCCAATATGCAGGCTCCCAAGGGTGGCGACTTCACTTATCCTGTGGCCACAGCAGTCCTGGCCCAGCAAAATTATGAGCACAGAAAGGACACCTGATTTGCTCATCACAGGATGATCGAAGCAACAAAGGAGAAGGGAAAAGAAACCCATGTCAGAACCTACCCACTCAAGCCCAGGGCATCTGATCCCAAAAGAAGCCAGATTCTCAAGAAACAGGATACTCCCATTGATAGTAGCACTCCAGCATACTCCAGACTTGCCTAGCCATGAAAAATAACGATAAAAAATAAGTAAAAGATGGGACTTCCCTGCTGGTGCAGTGGTTAAGAATCCGCCTGCCAACGCAGGGGACACGGGTTCGAGCCCTGGTCCGGAAAGATCCCACATGCCGCGGAGCAACTAAGCCCGTGTGCCACAACTACTGAGCCTGCGCTCTAGAGCCCACGAGCCACAACTACTGAGCCCATGTGCCACAACTACTGAAGCCCACATGCCTAGAGCCCGTGCTCCGCAACAAGAGAAGTCACCGCAATGAGAAGCCTGCGCACCCCAACGAAGAGTAGCCCCCGCTCGCCACAACTAGAGAAAGCCCGCGCACAGCAACGAAGACCCAACACAGTCAAAAAATTAAAAATAAATAATAAAAATAAATTATAAATTAAATAAATAAATAAAAGCAGCACAGTGCTTGCTCAGCATCCAGATTCCCCAGCCCCTCTCCCAGGAGATTCCAATGCAGCATGGCAGGAGCAGAGCCCTGGGGTCCGCAAGTCTAACCTGTGTCCCAGGTCATTCTTGAGAACTAGATTGTGAGAATACGCTGCCGCCTACCATTCCCAGGAGGCTGCTGGCCTGGCTCACCCACCTTCTGCCACAGCGACAGGAGCCAGCTGGGTCGTGTCAGTTTCAGTCAGCCTATTTTAAGCAACCACCTGGGATGCAAGGTATCTGCGCAAGGGGCTGGACTTGGCTTCTGCACCCAGGACCTTCCCACGATAGGTTATAAGCACCATCCAGAAGTCCCGGAGGCTGCCAGCAGATTTCTGCAGATACACACTGCCAGCCAAGGCCGGTCAGCTGGTGATGGACTCCCAAAGCCCTCTGCCTTCTTGTTGCTTGACCTCTCACCCTTGCCCTTCAACCTCGTTACTGTCCTCAGCTGCCCCACCTGAAGAAGGACCTGCCGGAAAATGGGTGAGGCTGCGGGGCCCTAAGGAGGATCCAGAATTACCTGTAGATCTGTGAGTCCAAGGAGAACAGAAAGCTGACCCAGAGCCAATAGCTCCCACTGAAGGAAATAAAATAACCCAAAACTCTGCACACCTGGTCAGAGCGGGACCGAAAGCCCCAGGGGCCTGACTCAGCCAACCAAGGGCACTGTCGGCCCGGGACCCGGTGGTTCTCTGCCAGCCGGCGTCGAGCTCCTGCAGGTTTCATGTCTGTGTCCCCTCCCGATTCCTGGCACTGCCCAAGCCCCGCCCCGGCCCATACCACTGTGGCACTGGCACCACACCACCTGCAACCAGACTCCGTGGATACAAGCCTCGTCTTTCTTTTATGAGGGGTTGGAGTTGGTGGATTTCCACCCCTTCAACACTGGTCTGGGGGTGCTAACCTTGACCCCAGCCAGGAGGCCCCCAAAGCTGTAAGGAAGCAGGAGGCTGGCGCCATCCTGCCACTGAAAGGCTCTGCTCCTGTCACCACCTCCCAAGCCCAGCCTGTCCCTGAGGACACAGCCCAGGGCCAAGCCCCTCCAGGAAGCGTCCAAGGACCACCTTGGTCCACAGTCTTTCTCCCTGGGACCTCACCTCCCTCAAACCCTTGGCATCAATGATACCCCCCAGCCACAGAGGGCAGACAGGCAGTCCTAGGAGGTCAGGCTGCCCCACTTTCCTCTTTGTACTGCTTCTCTACCCCGTACCCTCTTCCCTTGACCTTGCCCAGGGTTAGAACCTGACTGATGGATGGGCTGAAGGACTTCTCTCTTCCTAGCCAGAATTAGGTAGCCTACCCAAGGCAGGTGCCAGGACCCAGGCAACTTTCCAGACCTGTGTCCACCCCTAGAAGGGGAGAGAATGCTCAGTCCACACCCCAGGGATCTGCTGATAGCCCCCCAGGCTCTCTGGTGTCAGCCAGCCCGGCCACCTGCTATTCCCGATACCGAGGCATCTAAGTTTAGGCCCTCCCAGTCTCACCCTCTCCCAGTCCTCAGTTAAATGCTCCCCCAGGGCACAACCTCTTTTGTAATTCCAACCAGAGAATTCCATCTCAGATGGGCTCCAAGATTGTGTAACAGAGCAGCACCCCCAAACCCAGCCAGTCTCTTTGATCCCACAAACTTTGCACCTGCCCTGTCTTTTCTGGCCAGAGACCATCTTCCTGGGGCAGCCACGCCCCTTTCTCCTGCCCCCGTCACCTGACCGGGAGCAGAAGTATCTGCCCACAGGGGCACAACCACGCAGGTTCCCCCAGAAGCTAAACCGGAAAGAGACTAAACAAGGAACCAAGAAACAAGACTAAGAAACTAAGAAACGAGAAACTAAACAGGAAAGAAACTAAACAAGACAGAGGTGAAGGCAGTACCGTGTAACTTCTTTTCATCCTTCTTCTTGACTTTTCACCAAGCCCACATTCCGATTTCATGGGCTAGTGTTTTTTCTAGCTATTGACATTTTTGTTGAGATCACTGTAAATTCAAATGCAGTTGTAAGAAATAATACCAAGATCCCTTGTACACTTTGCCCAGTTTCCCTCAGTGGTAACATCTCATAAGACTACATTATAACACCACAATATTGATATAACCCACAGATCTGATTCAGAGTTCCCATTTTACTTGTACTCTTTTGTGTGTAACTATTAAGTTCCATACGATATAATCACTGGTGTATGTTCCTGTAACTACCAAGAGTCAAGATTCTGAACAGTTCCAATGCAAGGATCCCTCCCACTTCCCTTCTGCCCCCCCAGCCACTAGCCTAAAACTGTCCTTTCAAAAATGTTAGATAATCCCTCGTCCAGGAAGATCCCACATGCCACAGAGCAACTAAGCCCGCATACCACAACTACTGAGCCTGAGCTCTAGAGCCCGTGTGCCACAACTACTGAAGCCTGCACGCCCAGAGCCCGTGCTCCACAACAAGAGAAGCCACCACAATGAGAAGCCCGCGCACAGCAACGAAAAGTAGCCCCCGCTCGCTGCAACCAGAGAAAGCTGGCGTGCAGCCGTAAAGACCCAACGCAGCCAAAAATAAATAAATAAATAAATAATTTTTTAAAAAATGTTATATAAATGGATCACCCAGTATAGAATTTTTTGGGATTGCTGGCTTTTTTCACTCAGCAAAATTCCCTGGAGCATCATGCATCAATGCTTTGCTCCTTTTTATTGCCGAGTAGTATCCCACGGTACCTTTTAGCCTTTTTTAACAGCTGCCTTGCTGGACCCAGGGATCTGAAGAAGTTAGTGGAAACACCCAAAGCACACCAGCCTCCAGGAATTGACTACGTTCAGAAACGCCTCTTCCACCTTTTCAGTAGCTCCCAGGAATGTTCACTCAGCTACAAATCTAGCTGTTTGGGAGAAAGCACTGAATATGCAAACAAGAAAGCCCCGTCGCCAGGGAAGGGCGCCTGGAGGCCCCAATCCACAATTACAACCTGTGCACAGAAGTCAAAGGACGGGAGAGAGGAGAGAACTGTGTCCTTGGAATCGGATTCTTAGAGCCGAAACAGTTTAGACGTCATTGCATCTCCCGTCCTCCCAGGGCAAAGAGTATTTTCAGTTAGGGCAAGTGTTACAAAGTTCTCCCTTCCCCCGAGGGTGATCGGCATCACAATAGCCCTGCACATTAGCATTGCGATAGAACCAGCCTAATTCCTCCAGCTCAGGGAGGCTCCTGAAATACTCTTCTGGGTCTGCTCTTTCTCTGGCTAAAATGCTCAACTCAACGGTTCAAAGTGTTTTCTGAACCTCTGGCCATCTGCACAGCAGCAACATTGCCGTTAAGACATGGAACCCAGAATGCAACAGCATAATCCAAACAGGGCCTGCCCAGCAAGGTCCCCATGAGGGCTGTTCGTCAATTTCCTCCCTTATCCCCCATCACTCTGTTTCCATCAATTGTCCAATAACACAGTCAATTAGCACACACAAATAATACAAATAAAATAATAATAATACAGAATGACAGATCCACCTGATGAAAGTTTACACAGCAAGAGCGGTTTTTCAAAGAGTAGGAAATAACATGGAAGAACTCTCTAAGATACAATATTAAATGAAAAAAAAAAAAAGTCAAATTGTTGGGCACTTCCCACCCTTCCAGACTCAGCTTAGGTGTCTCCTCTGAGATGCTCCCAAGGAAAGCCCCTGCCCCACCATTTTAGTGGGGTGACATCCTCCAGTTTCCCTATCACCCCAAACATACCCACATCCCAGTCTCTCAGTCTCTCAGTCAACCATCTGCTCCTTAAGGATGGGGAACGGAGAGGGGGCTGTGTCTTGCCCCACAATCTTAGCATGGGTTAAGATTTGTAATAAACGTGTGATGAATTAATTCA
Organism: Eubalaena glacialis; assembly: GCF_028564815.1. Lineage (NCBI taxonomy): Eukaryota > Metazoa > Chordata > Mammalia > Artiodactyla > Balaenidae > Eubalaena > Eubalaena glacialis. The sequence continues at coordinate 4,314,212 of NC_083725.1, forward strand.
TTACAACCATGTCTTTAGCTGCAGAATAGGAATGACATCATGATTCCATTTGGGGAAGAATACGTGTACACATATATATTAATATCCACATAAGTATTAGTTCATACATAGAAGACTGTGGGATAATAGAAACCAAACTATTTATAGGGGTTATAAAACCTGGGGAAGAGAATTTCAGAGGAATTTCACTGTGTGTATTTCTGTATTGCTCAACTTTAAAAAGTCCTTTCCTGGCTTCCCTGGTGGCGCAGTGGTTGAGAGTCTGCCTGCCAATGCAGGGGACACGGGTTCGAGCCCTGGTCTGGGAAGATCCCATATGCCGCGGAGCTACTAGGCCCGTGAGCCACAACTACTGAGCCTGCGCGTCTGGAGCCTGTGCTCCGCAACAAGAGAGGCCGCGATAGTGAGAGGCCCGCACACCGCGACGAAGAGTGGCCCCCGCTTGCCGCAACTACAGAAAGCCCTCGCGCAGAAACGAAGACCCAACACAGCCAAAAATAAATAAATAAATAAAATTTAAAAAAAATAATAATAAAATTAAAAGTCCTTTCTAACTTTAATAATCAGAAAAAAGAAAGCAACTTTTTTTTAGAAAATATGCATAGGCAATACCAAGTTATTAAAATGTCTGTCTAGGGAATTCCCTGGTGGTCCAGTGGTTAGGACTCCGCATTTGCACTGCTGAGGTCCCGGGTTCAATCCCCGGTCCGGGAACTAAGATCCCGCATGCCTCGTGGGTGCAGCCCAAAAAAAATAGTATAAACAAGTAAAAATATCGGGGAGGGGGAAAATTTTTTACTTTACATTTTAGGGAGCCCCATTACATGCCTGGCTTCGTCAGCTCAAAATTCTGGATCTGCTGTGGTGCCCTGTTCGCCCCTCAGACTCCTCACGTCCCAGCTGTGGGAGGATGGAGGCTTTGCGTCTGCTGTCAGGGTGGTGCTCTTACCCCTAAGGCAGCCGGACACAGTGCTATTCTCAGCAGTCTCTCCTGCAGGCAGCCCAGGTCCTTCTGACTCATGATTAAGTCATCCGAGGTATTGGCCTTTCCCTCCCACTAGGGTGTCATCGACAGAGCTGAGAAGCAAACCTCCAAGACTTCATCAGAGTTGTTACTAGATAAGAAATGACACAGGGCTTCGATAGTGGTTAAGAATCCGCCTGCCAATGCAGGGGACACGGGTTCAAGCCCTGGTCCGGGAAGATCCCACATGCCGCAGAGCAACTAAGCCCATGTGCCACAACTACTGACATTGCGCTCTAGAGCCCACGAGCCACAGCTACTGAGCCTATGTGCCACAAATACTGAAGCCCACGTGCCTAGAGCCCGTGCTCCGCAACAAGAGAAGCCACCGCAATGAGAAGCCCGGGCACCGCAACGAAGAGCATCCTCTGCTCCCCGCAACTAGAGAAAGCCCGCGCGCAGCAACGAAGACCCAACGCAGCCAAAAATAAATAAATAAAATTAATTAATTTATAAAAAAAGAAAAAAAGAAATGACACAGGAGGGAATCAGGGGCAGCCCCGAGGCCACCGCCCCAAAGGACTTGGATGCACGAGGGGACCCTCGTAGGCCCAGCTGCTCAGCCAGACACAACCCTCCAGACCAGACTCTCCTCCAGCCCCTGGCCCTCCAGTGTGACCAGCAGATAGGAGGCTGATATGCCTTCCAGAATATAAACAGTACATGTACAGCAACACACTAGATAAAACCCATGCATGTGGCAAAGACTGGAAAGAGTCATGCAAAACGTAAACAACCTGATGAGTCCCATTATGATTTTTGATTGTGTGTGTAGTAAAAACAAAGCTACATTTTTCAAAGCCTGTTGAAATCCCGTCTCCAGCCGGTCTCCTGGTCTATCAGGTGAGTAACCTCATCAAGAGGAGAAACCAGACGAGTTTGGTGTGAGAGGTCTTTAGTGGATTTGTGTTGGCACCTGGCTCTCAGTACTCTGTTGAACGATGTGTCCTAGGATTTTGCTGGGGATGTGCATCAAGCACCCTGTCTCTGGAATACAACAGTACAATGGCTTTGCAGTTAAGGCTATAAGCTTTGAAGTTGCACAGATCTAGGTTTGAACTCTTGCTGTGCCTCTGCCTTTGGGCCATTATGCAAGCCCTCTGAATCTCAGTGTTGTCATCTGTAAACTCGGCGTTTTTCGCGTATAGTTGCTGTGAGGATAAAGAAAGAGAATAAATTGAAGTCCTCATATTTAGTGATGGGTAGCAATGATTGTCATCATATTCTTCTCCATCTTTTCACCATCATCACCACCAACTCAGAGAGACAAAGGATCCAAGATTCTGACTGGTTAGCCAACTATCACAAGGGTTCTAAAGGTTCTGTTGCTAAGCCTGGACAGAATAAGCAAATTCTGAAAATATGAGATTCCAAGACAGAATTTTCATAGGAATCTGCTTCTAGAAAAGTTCTTAGTGGGACTTCCCTGGCGGCTCAGTGGTTAAGACTCCACACTCCCAATGCAGGGGGCCCAGGTTCAATCCCTGGTCAGGGAAATAGATCCCACATGCTGCAACTAAAGATCCCGCATGCCACAACTAAGACCCGGTGCAACCAAATAAATAAATAAATAAATATTAAAAAAAAAAAAACGAAAAGAAAAAAAATTTCTTAGCAAAGAAAAAAGGGCAATTACTGCCCATGAGCTCTGAGCAAACCCCAAATACCCTTCTCACCTCTGCCGGCCAGGGTGAGAATTCCATGAGAATCTTGGAAGTTCCCATTTCCCATTTCTATACTACCAAATGGTTATTATAAATGTGCTAAGCTCCAGGCATTTCAGAAAATCCCAAGTAGAGAAAATCCATTTTCTTACGAAATCAAACCAACTCTTACCCTTAGTAATTCTTCCCTTCCTGAGCCCACTGGGCTGCCAGCCCTGCCTTGCACTGCAGCAGTCCAAGTAGAATATAGTGAAGCCAGACGGCCTGAGTTCAAATCCTGATCTCACCACTGTTTCACTGTGACCTTAGGCAAGTTATTTAGCCTCTCTGTGCTACACTTTCCTCACCTATAAAATGATAATAATAATAGTCTTACTCTAAGAGGTATAACACCAATACACGGTACATGCTCAATAAACCCAGCGATGATTATCAGTATTCTAAACACTCCAGTAGTAGCCAGTGCGCAAGGTCAGAAGCCACATCTTTGGGACCTGGGCTCCTTGGGGGCTTGTCACACCCTCACTCCTCTTCCAAGAACAGACTTTCTCTCTTAGGAGAGACAGGAGCCAACAGCCTGGGCAGAACCACAGGCCAGAGAATGAGCTGGCAGCAGGGGACTCCAGAACCACGGCAGCCACAGGCCACAGCTAGCAGTGAGAGGCCCAGGTTGGGAAGCCTGTGATGAGATGCGCCCTCACAAAGGAGCCGGCTCTGGACAGACCCACGCCCGAGTGATTCCCAGGGGTAGCAAGCGACGTGGGCTTCCTCCTTGGGCAGCTGTCAAGCTAGTGTTGTCTTCTCTTACCCTCAGTTTTCCCGTGTCCTAAACGAGGGCCACGGATTTCCAGGTCCTCCCAGGACCGAGGTGGAGGGAAGGGTGTTACAAGGCCCGCAGGCTTCCTCTCCATTCACAGCACCCAGGTCTCCGTCTCAGTTCCCACTGCTTACCAGCGCCCCTGCTCTCTCCTCACCCCTGCACACAGCTCCCAGCACAGGGCCTTCCCCTTCCGGAGAGGCCAGCACAGGCTCAATGAACCGAGAAAGGAAGAAGTGCCTGAGTTCTGTTTTGTGTGGTAGGAGGGAGAAAGGGATGTGTAGCCGGTCTTAGCATCCATTTCCCTTTCACAGGAGGACCTTCCTCATAGAGGCCAAGTAAAGGGAGAGAAATGAAAACTGAAGAGGGTTTCCACGGCTGGGATGCTATTCCCCAGCACCCCTCGAAGACATTCCGTGCTCAGCAGGTAGGCCGCCTATCTGCGCAGTTAGCAACCTGACAACCTGGGTTCTCAGCCTCTTCCCATGCATCCTGCTGATTCGACATCACCTTACAGTTTGTCTTGAGGCTTTTCCAACTCAGAAATTCAAACTGTGTGATTTGTACACCAGGCTGCAACTTATGAAGGGCTTTCATGTAAGGTATCCCCTTTAATCTTTGCAAAAAACCTGTAACATATACATCATCTCCATTTTATAGCCACAGAAACTGAGGCATAGAGAGATTAGGTAACATCTCTGAGATCACCTGGCGGGAAAGAGGCAGCACCAGGTCTTGGCTCCATGTTGGATACTCCTGTCACCACATCACAGATGGCTCTGGCCACAATTCACCCACCCTGGCCCTTCGAGCCTGGGTTACACATCCCTCCTAAGTGGCCCGCAGGCTTCTCCAGAACCCAGTCCTTATCATGCAGAATTCAACTTCCTGAAGGCACGGACTGTGTGACTGGGCTCTTTCTCAGGGCTATTGCCCAGCACCTGGCACATGCTCCATCGGTGGGCACCTAATAAATAGCTATTATGTGGATGAGTGAATGTTTGACCAATTAACAAAGAGATGAGACTCCGAATAGCCAGAGCTGCACAGCCTGGCCCCTACGACCTCTGATTTTGATCCCACCACATCTGACTTCTCAATCCTGGTCTCTGCTTGCCGAGGAGATACTGAGTCTTACCCAGGGCAATGCTGACTTGAGGAGGAACCAAGAGCTCCTTCAAAGCAGCTTCCTAGCCACCATCAAAGGTTCAGCAGGAGCCAGGACACCCGGTGAGGCAGGCTTCCCACTTCTCGTTAACAGCCACAAGAACTGGCATCTGTGCCCCTGCTCTCACGCAGGCAGGGCTCACACAGTCCCCAGACACAACACGTACATCAGGGCTCCGGAGACGATGGGGAACACAGAGGTGGCCACTTCCCACTAAATAGGAACAGGTAGAAGTGGGACAGGGGCCAGAGTCATCAGCCTTGGGAAGGAGGCAGCCAGGTACAAGCACCATCAAACAGAATCCTTCTCCAGCCACGCAGGGATGGAAGAGGCCAGGAGCAAGGAACTCAAAAGCAGCAGTGCCCCTGTGAGGCCCAGCAGGACCCAGCCAGGCCCTGCTAATGCCAAGGACAAACCCAGGGACAGCAGCTGCCCCTCCCAGTCAGAAGACGAGTCAAGGGAGAGCCTGCAGACCCTGACTGCAAACACTGCAGGGTGACCCAGAGGCTGAGAGCTCTGGGAAAGCACGGAGTGGAGGGGCACATTTGAAGACTTCCTGGAGAGACAGACGGGAGCTCTGGGCACAGCAGGCTACTTCCCCCAGGACAGTGAGTCACGTCTAACGTTCGCACACAACTCTCAGCGTGGCTCTCAAGAGGGGAAGCTCCTTAAGGGAAACAACCATATCTTATTTGTCTTTGAGAGCCCAGCTCAGGACGAGGTTCAGAGTGGGTTCAATGGAGCTTGGCAGGAGAAAAGACAGAGTGACCCATGCGGGGGAAAACGGCAGAAACGGAGTGGAAGGAAGAGCCCAGAGGAGAATGGATGAGCTTCACGGCAGGCGAGAAATGAGCAGGGACCAAGGAGGAAGGAAGCGAGGGCTGACGGGTGGCAGCTCCGTGGGAGCTCAGAGGACAGTGTGCAGCGCGGGTGGTGAGAGGCGAATCCAGGAAGACCCAGCTCTCCCAGTGTCAGCAGGAGACAGTCCCAGGAAGGGGAGTGAGGAAGAACAAGTGACGTGGAGGGAGAGAAGAAAAACAGTCCTGAAATAACAAACACCAAACAGCAGGCCCTCTGCTGAGGAGGCAGGAGTCGAGAGCCCCAGTAGGCAATTATCAGGGATTCACAAACATGGCAATTACGGAAAGGAAACAGAAGCCACAGAAGCCGGCCACCCAGCTGCATCCACCTCCCGCAGGGCAGACACTCAGTGGGAACACAGACCTCAGCCTCCAGACTGCTGCTGAGTCCACACTTCCTTCCGCAAAGGGGGTGGAAAAGTGGAGAAGACAAGAGTGCCCAGCCTCAGTTGCTATTTGTGGTTCAGGGAACCACGGCAGCCCCAGAATCTGGCCTTCTGCAAGCTCCCTCAGTCAGGATGCCACTTGGAGAAAGGGACTGATTTGAGAGACCTCCAAAATCTGGCCTGGCATGGGAGCAACGGCTGTAGTGCGGGGTAGCAGAGGAGCTTACTGACCCCAGGATCCCGGGAGAAAGGGAGAGGCAGACCATCCATTGCTCCCTCCTGAAACAGCCCCTGCCTCTCAGCGCCCACTCAGTGTGCGGGCCTTCCAGGACACCGGGGCCCCCGCTGGCAGAGAGGTGGAGCCCTGGCTGCTAGTTTTGCCTGGGCACTGCCACCTAGGTGCAGCCATCAATAAAGCAGCTAACAACCCATTCCCGCCTCTCTACGGTAAGACTTAATGTTTGTTTTAAGATCTTTTAAGATGTCCTTGTTCTTTCTGCCAAACGAGAGCTTCCTGCTTCAGTGTCTCCAAAAAGCTCAAGACGCAGGTTCTCACATCTTGTCCCACAGAGTAACCTTCCCAAAGGGCTCCATCCCCCCCTCGGAGAAGCCCAAGCAAGCCCCACCTTGGAGTCCTAAGCTCCAGGCTCCATGGCAACCGAAGCTCTGGTCTCCCAGTTGCCCTCTGCACAGGTCCTCTATTGCCTTCTGACCAGCAAGACAAAAACAAATTCCTGCAGAGGCCGAGGACGCTAGGACTCCAAAGCCCCCTGGAAACATCCCTTCCCCGGCCGAATCACCCACTCAGAGCCTGCGCCGCTGCTTCCTTTCCCGATGTGCACGGACAGCGCGGAGTTCTTCAGGGACCGAGATGAGCCCCCTTCCAGGCCAGGGAAAGGCCCGAGGGGCAGGAGGGCCGGGACAGGGGACCGCGGGACCGCCGGAACCGGGGCGGGCGCCGCGAGGCTGGAACCGAAGGTCCGGCCGGGAGCCCGCCGAGCAGGAAATTCCACCTGTCGGGTCGGCGCCGCGGCCACAAACCGGCAGCGTAGCGGCTCCCTTGGCCGAGAGGAGCGCGGTGCTGCCCGCCCCCTGGGACCCCCGGCCCCCAGCCCCCGGGCCCGCCGGTCCCCGGCCCCCCCAGGCCCCCGGCCGCGGACCCCCGCGCGTCCCGCCCCGAAGGCGCCCGCGCCGCTCGCGCCGCCCGCGCCGCCCGCGCTCGCCCACCTCCGGCCGCGAGGTGTACTTGAGTCCCGCGCCGAGGCCCCCGGAGCCGCCTGTGCCCCTGCGCGCCCGCTCGCTCTTCATGGTCCCGGAGGCCGTGCGGCTCAGGCCATCGCCGCGGGTCCGGGGCGCGGGGCGGGCCTGGTTCCGGTCTCAGGCCCAGCGCTCCGGCCGCAGAGGCTCTGCCGGGCCCTTCCTGTCGCGCACAGGTAGTTTCAGGGTGTGGCTCCCGGGCCGCCCCGCCCGCCGCGCCGCCGCACCTTCCCGGGCCCGGGCCCGGGCCCTCCCCTCCCCCTCCCCCTCCCCTCCCCTCCCCTCCCCCTCCCCACCCCCATCCCGCCGGGCTCGGGACCGCCTCCTCCCCTCGGGAAGCGGGAAAGCGAGGCCACCGCCTGAACGTGGTGGAAGAGCTGGTGGCCACCTGACTGGGGGTGGCCCTCGGTCCGCGCTGTGCCTCCGTACGGAACAGGAGGGCAGGAAGGACCGAACAACAACTGCGAAACTTAATCCCTCCCCCCCTCCCCCCCTCCCCCGCCCTCCTCCTCGAGTAGAAGTGGCCCTTCCCGCTGGAAGACGACCTCCCCGCCGCCTTCTAGAGGCCCACCTTGGTTTCTTTCCCTCCCTCCCCCCTGCATCTTCAATCTCTCCCCACCTTGCTCCACATCCAGGTCTCAGTTATAACCCCTCCAAACCCAAACAAAACCCAGAACCGCCCCTGGCTCAGCCTCCCGCTCTGGCCGCTGCCCTCCTCTCGCTCCAGGCCAGCAGCTGCCTCTTCTGCCGCTAGGAGGGCCGCGCTGTGGCCGAGTCCAGCTCCCCCTGAGTTCCTCAACCCAGTGCCCTCTTACCTGTCCCCAGCCTCCCTCACCCATTTGCAGCATCCGATACCGATTGATCCCATCCTCAAATGCCCGCCTTCCCTGGATTCCGGTCCTACCTTCTGGCCCCTAAATGTCAAGGTTCCCAAAGCTCTCTCTTCAGCCTCCTCCTTTTTTTCTCTACACTTTCTTGGCAACTCATCTTGTGGCTTCAAGTAAGTAAATCTGCCTTCCTAGCATTGGCATCATGAAGGAGTGCCACTTCGGCATTCACAATTGCTTGGGAACTTCTCCATTTGTGTTCTACTGGCGTTACAGAGTCAACAAATATCATTGGGCACATATTATATGCTAAGCACTGTTCTGGGTGCTGGGAAACAAGAGTAAACAAAATAAAAACCCCTGCTTTGCATCAGCAAGCCCTGAACTTCCTTCCCAGCCTTGCCATCTTGCACTGTTTTCTCCATTTATAATATTACTGTTCTCCTAGGCTCAAAACCGTGGAATCGCCTTTGACTCTGCAGCCCCCTTGCATCTCATACCTAATTCGTTCCAGACCTGAGCAAGTCTTTCTCTTCAGTAGCTGATGTGTACCACCTCTCTTTCCTCCCCATTCAGAAGACCCCACTTCAAGCTCTTATCACCCTTTGCCTGGATTAGTATAAGAAGCAAATGGAGAATGTGCCCACCTTGTCCATGGAGAGAGGCTGAGGTGGCCAAGCTCTGGCCCGAGGCCCCGGGGAGCCAGGGCAGCGAGGATGTCGGCTTTGTTAGTCGGGGCCACCATGCAGGCTGTGAGCCAGAGGAAGCTGCAGCCCACCCGGGCCACCCTCACCCTGATCCCTTCAGCAGTAAACAAGATAGAACAACTTCTGAAAGATAAGTCTGAACACGTAGGTGTGAAAGTCGGTGTCCAAACCAAGGGTTGTAATGGCCTTTGCTACCTGCTAGAATATACGAAGACAGGGAAACTCTGACTAGGAGGTTGTTCAAGATGGTGTCAGCATGTTCATCGAGAAGAAAGCACAGTGAATACTTCTAGAAACAGAAATGGACTGTGTTGAAGACAAATGATCCAGTGAGCTTGTGTTCAACAACCCGAACATCAGGGCTTCCCTGGTGGCGCAGTGGTTAAGAATCCGCCTGCCAATGCAGGGGACGCGGGTTCAATCTCTGGTCCGGGAAGATCCCACACGCCGCGGAGCAACTAAGTCCGTGCGCCACAGCTACTGAGCCCACACGCCACAACTACTGAAGCCCGTGCGCCTAGAGCCCGTGCTCCGCAACAAGAGAAGCCACCACAATGAGAAGCCTGCGCACAGCAAGGAAGACCCAGAGCAGCCAAAAATAAATAAATAAAAATAAATAAATTTATTAAAAAAAAAAAAAAAAACCTCAAAGGAACGTGTGCCTGTGGAGAAAGCATTAACGTTAGACTTCTCAGGACTACTCGGGCTGTAGGCCCCAGGAGAGTTGTGGAAGCTCTAGGGCTTATTGAAGAAATCATGTGACTGTCACGTGCTTAAGGTTTGTAATGCCTGGCTGCCTTACAAGGAAAGTAAAGTGGTGCGTTTAGAAAAAATAATAATAATAAGCAACTGGATCTCCTGCCTCCAGTTTGCCACCCTCTGACCTCTCCGGCACACGGCAATCAGGTTACTCATCCTAAACCACAGCTCCTGTAAAACCCGCAGTGTCTCCTGGATCAAATCCAATTTCCTTGCCTGGCTCTCACAGCGTGACCTGTCTTCCTTTGCAAACTTGCCTCCTGGCACTCCTACTAGGACCCCTTTTCTGCAGCCAGACTTCCCCACATTTGCACCTTTCCTAAAGCTTCTCACCCGCTGGGAAGCCCTTCCCCTTCACAAGCATCTCTGCAGATTGGGACGAAGTCGCTTGCACAACACTAGTCATTCATGTTCTTCATCGAGTATTTCCAGCTCTCTGCCTTCTGGGCACAGGCTAGGATGTGAAGTTAGGTGTGGCCCTATGGTTAACTGTGGGCAGGGAAGTGGCAAATGGCAAATGATAACACACCTCTTCCAGGTAGGAGCATGAGGAGGCAATGCACAATCCCCATGCCTTCTCTCCCTGGCTAGGTGATCCTGGAAGCACATGCTGAGATAAGACAAGACCCCTATTACCCTGCAGCCCTAGGTGGCTGCAGTGAGCAGAGACTTCTGCTGATGTGCATTTGATATGTAGCATCAATGAGAAGTAAGCTTTTGGGATGTTAAGCTACTGAGAGTCGAGGTTTGTTTGTTATTGCAGCAAGTCTAGCCCATCCAGATTGATACACTACTTCCTCCATGAGGTTTTCCTTCCCTCTAAACCAGAACTAGGTCTGTTTATACCTATACTATGGAATTTATCACCGTTTCTTTGCATTTCTGTCAATGTCTTATGCACCTTTGAGTCCTCAGAGCCTAGCACACTGACTGGCACTATCCCTTGAATAAATAGAAAATAAGTCTGCCCCTTTCATCATATGAAGCATTCCAAAGCTAAATAGAAGATATCAGACAATAATTTTCTGCGTATTGTGACAGAGTCACCTACGGAATTTTGTAGGTACTACCTTGGTACCACAGTCACCAATGACACAATACCCTTCAATTAGTGTAGATGATGGAAAGTAAGCTGGATCCAAAGTAACATAAAGGAGAGGCATTCATGGCACTAAGACCTGCTGCCCTGCTACAAAAGGAGTGTCTCATATCATCTCCCAGGTTCCTGGAGCATCCTCTTTTATCTCATGGAGCTGTGAATGCCTTGCACGTAGAAGGCACTCAATACTGTCATTTGAATGCAAAGCACGTGCCGTGCATTTACTGCAATTGCAGACTAGGAGGAGGTGATGCAGGCCAAGACCCTCCCCCTGACATTGTGTCACGTCAGCTTACTGAGTGCACACCAAGCATGTGACAGAGGAAGAAGTATAACCACATGTCCTGACATTAAACCCATGACATGTGAGGTCAGTGATTTTATTCCTAAATTGTAAGTGAAGAAACCCAAGAGCAGAAGCCCGAGCTTCTTTTTTTGTTTGTTTGTTTGTTTTTAATATTTATTTATTTTGGCTACGCCGGGTCTTAGTTGCGGGCATGTGAACTTTTAGTTGTGGCATGCGTGCGGGATCTAGTTCCCCGACCAGGGATCGAACCCGGCCCCCCTGCACTGGGAGCGCGGAGTCTTAGCCACTGGACCACCAGGGAAGTCCCCTGAGCTTTGTAATATGCTGACATGTTCGTCAGCTTCATGGCCTCATTCTTCCCTGCAACCACATTTAGAGAGCTCTTACGTGGACCAGGAAAATCAAAACGCCCTGGAGTGCAAGCTCTAATTGAGGAGAGTACCAGATTCTGGAAGAACTGAGGAAGGAGAGATGAACTATGCCTGTGGAGCGAAAGCTCCACAGAAGTGGCATTTCAGCTGAATTTGGATTTCACCGAGAGAAGGAGAAAAGGAGTCGGGGGTGGGGGGGGGATGTGGGAAAGATGCCAGGCAGCTGCAGTATTGCTGTCAAGGCCAGGGGCGTGGGTGGGCGTCTTGCAGGGGGAAGGCAGAATTTCCTCGTGACCACTAAACAGCTGGTGTTTAGAAAGTGCATGTTTACCTTCCACTGGGGAGTAGGTGTCAGGTATACAAGTCTTGTTCTAGAAGAGTAAGATACATTCACGGATGACGGCTCCCTCACTGGTTCACCCTGCTCTCCGCTCATTCCAAACCTCTCCCAAACCGCTTGCCTGCGGACGGGTCCTCTCGGGAGTGGGATTTGCCCGCAGGCCTGGAGTGATCTGCTTCGCCTGGGTTTGCTCCCCTTCTCACCAACTCGAGCAGCAGAGCTCAGTGACTTTAAACTTGGGCTGGGTCTGCCTGACGCGGCCACAGTCCCTCCCATGTCATCGCCAGTTGAAGCCAGTGTCTTTCAGCCTGTGGTCAGTCCACTAAGTGGCTCTGGCCCCAAGGACATTGGGGCAGTCGGAGTGGCCTTCTGAGGGGCCCCCAGCGGACAGAGTCCTGGGGTCAAGAAGAGAAGGACTTCCCCGGGGGATGGTAGCTTGGGAGTGGGAGTGTTTGTGGGGGAAGGGAAAGATGGTGATGGAGGCCCTGTGAGTTGGTCATCGCAGCAAACTACATGGGCCTCAGGCTGACATCTGAGTTTGGGTCTGGATTTACCCCCTAGGAGTGTGAGAACCTGGCCATATCCTTTAGGCTGTCTGCTGTTGGGTTTCTTCACTTACAATTTAGGAATAAAAGCACTAAGCTCACATGTCATGGGTATCATGTCAGGACATGTGGTTACACTTCTTCCTCTGTCACACGCATGTGTGTGCACTCAGTAAGCTGACATGACACAATGTCAGGGGGAGGGTCTTGGCCTGCATCACCTCCTCCTCGCCTGTGATCGCAGTAAATGCACGGCATGTGCTTTGCATTCAAATGACAACACTGAGTGCCTTCTATGTGCAAGGCATTCACAGCTCCATGAGATAAAAGAGGATGCTCCAGGAACCTGGGAGATGATATGAGACACTCCTTTTGTAGCAGGGCAGCAAGTTTTAGTGCCATGAGTGCCTCTTCTTTATGTTACTTCGAATCTGGCCATCTTAGTAATAATAGCTTCAACGTCCATTTAGTGAAACAATTCTAAAGGCATCACTGACTTTCTTTATCCCACCCACCCACAAACAACAAATCTGTCAGTTCTACCCCCAAAATATATTTGGAATCTGTCTACTCCTTTTTTTCCTACTGCATCTCACTATTCCCAGCCACCATGTAGTCCTCCCCGGACTACACATCACCTCCTGAAGCCCTGCCTTCTTCCACTCAGCTCCACTCCAATCTGCTGTGATTACAGATACATGGCACTGCATCACCCGTCTTTCAAAACACAAAGTTCCCGAAGGCAAGGATCAGTATCTGCTGGTTCCCCAGCTCACACTCCAGAAATGCTTGTTAAATTATTTTAAAACTAAATGAATAAGTGAAAATGATTTCTGGTTTTCCATTATCACTCAAAACTTTTATTGTTAAATGCAACGCAAATATAGAAAACAGCATAAAGTAAATACACAACTTATTGGATTATTCTAAAGCAACACCTTATCATCACCACTGGAACTTTGTCAACACAGCCCAACCCTGACCCCTCCATGTGCCCGTCCCCAAACAACCCCAATTCCCCCGAGGAGCAGTGCTGTGGACCTCTACGGGGATTACTTGCTCATTTTTCTTACATGGTTTTTATCATCCAGGCCTGAATCCCTGCACATCATTGTTTAGCTTTGGCCTGCTTTTTGTTTGTCTGTTTTGTTTCCAACATGTTTTTAGGTCTCTTTTAATCTAGAGGTTCCCTTTTTTCTTCCTTTACAATTGTTCTTCCTTTACAATTTATTTACTGAAGAAATCAGACCATTTGTCCTGCAGACTTCCCACAGTAAGGATTTTGTGGACTGTATCTTCAAACTGTTGTCTCTTTAGTGAGTTCCCTTGTGCTCTGTATTTCCTACAAATTGTTGTATTTAGAGGTTTAATCAGATGAATGTTTGATTGTTTTTTAGAGGGAAGATTCTTCATAGGTGGTGGTGTGTTTTTCAACGTGAGGCCTACGTCTGGCTGTCTTGTTTTGTTTTGTTAGTTCCGTGCTTAGATTCTAAATTCAGGAAATGTGAACGGTAACATTTCAATTTATCATCCCTTGTTTATCTACATGCTGGAATACTTCCATATAGAGAAATTTCTCATCTATGTGGTTACCCGGTAGTAATGTTTGTACAGGAAGGGAAGAGTAAAGGCCTGAGTCTCTCCCTCTGTTGAGTAGTTTTCAAAATAGTCAGCTTTCTAGCATCTTCCAAAGGGAACAATTGGTGTTTGTTTGCTTGTTTTTGTATTATTATGAATTCTTGGATTTAAATGTATTGATATGTTTTGGTTCATTGCCATTTGTATGCTATTGATGTTCAAACTCTGCCCTCTGTGACCAGCAGGGATGTCTTCAAGTTGGTTCTGACTCTTTTTTTTAAATATTTATTTATGTATTTATTTTGGCTGCACCGGGTCTTAGTTGCAGCATGCAGGATCTTTTTAGTTGCGGCATGTGGACTTCTTAGTTGTGGCATGCAGGATCTTGTTCCCCGACAGGGCATTGAACCCGGGCCCCCTGCATTGGGAGCGCAGAGTCTCTTACCCACTGGACCAGCAGGGAAGTCCTGGTTCTGACTCTTTTTTGACCCAGTCCTACTCATCTTTGATCATTCTTTGCTTTCTGGTCAGATGTTTCAGGTTCACCTTGTACATTCCCTGCCCACACATGCATCAGCCATTTCTTCAAGAAGGCTCATTGTCGTTTACTGAGAAACAGCATTTCAAGACAATCAACTGCGCACAAGAAGTGTTTATTACCACTGAGTTGGTCATTTTTTCTGGGGCTTTTTTTTTTCTTTTTTGGCTATGCCATGCAGCTTGTGGGATCTCAGTTCCCCGACCAGGGCCATGGCAGTGAAAGCCTGGAATCCTAACCACTAGGCCACAAGGGGACTCCCGTTTCTGGGGCTTTTGAAGGACAAAGCTAGGAATTTTTTTAAAAGAGATAAAATACCCAACAAATTCACATTGATATTTCTGATTCAAATGTAGGACCCCAGGGTAGTAATGACTGTAACATCTTGTATCTGTATTTTCCTTTTCCCACACTGAGAGTCCTTCTCATGTCACTGGGTTTTTTTTTAGTCTTATCTCCTTTATTAAGTGAAGGCAACAGGTACAATTTTCTCATTAGAGTTCAGTGAGTCTGCCCTTAATGGAGTTTTTGTCAACTTGCCAGCTCACAAACAACAGAATGCTCTAGCTGATTTGAGCAAAAAAGAGGAAATTATTAAAAGATTCTTAGGAAGTTCATAGAATCTCTGGGAGGGCCAGAGAGGCAAGAAGGGAAGAAACAGAGCCAGGAACAAGGCCAGCCGTACCACAGGGCTGCCTGGGAAGCCTCACTGCCCCTGTCCCAAGGAGACACCACTACAGCTTATCCCAGTGAGACTGACCCTGGACGCCAGTCATGCTACCCTGCTGCCCGGAAGCTGCATGTTCTGTTGTCGCTATAACCAGAGAGTGGCCTGTGGGGTCTCTTTGTTCCCTCTTGAGTGAGTCTCTTGTGAGTACATCTCATTGGTGACTCTAAGTGACACCTGTGCCCTCCCTACAAGCCAGCTGAGAAGTCCAGTTCTGTTCCTGCCTTGGGTGGACAGGACACATAATATGGAAATCCTGCCAACATAACAGGGCGGCCCCCAAAACACCCTGGTGTCCACGGACGGTGCAAATGCAGATGCTCTGAGCTGGTAGTCTCGGAGCCTGTCTGGATATGTATTTTATTACCTGGGCCTACTTACCTGCTTCTCTGCTGAGCATCATTGAGAATTTCTGCCCTGTCCACATCATCAGCACATCCAAGTTCATCCTTTCTTTCATCTGATATTTGTAGCTACCCCCTGACCCATGGTGCTGCATGGGGCCTATTTACTATTTGTTTTATTTATTTAAATTAATTAATTTATTATTTATTTTTTAAATTAATTTTTATTGGAGTATAGTTGCTTTACAATGTTGTGTTAGCTTCTACTGCACAGCAAAATGAATCAGCCATACATATACATATATCCCCTTCCTTTTGGATTTCCCTCCCATTTAGGCCACCACAGTGCATTAAGTAGGGTTCCCTTGCTATACAGTATGTTCCCATCAGTTTTATACATAGTATCAATAGTGTATGTGTCATATTTTATTTTATACAGAGTATCAATAGTGTGTATGTGTCAATCCCAATCTCCCACTTCCTCCCACCCACCCTTTTCCCCCTTGGTATCCATACATTTGTTCTCTACGTCTGTGTTTCTATTTCCGCTTTGCAACATGGGCTTTTTAAAAACCAAAGTACCTGATACATTTGTTTACATTCTGAGTCCAGTGTTCATTCACCAGGTGAAAGGAGAAGTTTTAATCAAATAATGTAAATAAATGTGTGGTTTAGAAGATTCTTGCAGCGTACACTCTTCACTCCACAGAACAAGAAAATGACAAGATTGATGTTTCTACTCCTAGTACAAACTCTTCAATGGCCACATTATCGGGTAAAAAATATTATCTTCTGATAAGAAGTTGGTAAAAAAGTTTTATTTTTATTTGGCCGTGTGGCTTGCAGGATCCTAGTTCCCCGACCAGGGATTGAACCCAGGCCCTCGGCAGTGAAAGTGAGGAGTCCCAACCACTGGACCACTAGGGAACTCCCAAAAAGTATTAAATTATCAAGACCATGGACTTACATCACACATTAATAATGTCCATTTACAACGTACATTAATAATGACGTTCCTCACTCTACGTGTATGTTGGGTATGGCGGCACTGACAAATATTATGAGGCCAACATGATTAATGACACTTAAAAACTAAATGTCCAGCACATGAAGACAAGCCACTACAATTTTTTCAGCACCTAAAGTCAGGCAATACTCAATTTTGTAATTTACAAAATTTCATTTAGGAATGATAAATATACGGCTTGAGGTTCTTAATTAAATGCCAAAGACAAAAAGCCATAAACCATCGTAGAATCACCTTGTCCTGCCACAGTAAAAAGGGCTGAAATAATACACAAAAGCAACATGGAAGCAGTATAATCCATGCTTCTGTCAGCAAGTGCTGTCGGAAGATGACAGCTTTGAAGAAACAAGCAAAAAGCCACATCAGGCTATGGAAGGTGTGGATGAAAGTACAGCTCAGTTTATGGTATAATATTTACCAATTGCTTTAATCACAAAGTACACAAATACTGTTGTTTTATTGAGCCCTATGTACTGGGAGAAGATGTTTTCAACAAATAATACTACCTCACATTCATTGAGCACTTGTCTACACTGGGCACTGGTGTAGCTTTAGCATCTTTCCCTGTGGCCACTCACTCCTAACCCAACAACCTAAGTGCTATCACCACCCCCATTTCTTCAGATGGAGAAACTAAGGCACAGAGCAGTTAGACAACCTCCTCAAGGTCACCCAGCCAGTAGGTGGCCAAATTAGGAAAAGAATCAGGTAGTTTGGCTTCAGAATTCCCACTTGTAACATGATAGCTGCCTTTTAAATTTTATTTGTATTTTATGGGAAAGAATGTAGTATGAAAAATCTCGGAAAATGTAATGCTGATGGATTGGCTGCTTTGGTTGGAGTAACGAAATATTTCCAGATAAAGTTTGATGCTGGAAATCATAAGTGCACGAAATGCTACCAAATGTCTCCAACCAATGTAGTCATTCTGATTAGAATCAGAATATGAATCTTCACAATATTTTTAAATAAGATTGGAAGTGACCAAGAAAACATTTTGTACCTCACAGAGAGATTCATCTTGTGACAAAG
The DNA here is from genome assembly GCF_028564815.1 of Eubalaena glacialis. Taxonomy (NCBI): domain Eukaryota; kingdom Metazoa; phylum Chordata; class Mammalia; order Artiodactyla; family Balaenidae; genus Eubalaena; species Eubalaena glacialis. The sequence goes on from NC_083725.1 coordinate 4,331,589, forward strand.
TACTTAGAGTTGTTGAACTTAATGACGTTATGCTGTTCCCTGTTTGTTTTTTAAGCTAAAAACACCTTTTCAACTTGCTTTTTCTAAAGAAACCTATGCTATGGAGAAATTTGAAAACCAATGTCTGGAAAGGTTTCCATTAGTAGTTAATTCTGCTGTCAAAAGTGATGCCTCATCTGAAAGACCTATCTGTATACTTCAGCTGGGAAATAGAATTGGTAGATAGGATTGGAAATTTAGTATTGTGCTGTTAACAGGCACAGTCAAGGATGACTTATCCCATTCCAGCCTGTTTATGCAATTTCCCTCTTCCGGCTTAAAAAAACCCCAAACTTTATTGAGGTATAATTGATATACAATAAACTGCACATATTAGAAAGGTACAATCTGATAAGTTTGACACACGTCAGACTTACACACCCCTGAAACCATCACCACAGTCAAGAACTCTTTCAGCTTTGATAACCATGAAATACAATGAAACAAGCAGACCTTAGAACCTGACTTTCTAATTGCTGTGTTTCAAAGTGTTAGAACACAATTTAAAAATAAGAAGGTGTGTGGCAACGTAACTCTCCACTCCTTAAGCACATAGCAATGTCCTGCCAGAGAGGGGAGAGGAGAGAAACTTCACGGGGGAGAAACTGACAAACACACCACAGGCAGGTCATCAAGGACGACATGGATAGTGACAATCCTGGCGACAGCTTGTCCCCTTGATATGCTGTGATGAACACGGCACTTGGCTGTGGTCTTCCCCCCCAGTAGCACACAATCCCAGGGTCTTATCATGAGAAGAACACCCAACCAATCCTGGTAGAGGAGCATCCTACACCATGCCTAAGCAGTACGCCTCAGAACCTTCAAAGTCATCAAAAACAGGGAAGGTCTGAGGAACCTCCACAGTCGAGAGGAGTTTAAAGAGACACACCTAAATATGTGATATCCTGGGACAGAAAAAGGACACTGGGTAAAAACTAAGGAAATCTGAAAGGACTATGGACTTTAGTTAGAGAGAGAATGAAAGCAATCACTTTGCTTGCACTAAAACTTGTAATATTTCACTGGACCCAAAAGGCTTTGTACCTTTAGTAAATAAAATTTGGAAAAAAAAGTTTCATCTTTCTTATGCTTCCCAAATTTCCATTTATGATAGTACATGCATACAGCTTTTAAATGACTCTCTATAGAGGGCGCAAATTTAAAAGGTTTTACTCTTGGAGGTTGCTGCTCTAATCAGAAAGAGCCACCGACTCCAGCATTTTAAGTTCAATCAGACCTGGGTTAAGTTGGCCTGAGAACTCCTCGAGATTCCTCAAGAAGTCATGCCCCATCCATTTCAAGGATTCTAGAAAAACGTTTTTTATTTGGTTAGGTCCTGTCCCCTTCCCTGGATACCTGGGCCACTCCCTGAGGAAAAGCACAGCAGCCTGCGATCGTGAAGGCCTGCTAGACCCAGTGCCCACAGAAGGCAGGAGAGACACCATTTCCCCTTATTCATTCCAGGTAACAAGGCAAGGCACCGACTCTCCCTGTTTTACAAGGACCACTTCACCCTTTGTCCCAGAAAAGTACTGCACGTCCCAGACTCTGGCTCTGTGCTGAGGAGCATGTGAGCTGGTGGTTCTTTCAGCTGTGAAATGGGGGGCGGGGGCGGGTGCCACAGGGCCTTCTGGTGCCTTCCATCGATCTTGCCCGTGTCCACTTCTAACAAGTCATGTCAGACCGTGCGCTCCTTTGGAGGGGATCCTGGGGCCTGTCCAAATTAACTTAGAGACTCATCACGTCCCAGTGTGTCTCCGAAATCAGAGAATCAGCGTCACGGCAACTGAAACCAGAGATTACTAGGACACCTGGGCTGGCTCAGACCTCGATCGCCAGGTTCCGATTTGTTAACTGAGAGCAGACGAGGAGGTCGGATGACCTCACGCCAAAGTCCGCAGGGAGCTGCCGGCACCGGAGGCTGCCAGCAAGGCGGGCAGGGCCACGTTCCCCAGAGGGCAAGGCTGAGTCACCGGCAGAAACTAGGGGATGAGCAAGCTTCTCTCGGGACCCCGTGCGGGGAAGGTGCCGCCAGGGGGCAGAGTGGAGCTGGTCGAGGTGAGGCCTGCCCTGCAAGTCCCTGCCTTACATCTGCATATAGCATCTATAGATCTACAGATACAGAGATAGAGCTCTCCATCAATCCAGGGTGAGGGCGACAGGTGAGCCTCGCCAGGATGTCCGGATCTACCCTCAGCTCCCTTTGTACTGACCCCATTGGGGTAAAGGAACCCACTGCTATTTTACCAGCCCCAGGCATTTCCGAGGCCCACCACTGACAGCAGTGTGGGTAATGGACACCAGTCCTGAGAGTTGGCCAGTTGGATGAGTCCTGGTTGACAGGCGCCACTTATGAGGTGACTCCTGGGCCCACTGTCTCCCGGGGCCGACGTACAAGGAGCAAGGGGATGGACAGCGGCAGCTGGGCTTGGGTCTCTGCTTCATCCCTCACCAGGCGGAGGACCTCAGCTTTCTGTAAGGTAACAGCCATGCTCTGAAGTTCAGACAATTAAATGAGGCGCTGTATACAAAGCAGCTAGCAGATGGCAGGCACTAACATACAAAAAGCTGGTCTGTTAGGTTTGGAACTGAATCATAATGAATGTAGACCCACATTTTCCAGCTGGTATTGCAGAGGGTCAAGTGAAAACACTCTTTAGAACACTGGCAGAAACTGGCTTCAAAAAAATGAAATTTCGTCTTTTTCGCGACCTTTCTGGCAGCAAGTTGTGAGGCCAGTGCAGGAGGGAGGGGCAGATGGGGACGTGCTGATCGCTACAGAGGACCAGCCTGTTCAACTGGTTTGTCCCAAGGTGCTTCCTCGCCAGAGGCTCATAAAATGCACACTCCCTATATGTACATACATGTACACTTATGCACAAGTATGCATGTATATGCAATGGACTCTTAACTGTACCATATACTGTAAATCAGCATCACAGTAAACTAGAGTGAGGACTCTTGAGATTAGCCCCTGAGTTTACTCATACAAGTAGCCGGATGTTAGATCGCTAGTGAAAACCACCCCCAGGCACAATGTGCTGAAAGCAGGCGTGGGGTAAACAAGCCTCCTTCAATGAGAAAAAGTGCCTACCAGTGGCAGGTTATTTAAGAAACTCAGAAATGGAGGCTGCAAACCTTTCTCTAAAAATTCAGCCACAAGCTCCACTCACTGTTTCCAGGATCAGGAAGAAAAGTCTCATATTAATAAACATTAATTGTATTTTGCTGCACCGAATTCTTAACTTTCTGACTGATTTTATTTCTTTTAGTTAGCTAATCATGTAATTCATTCTCAAATTTGATCAAATGAATGATCACTACAAGTTTATAGGAATTTATAGGAGGTCGATAGCTCAAAAGGAAACAGTTAATTTAGAGAAGGAAGAAAACTTTAAAAATTCCTGATGTACAAACTCAGATGGATTTGTCATCATAAAAAGAAGAAATGTTATATGAAATATTAAGATAAAGCAAGCAGGGACTTCCCCAGTGGTCCAGTGGTTAGGACTCCACACTTCCACTGCAGGGAGGAACAGGTTCGATCCCTGGTCAGGGAACTAAGATCCCACATGCCATTCGGTGGAGACAAAAAAAAAAAAAAAAGGAAAGATAAAGCAAGCAGCTCTTATGGAATTTAAAAATATAATTAACAAAATTCACTAGAAAGGCTGAAGGTAACCAGAGCAATCACCCAGATTATAGACTAAAACTAAACAAAAAGGAGCAATCAGGGAGGTCTGAGGTTTAGCCAATTACAATTTTAGAAAGCAGAAAACACAGTGGAGGAAATCATTAAAGAAATAATGAAAGACCAGTTCTCTGAGATCAATAAAAGGCACCAGCTTTGAGGCTGAAGCACTTTCCCTCTTATTTTTTAAATGAAAAACAGAATTCAAGCCCAAGAGTCCAGCTTCCTGTACCAATTCCTGCCTCTGCCGTGCACTGAGAGACCCTCCAGGGAAGGAAGCCACCACTGTCCAGGGCAGGAGGGTTAAAGCCATCACCCGTGAGTAATGCCAGGCCAATAAAACAAGGAGTCCTGGTGGAAGTTAAAGTATTTATTGATGTGTTTAAACTCTGTACATTCTCCACAGATCAGATTAAGGAGTTTGTAGGTGAAGTTTATCTGTGCATAGTGGGAACAGACATGGATGGGGAAGAGACATGGATGGGGTAAAGGGGAGGAAGAAGAAAAAAAACAGTCACAGGGGAATAGAAAAAAAAATACACCACAGGTTACCAGAACCTTCAGAATTATAAAAAAAAAAAAAAAAAAAAGGAAAAGAAGGAGCTGTGAGCGTCAACATCAACTATACAAGCATCACAAAGACTCATGTGAAGGAAACAAAATCTTCAAAGCTTTCCATGGGGTCTACAGATCATCCTGTGTACAGCTTGGAGCATCCACCTTCCAGAGAAAAGCAAACCTCCCGCATCCTCCCTAGGATGCCGGCCACCTCCTCCTGCTGTCTTCTCTCAGTGAACGGCGGGGACGGTGGAGACCAGTGCCTTTGGAGGGGGTGGGAAATGCCCAAAGAGGAAAACAGCACATCTGGACATTACTCGGGAGAGAAGTGAGCGGTCAAAAGCTACGGTGACTCAACGCGGACAGTGGAAGAACGTCATGTACAAACTACAGGCTAATTTCTGTGGAAGAACTGGATTCAGAAGGAACGCAGTAGCGGCCCTAATCTGTACACGCGCGGCTCGCTGAAAGATGCTGGAACTCAAATGCTTGCTCTGAGCGCCTCCTTGGTGACAGGACTCGTCTGGAGACACCCAGGTACCCAGTGGTGGGCGCACCAGACTTCCAAGAAACTGGTCCTTCAAAGGAATCTTGAGAGGGGTACCATGATGTATTTTAAGGATCAATTACGGCTCCTACTTCAGTTAGTTTCTCAGCAACTTTCTGAAAGCTGATTTAAAGCTTTAAATGAGGAATACTGCCTCTTTTTTTAAAATAAAAACCAGGACAGTGAGCCGTGAAGAGCTGATTTACACAATGCTGCTGGAACAAACGGCCTGCGTGTAGCATGTACAGTCTATCACTGAAAATCAACATTTTCCATTTCTACAGAGAGCATGTGTGAGACAATACGATAGAAGTGGGACTCCTGATTAAGTTAAAAAAGAAAACTGCATCAGTCAAATATCTGTAATAGATAATTTTTTCACTTCATTTAAGGTCTATATATCATATATTGTTATATTAACATTTTTTTCACCCATTTAAAAAGAATGGAAATTGTGATTCTACAGTAGTACTTTATAGTCTTAATGATCCAGGAGGTCTGAGTGTAAGATGAAATCCTCTGGAAGTAACTGTCGGTCAGTTGTAGATCCAAACCTCTGGACATCTGCTGCCTGCCTCACCCCCCCACTCCAGCCGGGTGTCGTGCTTCGCCTGCTTAAATCTGCATCTGCTCCAGGTATTTGTAGGTTGGGTTTTCGTAACCATGATTCTGCATCTTGTTCAGGTGACGCTCTTCTGGGGTGAGCATTGGGTCGACCTGCAGGAACAAAGATGGGGGTTATTGCGTGAGCCCAGGGGAACTTCCCAGGGCATCAGCAGACCTGAGCTGTACGATCCCCGGGGACCACGGGGTGGACCAAACAAGAGCAGGCGGTGAGGACCCTGGAGGAGGAAAGAGAAAAGAAGAGGGTCAGAGAGGCTAGGCTGCTGAAAGCTGGAGTCCACGTTGGAGAAAACAGTGAGCTGAATCTCCCAGCACCACAGTGACAAGCCTCAGCTCTGCTGCATCTCTGCGGGGCAGCCTCGGCGAGGGCCAAGGAGCAGGACCAGATGACCTCAGGTCCCCTCCAGCCCTGGAACCCTACAACTAGGCCAGTGTCCAGCAGGAGGTGAAGCCAGATAACTAAGACACACGCATTTGCATTCATTTCCCCCAGCATATTCTATTCTTTATTGTATTCATTTTCTAGAATCAAGACACTGTGGACATTCCCACCACTCACCAAGAACAAGTGTAAGTAAGCAGTTCTAATCACAAATGAGCAGAAGATGGCAGAGAAACAGCCTCATCTGGCTCTTTCCAAATTTACTGTTGCTTTTCTCCCCATTGAAAAAGAAGAGTGTTATTCCTATTTCATATTTTTAAGACTCAGATTCACTCACATTGCCATTGTTGCCTGAACTGTCATATACCTGGTTTTCTCCTTATAAAACACGTCAAAAAAAAGCAAACTATGGGGCTTCCCTGGTGGCGCAGTGGTTGAGAATCTGCCTGCCAATGCAGGGGACACGGGTTCGAGCCCTGGTCTGGGAGGATCCCACATGCCGCGGAGCAGCTGGGCCCGTGAGCCACAATTACTGAGCCTGCGCGTCTGGAGCCTGTGCTCCGCAACAAGAGAGGCCGCGATAGTGACAGGCCCGCGCACCGCGATGAAGAGTGGCCCCCGTTTGCTGCAACTAGAGAAAGCCCTCGCACAGAAACGAAGACCCAACAGAGCCATAAATAAAAATAAAAAAAAAAAAGAAAGCAAACTAATAACAAAGAAAGAAAGAAACAGTATTAGCAGTCCTTCATTCTCAAACATCTATAACGCACCTGAAAAAAAAGGGAACGCTAAGGAAACAATCTGAGAAAACAGTTTTCACCCTGTGCAGCATAAAATGCTCCTATGCTCTCCTCGCATTCATGGTCGAAGCCCAAATTAATGTTAAGAGTTGGCAACAGCTCTCGTGACAGGATCAACTCGACTCAGCTGAGGCTGACTTCCGAGACGTGACCTAATAATCCAGAGAGTCATCTGACTGACGCGCAGCCCCTGACGAGACGCTCGAATTCTGCAAGGCCCCCGACAGCTCACCTCCACGATCCCATGGCTGATGGTGCCGTACTGCCTCTTCCTCAGCATCACCAGGCTGATGACGATGACCGTGGCGATGGCCACCGCAATGACCAGCAGACCAATGAGGGCGCTGCTGCTCAGACTGAAGTCCTCCCGCAGGGGCCCCACGGATTCCTAACGTAACGAAGCAGACGGGCGACAGGGTGTGAGAGACGGCAAGCAGTGGGGGAGGCCGTGAGCCTTCGGTCGCGCCTCCAGAAACCCAAGGGGGCACCCGGACCCTGCCATCCAGGTCGCCGGACAGGTGGGGGGAGCCCCCACCTCTTGCAATCTCCATGGAGATTCGAGCTTGAGCTCTCTTATCCGAAAGCACAGGGGAAATGGGGGACGAGGGACCTTTGATAGCTTAAGATAGCACAAGGTGATCCCAGGAGGGAGAGAAAACGGCCGAGGCTGGCGTGGGACCTGCCATCAGGTTTTGGAGCGGGACACATACCGGCCCCTCCTCGAGGCCTCCGACCCTCTCGGCGTTGAGAATCATTTCCTTCACGTCCAGGGTCTCATCAATGACCTGAAACGGGTGGGGGGTGGGGGGAGAATGTCACCAACTGGGAGGGAGGGCAAATTTAGTGTGTCAGTGTAACTGCTTCTCGTCCCCTCCATTTACCATTTGGTGGAGGGAAGCAGACGCCTGATGGACACCCACTAACCCATCAGCTCTGCGCCACTCACCTAAGTCCGCTCACCAGACCCCTGAACAAGGCAGCAGGTGTGGGTGCAAAACTACTGTACAGCAGTTGGTCTTTTAAGGGCTGTCCCCTGCGTTTCCCTTTAGGTAACCCTTGTGGAGATATTTCAGCACAGATTACCAAGCAGCCAGGTTTAAATATCAAATTCAGTTAAAGATAATCCAGAAATGTAAGTGATAAAAATGCTAGATGAATAATTAATAGGTGGTATAAACCTCAGGCAGCGTAAGAACCAAATTCAACTCTATTCCATTTCCAAGTTATTAAATCTCTACTCATTTGAAATGGCCTCTCATATTTTATTCATGCCTTTAGTTGCAAATATATTTTCCACCGTATAGCAAGAGACGAGCTACTGCTGAAAAATAATTCTTTATTCACACCCAGACTCTACACAATACAGCGCATCTGTGGAAGCAGTCGGAGCCTGCCCGTCTGCGAGCCTGTGGAAACGGACACGTGGAGGTCCATCTGGGAAGCATCTAAAACGGTGCGACTCACTCTAATTATTCCCAAAGTTATCACGGGCACAGAGCAGGGGGAAACGGCTCACCATATTTTCATCCACTTTCTTCTTACTGTTAATCACTTTCTCCTCGGCCCCGATCAGTCCTCCTTCCTGCTCTCCCAATGCAGATCCTGTGTGGAGAGAGCACACCTGAGTCTCCTGGGACAGGCTGACCGCTCGCCAACCTCACAGAAGCAGCAGACTCCCTCCTGAGGGCCAGGGAGCCCTCACCGAATGCCCCCTCCCCTTTCTCGATATGCTGCCTGTTCCCATTTTGGAGGACGCACCGTGCTCCACAGGGGTGAGTGACGCAGGACCGATGGGCGTCATGGAGGAGGAGAGAGTGCTGTGCTCACTGTGCAAGCCTTCAGGAGAGGATACTTTTTGTACTATAAACAGAAGCTGGATCCAAAGGCATTCCAGCATCAAAACACCCGCGACCCACCCTGTGACATTACCAAGCACCCACTACCCCTCAACTCACTCCTTTGACACTTCCTCCGAGTGGAAGACCTGCCACACCAGCAGCGAACCTGCATGCCTGCCTCAGGCACCGTCTTTTACGCCACAGGCAATTCTTTCTGCCTGAAATACCCTCCCTGACCTTATACCCTTCCTATCTGTTCTTCAAGCTGCAGCTCTTTTTGGAGGACATTCCCAGGTTATAGTACTTAGAGTCACTGTTCTTAATTACTGATTTTCTTCTGTGTCCCTCACCAGGATGTAACCCTCCCGGGGCTTATCAGACGGTCACATCCTCAGTGGTTATGACAGAATGAATAGGAAGGAAGCCTTCCCTACATGGGAGAATTCTAACGCCGGGGTGGATGGTACCTTTCCATAAACAGAGCAAGAATGGCAACAGTCTCTTGTCAAGGTCAGACGTTGCCTGGGCCGGCATCACCTGTGCGTGGCACTCCTGACGACAGTGTCCAAAGGCGCAGCACAAACCCAGGGAGAGGAAAAGTGAGGCGCAATCGTCTCTATTTTTAGCCCCAGAGCATGTGACTCCTAGCTCTCCTACGAGTGCCTCGTTAATAATATTATATACAGTGCTACATAGACGCCTGTGATTTGAACCTTTTATAAATAGATCAACCTGGCGGCATACTCGGCATTCTAAGGTGACCACCCGTAAGTGAGCAAGATGCCGACACAAGTATTTGCAAAGCATTGCTGTCCCAGGCTGCCAGAGGCCCAGCCACAGCAAAGCTCTCCAGCTCGCGGCCAGACCCGCTCTGGACCCAGAGCCGCTAGTAACCGCACTGCAGCTGCTGAGCCCCCGGGGCCAGCTAACCCTTAACTCGTTAGACTGCAGCCAGAAACGAGGCAGCCTTTTTTCCACAGCTTTCATTTTAAAGACGAGTTTCACAACTTGATTCTAGGGTGAGTTAAACCAGGGCCGGCTTTTGTAGTCTCCAAATGTCAATGAAACAGCAACAGTGCATTTCAGCTATGTGAGAAAGAGGACTCTCTCTCAGCAGGACGCTCATGACCCAGCCTAACAAACTCTAACTCTGCGCTCTTTCCATCTCTCTCTCTCCTCCTCCTCCTCAGAATTTCAAAGGTCATAGGGCAGGATCCTATTTCAAAAATAACGTGGCACTGAACCAACAGATTTAAAGTCCTACTACCAGTCCTCAGACTCTCCTAACACTTTTTTTGGTGGTACAACCCTCATGTTTCTTTAACACGGACCCAAGGCACTTTGGTTTTATAGAATGAATAAACAAGGGAATTTAACAGACCAAAAGTTAATGTTTAAACGATTCCAACGAATAACAGTTGAAGCATAAGGACAAGTTAAACGTTTAGAAAATTCATCTTCATCTAAACATATCCAAGATGTGCTGCTCAGAGGAACGCCCACACGGTGATGAAGAGGCAGATCCAAGTAGCACAGAACAAAGCACGTGCACACGAGTGACTTCTGTAGAGCCAGCTCACACCCTTGTGTTCTGAGAAGCAGCGCACACACCACTGCCAAACCCTCAGCCAGGGCACAGCACGAGGCAGCCCGGTCAGTCCGTGAACACGTGCCCTTGTTCGCGATGACCCTGGAGGCTGGACTGCCCCCCGCTCCGCCCCCCCGGAAAGGCGGCAGCTATACCGCGGTCTATGAAACACCACGGGCTCTGAAGACGGAGGAAGCTGAAGTTCAGATTCTGGTTCCTCCACTTCTTAAACTCATGACTGAACTCTGAGGCTGCTTCAACTGCCTTATCTAGCAAAGAGAGCTAATAACCCTACCTCCAGTGTGTTCAGTGGGTTAAACGAGATCAAGTGTGCAAGCATTCAGCCTGTGCTCACACGCAGTTAACTTCATCTGAAAAGTGGAGACGCGTTACAGCAAGAGTTCACTTGTCTCAACCTGTTTCATCCATCAGCTTCTACCATGTTCTGAGGGATGCTACATCTCGGGGGACATGAGACAGCTGGAAACAGACACTCGGGCATGGACAAAAGGCAAAGGACAGCTAAGAAGAAAGGGAAAAGATGTATGTGGGAGCAGCAGAGAAAAAGAGGTAAAATAAAATGACTCTCCACCCGACCATAAGCATGTTTTTATTTATCCTAGGAATTTGCAACCAACCTGTTTAAGCTGGATATACTTTTAAGGTCTACCCAGCTTAAAAGGATTTATGAAGGCTCTACTTTGGTTACTCTGTATTCCTCTGTACTCTCTGGACATCCAGAAGGGCAGCTCAGGATGGCCACCGGGTAAGCAAACCCACGGACACTGGGTTCTGGGTGCCGGAGGTCAGGCTCCTCTGGTCCTCCCACAGCCATGTCTGAAGGCATGAGGTGGAAAACATCAGGTGATGGAATGGAACGGAGCGTGAAACTTCCGGGCAAGTGAAAGGAATGAAGGTCTTAGGGGGTACATCTTTGACAAAACCAACCTGTTTTCATTGGGTGATACACTTCCGGCTGAGTGTCTAGCAGAAAGGAAAGCAACAAAAACAAAACAGCACAAGAGGAGATTAAGAAAAAAATCCCTTCTTTCAAAATTCCTACCTTTGACTTGACTTTCTCTATAACGTGAACAAAAGCATATTCTTCCTTACAAACTGGGCCTGAGCTGCCCCACAAGCAAACGGCGGTAAGAGCTACAGCAGAGGACTGGAAGGAAGGGAGAGAAGGCAGGCGGTCTTGGGTCTTTTGGGGGAACTTCTGTGAGATTCCCAAATTATTTAGCTTAGCCCCAAGTTATTTTTCTTAGAAAATAACAAAAACACAAGTTAGCACTGGTTGTGGTTTTCTGAGGAGACAAGGTCCTAGTTCACAAATATCCAAGCAAGACGCGCCCCCATCCCAACAAGCTGAGGAAGTAGGGCCACCCTACGGCCCCGTGGGTGGTGTCTGAGAGAGCAGGCTTAGGGAGTGCGCTGGCACCTCGTTATTTATCTGGCTCCTTCCTCGGATTCTCTTTTACTATCAGAGGGTCAACTGTACTGAGTCGGTACCTCTGAGAGCTGGTTTAGAAGGAGGGCACTTGTGTTAGGGTCTGGAGGCCGAGCTGGACGCCCCCTTCCTCGGGCCTCCGTAGTAGCACCACTGGATCTGCCTAGGAGTCAGGACCGCATCAGCTCAGGCTCACATCCCTACTCTCTACCTACAGAATACGTGACCCTGGGCAGACATTTAACCTCTTTAAACCTTGGATCCCCAAACGGGGAGCACTCCCAGTCCCTACCTCAGAGGGTTATTCTGGGAAAACAATATAAACGAGAGCATCCATGCACAGTGCTTAGCCGAGGCTGGCGTAACAGGAGGACTCTACAGCGGTGGCCACTACTTTTATCATCACCACCATCAGCCACAACAGCAGCAGGCCAATAAATAGAAACTGATTCCACACCCTGATCTCAGGGCCTGGGCTCGGCAGCTTGTTTATTTCTGGTGCAGACCCACAGCTTCTTTTTTTTTTTTTTAATTTATTTATTTTTGGCTGCGTTGGGTCTTTGTTGCTGCGCGCGGGCTTTCTCTAGTTGCAGCGAGCAGGGGCTACTCTTCTTTGCAGTGCGCGGGCTTCTCATTGCGGTGGCTTCTCTTGTTGCAGAGCACGGGCTCTAGGTGCGCGGGCTCTAGGTGCACGGGCTTCAGTAGTTGCAGTGCATGAGCTCAGCAGTTGTGGCTTGCGGGCTCTAGAGCGCAGGCTCAGTAGTTGTGGCACGTGGGCTCAGCAGTTGTGGCACGTGGGCTCAGTAGTTGTGGCTCGCGGGCTGATTTGCTCCGCGGCATGTGGGATCTTCCCGGACCAGGGCTCAAACCTGTGTCCCCTGCATTGGCAGGCGGATTCTTAACCACTGCGCCACCAGGGAAGTCCCCAAACCCACAGCTCTGAGAGACCCCTACAGACGTCGAGAACCGGCAGGGAATGGAAGAAAGCACACCTGTGCAGGAGGAGGCAGAGGGACAGCTTCTCAGCCCGCCTCGCACTCGAGTGGGTCAGGTCACCTCTGCAGCCCCCTGTCACCTACCTCCCAAGGCTCTTAGGAAAAGATGATGACAACCCAGAACACGAAAGTGCTATTTAAGCTGCCAAGGGGCTTCCACGTGGAAGGCCTCACACACTGGAGGCAGCTGATGGGACCAGGACAAACAGTGGGCTTTAGGCAAACTGTCCATGAAATGCGAGAAACATCACAAACCTCCCGACGTTACTGAAGGCTCCCCACTCGGTGCGTGCAGGCGGCAGGTGCTCGGTGAATCCCGGCCCCTCCCCTGCTCGACCTGCACCGGGAACACAGCCTCCCCAGCACAAGCCCGCCCCAGATCTGACTTCAGTTTTCTAACTGCATTCTTCCCCGCCCCCCGGCCCCCGCTGCCAAGCTGGGCTGTTAACGCACACGCACCTTCGTTCTCAGGCAGGGGCGGGAAGGGATGGAGGGGGCGGAACGGCAGGACCTCGTCGCTCTCCTCCGAGCTCACCCGCACGTCCACGGGGGTCTCTGAGATGGAGGCGGTGAACTGGTCCATGTCCGCTCGTTGTTCCTGAAGCAGCTCATCTGACAAAGACAGACACGCAGGGGCCAGCTTTGCAGAGGGATCTGGTTCCTAGGCACAGGACAGCCTGCATGGGGCTAATTCGCGTCATTATGGGTGGGATGCGAGCTCTGCCTAAAGGGGCGTCTCACCAGCTCACAACACGGGCCACGCACGACCCCCTCCTCTCTCCTGAGGGTGTGCCCCCTGACTCCGCTGACTGCAGATCCCCGGCGCTGGGAACCCCACGGCTGCATCCTGGGCCCCCCTCTCTCCTCGATCAACTCCCTCTGGGTAAGTGGTTTCCTCCTACGGCACAGTTTTAACTACCATCCACGGATCGTGACTCCCAAACCTGTATCTTGCACCTGCACCCCCGACCTCTGGCTCATCCACCTGGTAGCCTACTTCACACCTCCACTTAATGTCTGAGGGCAATTTCTATTTTAACAGGTAAAGAGAATGCAGCACCTGAGCAACATGTAGCCTCACCACCCAATCAGTTGCTCACAGGGAAACCGGGGCAGAGCCAATGCTTTTCTTTCCCTCAACCCCCTGCCCCACCCAGCCCATCAGCACATCCTGTTCACCCTTCCTCTGACACACATCCTCAGGACCACTCACATCTCCATCGCCTCCATTCCCATCTCTGTGCACTCAGCCACTCCCTCCCTCCTGGATTTTTACAACTGCTTCCTGGGTGGTTTCCAATTTTCATCAGCTCTCAACAGAGCAGTCTAGTAATTTTTTTTTAAGTTCACATTTTTTAAAAACATAATCCAGATCTAGTCACCTGCTGGTTTAAAACCCTTGAAGGGCTTTCAGTTATCCTAGAATAAAATCCAAACTCCTTGATTTTGCTAAAATCTCTCTATTTAAACGTCAGACTCTGCGGTCATCGCTTCCTGTGCTCAGTGTTTCCCCCCTGGGGTCGCCGTGTGGGGGGCTCCTCCTTATCATTTGGTTCTCAGGTTTCCCCCAAGGGAGCCTGACCACCAGGCACCCTCCCCGTCCCACCCCAGTTTCACCTCTGGCACAGCACCCATCCCCACGGACACTCGTTTTCCTGACCGTTCCCTCCTCCTAAAATGTTAGCTCCAGGAGGTCTGTCTATTGGTACACATTTTACTCTGTGCCACACAGTAGACACAACAAACGTTTGTTGGATAAATGAAGAAGAGAGAGACCAGAAGAGGGAGAAGAAGTGAGAACGTGAATAAACAGATGCCTTAAAATACGCCAGCAATTAAGGGGGAAAGGGTAACGGGAGACTCGCTCAGTCCCTTGCAAATTCACACCCTAGATTTTTCTTCCGGTAACAGAGTGAAGGTCAATGAAACTCAAGGCTCTGTGGCTCCCAGCCAGGACCTGACCCTGCCACGTGAGCCCCCGACTTCTGAGCCCGTGGCACGCTGATGCCCGGCTTCGTGGCCTCGCGTGTCCTGTTTCTCTCATCTGGCACCGCCATCGCTCCTGAGCACAAGCCCCGCCTGACTGTGATGCAAACAGTCGGCACCCACCAATTTCCTCTTGGATTTCTTGGGCCACGTAAGGTACTTTGTAGAGCAGAGAAAGGCTCTGGTTCCGTCTTTCTTCAATCACGTGGAGATGTGTCATCACCTGCAAGCACAGGATGGGGGAGAGGCCTTGTCACCAGAACAGCCGGGCCAGCCTGACACCCACACTCTTCTGCAAAGACCTATGTTCTCTACAGAGTCCAGCAAAGCAGCTGGTCAGGGGGGCAGTATGAATCCTCCCCGTGTTTACTGGCCACCGTAGTGTAAGAATGTGTGTATTACCTCTTGGTGATCTAAGGATTTATCCAGAGAGTGCTCCAAAGTTAAGGGAGAATTTTAAAAATTTCCTTAGCCAAGTATTGGTTTGGTTTTCACAGGAGGCGTTTGCTAACTGTACTGTAAAAAAAGAACCCAAATTTGAACAATGCCAGACACTCAGGAAGGTCCTTCTGAGTGAAAGAGGAAATGAGTTGGTCAATTTTTACCACTGGTCAGACAAGATGAGGTAACAAGGGAGTGAAATCACTGGTTAAAAAGTAGATGTGAGGGGTGGGACCATTCATGGATTTTGCTTAGTGAAGCAGCTGCTTGAAATGATTATCACAGTGAGCATCAGAGCTAGTTTATTCCTATTTAACTAAATTAGCTATTCCTTCAAAACTGCACACTGAAGTATAAATAAACCTGATTTTTATGGGGTGATAAGGAAGGCATATCTACCATCTGCCTTACATAGCTCACTGCCTTTTCTGAATACAGAAGTTCCAAGGTTGTTCATCCAAAGAAAAAAGAAAAAAAGTCATTAAAGTGGTCACTGAATTTTATTAAAAAAAATTTTTTTTGTCACTGAATTTGAGAGGTTTTCAGGGTGGAAATGAGATTTGGACTACATCCACCCCAATGACACTGTGAAGCACGTGGCTGTACGTCACACAAGCTCCTCAGGAAGGCTAATCCCACCAGGCTACACCTGCAGCCACCGAGCTCTTCCTAAAGAGGGCGCTCTGAGCCAATGGATTAATTATGTGGGCTTGAAGCCATTAACATGAAGGGTCAAAATGAAAAAAAGTTAAATGGAAAGGTGCTTTTATTGTAGATTGATGTCTCTCTGACCTATAAAAGCAAAGATGAAAGCAATTTAATTTTATACTTGCCATTCTTTCAATCAAGTAAATTGATGGGAAAGCACCAGAGTGAGTGCCTTAGGGAATAAACGCAAGTGGAAATGGAACCGTGAGCTCCCCAGTCTCAGCAGTGGTGACACTGCCACATGTCAGAGGAATTAAGGAGCCTGGCAGAGGACGGTTCCTACACCCACGAGGACAAGACCACAGGGTGGGATGCTGGGCGCCAGGGTCTTTGGAGGGCGCCCTGGAGCTGCAGTGTGTGGGGGGAGACAGCAGCACATCACTCACACCTCAAATCGAGTGCACACGTTCTAAGAGGCTCAACATATTCAGGGTTTTCTAGAGTTTACATAACAGGACAGGGAACAGGCCAAAGGCCAGTGTAATCCCGCGGCCGAGCTGCCCCAGAATTAAGGGCTCCGAGCAGACAGCAAACATCACACAGCAAAGATGCTCCGCCTCCCAGGGCACTCAGGTGGTTCCCCGATCCTGGCTCGCAGGTTGATTGAACACACTGATCAAGGTCTCACTTTCCTTCTATTCTCACCATACAAAACAGGCTGTTTTTCTATAAAATACTACATAATAGTCTAGATTTTCTACAAAAAAAAAAAAAGATTACATTTTTTAATTTTAACTTTATTTATTTATTTTTGGCCGTGCCATGCGGCATGTGGGATCTCAGTTCCTCAACCGGGATTGAACCTGTGCCTCCTGCATTGGAAGCGTGGAATCTTAATCACTAGACCGCCAGGGAAGACCTACGTTTAAAAAAAAAAAAAAAAAAAAAATCGGGTAGACCTGAAAAATTCTAACCCCTGTCAGGATGTAAACTTTTCCCACCTGAGCTTCCTGGAAGCTACCCGAGGTCTGCTGGCCTTTTCTCCTTCTCTTCTACTCCATCCAGCTTCAAACAGAGCCTTAGCTCCAGGCCCCCAGCAGAGGCCCCGGGGGTCCCCAGACCCATGCCCTTCCCACTTTTTAGGACACTGAGTTCTTTCATTCCCTGAACACCCAGCTGCTAATGTGGGCTCCGTATGTTTAAGGACAATTCTTCTCCATCTTTACAGTTAGCATAATTAATTCCACACAACTGTGAGCTGCTCAAGGGCAGACAGGATTCAACTATGTGTGGTCAGATGCTGGAGCAGAACTGGGCAGCAGATGGGGCCGTAGGGGAGCCCCCCAGGGCTTCTGGGAAGTTCCCCTACAATCACACCACAGGAGCAACAGGAGGCAGGAGGGGACAGGTTCCCAGCCTGTGCACGCTGGGTCCCCGCAAGCAGCACAGGGCTGGGTCCCCGCAAGCAGCACAGGGCTGGGTTTAAAATACGGGAGGAAATAGAGTAAGATCAGTTATGGCATCACAAGGCCCTCTAGGAAAACTAACAGGCAGACTGTTTTAAAGGAAGCTAGCAGTCTTGTAGGCTAGTTCATTTCTATGAATACAAGACAGTAAAACTCAAGTTAATACACGTTCAAAACGAAAATCAGAAAAGTAGGTCCAGAAACAAACCTCTACAGATGACTGCAAAGACCAGTAGGACGCAGCACGGGACAAAACCCAGGGATGTAAAGTGTCTAAACACAAAAACTATACCGTACAAAAGAGACCAATTTTTAAGATGTGCTTGATATATTTGCCTAGAAAGAGATTTCAAATATTAATTCTGGTGGGACCCTCAGCCAGAAATAAACTGATATAAAAATGATCTCTTCAATATAATCATGCATTCCTAAACCTTCAAGAACAGTTTAAGTAGGACATACTTAATATTAAAAAGTATGGAAAAGATATTTCTTAAATAGTACCTTTGCAAAAACCAACTCTTGTACCTACTGTCTTTGGAAATCCAAAATCATTTCCTGAGGACTAACAACAACAAGCACGACCATCCGTGCTGCCCGACCACCGGTCAGAGCGGTCTCTCCTGTCTGGTGTACCTGGGACTTCATCTGGGCTGCCTTTTCGGGGTCGACAGCCAGCACGTGCTGGTAATGACGGATGGTGTGGAGGCGATCTTTGTTCTCAGCGCGGACGTAGCGCCGCAAGGCTTGGAGAATGCGATGGGGCTACAAGAGAGAACAGTGGTTTTCACGTCCAGAGACTAGGGAACTGAAAACAGGCAGGAAAACGAAGCTTTAAAAACTCACTAAGAAAGTCAGCCTCAGCGAGGCCCAGGAATGAAAGCTGTACCTTTAAGAGCTTTCAGTTACCAAGTAACAAGAAGCTACCCTTCTAAGTACCAAAAGCTAAGTTCCACAGTTATAGTGGTTCCTCAACAGACAGCATTTTCCAGAATCTCTAGCCCACCGTCCTCCTCCAATCTGTCTGTCCCCTTTCCTGAGCTCGGCGCCTGCCACAGTAATTATAAGCACAGGGTGACCTGTGTCACCCAGAAGACTTTACTTGCTTGAGGAGGCTACAAATACCCTCCTTTTCGATCCTCTCCATCCCCCAGAGCAAGGCAAGTTAGAGCTAAGGGATAAAGTTTGACACCACTGGCAGATAAGAGCTGCGATATAAACTAACTTATCATCTTATTTAGAATAGAACTGGCTCAAAAGCCTTTGTCCATGGAAGACGTGTTTTTATTCTTTGAAAGTAAGGCTACTATAAAAATGCAATAATTGGGGAACTACCAGCCAACACCCCGAGGTTCTGCTTTTCCAGCGGAAGCCACGTCCACACCACAGGCGGCCCGCGGGCCCTCAAGCGCGATGTGAGCTCACACCGGTTCTACACACGCTACGTCAGCGATTCTCACCCGCGGAGGGTCGGACTGCAGGGCCGCCAGGTAGTTCTCCAGCGCCACCCGGCGGCGGTCGTTGAGCATGGCCTCCACCCGCGCCAGGTGCGTCTCCACCAGCTGCTGCTTCTCGCTGGCCGCTTCCTTCTCCAGGGCCTTCACCATGGCTTGGAAGTGCTAAACCATAAAGCAGGAGCCACATCGAGTTCACGCACCTGCGGGCATCTACGCACACGGCGTCAGACCCCGCTCTGTGCCTCTCCGCGCCCAGCGCCCCTGCAAGCGGCACAGAGTCGTGTGGAGCAGGGCTGAGGTCGCAGAACACCTCCTCTGACTTCCGTCTGGACACTTACAGGTGACCCGTGAACATCGCAGGGGTTAAGGGCACCGATCCTCCCCGCGGTCTAAGATCGCAGTGTAACTTACAGTCGGGCCTCTCTGTACACGCGGTTCCGCATCCACGGATTCAGCCAACCGCCCATGTGCGGTGCTGTGGCCTTTACCATTGAAAACAATCTGCGTGTAGGGGGACCCACACAACTCAAACCCCTGTGGTTCAAGGGCCGGCTGTACTTCCCCATCTAACGAGAGCATGTACGTCTGGGCTCCTCAGCACCTCCCTAACTGAAATCCCTGGCACGCAAGCCCAGGCCTGGCCTCTCCGTGTGCACCGCGAGGAAAGGAAGGCCGTCCTTCCCACACTGCAGCAAGGCGCCCCCAAACCACAGTCCTGTCCTGTGGCAGGTGAGGCCGAGCCATTCACACCAAGTCCTAAAGGGCGAGCTCCCTGCGGGGTGCCTGGCCAGGTCTGCAGGCAGGTTTAAGGCTGCCGAGCTAAAGCTCCCTGCATAGGGTGCACTGGCTGTGTGGAAATTAACATTCGTGGATTTTCTAGCTTACTGATAAAAAAGCAAAGGTGAGCCGATAAAATATCAACATCATGAGAAGAGAGATTTCAGCTAAACATAAACACAAGCTGACTTAAGATGTAACTAGTTTTATGAATCCCCAATCAGTCCTGTAAATTCCTGTCAACAACCTCCTCTAGTCAAAGGGAGGCAGCGGCTGTGAGTCTGATTACATCCTTACATCCAAAGTTAAACTGATATATTTATTTTCTGCCTTTTGACTTTTCAATAAGTCTACCAAAAAAAAAAAAAAAAAAAAGCACTCGGTACTGCAGTACCGCCGGAAAACAAGGCACAGCCTAGGAAGGAAGATGCCCGAGGACTTGTGCCAGGAAAGCAGAATAAACACAGCCGAGCTAAGGTCCCTTCCAGGCCTGAGTGAGGTGTGCTCTGCTCTGAGCTTCGGTTTCCCTCCACCGTAGGTGAGCAATTCTAGAGAACGCCAGTTGGGAGGTCAGTGAAAATTTCCTCGTAACATAAGCACTCAACCAAAAGGGGGTGTCAAACTCTAACTTGTGGGGACTCTGGCTCCGACCATACTCCAAAGGGTCAGCCTGGGAGCCCCTCTCTGGAGGACACGTCTCACCTGAATGAGAGTCTGCCTCTCTGCTTTGGGGAGGTTCTTGGCTTGAAGTTCAGCCTCTTCCCATTCCTTCTTCACCTGGAACAAAGGTCAAAGCCACTATAGCCAGAATCATCTCTGAAACAATTCCCCCATTTTCTAAAAATACTGCCAAGCCCTGAATGTAATGTGGAAAAGTGCACAAGGAAATCACATCCCACAAACTCATGAGCTCAGGGTTTGTCCCAGAACTGCTGCCTCCGAAGATGCAGGGCGTCAGCTCTCCCAGGGGAGCCCCATTCCACGACTGCCTTGTTCATAACCTTGGGCAGGTTATCTACCAGTCTCCGGGCCTTAGTCTCCTGGGGGTGGGGGGAGGGGGAGTACCTACTTCTCAGAACTGATGTGGATAAAACAGAGCAACAGGCATTTCCCAGCATACAAGCCCACCACAGGGGATGTGTGGGATTTTAGGTGGTACCCAGACCTAGCAAAAAATTCCCTTTTCAATTTTTTTTCAACCTTTCCAAGTAAGTCTAGGAGAAAGTTGCACTCTGGTGCTCTGTTGCTCTGGTACTTATAACTCCTTGAAGAAAAAGAAAGCATCCCTGAAACTCCGCAGCCAACAGTATCTAGCTGGAATGTTTTAACACTGTTTGCTTTCATCCAATATATTTTTCTAGTTACCTTGTTCTAATGGTAAATGATACTAGCTTTCTACTTACAGTATTGATATAAAGTTTCCTTCTTCAAAATAAAAAAATTTAAAAAGCTAGCTCATGACAAAGAAAAAGGGGCAGA
Source organism: Eubalaena glacialis (assembly GCF_028564815.1). Taxonomy (NCBI): domain Eukaryota; kingdom Metazoa; phylum Chordata; class Mammalia; order Artiodactyla; family Balaenidae; genus Eubalaena; species Eubalaena glacialis. The sequence goes on from NC_083725.1 coordinate 4,352,358, forward strand.
ACATAATGTTTACAGGAAGTGCTCCTCGAAGAGTCTGAAACAGATAAGCCCTCAGAGGATAATTCCATTATCGTGGAGATAGGGAGGGGGACTAGCTCCGCCCAGAAGGCAGGCCTGCCCGCTTACACTCTCACACCTCACCTGTCCTAACTCGGTTAGCGCAACAACCTGGGGAAGCGGCGTCCCTCTGCTTCAACCACGAACCCCAAGTTAGCGGATGCCTGACAGCACGAAGATAAGGGAGCCCGAGGTTTACCCTGTCCATCCGGTTTCGGTGCCGGATTTCCAGCTGCTCCTTGGCCTTCTGGAAGCGCGCGTGCTCGTTGTCATCTGCAGAGGTCTCGAAATACACGTCGACATCATTGGTTGGCAGTGGAGTTGGGGGAACTGAAACAAAGTGACCAGAGGGTTCTCTCCAGGGGTCGGCCCCACGCTGAAGTCGCACGATGCTCAGGGAACAAAGCCTGGCTGGGCCTGCAGACGGACCGGACCGGCGTGTCCGGCACCGCGCTCAAGGGCAGGGTGCGCCCGTCTGCTGGGACGCCACTCCATCTTCCTTACCCAATATCCAGCCACCAGGCCCGTCCGCACCCCGCCCGTACCTTCAGGACCAGTGAGGCATCTATTTAGGACTTCAGGGGCAGAAAAGGAAACCACTTCCATACCTTCCCTCAGTTCTTGAAACCTTAAAACCTAAACAAGAACTACCCTATTTAGAGCATCTGACCAGAGACAGGGCTGAAGTCAGACGTGCAAAGGCACTGCGGGGCTCGGGTCTCCTCTTTTTCTCTGGCTATTTTTAGGTCACAACTCACTTTGCGCAACTGATTCAACTGAATGTTCTTTGCACACAGACTGGGCAGAGAAAGTCCAAATGCTCCAGCTCCAGCTGCTTAGTTCTCAGTTCCACTGGAGGTCCCTCAGCCCCAGCCCCACAGCAGGGGCAATGTATTGGACAAGGGCTTACCACGAGTGTGAAGATGCTTTGGGCTTTTCTATCCATGGCACTCACTGGCCTCACCAGGCCACCACCCAGGGACCAAACCCGTTAGAACAAACACTCCGCACTAGTCTGAGTTCCTGAGTTCCTACCAGCCCCAGGCAGACGTGTATCTGCACAAAGGAGCTTATCCTCATCCAGGAAGGGTTGAGATGACAGGTTTACTTAGTCCACCTCTTAAGAAATACCTGTGGAAACTCTCATTACCCCAACTCACTGGGGATTTCCCAGGCCAAGGAGGAACGTCAGGCAACCTGCTCACACAACTTGTTCCATCGGGACATACTTGAGAGCCACTTGGAGAGCAAAAGCCAAGATCAACGAATTTTAATTCAAAAACAAATCCTCCCAGTTTCCAGAACTGCGTAACTTTAACACAACATGAGACCAGCTGTGTAACTGATGAGTGTGACCACAAGTAAGTCAGCCACTCCGCAGTCCTTCCGTCGGGGTGTCTTCATTCACCCTCTTTTACTGAGTTTTAACCCTAGAAGCTACGGCTTAAGTCTTGTCAAGAATATCTGGCTCCTACATTAATTTAAATAGGATCTCAACAGACAACTTTCAGACTATAACTAAATCAGAATATGTACAGCTAGCTTCAGAAACCACATTCCCCACAATACTCAAAAACTCAGCCAGGGGAATTTCGAAGCACTGAAGTCCACTGGTGCCAACAAACACGGCGCCATTGGCAGCGCACGTCCGCAGCTTAAAGGCTTACGTGTTGGAGACAGAGCCTTTGGTTCATATCGCCGGGCCGGATGAAGGTAATACAAGAGCAAGCTGCCTCCGCCCCACCCACCCCCCTGCCCCCCGTCGGAACGAGAGGGCAAAGGGGCAGCAGGTCTGGAGGTTTGGTTCTGAAGACACGATGGGCTCGAACCTAGAACCACATCCCTCTGTCTGTGTGCAAGCGACCAGCTCAGGAAGCCGGAAATGCGCAGGCCTCAGTCCCCTTCAAGGAGGGAAGCAAACTTGCCCACAGGAGCAGTGATGCTTCTAGGCTCCGAAGCCCTCCAGCCCGGCCCCCAGCGCATGGCCTGCCGGGAAGCACGACCTTGCAGGCTTCACAACTGTTCACGCTCCAGCAATCTGCCAGCCCCCAGTGTCTTACGACACCGCCCACCTGATCCTCTGGGTAAAGACTGCACCTCCATATTCAGCGAGATCTTTAACGGCCCAGATTCCTCAGGCTTTGACCCCAAACAGCGTTTTGTTGCCCCTTAGTTTAAGAAGTTTTACACAGCAGGAAGTATCACAATAATTTCTGTCTCCATCTTTCCTAAATAAAAAAGTTTCTGCCACCAACGTTCCCTAAGGGCTCATTTGTTTTCTCATCTTTTCAATCATTTCAAATAAAAAGTTCACAAAGAAAAAAAAAAAAAAAAAGTTCACAAAGCAGCAGCTGGAGTGGAAGCACTAAAAGTAAACCATATCATATTAAGATTCAAAAAATCTTTTGGTTGGGGAAGGAAAGAGGGAACAAGAAAGATGGCATATGAACGAAAAACCGTCAGAAGCTACAGCCAAAAATCTTTAGAGCAAATACCAGGAATGGCAGCAGCTCATTATTCCAATGAATTCCAGAATCAGAATGAGGAAGGGTCTGCCTAGCCGGAGGGTTTTCCTACACACGGGTCAGAAGTGCTCCAGACGAGAAAGAGGGTCTTAAACAGGAAAAGGGGGAACTATGAAGAAAGGCAACCTACCGACATCTAAGTAAACCTGACTCAACTGAACACTGAATTTCTTTGTGACCAAAGAACACATAAACTAAAACTCCTAAAGCTCTGCCTGATCCAGCGCTGCCAGAATACTGGGGAAACAGAGTCACCACCACTTGGCTGCAGAGCACGTTCCCTGGAGTGCATATGGCAAGATGTTCCAATGTTCTCGGCTCCCTGAAGTGTCCTTATTGTCACCTCTTTGGAGAGCGGGTGACCCCCTTAGCTAGTGTGCATCATGGGGGGTCGGCACAGGGCCGCTCAAGACAAGAGTGAGAGATAAAAGCCTGGACACAAGATGTGCAGAACTCACGACCCGTCCGGATGTCCTTCGTGCGTTTCAGTTTCGGACAGAGGAGGGCAGGGCCGCCTTCCCAACCCAACCAACACGGAGGCTCCGGATGAGAAAGGGCAGGCCCTGGGCCCTCCCCTGTGGCAGGGAGGGAACGCCACCTCCTCCGCCATCACTGCTGCCATTATCACCGCTGTCACCACCTCCATCACCACCATCACCTCCACCACCACCATCATCACCTCCACCACCATCAACTCCTCCACCACCTCCGCCATCACCTCCACCACCACCATCACCTCCACCATCACCATCACCTCCTCCACCACCATCACCTCCACCACCACCTCCACCATCACCTCCTCCACCACCACCACTACCACCTCCACCTCCACGGGCCCACGGTGAGCACAGGACACGGAAAACTGAGCTGACAGCTGCCGACAGGAAAGCAAAGCTAGATCTAGAAAGCACAGAGAGAAGAGCAGACGACCAACAGCGAACACCGAGTGGGCAGGGAGCACCACACAGACGCGGTCACGAGGACGCCGGGGGACAGAACGCTGGACGGGATGGAGCTGCACAGCCAGGGTGGCGGGACTTACTCATCACTTTACACACAGCCATACAATACTCCTCAGACTCAAAATTGTTCCTGTTGCCGCCGCAGCCGCCATATATAAAGCGCACGCACTTCCCCTTGGAGAGGTCGAAGTACCACCGGGGCATCACGGCCCGGCAGGGCCCCGTCAGCGCCTCCTGGGAGCAGACAGCTGTGTGGAAACGGTCAGAATGTCAGCAGGGGCCGGGCAGCAGCTCCAGGGGTTCACAGAGCTACAGACCAGCAAGGGGAGAAGGACCAGGTGACGCTTAACATCAGCGAAGGCCAAGATGGGGCAGCACTTGGCGCCCCGGCCAACGCAGTTGCCAACTCCTGCCAGTCAACCCTGAGGAAGTGGTCGTTTTCCTTCCTGATGCAAGAGAGACCCTTAGGCCCTGAGAATATGGACCGGTGCTTTCTGCACTGTCTCGAGTCTAGAGCGGGGCAGGGCTGACATGGAGGGGCCTCACGCTTCTCATCTGTGAAGTGGGCACAGCTGCCTGGTTTGGCCGTCCCGGGGGTGTCAAGGGCAGAAGGAGACAGGCAGGTGCAGAGGCTGTTTCAGTGGCGGTAACCATCGTAAACACTACTTAGGCCCCTGGAAAGGACGCGTGTACGTTTTATGTTCTCCAGGGTGAATCACAAACTTCTAGACTCATTAAGTCATCTGCTCCTGGTTGAATCCTGAGTAATTCTTCAGATCTTAATTGGTTTCGAATATACTATCAGCAGGAGGCTGCACATAAAATGGTCTAGAACTGTCACAACTTTTTTTTTTTTATGGTGAAATGAAAACACTGCTGGCCCTGATCCCTTACCAGTAGGTCATCAAATTCCACCCTCCCAGCTGCAAACCTCTTTCTGATGGACAAACAGGGCAGCCTACAGATGGGAACACACTCAGGAAAGGAACCAAGGAAGTGACTTCCACTCCGAAAGGTTGGGGCTTTAGCAGTTACTGAGGAAGGGGATTCCCCTCAGGAGAGACCATTTCCGGCTGAATGTGGAAGAATCCTGCCCGGGGGCAGACCAGGTGGTCTCTCTAATTCTCTAGTTAAGTCCTTACAATGCAAAGCTTAGTTTCCTGATTAAAATCTGTCAACTGCCTGCAGTGCCCAGAGCTGACCTCACCTTCGGGGCATGAAGCCACCCTCCTGTGACTTACCTGTGAGGAAAGCAGTCTCTAGGCAAATTAAAGAATATTAACAAATTCTAAGTAAATAACTGCCAGGTGGATTTTACAGCCGCGGCGGCTCTCCGTGGGGTTACCTTGGACGCTGTGAGAGATCTCCTTCTCTGCAGCGGTCCCGTCGCTGCTGGGCTCGGTCGGGCTCTCCTCGTTGTGGTCGTCTCCCTTGAAGGTGTCGTAGTGGTAATCGCGATCTTCCACCACTTCCTCCTCACCTTCCTCATCCTCGTCCACAGCTGCTTCTGTGAAGTCTTCCAAATCTGCTTCGGTAGGAAATTCACTGAAGGTCACAGTAAAAAAGGAAGGTTAATACCAATTGCTATGCACAGAGCACAACAATGAGTCCCTTCCCTGTTTTGAAACACAAAGACAGAGGCAGGAAATAAGCTCAGCCCACGGTGAGCTGTGCCGCTAAAGCCCTCAGCCCGGCCACCTCAGCGGAAGGGGACCGCCAGGCAGCAGGGACCGGGCTAACCTGCAGGAAGGCACATGGCCGGGATGACACGCAGCTGAAGGCCACTGGCGTGCCTGGGCTCAGCCATGGCCCAAGTGAGATGTGCCGGCCCAGCTCTGGCAGGAACGGGCAATGCCCGCTTCACCCGGAAGCCAGGGGCCAGCAGCCACGGCCATCCGCAGGCTCAGGACAGGAGGTTACCTTTTATAAATATCATAGTCTTCCTCTTCATCTTCATCCTCCTCCTCCTCCTCCTCCTCCTCTTCTTTTGACACAGCAGATTCAACAATCTTTGTCTGAGGGCAGCACACATACTCGGTGCCATGGAACTGGTCCACCCCACAGGGTAGCAGCATGCCATAGCTGTACAAGGTCATTCCCTGAGTCAGGCAGGCCTGCGGGAAACCCACAGCCCGACATCAGAGCACAGCAAGTGTGGGCAAAGACCCCCGGTCCCTAGCTTTATCCAAAAGAAACCCTTACCAAATCACAATGTTAGCCTTTCTCACGGACACATAAATTTTTGGCCAAAAAGTTGCGACCCTACTATTTTAAGATTTACAAATTTTGCTTAATTTGCAATGGGGAAACATCATCTGGGCTAAAACCAATGAAAGCCCAAAGTTGGAATAAAATTAAGGAAAGGAGGTTTCTTTTAGTAATTATCCACGCTGGTTAATGGTGGTCAATGGTAACATACATTCCTCATTGGTGAGGAATTCAGAATTACTTCAGAACTAGACAAAGGAAAGGCAACTGGCTGGAAAACCAACTTAACGCAGAGGACAAGCTAAGAAAGGGTCATTCTCCCCACGGGAAGAATGAAATGATATCTAAACCTGTCAGCATGCATGTCCAGACACAGATTTTCTATAACTGGCTATTTCCACACACGCCTTAGGGTTTGGGTGGCCTTGCTGGGGGCCCCTGCCGACAGAATCCTTACTTAACGATCTTTTTCATGTCCTTGACTTCAGGGGCTGAACTGTTAATACTGTACTTCCTTACAAAAATATCTGTTCTTCTCCCAAATAGTTTTAATTTAAAAGATACAAGTAATTGTAAACTTTGATGAGATAAAGGGAAAGAAAATTAATTTAAAATTATGGTAAGGTGTCGAGAAAAAATACTACTTTCCTAAAAAACAACCCTCGACTTTTTCCATCCACTCCTTTACCTCCTTGACCACGGTGTGCCAATGCTGGTGATTCTCGCACACTTCCATCCGCTCCTTGTGGAAAAACTGGCACTTTTCTGGAACTAGCAGAACATCACTTACAAACTCGCCCACTGGAAAAGAGAAGCTTTGTCAGAAGCAAATCTGATCATGATTCCAGGTGAAAACAACCCTGACTGCAGGTTACCGTGACGGTCACACAGTCACGTGCGGACAGGAGCGGTCTCTAACGCGTATAAGCTGATGTGCACCTCATCTTCCAAAGCCAGCTGGACGTTTCAGCTCCAGGCCAGCAGCCGCAAGAGCTCAAAACTCTGTTACAACCACAAAGCCCGGGACTTCCTCACTCCTTCCTGACTTCAATCCCTTAACTTCTGGTGCAGGGCTACAGCACCTTACAGGGGAAACGGGAAGAGAACTCCCGTGCATGACCTCAAACACACACAGGTACTCCCCACCACCTCCGGCTTCACGTGGACAACATTCCTAGCCTCTTACTTCGATTTCTGCCCACATCAGTTCTAATAACAAAACGCCCAGGAAACTAAGACTGGGTGTTCTCCCAAAGAACAGGTGAATCTTACTTTAGCCCTTTGTGGACCTACAGACACCTAGCTCTAAGACAAACCACCACTGCGATAACTGATCCAGGTACAAATCATCAGTGGAGGGTTAATTATGAAGGGGAAGAGGCGTCTTTGCAGTGGGAAGGTCTGGCAGATACTACTTAACTGGGTGAGCAATAACGGACAAGCTGACTTGAGTGATGTTCTGAGAACAGATCACCTACACAGTCTTTCTGCCAAAATATGTCATGTGACTCTAATCATACAAAACAACATGACAGGGGCTTCCCTGGTGGCGCAGTGGTTAAGAATCCACCTGCCAATGCAGGGGACACGGGTTCGAGCCCTGGTCCGGGAAGATCCCACGTGCCGCGGAGCAACTATGCCCGTGCGCCACAACTACGGAGCCTGCGCTCTAGAGCCCGCGAGCCACAACTACTGAGCCCGCGGGCCACAACTACTGAAGCCTGCGCGCCTAGAGCCCGTGCTCCGCAACAAAGAGAAGCCACCGCAATGAGAAGCCCACGCACCGCAATGAAGAGTAGCCCCCACTAGCTGCTCTCTGCAACTAGAGAAAGCCGGCGCACAGCAACAAAGACCCAACGCAGCCAAAAACAAAAAATAAATAAAATAAATAAATAAATTTTTTTAAAAAATGACAAATTCAAATTCAGAGATAGTGTTAAACATATGACCTAGACTCTTAAAAGATATTATTGTCATAAAATATTCAGGGACTTCCCTGTGGTCCAGTGGTTAAGACTCTGCACTTCCAGTGCAGGGGGCACGGGTTCAATCCCTGGTCAGGGAACTAAGATCCCGCATGCCGCCAAAACAATAAAGTAATATACAATAAAATAAATAAAAGATTCAAAAGAAAAAGCTGAGGAACTGCCTAGATTAAATATAATGTATGATCCTTTTTAAAAGGAAGCTGTAAAGGACATTATTTGAACATTTAGGACAATTGTCTCATGTGTGATCGCTGTATCACGGTCATACAGGAGAATGCCCTTGCTCTTAATTAAGAAAAACAAGCTGAAAACTACTTGGAGGTGAACTATCTTAATGTCCCAACTCACTTTCAAATGGCCTAACAATGAAAAGTAAGTAAGACACACACAGTGAGATGGATAAGGCAAAACTGGGAAACCTAGGTAACAGGTATGGAGTATTCACTACTGCATTTTTTATAGGTCTGAAACCTTTCAAAAATAAAAAGCTGGGGGGAAAATACACACAGCTGCTTAGAAAATAGAGTCCTTATCTCTTAGAAATACATGCTGAAGTATTTACAGGAAAAAAAAACGGTATCTGTGATTTGCTTCCAAATAACGAGGGGTAGGCCAGATTGGCCACAGACAGGGTGAGTGGTTCATGAACCGTTACACAGCACACGAGGGTTAATGCGATTATCTTCTCTGTGTTCGGATATGTTTGTAACTTCCATAAGAAAAAGCTAAAAACGTAATCACTGGCTCATCACCCAGAGAACCTGGTTCAATAGGTCTAATTTGGGACTCAGTGATCTGCACTGAACAAGCATCCCAGGTGCTTCTGATGCATCACCAACATGCTCTACTGAGGGTCCGACTGCAAGAAAACCAAGGTGGTACTTAGCTCAGGAGAGACGCAATAGGTAGGGGAGGGAAAAGGAAGCAGGCAGGCTAACCTCTGAGGTTTAAAAAAAAAAAAAAAAGGAAAGTCTAGTAAGAAAGTAATCTGGCCTAAGAAAGGCCTTAGTGGGTAATTCCCTGGCAGTCCAGTGGTTAGGACTCGGCGCTTTCACTGCCGGGGCCTGGGTTCAATCCCTGGTTGGGGAACTAAGATCCCCCAAACCAAGTGGCACGGCCAAAAAAAAAAAAAAAAAAAAAAAGAAAAGGTCTTAAGACTTGAACTAGCGGGAAGTCTATATGCAGACCCGCTCCCCAGCCTCATCGCAGCTCAGGCCTCCGTCTCTGGGCCCGAGAAGTCTGTCCTTCTGCTGCCCATGTGGAGGCAAAGGGCAGCCCCTGGTCTGCTGTGAGGGGGAGATGTGCTCTCGCCATCCCAGGCAGCCACCGCACATCAAAACAGCCTTCCGCAGGGCAGTGAGGTTTCACTCTGCCATTAGCACAGGGACTTCGGGGACCAGACAGCTCAATTTGACACTAATGCAGGAGCACAACGGTTAGTTAGACACGGTGCTGCCCTCGAGGGCCCCAAAGGCTCTGGGGAGACAGAAACAAGCATTACCCATCGACCAGGCTTAAAATCGAAGCTTAAAAAGCAAAGCCCAGGGGTAAACTAGGATTCGCCTTCATCAGGAGAAGCACCCCGATACTCAGTCTAAGGAGAAATCACTGCAATTCTGACATCCAACCACCAGCTTACACTGTGGATGGTGGCTGTACGGACTAAGCAATCTTTATATATATATATTTTTTTGTTTTGTTTTGTCCGCACCTCCTGGCTTAAGGGATCTCAGTTCCCCAACGAGGGATTGAACCCGGGCCTCGGCAGTGAAAGCCCAGAATCCTAACCACTAGGCCACCAGGGAACTCCCTATGTTTGTTAATTTATGACAAAAAAGCAACAAAAGAGTACACTTAAGAGGCAGTGTGTACAGGGCTAAATGCCAGGGTTTAATCTCAGCACCACTGCTACTAGCAGAGAGGTCTTGGGTGAGTTACTCAAACTTTCTGTGCCTCAGTTTCTTTATCTTGCTGCTGTGAGGCCGGATGTAATATGTACAACACGGGAAAAGCTGAGAGCAGAATCTGGTACATGGTAAGCACTGAGCATTATTTAAGTATTAGCTCTAATTACTGATGTTAATGCTGTTAGTTTCAAGTCCCGAGTAACTAGTTTTATACAAAGCAAACTATACAACCACAGTTATCAAGAAATCTATAGCTAGGCAACAGTTCATATCCTTTAATTTGTAAAACCTCAATTTTATATGTACAACTGCAACATCAGAAAAAAAGTTTAGACAGCAATTTCACTACCAAATATATTCTATAGAAACAATAACCAAACTGGGTTTTAAAAATATAGTGGAGTACGACATATCATTTCATTTTAGTTAAAAATGCATTAACTAAATCTGCTTATATTACACCTTAGATAAACCCCAAAATGATATAAAGTAAAAAAGCAAGTTATAAAAGGTCAAGTGCAGTATGACACCATTAATGTCAGTTTTAAAACACAAAAACAAATTGTTTATAGACACATCGTATGTAGCAAAAGTATAAAAACAGGCATGGGAATGATACACCCTGACAGTGGGGTAGCAGTGACCTCCAAGGGGAGGGAGGGAGGGAGGGAAGGGATGTAAGGATGGGACTCTGGGACATTTAATCCCTTAATTAAAAAATAAGATGGAGATTAAGCAAATATGGCAAGCCCACACGCAGCAGCAACAAAGACCCAACGCAGCCCAAAAAAAAAAAAAAAAAAAAAAGCAAATACGGCAAAACGGGGAAGAACTTAAATCAGGACAGTGAGTACATGAGTGACCATCATATTATGTTTTATCTTTTCAGTATGCTTGAAATATCTCAAAATGAAATTAAGTTTAAAATTTTAAAAATTTTAATGCAAGAAATTTAATAATTAACTCCATGCTAAACTGTAAGATTAAACGCCATCAATCTTCTGCTATGGAATCATGATTAAATTGATCTGTCTGACCTCTGAAAACCAAAAAAGAACTAATGCCACTGATTTAAAACAGAATAGCACTCCTTGATTCAACAATTCCAATTCTAAAACCGTACTCTTAGGAAGTAATTAAGAAAGTGAACAAAGATATTCATTACAGAATTGTTAATATCAAAAAAAAAAAAAAAAAAAAAAACCAGAACCAGGGCTTCCCTGGTGGTGCAGTGGTTAAGAATCCGTCTGCCAATGCAGGGGACACGGATTCCAGCCCTGGCCCAGGAAGATCCCACATGCCACGGAGCAACTAAGCCCGTGCGCCACAACTACTGAGCCTGCGCTCTAGAGCCTGTGAACCACAACTACTGAAGTCTGTGCGTCTAGAGCCCATGCTCCACAACAAGAGAAGCCACCACAATGAGAAGCCCACTCGCCACAACTAGAGAAAGCCTGCTTGCAGCAACGAAGACTCAACACAGCCAAAAATAAAATAAATAAATTTATTAAAAAAAAAAAACAAAAATGGAACCAACCTAAATGTTCCTCAATAGGGAATTAGTTAAATAATGGTACTTAATGGAATACCATGGGGTTATAAGAAACATGGTTAAATATCTGGATATAACATGGAAACATTTCCATTTCCATGACGGTTTAATAATTTTAACAATCATTAAACAAATAAGCAAAGGAATAAACACACCCGATATCCCTAACCTCTCCTTAAGCCTGGTTAACTCCTTAAGGCTAAATCTGTTTAAAAAGACAGACTCAAAAGATGTATGCATCCCTAAGAGTGGCACATAATAGATGTTCAATAAATGTCAACTTTTTAAAAAAGCACTAAACAGGAAAGCATATTTAGCATGATCCAATTTAGGACCAAAAAAAAAAAAAAGCACACACATTTCCATGTGTATCCAAAGAAAAAAAGTCTTGTCTATACACCAAAATGTTAATATGGTTAATGGAGTGCAGAAACTGGAAAGGATTGTCTTTGCTTTCCTTTTTCCCAATTTCTTTTATTTAAAACAAAAACAAAAACTTTTTAAACATGTAAATTAAAAGAGGAACACATTTCAATCCCAGCATCAGTTCTGTCATTTCACTGCTACTTTTTGCCTTTGATACAAATAATTATCAGAAACTTCTAGGAAAAAGACTGACCTAAGCAAATCAGTATTACTCTGTTTTACAGAAAAACACTGAAGATGGTTTGGTCTCACTTTAAAAGTTTATCTAAGGTTGTAACAATTCGCAATTTAACCCATTGGAGTACAATAGACAGTGCCCCCAATTCCCTAAGTCACTGGAAACCTATATTGTTTTTGCTATTCAAGGCAATAAGCTGGTCAATGAACACGGCAATTTAGCAAAATCTAAACTATAGGCTTTCATTTAAGCTGCATTTATGATTTATCTTCAGTCTCCACTCATTCCCTGTGATACTGTTTTTCTTTCATACCACCTCCCACCAGCAGGGCCATGGCAGCCATCAGGTCTTAGAGCTTTTTCAGAGTTGATAAAATTCCTTTCAAAGTAACAAAGGCTGCTCACCCACTTGGGGAAGCCCCTTGATACCAACACTCATATGTATAAATAAACCTACTGCAAAAGTACTCTGCAGTTGGGACCTCCCTGGCGGTCCAGTGGTTAGGACTCTGTGCTCTCACTGCCGAGGGCCCAGGTTCCATCCCTGGTCGGGGAACTAAAATCCCACAAGCCACACAGCGCAGCCAAAAAAAACAGTACTCTCTGGTTGCAAACAGGAAGACCATGTCATTTACGGGGCCCTTGGAACCTGTAAGCAGCGGGGAGAAAGCCTGCTGTAATGAGAGAAAACCAAGAAAAGTAACCTGACCACCCAACGCGAGTTTTTGAGAGGTCTGGCAGCCACCCTTAGCAGACGTCTTGGAGGTAAATAGGGCTCTGAGAAGTTAAAGAGCCTGAACGATCATCATGAACAGAAACATACACCTTGCACAAGGGTCCACAGCGGGAACTGGGGGAACTGCTGACGGGCTGTCAGGAACTCAAAGGCGGAAGACGACTTGTGGACAGACACCTGCAGCGGACAACTAAGCTCCAAGCTCAGTCCGGGCCCCACCTCAAAGCTTCTGAGAACAAGACCCTTCCTGGCAGTCTTCACCACAGTAATACTCCCCATCCAAATCTCCTTCCAGAAATTACCAACAACAGAAACAGTCATGGGCTCACAAAGCTCTCTTCTTCTGATGCAGGAGCCAGTCTATATATAAATGTCAGAGATGACTAACTCCTTCCCCCCAAATACCAGCAGCTTTGCTTCTTCACAGTTCATCAACTCTGTCCCACTCAGATCATCCTATTTATTTAGATAAAATCTTATGGATAAACAGGCAATTCGTAATAACGTAAGATATGAGGTTCATTTTGAGAGGCAAGGTTGAAGTATAACTTCTCACCAAATATACTGAATATCAGTGAAAAGAGTCACACTGGTGGGTGGTCAAGCATGCTCTCAAAATAGGGCAGAACTGAGTGACAGGTGCACAGATGTCTACAGACAGCGAGACACCAGGCCTGATGCCAACACTACCCGTTACCTAAATTCATTCTCAAACAGCCTTCAAGAGTGCTAATCAAGACACATCCTTCCCCTAAAGCTAGCAAAACAATGGCAAACAAAAACAGTGTCTGAGGACATCCATAATGCCCCTGGAACAACCAAACCAATTAATACGGGTACCCAACCAATTAGACATAGCCTGTTTTCCCATCTCCTTGCCCTTTGGCCTGCCTGTGCTTTGGGTTTGCTGGGCAGTAATATCTTAAAGGGGGTTTCAGGGCTGAAGCTAACCACACTATGACCATCTCTTTACTGCAACACGTGGTATTCACCTTAACACGTATAAAAGGACTCACTGTGGTTATTTCTGGTGAATAAAATATATAGGATGCTTGCTTTTTACTGGATTAATTTTTAATAGTTTGTATGTTAATTGTGTATGGTTGTGTAACTCAGTGAATATACTATAAACCATTCAACAGTACACTTTAAAATGGATGAATTATACAGTATGTGAAATACATCTCAACAAATCTGTTTTTAAGAAGCAAAGAGACTAATTATTTACAGGGAATATTGAGCAAATAAATAAATATACTGAGGATAATGGAATTGGAGGTATCAATATGAGCTCACTGCTTTTAATATCCACACGTATAGAAATACAGATTTATATGTGCATGAATATGTGTATATAAATATATTTCATAGGTCTGTCTGCTGAGTGGGCCTAGAAGCAATAACAGCATAATAGCAGTAAGCACACCTAATACCCAGATTTTGGTTTCTAAATACCATTCCCCACTAAATAAAACCATTTCTTCTTGGAGAAATGGCTGACTCCAGGGGTGGGGTAGGGAACACAGGATGAGCCTGGAGCATCTTTTTGTACCAGAAAGTAAGGAAGCTTTCCAAGAATAATAGGGACATAGCAAAAAGACACAGGAGTCAGCATGAAGGGGGGGGGGGGTCCCACTGGACAAATCTGGACACTGAGTCCATAATGAAATGAATAAATGAATGCAGACACCATCTTAGCCAGGTGATTTAAGTTATCACCGGTCATGAAACAAAGTGACATCATGCAATTCCTAAGATGATTCAGAGAGAAGAACACTTCTTTGACAGTGCCCTCAAAAACGCACAGATCAAAAGGATCCTAAGACAGACCCAAATTGCATTCTACAAAGTCACTGGCCTGTACTCTAAAAACCAAAGTTAAGAAAGACAAGGAAAGGCTACAGAGAGAACTAAATGCAACGTTGAAACAATGAATTAGATCCTGGTGTTGTTGGAACAACAGGTGAAACTTGAACAGGGTCTGTAGATTAGATTTATATCAATGATAATTTCCTGATTTTGACGGCTGTACTATAGTTATATGGCAGAATGCCCTCGTTTATAAAAAATATACAAGGAAGTATTAAGGGATAAAAGGATACCATGTCTGCAACTTAAATGATTAAAAAAAAAAAACAAAACCTGGGGGGAGATACAAGTGGTAAGATTAATTTTACCGTATTAATCAAATGTTAACAGTTGGAAAATATGAAATCTGAGGAAAGGATTTAATGGAAGCTCTTTGTACTATTTTTGCAACCATTCTGTAAACTTGAAATTATTTTAAAACTATTATTATTTTTAATTTTTTTTCCCCTATTTTTGGCCATGTCGCATGGCATGCGGGATCTTAGTTTCCTGACCAGGGATCGAACCCATGCCCCCTGCTATGGAAGCACGGCATCTTAGCCACCAGACCGCCAGGGAAGTCCCGTATTATTTTTAAGTTAAAAAGGCAAAAGTAACCCTGAAAGACTAGAACTAAAAGGCTTTCTAAGGAGCCTATGGTAAAAAGAAAGTGGTGCTGATAATTACCCAGTGCCTGGGGACTCTAAAGGGGTGGGGACGGGGACAGAGAGACATTACAATCTTCTGTTTCTCAAATGATGACAAGAAATTGGCAGTACTTTTTTTCCTAACCTCCCTTAAACTCCAGTCACCTGGTCCCCTACTAGCTTAGGCTCAGGCAACTGTTTTATTTATTTAAAAATACCAACAGGTAGCTCTCCTTCCTGGTTAAGAAGTTGTCCAAATGGATGCTGCTGTAAATACAATAACTGTCTGAATTTACTAACACTGAAGACTGTATTAGGCATTATTCAGTGACCACAATGCAAAGAAGGTATTGAATGGTTTATGGTCAAATTGTTTTATGCATCTAGTTAATGACAATATCATGCATCGTCTGGTTCTCTGGCACTGAAAAACTCAAACTGTAACATTTAGAAAAGAACATTTTCGCTGTGCACCAGCTATGGTAGTGGTCTTGTAATCAACAGACAGCATCCTAGTTCCAGGCACCGTCTTGACTGCGGGGACAGAGAAGACTAAAGCCGTGTCTCTCCTCCCAAGGTGCTCAGAGTGTAGCTGGAGAAAGACACATCAACAGACCGGCATCGTGCAGGGTGATGGGGCACCGGTGGCAACAAAGAGGAGCTGAGAAACCTGGACGTCAAGACAGAAATTTGAGCAGCAGGAAAGGCTTCCTTTAAAGGAGGTGTCCCTGAGATGAGTGTGAAAAGGAGAACTCGCCAAGCAAAGTGAGTATATAAAGTCACTCCAGTGAGAGCTGGACTGCACGTGGCAGAAGCCACGAGGTGGACGTGCTGTGGTGGGAGCATGGAGCAGGGGCGGGGAGGACGGAGCGGGGGCAGGGGGGGGACGGAGCGGGGGCGGGGGGGGGGGGACGGAGCGGGGGCGGGGAGGACGGAGCAGAGCTAAGCAAGGGCCACACCATGCAGTTTCCAAACTGTGCTAAGGCGCTTACACCTGGTCTTTTAGGTGAAGAGGAGCTACTGAAGGGTTTTCTGTGCAGGAGAGACAGTCCAGTCTTCATTTTGGATCAGCGAGGGCGATGGACTGAACGGAACTGAGACACGCGCAGAAGCGGTTCGCACAGTCCAGGCAGGAAATGATAAAAGGCTGAGCTAGAGCAGGGGACTCGGACGGACCAGCCGGAGGCTCCCAAAGTTTCCCCAGTCACGGTACTCTGGGTGTCCCAGGAATTTTTTCACAGCACCCCCCCAGGCCAAAAGGGTGCCAAAAAGTTAAGTAGTCGGGCGACAACGTAGTAAAAAGCACCTGTGTCTGACACCTTGTGCCTGCTGGGCACTGCACAACTCCTCCTGCACGGCAGTAAACTCAGCACCATCACCGAGAATGAATGAAACCTCATACTCAAGAGATTTCTTACAGCCAAAGGGAATGAAAGAACATCTTTAAACCACACCACACAAAACCGTTCACAAGCCTCACACTACTGCATGGGGCTCAGTTTTAAGTAAATGGTGTTAAGCACACACCGTGTCCTCTTTTCCCCGTACTCAATACTTTTAAAACAAAGTAACTGCTACAGTAAATACTGTTATTCAGGTGCTGCCTCTTCCTGTTACTTTGCTACATGTGAGAATGAGAAAAGCAATGAGTTCCATGTTAGGAAAGGTTTTTTTTGTTGTTGTTTTTAAATAAATTTAGTTATTTATTTATTTTTGGCTGCATTGGGTCTTCGTTGCTGCGCGCGAGCTTTCTCTAGTTGCGGCGGGGGGGGGCTACTCGTCGTTGTGGTGCGCGGGCTTCTCATTGCAGTGGCTTCTCTTGTTGTGGAGCACGGGCTCTAGGCGTGTGGGCTTCCGTAGTTGTGGTGCGCGGGCTCTAGAGCGCAGGCTCAGTAGTTGTGGCTCGCGGGCTTAGTTGCTCCGCGGCATGTGGGATCTTCCCAGACCAGGGTTCGAACCCGTGTCCCCTGCATTGGCAGGCGGATTCTTAGCCACTGCACCACCAGGGAAGTCCCAGAAAGGTTTTAATGAAGGAGGGAGGGGAACAGGTTAAGTTAATGGTTAAAATTAAATACATCCGCAGAACTACCCAGGCTATGTTAGTGCTCTATGTCAGTCCTATCACAGATCATCTAAAATTGATCGTTTCGCCCTTTTAAGTTTCTACGACCAAATCAGTTCCTGAATCAGCCAGGCAACAGACGTGCGAACGTAACTCAGATGTGTCAATGATCAGTGGTCAGGATGAGCACATTCACTAAAAGAGCATTTGGAGCAGCGACTCTACTTCTGGGTAATAAAATGTTATGGTTGCACTTGAGTTAGGTCTGACTGCTAACAGAAACACACAGAGTCATAAACACCCTTATCAGCTGACCCTTCAGTAAGGCAGGTGGCACAGGGCCTGGCCGACGCATCCCTGACCGTCTACAGGCAGCTACGACTCACTTCTTCGGCCTCTGAAAACTGCCACAGGTTTGGTCTGGCTAACAATACAGGATTTCGGTGCTTGCAAAATGTGTGTAGGGCAAAGTAAGGGGAACAAAAGACCACCCCTCGGCTGCTTCGGTACTATTGATACCAGAACTATAAACAGTAATTTCAAACTCTCAGTGTGAACAAAGCTGGACCACTCTGAGGGCAGCACACTCACTCAGGGGTGTGGAAAAGGCTCATCCTGAAAAAACAGAGGACGCCCATGATGGGAGAGGTGGAGTTAGTGACCATCAAAGACAAGTCACCTATCGACACCAGAAAGCCGTGAGTATTCAAAAGAGACAGTCCCCCAATAAATTCCTTCAGCCCTTGGCTTCTTAACAGATGACGACATCTCACTGTGAGCCAGGAGAAGATGAAATGTAAAACTGGGGACCCCACCTTCCTGAGAAGTAACCCAGAGGTGCTCCAGGACGCTCACCGAGACACTTGAAGGGGATCACGATGTGAGTCTTGCACTGCTTCTTGTCTCTCCGGCACCAGTTGTCCACGCTGACTGGCTGGTTTGCCTCCATCACGTTTGTGATCTGTAGTTCTGGATACATCTGCAAGGGAAGAGGAAACACACACCGTAGACTGACTTTGTCCATAAAAGACGAACGCTCACTGGTGAGCCAGGACGAGTGTCTGTATGCTCAGCTTCCCCATCGCCCTATGTAAATCTGAAGTCCCCTCTGCTGCCTGGTCCCAGCGGAACTAATCAAGTCAAGAGATACCGTAACTGTTAGCTTTCTTTTGACAGGTAGATTCTGGACCACTTCTAACACATTCTCTTTGAAAAAAGACCTACACAAGCAGCAAGCGTGCAGCCCCAAACAAGTCTATTAGGTATCAAGTCCACTTGTAGGGTATGTGTAAATAGCTGAGTTCAAGAACTAAAACATTTAAGAGGCAAGTCTATGGAAGTGTGTGTTAATGAAATTACAGAATAATATTCCAACCCTGACCCCAAAGGCCAGTTTTGGTAAGAAATTAAAACATCTCATATCCTTTTCTACGTCAAGCGTTGACCCCAAAAGTCTGTTGAATCAGACATAAGATAATCCCTTATGATACTGGTGGCTTCTACCAGCAAGTGCAAAATACAAGCACACACGTGACACTGGGCTTGTTTCACAACTTCCCGTAACACGTGGGAAGCCAAGGGAACCAGGCTGCACTTCTAAGGCCCTGCCAAGCTTCTGCAGGATTCCGTCCAGAAAGGACAGAGAGCTCACAGCACACCCAGGCCAAGTGCACACTCAGAACAAAAGCCTGCTGCCCCCATCGTTACCAGCTTGGTCTTAGGTCAAAACAGCAGAATGACAGAGCACCTATTTCTAAAGTAAACAGGTTCAAACGTGACCCAGAAACGTTTAAGTTTCTGGCAGCGCGCTTACCTCCTGACAGTACTGGAGAACTTCTTCTTTTGTTCCAAAGCAGCTCTGAGTGCTTGTTGGGTCAGGTTCCCATTTCCCAGTCTGAATGTTCACGTGCATATTTAGCTTTCCACAAAACATTGCAATCTGAGGCTCAGCAACAGCAAACCCTGTTCCGGCGTTGGCTGCGAGGGCCTATCGAAGGGAAAATAAATTCCAGGTTCACTCCCAAGAAGCTGGCACGGAGGGAGAGTCACTTAGCGGTTTGTGACAGTAGAATTGACCTTTTAAAAAATCTTCATTACTTGCTATTTTTTCTTCATAAACAAATCCTTTTCCCAGGAACTAAGCCAGAATAAAAAATGACCTTTGGACATATATAATCAGAGAGAAGTGTGCGTAGGAACTGCAACCACGGCTCCCCATCTAGATACTTCTGACTTGGGAACACATAATCCACCTGCAGTCCCCTCTAATACAAGCAAACCCACTTTCCATTCCTTAATACACCAAAACACAAAAGTATAGAACGGCGAGAGTTCCAGCAATTTTACTCAATTCACTTACATGACAAAATTTTATTGAGCAACTACTATTTTTGCACAGCAACGTGCTAAATGCTCAGGACACAAGGATGAGCAAAAGGTTACGGCCCCTGCCCTCTTGGGGCTTATGGTCTAGTTCAAGAGTCAATTCTCACACAAAAAGATTCCCAGATGTCTTACGAAGGAAAAGAACACAGAGCTGAAGGAGCATACAAAACAAAAAGGGAATGTGACTTAGGCTTGGGTAGGAGGTGATGGGGAAGCTTCCTGAACTGTGACACTGGAGTAGCTTTGGCCATCCCCGTTGGGGGAGAATGTAGACTGTGAGTCTGTGGAGGGTCTAAGGGAAGGGTGGGCGGCACACATGGTCAAGACTGGATGGTCTGTAGACCAAGAAAGGATGGAGTGCTGAGGGTTCTAAGTACAGAGTTAATATTTTTCAAATGCAGCTCTGATGTTCTCTGTAGGCAGGGGGACGGCTCAGGGAGCTGGAGAGATGACAGTAACTTGAGTAAGGCAGCACCGGGAGACAGGAAGGCAGGCAAGACTGGGTGACGATGGCTGGGGGGTGACCAAGAGGCAGCATGGCTTGCGTAACTCAACACGCAATGGTGTTGTGTGTGGAAAGAGAACGCTAAAAGGGATTTCATGAACAATTTTATCTCGTGTTAGGGAAAAAATCAACTATTCGTAGCCATCAATAGCTCACAAATTACAGGTGAGAAACCATTTAGGTATGATGACAGTAAGGCTATTCATGCACCAGAAAAAACACAGGCATCCCTGCATCTAAAGATATACCAATACTGATGGTTACATTCACAGTAAAGTTCTGTGGTCTCTCCTAATGGGTAAGTTCTTTCAAAACCAAAATTAAACATCTTTTTAAAATGTTAAAACTTGAGGGGTCAGGTTAGACTCTCTGGCCTATTATGATCTTTTCAAAAAGAGCAAAGAGCATTAGTATTAAATGGTTTTCCTATATTAACAAGAAAAAGTAGATTTGACTTTTTTTTTTTTTTGCCGTACCCTGCAGCTTGTGGGATCTTAGTTCCCCGACCAGGGATCAAACCCACGCCTTTGGCAGTGAAAGCACAGAGTCCTAACCACTGGACCGCCAGGGAATTCCCTGACTTTTAAAATACATGGAAAACTGTGTGCTTTCCAGGCAAGTCTCCTGTATTTGTGCTGATGGACTGGTTACACAGACATGAATGGTCCTTCCAATTAGGAGCCTACGTTTGATTCTGAAATACATCCCGATCTTCTTCTAGGACAAATTTACCACCTACACGTTTTGCTTAGGAGCTTATTCAAATTAGCCTGCTTTCCAGTAGCGTGAGAGAAGGAAGCACGAACACTTGCTGGATAGCTGGGAGAAAGCTAATCTGGATCTAAAATGTCGCCAAGATCAATCAGGGTTGAAAAACACCTCAATTAAATCCAACGAGGAGAACAGTCAGCAACTTTATTAAGTAGAATAGACTGTCACCCCACTGTGATGAATAATCATCTATTAAAGTAGAAGACAGATCCTGTGCGTTCACAATAACTGCATATGAAGCTACAGACTGGTGTGAAGTCCTGTCTCCCCCGAAGAAAGAAAAAACATTTAAAGGTATCTGTGGAAAGAAGGTATAGGTAGTACCTTAATGGCGTTTAATTCAAACAGATCATTAAAAGGTATAAAGATGCACACGACAAAGGCACTTAATTCTCACACTGAGCTGGAGATGTGCACAAAAATGCCTCTTCTACTGGCCATTCTTCTTCTGGGAGCCATATCCAAGGATTAAGGCTAGAAACTTGGGTTATGATACGGAGGGAAATGGGCACACAGTACACAGGTGGTACATACAGAGACAAAGGCAAGCAAACCCCAGGGATGCTCTGTGCACCGAAACCAGTGTTGCAGCAAATTCATTCCTTCCTACTCTTCAAAAGCTCAGACAGAAACGAACAAAGAAAATCCAGGAAGACATGATAAATATGTAAGCAAGAAAGCCAAATCTACAGGTTAGAAGGAAAGTATTTCCTAAACCTGCTATAAATGAACTACCACAGTTAAACGTGAAAGACGCTGAGCGATCCTTTCTAAATTCTCTCTACGGACTGGTATATTTTAACATTAAATAGGATGTCAGGGTGGTATCTAATCTTTCAGAAGTACAGGGGCGGGGGAGGGAGGCACTTGCCTCTTTAATTCCAAAAATGAATACAGGTAAGAAACAGCATCAGTCAATTACATGAGCTCACCCAGGCCACAGCCGGGGCACGGTCAGAACTGTGCAAGCAGTCGCTCGTCACACTGAAGATGACAATCCACGTGTGGCTCGCTATGGCTGTTGGCTGAAAGGCCACAAGAGTTCCAAGTGTACGAATGCTCAGTTTATGGGTCAACCACTGAGGTCAATACATTGGTGGTAAGTGCACTTGATCTTTGTGCAGAGATGGTCAACAGTGCCTTCCCTACAGAGGATCTAAAATACCAGAGGTTAGAGCAGCAGGAAGAGGCAGCCTGGCAGCCACAACTCCTCACATCGGTTACCACCAAGGAAAAGGAGGGCAACTGGAGCCAGTCCAGACAGCTCATATGCTGCCGTGATTCATTTCTGAGTTCAGAAAGATTAATCCTTGTGGTCATCAGAGACTCTCAAGAAGGTATCATCTGGAATATAAAAAGCCTCTGCGGACCATGTCTAGGGATCAACTAATCAAACATACCCCAACCTTACCTAGGGTGTAACAGGACCGCTTTTTCCTGTAATGTTTGTGCTTCTTTCCTCTGAAAATGCTCTTATTTAATGTGCTCTCCATTTTCTGAGGCACACACTGTGCCTTGACCCATTACATCAACGTATAAATCAATCTGTTTTCCTAACCTAACATGTTACAAATGGGATTTCGTTGCCAAGTCAGCACTTCCGATATCCTGTGAACCTGAAATCCTCTACGAAAGAAAATTAACGCCCCACGCATGGGCACTGCGGCCAGCCCTTGATCTATGCACACTGCAGCACTTTTAAGGCTTTGAAAACAAATTGCATCAACTGCTTTCCTAGCCCAGCACTTCCATTTTACTTAATAATTCATTCTTAATAAGAAATTCCATTTTATGAATTTGACTCAGCTACCCAAGGATGGAAATTCAACTTGGTAAAAAGTGCTTCTAGTAACTTGGTTGAAAACCTGAAATGGCTTTAAAGCAATAAATAAATAGAAACAAACATAAATCTGAACCTAACTTCAAACAGGGCCTTTAATCCTCACCTCAAGAGAAGCAACTCCTGGGCCCACCTCAGCCCCACCTCCCTTCACAAAGCCTCCCAATCCAAAGCAAACAGGTAATCCATTACTTCTTTCCTCACTAAAGCTACTGCCCCAGATTCCAATTTGGCTCTAGGCTCTGTGAAAGTGCCTGCCATGGAGGGAGTATCCTCCAAAGAGGAGGGCTTTATTCTAATCCTGAGGGTGTCTGTTTCCTGCGACAGGAAGTGCTCCTGTGGTCCAGGTACCGCCGAGGAGCAGGGCAGCACAGCTCCAGCTCCCGTTAGAGCACTGAACGTGTAGCACCTACTCACCACCGGCACAGGAGTGACATCAAGACACAGACTCTTACTCAAAGACCCTCCTTGTTAAATGAAGAAGTCAGTAAAATGACAATCTATTCATGGATGTGAAGATCCTGTATTCATTTCTGTTTGTTTAAGTTCTGAAAGGTACTTCATGATTCCTCAATTAAAATGACTTAGGTCTGTGTCCCAAACCTGCACCTAAGATTTACTTAATCAAACAAAGTTTAAAAAATCCATAGTTTCAAGGTCATCGCCCCAATATATTAACTACAAAAGGGAAGACAAATTACTTCACAGTGGAGACACTGCCGTCAACCTCACCAGCCATAATTCGTGTAAGAGGACAGATGAGGAAAGACACACCGAGGGACTGTCTCAGACTGGAGGCTATGGAGAAAAAACAGATGCAACGTGGGAGCGCAGACAGGATCCTGGAACAGGAAAAGGACACTGGTGGGAAAACTGGAGCAGTATCTGAATAAGGCCTGTGCATCAGTTAATACTGCTGTACCAATGTCAACCTCCCAGTTTTCATAACTGCACGAGGGTTATGTCAGATGTTAATATTAAGAGAGGCGCAGTCTAAGGGTACAGGGGAACTCCCCCCAGTATTTTTGCAACTTTTTAAAAACTCTAAAATTAGTTCAAAATAAAACAGTTTTGATCTTTTTAAATCCTGTTCATCGCTTGCCTGAATTTCGACTGTGACTGGATGGTTTCAATCTGCAAAGAGAAGACACGCTCTTTGGCAGGGCAACGAGCAAGTATAATCAGAGCAGGCCCAGTACCTACCTGAAAAACTTAGCTATTTATTCTGAACATACCCTAATGTAGTAAAACCCCATGCGTATATATATTACATTTGATTTATCTCCAATGGGAGGACTATTACAATTCTGCCCAGAACCTAACGTATGAGAAACTCCACTTCTGTTACTGTCCAAAGGGTGACTGTAGTTTGAAGTCCCTACTGCATCTTCCTCAGCAGTACAGCGTGAAGCTTTCAATTTAAAAAAGCTCCAAGGACTTCCCTGGTGGCACAGTGGTTAAGAATCCGCCTGCTGATGCAGGGGACACGGGTTTGAGCCCTGGTCCGGGAAGATCCCACATGCCGTGAAGCAACTAAGCCCGTGCGCCACAACTACTGAGCCTGCGCTCTAGAGCCCATGAGCCACAACTATTGAGTCCATGCACCGCAACTACTGAAGCTCGCGTGCTCTAGGGCCCGTGAGCTGCAACTACTGGGCCCGCATGCTGCATCTACTGAAGCCCGCACACCTAGAGCCCGTGCTCCGCAACAAGAGAAGCCACCGCGATGAGAAGCCCGCGCAGTGCCACGAAGAGTAGCCCCCGCTCGCCGCAACTAGAGAAAGCCCGCGTGCAGCAACGAAGACCCACTGCAGCCAAAAAAAAAAAAAAAAAAGCTCCAAACTTCAAACATTTCAACACACTATTTAATAAAATATGAGGATTCTTGTTAAGCATTTTCCAGCTTGAACAGCAAACTGAGAAACCTGTTCTTAAAAGTGACAGTTTACGTTACGCCAACTGAAAATCCTTGGCTTTTTGTTGTTGTTGTTGTTGTTAACATTTGAACTTAATTCTAATTAGAAGCTTGTGAATTAGGGTTAGGCGGAAAAACTCTGAATGTAAAAGGCCATTATTCTTCCAGCCATTATTCTTCCACTGACATATGCCAGCTGTTAGGTATCATTTTCATAGGCAGTAACTTATACAAATAATCCCTGCTTTTATTAGAGCTGTAAATATTAAAGTATAAATGATGTATCATTTCCAAGACTGAAAATGGTTTAGACTGTCTCCAAGGCTTTTTATAGGAACATGGTAATTTGTCCATCTGGATTACACTGGGAAGGATCCAAGCACCAAGATTTAAGAGAGGTCTGTCTTTCTGTATGTGTCTCTAAGATGAGAGCTAAGAGTCTTTTATAAAGGAAGTTACTGAAATACATAAAACACTTTCAAGTAAAAAAAAAAAAGGCAGAACAGTGTTTATGGATCTAAAATTCTCAAGTGAACAAGTTCTTTACAGGCTCCTGTGTTTCCTTCCAATTGCCTGTAATAGGAATTCCACGAAACAACCTCCTCAGGTACAGAGGTCCCAGGGACGTGGCCCGGCCAGCTGTCACCTTCCGCTCCTTCCACTCCTGACCCTGGAGAAGTACGCGATGTGACGGAGAGGAGCACGGGCTGTACGAGGTGGACACACCGTGACTGTGTTCCAGCCCCATCACTGACAGGCTGTGCCACGTTTGGCAGGTTCCCTAACCTCTCTGGACCTCAGTCTCCTGTCTATAAAATAAGGACAATAGTAACTACACACCACAGTGCTGTTTTGAGGTTTAAATGAGTTTAACACACGTAAAGTGCTTGAAACAGTGCTTGTTACATAGGAGTTCTTCAAGTGTTGGTGGTTATTAGTATCAGGCTTTAAATTTCTTTATCTGTAAAACAGGGCTACTGACATCCTATTCCTCTCAGGCCTGTTGTGGGATTAAATTAAGAGAATGCATGTAAGCACTAAGCACAACACCCGACTCAAACATTAGCATCGCTATCGTCGGCTGGCTCCTGAAGACGTCATTTTCTCTGGCCACGAGAACCAGGGCTTAGGTCATGGGCACACCACGTGACCAGTCATCCTCCCCAAACCCAGGAAATGGGGTGAAGGCTGCACATTCCTTCTCTACCTCTGAAATCTGGACACGTCTGAAAAGGCCTGCATTCACACTCCACACTTTATTTTCAGGGAATTCAGTCACCAAATGTTTCTATGACAATATAATACTGCCTTACCATTTAAAAGAAAATCACTGGGGGGTTGCTGGCTTCCTAGTTCTGGTCCAGCTTCCGGCCAAATGAAAGTGAGGTCAAAATGAACCTGTGCTTTCTATAGAGACACTGCTGTGATCACGAGGGCACTACGTTATTTCTCTAAATCTGTTTTCTTGAGGGATATCCCCTTGACTTACAAGCTAAGTAGCCTCACGGAGGTTATTTAGTTTCTCTCCTGACCCCAGTTTTCACTTTTGGGCAACATAAATATGGCGTTACCCAAATGTGAGGTATTACAATAAATGACACCCACAATATTAGCTCTGGCTCACACTACGGTAGACAGAAGTCTACTTTCCTACAGCTCCTGATGCATAAGAAACATGGCTTGCAAACAAAGACAGCTTCCTCACTGAATAAAAATCTGCATGATTGCAAACAAAAGCAGTAATATGTCACGCTTTGAAGGCTGCTACCTGCAGAGGTCAGAAAGCCAGGAGGATGGAGTATGAATATTAACATCAGAGGATCTCCATGGTGTGAACTTGGTCTTCCCCTCGGCACTCATTGGCCAGTTATTACTCAGGCAGCAACCAAGAGCCTGCTAAATAAACAGCCTAGACAGGGTTCGCGGGGGGTGTGTAGGCATGTTTCCTAAACCTTAAAAGGCTGAAATGATTTCAAGTAACAAACACCCAGAAGTACAAATGATTAAATATTAGTCATTAAATATGTTCATTCTAAGTCATTCTTATTGATTCACAGATGACAGAAATACTACAAATGATGGGGAGTTTTCTGTTGAATATCCAAGCACAAACCTGGCAATATTCTCAGAAGTTATAAGCTTACTTCTGGCTGATTTGATGCTCTATAATATTTTGTTTATTTTAAAGGCATTAAGTCAGTCATTAAAAATTAGGTAATTTGGGGGCATATTTCAAATATTTCACGCACTTGAAACAATAAATCACACCTCTTTTAAAAAAATTCTATTCTTCAGATAGAAATATTTCACTAAAATAAACACTCAACTTAGTGATTTTTACCAAGGTTAAGTTGGGAAACTATCTAACATGTCAGCTTTGGCTGAAATGCTCTGACTTCAAGGTGTTACAAGCACAAACATCAACAGCCAATGTCAGACATCTGAACTGATTTCACTGGATCTTTTTTCCTTTAATACACTATCTGGGAAAAGATAAGAAAAATCCATGCAGCTGCAAACATCCATGTTTTAATATTTAGGACAGTTTTTACTGGTGTTTTAAATTTAAAGCAGGGGTTCCCTAACACTTTACTTGCCTGGTAAGGTCTGTAACAGGTCTTCAGGCAAGTAAGAAAGGTCCGGAGAGCATGTGCGCACATGAACGCAGAAGATGCTGACCTGCTAACCGTCCTCTCTTGAGAAGTGACTGTCCTGAATTCTAAGGTTCTCTTCTTTTTTACCTTTGCTTTAAAATGTTTTTCATAGGATGGCAGCAGTAATAAATGGGTAGTCTGTTTTTTAAAAATGCTCCTTCCATAATATTAAGAGCTGACAACTCTATCTAAAATGTTTTTCTTAGCTTTACTATTCCATGAAAGCCAAAGAGTTAGCACTTTATTTCTAAGGTTCTGTGACGCTGAATGGCAAGAAAGGGCAGAAATTCCTCCGTGAATAACCCATATCTTTCTTTCTTTATAAATAGAAAATAAGACAATTTGCCAGGATGACATTCACAGCGCAGGGAGAGGAAATGCACATTTAAAAATACAAAATCGGCAATTTCCATATGCTATTCTGCTAAACATTTCACTGTTTACTAGGTCAAGCAATATTCACACACCAATCTTGATGTAACAAATCACTTTAACTTCTAATGTCCATCAAAACAGCTATGAAAATAACACAAATATGAAAGAGCTCCACCCTCTCCAAGTTCAAATCAAGTCAGAAAGGCATCTTTGCCATGATTTATGCAGCATTAAAATGTAAAAGTAAATACTGTATTATCAGCTCACACCAGATCTGCCTGCAGACAATAATTCTTCCTGTCTGGGACCCATGCCCATGCACATTATTGTAATTATCAGCAATTTAAAAAAATAAAGTAATAAAGCGAGTATGAGCTGCTAGTCAGCATGCTTACTGCTTGCTGTCTCTGCCATTAATTAGCCTTCCTGGGTACCAGCCACCTAACTACTAAATAAATGCATAAAGGAGAGCAGGAAAAGCTACACCCAAGTAAAAAGAATAAATAAGAAGGATGTAAACGTGTGTGCGAACGCCCCCCAGAGGGGAAAGCCCAGGAGCACTTCTGTCCCACTGGTCAGGTGGGCTCCTGGGGAGCTATGTCCACCCTGCCCTCCGAGACCCACTCCGACCACAGCATTCTGAATCATCTCAAGGCAGAACACATCACTCACTCTCGTGTTCCAAGAGATTCCAACTCTTGACGACCCCTGCTTCCTCCCCGCTCCCTCCATCAACCCATCTGGCGATGGGCACCACCCTCCTGGGCACAAGCCAGGGTCTCTCCTGCCTCAAGGCTCTCTACCGCGATCTCTGCCCCTGCTCTTCCCTGAGCCGTCACGTCTCCCCTTTCAGGACCCAGCTCGAATGTGCATCTCTGGGGGCCCTTCCCAAGGACAGGCCCCACCCTGCCGGTGTTTTGTTTTCCCCTCCAGCAACGGGAAACCACCTGCTCATTCACCTGCACTGCCCATCTCCCTCCAACAGGATGCAGGTTGGCAGGGGGTGGGGCTGTGTTTGGGGGGGGGGCCCCTCCGGGTTTTCTAACCTCGGCACCTGGAAACAGCACCAACTACCTAGTAGGTAATCATTCACACCCAAGGAGATGACTGTCTGACTCTGAAGACTGTGCTCTTGTTTTCTCTCCAACACATTTAGTTAAATTAGTAAGAATTAAGCAGATACCACTCAGCAGCGATTTCTAAATGATTAACACTGTGCTAGCCTTCACGTAAGTACATCCGTAATGAATGACAAGTAAAATGAAAACAACTCAGGCAGCATGGCAAGTTTCCATTTTTTATCTTTTGCCACTTGAGTCCACATGCCCAGCCTGAAAAGCCACCCACCACCAGGTTCCTAGCGGAGTCCTCCACCCCAAGGCGGCCCTTCCAGCCTTTTCTCCCACTATTTATGCCTCAACATTTCTAAATGACAAGCTTTACTGCCATACCTTTTCAGTCCGGACATCATCGATCGACTTCCTATTCAAAAGGATTGAACTCTTAAACCACCAGACCCTATGTTCACCCACCTTCTTCCCCTTGCTCTGCTGGTCAAATCAATACTCCTATTTACATGATTACGACATAAAAAGGTACTACGGGGGCTTCCCTGGTGGCGCAGTGGTTGAGAATCTGCCTGCCAATGCAGGGGACACGGGTTCGAGCCGTGGTCTGGGAAGATCCCACGTGCCGCGGAGCAACTGGGCCCGTGAGCCACAATTACTGAGCCTGCGCATCTGGAGCCTGTGCTCCTCAACAAGAGAGGCCGCGATAGTGAGAGGCCCGCGCACCGCGATGAAAAGTGGTCCCCGCTTGCCGCAACTGGAGAACGCCCTCACACAGAAACGAAGACCCAACACAGCAATCAATCAATCAATCAATCATAACAATTTTAAAAAAAAGGTACTACGGTTCCAGCTCCTTCCTTAGGCATCTATTTTCCCCCCTCGGCCTCTGCAAGGCTATCTCTTCCTTTACCTGCCTGTACTGACCGCTGGCACTCAGCCTGCTAGGAAGATCTGCAGAGAAGATTGGATGGCTCTGATCCCTTTCCTTGAAGACAAGGCACCGTCCTCCTGCTTCAACTGCGCTGATGACTCTCCAGGCCTGAGCACAGCTGCCACTCCTGGGACTGATCACAACCGTCCTGAAAACTCCTTCCCCCTTTTCTCCTGTTCCCAACTCAGTACTCTCCTCCTTCTTGACTTACCGCCTGTGTCAGTGGCTCACCGCTTCCCACAGCCTCCCGAAAACTTTCACACGTGAAACTTTTTATCTTACTCACACACTTCCCTGGCAATTTGGACAAGCGCTAAATTGTAACCTGGACACAATTTTTCCTCAGAGTTTAAGAAACGGAGCTAGGGCCTTCTAGCTTCCAGCACTGCTGCTGGTACATCTAAAGCCAATTTGATCCCTCGTTCTTTATGCAGGTCTGGTTTTTTCCTACATGGAAGTAAAATCTTACCAATCTTCAGTATCCTGAGATTCAATTCTAATAGACCTGGGTCTGAGTTTTTGTCATTCAGTTGCCTGAGTGCTCAGTGGGCCACATCAATGTGGAAACACTCAGTCCTGGGTTTCCTCTCTCCTCTTACTGAAATTCTTACCAGCCGCATCTTACCTCCTCCTATATTGATCTTCTTCCTTTCTTACCTCTTCCTTTCCAGATTCTTTTTGTTCCCTTTCAGAACGATTTCTAACCAGATTTTTAAATGTCTGGTATCACATTTCTAACCACCAAAAACTCTTCCTTGTTCTCGGAAAGCCTTTTTTTTTTATTGCAAACTATTATTTCACAGAGGAAACACCCTCTCCTCTCTGAGGTTAAGTATCAAGAGCCTACTGAAGTTACCCGCCTGTTCCCTGCACGGTCTTCAAGCTGCTGTTCCCCCATCTGTTTTGTTCTTGTTCAAGGTGTTCCTGAAGTGCCTGGAGACCCTAAGTCATCTAACTCAGCGTTGAGGAAAGGGACCCTGCTGTTCACGGACAGACCTTGTCCAGAGAGGAATCCTTCAGCTCCCTGACTGGGGCCCCCGAGCCTGGCTGCTGCGGGTCTGGGGGGCCTAGGAAGGGAGCCTTTCCCCTCTCAGTGCCTCCTGTTCTGCTAGGCCTGGCGTCCTGAGAAACCTGAAGTCTTCTCCTGAGGTGCGGCGAGGTGGGGTGAGGTGCGGTATTCAGAGCCCGATTACTCATGTTTAGTTTCAACACCTCCCTGCCATTAGCCTCACCCTGATCCTTCCCATCCCTCATTCAAGGTCTGCTCTGCAGATCAGCTTGCTTTTACCTGGTGTCCCTGCATTTAGGTTCCAGCTTTTCTGGTCTGCTGGCTCAGTCACTAGGTCCATCGTCAAGTCTGCATGGACATCTTTTCTTCTCTCCTGTTCTCTGTCCTTGTTGGTCTATTCATTCTCTCACCAGGACAGAGTTAGAGCTAGAACCCTCCACCTGCATCTCTCTCTTTTTAAAAAATATTTATTTATTTATTTGTCTGCGCCACGTCTTAGTTGCAGCATACAAACTCTTCGTTGCGGCATGTGGGATCTAGTTCCCCGACCAGGGATCGAACCTGGGTCCCCTGCATTGGGAGCGTGGAGTCCTGGCCACTGAACCGTCATGGAAGTCCCTCCACCTGCATCTCTTGAGATGCAACAATTCAAAAGCCACTAACTATGAATATATTTGAAAACTAGAGAAGTATTAATAAAATTGAGAGCTTCTATCTTGATTATTTAAACATAATGCCTTTAAGAAAATAAAATTCTGATCCTTTCCTCAGATTATTTCATTTGATCATCTTACAGTTATGTTACAGTCAATATGCTAGTCACTGGGTGTTATGAGCTGAACTGTGCCCCCCTTAAATTCATATGTTGAAGTCCTAACCCCATCACCTCCAAACGCAACCTTATTTAGAAATAAGGTTGTTGCAGATATCAGTAATTAAGATCAGGTCACACTGGAGTGGGGTGGCCCCTAATCCCACCTGAATGGCACCCCTATAAAAGGAGGAAAAATGTGAAGAGGCAACACACACACACAGGGAGAATGCCATGTGAAGATGGGAGTTATGCTGCCCAAAGCCAAGAACTATCAGAAGCCAAGAGAAGCTTGGGACAGATCTCCCCTCAGACCTTCAGAGGGAGCGTGACCCAGCAGCACGTTGATCTTAAACTTCCAGCCTCCAGGAACAGCGAGACAATAAATTTCAACTGCTTACGCCACGCAGTCTGTGGTACTTCGCCACGGCCAGCCTAGCAAATGAAAACGCCGGGTAAGCGAGTAAGACTCCGTCTAAGTATTTGGGGAGCTCACCGTCTTAGAGACAGGTTCCAGACCCAGGGAAGCCCAGGCCTACAGTGTAACACTTACATTATGCACAAGAGGTAAGGAAGTGGAGACGGCGCCGTCATCTGAGAAGCGCTGCGGCAGGGGTAGGCGCGGGGCTGCGGGGAGTGGACGGCTAAGTCTCCAGAACCCCCTCCCCAAGGAAACTGGGCCGGGGCTCTCCTCCAGCGCCAGCGCCAGCGCCACAACGACCCTGCTGGGCATATTTTAGAAGGTGGGAGGGTGTGATTCGGCAAGATTAGGTGGAGACAAGGAGGCCACTTAGGAAGCCTCTGCATTCATCCAGGAGATTATACATGTTGAAATGATAGTATCTCAGATATACTGAGTTAAATAGACTATATTGTTAAAGCTCATTTCACCTATTTTTGCTTTTTTAAAAAATGTCAACTAGAAAAAGTTACATTTCATATGTGGCTCGCCTTTATTTCTGCTGGACAGCGCTGTGTTAAGTGTTCAGCTAACACTGTGCTAGGGGAAGACACGACCGGAACGACTTTTTTTCATTTACCTGTAGATTCTGTTTAACCGCAGTTTCCTTTCTTCCGTTATGAAGGCTAGCAAGAGTTTCTGGCATTTACAAGAATGGGGTCCTTGGATGGCTAAATGGGTAAGAGCCACAAAGCTTCTCCAAAGAGGCCAGGCTTGTGCAAAAGAGACAAGTGGTTGCAAGTAAAATAACGAACGGGAATTAGACAGGAAAAAGGACCCTGAGACACTTCTTCTTAAAAAGGATTTGGTATGGGTTATGTAAGTGGGTAAAGCAGTGCCAAGAGCCCAAGTTCTTATATTATCCAACTGCTGGAGGGTGGGGGAGGATGGCAACCTGCCTCCATCCCCCAACTCTTTAGATCCTACAAATAGTAAAAGAAGCCTGATTGAGACATTAACAAACAGACAAAACAGAGAAACAAAAACAAAAAGACACTCTCTCAGGCTTCTGACAACCACAGAACAAAACCCAAAGGTCTTCCAAAGACCAAAAAAAAAAAGGCCAGAACAGATAGAGTATATATGATTTGGTACTCACATCACACAGGAATTTGAGGCAATACACATTTGCAAGGGCCTTATTAGAGCAGGCTCCAGAGACAACAAATTGAAGAGTCACAAGTTCTCACCCACATGGAGGCTCGGGCTGGTAAGGGAGACATCACGTAAACAGAATAATCCTAATATAAAAGGAAAGATTCCCAAACTCTACAGTAGTAGTAGTCTTACAAAGTCATCAGAACTAGTTCACCTTGAAGCCTTCAAAAACTGGCAGGCCAAGCAGCTATTTAAGTATAATACTATCTGGTAACTTAGCACCCAAGCCAAATTCGGGCAATCCGTGCTGGCCTATTAGAATGATTCTCCTTCACCTTCCTTGGGAACAGCTATTATAAGTAGCTCAAAGGAAGAATTTTTGCAACTCACTTCTAATGCCTGATGCCAGGGTGAAAACAAGTGTTCATATTAGGTTAAAGTGAATTCTTTGGCCCTATGGAAAAAACGGGTTTCAAATATTTCCAAACATACATAAGACTAATAGTAACCTTCACATAACATCACAAAAGCCACACCTTAGTCTCAGTAATATTTAACATGATAATATTTTACTTGGCCAACAATGAACCCTACCTATGCTGGTATAAAATGATGTAATCGAGGTCCTATATTTGTACAGGACACATTACCTCTCTGATCACTTGTCTCTTTGTTTTCTTCCAAACATTTTCTCCCATAAAACTCCAAAATGTTCCAAATACTGACGTGATATCCAAAAGAAATTTATCTTCACAAATTACCAAGTAAAAAGGATGCTAGAAGTGGTACAGCTATAACATTACCTTCTTAATGTTTACTAAAACAAACATCATTACCTCAAATCGACTCGGAGTCTATGTTCTATTTTATTTTCTATAGCTTTTCAGAGACAGGCATAGATGTTGCTCGCCTAGTATCAGATCACCATGGGGATATTTTAGTGAGGATCCAATCGTCCAGTAGGGAGTGGTGCTGGATTTATAATCTGCCTTAACTCCCACCATCCTGTGACAAGTTTGCTTCTTCACTCATCACACACCCACACACACGTAATGGCTCAGCTTGGCTGGGAGCTTATCAGCTTTGAGTCTGTGCTTTGTATTTAATCTTTCAAAATCAATACTTAAAACATTTTAATCTGATTTTAATCTGTCCTACTATTTCCATTGTTTAAAAACAACACTAACCAACACTCAGCCTCAATGACTTGTATCAATTCACAAGATTAATCTTTCAAAACAACAGCCCAGCAGGATATTTTATTAATGTAGATCCTGAGGCAGCTAATCAAGCCTCAAGTAATCATTTTTCTTAAAGAGTTGCTATGAGAGACAGAGACAGAGAGAGAGAGAGACACGGAGGGGGAGGGAGAGAGAGGGGGACAGAGAGGGAAGAAAAAAAGAGTTGCTATAAGGAAAAACATTCATACAGCATTAAGAGGAAATCCTCTTCAAAAGGGGGGAGGGGTAGGGCAGAGTCCAACCAGCCAATCAGCGAAGATTCTGCTATGAAATGTGGTTTGCAATTCACTTGAAAATGAGTAATAAATCGTTATTGCAAGAGGTGATTTCAAGCCAACTTTCTCCTCTTTTCAACAAGCGTTGAAAACTCTGTGCCTCTAGATGACAGAGAACAGACAGGGGTATAAGACAAAATGACAACCCACACTCAGCCTCCCTTGGGGAGACTAGAGTCTCTGACAAATAAAGGGGGCCTGCTGCTGCCATATCCAAAAAAATAAAAATAAAGGAAACAAGTGCTGGCCAAGATGTGCGGAAATTGGAACCCTTGCCACTGACGGTGGGAATGTAAAACGGTGCAGCCACTGTGGAAAAGAGGTTGGCAGTTCTCAAAAAGTTAAACATAGAATTACCATATGATCCAGCAATTCCACTTTCCAGTACATACCCAAAAGAACAGAAAGCAGGAACTTAATGGCTGACAATGTAAAAATACCTGGAAGTAAACCCTATAAATAGGTTCTTTAAAAAAGATAAGCTAGATTAAAATAATCTATTTTTAAAAGACTGGAGAAGTGTTGACTATCATTTTTCCAACCACCTAAAATGCTTTTGTTTATCATCTTAGGATGATAAACAAAAGAAGTCAGAAAGTTAGCTTGGCCAAAAAGTTCCTTGGGTGTTTAAGTAAAAAGAAGACATTTTTCATTTCACCAAGAACTTTACTGAAAAATATATTCACCGTTTTTTTAAAATTTATTTTTGTCTGCATTGGGTCTTCGTTGCTGCACGGGCTTTTCTCTAGTTGTGGTGAGCGGGGGCTACTCTTCGTTGCAGTGCGTGGGCTTCTCATTGTGGTGGCTTCTCTTGTTGTGGAGCATGGGCTCTAGGCACGTGGGCTTCAGTGGTTGTGGCACGTGGGCTCAGTAGTTGTGGCGCACGGGCTTAGTTGCTCCACGGCATATATTCACCGTTTTATTCCACTACCTTCTGCCATTTTTCAGGCAACTTCCTAATTTCATCTTCCCAAAACTTTTAATATTTTTTTGGTGAATTTTATTTTATTTTTTTATACAGCAGGTTATTAGTTATCTATTTTATACATTAGTGTATATATGTCCATCCCAATCTCCCAATTCATCACACCACCACCACCGGCCCCCCCACCCACCCCAGCTTTCCCCCCTTGGTATCCATACGCCAAAACGTTTTATCTTTTTGAGCAAAGAACTGTCCCAGGTGCCTTTTAGTCTTCCAGGGAATTGAAATTTTTTCCATTAAGAGAATTTTATAAAGACTGAAATAAATGGAAATCCAAAGGTGCAATGTCCAGTGAATACAGCAGATGAATCAGAACTTCCCAGCCAAGCTGTAATAGTTTTTGCCTGGTCATCAAAGAAACACGCAGTCTTGCGTTATCCTGACGAAAGATTATGCATTTTCTGTTGACTAATTCCAGATGCTTTTGGTCGAGTGCTACTTTCAGTTGGTCTAACTGGGAGCAGTACTTGTTGGAATGAATCGTTTGGTTTTCCGGAAGGAGCTCATAATAGAGGACTCCCTTCCAATCCCACCACATATACAACATCACCTTCTTTGGATGAAGACTGGCCTTTGGTGTGGTTGGTGGTGGTTCATTTCGCTTGCCCCACGATCTCTTCTGTTCCACGTTATTGTACAGTACCCACTTTTCATCACCCGTCACAATTTGTTTTAAAAACGGAACATTTTCATTATGTTTAAGTAGAGAATCGTATGCGGAAATACTGTCAAGAGGTTTTTTTCTCTTAACTTACGTGGAACCCAAACATCAAAGCGATGAACATAACCAAGCTGGTGCAAATGATTTTCAACACTTGATTTGGATATTTTGAGTATGTCGGCTATCTCCCGAGTGGTATAACACTGATTGTTCTCAATTAATGTCTCTATTTGATCGCTATCAACTTCAACTGGTCTACCCGACCATGGAGCATGGTCCAGCGAGAAATCTCCAGAACGAAACTTCACAAACCACTTTTGACACGTTCGATCAGTCACAGCACCTCCTCCATACACTGCACAAATCTTTTTTTGTGTTTCAGTTGTTTTTACTTTTCTTGAAATAATAAAGCATAATATGCTGAAAATGTTGCTTTTTTTCCTTCCATCTTCAATATTAAAATGGCTACACAAAACTTCACCAATTTTGATAATTTTTTTAAAATGCATACTGATATGACAGCTGTCACAATACAATCTAACAAAACTGTTTCAAATGAAGTTAAAGACAACTAAGCGCTACTAGAGACATCTTACGGAAAAAACCAAATGAACTTTTTGGCCAACCCAATATATGTTGCCCTCAGCTGTGTGCTATGTGTTCTGTGCAGTGCCCTGCATACAGCAATTTAATAAATGTCTGCCAATAATGATGACCATGAAGAACTTCAAATGAACCAGTTACCAGGGAAAGTCTTCAACTCTGGAACAAGTTATATCCAAAGGTTCTTTTAAATGTCAATCTGAGATACAGCTAAACGGATAAAAAAGAGATATCTACTGCATACTGTTTGCATTAAAGAAAAATTAGAATGTAAATTATAAAGAAACAAATAAATGACAAAATTAGAAGACTCTTGTTTTTACATAAAATCCTGAAAAGACGGGCAACTTCAAAGATATGCATGTTATTTTTGGGGGGGGGCAGTTCTGTCACTAGAAAGCTAATAATTGATACAAATCTCAACTACTTCCAGTGTTTTAGGAAAAAATTATCCTTAAAAACTTAATTCTAGGTGCACCGCGGGCGGGCCAGTGAAGCCAGCGGCCCTGGCACGTGATCCGGGACCGGCTTGGTCACTTGGTGGCTCCATCTGTCTGTCCGTCCGCGGGTGCCATCACGGCGGACGCGGCCAGTCAGGTGCTCCCGGGCTCCGGTCTCACCATCCTGTCCCAGCCGCTCACGTACGTGAAGGTGCTCATCCAGGTGGGATATGAGCCTCTTCCTCCAACAACAGGATGAAATATTTTTGGGCAGCAATTTTGTCAGCTTCCTGGCCTCTCTTGTTATGCTCAGCACATTGCGACCATCAATGGGAAGCGTGGGTTGTTCACAGGCTTAACTCCAAGACTGTGTTCAGGGGTCCTTGGAACTGTGGTCCATGGTAAAGTTTTACCCCATTGCCAGGAGTGTGACAAGGCTGAGGAGTCAGGATCTCGAAATGTAAAGAAGCTTCGTCTTCCTTTGACCGAGTCATCAAGGAGACGACTCGAGAGGCCACGGCTCGTTCTGTTGCTCCTCTCGTCGCACGTCCCTTCCACGTGATCCCTCTGAGAGCTATGGCACAATTCACTGGCAGAGAATCCAAGTACTGTGGACTTTGTGACTTCCTAGCAACTATCCATCGGGAAGAAGCCATCCTAGGATTTTTTGCGGGTCTTATTCCTCGCCTCCTAGGTGACAGTATTTCTTTGTGGCTCTGTAACTCACTGGCCTACCTCGTCAATACTTATGCACCGGACAGTGGGGTTTCCACCATGAATGAAATGAGTTATTCCCAAGCTGTCACAGGATTTTTTGCCAGCATGGGGACGTATCCCTTTGTGCTTGTCTCTAATCTTACGGCTGTCAACAACCGTGGGCTTGCTGGTGGATGCCCTCCCTAATCCCCAGTATATTCTTCTTGGATAGATTGCTGGTGCATGCTACAAAAAGAGGAAAATATGAGCCGAGGAAATAGCTTGTTTTCCCGGAAGGTCCCCTTTGGGAAGACTTATTGTTGTGACCTAAGAATGTTAATTTGAAGATGTGGGGCAGGGACAGTGACATTTCTGTAGTCCCAGATGCACAGAATTATGGGAGAGAATGTTGATTTCTATACAGAGTGGTGCGCTTTTTTAATAATCATTTAATCTTGGGAAAATGGAAAAAAAAACTTAATTCTATCATTTTATAAATATTCCTTAGTTCTACATAACTGAACCCACTGTGTGTTCACCTAAGTTCAAAGACTCTAGATCTAGAAAGCACCAAATAAGCACCAACTCCATCAAACATTGTGCTACTCAACAATAAACTAAGGGCAAAATGCAATAAAATATTCAAATTATGGTTCCAATACTGCTGCAAACATCCAACCACTGGCTGGCAGGCAGCACTCTCATGCAATAACTCAAAATATTTGTGCATCAGCTTAAGTACTCCAAATTCAGAGTGTGGAAGGCAACTAAAAGTGGTGGCTATTGCATATTTAAAAATGCAGGGAATTCAAATGCCCCAAACCATGAAGGGTGATTCAATTAAAAGTGATGCTGTAAAATATTTTAACGGCTTGGAAAGTTATTCAATGTGTCAAAAGGCAGGAAAACAGCTTATAAACATATAAGGGAGAATCCATTCTTTCAAAAAACAAAGATGTCCAGAACACAGACTGGGAAAATTTTAAAGTTACTTACCTGGATGGTAAATTACAGTTAATTTCTTTGTTTTTTTGTTTTGTTTTGTTTGTTTTTTAGCTTTACCTATGTTTTCTAGATTTTTCACAATGACCATATATTTTTCCTTTAACACAGGATACACACTAAGAGTCACCATAATAATCATCTGTAAAAAATCAATTTAGAATCTCAGTCTTTTTTAATGAAAGACTGTAAGAAGTAGCAAATAGGTTCCTGAGATGATACACACTCAAGTCATAACGTACAATGACTGTAAATCTAAATTCCATGACCTGATAGCGGTTTGGTAGTGGAGAAAGATAGAGAAATAACCTCAGAAGAGTTTTCTCTTTACTTTCTGATTACTAAGAATCACCTACTGCAAACTTTTGCCTAAATGTTGACTGTTTGGTAACTTCTCCATAAACTTTTGGTGGCCCCATGCTGACCTGAGCTATCCCTTCTCCAGGCCTCTGACCAGGCCATCTGTTCTACCAGTTAGCACAAACTTGAAAGCCAGTTCATCATTTACTGATTGTGACCTTGGTCAAGTTACTTTATCTGTCCATGCCTCGGTTCCTATATCTGTAAAACAGGGATAACCACAGTATGTGTCTCAGAAGGTAGTTCAAAGGTTTCAGTGAGTACATGTAAAACACTATACATAGTAATTGCACCATAAATATAACTATCACTGTTATTATCACTCCAACCACCACCAGAATCTGCCACTCTATTCCTGCTTGTCTATTCTTCTTCCCCAACTACCTAAAGTAACACAGGTTCTCTCTATAAACTCCCAGTAGATATCTAATTTCAAGGGAATTAATTTCCAGTTATGGTCAACTAGGTAATTCAGACCAACCCTCCTGATGAAGACAGCTAGAAAAGCAACATAAAATATTTTTTAAAAGCACTTAGAGACTTCCCTAGTGGTCCAGTGGTTAAGACTCTGTGCTCCCAATGCAGGGGGCCTGGGTTCAATCCCTGGTCAGGGAACTAGATCCCACATGCCGCAACTAAAGATCCCGCATGTCACAATGAAGATCCCGCACTCGGCAACAAAGATCCCGCGTGCGGCAACTAAGACGCAGCACAGCCACATAAGTGAATATTTTTTAAAAAGCACTTAGTTAAAGGCAGTAGGGACCTAAAAAGACAGTGAAGATTTCCTAGGTCAGTAACCAGAGGAGGATGAAAGTCCAAGGAGATGAATATAGCTCACAGGGCTTTTTTCCTCTGGGGATGCTGAAAGATCCTAAAGGGAGTAGCTGAGCAGTGCTTTTAACAGCCTGTAAGGACCAATGGGAAAGGGACTGGAGTCCAGGGCAGGAGGGAGAGGAGAAAGGAAACATACTTGGAAATACACTAGTGGCTTGGAGTTGATACCCCAATGCAGGCTGAACCTAGAAGGGTAATCCAGAATTGACAGGACTTCACAGAGACTGCAGCTCATCTTCCAATCCTCTCTATCCATGAAATGAGAGATCCTGGATCTCTAGTTCATCAAACTCCAGGTAGAAGCAAATCAAACATTCTGTG
Source organism: Eubalaena glacialis (assembly GCF_028564815.1). Lineage (NCBI taxonomy): Eukaryota > Metazoa > Chordata > Mammalia > Artiodactyla > Balaenidae > Eubalaena > Eubalaena glacialis. The sequence continues at coordinate 4,392,699 of NC_083725.1, forward strand.
GAGCATAACATTAGCCTAGGCCTTAAATTAATCTATAAGCATTTGTGTAAATAAAATGTATGGCTCATAATCAAAAATAACTCGACAAACAAGGAAACAAAATAACATGAATAAATAACCAGCAGAAACAGACAACAGGAAAAGATCCACAGGGACCCCAAACACAGGAATTACCAGACAGAGAGACTCTAAGTATACTTTTCATGTTCAAAGACACAAAAGACAAAAATTGAGAATTTCAGCTCTGATCTAGGAACAATTAAAAGAAACAATTTTAAATTATAAAACTGAAAACCACAACAACTAAAATTAAGAACTCAATGGATGGGACTTCATGGTAGACTAGATATAGCTGGAGAAATCATTAGTAAGCCGAAACATGGGTCAAAAGAAAAGCTATCAAATGAGGCACGGAAAAACACACAGGACAGAGTAACAGTGTCTACAATGTTTGTTTTTGGAGTCCCAGAGAAAAGAGAAATAGGCAGAAGCAATATTTAAATACTTAGATAATGGCTGATAATTGTCTAAAACTGATGAAAGACATCAAACCACAGATTCAAGGAGCTCTACAAGCCGAAGACAGTCAGCCTTCCATATCCTCAGATTGTGTATGCATGGATTGAAACTACTCAGGGGAAAAAAAAATTCAGAAAATTCATAATAGCAAAACTCAAATTTGCCCCGGGCCAACAATTATTTACATAGCATTTACATTATATTTACAACTATTTACATAGCATTTACATTATATTTATAACTATTTACATAGCATTTACATTGCATTAGGTATTTTAAGTAATCTAGAGATGACTGCAAGTATACAGGAGGATATTTGACGGTTACATGGAAATACTAGAACCATTTTACATAACAGACTTGAGCATCACAGATTTTGGTATTGGGGGTAGGGGTGTCCTGGAACCAATCCCCCAAGGATGCCAAGGGACTATACATTAAAAAAAAATCCAAACCTAGGTACATAGTAAAATTGCTGAAAATCAGATTCAAAGAGAAAATCTACTAAGTAGTCAGAGATAAGGGACACATTATCTTCAAAGGAACAACAATCTGACAGTTAATTCCAATAAGCTATTGATAATATTGAACATCAGGATATTTACCAGGAATAGAATAAAGAATAAGATCTTTAAAATGATGAAAGAAATTCTATTCCCGATGAACCTATCTTGCAAGAAAGACACTAAAACAGGTATTTGGTGAAAGAATATATGTCACCAGCCAACCTTAAGAAAATTCTAAAGTGTGTTTTGGAAGACAAAAAATTATCCCAAAACAAAGGTAAGAGATACAAAAGGCATAAAGAATAACAAAGAGAATATGTAAATCTAAATCAGAGGCTTTCAAACTCACTGCATCTTCCAATCACCGGAGGAGTTTTTAAGAAACACTCATGCTTGACACCCTCCCTCAAGAGACCCTGATGTAATCTGTCTGAATTGGAGTGCAGACAATCTGTGTTTTATAAATGTTCCCCCAGATGATACCAGTGTGCCTCCAAAGTTCATAATCACTGATCTAAATTCATTTGACTGTATAAAACATGGCTTATATGAGGTCTTCTGGGGTTTAAATGAAATTAACATACATAACAACAATGGCAAAAATGTTGACAGGGGTTAAATAGAGTTAAAGTGTTCTAATAACCTTCTACTAAGCAGGAAGAGAGCAAAAATACCAATTAATATAAGACACTGATTAAGTGAAAGATATTGAAATGTCTAAAGTAACCACTAAAGGGAAAACAAAAGATTATACAAGTATGTTCCAAAGTAATAAGAGAGAGAAGTAAAATAATAACCACCTCCAAAGGAGTTAAATAAGGGAATAAACATAGCAACCTAAATGTCCATTGATAGGCGAATGAATAAAAAAATATGGTGTACACACACACACACACACACACACACACACACACGAATATTATTTAGCCATGAAAAAGGATATCCTACCATTTGCAACAACAACAAAATCCCCTTGAGGGGATTATGCTAAGCGAAATAAGTCAGATGGAGGAAGATAAATACTGTATAATCTCACTTATATGTGGACTCTAAAAACACTGAACTCGTAGATATAGAGAAAAGATCACTCATTGTCAGAGGTGGGAAGTGGAGGTTGAGGGGTGGAGGGTGGGCAAAATATGTGAAGGTGGTCAAAAGGTACAAACTTCTAGCTATAATATAAATAAGTCCTGGGGATGTAATGTACAGCATGGTGACTATAATTAATAACACTGTATTGTATATTTTAAAGTTGCTAAGAGAGTTAATCTTAAAAGTTCTCATCACACACACATGAAAATATGTAACTATCTGTGGTGATGGATGTTAACTAGTCTTACTGTGGTGATCATTTCACAACACATACAAATATCAAATCATTATGTTGTGCACCTGAAACTAATATAATGTTGTGTGCCAATTATACTTCAATTAGAAAAAAAGAAAAAAAAGGAAACATAAGCACCAGCAGAGCAAACAAAAAACACTAAATAAGAAGGTAGATGAAAACCCAAATACTTTAGCAATCACATTAAATGAAAATGGACTAAATATTCCAGTAAAAGACAAACTTTGCCTCCTAAGTTAACAAAAGAAAAAACAACCATAAACACATCTAAAACACAAAGATGGAAACAGTAGACCAAGTACTGATAAAGGCAAAAACCTTACTGGAGATAACAAGGGAAACTATAACTCTGAGAAGTCCAATTCTTCAGGAATAGATAGCAATTTTAAATCTGTAGGCACCTAATGACAGCCCCAAAATAAGCAAAGCAAAAATTGTCAGACTGACAAGGAGAAAAAAAACTTTCCCAAAATCACAGTGGGAGATTTTTAACATACCTTTCTCAATAAAAGAAAAAAAGAAGATTTAAAAAATCATAAGAATAAAGATCTGAACAACATGAAAACAGCATGATCAGAATACATGTAAAACACTGGAAGTAACAACTACAGCATAAACATTTTCTCTATGCACACAACAAAAATTCTATCATAAACTAGGTCATAAAGCAAGTCTCAATAAATTTCAAAAAACTGAAATCATACAGAATAATTCTCTGACCACAATGCAGTTAACTTAGAAATAAACAGCAAAAAGACAACCAGATAATCTCCACATCTTTGGAAATTAAGAAGTGTACTTCTAAATTACCTGTGGGTAAAAAAATTAAATCACAATGGAAAAATCTATTTTTTTTACTTTAATGATCATGAAAATATTATATATCAAAACTTGCATGTTGTTTAATGGTACAAATTTGTAAACAGCAGATAAACTCTGGAGATCTAACGTTCAGCACAGTGATTATAGTCAACAATACTGTTTTATAAACTTCAAAGTTGCTAAAAGACTAGATCTTAATAGCTCTCACCACCAAAAAGAAATTATAATTATGTTTGATAGAGGTATTAGCAGCAATGGTACAATGGTAAACATACTGCAATATATAAATGTATCAAATCAGAACACTGTACACTGTAAACTTACACAATGTTATATTCAATTATATCTCGTTTTTTAAAAATAAAAGGAAAGAAATAAAACTGTCACAATTCACAGAATATACTCAGAAATTTTTAAAATTACAGATAAATTATTAGAATTAGTACACAAGCTTAGCAAGACCGCTGAATACATGATCAATTTGAAAATATCAACTTCATTTCAACAACCACAACTAAATGACAATTTTAAGATGCCATTTACAATAGCATTTAAAAAATCAAATATCTATAAATAAATCTAACATAAGATGTACAAGATCTCTATGCAAAAAGCTATAAAACACTGAGGGTAATTAGAGAGGACCTAAATAAAGGTATATGCCATGTTTCTGGGTTGGAAGACTCAGTATTGGAAAAATGTCTATTTTTCCCAATTCAACTACAGACTCAATGCAATCGAATCTAAATTCCAACAAGTGTTTTTGGCTAAATGTGGCAAATGTAAATGGAAAGAAAAGGGTTAAGGAATAGTCAAGACATTACTGAAGACAACCAAGGCAGAAGGGCTTGCTCCAGTAGTTATAAAACCTTATTATAGGTACTTCCCTGATGGCACAGTGGTTAAGAATCCACCTGCCAATTCCAGGACACGGGTTCAAGCCCTGGTCCGGGAAGATCCCACATGCCGCGGAGCAACTAAGCCCGTGCGCCACAACTACCGAGCCTGCACTCTAGAGCCCGAGAGCCACAACTACTGAGCCCGCGCGCCATAACTACTGAAGCCCACGTGCCTAGAGCCTGTGCTCCACAACAAGAGAAGCCACCGCAATGAGAAGCCCGCGCACCACAACGAAGAGTAGCCCTCGCTCGCCACAACTAGAGAAAGCCCACGCACAGCAACGAAGACCCAACGCAGACAAAAAATATAAATAAATAAATAAATAAAATTATTAAGAAAACAAAAAAACCTTATTATAAAGTACAGTCATTAAGACAGTGTACTCTTGGTACAGGGATAGAGAAGAGATCAATGGATTAGGAGAGCCCAGAAATAGACTCACCCATACAGAGATATTAATTAACAACAAAGGTGGCATGGGAGAACAGAAGGCAAAGGAGACCTTGACAATAAATGGTGCAAGTTGGATAGCCATATGGAAAAATATAATAATAATAAAAAGACCAATACTTCATATCTACACAACAATCAGTTCCAGGTAAACTGTAGCTCCAAATGTGACAGGCAAAACAAAAGGCCCCTAGTAGGGGGGCTTCCCTGGTGGCGCAGTGGTTGAGAATCTGCCTGCCAATGCAGGGGACACGGGTTCGAGCCCTGGGCTGGGAAGATCCCACATGCCGCGGAGCAACTAGGCCCGTGAGCCACAATTGCTGAGCCTGCGCGTCTAGAGCCTGTGCTCCGCGACAAGAGAGGCCGCGATAATGAGAGGCCCACACACCGCGATGAAGAGTGGCCCCCGCTTGCCACAACTGGAGAAAGCCCTCGCACAGAAACAAAGTCCCAACACAGCCATAAATAAATAAATAAATAAACAAATTAATTAATTAAAAAAAAAAAAAAAAGGCCCCTAGTAGGCAACAGGAGAATAACTATGTCCTCAGGGTGGGGAAAACTTCTCACATGGGACACAAAAAGCACCTACCATAATTTAAAAAAATAAAACTGATAAATCAGACATTAATCTTAAGAACTTCTTCTAAAGACATCATTAAGAATAGCGTAAAAAGGCAAGCAGCAGAGAGGACAGTATTATCTCAATAACTCAAACCAGAAACATTCCAAATGTCCATCAACAGTAGAACAAATTGTGGTTTCTTCATACACTGGAATACTATACAGCTGTGGAAACAAGTGAACCACAGCTATGCTCGTCAATCCAAATGACCCTCAAAAACATGTTCAGTGAAAGAAGCCAGATACTCAATATATACTGAGAGACTCCATTTATATAAAGCGAGAAAACAGGAAAAACTAAACTACAGTGTTTAGGGATGAATGCTTGGGTGGTAAAACTATACAAAAGTACAGCAAGACATCACCACCATAGAAGTCGGGATAATAGTTGAGGGAGGGGGAGGGGGAAGTGGGGGACGGGAATGTTCTATTTCTTGACCTTGGCAGTGGTCACACAAGTATGTTTTAGGAAAATACACTGAGGTATAACTTTTTTTCCTTTGTGTATTTAAATTTATAAAAGCTCAAAAATATTCCAGGCTTCAGACGTGGGTGGAGAGGGCTGCAATGTTGCCTTGAGTGCCCGGCACCTTCATGAGCACAGGGCTACCCTTACTTTCAGTTCAAATATCTTAGCATCGTTACCTTCTAAAATCATCCTAATATGCTCGAACAATTAGCACTCTGCACTGATAAATATTTATTACAACTCTAAGAGCCTGGATAAGTTTCTTCGGAATCCAGAGAGATGAAGGGGGTCTCTCTCAACATGAAAACATGAGTGGGAATGCTGAATTCCCAACTCAAGGTAAGAGTTACTTCTGGAAAGGAAGGTTAATGGGATGGGGGAAAGTTCAAAGGAGGCCTAACAATGTTTTATTTCTCTACTGATGTTTTAGTTCTTTTAAAAAAAAAAAACCAGGCTAAAGCAAATACAGAAAGTGCTAAAATTTAACAAAACTGGGTGGTGGATATGAGTATCTTTTATATATTTACTATACTATGTTGGTCATATTCATAATTAAAGGGTCCTATACTCTTCACACTCTTCTGGCTCATTTCTCCAGGTAAAAATTCTGCTTCAGCCTAGGTAAGTCATTTATTTAGCCTTCCAGAGCCAATATATAAAAATTTGACAATGCTTACATTCTTCACCAACACTAAATCCCATGTTTTCTTCTTCTCTAGGCTAATTACCTCCCTTACAAATTTTCACATACTTCTCCATTCTTGCCTTTCTGTTCTGGATGGCAATATCCCTCAAAAGGACGTGCTGAGATCCTGATAAATCACCTGAGAGGTTCCTTTGAGGTCTCAATTTCACCAGCAAACCTTTAACTCACAGATCATTTAGGTAAGAATAAATTCATTCTTTTTCTTTCCAGCCAGCCTAGCTATATAACCTCCCAAACAGATAATGCCCTGGTAGCAGATGTTGGGTTGCTATCTACCCAACATCCACAGCCCTCTTTTCCAACAGAACCCAGTGTGCAGTCTAAGCCTATCACAGCGCCACCATCCCCTCCCCACCCATGACTGGTGTGGCTGGAAGCACCTGATATAATTTTGTACAGTAAGACTTGAGGGGTCGTGTGCTGATGCGCTCTGAGAAAGCCCCACAATCCCCTGGATGTTATCAAATCGAAGCACGTGCTCTGAAACTGCAACAGCCATTCTGCAGCCACAGGAGGCGTGAGGCTGAGGAAGGCAAAGTAGAAAGGTTGTGCTGAGCTATTCGATTAACCCACACCACAGGTGCCCCACTCCAAATGCTGACTGACTTTTTTCTGGACCACAATCTTATTCCAGTCATATTGGTTACTGTGTCAGCCTCTTCCTAATAGTTTGTCTATCAACTTGGCCAATGATCATAGATCTGGTGCCAGTAACCTTTTCTCTTCCAAAGAATCCCATACACTGATTTTGGTAAGATTCCCCACAAGTGGTCACCGTTTCTTTCCTTAAAATTTTTTATCAGAATACAAAGATAAAACAAGCTTACCACTCTTAAAAAAAAAAGAGAGAGAGAACTTGCGTATTATATTAAAAAGCATTAGACGTTTTTTAAAAACCTATGGAAAATGTAAAAAGGCAAAGTCCCCTGTAATTACATCCTTCAAAGATAACCACTGTTAGCAGTTCGGCATATATTGATTCATGATAATATTACAACATCTATGAAATTAGCTTCTTTTAAAAAAATATTCACATCAGGTTTTTTGATAGTGGAGAAAACAGGTAGACCGGAGTAAAAAGAAATCTGCAACCAAAACACCCTGATATAGAAGAAAGAGCGAGCGACAGACTCAGAATAAGACAGACCAATTTTCACCCTGGCCCTGCTGCACTGCCTTGAACCCTCGGCCTCACCTGACTCCCGTTTTAGGTATGGATATGAATACCTACTTCACCAGACTTTTGGGGACTTACATAAGATAATGTCCCCAAATGAGTTCTGTTGGCTTTTTGTTTGCTGGAGTTTGTTTTTCTCTACCTGCACATAAAAATCCCCTGGGGAGCCTGTGACAATGAGAATCCCAGATATCCTCAATGAGAATCTCTGGGGGTAGGGCCTGGAAATCACATCATGCAAGTGCACTGCAGAGGGAAAAGGCCCTACGCATAGTTGCTTTTATTACTGCACTGTTTAGCATCTAACACAGAACCTGGTAGCAGTGTTCAACAAACACCAGTGGGATGAATAACAAATGAAAAGTTGTATTTTAAAAACAGATTATAGTTATGTTTCAAAAAGTTTCATTAAAAAAAGCCTTCATGATGCTTATGTAAGAAAATTTCTCTCAGCAATAAAGTAGTTAGTTATTAGTTGTACTTGATACAAAGGACTGGAACTTGTTTCTATTTGAATGCGCCTACATGGTTCACTTTCCATCCTAGGACATAAATCAAGGTACACTATACGAAATTTAATTAAGAGTCAAGGTAATCTAGTTTATCTCACTAAAAAAACAACTCATGAAAATTGGATTATGGGCGATTTCGAATTCTCAAATGGCCTCCCTCCACAGACTTTACAGTTACTGTACAAAAATTTATCCCTACTTTTTATCACACAGAAAACTATTTTCTTTCAGCAGTTCATTTTAGAACAATTCAAAATACTAATTGTTAGGTACCAGCTTCAATACGCAATTTATGTGTCACTTTGATAAAATGTATGTATCTGAGAGCTCTAGGAGGATACACATCACACCAAAACGTTTACAGTGAGATTTCCCTGGACAACACAATCTCAGATTATTTTTCATTTCTTATTGTTCAAATGCATTTTAAATTTTTACAATGAATATGCACTCCCTATATAATTTTTCTTGTTATTTTAAAAAGAAAATGCAAAAGCCCAAGAATTCAGTAAGAGTAATATAATTAAGGAATCTTGAAAGGTTTTTAAGTTTTGATTTTCCAGAGTTGAAACAATATCAGATAAGTTAAAAATATGATTTTTAAATTTGGAAAAAAATTAACCCTTCACATATTATTGCCAAGAATTCTAAAGCTCTTTAACAACAACAACAAAAAAAGCATGTTTTCAAATGCTGTGAAGGACATTATTGGTTCAACTGGCAAAATGGAATACAGACAGCAGACTTGATCAAAGTATTGTATCAAAGTTAAATTTCTTTAAGCTGATAACTGTACTAAGCTTATGTAGGACAACTTCCTTGGTTCTTAGGAAATACTCACTGAAGTTTTCAGGGGTAGAGGGACATGATGTATGCAATCTGCTCTCAAAACAGTTCAGCAAAAAATACGTAGTAACAAAATGAATGAAAAAGCAAATGCTGAATAGGAGAAATGTTAAATTGATGAATCTGGGTAAAGGGTATAAGAGCTGTTCGTACAATTTTTATAATTTTTTGTAAGCTTGAAATTATTTCTAAATAAAAATTCTAATTGAAAAAAGTAACAGAAAAATATTCAAAATTGTTCTTAAGATCATCTGGACCAACTTTAAGCAAGACTTTATTGGGGGAAAAAATAGCAACATATTTAAAAATTGTGCTCATAAAAACACTCACAGCAGCACCAACCTTAAGCAAGAAATTAAATTAGCATTGTCCAGTAGATATGAGTTACATATGTTGTATTTTCTAGAAGACACATTAAAATTAGAAGAAACAGGTGAAACTAATTTTAATATATTTTACTTAGCCAATGTGTAAAATATTATCATTTCAACACAATCAATATGAAAATTATAAATGAGTTATTTTACAAGTTTTTTCATACTAAGTCTTCAAAATTTGGTGTGCATTTTACACCTACAGTACACCTCAATTCAGATGCTAAATTTTCACAAGAAATACTGGATCTGCATTTAGATTTCATAAAATGTATCAAATAGCTTAAAAAGCAGACTCATATACCAAGTTGTTTCAAACACAGTTAAATGTTTTCCAATCACCGAATAGAGTGTTTTTGAATATAAATTAGCTAAAATTAAATAAAATGGAAAGTTCATTCCTCAATCACAGTAGCCACACTGCAAGTGGCTACACTGTGGGACAGCCCAGCTTTAGAGGATGAAACAAACGCCCGCGAAAGGAGGGCCTGATTTGCCAAAACTTAGCTCATCACATTTATCAAACGATTTTAACATGGTTATGAGGTTAACAGGCTGATGTTCCTATCAGAGGCATTGGTATCTGTCCAGGTCATAATGTGACATCCCTTCCACCACCAATCAAAAATATCAGCACAAAGCTTCTTGATCCTCTGCCTCAGACGTCATATGTTGAGTTTCCTGAAAATTGACTATCAAAGGGCCCACTCATTGTAAAATGTGGTGGAATGAACTGGCTCTCAGAAGCCTCAATGTCCACTGTACAGAGTGCAGAATTTCAGCACAAATACCGTCTGAGAATCCCACATGGGAGCAGGCCCACGACTGAACTTGTCTCAGATTTAACAGAGGAAGTGACCCTGAGTACAGAGACTTTTTTTCTTTTAAACAGGTGTAAGAGATTAATTCAGTCAACACCAAGCAACACTCAAGATTTGCCAATCAATAATTCTGTGCCAAGCAATTTGATCAGGGATTTGGCTAGAATCCTTTTGGCTAATCTCAATAAGGACCATCCCAAAGCGAATCCTGATTTAGGCCATCCTCATCTAAATCAAGGCTTAGGCAGTCCTTTGCCTGAAAGCAAATAAACTAAATCAAATTATATACATACGAAGGAAATTCCGCCTCTTGGACAAAAGAAAAAACCATTTGAAAGATAATTTAGCAAGTATGGGCAAAAATACAGTTCCAAAGAAGAGAAGTTTCATAACACAGCATTCAAAAACCATTTTAGGGAAATGTCTAATTCCTACTTTCTGTCTAGCCAGACTTTCCGACTGAACAATGATGTGGGTAATAATCAAATTTAATCCACAACAGCTAATTCTGATATTGTTCATTTCTCTTTCTCTGCAGGCATCAAGTATTAATATTCCATTTAAACCTGAAAGATGTACTTTAAAATTGATGGACCCTTTTTTGTGAATTCACTAGTGCCTGAAGTTACTCATACCTCTGGGAAGTGAGGTAAAACAGTGTGAACAATGGTTTTTGACATCCTGACCTAAGAGTTAAATTCTATGTTCCATACAAAATCTTCTTCCTTCCCCTCCCAACCCAATGATCTAGCTTGCTTCCCTGCGACACCCTATTGGGGACCACAGATATAAATCTAACTAACCGCTGTGTGGAAACGAAAATAATCCTAATCTAAAAGCATGCATATATAAACATTAACTATTTCTACTTAAAACTTCTCCCCCCGCCCCCGGCCCCCCAAGAATCAAAGCTTTAAGCAGGATGAATACAAACGTTTTAAGCCGTTCCATCGGAGGTTTGTTCTTGATTAGATTTATTCTAATCGTGGAAATATTTACACATTCTGCAGAAGAACACGTTCTAACTGTGGGTTTTTATTAGAAACTTCTCAGTCAATGCCTAGGTAATCAAATCCAGTCTCACTTCTTTCTGAAATTAGCCAACCACGCAGAAATCCATTGTAATTTTTAAAATAGCGAAGGGGGGAAATAAACTACACACCCGAAACATTCCAGTCCGACAGTTCAAGCACTATTTCGAGAAGGCAAGTAAAAATAAAGTCCCACGTCTCCCTCAGGAACAGAAAGGTTTCTGTGAAGCGGCCACGTCCAGGCCACCCTGCAGGACCCACGGACCTCAGCAACCCCGCCGGACCCCGCGGCCCGACCCCAGCGAATCACCCAGGAGCCCAGGCGCTGGAACATCCTCCCGGCACACAGATGCCACGGGGTTATCAGGTGCAGAAAAACTACTTACACCAAACAAGTACGATTAGACAAGAGTCTGTACAACGTATTCACGGCCACCGCGTCCCTGCTCGCTGAAACCCACCACAAAAGGGAGCAACACCAGTAGCAGAGAGGGGTTTCCCCTTGTTTATTAGACTCAGGCAAACGGCTATATTTAACAATTCCTCCCGAAGGCCCGATGCCAGCGCGCAGGATCTGGAGCGGGAGGCACACAGGAAGGAGAGGGCACACCCGCTGCGGGCTGTGGAGCTTCTCCGGTGCAGCCCAAGAGGCGCTCGCCCCGCACCGCGGCACTCCCCCGGCGCCGAGCCGGGACGCCCGCATCCCCGCGGCTCGGCCCACCTCGCCAACAAAGGCCGCATCCGCCGCTCCCCGGTGGGAAGCCCCGGCGCCGCGCGGGGAGCGCGCTGCCCGCCCCAGCCCGGGGCCAGGGTCTGCACAGCCGCCCCCGGAGCGAGCCCAGCCGCACCGGGTCTCGGGCTGCGGGCCGCCCCGGGGCGCACGGCAAAGGCTCGCGTGGTCCCGGGGGAGGGCGGGGTGGGCGTCTGGGCCGCGCGGGGTCCCCAGAGGATGTGACGCCGCCGCGGGCGGGATGGAGGCTGGGGCGGCCGAGGCGGCCCGCCGCCCCCCGCAACCCCGATGCCTTTCATTTGGCCTCTGCGGCGTCGGAGGCAGCCCGACCTCCAGCGCTAAGAGCTGCGCCAAGCAGGGGCGGGCGGGGGAGGCGCGCCAGACCCGCTGCAGCGCCGGACCACCCCCACCGCCCCGCGCAACGCGCCCCCCGCCCGGCCCGGACCCCGCGGCCCGCCCGCCCGCAGGCCGCGCTCCCTCGCGGGCGCAGGAGAAAGGGCTCGGGCGCTCGCCCGGTGCCCACCTCAATGTAGCCGGCCAGAGCCGCGGCGGGCGCCGTGAGCCCGAGCAGCAGCAGGACCAGGAGTTTGCCCGTGGCCGCGGCGGCCGCGGTCCCGGTGGCCGCCATCCCTCGCCGGGTCGCTCTAGCGCTCGGCGCTCAAGCTCACACACACACACACGGACTCCGAAGCTCACCCCACCGCAACCCAGAAGCATCTGAAGACCGTTCGCCGCCGCCCCGGGGGTTTTACACCGACCGGAACTGACTTCACAAAACCACGCCCTCCATATCCAGCGCCCAATGCCGGCCCGCAGAACCGCCGCAAGACACCGCCCCTTGTTCAGCCCAGATCCAATCAGGGGACGGAAGGGCCCGCACCTCCCACCGCCCCAGCCGCGCACCCCCGCCCGGCCCCGCCCCCAGCCGCTGACGCCCCGCCCCCGCCGGGACCCCGAGGCCCTGAGACGCGGGGGTGTACGCGGGGGTGTGCGCAGGCTGGGTGGGGGCCAGCAGCTCGGCCCGGGCGGGGGCGCGCTTCGGCCTCTGGAACCGTGCACGGTTGTCTGCCCGCAATGCGCCCGTCTGTTCGCCTGCAGCGGCCTGATACGGACACGCCCCACTCCCTGCCCCTGCGGGGTATTTTCCAGATTCCTCTGGGTACCGCCCTCTTTGGGGTTCTGAAAATGATTTTATTAAAAACAGGATTAAAAAAAAAACCAGGATGAATTGTTCCGAGTCCAGGCAGGTTTGCAGAAGGCCCTCCCCCCGGGCAGAGGAAGGGCTGCCATGAGGCAGCTTTCCTCTGCTTCGACCCCGCGCAGGGCGCGCCCCTTCCTAGCGCGCTGCCGGCCCGGAGCCGGCTTCGCCCTTTCCTCGCCGCTCCGCTCGGCCGTGTTTCCACGCTTTTGACCTCTGTTTATTAGGCCTCATCCTTCCTGTTCCTTCCCAGTGGCCACTAGAGCCCGGGATAGCTTCCTCCCACTGGAGACCAGTAGTGCAAGGACAACGTTGACCTCAAAGCCCAGGTCCCCTTCCTCGTGTATTTTAGGAAAAGATCATTTTTCTTTTTTTCTCCAGTTTAAGATCACTAGCAAGAGACCTGCTTCTCTCTGCCTTCTTGCTCCGCTGCGTTTCCACTTTCAGTCGGGAAACATTCTGCTGCCCGGGTTCACAGCTGGCACGGCCTCGCCGCGGCCGGGGCGCCTCCGGCTTTGTTTCCTTTCAATAGCCGCGAGATTTATGGACCACCCTCTGCATAGTCCTTGCTAGTTTCCAGATGAATAAAGAACAGGGTCTCTACCCCAGGAAACAGACACAGTAAAAAGGGAGACACAGCGTCCACGGAGTACACGCAGAGTGCAGCAACGAGGAGAACGCTGGATTTTCCAGCCCCGCTGCGTGACGTGCCCATTCCTGTGGTTGAACAGGCTCTACCCCATTCCCCAGAGACAGCCGGCCCGTTTCCACTGCAGAGCTCTCCCCATGCCTGCACTGTCCTCGCTCCAATATTTACCTGTTGAAAACCTTTTCATCTTCCTCTGCTCGCTTGGAGGTAAAATCATCTGCTTCTGAATACCCAGAGCGCTATTCCCCACTCTGGCAGTTGCTCCCCTAGTTATTTCCAAAGCTCTCCTGCCACTGACAAGGCATGGGTATGTAATACTGCAGGGCCCCTCACCCCGGACACCCCAACACGTGTTTGTGCAGCATCACTGAAACCAGTTCTGCTGGGTTCTGGTCCTAGTTCAACGGTTGCTGTGGACTGAAGTGTATCCTCTCCAACATTCACATATGTTGAAGCCCTGACCCCCAATATGATGGTATTAGGAGATGGGGCCTTTGGGAGGTAATTAGGATTAGATGAGGTCATGAGGGTGGGGGCCCTCAAGAGGGGATTAGTGCCCTTATAAGAAGAGACCAGAGAGCTTGTTTCCACCATCCACCCACCCCCATCCACACGAGGACGCAGAGAGAAGGCCAGGAAGAGAGCCCTCATCATCGGGAAACCAAGCCGACCAGCACCGTGCTCTTGGACTTCGCAGCCTCCAGAATTGTCAGAAAGAAAGTCCTGTTGTTTAAACCACCCAGTCTGTGGTATTTCGTTATGGCAGCCGGAGCTGACCGGCGTAGCTGTATAACTATGGGCAAGCCCTTCATCATGTGGACTATCTTTCCTCCCCTGACAAGTGTAAATATTAAACGCCTGTCTTACTTTCCCAATTTGTGTGATTCAATGAAGAATGAATGTACAATAGAGAAAAGCATGAAGTGCAATTTTCTGTGAAAATATGCATGAAACAGTACCAAGTGACTGTGAAAGTCCTAATTCTGTTGTGGAGCCTTGTGGATGTGTCCTACAGACCCTCTGGGACCTGTTTCCTTGCCCACAAAATCAGGGACTCAACTCAGGGACGTCTAAATTTCTATGAATCTAAATGCTAAGAGAAAAGCAAGTGAAATTCCCCAGGTTCGGAGCAGTGGCCCCAATATTCATGCTTTTGGGACTGTGTATGCAAGGGTGAACTGTAATACCATGGAATAGGGCAAGGAAATGTAGAAAAATGACCTGGGGGTTTTCTATCTAAAATTATTTATGTCCTGGGGACTTCCCTGGTGGCTCAGTGGTTAAGACTCCATGCTTTCAATGCAGGGAGGATGGGTTTGATCCCTGGTCAGGAAACTAAGATCCCACATGAAATAAATAAATTAATTTAATTAAATTAAAACCTTAATATGTTTAAATTAATTAATTAATTAATTAAAATAGGTCCTGAAAGACGTTTATTTGCATTTTCAGGTCACTGAAGGATCATTAATAAAAGTTTGTTGCCCTATTCATCAACGTTCTTGACTTTAAAATGTTACTCTCTTTTTATTAAGTGACACTCACAGGAGCATACTTAGTCTTGCAGTTCTCAAACAATGATTTTTCATCCTAAATATGTTCACATCAGTGACCAAGTCATTTGAAGAGTACTATGTATTCACTTCATTACCCTTTGTTCACAAAAGGAAAAGGCCTAAAATAACCTCCTGTTTCTCCTCTCTTCTTAAGAATCAGACTTTCTCGTAAAAGAGTTATCTTTCACGTACACTTAAGATGTGTGCATTTCATTGTTGGGGAAAAAAAGTAGTTTATGTCCCTAAATGTATCCTTATATGAGCAGCACCCACTCATCCATTTGACACTTATTCAGGTGAGTTAAATCCAGGTAGAGCAGCTGCTCCCAAATCAGGATGCTTTTCAGAATCAACTAAGAAGTTTTATAAAAGGCAAATTCCTAAGCTCCTACCTTGGAAATTTTGAATCACTAGACTAAGGTGACATAAGGGATTCAATATACATTTTTTTTAAAGCTGTCCAGGGAATTCTAGTCCACTAATACTTCTGAGCGCTTGATTCTTGAACATCATGGGTCAGTAAAACAAAATTTTTAAAATTGGAGTAGCATTTAAAGTTACCAGTGTTTCCAGACATAGACAACAGACTTGTGGTTGCCAAGGGGGAGGGAGGATGGGGGAAGGATGGATTAGGAGTTTGGGATTAGCAGATGCAAACTATTATATATAGAATGGATAAACAACAAGGTCCTACTGCATAGCACAGGGAACTATATTCAATAGCCTATGACAAACCATAAAAAAGAATGTATACATATGTATAACTGAATCACTTTGCTGTACAGCAGAAACTAACACAACATCGTAAATCAACTATATGTCAATTAAAAAATTAAAAAATAAAAAAATTACCAGTGTTTTAGTTTTCTAAATAAAACATTGACACAACTGTGTGTTATCACCACTGTTTCATTAAAGAAAGAACATTTAACAACAACAAAAAGTAAGAATGGTCATCATTTTACAATTTAAAAGACGGATACAATGTAAATTTTTGACAACTCACTACATTGCCTTTTTCTCATCACAAATCAGAATGGTGAATACTTTATAATGGAATGGTCCTGCTCTAATGCAGGTGTTGGAACAATGTAGTATGGGACATGAATATGAACTGGTTATAAGCTTGGCCTTGGCTTATAACTGGTAGCCTTTAAATATACCATACCCAGAATGTATCCTCTCACCCCCAAACCCACCACACCATCCATGACTGACTCAGTACTTAAGACTTTGTTCCAGTATCACCTGCTCATGGAAGTTTTCTACTCTCCCCCTTCTCCTCCAAGGCTGAGCTGATACACCTCCTTTGTGTTCCCCAGAACATTCTGTACATACCTCTGACATACTGTTTGTAAACTAAACATTAGTGATTTATTTTCTTTATTGTCTCCTTAATTACATCATGAGTCCCTTGAGGGGAGGAGTCATGTTTGGTTCACTTCTGTATCTCTACAGAGTGGTTGCACTTAATAGACATTCAAAAAAATATTTGCTGAAGGAACACATAACTAAATGAGCTTTACACTCTGGCAGAGAGGATAAAACTTGTGCATGCATAAGTATACTACTAAGTGGAAAGTCATAAACGGCCCAAGAGAACTGTCTGTGCTTTTTAAGGAATAAATTGGGGGAAGAAGTTGGTTACATCTGGCTGAGGACAGCAGGCAAGTATCATAGAAGAGATTATATCTGAGCGTTCCTGTGAATATACAAAGGATGTCCAGGAGAGGACAAAAAGCATGGAAGGAACAATGCGAGCAAAGGCATGGCGTTGGAAAAACACAAGGCATGTAAGGGAACATGTGAGTATTTCATTTCTTTGGAGGACAGGGTTTGTAATAAATAGCAAAGGTAAGATGGTTGGTCAGTTTACCTAAAAGATACTGGGGAGCCATAGAAATCTTTGGAAAAAAGATATAATTAGAGTTGGCTTTAGGCAAATTGAGTGTGACAGCCATATGAGGTATGAAGCAGAGTCTAGAGGCAAGGAGGCCAACTAGGAGCCTATTGTGATATCAGGGAAAGAGTGATTGTGGGCAGAATGAAGAGAGATGCAGTGGGACTGGAAAGGAGGAGAAGAGGAGGAGGAATAAAAGGAACTTCATGTTTCCAAACATGGTGCCTGGGAGAATATGGTAAGGACAATGCCATTGGCAGAAATGGGGAAAAGATAATGGGGATAGGGGAGTGGAGTTGACGAAATGCCAACAACATCTCCAGCATGAGATACACGGTCATTACTTGGGAAAGAGCTCAGAGAGAGTTTGGAACTAGGATTAGAATTTGGGGATTTACCTACCCCAAAGTGGTTAAAACCATAAGACAGCCAATGGGGACAGCAACAAGAGAGGTAGAAAGAAACCCAGAATGATATATTATTTTTCTGTTTAACCTATGTTTATCATCACAGCATAGAGTCAAAAGCTAGAAAAGGCCAAGTAGGATGAGGACTAAGAAAGCATCACTGAACTTGGAGATCATAGAACCTGGTCACTGGTCATTTCTTTGTAAGTTGTAAAGCTACATGTAGGAAGTAAAGGTTTAAGTGGCTGGTGAGGTAGAGCTAACAAGCACAGTCATATCCTCCAAGATGTTTCCTGATGAAAGAGCGAGCTAGTGGAGCAGCTCTTGTGGGGTACGGGTAGAGAGTTTTGTTGTTGTTTTTGTTGCTGTTTGCCATTGATAAGAAGCCACTGTGCGGGGGAAGAGGAGTTGCCTGGTGGTCTAGTAGTTAAGATTCCGCACTTTCACTGCCGTGGCCCGGGTTCAATCCCTGGATGGGGAACTGGGATCTCACAAGCCAGGCAGTGCAGTCAAAATAAAAAATAAACAAACAAAAAAAACCCAAGAAACCACTGGGGAAGGGGAGAAATTGACAGTGCAAGAGAGACCATTCAGATTTGTAAGATGAGCATCATCCTCATTTTGCAGATGAGGAAACCAAGGCTCAGAGAGGTTAAATAACTTGCCCACAACCAAAACCGGTAACCAGCAGAGAAGGAAATTGAATCTTGGTTTGTGTGACTCAGAAACTTAAGGTCGTCTGCTCACATCATGCTAACCAACTCTCTAGCAGGTATCAGAAAACATTCGTCTAATAAGTCCCTCCATGGATACGTGGAAAATGTATCAATGGCTGACCATTCTTTCTGCTTCCATTTTTTTTTTTAAGAGGGAAGGATTATTTATTTATTTATTTATTTATTTATTTTTGGCTGTATTGGGTCTTCGTTTCGTGCGAGGGCTTTCTCTAGTTGCGGCAAGCAGGGGCCACTCTTCATCGCGGTGCGGGGGCCACTCTTCAAAGCAGTGCGCGGGCCTTTCACTATTGTGGCCTCACTTGTTGCGGGGCACAGGCTCCAGACGCGCAGGCTCAGTAGTTGTGGCTCACGGGCCTAGTTGCTCCATGGCATGTGGGATCCTCCCAGACCAGGGCTCGAACCCTTGTCCCCTGCATTGGCAGGCAGATTCTCAACCACTGCACCACCAGGGAAGCCCCTCTGCTTGCATTTTAAGGTAGCTTTGTGATATTCTGTAAAATCACACTTCTATTCATAAACAGAGAAGCCACTCTACAAAATGTAACTCAAGAGGAATTAGAAAGTTCTCTAGCTGTCTCTTATTTCTCTCCTGCTTAGAAGGCTTCCATGTTCCCTTTGCCACTGATGTTGAACAGGTGGCATCACTTCTCAGAGGGACGCTCTATAAGAAGCAGAACAGGTTTAACCTTGCATGATTTTCACCTTCACCACATGAGTAGGTAATTAAGATTTAAATATTTTAACTTATAAAGACTTTCTTATACCTCCTACTGGTCTAAATTAAAACAGGATCTGGTTTTCAAACAAGTCAAATAGACAAAAATATCAAGTACTTAAAATCAGTACAGGGCACCCAAATTTGATAATGCCAGAGCAGGGTCTAGACATAAGAAAGAATCTGGCACTGGAGTCTTCATGGAAATATCTTTTGTTTTCAAAGATAATATCGGTTTAACTGATTACAATCTGGGTATGTAGGTGTGGCTGAAATACAGTGCTTGAAAAATAACTTTAAACACACTACACATATGCTACGCTTTGTTTTGCTGGTCAACTGGTTGACAGGCTTGAAGCAAACAAGTTCTGTAAGGTCTAAAACTTATACAGTTTTGGGTGTCCTCATAAAGACAAACGTTAAATTTTCAGAGTCTCTGCGGAGGCCTCAGGGGAGCCCAGGGCAAAAGAGTGATCGCAGAGCTTAATTAACTCTGCAGAAAAGCTGCCTCTGGCTGCAAATCACTTTTGGAGGAGTTGTTATTACATGTGGCCCTGCCTATTTACCTTCCTTTATTTCCTGTTGTTCCTGAGTCTTCATTTGAAAGGAGCCATCCCATTCCTTGTATTTGGGCTGTTCTGCCTCTATGCTATGGCTATTTTCTCAGCTGCCCATAATGATGCCACATTTTTTTTACTGTTCTTGTTTGGTGCTTCTTCGAATGATTTCCTCTGCCTTCAGTGTGGAAAATATAAAATGATGATAAAAACCTCAGCGCTGGAAACTGCTTGCACTAAAAGTTCTTATTGTTGGTGACTTCTACATGGTACTTGCTTTTCAGACAAGCCGATGTGAAATTACTCAGCTTGAGAAGCCCCAAATCAAAGAGTTTGAATATATTTGGGGCATTTTTCTACCCTGTACAGAAGTCCTTTCATAATGGCTGTAACAGAGGATGGAGAAACTCACAGTTCTATGATTAGAAATTTTGTCTTGTGGATGGACCTAGAGACCGTCATACAGATTGAGTAAGTCAGAAAGAGAAAAACAAATATATAATTTCACTTACATGCGGAATCTAGAAAAATGGTACAGATGAACTTATTTGCAAAGCAGAAATAGAGACACATGTAGAGAACAAACGTATGGATACCAAGGGGGGAAGGGAGGGTGGGATAAATTGGTAGATTGGGATTGACATATATACACCACTATGTATAAAATAGATAACTAATGAGAACCTTCTGTACAGCACAGGGAACTCAGTGCTCTGTGATGACCTAAATGGGAAGGAAATCCAAAAAAGAGGGGATATATGTATACGTATAGCTGATTCACTTTGCCGTACAGCAGAAACTAACACAACATTGTAAAGCAACTATACTCCAATAAAAATTAATTTAAAAAAAAAAAGGAAAAGAAAAAAAAGAAATTTTGTCTTTATTCGGCTAATCTTCATCATGTATGTGAAGATGGCTCTCATCTCCCATTCTGCCCCCCACTCCAAAGTCTTTTCTTTAATGTAAACAGACTCATTTCTGTAACCATTTTACATGCAACATTGTTACCAGACCTTCTTACCTTCTTTACACCTCTCTATAAATTCCAATTTACTAATCAGCCTCTAAAAATGTAGACTCCAAAACTGAGCACCATATTTCACGTCCTATATAGAGCATAATGTTGTTTTTCTGGACAGCGTGCATTTCATTAATACACGCTAACATTTCCTGATGAGATATCAATACCAAAGTCACATAAAAATTCATTTGGTGGATATTTATTCAGCACCTACAGCATACCATGTGTCAATCAATACTTTACTTGGGATATAAAGTGAAACAAGATAGGCTTCTTGTTCTCAAGTTGCTTAATAAATAAAAGCTGTCTGTTCAACGTCAAAGAGTGTGATGATAACAGGGAAAACTTCCCAAAGAAGATGCTTTAACTGAGTTTGAAAAGATAGGAGTCACCTGGACAAAGAAGGCAGCTATGGCTAGCCAAGGCATTGGTCTGGGTATGGACAGGGAAGCATAAGGAGGCATGACACCACAGGGGAGCAACAGGAGAAGAGGGGTCACAAGAAATAAGGATACTCACTAAAGATTTTAAACTTTCTCTTGGCAGATCTGGGGAACCACTAACTGATGGTCAGATTTGCATTTTAGGAAGATCACTTTGTCAGATTCATCAGATCAGGAGACTATTGAAATCATCCAGGGAAGACACAATGAGAGCCCAAACTAGGGCAGAAGAAGTAGAAATGCAGAGGAGAGTGACACAGGGATCCGAAAGTGCCCCACTCAATGACGTGTGGGATACAGAAGAAATGCACACTGGGGAAAAGGGCCTAATAGCAGATAGCAAGTTGTTAAAGCAGGGACTTTAGACAGATGAATTTTAGGGTTCGAATCCCTGCTGTACAATTTCTGGTTGTGTGACCTTAAATTATTTAATTCCATCAAAGCTCGGAATTCTCTTTGCAAAATAGGATACTATCACCTTTTTAGCAGGGATCTTACAAAGACTAAATGGAATAATGGATAAAGTGCTTACCTGTTTAGCTCAATGCACATGATAAGTTCTTGATACAAGACAGCAGGTAATTGTGGCTGGCTGTTTATGGTGGTGGTGATCATGCTACTGCAATTCGGCAAGATAGAGAATTCAGGAGGAGGAGCAAGTTTAGGGGAAGAGCTAATGATATTACAATAGTAGCTCATATTTGTATAGTGCTTTTCCATTTTCGAATGTCTCTTGTATCCATTATCTCATTTCATGTTCAAAAGAACCCTGCAAGTCTCACTTTCATTTCCAGGACAATTCATTTCTAGGACTCCATCCTAGGAAAATAATCCAAAATGAGAATAAATGATGGAAAAATGCTTATGAGATATGGTAAATTTTTTAAAGATGAGAATGCAAAGTTGTATATGTAGAATAATTTCAATTACATATTTAAAATAGACTGGAAGAAAATGAACCAAAATATTACTTTTTTCTAGAGAGTGGGATTATAAATGATTTTTAAATTCTTCTTAATATATTTCTGTGTTTTTCAAATGTTGTATAATGGATATGTATTACTTTTACAATGGAGGGAGGAATGATGCCCTTTTCTTTTGTTTTCCATTGTCTTATTAACAATGTTTTGTTAAGTAGATAGGTTAGTCATTATTATTTTCTTTGTTTTATAATACTAAGACTTCTGTCAATAATAATAACTATAACTAACACTTACATAGCACTTACTACATGCCAGGCATTGTTCTAAGCATCTTAATAAATATTAAGTTTAGGCATGAGTTTAGAATTTATTAGAATTATCCCATTTTTATGTTTTTGGCTGTAAATAATAGAAATGTCTACTTAATACAGCTTAAACAAAAATAGTATTTATTGGCTTATGTAACTGGAAAAATCTAGAGGTGAAAACGTAGAGATGAGGCATGGTTCCAATCCGGACTGCAGCTCACGTCTCTGTGATTCTCCTGGTCCTCCTCGTCTGTCAGCTTCATCCACAGGCTAACAGTGAGGCGTCTGTGATAGTTTTTGATCCTGTGCTACATCTGCTCAGGAAATTGTCCAGGAGAAAAGACAGCTTCTGCCTCAGGCTTCCAAACGAAGAGTCCTGAGATTCTCTGGTCGGACAACTTAGGTCACATACCCACTCCTGACTCAATAACTGGGGTGTGGGGTGGGAAGAGGGGCAAAAATAAAATGTGCTGAGTGTCTTAAGTCAACCAGGACGGCCAAGGAATTGGAAGTGGGGGGAGATGGGGGAGGGGTGTTAACAGAATGAAAATCACATAGGAAGGGAAAATAGGGGGAAGGATACTGAGTAGGAAATAGACAATATCGATTACTTTATTTCTCAACATTCAGTTTAGGTTGGATCTTACTGCCAAGTTAGCTACAAATTTCATCTTTCCTCCTTCCCAGCTGTCCTTCCTGGGATCCTTATTTTGGTTCTCTATTTGTTATTCTGTGCATCATTGAATAGATGTTGATAAAGTAGTCTATGAAACCCCTCAGCTTTAAATCACCTGAAAACCCTCTGAATTGAAGGTAAGATGTAGAACAAGCTATATGCCATGATTTTTTCTTTGTCTTATATTGACAATATTTGCGTGTTGTTTCAATTAAGAAATGTCAGAGAGTGAGCCCAGGCAGCTTCTTCGGCGGAGCCTCACAGGGTAAGAGGTGCTTGGTGGGACCCCAAGGTCTATTTCTGGTTTTTTGTTTGTTGTTGTTTTGTTCTGTTTTTTATATAAAAGCTTTGAGTTGTAGTTCACATACCATTCAATGTGCCCATTTAAAGTGTACAATTCAATAGTTTTTAGAAAATTCACAGAATTGTGCACTTATCACCATAATCAATTTTAGAGCATTTTCATTATACCCAAAAGGATCACTGTACCCATTAGTAGTCACTCCCTGTTTCCTGCCCCCGCTTCCTCCTCCCAGCCTTAGGCAACCACTGGTTTACTTTCTGTATCTATAGATTTGCCTTTTCTAGACATTTCGTGTAAATGGAATCATAAAATATGTGGTCTTTTACAAATACCATGTGATATCACTTATATGTGGAATCTAAAATACGACACAAATGAACATATCTACGAAACAGAAACAGACTCACAGACATAGAGATCAGACTTGTGGTTGCCAAGCGGGAGGGGGGGAGGGGAGGGTTGGACTGGGAGTTCGGCATTAACAGATGCAAACTATTATTTATAGGATGGATAAACAACAAGGTCCTACCATATAGCACAGGGAACTATATTCAATATCCTGTGATAAACTATAATGGAAAAGAATATGGAAAAGAATGTGTGTGTATATATATATATATATATATATATATATATATATATATCTGAATCACTTTGCTGTACAGCAGAAATTAACACAACATTGTAAATCAACTATATTTCAATAAAATTTTTAAAAAATAAAATAAAATATGTGGTCTTTTGTGACTGGCTTCTTTCTCTAAGCATCATGTTTTCAAGCTTAAGCTAACCATGTTGCAGCATGTATCAGTGCTTCATTTCTTCCTAGTGCCAGATAATATTCCATTATATGGATAGACCACATTTCAATTATTCGTTCATCAGTTG
The DNA here is from genome assembly GCF_028564815.1 of Eubalaena glacialis. Lineage (NCBI taxonomy): Eukaryota > Metazoa > Chordata > Mammalia > Artiodactyla > Balaenidae > Eubalaena > Eubalaena glacialis. The sequence continues at coordinate 4,416,819 of NC_083725.1, forward strand.
ATAGATAGTTAAGTTGTTTCCACTTTTAGACTATTATGAATAATACTTTTATGGATATTTGTGCACAAGTTTTTGTGTGGACCTATGTTTTTATTTCTCTTGGGTATATACTTAAAAGTAGAATTTCTGGGCTTCCCTGGTGGCGTAGTGGTTAAGAATCCGCCTGCCAATGCAGGGGAAACATGTTCATGCCCTGGTCCAGGAAGATCCCACATGCCACGGAGCAACTAAGCCCGTGTGCTTCAACTACTGAGCCTATGTTCTAGAGCCCGTGAGCCACAACTACTGAGCCCACGTGCCACAACTACTGAAACCTGTGCACCTAGAGCCCATGCTCCACAACAAGAGAAGCCACCGCAATGAGAAGCCCGCGCACCGCAACAAAGAGTAGCCCCCGCTTGCCGCAACTACAGAAAGCCCCCACGTGCAGCAACGAAGACCCAACGCAGCCAAAAATAAATAAATAAATTTATTAAAAACAAAAAAAACCCACCTTGTTTATTTAAAAAAAAAAAAAAAAAGTAGAATTCCTGGCCCATATGGTAGTCCACTGTTTTGCAGGTCAGAAATTTTATTAGAACCCTTCAAGTACTATCTTTAGGTAACCAAACTCAAAAGAGATTGCTAGGGACTTCCCTGGTGGTCCAGGGGTTAAGACTCCACACTTTCACTGGGGGGGGGGCACAGATTGGATCCTTGAGTGGGAGGGAACTAGGATCCCACGTGCCGTGCGGTGTGGCCAAAATTTAAAAAAAGAGAGAGAGAGAGACTGCCATGTAGAACTAGAAGATAATACATCAATTGACAGTGGCATTACTATTTTCAGGGGACCAGGTCACTCATGCTAACTGCTTGGAGAACCTCCTTTCCAACGTCAAGGTATATGAGAAACTGAAAATTACTGCATTTAACTTTTAGTTTAGTACTCACAACAACTCTCTGAGGCTTAGAGAGACTAGATAATTTGTTCCGGGTTACATAGAAAATAGATGGAAACAACAGGATTGCAACTCATGTCTGCCTCTTTCCAGAACTGTCTGTCTTAAATACTAGACTAGACTCATACTGCTCAAATGCCACCAAATATTTAACTGTCCACTTGTTGGAAATGAGTTGTTTCCAATGTTTTCACCCACAGCACTAGTCCTTCTGCAAATGTCTACTTGAAATAAGTATGTGCGCTCAGTAGTTTTATTCTCAAAAGGTGACCTGGTATCCAAATTCTGGACATGTCTTTATGTGGCTCTGTCTCTACTGACTTTTTATGAGAAGTTGTTCCTGATCACATTTGCTGGCACACCTCCTTAAAAGCACAGTCAGCTGCATTCAAAACAGCTCCTGGATGCCTGCCCTACAGGGACTTTTGATGATCTCTGTACTATTTGGAGATAAAAAGGGTTCAGCGTCCAGCAGTCCAAAAACATAGTCTAAATCAGCTTTTAAATCCCTCGTTACATTTTACAAGATGGAGGCCGCTGAAGACTTGAGTTGTTTCCAGATATACTCCAGTAGGTCTCTCTAGGTCTCGCTCCTTTTTTGGGAATGGGTTGCAGACCAGACGAGGCGCCGTGTGGTGACTAACCCGCCATCGTGGCCTCAGCTGTAGCTCATCTTGGAACAACCAGCTTTACAGATCTTTTGAGAAAACCAGGGTTGTATCACCTGTACTTGGCTGGTATTCACACACTAAATTACACAGCCATGGTAAAATATTATGAAATCAAGACTCACTTTGAGAAGTTTTGTTAAATTTGTTAGATGTGACAGTGGTATTGTGGTTAGGTGAGAAAAAAAGATTTTCCTTTGAGATGCATACGAAAAAAATATATCTAAGGGTGAAACTGAAGAATAAGAGGTTGCCCGTAAATGAAGAGCCTGTGAGAGGCAGACGGAATTGAATACTTGATATAAGTAATTTAAAATGCATAACTGTTACTCAAATCATTGAGATTTGACTATGGATGCAACCTTTCAGATCTGATAGAAATTATTTACACTGAAGTGCTCAGAGAACAGTCAAGATAAATGATAAGGCAAACGTATCAACTGCCATATTTGGTGAGGATAAGTGATACTTGAACATCACAGGATTGAGTTAACATCATCAAAGAGAAAGTTTGTAACAGTTTCAAGTTGTAAAGACTGATGTAAGGGGGAATAACCTATCCTTGCAAGCGAAGTTATTCTTGTAATGGTTGTTTATTTTCTCTTTTACTCTTGGTTTCTGCCCTAGATAGATTAATGTTGAAGCTTTCAGGATCTATGAGGTTGAATTTACAGTGACAAAGGGTGCAAATCGGCCTCAGGATTCTCACCTTTGAGAAAAGGTAAAGAATGGCTTTCTCATTCTTCATCATGCCATTTTGCTTAGTTCTTTAAAAAGAAATTTGGGCTGTTCAATCCTGTGTTCGGCTGTTTTCTATCACTCAGCTATAAGTCAATTCTAATTTGAGTTCAGAGGTGATTGATGAAAATCAAAGTCAACTCTCAACCATCATCTACTTTTTGTGTTATCTGTGACCTCTTAGTTCCTCAACCTGCTAACCCCCTTTTGTGCCATTCCTTTGAGGAAATGCAAGGACATTTTTTTGAAGTCAATTTTACCGCTCTTGAGAAATTCTGGCAAAAGGAGATTAGGGAGTGAGGAAAGAAAAGAAAAAAAAGTGAGACAGAAAATCGTGGTGAGGCAATTAATTAAAGTGAACTTTGGGGATTGTTTGTGGCTTTCCATTATTTAAGTTCCACTTCTTATCAAAAATGAATACAGTGCCATTTGGCTTCTGTATGCTTAGTAAATACCTCAAAACTTCCTTAGAGTTAGTGGCTATTCTGCCTGCTACTAAGCCACTTTGAACCATTGAGCATTGAGCAACAATAAAGAAAACTGGAAATTCTTAAGCCATTGCTGACACCTGAAACATTAACAGGCTATAGTTACCAAATTCCTGGTCCAAAGATGTTCTATATTTGTGTGGTGATTATATATTCTAAAGCTAAGGCATATGATCAGATGAGATGAAATATTTTAAATCAGAGCAGTTAACCACAACACATACTTGACAGTTAAAATATTATTTTCCCATTCTACACCTTGTTCTTAATTGCTTTCATTGTTGTGTCTTGAGCAGCCTTGACCTTAACAAACCCTTCCATTAAGATAGAAACCAAAACAAAGAACATGTGTTAAATAGGAAGAAAACATGTAAAGACAAATAGTCAAATAACTGGAAATCACGGTGCTTAGATATTTAATATTCTTCAGCAATGTTAGTCATTATTTTTAATAAACAATTTTTTCGAACAGTTGTTAGGCCATTTTTAAAAACTGGCTTACAATTGTGGCAGATCTGATTTGCAAGAACAAAAGAGAGAAAAGCAATCTTGCTATATTCAGCACTAGGAAGATTATTCTTATTGTGTTCAATTTTGGTTTTCCTAATTGAAGAAGGTTGTGCACAACTTGGGAAGAGTCCCAGAAAGTCAACCAAAACATTCAGAGGCTAGAAAAGAAGGCATATGGAATTCAGCTTCCAGAAATACTCACGCAAATGGAAAATAATGAATGTTCAAATGTATTCACCATAGCATTATTTATGACAAAAGATTGGAATCTACCTAAAAGTTCATCATTATGAGACGGGGTAGATGAATTATAGCTCAGCTATACAATGAAATTTACTGTAGATGTAAAAAAGATTGAGGAAACTATTTTGTGTTAGGGAAAGATCTCCAAGATGTATTGTTAAGTGAAGCAAGCAAAGCACAGAACAGTGTGTGGAGTATGCTGTCATCATGTTGAACAGTAAAAGGAGAGATGATATATATTTATATCTATTTGTGTATGCATAAAAATAATCTCTGGAAGTGTATACAAGAAATCAGTGACAGGGAGTTTGGGATTAGCAGATGCAAACTATTATATACAGGATGGATAAACAACAAGGTCCTACTGTATAGCACAGGGAACTGTATTCAATATGCTGTGATAAACCATAATGGAAAAGAATATGAAAAAGAATAAATATATATGTATAACTGAGTTACATTGCTGTACAGCAGAAATTAACACAACATAAATCAACTATACTTCAATAAAATTAAAAAGAAAAAAAAAACAATGACAGTAATTGCTTTCCAAGGGTAAGCAAAAATTAGATGGATGTGAGATGTATGTGTAAAGGACTTATACCTTTTGAATTTTGATTCTTACATATGTATTACTTACTTTAAAACTAAATAGATAACTTTAAATGAACGGCAAAGAAGAAAAGATACAAAATGAAGACTGGTGAGAGAGATGAGGATTTAAATTTTGTCTACATTTACGAAGAGCCCTAAGTAACGCACCTTATCTGAGTAGCTCCATAATCAGTGTAAATTACCACATGTTAACTTAATTGCAAAGACAAACAATGAATGAATTGATTGTGCCATAATACAGTTCACTCATGATGCAAAGACATGGCCCTAATTCACAGAAGAGAAGATTGAATTAGTAACTGATTTTTTTTCCAAAATGACGAACAATTAGTCAATGAAAGAATAATACAGTTCTCTATTCCCTGGACCTCATAATGTTTGTAAAGCACTTTGTAGTTTGCAAACTGCTTTCACATATGTTATCCCATTGGATCCATCGTTACAAAAACATTATGTGGTGTACAAGACAGAAATTTCTATTTCTCATTTTACAAATGAGAAATGGAAATAAAGAGAAGTGACCACTTGCTGGTGGTCTCAACCAACATGACAGGATATCTGAAACTGGAACTGGCTTGAAAAATGAGGGAAAGACGATGGCCAAGGGCTTGCCAAGTCCCTGGACTCCTTGGAAGTACTTACAGCTTTAAATTCTTCTGCTTTTTGCCCAGAGTTATTTCTCAATTATTAATTTTTTTTGTTCTAGTTCAGAGATTTAGCTGAATTTCTGACTCATCTTGTTTCTTTATAGAAAAAGGCATAGAAACCCTTATCTTCCATCCATTCAATCTTTCCTTTTAGTGGAAGAATCATGGAAGAGAGCTGATTAGAATGCACATTCCTGACACCTCTCCCAAGATTCTGAGTAATTGGGTCTTAGGTGGAGCCTGGGAATATGTGTTTTCCGTAAGCATGTGACTATACTTAGACAGGGGGTCTGAGCATCGCCCTGAAAAATATGCACAACATGAAGTGAGATTGTTTGTAATGAGTTACTCTGTGTGGCTGATTAAAATCAAGGAGGCCGGGTAGGATAGGGAGGGTGGGAGGGAGGGAGATGCAAGAGGGAAGAGATATGGGGATATATACATGTATAGCTGATTCACTTTGTTATAAAGCAGAAACTAACACACCATTGTAAAGCAATTATACTCCAATAAAGGTGTTAAAAAAATAAAAAATGAAATATATAAATAAAATCAAGGAGGCCTCTCAGAGTCTCTTTCCGAGCTCATTATTGCTACAGAAGAGGCAAAGGCAGGGAGCTGGGAGTGATGACTAGCCTCTAGTGAGCTGAAGAGATGACAGTGGCAACAGCACACAGGGCTAATATTTGCCTAGCAATTCAGGAAAAGATTCACAGACTTAAATTAAAACTCATCAGATGTATGCCTTTCCCTCTGAAAGTCTCCAAGTATGAGACTGAACTCACCTTGGAGAGTCTGAACGGTTGCTTATTTGCTTCTAAGGAGAATTGTAAGTGTTGACCACATCTGTAAAGACCTAAGTGGTTTGAGATTTGGTTTCCTAGTGACTGCCTCTTTCCCTCTGCAGTGCTGGAGCAATTTGTGATCTGGTGGGGTATGCCTACTCACAGGTCCCAAATTCCATCTAGAGAAGCGGGACCTGGAAACCACAGAGGCCTCATGGTGGAGGACACTTGTTTACCTAAGTTCTTCCCCACTCCAGCCCTGGTGAAGCCCCTAGTTTGGCTTCCTTCAGAGTTTCTATACTAACATTTATCTTTTTTCAGCTGGCTTCTCCATAAGAGAGTATTTTGTGAAAGCTGCTTTGTAATTATTTTAAATGGCATAATGCCTAAAGAGTACATTTGTCATTGGCTGAAAGCTTTTTTAGTTCTGCATAATTTTCTGAGTGTTTTCCACTTGGTACTCATGCCTCAAGATAATTATCAAAAAGGACATACATTTATTTATTTATTTTTTTTTTAAACATCTTTATTGAAGTATAATTGCTTTACAATGGTGTGTTAGTTTCTGCTTTATAACAAAGTGAATCAGTTATACATATACATATGTTCCCATATCTCTTCCCTCTTGCATCTCCCTCCCTCCCACCCTCCCTATCCCACCCCTCTAGGTGGTCACAAAGCACCGAGCTGATCTCCCTGTGCTATGCGGCTGCTTCCCACTAGCTATCTATTGTACATTTGGTAGTGTATATATGTCCATGACACTCTCTCACTCTGTCACATCTCACCCTTCCCCCTCCCCATATCCTCAAGTCCATTCTCTAGTAGGTCTGTGTCTTTATTCCCGTCTTGCCACTAGGTTCTTCATGGCCTTTTTTTTTTTTCTCCTTAGATTCCATATATATGTGTTAGCATACTGTATTTGTTTTTCTCTTTCTGACTTACTTCACTCTGTATGACAGACTCTAACTCCATCCACCTCATTACAAATACCTCCATTTCATTTCTTTTTATGGCTGAGTAGTATTCCATTGTATATATGTGCCACATCTTCTTTATCCATTCATCCGATGATGGACACTTAGGTTGCTTCCATGTCCTGGCTATTGTAAATAGAGCTGCAATGAACATTTTGGTACATGACTCTTTCTGAACTATGGTTTTCTCAGGGTATATGCCCAGTAGTGGGATTGCTGGGTCGTATGGTAGTTCTATTTGTAGTTTTTTAAGGAACCTCCATACTGTTCTCCATAGTGGCTGTATCAATTTACATTCCCACCAACAGTGCAAGAGTGTTCCCTTTCCTCCACACCCTCTCCAGCATTTATTGTTTCTAGATTTTTTGATGATGGCCAATCTGACCGGTGTGAGATGATATCTCATTGTAGTTTTTTTTTTTTTTAACATCTTTATTGAAGTATAATTGCTTTACAATGGTGTGTTAGTTTCTGCTTTATAACAAAGTGAATCAGTTATACATATACATATGTTCCCATAGCTCTTCCCTCTTGCATCTCCCTCCCTCCCACCCTCCCTATCCCACCCCTCTAGCTGGTCACAAAGCACCGAGCTGATCTCCCTGTGCTATGCGGCTGCTTCCCACTAGCTATCTATTGTACATTTGGTAGTGTATATATGTCCATGACACTCTCTCACTCTGTCACATCTCACCCTTCCCCCTCCCCATATCCTCAAGTCCATTCTCTAGTAGGTCTGTGTCTTTATTCCCGTCTTGCCACTAGGTTCTTCATGGCCTTTTTTTTTTTTTCCTTAGATTCCATATATATGTGTTAGCATACTGTATTTGTTTTTCTCTTTCTGACTTACTTCACTCTGTATGACAGACTCTAACTCCATCCACCTCATTACAAATACCTCCATTTCATTTCTTTTTATGGCTGAGTAATATTCCATTGTATATATGTGCCACATCTTCTTTATCCATTCATCCGATGATGGACACTTAGGTTGCTTCCATGTCCTGGCTATTGTAAATAGAGCTGCAATGAACATTTTGGTACATGACTCTTTTTGAACTATGGTTTTCTCAGGGTATATGCCCAGTAGTGGGATTGCTGGGTCATATGGTAGTTCTATTTGGGACATACATTTATTAATTGAAATAATAAATACTCTGTAGGTGTTCTAATAAAATGTGGTGATTTAAGGGTTAAGTGGTATATAGACTCACTCTAGAATAGCAGTAGAGCACACTTCTGTAAAAACTAAATGCAGAAGTACAGAGGGAGAAAAAAACCAAAGAAAAGTTAAATCACGGTGCACTAGGTACACAGAAACAATGGAGAGAATTTGAAGAAAAAATCGCCTCATAAGTTTAGGAAAGGTGTATTCACGAGAAATTTCATTTGCTAACTATTTTTCCTCGGTTCAAAGATTTACAGGTGCTACTTTATCTTGTCACCTTATTTGTCCATAGAGCACGTCCTCTACAAAAATAAGAGCCGTTCTGAGCTGTGACCACTTATTGACCTTATGGAGTCACTGGATGCATATTAGCCAATTTCCTGCTCTCCACCCTTTATTAGTTGACTGTTAGTCTGCCTTCCAAGAAGGAAGCAGTGACTAGAAGTTTGTCTAAGGACAAAACTGGATTACCGATTACATTTGCCTCAAATCCTCAAACTTTCTTTCATAAATAAACATAATAAGGAGCCTTGGGTGCGTGGATCTACCTCTGTCTCTTGGTAAGATCTTTTTTTTTTTTAAATTATTTATTTATTTATGGCTGTGTTGGGTCTTCGTTTCTGTGCGAGGGCTTTCTCTAGTTGCGGCAAGCGGGGGCCACTCTTCATCGCGGTGCGCGGGCCTCTCACTATCGCGGCCTCTCTTGTTGCGGAGCACAGGCTCCAGACGCGCAGGCTCAGCAATTGTGGCTCACGGGCCTAGTCGCTCTGCGGCATGTGGGATCTTCCCAGACCAGGGCTCGAACCCGTGTCCCCTGCATTGGCAGGCAGATTCTCAACCACTGCGCCACCAGGGAAGCCCTCTTGGTAAGATCTTTATCTGAAAATCTTACAACAACTCAAAGATGGAGACCAGGACAGAAGCCTGAGTAGCTTATGAGAAATAGTGGTCCCTAGGGAAGAGTGAAGAGGACTCTAATTAGCTAGTTTTTACTTCATCATTCATGTCTTACCCACAGTTTCGTCATCCAGAGTTGCACCTGCAGAAGCTTTTCAAAGTTAGGAAGATGAAGATGGGGAATTTGGAAAGTGCAGGAAATGACATAACTGCTGGCACATGATCTAGACCAGCACCGTCCAACAGTTCTTTCCGAGGTACGGACGTGTTCTAGACCTGGGCTGTCCAGCGTGGAAGCCACCAACCACACGTGACTACTGAACACTTGGACATGTGCCTCCTGTAATGGAGGAACTGAATTTTAAATTTTATTCAGTTTTAATAAATTTAAACTTAAAGAGCCACATATGCCTAGTGGCTACTTACACTGGACAGTGCAGTTTTAGACTTTCAGGTGACTTTTTTAGCTATTAGAGACCAAATCCAGATTTCCTGACTGGTTGAGTATTCAAACCTTAACCAACTCCTGAGTTTGGTTCAAACTCAAAGAAGTAGGTGGTTGAAAAGTGAAAGGGTGAAGAGAAAAAAAACATACCCTCATCTACTGATATTACTGGGGTAGAAGGAAGACACATAAACAATTCTAAACCAAGTAGATAAAAAAGAACTTTAGCTGATCACCTGAACACTTGGTATCTATACAATACCAAAAAACTATTTTACTTTTTTAAAAAAACTGAATGGAGTGAATTGGCAGATGAATTTGGCATTATGTAACACAGTAAAATATAAATGAAAAACAAACACCAGGCAGGCCTAAGTGATGTGGATTAAATTAAATATTTACGCTCTACACAACAGATCTTTCGTAAAGAGCAGTTTTATAAACCAGAAGCTTCAATAATAAAAGGGTGGAGGGAATGTTTCATTTTTGTAAGGCCTGCTGTTTGACACCTAGGCCATCCAACCCAGCTGCCAGCAGGCAACTTAGGTACCACAAAACAGAACGATCCAATTGTGTTTAAGTGCATTTGTATGCATAAATGAATAAAAAAGATGGGAGGTACATATACCCATGAATGTTGGGTTTTTATTATTGTCATTGCGTTTACCCTTTTCTGTTTTCTCCAGATTTTCAACACTGAGCAGAAACATTTTTTAAGCAAAATTTTTTTTCAAAAGACAAAAACACAGTATATACAGTATAGTAAACATTCATGTGCCTACCACCCAGATTGAACAGTTGTTCCTAACTTGTTATATTTGCCTTGACTATTTCTTTCAGCCCCTGGGTACCCTTCCCCAGTCCCATGGCCCCTTTCTCCCCATTAGCATGAGTTTAATGTGTTTTCCCACACATTTGAAGTTCTCTCCCTTCATGTGTATATATTCATGAACAACACATAGCACTACTTTACTTTTTAAAAAACTCACAGTGTTTTCCAAAGAAGACATACAAATGGCCAACAGGTACTTGAAAAGATGCTGAATACCACTTATCAGGGAAATGCAAATAAAAACCACAAGGAGATACAGTCTCACACCTGTCAGAATGGCAGTCATCAAAAACACAAGAAATAACAAGTGTTAGTGAGGATGTGGGGAAAAGAAAACCCTTGTGCACTGATGCTCAGAATGTAAACTAGTATAGACAATACGGCAGGACCTGAACTCAAACCCTGGCCATTGCAGGCAGGAGTTTTTGTTCCCCAACATTCTGCCTCCCATGGTGTCCTGGTTCTCATTTGACCATAAGACCCACCAGTGGAGAGTGATTCTCCCTTGCTGACCAAGGAAACTCAAGAACTGGAAATCAGTAAGAGGGAAGGAAAATAGAACAAGTGAGAGAAATAGAAAGAGGGGGGGGACAGTGAGAGAAAAACAGTCACTTTGGTCAAGGATGTAATGTTACTAAATTTTATGGACTCCATAGCTTGGAAAAGACAGACCGAGGTTGATAAAGATGGGGTGGAGAAGCTGTTTAGGTATCATCCTATCACGTTTTCAGCATCCCAGGTGGATTGCAGGTGGGGCTGAAGGCAGCTCTTCACTTTCCCTTGAGCAGTGTTTTCTAAACTGTAGGAGGAACCAGAGATGATTTTAGACGTCACAGTCTAGGCAGCAGTTGGATGGCAGCGTGTGAAAGTGAGATCTTTTTAAGTTGTTTTAATCCTTCTCTACCCAGTTTATTGAACAATCTGAATCAAGCGAGGTACAAACCTGAAATGTTTTCTTTTTTCCCTTCTGCCATGCTCAGTGGAATCGCTTTCTCCCATGATTTTGGGAAAGAAGGAAGAGGGAAAAATGTCTCCTCCCTAAACGATGTCGGATCCTCTTTGGCTCAGTTGCCTCTCTGGCTGACATTCTTGGCTGTTGAGGTCCCCTTGTTCTGGGCGTCTTAAATTCTGATTCTCCCATTAGCGTGAGGACGCATTCTTCAGTAGGCCCTGCGAGGTTCCCTGGCATCGGAGGGTCACTCTGGCTTGACTGCCTCAACTGCCCTCAGCTCCCATTCCATGTACTCGTCACTCTGTGGGTGTGGGGCTTGGGAGGGGTGCACCAAGGCTCCTCCAAAGCCTCTGTCTCCACACTCCTTGCTGGGGTCGCAGCTCCAGGTCAAGACGGGTTCCGACCTCCAGTGGATGGACGCCACCTCCTTCCTTACTGTTCTGTGGTCCCTGAGAGTGATTCTCTCAGGCCCCCTCGTGCCTCAGGGGAGGCAGAATTCCTGACCAAGTCAGGAGTCAGGACTGAAGGTCCTCAACCCCTCCCCCGCCCCTCTATCCAGGCATCTGCTCTTTTTGAGGCTCAGCCGCCTCCGCCTCTGATAACCTAAGAAGGTATCTGGCCTCAATTGTTTTCAACTCTATTGACGGTGGGGACACAAGAAAACCTTCTTTGTTCTCAGCCTGGGATCCCAGTCTCGGGTTCTGATTACATCAAAGCGAAATTCTCCGTTTGTGCTGGTATAAATCACCTGGCTAACTTGTTCAGTCTCCTTTTTCAAGCAGAGAGAGCAAGCCTTCCTTAGGTAACAACATGTGTCTACAAACTAAGATCATTTGGTTTTCCTTGTGTTTATTTTCACAGTACGTTTTATTTATGACAAATGATACTGATTTTGCATTTACCATAGGGATATAGTGTTTTATTTTGAAATGAATTTCTCTAAGTTTTATGTAAGTAATTTTGTTTAAAGAACAATATTTGGTTGATAATTGGTGTTGATGGTAAGTGAATATGGAAAAAATAGTGAAAGTGGTATTTGAAAGACTGAAACTAAGAAATACGCCTTAGAAATAAATGAGTTAAATTGAGCTACGGCACGTAATGTGTTTAAAGTTGCTTACCAGTAAATGCTTATTAAATGTTAGTGATTTGCTGTAGTATTGAGTATCTACTACATGTCTGGTGGGTTTCTAAAAACAGCTTTATTGAGGTCTGATTTAGATATTAGATATTTAGATATCATAAAATTCCACCATTTTTCAGTGTGTGTTCAGTGACTTTTAGTAAATTTACAGAGTCATGCATCCATCACCACAATCCAATTTCAGAGCATTTCCATCACCCCAGAAAGATCCCTCCTGCCCATTTGCAGTCTCTTCCCCTCCCTGCTCCCTCAGCCCTAGGCAACTCTAACCTGCTGGAAGTCTGTAGATTTGTCTTTTCTGGGTTTGCCTTTCCTCATGTAAATGGACTCATAATATATGTGATCTTTTTCATCTGGCTTCTTTCACTTAGCATAACGTTTTTGTGGCTCACTCATGAATAATGCTGCTATGAACATTCACACATCAGTCTTTGTGTGGACATATGTTTTCATTTCTCTTGGGTAGATGCCTAGGAGTAGAATCGCTGGGCTGTATGGTAAATTGATGTTTAACTTTTTAAGAAACTGCCAAACTGTTTTCCAAAGAGGTGGCACCATTTTACATTCCTCCCAGCAAAGTATGAGAGTGCCAGGTGTTGTAAATATATTATTTTGCAGAGATATGTGTGGTCATATCGTAAGCACTATTTTATAGGTGGGAAATCTGAGGCTGAAAGAGCTTAACTGACTTGCAGGAAGTCACACAGCCTTGACAAAGCCAGCATTCAGCCATATCTGATTCCACATCCCATCCTTTTTCTACTGTGGGACAAGGCTCTGTGCTGGGTGTCTGTTTTCTCCAGCAGAGATGGGGGAGGTGCTGCAGTAGCTTTGCTCTTGGCTCCCTCTATGGAGCCACTGGAGACGTCAGGTGAGTAATGGGGCCTCGGGGCAGGAAAGGTGTCTGGTTTTTTTGCCACCTGGTCCTGGACACCTAGCCCTGAAAATGATTTACATGACTCACGTATTTCTTTCCATTTAGAATGGAACTTCGGTCCTGCTTAACGGATGACACAGCAAATGAGCAAGCTGGGTGCCCATCCTTGTGAACTTTGACAGTCTTGTAATCACTTGGCTGTCCACAGAACTGGGAGAGATTTTTGCTTTCCTCTTGTCTCTGAGTCAGCGAGTAGTTAGTTACTGAAATCACATCCGATAACACGTCCAGGCAACTGCTGACTGCATTGTTCCCGTTACCTTGTTCTGTATGGTCGGTCAAAACACAAACAGCAGGGTGTAGAAATTGATTACCTAAAGACAAGGGAGACAACATACTCCAATTGAACGGATCAAGCAAGAATTACTGCTTTCTATAATCTCTACCTTCAGCAGGATTTTCATAAAAGTCCATCTGCTCTTATTCATAGCTTTCTACATCACTGGCTCCAGGAGCCTCATGTTGGGGTAAATGAGCATGGAGTTTGGCATTTTTCTTCATTCATCCTTCGAGGCAGCGGCCGTGTCTTGCTCAGCTTCTGTTCCCTGCAGCCCTTAGCAGGACGTCTTGTAACATCAGACTTTCATCTTATCTCACCTGGACTATTGCAGTCTGTCTCCCAATGGTCATCCTCCATCCATATCTCCTCTGTGAAGCCCATTTTCCATGCTGTCTCTTGTACTTTCTTTTAAAACACATCTTTTTATTCAAAGGGAAATAGTGACTTTTTTCATTTGATTAGATTCATGGTGTTGCAAATATGGCAAAGGTAGCACCATGCATGGCAGTGCATTTAAAGATGCCCACTGATTTATGGTATGGCCAAAAGAAAAAAAATATATTTTAAGACTGTCAATTGCTGCAGGAAAAAATCCATATTCTTTAGGAGGTTATAAAAGACCATTTGTATCCTGGCTCTGGTACTTGCAGGTGGACTTCTCACTATTCTCTTTCCTTCTCTGCCTTACCTGAAAGGACCTCTTAGTCACTCTCCTTACATCTCCCAGCACCTGCGGCAGGCCTGGACGTAAAGCAGTGCTCAGTAAATACTGCGCGGTAGATGATAGTTGTTTTGGCCTTTTAAGAGCTCTATTAATTCTATAAGGCTTCAAGGGAGACTTCTACTAATTCCTAGGAATTCTTTCTTCATAACAGAGGAGGTATAAGAATGGTAAATAAATGTCACTATTTCTTCTTCCCTTCAGAGTGAAACCACTGATTCTTTCAACCTGTGTCTTAAATTTTTTTAAATTGAAGTTTAGTTGATTTACAATATTGTGTTAGTTTCAGGTGTACAGAAAAGTGATTCAGTGATATATATTTATATATATATATTTTCCAGTTCTTTTCCATTATAGGTTATTACAAGATATTGAATTTATGTTCCCTGTGCTATACAACAGTAAACCCTTGTTTATTTTATATATAGTCATGTGTATCTGTTAATCCCAAACTCCTAATTTATCCCTCCCTTTGGTAACCTTGAGTTTGTTTTCTATGTTTGTGAGTCCTTTTCTGTTTTGTATTATTTTTTAGTTTCCACATATAAGTGATATTATATAATATTAGTCTTTCTCTGTGTCTTAAATTTTTTTAAGGCCAAATTTTTATTTTGAAATCGCAGAAGTGCCCACCTCTCAAAGTGGAAGAAATTTGTAAAGTTAAATTTTTTTAAGGCCAAATTTTTATTTTAAAATCGCAGAAGTGCCCACCTCTCAAAGTGGAAGAAATTCGTAAAGAAATAGCAAGGGTGCTAAGTTTCCTAACATTAGACGGTTTAGTGAAATGTAATTTGAAAGGATTTAATGGTCATTTAAACTTGAACTGCTAATTATTTTCTTAGGAAAACAAAAATAAGTAAATAAAGGAAAGAAAACATAAATGAAAGTTCTCCATAAGATACTAAAGATGGTACATGCTTTACAAACCACATTGGGGTCAGCAGTACCCTAAATGCTGTTCTAGGAAATGGATGATTTAAGACCACCGAGAGAATCTTAAAATTTAGCCAATTTCAGATTAGTATATACATTTGTAAATTTAATGATATAGTAATGGTTTTACCATCAAAATATCCTATCTATTATGTGTGACCACCCACATAAGCAAATTGACATTATAATAGAATCAAGTATTAAACCCTTTAATTCTATACTGATAGGCATTATTTAAAAACTAAACCACGGACCCCAAAAAACCTAGGAAAAATGTGTAGCAAATTTGACAGCAGCTTTATTGGAATATAATTCACAAATCATAGAATTCCACTTTTAATTTTTTTTTTTTTTGGCTGTGCCTAGCAGCTTTGCGGGATCTTAGTTCCCCAACCAGGGATCGAATCCGCGCTCCTTGCAGTGGAAGCATGGAGTCCTAACCACTGGTCTGCCAGGGAATTCCCTCCACTTTCAATTTTCCTTTCTTTAAACACTTTGCATTTATTTACACTTGAGAAAAGTCCTGGAGGAGCGTATACATGGCACTGTGTAACGAGGGAGCTTCCTTTTTCCAGAGCAGCAGGTTGTAGTCATTCTAAAACTAAAAAACTTTTGTACATTATTCCAATAGCTTATACTTATCGAGTTTAATCAAATGCAAATGAATAATAAAAATCATTGAATATATTTTTCACAAATTGGTTTTTAAAGCAACAAAGTTTATATTAACACTGGTAACGCTTAATTAAAATACTGTCACATTTATAAACACATATAAACATTTATTGACTCTTTACTATGTGCCATATACTGTCCTAAGCAATTTAGTACTGTGCTACCTCATTTGATCTTTACAAGAACTATATCAGATAGGTACTATTATTTTTCCCATTTTCTGGATGAGGAAATTGAAGCATTTATCCAAGTGTGCATAGCTAATAAGTGACAGAACCATGATTCGAAGTGATTTAGGCCAGCTCAAAACTGTGCTATCAACCATTATGCTAAGCTGCTTCTCTGGGAAAATAGTACAGGGAATTAAATTGTGGCTTTTAAATATGAAATCATAAGTTTTTTCTGAGTCCGTCAAGCACCCTGTAAATGGAAGTCACTGTGAAAATTAAATACAGATTGAGCTTTCCTCCCAAATTCTGGACCACCTCTCACTATCACGAAGCTTGACCTGGTTTTTAGTCATATTTTACCCCCTCAGTTTTGCGGACTCAACTTATCTGTGGGGTGCTTCTTTTCCTCACTTCTAGATTTAACAAGATATATTTTAATTTGGGGTCATTTCATTAGGAATGAAAAAGCAAATTCATAAGGAACATAGTTTTTATATAACAGTTTTATATAACAGATGGAAGCACTCCTTATTCTGAAGCTCAGTCTTATTTTTTCTTGCATTGGTTTTTTCTCCTCAGTTTTACTGACTTCATTGACTTCTCTCTTGGGTGCTCATGTTCATTTCTTCTAGATTTACGAATGCATATTTTTATAACTCTTGACCATATCGTTAGGCATGAAATAGCAAATTAAAGGGGACATAGGTTTTATATCCGATAGAAGAGGTAACTTTTTTATTATTTAGGCTTTAAAAATATTTAGTGTTTTTGAATAGCTGACTGGTATTCAGAAGTCAGTAGGAAAGATACAGAAGGGCCTTCAATGAAAAATGAGTTCCCTGTTGTTTTTTATTCTGCCTTTGATAGAAGTGACTGCTGTTACCATGTTATCATCATGTTGTGGGAGAGATTTTATCTTCAAGAAAGCATCTTGTCCTCAGTTTCTTAGACTTACTTTTAAATGACTGCCTCCTACTTGTTTTGTTTCAGCATTTTAATGGTAATTGTCCATTGCCTTATGTTGTCCTTTCTTTCCAATAACAGGTCATCAGATATTGTATTGTTGTTCAATGGTTTATTTAAATTTATTAATTTATTTATTGAAGTACAGTTGATTTATTTAATGTGTTAATTACTGCTGTACAGCAAAGTGACTCAGTTATACATATATATACATTCTTTTTCATACTCTTTTCCATTATGGTTTATCACAGGATATTGACTGTAGTTCCCTGTGCTATACAGTAGGACCTTGTTGTTTATCCATTCTATATACACCAGTTTGCATCTGCTAATCCCAAACTCCCAATCCATACTTCCCCCAACCTCCTCCCCTTGATAAACACAAGTCTATTCTCTATGTCCCTGATTCTGTTTCTGTTTTGCAGATAGGTTCATTTTTGTCATATTTTAGATTCCACATATAAGTGATATCATATGGTATTTGTCTTTCTCTTTCTGACTTACTTCACTTTTTTTTTTTTAATTAACACAACCAGTTTTGTTTTTTTTTTAATTTTTGGCTGCGATGGGTCTTTGTTGCTGTGCACAGGCTCTCTCTAGTTGTGATGAGTGGGGGCTACTCTTCATTGCGGTGCGCATGCTTCTCATTGAGGTGGCTTCTCTTGTTGCGGAGCATGGGCTCTAGGCGCGCGGGCTTCAGTAGTTGTGGCGTGTGGGCTCAGTAGTTGTGGCTCACAGGCTCTAGAGAGCAGGCTCAGTAGTTGTGGTGCACAGGCTTAGTTGCTCCGCAGCATGTGGGATCTTCCCGGACCAGGGCTTGAACCCGTGTCCTCTGCATTGGCAGGTGGATTCTTAACCACTGCACCACCAGGGAAGCCCCTGACTTACTTCACTCAGTATGATAATCTCTAGTTGCCTCCATGTTGCTGCAAATGGCATTATTTTGTTCTTTTTTATGGCTGAGTAGTATTCCATTGTATATGTATATACCACATCTTCTTTATCTTCAATGGTTTATTTCTTAAGCTCTGTGAGGATACATGGATTTTCATTCTATTATTCCTTATATCTTTTGGTATGAAATATTTCATGATCAATTTAAAATATTATGTAACTATCAAAAAGTTACATATAAAGCCAATATAATAACATGGAAAACATTGCTATAAAATCACGTTGTATAAATTAAAAATAATGACAACAATGTAAAAGCCACCAAAAAATCTGGCAAAGCAAGACCCACCACCCCCAAAGTTAACACCTTTTCCTTTGGGTGGTGGTGTTATTACTTCCTTTTAAAAAATATTTCATCTATTTTCTTTTATAATTGGCATTGTACTATAACTTAAAAATAGTAAACTTATTTTTAAAAACAAGCACAATATATTTTTTAGGTAGTAAACCATTTGCACTATTATATTGCATTTGATTTGTAAGTTAATATTCCACTTACCTTGGGATCTAGCATCACGTGTGAGCTGTAAAAGGATGGGGAGGGCAGAGATGGAGTTCACTGGTACTGAAGCTAGTTGCCAGAGGGGTGTGAAAACTGGGTGGACCAAGGGTTGCTGCTAGAGATTCTTGAAGTTTATGAGGAAGATTTTTCTGATGGTTATGGATAATTGAAGTTGGCTTCCAGTGAGATTTGAGGTAGCAGCAAATGTCCTCAGACTCAAAATGCGCAACATAAATTAACTTCGTTGCAAGAAAGAATAAATGAATAAGTCAGGGCTAATATTGAAATGGAGGCTCTGAACTCAAGCTTAGATATTAGAATATTCTCGAAGTTTCCAATGAATCTTAGACTTCTAGAATATTCACAGGTCTTTGAGAGCATCTGTTTTAACTTCCTCATGTGATAATTGAGCAAACTAAACGCCAGCCAAGTAAGCAAAAGAAGGAACTCTTCTCACTTCTTTAATTGTATTAGTTCCTGTGTCAAAACCAAACCAAACAGTTCCCTAAAATTTTCACAGGAAAATATACTACAAATTCCTTGGTCTGCTCTTTGCCAGTCATAGAAAACCCTTGACAATCCGGCTCCAATCTCTCTTTCTACCTGATCCCACATTAATCCTCCAGAAATGCATGGAGTTTCTGCTATCCTCTGCTTCCCAACCTCACCACCTGTGTTGACACCATTGTCTCCCTCACCAATAAGGCCCTCATCCCTTCTCTCTGCCTAGTGAAAACAATTTATCTTTCAAGATACAACTAAAACACTTGGTGGGTTGGTTATTATCCAGATGCAACATAATAAGTGTCTTGATTTGGCTGACGGTGTGGAAATAAAGTAGAATGCAAAAAAATTTGTGCTAGAGATGGGGAAGAATGAAGAAGCCATGGGGAATAATAATAATATCGATAATAATAATAATAAACATAATGCCAATAATAACTACTAACATTTATTGTATGCTTACTATGTGCTACACCCTGTGTGAACCATTTTTATATTCATTATCACACTTAATAATATTCTCAATAAGTCTGTGAAATAGTGTATCAGGATTGTGTTACATATAACAGAGAACACTTTTACAAGAGTTTAAGAAGTCAGGTTGGTTTTTTTTCTTCTTCCATTTTTAAAAATTTGTTTTATTTTTTATTTTTTCAAAATTTTATTGGAAAAAAAATTTTATTGGAGTATAGTTGATTTACAATGTTGTGTTAGTTTCAGGTGTACAGCAAAGTGAATCAGTTATACGTATACATATATCCACTCTTTTTTTTTCTTCCATTTAATAAAGAGCCCAGTCAAGTTTTATGTGTTACTCAATGACATCACTAAGAATCCTATCTTCTTTCTTCACTCTTCTCAGCATATGTCTTTCATTTTCATGGTAATAGTATCACTGACACTTCTCCAGACATTGCATCTGCCTCCCAGAGAGAAAGGACAATGAATATCTCTTCTCAAGGACCTCCATCAACATCTTTTTGGTCAGAACTATGTCTTATCATCACCTCTAGTTGCAAAGGAGGCTGTGAGATCATTAAATAAAATTTTGTTAATAAGGAAGAAGGAGGATGGATAATTTGGAAAACAACCCTCAAGGTTATCCTCATATTATAGATGAGGAAAGTGGGGTGTAAGAATGCTTAGAAACAGTGTTGGAAGTAGGTGTGACAGCAGAGCCCAAGTTATTAACCATTTACATTACACGGCACTATTTTTAAAATGGCTTTTGTCCTGCTCTCCACTTAAAATGGCGTGTAAACGATTGGAACACACTTTGTGCCACCTTTTCCTTCTCTGGCACCTTCTCTTCCTCTTTGCTGCTGTCTTTCCCCCTCAGATCTCAGAGACGAGGCTGCAGTTTTTAGTTAGGGCTGGAGGGAAAAAAACTGGCATAGTTCTTCATTTTCTTTCCCATTTGAAATCCTCGATATTGTTTTAGGAAACAAGAGAGAGGATGATTTAATAGGATTTGGTAAGTGATTAAGTATGGAGCTTGACATAGAGTCAAACAAAATCTTTTGGTTTTGATCACAAGTTGTTTGGGTCATGGAAGATACATATGAATAAGAAAGGAGAGTGGTTAAATTTCCTGTGTTAAGTTTCAGGTATTGGTAAAACTTCCAGATAGGTAACTGGATAATCGTGGGTGAGGCAATCATAAGACGCAGAGGAGAATAAAAGTAAGGTGAATGTATGAGAAAGCGATAATCCTGTCCCCACTGGAATAATAAAATGTATTTGTTTTGCTTATTTCTAAACTTGTTTGTAACAAGGCTTTATATGCCTGAGGATGAAAAAAAGAGAGGGTAATATTTCAGTCTTGAAGATAACAAAACAACGACTTTTTTTTTTAAAGGAGCATCCTCAATTTACATCCATGTCTGCACTGCGGGAACAGACAGCATCTTATGAAACTCTGTGAACCGATTCTATGGACTGGGGTGATGGAAGAAACACAAAAATAGGGAATTCAATCAGAGAGCTCCCATGATGTATGACACCGCGAAATCAGATTCAGACCTCTCAATAGCGGGGAGGGTGTTACTTTTCATCATCTCGTGAATATATTCTTTATTCCAAGTATGGCAAAAGTCAATGCTGTAAGTGTTTACTCTCCAGTCTTCATCAGACATTAGGGTATATTGATAAACACAGTATTAGAATCATCTTAATGGGTGAAATTTTCTGAGCTCTGCATAGGGTACTCTTAGGGTGCGTCGTATTTTTTGCTGTTACTTATAGTGTGGTCCACGGACCAGCGGGAACAGCATCTGTTAGAAATACAGAGTCTCAGAGCCTACCCCAGAACTTCTGAATTACGATCTGCATTTTAAACAGGATCCCTACATGATCTGTATGTGAATTAAAATTTGGGAAGCACTGATGTAACCAATTAAGAAAGTGTATGGAATGCATTATAAAAGCCCCTTGGTTTTCAGTAACTGTTATAAAGGAGTGATTATTGGTCTTTATGGGATCCTGGACTCCCTGGAATGCGCTGGAAACTATGAAATCTCCCCTCAGAGAAATGCACATAAGAAGTTGAACATGGTACTTTGCCTAAAAGTTTTTAGAGGGATTCATAGTCTCAAGACTAAAAGCCAGGGTCTTATTTTCCTTTTCTAACCTGGAGGAACACTTTCCAACAACTGACATGTGAGTGGGCTGATTAACTAGGGCATGAACACAATCTGAATAGTTGAGACGCTTCCATGTGTGTGACTTTTGTGTGAACAAACAAAATTAAAAAGTATTTTTTCTAGAAACCTAGTCACCAGCAGTGACTGCATTTGTAGGTACTAGTGATTCATGTTTCTTCCTGGTGAGGAAATAAAAAATTTTAAACGTAAAAAAAAATTTGATTTTGTCTAGACCGAAATGAAAAGAAATTTGCTGCCAGCCTAGAATTTGAAAGCAGCCTTGAGGGGAAAGAATCCTGCTTAATTCTCAAGCTCTCGGGTGGTTATTTTAATACTATAAGAAAGAGAAGTTAAGAGAATATTTACATTCCATGACCACAGGAGTAGAGTAAATAAAAAACACTGGGAAGGAGCAGGAAAGGTCTTACTTAAATTTAAATCTATGCAGGACCCGTCTCTTGTTAATATTTACTGAGAAGGAGCAAAAAGCTTAAACAACTTAAAATCCACACATCATGGTTGGCATTAAAAACAATGGAGTTTTTCCCTCATTTCTTACAGTCTCCTATTTTTAATAGGGAGACGTTGTCCTCACTAACAGAGGATTATTTCTCTAACCAATGGGACTCACTTTGCTTCCTCTCAGTCTTTAAAATTATGCATTCATGGCCCTGGTGGCAGTAACGCTGCTCTACTCTTCTTTGTCGCCATATGTGCTGGAAAAAATCCACCCCAATTTTTTTCATCTGATTTGCATCAGCAATATCTATTTCTGAGGATTATTCATGGATTACCCATCAATATTCAGAACAACGTTTCTGTGGATCTTAATCTTTGCTATATTTGGCATAGGATTTTGTTTTCTAAAAAATTTTCCATTTCCTTTCTCCCACTCAGCAGAAGACTAACCCCAGTTAACTGTTTGGTTGGCCAATATATTTGCAATCTCACTTAGATCAAAAGGTGCCATCCACATGAAAGGCACAGCAAGCTGAAGCGGTACAGAAAGAAGGGCTTAACTCAAAATAGAAATTGCCCAGCATTTATTTTTTAAAATTAAGCTTTAAGTAAACCAAAAAGTTGCTCTGAATGTTTCATTGTGAAAATTCTTAGAAAGTATTTTCTTCAATGTTTTCTAGGAGCTTTTCCAAAACTGGTCATTCACATCTTCTTAGCTTACTCTAGTGAAGTTGTTGTTGGTGGTGGTTTTGTTGTTTGTTTCTTTTTTCATTTTGCTCCCCAATACTACTTTTCCCATCAGAATCTGCAGTTGTCTTTCTCTTTCTCTTCTATCCACGGTCATGTCCTTCTGTCATTTTCTCCCATGCTCGTTCAGCTAGAGGGGAAGCCAAATCATGAACAGGAGGAAAAAGTTGGCAAAAGACCACAGCTTTGTTTAAAACAGTCTACATTTAATACAGCTCTTTGGCTTCTGCCTAGAAAGTAACCTTCTCTCATAAACAACCAGCAAGGCAGCAACTCCAGTGGTTTAGCCACAAGTGAAAGCACAGAGGGGGCTTCAGGGCTGCTACCTACAAACCACTTGGGAACCAAACAGGAGGGATCAGAGAAAGGAGAATTGTAGATTGCCCAGCTGTATTTCCTGTTGTGAGGGAGGAGTGCAGAGAGGATCAGAAGTAACCTTGGCAAGTGGGCAGAGCACAGGCCACATGGTAAAGCAGGTCAGGTGTGCCTGGAGCAGAAACCTCGCCCCGGGATCCAGAAAATCCTTCTGAATAACTGAGCCATCTCGCACTTCTCACTTCTTAAAGGACAAAGCTAAGTGCGTAGCAGGCTTTCCATACCTACATATTTTTCTATGGTGCTTCCTATGATTCTTGTTACTGTTAAGGAAAACTATTAATTTGTATTTAATTATTGTGTGTGTGGTCACCATTTCAAACTCTCTTACAGACCCAATTGTATATCAACACATATGCTCTGGATTTCTGCACATAATGCTGACTTTTTTCCTCCTTTCGAATAATTATCTCGTTTTTGTTTTTTGTGTTATTGCAGTGGTTTGAGCTTCCAGGGCAGTGTTAAATACTTGCAATAAATGTGGCATTGTTGTTCTCTCCTTTTAATAGAAATGTTTTAGTTGATTATCATAAGTTGTATACTATAGTGGGTTGAGTTGTGTCCCCCGAAAAGATATGTTAAAGTCCTAACTTTTGGTACCTGTGAATATTGACCTTATTTGCTGATGTAATCAAGTTAAGGTGAGCCCTAAATCCAGTGACTGCTGTCCTCTCAGGCGAAGGTGATTTGGAGACACACGCATACAGGCAGAGGGAAGACAGTCATGTGATGGCAGAGGCAGAAATTGGAGTGATGACACTACAGGCCAAGGAATGTCAAGGATTGCCAGCCACCAGCAGAAGCTGGGATAGGGCAAGGAAGGATTCTTTCCCAGGGCCTTCAGAATGAACATAACCTTGCCAGTACCTTGTCTTTAAACTTCTAGCCACCAGAACTGTGAGAGAATAGATGTCTATTGTTTCAAGCCATCCAGTTTATGGTAATTTGCTCCTAGAAAACTAATACAGATATTGTCTGTGTTTTAAAACAGATATTTAAGAAGAGCAGTTCTCTTTGATTATGTTTTAGAAAACTAACAATGAGTACTCTTTTATCTATTGAATACTTGCTAAATTTGTATTTTAGTTTTTAATGTCTTTATATATTTTTATACACATAGATTATTTTATATAAATCCACAAATATGATGCTATGATATCCTGGATTTTATGTTTTTAATGTTGTAGGGGTTTTTTTGTTTGTTTTTTTGGTATTTTTGCTTTTTTTGCTTGGCATTCTCCTCCCCTTCTCCCCCCCATGCCCTCCCCACATTACCCTAACCCAGGGAACTAGATACCGCATGCATGCCGCAACGAAGATCCCGCACAACTAAGACCCAGCGCAGCCAAATAAATAAATAAATATTTTAGAAAATAAAGTAATATCTAATAATTAATTTCCATTTTCCTGATGCTTAAAGTTTGAGTATGTTTTATATAGTTTTGGACATTTGGATTTGCTTGTCTGCCTTGAAATTTTAATACACCTTGTCTATTTTACTTTTGGGTTGTTTGCCCTTTCTTACAAATTTATAAGATATTACTTTTTGTGCTCTGTATAGCAAAAATTTTAATATATTGTTTATTGACTTTGTTTGTGGTATATATAGCCAAAGTTTTTATTTACATGCAACTAAAATATGCCTATTGTCTCCATTATAGATGTTTTCCCCCATTACAGCTCCTTGGTTTCCAGTCTTGGTGAAGAAGGTTGCCAATGTTCCTAGAAGAGATGGCACATATAATGAATTAGATCGTCTTAGAACACTTTTATTGTTTCATTGTTATGTTTAAGTCTTTTAGTATTTTTTGTTTATATTATGTTTACCCAAAAAACCTAAGAGACTTTGGTAAATCCTAATCATATTATAAACAAATGGAGATTAAATTCTCCTTTTCGAATTCATAATCAATTAAAAAAAATTTCTTGACTTACTATAACTGTCAGAAATCCCCAAAACAATCCGAACAGCCTTCCTGAGGTATAAGTGACATTAAGCTGCACATGTTTAAAGTGGGCACCTTAATCAGCTGTGAAAAATGTACACATCCATGAATCCATCACCATAGTCAAGAAAGTGAACATACCTTCAAAAGTTTCCTTCTGCACCTTTGTAATCCCTCTCCCTCCTCCCTCCCCCACAGGCAATCAGATCTGCTTCCAATCACTACACGTTAGTTTGACTTTGTCTAGAATTTTATATAAATGGAATCATGAAGTATGTACTCTCTCTCTCTCTCTTTTTTTATTTTTTGGTCTGGCTTATTTTACTCAGCATAATTATTTTGAGATGAATTTACATGATGGCATGTATCAATAGCTTATTTCTTTTTTTAATGTAAATTTATTTATTTTTGGTTGCGTTGGGTCTTGGTCGCTGCGCGCGGGCTTTCTCTAGTTGCGGCGAGTGGGGGCTACTCTTCGTTGCCGTGCGCGGGCTTTTCATTGCGATGGCTTCTCTTGTTGCGGAGCACGGGCTCTAGGCACGCGGGCTTCAGTAGTTGTGGCACATGGGCTCGGTAGTTGTGGCTCGCGGGCTTAGTTGCTCTGTGGCATGTGGGATCTTCCTGGACCAGGGCTCGAACCCGTGTCCCCTGCATTGGCAGATGGATTCTTAACCACTGCAACACCAGGGAAGCCCAATAGTTTATTTCTTTTTATTGCTGGGTAGCACTCCATTGTGCAGATATACCACAATACATTTACCCATTCACCTGTTAATGGACATTCCATTCCGCATTGGTTCTCATGCGTAGAGAGTAGGCTTCTCCACACATTTTACATTCACGTTTATTACCTGGATGGGTTCTTCACATACAATAAGCAGTAGGATTCCAGGGACTTTTCCACCCTTAATACATTCATAGGGTGTCTCATCTATACGAATGTTGTAATATTTAATGAAGCATGGTTTCTGCTTGAAGGTTTTTGCACATTCACTGTATTTATAGGGCATCTCTCAAATGAGAATTTTCACTTGCCATTGAATACCTTCTCACCTTCCTCCCATGCATAGGGTTTATCTCCAGTAAGACCTCGCTAGCATCTAATAAGGCTTGACTTCTGAATAAAAGCTTTCTCATACCTACTACATTGATAAGATTTCTCTCTTGCATGGATTTGATGAATACTGAAGTTTCCCCTTTTGTCTGCAGATTTTCCACATTCATTACATTCAGGGAGTTTCTTTCCAGTATGGATGTTTTGATCCGTAATGAGGCATTGCATCTAGGTAAAGACATTTCCACATTGATTACACTCAGGAGGCTGTTTCCAGTATGGATATTCTCATGCTCTGTGAGATGTGATTTGCTATTGGTGCGGGGGTTGCCCTCTTTCTTTAGATGCACAGCGTCCCTCCAGCATGCCTTCTTTGATTTCTAATGAGAAATGACATGTGAGTACAAGCTTTCCTTCTCCTTATAATGATGTGTGTGAGCTTTTTCTATGACAGCGGAAGTCTTTTCCACCTTTATCACTTTTATATGATTTCCTCCTTGTATGGATTCTGAAATGTAGAGTGAGGGATGAGATTCAAGAGAACACTTGAGGGACTCTCCTGGTGGCGCACTGGTTAAGCATCCGCCTGCCAGTGCAGGGGATACAGGTTCCAGCCCTGGTCTGGGAAGATCCCACATGCTACAGAGCAACTAAGCCCGTGCGCCACAACTACAGAAGCCTGCGTGCCTGGAGCCTGTGCTCCGCAACAAGAGAAGCCACCGCAATGAGAAGCCCTCGGCAACTAGAGAAAGCCCGCGCACAGCCACGGAAGACGCAACATAGCCAATAAATAAATAAATTAAATAAATCTATTTTTTTAAAAAAAGAGAACACTTGAAAGAGAGAGAGAGAGAAAGAACACTTGAGTCCAATCAGCACATGCTTGAATGCACAGTCTCCAGGACACATTTTCTCATGATCTCTGAGGTATTGCTTCAGGCTAAAGGTTTTTCCACACTCATTATGTTCATGAGTTTTTCCTCCAGTATGAATTTTTTTACGCTTAAGGAGATTTGCTTTGCCTAGAAGCTTTCCAACATTCCTTCAATGCTAAAGTTTCTCTTTAGTATTAATTCTCAGATATCTGCTGACATTATATTTCTGAGAGAAGACTATTTTCACAATGATTACCCCTAGATGAGATCACTACACATAGGAGGAACCATAGCAAACTCATTATATTCATAATCGTTCTTGCTTACACAGATTCCCTCATACTGAAACCTAAGTTGTGGTCCAAATTTTTCAAACTGAGCCATATTCATAAAAATGTTTTCTTGAAGGAATGATGTTTGATGGGAAGTACTTTTCTTTTCCTTTTTTTTTCTTTAAGGAAGTATTTTTCAATTTCATATATTTTCTTTTTCCTTGACTGTATTTCAGGGAGAAAGATGCAGTTTGACTCAGGGTCTTCCTGCTGCTTTTCTCGCTGCTTATTAACTTCTGCTGGACATCACCTCCTTTGCAGTTCTTTCTCCAACATCTGTGGCTCTAGCTGTTTGAACTGAAGATGGTATATCCACTCTTGTGACTTAAGATCTCTGGGAGTCTGGGACACAAACAAAAGCAGATACCCCATAACAGCTAGTTCTTCTGCAGCCATCTTATCTATTTTTCTTAAAAAGCTGATTTTTTTTTTTTTTTTGACCTCACCGCATGGCTTGGGAGATTTTTAGTTCCCCGACCAGGGATCGAACCTGGGCCCCCTGCAGTAGAAACGCAGAGTCCTAACCACTGGACCGCCAGGGATAAAAACCTGCTTGTATTTTCCACTCCATAATTAAGTGTGTCCGATTTTATATAAAAATCATATTTTAATATAATTATCTGCTCAATTCCTTGGCTTTTTCATTTCACATCTTAAAAAACATACAACCAACAAGGAACTACTGTATAGCACAGGGAACTATACTCAATATATATATATATTTTTTTGGCTGTGTTGGGTCTTCTTTGCTGCCCACGGGCTTTCCCTAGTAGCGGTAAGGGGGGGCTACTCTTCGTTGTGGTGCACAGGCTTCTCATTGCGGTGGCTTCTCTTGTTGCAGAGCACAGGCTCTAGGCGCACAGGCTTCAGTAGTTGTGGCACGCGGGCTCAGTGGTTGTGGCTCGCGGGCTCCAGAGCGCAGGCTCAGTAGTTGTGGCACGCGGGCTTAGTTGCTCTGCGGCATGTGGGATCTTCCCGGACCAGGGCTCGAACCCATGTCCCCTGCACTGGCAGGCGGACTCAACCATTGCGCCACCAGGGAAGTCCCTCAATATTTTGTAATAACCTATAAGGGAAAAGAATCTGAAAAGGACTATACATATATATATATATGTGTGTGTGTGTGTGTATATATATATATATATATATATATATATATATATAACTGAATCACTGTGCTGTACACCTGAAACTAACACAATATTATAAATCAACTATACTTCAATTAAGAAGATACAAAAAATTTTTTTAAAGAATGTATATATACATCTAACTGAATCACTTTGCTGTACAACACGACATTATAAATCAACTACAGTTCAGTAAGATAAATTTTAAAAAGCCAACCTTCTCAGCAAAAACAAACAAAAAAACCCTCAAAATGTTCCTATCTCATAAATGCTCATAATCTCAGCCATCCACATGGAGATGCCCTACACATACACGATCTTGTGCCCTTATAGTTTCTTCCTTACTTTATAATGTTGTCTTAGTTTCCTGTGGCTGTCATAACAAAGTACCACAAACTAGCTGGCTTAAAATAATAGAAATTCATTCTCTCACAGTTCTGGAGGCTAGATGTCTGAGATGATGGTGTTGGTGGGGCAATGGTCCCTCTGAAGGTTCTAGGGAAGAATCCTTCTCTTCAAGCCCTTGGTGGTTGCTGGCAATCTTTGGTTTTCCTTGGCTTGTAGATGCACCATCTCTGCCCCGTCTTCATATATCCTCCCCTGTGTGTCTGTATCTCTATTCTCTTTTCTTTTTTTTTTTCTGGCCGCGCACCACGCGGCTTTCGGGATCTTAGTTCCCCGACCAGGGACTGAACCCACGCCCTCAGCAGTGAAAGCACAGAGTCCTAACCACTGGACCACCAGGGAATTCCCTATTTTCTCTTCTTTTAAGGACACCAGTCATTGGGTTAGGGCCCAACATATCCATCTAGTGTGACCTCATCTTAACTCATCATATCTGCAAAGTCCCTATTTCTAAATAAGGTCACAGTCACAGCTGCCATATATGGCACCAGGAAAGCCCATGGCATTAACATTTTAAAGGTGAGTATAGGCCAGTTATTTTGTAGAATATCCCTCAGTTTGGGTTTGCCCATGGTTTCCTTATATCTAGAGTTGAGTTAAGAACTTCTGGCAGCCATATTGCCGAAGTCGTGTCCTTCCCAGGGCATCACATGCAGAGGCACTCGGTCTCGGGGGTCCTATCCCTGAGTATAGTAACTTTGATCACAATGATGGTATCTGCCAACTTTCTCCACTGTAAAGTTATTCTTTTTTCCATTGTAGTTAATAAGTATCTTTTGTAGAGCTATTTCAAGACCACGTTGATATCAAACCATCAAATTTTCATCCATTAAGGTTTATCATCCATTGATCATTCTTGCTTGAAAAAATTTAATAGTTGTTATGGTTCCTGCCAAATGATCTCTCTTCTTTTTCCAGCATTCCTTTTTCTCTTATTAGTTTGTTTTCTTCCGTAATGATGAGCTTTCCCTTTTTACTCACGGACTTTGGTTTTAACCTTTGTAGAGTCCTCACTCTGTTGCCAGCTCTGTGGTGCATTAAAAAAAAGTGTTTTATGGAGAGCATGTACAGCATTTTAGTTGTTTTTATTGGCCTATCTTATCTGCTATACTATTGGCAACAGATATCACTCTTCACCTCCCACTCTTTCTTCAGACAATTCCTACTAAGTTTCCTAACCCTCCCCTGAAGCTGCTATTGACAAATAACCAGGTATTTCCCCCTCCATCTTTCCAGGCCCACAGGTTATCTGTCTTTATCTTTCTTTACCTCTCAGCATCATTAGCTGCAGCTGATGACTGCAGCCTTCTTCAAGCCCTCTCTTCCCTTGGCTTCTCAGACACCACCCTCCTCTGTTCTCCTGTTTTACTGGCCTTCATGGTCTCTTTGGTTGGTTCCTCTCCTGTCTCTCATCTCTAAACTCAGCAGCTCCCAAGAGCTTAATCCTGGACCCTCTCGTCTTCTCTATAAACACTCTCTCCTTCATCTAATCCTCATTAAATGATCTCATCTAATTAGACTTCATGTAATCCTATGTATTGAAATACAATTTAGGGACTTCCCTGGTGGTGCAGTGGTTAAGAATCCGCCTGCCAATGCAGGGGACACAGGTTCGAGCCCTGGTCCGGGAAGATCCCACATGCCACGGAGCAACTAAGCCCGTGCGTCACAACTACTGAGGCTGCACTCTAGAGCCCACGAGCCACAACTACTGAAGCCACGTGCCACAACTACTGCAGCTGCGTGCCTAGAGCCTGTGCTCTGCAACAAAGAGAAGCCACTGCAATAAGAAGCCCGCGCACCGCAACAAAGAGTAGCCCCCGCTCGCTGCAAATAGAGAAAGCCCATGCACAGCCACGAAGACCCAACGCAGTCAAAAAATAAATAAATAAATAAATTTATTAAAAAAAAAAAAGAAATACAGTTTATAGGGGGGAGGGATACATTGGGAGATTGGGAGATTTACATATACACTACTATATATAAAATAGATAACTAATAGGAACCTACTGTATAGCACAGGGAACTCTACTCAATACTCTGTAATGACGTATATGGGAATCGAATCTAAAAGAGTAAGATATATGTATATGTATAACTGAGTCACTTTGCTGTACACCTGAAACTAACACAACATTGTAAATCAACTATGCTCCAATAAAAGAAAAAAAAGAAATACAATGTATAATCTGATGAATTCTAAAATTGTATTGCAGCCCAGATCTCTCCTTGAATTCCAACTGCTTCTGCAGTATGTCCAACTGTATTTCTAAAAGATATTTCAAAATTGACATGACTATAATAGAACTCTTAATTTTCTAACCAGGTCTCTCCTCAGTTAAGCCATCCACATTTACTAGGTCACTCGAGTCTCAACTTTAGGCATCGGTCTTGATCACTCTCTTGTCATCACTAGAAATGCCAACTCTCACCCATTCTCTTATTCATTTGCAAGTTCTTTGGCTTTACCTCAAAAATATATTTGGTATCCATACATTTCCCCCATTTACACTACTCCTGTTTTAGTCAAGGTCACCATCATTTCTTGCTTAGACCATATTGCAGCAGACCCTTACTATCCTCCTTGTCTCCCATTTCTCATCCCCTCAGCCAACATGATAAGCTTCCTAGAGCAGCCTGAGTTATCTTTAAAAACAAAACATTGTATCATACTTTTGCTTAAAACCTCTAACTACTTTAAATTGCACTTAAAATACAATAACAACTCCCATACTCTAGCCTTCAAAGCAATATATGATCTGACCCTTGCATGTTTCCCCAAGTTTTCTTGAATCACTGTATTTCTTGCCCTGTGTCCTAGCAACTCAGGCTTTCTTATGTTTTTCAGTGTGTTAGAGTGAAAGCTCTCCATAAAGGCAGGGATTTTTATGTGTTGTGTTTTTCCTTTTGTCTATAATGTTAATTGACAAATCTCAAAGCACCTAGGACAGTGCCTGGCATATCACAAGCATTCAATGAATATTTATTCTGTGGAAGAATGAATGAATAGGTGCATGCTTTTTTCTTTTTTTTTTCCCCTCATGCCTTTACATCTGCTGGTCTCAGACTGGAATGTTCTCCAAGATCTTAGCACGGTGGGCTTTTTTCATCAATCAAGTCTCAGCTCAAATGTTAGCATCTTAGAAAGGATTTCTTTGACACCTTTATTTAAATTGCCAGCATTCTCCTCCCCTTTGCATTTTTCTGCTTTGTTTTCTTCATAGCACTGATCATTACCTGAAATCATCTCATTTATTTATCAATTTTCGTCTGTTGCCTCCACTAGAACGTAAGCTCCATGAGAGCAGGGGCTTTGTTTTGGTTCTGCATTCCATCCTCATTGTTTAGAACAGTGACTGGTAGACAGTACATATTCAGTACTTGTATACTGAAGGGAGAGAATTCTACTGTGTGCAAATTTAATAATTAATTGAAACATTTATATAAAAGGCAGATTCCTGAGGCTCATTCCAAACCTTCTGAATAACAAAATCTCTGGGGTGGTGTCTACCTGTAACATTTGTGCACTCTAAAGTTTTAGATCTAGGGAATTCCCTGGCGGTCCATTGGTTAGGACTCTGCGCTTTCAGCCCTTCCACTGCAGGGGACACACGGGTTCAGTCCCTGGTGGGGGAACTAAGATCCTGCATAGCTGCGTGGCCAATAAAGTTTTAGACAATTTCTCCAAGTCCATGAGGCCAACTTGGGTCCTCCAGTCCAGACAGCCCCATTCCTCATGGCAATTTCCCCTTTTGTGTTCCTTGCAGTCATTTCTGGTCAGCAGACTTCAGCTGTGATGATCCCAATCCTTCAGAGAGGATGTAATAATGTTAAATCTCAAAATGGGGGAAATTCTCTCTAGGAGCCGTGCACCTGTCCACTTCTGGCATTGTCTACTCACAGCACCAAAAGAGAACATTCCAGTGACTCTCTTAACTAATATCATCTTTCCTAAGGCAACTGACTTTCATGTGTCTTTATATCCAGCTAAGAGTGAATAGCATCTCTCACTATAAATGTTAAGGTCTGCCTCATCAGACCCCAAGTGTGCTTTCAATTAAATTCAGCAAGTGTTTACTGACAGCCTGCACAGGAGTCTATGGAGGAACAAGGCATGGGTTAGTCATCAAGTTGCTTACAAGGTAGTCAACAGTCCTGAAATTCTAAAAACAATGTTTTCCCAAAATTTCCCAAATTTTGTTTCCAGTTTTTAAAATAAACAGTAAAGAGGATATTGTTGAATGAATTTTACATCCTCCGCTCGCCCACCGCCCTGTGTTTTCTATTCTTAGGTCTTTCGCTTAGTGGTACTTTCTTGGTTAGCCAATAGTTCAGCAATTTTGTATATTTTGTCGTCATTGATACTTTTATCCGTTTAAGATCTAGCGTGCTAAGTATTTTACACGTAAATCCCACTTAATCTTCAAAACAACGTAGCAAGTTAGATGTCATGGCCAGGATTACGGCTCCCTGAAGGTCCAAAGGCTCAAGGTCTCTTCAAGATCTAGTTGCCATTCGTGTTAGGGGCGGGGAACTACAGCTGGCGTCTTGCTGCAAAGCCCGAGCTCATTTCTCTGCACTGGGCTGCTGTGAGAAGGCAATTTTAAGGGATGGTACTATGTGGAAGCCTGAGGTTAAGAAAAGAGTGAGTTAAGCCCTTGGTTAACCAGGGTTGAATAACATCTTCATGTTTGTGAAAATCACTTCCTTTCAGCCTGGTAAAGGGGAGAGGAGAGACGCAGTGCCGCACTCCGGGCTTCTGCCGGGCTGAGGTCAGACGCCGGGGCCGGCTCCCAGGCGCAGGGCTTCCGCGCGTGGCGTGGGCTCTGCTGGGCGCTCCGCAAGCCGGCCCACTGCCGGGGCCCGAGCCGCCTCCAAGCCCGCGCGCCCTCGGCCCGCCGCGTCCCGGGGCGCAGCTCTCAGGACGCGGGCCCTCGGGGGGCGTGCAGCACCCGCCGAGCAGCTCCTCCTCCCAACCTTGGGCACCGAGGCTGGAAGGCTCCCCACCTGGGCCGCAGCCGCCGGTCCTTTCGAGCGGTCTTGACCCTGAAACCGAAGAGTCGGCTTCTCTGATTGGCTTAGAGCACAAACGCAGGCGAGCGGTGCCTGAGACCCGCTCTTTGATTGGGCTTTAAACGAACAGCAGAGCACGAAATAAAGAGGCCTTCCGTCATTGGGCCACTGTGTGAATCTCCTTTTAGCTTCTCCGCTGACTGAATAAGCGTCTCAGGATCTTCGTCATGAGTCTTAAATCTGGGCCTGTCAGTTCGCCCCAGCGTTACTCCTCTCTAGGCGAGGCATGGAGTTTACAGAGTTCAACCAATCACATAACGTCGAGATCAGGTTGCCAGGCAGGTTATGCTAATGAGGCCCCGCCTTTTATGCAGCTCCCACTCTGCGGCGG
Organism: Eubalaena glacialis; assembly: GCF_028564815.1. Taxonomy (NCBI): domain Eukaryota; kingdom Metazoa; phylum Chordata; class Mammalia; order Artiodactyla; family Balaenidae; genus Eubalaena; species Eubalaena glacialis. Next base: position 4,450,874 of record NC_083725.1, read on the forward strand.
GAAGAACCACCTGGAGGTGGCGGGGGGGGTTTGATTTCCATCACCCCTAGGGAGAGAGGATCGGGGACCCGCTGATCTTCCAGCTCCCCTCACCCAACATCGTGTAAGTACCTAAAGGATTAAGGGAACCGGATAAGCCAGCGTCCAGAGTACCCCATCGACTGGGAGGGTGTTTCGTCTTTGCTTAGTCCCACCCAAAATGGCGCCAAGCTCTTTCCGCGTCTCAGAGCCCGGCCGGGGCCAACCGACCGCGGACCCGGGTTGGGGGGGGACTTGATGGTGGTGGTGGGGGAGAAATCCCGGCGGCACCGCCCGATGGTACAGTCCAGTCGGGGCTGGGACGAGGCACCTCACTCGGGGTGGGGGGTCAAACCATCTGCACCTTCCAAGGGGAAAGGGGCAAAATCCCTAAAGGAGCCCCTGCTGGCGCTGCGTTCAGCCATGGCTCCGGCGCCTCTTCGCCCTGCCTTCCTTGCGCGCAGCCTCCCCCCTGCGACCCCCGAGCGGCTCGCACGCTCCGCCGGCCGCGCGCACCTCTCCTCCCCTGCCCGCGTTGGTTGGGCCGGGACGGCAGTTGGGCGCCCTGCGCGCTCCTGCGGCAGCGGTTGGGCGGGCGCTCGGGGTGCGGCGGGCCGTCTTGGCCAGCGGGCGCGGGGGCGGCGGCGGGGCCCGGAGCTCGGGGAGGGCGGGCTCCGTGGACTAGGCGCCCTGCTTTGTCTCGGGAGTCCGCGCCATCGTCCTGCCGTTGATTGCTGGTTCCCCGTCCCTTACGCACAAGTTGGCGTCCCGGGACCCGGCGAGCCCCCGCTCGGAGGGCGTGGGGGTGGCCCGTTTGGGTCAGTCGTGGTGCACGGTGTGCGCCGTGGGCAGAGGCGCGAGCCCGAGGCCTTTGGGGAGCGGGTTGGTGGTGCACGGTTGGCAGCCGAGGGTCAGCTTTCCTTAAGCACTTTAGCCCATGACCACGAATTAGGTCCTCCACTAAGTAAAGTGTACGCAGCGCTTTGGAATAGTGCGTGCGTACGTGCTTAGCCTTGCTTGGCGGATTGGTTGGGTTTCGATCCATTTTCAATCGATGTTTATGTAGGTCTAAGCACAAAGCGGGCTGGTTTGGGGTCTGCAGTCGAGGGTTCGGCGTGTGAGGAGTCCCGCCCAGCGCGGCCCTGTGCCATCTGCGCCGAAGGCCGTTCAAATCTTGCCCGGCTAATCGTCCCCAAAAGTTCTTTGAACTCAAAAGCACTTAACGTTCGTTAAAAACAAAATCACTCGTGACGCTTTGCGGCCTCTGCTTCAGACCCGCTCCTTTGTTTCTCTCTCCGGCTTTTGCTGGAAGCTCTTTGAGGGCAGGAAGGTACATTGCGTGTTTTTGGTATACTTCCCTCCACCCACAGCACCGCAGCTTGAGGAACCGTACTTATATGATGCTCTAGAATTGAAAAAGCAAAATTAAAAAAAAAAGAAAAATTGGTTGGGGCAAAGCCATGCTTCAAGCAGTGCTGATGCAATCTGATATGTTTACAAAGTGACTTCTGGGTTTACTTTTTAAATGAAGTGAAATTGACAAAGCGAACCGTTTTAAAGAGAACAATTGAGTAATAGATGCGCATTAAAAAATTTTGGAGCAAGACTTTTTTCCCACCTGTGGCTCTTCCTCATTTTATTCCTTGAGCACCCACTCTTGGCTCTGCTTTTTTGTTTTGCAAGGGCGCTAAACCGCTGTCTTTTTCTAAATAAGCCATTTTTAGTTTTCTAGTGTTTTGCGGCATTCTCCACCACGCGTTAATCTGTGCATAGTGTACTGTATATGTGAGCATGTATCGAGCATGATACATATCGAGCATGTATTATAGATAAGGCAAAGCCCATGTCTTCAAGGGCCCTCAGTGCTTTTCAATAAGAGATTATGATGGTATAAGGGATAGTGTTGTCAATCCAGTGTAATCCTAAATTGGTTGGCACTGCCTCAATTGCCACTTGTCTGAATTTATTTTTTTCTTCTAGTTTTAACAGTAGTACATGATCATTGTAGAAGACATAGAAAATATAGAACAGTATAAAAAGTAAAAATTAGCTGAAGTACAATTACCAGAGATAATTTCTACTGATATTTTGGTATGCTTCAAATCTTTTTTGTGTGTGCATATAAACATTTTTACAAACTTGGCACATGATATGTGGTTTTCACATCTAGGTTTTTTGTTTTTTTGTTTTTTTAATGTAAATAGGTACCTAATGACGTCACTGATGATTTTCCATTTTCAGTAGTTTTCCCCGTTACTTGAAGGGGGCATCATGAAATCCTCTGAACTAAAGAATTATGAAATTTGATTCATTCTGTTTTTCACAAGCAGAATTTATTGATTACTCTTTAAATTTATCATAGGTAACCTAATGGGATAGGTTTCTGAGTAACAAGCAGAACTGTTCCAAGAGTTGAGAAATACTGAACTGTAATTTTGGTTTCCTTAATAATTTTACATTTTAAGCACTGGTGAACACATGGTAACTGCATAATTTCATTTGGTGCAAATGATAAACACCCTGTCATTACAATGTTGGAATTGTTTAGCCAGAGTTTGTTTTAAAATAGAATGCTGATGTACTTTGACCTATTGCCACTAAAATACACAGTCTTCCCCCACCCACCTCCGTCCCAGAGAGTGTAGACACACCCTGTCCAGCCTTTTGTGTGGTTTTCACAAGCAGAATTTATTGGTTAAACAATAAATTTATTGTTTAAATTTATCATAGGTGCTTTAATAGATTAGCAAATGAGCATTTGGTCTCGTGTCTAGAAGGAGCTGGTGAGTTAAGAAAAAGCAAGTGTTTTACTACAACCAAATCTTTGCAGAATGGTCCCACTGGATTCTCCAGCGGTACTGGGTAGGGGCAGCAAGGTGAGGGGGGAGCTTTTTCTGACTTTATTATATTGGTCATTCTCTGTTGAAGCCTTCCTCTCCCTCTCTGGCCTTATACTGTTTACATGAATTACTGCTAAAGGATGTCTGGCCTCCTTCCTTTTTTTATTCTCAAAGTTATAAGCCTAGTTCAGGACTTATGTGGACCTGGTGCCTTTCCAGTTTATTTCCTTGCAGCCCTACTGTGACACTGATATTTTACTATTAGTACTGAAACATTATTTCCACTCCCTTTCCAAAGTCCATCAGTGGCTTTGGGCTTCCCGTTGCCTAGACCTGTGTAGATTTTAAATGTTCAGGTTGTGGAAAGCAGCTGAAAGTAGGTTCTTTTTGGATAACTTTGAAATATTTTAAAGAATTGGGGTTGAGGAAACGGAGAGGGAGGTGGGAGGCTATAGATTATACCAAGTCACAATTATAGCAAGACTAGTTAAAAATGTGGTGAAAACACTCATTATAAAATTATAAAATCAGTAATGTGCAACGCTTTAAGAACTCCAAACATATAGATTGCTATTGGGAAAATAGTCTATTATTGTTTGTTATCCATTTCTTAGGTGAACTCATTTATTTCAGCATCAGAACATTGGCGCTAAATGCTCGCTTTTTTTACCCACATCCTTCACTCTCACGGTCTGGCTCTCATGGTCTGGCCTGTTTCCTGCTGTCCCTCAGATCTGTGCTGTCCGGTAGGGTTACTAGTAGCCACATATGGCAGTGAAGCACTTGAAATATGGCTAGTGCTGTGAGTGTGAAATGCATGCCAGATTTTGAGATTTGGTATAAAAAAAATGAAATATTTCAATAGCTAAAATATTGATTACACATTGAAATGATATGTCGCATATCCCATGTTAAACAAAATCCATTACTGCGATTAATTTTGCCTGTTTCTACTTTTAGCAAATGTGGCTGCTAGAAGATTTAAAATTATGTATATGGGTTGCATGCGTGGCTTGCCTGATTTGTTCACTGAACAGCCGCCTTAGGCTTAGTCTCATGGGGGGGGAGTGCTCCCAAGTGGCAGTAAGTCATCATACAGTGTATTATCTTTTTGTTTCTATAGTTTCAGCCAATAGATACTGCTTATATGTAGATGTGTCTGATTTCTTTTAGTGCTTATGATAGCTCTCACAGAAGCATTATTATTCTTTTGAAGAATACCTTAATCTCAAAACCATTTCCAGGTAATTGAGTTAACTGTTACTGAATAAATATATTCAATGAATCATTTGAACTTAAAATAATGAAATGACATGTTAAGCACATAATCCATTAAAAAAAAAGTTGAGCTAAGCATAATCAGCTGAATTTTCCCCAGCTTGGTCTGCCACTTACTCACTGATTTTTACAATATACTGTTTTTTCAGAGATTTAAGAAATATTTCTGGGAGAAACTTGAAATTGAAAAAATCAAGCTCATAATTTTTTTTTCTCCTGTGATTAAAGAAAAGGCCACAATAGTTTGATTCTAAGTGTGGAACACTTTGGACCAGCTCATGGGACAACTATCCTTTTAAGCACAAAGAATCATAGCCGACAGATAAAATCATATTCTTTTTATACCTATATTTGAAAACATTGACCGTTTTGCCCTTACGTACCTTTGTGGATGTGTTTCTTTTTACTACCCTGTGTGGGGGTTTGATACGGTGTCAAATTTAACAGCATGGGCTCTGGGGGCAAAGGAACCTCGATTTAGAGCTCAGCTTTATTGGCTGGCTGTGATCTTGGGCCCATTAGTTAACTTCTGTAAGCCTTAGTTTCTTTATCAAATTATTAATCTAGTTTCTTAATTATTAATGGGGATAATAATAGTAGCAACCTCGAAGACTCCATGTGAGAATGCCTGTTATCACTGTCAGCAGTGGTATAAATGGCTCAGAAACTGTTTACTGATTTTGGATCTTCCGCTTCAGCCAAACCAGTCTTCTCACTGTCCCTACAATTCTGGGGTTTTCCTTCATGTTTTCACACCTTCATTTCTCAAATGGAATGTTTGTTCCTTTCTGCCCACTTCTCCCTCCTTCCCCAGTTCTGCCCACCAAAATCCCATCCATCCTTCTAGAGCAGTGGTCAGTAAACTTTTTTTGGTAAAGAACCAGATAATAGGGACTTCCCTGGCGGTCCAGTGGTTAAGACTCAGCACTCCCAATGCAGGGGGCACGGGTTTGATCCCTGGCCAGGGAACTAAGATCCCTCATGCTGCACTTCAAGGCCCCTCCCCCCCCCCAAAAAAACCCAAAAAACAAAAAACAAACAAACCAAAAAACCAGATAGTAAACATTTTCAGCTTTATGGGCCAGATGGTCCCTGAAGCAACTACTCTCCGCCCCTGGTGTGAAAGCATGGCCATGTTCCAATTAAACTTTATTTATGGACCCTGAGATTTGAAGTAATATAATTTCCATGTGTCACAAAGTATTCTTCTTTTGTCTTTTCAACCATTTAAAAATGTAAAACCATTCTTAGTTCACAGGCCATACAGACAAACAGGTGTGGGTCTGCCCTGCCCTGGAGCCAGGTGAAAGCCGAGGGGGGGAGGGAGGCGGAGCATCTTACCTGAAAGGGATCCCTCTCGTCTCTGAATGCCCTACAGGATTTTTGTACTGCTTTGTAATAATTGTAACATTTATTGAGTGCTTAATTAGTATCGCATAGCAAGTATTTGTGCTTACTTCTTGCTTCCTAAACATATTATAAATTCCTAGAAGCTTTGGATATTTTTTAGTCCCCTCATATAGAATGCAGTACAAAAGTGCCTTTTACTTACTGGGCTCTGAAATGTTTGGAGGAATAAAGGAGTGAATACAATTAACATAAGACATTAAAGTGAGCTCTGGAATTTTCCTCCCTTTTCTTCAAAATTCTTATTTTTGGATGCAAATCTCACCATTTTGTTGGCATTGCTTGAAGATTTTGAGGCCAATCCGTTAGGGGTTATTTTCAGTCTTGCCACAAACCATGATTATAGGCAACCTTATTATCATGTTCTTCTGATAGAGGAAAACTATAATCCTTTGCCTAATTATTGCTTTGTGTTTGACTTTTTAAGTGTCCTTTCTAAGACACCTGTTTACATTTAATCCTTACTGTGCGACAGTGACAGAACGGTGTTGTAACTACTTTACAAATGAGAAAAAGGAGGCAGTTTAGTGAATGATGTGAGTGGCGGTAGCAGGGTGTCTGGGTCCTCAGTCCCAGGCAGTGGTATGTATCTTCATGAGATTTCAGCCTCTAACTCATCATTTATTCATCTTCTCTTTTATTCTTTTTCTCTTGAAGTTGATAAATTGAAAGTATTCTGGGGAATTCCCTGGCGGTCCAGTGGTTAGGACTCGGTGCTCTCACTGCCGAGGGCCTGGGTTCGATCCCTGATTGGGGAGCTAAGATCCCACAAGCCGTGCAGCACGGCCAAAAAAAAAAAAAAAAGTATTCTGGATTTCCAGTACTGCATAATTTGATAACTATAAGGACTAATAGATGTTTAAGACTTGTTTATGTGACACACAAGTTTTCTCAAGTATGTTAAACCCTCTGAAGTGAGATATGACATAACCACAAAACAATAATTCTAGAATTAAAACTAAATTATGGAGCAATAATTGTGCTTTGATGAACTTTGTTTCATTTAAAAATTTTAAGAAAGTTGATATTCATATTTATATATACTTTTCCCAAACCTTAGGAATCTCATCAAAAAATTATATCTTTTTATACATCATTTAAAAATCATATCTTTTTTTGTGATTTGTGGTTTTTCAACAGTTATAAACTGTAGGAGAAATATTTTAATTCTAACACAATATGTATAAGACCTTTACAGAAAAAATTCTGAAACTTTATTGAGTGAGTCCAAATAAACTCTAAATAAATGGAGTGACCCTGGTTTGAGGATTGGAAGGTTTAATATTGTAAGGCATTGATTCTTTGGAAACTGACTTATGGATTTAATGTAATCCCAGCAAATTGAAAAAAACTAGACAAGCTGATGAAATTTTTGCCAAGGCCCAAGAAAAGGCAAGACACTCTTGAAAAAGAAAAAGAAGTTGGAAACACTTCTGTTCCAGAGATCAAGAAGAGGTAAATAATTAAGACAGTGTGATCCTGGCACCGGGTTAGAGCAGTAGACCAACTGAACACCCCAAGGAGTCCGGAAACAGTCTCACACACATTCAGACACTTGATTTATGACCCAGGAAGCATGGCAAATAAAAGGCCAAACAGTACAACTTTTAGAATTTGACATAGGAGAATATGTTCATGACCTGTCTCGAAAAGGGTTTTTTTTTTAAAGATGTTTTTTATTTAAGATGTTACCTGCACTAACGGAAAAATGGGCAAAAGTCTAGAACAGGCACTTCAGAAAAGGAGAAATCCAGATGTCTAATAAACACATGAGAAGGTGTTCAACCTTGTTAATAATCAAGGAAATGCAAATTACAGCCACAGTGCCATGTTACTTTGAGCCTAAATTCAAGTTGGCAAACGTGTACCTGACTTAAAGTCGGCAATACCAAGTCCCAAAGCTTTTGAGCAATAGAACAGTCACACGTGGCTGGTAGGAATAGAAACTGGTATGACTACTTAGGAAAACCATTTGGCATTACCTAGAAAGTCAAAGACATGCAGACACCAAAGCCCAGTGATTCCACTGTTAGAGAAGTTGATACAGAGAGAACCAGGAAGAATATTTGGGGTAATTAATTTTCCTGATATGAGTTGATTCAGTTCATATTTGAGGGCTGCTATGTTCTATACACAGGTAGCTTTATTTTGGCACAAGGGTAAATAAATTATTTATATTTTTTTCCCTCTCTGCTGGGTATTTTTAATAACATCTAGTGTGTTCTTCATTTCCTAAAACAATGCTGGGCACAGAATAGGCATATAATAAATACTGTTGTGTTTTAAAAAATTATCATTTCAATTTTTATAGTGGGTACCCTTCACTATAGCTTTGTAGTTACCTTAACTCTGGCTATTGACTAATTTGCTCAATTAAATCTGTTTGCGGGTTTGGTAAATTACAACCTCCCCTGGTTCCTTTGAGATCCAGCCTAGCCTACTGATTGCATCATCTGGTGGGAGTCCGAGGAGACAGCACAGTGGAGCCATGCTTGGGTTCTGGCAGCTTTGCTGGGAGGAAAGCTGTGCAGCGGAGAAGGGAAAAGATGTCTAAGCTCTGTAGTGAAAGGGATCTGGGTTCAAATCCCACTTATCAGCGCTATGGCCTTGGACAAGTAATAATTTTTGGTTGTTGTGAGGATTAAGTGAAATTGAGTATTTAATAAGCCACAATGCCTGGCTTATGATGGGAACTCAGTAAATGGCAATAACCATAATTATTACTATGCCAGTAGTTGTTTGCTTAAGTAACATTGAATTTCCACAGTATGTGTTTTCGATCAGTTGAATATGAATATGCTGATTTTAAAATAAAGAGCTGCATCTGTTAGGGGATTCTAATTTTGTGGTCTTGGACTTCCCTGGTGGCGCAGTGATTGAGAATCTGCCTGCCAATGCAGGGGACACGGGTTCGAGCCCTGGTCTGGGAAGATCCCACATGCCGCGGAGCAACTAGGCCTGTGAGCCACAACTACTGAGCCTGCGCGTCTGGAGCCTGTGCTCCGCAATAAGAGAGGTCGCGATAGTGAGAGGCCCGCGCACCGCGATGAAGAGTGACCCCCGCTTGCCACAACTACAGAAAGCCCTTGCACAGAAACGAAGACCCAACACAGCCAAAAATAAATAATAAAATAAATAAATAAATAAAGGAGTTCCTTTAAAAAAAAAAAAAAAAAAAAAGAATCTGCCTGCCAATGCAGGGCACATGGGTTTGATCCCTGGTCCGGGAAGATCCCACATGCCGCGGAGCAGCTAAGCCCATGCACCACAACTACTGAGCCTGCGCTCTAGAGCCCGCGAGCCACAACTACTGAGCCCGTGTGCCACAACTGCTGAAGCCCACACGCCTAGAGCCTGTGCTCTGCAACAAGAGAAGCCAGTGCAATGAGAAGCCCGCGCACCGCAAGGAAGAGCAGCCCCCACTTGCCGCAACTAGAGAAAGCCCGCACAGCAACAAAGACCCAACGCAGCCAAAAATAAATAAATAAAAAAACAAAAAACCCCTGATTTTGTGGTCTTAACTCATTTGACGTGTAGCCTATATCTGAAGGAAGTGGTCTGGTAAGTGTTTGCAAAGAGTAGATACGGCTGAGCTTTCTAAACAGGAATGGGATGTCTCTCTTTATGGGAGAAAGTGCTAATCACATAGTTTTAAAATTCTATCCGTTTAAAGTTGAAATACACATGTTATCTAGTGAAATACATTAGTTTTGAGAACCCTTGCCTACAGTTAAGACATATTTATTCCCCAATGAATTGTTTAACAATGAAAATGTATTAAATTGTCTTTTACTTGGAAAGAAGACTTTTCTGGATAAGATACCTTCATGATCTAATACTTAGCATCATGAGTTAAATAGTTACTAACATTTGGAATACACTCTATAGCATTGTAGTATACTGTAACAAACATCCCACTCTGTCTTAACAGTGAGCCTGAGTTAGGTAAATCAGGTGTTATTATTGCAGTTGTCAAGATAAAGAACTTTTACTTGTCTCACATCCAGTATTTTCCCACTACTCTGTACTGAGAAAACACTTTAAGAAACGTCCTGGGGGCTTCCCTGGTGGCACAGTGGTTGAGAATCCGCCTGCCAATGCAGGGAACACAGGTTCAAGCCCTGGTCTGGGAAGATCCCACATGCCACGGAGCAACTAAGCCCGTGTGCCACAACTACTGAGCCTGTGCTCTAGAGCCCGTGAGCCACAACTACTGAGCCCATGTGCCACAACTACGGAAGCCCACGTGCCTACAGCCCGTGCTCCACAACGAGAGAAGCCACTGCAATGAGAAGCCCGCGCACTGTAACGAAGAGTAGCCCCCGCTCTCCGCAACTAGAGAAAGCCCGCGCGCAGCAACGAACACCCAACACAGCCAAAAATAAATAAATAAAATAAATAAATTTATTAAAAAAAAAAAAAAAAAAAAGAAACGTCCTGGCTTGTAGAAGACACCTCTGAATACCAGGCCAGTGGTGGATGCTGGCCTTTTATAGTAGTTTTTTTAAGACGGACGAGGTTGAAATTAGATTATAATGTTAATTATATGCCATTAATATAGAGTTTTTATGAAGGCAATAACTGCCTCACTATGTCATCTGTCTGGGCTCACCATCTTGTTAATTAAATGCTTATTTTTGACCATTCTGTGTTTCATATTTAACTTTGCAAACAAGGGGCTGAGGTTGAGGAATGAGAATTTGAAAATGAACAGAAGATGAGGCCCATATTACCTGTTCACAGGGGGACTGAATTGGATACAAAGGGAATTACTTCAAACCAGTGTCACTTTGCTTCTTAGTCCTGGGGCAGAGCCATGGTCCAGTGTGTTTGAACAAAAGGCTGTGCCTGTTTCAGGAGTTGAGGTAGAGTGAACGAGTAGTTACACTGTCTTCTCTTGTATTATATCCAAAATGTTAAATTATGAAAATTGTGCCCTAGAATAGTTTCTTCTAAGCAATTTTAATATTCTTTTTTTCCAGTTAAAACATTTTAAAGCACTTGAATTTATTGAGGAAACAGCTTAGTACTTGAGATTATGCCTCTTAACATTATCTAGTATTTTATCCTAACCTGGATTTGTGATTGTCGAGTCATAGTTACCACCCAGAACCCTCTGTAAGAAAGGCTTTCAGGGCCCCAGAAGACCCACCTGCAAGTCTCCTATTTAGTTACTGCAATTGCTAATTCAACAAAGAGCTTGCGATATGTGGACCAGATAGCTTTCTGTGTACAGGTGCGCCCGGGCCAGAGATTGTATTTGTACCCTTGCCAGTTCTCTTGCGAATAAATGCTACTGTTGAGAAAGGGAGCTGGAAGGATTGTGCTCAGAGCTATGCCATCCATTATCCGTAGTCAGAAAACATGGAGGCTCAATATTATTTGATGAGTCATTTGTATTAATCTTTCAGTCTTCAGATGTTCCCCATTAATCCATATTTGCATACAAAGCTTATTTCCAATATTCCCGGTAAGTGCACGGAATGGATTTGCTTGTTATCATGGGGTGAAGGGAAGCTGGAAAATCAAATGTGCATGAGAGTAATCTGCTTGGCAAGGAAGACCACCTGAACTAACAACCACACAGCCTTTTCCGAATTCTAAGGCATTCACACCACAAACATATTAGAGAAGCTGGTAAGTTGCATATTTTGAAGAAAGGTGTAAGGATTCTTGCTAAATTTTTGCTTAGTAACAAAAAAAATCTCTTTTTTAGAAGGTGACTTTGAGCACTAGAGGTCTATGAATAACTATTAATATCATGAAGTTGGAGTAAGAATTCAGAGCCCTAATCTTTGCGCAGTGCTTCCAGAAGGCAGTTCTTGGCCTCAGTATAATCAGTCCTTCGTGTTACTTCTAGAATGATTTTCCAAAAGGTGTTATTGCCATGATAAAATATTTTTCTTCCCTTGCTGTGCAAGAGTTAGCCAGATCTGGTTGACTTCAGAATCATCTGGAGAGGTTTATAAACAAAGCTTCCTGCTCTTCCCCTCTACCTTTGCAATTGAGAGAATCCAGAATTTCAGGAGTGAGACTCTGGAATTTGTCTTTTTGCCTACGTCCTTAGGTGAATCTGATAAAACCAGTGTATAAACTTTGGGAATTGTAATTCTTCAACTTGAAGTCTTTTGCGGGTCCATCCTAACTATGGTTTGAGGCTTTTCTCTCTTATACTTACAGTCCCTGAGCATATCCTCAACTTCTCTTGCCTCTGGAACTTTCTCAAGCTGCTCTCATCAGAAATGCCCTTATGTTTGCTCCAGTAGCAAGTATTATTCTCTCTCTTTCTCTCTGTATCTATCTCCCAATATAGAAAGGTTCTTGATGTTTATTGCCAAATTGCTTCCTAGAAGGTTTGCGTTGATTTAAATGCCCATCTTTTTTTCTTAAAAAAAACCCAACAGCTTAATTGAGATATAATTCACGTACCATACAATTCACTCAGGTAAAGCGTACAATTCAGTGGCTTTAGCCTATTCACAGTTATACAACTATCACCACAACCCATTTTAAAATATTTTCATAACTCCAAAAGGAACTCCACCTCTTAGCCATCACCCCTTAATTCCTCATTTCATCCCAACCCCTGGGCAACCACTTATCCACTCTCTATCTCTGTTGATTTGTCTTTTCTGCATATTTCATATAGATGGAATCATTCAGTGTATGGTCCTTTGTGACCAGCTTCTTTCACTTAACAAAGTTTTAAAGGTTCATTCTTATTGTAGCATGTATCCGTATTTCATTTCGTTTTTTTTTTTTTTTTTTTGCTGAGTAATGTTCCATTATATGAATGTACCATATTTTATCTCTCTGTTCCTCAGTTGATGAATGTTTAGGTTGTTTCCACTTTATGGCTATTATGAATAATGCTGCTGTGAATGTTCGTGTCCAAGTTTTTATGTGGACATATGTTTTTATTTCCCTTGGGTTTATTATATCTTGGTGACAAATCTCTGGGTCATTTGGTAACTCTACGTTTAGCCTTTAGAAATTGCCAGACTGTTTTCCATAGTGGCTGCAGCATTTTACATTCTTACCCAGCAGTATATGAGGGTTCCGGTTTTTCTGCCTACTCACCAACACTTGCTATTATCTGTTGCTATCTCAGAATTTTGAATGAAATTGAGAAGATTAAAGTATACTACAAAACTGAGCATAATAGAAACTAGGAGATCATTAAAAAAGGCAACTTTGTGTAGTTAGTGGGCATAAAAGATGTTGCCAGTGTTAAAGGTATAGATTAATATTTTGCTGAAGTTGAGGGTACATAAGCTATGTTCAACTATAATTCTGAAGCTCCATATACTATAGATTTTCTTAGTCGGAAGAACCTTTCCTATTAGTGGAGAGTTTACAGTCTGTATGATTTGAATTTCAAGAATGTTCCGCTTACACAACAGCAGGTGAAGAGCCAGAGGTGCTTAACCCTAGGAATGAACGTGCATTGTTAAGGCGTATTAATAATTAGTATCGGTAACCGGGACAACCACAGCCATGAACGTCTGCTAGTGTTTCCCAAGTGCCGGGTATGGTGTTTTGTTTCACTGATTTCATGGTTTCACATTATTATTTCATAGTTCTACCTTAGCAAGTGGATCTCTCGTTGTTGTTCCTCTTCTATAGATGAGGGAGTTGAGGCTTGGGAAGTGAGGTGACTTGTCTCTGGTCACGTAGTGAGTGGATGGTGGCTGAAGAGCGTGAACCCAGGCCATCTGACTCTGGAGCTCTGTTCATGCCGCCATGCTAGAGATGGGGGAAGGGGACGTGGGGTGGTAGTAGGCTAGCGGAAGGTCCTGGTAAGGCACCAGGAATTGTGTAAGGACTGACCATGGCTCTACATGAGGGAAGACTGTCCAGGTGTGATTTCCGACAGTTCTGATGGTCACCCCTGAACCTCTGTCCATCCTGTCAACTAAAGCAGGTTGGAGGCCCCAGGGGAGGGGAGAGATGTACATTCTAATCCCGAAACTGCCCTACCACCAGCCTTGGCTGTGCCACCTTGAGCCTGGGTTTATCCACTGTGAGGCTGGCTCCTCTTAATATCTGACCTACTGTGACAGTGCTGTCATGGGCGTGACACAGGTCATGGATACAGAAACTTCAGAAATTCTACAGTCAGACGTCAAGATCTATTCCTTGGGTTGTAATAAGTGGACTTCTCAGAGAATTTCTTTTAATACCATATTTGGCCCAGGGTACTCTGTGTTTATAAGGACTGATTTTGGTTTGGGGAGCAGCTGAGTTCCATGTACCTTTGCAGTCTTATAGTTGGCGTGAGTTCAAGTTCCCTCAGAATATTCGGATTTGCTAGTTTATGGTACTAGATAATGTCTTGAGGAATTTGCTTTTTCCCCCTCCATGTTTTTTTCTTTCCAGCTCATTGAAGTTCAGTTATAAACATTGATATCATACATATACTTAATTTCTTAACTGTGGAAGTAGTTGTGCACCATCACTTTAATGCTGACACTTTTTTTATTTATGGGAATTCATCCTAAGAGTGTTTTTGTTAAGAAAGCAGTTCCCTCCCAAGGCAGGAGACTGGACGCTGCGTTCATTCCAGAAGCAGTTGTTGACCCTCTGCTGTTGGCCGGGTTCCAGGTGCTGAGGGCCCTGCGTTGTCCCACTGGGTGAGGGCGCTCTCGTGCAGCTGCGTTCCCCCGTGGTGGGTGGCAGGGCACACAAACTCTGCACAAAATGCGTGCATCACTTACTTGATGGTACATGCTTTGCAGAGCGTGAAAGGAGAGCAACGTGGGGACGGGGAGCAGGAAAGGCCTGCTGAGGAGGTGACACTGACCCTGAAACCTGAATGGGGAGGAGGAGGTGGCCATCGGAAATGCTGGCCGGAGCATCCAGGTGGAGCCACTGCAAAAGCCCTGAAGGCTGGCCTGAGCCCTGGGAGTGTGTAAAACGAGAAGGAGGAGAGGTCTGCCAGCGCAGCCTTTAGAGGTCGGGCCAGCAAGTGAGCTCGTGAAGGAGGTGCCATAGAGGTGGGAGGAAACCAGGACAGTTTAGCGTTAGGAGGTGGAGAGAAGAGCTTAAGGAGGGTGTGAATGTTCCGGAGGTCAAGGGAGCTGAGAACCTGGAGGGAACCTGGGGTTTGGCTGTAGACTTTTAAAAGGTGCAGCCTTGCGGGGGGCAGGGTGGTGTGTTGGCAAGGGTGGGAGCCCAACTGGGGAGGGAATGTGGGGCGAGGAAGTGGAGGTGGACCAGACAGCTCTTTATTGTGTGTGAGAACAGCAGAGAGAAGTAGGTGAGCAGGGAGGTGGGCCCAAGGGAAAGTGTTTTTTTACTGTAAACATTTTATTGAAATATAACACGTTTAGAAAAGCACACAGTAAAGATAGGAGATCCTGTGCACATTTGCTGATGTGAGCGTTCCAGTAGGGAGGGAGCAGTGATGCTGCAGAGGAGTGGGTGTGGGGAAGCGGGCGGAGCGATGCAGCCCCTGAGGGGACCGGACAGACAGGCTGCCCAGCACCCCGGGTGGAGAGCCCTGGGCCTGGGTCAGACTGGGGACGTTTCCTCCATTGCAGTGTATGAAGAAGGAGTATTTAATTTCAAAGTTGGGAGAATCACATTTTAATAACAACATAATATTTTTAGATACTGCCTATATTCCGAAGCTTTCTCATTGCTTTTCTGCTCCTTGATAAAGCAATGACCTATTTAGTGATTCTGGGTGTATCTTGATTATACTTTGTCATATCAGATGTGTCATATGACAGTTTTTTCTTACCAGGGTCCACCATTACTGGTGTCCACAAGTTCTCAGATTTTGATAAACACAGTCACAAGGTCAAAGGGGAAATGTTTTCACAGTCTCATACCCCTGGGATTTCCCTCAGTTTCCTACCAAGGCAGCCAGTTCTGAACGGTCAGACCCAGGAGAGAGGGGATGCTTATTGAATCGTGCCTGGATTTCTGCACCTGCTTTTCCCCTTGGAGCATTTTCTGATTCCCAGGAGGCTGGGAAGCTGGTTGGAAAGGGCAACTAAGAGACAAGAGAAGCAGGTAGTGCTTTAGGCTACTTTGTGGGGCTGGAGAGATAAGACATTCCAGGTGAAGGGCTGCAACGGCTACCGGAACAGAGGGGCCAGGGTCCCAGAGGCCAGGAGGCTAACAAGTCACGCCAAAAGCAGCTGAATAGCAGAGTGGGATTTTGGTAGTTTCACTTTGCTGGGAAGAAAAAAATTGGAATTCCGGGCCCACCAAGGAAGAGGCTCCGTAGGAAACACCTACCTAGAAATTTCCGTTGCCACCCCCGGAAGGTCAAACCTAGGAGCAGACTCTGTCTCATAGGCCTGCAGAAACTGCCGACCAGCCTGGGGTCAGCTTGGTGGGGTGGAGGGCCCTTCTGCAGCCTGCTGGAGGATGGGCAGAGGCTGGAGGCTGGTGGAGGCAGATGGCCTCTCCCAAAGGTGCCACAAGGCTTCCAGACGCGGGTGGCTTTCTGTTCCTTGATCCACATGCATTTACTTTGTGAACATCCCTCAGGTCGGACCCTAATGATCTGTGTGCTTCTCTGTAGGCCTGTGATACACCGCGGTTTGAGGTTTCCACCTGAAATCTTGTAAGAGCAGAATGGAAGACTCCTGATAGAGTCCTCTTTGGAATTGCCTTCGCATTTTACCAGCCAACCAGCGATTCTTTGTAAAAAGGAAAAGGCAAACATCAAGGTCTATCATTCTTTAGAACTCCCACTGAGTGCTGGCTCCTTTTGAATTCTCAAAGATATTAATGTAGAATTGTTAGGCTAAGACCCCCAGCATGTCCTTAGCCTAGGTTTTTCTTTTCTTTGAGTGAATGGTAAGAGTTCTTTTGAATGACTTGATGGGGTTCGAATGCATTGCTGACAAACTATCAAATGGGATGGGAGGATCAATCTGTGTTTTTTTTTGGTGCATGAAAAGTTCTTATCTGAACTAGGAAAGTAAAGCCCGTGTTTCTTGGGTTGACACAAAGAAAGATTTGCTTGCATGCCTCTTTTGAGGCATGAAGAAAGGAGTGCCACAGCCCTGACTGGAAAAAATAACCTTCTTTCAAAGAAGAGAACCCTTAGTTGATAGTCTCTGAAGCCCTTTGTGTGCACAAGAAAAGTAGGAGGAATCATTGCCTAATGTGGAGATTTCTGTGGGAGAAGTGGAAGGCAAAGGGACACAAATGGAGAGGCAGAGATGGCCAAGGTGACCGTCGCAGACCTGTTTGACACACCTCATTCCTTGCTTGCTGTTGTCATCCTGTGTTTTCTACTCTGTGTTTTTTTAAAAACCTTAGTTCAGCTCTCTTCTGGTTACACAGTGCTGTCCTTGTTTATGGCCAGAAACAAATTAGGAAAAGTTACTTAGGATATATTCTACAATAGTTTTTATTTTAATTTAATTTATTTATTTTTATTTTTTGGCCGCGCCGTGCGGCTTGCGGGATCTTCGTTCCCTGACCAGGGATTGAACCCGGGCCCCGGCAGTGACAGCACCGAGTCCTAACCCCTGGACCGGCCAGGGAGGTCCCTCTACAATAGTTTTTAGACTGTAACAGATAGTTCAGTCTCATAATATTAAAAGTGCAGCTTATGCCGACACTTATCTGCCATTGTCCCCTGCTCACGACCCAGTTTCTGAAGGTTTTTTCTGGAGTTTTTTCCCCAGTGGCATAAAATTTTATCTGGAGTTTTTCTGCAGTCTTGTGCATTTCACTATTTGCTTCACTGCCAACATTTATAACAAATGTGAAATGTGAATGGCATCGGTAGAAATACCTGGAGGACCCCATTATGATCACTTCTTCATCCTTTATCTTTACCCTTAGACCTCTCTGCTTATACGGAAATATTCCAAATCCATAACTGCTTAATTAAGAACCCCTTTTTTATTTGGAACCTAGTCAAAAGTTTATTATTATAATTTTAACAATTTGTTGAAAGCCTTTCTGAAAGCCTTGTTCCCTGATTATTTATTTTCTCAGAAGCTTTTAGTTCCTTAGGTGTACTTCCCTTCACTGGAATTGTGCTTATTTTATTTCCTCGTGGAATTAAAAAATGATATTTTAGTCCTACTACTCCGCCCTCACGTGTAGGTTTCCAGGAGCTCTTTAGCTGGCGTCATAGTAGCCCCTTAAGATGAAATTGGGCTCTGACAAACGGAGGAACCTCAGGCCGACCAGACCCAGGACTGTGGGTGAGTCATCACCCTGTCTGTGGTCACTTCGTCCTTTGTGAACTGTAGGCTGGTCCTGCGCTAGCCCTCCCCCTGGCCCCCGGCTGGGGTGAAGCTCGAATGAACAGTGTCTGCCGGGGCGTGGGGCACCTTGCTGGGCAAGGAGAGGGTGTTGCTGGTAGTTTTCACTTCTCATTTTCATTTTTTCTCAATGGAAATACTAATTTGTTGTGAATTTTTAAAATTGAGAAACTGTGGGATGGATTCTTTGGGCTTCCCCTTTTCAGCAAGAATGGGGAATTTGTGTTGAAATCTGTATACGTTTGTTATTTGTCCATTGTTACTTCCTCTACCAGTTCCCGTTCAGCTTTTTTTCCCTTCTGAGTTCCAAAACTATTTCTTCCAGAAATCAATGAAATGTAAAATCTCAGCTTGCCATTCTAAATGAGTGAACATTGTGGAAGCCTTTTTTTCCACATTTAATTAATTAATTAATTAACTGAAGTATGGTTGATTTACAATGTTGTATTAGTTTCTGGTGTACAGCAAAGTGATTCAATCATGCATATATGGATCTAGTCTTTTTCATATTTTTTCCATTATAGGTTATTATAAGATATTGAATATAGTTCCCTGTGCTATACAGTAGGACCTTGTTGTTTAGCCATTCTCTATATAATAGTTTGCATCTGCTAATCCCAAACTCCCACTCCATCCCTTTCCCACCCCCCTCCCCCTTGGTAACCACAAGTCTGTTCTCTAGTCCATGAGTCTGTTTCTGTTTCGTAGATAAGTTCATTTGTGTCATATTTTAGATTCCACATATGAGTGATATCATATGGTATTTGTCTTTCTCTGTCTGACTTACTTCACTTAGTATGATAATCTCTAGGTCCATCCATGTTGCTGCAAATGGCATTATTTCAATTCTTTTTTTATGGCTGAGTAATATTCCATTGTATATATGTACCACATCTTCTTTATCCATTCCTCTGTTGATGGGCACTTAGATGTAGTAGAAGCCCTTTATTTCCAGTCTGCTTGGTCTGATTTTACAGCTCTCACGTTTACTGTAACACCTCAGTCATGCAGTGGTGATCAGCTGTGCAGAGCAGAGCGCTTGTTGTGATTCTGTCCTGTTAGGTCTTCTGAATCATGAGGATATGGGTTTAAACAACTTTGTCGGCTGTCGTGACATTAAATCAGCTGAAGGAGTTGGTGAGTGATACTTCTCAGACTGGTGCTGGCGCACGGTGGCACATCCTGTCCTGAGCTTGGCCTTTGAGTACTGTCTTCCCTCGGGCATGCCATGGCCACAGTGCCAGAGCCAGAGCTCTGAGCTGGATGATAGCTTCTGTAAAATGGAAGCTGCCCGAGACGAGTGGTTCCCAAAGTACCCTCCCCCCAAACAGTAGTGTTCTAGAGCTAGACCAAGGTGTTTTTTCATTTAAATAAAAATAAAGGATAGAATTTTCTTTATTTTGAGTTTCTGTCCCATGAAATTTCATTAACTCTTTGTTGCTATTACTGCCAATCACCTTAGTCAGCACTAGGAGGTGACAAATGAACAAGTAGCAAAAAAAGTTAGTGGAAAATTTGGGAATACCTAGTCTTGCTTAATCTGATAGTTTAAAAAAATTATAAAATGAGCTTGGATGTGATTTTTATATAGCTCATATAATGGAGCCATTTATGCTGGAATCTTAACACAGGTCAAGTAATCTTAGTTTATGGAACGAGAAGCAGGGTGGAATGGTGGCCACCACATGGGCTCAGTAGCCACATGCCTGGGCTTCTGGGCATCACAGCTCTGCCACATAATAGCTCTTACCAGCTCTGTTACCCTGGGCAAATCACTTAATCTCTCTCTTTCTCTGTCCCTCACCTATAAAGTAGAGACAATAATGTACCAGCTTCATGGGTTATTGTGAAGATTAAATGAATCAATACATGTAAAGTACTTAGAACATGCCTGGCACATAGTAAGTGCTATACAAATGTTAGCTAATATTGTTTTGTGACGTAAAAAATATATATGTTAATGTTTCATGGTGCTCGGCAAAGAACACTGTGGTCCTGTCTTGTGAACATATTTGAGAACCATGGGCCTGGAATTTCTCTTCTAGTTCTGCAATTCTGTTATTCTGTGTCATAGAATTGGATTCCCCATAATCTTTCTTTTCCCTTTGTATAAGTTAGTGCTTTAATGAACATTTTTTTTTTCCCCTCTCTACATAGAGTGAAATCACTCTTACCAAATGGAATCTAATCTTAAATATGACTTCAGAAGGTATCCTTTCTGTTTCTTGACATAAAGGTGTTTTTGTATTGTGTACATTAGTTACGGTTGTTTCCTACTATTACACAGCTAATATCCTCCAGTTCTTTATCCTACAGATGAGAACACTGAAGCACAGAGAGAGTAAACCAATTGTCAAAAGCTAAGCGTGGCAGGTCCGTGATTTTAAGCCAGGCTGTCTGACTCCCAAGCCTGCTCTCATATAAGTACGGCAAATCCAAGCTGCGGTTCCAGTGGCTGCGTTCCTATTCCAGTGGAACTAACCTAAAGCAAGCTCAAGCAGCATTCCTTTAAATGGAGACGGATTTCTATGTGAGTATTCCTGAAGGATGCTCTTTTTATACTTGGGTCAGCAAAAGTCACCAGATAGCTGTACCTGTTCATTCCAAGAAAGGTGAAAGGTGAAGCAAACAAAAACAAGCAATTGCTTGTACATCAGGCCAGAGAGCCTCTGGGCCCAGCCATTGCCTGTTTGCCCCGGGGGAACCTTCTGCTCTGTGCACACTGCTGCCCTAGGCCTGAGGGGAGGCGGCTGGCCGGCCTCCTGGCCTTGGTGTCTGTTTCCCCGTCCAGCCTTCTCACGTGCCCTGAGGTCTCCCCACTGCTGGCCGCGCTGGGCTGGCTGCTGAGTTTCTGCACTGCGGGGACGGTTGTTGCAGGCTGGGCAGCAGGAGCTCAGGGAGAGAACAAGAAGGAAATCTGCCTCCTCACCCCCGCTCTGCTGGCTGGTCCCCTTCTGTTCTGAGCTCACCCACAGCTCCCTCCCTAGATTGCGAATCCACCTCCTCCACTTTCTTTCTCACAGTTTTTATATTCATTTTGCAAGTCTATCAGCCTCCCTCTAACTTCTTTCTATGGCGTGTGTCGTGTAGGATTTCAGGGAAGGAGTTAGCAGTCTCTGCTGGTTAGTTTGTAATGAGCCAGAAAAGTTGATTTGCAAGTGTACTGTCTAGATTGTGGCACACTTCTTTCCATGTGAAGAATGATGCATCTGGAAGGCACCTCACCAGTGCAGAAACCTCTGTTGCATTCTTAGTGTTTCTGAGGTTCAACAATGTGCCATAGTCCCGGGGAATTTAACAACTATCTATAACAACGTTTTAAAGTGAAATTGTATTTGTAGTTCATCCTGTCATCCCGGGTGCACATCTACCTTTGAAGGTGGATCTGGGCCTCTTCTTCCACCTCTTCGTGCAGGTGATGAAACGGGAGCTTCTCGACTCCAAGTCCTGAGTGGTTCTGGAGAATTGGCTTCTTTCAGCCCAAAAGGGCTGGTGATGGTGGGAACCAGGCTGGTGGATGGTGAGGGGATACGGCTCTGGGGTGGGAACTATGAGGAGGGCAGGCGATGTGGAGGCTGGATCACTGGGCCACTCCATCGTCTGGCTCCGGGCCAGCCTTATTAGTGCAGCGGCTGGAAAGGCAGGCATTTCTCTTTCCTTCTTTCTCCCCCTCACATTTCCTCACTGTCCTTCTTACCACGCAGGCGTCCCCGGTGAGCTGGGAAGCCAGCTGCCCATCCCTCCCACTAGATTGTGAGCTCCGTGGGAGCAGAGCTCTTGCTCAACCTTTTATGCTCGGTGTTCACAAAGCATGAAAAGAATTGCTACCATTTCTCGAATGTTCATCATTATGCTACGTGATCCCAAATGCTATCATGTTGTCTTGAATCTAAGATGTTGGTGGTAAGAAACAACAATTATTTTATGTATCATTACAAAAGGAAAAAGCCTTGCCAATTCAACTCTGATTCAAGTGCTTTTTGGTACTTAGAATTTTTATTAGATACTTGTTGAAAGAGCTCTTTTAGAGTTATTTAGGCATAGATTTTTATCACATCACTCGTGCATACATAAAAGGGAAAATATAAGTGAAATAAATTGTTAAAGATATTCCTAAAATGTTGTCGCTTTCAGAGGCTGACTCTTCAGAATCACTTTTGGCTCAGGGTCATCGATGTTTCTGTGCCATCAAGAGTGCTGGTGACACAGCATCTCTGAAAAGAGGGCACGCTGCTGTCACCAGGAATCTCCTCCAAACAGCTTGTACCCATTCTGGGAGTTCTGATCGTGGTGTTTTTTTATTCAGCCTGTGGCAGGCCTGTCTTTCCACGTATCTCAGTAATAACATTGCACAGAACAGCATCATTCACGACGCTGTCTCTTATACCCAAGTCCCATAGGTTTGTTGGGCAAGGTCATTTTTCCAGTGATGGATATTTGCTTCCCTAATCAAATTTGTGCCCAGCTTCTGTTCCCATGCCTTTCAGTTTTAATGCCAAATTACAGTGTCATCTTTTTGCATTTAAAATGGCAGTTACACTCAGGGTGTCTAGTGCTGACAACACACATGACTCAGTGAAGCGAGGACAGAACTAATGAAGGGCTGTGAGCAAGGTCACACACGAGCAGGCAGTGCATCCACAGCCTCCCTGCCACCTGGGTGAGAGCGACTGTGGGACACCAGTGTTGTAAAATAGACCCCTCATTCAGAAATGTTAACAGGTGAGAAAAAGTGCATTGTTACAGCCATGCCGAGCAGATAATTTGGATTTTCCAACGATGAGACTGAGGATCAGTCTGTGGCTTACTAACGTCACACCTGGTAAGTACGTGGTAGATTTGGGGGCATAGAACCCAGATTTGTCTGATGCTAAAGCTCCTACTTTCAATTATATAACACTATTCATTCATTCATTCATATATATATATATTATATATGTAACATATATATAATATATATGTATATATATATATATATAGGACCTAGAACAGTATCTGGCACATTTAATAAATATTTGTTGTTAATAAGTATTTAATAAATATTTGTTGAATAAAATCATTAGAGAGGATAGAAATGCTTCTCCTCCTGGAAATGAAGTCTCTAACATTTTAGACAGTGGGTGGAAGAAGGAAGGTAGGTGGCCATTTTCTAGACAAGGTACAGCTTGTGGATCTCGGGTTCTTTCAGGTCAAGAAGAGGAGTGGAGGAAGTCTGTCCCTAGCTCACAGAGCCTGTCAGCACTTGCCTGCTGGACAGCGCTAAGGTAGTTCCTGGAATCATCCTTCCGCCTCGCCTATAAATCAAGATCAACAGGGTTCTATAAATTGTGCAGTTAAAAAAGTAGTAATAAAAAAGGAAATCAAATATGACAAGCCTTGCTATGAAGAAAGTTCAGGTACAGGGCATTGGTTATTTGATAAATTGCTAGGTTTATAAAACTATGAGGACTTCCCTGGTGGCACAGTGGTTAAGAATCCGCCTGCCAATGCAGGGGACACGGGTTCGAGCCCTGCTCTGGGATGATCCCATGTGCTGCAGAGCAACTAAGCCCGTGCACCACAACTACTGAGCCTGCGCTCTAGAGCCCGTGAGCCGCAGCTACTGAGCCCGCGAGCCACAACTACTGAAGCCCGTGTGCCTAGAACTCGCGCTTCGCAACAAGAGAAGCCACCGCAATGAGAAGCCCGCGCACCGCAACAAAGAGTAGCCCCCGCTCGCCGCAACTAGAGAAAGCCCGTGCCCAGCAACGAAGACCCAACGCAGCCAAAAATAAATAAATAAATTTATAAATAAAATTTAAAAATATGAAATGTTTTGAAAATTGTGAAGCTCTTGTAGCTCATCAGTAAAATATGAAAGTTGACACATTTGAGCACTACCATGTGCTAGATCTGTGCCTGGGATTTTTACATATATCATGTAACCCTCACTGTAACACCAGTAGGTAATTATCATATCCATTTTACATAGGATAATATCGAGGCTCAGGGAGTTTAAGTGATTTGGCCGAAGGATGTAACTACTGAGCAGCTGAGTCACTGGGGAAGCCCGGATGCTCAACTCAGAGTCTGTGGATTTTCTACTATACTCTGCTGCTTCCCATCTAAGCTTAAGGCTCGAAACCACTTTATACTCTTGTTTTACAGATAAGGAAGCTGATGCTAGAGGATTTTAAAGTGACTTACTTAGTAGCGGAGTCATACCTAAAATTCAGTTTTCTTGAACAATTTATTAAACAATAAATAATTGCAGAATGTCACACTGTTTTGAATAGTTTAGTAGTTACAGAAGCTCAATAGGTCTTATAAGTATCAATATATCTTAAAGAACAAGAACTGGGTATTCTGTATCACTGCTTTAGATTCCAGACACTTTTTGAATTAAAGAATTTTCACCATCTTTTTTTAGTTTAATTTTTTTATAATGTATTTTTAAAATAAATTTATTTATTTATTTTGTTTTTGGCTGCATTGGGTCTTTGTTGCTGTGTGTGGGCTTTCTCTAGTTGTGGCGTGCGGGCTTCAGTAGTTGCGGCATGTGGGCTCCAGAGTGCAGGCTTAGCAGTTGTGGTGCGCGGGCTTAGTTGCTCCGTGGCATGTGGGATCTTCCCGGACCAGGGCTTGAACCCGTGTCCCCTGCATTGGCAGACGGACTCTTAACCACTGCGCCACCAGGGAAGCCCTTTTAATTTAATTTAATTTTTTTTTGGCTGTGCTGGGTCTTCGTTGCTGCCCGCGGGCTTTCTCTAGTTGTGGCTAGCGGGGGCTACTCTTTGTTGCAGTGCGCGGGCTTCTCATCGCAGTGGCTTCTCTTGTTGCGGAGCATGGGCTCTAGGCACGCGGGCTTCAGTAGTTGTGGCACGCAGGCTCAGTAGTTGTGGGTCACGTGCTCTAGAGCGCAGGCTCAGTAGTTGCGGCACATGGGCTTAGTTGCCCTGCAGCATGTGGGATCTTCCTGGACCACTGCTCGAACCCGTGTCCCCTGCATTGGCAGGCGGATTCTTAACCACTGGACCACCAGGGAAGTCCAAGAGTTTTCACCATCTTGGGCTTCTTTATGTGCTAACAGTATTCTAAAATTATTGGGAGCTGACACTGTGGGCAGTATTTCACATCCGTATTGCTAAATTTTACTAGCAGGCTTTCCTATGTGTTGATGAACTGTTCTGTTATTTTGCTCCCATCTGCCAAGTAGTTATTTTCTTTTTTTCTCCCCCTTTATCCTTGCTTTCTGCAGTCTCTGGTATTTTATGTCATGTAATGTATACTTCCTTATTTTGGTAAGATTAGAAAAAAGGTATTTCAATCTAGAGTAAATATCCTGTCCCTTCCCATCTCTTCTTTCTTGTTCCTGTTCATCCTTAAAGATTCACCTTGTCTGAGAAGTCATCCCTGGACACCCCCATTGGGATCAGGTGTCTTCTTCTCTCTTCCCCCTGCAACCGATCTGTACAAATGATCAAGGACGTGCCACACGACAGATCTAGAGTTACTCATATTCCTTGACCTGAAGGAACTTCGAGTTGAGATGGGGAGGCAGACATTTAGACAGAAAAATGCAACATGATCGAACCTTTTTTTAAAATCTAATATGTGAGTGTTTACCATGGAGCAGGCGTTGTACTAAGCATTTTATGTGCATTATTTCATGTTCTGTCAATAACCTTATGACCCCGATTTTACAGAGAAGGAGAGGGATTTAGAGACTGTCCTTGCTTTGCCTGAGGTCAGTTAAGTCACAGAATTGCTACCAAAATCCGGGTCCAGAGCCCAGGCTCGTAGCCACTCTGCCTCTTGTACTGACTTCTGCCTCTGCACAGATGTGTCCCCTGGGCCCTCGCACGCTAGGCACAGGGAGAGGACAGCCCCAGTGCTGGAGTTCAGAAACTAATAGTTACTCTACAGTCATACAGCCACTGTAACTGACTCCAAATTATCCCTCAGAGACTTCAAAAGAATTCAAGATATAGCACATTGTATGTCCAAACGCATTCATCACAAAAGATTAAAAATAACCTGTTTATCAACACAAGATTAAATACATTATGATATATTCATATAATGAAATGATGCAGCTGTAATAAAGAATGAGGATATGCTATATGGATATGGAACAATGTGAAGGGTATGATATTATATGGAATAAATAAGGTTTAAAAGAGATGCTGCTTTGTATGGAATCAATAGCATGCTGCTGTGTGTGGCTGCAGAGGCGTGGGGTGTTGAAATTTTGCTTGTATATGCATAAAATATCTTTGGAAGAATAGCTAACAAATTGATGGTATGGGTTGATTCTGAAGAATGGATAAGGGATTCCAGGTAGAGAGAAATAATAAGCACCTTTCTAGAAATGAAAACAAATAAGAAAGGCACTCTGGGCTGGTGTGTTTCCAGAGCGTGAGGGGTGAGCCTGCCTGGATCCTCGCTGCTTCCCCGTGTGCACTTGAGTGATTGTGCAATTGACAAACTAAGTTGAAAAAATAAAAAATCTCAAATTCCTGTATGGGAAAAGCACAACATCTCTTCTGTGGTATTAATTCCTGTTGAAAATACATGTCCTGAATCTAACCGTGAAGAGACATCAGACAAACTCACATTGAGGGACCTTCTGAAAAACAAATGGCCTGTGCATTTCCAAAATGTCAAGGTTGTGGAGAACTAGGAAAGACTGGGGACTGTTCCCGATCAGAGGGGACAGACGGGACGTGTCCGCGGGACGCACCGTGTGTGATGCCAGATTGGATCCTGGGCCAGAAAAAGAGGGGTTTCCTTCTCTGCAAAGGACGGTAATCAGACAATTGGCAGAAGTTGAATGTGGTCTGTAAATTAGGTAATAGTACTGTTTTCATGTTAACGTCCTGATTGTGATAGTACTGTGGTTATGTGAGAAAATGTCCTGTTTTTAGGAAACAGGCACTTAAGAACTTAGTAGTAAAGGGGCTTTGTGTCTGCAACTTACTCTCAAATAGTTCACGTTAAAAAGACAAAAGAGAGAGAGGGAGAGAGAGGGAGAGAGAATAATAAAGTAAGCATGGTAAAATGTTACCATTTGGGGAACCTGAGTGAAGAAGTACAGGAATTCTTTGTACTATTTATGCTGCTTTTCTGTCTGAAATTATTAAAAAATAAAAAAATTTTAAAAAGCACTTCTGATGTGGAACATTTTATGATTTTGTAATACTGAGCCTTTTATGTCCTTTTGTACAATTTTGTGATTTTCTTCCTATAGATCTTTATATTGTTGGTGACATTTATTCCTAGGTTTCTTAATATTTTTGTTCCTTTTTAAAAAAATATAAGTTTTGTTGAGGTATAATTCACATACTGTGCAACTCACCCTGACCATCTTTTTATGTATGCTTAAACAGTACCATTATATAAGGAAGGCATGCTTTTTTTTTTTAAAGACAACTTTATGGGGTATAATTTACACATGGTGAAATGCACACATTTTAATTGAATAGGCTGATGACTTTTGACACATGAATTCCCCATGTAACCACCCCCCAGTCTAGATGCAGGATAGAGAACATTTCTATTTCTCCAGAGAGTGTGCTCCCAGCCCCTTTGCTTATACAGTCACCTGTTGGCGACACGGGCATCTTTTCCAGGACCCTCCGGTGTGTGCAGGGCGAGTGTGTGTGTGGTGGGGTGCCTTTGGGCGGGGGTGAGGATGGTAGCGTTGCCGCCGAGCAGGCTCCCAGGCTGTTTGGACGTGGCTTTTCTGTATCCCAGACTTAGGCCCTGACATTGGGTGTTCCAGTTTCTTTTCTTTCTTCTATGGGCCTTATTCTGGTTCAGAGGTTGGAGCATGTGTAGCCTAAGAATGTTTCTCAGCTTATTTCCATTAACAATGGAGAAAATTCCGGCTGGGTTCTGGGTAGTGGTCTTTCTTCTTTTTTTTTTTTAAAGAGATGTGCAATTTATTCATTTTTATTTATTTTTTAAATTTTTTGGCCACACCCCGAGGCATCTGGGATCTTAATTCCCTGACCAGGGATCGAACCCACGCCCCCTGCATTGAAAAGCAGAGTCTTAACCACGGGACCACCAGCGCAGCCCCTGGGCGGTGGTCTTTCTTACCTTTAGTTGAATGGTGTTCTGAGCAGTTTGGCCTTTCTTGTCTATTCTGCTACTTAATGGGCTGGTGGGAGGAGGTGTATCGGGCCTGGCTGCCCTGTTAAACAGCAGATCTCATGTGACCTTTAAAATGTCATTGTTTTATCATCATCAGAAGGGAAGATTGATTAAAACATCTATTTTGGAAAATAATGTTTCGAGATGTGGATTTTGTGCACATTGATGTTTAGCTGGTGTTTGATTTGCTCACTCATCACCCCTGTATGGACCCAATGGGAAACAAAATTTATATTTGTATTCACCAAATTGTGGCCCAGAAAATTCAGCTCCCTCCGCCTGCCATTTTTTCCTCGTTTTGTGACTTTTATTATTCTGCTGTTCATTTTGAGTTGGTGGTATAGGAAGTCAGTGTCTAAACAAGTGTGCAGGGACTTCCCCGGTGGTCCAGTGGGAAAGAATCGGCTTCCAATGCAGGGGACTTGGGTTCGATCCCTGGTTGGGGAACTAAGATCCCACACGCCTCGGGGCAACTAGGCCCGCACGCCACAACTACCGAGCTCTCGCGCCTCAGCTAGAGAGCCCGAGTGCCGCAAACTACAGAGCCCACGCACCACAACTAGAGAAGAGAAAACCTGCACTCCACAGCTAGTGAGAAGCCTGAGTGCCGCAACAAAGAGCCTGTGTGCCACAACGAAAAGATCCTGCATGCCTCAATGAAGATCCCGTGTGCCTGCAACTAAGATCTGACACAACCTAAATAAATAAATAAATAAATAAATAAAATATTTTAAACAAGTGTGCAAGGGAGGGATGCGCTGGCCGAGCAGCAGCGAGTCTCGGTGTGAACCCAGCGCGTGCCTGCATTTAGCATCTGGGGGCTCGTCCTCCTCAGGAGAACTAAGAGGACTGCCGTCAGCATTTGTGATGAAGGTTCCATCTACCTAACTTGTGCCCAGAGCAGAGCAAGTATGCAATACATTGAATCATTATTCCAAATAATTTCTTCATTTTTACCTTTTTGCCCAGATGTGTAATCTTTCACAAAGCTTTTTTTTTTTCCTTTTTGTGGTTGAAACTGTAATTTATTAAAATGCATTCATTTATTTAAAGTCTTGGGTCCTTTTCTCTCTTTTTTCAGGCACGTTGCAGAGAGGCCTTTTTGTCCTTGATGAACACTCGCGGGGTAGGCAGATGACTGTCCTTCACCCCGAGCTGCTCTAGGTGCCCAGGACGCTGTCCAGCAAGGAAAGGATGGATTCCAAAGATGAAAGCTCACACGTGTGGCCTCCGGCTGCAGAGCACGAGGAGAATGCCGCACAGGTGAAGAGTGGTCTTCCAGCTGGGCCTTGACAGCAGTTTTTTAGTTGGTACAGTTTGCTGACAGCTAGAGAAATAGCAGCTCCTGTACAGTGATGAGTGGTTGGGAGGAAGCTGACTTGCAGAACTGGTGCAGAAGGAATGGGCAGCGTTTCAGCACTTTGGATGCTCCAGCAACATGGGTCGCTGTGATTTTGAGGAGCTACATACCACTCATGGCTTCTCTGCCTTTCCCCTATCTTATTGTCATAATGCATTTCACTGCTCTGTTTTATTTCATGGTATTGGTGCCGAAAGCTTCAAACTGGAGGTTTTCTTTATGTTATCCTGGAAAGGGTTTTGTTTCTTCATGTGTAATGAAGTACAAAGGTATGCCTATAAAGTGAGTGGCTTTTCCTTTTCTTCTCAAATTCAGGATGTAAACCTCTAATTGAAAGTTGTCCCATTGAATCCACAGCTCTGGAGCTTAGTCGCTTATTCAGATGCTGCTGTAACGAGTGATCTCTGCCTTTCAAATTGCTATCCTAACCGGCTACACGTTCTTTTGACTATTCTTAGCAAAGGCGAACCTCTGCATTTTTGGTATGCATTTGAATTTTGAGAAGAGTCAGCACTCATAGGGAGCCGTGTTTACATGTGACCAAAGTATAAAACTTCATTTTAAAGCATTATAATATATATGTAATTTTAATTTAATTTTTGTCAAATTATATAACCACAGTATTATTACCAAAATCAGAAAATTAACATTGAAACCTTTAAATATACACATTTTATTTAATTCAAGCAATATAACAAATTTACAATACATAAAATTGATCATCTGGTATGATTTGAAAGTCTGAGTTTGAATACTGAGCAAAAAAGTTCCAGAGATGCTTCCAGCAGAATAATTGAGAATGCTGTTTTGGTTCTCATGGAAACTATTTGGAAGGCTACTTTCATGTAGCCATATAGTTTGGTGTATTTTGTTTATAAACAAAAATGTAGTTCGTTAATAAATAGGGTCCACATTTGTGGGTAACCAGATGGTAGACGGCAGAGCTCAGCATCCTTTATTGCACCCCTCCTCCCAGTGTTCCTTCTCCCAACCAGGAATTCTGATTTAGCCGAGTACTGGGTGTTGAAGGGTTTGGCTAACTCCTAAGGAAATTTTTTTTTTTTTCTTTTTTAAGCACTGAAACTAGTTCAAGATTTTGATGTCAATGAACAAATCTAAACTCACAAAATTATTTTGCAGCACTTAAAACTGCACAAATATCTTAGAAGCCTAAGTCTTGTATGGATGCAAACTGTATCTTCATGGACAAAGCAGATTTATGTAGAAGCTGCACTAAGCACTTAGTATAGAAGTGGAGGTTTGTTTTACTTATGTGGTGCTTGACTGCATTGGGTCTCTAGTTTTCTTTCTGGGGATTGAATTAGCTTATGTCATCTTCCGGATCTACTATTCTCCACTGGAAAAAAACTGAAATAAAAAGTTAGGTCTAAAGCCAAGACAGTGTAAGAGTAAGGAATCTGACCTAAGAGGGTCTAACTTCAATATCAGCACATAAACTATTTCTCTCCCAAATGTGTTCTTTGACCATCTGCTTTGTACCTTCAATATCAGATGCTAGGCTGTATGCCAGCCTTCAAGAACCTCCAAAGCTGACTACTCGGAAAGCACTTTACAGAATCCAGTTTCTGCTTTAGTTCTTGGTAGATAGAAAATTATTTCCCCTGGTGACAACTGAAATAGTTGTCCAAAACCCCTTAAAAGTACTTTCTTAGAATTTTTTGTATTTTTACCTAGTTGGCAAGGAAGAGTTCTGTTACGTTCACCGAGTCAGCAAACGTTCACCAACTTGCCTCCAGAACGGGCTTGGAGTATGAAAGAATTTGTAGGAAAGAAAGTGACCTTGTTTTAATGTGTTTGCCAAAAGTCACTGTTAGTTATAAAGTAGAATTCTTATGATGTGTTGAAAGCAATTGGCTTTTGAGTCTTGACATATTTTTTCACATTACGAATAATTTGTATTTTGTAGTTCGGTAATGTTGTCAGCCAGGCATCTTCTGTCACATTTCCAGGGTCAGTGAACCACCCTGTCAGTACTCCCCGAAGGAGATACCTGCATTGGACATTCGAGGCAAAGGGAACTTTAAATCAGTTGCCTAATATTGAGCAATAAATCAGTGACAAGGTCCTTGGATCCTGTTGCCAAGTCACTAACTCAGCATAGATGAAGGCGTATCAGTTGAGTTCTCCTTTCAGTGGGGATCTTTTAGAAATGCAAGCGTGTAATGTTCTCCGTCAGTCCTGCGTCTTTGTGAGACAGGTTTTGTTCCACAAGGGTGGTTGCTACATACTTGCTGGTTATTATTATTATTTTTTTGCCCCAGGTGCATTTTGTTCCAGACGCTGGAACTGTGGCCCAGATTGTCTACACCGATGACCAGGTCCGTCCACCACAGCAGGTGGTGTACACGGCAGATGGTGCCTCTTACGCGTCAGTGGATGGTCCGGAGCACACGCTGGTCTACATCCATCCCGTGGAAGCTGCGCAGGCACGTGAAGGACGATGGTTTATAGTTTGTTTGTTAATCAGTTAATTCACCAATTACTTAGGTTTACTCTCTGCCAGTCACTATGCTATTTGCTGGTGATGCAGGAAATATTCATATAAGATTTATGCTCCCAAGGAGCTTATAACCACCTGGGCAGAGGAAGATATGGTTTATTTATTTAAATTAAATGTAATAAGGAGTTAGAGCACTAACCTCAAATGAGTTCTTTCCCCAACTGACTATTGATATTGATTTTTTTTTTAAATTATAGATTTATTTATTTTTGGCTGCGTTGGGTCTTCATTGCTGCGCCCGGGCTTTCTCTAGTTGCAGCCAGCAAGGGCTACTCTGTGTTGTGGTGCGTGGGCTTCTCATTGCAGTGGCTTCTCTTGCTGTGGAGCACGGGCTCTAGGTGCTTGGGCTTCAGTAGTTGTGGCTCGCGGGCTCAGTAGTTGTGGCCCGCAGGCTCTAGAGCGCAGGCTCAGTAGTTGTGGCGCATGGGCTTAGTTGCTCTGCGGCATGTGGGATCTTCCTGGACCAGGGCTCGAACCTGTGTCCCCTGCATTGGCAGGTGGATTCTTAACCATTGCACCACCAGGGAAGTTCCTGATTGATTTTATTAACAAGATTATCAGCTTTTACTTTTCCTAAGGTATCAACAACCAGGCCAAACATGGTAACTTAATCAAGACAGATCAGTGAAAACATGCAGATTATTTCAGTTAAACGAGGGATCCTACTAGCTTATTAACTGCTATTTACTAATAACTTACTGATGTGTAGAACTGTAATAGAAGCGCAGGTAAAAACTGTACTATTACAGCTACTTTCACTTTTTTGCCAGTGACTCTGAATATTAGTTTCCAAATGCATGACACGAATATTCCCCAATATATAAATGTTAGTTTGTATGGGACTTCCCTGGTGGTCCAGTGGGTAAGACTCCACGCTCTCAATGCAGGGGGCCTGGGTTCGATCCCTGGTCAGGGAACTAGATCCCGCATGCATGCCGCAACTAAGAGTCCGCGTGCTGCAACTAAAAAGATCCCGTGTGCCACAACTAAGACCTAGCGCAGCCAAAATAAATAAATATTAAAAAAAAAAATGTTAGTTTGTATTGTTAGCACTTTACAGTGTACAAAGCACTTTTAAACATATTAAAAGAGAAATCAGTTCCATGGTTTATAGTAGGATCCTGGTAATAAAAATTTGCCCTCATGCAATATTTAATCAAGAGACTCAAATCACTCCCAAGAAGACATGGGACCCACCTAATAAATACCTTTCAAATCTACATAAAGATGAAATTGCCTAATAGTCAGATGGTACTTTTGGAATGTCCCTTCTTTGTTTTAGTCCCCTAGCTGTATTAAAATAAGTGCATGTAGATTATGTGAAGAATGTCCTGTGACCAACTTTTGGTTCATTACTGTGTTACTAAATGTCTGAATTATGATAATTTTTTTTATTGTCAAATATAAGAAATCTGACACTGGCTGAAATTCGCTTTTACAGTTCTCTGGAATCAACACTTAACCTTAGTTCTTATGCCCATAGGTTTGCTAAAGCCTCGGGCAAATTAAAGTCTCTCGGAAAGAATACTTTTCCGGACTGGGGATTTTCTGTGGTACCCTGGCTAAAATCATTTTGAAGGTTTTCCTTCTCTATTTATCTTTGCTGCACCATGACCCAAATTATGTGTTTATAATCAGAACTTTTAAAATTATGATTTTACTGGCTTTTATCCAAAAAAGAATCTGTGGAACATTAAATTCAATTTATTTTCCTTCTACTTCTCTTGTGATAATGAGTGTGCATTTATGTTTGAAAGAGTTGTAATCCTTGGGTATACAGTACTCTTCTATTTGCCGGTGTATCTCCAACTATTTTCATTTAATTGCAAGTCTACCCCTGTGATAGAGTGTTACGTGTTGAATGCATGCCCCCTTGTTCATGGCATGCCTTTTTAATTAACTGTGACATTCAGTCTCAGGAGAGGCTTTGCTTTAGAGTAAACTCCTGAAGTATGAAGTATGTTAGCCAATAGAGATGGTTAGCTTTTACAATCTCTTTGGAGCCCTCTGAATGAAAGGCTTTAGCAACATGTAAGATTACTATCTTTATCTTCTTTGTTAATGAAAGATTATTACTAGCTATTTGGTAGTTAACTCTCTCAGGAATTGGTGCTTAGCAGTAGTATAATTTTTCCTGTGTAGATGAGCTGTCTAACGATCTATTGATAAGTTTTTGTTGTTGTTTGTTTAGACGCTGTTTACAGACCCAGGCCAGGTAGCTTATGTCCAACAGGATGCTACAGCTCAGCAGGTAATGAGTTGCTTTTTTGCCTTTTTGTTGATTGTGGATAATACTGAAGTTACCTTTCCCTGGAATGCCCCCAACCCTCTGTACTGTGCATTCTCTGGGTGTCTATTTCTCATGTGTTTAGAATATTCTCAATGTCCGTTAATGAAAACAAAGCAGAACATGACACTAACACACTCCAACCGGTATATATTGCAATAGCGTGGTAATAAAAAAATGATTTGTCAGGGAAATTTAAGCATTAAATTAAAATAAGCATATCAACTGGATATTGGTTCAAGTTCCAAAGAGTAATCCTGAGTTTCAAAAGTGTCTATGGAAACTGGGAAACACTTTAGTACTTGGTCTTTTTTTAAAATTATTGAATTATAGCTGATATACAATGTTGTGTTAGTTTCTGGTGTACAGCAAAGTGATTCAGTTATATATATAATATATAATATATATATTCTTTTTTCATATTCTTTTCCATTATGGTTTATTACAGGATATTGAATATAGTTCCATGTGCTATACAGTAGGACCTTGTTGTTTATCTATTTTATATATAGTAGTTTGTATCTGCTAATCCCAAACTTCTAATTTATCTCTCCCCCTCCTTTCCCCTTTGGTAACCGTAAGTTTGTTCTCTATGTTCGTGTATCTGTTTCTGTTTTGTAAATAAGTTCATTTGTATCATATTTTAGATTCCACATACAAGTGATATCATGTGATATTTGTCTTTCTCTTTCGGACTTACTTAGTATGACAATCTATTTCTAAATATTAGGGAAAAATTCCTGCTTAAATTACATATATATTTAGTGGCAACCTTCCTCATTCTACTTTCAGAGAATTGAGATTCTTCTTGGTTTTCTTTTAAAACATTTCTTTCCTTTTATCTATATTTCTAATATATCCTACTTGACTTTGAGGGACTTCTTCGTTATTTTCCTCCAGGTTGCAAAAGTGATAAGGAAGGTGCAGAAACTAGATATTGTCAGTCTTACCCTCAAGGGAATGTGAATCCAAATAGTTTTATTTTCATGTTGGCTAGTATGACTGTTATTTAGCTATACCACTGAGTGTCATGAGTAATTATCAAGTAAATTCTCGTTAGTAAGCACTTTCTGCTTTTAACATTTTTTAGTAGGTGATTTGGAAACTTGTATTTTAATATTTGGAAAATGAACAGTAATTGTGTTGATATTATTTATGAAATCTAGCGAGAATTAGGAGTCTTCCTAATATCAGTTGTGGTTGAATTTATTCCTGATTGGTAGTGACCTACAATTTTGTGGGTCTGCCATCTTGAATGAGAACTTGTCTTAGCCCATCTGGGCCGCTATAACAGAGTGCCATACACTGGGTGGCTTACAAACAACAGAAACTTATTTCTCACAGTTCTGGAGGCTGGGAAGTCCAAGACCAAGGTGCCAATAGATTTGTTATCTGGTGAGAGCCCTCTTCCTGTTCACAGATGGCTGTGCCCTCACATGGCAGAAGGGGTGAGGCTGCTCTCTGGGGTCTTGTATAAGGGCACTAATCCCATTCATGGGGGCTCTACCCTCATGACCTAATCACCTCTCAAGAGGCCCCACCTCCTAACACCGTCACAATGGGGATTAGGTTTTGACATATGTATAAACTTTGGGGAGACACAAATGTTCTATAGCAGAGTTACTATTTTATTTTAGTAATTTTGTACTAATTCAGTTTACTCTTGATAAAACAAATCATGTCCATTTCTGTGAATATTTATTGATTCCACCAAGCAAGCAATGGATAGATTTAATTCATTTTTACAACTTGGCAGGAAAAAAATACAATGAAATGCCTTTGTGTTTCATAGATGATTAATTCATTCACTAATATTTGGAGTAATGATTTTTTTTCATAAAAAGTTGAAGTAATACAAAACAAAAGAGAAGTACATTAAAAAACCTAAACAAACAAATTCTGCCCAGGAGCATCCTCATTAATTTACAATTGGTAAATATTATTCTAGACTTCCTTCCAGACATAAAACAGACAAAGATAAACAAGCAGGGGAAAATTGTGCCCTAAATGCTGTTATTAATCTAAATACTTTAAACTTAAATTTACTTGAGTGTAGTAGAAGGAAAGCGAATGGAGGTGAACCTGAAAGAGGTTGGAGTCCTCACGGTTTCCTAACCGGCCTTGGGCTCCGGTCCCCTGTGTCCTCAGCTCTTGCTGTGATGACCTGACATCAGCACACTGACACTTCCTCCCCCTCCTCCCCTCCCCCACTGTTTGGTGTTAGTTGCATTATTATTGTAACTAATGTATTTCTGTTCTGTTCAGTAACCACAGCTATTTAGAATTTTGCTCCATTATATCCTGGCATTTAATTTATACAAATCTTGAGTCTAATTTTGGTTATTTTCCTCATTCCTTTTCTATCTTAATGCCTGTTTGAGTCTTTCTTTATCCTTGAAGTTTTTCTTTGAAGTCTAATGACTTCACCAGCATATGAATCAGAATTCCCTAGGACAGGGTGTGTCCTTTTCATGTATAGGTTAAGACTCTGTTTCGGGAACATTTTCATCTGTTAGGTTTTTGAAGATCTATTCAGTTTCATTTGATATGTTCACTTTTCCAGGAATATCAGTGTGAGTATATTGACTCTGCTTTCTATATCTAACATTCTCTCTGTGATCATTTTTATATCTATTCTTTTCCATGTTATTTGTGTAATGTCCTTTATGTCCCCCATATTTCCTTACTGTTTTTTAAACTTTCTAATTAAATTATAACATACATATGGAAAAGTGCAAAAACTTATAAGCAATAGTGCAATGATATATCACGAAGTGAACACTCTCTGTAACCAACACCCAGATTAAATAATAGAACATTACCATCTAAAAGCCATCCTCACGCTCTCTCCTAATCACTTCTCCTTCCCTTCTCAAAGGTCACACTCTCCTGCCTGCTGACACTGTAGACTGGTTTTCCATGGTTTTGAACTTTATATGAACAGAATACCTTAGTATGGTTTCCTTTTTGTCTTTCTTTTTTTTTTTTAATTTTTATTTTGGCCTTGCCACTCAGCTTGTGGGATCTCAGTTTCCCGATCAGGGACTGAACCCAGGCCACGGCAGTGAACGCTCCAAATCCTAACCACTAGACCACCAGGGAACTCCCCTTTTTGTCTTGTTCTTTTGTTCAACATTCTGCTTGGGAGAGTCCCATTGTTCATGTTGTTGGGTGCCCCTGTGGTTTTTTTCCCTTCTATTTTTATTGCTATATCGTGTTCAGTTTTATGAAAGTACCACAATACATCCAGGAGTGTGATCCTCCCTCCACTTTGTTCTTCTTCAAGAGTTTCTTGGCCCTTTGCTTTTCCATACACATTTTAGAATCAGCCTGAAGTTTCCACCGAAGTCCTGCAGGAAACTTACTGGCATTTCGTTGTATCTATGGATCAGTTTGTGAATAATTGACATCTTTATAATATTGAGTCTTCCAATCTGTAAATATTATCTATCCATGAGTTTGTTTATTTTTAAAATTTTTATTGAAATATGTTGATTTACAATGTTGTGTTAGTTTCAGGTGTACAGCACAGTGATTCAGTTATACATACATGTATAAATATATGTATTCTTTTATTACATTCTCTTCCATTATAGGTTATTACAAGAAATTGAGTATAGTTCCCTGTGCTACACAGTAGGTCCTTGTTTTTATTTTATTTTATTTTATTTTATTTATTTATGTTTGGCTACGTTGGGTCTTCGTTGCTGCGTGCGGCCTTTCTCTAGTTGTGGCAAGCGGGGGCTACTCTTTGTTGCGGTGCGCAGTCTTCTCGTTGCAGTGGCTTCTCTTTGCTGCAGAGCACGGGCTGTAGGCACACGGGCTTCAGTAGTTGTGGTACGTGGGCTCAGCAGTTGTGGCTTGTGGGCTCTAGAGCGCAGGCTCAGTAGTTGTGGCGCACGGGCTTAGTTGCTCCGCGGCATGTGGGATCTTCCCAGACCAGGGCTCAAACCCGTGTCCCCTGCATTGGCAGGTGGATTCTTAACCACTGCACCACCAGGGAAGTCCCAGTAGGTCCTTGTTGGTTATCTATTGTATATATCATAGTATCCTTGAGTTTTAAATAAAAGTTGAAAATTGTCTTCTAGGTAGAGGTTTTTCGATAGATTTATTCCTAGATATTTGGTGTCTTTTGATGGTATTGTAAATTATGGTATGATTTTTTAAAATTTTATTTTCTAAGTTCTATTTCTGATTTTCTTGATAAATAGTCAGGTTGTCTATGATTACTGACATTTTTACTTCTTTCCAATATAAGGAAAAAAATCCAGAACTGGATTTTTTCCTTCTTTCTGATATAAGCATAAAAAATCCAAAGCTGGATTTTTTCCTTCCAGTTTTATTGAGATATAATTGACATATAGCACTATATTATAAGTTCAAGGTGTACAACATAATGATTTGACTTACCTACATCGTGCAATGATTGCCACAGTAAGTTTAGTGAACATCTGTCTTCTCCAAAATTAAACAAATAGAAAGAAAATTTTTTGTTGTTGATGAGAACTCTTAGGATTTACTCTCTTAACAAGTTTCACATATAGCACACAGCAGTGTTCATTATATCTATCGTGTTGTACATTACATCCCTAGGACTTATTTATCTTGTAACTGGAAGTTTTACCCTTTGACCACCTTCATCCAATCCCCCCTCCCCCATCCACCACCTCTGGTAACCACAAGGAGCATCTCTTTTTCTATGAGTTTGTATGTTCGTTTTTGAAGTATAATTGACCTACAATACTGTGTTAGTTCCTGTTGCACAACATAATGATTTTTTTCTATACATTTCATACATTCCACGATGTCTAGTTATGATATGTCACCATACAAGGATATTACTCACTGACTGTATTCCCCACACTGGACATTTCATACCCATGACTCATTTATTTTGCAACTAGAAGTTTGTACCTCTTAACCTGCCTCACCTATTTCTTTCCTTCCCCCACCCTCCGATACTCTGGTAACCACCTGTTTGTTCTTTGTCTATAACTCTGTTTCTGTTTTGTTATGTTTGCTCACTTACATCTTTTATTTTTTATTTCTTCTTTTGTCCCCCCTTGGTCTGCTGGCTAGGATCTCCAATACATTATTGAACAGAGGTGGTGCTAGTAGGTTTGTAGGTTTCTCATTTTCCTTCCTGATCGCAGAGGAAAAACTTTCACTACTTTACTATTAAGAATGATGTTTAGTGCAGGATTTTCTTTTCTTTTTTTGGCTGCACTGTATGTCTTGGCCTACGGATCTTAGTTCCCCGACCAGGGATCGAACCCGCGCTGTCTGCAGTGGAAGCGCAGAGTCTTAACCACTGGACTGCTGGGAAGTCCCTAGTGCAGGATTGTTGTAAAAAGAACACATTGATTAAGAAAGCTCCCTTTATTTATAGTTTTTAATGTGTGTTTATTATTGATTGATGTTGATTATTATTCATGGATGTTGATTTTTATCAAATGCTCCTTTTGAATCTGTTGAGATTTTTCTCTTTACTGTTCATAAGGTGGATTATATAATTGATATTTAAAAGTTAATCCAGCCTCGCATTCTGTAATAAACTCTATTTGATCCTTTTCATATATGTCTGGATTTGGATTTGGTCTGCTAATATTTTGTTTGGGGTTTTATATGTTTATTCAATAGTTCATTGTATTTTAGCCAGTGTATTTGATATTTTTTTTCTTTTAAAGTAGCTCTCATCTTGATGATATTTTTTTCTTTTAATAACATCCTGAAAAGCTACATCATCATTTTTGTTGGCTGTGTAGTATTCTATTATGGGGATGTACTATTATTTATATTCTCCATCTATTGTTTTCTATGTAGGTTCTTTCTTTCTTTCTTTCTTTTTTGCTACTCTAAAGAACATTCTCACAGATGTCATATCAGATTATTTCCTTAGAATAAATTCCCCAAAGAGAAATGATAGAGACTAAAGGTATTCATATTTTAAATTATTTAAGAACCAAGATTTTTGTGAAAGTGAAAAAAGATACAAATATAAAAATCAAACACTTTAAATAAAAAGTTAGAACCCTAAATTTGAATTAGAATATCAGTATGAACTCATGACTTTTTTTTCTCTTAAAAAACATGTTTTCTAGTTCTGGCCACTGAAAAGGTTTAGATGAAGTCATCAGTCCAGTAGCAATGATCCTATGTGGTCTCTAAATACAGTTTTCCAATAAAAGGAATCAGGGCTACTCAGAAAAATGACAGATTCTAGCCCTGGGGCAGAAAATGTACAAGATGTGCCTGAAACATCTTGTCTTATCAGAATGCAAGGAAGCGAGTAAAAACTTCTCTTCTGGGGTCCTGGGAAGGAACTCAAGATCTAACTCGAAGGGGCCAAAATGGGACAATTTGACTCATAAAAAAGGAAAAATATCTACAGTAGATTGAAACACATTAAATATATTTAAAATCCACAAGTTCATACTAATATGAAAAGAAATAACTCTTTGGTCACTTTTTGAGGCTGCTAGGGGACCACCACATTATAGGGAAAAGTGGTAAATGGCCGGAAAGAATCCAGCCTTTCCCCCCAAGTGTCCTCAGGTAAACAATCACTTGATGAGGGAAATTTCATTATAGAGGCATCCAACTAATAAAGAATGGGGGGATGACTGGCTTAGAGCCTCACCATTTTTCATCTCCTATGATCAGAAAAAAGCTGATGAGGCACTTTGTAATGAATGGATCAACTTACCCCTCTGAACATTGTCAATATCACTAAAAGGAGAGAACATTCATTACAGGGTTCCTGGTGTTGTGTACCTCCTCTTGACATACAGCACTGTATTTTTCCACATAAGGGGTATTCCTCCCCCAAAATTGAACCTGAATCTGATCGAGTCTCTAGATTTCACTGCCAACTAATAGGAAGCACAGTAAACAAAATGGAACAAGTTACAAGACACACAAGGATGCAGTTAGCACCATCTAGACTGCAGGAAGCAGACAAATTGCGGAGGAAAAGAAGAGAAATGGAACTTACAGATTAAAAGAGACTTCAGAGACATAGCAGTCAGATGCAGCACGTAGACCTTGTTTGGGTCCTGATTTGAACAAATCAAGTGTAAAAAGAAATTATGAGACAATTGGGGAGATCCTAACAATAATTGGATATTTGATGATGTTAATTAAGGAATGATTATTTTTTAGGTATGATAATAAATAAAATATAAAAGTCCTTTTCTTGTAGAGATATCTACTGAACTACTTAGAGATGAAAATATATTATGTTTGAAGTTTGCTTCAAAACAATTGAGTGAGGGGGAAAGTGGGCGGGAGAACAGTTGAAGGAAGGTGAGCTCTGAGTTGATAATTGTTGAAGCCGAGTGATGGGTACATAACATGTATTATACTATTCTCTCTATTTGATATAGGTTTGAAATTTGTCATTATAAATGGGAAAGTCATTTTGATAGGACTTTCTAAATTGCTTTTCAGATGCTGAAAAAGTTTACATTCCCACCAACAGTGTATGAGATCGCCCATTTCCACACGCCCTTGCCACATTGGGTATTTGCATTCTTTGAATATTTTGCCAATCTGATAAGCAAAGTGGTATTTTGTTGCTTTAATTTTAAGGTATCATTTTAATTAGAGGTTTTGTTGCTATTTGCACCTCAGAGGGCCCTTCATCTTCTCCAGTCTCCAGAAACAATCTGCCTGTTTATGTTTTGTACAAAAGAAAAGTTGTTCTCAGACAGCTCTGTGAACCCAGCATTACAGGCAGTACAGCTATTGCCTTAGCATCTGTCTTTATTGCACTTTCATTTCAACCGGCACGGTTTTTATTTCTGGCTATAACACCTCAGTGATTATCAGTTTATTCCACGACCTGGATAGATTCTGGATAGAAAGTTAGAGTGAGGGTTTAACGTAGATGATGGGTGGTTTTTTTTTTAATCCTCAGCAAAAAGGTTCCTGTTTTTTCAATTGTCTGTAGTGGTGGCAAAATCCATTTGAAGCCTTTTTCATATACGCATTCCCTCGTCTGTAAGGAAGGCAAGGGACTCTCCAGACCTAGAAGCACAGTCTCCGCTTTGTTTCTGAAAAGGAACATGTGTGGCTCCCCACACACTGAGAGGAAAATATGCTGCCCTCATAATTGGTCTCAGTAGGAACCCGGAGCATTCTGTTGTGTTTGCTGCTGTCCAGTGTAGTTTCATGTTTCACTCTCGGATAAATTGTATCCTGAAGTGCATTATGTCGTTTCAGAAATAATTACTGAGAGTGATGTTAAGTGGGAAGGAGAAAGTATACCACGAGTTTAACAAATTCCTTTTCCTCTCGCCATGCTTTATTGTGCGTGACAAAATGCACGGGTGTAAACTATTTTTGTTACTAATCTTTTCCTCTAAGTGAAGTTGGCACCACGGCTCCCCGCCCTGCTGTTGCCTCAGGAGCAGGTGTGTTACCTTGTTGCTCGGGTACTTATGGTGTGTGTGCTGTTTACCTTCTCCTTGAATCCACTCAAGTCCGAAGGGGCCATTGTGATGTAGTAGAAAAGCAGGGCAGAGTCAGAATGTGGGTTTCATCTCTGCCACTTAGGAGCTGGGTGGTAAAGTGATCCGGCCTCAAAGGAATTTAGATACATGCCTGGCATGCAGTAAATGTCAGTTGAATTTGAATTATTAATGAAACAAATCTGTAATGCATGCCTACTGTGTGTTAAGGTCCATGCTATCTGAAATACACAGTTCTTACCTACAAATGATTATCCTCCCCGCTTTCCATCCCTTTTCGACGGTAACTTGCATGATTCTGGTATATGTTCCACCTGTGCTTCAGCAATCAGTCCCTCTAGGAAATGCTGAAGGCTTCAAGCCTTTTCTTTGCCACAGCCTTTGAGGAGAGTTCCAGCCCAGGGACGAGGAGGTTGTCGGTCTGTTTTGATGTCAGCTTTCTCAGCAGTGGCGAGAAGCCAGCAGTAACTTGCCTGACCGCAGTCTTTCTAGCAGCATCTGTTGGGGAAAAATACAGCTCAGCTTCATGGGAGTAACTCCCAATTGCTGAATCCATTCTTCCAGGTTGGCTCTGCAAAGAGATAAAGAATTTATGAGGAGTGGAGGTGGATATATGCTTTGGTTTGTTCAGTGTGTGATAACATTCATCACTAAGGCTGGCATAAGCTTTGAGTGGCTTAGAGTAAAGGGCGATATCGAAGCTGCGCTCTGAGACAGCAAGTGGGAGCCGATCAGATGAGGGTGCAGAGGGGGTGGCAGATGCAGTTCTATTGCCAGAAGTCCCTGCTCTTTTGCTTGTTGACCCCTCATGTCAGTGGGCATTTTATTGTTGTTATTGAAGTTGAAGCAGAAGCATCTCCCAGAATTTTGTCCTCCTGTCTACACTTCTAAAAGGCCCTGAGCTACAGATGGAATGTCATGCAAGAGTCTGGCTCCTGGGTTAAGTGAATGCATGTTAAAACACGCATGTGCTATTTGAGGTAACTGATTTTATCTGCTTTCTTCAGCCTGAGGGTTTCACATGTTGGGCAGTGACCTTTAACTGCCTTGGCAGGTCAGATTCTATAGTATTGTTTCTTTACAGAGTTTGAGAGGTTCTTAGACTTAGATGCACAACTGAGAAAGGATGTTTCTCTGAAGAGCTGCAGAATGTCATTTCCCAAAGGGCCAAATGTATTTCCACAAACTAATCTTCATTGGATACCTGCTATGTGGCCAGCAGCCTTTTAAGGTTGTAAAGGAAATACATGCTGTCACTTCGGTCCTTAAAGAACTTAACGATAATAATAATAATCTATTATTATTAATATTAAGCACTTACTAAATGCCAGGCACTCTACTACTGGCCTCATATACACATTGTTCCACTTAATCCTCACAACAACCTATGAGGTATGTATTACCATGCCCATTTTACAGATAGAGAAACACAGGTTCAGAGAAGTGTGTTAACTTGCCAGCATCTTAATCCAAATCTGTCTGACTCCAAAGCCTGTGGTCTGCTTGCGTGAGGTACAGTTAGAGAGGCAAGCTGGGCTCACAGGAAAATGCACACGAATTGGCAATGGAGACAAAGCTACGAGGAACAGCTAAGGTGTGACATGTCAGAACCAAGATTCTGAAAGATCTTGGCAGACTGAAAGAACAGAAAAGACAATAAAATGAAATTTACTAGAGATACATGGCCATTTAAGTAAAAAACAGCTATGTAAGTCCTGAGCAGGAGAAAAAGGGTTCAGTAGCGCTCTCTGAGCGGACAAGGGGACCCAGTGACCTGCCACTCCCAAATGGGGCAGCACTAGGACGTGGCGGTCTCCAGTAAACGCTGGTGCAAGCTGACGGGGATCCGCTGAGGGGTGGATGGACACAGCAGGGCCGTGAGCGATGGGTCAGTGAATTAGGGGTTTTGGTCTTGAAGTACTGGAGGAACTGTCTTCATGTGGCACAGGGGGGGCACTTACTCGGTGTAACTCGAGAGGGAAGTCGGGGAGGTCTCGACTCCACGGGAACATCCCTGAGCTGTTCCAGAACCATCCGGGCTGCCTGGTGGGCACCGTGAGGACACGTGAAGCCCAGGCTGGACGGTGTCGCTGGGTGGGATTCTGTGACTCCAGGGGCTGCAGAAGGTCAGAGCAGAGAGCGGACTCTGTTCCCAGAGGAAGCGGGCGACGAGGGCGGGGTTTAGACGGTTGCCCAGGGAAGAGCATTCTAGGCGAGGAAAGACAAAGAAAAGGGAGTAGGCACTTCAAAACCCGTGTCTTACTTGTTGAACAGGGGGAGGGCATGGCTCGAGTATGAGTAATGGTGCTAACGGGGCAGGAGAAGTGCGCTTGCATCAG
The DNA here is from genome assembly GCF_028564815.1 of Eubalaena glacialis. NCBI lineage: Eukaryota > Metazoa > Chordata > Mammalia > Artiodactyla > Balaenidae > Eubalaena > Eubalaena glacialis. Next base: position 4,495,774 of record NC_083725.1, read on the forward strand.
AGGGATCTGAGTGGTATATAACCCGAGGCCGCTTATTTAGGAGGTGAGAACTTTTAAGGTACCATTATTTTCTTCCGGTGTATTTGGTAAAGTTGCATTCATCGAATCCATGACCCAAACCGTGTCTTATTTGCAAAAGACTAATTTCAGCGTGATGAACAAAATAGGCATCTCTTTCCTTGTTACTTACAAACCTCGGCCTCTCTGAAGTGTGTGAAAGGAGAGCTGGTATCCACTGAATTTTACCAACTGCGTCTTGTACCACGTGTTCAATTTTAAAGCCACGTGGTTGAAGGTGGATCAGATCTTTACCTGCATTATGGTGTGGCCACCTGCAAAGGCAGGAGGGTCCCCACCCCAAACCAAATTGAGGCTGATGATACCACACATGCTCCAGGAGGGTTTGGAAGGGTTTGTTTCTTTCATATTTGAAGTCTCCGGGGAGACAGGGCAGGCCCCTCATGCAGGTTTGGAAAGGCTGAGAGAGCAAGGAAGTGGGACTTGAGGTGAAGGGTGGGATCAGCACGAGAGTCCCCAGCACTTGGTCAGGGGCTTGTGGGATCTGAAACGCCTGCTGGCATCAGCGGAGCCCAGATGTTGGGCAGAAACGGCAAAAAGGAAAACAGATTCCTTATTACAGCCCATAGATGGAAATAAAAGTCATTTCTGCAGGGCCTTGAAGGGAGCTGGTGAGAAGAGTATCGCACCAAAACCTTGTATTCTGCGTGTGTGTCCCAGCTAACCCCAAACAGGCTGTACTAACGTCACGATTAAACGTTGTCCAGGCCTCGTTGCCGGTGCACAACCAGGTGTTGCCTTCCGTTGAGGGCGTGGATGGCTCGGACCCTTTGGCGACCCTGCAGAACCCCATGGCCAGGCTGGAGGCCAAGGAGGAGGAGGACGAGGAGGAGGAGGAGGATTCTGAGGAGGAGGACGAGGAAGACGGCGAAGACACAGACCTGGACGACTGGGAGCCTGACCCCCCTCGGCCCTTCGACCCACACGACTTGTGTAAGTCGCGCTGCCTCTCGGGAGCGTGTGCGGGCGCAGGGCGGGCTGGCCGCTGCCGGGGCTCCTGGTGCGGACGATGCTCCCGATCTAGGTGTCCCCCCGCTCCGTCCTCAGGCGGCCTGTGAAGGAGGCCCTGGCTGTCCCTAGAGTTCTGAGCGTACCGACGAGTGGACTGAAGCCCGGAGGAAGCTGGGCAGCCTGCTCGGCGCCACAGGGGCCGGGGCTGGGTCAGGACCGAGCCTCAGTCTCTGATCCCAGAGCTCCAGCTGCCAGACCGTGATGTTGTCCAGTCCTGGCAGATCCGGCCATTTCCGAGTCCACAAGTTCCTTTCCTGCTTCACCTCTCTTCATACCAACCTTAAAAAATGCCTGTTATAAAAAGACACCCCAGGCACCAGAGCGCTGCATCTTCTAACTTGACTAATGCTCTCCACAGTCTTGTGAGGTCGGCAGCTTTCCCAAGGTCGTGCTCAGTTGTTCAAGAGTCAGGGTTCAAACTTGGGTGTCTGATGGCTGCCGGTGCCCACGGTCAGCCGACACTACTGTCCGTCCTGCCTGCTTGAGGGGCGGGTCCTGCTTCCACCCACCAAGCCATTGCCGCTGCCCATCAACTTCATGCCTAGATGGCAAAGTCCTTATCTCCTCTTGTGAGTTACGAGACTCTGCAGAGCTCTGAGGTCTCACCGTATTTCCCCTGGACCTTCCGTGTAGTGGTGGTAGGCCTGTTTGCATGGGGCCAGTGTTCATCTCCACGCCCAACAAAGGGCTTCCTCAGTTTGCTTTTCTTTGAGTTCATAAGTTTTCAAGGCAACTCCTTAGTCAAATACACACAAGGTCACTTTATCTTATAAATATTAATACAAGGTAGCTCTCCATTATTGGAGAACTGTGGAAATTGAAAATACCCATTTTCTAAGTCAGGTCATCACACAGCCAGAGTTGGGTAAACTATAATTGGTTAATTAGATTTGTTTAGGGCCATGAGTATGCTCTCTGTGTGGCCCAGTCACTGTTCTCTGTTCTGTGGCTGTACCTATCTCATTCTGGCGGTGAGCTGACAGATGGGTGACACTGGGAAAGGGGGTGAACGTGGATGCTTAGTGCCAACCGATCACTCGCAAAATGAGCTGAAAGTACATATCAGGGCTGGGCTAACTGTGTCATCCAGGTGAATGAAGGATGGGATGCTAAATTCATTCATTTCAGCATTATGTTCACACAGTACACATGGAAACCTCAAACTCAACAGCGCTTTTTCTGTTAATTTAGACATGCCCAGACAATAAGGCTTCTATTAACTCCCTTTGAGGAAACTGATTAAACATTGTTGTCAGGTTTTTAAAAAACAGCTTTATTGTGATATAATTTACATACTGTAAAATTCACCTAATTTACATATTATAAAATTCTCATCAGATTTTGCAACATTTAGCCTAATAAGCTCTTCTTTTCTCTTTTCAGACATGTTATAATTGATTTGTAAGTTTAATGCCACTATTTGAATGAATATCCAATAGAGGAATAAATCACGGCCTGCAAATTATTTCCGGCAGGCCGCAAGCTAATTCTGCCTGATTTCAGAAGAAAAGTACAGGGTTTTAGTGGTCTCTGAGGAGTAATGTATTACAATGGAATGGGTATTGCAGTTGTAGGAGCTCATTGAGTTTGGGCTGGGAAATTTAGATTTGGGGATTTTTCAGGTTGGAACTTTTTCCCTGAGACTGTCACGCTGAGGATTTCCTTCTCGTGTAGGGTGCGAGGAGTGTAATAACGCACACTCTTCGGTGTGCCCGAAGCATGGCCCCCTGCATCCGATCCCCAACCGGCCGGTGCTGACTCGGGCGCGGGCCAGCCTCCCCCTGGTGCTGTACATCGACAGGTTCCTGGGCGGTGTGTTCTCCAAAAGGCGTATCCCCAAGCGCACCCAGTTCGGCCCTGTGGAGGGGCCGCTGGTCAGGGAGTCGGAGCTGAAGGACTGTTACATCCACCTCAAGGTAATTTATGCTTCACCAGCGTCCAGTCTCGTTCCGATGATTTTTAAGGGGCACGCATTTTCCCCCCAAGCCTCTTAATGCAATCTCATAGCAGTCCGCTAGTATTTTTCTTTCTATGCTTGACTTGTTTCAAATGGAGACGTTTTCTCTCTCACCAATGACACAGAGGGTACAGTTTCAGTACCCGAAGTCTTATGTGAATAATTCTGAGAGGTGTAGTTCTCAGGGGCTGGATTAGTCTGGGAGGGCTGCCAGAACCAAACACGACAGACCGGGGGAGCTTAAAGAACCGATGTTTGTTTTCTCACAGTCCTGGAGGCTGGAAGTCCAAGGCCAAGGTGCAGGCAAGGCTGGCCCCCTGTGAGGCTGCGCTCCTTGGCTTGCAGGTGGCTGCCCTGCGGCTGCCTTTGCACAGGGCTGTCCCTGTCTGCAAGGTGCCTCTGGAGCTTCTCTGTGTGTCCTGATCTGCCCTTCCTATGAGGACACCAGTCAGATGGGATTGGGACCCACTTTTTCAAAGCCATGGCTCCGAATGCAGTTACATTCTGAGCTACTGGGGGGCTAGGGCTTCAACATACGAATTTTGGGGGGACACAGTTCATCCCATAAAAGGGATTCGACAGCTTTTTTTTTTTTCAAATTAACTTTGACTGGAACACAGAGAGAATTACGTCGACTCATGTTATCTAAGTGCCCATGATGTTTTTAGGAAAATCTCTTTTCAGTTTTTGAAACAGGTCTATCCTGTTGAATCTTTTGTTGAAGAATAGTTCACAGTGTGTTACGGTATATTTACACTGATGTCTGTTCCTCACTTTTGATGCTTTTGCTTCTATCCAACCCCTCTGCTGTCTGCTTCTTGGAGAGCCACTCTGTAGAACCAAGAAAAGGCAGTGGGGAGGGAGAATTTTGGTGGTGTGTTTTTGAGAAATCAGCAGCTGTCATGGGGAGATTTTCTTGGTGAGTGCTCAAGGTGTCCTAGAAAGAATATAACTTTGTAAAGAGAAATACCTATCGCCAGGCTACACATTATAAATGAAATGCAGTTGAATCCCCAAAGGAAGTAACTTGTAACGAACTGGAGAGTATTTTGCTTGCATTTTCTGGCTTATTAGTAGCATTTTTTGATGTGTTAGTTAATGATGAAATATCAACCGAAGCTGTACACTCAGGGTGCTAACTTTTAGATTTTGCTGAGTAATCCTCCTGTAAGTGAGTCTTCAGAAAGTATCTTTTTCCTGTTCCATTCGGCAAGACACGATTCCAGTATCTTTCTAGACACAAAGGGGAGAATCAGCGTGTCTGGTTAATTTCAGGAACAATAGCTTGTATATCATTCCATGAATATCTATCATATTAGAGGTTTCGTGTATGTGTGTCTTTTTACTTTCACCCTGGTTGCAGGTTTCTCTGGATAAAGGTGACAGAAAAGACAGGGATTTGCATGAAGACCTGTGGTTTGAGTTGTCTGACGAGACCCTCTGTAACTGGATGATGTTTGTACGCCCGGCCCAGAACCACCTGGAGCAGAACCTGGTGGCTTATCAGTACGGCCACCACGTGTACTACACAACGATCAAGAACGTGGAACCCAAGCAAGAGCTTAAGGTACACGGGGTGCTGGGCAGTGGCGCCTCCGCTAGGAATTGCAGTTGCTTCGTGCTTTCCCTACTTTTTTTCTTCCCTTTGAAGAGGGATTCTTTAAAAAATGGTCCTCTTCTTGTAATTCACTTACTTACTGAGCACTTACTGTGTACTGTACACTTCTAATAATCCCACCAATAAAACAGAATGAAAAGTATATGACTTCTGAGCTCTATCACAGGCATTCATGACGGTATTAGGCCCAGGGGTGAGGAAGTAGTTGTTTTGGGGGCACAGACAGGTCTGTGTGATTAAAGATGGGCTGACTTCACATCATTTACACATTCTAAGGAAGAGTTAGTTGGGAAACAGGAGATCTTGTAAAATGGAATTCAGAGGTATGGGCAAGATTTCTTTATCTGAAGACTCATTTTACCCAAAGAATTCTATGCACTGACGTCTGATTTTAGGAATATATTTTTTGGGGATAACGCTCTGTAGGAATTTGTCTAAATATTAACTCTTGATGATTAATGAAAATTCTGCTATGATTCTAAGGGGAAATCCCCTCCACCACCCCCCCCCCCGCCCGCCCCCGTTTTTAAAGCTATGTTAGGAACATGGTAAAAAGAGGGGGTCAAAATATTAAAGTTATAAATGAAAAATATGTTAGAAATGATTGCTTTGGTACATGAACACTGAATAGCACTGTGTCTCAGTGTGGTAAAGTGAGAAATAGATACTTCTTTGGGGGGAACAAAGACCTAGACTTTGTTTAAAAGCTGTACAAACCCTGCGTCTTTGAAACCGTCGAGTGGATAGTACATAACCTCCAAAGAAAATGTGCAGAAGGAGATTCACATCTCACACCTGTATTCCAATAAATTCTTGATACTGAATGAATACTTTTTAACTGTGGAGGGGAGATTATTTTCTCTTTTAATGCAGTAGAAGGCAGACAGATACAATTAAATAAGAATATAATAGTTCAATATAATGAACAACCAAAACAACAGATAAAAAGAAAGCAACAGAATGGGGGAAATATTTGTAATACATGTTAAAAGGTTTGAGTATACAAACTGAGAGAAAGTTGTGCGCCTCTAACCTCACTACATCCAGATGGACAATAAATAAGTATTGGGAATAGACTTTATTTGGGGGAGGACTCAAATAGTAAAGAAATGTTAAAAAAAATTTTTAAATGTTGATAATTTAAAAACCCTTAAAGCAACTATGAGTTAATATTTTTGTTAATTTAAACTAGCAAAAATAAACAGATATAATACAAGGAATGTGAGGGTTTAAAAAATAGGGATGTTTGTTTCAGAATTGCAATATTTTATAGAATATTTCTGACAGTAGGCAGCAAAAATGTTCTTGGCTGAGTAAACCCAGTCCTTGAAAATAAGTCTGAGGAAATAATTATAAGCAAAGATAGAGCTAGATACATTAGAATTTTGTAATTTTTTTACTGACTCAGACATTAAGATGCACCATTATTTTACACACCGTTAAGAAAAAAAATACACTGCCAGCTGAGCTATGTTACAGTGCTTATTTTAATCAACAGAAGTAGTTATTTTATATTTATTGCAGGAGCTATTTTGGACTTATTTAGACATAATTTTGAAATCACATCACACTTATGCATATTTAAAAAGGCACACTATAAGCAAAATAAATTGGTTAAGGTATAAACTGCTTTCTGTGCAGTCTGACTTTTTTTTTCTTTAACTGGATCATTGTTTTACTTTATCATGGATGTTGTGCTTTTGTATATCTGTCATCTTCTGTGCCATCAAGATGTTGAGGATGATGCAGTGTTTTTAGAATAACTGCTCTGCTGTCACCTCTGGGATATTTTTCCAAGCCACTGATAGCTTTTCTGTAAGTTTTGATGCTGTGCTTTCCCATTGACTGAACCCATATGTGTCTTTTTCCTCAATTGAAACACATGTCCTTGGAAGTTGAGAGTTTTTTGATCAAGTCAGTGGGAAGTTTCTGATCACTCAATGTTTGATACCTTAATGAGAGTTCCTCCGGTATGATCACACCAGCCTTGCATTGCTTTGAAGTTTCTTTCGTTTATTCTGAGGGAGATGGCAATTTTTTTTGGCCTTCATATGCATTGCTTGGCAAGTGTAGCACCGCACGGAGTGCCAGTGGGACATATACCGGAATGAGGTGAGAATAGAAAGATCTCGGCCAGGTTTGTGCAGGAGCAAATGTAGGTGGTCACGGCTACGTCAGGGCAGTGACAAGTGCTGTGAAGGACACAAAAGGTGTGAAAGGAGCAGATAACAGGAAAGGCCCCAATTTAGGTGTGACGGGAGAGGGCAGGCCTTGCTGAGGAGGTGACAGTGGAGAACCCAACATTCCTGGTGGTGGAACAGCAAGGGCAAGAACTCTACATGCTGGAGGAACTGAAGGCGGGTAAAGGAGAGTGGTGGGAGCCCTTTGCAGACCAGCATCAAGCACTTGAGGTTTACTGAGAACCAAGCAGCTGTTGCAGGCCATTAAGCACGGGAGTGAGTGATGAAATCAGACTGTGTTTCCAGAAGACCGCGCGGGCTCCTGTGTGGGAACTGGAATGCAGGGAGCGAGAGTGGAAAAGCAGAGGCTCGTTAGAAAACCAGGCAGGAGCTCATCTTGGCGAGCATCTAGGTGGGCGGAGCAGACAGAGGACGTCTGAGCCACCGAGAGTTCTTACAGAACCGAGAGGCGTTACAGAAGAAAACAGAAATATGGTGGTCCAGGGGCTAAGGCTCCGCGCTCCCAATGCAGGGGGCCCGGGTTCGATCCCTGGTCAGGGAACTAGATCCCACATGCCACAACTAAGAGTTCGCATGCCACAACTAAAGATCCCGCCTGCCGCAACTAAGACCCAGGGCAGCCAAATAAATAAATATATTTAAAAAAGGGTTAGCTTTTAGATTTCAAGTCTGAGCAACTGTGTGGAAGGTGGGGTATTTATTGAGATGGGAAAGGTAGGCAGGGGTGGGGAGCGAGGAAGGGAGCATCTGGAAGTCAGTTCTGGACAAGCGCCATCAGGCAGGCAGTAGAATGTAGGTAGAGGGCAGGAGGGGAGGGTCTGGGGTAGAGGCAGTGACTGGGGAGTCATTAGCATAGAGTTGGCTGCAATGGATGCGATCGCCTCGGGGAGAAATCAGAAGGCTCTGGACTTGAACTACGCTTCGAGGAACAGCACTGTTCAGGGGTGCGGGAGGGGAAGGAGAGCCAGGCAGGGAGACTGAGCAGAAACAGCCCGCGGGCTAGGACGGAGGAAGAGGCTCGGGAAGGTGGGGCAGCTCTGGTGACCCAGCAGTGTCGGGGTGGAGCCACCATGATCACAGCTGTGGAGAAACCTGTGTTTAAATACAGATAAAAGAATTGGAAGAGGCTCTGCTTCATGCAGATCAAGAGACTATTGATGTTATCTCTCGTGAAGTTGTTCTAATAACAAAACCAGTTTTTTATCTTTTTATTTTTTAAATTTTATATATTGATTTTTTTGGCCTCACCGCGTGGCACGTGGGATCTCAGTGCCCCGCCAGGGATCGAACCCGTGCCCCCTGCAGTGGAGGCATGGAGTCCTAACCACTGGACCGCCAGGGAAGTCCCACAGGTTTTTACAAAGGAAAAAGAAAACACACAGTGTGTCTTGGCAGACGAACTTCCTGACTGACTGTCTGCGCTAACGGGGTCACCTCACAGTTCGGCTTCTTTTGTTTGTTTGTTTGTTTTCCGTGGGCTGTAGAAAATCCTGAATTGTTTCTTGTGAGCAGGAGGAGGAATTGAAGCACGTGAAGCACATCCGGTGATGCCCTTAGTCCTTGATGTTGTACTTGGCTCTTGCAGGTGTGGTATGCTGCTTCCTATGCCGAGTTTGTGAACCGGAAGATTCATGACATTTCCGAGGAAGAAAGGAAAGGTGATTGGACTTCTTCATTTTTTTGTATTTCATATATTGATTCTAAATTGTATATATTACTTACATCTTTATGCAATGTCTAATTTTTCTATCTCTCTGTATTTAAGATATTCTAATAGGTTCTTTAGAGCTGCACATCCCTGTCTAATTCTAGGGTCAAATGACAATGACATATTTACATTTCTTTCATGGGTGCTGGAAAATAGTATTTAATATAATGAAAACCTCCAAATACTAAATTAGGACCTAGATCAGAGGACGATCCCTATCGAGATGTAATCATCTCTGAACACGGCAAGGTAGGCATTGACTTTGTTTTCAAAGTAAATGTCACTGAAGTACAACCTACATACAGAAAAGTGCGCAAATCCTAAGTAATGGCCCAGTGAATTTTCACAACGTGAGGACACCTGGGCAACCTGCACCCAGATCAAGACACGGAGCGTGGCCATGGCCCCAGGACTCCCCTGAGCCTTGTAATTCCTCCTCACTCCCAAGTGTAACTAATCTCCCGACTTCCATTGTAAGATGGAAGATGTAAGATTTCCATTGTAGCACTCCTTGGCTTTCCAGTGTGGTAAGGTCGTGTGTGTGTGTGTGTGTGTGTGTGTGTGTGTATGTATTGCGGGGTGGGAGAGGGTAGCACAAGGGTGTTCGTTCCTTTGATGTCTTATGCAAATATATCAGAAAACAAGATCCTAAAAATTATTCTCTGTCAAACTTTAGCCTTTGATTTTATAACAGAACAGCAGACATTGGTTATTTATGAACACTGGGCTACGCTGAGATGGGAATGGTGTGGGTCCTGGGCATCTGAGTTTTATTGGTGCCTGTTGATCACCATCCTCCGTGGTTTCTCTCCCACGACTGCAGTTCTTCGAGAGCAAGAGAAGAATTGGCCCTGCTACGAATGTAACCGCCGATTTATAAGCTCAGAGCAGCTGCAACAGCATCTCAACTCGCATGATGAGAAACTGGATGTGTTTAGCAGGTATAATAATAAGGGGGAAGATTTCAAAAACTTAGTTTTTAAAGTTCCAGGGTCATTTCTACATCATCTGTGAATTTATGAGTCTGTGTGTGTGTGCGCACACGCGCGCGCTTGTGTGTAGACAGGTAACCGGGTAGGCTGCTGAAGGACATTTCTTATCCGTCATTTGCTTTTTTCCCCTGGTCCTCATTACTACTTGTGTCTTTTCCAGCATAACCAATACCCAGCAATAGGACATCTTTTCACCTTAGTAAAATCTCCCCTAACTAGAGATTCTGAAATAGGAATTCTTCTGATTTTCAAACTCTTTTCAGTAGTAGGATTCCTTCATCAGACTAAGTCCTATGTTTATTTTTTTTTATTTTTATTTTTTTTAAGGAATTCCTTTTATTTTTATTATTTATTTATTTATTTATTTTTAGCTCTGTTGGGTCTTCGTTTCTGTGCAAGGGCTTTCTCTAGTTGCGGCAAGTGGGGGCCACTCTTCATCGCAGTGCGCGGGCCTCTCACTATCGCGGCCTCTCTTGTTGCGGAGCACAGGCTCCATACACGCAGGCTCAGTAGTTGTGGCTCACAGGCCCAGTTGCTCTGCGGCATGTGGGATCTTTCCAGACCAGGGCTCGAACCCGCGTCCCCTGCATTGGCAGGCAGACTCTCAACCACTGCGCCACCAGGGAAGCCCAGTCCTATGTTTACTTCCCAGTATATAAGAAAGGTAGGTGAAGGAGAATTCCACAGGATGGGGTAGGCAGCAGCTGGATCACGTAGGCCTGATGGGTAGTGGTAGAAAATTTGAATTTAATTCTATGTGTGATAAGAAGTCTTTAGAGTCTGCTGATCAAGGGATATTGTGATGTCAGTTACATTTCTAAACATCACTGTGGATAAAAATAAAAACATCACCGTAGCTTGTATTGCAGTAAGAGTGAAGACAGGGAGTCTAGTTAGAAGCTATTTCAACAGTTCAGATGAAAAATGAGAGTGGTTCCGGGCAGAGTAGTCCCAGTGGGACAGATGTAGGGTTGCCAGCTTTTATGGGATTTGAAAAGAGAGGAGATGGTGTGAAATGGCATTTAGGGAAGTGGGAGAGTAAATATTCCAGGGAAGTCCAGTGTGATTGCCTGTAACGTGAGTGAGGGCTCACGTGAGTCACGGCTGTGTCGTCGCCAAGCGTCTTTCGCTGCGAGGGTGCCGGTGCAGAGCCGGCAGGGAGTCGGTTTCACCAAGCGCGTGCAACGCAGCGAGAGTGATGAAGCAGCAGTGGGGAGGGAAGAGCATGTACAAGGGAGTGACTCCCGTGAAGGACCTTGGAGCTTATGAGCGGAAGAACGGAGAGGAAACATGAAGAGGACGCAGGACTGCAGACAGGGGGCAGGACTGGAGTGGAGCTGGTGGTGAGGGGGAAGGATCGCTGAGTCCAGGCGCCTGAGGGGGTGAGCTGGAAAGTCAGGACACGGTGTAGCAGCGGGCGAGGCATGGCATCAGGGCAGTGGGGTTCCACACCTACCAAGGACGACAAGGCTGAGGGTGTGACCACGGGAGCAAACGTCTGGGGTGCGTGGAGGACACAGCAGGAGTTCCGTCGCTCCCTCCTGTGTATCCCGAAAACTTCGACCATGGCTCTGTTATAGCACTTTTTTTTTTTTTTAATTTTATTTATTTATTTATATGTTTTGGGCTGTGTTGGGTCTTCATTTCTGTGCGAGGGCTTTCTCTAGTTGCGGCGAGCGGGGGCCACTCTTCATCACGGTGCGCTGGCCTCTCACTGTCGCGGCCTCTCTTGTTGCGGAGCACAAGCTCCAGACGCTTGTGCAGGCTCAGTAGTTGTGGCTCACGGGCCTAGTTGCTTCGCGGCATGTGGGATCTTCCCAGACCAGGGCTCGAACCCGTGTCCCCTGCATTGGCAGGCAGATTCTCAACCACTGCGCCACCAGGGGAGCCCCTATAGCACTTTTTATATTCTGTTGTGAGGTTTGGTTTATATGCGTGCTGCCTCTACTGGACATCTGAGGGTAAAAACTGTTGCATATAACTTACTGTCTTTACTGTCAAGCTCCATGCATGACACATTGTAGATAAAAATGTTTGTTAGCCAGCTGTTAAAAGAAATTTGAGACAATTAGGCAAATTTGAACTTTGGCTAGATTTAATAAATGTTGAGCAACTATCAGTTATTTTTTAGGTGCAATAAAGTTGTTGTGGAGATATGTGTATTATATATACATATTATATGTCCTTATGTTTTAGAGGTACATATTGAAATATTTACAGATGAAATGATGTCTGGGATTTATTTCAAAATAGCCTAATGGGTATGTGTGTGGGAGAAGTGGTGAGGCTATAGATGGGATAAAACTGGCCATGAGTTGATAAGTATTGAAATGAGGTAGCGGGTACACTAGGCTCCTTGTATTCTCCACATTTGCCGAGGTTCAGAATTTCCCATAATAAAGAATCTTTTAATGTGGTGTTTACTGGATGCGCTATGGAACCGGTGAATTAGAAATTTGTTCTGACCTTCCAGAAGATTATAGTAAGACAAGGGCATTCCTTTGACTCTATAGCCACATTCCATGGAAGGAACATGAGGTGAACAAGGGGAAGACTGGAATCTTGTCTCCAGGACACACACGAGGCGTGTTCTGTCCTGTCTGCGTTGCTCACAGAATCGCAGAGATGTGTGCGAGCTTTCAGAATTTTCGGTAGCAAAATGGTGTCAGTGCTTTGACTTTTTAAAGCTCCTTTTATTCTGAATAATTTAAGACATCTCTTTGAGCTATATAGATGGCAAAGATGAGAAATTTGGAAAGTGTGTATTAGCAAAGTGATTGTTTCCATTAGAAAAAAAGAATCAGGAAAAGAAATAAAGTGAGAGGAAATCAAGATTTGGGGTGAATCCGGATCATTCAGGGAAATATTTGTTGTGCAGTATTGTGTAACCATGACTATCTATAACCCAATGTCTTGTCCCCAGAACAAGAGGCAGAGGAAGGGGGCGAGGCAAGAGGCGGTTTGGCCCGGGTCGACGGCCGGGACGCCCTCCCAAATTTATCCGCTTGGAAATAACCAGTGAAAATGGGGAAAAGTGTGATGATGGGACACAGGTATGGGGGATGGGAAAGCAAGAGCTCTTCTTGGACGCTTGATTAGAGAACTTACGAGAAGCGTTACTGGACTCCAGTACAAACGCCTTTCAGAGGGTGGCAATCCTGCCTGTCAGTGCTGTGCTGCCTGTTAATTAAAGTCTGACTAGAGAAAGACTAAAAAGAACGTTTTTTCAAACGTTACTTACAACAGAAACCCAACTCTGCTGCCCTAAAGGTTTGAAATTGTCCAGAGACATTATTGGGGGACTCTGTTTAATTAGTTTAAACAATTAAAATGATGATATTCAAGAAGAGTCCTGTCATAGTCTTCTCCTCACAAAATGATCTGGAAATGTCTCACGGTTTTTCCATCCTCTGGATGGTTACCTAACTAATTTTCTCAGAAGGAAACTATTCTTTTCTGAGCATAACGACGCTAGTCATTTAAAAAATAAAGCAGCAGTTCTAAATCCTAGCACTAATGTCTATCTAGGTAGGGACATAATGGCTGGTGGTTGCAATTTCAGGACTTGCTGTACTTTCCCACCAAGGAGCAGTTCGATGAGGCTGAACCTGCAACTCTGAATGGCCTGGACCAACCGGAGCAGCCCGCGCTCGCAGTCCCTCAGCTGCCACCGGAAGCCCAGTCTTCTCTGGAGCACGAGACGGAAACGCACGAGCTGCACCTGCAGCCCCAGCACGAGGAGAGCGTGCTGCCCGCGCAGAGCACCCTGACGGCCGACGACATGCGCAGGGCCAAGCGCATCCGGGTAAGTGGGATGCCCGGGTAAGTGGGACGCCCGCCCCACCCTCTCCCAGCCCTCCGCCCCGCGGGCGCTGACCTCTCTCCAGGCGGCCAGCCGCGTAGGTGCCCGGCCGTTCGCCACCACTTCTAAGGCTTGCTGGCATCTAGCCTATCACAGGCTCAAGCCCCTTGTTTTGGAAGAAAGTATGAACTGTTTCTCTGGGTCTCTCGGTCCCGTGGCAGGCTGGCATGGCCGGTCCTAGATTCCATCAATGTAGCAGTGACTCAGAAGCCTGGCTCTTGGCAGCATCCGGACTAGTGTAGTTAGAGTAGGATAACTCTCTGGATCCCTAAACTCACAGATTGGAAATGGAGAGATAAGTACACTGAGTTGTAATAGTTACTTACATTGAAGCCGGGCTAATGTGTGCTTAATCGTAGCTCTCAAGTCAGTTTGGGGTTTTGAATTTGTTTATCAACGGTTTCCCAGGGGAGACTGGCAAATGCCGGGACGCGTCAGTGCACAGGGACCTGAGTCCAAGTTGATCAGGCAGGTGCAGCCCACACACGGGGACAGCTCGGAGCTAAGCTCCAGGTTCGGGGGTAGGTCACTGTCTCACCGGGGTGACTTGTGACTTGACTTCAGGCCATGCGGCTGCAGGGCCTCCGCGGCTGCAGGGCCTCCACGGCTGCCTGGCCGGGTGTGTTTTGTCCCTGTTTCACAGACAGCGTTGAGTGTGCGTTAGGACCTGCGGGGGATGCGTGTGGAGAGCACCGTGGTTTTGTGAGATCAGTGTCTGTGCGGACAATTGACATCCAGAAAACAATGACTTAAACCCGTGTTTGTGGTAGCAGGATGTTTAAAGACTTTTCTTAATTCTTTATGTGGATGAAAGAGACTTTTTGTATAACTTCCCAGGCTTTACAGTTCCTAGGTGGACGATCATTTTAGCTTATGTTTCTTTTGGTCTTATTTGCCTATAGGCTAGAAGGGACCTTGAACAATAGTCTAGTCCGTGCCTTCATTTAAAAATACATTTAAATGTTTGTTCTGTATGACACTGTGGAAGAACTCTGAGCAATCAGGCTAAATAGACTTTATAAGGGTCCTGAAATGGAAACTTATAAAACTTATGGCTCCATGTATATTATTTCAAAAGGATATGTAAACCTACATAAATACAGACCAGAAAGGCAAAAGGCTATGCATACCTTCCATCTGTCATGCCACATGATTCCCAATCTGCATTTCACTCTTTCTTGGGCGATTACTATCTTTTCTGCTTTGGCCATTCTGATTTTTCACTAGGTCCATAGAAATGCTTTCTAGATTTAATTTTCTGAAGGAAAAAACTAAAGCCCACATGTTTCGTGAGGTGTGGATGTGTAAGCATAGTGTAGCCGTGATCGTACCTGTGTTCTGGAATGAACTGGGTTACTGGTTTTGGAACAAGGTTCCTTGTGTCAAAGCAAAAGCCATGTGTATGTGGCTTTTGGAGGTCAGTCTTAGGTGAGCCATTTTTTTTTTTTTTTTTCCTCTCACACATTCTAAAAAGCAGGGGCTATGTATTTTTTCATCTTTTCTATCCAGGTTGGTAATGACCAACTGAAGGGAAGCCTTCCAACCCCATTGGTAATGTAACTATTTTTCTCTCCTCTAATGCTGCCTGCTCAGTTGGAGCTGCAGGTACGTTTGTTTCCTGTGTTTCACTCACATAACAGAATGTTATTTAAGTGTTTGCCTGACCTGCTGTTCTTTGCAACCTGTACTTACTAAATCCTGGTGGAAACGACAGTTTGGTTGCTACAGTCAATGCAAATTAGTTAATGAATAATGATAATTTATTTTCAAATAGTAAGTGAGTGGGCTGCAGTTCGCTCATACACACAATGAAGGGTAGGACTAAGTGATCTCCAAGGTCCCTTCCAGCTCTGAAACAACTGAATGACTTCTGCAGTGGCACCGAGTTCTGACTGTATGTTCAGCACTGCCTAGGTACGCAGTAGAATTTTCACTGGTGTCCTGTCCTCTGGGATCTTCCAGTCTAATTAGGGAGGCAATGCTAATGTAAAGTGGGTCACAGTTAAGTGCTACACGTAAAGGTAGAGCCTATAATTGCTATCAGAAGTTGGAAGAGTGAAAGGCCAAAGAAAGCTGGAGTTGGGGAATAATTCGTAGATGAAGTGAGAGTTAATCTGGTCCTTGAAAGAGAGACAGGAAGAAGGGAGATGGTTTCAGAGGACGGCAGCCATAGCATCAAAGGCCGACACCCAGGAACTGTTTGGTGTGGTTGCTGGCCGGACCTGAGCACGGGTACCACCTGGAGGGTAGTGGAGAGTAGCACATACCGGGCAAGGCTAGCCCATTAGAGGTTTTGAAAACTGGGCAGAAAACAGGCCAGAGAAAAGTTGTTTTAAAAAAAAAAAAAAAGCCAACAAACATGATTGATTTCCTTTTAGTGTTAGGATCAAAATAATATGAAAATTAGTCAATTTAGGTTCCTTTAGCTATTAACATCAGACTTTAGAAACGTTTTATGGTTTTGTCTGCAAAGACTCTGTTGACTCAGAATTCATCTCAGTGTGGGTCGAATCCCTTGTCACAGGTTTTAGCAATGATACCATTTTGTCACCTTTCGAGGAGCTTATGTTCCATCCGGTACAGAGTGGTTGGCCAACGTCAGCTCTGCGACCTATCTGTGCTGCTTCCACCCTTTCTCATGATTGCTTCTAGAAAATGTGTACCAATTGTAGCTCTGAACCGCAGAAGATACCGTAGAGTTGAAATGGCCTGCAAGTGGGTTGGGGGGGGTGGACAGTTTCAGCACTTCCACTACCTTGTAATGAGAGGGTTACATTAGGATCATTCCATCAGAGAAACAATCTAGTTCTTGAGTACTTAGTTCAGTGTTCCATGGAAATCAAAAAGACAGTAAGAACAAGGTTTGTCGATAGAGCTAAGAAAGTGGAGCCTGGCGGCTGCTGGGTTTAGATCAAGGGTCTGAGGACACTCACACTAAACAGAGATGACAGGAGACTTACTAGCATAACGGACCGAAACAAAACCACCATCCAGATTTGGTGCCCAAGGGGAAGTGGAATCTCCGTGGGACCAAGATCAGTTGTTGTGCGTTATGTCTGCCCTTGGAAACTTCACTGAACTTGGGTAAAGGAAATGATGCTTACATTCCCTGAGCACTATAAGTCTTGAATCTCTGAACCTCAGGATAGCATCTGTTCTTTTGCAATATTTCCGTAAAGCTTGGAAAGTAGCCAGAATCATGAGAGCTTTTATGTAAAATAAGTATCTGTCCAGATAAGGTAGAAAGATTAGGTGACCGCTAAACCGTATAATGAAGTGAAAGAAAGCTCTGTGGCTGATTTGAAAAAGGTCTGTTGTTTATGATCTCTTCAGGTGGTACAGAAAAGATCTTGAAATAATTCTTTTTGATTTTCATATTAAATACATTTCATTAATTTGCAAACTTTTATTGACACTTCCTATGAGCTCAGCTATTTTTTAAGAGACCTAGATACAAAGGAGAATAAAATATGATGCAACCCCAGTCAACCTGGGAAGATGATGGAATTGCGAAATATTTACTCAAGATAAATGAGTAGGTAAAATCTCTCTCCCAACCCTATTAGAGAAGCCCTGAGAAAGATGTTCTCTGCTGTATAGGAACTATGTTCAGAATTTTCACTAAGTCAACAATAATTATTTTGCTTTTTCCCTAAACGATTATTTCACATTAAAGTTACTTCAGGAGTTGCTGCTTGTGAATAATTTGAAATTAAGGGTTTAAGCATTGTTCATTGTACTTTTTTCATTGCACAAATAAAGCATTAAGACCTCCATTAATTCTTTAATTACTAGTCTCTTATAGTTACGTAAGCATACCCATTCACAGATACATTTTTTTGAGGGATTTTTTCCCCCCACCTCATAGCTATCTAGAACTTTCCCCCTGGTGTTTTGAGGAATTTATGAATGAGTCTTCATTATAGTAGAACTAAAATATTGATTCTGTATTCTCTGTGTGAAAGATGATTCTGTTGGTTTGCTCTCAGTAGAACATGAGTTGTTTTCTCAGTGGTGGTGATGAATTTGCACTAAGTAACCATCTTCCCTCACTGGGATTCCCTATAACAATTGCATGAATTTACAAGATGGCTAATCAGCATTAGAAGTGCAATCTGTGACTGAAAAACAAAAAAGAGCGAAATTGACTGGTCTAGACAGGGAACAAAGCAATAAGCTTAACCCAATTAGCAAGGCATTCTAACCAATGGAACTAACCAGCTACACTGAGAAGCTGTCCTGTGCATTTCCTGAGTAGGAAGTGATTAAGGCACATATTCCATTTAGAACGTGTGCTTACATATCTTGTCTCAGCTGCAAACACGTTCATGTAAATCTGTATCTTCGTTCTCTTTCAGTTCTTTTTCATAAATTGAGATATAATTCACTTACCATAAAATTCACTTTTTTTGTAGTGGTTTTTAGAATAGTCCCAAAGTTGCACAGCCATCACCACTAATTCCAGGACATTTTCATCACCCGCGAAAGAAACCCCATATCCGCTGCCTGCTTCCCCCAGCCCTTGGTACTTACTACGCTTCAGTTCTTTTTATTATCTTTATTTTTGCTAAGCATTTGAATCAAGCTTCAAGTTCTTTTTCTCAAGGACTTCAACAAGTAACATTTGGCTGACTCACTCCAACCTC
Organism: Eubalaena glacialis; assembly: GCF_028564815.1. Classification (NCBI taxonomy): domain Eukaryota; kingdom Metazoa; phylum Chordata; class Mammalia; order Artiodactyla; family Balaenidae; genus Eubalaena; species Eubalaena glacialis. The sequence goes on from NC_083725.1 coordinate 4,513,847, forward strand.
ATCATGCATGTGTGACTCAACCCAAGTCATTTCTTCCAAATCTTCAATTTTTATTCTACTTGACTCGGGGGTTTGTTTTGCTCTATTGGGTTGGCCAAAAAGTTTATTCGAGTTTTTCTGTAACATCGTATGGAAAAACCCGAATGAACTTTTTGGCCAAGCCAATATAAGTCCTCTATTTTTTGAACGTTACTTAGATCCTCTCAAAAGAAAACACACACACATAGACATAAAACAGCACACAAAAGGTTGTCTTTTCAAGATGAACTTCTTTGGGGATGGCTTCATTTTTAATGTCTTTACCAGAAAAATCTTTCAACTGTGTGTCCTAGAGTTTAATTTCTGTGGAAAGTCTGTGATTGCAGAGATTGTCCTCTTTTCCTATAAATGTGCGAGCTGCTTACACACTTAACTCACTAAATAATCTCATTTGTGTGTGTCTTTCAGAATGCAGCTCTTCAGCATCTGTTTATTCGGAAGTCCTTCCGGCCTTTTAAATGTTTGCAGTGTGGGAAGGCCTTCCGTGAAAAGGACAAACTGGACCAACACTTGCGCTTCCATGGGCGGGAGGGGAGCTGCCCATTGACCTGTGACCTCTGTAACAAGGGCTTCATCAGCAGTGCGTCCTTGGAGAGCCACATGAAGCTCCACTCGGACCAGAAGACTTACTCTTGCATTTTTTGCCCAGAATCCTTTGACCGCCTTGATTTGTTGAAAGATCACGTGGCCATTCATATCAGTGATGGCTACTTCACCTGCCCAACTTGTAAGAAACGGTTCCCAGATTTTATCCAGGTGAGTGTCTGCTACCGCGATGCCTGAACACTTCCTCCTTTAGGTACAAGAAACTTCGAGTTTTGGAAGATTGAGACAGCCTGTCGTCTGCATTTGCATTCCTTCTTCGCAGCATCTTCTTAGTTGAGTGTGGTATTTCTTCAGTCAACCTACTTTTGATAAGCAAAAGGTTACTATGACCCTCAATTGTCCAAACAAGACATTGGCATTTAAACATTTAAGTTGTATTACAAGTAATAAACACCCAGATCTGGTTATAAGCTTTAAAAAGTCTTTCTTAATCCTTGCCAATACCCACTACTCATAAAATATATGGCGCGTGTAGAAGACATACTCCCATTTCCTGGCCTGGAAACATTTTCTCCCCATCACTTTGGTTTCCTGTCTTGTGCTACTAAGGTGATGCATTTTGGAAGGAAACAAAGAGAAAGTTGGTATATAACATACTGTTTTTTTTTAACTTTTTATTATATATTGGAGTATAGTTGGTTAACAATGTTGTGTTAGTTTCAGGTGTACAGCAAAGTGACTCAGTTATACATATACATGTGTCTATTCTTTTTCAAATTCTTTTCCCATTTAGGTTGTTACATAATATTGAGCAGAATTCCCTGTGCTATACAGCAGGTCCTTGTTGGTTATCCATTTTAGTTTATTTATTTTTAATTAATTATTTATTTATTTTATTTTTGGCTGCATTGGGTCTTCATTGCTGCACACAGGCTTTCTCTAGTTGCAGCGAGCGGGGGCTATTCTTCGTTGCAGTGTGTGGGCTTCTCATTGTGGTGGCTCCTCTTGTTGCGGAGCATGGGCTCTAGGCACGTGGGCTCAGTAGTTGTGGCACGCAGGCTCAGTAGTTGTGGCACACGGGCTTAGTTGCTCCGTGGCATGTGGGATCTTCCCGGACCAGGGATTGAACCCGTGTACCCTGCATTGGCAGGCGGATTCTTAACCACTGGACCACCAGGGAAGCCCAGGTTATCCATTTTAAATATAGCAGTGTGTACATGTCAATCCCAAACTCCCAATCTATCCCTCCCCCGCCACCCTTCCCCCCGGTAACCATAAGTTTGTTCTCTAAGTCTGTGAGTCTGTTTCTGTTGTAAATAAGTTCATTTGTATCTTTTTTTTTTTTTAAGATTCTGCATATAAGTGATTTCTCTTTCTCTGTCTGACTTACTTGACTCAGTATGACAACCTCTAGATCCATCCATGTTGCTGCAAATGGTGTTATTTCATTCTTTTTAATGGCTGAGTAATATTCCATTGTATATATGTACCACACCTCCTTTATCCATTCCTCTGTCAATAGACATTTAGGTCGCTTCCATGTTTTGGCTCTAATATACTTCTGTATTAAGCACTGACCTCCTCCCCTGTATTATATTCTGGAGCAAAATGCGGTGAGGATAAATTCCAGAATATTCATGATTTCATTTGGACTTCAAGTGATAATATTGTTACATGCTAGTGAATGAACAAGTTAAGTCTAAATATCTAGTAAAAATATTGTGTCTCTCTCTTTTTTTAAAAAAATTACCAAAGCAAAAGGAGACTAGGATTTAATCATAGTTCTGTTAGTGTTGGGAGTCTTGGTAATTTTCTCACTTTACACAGACAATTAGAGAAGTTGCTTTAGGGTGGAATTTAATGGCAAAAGAGACTCCAAAAATAATGAAGGAAAATGTCTTGCAGGAGTGGTTTGATGTGACTCACTACTTAGCTCCCATCCATAACTCTTCTTCACTGGGTATGTATGGCAAAGAGAGTTCAGAGGCCATATTCCTTTGTTTAAGTTATCTAAAAGTATAGGGAATAAGTCCCAATTAAGGGGAAATGATGCTGGTGTTGTATTGTTCTCATATATGGGTAATGTGTTTTCTCTCGTCTAATTCATGTCTTTAATTCTTCAGAACCTGATTTGATAGAAAGATGTAAAAGGACCAATTACTACAAGGGGCTAAGTTGCTTCTGTACATGTTGGAAGCAGGAAAAAGTGAGAAAGAATTATTTTTTGTCCTCTTATAGGTAATTTTTACCAAGATTCATTTAAATCCAAGGGAACTCTTGCTTTTAATCTTAAAAAAAAAAAAAAAAAGGAAAGAAAAATGGGTTCCACGTGATCAGGGCTTGGACTAAGCAAACATTTTCTTCTTCCTCTTCAAGTCCTGTGGGAGATCGAGGTTGGTAAGGCTTCCTGGCCTCTGTGACGGGGATAGTGTTACTGAGGCCCGTTATCAGTCACACCTGATTGGCTCCCAGGCCAGGTTGATGAAGATCCACGGCACAGCGTTTGGCTCCCTCTAGCGTTGCTGAGCTGCCTTTGGTCATTTCCCCTGACTTTCTGTGTCCTCACTGCCAGGTGAAAAAACACGTGCGAAGCTTCCACTCGGAAAAGATCTACCAGTGTACGGAGTGCGACAAGGCCTTCTGCCGCCCTGACAAGCTGCGGCTGCATATGCTCCGGCACTCAGACCGTAAGGACTTCCTGTGTTCTACGTGTGGGAAGCAGTTTAAGGTAGGAGCCAGCAGGCCGCCTGGGTGTTCTCGGGCCACTGAGATTGACAAGCTGAGGATGCGCCTGCCCATTTCATGGGTGTATCATCGACGCTCAAAGAACGGACTTGAGATGTACTTTGTGCCTCATGTTTGACTTAGTTGTTAAGATAAAATTAAGGGGAAAACTCACCTTAATTTCCCAAAATAATTAATTCAAATCCCCAGAGTACTAATGCACCTTTTACAAGAATCCAAGTGTATAATGAATGAACTAAATTGCTATCGAGGAACTCCTAAGAGGACAATACATTTACCCACCAAATTTTTTACTGAGCACTTATTAAGTGTAAGAGCCTGATAACTGAGCCCTGGGGCATGAGGACTGTCATCCAACAGAGGTGGGAAATCTGTGGGATGTTGAGAGGGCTTAGACTATTTTGGGGAATGTTAATGACTTCCAGGATTAAGATAAAAAATAAAAGTATCAGAAACGTGCCTGGAATTTAGAAGAAAGCAACGGAAAAACCCACGGGAGACTCAGAGATAAGAGTTAAACAAATGTGAAAATGGTAAAATATGCTTCGTTGGGAAACCAGATGATTCTGCAATGATGTCAATGAGAGACACTCTGCAGAATATGAGTAGGTCATGCTGTCATAGAAACTGGAAAAGAATCTGAAATGGATTCAGGAGGGGAGAACTAATTTTAAAAGGAGGCATTTGTGTAGAATGTGGAGGTGGTGGGGATGCCTGGCATGGCACCTCTGAACTCAGCATGGTTCCAGATACACGGTGGTCATTCAAGAAATGTTTGTTAAATAAACGTGCTGAAAAATGAAGTAGTTACAGAAACATCCTTGTACCAAAATGTGGAAAGAACTGGTCTGGTAGAAAGGTTCAAAATCTTTATAAGACCAATAGCAGTGTAATCGTATGTCCAAGAGCAGAGCCTCACTGGATAAGGGAGCTGGCATTTTTGGAATTTGTTATTATTCAGGACAGGCTCTGCTTCATTTTCTGTCTGTGGACTCACATCAACATGTATCACTAGAAGATTAGATGATCAGACTAAGAGCTGTGACCTAGACCATGTGCCCATCCATAGCAGGCAGTGTAACTGCTTACTTGAACTGCTAAATTTATATGATGAGAGATACTTACTTAAATTCATTTGGGATTTAGAGGAATGTCATTATGTGTGTTAAAACGTGTTGTAATTGAGAACACACATGGCTTTGTAAATCCAGTATTACCTATCATTCATTATCAATTTGTCTTGTAGTTCTTTTTTTTTTTTTTTTTTTTAACTTTTTGGCTGCACTGCAAGGCATGTGGGATCTTAGTCTCCCCGACCAGGGATGGAACCCGCACCCCCTGCAGTGGAAGTGTGGAATCTTAACCTCTGGACTGCTAGGGAAGTCCCTGTCTTGTAGTTCTTAATACCAAACTTATTCCATGTGCCCTTTGATCACTTCTACATAAATGCAAAACCTTTCTTCTCAGAAATCATTGTGTAGCTTTCAAACTGAATGGTCATTTTCAAGCAAGGCTCATTGGAATGCACTTACTTGCGAGCGAACAGAGTAATTCCCAGCCAGGGTTGCCGTGTCCTCGGATGTAGCCTGGTGGGTTGTGTTACTGCTAACTTGTATTGATTTTTTTTTGACCCCTTCAATTAAAAATCTTCTACTCCCACTCCCCACCCCTCTGCCTTCTCAAAAATTCTCTCTAAACAGCGAAAAGACAAACTACGGGAACACATGCAGAGGATGCACAACCCTGAAAGGGAGGCCAGGAAAGCCGACCGCATCAGCCGCTCCAAGACGTTCAAGCCGCGCATCACGTCCACCGACTACGACAGCTTCACGTTCAAGTGCCGCCTGTGCATGATGGGCTTCCGGAGACGAGGCATGCTGGTCAGTGCCAGGCTCCGGACCGCCCGCCCCTGCTCAGGCGGTGGCTCTGGCACTGTATTCTGCACTAAATCTGTCCCTGGGTTTCGTCCCTGGCCGGGGACAAAGCGGAGGCGAACAGTTCCCAGCTTGGGGCTTCTCTCCCCGCTGGTCGCCCCTTGCCGCCTTTGCTATGGTTCACTTCTGTTGTCTCTTGGAAGAGGTCTGTTGATCACTTTTCGTTGCTCGTGTTGCTTTGCTTTGCCCCTCTCCGGCTCTGCTCTGTGCTCCCTCTTCCTGTTCTCTTCTGTGTTCCCGAACGTACTCTCTGGCGGGGTCGTTGCCTTGCAGCCCCCCACACCAGTTGTTCCAGATATGACACGGCAATAGGAGGGAACTTTCCGCCAAGGCAGGGTATGCGAACCGGGTTAGCTGAAGCACCAGGAGAGCCGGGTCTCCGCTCTCGACTCATGTGGCCCTGATGACAGTTTTTGCAGAATATATCTGTATCTCATTCAGCGTCCTCGATAAGGCCAGGGCACTAAATAATGAAAGAGAGGCTTGCATCAGGAGAATTCTTGAAAGAAATTCCTGCTAGTGTGATTTTCCTTTTTTCCACCAGCAGCTCTTTCAGTCAAAGGCTATCGGTGGAATCCACAGCAACCCAATTCACCTTCAGTAATTTGCTGAATTACTGTTAACTCCTGTTACTGCGTCGGTGTCAGAGGGACCTGGCAGTGCTGGTTCTGGCCAAAGGCCTTATGTTTTGGGGTGTTGCTTCAGAGAATTTCAGCTGCTCACAGTCGGTATCGGAGGTATTTTTTCAGCGTCTGCTTGTCACGGGGTCTCCTCTTCTCATTTGCTTTTTTTTCCTTTTAGGTAAATCACTTATCAAAGAGGCACCCAGACATGAAGATAGAAGAGGTGCCAGAGTTAACTCTACCCATCATAAAGCCCAACCGTGACTACTTTTGTCAGTATTGTGATAAGGTAAAAGGAAACCGTCCATAGGAGGATACCTCTGTGGGAGCCCCACTCAGGGCCAGTTTGTCTGCATGTATAAATATATACTAGGATCTCGCAGTTTCTCTTAACAGATGGTTCCCTGTCTCTCAGTAGTCTTCCATTCAGACAAGAAAGGGCTAGAAGTGCAGCCTCATTTTAAGCCAAAATTTTTTTCTTAAGAATTAGTCAACTGTGTTTTTCTTGTTCCTTCTCTCTGTGATTTTTGCTGTTAAAGAAGAGGCTTATTACCAAGAGCTTAGTATATGAATTCGTTTTAAATTCCTAAGCTCTAAAATGAGGGTGTTTGTCATCCTACTTGTAAAATATAGAGTAGATTTTGGATTTCTAGGAGATTGAGTAGGACGTGAAAAAGTCTTGTGGTGGAATACTCTGTTTGTACTATTCCATTCTTGATTTTTGCATAGTTACAAAAAACACAGGAATAGAATATACATTTATTGTTTCGTTGTAATATTGTTTCCTTATACAATGTCAGCTGTATCAGTTATAAGCTGTGTATAAGTAGTGTCAACTTAAAAGTAAGAAACATTTTTTAAGCACAGATTCACCACTACAGGTTCTAGTTTCTATTAGACTTGCCATTTTGGAAGATTCTTTGGCATCTAGTAGTCAACTATGTACATCACATGAGAGCTTTCACAGAAAGACTAAAGGGTGAACTGGCCTTAAAAGAAATTGTTTCTATGACTATATATTCACCTCTTAAACTTTAGGGTAAAGGTAAAGGTGTTTTTACTATTCCTATCTTAGATGTATAAATTCAAGGCAGATGCCTCACATATCTATGTTATGTTCTTACGTTATTCTGATTTATGTTATAGCCTCATTATCCTTCAATATATCTGTTAATATATTTTATTTTGGACTACGTGAATACTTTTTCTCATCTCCTTGTAATGAAATTGTTAGATTGCCTTAAGCAAGAAAGTGGAAGTATATACTGCTTTCATGGCAAAGCTTTTGAATTTGCAGGTTTATAAAAGTGCCAGCAAGCGAAAAGCCCATATTCTGAAGAACCATCCTGGGGCTGAGCTCCCACCAAGCATTCGGAAACTTCGTCCTGCTGGCCCTGGAGAACCAGACCCCATGCTGAGCACCCACACCCAGCTCACAGGCACTATAGCTACCCCGCCCGTGTGCTGCCCTCACTGCTCCAAACAGTACAGCAGCAAGGTACGGGGAAGGCTTTGGACCACGTCGGAACCAAGGTCATGGTTTAAGGGAACATTGCTTAAGAGAAGATGGTACTTATCCAGATGCCGTGATGGCGTCTTCTGAATTGATGGGGGGCTAAAGGAGCTGCTTCCTGAGAACAGGGAGCATAGCACAGACCGGGAAGAGAATACGGTGGACTTTCCCGGGAATTAGTGCCATCTGAGCACTTGAATGGTTTCCTTTTCCCTTGGCCCGAGGTGGGTCTCCGATTTGAGTATTCTCTGCTCGTGGTTTATGAGCTCAGGCTTGCAGCAGCGCTATGTAAGAACTTAAATGATGGTTCTTGAAAAGGGGGTCATTTTTGCTGTGGGGCTTGTCATTGATTGCTGCAGGTATTGGTGGGATCAGGGGATGCAGGGAGGTATTCTGACCTTGCCTGAGAGCGTGGGGGTCACACGAGTCTTTACTTTCTTTCCAGCGTCTTCTTTTTTCCCTTTCACACCATTGTCCCGCTTCAGGAAGGGCAGGCAGAGCCAGTGTCGCTCTTTTTTTTTTTTTTAAACGTAACATGAAGGACTCTAGGAACCATTGGAGGGCTTGCATTTGAGAAAGATCGAAAATAACCTATTCTAGTAATTCTTCTCGGTTTTTGCCATCACTTTTCAGACCAAGATGGTACAACACATTCGAAAGAAGCATCCAGAGTACGCCCAGCTCCCCAACACCATACACGCACCTCTGACAACAGCCGTGATCAGCGCGGCTCCAGCTGTTTTAACTACAGACAGTGCTACCGGAGAGACTGTGGTGGTAAGTGTGTGACCGGTAAGAGCGACTCCTGTCCTCTGCTGCCCATCGCAGCTTCAGTGCCAAGGCCATGTCTGTCTTGGTATTTAATTGGCTGCAGATGTAGCCCACCACCCTTCAGGGTTCTATACCAGGCATGATGCTTAACGATTGGGTCTCCCCGTCGGTGCTTTCCAGAGCTCTCTGTAAAAGGAGCAGGAAATTCTCAGTGCTGCTTGTTCACTGCAAGATTGTCAGCACCTCCGGGGTAACTCCCTGGGCCTGACACAGACAGACAGCTAGAGGTATATCGGTAATCTTCCAACACCTTCTTAACTCTGGCTATTTTTCTATCTGAGCTCAGGGCTTATTTGTGGTCCCATGATCCCACCAGTTAGACAAACCAACTTTTTGTAGGATTTCAGAGCACCGGAATAGCTACAAGCAGCAGTGTTATCAGCTGATGCGCTTTTTTGTGATTTTTGCAGACAACAGACTTGCTAACCCAGGCTATGACGGAACTGTCCCAGACCTTAACGACGGATTACCGAACGCCGCAAGGGGACTACCAGAGAATCCAGTACATTCCTGTGTCGCAGTCTACATCTGGTCTACAGCAGCCTCAGCACATACAGCTTCAAGTGGTGCAGGTGGCCCCGGTACTGTCCTGCGTTTATTTCTCTTTACCTGCGTGAATGCCATATTGCCACCAGCCAACACAGCAGCTGGGGTCAGCTAAAACACCTAATTCTCAGAGCTGGGACTGGGCCCTACATACTGTGCATGTCAGCTTGGAGTCTAAGGCATTTGTAAAGCCCTGGCTGTCGAGGGCTCTGGACTCAGCAGTGTAAGAGATTTCTGTCAACGGTATCCAGAGATATTTGGCTCCAGTGTATACCACTATCCTGCCCTACTGCAGGCCAGCACTGAGCCTCTTCTGAACCCTTACCCTGGGCCCCAGGTGGGCTACCTGGTGAGGAGCCCGTCTGATCAGCCCCTACCCAGGCATCGAATGATGTCTATCAGTGGGAGGTTGTAAGGAATAACTGTGAATTTTGAATATCGATTAGTACCTTACTAGTAGCAAGTTATAACTGTTCCTTCTGCAAGGTAATTAATACCTCATTCTTACTGATTCAGGAGCTAAAAGAAAAAAGTCCTCCCAGAACTATTGTTTCATTTAATTATACTAAGGAAATGTACTCAAGGCACACATAAAGAAACGTTTTGCTTTGAAATAAATTGGACTCTGAAAATTTAAAACTAATATGAAAGCAGGAAAGAGGAAGTTGCCACGGTCATTGACTATTCTTTATCTTTTTTTTTTTTTTTTTTTAATAAGAGGGTTCTTAATTTTAGGCTTTGGAGGAATCTATGAATCCCTGAAGTTGTCTGTAAATTATGATATATATGTACATTATTCTAGAAAAAGGGTCTGTACTTTCACCAGATTCTCAGAGATGTCTGTGATACATAAAAGGTTAGGAACCACTGTTCTAGTGGTTAAGTGTGACAAGCTGAAAGCAAATTTTCTCCTTTGATCTCTTTTAACTGATAAAGGGTAGGCCATTAAAATTAATTGAAACTTAAGGGAAAAAAGATTTTTGATTCCTAAGAGCTTCTCATTCAGCTTCTTATTAGGAGCTGTATTCCCTCATCTCCTCCTCTTCCAGAATGAAATCGCGTTACTGTCTTATGGTTAATAAGCATAATTTTTAAAACTATTTTCTCCCCTGATGCTTGCCAGCTTGGCCCCGGTGTGGGCCCTCCGGGAGCGAGCCCTGGCTCTGAAGCCCTGCCTGTTCTGCTGCTGGGATGTTGTTTTAGCTACACCTTTTCTCTGGAAGGCTTTCCTTTAACCTTAATCGGTGTGGGTCTGGGTTTCTCCTCCCGCAGGCCACTTCCCCTCACCAGTCCCAGCAGTCCACGGTGGACGTCGCCCAGCTCCACGACCCTCAGACCTACACGCAGCATGCCATCCAGGTGCAACACATCCAGGTCACGGAGCCCCCCACCCCGGCCGCGCCTGCCTCCCAGGTACGCTGCTCCAGGGACTAGTCTCAGGTTCATGTGGCCTCAGGGACCCTGAAGATGTACTAAGAGCGAAGACATGTGATCTTCAGACCTGGTCTCCTTGACTATGGAAATGATATCATTATTTTGCGGGCCTTTAAAGACTCTTATCTCTGCCTCCAATTTTTCTGTTGCTGTTAGGGACGCACTTCCATTAAGTGCTTAGCTTCCCCTGTCCAGATGGAGCCCTGGGCTCTGATCTCCTAGAGACAACATTGGCCTTTGCTTCCTGTTCTAAATGGCTGTATGACAGTCGGCAATTGCTAGGTTGTTTCTATAATTTTGGAACAGTGACTTTGTAGAGTATTACTGTGTTTGTGTGTTAGAGACTATCATTGAGATAGCAGAGCTACATCCATTCAAAAAACGTTTATTAAATTCTTACTCTTTGCAGGAAACTTTTCTAGGTCTTGCCCTCAAGGAGCTTAGAGTCTAGTAGGGATATAACACCTATATATAAGTAAATAGGGCATGAAATGAAGGTGTCTGAGCCATAAAGGATGCCTGTAGACCCACCTCTGACATTCCCGGGTTCCAGAGCACAAATGAAGGCCTGCATACCATCATCCTGAGTAGTTAAAAGTTTCAGTCAAGTTCACAAATCATTAAATAAACATGTTCTATCTTCCCTGCTTGACACAGGTACTTTCATAATGATAAAATTGAAAAATATACATAAAGTAACAATGGATACTAAATAACATGGATAGTGCCAATTCAAAATTAAATGCATTTTTCTGCCAAACACATGGCTGGCGCTGGCAGCGGCCCGGTAGGGGTGGGAGGAATGCAGGAGAAAGGATGTCTCTCTCTCTTTTGCTGGCTCCAGTTGCTGTGGAATCCATAGGATAAACATGCACTTTCTCTGCCTTCCTATTTCTTGGGGGTGGGGGGAGGCTTGACATCTGATTGCCCCTCCTTCCCCCCCCCCCCAGTAAGGTTTCTGGTGACTTCTCCCAGCCCAGGACAGGCAGCCTCTATCCACAAGGGGCTGTGAGTTTCCCACGCCCACTCGCTTCACACTTCTAAGTTTCTCAAAGGAACCCGAGGCTGGAGGGCCAGGGCAGACTCAGAGTTCCTTGTCAGGATGAGGTGGCCCAGGGACAGCCGTCCCCAAGCCTGCTTCCCCTTTCTCCTCACTCAGGCTCCTTCCCGCACTCACAGGGCCTGTGTACCACGTGGACACCCCATCCCATGTGTCTCAGCTCCATCCACACCCCTGCAAATGGCGATCCATGGCCACCCCTTTGGTCCCAGGTGCCCGAATACCGTTAGAGGGGCCACATCCAGGAGACAGGACCCCTGCAGGAGGCCAAGCTTAGGGAAGAGACTTGTGCGGGTCCCAGAAGTGGGTGCAGGGCCATTTCCAAGGTCTGTGAGGCCTCACGTGAGAAGGGCACAGCTGGAGAAGGGCCAACCAAGATCCCTGCAGGGGTCCCTCTGGCCTGGGTCTGAGGACCATGTGGATGTGTCATTAGGTTAGCGGAGTTCAGGTGAGGGCAAGACGGTGTTCAGCAGGGAATCAAGGAAAATTTTATAGAAGTGGTGTTTGAATTAGGTCTTGAAGGAGGGGTATGATTTTGATATGGTAGCTGGGGAGGCATTATGATCTGAACATGCTCTCACTCTGAGTAAAGACACAGAGGTGGGAAATTGTGGTGTATTTGTAAAGACTGTGTAGGTTAGTGACAGGAGATGGTGTTTGGAAACAGCACCGGAGCTGGAGCGTGGAGGGCCTGAATGGCAGATAGTGGGGCGGGGGCTTTATCCTGTAGGTGGGATGTATCCCCGTGTTTATCTCTACTAACTGGGGGAGTATCCAGTGCACATCAATGGGGATTCTGACTTCCGGGTTCTACTTCAGTTTGTGTTACAGGTTAGCTTTGTGACACCGGCAAGTTATTGGGCTTCTCAGGTTTTTTTTAATGTCATGAAGATAATTATACTTTCATTCATTTACTTTTATAACAAGCATACGGAAATTAAGTTTTTGGATACCCTTGTAGATAATCCTTTGGAAACTAATTAGGATTTCCTAGTTATGATTGCTTGTCATTAATTCTGTTCTTATTTAAAATATTACTATTTTAGCAGTGCTACCTTCAGTGTTACAGTACCCATGATCACGATGTACTTTCTTCAGTGGCTAGTTGACAGTTTAACGCATCCTGGTCTCTTTTCTCTCGAGGTGGCAGGGCAGCCGCTGAGCCCCTCCCCGCAGCAGTCTCAGCAGGGGCTCAGCCCCTCCCAGGTTGCAGGCAGCTCCTCGCAGGGCCAGGCCCTCCAGCAGCAGCCCCAGAGCACCACGGTCCAGCACACGTACCTCCCCAATGCCTGGAATTCCTTCCGCGGCTACTGTAAGTGAGGGTGGCCCTCCTGGGTGTGGGTGGGGAACCTGCAGCCATGGGGAGGAACTTCATCAGCTTTATCATCCATTTTCTGGCTTAAAGGATCATTGGCCATTTTCTACACTCTGTAGAGCTTGTACTTCAGTGAGTTTCATGACACAATTCAAGGTGGCGTCTGATTCAGGGCCACCCTGAAATGACATTTTTCCAGGACTTCAGGAATATTGCTGGAGGAAGTGTAGGCAGGTGGTTTAAGTAATAGAGTAGGTGGATTGAGGGTATGAGGTCATGATTCACCTCTTCCACCAATATTTACTGAATATCACTGTGCTAGACCCTGCGTGTACGAAAAATTAATACTGACATTCGTATAAGTAACACCACGCAATAATAATGTTAGCTAACTTTCATCAGGCTCTTACCATGTGCCAGGAATGATTCTAAACTGCATCTATATCACATCCAGTATTCACAACAACCTCCTAGGAAAGTACAATCGTTACTTGCATTTTACAGATAAGACAATTTAGACACAGCGCAACTCGTCCAAGGAACATAGCTACTAAACGGAGTCCTGGAACCCAGGCAGTCTGGCTCCAGAGTTTACACTGTAAACCAGCCCACTGTGCTGCCCCTCCTAACGAGACAGTCTTGGGCTCAAAGAGACCATTATCTCGTGGAGATAGATGTATGAGTAGCTGATTTCAAAACCCTGAGGTTAGTGCTACCAGAAGCAGTTTAGCCTGGCTGCCAGAGGTCAAACAGGTAAAAAATCTTGGTGGGGACAACAGCCTTGGGTATGAGCTGAAAAGTTTGAGACCCTTATCATTGAAGATCTGGGAGAAACAGTAACAGTTAGAGCTCAGTAGTAGGCGCTAGGAGGAATAAGGGCTGTGTTGATCTCTCTCCTACTACTGATTTCTTTTTTTGGGTCTGTCTCTGCTGTGATTGATCTTTGGCTGTGTTATGTAGATTTGGTGTGGAGACCAGGCTCAAACACTACCATTTAGTTATCTTTACCATCTATTCTCCTAAATATTGGTGTTCACAATGAGAGCTGAGTCTAGTTTCTGTCAGGGAAGGATTCCTCCTCGTGATAAATCCCAGTAGAATCCTGGTAAATAGATAGACATTTATACTCAGTTTAATTCCTGTGAGAGTAATGTGGAAATGATGCTGACAGCCACTGTAATAATAGTAAGAACTAGCATTCTAACTTGATGAAACAATCTGAAAATTTTTATTAGGAAAAAAGTTTAAAATATACAAAAATAGGGAATTCCCTGGCGGTCCAGTTGTTAGGAGTCCGTGCTTTCACTGCTGAGGGCCCGGGTTCAGTCGCTGGTGGGGGAACTAAGATCCTGCAAGTTGCGTGGCACGGCCAAAAAAATATATGTGTGTGTGTGTGTGTGTGTGTGTGTGTGTGTGTGTATACACACACACACACACACACACAAAATAGAACAGTAGAATGAGCGCGCCTGTACCCATTATCCAGCTTCAGCAGTTATCATGGCCAGTCTCATCTGATACGTACATGCTGTCATCCTCTCCCAGTCTTCCAACTATATAATAATTCATATCATTTCATCCATAAATATTTTTTAAAAAACCCCACAACTGTAAGTGTCGTTATCACACCTAAAAATAAATTACAGTAATTCTTTAATACCATCAAATATCCAGTGTTCATATTTCTGTGATTATCTCATAAATGTCTTTTTTAAAAAATATTTTATTTATTTGTTTATTTGGTCGCGCTGGGTCTTAGTTGCGGCAGGCGGGCTCCTTAGTTGCGGCAGGTGGGCTCCTTAGTTGTGGCTTGCGAACTCTTAGTTGCGGCTTGCGAACTCTTAGTTGCGGCATGTGGGATCTAGTTCCCTGACCAGGGATTGAACCCTGCATTGGGAGTGCGGAGTCTTAACCACTGCGCCATCGGGGAAGTCCCATAAATGTCTTTTTAATGGTTGGGTTTTCAAATTGGGTTCCAAATAAGGGCCATACATTGCAATCGATTATACCTTTTGAGTTTCTTTTAATACATGTGCTCGCCTTCTCTCTTTTAAGTTGCAATTAACATATTGAAGAAACTGGGTCATTTGTTTGTAGAGTTCCCCATATTCTGGGTTTTGCTGTTGACATCCCTGTATTGTCATTTAAGATGCTTTCCTCTGTCCCTTTTATTTCCTATAGATGGGCAGTTAAACCTAGAGGCTTGATCAGATTCGGGTTCAGTTTTTTTCCCCAAAAACACTCCATAGCTGTTGGTGTGTAGTTCCATCGGGAGGCACATAATGCTTGTCTGTCTTTTTCCTTTGCTCCACTATTTCAATAGGGATTGCAAAGTTGTCATATTCTATCATTCTTTATACACTTATTGCTAGAAAACTTCCACAACGAAAACAATTTTACCTTAACCATCAGGTTACTCTGAGGTACAATTTGTACAGGAACGGCAGAATAGATACTTTAAATACTCGGCTCATCTATTTACCAGTTTTCAAAATAGTGAGTTGTTTCCTAGTATTATCCAAGGTGACTGATGCCGGGCATGTGTGTGTCTTAGTATCGCTGGGTACTTGCGAATTTCAACCCACTGGATGTGTTTCAAACCATTGTAGTCAGGGCTTCCCTAGTGGCGCAGTGGTTAAGAATCCACCTGCCAATGCAGGGGACAGGGGTTCGAGCCCTGGTCCGGGAAGATCCCACATGCCGTGGAGCAACTAAGCCCGTGCGCCACAACTACTGAACCTGTGCTCTAGAGCCTGTGAGCCACAACTACTGAAGCCCGTGCGCCACAACTACTGAAGCCCATGCGCCACAACTACTGAAGCCCGTGCGCCTAGAGCCCGTGCTTCGCAACAAGAGAAGCCACTGCAATGAGAAGCCCGTGCACTGCAACGAAGAGTAGCCCCCGCTCGCAGCAACTAGCAAAAGCCCGCACGCAGCAACGAAGACCCAACGCAGCCAAATATTAAATAAATAAATAAATAAATAAATAAATTATTTTTTAAAAAACACATTGCAGTCATTATCCTTGTTGATGCTCAGATTATCCCATCTTTGGCTAGTGGGAACATCTTTCTGTATCTTTCCCACATGACTCTGCAGTCTTTTATAGTGTCTTACACGTTGGTATGACACCAGATTCCAGGCTCACCTTGTACATTTCTGACCGAGGTTTGGAATCAGCCATTTTCCCAAGAAGTCCTGGTTCCTTTGAGTAGAGGATGTGATTTAGAGGCTGTCAACTGGGTGCTAGGGTGAACTCTGTTTTTAATTAGCTTTAATAACATGGTAGTGAAGTAAAATTCATGTTAGTCTAAGTTGTGATTGCTAGGCAATAGTGGATACATTGTGCCAGTAATCAAATGTGACTGTAAAAGATAAAAATATTGAGCTAACAGGTGAATCTTTGTAACTTATCTCAAGGTTTTAAAATTTTTGAATATTTGTCTTTCTGGATATTCAGAAGCCACATTTGAAGGAGATGCATTGATTGTTTCCGACATTTGGTAACTCTCTACGAGCCTCATGTGATCAATTCTTAATCAGAGGTTCTTTTGCTGTATCAAGAAATCATATCAACCTAAGACTCTCAGAGCAAGCAAATCCATGGAAAGTGACTCAGCAGGGAATGTGGTCACTGGTTAGGTATTTGTTTCTACAACTTGTATTAAAATCTGAGACCACTGAACTATGGCTCCTTCCTGTTTTTCAGCATCGGAGATTCAGATGATGACGCTCCCCCCGGGTCAGTTTGTGATTACAGACAGTGGCGTGGCAACTCCGGTCACCACTGGCCAAGTGAAGGCGGTGACTCCAGTAAGCTGTGCTGCTTGGAGGGTTTTCCTGTTCCCCACGCTGCACCACCCTCGCCCTCCCCCATCTTCTCCCAAACTCTTCACATCTGAGTTAGAGGCACCTCCTCTGTATTCCTATAATTTCTTGTGGTGCTATATTATAGCACAGTTTATTTTTTTTAAATTTTATTTCTTTTTTACTTTTTTCTTTGAAGTGTAGTTGATATACAATGGTGTGCCAATCTCAGCTATACAGCAAAGTGACTCAATTTTACACATATATATTCTTTTTTACATTAAAAATTTCTGTATTTTTTAAAATATTCTTTTCCATTATGGTTTATCCCAGGAGATTAGATATAGTTCCCTGTGCTATCCAGAAGAACCTTGTTGTTTCTCCATTCTAAATGTGATAGTTTGCATCTGCTAACCCCAAACTCTCAATCTGTCTCTCTCCCTCCCCAGCCCCCTTGGCAACCACAAGTCTGTTCTCTACGTCTGTCGGTCTGTTTCTGTTTTGTAGATAGGTTCGTTTGTGCCATATTTTAGATTCCACATGTAAGTGATATCATATGGTATTTGTCTTTCTCTTTCTGACTTACTTCACTTAGTGTGATAATCTCTAGTTGCATCCACGTTGCTGCAAATGGCATTATTTCATTCTTTTTTTATGGCTGAGTAGTATTCCATTGTATATATGTACCACATCTTCTCCATCCATTCCTCTGTCTATGGACATTTAGGCTGTTTCCATGTCTTGGCTATTGTGAATAGTGCTGCTATGAACATAGGGGTAGCACAGTTTATTTTAATTATTGGTTTACTATCTTTTCCCAGTAGGCAATTAATTCCTTGAAACCTAGGTCTTTGTCTTTATCTCTTTATCCTCAGTGCTTTTGCACAGGAGGCTGGGCTATAGCAACTGCTCAATAAAGATCTATTCAATTAATAACTATAATGAACCTCCTAGATCCATATACATATATATACATGTAGATAATCATCTTTTTAATGTGCTTCTTAGAAAGTATATGAGTCTTCATGACTATTGGTCCTCAACTGGGTTGGGAGAAAATAATATGATGAATCTATTATGGAGCTCTTTTAAATTATTTTAAACAATTCACCCACGCCAGGTGAAAAACATTGCCATAAATTATTTTGTTATATTTAGGTTAGGCCTGTCAATGTTGATTATATCTGCTACCTCTGTTTTTATCTTCACTGGTTTCTTCTGGCCTGCCTCTGGAAGACAGAGTATGTAAATTAAGAAAAATACTCTTAAGTGACTAGGGATATTGAGATGTTCCCAGGGGAAGACTATTTCCCAAGAGGCCTCAAAGAGTAGCAGGGTAGTCTAGTGGCCTCAGAAACCTGATTTATTTATTTATTTATTTTTCAAAGCACACTGAGAGCTCACCCATTTCTCAGCACATGAATTCACATTAACTAGACTTAGGAGAGATGTATAAATCCAGAGTAACACTATTGTCAATGGAAACAATAACTAATATAAAATGGAATAGTCTCATTGGCATAATCAGTGAAATTTTTTGCTCTTTGTGGGGACTCACTGACTCTACCCTTTTTTGGCCAGGAACCCATTTGGGAAACCGATTATATAGCCAAGGATGTTCCCTTCCATCTGCCACAGTATACATAC
Source organism: Eubalaena glacialis (assembly GCF_028564815.1). Taxonomy (NCBI): domain Eukaryota; kingdom Metazoa; phylum Chordata; class Mammalia; order Artiodactyla; family Balaenidae; genus Eubalaena; species Eubalaena glacialis. The sequence continues at coordinate 4,531,887 of NC_083725.1, forward strand.
AAATTTGATGTACAGTTTTGTTTATAGATTCTCTGAAGCCTACCTATGAACTGCCTAGGTGTCCATGGACCCTTGGTTGAGAACCAGCCCCCTCCTGCTAGAGAAGGACCCACACAGGAAACCAAATCCTGATCAAAGAGTGGCTTGATGAGTGTGGACTCAGAACATACGGCCCTCGATAAATCAAATGGGCATTTGGCTGTGGCTTTCTCTCTGGACAGTGCTTGGAAAGGATGCTGCCCGAGTTTTCCTCTGTGACTTCTTTTCTCAGCCTGTGTAGCTGACCAATTCTCCCTCTTACAGACACATTCTTTCTTTAAAAATGTTAATGTAGGGACAGAGTTAGCTGCAGGTCTATGGAGACCTTTTTTTCATGATCAGAGGGAAAATGAAGAAAAATTAAGACAATGTATGTTTTCATAAAGTTAAATTTATTCAATGCAAAAGACTTTTATTCTAAGATTGTGTTCTTCCTAGGCTTTTGAGTGTTAAAATGTCTCTCATTTGACAGTAGCATTTAAAAAATGATTTTACTTGGCAAAATAAAATTTGGGAACATTTATTCTTACTTCAATTTTGCTGGTCTTTGAAATTCTGAAGTCTGGGAACCATTGATCTTGACTTGGGCATCATTCTGCCTCTTTAAGGAGAATTTAAATATCTCTCCTTTGATCCATTTTGTATTAATCTTAAACATTAATTGACAGATAGTCACCTTATTTTATGAATTTCTAAATTCTCAGGGACAATACCATAGCACATTTCCTTTGCCAGGTAGGTTACCATCATGATGCAAATTTCTGTCCCTGAAGTTCCTCACTGTATCATTTGGTACGACGACCAAGGTGCTCCCTTAAGTTACCTTTGTAGTCTACTTCTCTAAAGGAATTAGGCAAAGCATCTCCCACAGGTGCCTAGTTTGGTTTCCCACGTAACATTTCTTTGCATATTCCTTCTCCCCACCGTGCCCCCATAACTACCCCCCACTTTAGGCCTCAGATTTCTAAAGATCCTTTTCTTCCTGCTCTAGGGTCATTATGTGCTATCAGAAAGTCAATCAGAATTGGAGGAAAAGCAAGCTTCTGCTCTCACTGGTGGAGTCCAGGTTCAGCCAACTGCGCATGGTGACTTGGACCCCCAGACCACCAGCCAACAGCCCACCCAGTACATCATTACAACCACCACCAACGGGAATGGGAGCAGCGAAGTGCACATCACTAAACCTTAACTTCCATCCTTGAGCCGGAATCAAACAGTCACATCATGTCTTTTCTTACTCATACGTCTGGAACGTCTGGAAGCTTCTGACACTTAGAAATCTTTTTTAAGATTTATCACTCAAGAGTTTGGAAATCACAGTTTTGACGCTTACACATACACTGGGGCTTATTTTATCAAGGTCATCTTTACCAAATGGACTCTTCAAACCCTAGGAGTTTCTGCCACGGAATGGAGATCTTTCAGGGGAAAGTAGATTTCAAGACAGAGAAACCTTGCCTTGCTCTTGAGTTGGTTTTTTAACACATAGATAAGCCTTACTTTTCCTTTGTGGAAATATTAAGCAGTGTATTGTGTTTGTACCAAAGGTGGATAAAGGATGTGTCAAGTCCATGGCCACTGGACTTGTTGATTCCAAGCCATGGCACCAAAGGCGAAGGGGCATTTTATGGGCGTGTATTAGGTCGGAACTGCTTCATCTTGTGAGTTTGCATTCTCAGTAACTTAACAAAGGGAGCCCATTGAATGTGAAAATGAAAATGAGGAAGCAAAGGTTTCATCAGTGATGGTCTGAAGGAAAAACTGTTACCTAAATTTTTCTTATTGCTGATTTTTAAAAAACTTGCCTTTTTTGGAAAACCGTTGTTGGGCTATTGGTAGTGCTTTCCACAGACCCTGGCCCTCAGTGGACTAGGCCAGAACCTCATGTTCTGATAGATCTTACTTTATTACTCCACAACTGTGGACTCCCTGTACAAGAAAAGGATGCTTGGTGTCAACAGAATTTAGACTCCCAGGTTACAGGTTGGCCTCCCATTCTCTGGTTGTACTTGTATGAAGAAGGAGATATTGGAGATGACAGTACCAAGAAAAATTGATACTAAAACAACTATATAGAGCGTAAAAAGCACTGAGACCTTGTCCTGCCTTTCAGGATCCATTTACCACTCATTGGTAAAGGGTGAATCCTTGCTCGTACTAGGTGTACCTGCAACCCTCGCTCACAGCATGCAGTGTATTTTAGTACTTCTAATGCTGTCTTAAAATGAACATTCTTTCAGGTTGGATGGAAAGGTGGTCCTCCTTATTTCTTAACACTTTCAACTTTAAATATATTGCAATTCATCTGGACCTTTTGGTAAGATGACCAACTTCATACCTAGGGGAAAAATAAAAATGTGGGGACCATTTATAATATGTTAGAGTAATTATAAGGGATCTGGAAGGAATCCAATCTTAATATTACATTGTCAGTTGGGAGAGGGAGAAAAACTGCCTCAGTGATAGTTTTTCTTATCATTGTTCCTGTTTGGGAGTCTTATTAGCTATGAATTCAATGGGGAAAATATTTCCCTTCTTTTTACTGTACATTCCAGTTGTGCACATAAAACACTGCAGAAATCAGTATGTAGTTTAACAACTTTTTGTGACATACTAATACATTTTTAGAATAATTATGGCATGGTAGAATTTATCATTCCAGAACAGAAAGACCTACCTTCAGTTTCAAATGAAGTTAAATAATTTTTTTATTGATATTTCTGGGTAAAAACTGGTTCTATAAATTAAGAAGTATAGTAGCTTCTTTATGGTAAAGATACCTTTTTGAAAAGTAAACAATTCTGTGAAGTAACTTTACTAATACGTAGACTTTGCACTTTATTATTGAGACCTCATTCATTTAGTTATCCCTGACAATTTAGGCACTAAGAGAACTTGAGAGTTACTTGCTAATTGTGTAGAAAATGAAAATGGACTCTGTATCTTTGGTAACAGAGGTAATGCTGATGTTTTCAATAGAAAATATTGACTCTGTGTCACAATATAGAGATTTTTGAGTCCCAAAGTCCTACAATGTGATGATTATAAATATCCTAGTGTCCAGTCTAGAGAGACTTGCTAGGTAAAGCATATTAGACTCTCCCAAAGGTCCAGTTTAGTTTTTATAACTTAAATTTGGTCCTGTTGGTTCCTTTTTAATTTGAACCAGCAAGGTATTCCTCCCTCCCCTCAGGAATAACTTACTGATTAAAATGGAAAACTATCACTGAATGGAATGTTCATTTTATGCCAGTTATTTCAAGTTTTAAAATACACAGAAGAGAAAAAGTATTGCGGAAGGACCTCTGTTTCTTTCCCATCTAAGTTCTTTTTTTTCCCTTTTGTTTTTTTGTCCTTATGTGGAATAAGTAAAGACTCTAAAACTAATTTGTATATTATCAACCAGAGATGCAGGTGTGGCAGTGAAGCCAAACAACATTGCTTTAAGATCAGGTATTCTGTATATTTATTCTAAGGTAATGGCTTTTCAAAAGGACTTGGATTTGAAGAGATGGCAGATTATAAGCCATCTGAAGACCCAATTTGGAAAAAATGTCTGTAGCCAATGTTTATACTGTGGCCTCGCCTAAGACACACTGGCACTGTAGACTTGGATCAGTGCAGTTGTGAGCATTTTGGAGTAGGTTACATAGAGATTTTACATTTTTACTGTTTCATTTGTGCCCACATAAACAGATATTTCATCATGTAAAATTCCTGTTATTCCGGAGAAACCTATTGTTTTGATCTTCTGGAATTGTTTTCTGATTTGGAATTATCCTTTCAAAAAACTCTTAAGATGTGTAGGGCTAAAAAGCACTTCATGAGATGCTGAAGCTGACCCACAGGTCGAAAATGTTGACCCTATCCTGTTATTTAAATGTGAACATTTACTGTACATTCAGTGAGTTATAGTGTTAATAGTCTTGTGCTACTCAGCAGGTGTAAAAATTAATAAATATTTTTTTTTAATAAACATCTTTCTTGTTTGTATGTGTACAAGTTACAAGAGCTTCTGAGATCATTACTTTTTTTTTTTTTTTTTTTTAATAATACGACTTACATTGTTTTGACTCTTTGGTTCACTCTGGTGTGGTCAGAGATGTAAGGTCAGGGAATTTATGGATGGTAATATGGAATGATGTTCCCCTCCCCTTTTACTTGGTGGTTTCTAATTCGAGACCCCTCCCAACAATCTAACAGGAACTAGGGGAATTCGAGACCCCTCCCAACAATCTAACAGGAACTAGGGGCAGGCACTCAGCCAGCTAGGGAAGAGCGATTGGCTTTATTTGGAAACCACTATTTGCCAACCAGGGAGGAACACCAGCTTGACTGACATGTTTCCATCTAGTGGAGAGAACTGAGGATGCTCTCTGCACGACAGGTTGGAAGTAGCTGTGAAAGAAGTTTGAAGCGGTTCTAAGTAAAACCTAGTTTATAAGAAGAAAGCGGCCTAGATTCTTAACGAGAGGAAGATTAATCGAGTTTGATTAAGAAAATGTGTTTCTTCGATGTGTGTACTGTCTTTCCGGACGTCGAGGGTCCAGGGACCGGAGAGAGACGGGAGAGAGAAGTGGGGCCACGCCCGGGTGGGTCGCGGGGCACAGGCTCTGGTTCTTGTTCTCCTCAACGAAACTCGAGAAATCGCCAAATGGGAACTAATAGTGCACACAGCTGTGGTACAAAGACAATGATGGAAAGTGCTCAGCCTAGTGCCTGGAGCAGGCTATGAGATATGCAAACGTTAGCTAATAAAACGGCATTCACTCACTCATGGGCTCCGGAGCCTCAATTCGCGGCCAGGTGACTAGCGACACCGCCCTCCGGAAGCTTCTAAGCCAGGTGAGACCAACGAGACGCCTGCAAACTGCATCCCAAGGCCCAGCCCCGCGGGCTCACACCGCTCTAGGTTATGCCCCGCGAGCCCCGCCCCGCCCCGCCCCGCCCCGCCCCGCCCCGCCCCGCCCCCGGCACTTCCAGGCCCCGCCCCGCCGCCGGCACTTCCAGGCCCCGCCCCGCACAGCCCCGCCCCTTCCGCCGCCCGAGCCCGGAGCGTGCACGCACCGAGACGCCTTGCGGGAGCGAGCGCGTCCGGAAACCCGCGGGCCGAGAAGCGCAGCGGGTTCGGAGACCAGCGTCCGCGGCGCAGGTGAGGGCGGGCCGGGGCGGCGAAAGGGTTAAAGTGTTGCCGGGGAGCGGAGGGAGGGAGCGAGCGAGTGTCTGGGTCTCCGAGGGTCGCTGCTCCTGTGGGCACGGGACAGGGGAGCGGGCGTGTCGGGAGGCGGGCGGCCCGGGTGGGTGGGGGTTAGAGTTAGGCACGGTGTGGGGGGAGGGGCCGTGGGCGCGGAGGTGCCGTTTAGCGGGGCGGGACCCGGGCCTCGGGCTTGTGAGAGGCCGGCTAGGGAGGGGTTTGCAGTTTGGAGCCGGCGGTTGCTCCGGAAGGAGTCTGGGGTTTGGCTTCTGAGTTGGGGAGGGTCCAGGAGGGAAGGTTATCCCAGGTGCAGAGGAAGGGCCATTGGGAGAGGCCTTCCCGGTCTAGTAAAGATGGGCCTCTTTGGTCCAGGACGCCGCAAGACTTAGAAGTCCTTGGCTTCCGGTTTTCAACCCTTTGGAAGCTGCCTGCTTTTTGTATTTTGAGATCCTCTTCAGAATAGTAGCAGGGCACAGGTTGCCACTCGAATAGATTAAATTTAGCTACACGTTCACTAATTGAAGTGAATTGAAGTGAAGCTAATTAAGAAACTAGCTTCACTAATTGAAGTGAAGCTAATTGAAGAAACTTGTGAGCAAGTTGTGAAACAGGTGATCCTCCTGAGAGTCAGGTAAAACACTGGCTTTGCAGCTGTTACCCTCTTCTGTGCCAGTTCTGGCTTATAAGAGGACTTTATTCTGAGTATCAGGTTGCATCTACACTTTTTTTCTTTCTAAAAGTTTTGTTAAATGCAAATGCCATGTGCTTTCTTACCTGCAGTCAGTTATTTAGGCACCAGGGGTGTTCAGGATGCGGTAGTTCATCACGTGCTGAAGGGTGATGGGACACAGTTGCTTGGCGACCACGCAGCTGCTTTGAACACTAACCTTTCCACTGTACCTTTACGTAGATATGACATCTCTTCCAGATAACTTGAAATAATTAGTGCAAACGTGCTTATTTTAGCAGTAGTATTACAAGTCTACTCTTTATCATTTGAGAGTTTCAGGATGAGAAGTCATTACATGACTACGTGAAGTTACATAAATGCATCCACCTGGAGGTTATTCATTGCAGGATTCCAGGATTGGAAATAACAGTAGAGAGGACCGGGTCCAGCTCTCCTTCATCTTATATAGATAAGGAAATTGACAGCCTGTGAGGTAAGATTTGCCCAAAGTCACTGAGATGAGGCTAGGAGTTTGGTGTTTTAACTGTTAAATCTGTTGTGTTTATTTATTTATTTATTTTTTTCTCCTTTCTATTTGGTAGAAATCAGAGAGAGAGAATGGTTTTAGCAAATGTTTGTGGAGTGGTTGAGTTCAGCCTCCCTGTGGGCCTGTTAACTGTGGCTTCAGCTGTGCACCTGATTCCAGCCATCAGCCTTATGAGATGCTCTCTGAAAAAGTTTTCCTATGTACTTGTCTAAAGGTAGCCAGCAGTGTTTAGTTATTACAGGAAGGAGAAAAATAGCATTTCATCTACATGGTTATAAGTATCAGCTGGACCAACTAAAGTGGGTTGGCCGCTGACTTTGCTGGCTGTCCTGGTCAGATGCTTGGATCCTCCAGAGTTTATGCGGACTGATAAAGTCATATTAAGATGCTTGCTTTTCCTGATTTAAACTGAGAGTTTATCCAGGAGGTATTGTATGTAGTGTTAAGAACATGGGTTTGCAGTCATGCAGTCTTGAGTTTCAGTCCTACTTCTGGGGTTGGGCAAGTTGCTTATCTGTTTTGATCCTAGGTTTTAGTATCTATAGAATAGATGTAATAATCCTATCTTGCACACTTATAAGAATTAAATCAGGTGTATGAAAGGCCTGGCACTTAACAGGCCCTCATTAAATAACTTAGTGTTACTGTCTGAATTTTACTACTCTGTGGATTTTCAGTGAAATTTCTTTTGTGAAGGAACAACAAAGAATTACTTGCTAAAAAAAAAAAATTAAATATATTAGAGTGAGAGATTACTGGCCTGGGAAGTCTAAATTATGGGCTGTGATCTAGTTATTTAATCTTTGAGTCTCGTTGTGCTCCTGTGTAAAATGAAGGTGTAAGAAATTCTATAAACTGGGGAGTCATTGTAGAAGTATTCTGAGTAATGAGAGACCTACTAGCTAAGATCTGAAATTCAGATGAGGATGCAGTGGTGGAAGGGAGGGGGAAGAGCTGTCTAGCTGTCGTTGGGGTGTATGGATAAGGTAGAAGAATAGATTTGAGATTGAATATTTTCTGGGCCAGAATATTTTGTGAAAGAGCGTTAGTATCAACAGATCCCTGGGACTTCTGCCTTTCTGTCTCGAGGTCTGACTGCATTTATTTGTCTAGGTTACCTGTGGAACATAAGCAATGGATTCCTTGGACCATATGCTGACGGATCCCTTGGAGCTGGGCCCGTGTGGAGATGGCCACGGCACGCGGATCATGGAGGACTGCCTCCTGGGGGGCACTAGGGTTAGTCTGCCCGAGGACCTTCTGGAGGATGTGAGTAGTGACAGCGGCACCATCTTTTCCTTTCTAGCACTTCCTCTCAGCCTTTTCCACACTCTGCGAGTTTTCAGTCTTTTGTGCTCCCTTCTTTCTGATTTTCTACATTGCAACCAAAGTGATCTTTTTTTAAAGTTTAAGTCTGTTTAATAGTCTGATTAAGGAAGAAAGTATAAGCTACATTCTGCATGTTTAATAACATGTAACTCGATAGTGACATATGCCATATTTTGACAAGATAATTTTCAGCGGTTAGCAAAAGTTTTATATTTAAAGGCAGAATTGTGTATATCTTTACATTAGAATGTTTACCCATGTTGTGAATCATGAAACAAAACACAAACATATTACCTCTGTCCATAAGGTAACCAACTTGCTAGTCAGTTAATAGTACCTTCCCTGGGATAGCATTAATAGTGTGCTTTTGACCACTTTTCACAGGCAGTCATCATGATTATGGTGGCATTTATTTAGTGCTTATCATGTGCAAGGTACTAGGTATGCTGAAACGTGTTTATCATCTTGTTTATTTTGCCGTAGTTCAAACATATGGACAGGCATAGAGTATCATATGGCGAACATCTGTGCATCATTCAGTTTTGGGAGATAATTTCATGTAGTCATATTTGGTTCAGATTTTTCTTTCATAATATGTCAAAAATTGTAGATAAAATTAAAGCCACCGTTTTGCCCTTATTCCTTCTCCTACCGGAAGTAACAGGTACTGAACTTGGTGTATATCTTTCCCATTCATGTTTTCTTTGCATGCTCTTTCAAGTAAACCTCTTCATGTCCTTCATTCAGTCAGCAAACACTTGTTTTATTGAAGTACTTACTTTATGCCAGACACTGAGATGGCAGGAATGAAGTGGTATGCAGAAATAGGTTTGCAGGGGGAGATCTCGGACAGGGAGCCAGAAGAGCTTTGGTGCCTGCTTGCTGAGACGCCTGGCAGGTGGTTGGTTTCTGGGTTCTCTCCTGCTTAAACCCTTCAGTGGCTCCCCATTGTCCTTAGGATAAAGTCACAAGTACTTAACATGCTTATAGGTCCCTTGCTCCTCTCTCTGCTGTCTGCTGCTTCCCTTTCCCTCCCTGTTGTTGAGCTAGCCAGACGTTGCCTGAACTCTTTTTTTATTTCATTTATTTATTTTTTAAAATATTTATTTATTTATTTGGCTGCATCGGGTCTTAGTGGTGGCACGCAGGACCTTCGTTTCAGCATGCAGGCTCTTCTGTTGTGTTGCACGGGCTCTAGAACGGGCAGGCTTAGTAGTTGCAGCACGTGGGCTTAGTTGTCTTGTAGCACGTGGGATCTTAGTTCCCCGACCAGGGATTGAACTTGAGCCCCGGCAGTGAAGTCCTAACCACTGGACCATCAGGGAATTCCCAACAGATCTCTCAAGTTTTTTCTTTTGTTTTTTTTTTTAAGTTTATTTATTTGTTTATTTTATTTTTGGCTGCGTTGGGTGTTTGTTGCTGCGCGCGGGCTTTCTCTAGCTGTGGCGAGCGGGGGCTGCTCTTCATTACGGTGTGCGGGCTTCTCATTGGGGTGGCTTCTCTTGTTGCGGAGCATGGACTCTAGGCACGCGGGCTTCAGTAGTTGCGGCGTGCGGGCTTAGTTGCTCCGCGGCATGTGGGATCTTCCCGGACCAGGGCTCGAACCCGTGTCCCCTGCATTGGCAGGCGGATTCCTAAGCACTGCGCCACCAGGGAAGCCCTGATCTCTCAAGTTTTGAGAATTGAGTAAAGATCAGTGGAATTTTAGTTTGTTTAAAAAACGTAAAAACTTGGATGACGGTGATTTTTGCACAACTTTGTGATTGTACTTAATGCCACGGAACCATACACTCAAAAATGGACAAAATGGTAGATTTTATGTTATGCATATGTTACCCACTTATGCACAAAAAACTTAAAAACTTCATTTTTTTCTTGCTCACTTTCCTCCTGCTTTTCCTGGTTCTCCCAGCCCGAGATCTTCTTTGACGTAGTCAGCTTCTCAACGTGGCGGGAAGTACTGAGCGGCTCGCAGCGTGAGCACCTCCAGCAGTTTCTGCCGCGCCTTCCGGAGGACGGGACCGAGCATCAGGATGAGCTCATCCTCGCCCTGTTCAGGGGCGAGAACTTCCGCTTTGGGAACCCTCTGCACATCGCCCAGAAGCTTTTCCGAGGTGTGTGGCTGAGCGTTCTTGTTCTGAGAGGAGCGGGGGGTGGGAACACACCCACTTCTGTGCATGCTCCTGTCTTCGTCTTATTCTATTTTTCTGTGTAGACACTGACTCCAAGTGCTTTCATGCAACACTTTGCTGTCTAGGCTGTTCTTTTTTTTTTTTTTTTTTTTTTTATAAAAATTTTTAACTTACATAGGAAACATATAAATCATAATTGTATTGCGCATTGATGTGTTATATGAACTCAGCTGTGTAACCACCACCCAGATCAAGAAGTAAAACATTATTAGCGTCTTAGAGGCACCTTTTATGACTAGTCTTCAAAAATGATTAAAAACAGTTTACCGTTTGGTTTATCCCATGGATGTACGTGTGTGTGATGCACATACACATTTTTTTTCTGCAGAAAACCTGACACTTTACCACCAAGCACTTCAGCGTGTATGTATCTCTTAGCAAAGACATCCTTCCACATAATCACAGTCTTAAATTCACACCCAAGAAACTTTACATTGAACAAGTAATAGCGTAGAATATCCCATATTCAGATTTTCTCAGTTGTTCCCAATGTCCTTTACAGTTGGCTTTTAAATCCAGGATCCACTCAAGATTCATGTGTTGTGTTTGGATCTTCTGTCTCTCAGCTCCCTGAATCTAGGGCCCTCTGCCTTTTTTTCCTTGTCTTTCAAAATACACTTGTGAAGAGCCCAGGACACTTGAATTGTCAAATGTCTTGCTTTCTGGGGAGTTGTCGTCTTGCTTCCTCATAATTCGTTTTGGGTTAAACATTTTGCCAAGAAAGGAGATGGGAAATGTCATTTCTTTCTCATCCCTCCACTCAGGGGATATGTGATGTCAGTCTTGCATTGTTGGTAGGGAGGCTTTCGATCACTTGGCTCTGTGGTATCTGCCAGAGCTACTGACTGTAAGGGCACCTTTTTTCCCCTATAATTAAGAAGCAATCTATAGGGTGCTATTTAGGGTGCTATTTAGGGACCATGTGATAATCTTATTTTCCAAAAGCATTTGTTTTACCCAGTGGTTTTAGCATCCACTGACCCTTGCCTGAACCGGTCATTACGTTGGGGATTCCAGAATGGTTTGGGGACACTCTTCAGTCACAGTTTGCTCTCTGTCCAGTGGAGAGGAGCAGAGGATGCTTCTTCCCTTCCCGCTTTCTGGGGTGACTTTGCGTTGGCTGGAGGCCCTGAAAGACAGCATATCTTGAATTTGTGAAACTGGACAGCTTGACAGCTGCAAAAAGACTGGAGGGAATAAGCTTATCATTTCAAACCGCATTATCTTCAGGTTTAAAATGAGCATTCCCTCCTTTGATGGATCATTAAGGAGGATTTCCCTTCTGGTTGGCCAGTGTTTTATGTCGCTGAAGCCAGGGTCTCAGGTGGGATAAGCTGGTAGGCCTGGTTGGTAGTAGAGGCCGTATCAGGGACTGTCTGTAACGTTGGCACGTTTCCCTCCAAAACAATGTGATGGTCAAGTAAGGATGCAAACAAGGAATGCAAGGCAGGAGTTCTGCGATGTCCGGTGTCATGTTTCAGGTCCCTTGGTGTTGAGGACAGTTGCGTTACCATGGTTATTGTGGTTATGCGTCTTGACTGAGCTGACATTGCTTTCGGTGTGCTTTTACTTTTGCTTATCTTTTCTGGTTCTGTTTTAAAAACTCACCTTTTCCATAAGTTCCAAGTGCTTGTCGAGCTCCCTTGCCTTCTGTTTCCTACAGGAAAGGGTCGTCGTCATGAGCTCCAGCTTCCCACGTCCAGCCTCCCCCCAGCACACTGTAGTCGTTTCCCTCCTGACCTACTTTTACTTGTCTCGGAGGAAGGATTTTTTTCTTCCATTTAAGGTTAACCTCTGCTCTTGATCCTCTCATGTTTTACGTCCTCCGGGACCTCGTTTCTCAGTGAACCGTTCTACCACGTGTATTTCCTCCACTCCTTCTTTTTCAGCCTGTAGATGTGGTCAAGGGTCTCACACTAAAAAAGTCCTTAACCATCTGTCCCCTTCGTTGTCCTCTGTCATTTTCCCTTTTCTCGGAACTTCTTGAAAGGCATCCATAGCTGCTTTCCCCTGTGGCTGTTCCCTATGCCTGCCAACACCTTCGACTTTCTAAATTTTAAATTTCAAACCTACAGAAAAGTTGCAAGAATTTATAATTGACACCCGCATACTCCTTACCAAGTTCACCAACTATGAATATTTTGCCACATTTTTTTCTTGTCATTATTGTACCTATTACCACTATTTTCATTTTTGCTGAACCACTTGAGAGTATTGCAGACCTAAGACTCCTAATTTTTCAGCGTTCATCTTTGAAGAACAAGAACATTCTCTTAGGTAACCAGAAATGATCAAATTCAGAAATTAGAAAATACTGTATTTAATTTAAATTCTGTACTTAAATTCTGTATTTCAGTATAAAATTTAACACTGACGTGTTGTTATCTAATGTGTGGTCCAAATTCCTATTTTGCTAGTTGTTCCAGTGCTTGCTTTTTCCTCTGCTCCATTTATTTTCAGTGAATGTGTAATTTGCAAACCAGCATATGGCTTTTCTGTTCTCTCCTTAACCCGTCTGTAGCATTTGATGCCTTAACCTCCATCGTGAGACTCCCTCGCTTTGCAGCTGTGGCCCTCCCCGTCCTGGCTTCCTCCTGTGCCTCAGATGCCCTCCCCGCACCCCTCTCTGTGCTGAGCCCTCATCCGCTCGCTATTCCTGCCTCTGCTCCTGCCGTTAGGCCCCCTCTCCCTCCCCGCCTGCCTGCTCTCACCCACCAGCTCTTCTCTGGGGGCTCTCGCCGGGGCTGCTCTAGCCACCATCTCCACACAGCCACCAGCGTAAGCATCTCAAAACTTTGCTTTTCAGAGTGTTTACCAATTGCCTTCACTTGGAATAAAATTCACAGCCTACCAGGCTCTGTTGCCCCTGGTTTACCAACTTCCCCTGGTGCTGCATTTTCTTTTGCCGCTGCTCTCTGGCCCAGTGCCGCCAATAGAAATGTTACGTGAGCCACACGTTCAATTAAAAAATTTCCAGTACCCACATTAAGAATAGTAAAAGCAGTTTAATTTTTTTTTTTAATTAATTAATTAATTAATTAATATTTTTGGCTGTGTTGGGTCTTCGTTTCTGTGCGAGGGCTTTCTCCATTTGCAGCAAGCGGGGGCCACTCTTCATCGCGGTTCGCGGGCCTCTCACTATCGCGGCCTCTCGTTGCAGAGCACAGGCTCCAGACGCGCAGGCTCAGCAGCTGTGGCTCACGGGCCCAATTGCTCTGCGGCATGTGGGATCTTCCCGGACTGGGGCTCGTACCCATGTCCCCTGCATTGGCAGGCAGATTCTCAACCACTGCGCCACCAGGGAAGCCCCAAGCAGTTTAATTTTAATAATATATTTTCTTTAAGTTGATGTACTCGAAATGTTATTTATTTATTTTTAAAAATAAATTTATGTATTTAATTTATTTATTTTTGGCTGCATTGGGTCTTCATTGCTGCACACGGGCTTTCTCTGGTTGTGGTGAGCAGGGGCTACTCTTCGTTGCGGTGCGTGGGCTTCTCATTGTGATGGCTTCTCTTGTTGCGGAGCATGGGCTCTAGGCACGTGGGCTCAGTAGTTGTGGCTCATGGGCTCTAGTGTGCAGGCTCAGTAGTTGTGGTGCACGGGCTTAGTTGCTCCGCGGCACGTGGGATCTTCCCGGACCAGGGCTTGAACCCGTGTCCCCTGCACTGGCAGGCGGATTCTTAACCACTGTGCCACCAGGAAGTCCCTCGAAATGTTATTTTAATAGAGCATTTGACTATCTTGGTGGGGGAAACTAAAGACTGAAGGAAGGTGACTTTAGAGAAGTACAGAGGCAAAGAAGTAGAACTTTCATCCAATTTGAACTCTTGCCTCTTTTCTTGAAGGTCAAATTCCCTATTTCCCTGCAACAGGCAGCGTAATGCGGTGGCTAGGAGCGGCTCTGGAGCTGGACTGCCCGGGTTCAGACCTGATTTCCCCTTTTATTAGCTGTGTAACCTTGTGCAAGTTATTTAATTTCTCCATGCTTCAGGCTCTTCAGTAAAATGAGGATGCAGTAGTACTTCTTTGTGGGGTGGTTGTGAAGATGAAGTGAGTTAATATATGCAAGGCCCTCCTTATGTGGTGACAGTTCCGTGTCAGGTCCTGTTCTAAGTGTTTGCTGTTTTTCGTTACCTTGGAATATCATTAAAGTGGTTGGAATTAAAAAAAAAAAAAGGAAACACCGTGTACTTCAATGCCTCATTTTAGCCTTCTGAGGTTAGCTTCTCCATCTTTCCCCTTAGTTCACTTCGTAGCAACCTGGTCAAATCTAATATTCCAAAACAGACCTCTGTCATCGCGGCTCCCGCAGTGGTACGAGTTGCTCGTGTCCGGTGATCTAGGTACCATGTTCCCCTTCCTGCCCCAGCATCCAAACTAACAGCAGGTCTAATCTTTCTCCCTCGAAATATATCTGAAATCTCTCTACTGCCATTCACATAACCACTACTCACTGATCAGCTAATATGTGCCAGACATTCTTCAAGCTTCTGGAGATACAGTCATGACCTTACATTCTAATAGGGGGAAACAAGATACTAGACAAGCAAGTGTTTGTTGGTGTCACGCACTATAAAGAGTAATGGGTCTGGAAGTGACGGGAGGGAGCTGGTTCAGAGCTGGTGGTTGGGCAGGGCTTCTCTGTGGAGGTGCCTTCGGACAGAGGCTCAGTGAAGGTACGACGAGCAAGCCGTGAGGTACTGGGTGTTAGTAGGAAGCCTTGTAGGCAGAGGGGACTTTAAGGACAAAGGCTTTGCGAAAAGGCAGAGGGGACTTTAAGGACAACGGCTTTGCGAAAAGTACGGTACTTGAGGAAACAGCGTGGGCTGCGGTGGAGTGAGCAAAAGGGAGGCTGGTGGAGGGTGAGGCCGAGATACACGGGACCCACGAGGAAGGACCCTGCAGGCCTCCTGGCGCCTTGGCTCTACCCTGGGTATGGGGGCAGAGGTCCAACCAGGCCACCCTCGTCCCTCTCCTAGATCACTGCAGTGGTTTTCTTCTTTCTCTTTTGCTCTCGGCCATGTTATTCTCCTGCTTTAAACCTTTCAGCTGATTTCCACTACACTCAGGATAAAGTCCAGACTGTGCTGTGGTTTCTGTGTGGTGTGACGTCTGCCCAGTTTCACAGGTCATCTCGGCTCCTCCTCGGCTAAGCCCCTCTGCTTTCCTCACACCAGCATTTCTTCAGGGGTTGGAGTGGGCACATGCTTCCTTGCTTCAGGGCCTGCCTTAGCACATGCTGTTCCTTCTGCCTTTTCCCTATTTTTATTTTAAAAATTCCTACTTACTTAATTTTCCTCCCAATAAATTTTTTAAACATACAGGAAAGTTGAAAACCAATATGTATGATGCACATCCGTAAAACTTACCTATGTTTGTCAGTTGTTAACGTCTTCCCACAGTTGCTCTGATCGGGCCTCATTTTATGTCGCCTTCCTTAGGGGCTCCTTTCCTGGTGTCCCTCTTCTCCCTCTTTTCGGTTGTTTTAGGTTGGTTTCCTGGCAGCACGTCAGAGAGTCGAGTACTGGCTTACGTGCTTTCTGTCTCTCCCCCTGGACCGTAGGCTTCCCTTTCCCCACACTATCCTCCCGTCAGTGCAGAGCTGGCCGCCTCCCCTGCCCTCGCTGATGGGTGGCTGACAGATACGCGTGGCTGTGCCTGTTCTTTGCAGACGGACACTTCAACCCCGAGGTGGTCAAGTACAGGCAGCTGTGCTTCCGGTCGCAGTACAAACGCTACCTCAGCTCCCAGCAGCAGTACTTCCACCGGCTGCTGAAGCAGATCCTGGCCTCGCGGAGCGTAAGTGCCCTTGGGAGCTGCGTGGGACTCACTCCTGGTGACCCAAAGGGGCGGATCAGGGGCAAGAACAAAAGATACCACTGAGGAAGTAAGTTGCCCATCCAGCCCCGACATGACCAAGTGCATCCTTCCTTCTTTTGATACGTTTTAAGATGTATCCTGATTTCAGATACGTTAGAACAGGAACAGAAGAAGGATACATCTTAAAATTGATGAAATATTGTAGCTTCTGTATTTACCCAGAAAAAGAGGTAGCTTTCAGATCCATGGTGGGTCGTGCAGGAGAACCAGCTTGCCCTCAAGTTCATGTTTGGTTGCCTGATGGGTGCCAGGCTCGGCGGCTCTGGGTCTGGACCAGCCTTGGGATGCCTTGGGGCAGAGCAGTTCTGGCTCTTAGTGGTCCTTTAAGCTTTGGTATGGAGATACTTCGGTGTCGGGTGTAAGTATTCATTCTCGATGGAGCAGCGCAGCACTCAGATTGGGGATTTTCCGTCATAATCAGCACAGGCCCCTTTGATTTGGAAGGAGGGAACTGAGCTTGCTAACAAAGAAGAGAAGAAAGGGTAGACTCAGGGAGCGTGGCAGGACAAGCTGTGGCTGAGGCCGTGCCCCCATCCCATCCGATCTCTCCCAGGACCTGCTGGAGATGGCCCGGCGGAGCGGCCCCGCCCTCCCCTCCCGGCAGAAGCGCCCCTCACCGTCCCGCACCCCCGAGGAGCGGGAGTGGCGCACCCAGCAGCGCTACTTGAAGGTCCTGCGGGAAGTGAAGGAGGAGTGTGGGGACTCGGCCCTGTCGTCGGACGAGGAGGGTATGTGTCCTCCGTGCCCCGCACTGTCTGTATCTCATCGGTCCACACCTGCAGTGGCTTGTCTGGTTGGAGGCCGTGGTAGCCATTTCCCCGCGAGGAAGCCATCCCTGTGGTTTGTCTGGGCGCGTGGTGACACTCAGAGCCGTTGGGTGGCTGTGACTGCACACCTCGCTGCCCTTGGCACTCAGGCGCACGCGGGGCCCTCCCAGCAGGCGCTCTGGTCCAGTCGGCTGCTCGAGAGAACCACTCTCCCCGCAGGAGAGTAATAGTGACTGTGACCTCTGCAGTGTGACTCGCCACTGTTGAGGTCTCTCCTTCCAGAAGAGCCGTTGCACTGACTCAAGTGCTGCAGTCCGTCTGGGGAAGGGTCAGGAAGGAGTGGTGGAGCCTGGCCTCCCTCTTGTTGGCTTGGCCTTCTTGAGCCCAAAGAGCCTCTTACCCAGTCTCCCCTGCTGGAGTCCACAGGCAGGTTGGATTTACAAGAAAACTTTTCTTTTGCAGATCTCAGCTCATGGCTCCCGAGCTCTCCAGCGCGCTCTCCTAGCCCTGCAGTGCCCCTCAGGGTGGTGCCCACGCTTTCCACCACGGACATGAAGACTGCAGGTGAGTGGGGCTCTGGGCGTGGGTCTCAGGACTGCCTCGGGGTGGGAGACTGGGTTCTGCCTGCCAGGAAAGCAGAGCGGTGTTCTTTAGAATGAGGAGACTTGGGGAAGGTTTTGTGTAGCTCCACTTTTCAGCAGGTAGGTAGGCCAGCTGACCTTCTGTCCTTTGTTTTGAAAATTTCCCTTAGGAGCTGTTCAGCTGGCATTTTGGCCTCAAGAAAGCAGAATCTTAAAATAACAATATCGGGACTTCCCTGGCGGTCCAGTGGTTAAGACTCCACGCTGCCACTGCAGGGGGCTCGGGTTCGGTCCCTGGTTGGGGAACTAAGATGCCACATGCTGCCCGGCGCAGCCAAAAAACAAAACAAAAACAACAACCAAAAAAAACCCCCAAAATAATACTAAGGGATAATTCAGTAATAGAACAAAAGGGGTAACCAGAACCACAGCAGTTTCTTGGCATGTCTGTGAAATTAGAGACTATTTTTAGTTGGGATAGGAGTCAGAGAAGAATGTTAAGAAACTTCTAGGTGTTCTAGGAGCAGCTGAGTACCGAGGTCGTTGTTATTGACGAGTGTACAGAAAAGCTGCAGAGTAGAGCGTGTGACTGTTTCAAGATTGTTGGTGCTTGTAGTACACAGGTCAGAAGGGAAATGCAGAAAGTATCTCACTTTCCAATATTACAAGTGACCAGAAAGATGTGAAGTTGAGCGTTGTGGAAGTGAATGACTGTCCATGTGGTTTGGTTCCTTTTCTCTCAGATAAAATAGAACTGGGGGACAGTGACCTGAAGATAATGCTAAAGAAACACCATGAGAAGCGGAAACACCAACCAGTAAGATTGGAGTGGGTGGTCAGTAGGTTTTCAGTCTAATTCCCCAGATCAGCTATCCTGGGGTGATACAGGGAGTCACTACATTATTAGTCCCTTTTCCTTATCCTTGTTAGGGGACAGGAGCAGCATGGGAGGCCCAGTAACACTAAAGATGTGCGGAGAAGACAGATGCTTTGACTTTATAAGGCACGCTTACCGCCGTGTCTGATCCAGTCTTTAGGACGACACTGCTGTGTGAATCCTTTCGTCCGTTTAGCAGGGCTTGGAGAGCCCAGGGAGCTTGTCTGACGCCCGACAGCCAGTAAGTGGCAGAGCCAAGCGTCAGAGCCTGTGCTTTTCCCACGTTTTATGTTTCTGTTCCTCCGCTCCACCAAATCGAGGTAACGCTGAGCCAGAGATCATGGTGGAGGAAGGAAAGGCAGTACATCAAGGCAGAGTGGTGAGATGGGAAGAGTCTCATGTTGGGGTTAGAACTGAGTTCTGTCTCTGTCTTTTCCACTTACTGTGATATTGGGCAAATCCCTTAACTTCTCTGAATCCCGTTTTCAGTCTTTGTAAAATACCACTAAACAAGACTGAAGAGCATATAAGATAAGGAACGCAAAAGAGCTTTATAAACTGAATGCCACACATGAAGGGTTGGAACTCGGTTCTCCCCTGCCCCATTATGAAGAGCAATAGTTTTTATCTCTGTACGTTTTAAATTCAACACAAGTACCTCAAGTACACGTAACCTCTAGTTTTGTCTGTAAATAGGGAGAATCAACAGTTTTAGCTCCTCTTTTGGACCTCCATAACAAATCTCTGAATATCACGTCTAGGATCACCCAGACCTTTTGACGGGGGACCTGACTCTCAATGACATCATGACTCGAGTAAATGCCGGCAGGAAGGGCTCTCTAGCAGGTAAGTGACGTCCTCTGTAGGTGGCCAACGACTGTGGTGTTAGATTACACAGGCCTCTCTACGTATTGCAAAAGAAAAGGAAACCACAGCATCCTTCTTGCTGATAGCCTTTATATCATTATTGCTTCTTATGGATTTGTAGGTGGAGAGTGAATATAAAATCAGTACAACAGATCATTGACTCTTTAAAGCACTCATTGAGTTTGGTTAAAAAAAAAAAAAACAAAACGAAACTATATGTCTTATTACTGAGACTTTTTTTTGTTTTTCTGGTGGGCCTTGGGAAAATAATATACTCCTGATAAGACTCCTCATTTCCTGGTGTAGAAAATGCAGTTCTATGACTTGAGTTGCTTTTTTTCCCCAGCACTATATGACTTGGCTGTCCTTAAAAAAAAGGTTAAGGAAAAAGAGGAAAGGAAGAAGAAGAAAATAAAAATGATCAAATCAGAGGCAGAGGATCTGGCGGAACCCCTAAGCGGTACTGAAGGGCTCCCACCCCTCTCACAGGCACCGTCTCCACTGGCCATACCTGCTATCAAGGAGGAGTAAGTGAGCAGCGGGGGTCGTGGCTCAGGGCTGTCCCCAGAGCTGGTGCTTCTTGAGAGCCCTAGGTCCCAGGGGTCCTGCTGGGGAACGTGTATGGTGTGGGCTTTCACTGAGCTTTTTTATGACGGCTAGGAGGCTTGGAGGACCTAAAGCAACCTAGGCATGTGTTCTTGGTCTTTTTGGTGGTTTTTTTTTTTTTTTAATTTATTTATTTTTGGCTGCGTTGGGTCTTCGTTGTTGCACACGGGCTTTCTCTAGTTGCAGCGAGCGGGGGCTACTCTTCATTGCGGTGCACGGGCTTCTCATTGCGGTGGCTTCTCTTGTTGCGGAGCACGGGCTCTAGGTGCGCAGGCTTCAGTAGTTGTGGTGTACGGGCTCAGTAGTTGTGGCTTGCGGGCTCTAGAGTGCAGGCTCAGTAGCTGTGGCGCACGGGCTTAGTTGCTCCACGGCATGTGGGATCTTCCGGGACCAGGGCTTGAACCCGTGTCCCCTGCATTGGCAGGCGGATTCTTAACCACTGCGCCACCAGGGAAGCCCTTTTTGGTGGTTCTTATATTTTTCTTCCCTCATTAGGCCTCTCGAAGACCTCAAGCCTTGCCTTGGAATCAATGAAATATCTTCCAGCTTCTTCTCTCTTCTCTTGGAGATCTTGTTGCTGGAGGGGCAGGCTAGCCTTCCTATGGTAAGAGTTTTGGAAAAGCCAAGTGTGTAGCAGTTTCATATTGTAGAAATCTACAGCTCTGGGTTCCCCGCAAAGCTCCATAGCTGACTTGCTTTGTGACTTGAGCAGACTGGACAGACATAGTCAGTTCGTTCTGGCACAGCCTTGAAATTGCTGGCGTGGAATAGAAATCTAACCGGATTCTGCCTTTACTCTCCCTCAGCTAGAGGAGCGAGTTTTGGACTGGCAGTCGTCTCCAGCCAGCTCCCTCAATAGCTGGTTCTCTGCGGCCCCCAACTGGGCAGAGTTGGTGTTACCAGCCTTGCAGTATCTTGCTGGAGAAAGCCGTGGTAAGGTACTTTGTTCTGTAGGGCCCAGTATTTACCCCGCTTTGTCTAATTCTCATAGTAGACTGCAGCTTTACTGGTTATATCCGTTGTGGCTTTGCATGCTGCGATGCCATGCCTTGGAGGTCTCTGCTGTCCTGATACACCATTAACATACAGAAGTTATCTCGGAGCTCAGGGGTGTCAGTTATTCTGAGTTTAGCAATCTCTCTGACCTGTGTGGCTTGTTCATGGGATCCATTTCTTGCAGCTGTACCTTCCAGCTTCTCTCCATTTGTTGGCTTCAAAGAGAAAACCCAGCAGTGGAAGTTGCTTGGTGAGTAATGCACGTCACCTACCTGTCATAGTCGGTTCTCTTTCTCTCGTTTTCTCCCCTAAGCTGCTTGTGCCTTCCAGTCAGTGTGTGCCAGGAGGATGTTGAAAAAGGCAATATTAAACCTTATTTTGCTCAGTAAAAGAGTCCTTCAAGAAATTCTCAGGGTCTGAGTTCACCCCCGTTGGGATTTGGCTGAGGTGACATTGCCCTTCAATTCCGATGCACTCTGGGGCTGGCTGAATTGAAATCTGTGGGGTTTTTTTTTTTTACAATAGCACCTACATTTATCTCAACCATATCTATGGTTTTAGGTTAATTTGTAGTAATATAATTGTTTTTCTTTTCTAAAATGGGTTTTGCTATTGAGGATAATGTGTCGGGCAGCCGTCAGTAAGCTATTTCTAAAGAACAGTTTCTTTTTCTTATAAATTTGTGAAGTCCCACTTACTGTGTAAGTTGTAGTAACATGTACCTGAAATAACTTGGTGATGAGAGGAAGATTCAGTGTTGATTTCCTGTGGAAACGGACAAACCTTTCTCCACTCTGTCCAGTGGTCTGTGAAGAGAAACATGGAGAGAAGGCTGTGAAAGTAGTGGATGCGTTCATTGCTTACAGCGTGGATTAACCTTCTAGGTGTCAGGCACTGTTAGGTGCTGGGGGTGTAATGGTTTGTGAGGGAGGCAGCGTGCTCCCCTCGTGGAGTTTGTTTGGGGAACAAGTACTCATTCGAATGAAATGACAAACTTAGCCATTCTGTAAGGGAAAAGTGCCGGTAGGGGTGGGCGTTTGTAATGAGGCACTGGTGTGGCATGCGTTTGGAGTCCGGGAGGGCCTTCCTGGGGAAGGTCGTTTGAGCAGCGGTCTTAACGACTAGGGATGAGCCAGGCAGGCGGAGGGGAGCCGTGTGGGTCAGTGACGAAGGGACATTCCAGCGGAGATCACACAGGCCTGCGCAGAGAGGATGTTGCACCTGGGTAGAGAGGATGGATGAATTTGAGAGCTGTAGGTGGTAGAAGCTGGGGGACGTGGTTGTGGATTGGGTGTGGCGAGTGAAGGAGGAGGGCAGTCAGGTGTCACTCCTGCTAGATTTGTACCTGGCGGATGGGGGTCCGCCATCGACCTAGGCAGCTGGGGAGGTCGTCCAGGCCTGGGTGAGGGTGAGGCATGTGAGTGTAGCTGTGCACATGCTGCCTTGAGCTGCCTTTGGGGTGCTGAAGTGGACACGAGTCCAGACCCACAGTCAGGGTAGAAAGCTGTGGGCACATGTGCAGTAAGTGCAGTCAAAGGCATGGGGAGAATGAGGAGGAAAGAGGACCTGGGACTAAGCCTTGATAAGCTCCGAGGTGGCGGAGGCTGAGTGGGGACACGGGAGAGGCCGTGACCGCAGAGTCAGGAGGAAGCTGTGAGGTCCGAGAGTCAGGAGGTGGGGAGTGGTCGTTAACCTTCGTTGTTCCTAAGGTTCAGGAAGGTCAAGACTGGATTTGTGGACATGGAAGAAATGATGACTCCTTTGGAGGAGTGATTCCTTAATGGGGTGATGCCGGTGGTGGGCAGAGGAGAGCCGAGGCCGCTCGTGAGGCTGGCTGCAGCTCTTCCCGCCTGTCCGGCTGGTGGCGGAGAGTCGGCCGGGGGAGGCTGCCCTAATAGGACCAGGTAGTAAGTGTCTCAAGCCTGTGGGCCAGATGCTTTCCGCTGCGGCTACTCAGCTCTGCCCTGTGCACAGCAGCCGGAGACAGGGTGTAAACAAACGGCCACAAAACTTCATTTCCAGAAGCGGTTTGCTGACCTTCACGTACACCGCAGAGGTCTGCACGTGCTACCGATCAGGCCCCCTTTCCTGCAGGCAGGAAAACATTTCCCAGTCCCCCTGGTAAAAGAGACAGTGAGTGTGGACGGCGCTTTCTAGAGGTTTGGCGGCGGAGGGGAGCAGAAGAGGCGGGGCTCGTGGCCAGGAGAGGACTTAAGTGTCGGTGGAGAGGGACAGCAGAGAAGGGGACACCTGTCATAGGGCGAATTCCTGGGGGGGAGGGGCCGGCCTCAGGTGGCGGGAGGCAGCACATCCGTCCGGGTGGAGGAGGAGCCGTGGCCGCTGGGCTGCGCCGTGGGGAGGTTGAGGGGGTGGGTCTGTGGCCTTCCTGTGGGAGGCGGGAGGCCTGCTGTGCGCGGGAAGGGCGGTGGAGAAGGGCGGGGCAGCTGCTGTCCGGCGGGCAGGGAGGCCGGCCAGTGCGGGGCTCGCGCGCAGATTGAGGGCCAGTGACGGTGGCTGTCCGCTCGTTCATGGAGGTGTTCTCTGCCTGTCTCTGGGCCTTGTCTCCGGTAGCCGGCAGCTGCCCCAGTGGAGGGTGTGGCTGGTTTAGGACGTGAGCTTTGCTGGACGGAAGTGATGCAGAGACGGAAGAGAGAGGTGTTAGGTGTTGCTGTGTTGCTCGGCGTGTCGTTGAAGTGACGGGCGTGGGCGGGGGGGGGGAGTGTGAAGGGAGGGGCTGAGGGGGCCGGAAAGTGGGGTGTCTGGACCAGCAGTTCTGTGCAGTCCAGGTAACGTTTTGGAGAGTGAGGGTAGACAGCGGGGAGGGGAGGGGAGGGGAGGGGAGGCCGCCGCGGCCAGAGAGCAGGATGCGGGGTTAGTTGAAGGTTCCCAGTCCTGGCCGTGCACTGCCGCCAGTTGGGTAGCTTTTTAAAAATGCTGGTACCTGGGCCTTACCCCCAGGGGTTCTGATTAATTGGCTGAGTGGGGCCCGAGCCTTGGCATTTTTAAAAGTTTCCAGGTGATTCTTAGGCGTAGCCAGGGTTGAGAAACTGGATTAGGCATTTTGAAGAGTCCCGTTTTGGGGAATGACAAGGTCCAGTTGTGATAGTGGGAGTGAGAGGCTGGAGTGGGGGGAGGGGGCCAGTGAGGTCATGCGACTGAGGAGTTCGGGGGCTGCTGGGCCGTCCGTATGGGTGTCCATGCGGACCCTTCACGGTAATCCAGCAGGGTAAGTGTTTAATCCCTTCCAGCTAATTTCAAGTTAATTTCTGTGAGTGGTGTCAGACAGGGGTCCAGTTTCATTCTGCCTGTGGATGTCCAGGCAGAGGGGTGTTCTGTGTACAGGACCATCGCTACAGGTCCAGATATAGATACAGCATGTAAGGAGGAAGTGGCATCCTTAGGTCATATCCTTAGATCATATTATTATTTTTTGCCTTTTTGTTCTAATAGGCCAGTCCCAAGATAATGAAAAGGAATTAGCTGCACTCTTCCAGCTGTGGCTGGAAACTAAAGACCAGGCCTTCTGTAAGGTATGGTTGTTGAGAACTACCAGCTCTCTCGTGTTGGGCTTCCAGAACCCTGAGTTAGCCAAAATCCTTCAGTCCATTTACCTGTTCCTGCTTTCCTTTTCTCCAGCAAGAAAATGAAGACAGCTCAGACGCCACAACGCCTGTTCCTCGGGTGTGAGTATAGTACCCTAACGGAGGATGGTGCCCCAAGAAAGCATCATCTAAGTACTGCCCTGGTTGTGCTGACACATCCTTGTATGTTAGAGCCAGAGTGGGCTTGAGATGCCGGGATCCACTGGTCCTTATCTGCCTCAGCCTCCCTAAGGGGCAGCACACTCCCAGCAGTAGAAGTGTTTCCCCATGAGTCTGAGGAGGTGGGATCCACCTGTAGGTGCATGCTTTTCCCCGGTCCCCCCTGCTGGAGAATGGGTTATCCAGCCCATCTTCCTCATTTTACCTACAAAGAAATGGAGGTGTGAGGGTAAGTGACAGGACCCAGGCTGGGATTTAGGTCTCGACCTCGTCCTGAGCCTTTGTATCATCTCATGTGACTGTTTCCAGGCTGTCATGGTCCCTTTTCCCCCCAGCTTTGTGGAGATATATTTGACAAAGCATTGTGTAAGTTTAAGGTGTACGGTGTGTTGATTTTATTTATATATATATATAAACACACACACACACATATGTACATATATATATAGTGAAGTGATTACCACAGTAAGGGTAGTTAACCCATCTGTCACCTTACATAATTACCAGTTCTTTTTTTTGTAGTGAGAACATTTAAGATCTTTCTTAGCAACATTCAAGTATATGATGCAGTATTGTTGACTGTAGTCACCATGCTGTTTGTTAGATCCATAGAACTTTCTATAACTTTAACCAGTGTCTCCCCATTTCCCCCATCCCCTGGTAACTACCATTCTAGGCTCTGTTTCTGTGAGTTACGCTTCTTTTAGGTTCCAGATGTAAGTGAGATCATACAGTGTTTGTCTTTCACTGACTTATTTCACTAAGCATAATACCCTCTAGATCCATCCATGTTGTGACAAGTGGCAGAATTTCCTACTTTTTTTAATGACTAAATAACATTCCACTGTGTGTGTGTGTGTGTATGTACACACACATTTTCTTTATCCATTCATCCATTGATGGACACTTATCTATCACAGTTGTTTCCATGTCTTGGCTATTATAAATAATGAAGTGAACATGGGGGTACAGATATCTCTTTGAGATAGTGGTTTCATTTCCTTCGGAAATATTCCCAGAAGTAAGATTGCTGGATCATGTGTTAGTTCTGTTTTCAGTTTTCTGAGGAACGTCCATACTGCTTTCCATAACGGCTGCACCAGTTTGCATTCCCACCATAGTGCACAAGGGTTTCCTTTTCTCTGCATCCTCGCCAACACTTGTTATTTCTTGTCTTTCTGGTAATAGGTACTCTAACGGATGTGAAGTGGTATTTCATTGTGGTTTTGATTTGTATTTCCTTGATGATTAGTGATGTTGAGCACCTTTTCGTGTACCTGTTAGTCATTCGTGTATCTTTAGAAAAATGTCTGTTCAGGTCCTTTGCCCGTTTTTTAATTGGATTATTTGGGTATTTTGCTTTTGAGTTGTAGGAGTTCCTTAAATATTTTGGATATTAACCTCTTACACATGTATGATTTGCAAATATTTTCTGCCATTCTGTAGGTTGCCTTTTCATTTTGTTGATGGTTTTCTTTGTATAGAAGCTTTTTTTTTTTTTAATAAATTTATTTGTTTTATTTTTGGCTGTGTTGGGTCTTCATTGCTGTGCACTGGCTTTCTCTAGTTGCGGTGAGCGGGGGCTACTCTTTGTTGCGGTGCGCAGGCTTCTCATTGCAGTGGCTTCTCTTGTTGCGGAGCACGGGCTCTAGGCACGTGGGCTTCAGTAGTTGTGGTACACGGGCTCAGTGTTGTGGCTCACGGGCTCTAGAGCGCAGGCTCAGTAGTTGTGGCGCACGGGCTTAGCTGCCCCGAGGCATGTGGGATCTTCCCGGACCAGGGCTTGAATCCGTGTCCCCTGCATTGGCAGGTGAATTCTTAACCACTGTGCCACCAGGGAAGGCCCCTGTACAGAAGCTTTTCTTTGAGGTAGTCCTACTTGTTTATTTTTGCTTTTGTTGCTTGTGCTTTTGGTGTCATCTCCAAAAAATCATTGCCAAGATCATTGTGCAGGAGCTTCTTCCCTATATTTTCTTCCAGGAGTTTTAGTTTCAGGTGTTACGTTGAAGTCTAATCCATTTCAAGTTAATTTTTGTGAATGGTTTAAGGTAGCGGTCCAGTTCCATTCTTTTGCTTGTGGTTGTCCAGTTTTCCCAGCATTGTTTATTGAAGAGGCTGTTCTTTCCCCATTGAGTATTCTTGGCTCCATTTGCCAAGTATTAGTTGACCATATATGCAGTGGTTTATTTCTTGGCTCTCAATTCTGTCCCACTGGTTTATGTGTCGATTTTTATGAGAGTACCATACTATTTTGATTACTGTAACTTTGTAACATAGTTTGAAATCAGCAAGTGTGATGTTTCCAGTTTTGTTCTTTCTCAGGATTGCTTTGGCTGTTCGGGGTCTTTTGTGGTTCCATACAAATTTTAGGATTGTTTTCTTCTATTTCTGTGAAAAATGTCTTTGGAATTTTCATAGGGACTTCATTAATCTATCGATAACTTTGGGTAATATGGGCATTTTAACAGTATTCTTCCAGTCCTTGAACATAGAGTATCTTTCTTTTTACTGGTGTCTTCTTCAATTTCTTTAATCAAAGTCTTGTAGTTTTCGGTGTAGAGATCGTCCACCTCCTTGGTTAAATGTATTCTAAGTGTTTTATTGCTTTGATGCTGTTGTATAGCTCTTTAGTTAGATTCCTGAACACCAGTACTCAGGACCAACCTGAAAGTGGCAGAACCATTGCCTTACATAATAGAACTCAATTTCTTTTTTTCTTTTCTTTTTTTTTTTTTTTTTGGCTGCACTGCGTGGCTTGTGGGAGCTTAGTTCCCCAACCAGGGATTGAACCCAGGCCCTGACATTGAAAATGCGGAGTCCTAACCACTGAACCGCCAGGGAATTCCCTGATCTCAATTTCTTGGTACTTTTGCCTAGGAAGCAGAAAAACCACCCTTGTCATCGTACAGATTTGAAGTCCTTTGTTCCTCTAAAGCTGAATTCTTTGTTGCCTTTAGATTAGGCTTACTTAGCAACAGTACTGAAAACAGTAGGTAAAACACGATGTCAGTTTCTTTTCCACCTACCCAGTACCTTTCTGGATTTCTAAGAATCAAGTAATTTTGGAAATACCAACAGGAGCTACTTGGCAGGATCTGGAAAGTGGACTTCTGACCTTTGCAAGATAAGAGCACTAATGGACAAATAGAGCACTCATGTTGCAAAGGGCGTGGTTCTGGGTGCTGGAGAGGGGACGATGGACCCAGTGGTTCTGGGTGCTGGAGAGGGGGCGATGGACCCAGTGGTTCTGGGTGCTGGAGAAGGGGTGATGGACCCAAAGGTCTTTGTGTTCCAGAAGAACTGACTATGTGGTGCGGCCCAGCACGGGAGAGGAGAAGCGAGTTTTTCAGGAGCAGGTAAGAAAAAGCGGGAACCCAGTGTAAATCTCTGTATCTGTGAGGCCATGAGGTGAGAAGCTCTGAGCCTGACTGTCCTTGAGTCCAAATTCTTGGAAGCAGCTCACACCCTTAACCTTGCTATTCCGTGGGTTGGGATTGCTTCTGGGGGGCAGAGATGGTGTGAGGAAGGGAATGAAAAACGTTCTGATGGTTTTTCTTCTAGATACAAAACAACACATTTACCTCTTGATCTGTTTGCTAGTGACTGGCTTTTGGGGACCATCCTTTTCCCACTGTGGTCGGCTCAGTGTTCCTAGTGGAATAGCCTGTTTGCTTTTTGCTTTAGTTTCTCCGGGCCGACCCCTTCTTGTACGGGGTGGCTAGAGAGAGCCCCCGTGACTGACTCAGGAGCCTCGTCCCTTCTCTTGGCAGGAGCGTTACCGGTACAGCCAGCCCCACAAGGCATTCACCTTTCGCATGCATGGCTTTGAGTCCGTGGTGGGGCCCGTGAAGGGCGTGTTCGACAAGGAGACGTCGCTCAACAAGGCACGGGAACACTCCCTGCTGCGCTCCGACCGGCCCGCCTACGTCACCATCTTGTCCCTGGGTGCGTGCCTCTGTCTGCTGTCCCCCCCCTGCCCCCATTGCAAAGGCTGGAGGGTCAGCGTAGCTTCAGGAGACTTTGCAGTTTGGGACACGGAAGGAGGGATTCTGCCCCAGAGATCTACACAGAATCCGTGTTTCCTCCCTGGGGTCTGGGCTCATGTTTACCTTCCTTCAGGAACTGTTCACAGGCTGCTAAACAGTTAGCTTAGGTGTCGGAATTTGCTTCCTCCAGACTAGGATTCCTTCAAAGGTGAGGTTTTTAACCTTTTTTATGCCACAGATCGCTGGCAGTCTGGTAAACTCTGGACCCCTTCTCAGAATTAAGTTTTTAAATGCCTAAAATAAGATGCACAGAGTTACAAAAGAAACCAGTCATATTGAAATTGTTATCAGAATATTAAAACAGATTTATGGTGCAGAAATGTATGTTTTTATTATGATATTAAATGACAAGATCTAGTGGCAGGTCTTATAACTCCTCTAATTCCCAGCTAGTGATGAGTGGAAATGATATTTTGGGTTGTCCGCAGCAGCTGTGCTGTGATGAGAAAACGTCTGATTTCCATTACAGCATCACGGCACTGCCATCATATGGTTGGCAACATATGCCAACAAAGGTTATGCCAGCCTTGGTTCACAATGGAAGGAAATGCTGAATTTCAGTTAAAGTTGTAACTTTTTTCTGCCTGAGTTCCTGGACGCACTGAACTCTCAGGGGTCCTGGGTCTGCAGCCTTGGCTGAAAGTGTGAAGGGTGTGGAAGAAGCTGCCTGCAGAGGGCCATGTCCACGTGCTGCTGGTCAGCAGTGGGGGGCAGCTCCCCTGGGAGCCCCGCAGAGGGCCGTGTCCACGTGCTGCTGGTCAGCAGTTGGGGGGCAGCTCCCCCGGGAGCCCCGCAGAGGGCCATGTCCACGTGCTGCTGGTCAGCAGTTGGGGGGCAGCTCCCCCGGGAGCCCCGCAGAGGGCCGTGTCCACGTGCTGCTGGTCAGCAGTGGGGGGAGCAGCTCCCCCGGGAGCCCCGCAGAGGGCCGTGTCCACGTGCTGCTGGTCAGCAGTTGGGGGGCAGCTCCCCCGGGAGCCCCGCAGAGGGCCGTGTCCACGTGCTGCTGGTCAGCAGTTGGGGGGCAGCTCCCCTGGGAGCCCCGCTGACGCTCGGGCTTTGCTGTTTCTGGTGTCAGTTCGCGACGCGGCGGCCCGGCTGCCCAATGGGGAGGGCACGCGGGCGGAGATCTGCGAGCTGCTCAAGGACTCCCAGTTCCTAGCTCCAGACGTCACCAGCACTCAGGTAGGAGGGAAAGCGCTGCTCGTGTTTTGTTCCAGGATGGATTTAAGGGAGCTTACAAGGAGACACAAGAGAGAATAACGTAAAATAAAAAAAACTGATGGGGATTCCCTGGTGGTCCAGTGGTTAGGACTCGGCGCTTTCACTGCTGAGGGTCCAGGTTCAGTCCCTGATCGGGGACCTAAGATCCTGCAAGCCGTGCAGCACAGCCAAAAAAAAAAACTGATGGAGAGGAAAGGAGGCCGTCTTGAGAAAGGTGAGCGGTGCTGCCGCTCGACCTTGCCATTGGCAAGGCTCTCCTTCTCTCAGCTCACCATCTTCAGGGCATAGCACCTCCATCTCTCAGGACTCGTAGTTTCTTGTTTTGCCGAGTGATGGGGGGTGAGCCATCGGGAGGTAGGATCTGTGTGTTGGCTCTGCCTCTCACCCAGGGATTTTCCCCGAGTCTGAGCCTGCGTGGTCCTTCCTCCTCTTTGTCCTGGGTCTCAGGTGAATACAGTGGTGAGTGGTGCCCTGGATCGGCTGCATTACGAGAAGGACCCGTGTGTGAAGTACGACATTGGACGGAAGTTGTGGATCTACCTGCATCGGGACCGGAGCGAGGAAGAGTTCGGTGTGTGTGCCCAGCCAGCTGAGGGCTGCCTCTGCCCTCCTGCCCCAGCTCCACTCTTCTTCTCATTGGCATGCGGGCAGGACAGAGCTGTGGAGGCGGGTTAGCGCCCTGGCTCTCGGTGAGACCACCCTCCATACTGTGCTGAGGTTAAGCTGTTGCTGAAGCTTCCCACTCTTGTCCACAGAGCGGATCCACCAGGCCCAAGCAGCTGCAGCTAAAGCCAGGAAAGCCCTTCAGCAAAAACCCAAGCCCCCATCCAAGGTGGTAAGTGACCTCGCGGGATGGTGGCGGAGGGGCTGTGGCGTCCCCGCGGGCCTTGCTCATGCCGGCGTCCGTGCGCACCCCGTCCTTGTGCAGAAGTCCAGCAGCAAGGAGGGTTCGGTGAAGGTCCTCGGTGCTGGCCCTTCCGAGCAGAGCCAGCTGAGCCTCAGCGACTCCAGCATGCCCCCCACCCCGGTCACGCCTGTGACCCCCACCACTCCTGCTCTGCCCGCCACGCCCATCTCCCCCCCGCCCGTGCCATCAGTGAACAAAAGTGGCCCCACGACTGTCTCGGAACCGGTGAAGTCCACTTCGGGGTGAGCGCTTCCATTTCCTCTTCAGCTTTCTCCCTCCAGGGTTCTTTTGAATCCGTGTCCTAAGTTGTCTGTTGTGTTTCCCCGTGTGTTCCTTACAGTGTTCTTCTCGTGTCTTCGCCGACGATGCCGCAGCTGGGAACTATGCTCTCCCCAGCGTCCAACCAGACTCCACCGAGTTCTCAGGCTGCCGCCCGTGTCGTGAGCCACTCCGGCTCGGCTGGACTCCCCCAAGTGCGGGTGGTGGCCCAGCCCAGCCTTCCTGCGGTGACTCAGTCGGCGGGGCCGGCACCGACGCTGCCGCAGATGACAGCAGGACCACAGATTCGCGTGCCGGCCACGGCCGTGCAGACCAAAGGCGGGCCCCAGGTAAGGAGGGCCGGGGCCCAGGGGCCGGGGTGATGAGTCTGCCAGGCAGTCTGGGTCAGGACCCAGGACCCAGGTTACTGTGCTGACGATGATGTTTATCACAACAGCTCATTTAATGTTCAAAGCCTGGTAAGCAAGTTATAAGTTGTGTTTTACTGAATACGTGTCGGGAATCAGAACGTTGGGAAGTTTAGCGATTTACGCAGGATTGTGACATCAGGACCCTGGTAGATAGAGGTGGGATGTAAATCCAGGCCTGTGATTCTAGGTCTCAGGCTCCTTCCCTCGTGCCTCTAGCCTTAGCCAGGCCACTAACTGCTGTGCTTTAGACAAGGGTCTCCTGCCTCAGGTCCCTCTGCTGTAAAAGGGGTATAACGTTTGCCCTCAGTGTGTAGGGGTGAAATGAGATGTTAAATGAGAAAGTATTTCTGAAAGTTAAGATGTTCTACCTAAGGATAAGAACTCCACACTGTTCATTTTAGAGGGTAGTGCGCCCTCGGCGTTGTTAGATTAGAAGCCCTCTTACAGGAACGCTTCCTGGGTGGTGACAGGTGGAGACCACTCCACGTGCTGGTCTGCGGCTTAGTGTCTAATTAAGCTCTTGCCCTCCTGCCCTGAACTAGACAGTAATGGCCACCGTTCCAGTCAAAGCTCAGACTGCGGCAGCCACCGTGCAGCGGCCGGGACCGGGGCCGGCGGGGCTCACGGTGACAAGTCTCCCTGCCGCAGCCAACCCTGCGAGCAAGCCAGCCACCAGTTCTCCTGGGGGCTCTGCTCCGAGCACCCCCGCGGCTGCCGTCATTCAGAACGTCACAGGACAGAACATTATCAAGCAGGTGGGTGCACGGCTGTCCGGGTGGGTCTGGCTTCTTCGTCCAGAATCAAAGGATAGTTGGAGATCTTAGTGGCTTGTGACCTTTGATCCTTAGTTCGTAGGTATTCCAAGCGTGAGTTTCCAGCAAGGGCAGTGCAAGCTTGGTAGATGCCAAAGAGGTTTGTCGTTTTTTTTTCCTGTTTCTTTCCATGTAATTCAGCATTTAGTAGCTGAGTTTCTTGATTTGGAGTAGACTCTTCATGAATTTACTTAGCTAAAACCCTATAGAATAACTTGAATGTCATTCCCATAACACCACAGGGCAGGCACTTTTGTTATCCCTATTTTACTGTTGAAATGAAACCACTAATGATGAAGTAACATTATTTTTTTCATCAGATGTTTATTGGGTGCTTTTTGTGTGCCGGCCACTGTGCAGAGTGTTGGGGGCTGAGTCTGTGCATCACCCAGACCAGGTCCCTGCCTTCCTGAGGCTCCTAGTGTCATAGAGAAGACCTCTCTGGGGAGAAGGCTTGTGAGAGCGGTGAGCGAGGCTGGAGAGTGTGCGGAACCGTGCTTGTCCGGGGTCAAGCATCCCAGGCATGGGAACAGCACGTGAAAAGGCCTCGAGTTGGGAACGTTTGAGGAACGACAGGAAGGCTGTTGGAGGCTCATGAGCAAGTGCACAGGTGTTAGAAGGCGAGGTTGCCAGTGGTTAAGTCACGTCAGACTTTGCTTTCAATTTAAATGTGATGGGAGCCATCGAAAGATTGTGAGCCAGGATGACTTGACCTAGTTTACATTTAAAGAAATCTAAAGTCCATTCCACTGCTTTTGCGTGGAATGGACTTTAGGGGCCAAGGGTGGAAGCAGGGAAGCCAGGTGGGAGGGAGTTGCAGCCGTGCAGGTGGGCGGTGGGCCGGGCTTCGAGCAAGGGCCTGGCGACAGAGCAGTGTGATTTCCTGGTGGTTTGAGGACGGGGTCAGGAATGACCCTGTGGCTCTTGGCTTGAGTGACTGGGTGGGCGGTACTGTCGTTCACTGAGACAGAAGGAAACACTGTGGTGTGGAGACTGAGACAGGCTGAGAGGAAAGTGTGCTCACGAAGTCGGTAGCAGCACCAGGCGTGTGAAGGGCAGTGAGACGAGGCCTGAGAAGTGACCGCTCAGTGGAGGTGGATAGTGAGTGAACTCGAGTGATGGCATGAGTGGTCCAGTAGAGGGGGGACGGCTCGTGAGACACAGAGCCCCCCGCCTAGAAGGACCGCACCTGTTGCACGTGGACATTGGCCGTAGGTAGGAGTTGGTGTGGGAACCCGGGAAGCCTGGCCCCGGGGCTCATGCCCTTTAATGCCGGGCCCTGCTGCTGCCTCAAAGTGGAGGTCGGCACAACAGTGGGGCGTTTCTGAGACTGTAGGGGAAATGCGAGTGTGTGTTATAATATTTACAGGTGATTATGAGGGGATGATAGGGAATTACTTTTACACTTAGAAGTCCTCTTCTAGGTTAGAGACATGTAGAAGTCCAGTCGGCCTTCTCTTTCCTTGGGTTCCACCTCCACGGATTCAACCAACCACTGACTGAATTTTGGTTTTGAACCCGCAGGTATGGAGGGCCGACTGTCCTGTGCCATTTTATGTCAGGGACTTGAGCAGCCCTGGATACCCAGGGACGAATGTGTTGATCAGCAAAATGATATTTATTGGTTTACTTTAAAATATTCCAACTCCTCCCTCCCCCTACCCCTGAAGAGTGGGGAAAGATAGATAAAATTGGCCAAGTGTTAACTTGTGAAATTGCGTGATGGGTACATGGATTTGTTAGACTGTTTTCTGCTTTGGTGAATGAATGTCTTCCATTTTTCAAAATAGAAAGTTAGAAAAATACATGAGACCCACATTTCCCGCGGTGGAGGTCCCCCCAGTCACGCTCCGGAACCAGCTCAGCCTCGCGAACGCCTTTGTCAGTGCTCTTCTTCCCCTCCAGGTGGCCATCACTGGGCAGCTTGGCGTGAAGCCCCAGACGGGCAGCAGCATCCCACTTACAGCCACTAACTTCCGTATCCAGGGCAAGGACGTGCTGCGGCTACCGCCCTCCTCCATCACCACGGACGCCAAAGGCCAGACTGTTCTGCGGATCACTCCAGACATGATGGCCACGTTGGCCAAGTCCCAGGTCACCACAGTCAAACTGACCCAGGACCTCTTTGGGACAGGCAGCGGCCCCTCGGGCAAAGGCATCTCCGCTACCTTACACGTCACTTCCAACGCGGTCCACGCAGCTGACAGCCCTGCCAAGGCCAGTGCAGCCAGTGCCCCCTCATCCACTCCACCAGGGACCACCGTGGTCAAAGTGACTCCCGACCTCAAGCCAACAGAAGCCTCGAGTTCAGCTTTTCGCTTGATGCCAGCGCTTGGCGTGAGTGTGGCTGACCAGAAGGGGAAAAACACTGTGGCCTCATCTGAAGCCAAACCAGCCGCCACCATCCGCATCGTGCAGGGCCTGGGGGTGATGCCCCCCAAAGCAGGCCAGACCATCACCGTCGCAGCCCATGCCAAGCAAGGGCCCTCCGTGGCCAGTGGGTCTGGAACTGTCCATACGTCTGCGGTGTCCTTGCCCAGTGTGAATGCTGCCGTGTCCAAGACTGTGGCCGTGGCTTCTGGGGCTGCCAGCACCCCCATCAGCATCGGGACGGGAGCCCCTGCCATGCGGCAGGTCCCCGTCAGCACCACGGTTGTTTCCACGTCCCAGGCTGTGAGTAACATTGGTGGTGGAGACCAGCCCTTCTGCTTGGGAAACTTCTCTTGTTGGGAGTGCAGACTAGAAGCCCTGTCTGTCTCCTTTGACCCAAACAGGCTTATTTACTAAAATACTTGGCTGTTTAATTCTGAGACAAATTTACGAAAGTGTAGCACGGGCATACATTCTCATAAAAGTAAAACAGTGCAGGGGATATACGTACGCATATAGCTGATTCCCTTTGTTATACAGCAGAAACTAACACAAGGTTGTAAAGCAACTCCAATAAAGATGTTATAAGAAAAAAAAAAAGTAAAACAGTGCAGAGGTACATGGAGTTAGTATGAAGTTCCTCTTATCACCTCTGATTCTCCTTTCGTGAGGCTCATCACTCGTCGTGTTTTGGCATTTATTCTCCTAGTTCTTTTTCTGAGCGTTTTCGTATATATTTACGTGGTTTAAAAATGCCTATGAGAGACCTCAATCTGTGATTTGCTTTATTTAAATATTTAAAAATGTGTCTTGGGCCTCATTCCAGATCCTACGATACTTAGTATCTTGTTAAAAACCATTGCTATAGTGCATGTTTGTGTATGTGAACATGTATCAGTATTTCAGGAGCAGAGGTTCCTGGCATGGGTCGGGGAGGTACACATTGAAAGTTCTCATACTCCAGCTGTATTAGCAAAAAGGCCACACCAGCCTACACTCCATCAGCTAGTTTCCTGTTTCCCTCGTATCCTAACCTCGTGCTGGATATCCTGTTTTTTAAACTTTATGTCCCTATCTTACTGGTAAAAAGAGAGTTCTTTTTCTGTTTCCTGGATCTTTAGTGAGGATGGGCAGCCATTCATCCAGAGGTTGGCGTGGGCTCTCCAGGGGTGAATAAATCTTTGCCAGTTTTCTTCTGGGGTATTTGGCCTTTTCGTATTGTGTGAGCTGGCACCAGCCTTTGTATCTTCTGCATATTAGTTCTTGTATGTGTAGAAAATATTTTCTTCCAGTCTGTCAATTTTTAACCTTGCATGTGAAGCCTTTTGCTCTACAGGTATTTTATCTGATTAGATCCATCAACATTTTCTTTTACGGCTCCTAGGTTTCCTGTCTTGTGCCTTTCTTACTCCAGGGTTATAAAGATGTCAGCCCTCATTTTCATAAAATATTTTTAGAGTTTAAAAAAAGTGTAATTGAGAAATCCATTTGAAATATATTTTTGTGAATGGCATGTGGTATAGATCTCATATTTTTCAAATTATTCCAACATCAATGACTAGTATATCTCATCCCCACTAACTTGAGATACTACCTTTATCATAAACCAAATTTCCATATCAACAGGTGTGTTTCTGGGTGCATGTGTTTATTCTTTAACCTCTAGATAAGGGGCACTGTTCTGTATGGTGGGTACATCTGGACAGTATAAAATACAGTTTACTTTTCTAAGCAGGCAATATAGTAAAACCTCACTAATTTGGATAAAATCCAGAGGATTAGTGGGAGGAAGGAGGACCTACATGGTAGTAAAGCCAACCAGCCAACCCTGAAGTGCAGTGTTGCTTTAAAGGAAATGTTTGTTTAGGTTCTCATATCAGAGAAGTTAAAATAAGGAAGCAAGGAGACGGTGCTTACTTGATCCACTTTTGTTTCTCTTGAGTCCTTCTGAAACAGAATGGTGAATCCAGCGGTATCTACCCTGTTGTCATCAATCAGGGTAACTGTAACCAGAGAGCATTTGGTGGGGCAGGAAGTACTGAGGGGTGCTGCCTGTCTGTCTGTCTAGGCAGCTGGTAGGCTAGTTCGTGGAGGGACACAAGTTGGTGGACGGCTGGTCTGAAGCGCTCTTGTTCTCAACACTAGGGATTCTTAAGATGACAATACAACCCTAGTAGGTTCCCCTGGAGGCCCCATCTGGCCGCGTTCTCTTGCCCACTGACGTCTTTCCGTGCTTTCTAAGGGGCTGCAGTTGAGCTCAGCTGTGGAGATCAGTGTGGTGCCCTGGTATACAGTTTTCCTCCTGAATGCCTGGCTTCTTTAGAACCAGCTTGCCTGTAGGAAATGTTGATTCCTTTTCTTTGCATCTTGTCAGCTGCCCCTCTTGAATCATTTTTTGAAGTTGTATGTACACAGGATCCTACTGTATACAAATTTTATCATCAACCAAGGGTTAAAAACCAGGCAACCTAAAAACAGGCTAGTGTAGTGACCGAACCCCAGCCATCCTGAAATCCCAAAGATACCAGGTCTTTCCAGCTCCTCTTGTGTTCCTCTGGGCCTTCTTATTAGCTGTGGGTTGGACTTTTCATGTGGTTGAGTTTCTTACTAGTGTCCCCTGACTAACCTCCCTTGTCTCTGGGAGAAACAGAGCACTCGGGGAATGTGTCCTGCTGTGCGCTCCCCAGCAGTGCGCCTGCTCGAGGGGAGCAGCTGTTATGCGCCTGCTGTATTCACTCCTGAGTGCCTCTGTCCTTGCTCAGTTCCTCCGCCTGGCTGTGTCCCCAGTGTTGGGGGTACGTGGATAAGAAAGACCCTCCCCTCTGGGAGCTCAGGCTCATACTGTGCCTAAGCGGACACACGCTTTCCTTGGTGGTTCAGGCACATGTCTTGCCCTGATGATGGCAGGTGCGCGCGGCTGCTCTGCTTCCTGAGGCAGGAGAGAGGAGGCTCACGGCAGCTGGGTGGCACTGGGTGATGCTGGGTGGCGCTGGGTGGCGCTGCGTGGCGGCCCTTCTCTCCTTCCGTTCCGTAAACCCAGTTGCTTTGTCTCTCTAGGGGAAGCTGCCTACACGGATCACAGTTCCACTCTCTGTCATTAGCCAGCCCATGAAGGGCAAGGGTGTGGTCACAGCCCCCATCATCAAAGGCAACCTTGGAGCCAAGTAAGTGCTGTAGAGGGTTGGGTGGGCGACTGGGGGGACGCCTGGACGTGGAGGGGAAGGCGGCTGGTTTCCCGGGCTCCTTCGTTGTGCTCAGCAGTGAGTCTCGAGCACCCCGCGTTGTTGTAGGTGCTGTGGATACAGCAGTGATTAAAACAGACGGAAGTTGGTGCTGCCTTCAGGCTTACACTGTAGAGTGAGTGGGGAGAGGAATAGTGAGTTAAAGTACTCTGTGGCCGGTGACGTGCTCTAGGGAAAAGCAAGGGAGGGCACAGGAGGAGCTGGATGGGGTGGGCGGTGACACAGCTGGGGGCAGTCCCCCGCATGGGCGTTAGGGAAGGCCTCGCCTCGATGTCTGAGCCCTGGGGTGTGACGATGGCTCAGAGGGGAGGGCCTCCTGGGGGCCTGGGCGTCCCATGGCTCTGACTTAGATGGGGATGGAGGGCATGATGAGATGAGTCTGCTGGTCTCAGGGCGGCTGCCTTGGCAGGGCCGGGTTTCTGGTTAGGAGCGCACACCTGCTGGGGCCCCGTCCCTTACTCCTGCTGGTCGCGGAGCGGATACGGGGCCATTTCATCCAAAGCACCGGGAGCCTTTGGCCTCGCTCTCTTCTCTGACACGGGACGCATGGAAGCTGGAAGAAAGGTGGTCTCGGCAGCCGGTTTCCATTTCAGTCCGGAGTGCCGGGGTTTTCCGCCGGCCCGGCCCGGCCGTGCCTCACTCCCGCTTCCCCTCCGCAGCCTCGGCGGGCTGGGCCGTAACATCATCCTCACCACCATGCCAGCGGGCACGAAGCTCATTGCTGGCAACAAGCCGGTTAGCTTCCTCACCGCCCAGCAGTTGCAGCAGCTCCAGCAGCAGGGTCAGGCCACACAGGTGAGGTCCGGGCACTTGCTGCGTGTGTCGGGCTGCCCTCTTGCCTGTGCCGCTCGTCCTCAGCTGACGGGCCGCGGGCAGTCTGCCGACCAGACACTTTTTCTGCAAACAGGTGCGCATCCAGACTGTCCCCGCGTCCCACCTTCAACAAGGAACAGCTTCTGGTTCCTCCAAAGCCGTCTCCACGGTCGTCGTGACCACAGCCCCGTCTCCTAAACAGGCACCTGAACAGCAGTGATTCTCAGGGAGGAAGATGGTGGCCGCGAAAGCCACACCCGGTCGGCCTTCTGGCTGAAAGGGAGGAGCGGGGTGGTGCATCGCCCCCCGGGCACGTCTGTCTGAGAAAGGCCCGCGGAGGGACCGTGGCGGCCCGGCCGCCGCTCGGTGGGGAGCGCACTGCGCCAGGTGCGCTGGGGTTCCGAGGTCTGTTCTGTCTGGTCCAGGAGAAGCTTCTCTGGTGGGGTCGTGTGAGCACGCCGTGGCCACGCAAGCCCAGCTGCCTCCTGGAGCGAGGCTCTGAGGACGGGCGGACGGTGAGAAGGTGTGCAGATGGCAGACGAGGCTCGTGCTGTGGTGCGGGCTTTGTTTAGCTCTGGGCTTCTCTGTGGCTGGTGGTCTAGTTAGGAGCTCTGTGTCCAGACATTTTTATGTAACTTATTTTTTTAAAGAACATCCTGTACATCCTTATCAAGTAGAAACCTGGGCTTAGCACGCCCCCTCCCCCCGAACTGATTATTTATTCTTTTGACCAGAATGAGAGAAGAGCAAGATTCTTAGTAAGTTGGAGGCTGACTTGATCTCTGCATGGTAACAGAGAGGCCGTGAGGTGGGGGAGAAACGTGGGAAGTGAGGTCACGTGGGCCCCCTGAAATGGGACTAGTTTGGCAGCCCCTCTTCAAGACAGGCTGTCAGGATCTTGACTGTGGTCCGTACCTTCACCTGCAGACTTAGACCCCCTTATCGAGGCTGTTCACACGCGAGCCCAGGGCCAGTGGACAGAGCAGGCGGACGCCAGCAGAGATGCTGCTTTTGCAGCACAAGCTTTATTGCAGTTCAGAGATGATATGTTTTGCTTTGTTCCAGAGCAAGAGTCAGCAAACCATGCCCCTTGGGCTGGCTACCTGGTTTTGTAAATAAAGCTTTATTGAAACACAGCCCGTGCCCATTCATTTATGTACTGCCTGTGGCTGCTTTCAGTTAGAAGGCAGAACTGAGTAGTTGTCATAGAGACCACACGGCCTCAAGCCTGAACTGTTTCTTATGTGCCCTATTAAGTAGAACTTTGCTCGCTTCTGCTCCAGAGTAGAGGTGGGGAGAAGGGGTAGGGGGTGGGTGCAGCCACGAGGCAGCATCAGCCACAGAGGAGGTGGGTCTGGGTTTACAGTCATTTGCTCCTGGCTGCTTCACGGTTCTCAGCCTCTATCGAGCTATAGGCAGAACTCAGAATGATATTTTAAAATGTAATTAAAAACACTGATTATTGACAGTATACGCCTCTTTCATATTGGAGCAGTGGTTGGGTGGTGAAGCTTTTCTGTAGCGACAGGGCTTCCCTGTCCTTTTTGAAAGTATCCAGATTATTAAAAATGTATCCCTAACTCATGGAAATTTAGTGATGATCTTTGATGGGGTCTCTGTGAGGAAGTGGAGTTGGAGGGCAAAGAATTGGAATGGCCTCCTTTGGAGGGGTTGCTGGGTGGAAGCTGAGTGATCAGGCAGGTTGCAGTGGTGCAGAGAAAGAGTGGCTCACTGGGTACACAGACATTTGATTCGTAAAGCGGTTCTGTAAAATAGACATGGCCATCCCTGTTCTAACTGTGAGAAAATCCAAGCCTGAGTTGAAGTTAAAGAGAACCAAGCTGTGAGTGCAGTCTTTTAATTCAAGTGCCCTTTCTGCTGCCTTCCTGTGCGGACGTGGCTGTGGTGTGTCCTGGTGAGACGGGGGGACCGTCCGGAGCTGGGAGTGGTGAGCCTGGATCATAAAGAGCAGAGGTGAATTGGCGGGGGGTGAGATTGAGCTTTTGGTGGGTGGTAGAGGGCTGGCGCAGAAATAAGATTGGTAATGGGGAGAGGCGGAGACTGCAGGGAAGGAAAAGACTGGTTTTTGACCTGAGTGGAGGAGAGCACGTCTGCATGGCATTGTTTCCTAGAGCACATGTCACGTGAAAAGCCCGTGTGCCGGTTTCCAAACGGGAAAGAGGTAGAAACTTGAGGGATCCTGGGTCTGGCATTTACTGCTGGTTAAAACAAACTCCTTTTGAATTTACTTAACAAATGATTTCATCATTTGTTCAGCCTCAACCCTAACCTCCACTTTTATTTGCTGAAGTCACTTGACTCTGCTTGTCTCCTTGGTGCCCGCAGATATTTACATCCTAGCCCGCGGGTCAGTTTCAGGATGCCGGTGGTTAGTGTGACCTGGTGCTTCCTGCCCAGCCTGCCCTTGGGTCCCAGAGGATGGCATCCCCTGCCGGAACTGCTTGGGTGACACCACTGGCGTTTGCACCAGGCATGGTGCCTTGCGTGCAGACCTCAGGGGTCTTGTAGAGACATGATAGCTGGTGGGTGTTTTGGAGGGAACAATTCCAGAAGAACTTGGTTCAGAGGCTCAGAGGCTGGTGAAGTTATTCAGACCATGTATCTGAGACTAGATTTGGTGAATGGCATTGTGATCGGTTTGTACTTTATCACCACATCTGAGTATATTTATGCAGGCTGATCACTTCCTTGAAGGTATCCCAAACAGTGCTGTGTCAGGGGCATCGGAACAAACTTTAATATTTTGTATCTGACTGTCACACCTCAGCCCCTCACTGTCTAGAAAATGCTGCCTTTCCTTAAAGTGTTCTGTCCCCTCCCCACTTTTAAAATCTAAAATGGAGATCTTTACTGTGAAAGTAAAACTGCGACTATGTTCCTTCTTCCCACCTCCAGTCCCTGGG
Source organism: Eubalaena glacialis (assembly GCF_028564815.1). NCBI lineage: Eukaryota > Metazoa > Chordata > Mammalia > Artiodactyla > Balaenidae > Eubalaena > Eubalaena glacialis. The sequence continues at coordinate 4,573,221 of NC_083725.1, forward strand.
GCGAGAACATGTTTTACATTAATGGCCAACAGTAGAACTTGCTGAATAGAACATGCTTCATTCAGGACTTGCCGAATGAACATTTGGGTTCCTACTCAGCAGGCAGGCCAAAGTGGGTCCTGAAAGGGGGCCCCCGGGTTCTCTTAAAATTCAGTGTCTTCAGGTAGCTCATTCTTAATCCCTAAGATGTGGCTTCGACCCTGAGATGCTGGCTGACCGTGGGAGGCTGCCTTTCGTGTAAGTACAGCATTCCCTCCAAAGAGCACACATGCTTCACACAGCTGATCCCTGCCGTGCTGGTGTGAAGTAGCGGAGGGCACAGCGGGAGAGAAGCTGGCCTCTGAGTCCTACTGAAGGCTGGCTTTAGGACTTCGTGGCCGTGTGGCCTTAGGCTGATCCGGTTCTCTGAGGAGCCCTGGTGTTCTTGCAGTACAGGTGGTTGTGAGAATCAAGACGAGATAGAATGCAGTTTAAGGTCTGGGAAATCATGTACAAATGAATGGCACTGTGGGTCCCTACGACCTTTCAGATTTGTCCTAACCCACTTGTATCAGTTTACAGAGCTTGATTAACTGTCCGCGTTCTTTCGTGTTCTCTCTGTCTTTGTGCCTGGATTCTCTGTGCCTGGAATGTGCTTTTCTGTAGGGCACCCCCCAAACACACACCTTCTCCCCTCCTTCGTTTCCCATGGTATCTGTACTTACCCCTTAGGGCACCAGTCACCCTGCACATAACTGCTTATATCTCTCCCTTTAGACTGTGAATTCTTTGCTGGACACATATTTCGTTAATCCTTACAACCATTTCAGTGCTGGTGCAAAGTAGATGATTAATAAATATTTGTTGAAGGAAACGTAAAGAAAAAAAGAACAGGTCCAGAACCAAGATTCGAGTATCAAGACTTTATGTCACTAGTTCAAGATTCACATCCTTTGCAGGATTCTTATCTTTTGCTTTCAGCTATGTTGAAATTCAAGGCCTTCCATAACCTGACATTTTTCTCTCTACCTCATTATAGAGGTTTCCTGTCAGCACCCTCTTACTAGGGTACTTTTGAGAAGTCAGAATATCTGGGTTCCAGCTCTCAGCTGGACCACTCACTGGCTTCCTGATTTAACCAAAAAGATCACCTTTGGCCCAGCTTCGTCACTTATCAACAGTGCGTGGTATTGCAGTACTCTGGAACATTATGATTAGTTAGGAGATGCTTGGCAAGTAATGTTTAAAATACCAAAGCTCGTGAATTATTTTACTTTAAAAAATACGGATTAGAATTATATCTCTAAAATAAGGGCTCTGTCATTCACTTTCTGATAAGAAAGTACCTGCCTTCTTGAGGGAAAAGGGCTAAATTATCAAAAGCAGTAAATTCTGCTGGATTCATATCCTGAATTCACCCATGAGGTCGCTTCCTGTTCTGAAACTTTCAGAGTCTGAGTTCTCTTCACACTGAGACACAAATAAAGGCTTGCTTTGTTTTTCTCTACAAAGTATACCACAACAGCACAGACTTCAGTTGGTTAAATGAGCAGGTGCAAATATACAGACCCTTGAGAGTGGATCACAATGAGGGTTTCAGTGGAGGAAGTGAGCTACCCCACTGACCACCAGCTGTGCACCCAGAGGACACTCCATCCTCCGTTGGTGACCGATGGCCGCCCCTAGTCCTCATCAGAGCCGCTCAGGAGGGCCTTCTGGTAGGTGTGATCTGACTTCAGCTTCTGAATCCCAATGATTTCTCTGTCTCCAGGCCTCTTTACCCGTGTCAGGAAGCTGTAACGGGGAGACAATAATTGCAGATGGAGTGAGCCCCAAGTTGCCTTATTCCCTCACCCGAGGATGCGAAGGCGTCAGCCGGCCCTTAGAGCATGTTTTTTATGTCTCTATCAAATACTGTGGTGACTCGTCTGCATCTCCGGTTTCTTAGACAACGCTCTTTGGTGGTGAAAGGACTCACGGTCACTTAAAGGTCAGTGATGTAACTGAGACTCAACTTAGTTCCCCCACCCCACAATTTGTTGTTTCACTGGCTGGGCAGTAGAACTCAAGGAAACCACGGGCTGCTTTCCCTTCTGTTTGGTCTGTGTGGAACTCTCTCTGGGTGAAGTAGTATCCCTGCTTTGGGTAGGGAGATCGGGAACTAGGAAAGAACAGGGGCGGCTCTGACGACACGGAACTAGCAGCACCGGGTGTGCAGTGGTTGAAGAGCCGGGCTCTGCCGTTTACCCCTTGGGTGACCTTGATCCAGTAACTCAGTCTTTTGAAGCCTTGGTTTCCCCGTCTATAAACATCACGTGCATCCTTTATAAAGTGAGCATTAAGTGGGGTAATTTACACACTTTAAGTGCTGACCACAGCGCTGGGACACAGTCAGTGCTTAGGAATTACTAGCTACTCTCGTAACCTCGGGAGAGCGAGTGCTGTCGCGAGCGCTTGCTGCTGTGGTGTCTTACCTGACCGTCACATGTCCCTGGGAAGTAGGGCAAATCCAGGAATAAGGTGTTGGGCTCTGAATGAACCAGGGACACAGCAGGGACTGCGGTTCAGTACTGATGCCTAATGCAGAGTTTTTCCTATCAAACTGCAGACTTAAAGTCCGTCAGAACTGCATTCGAAACCTGGGTCTGTCAGGTCGCCGTGACCAGACAGACAGGTCCTTTAACTTCTCAGACTTCATCACCCTCACGTGCAGGCATAGAGTGCCTTGCACAGAGCTTGGCATATAGTTGGCCCTCATTAAGTGGTAGACGTTAGCACTGCTTAGTTATGAAGGGTGGGGCGTGGAGGTAAAAAGGATGCAGTGTAATACGTTTCGGGGACGGGGCGAGTTAGGACAAACTTGACAAAAGTCATCTTCTCTTGGACATACCAGTAAACCAGCGAGTAGCTGATGGCCACAGTGCAGAGGGCGGCCAAGTAGTGCCAGCAGAAGCACATGGTGATGAACATGATGTTGGCGTCATCTTTCTGGTCCCATTCGGGTGCTCCAAAAAGCGGGAACAGCACAAACCCGATCTGGTGGATTATACAGAGAAGCCAGCCTTGTCATTAGGTGGGCCTGAGAAGCCCCCTAGCCTCCTGTGGCTGCCAGAGTACCTGTAGTAGCCCAGACAACTCATTCCCCATGCCTCTGTTAGCATCGAACGGCCTCTGCACAGGAAATTGCTCTGTTAGCTCTGGTTTTAGTGTAGCCTTACTTATAATTTCAGGGCCCACATTTCAGATGAACAGTTTTTAGCAAGTAGAGGCTGTAAGTGGTGTCAGTAGCTCTGCTGGGAGGGGCAGGCAGGGAAACCCTCAGCCTGCTCACTACCTGTGCTCTGTTGATGACGCTTGTTTATGCGTCAGCAGGATATCGATGGCTAAAGTCACGTAGGTCAGGGGTGGGCATGGGCACAGAAGTGGCTTCTGACCCCCTTCGAGTGGTGTGTCAGTGCTGCATCTCCTGGACGCGCTCAGCAGGCCTGCTTCATCCTTGCACCAGGTGAGGAGCATGGTTTTGAATAATTACCTGCCAGAACCAGGTGCCCTGAAGAATAACGAGGCTGGTACGGAAGAGTTCCAGCACGATGTTGTCCCGGAGGATCACTTCCAAGGTGAGGCTGACAGCCCCTGCGAACACGGCGCACAGCAGGAGGGAGTGGATGTGCTGGTCCAGCGGTGGCCGGTGGTGGACATGGTGGTACAAGAGGAAGCCTGTGTGGAGCAGGAGATGCTGTCGGGCTTGCTGCCCCCCGCCCTCCCCCGCCCCAGGGGATCCGTTCCCAACTTCAGCCTGATTACGAAATGTCTGCCTCAAAGCTAGATTTTCTGGCACTTAGGAAGTCAGTTTATGTGACAATCTAGGGCAACAAGCCAATGCAGGTTATAGTGTGTGTGTGTGTGTGTGTGTGTGTAAGTAGGTATAAGCAGCAGAGGATGAATCTTAACATCTCTTTACCGAATCAGTGGTAGGGTTCAGTCCAGGATGGGAAGGTGATAATGTTGTTGATTTGTGACCAGCTGTGTGTGTGTACTTGACATTCAGTTTTACCCTCATTCAACCTTTTTTCAGTTCTTCTGAGGTTCAGAAGTCAATGAGGGGGTTGGATTACAATATGCTTTCTCTCATCCAGTTAGCGTGAGTTGCGTGGGGAGATGTGTCCTAGCCACTGGGTGGGAGTCCAGACGGTGACAGTGCAAGGTTGGGGTGGAGCACGGAGAACCCCTCCCCTAACCCGAGGGTCACCCCCTTGCGTGCTGGCACCCCGCCAGTCTTCGTGCTGGAGGGCAGGGCGGGGGCGGGCGTTGGGCGGGCAGGGGGAGTTGGTGCTCTGTCAGCCAGAGCTCTGGCTAAAAGCCTCGTGCTTTTCCTGTGCCACCTGTACCATCCAGAGCACAGGATCAAGTCCTGTGTAGGATTTTGAAGCTCAGAGACAGGGGTTTTCTGGGGAAGATGATTAAATTTGCCGTGTTTCTGATCTGCTGCGCTCCAGTCCCTCTAAGGCTCCGTCCACACCTCCCAGTCACCTTCGTTGGCAACTGCCACAGCCATGACCAGTCTGTCCAGCCCCAGGGGGATGTGGGTGAGGAGGGAGGTCAGCACGTCCACGACTCCCGAGACCCCAAAGAACAGGTACATGGTGCTGTGCTGCCAGTTGCTCAGCTTTACCCAGTGGTCCTCGTGGGACAGGTGGAGGTGGGGCCCGTCGGGAACAAACTGCTCTGCCAGCATGCCTGCAGGGAGGCGGGGTGGAGGTTAGGGAGGGAAGAACAGCTCGGAGACAAATAGACGGCGGAGTGACCCCCAGTCATGGCGAAGGCGGCCCACGGCTCTGTGGACCTACGCTGCTGCCTCAGATGCAGCTGTTTCAGGATAAAATACGTATTTGCTGAGGAACCTGTGCAGACATGTTGCCTTTGTTGCCGTTTCTTTGGGGGAGGGGGGAGAAACGGCAATAGGAACGCAGCCACACAGGCCCCCAGGACATTTGTCGAGCAGTCGAGATGACAGCAAGGCATTGTCTCTTAAGCGAGAGTGTGGCTGATGCGTTCTCTGTGGGTCCCCTCTGCCGAGCGAGCTGTGAAATAAACCTGGAAAGGAACAATTCGGTGGAAAATGATAGAATCCCAGCGAGACACACTGCTGGTGAAGATAGCCGTGGCAAGCCCAGCGACTCCCGGGTGTGGGCTTTTCCTGCACCGGGGGCGAGCTCAGAGCTGAGGGTCCCTCCCATGGCGCTCGGCCTCTGTCCCAGATGCTGGGAGAACAAGGCCAAGGCCACACCTTGGTGATCCTGGCCACCCTGTAGCTCAGGAGACGGGGCCGGCACACAGGTGAAGCAGTGCCACAGGGCAGCTCTCACTTCTCGGAAGCAAAAGATTCGCCTTTTGCCTGGTGCCCAGAATGTTCTTGGAGCCTAGAATAAGTCCTCCGTGACAACGTTCTGGACCCTGTTTCCCAAACATTTCTTTCTCAACCCAGATCCCCCCCCACTTTTTTTTTTTAATATTTATTATTTATTTACTTATTTGGCTGCCCCGGGTCTTCGTTGCGGCATGTGGGGTCTTTGTTGCCACGTGCGGGCTCTTGGTTGAGGCATGTGGGATCTAGTTCCCCGACCAGGGGTCAGACCCGGACCCTGTGCATTGGGAGCACGGAGCCTTAACCTCTGGACCACCAGGGAAGTCCCCAGCCCTTTCTGAATTATGTATAAAAGATGAAGGTGCTGGTGGAAGCAACCCAGGAAAAGGACCTCCCAGTGACAGGAGAGAAGGCCTCCGAGAGCAGGGACTGTGTCTGTTCCCCGCCCCCCCACACCCCCGGCACCCAGACAACGAGCTCCTGGCACGTGGCAGAGGCCCAAGAGACCGTTGTTGGGTGAGTATTATTTTCACTTAGGAAGGAGGCCAAATATCATTTTTCTAGCTTTTCTAAGGCCAAGTTGATGCTGTCCTTTACTGTTTAAGCCACATGGGCCCTATCACTTCTCAGCTTCAGAGAGACGACAAAGCCTTTCCGATGCCTGGGTGACCGGTGAAGGGGACATGCAGCTAGCCTGTGACCTTTGCTCACTCCACGGGGAGCTACTGCCCTTGTTTCCGTTCCTTGGAGAAACTAGGCCAAAGGGGACAGGTGGCAGGACGTAGCTGCAGGGTGAGCTCCCTCCTCACTCGCATGACGGGCTGGTCCTGACACGGAGTTCTGTCTGCGCTGGACACCGCTTGTTCCGCGAGGGCCGCCAGTGGGCTGCACGGCTGTCAGGTGGCCATGGGAGTGGGTGGGTTTGTTGGAATGGGGCGCAGTGAAGGAAAGTCCCCCTCAGACAGCTGTCTGTTGGCTTTTCTCACTCTCTTCCACTGCCTCTCTGAGTAGCCTTCCAGCATGAATCCCCATCTCTAAGCGCTTGAGATTTGGGGATGGAGGGTACGAGTTGGGTGTTAACCACTCCTGAGTTTCCAGTGGAGGGAGACAGCTGGGGGGAAAAAAGATGACTTTTCTAAAACTAAGCTCCGTTTAGTACCTTCTCATAACTCATGTACATGAGCTTAACTCTAATTTGTTCTTTTTTTTCTCTTTTTCTGTTTTGTCTTTTTCATAAAGTATGTCTTCTATTTCTACAACTTATGCCTGTGTTCCTACAAATTATACCTGTATCCTTCTGGGGCAAAGAATGCTGTAGTCTATGTGGTAGTTTTTCGTAGTGTGAAACTTAGAACTGTGATGTAAGGTGCTATTAAACTGTCAACGTTACCAAGTTCGGTACACAATAGATGCTATGGTAAAATATTTAGCGCCGAAAATTCTTGTTATGTTATCCCTGCCAGTGGAGACATCCATTTTTCACAGGGTCCAGGAAGTGGGTTACGGGTTCTGGGTATGACAAGGAGATCCCTGGGCCAAATGACCCCCCTCCTTACCGACGACTGAAAATAAAGTTCTGATGGCGGCCTCAATGATCTCAAGACGCTGATAGTGGTGAGTCAGTCGGCTGCTCTTCCCCTTTTGGTGAAAGTACTTCAGTGGGTACTTCACTGACCACCACAGTCCAACTATCAAGAAGAAGCTCCCTGGGAGAGCGTGGCCCTTGAAGTTTGCCATCAGGGTCCCAGGATACCTAAACAATAAAGGGACAGCTGTTAGGTGGCTGAATGGGGAAGACATAAATGGATAATTTGGCAGGAAACACAATCCATGACCAAGGATTCCGAGCTGTAAGCCATATTGAGAAGGAGACCGTTATTCTCATAGAATAAGCTTGTGTTATGTCATTGAAGTGTTGTCCACTCAGTGAGTTACAAGCCCAGGAGAATACCACTGGCCCTGAGGCTTTAAAAACGTGGGTAAAATATAAGGGAGGAGAAGGAGGATGGGTAAATACTTCCTGATCTTAGAGTAGAAAAGCGTTTGTAAACATAGAGGTAAAGGAGGGAACTAGAAAAGAGAAAGTCATCTGCATAAGCATTTTACATATAAAACACATCAAAAGGCAAACCATTTGGGAAAACGTTTGCAATAGCTGTGATAAATGGATATTCCACTACAGAGCCTTTACAAGTTAATAAGAAAAAGACCGTAGAAGAATGGGCAGAAGACACAAACTACATAATTCACAAAATAACACAAATTGATAATCTCACTGTAAAGATAACGCAAATGAAAAAATATTTTTCACCTAATTTGAAAAATTGAGGGTTTTTATGCAGCCCTGTAAGTATAAATGAATACGGTCATTCAGATTTGGTAAAATGACAGGCTATTCAGCCAGAGATGTGTGGAGAGCTTGTATCAGCCCTTCCATGACTCATTTCTAGGCTTTTCCCTGTTAAATTCCTGGTTGGTCGGCCGCTCACCCCAGCTGTGCGTTTCCCCTGCTCATTCCCGAGTGTTCATTTCCATGCTTAGCTCGTGAAGCCAAGCGTTTCTGACCCCCGTCACTGCCCTGAGCCTGTGTCTGTTTCCTGGCAGCCGAGCAACTTGTTTTCATGGCCAGTACCAGCATGTTTAAAAGTCACTGAGTGAGGGGGACTCTTGTTAGGGTGCGGCCACAGAACCCACAGCCTTCCACTGTTTAGCTGAACTGCTCCATAATATTGCCGCCTCAGCATCCTTTTGTGTGGCCCATGGCCTGCAGGGGCCTTGAACAGACACGGGCCCCTCCTGTGAGCATGCCCTTGAAACAGCTGCAGAGCCATAGTGATAAACAGTCTCTTCCACGTCCTGGGGCCTTCCCCCTGGTGTACCCCTTGGATGAGCCCCCTGCAAAACTTACCAGAATCCTGATCTTTTTGGTTTGAATTGACCAGTCTGGCTTCCCTGGGAACCCTGAAGCACTCCGTCTGTGGACCTTAATAAAGGCGTGTGTCCCAGTCTGGCCTTCCTCTGCCTGCACCCTGCCTTGACCTCCCACCCTGTACTCCTCCAAGACTGTGAGTAGTCAGCTTCTCTGTTTCGGTTCTCTTGTGGGCTTTTGTCGGACTGAGGCTCACGATGCGACATCCAACATTCCAGGACCCTTATTTAACAAGTAATTTAACAATCACCATGGCTCAATTTGTTGTCTGCCTTTGGTCAATTTCCAGTTCCCTGCAGTAGTTGGTTTTGATAATTTTGTCTAGTGCTGTGCTTATATTTTTGCGGGGGGCGGGGGGGGGGGCGGTGTTTTGCAGAAAGGAATTGCGTATCTCTTTATGCTGCCATAACTGGAAGGCCTTCTTATTCTTTTTTAATCCTCTACTGAAAAACATTAAAAAAGAAAAAAAGCTCCACTTTTCATTTAATGTTTAACACAGGTCCCTTTCCAGGTCAGGCCTGTTACACTACTTTGTTTTCCTAGTCAGAAGTGCAGAAAAACCAGCTTTACAAATTCTCCCTGCCCTTCCCTATTTTTCCTGAGAGGCAGAACCCTAAATGGAGGCACAGTCCTTGTCTGCTTGTGTGGCGTCCATACCATTTGTCAAGCCTCACCCTTCCCTTTTACCTGGTTTAAAATTCATGCCAGGGGATTGTAGGGCCTGCAGCATTTCTGAAGAAACTACTTTTAACTTTCTGAGTTAAAACTCAAAGTTAACTCCTTTTAACTTTCTGGAAGTCTGAGTATGTTGATTTGATGGGGAAGAGGAGCAGGGGAGGTAGATTTCTTCCATTAACAAAATAATAGGTTATTAGATTAGCTACATTATAGAATGTCTAGAGAGATAGGATGGGTCCAGTTTTAAAAAAGAAACAAGACAGTAACTTCAAACAACAATAAAAATTTAGACTTCCAATAATTTGGATAATACCATTCAGATAGACTAAGTCCCTGAGAAGTCTAGCTTAAAAAATAATTTAAAAATATTAAGAAAGGAAACATTTAAGGGGTGAGTGCCCTTGAATACACAGAATGGTGTGGCCATTGCACTGTAAAATACGTCGATCTACAGAAAAGCCACAGATAGGAAAACATTAGAAAGTGCTTCCACAAAGACAAATTCCCTTATTTTTAATATGTTTACTCTCTTTTAATATTACATGAGATGGAATGGGAGTATGAAGGGAGGATTAAATGTTTTGAGGGATAGTAGCTTTGAGTTAAAGCTGGAAACCGAGAAGGCTAGAGGTTTAGGCAACTTTTCATTTCACGTCTGGGGAGATCGCTGGAAAAGGAACATCGTCTGAGTAAGGTTTCACCAACTTTCCTTGTACTCCTAGTTTGTAACCATTTTCCCCAGTCTGCATTCCCTTTTTTTCATTTAAAGTAATTGAAATGGAAGACAAGGTAGAAGGTGTCAGAAAGAGAAAAAGGAGGTGAGAGTGGGGAAGAGTGGGGAGCAAGGAAAGAGGAGGAAGGGAGAATTCTAGGAGTAGGGGGTGATGGTGCAGAGGAGAGGAGAAACCGTGGTCGGTGCCATTTGCCTGTAGTTAAAAATAAAACGATGTGGTGCCTTTTCTTTTTTAATAAATCCAACATTTCCCCCTATTTTAGATGGGAAAAGTAGGAATTGTGAAGGAAAGGGTGTATGTAGGTGAGTGACAGGATCAGAAAAAGGAACAAGAGAAGTGAATTTTGTTTTCTTCCTCTTCTTCCGCTTTGTCTTTGCAACCTCCAAAATTAGCAGGATCGAGGACTTGGCATTCATGGCAGGGGAAGAGTTAACCCAATTTCCTCAAATTCGTGAGGACAGGATACAGATACATAGACTACCAACTACACAGCCTGGACCTCTGCTTAGTTCCAGTCACACCTGGGACTTAAGTTATCTTCACCATGGAATGTTACGTAACCACTAACAAGAATGAATTAGCACTATACCTGCTGTTCTGGGAGGTTTTGCACGAGTTACTGTTGGAGGAGACATGAAAGATGGAAAAGACTGCTTATAATGCGACCCTGTTTTGTGCAGCAGTGAACGTTCTGCATATCTGTATACACATGTGTACAGGTGTATGATTTGCATGAACAGGGAAAGCAGTATGGAAGATAATTCGAGGGTATTTCGTGTTCATTGAGCTTTTCTGGCTCTGTCTTCTAGGCACGTGGTATGGTTGCACTTTCTGGCCCCCTTGCGGTTGGGTGGGGTCTTGTGAGTTGTGAGCGTAAGTGACATGTGTTGCTTCTGGGCTGACGTGTGTAATTGCCAGTTCAACAGTCACCTCTCCCTCATCACTATCAGTGTTCATGACGGTAGCTCCTCCGTCAGCCTAGATCCCAGAGTGAGGAGACACGGAGCAGAGCCCCAAATCAGCCGCGATGAACACGTGGCATGAGAAGTAAACGGTAAAGCATCACTGAGCTCTGTGGGCTGTTATTATCCAGCAGAACCTAGCCTGTTCTGAATCATATAGCTGTATACTAGGCTAACATTAACAGGTGGGACACTCAGGCTTTTATAGTTTTTTTTTTTTTTAATATTGAAAATCTTTATTAAATCCAGGGAAGAAGTTGTTGTGGTGCCATAAGAATGGCAGAAATTGTACCAAAAATGTGCCAAAGACAATTGTGGTAAATTCTCTCTGAGCTGCCCTGACTTGTCACCTCCTTTCCTACCTGATATCACATAGATGCATTTCCTCTCTTGAAATGGTTCTTCCAGCCCCACCTTACTGCCCTGCCTAAAAAGACAACCTAATTCGAATTCAGGCACCCAGGGGTCTGTTACATTGCAGGGCAAACCCGGAGGTCCATTTCTCGAGTCCAGCAGTCCTCTGTGGGGGACCGTTTGTCTGAAGAGAGAGATATTTATTTATTTATTTATCTATTTAATTTTGGCTGCGTTGGGTCTTCATTGCTGCGTGCAGGCTTTCTCTAGCTGCGGCGAGAGGGGGCTACTCTTCGTTGCAGTGCACGGGCTTCTCATTGTGGTGGCTTCTCTTGTTGCGGAGCACAGGCTCTAGGCCCGTGGGCTTCAGTAGTTGTGGCGCGTGGGCTTCAGTAGTTGTGGCGCGTGGGCTTCAGTAGCTGTGGCTCGTGGGCTCTAGAGTGCAGGCTCAGTTGTTGTGGCGTACGGGCTTAGCTGCTCCGCGGCATGTGGGATCTTCCCGGGCCAGGGCTGGGACCCGTGTCCCCTGTGTTGGCAGGCAGACTCTTAACCACTGCGCCACCTGGGGAGCCCTGCAGTCGTTTTTGACGGTTACCGCGCGGCTGGTGGTGGTGTTACTGACATCTGGTGGGCAGAGACCAGCTGCTGGACATGACATCTTACAGTGCACAGGACAGTCCCCCACAGCAACAGATGTGCAGCCCCGAGCTCCTAGTGATGGGGTTGTGAGGCCCTGCTGTATTCGAGGTCAGCTTCCTATTCTCCTTTTTTCTGGAAGGAAATAGAAATCAGGCTGCCTGCCTTTCTTTGTTATTTATGCCAGGATGTTCTTGTCCCTTCAGAATTTTACGGAGTATAAGCCCACTTCCCTAACAGTTTTTTTCTTGGCTGTCCATATCCTTTTGTTTTTTTGTTTTTGTTTTTTAAAATAACAGCTTTATTGAGATATAATTCACATACCATACAATTTACCTAAAGTGTAAAATTCAGTGATTTTTGAGTATATTCACTGAGTTGTGCAACCATCACCACAGTCATTTTTATAACATTTTCATCACCCCCAAAAGAAACCTGTCACCCATCAGTCACTCCGTTTCCCCCAGTCCTCCCTCCTGTCCCCCACATCCCGAGGCAACCAGTAATCTACTTTATAGATTTGCCTATTCTGGACATTTCATATAAATTGAATCATACGGTATGTGGTCTTTTGTGCTGGCCTCTTTCACTTAGCATGTTTTCAAGGTTCATCCCTGTTTTCCAAAGTGGCTGCACCACTTTACAATCCCACCAACAATGTATGAAGGTTCCAGTTTTTCTACATCCTTACCAACACTTATTATGTCCATCTTTTTTAGTTCAGCCATCCTAGTGGGTGTGAAGTGGTAGCTCATTGTTTTGTTCCACTTTGCTTCCCTAATGATTAGTGATGTGGAGCATCTTTTCATGCACTTATTGGGCATTTGTATATCTTCTTTGGAGAAATGCCTATTCACATCCATTGCTCATCTGAAGTTGGGTTATTTGTCTTTTTATTGTTGGGTTGTAATAGTTCTTTATATATTACAGATACAAGTCCTGTATCAGATACATGATTTGAAAATATTTTCTCCCTTTCTGTGGGTTGTCATTTTACTTTCTTGATTGTGTCCTTTGAAGCACAGAAGCTTTGAATTTTGATGAAATCCAGTTTATCTTTTTTTTTTTTTCTCCTTGTTTGTACTTTCTGTGTCGTATCTAGGAAACCACCGCTTAACTCACCATCATGAAGATTCACTCCTATGTTTTCTTCTAATATTTTTATAATTTTTGCTCTTATGTTTATGTCTTTGATCCATTTTAATTAACTTTTTAGGTACGGATCCAACTTTATCCTTTCGCATATCTAGTCATCCCAGCCATTTGTTGAAAAGATTCTTCTTTCCCCCATTGAATTGTCTTGGTGGCCTTGTCTCCCCTTTTACTCTTGAAAATGGATTTCATCAATCTTCAGGGGAGGGCTTTGCCTATAATAATGTCAAACTGTGGTGAAGAAAGAGTAATTTAGCTACTGTGACACATATATTAACTATTTTAATAGAGTGTTGGGACGATAAAGGGAGGACTCCAATTCAGCCTGAGGGAAAGAGGAGGAAGATTACAGAGGGAAGTGTCACTGAAGCTTCCTTGAAAAACGGGTAAACACAGGTAGTATGTGTGGAGTTCTAGGCAGAGCAGACAGCACATGCGAAGGCTGAGTGGCAGCTGCAGCTGGTCACCCCTGGGGCTGGGCGGTGCTACTCACTGTCTCTGCCCTGCCATCCCCACCGTCTTTACCGAAAAGACCAGGTGTCTTTCTCTTTCGTGGGGGGAATGCATTAAGCCTCGAAATCGTCTTCGATTGGGAACGGAAAAAGACAGTCTACTTAAAAAAGTCAAAGACCTTGGCTGAGTCCTATAAACTCGCTGAATCTCAGTACCCCTTCTTCTAAAAAGGGACATTAATGTCTACCTCACAGGGATCTCGTGAGCGTTAACTGAAAATGTCCAGCAGCTAACTAGAACAAGTGTGTCATAAATGTCAGTTTCCGCTCTTCTCTGGTGCTCTTATACCCATTCCCACAGTCCATGGGGGGGAAACCTGGGCTTCTCTCCTAGGAGAAGTAAATGATTGAACCAAAGCTGCTGTCCTTTGCTTTGAGTGGCTGACCCTAAGGTGGGGAAATCACTGTTGAACCTTTACCTCACCTTGGAGAGGGCGGTGGTTGAGTGCATTTTTTTTTTTTTTTTAATGGGAACAGGAAGTGTGTTTGGTCAGCAGGGAATAGGTTATGGGAAGAATATAGCATATTCTTTTACGGCAGAACATGGTTTTTATACTTTCTGAATCTGTCCTTGCCAACAGAAACACTCAGATGGTTTCTGGTCTGTGTTTACTTTGGAATACAACCAACCGTGCCTGACTCAGCTTTCTGTTCCTCTGCAAATAACACGGTTGATACCCCTCCTCGTTCTATGAGCGGCTTAGTATTGGAATGTGGAAGAAGCACAAGGTGCAGTGTTGGAAGTTCCAACAGGCTGCTGTGACCATGGCTTAGTCCTGAACTTCAGGCACGGTGTATCCCTGCTCTACACTAGCCTGAGAGGCCTTAAGCAACTCTGAAGTCCATCACTCGTCTTCAGAGTTTAACAGCTACTGTGTCATTGTTATTTTCTCTGTGGGGCGGGTCCTCGAACAGCATGGTCAGAAGGAGTAAGACCAGAATGAGTCTGAACCTTGTTCTGGCATGAATTCATGATGATATGGAAAAAATCACCACGAACAAGAGCTCAGTGACCTCCCAGCTCGGTTGGGTTCCTAAACAAAAGATGTTCTCATTTCTGCTTTTTTTCCCCCCGCCCCCACGTGCACCTATGAAATACAAGTGTCAGTGCTGCATGCTGAGTAAATAATCAAATGAATAAGAAGGGATCCCTCCCGTCAGGGAGTTTATAATCCAGCAGGGAGCTATATACTTGTGAAAAATTGAACGTCATGAGATATACTGACAGCAGTGCTTGGGGACATGCGTAGAAAGTGAATAACTTTCACCAGAGAGTCTGAGAAGGCTTCACAGAGGGGGCTGGCATTGGAGCTGGGCGTTTCTCGTTTGCCTCTTTCAAACTCGTGAGAATTAGGCGATCTTACTGGAATCTTGAATTAAGGACTGAAGAACAAATCTAGGCTAAGTTCCATTATTTCTCAAGCTCTAATGAAGAACTTTGGCCTCTGAGTCAGAAGACCTGGCTTCTAGTCCAAGTGTTGCTGTGAACTTACTCTGTGATCTTGAGCAAGATACGTAAGCTCTCAGGATCAGAATTTCCTTGTTTGTTAAATGGGTATAGTTTGGAGGAGGTAATCTCCATCGCCCTTCCTAGTTCTAAAATCCCTCTTCTGAAGTGAAAAATGAAAAGGAATTAGAGCAGGTTGAGTCATGGCAAGGGAAAATGGAACTCAGGTTACGGATGTCACCAACAGAGAGGCAGTTACCAGTTGCCGCTTCAGCATACGTTAGAGTGAAAGGGGCATCTCTGGACTTGAAAGGTTGGCTTATTTTCCAAGCAACAAGCAAAAAAGTTTAATATATTTCCCTTCCTTCCCTACTTTCAGTGAACTTGTCCAGTACTTGCCTCAGTGAACAAGGTGGCTGCTGGGCCTTCTGCTTCACTAGCAACCCTTCTTGCCATGTGCAAGCTTTTCCTCCCGTCTCCCGTAGACTAGTCTTTGAAAACGCATAGCTTCCCTCAAACCTGAGTTCAGCCAACTCCAGGTCAACCTTTTCTCTCATTCTGTTAACACGGAGAAATGGAATATTTCCTACCAGGTCAGTAAGCCAAGGATACCAGACAGTGAGCTGGTGAGCCCTGAGGGGACTCAGGATGAGAAAACACAGGATACTGGCCCCAGATAGCTGAGGTGCACATCAAAGGAATGATGTCAGTGAGCCCAGAGTCTTGCATCTTCCCATACATAGAAAAGCGCTAAATTCCTTAACTTGGGATATCTGGTTTTCTTTAATTTACAATAATTGTTTGATGTTCAGACTACCTGCCCTTTGTTGCAAAACTCCTATATATCCTAGCTCCCCCCTCACCTCCTTGGAGCAGTTCTCTCAGGGTTACTTGAGATGCTGCCTCGTGGGCTTGAAGTGCTAAAAATTCCCGCCGATTAAAACATAACTCTCAACTTCTAGGTTGTGAATATTTTTTAAGTTGACAACATCATTGAGACTAACGCATCATCACCTCAATATCCTCTCCTTCACCCACAAATTCATACATACCCACACCCCTTCTTCTCCTCAGACTCATCCCTCCTTTCATGGACCATCCTCCATCTGTGCTTCCGATTTCATCCTCACCTGTGCCCTCTGGGCCTCGTTCTATCGATGTGAACTTCTCTCACCCTTTATAACCTTTTCCCCTTCGACTATGACCAGGCCCAAGACTTTTTCACACAAAATAATAACAGAAAAAGGAAAAAGAACAACCGTGTGTCCTTCTTCCTATTTACTATTTCAATCATAAGAATAATACATCTAATGTATATAAAAGGTACAAAGAATAACAACTGTGTCCCACGAGCCAGCTTAAGAAATAAAACATTCCTAACATCCTTGGGGCTTCCTGTTCGTTGACCCCTCCACCCCTCCTTTTTTTTTTTTTTTGGCCGTGCCATGCGGCATGTGGGATCTTAGTTCCCCGACCAGGGATTGAACCCGTGCCCCCTGCAGTGGAAGCGTGGAGTCTTAACCACTGGACTGCCAGAGAAATCCCCCATTGACCCCTCCTTGACCATCTCCCCCTACTTCCCCCTGAAGAGCAACCATCATCATGAATTGTGCGTTTAGCATTCACTTCTTTCTGTTTTACTATATACTGCATACATTTACTATGTACATTATCTCCAAACAACATATAATTTTGCAAAATTTTATGCTTTATATATATTGTCAAAATATGTGGATCTTTGGGGAGAGGGATAAATTGGGAGATTGGGATTGACATATACACACTACTGCATATAAAATAGATAACTAATAAGGACCTGCTGTATAGCACAGGGAACTCTACTCTATGCTCTGTAATGACCTATATGGGAAAAGACTCTAAAAAAGAGTGGATATATGTATATGTATAACTGATTCACTTTGCTGTACACCTAAAACTAACAACATTGTGAATCAACTATACTCCAATAAAAATTAAAAAACAGAAAACATGTAGGTCTTTTCCTCATCATCTCACCCAGTTAGTAGCCAGTAAATAACTTTGATAATTATTTATAGATAATTAAAAACAATCTTTAATATGAAAAATTACTGGAGAAGTCATTAATTATTGAACTCAATTACCACTTGAATGACATTTTCTCTGGATAGAAAGGAATTTGGGTGGTTTTGTGTAGTGCAATCAAATATTGTCAACATCTGTTAAGTTTCTTGAAAAAAACCTGGAAAGACAATTGCTGACTCCATTTGGTCCTCCCTCTTCACCACCACACTGAAATTGTATTCAAATGCCCTCTGTATTGTTTCATCCAATGGAAATCTCTAAAATAGTATCTAATAGACCTCTCTTCTGTTCCCGAGGCTACTCTGTAGTTGACACTGTCAACTAGTCACTTATCTTTGAGATTATCTATGCCCTTTGGCTTTTGTAATGCATCTCTCCTGGCTCTCTCTGTTCATCTGCCATAACCTTCTTCCTCTCCTTTAACACAAGCAGCCTCGGGTCCATTTTATGTGTCTTCTTGTCTCAAGAACTCACACCCACCCACGGTTCACCTACCACGTGCACGCTGATGACTCCGGGACTCTGACCCTGACCGCTGAAATTTCAGACTCACATATCTAACCACCTGCTGAACGGACAGACATGCATGGAAACACAAAGCTGCTTCTTAGACACCTCAGAGTCAACATGTCCCAAACTGAATTCCCCATCTTCCTTCCCCACCAGATCAGCTTCTCTTCTGTATCCCAAACTCAGGTTATGGCTTAGCATCCAGTCACTCTCAAAGCCAGAATCCTGGGAGGGGGCGGTCATCCTAGATTCCTCTTTGACCTTCGCTCTGCCCTGCAGTGTCCCAGTTCCCTGAGAGACTAGACATTCTGCTTATTTTGCTTCCCCAAATTTTCTGGTGTTCTCCCTTTTCCTTTGATTTCTACAGCAGTGATCTCATTTAGGCTCTCGTGGTCTTTTGCCTGGACTACTGCACCCCCTGTAGTCCTGCCGTCCATAAATCCTTCCACTCTGCAGCCACCATCACCTACTTACAGTGTGAATCTGACTACAACACAATGGAATTTAGTATTTCTTTGACTAACCACCTCATGGATTTGCATTGCGTGTCCCCAGGTCTTGGCTGTCGGTGTGTGTATCCAGCTTCATCACCCATTTCTTCCCACCACGACCTTTACAGTATGCACTTGACCCGTGCTATTCCCTCCCCCTAGTATGTCGTTCTCATTTCCTCTTCACCTGGCTTACCTTTACTCAGTTTTCAATAGGTGGGCTTATCTCCTCTGGAAAGCCTTCTGGAACCTCCAGGTCGGGCAATGTGCTCCACCTCTGTGCTACCATACTACCTTAGGCATCTTGACTTTTATCACTTACCATGTCATGTTAAAATTACACATTTACATGTCTTACTAGACTATAGCTCCTCAAGAGCAGAGACCTTATCTGCTTCATCTTCAACTTCCCATGGCTTAGCACAAGCCTCAACATACAATTATAGTTCCTGGCCTGAACTGAACTGATGCAACCTAGCTTTGATCCTGAATCGTGGGGAAACTGTCTCCTAATCCAGGCATTAAGAAGGTTGCTGGTACCATTGCTTTTCCATATAATTTTTCAGCCTAGATAAGTCCTTACAAGAGCATCTTACAAGTGCTGTGCCTCTTTGGCTGGTTTGGGGAAGCCCCTCCTCCCAAAGGAATATCTGAACTCACAGGTCCAATATGGCGTACCGTTCTAGAGTGTCAGTTTCACCAAAAGATTTTTGGAAAGAGATGTGTTTTGAGGTAGCCTATGTTTTTTTTTTTTTGGCATTAAGAGAGGCTTCAGCTTATGCCAGGCTGTTCCCTGCTAAGCCTCTGTGTCGTGGGAGCACACGTTCTATGGTGAGTGGTAGTGTTTGAGAAACAGTAATCTACAGGGCACTGTATTACGCTGTAGCCTAGTTCTTGTTCTAGAGCCTTCCATATAAAAATAACCCCAGTGAGACCAAAGCATAGAAACGATCTCAAAAACAGGCAGAAGAGAGATTTTTCATCCTGGGCTGAGTGAGGTTTGAAAAGGTGTCTGCCTCAGCAGAGTAGGTCTTCAGAAATTAGCACATCACCGTGCTTTGTACAAAATATGCCAGGTGGTAGATAAAGGAAGGGGAGGGAAGGCAGGAAAACAATGTTAGAACCAAACAAAGAGAAGGTTTGGGTCAAAGTGGGGACCAGATCAAGGAGAGCGGAAGGAAGTGAGGGACAGGACAGCAAGGCATGGAGCACGAGGAGGGAAAAGAGTCAAACGGAACTGTGGCCACAGATGGGGTGGAGGTGGGGCGTCTGCCGAAAACCCAAGAAACGATTACGTCTTTAGTAAGGTGACAGGGGGCGTCTTCACCCCCGGAAATTCTACCTGGAGTCCTGAGTTTGAGATCTTCCCAGTCTGGGTTCTGACAGCCGTTTCACACATCAGATTTGAGAATGAGGTAGCATCCTCCCAGAGGGAGTGACATAAAAAGATGCAAAAGGAACAGAGGAAACAGCAAGGGGACAAGTAGGAAGGGTTAATTTAAAATGGATAATGGGGAAAACCCCCAATAAATTGACAAAGGAAAAAATAAATAAAATGGATAATGGAGTCCATTTAATTCAAGCCATGTGTATTCAGTGCCTGTTATGTATCAGGCATTGTTCTGGGGGTGGAGGAACAGAGGTAAGACTGGGCCCCAGCCTTGAAGGAGTTTGCAGGCTTCTTTGAAGGTGTCTGAGAAGGAAAAGCCAACAGTAGAAAATCCAGTATCTAATGCTTTCATCTTCCAGTTAAGAGGTCTTTGAAAGCTAAACCAAGAATCACTCCTGTACCATTTCTGTTATCTGGTGCTGTAAAGCTTTCCCAGCAAAAAAAAAAAAGAGTGACAAATCTGCCCCAAGTTTTGATTGTCACACGTCAGGCTGCACAAGGGGAAAATGATATGAATTTGGAGAGTGACCTTCAAGGGCAGAAACACTCTCCCCAGATCTATCACCAAGACATCCTCCAGAGGTATTAGGAAAATATTTTCCCAATATAACCTCCTAAAGAAAAATACTAGTCTAATATACTTTTCCATCATAATTAAATCTTCTCCCAAATGACCTGCTAAGACAGACACTATCCTGATATGGAACTTCTCCAAAAGCCCTGATTTATCCTGGATTAATAAGTGTTTCCTTTTAGGTGGGTAATGAATGTTTTGCAAATGGTTATTACAAAACAATTACTCATACATGTGTTCACAGGACTTTCACTGCCCTAGGATCTCAGACTTTTTTTTTTTTGGAATAGAAAAGAGCTGTGTCTCTGGAAGCCTTCTGATGGTCTCTGTGCTGCTGATAGAAGGTGATGCACAGAGGGGCACAAAAGCACCAGGTACTTCAAAGCGGGGGGGGGGGGGCGGGGAGTCAAGAACAAATTGTGGTTTTGAATCCTAGACTACCACGGAGCCACCTCAAAACAGGAACCTCTACTATTAAACAAATTACATAATAAATCAGTCTAAGTTATCAATGGCCTTCTCTCAAACAAGAATAAACAGCTTTCTCACCTGGAGCCACCAGAAGCTGGAGGAGGCGAGGGATTCTCCCCTAGAGCCTCTGGGGGGAGCACAGCCCTGCAGTCACCTTGATTTCGGACTTCTAGCCTTTAGAATTGTGAGAGAATAAATTTCTATTGTTTCAAGCCAAGAAAAAAAAAAATAAATAAACAGCTTTCTAATGAGAAACTGATTGTACTAGAAAGCTGCTAGAGACATAATGATAAGCCATCAAAAAAAGCCTGCTCTGCCTAATCACCCTGCAATGAGGCTCTCCCATCTACAAGACACGCTCACAGACTGCGTGTTAGTACAACATTCTTAAACATGGACATTTGAATACTGCTTCCAACATGAAAGACAGAACCAAAACAATGGAAGAGGGGACTTTGAAAATAAACACAGACATTGTAGGCAGCTGAAGAAAACTTTTAAAGTGCAGAAAAGATACAGAGTTAATTTAATATTTTCAGAGAAGTATGAGGAGATACTGCATCCATGAAATAAGAACGGGATGCTATTAAAAAAAAAAATTGGAAGTTCCCCTCCACCCCAAATTAAAGCCCTTGGGAATTAAACATATGATGGTAGAAATGCAAAATTTTAATAGAAGGGTTGGAAGATTTATTAGAACTAAATGACAAGATTCAAGACAGATTCAAGAGATCCAACATCTAAGTAATTATAGTTTCAGAAACAACAGAGGGAATTATATAACACAAGAACTGAAGAATATGATTTTTAGATTGAAAAGGTCTTTAAAGTACCTAGAACAATGACCAAACCAAACAAAAAAAGCCCAACATCAACTTACAACATTGTGAAATATCAGGACGTGAGGAAAAAAGAAAAAACCCTACAAACTTCCAGAGATTAAAACAAAATATAAGGGATCAAAAATCAGAATGGCATTAGCTTCTCAAGAGCACTATGAGAAGGTGGAAGGAAATGGAGCAATGCCTTCAAAATTCTGAGGGGAAATTATTTTCAATTCATCAAACCATCAGTCAAGTGTGAAGGAAGAAAGATGACATCTTAAGTGCGCAAGGTCTCAAAAACCAACCAGGTCTTGTGGGGCCTGAATCTTACCCACTTTAAGAAAAAGTCCCCATTAGGAAACTTGCACAAGCCTCTTAGATAGCCTCATCCACCAGAGGACAGACAGCAGAAGCAAGAAGAACTACAGTCCTGCAGCCTGTGGAACAAAAACCACATTCACAGAATGACAAGATGAAAAGGCAGAGGGCTATGTACCAGATGAAGGAACAAGATAAAACCCCAGAAAAACAACTAAATGAAGTGGAGATAGGCAACCTTCCAGAAAAAGAATTCAGAATAATGATAGTGAAGATGATCCAGGACCTCGGAAAAAGAAAGGAGGCAAAGATGGAGAAGATGAAAGAAATGTTTAACAAAGACCCAGAAGAATTAAAGAACAAACAAACAGAGATGAACATACAATAACTGAAATGAAAACTACATTAGAAGGAATCAATAGCAGAATAACTGAAGCAGAAGAACGGATAAGTGACCTGGAAGACAGAATGGTGGAATTCACGGCTGCGGAACAGAATAAAGAAAAAAGAATGAAAAGAAATGAAGACAGCCTAAGGGACCTCTGGGATGACATTAAATGCAACAACATTCGCATTACAGGGGTCCCAGAAGGAGAAGAGAGAGAGAAAGGACCCGAGAAAATATTTGAAGAGATTATAGTCGAAAACTCCCCTAACATGGGAAAGGAAAGAGCCACCCAAGTCCAGGAAGCGCAGAGACTCCCATACAGGATAAACCCAAGGAGAAACACGCTGAGACACATAATAATCAAATTGGCAAAAATTAAAGACAAAGAAAAATTATTGAAACAGCAAGGGAAAAACGACAAATAACGTACAAGGGAACTCCCATAAGGTTAACAGCTGATTTCTCAGCAGAAACTCTACAAGCCAGAAGGGAGTGGCATGATATACTTAAAGTGATGAAAGGGAAGGACCTACAACCAAGATTACTCTACCCAGCAAGGATCTCATTCAGATTCGATGGAGAAATCAAAAGCTTTACAGACAAGCAAAAGCTAAGAGAATTCAGCACCACCAAACCAGCTCTACAACAAATGCTAAAGGAACTTCTCTAAGTGGGAAACACAAGAGAAGAAAAGGACCTACAAAAACAAACCCAAAACAATTAAGAAAATGGTAATAGGAGCATACATATCGATAATTACCTTAAACGTGAATGGATTAAATGCTCCAACCAAAAGACACAGGCTTGCTGAATGGATACAAAAACAAGACCCACATATATGCTGTCTACAAGAGACCCACTTCAGACCTAGGGACACATACAGACTGAAAGTGAGGGGATGGAAAAAGATACTCCATGCAAATGGAAATCAAAAGAAAGTTGGAGTAGCAATACTCATATCAGATAAAATAGACTTTAAAATAAAGAATGTTGCAAGAGACAAGGAAGGACACTACATAATAATTAAAGGATCAATCCAAGAAAAAGATATAACAATTATATATGCACCCAACATAGGAGCACCTCAATACATAAGGCAACTGCTAACAGTTACAAAAGAGGAAATCGACAGTAACACAATAATAGTGGGGGACTTTAACACCTCACACCAATGGACAGATCATCCAAAATGAAAATAAATAGGGAAACAGAAGCTTTAAATGACACAATAGACCAAATAGATTTAATTGATATTTATAGGACATTCCATCCAAAAACAGCAGATTACACTTTCTTCTCAAGTGCACATGGAACATTCTCCAGGATAGATCACATCTTGAGTCTCAAATCAAGCCTCAGTAAATTTAAGAAAATTGAAATCATATAAAGTATCTTTTCTGACCACAGCGCTATGAGATTAGAAATGAATTACAGGGAAAAAACCAAAAAACACAAACACATGGAGGCTAAACAATACGTTACTAAATAACCAAGAGATCACTGAAGAAATCAAAGAGGAAATCAAAAAAATACCTAGAGACAAATGACAATGAAAACACGATGATCCAGAACCTATGGGATGCAGCAAAAGCAGTTCTAAGAGGGAAGTTTATAGCTATACAAGCCTACCTCAAGAAACAAATCAAATAAACAATCTAACCTTACACCTAAAGGAACTAGAGAAAGAACAAACAAAACCCAAAGTTAGCAGAAGGAAAGAAATCCTAAAGATCAGAGAGAAATAAATGAAATAGAAACAAAGAAAACAATAGCAAAGATCAATAAAACTAAAAGCTGGTTCTTTGAGAAGATAAACAAAATTGATAAGCCATTAGCCAGACTCATCAAGAAAAAGAGGGAGAGGACTCAAATCAATAAAATTAAAAATGAAACAGGAGACGTTACAACAGACACCGCAGAAATACAAAGCATCCTAAGAGACTAC
Source organism: Eubalaena glacialis (assembly GCF_028564815.1). Taxonomy (NCBI): domain Eukaryota; kingdom Metazoa; phylum Chordata; class Mammalia; order Artiodactyla; family Balaenidae; genus Eubalaena; species Eubalaena glacialis. Next base: position 4,596,944 of record NC_083725.1, read on the forward strand.
TACAAGCAACTATATGCCAATAAAATGGACAACCTGGAAGAAATGGACAAATTCTTAGAAAGGTATAACCTTCCAAGACTGAACCAGGAAGAAGTAGAAAATATGAACACACCAATCACAAGTAATGAAATTGAAACTGTGGTTAAAACTCTTCCAACAAACAAAAGTCCAGGACCAGATGGCTTCACAGGTGAATTCTAACAAACATTTAGAGAAGAGCTAACACCCATCCTTCTCAAACTCTTCCAAAAAATTGCAGAGGAACACTTCCAAACTCACTCTATGAGGCCACCATCACCCTGATACCAAAACCAGACAAAGATACTACAAAAAAAGAAAATTACAGACCAATATCACTGATGAATATAGATGCAAAATCCTCAACAAAATACTAGCAAACAGAATCCAACAACACATTAAAAGGATCATACACCATGATTAAGTGGGATTTATCCCAGGGATGCAAGGATTCTTCAATATACACAAATCAATCAATGTGATTCACCATATTAACAAATTGAAGAATAAAAACCGTATGATCATCTCAATAGATGCAGAAAAAGCTTTTGACAAAATTCAACACCCATTTATGATAAAAACTCTCCAGAAAGTGGGCATGGAGGGAACCTACCTCAACATAATAAAGGCCATATATGACAAACCCACAGCAAACATCATTCTCAGTGGTGAAAAACTGAAAGCATTTCCTCTAAGATCAGGAAGAAGACAAGGATGTCCACTCTCGCCACTATTATTCAACATAGTTTTGGAAGTCCTAGCCACAGCAATCAGAGCAGAAAAAGAAATAAAAGGAATACAAATTGGAAAAGAAGAAGTAAAACTGTCACTGTTTGCTGATGACATGATACTATACATAGAGAATCCTAAAGATGCTACCAGAAAACTACTAGAGCTAATCAATGAATTTGGTAAAGTTGCAGGATACAAAATTAATGCACAGAAATCTCTTGCATTCCTAGATACTAATGATGAAAAATCTGAAAGAGAAATTAAGGAAACACTCCCATTTACCACTGCAACAAAAAGAATAAAATACCTAGGAATAAACCTACCTAGGGAGACAAAAGACCTGTATGCAGAAAACTAAAAGACACTGATGAAAGAAAGATGATACCAAGAGATGGAGAGATATACCATGTTCTTGGATTGGAAGAATCAATATTGTGAAAATGACTCTGCTACCCAAAGCAATCTACAGATTCAATGCAATCCCTATCAAATTACCAATGGCAGTTTTTACAGAACTAGAACAAAAAATCTTAAAATTTGTATGGAGGCACAAAAGACCCAGAATAGCCAAAGCAGTCTTGAGGGAAAAAAGCGGACCTGGAGGAATGAGACTCCCTGACTTCAGACTATACTACAAAGCTACAGTACTCAAGACAATATGGTGCTGGCACAAAAACAGAAATATAGATCAATGGAACAAGATAGAAAGCCCAGAGATAAACCCATGCACCTATGGTCACCTAATCTATGACAAAGGAGGCAAGGATATACAATGGAGAAAAAACAGTTTCTTCAATAAGTGGTGCTGGGAAAACTGGACAGCTACATGTAAAAGAATGAAATTAGAACACTCCCTAACACCATACACAAAAATAAACTCAAAATGGATTAGAGATCTAAATGTAAGACTGGACACTATAAAACTCTTAGAGGAAAACATAGGAAGAACACTCTTTGACATAAATCACAGCAAGGTATTTTTTGATCCACCTTCTAGAGTGATGGAAATAAAAACAAAAATAAACAAATGGGACCTAATGAAACTTCAAAGCTTTTGCACAGCAAAGGAAACCATAAACAAGACGAAAAGACAACCCTCAGAGTGGGAGAAAATATTTGCAAACCAATCAATGGACAGAGGATTAATCTCCAAAATATATAAATAGCTCATGCAGCTCAATATTAAAAAAACAAACAACCCAATCCGAAAATGGGCAGAAGATCTAAATTGACATTTCTCCAAAGAAGACATACAGATGGCCAAGAAGCACATGAAAAGCTGCTCAACATCACTAATTATTAGAGAAATGTAAATCAAAACTACAATGAGGTATCACCTCACACCAGTTAGAATGGGCATCACCAGAAAATCTAGAAACAACAAATGCTGGAGAGGGTGTGGAGAAAAGGGAACCCTCTTGCACTGTTGGTGGGAATGTAAATTGATACAGCCACTATGGGGAACAGTATGGAGTTCCTTAAAAAACTAAAAATAGGGCTTCCCTGGTGGCGCAGTGGTTGAGAACCTGCCTGCCAATGCAGGGGATACGGGTTCGAGCCCTGGTCTGGGAAGATCCCACATGCCACGGAGCAACTAAGCCCGTGAGCCACAACTGCTGAGCCTGCGCGTCTGGAGCCTGTGCTCTGCAACAAGAGAGGCCGCGACAGAGGCGTGCGCACCGCGATGAAGAGTGGCCCCCGCTCGCCACAACTGGAGAGGGCCCTCGTGCAGAAACGAAGACCCAACACAGCCAAAAATAAGAATAAATAAATAAATTAATTAAAAAAAAAAAAGACAACTGAAAATAGAATTACCATATGATCCAGCAATCCCACTACTGGGCATAAACCCAGAGAAAACCATAATTCAAAAAGACACATGCACCCCAATGTTCATTGCAGCACTATTTACAATAGTCAGGTCATGGAAGCAACCTAAATGCCCATCAACAGATGAATGGATAAAGAAGATGTGGTACATGTATACAGTGGAATATTACTCAGCCATAAAAAGGAGCAAAATTGGGTCATTTGTAGAGATGTGGATGGATCTAGAGACTGTCATACAAAGTGAAGTAAGTCAGAGAAAAACAAATATCGTATATTAACGCATGTATGTGGAACCTAGAAAAATGGTACAGATGAACCGGTTTGCAGGGCAGAAATTGAGACACAGATGTAGAGAACAAACGTATGGACACCAAGGGGGGAAAGCAGCAGGGGGGTGGGAGTGGTGGTGGGATGAATTGGGAGATTGGGATTGACATATATACACTGATGTATATAAAATTGATGACTAATAAGAACCTGCTGTATAAAAAAATAAATAAAATCCAAAAATTCAAAAACAAAAAAAAATCATTGAATTATAAAGTTGGGTGTGAAGGTGAATATTTATTTACATTGAGGAAAGAAATCACAACAAACTGGAGCCATGGAGATTCAGGGCTCTTTCTTTTAAAATCTCTTTAGAAAATTGACCAAAAATGCCTCTTGAAGGCAACCTGGCTCCCTGCCCACACCCCCGACAGCTTGCAGCAATTTGCAGCCCTCATAGTGGCCCTGTGACTTCATCAGCTCCGGGTAAAGCTGCCTCTACCTCCATGCATCCTTCCTCAGGAAGCTATGCTCCAGCAGAACCAAGGAATGAAAAGGCATGGACTCCAAGGGACAGGAATCCTGTACAATCCACAGGATGCCAATGAGGGAGCTCCCAGGGTAACAAGGGGCTCAGAGAAGGACCAGTTCCAGAGAATGGGGGAGCTGGCTGAGCAGGGATTTCCCAAGGAAAAGAAAAAAAAAAGAAAACTGGCTACTTACTTGACGTTGACTAACTACTGAGAGGAATTTTACCATCCTGTCAAAGGTTGAGCAAGAATTAGTAATGAGTACTGAACACTTAAGCAGTTGAAGATGTAGCAGTGACTAACACCAGGACGGTAGAAAAGCTTGTACAAGAGAGGAGGTGTAAAAATCATGGTTTATCATATGGCTCAGTTGTGAATAGTATTTACATAGTCATAATAATGCAAACACTAAACATTACTATATCGAAAAATATTATGATATAACTTAATATATTGGGACCTTGCAAGAAAGGGAAGTGAATGTGAAGTAGAATTATGAGGGTATAAGAGAGCTAAAGCCACATGCTTCAAGGTAGGATGTCAGTAGATATTATCTAGAACTGTGTGTGTGTGGCCGGGGGGTGGGGGAAAGAGCCAATATTTGCATGTTATTTGGGAATATGATGGTAAACATGAGAAAAATGTAGCCAAAAGCATGGAAAGTAGTTGCCACTGGGGATGCAGCTTAGTATAAACTCCATAGAAACCTTGTAGAACTTTTAAGACTCTACATTTATTTGTTTTGACCAAAATAGAGAATTAAAAAAAGAAAGTGATGCCCCAAGAGGAGTGAGACAGAAAGCTGTTGGAAATAAAATGAAGGTGCCTCTGCTAAACTACCCCAAATTCAGTGTTTTTCAAGTTGTGGTCCTGTGACCACCTGCATTCAAATTACCTGCAGTGCCAGTTTATCATTCAGATTTAGAGACCCATCCCAGACCTAAGTAATCAGCATTTCTCAGGGCGGGACTTGGAACCTACAATTTCAAAAAGTTCCCCTAGACCCACTGCATTATCTATTGCTTTTTAGTAAACCAAACAACAAAAAATAAATAAAATGAAAAAGAATAACAGATGTAGAAACAGAGTCAGTGACCCATAAAAAGCACCATGTCAGACCCTGCTATTTGCTTACCCGGTATCCATTCTTCCGTATTAACAGAATCCCTATTTTGTTGTATTGGCAATACGTCCAACGAAAACACTGGATTTTCTCAGGCTCCTTACAGTTTGGGGTAGTTGTGTGACATAGTCTTTATACCAGTGAGATGTATAAGAGGTCTACTGGGTGGAGCTTCCAGGGAAGATCTTAATATTACAGTAAGTCCCCTACATAAACGAGTTCCGTTCCGAGAGTGCGTTCGTTAAGTCCAATTTGTTCGTAAGTCCAGCTAAGTTAGCCTAAGTACCCAACTAACACGTTCGGCTATATAGTACTGTACTGTAATAGGTTTATAATACTTTTCACACAAATAATACATAAAAAACATACACAAAAAATAAAGAAAACATTTTTAATCTTACAGTACAGTACCTTGAAAAGTACAGTAGTACAGTCCAACAGCTGGCATCCAGGGTCTGGCATCGAGTGAACAGGCAAGAAGAGTTACTGACTGGAGGAGGGAGAGGAGGTGGGAGATGGTAGAGCTGAAGGACTGTCAGCAATAGGAGACAGAGGGCAAGCTGCAATTTCACGTGAACTAACTTACGTGATTGGACATGCAAACACATGTTCGCATCTTTGAAAGTTCGCAACTTAAAGGTTCGTATGTAGGGGGCTTACTGTATTATCAAAAAGGGACAGACTCAGCTGGTACATGCCTTCTGCCCTTCTTTCTGTTAAGCACAGAAGAGGTGCCTGTCCTTCAGTGAGGACGAAAGCGTGCTAAGGGTGGAAGGAGCCTGCTCCGGCCCTGGACTTTGCACCTGCAGACCTCTGGTTCTCTGAGAAGAATAAACTCCTTACTTATTAAGCCCCCAGAGTGGGGTCTTCTGTGACTTGTAGCTGAATGAAATCCTGATGACATCTCATACTTGTTCGAATGTGTATTTGATATACTGTATATTGAACACATTTTTTTGAGTGCTTTGGGCACTGTGCTAGGAATAATACAACGGGCCAGACAAATAAGGCTCTTTGCCCCATGGAATGTGGAATACAGTTAGAGTAGAAGAATCTACAGGTGTCTGAGTCCAGGATTCAGAGGGGCTATGGTTTGCTGTCACAGACCCTAAAGCAACAGAGTCAATCGAAATAAACCACTTGATTTATGTATGTAGGAAGTCCTCAGGGGACCACATGCCAGAAGGAGCAATAGTCTGGACATTGGGAGACCTAGGTTTTCTCTGTAATTCATTAGCAAAGTACATTTGGGGAAGATACAGGGGGTGATGGCTTAATTTTTCCCGAATCCACTTTTCTTCTTTGAAAAACAAGAAGATTGGGCTCAGCTCTAAAATATTTTGTGATTACATTGAACAAAGATGGCCATGAAATATACCAGACAAGAGTGTTTCTAAATTTAGACCCTAAGAGTTCAAGTCAGAGGATATATTAAACAAATCACCAACAACTGCCCACTCCAAATTAAACAAACAAACAAAGGGAAAAAGAACACGCTGGAGGGAGTTCTGGTTTGAGACCCGGCTCTGCCACGTAACAGCTGAGTAACCCTGGGACGGACACTCAGTGTCTCTAAGTCTCAATTTCCTCATTTATAAAATATGAAGCAATTATACCCCAATAAAGATCTATTAAAAAAAAAAAAGCATACTAAAAAAAAAAAAATAGGGCTATTACTCTGACCTCAAAGTGCTGCTTATTAAGGAAAATGCCTGGTACTCTGTAAAGCCCCATTATGATTTGATACCAGCAAGATATTGATAATGGCTTAGAAATCTAAATCCTGCTAGGGGAATACATGAGTGTGCTTTGATGTTTTCAGTTTAATTCTTCATTACACAAGGCAGATAGATCTTTTGAGTTTCCTTCTGCCTGCCATAGTGTACCTTGTGACCCATTTTATTTTTACATAAGAGAACAGGCAAGAGAAACAAAAACAGCTAAAATTGAAATCATCTCTGTTTCTAGCCCCAGTAAAGGTTGGGAGAAAGGGCTGGCTGGTTAAAAGGGAAGCTGGGTTCAAACGAAGTGTGGGAATTAACATCACTTACCTGTGGCCTCTAATTGTCCATATTCAGTATTGTATAGTATTGTGAATAATCTGGGTTTTGCCTTATAACCTGTCTCAAGTGTAGATGGGAAATTTGTCTACATATGCAGCCATTAGCTGATGACGCAGTCATGACTTCCATTCTCTTACTCACAATTATAAAAAGTTTTGCGGTAACAGGAACTTTGGCTATGGGAGTGGTTCTACACACGGTAAAATTGCCCGTATCCATTTTCAACAGCAGATGCATTTGAGAGAAAGAGACAATCTTTTGATTACAACCAACGCAGGTAACATCTGTACTTTGACCAACTGAGCATGGCAGCCAAAGTGAATGTGAAGGTGGTGGGGAGATAAGAAAGCAGAATTCTTTCTTCCTCTTTATCCCTCTTTCGCCTCAGCCCTTGTCAAATCCTGACAGTTTCAAAGTGCTATTTGCTAAGATTAGGCAAGGCACATAACCAAGGATATATTGGGGAATACTTTAAATAAAATTACTGTTGCCAAACGTGAGATTCAATAACTTCACCTAGTCCATCACAACCAACATTCCCCAGAAGGGTCGGGGAGGAACCCATAGAATATAAGGAAAAATGCAGAGTATGTGATAAGTGGTAATACTGTTTCCACCGCCCATGGAAGAAGTGAGAGGAAATCAAAGGTCTTTAAAAAGAAAACTGAATGCTTGCCTCCTGTAGTACCAGAACAAATAATGCATAACCAGAAATAACGCCTTTTTCTCTGCTTATGTCAGGTGCTCTCCCCTTGTAAAATTAAGGGGCCTTATTCAACAAAGCCCTCATATCAGTTCCATATCTTTTCCAGAAACTTTAGGAACAGAGGGTAACTACAGAGGAACTCTCAGTCAGGAAGAGCTCAGTCTGAAGCAGGCCGCACGCCCCTATCTCAGAGTGTATTATTTTTCTCCCCAACAGTGTTCAACATGGTACAAAACCCAGAATATATTGAATATGTTGCAATCTGGTTAAAAAGAGTACACGTTTCCTTTAACAATAAGCCATACTACTTATTAAAGTGAATGTAAAAATACAGGTAAAATTCTTTTGTCACTTTATGAGCCCAGCAGAGCGGTGGGTAGGGCAACGGGGCAGACGGTCAGGGATGTGGGGAAAATGGCAGACGAGGGCAGTGGTGGAAGAGAACAGGAAGGAAGTGGTCATTTCTGGCTAAAATTTTTAAATGGTTTATTTCATGAGGGGTTTCCCTTGCTGCAGCACCACCCTTCTTACACGGAGGGCTAGCTCCTGTCTCCAGAGGTGATCACTCTGGACCCAGACGGGGACACCTAAACTGTTTTCAGGTCCCACTAAACCTCTCCAAGCGCTGCTAACCTTCCCCCTTGACCCCTCGCACCCCTCTGCCCGCTGGCCCGTCCGTGAAAGCTAAATAATGGCTCAGGGGACATCTGTCCGTCGCCTCTCGCTATTAGCCTCCAGGCTTGCTGGCCTAAGGAGAGTACGTGGTGGGCGCATTTGGGGGGGGGGTGGCGCCGGCCCGGGGAGGGTCGGAGTGGAAGTGCCACCGCTGCGAGCCGCGGACTCGAGACAGCTCCGGTCTCCGGGGGGGACACGAGCCATCACCGCCGGGGTTTCCGATCCTCGGGGCGGAACGGAGGGCGGGGGCTTCGCACTTGGAAGCTCCTCTCACCGGGCGACACGGTCGCCCTGCCAGGCCAGGGTCGCGACAATATTCACCCCAGGGCCGCTGGCGATCGGCCACAGGTGCGCGGGCGCGGTGGGAGCCGCCCAGTGCGGCCCCACCTCCAGCCCCGAGGGGGCCCCCGGGTCAGCTTCCCCATCCCTGGACCTCCAGCGCCTCCCTGCCCTCCCGAGCCGAGCCCCCTCCCCTGGCCGAACCCCTCCGCGTAGGAACCCCTCCGGGCCGAGCCCCCTGCCCGCAGCCGGCGTCTCACCTGCGCCGAGCTCCTCCGAGCCGTCAGTCCGCGGCCGCTTCGCAAGCCGAGTGCAGCTGCCACCCCGCAGGTGCGAGCGCCCCTCCCCGCCTGGCCGCAGCCAGCCGGCCCTCCCCCAACCCCGCCCGCCCCTCCCCGCACCTGCCCGGGGGCTGGGCCGCCCGTCTCAAAGTCCGCACTGCCCTCCACGCCCCTGACCCTCCCGCCGGGTTGTTCCCTGGCTCCAGACACTCCCTAAGATGTGTGTTCCAACGGGGGCCGGTTCCCAGACATGTAAGGCCGGCCGTGACTAACCTTGACCTCCTATGATGCAAAGCAATTACAGAGCCTGGAAGGTGACAGCGGAGGCTGGCTCAAGGAAGACTGTTTACCAAGCCAAGCAATCGTGGTGAACAGGCCTGCCAGCTAGGCACGGATCACCCTCCAGCAAAGGAAGGCTCTGGTGTCATATCCCGGACCAGTTTTCTAGTTTAAGCTTGGTGTCATATTCATTCATTCATTCATTCATTCAACAAATCTGCCAACAAATCTACATGCTAGGTAGACACAGTTCTAGGTTCTGGAGACACAGCTGCAAAGGAGATAACGTCCCTGCCTTGAAGGAGCTGCTTCTAGGAAGGAAGGCGTGACTTTGTAGTGTCATGTGGTCTCCATGCCCTCATCTCCAAGTTAAGGGGTTGGCCTAGTTGTATAGTTTCCCACCCCGTCTGTTGCTCATAATCGCTTGTGGAAGATAAAATAATGCAAGAGCTACGGCTCCATCTCAGACCGCTGATCAGAATCTGGGGGAGGAGTGCGGGCAGATTCAGGGGAGCAGAGGAAGTCAGGGCTGAGAATGGAGCCTCCAGGTCTCTAAGATGCCTTCCAGATCATTCCATTGTTGTAGGCACTGGAAACCAGGAAGGCTTCATGGAAGAGGTGCTGTATTTAGGTTTTAGAGAGAGGCAAAAGCAGGGTGGAAAGAGGACAGGATCCCCAGTGCAGCTTCTTTTGATCACGTAGCTTTTCTTTTCTCTAAAGCCAAAGTCAAAGGAAGGCACTTTTGAGCATAAGGCATAAACCTGAGCAAAATTTTCTTCTATAAATAGAGTGCATGAGGCCTGGTGGAAGGAGATAAAGCCAGAGACAGTGCTATCAGTTAAAAGGCTAATGGAGCCACACACTTGAGATGTATAGTGTGCCAGAGCCAGGAGCTGGAGAGTACCACTTTTATTTCCCATCAACGTGGGAATTGATTTAACCATTAGGCCTCATCCTGGCACTTGCTCACACCCACTGTTTGTGAAATGGATGGTAAGGCGGAGTCCTGCATGCCTGGTACCCTGGGAAATGCTGTCCCTCTCACCAGACCCTTGCTGTGGTCAGGCTTTCTCTTTGGTAATGGTCTCTTTTCCTCTAAGGCAACGATGATGAAACAAATGTGTGACCTCTTAGCTGTAGTCAAAGGTGGGTAGAGATGCTTCTTAACATTGAAAATCCAGAACTAAGAAAATTACTTCTGCCTCAAATGATAATATCCAAGAGCCAGGACAAACCAGTTTTTACAAAATAAGTTTGACCGTCTTTAACTTGATCTGTGGAAATAGTGTAAATCAAACAGCTTAAACCAAACAGTTAACAAAAGCTAAATTACTAATGTATCAACAACTATAACACAATAAGAGCAGCTAACAATTATTACAAAGTTCATTTAATATAAAAGTGGAGCAGATTAGCATTTAGAAACAGATCAATCATATGTGCCTAAATGAACACAAGGATGGCATTTTAATTCAGTGGGAAATGGTTATTTTATAAATATTGCTGATGTAATTGACTGTTCTTTCGGAGGATCTTATCATAGAGTTGTTCATCATCCCATCTCCTCTTGGCCATCATGGTGCTAACGGGGCACACAGCCACCCAGCAGGAACACTATCTTTCTCAGCCTCCCTTTTAGGTAGGATGGGTTACGTGACTAAGTTCAGGAAAATAGGCTATGAGTGGAAGTGGTTTAGGCAACCTCTGGGTGGAGTCCTGAGAGGAAGGGCTTGTGCCGGGCTTCTCCCCTCCCCTCTCCTGCTGACTGGAATATGGACATGACAGTGGGCCATCAGGGACCATGAAAATGAATGGTGGAGTAAGAGAATAAAAGGAGTCTGGATGCTTGGGTGATCTCACTCAGTAGTCTCTGTACCAGTCCTGGAATGCCCATCTCCAGACTGTAATGTGAAAGAGAAATAAAATTATATCACAGCTGTTAAGTCACAGCTATTGGAGGTTTTCGTCACATGCAACCAAGTCCATAACCTAACTAATGCAGAACATCTTCCCTCCTGCTTGATACCTTGAACAAACAAAAATTGAAAATGGATTAAATAAAGATCTAAATATACCATTCACCAGGAATCACAGTTTGGAGACTCCATTGCACAGAACGAATACATCGTAAGAACCTTAAAGATTCTGACTGCAACATTATTTATAACAGCAAGTGTTTCTCAATATGGGAGTAGTTAAATATGGTATAGCATGCCCTTTCTATGATATATTGTACAGTGATTAAAAAGGGTGAATTAGATTTATACTTGTTGACCAGGAAAATAGTCATAATGTATTGTTAAAGTTAAGTCTGCAGAGTGGTGAGAGATTTTTGTTTTTCTTTTTTTGTGTGTGATAAAATATACATAACATAAAAATTAACATTTTAACCATTTTAATTGTACACTACAGTGGCATTAAGTATGTTCACATTGCTGTACAACCATCTATCTATCTATCTCCAGAACTTTTCATCGTCCTATACTGAAACTGTACACCTATTAAACAATAACTGCCCATTCCTTGCTCCCCAAGACCCTGGTAACCACTGTTCCACATTCTCTATGAATCTGACTACTCAAGGTATCTCTTTTAAGTGGAATCATACAGAATCTGTCCTATTAGGTCTCACTTATTTCATTTAGCATAGTGTCTTCAAGGTTCATCCATATTGTAGCACGTATCACAATTTCATTGCTTTCTAAGGATGAATAAGATTCTGTTGTATGTGTATACTATATTTTGTTTATCCATTCACCTGTTGATGGACATTTGTATTGTTTCTGCTTTTGGCTACGGTGAATGATGCTGCTATAAATCTTGGTTTTATTTGGTGTACAAATATCTGTTCGGGTTCTTGCTTTCAGTTCTTTGGTGTATATACCCAGAAGTGGAATTGCTGGATCAAATGGTAATTCTATGTTTAAGTTTTTGAGGAACTGCCATACTGTTTTCCACAGCAGCTGCACCATTTTACATTCCCACCAGCAGTGCACAAACATTCCAATTTCTCCACATCCTTGACAATGCTTGTTTTTGGTTTTTGGGTAATAGCCATCCTAATAGGTGTGAAGTAGTATCTCACTGTGGTTTTGATTTGCACCTCTCTAAGGATTAGTGCTGTTGAGCATCTTTTCGTGTGCTTATTGGCCATTTGTATATCTTCTCTGGAGAAATGTCTGAATGCTTTGCCCATTTTTGAATTGGGTATTTTGATTTTTGTTGTTGAGTTTTAGAAAGTCTCTAAATATTCTGGATATTAATCTCTTATCAGATATGTGATTTGCAAATATTTTCTCCCATTCTGTGGGTTGCCTTTTTACTCTGTTGATAGTGTCCTTTGATGCAAAAAAGTTTTAATTTTGATAAAGTCCAGTTTGCTATTTTTGCTTTTGTTCCTGGGATTTTCATGTCATATCCAAGAAACCATTGTCAAATCCAACGCCATGAAGATTTCCCCCTATGTCTTCTTCTAAGAGTTTTATAGTTTTAGCTCTTATGCTTAGATCTTTTATCCAGTTTTAAAATATTTATTTATTTACTTGGTTGCGCTGGGTCTTAGTTGTGGCAGGTGGGCTCCTTAGTTGTGGCTCCAGGGCTCCTTAGTAGTGGCATGCGGTCTCCTTAGTTGTGGCATGCATGTGGAATCTAGTTCCCTGACCAGGGATCGAACCCACGCCCCCTGCATTGTAAGCACGGAGTCTTATCCACTGTGCCACCAGGGAAGCCCCCCTTTTATCCATTTTGAGTTAATTTTTTGTATATGGTGTTAGGTGAGGCTCCAACTTCACTATTTAGAATGTGTATATCCAGTTTTCCCTGCATTATTTGTTGAAAAGACTGTTCTTTCCCCATTGAATTGTCTTGTCACCCTTGTAAAAAATCACTTGACCATACATATGCGTGGGTTTATTTCTAGGCTCTCTGTTTTATTACATTGGCCTATATATCTGTCTTACCAGAACCACACTGTTTTCATTATTGCAGGTTTGTAGTAAATTTTGAAATCAGGAAGTGTAAGCCTTCCAAATTTGTTTTTCTTTTTCAAGATTGCTTTGGCTTTGTGGTGTTCTTTGATATTCCATATGAATTTTAGGATGGGTTTTTCTATTTCTGCAAAAATAAAATCTTTGGGCTTTTGATAGGGTTTGCATTGACTCTGTAGATTGCTTCAGGTAGTATTAACATTTTAAAATTAAGTCTTCTAATCCATGAACACAAGGTGTCCTTCCGTTTATTTATGTCTTCTTTAATTTCTTTCAGCAATGTTTTGCAGTTTTCAGTGTACAAGTCTTTCACCTCCTTGGTTAAGGTTTTCTTTGTTTGTTTTGTTTTGTTTGTTTTTCTTTTAAATTTTTTTTTTTTTTTTTGGCTGCGTTGGGTCTTTGTTGCTGTGTGCGGGCTTTCTCTAGTTGTGGCGAGTGGGGGCTACTCTTCGTTGCAGTGTGTGGGCTTCTTATTGCGGTGGCTTCTCTTGTTGCAGAGCACAGGCTCTAGGCACATGGGCTTCAGTAGTTGCAGCATGCGGGCTCAGTAGTTGTGGCACATGGGCTTAGTTGCTCCATGGGATGTGGGATCTTCCCGGACTAGGGATTGAACCCGCATCCCCTGCATTGGCAGGCAGATTCTTAACCACTGCGCCACCAGGGAAGTCCCCTTGGTTAACTTAATTCCTAAGTGCTTTATTCTTTCTGAGTGCTATTGTAAATGGAATTATTTTCTTAATTTCAGGTTTTTGTTGTTAGTGTATAGAAACACAACTGATTTTTGAGTGTTGATTTTGTATTCTGCTACTTTGTTGTTTGTTTATTGTTTCTAAAGTTTGTTTTTGTTTTGTTTTATTTTTTGTTGGTGTGTGTGTAATAGGGTTTTCTACATACAAGATCATGTCATCGGTGAATACAGATCATTTTATTTCTAACTTGGATGCCTTTTGTTTCTTTTCCTTGCCTTATTACTCTGGCTAGAACTTCTAATACTATGTTGAATAGAATTGGAAAAAGTGAGTATCCTTGTCTAGTTCCCATTTTTAGAGGAAAAGCTTTTCGTCTTTCAACACTGAGTATCCTGTAAGCTGTGGGTTTTTCATTTATGGACTTTATTATTTTGAGGTAGTTTCTTTCTATGCCTTGTTTATTGAGTGTTATTTTCATAAAAAGCTGTTGAATTGTTTTCAAATGCTTTTCTGTGTTGTTTGATATGATCATATAGTTTTCTTCCCCCTTTTCATTCTGTTAATGTAGTGTATTACATTAATTGATTTTCATATGTTGAGCTACCCTTGCATTCTAGGAATAAATTCCATTTGGTCATGGTGTATAATCCCTTTGATATGCTGTTGAATTCTCTTTACCAGTATTTTGTTAAGGATTTTTGCATCAATATTCATGAATAATATTGGTTTGTAATTTTCTTGTAATGTTTTTATTGACTTTGGTATCAGGGCAATGCTGACCTCATAGAATGAGTAAGGATGTATTCCTTTCTCTTCAATTTTTTTGAAGAGTTTGAGAAGGATTGGTGTTAATTCTTTAAATGTTTGGTAGAATTAACCCGTGAACTTATTAGGCCCAGGGCTTTTCTTTGTTGGGAGGTTTTTGATTTTTGATTCAATCTCCTTACTAGTTTTAGGCCTGTTCAGATTTTCTGTTTCTTCATGATTCAGTCCTGGTAGGTTGTGTGATTCTAGGAATTTGTTCATTTCATCTAGGTTATCTGATTTGTTGGCATACAATTGTTCATAGTACAGTTTTTCTCTTGTAATCCTTTTTATTTCTATAGAATTGGTAGTAATGCCCCCACTTATATTTCAGGTTTTAGTAATTGGAGTCTTCTCTTTCTTTTTAAATTAGTCAGTCTAGCTAAAGGTTTCTCAATTTTGTTAATCTTTTTCAAGAACCAACTTTTTGTTTCATTGATTTTTTTCTATTGTTTTTCTGTTCTTGATTTTACTTACCTCTGCTATAACTTTTATTATTTCCTTTCTTCTGCTACTGTTGGGTTTAGTTTTTTCTTCTTCTTCTAGTTCCTTTTTTTTCTTTCTTTTTGGCCGTGCTGTGTGGCTTGCGGGTTCTTAGTTGCCTGACCAGTGATTGAACCTGTGCCCTCAGCAGTGAAAGTGCAGAGTCCTAACCACTGGACTGCCAGGGAATTCCTCTTTTCCTAGTTCCTTGAGTAGTAAAGGTAGACTGTTAATTTGAGATCTTTCTTGATTTTAGTGCAAACATTCAGCTATAAAATTTTCTCTTACTACTGCATCCCATAAATTTTAGTATGTTGTGTTTTCATTTTCATTCATGTCTAAGTATTTTTAAATTCCCCTTGTGATTTCTTCTTTGACCCATTGAGTGTTTAAGTGTGTGATGTTTAATTTGCCACAAATTTGTGAATTTTCAAGTTCTCCTTTGGTTATTGATTGCTAACTTCATCCTGTTGTGGTCAGAGAAGATACTTTTATTTATTAATTTTTAACTTTTTATTTTATATTGGCCTATAGTTGATTAACAATGTTGTGTTAGTTTCAGGTATACAACAAAGTGATTCAGTTATACATATACATGTATCTGATATCTATCTTTTAAAATCTATTGAGAGTTGATTTGTGGCCTAACATATGGTCTATCCTAGAGAATGGTCCATGTGCACTTGAGAAGAATTTATATTCTGTTGCTGTTGGGTGTGTATGTCTATTAGATCTAGTTAATTTTTTCTTTTCTTTTTGTTTGTTTGTTCTTTTGTTTTGCAATAATGAGATCATATTACATACATACACAAATGTGTGGTGTGTGTGTGTGTGGTACATGAATGAGCATAAAGGAAGGTATGGAAAGCTACCTTGGTTACCTCATTGTAGTAATAACACTGGACAGGATAGAGGTAGGGGTGAGATTGTTAACTCCATTTTAGAAGTGTCTTCCAAGCTGAAGTGCTGGTGGCAGTGAGGGAATCTAGATTGGGTTGTATGTGATGACTGTCTCAATCATGGTCTCAGGACCAGCTGAGCTGTGAGGACTGTAGTTTTTTCCACTAACACTCTTCCACGGAGTCTTGCAGAAATCCTGATTGACCACTACATGGAAGAAGGCTCTGTGATGAATTGGACTTAAGAGAGGCATGAGTGGCTCTAGTGGACAGCGCTAGACACCTCTGCTGCAACGCTACAGAACCCTCTCAGCCCCACCTCTTATTCAGTCATGATTGTGGTGACAGTCGTGCAACCTTTGACAGGCTTTGTGCAGGTGTGGTCAGAGAGATTTACATGAATGCTTATGCTATGATCTCTTCTTCCTGACTTGGGACTTCTCTGAGGCTCACAGGATGTAGACTCTTGGCACAAACCCACTTAGTGGTCATGCATGTGCAACTAGGAGTTTGGGGGGAATAAATGCCCATGAAGCCATTTTCCATGAATGGGGAATAGTAACCAATCCATAAATGCTTCTCTTCTGTCCCATGGGCAGATAGTTCTGAGACATATTTCAAAAAAAAGTCCTCAAATAGTACCGGTCAGAAAGAAAGTCCTGGTGGCTGACCTGTCCCTTCTTCCGTGTGACACTCCCTACATCTCTCACTCCTGCTCTCTGGAATCAACTTCCCAGAGACACTACCTGCACACAAACTTTTTTGTCAGGCTCTGACTTGCAGAAACCTACATAAAGGCAGGAACTTTGTTAAAAGGACACAGGAGCTAGCTTGAAGGAACACTCTAGAGATGGAACAATTTGAAAAACCAATAGAATGCCAACAATATAAAAAGCATATTGGATATATTAAAAACCATTCATTCATAATGATATTCTAAAGAGAAAAATAAAATTTGTCGAGTAGAACACCATGAACCCGTTCCCAGTCCCAGGGAGGACTCCCACTTCGTGGAGGAGAGCAAAGCCCATCACAACACCAGCCACCAGCAGTAGATGTCCAGACACGCTGCCCACTGCGTCTTGGCATCAGAGTCGCCAAGGAAAACAACACGGTGCAGCCGTGGCTGGGGCATCGCTGTGTTCACATAGAGATAGAGCAAGATCAGCCTCAACAGCGCGCATTGGTCCCCCGGGGCCAGGGGGTCCCTCTCCACCCTGGCAGCCGTCCCAGGGCAATTGGTCTAGAAGCACCCCTTTCGTGCTGGAGCAGAAGGACCCCGACTCCTCCCCGTGGAGCCTGGGGTGGTGCACGTGTGCAAGCAGGACAGAGGAGCACAGGAGCCTGGGGTGGTGCACGTGTGCAAGCAGGACAGAGGAGCACAGGTTGAGTCTGAATCAGGGAAAGATATTCCCATACAAGCCATAGACCGGCACAGCAGTGTGGGCCCTCTGTCTCTTGGTAAGAAGTGGTCCAGGCCCATGGCCCATTCTTAAGTGGCCGAGTACAGGTTGAAAGACTCCCCATGAGACCGCTTTTCCCAACAAAAACAAAACTAATGAGATGGTTTTGGGGGTTGCTGGGACACCAACTCATTTGGTTAAAAATTAGTAACTACAGGGAAAGAAGAGGAAGCATTTATCCTGCCTTTCCGGTATGAACTATGCATCAGGGAAATTAGATAGTCTTAGAGGATGAAGGAGATCTTGGTAGAAAAATTCTAGCTAAGTGCATAATGAATGATAGAATTAGAAAATCACCATTTGGCGATTTCTAATAAAATGATTGATTCAGGTAATAATCACTAATAAATAGATCTAACAAAATATATCCAAGGCTTCAACACTGAAACCTATAAAACAATACTGAGAGAATTTAAAGAAGACCTATGTAAAAGGGGGGTATACCATGCTCGTATATTGAAAGACTCAGTATATTAATGATTTAATCCTCTCCAAATTGATCTATAGAGTCAGTGAAATCTCAGTCAATCACTGGAAGATTGTTTTCATGTGTGGTCGAAAAACAATTAAACTGATTTTAAAACAAACATGGAAATGCAAAAAGGGTAAGAATAGCTAAGACAAACTTGAAAAACAAAGCAGAAAGACTTGCATTATCAGATGTCAAGGCTTATTATGAAGTTGTATAAACAAGAGAGTATGAAAATTGGTACAAGAGTAGACCAATTAACAAAAAGAACAGGAAACGGAGTCTAGAAAGTGACCCACACAGATACAGTCACTTGACTTATGCCAAGTTTGCAGTGCAGTGCAGTGGGTGGGGTGGAGAGGGTAGTCTTTGAATTAACAGAGCTGGGTCAATTGTACAGCCATATGGACATTTTTGTATATTGATCTATCCCTCTCACTGGTACACGAACTCAGTTACAGTGGATTGTAGATTGTTAACTGGAAAAAAAAAACACAACCTAAAAGTTGCGAGTTATGTCTTATGAGGCAGACATTCTGAGGACTTTAAGCCTGGGAGACAGGACTCTCAGATAACTCTGAGGGACTGCGCTGAAGAGGCAAGGGGGAAGCCAGGATATATATTAGGAGTTTTTGCAACTAAGACCAGGTAGTCGGAACATCAAAAAGTTTACTGTTAATTAAAGAAAACCAGATATCTCAAGTTAAGGAATTTAGTGCTTTTCTATGTATGGGAAGATGCAAAGTCTGGGCTCACTGAAACATTCCTTTGATGTGCACCTCAGCTATCTGGGGCCAGTATCCTGTGTTTTCTCATCCTGAGTTTCCTCAGGGTGAACCATTGCCTGGGGTGGCTGCAGCAGTTGACAACTTGATGGTGGGCATCCTGTTCTATCCTGAGTTCCCTCAGGGCTCACCTGGGGAGGCCGTAATGTGATGGCTTGAAGGCTGCAACATCCTTTGTTTACTGATATGGCAACAATATTTTTCATTCGTAAGATCTAAGTGTGAAAGGCGAAACAACAAAGGTTTTAGAAAACAATATAGAAGAATATTTTTACACCCTAGGGAATAAAAATATTTTCTACAAAGGGCATAAAAAAGCACCAACCATAAAAAAGAGACTGATAAATGAGACTTCATTGTAATTAAGAACTTCTGTTTATAGAAGGGCAACATTAAGAAAATGAAAAGGCAAGCCACAGACTGGGAGAAAATATTAATATCTGCAATACATATCTGATAAAAGATTCATATACAGAATATACAAGAAGCCCCTACAAACCAGCAAGAAATAGGCAGACCACACATTTAAAAACTAAGCAAAGGAAGTTAAATAGCTACTTAAAAAAAGAGGAATAATAGTCAGTAAAATAGGTACAAATTCTCAGTCTCCCCCTCACCCCAGCTTTTTTAAGATATGTTTGACATATAACATTGTGTAAGTTTAAGATGTAAAATGTAATGATTTGATATATGTATATATTGTGAAATGTTTATCACAGTAAGGTTGGTTAACACATCTTTCACTTCACCTAATTACAGGTTTATTTGTTTGTTTTTTGGTTGTTATAGTGAGAACATTTAAGATCTACTTTTTTAGCAGCTTTCAACTATACAATACAGTATTGTTAACTATAGTCACTATTCTGACATACATTCCCAGAACGTATTCAACTTATAACTGAAAGTTTGTACCCTTGGACCAGAGTCTTGTCATTTCCCCCACCCCCCAAACCCTGGCAACCACCAATTTACATTCTGTTTCTATGAGTTTGGATTCCACATATAAGTGAGAACGTACAGTATTTGTCTTTCTCTATCTGACTTATTTCACTTATCATAATGCCCTCAAGGTGCATCCTTGTTGTCACAAAGGGCAGGATTTCCTTCTTTTTTACGACTGCATTATTTTCATATTTTCATATTTATTTATTTATATCTTTTGGCTGCATTGGGTCTTCGTTATTGCGTGCAGGCTTTCTCTAGTTGTGGTGAGCAGGGGCTACTCTTCGTTGCGGTGCGCGGGCTTCTCATTGCGGTGGCTTCTCTTGTTGTGGAGCATGAACTCTAGGTGCATGGGCTTCAGTACTTGTGGCACTTGGGCTCCGTAGTTGTGGCTTGTGGGCTCTAGAGCGCAGGCTCAGTAGTTGTGGCACATGGGCTTAGTTGCTCCGCGGCATGTGGGATCCTCCTGGACCATGGCTTGAACCCGTGTCCCCTGCATTGCCAGGCGGATTTTTAACCACTGCACCACCAGGGCAGTCCCTGAATTATTTTCTTCAGTCATTCATCCATCAATAAGTTGTTTCCATGTCTTGGCTATTGTGAATAATGCTGCAAAGAACATGGAGGGGCAGATATCTCTACAAGATAGTGATCTCATTTCTTTTGGATATATACACAGACGTGGGATTGCTGGGTCACATGGTAGTTCTATTTCTAATTTTTTGAGGAACCTCCATAATGATTCCTGTAACAGTTTACATTCCCACCAGCAGTGCACAAAGGTTCCCTTTTTTTCACATCTTCACCAACATTTGTTATCTGTTGTCGTTTTGATAATAGCCATCCTAACAGGTGTAAGGTGATATCTCATTGTGGTTTTGATTTGCATTTCTGCAATGATTAGTAATGTTAAGCATCATTTCATGCACCTGTTGGCCATTTGTATGTCTTCTTTGGAAAACTGTCCATCCAATTTCTTTGCCCACTTTAAAATCAGATTTTTTGTTTTTTGTTTTATTTGTTTGTTTTGTTTTATTTTTGTTATTGAGTTGTATGAGCTCCTTAAATATTTTGGATATGAACCTCTTATCAGATATATGATACAAATATTTCCTCCCATTCAGTGGGTTGCCTTTTTATTTTGTTTATTATTTCTCTTGCTGTGCAGAAGGTTTTAGTTTGACGTAGTCCCACTTATTAATTTTTGCTTGTGTTTCTTGTGCTTTTGGTGTCACGTAAGGTACAAAAAATTGTTGCCAGGACCAATTTCAAGGAGCTTTCCTCCTGTGTTTTCTTCTAGGAGTTTTATGGTTTCAGGTCTTGTGTTTAAGTCTCTTTAGTTCTTCTGCCCATTTTGAGCTAATTTTTGTGAATGGTGTAAGACAGCAGTCCAATTGCATTCTTTTGCATGTGAATATCTAGTTTTCCCAACACCATTTATTGAAGAGACTATCTTTTCCCCACTGAGTATTTTTGACTCCTCCATCAAATATTAGTTGACCATGTGTATGATGGTTAATTTCTGGGCTCTTGATTCTGTTCCATTGGTATATGTGTTTATTTTTATGTGTTTTATTTTTATCATTTGACAATAGCATATGTTGTAATTACTGTAGCTTTGTAGTATAATTTGAAATCAGGAAGTGTGATGCCTACAGCTTTGTTCTTCTTTCTCAAGATTGCTTTGGCTATTCAGAGTCTTGTGATTTCATACACATTTTAGAATTGTTTTCTCTATTTCTGGGAAAAATGCCACTGGAATTTTGATAGGAATTGCACTGAATTTAGAGATGGCTTTGGGTAGTATGGACATTTTAACAACATTAAATCTTTCAATATGTGAACATTAGCTATCTTTCCATTTCTTTGTGTCTTCTTCAACTTCTTTAATCAAATTCTTGTAGTTTTAAGTGTACAGATCTTTTATCTCCTTGGTTAAATTTAATGGCAGTCCTCATTTTATTGTGATTTTCTTAATTGAGTTTTTCTTTATTGCACTTTACAGACATTGTGTGTTTGTTGTTTTTTTTTTTACAAAATGAAGGCTTGTGGCAGCCCTGTGTTGAGTAAGTCCACTGGTGTCATTTTTCTAACAGCATTATTTTTAAATTAAGGTGTGTACCTTGTTTATTTAGACGTAATACTATATGCACGGGGAAACCAGATAATTCTTGTGACTCGCTTTGTTGCGATATTCGATTTATTGCAATGGCCTGGAACTGAACCTGCAATACTTCTGAGGTATGCCTGTATTCCTAAGTATTTTATCATTTTTGATACCTTTTTGAATGAGATTGTTTTCTTCACTACTTTTTCAGATATTCTGTTGTTAGTATATAGAAATGCAATTGTTATCTGTATGTTGATTTTGTATCCTGCAATTTTACTGAATTTGTTTATTAACAGTTTTTTGGTGGAGTCTTTAGAATTCTCTATAAGATCATATATCATCTGCAAACAAAGACACTTTACTTCTTTTCTGATTTTGATACCTTCCTGGCTGTGCCGCGAGGCTTGTGGGATCTTAGTTTCCCATCCAGGGACTGAACCCGGGCCCTAGGCAGTGAAAGCTCGGAGTCCTAACCACTGGACTGCCAGGGAATTTCCAATACATTTTATTTCTTTTTCTTGCCTTATTGTTCTGGCTAATGCTTCCAGTACTATGTTGAATAGGAGTGATGAGAGCGACCACCCTTGTCTCACTCCTCATCTTAGAGGAAAATCTTCATTTTGCCTGCATCATCCCATCCCCCAAACCAGCATTACTCAGTGCCAAGAGGAAACTGCAGCAAATTCTACCCTCCAAAATAAACTATAAAACTGGACTAAATTGTCAAAAACAACCATTTCAAAAACAACCAAAGCCATCTGAGCAATTTACAGGTGGTTATTAATGAAACACTGAACTCTGACTAAAAACCATAGGTCTGTGGCAGTCTTACCTGGGACTGCTCTCATTTTCCCCACCCTCCATCTCAGTTTGTGGGAGGTCTTACCAGGGTGTTCAAGCTGTAAAAATCCACACCTTCCCTGCCAGAGGGCTCTCACTTGATTCTGAATGAGCAGGAAAACCCACCCCAGCAGCACTGTAGGTAATAGCTGTGGTCTCAGTGGCAAACAAACGTGTAAACCCAGTGCCTCAGCTAGCCTGAAGTTGCAGTCCTGCCTGGAACAAGCAATAAAGTTAGCCCAAAATTTAATAGGAAGATTTGGAATATGAGACAGTCGTACGGTCTGGATAAGTTTCCGCACATCTGCACAGGATAGACTGGAGAGGAGCTAAGCTATCCACACCAACAGAACGATCCACGAAAAAAAAATTTGATAAATTGTACATCATCAAAATTAAAAACTCAGAAGATACCACTGAGCGAATGGAAAGTCAAGCCACAGACTGGAGGAAACTATTTCCAAGTTATATATCTGATAAAAGGACTTGGATCTGGAATGTATGAAGAAGTCTTACCACTCAGTAATAAGGAGGCCCAATTAAAAATGGGCAAAATAGGGACTTCCCTGGTGGTGCAGTGGTTAAGAATCTGCCTGCCAATGCAGGGGACACGGGTTCGAGCCCTGGTCCGGGAAGATCCCACATGCCACGGAGCAACTAAGCCCGTGTGCCACAACTACTGAGCCTGCACTCTAGAGCCCGCAAGCCACAACTACTGAGCCCGTGTGCCCCAACTACTGAAGCCCACGTGCCTAGAGCCTGTGCTCCGCAAAAAGAGAAGCCACTGCAATGAGAAGCCCACGCACCGCAACGAAGAGTAGCCCCTGCTCGCCGCAACTAGAGAAAGCCCGCGCGCAGCAACGAAGACCCAACGCAGCCAAAAATAAAATAAATAAATAAATTTTTTTAAAAATGGGCAAACTATTTGAATAGACATTTCATGCACAAAGGTATACTAATATCTGAAAGTCACGTGAAAAAAATAGTTAACAAAACTAGTATTAGGAAATGCAAATTAGACTATCATGAGATACCGATGTACCCACTAGAATAACTATAATAGAAAATAGAGAGGGAATCCCTTGGCGGTCCAGTGGTTAGGACTTGCCGCTTTCACTGCCGGGGCATGGGTTCGATCCCTGGTCGGGGAACTAAGATCCCACAAGCCTCGGTTGGGCCGGAAAAAAAAAATACAGAAAATAATAAGAATTGGGGACAATATGGATAAACTGGAACCCTCATACATTACTTCAGGGGATGTGAAGTGGTTTAGCCACTCTGGATTACAATCTGGCAGTTTCTTAAAAAGTTAAACAAACCTATATGACCTAGATATTTTACTCCTAGGCGAGTATCCAAGAGAAATGCAAATATGTAGCCACACAAAGACTTATATGCACATGTTCATAATAGCATTATACATAAGATTCAAAACTGGAAACAATTCAAATGTCCATAAACTGGTGAATGGATAAACAAAATGTAGTATAACTGTAAAATGGAATATTATTCAACAACAGAAATGATTGAACTAATATATGCTTTAGCATGTGTAATCCTAAAAAATATTATGGTAAGTGAAAGAAGCCAGATGGAAAAGACCACATACTGTATGATTCCATTTATAAGAAATGTTCTGAGAAGACAAATACTTAGAGATTGAAAGCTGAAGAATGGTTGCTGGAGTGGGAGAGGGGGTAGGTATTGACAGCAGTTGAGCAAGATGGAATGTTTTGGGACAATGGAGGTTTTCTAAAACTGAATTGTGGTAACGTTTTCACATGTTTAGAAGTTTACTAAAAATCCTTGCATTGTGCAGTTACAGTGCGTGAATTTTTTGGTAAATAAGTTATACCTCAATAAAGGTGTTAAAAATCATAACTAGCAATAGGTAAGAGGTGGAGAAGTATAGATGAAACAAGATTGTTGAAGCTGCAGCATGGGTAATGAAAGTTCGTTTTACAATGCCTTCTACTTTTGTGTATGTTAAAAAAATTACATAATAAAATGTTCTTTAAAATTGAGGGCTAGCTCTGTTACATGTGAATAAAGTTGGAGGATTTACACTGTCTGATTTTAAATTTTAATATATTAGTCAAGACAGTGTAGAACTAGTGTAAAGATAGATCAGTGGAACAGAATTGAGCGTCCAGAAATAAGCCCTTACATTCACACTCAATTGATTTTAGACAAAAACAGTTCAAAGAGAATTAACAAATCGCCTAAGGGAACAGAATCGAGAGTTAAGAGGTAGACCCTCCTGTTTATATAAACTTGATATATGATAAATTTGGTGCCACGAATCAATGCATAGTAGATGATGTTGGAGAAATTGGCCCATAAATAGCAAAATAACACTGGATCTCTACCTTATCCTTACCTTATTTATAGAGGTGGACTTCAGATGGGTTAAAGGTCTAAAGGCACATCTTTAAGCTTATATAAAAATATGGTTGTGACTTCTTTTTTTTTTTTTTTAAACATCTTTATTGAAGTATAATTGCTTTACAATGGTGTGTTAGCTTCTGCTTTATAACAAAGTGAATCAGTTATACATATACATATGTTCCCATATCTCTTCCCTGTTGCATCTCCCTCCCTCCCACCCTCCCTATCCCACCCCTCTAGGTGGTCACAAAGCACCGAGCTGATCTCCCTGTGCTATGCGGCTGCTTCCCACTAGCTATCTATTTTACATTTGGTAGTGTATATATGTCCATGACACTCTCTCACCCTGTCACATCTCACCCCTCCCCCTCCCCATATCCTCAAGTCCATTCTCTAGTAGGTCTGTGTCTTTATTCCCATCTTGCCACTAGGTTCTTCATGACCTCTTTTTTTTTTTTTTTTTTTTCCCTTAGATTCCATATATATGTGTTAGCATACTGTATTTGTTTTTCTCTTTCTGACTTACTTCACTCTGTATGACAGACTCTAACTCCATCCACCTCATTACAAACACCTCCATTTCATTTCTTTTTATGGCTGAGTAATATTCCATTGTATATATGTGCCACATCTTCTTTATCCATTCATCCGATGATGGACACCTAGGTTGCTTCCATGTCCTGGCTATTGTAAACAGAGCTGCAGTGAATATTTTGGTACATGACTCTTTCTGAATTATGGTTTTCTCAGGGTATATGCCCAGTAGTGGGATTGCTGGGTCATATGGTAGTTCTATTTTTAGTTTCTTAAGGAACCTCCATACTGTTCTCCATAGTGGCTGTATCAATTTACATTCCCACCAACAGTGCAAGAGTGTTCCCTTTTCTCCACACCCTCTCCAGCATTTATTGTTTCTAGATTTTTTGATGATGGCCATTCTGACCGGTGTGAGATGATACCTCATTGTAGTTTTGATTTGCATTTCTCTAATGATTAATGATGTTGAGCATTCTTTCATGTGTCTGTTGGCAATCTGTATATCTTCTTTGGAGAAATGTCTATTTAGGTCTTCTGCCCATTTTTGGATTGGGTTGTTTGTTTTTTTGTTATTGAGCTGCATGAGCTGCTTGTAAATCTTGGAGATTAATCCTTTGTCAGTTGCTTCATTTGCAAATATTTTCTCCCATTCTGAGGGTTGTCTTTTGGTCTTGTTTATGGTTTCCTTTGCTGTGCAAAAGCTTTTAAGTTTCATTAGGTCCCATTTGTTTATTTGTGTTTTTATTTCCATTTCTCTAGGACCTGGGTCAAAAAGGATCTTGCTGTGACTTATGTCATACAGTGTTCTGCCTATGTTTTCCTCTAAGAGTTTGATAGCGTCTGGCCTTACACTTAGGTCTTTAATCCATTTTGAGTTTATTTTTGTGTATGGTGTCAGGGAGTGTTCTAATTTCATACTTTTACATGTACCTGTCCAATTTTCCCAGCACCACTTATTGAAGAGGCTGTCTTTTCTCCACTGTATATGCTTGCCTCCTTTATCAAAGATAAGGTGACCATATGTGCGTGGGCTTATCTCTGGGCTTTCTATCCTGTTCCATTGATCTATATTTCTGTTTTTGTGCCAGTACCAAACTGTCTTGATTACTGTAGCTTTGTAATATAGTCTGAAGTCAGGGAGCCTGATTCCTCCAGCTCCATTTTTCGTTCTCAAGATTGCTTTGGCTATTCGGGGTCTTTTGTGTTTCCATACAAATTGTGAAATTTTTTGTTCTAGTTCTGTGAAAAATGCCAGTGGTAGTTTGATAGGGATTGCATTGAATCTGTAGATTGCTTTGGGTAGCAGAGTCATTTTCACAATGTTGATTCTTCCAATCCAAGAACATGGTATATCTCTCCATCTATTTGTATCATCTTTAATTTCTTTCATCAGTGTCCTATAATTTTCTGCATACAGGTCTTTTGTCTCCTTAGGTAGGTTTATTCCTAGATATTTTATTCTTTTTGTTGCAATGGTAAACGGGAGTGTTTTCTTAATTTCACTTTCAGATTTTTCATCATTAGTATACAGGAATGCAAGAGATTTCTGTGCATTAATTTTGTATCCTGCTACTTTACCAAATTCATTGATTAGCTCTAGTAGTTTTCTGGTAGCATCTTTTGGATTCTCTATGTATAGTATCATGTCAACTGCAAACAGTGACAGCTTTACTTCTTCTTTTCCGATTTGGATTCCTTTTATTTCTTTTTCGTCTCTGATTGCTGTGGCTAACACTTCCAAAACTATGTTGAATAATAGTGGTGAGAGTGGGCAACCTTGTCTTGTTCCTGATCTTAGTGGAAATGGTTTCAGTTTTTCACCATTGAGGACAATGTTGGCTGTGGGTTTGTCATATACGGCCTTTATTATGTTGAGGAAAGTTCCCTCTATGCCTACTTTCTGCAGGACTTTTATCATAAATGGGTGTTGAATTTTGTTGAAAGCTTTCTCTGCATCTATTGAGATGATCATATGGTTTTTCTCCTTCAATTTGTTAATATGATGTATCACGTTGATTGATTTGCGTATATTGAAGAATCCTTGCATTCCTGGAATAAACCCCACTTGATCATGGTGTATGATCCTTTTAATGTGCTGTTGGATTCTGTTTGCTAGTATTTTGTTGAGGATTTTTGCATCTATGTTCATCAGTGATATTGGCCTGTAGTTTTCTTTCTTTGTGACATCTTTGTCTGGTTTTGGTATCAGGGTGATGGTGGCCTCGTAGAATGAGTTGGGGAGTGTTCCTCCCTCTGCAATATTTTGGAAGAGTTTGAGAAGGATAGGTGTTAGCTCTTCTCTAAATGTTTGATAGAATTCGCCTGTGAAGCCATCTGGTCCTGGGCTTTTGTGTGTTGGAAGATTTTTAATCACAGTTTCAATTTCAGTGCTTGTGATTGGTCTGTTCATATTTTCTATTTCTTCCTGGTTCAGTCTTGGCAGGTTGTGCATTTCTAAGAATCTGTCCATTTCTTCCAGGTTGTCCATTTTATTGGCATAGAGTTGCTTGTAGTAATCTCTCATGATCGTTTGTATTTCTGCAGTGTCAGTGGTTACTTCTCCTTTTTCATTTCTAATTCTATTAATTTGAGTCTTCTCCCTTTTTCTCTTGATGAGTCTGGCTAATGGTTTATCAATTTTGTTTATCTTCTCAAAGAACCAGCTTTTAGTTTCATTGATTTTTGCTATTGTTTCCTTCATTTCTTTTTCATTTATTTCTGATCTGATCTTTATGATTTCTTTCCTTCTGCTAGCTTTGGGGTTTTTTGGTTCTTCTTTCTCTAATTGCTTTAGGTGCAAGGTTAGGTTGTTTATTCGAGATGTTTCCTGTTTCTTGATGTAGGCTTGTATTGCTATAAACTTCCCTCTTAGAACTGCTTTTGCTGCATCCCATAGGTTTTGGATCGTCGTGTCTCCATTGTCATTTGTTTCTAGGTATTTTTTGATTTCCCCTTTGATTTCTTCAGTGATCACTTCGTTATTAAGTAGTGTATTGTGTAGCCTCCATGTGTTTGTATTTTTTACAGATCTTTTCCTGTAATTGATATCTAGTCTCATAGCGTTGTGGTCGGAAAAGATACTTGATACGATTTCAATTTTTTTAAATTTACCAAGGCTTGATTTGTGACCCAAGATATGATCTATCCTGGAGAATGTTCCATGTGCACTTGAGAAAAATGTGTATTCTGTTGTTTTTGGGTGGAATGTCCTATAAATATCAATTAAGTCCATCTTGTTTAATGTATCATTTAAAGCTTGTGTTTCCTTATTTATTTTCATTTTGGATGATCTGTCCATTGGTGAAAGTGGGGTGTTAAAGTCCCCTACTATGATTGTGTTACTGTCGATTTCCCCTTTTATGGCTGTTAGTATTTGCCTTATGTATTGAGGTGCTCCTATGTTGGGTGCATAAATATTTACAATTGTTATACCTTCCTCTTGGATCGATCCCTTGATCATTATATAGTGTCCTTCTTTGTCTCTTGTAATAGTCTTTATTTTAAAGTCTATTTTGTCTGATATGAGAATTGCTACTCCAGCTTTCTTTTGATTTCCATTTGCATGGAATATCTTTTTCCATCCCCTCACTTTCAGTCTGTATGTGTCTCTAGGTCTGAAGTGGGTCTCTTGTAGACAGCATATATATGGGTCTTGTTTTTGTATCCATTCAGCCAGTCTGTGTCTTTTGGTGGGAGCATTTAATCCATTTACATTTAAGGTAATTATCGATACGTATGTTCCTATTCCCATTTTCTTAAATGTTTTGGGTTTGTAATTGTAGGTGTTTTCCTTCTCTTGTGTTTCTTGCCTAGAGCAGTTCCTTTAGCATTTGTTGTAAAGCTGGTTTGGTGGTGCTGAACTCTCTCAGCTTTTGCTTGTCTGTAAAGGTTTTAATTTCTCCATCAAATGTGAATGAGATCCTTGCTGGGTAGAGTAATCTTGGTTGTAGGTTTTTCTCCTTCATCACTTTAAGTATATCCTGCCACTCCCTTCTGGCTTGCAGAGTTTCTGCTGAAAGATCAGCTGTTAACCTTATGGGGATGCCCTTGTGTGTTATTTGTTGTTTTTCCCTTGCTGCTTTTAATATGTTTTCTTTATTTTTAATTTTTGATAGTTTGATTAATATGTGTCTTGGTGTGTTTCTCCTTGGATTTATCCTGTATGGGACTCTCTGTGCTTCCAGGACTTGATTAACTATTTCCTTTCCCATATTAGGGAAGTTTTCAACTATAATCTCTTCAAATATTTTCTCAGTCCCTTTCTTTTTCTCTTCTTCTTCTGGGACCCCTATAATTCGAATGTTGATGCGTTTAATGTTGTCCCAGAGGTCTCTGAGACTGTCCTCAGTTCTTTTCATTCTTTTTTCTTTATTCTGCTCTGCAGTAGTTATTTCCACCATTTTATCTTCCAGGTCACTTATCCGTTCTTCTGCCTCAGTTATTCTGCTATTGATCCCATCTAGAGTATTTTTAATTTCATTTATTGTGCTTTTCATCGTTGCTTGGTTCCTCTTTAGTTCTTCTACGTCCTTGTTAAATGTTTCTTGCATTTTGTCTATTCTATTTCCAAGATTTTGGATCATCCTTACTATCATTATTCTGAATTCTTTTTCAGGTAGACTACCTATTTCCTCTTCATTTGTTAGGTCTGGTGTGTTTTGACCCTGCTCCTTCATCTGCTGTGTGTTTTTCTGTCTTCTCATTTTGCTTATCTTACTGTGTTTGGGGTCTCCTTTTCACAGGCTGCAGGTTCGTAGTTCCCGTTGTTTTTGGTATCTGTCCCCAGTGGCTAAGGTTGGTTCAGTGGGTTGTGTAGGTTTCCTGGTGGAGGGAACTAGTGCCTGTGTTCTGGTGGATGAGGCTGGATGTTGTCTTTCTGGTGGGCTCGTCCACGTCTGGTGGTGTGTTTTGGGGTGTCTGTGGCCTTATTATGATTTTAGGCAGCCTCTCTGTTAATGGATGGGGCTGTGTTCCTGTCTTGCTAGTTGTTTGGCATAGGGTGTCCAGCACTGTAGCTTGCTGGTCGTTGAGTGAAGCTGGGTCTTGATGTTGAGATGGAGATCTCTGAGAGATTTTCGCCATTTGGTATTACGTGGAGCTGGGAGGTCTCTTGTGGACCAGTGTCCTAAAGTAGGCTCTCCCACCTCAGAGGCACAGCCCTGATGCCTGGCTGGAGCACCAAGAGCCTTTCATCCACATGGCTCAGAATAAAAGGGAGAAAAAATGGAAAGAAAGAAAGAAAGAGGAGAAAATAAAATAAAGCAATTATAATAAAAAATAAGAAAAAAAATTATTAAGAATAAATTTATTAAGAAAAAATTTTTTTTAATTTTTAAAAATAGATTTATTAATTTTTTATACTAAAAATAAGAAAAAAATTATTAAGAAAAAATTTATTAAGAAAAAAAATTTTTTTAATTTTTTAAAATAAAAAATATGAAAAACTTATTAAAAAATTTTTTTTAATTTTTTAAAAATAGAAAATAAGGAAAAATTATTAAGAAAACATTTATTAGGGGGAAAAAATTTTTTAAGTAAAAAAAAAAAAAAAAACGGACGGACCTAACCCTAGGACTAATGGTGAGAGCAAAGCTATACAGACAAAATCTCACCCAGAAGCACATATACACTCACAAAAAAGGGAAAAGGGGAAAAGTTAATATATCCTGCTCCCAAAGTCCACCTCCTAAATTTGGGATGATTCGTTGTCTATTCAGGTATTCAACAGATGCAGGCACATCAAGTTGTTTGTGGAGCTTTAATCCGCTGCTTCTGAGGCTGCTGGGAGAGATTTCCCTTTCTCTTCTTTGTTCGTACAGCTCCCAGGGTTCAGCTTTGGATTTGGACCCGCCTCTGCATGTAGGTCGCCTGAGGGCGTCTGTTCCCCGCCCAGACAGAACGGGGTTAAAGGAGCAGCTGATTCGCGGGCTCTGGCTCACTCAGGCCGCGGGGAGGGAGCGGTACGGAGGAGGCGGGGCGAGCCTGCGGCGGCAGAGGCGTCGTGACGTTGCAGCAGCCTGAGGCGCGCCGTGCGCTCTCCCGGGCAAGTTGTCCCCAGATTACGGGAGCCTGGCCGTGGCGGGCTGCACTGGCTCCCGGGAGGGGCGGTGTGGAGAGTGACCTGTGCTCGCACACAGGCTTCTTGGTGGCGGCAGCAGCAGCCCTAGCGTCCCATGCCGGTCTCTGGGGTCCGCGCTGGTAACCGCGGCTTGCGCCTGTCTCTGGGGTCCGCGCTGATAGCCGCGGCTCGCGCCCGTCTCTGGAGCTCGTTTAGGCGGCGCTCTGAATCCCCTCTCCTTGCGCGCCGCGAAACAAAGAGGCAAGAAAAAGTCTCTTGCCTCTTCGGCAGCTGCAGACTTTTTCTCGGGCTCCCTCCCGGCTAGTTGTGGTGCGCTAGCCCCTTCAGGCTGTGTTCACACCGCCAGCCCCAGTCCTCTCCCTGCGATCCGACCGAAGCCCGAGCCTCAGCTCCCAGCCCCCGCCCGCCCCGGCGGGTGAGCAGACAAGCCTCTCGGGCTGGTGAGTGCTGCTCGGCGCCGAGCCTCTGTGCGGGAATCTCTCCGTTTTTCCCTCTGCGTCCCTGTTGCTGTGGGATCCGCGCTGATAGCCGCGGCTCGCGCCCGTCTCTGGAGCTCGTTTAGGCGGCGCTCTGAATCCCCCTCTCCTTGTGCGCCGCGAAACAAAGAGGCAAGGAAAAGTCTCTTGCCTCTTCGGCAGCTGCAGTCTTTTTCCCGGACTCCCTCCCGGCTAGCACCGAAGCCCGAGCCCCAGCTCCCAGCCCCCGCCCGCCCCGGCGGCTGAGCAGACAAGCCTCTCGGGCTGGTGAGTGCTGGTCGGCACCGCTCCTCTGTGCGGGAATCTCCGCTTTGCCCTCCGCACCCCTGTGGCTGCGCTCTCCTCCGTGGCTCCGAAGCTTCCCCCCTCTGCTACCCGCAGTCTCCGCCCGCGAAGGGGCTTCCTAGTGTGTGGAAACCTTTCCTCCTTCACAGCTCCCTCCCACTGGTGCAGGTCCCGTCCCTATTCTTTTGTCTCTGTTATTTCTTTTTTCTTTTGCCCTACCCAAGTACGTGGGGATTTTCTTGCCTTTTGGGAGGTCTGACGTCTTCTGCCAGCGTTCACTGGGTGTTCTGTAGGAGCAGTTCCACGTGTAGATGTATTTCTCATGTATCTGTGGGGAGGAAGGTGATCTCCGCGTCTTACTCTTCTGCCATCTTGCCCCTCCCTTGGTTGTGACTTCTTAAGACCATAAAAACACAAAGCATAAGGCAAAAAAAAAAAAAAAATGCAATGGATTTCATTGCATCAAAATTATAAATTTCTGTTAAATGAAAGACCCTATAGACAAGGCCAACACGCAGGCGATAGATTGGGAGAATACATTTGCAATAGTTAAGACAAGAGACTATTAGTCTGTAGCTATTAGCTAGAATGGTACAAACAACTCTTGTGAATCAACATGGAAAAGCACGACAGATAACTGGGCAAGTGATAGTAACAGGAATTTCCAAATGGAGAGACCTAAATGAAAAAAAAGATAAAGAGATACACCAACTCATTAACAATTTAAAAATGTACAGTGTATTAAAACACTGGACATTAGATTTGCAAAAATTAGAAACTGGATAACATCAGATGGTATAGGACTTTGGGAAAAATAGGAACCCTCCTGCATTTCTGGCGGAGTGTTGACTGGTACAGTTTTTTTTTTTTTTTTTTTTTTGCAAAGTAGGTTGTAAGTATTTGGCTAAATTAAGCATTCGTAAGTTCCAGAGAAATTCCCACACAGGCTCAGAGCAGGGCATGTGCACAAACGGTCATTGCAATTCTGTTTGTAATAGGGAGTGGGAGGCATTTATTGTGCAGCATTAGAAGCAACAGTGAAATGGGGGCTTCCCTGGTGGTGCAGTGGTTAGGAGTCTGCCTACCAGTGCAGGGGACATGGGTTCGAGTCCTGCTCCGGGAGGATCCCATATGCCGTGGAGCAGCTGGTCCCATGCACCACAGCTGCTCAGCCTGTGCTCTGGAGCCCGCAAGCCACAACTGCTGAGCCCGCGTGCCACAACTAGTGAAGCCCGTGTGCCTAGAGCCCGTGCTCCGGAAAGGGAGAGGCCACCGCAATGAGGAGCCTGCACACTGCAACCAAGAGTGGCCCCCGCTGCCACAACTGGAGAGAGCCTGCGCACAGCCACGGAGACCCAACGCAGCCAAATAAAAAACAAAAAAACAGACCAAAAAAACCCAGTGAAATGTACAGAACAGCGTACGTATGTTGTAAAAAGAGTGCTGAGTAAAAATAGTAAGAAACAACACAAGCTCTACATAGTAAGATGCCCTTTATATAAATTTAACACACACACATACCACCACCAATATGCGTTTTACAAAGAAATATGGAAATTCAAAAATACATACAGGGACTTCCCTGGTGGTCCAGTGGTTAAGACTCCATGCTTCCAATGCAAGGGGTGTGGGTTCCATCCCTGGTCAGGGTATTAAGATCCCACATGCTGCGCAGCGCGGCCAAAAAACAAGAACAAAAAACCATGCAAAATGCATTAGACCAGTTAACTATGGAGATGAAGGGAATGGGGATGGAGAACAGGGATAGAAAGATACACATAAATTCATTTACATAAAAGACGGGGGTCTTGTGTGGACCATGGGGGTTGTATGCTAAGAACTGGGTATTGTCATTCACTCAGTCATTTTCATCTGAGATCCAAAGGTGGGGAGAGGAGAGGGGAAAATCACGTGTGAGAACAACCTACATCTTCAGATTAGTGGTTCCTTTGGGGCAGGCATGTAGGGAGGAAAAAGAGTGTGAGGAAGCTGTATTAGTTCCATCTGTGCAGTTTTATTTTTTAAAATAATCTATCCTATAGCTTCTGTGTTAGTCAGAGGAAGTATAGTATCAGGATTAAAATCATGGGCTCTGGGGTAGATGATCTGAGTTGAAACCCAAATCTGCCAGTTATCAACTGTGTGACTTAGTGTAAGCTTCTGAACCTCTCTGCGCCTCAATTTCTTCATCTGTAAAATGGAACAGATGATAATATCTACCATATAGGGCTGATGTGACAACCAAAATGTATGTATTTTATCTGAGAATATATACATATTTACGTGGTACTTTCTGTGCTTGGCACAAAGCAGCATATTACGTGTGTTTTCTATTATTAGAGAGACCTAAAGCAAACATGACAAAACAAGCATCTATTTAGTAGTGGACATGCATAAATTGATATATATACTATTTTTGTTTTTGAAATATTTTTTATTAAAAATAAAATGGGAAAATACTTACCAAAGAAAAGGAAGGAATAAACTGAAAGCAGAAAGAATGAAAAGGGGTTGAGAGTGAAGCAGGGTTTGAAATTTTGAAGATCAGAGAATTCTGCGGAAATAACCTATGTCAGTAGGGCTTTTGCTTTTCTTTCTTCTTAATAACTTTTTGGTTTATTAGCACCAAAAGTTGGGGAAAGGAAATTATCACTTTTGTAATTTTTTATTTTTTTTTAATTTTTATTTATTTATTTATTTTTAATTAATTTATTTATTTTTGGCTGCATTGGGTCTTCGTTGCTGCACACGGGCTTTCTCTAGTTGCGGCGAGCAGGGGACACTCTTCGTTGCAGGGTGAGCAGGCTTCTCATTGTAGTGGCTTCTCTTGTTGCGGAGCATGCACTCTAGGCGCATGGGCTTCAGCAGTTGTGGCACACAGGCTCAGTAACTGTGGCTCACGGGCTGTAGAGCGCTGGCTCAGTAGTTGTGGCGCATGGGCTTAGCTGCTCCGTGGCATGTGGGATCTTCCCGGACCAGGGCTCGAACCCATGTCTCCTGCCTTGGCAGGCGGATTCTTAACTGCTGCGCTAACAGGGAAGTCCTCACTTTTGTAATTTTTTAAATTGAAGTAGTTGATTTACAATATTGTGTTAGTTTCAGGTGTAGAGCAAAGTGATTCAGTTAAATATGTATGTATATATTTTTTCAGATTCTTTTCCATTATCGGTTATTACAAGACATTGAATATAATTCCCTGGCTATACAGTAAATCCTTGTTGCTTATCTATTTTATGTACAGTAGTTGTATCTGTTAATCCCATATTCCTAATTTATTACCCCCTTTCCCCTTTGGTAACCGTAAGTTTGTTTTCTGTCTGTGAGTCTGTTTCTGTTTTGTATATAGATTCATTTGTATTGTTTTAGATTCCACATATAAGTGATATATAATATTTGTCCTTCTCTGTCTGACTTACTTCACTAAGTGTAATATTCTCTAGGTCCATGCATGTTGCTGTAATTTGTGAGTCAGCATCTACTGCTAAAAGCTTTGTGAGGCAAGAGTGTGAAATCGTGGCTACGACATGGTTAATGGGTGTTCTCTGTGCTCCTTGGAGTTGATTTTTTTGGATCAACGGATTGATTTTGATGTCTTTTCCTGGTTAAGGTCATTGTTCCTGTTTATTTGCATACCTGGTAATGTTTGCTTGGATGCCAGACACTGTACATTTTACGTTATTGAGGGCTGGATTTTTGGAATTCCTTTAGATTTTATGGGCTTGGTTTAGGATGCAGCAAGTTCCTTGGAATCAGTTTGATTCTCTAGAGGCTTGCTTTTAAGCCCTGATGGGACAGGTCTAACAGAACTTTTCATCGAGGACTAACTTGGCCCAACAGAGGGAACATGCTTCTGAGAACTGTGCCCAGTGCCCCGGGCGTTAGGCGGTCTTTCCACCCTGGTTAGTGGGAGCGCTGTTTCTGGCCTCCTGTGAGCTCCTAGCCTGGCTCCGCCTCCCCCTTTTTGACGCTCCTTCCGCAGCCTTGGAGATGTCCTCACACATGCCCATTGCAGCTCTCAGCCGAAGACTTGAGGGACCCCCTGCGGATCTTGGGAGCCCCGTCTCTCAGCGGCTCTTCTCCGGATGCTTTGCCTCACACCTTGTCACCACCTTGCCCTCCTTGAGCTCTGCACCTGTCTCCTCAACCCAGTGAGAACCTTGGGCTCTGTTTTGGTTTCCCCTTTCTTCGTTCAGCCTGGTGGTGAGCTGGGGGCACTCTTAGGGCTCACTTCATTTGTTTGCTTCTCTCAGGGATCACTGAGATCCTGCATCGCCTGAGATGAGATCTTTTGTTTCATATAGTTAGTTGCTTAAAGAGGGAGGGTAAATCCAGTCTCTGTTATGGCATCAGGATTGAAAGCAGACGTCTAATGTTGGTTTTTGGTAAACAGTCTTTCTTCATCATGTTTAAGTAGTTTCTCTATATTCCTATTTTAATGAATGTTATTTGTTTTTTTATTAGAAATGATATTAAATATTAGGAAAAAACTTTCTTCGCAATAAAATCATGTGACCTTTTTGCTTTAGTATATAAACCTAATGATTTATGTTGGTAGGATTTCCATTGTTGAACAACTTTTGCTCATTCCTGGAATGAGCCCTTCTTGGTCCTGTATTATTATTACTGTTATTTAAAATTTTTTATTGGAGTATAGTTGATTTACAATGTTGTGTTAGTTTCTGCTGTACGGCAAAGTAGAGCAGTTATACATATACATATATCCCCTCTTTTTTAGATTCTCTTCCCATCTAGGTCATTGCAGAGTATTGAGTAGAGTTCCCTGTGGAATACAGTAGGTCTTTATTATCTATTTTATATATAGCTGTATTATTTTTATATTATTTAAAAATGTTACCAAATGAACAATGTGATGGTAAGTCCTGGAATGACGGCTGTGTCAGCATAAGAGCAGAGTGCCTGGATCGGTGAAACCTGAGAGAGTACATCACAAAGATTTACATGTTAGGATCTTGGGCGGCAAAATAAAGTTTTTTCTCCAATAAAGCTACAGACAGTCCCCGACTTACGACAGTTTGACTTACAATTTCTTGACTTCAGGATGATGCTGGAGTGATATGCATTCAGTAGAAACTGTATTTCAAACTTTGAATTTTGATCTTTTGCAGGGCTAGCAATGTGAGGTACGAGCCTCATGATGCCGGGCAGGGCGGTGAGCTGCAGCTCCCCATCAGCTCTGCCATCACGAGGGCAAACACTTACAACCATTATGTTTTCCACTTTCAGTACAGAATTCAGTGACATGAGATATTCAACACTTTATTACAAAATGGGCTTTGTGTTAGATGATTTTGCCCAGCTTTAGGCTAATGTAAGTGTTCTGAGCATCTTTAAGGTCGGCTAGGCTGAGCTATGACGTTCAGTAGGTTAGGTGTAGTAAATGCATTATCAGCTTACAATATTTTCAATTTATGATGGGTTTATTGGGATGTAAACTCCATTGTAGGATGAGGAAGATCTGTATTTAAAAACGGGCTCCCTGGCATTTTAGACCAGGAGTCCCCAACCCCCGGGCTGAAGAACCGGGCCGCACAGCGGGAGGTGAGCAGCGGGCAAGCGAGCGAGCGAAGCTTCATCTGCCGCTGCCCATTGCTCGCCATCGCCCCGCATCGCTCGCATCACCGCCTGAACCATCCCCGCCCCCGCCCTCCATCCGTGGAAAAATTGTCTTCCACGAAACCGGTCCCTGGTGCCAAAAAGTTTGGGGACTGCTGCTTTAGAAGATTCCTTTTTACATTTGGAAGCTTTTTAATGTCTGTCTTTTCACAATTAGACGCTTGAAGTCATCCCACAGTGCACGGGTGCTCTTTTCCTTTTTTTCAGTGTTTTTTCTCTGTGTATTTCATTGTGGATGGTTTACATTGCTATGTGTTCAAGTTCACTAGTCTTTTCTTTTTCAGTGTCTAAGCTGCTGTTAATCTCATCTAGTGTGTTTTCACCTCAGACATTTTAGTTTTATTCTCAGAAGTTCAAAATATCTACCACTTCTCTATCAACATGTTCAGTCTTTCCTCTAACTTCTGGAACATGTAGGATATAGTTATAATAACTCTTTTAATGTCCTTGTCCACTAATTCTGTAATCTGTGTCATTTCTGGGTTGGTTTCATGTTTGGTTTTCTCTTCATTATAGATGGCATTTTCCTGTTTCTTTTTCTTTTTCTTTTTTTTTGCATGCCTGATAATTTTTGACTGGATGCATGACATCGTAAATTTTACCTTATTGGGTGCTGCACCTAAAAGAGAGTAGAACGAACAACAAGTGTCCTGGTGGCTGCTAGCCTGGCTGGAGAAGCTGGCATGAGGCTCCCTCTTGTGGACGCAGCAAGGAAAGGCGAGAAGTGGCCACCCTCTCCTGGAGCAGCTCCTCCAGTCCCCACTCTGGACCAAGGCTCCCAGAGGGTCTGAGGTTCAGGCCAGAAGCAGTGATGGTGACTAGGAAAGAAGGGTTTATGGGAAGGGTAGTGTTCCCAGCCCCAGGACCCAGCAGAGCTCAAGTGCAATTAGGGGAGAGGTTTAGTATCAATAAAGTGAGCCATGGAGAGAGAGAGGAAAGCAGCTAAAGCAAAGAGAGGAAGAACCAACTGGCCAGAGGAAGGGAGCTGCTTACAGAGAAGTTGTAGGTAGTGTCTACAGGCTGCAGAGATCATTCTTTTTTATTTATTTATTTATTTATTTATTTATGGATGTGTTGGGTCTTCGTTTCTGTGCGAGGGCTTTCTCTAGTTGTGGCAAGCGGGGGCCACTCTTCATCGCGGTGTGTGGGCCTTTCACTATTGCGGCCTCTCTTGTTGCCGTTCACAGGCTCCAGACGCGCAGGCTCAGTAATTGTGGCTCACGGGCCCAGTTGCTCCGCGGCATGTGGGATCTTCCCAGACCAGGGCTTGAACCCGTGTCCCCTGCATTGGCAGGCAGATTCTCAACCACTGCGCCACCAGGGAAGCCCCAGAGATCATTCTTGAACCACCCAGGAACTGGCAAGGTTGGGAGGGAGTTGGAATTCCACTCTCTTCGCTAGGGTGAGCTCAAGACAGAGGCTACACTACTTTAAAAAATGCCATTATTCTTGTCAACCGTATTCTTTGCTATTAACCCTCTAAAGTTAATGAACTTAGAGAATGTCTGTTTTGATGAAATAAAATTCTGAAATGTTATATGTATATATAGGATATATTGATATGTTAATATGTAGCAACTAATGCTTGGGAAACAT
Source organism: Eubalaena glacialis (assembly GCF_028564815.1). NCBI lineage: Eukaryota > Metazoa > Chordata > Mammalia > Artiodactyla > Balaenidae > Eubalaena > Eubalaena glacialis. Next base: position 4,636,192 of record NC_083725.1, read on the forward strand.
AGCTGGATGCCAGATAACTTACCACCTATGCCTGAAAGTTCGGTGGACACACAGGAGGTCCCCTGTCATTTTAGTATGTACTTATTTTTTGACTGAGATCAAAGAAATTTACCACATGCCTAAAGGTCACATGTGAGAGCAATATTCACTTTGATCCTTGTTTGTGTGGATGGAATATTCATGGAAAAATTTTCTATTTCTATTTCATTTTTCGTCACGTGTTTTCTTTGTTCCATTTTCTTGTCTGCCCCCGTCTCCACAAGAATATCAACTGTTTAAGAGACCATGCTTTGTGGTTACCACGTGTGGAGTGATTACTAAGTTGATAAACATTTTATATGCCTTATGTTGCTTAACTTATATACTCGTCTGAGAAATTGTAGGAGTTTCTTCCTTTTATCTCCATTTTCAGGTTTAGGAAATTGAAGCACAGTGAGGTAAAATAAGTTGCCCAAAGCTATATGACGATTAAAACTTGAACTCTAAAACTGTCTTACTGATTCTGAATGTCCTGCATCTAAGGTAATGAGGGAGGCATAGTACTTACATACTCAGTACTCAATACTGAATAATACTCGATAGAATAGGGGCAAGAAAGGTAGCTGCCTCGTCGTGAACACCAGGTGGCGCTGTCGGCTCGGCCTCGCTGCCTCGCGGGTGGAACGGTGAGCCTGGCCCCGAATGGTTCACAGGCTGCGTCCTTCGGTTACTAGGACAGAACTTCCAGGATGGTTGACTAAAACTGAACTTAGAAAACGCAGATCCCCGTGGGACTTCATTTTTCTATTTTTAAAATGGGAAGATTAATTTTGCCCCTTACAAGACAGTGAGGATGACATAAATATTTTGCGACTCTCAGTGAGGGGCTCTGACAGCATTAATAAGTTCTTTCCCTCACACACAGTCGGAGGGCTCAGGACAGAGAATGGTGACATGGCATCTTCTTTCCTTAAGATAACAGAATCTCACTGGCCTCCTTACCTCGGTCCAGGATTTTTTTTTTTTTTTTTGCTCAGCTTGGCATGCTGAACTTCCCAGACCAGGGATCGAACCTGCGCCCCCTACAGTGGAAGCACGGAGTCTTCACAACTGGACCGCCGGGGAAGTCCCAGGATTATTAAAAATACTCCCAGGGCAGAGTTTTTAGAACCCATGTGCCCATATCGGACCACCCCCCGCCCCGCCCTGTTTGTCTCCTTTTTCAGTGACTTGCAGCTCTCACTGTCAGAAAGTTCTGCGCATAAGAATGAAGCATTAACTGTAGGATCTCACACAGATTCTCTGAAGGTAGTTATGGGCCCCACCCACCAGCCTTATTTCCCTGAATGATTCTATGATCTTTTTTCAGAGCTCTTTCCTTTCATCTTAAATAAATCAGGTGCTTCTCTGAACAACTCCTGGGGATCTGCGTGCCTCCGAATGTGATAGTTGTCCTTTACCAAGCCCTGCTCTTGGCCAGCTTGGGTCCACTGCAATCAAGGAATCCATTTCAACTCTATATCAAAGTTGAATTTGTTTTCTTGTCTTTGAACTATGTTTCTGGGAACTGCAATCCCACTCCAAGATATATACCCAGCAGAACTGCATGCGTATGTTTACCAAAAAAACATGTTCTGGGATGTTCACGATGCTTTATTACTCATGTCTCCAAACTGGAAACCACCCAAATGCCCAGCAGCAGGATGGAGAATGGACAGTGGTGTATTTATTCCTTGGAAGACTGCACCACAGTGAGAATGAATTAACCTCAACTACACGGGAGAAGGGTGAATTGCACAGACTTATAGTTGAGTGAAAAAAACCAGGCACCAAAGTGTACACATTCTGTGATGTTACTATATAAATTTCAAAAAACAGGAAAACTGATCTACTATGTTAGAAGTCAGGACAGAGGTTGCCCTGGGGTTGGTGTTACAGTAGTGACTGGAAGTGGGGTTGGGAGCTTCTGGCGGGGGGGGTGGGGTGGGGGTGGGGTTGTAATATTCTGTTTCTTGATTTGGGTGCTATTTTTTTTTTTAATTGAAGTAGTTGACTTACAATATTGTATTAGTTTCAGGTGTACAGCAAAGTGATTTGGTTATACATACACACATATATAAATATATATTTTCAGATTCTTTTCCATTATAAGTTATTACTAGATATTGAATATAGTTCTCTGTGCTACATAGTAAATCGCTGTTGTTTATCAGTTTTACATATATTGGTGTGTATCTGTTAATCCCATACTCCTAATTTATCCCTCCCCCCTTTCCCCATTGGTAACCGTAAGTTTATTTCTATGTCTGTGAGTCTGTTTCGGTTTTATAAATAAGTTCATTTGTATTGTTTTTTAGATTCCACGTATAAGTGATATCATATGGTATTTGTCTTTCTCTATCTGACTTATTTCACTTAGTATGATAATCTCTAGGTCCATCCATGTTGCTGCAAATGGCATTATTTCATTCTTCTTTTATGGCTGAGTAATATTCCACTGTATATATGTACCGTATCTTCTTTATCCTTTCATCTGTTGATAGACACTCAGGTGGCTTCCATGTCTTAGCTATTATAAATAGTGCTGCTCTGAATATAAGGGTGCATGTATCTTTTCGAATTAGGGTTTTCATTTTTTTCTGGATATACGTCCAGGAGTGGGATTGCTGGATCATATGGTAGCTCTATTTTTATTTTTAAGGAACTTCCATGCTGTTTTCCATAGGGGCTTGGATGCTGGTTTTACAGATGTGCTCACCTGGTGACTTCATGACTTAAACGTATGTCTCTGTATGCATGTTTTACAAAACTCGCAAAAAATAAACAAGAACTATATTGCCATGTGTAATTGGATTCCATCCTGGGCTATTTTGGTAACTTTGGAAACTGAGTTTGAACAGTGCTTGTGCTTGGAATAGGCCCTGACTTGCTGTGATCCAGGCCCTGGATTCTGGTCATCCTGTGAGAACAGTACAGCATTTTAAGGGAAGCTAGCCCCCTGTTTTTACAGTCCTTGTGTATTTAAGGGATGGGAGCTGTAGGGACATGTCTTTTCTCCATTGTCCTGAGTCTTGGCCACATAAGACCTTCCAGAATAACTGTGCAGTTGTCATCATTGTTCGGGAGGCTGTTTTGGAACATTGGCTTAGGCTGGTGATGTGAGGGGATCCAGGAAGGGCCCAGCTGTCGGGAGGCCCAGGGACAGCAGGGAGCCGAGGGCAGATAGGAAGTCATGGGGCGCTGGGCTGCACGAGCTTCCGAGCGGCCCGGGGTAGCATGGTTTCTGGCAAGTGTTCGGTCTTGGCGGGGGGAATTGGGACAGAGGGAGGAGAAAGGATGGGGAGGATTGGGTGTAGGTTGGAGGGAAGCTATTATCTGAGCTGGAGGAAGAGGCAGAAGAGGAAGGGGGTTCACAGAGGAAAGGGAGGGAAGAGACAATGGTGTTGAGGGCACATATTGTTTGGAGAGTGATATCTGTGGCCTGGAGAACTCGTCCACGGGATGATAGACACGTAAGCGGAGCGCAAGGGGGCATGATGACTACCAGCTTGATGTTGAGTCAGATGACACCTGCCAGCTTTAGCAGTGTGATTGGGGTCACACTACCCCAGAGCCTCCAGCTCAGCAGAGAGGGTGGGCTGAACAGATCTCAAAGGTGTTGTGATGGAGGAGAGGGGCAGGTGAGTTTTAAAGGGACAAAGGTGAAATTCTCCTTTCTATTTACATTTTCTCTTGACTTCACAGGCCTGTGGAAACAGCATATCATGAGTTAAAAACTTTCGTTTCACTGGTTCTTGTACCGCCAGGATCTCACAGAATCTCTAGCCCCTTCAAAGTCTGCTCCAAGTGCCTGAGATCCTGTGACGTGTGATTTATAATAAGAAATATTATATATATTTGGTCTTCGTCCCCCTGCCTGGCACAGAGCTCCCAAAACTCTTGGAATTTCTTGTGACCAGAGTGATAAAGGTGTCTTCTGTTATGTTAATGGAAAGCTTTTAGGAAAGCCCCTAGGTCATCTAGGGATGGGGGCTGGTTGCCAAGGGATCCAACCACGTGGTTAGAAGGTTGGCACTTTCAGTCCCACCCCTGCGTCGGGGAGGAGAGAGGGGCTGGAGGTTGAGATCAGTCCCCAGTGGCCGATGAAGTCATCCACCATACCTCTGTAATGAAGCCTTTTTGAAAACCCCAAAAGGACGGGGTTCCAGGTGTTGGAGAGGAACACCTCTCCGCCCCCTTCCTGCATACCTTGCCCTTGCATCCATCTGGCTGTTCCTGAGTTATATCCATTTATAATAAACCATGACTTAGTGAGCAAAATGTTTCCCTGAGTTCTGCGAGCAGCTCTGTGGTATAAATACGTTCACCATAGTGGATTCCAAGCCACCAATGTGATTGTCAGCTGGCTTGCAAACTTCCTGAAAAGTGAACCATCAGTACTGCTGGTGGTTCCAGCGGGCTGCAGCGCACCCCTGCCTGTATACACCTGTGTAACCATCACCCAAATCAAGACTTAGAACATTTCCATCCCCCCACCAGTTACCTAGTGCACCCTTGGAGTCAATTCTCACCCCGACCCTGAGCAAACTACTATTCTGATTTCTATCACCACAGATTAGATATTCTAGAACCTCATAAAAATGCAGTATACATATTTTTGGGTCTGGCTTTTTTTTTTTTTTTTCTGGCTGAGATTTGAGATTCACCCATATTGTTGTGTTTATCTGGTTGTTTGTCTTTTCTGTTGTGCATTTGTACTTTGTTGTATGGATAGACTACAATCTAGCCCTCTATTAATGGACATTTGGGCTGTTTCCAGTGTTGGGCTTTTCTGAGTAATCTTGAAAGTACTTGAGAGAGTATGAAAGCAGGAGGTTCTAATATTCTTGGCAAAGACTTTTCTGGTGGAAAAAAGGGATGTGTCTTGATGCTCTAGATTTTACTGGTGAAAATGAAAGAGCGGCTCTGAAAGTGGCAGACATTCGATAAATGTTAGTGCAATCTCAGTTTGATAGAGTTCTGTTTCTAGGCCCAGTGACCAGAAATAGACTGGTTTTTGGAGAAGGGCCAGACTTAATCTTTCTAGAGAAAAGAAAATCTAGACTATTAAAAAAAAAACACCTCAGAGATCGTCTTCTCATTTGATACATCCATTTCAGGAATATTTCACAGTTCTAACAGGGGAAAATTTCTATGTTAAAATTGTATGCTATACTTTAAAAACCTAATTATTGTACATATTATCTGATTTACTTTATACACATTTCCTTTTTAACTTATGTACATTATCTCATTTAAATTTTGCTGTCACACTGCAATGTAAGCCCCTCCCCCCCTTTAAAGATAAGGAAAACTGAAGCTCAGAGACGTTAAGTTACTTTCCCAAGTTCACAAAGCTAATGGAAATTTGATCTCAGTTGTATGACTCCAAAATTCATGCTTTTTTCACTGTAAGGTGCTGCTTTATATTCACACCTCAGGACGGATGGGGCAGCACATACTATGGAAATAATTACTGCCCCATTTTCCTTGATTCCCATTGTTCCAGTAAGCAAACTGTGTTGTATTTTCACTTTCTTTTTAGATTTCACCAGTACACGCCCGATAGGCCCAATACTGCCTCATTTAAGCCAGCAAATTCAAAGTACCTGCAGAAAACTTGAGTTGGCAAGTCAGCGTGCTGCCGAGTGCTCAGCAGGTGGCGCTGTTTCCATGCCGTTGCGATGACGTGCACACCCATCCTGCCACCAGGGGGTGCTGTGCTACCCGGAGAAGTGTCACTGCTGAGAGCGCGGTCCATTCTTCCTCCCTGCAGCTGGGACCAGAGCCCTGGAGCGATCTCAGTGTATTCTCTTCTCCAGCGTGGGACCCCACAGTCCCATCTCCCCGTGTCTCCATCCAGCCAGAGCTCTTGTGTTAATAGGCTTCTGGACCAAGTTTAACCCACGAGACAGGCTTATGTTCAACTCTCCTAGAGAAGTATGAAACCGTGCAGAACTCCCTGCACCAGCCACTGGGTCCATCTCCTCTTTTCTTATCCTGTTATCTTCCAAGATATAGTTTTCTTTAAATCAATTTTTAATTGAGGTATAGTTGATTTACAATGTTAATTTCTGCTGTACAGCAAAGTGACTCAGTTATACATATACATACCTTCTTTTTTAAAAAATATTCTTTTCCATTATGGTTTATCATAGGATTATGAATATAATTCTCTGTGCTATACAGTAGGACCTTGTTGTTTATCCATTCCATATATAATAGTTTACATCTGCTGATCCCACCCTCCCACTCCATCCCTCCCCCAACTCCCTCCCCCTTGGCAACCGCCAGTCTGTTCTCTATGTCTGTGATTCTGTTTCATAGATAGGTTCATTCGTGTCATATTTTAGATTCCACATATACATGACCTCGTATGGCATTTGTCTTTCTCTATCTGACTTACTTCACTTAGTGTGTTAATCTCTAGTTGCCAAGATATAGTTTCGATCCTACACATCCCAGGTCCAAGACAGTTTCACAACAGTATTCTATCCTGGCTTCTTAGGCTTGTGTCACTGTGAAAGGTGAGAGGCATGAATGGGTGTTCTGAACAAGCAGACACAGTGATGGATAGAGGTGTCCCAGCCCCGCCTTGGCGTTTGTCCATCAACAGAAGCCTGCCGTTGAGACACAAACCTGCATTCTGTTAACACACTGTCACTTAAGGCAAATAGAAATGTCTGTGGCAAGTCTTTGTTTTCCAGGGTGAAAGGAGCACATCTCCTTGTCCTGATCTTGCCATGTTAGCACCTGGAGTTTCATCAGAGCGAGTGGGAACATGAGACAGGGGAGGCTGCGTGACCTCAGTCAGAGGTGAATGCTGCAAGCCTGCCTCATCCTTCCCAAAGCCTCTTATCCACTGGCCCTGGGCAGAGGGCAGAAGACTGCAGGCTTTGAGGCGTCTAACCTCCTCAGGTTATCCCAGCTGTGCAGTCAGCAATTTCCTGGAGTCCAGAAGTCTTTCATTTACCTGCACATGTGTTGACTTCTAGGAGTTTCCTCTCTCTCAGGCAGGGGCAGGAGGGAAGAGGGAAAATCCAACATGGGAAACGGAAGGATGTGAATCTGGTAGGAATTGGGCCAATCAGAATGTTACAGGAGGGATTTCCCTGGTGGTCCAGTGGTTAAGACTCGGCGCTTCCACTGCAGGGGGTGCGGGTTCGATCCCTGGTTGGGGAACTAAGATCCTGCATGCCACACTGCAAAAAAAAAAAAAAAAAAAAAGAGGAGTGGATGAAATTTTGGATCGAGAGGACCCAAAGACAGTGGTGTCTTTCCTAGACCTTTGCTCTGTTTCCAGGAGTGATGTAAGAAGGCCAAGAAGGGGAAGAATGCAGTATTCACTGAACTCACGTCTTAGACCCTTGGCTGAAAGCTTGTGGGCCCTGTGTGAGCCCCACGGCCAGCCCAGGGTATAACTAATGGAGGGGACAGAGCCCAGGCCAAGCAGACCTGAGTTTGAATCCCTGACCTGCCTTTTACGGGGCTTTGACTACAGACTGAGCTGGCTTTCTTTATGTGCAGAATATGGGTAGAATATATTTATATATTATATAATATATAAATTATATATATATAAATTATAATTCATATATAATATAAATATTATATAGATATAAATATTATATATATTATATAATATATCTCAATATATACTATGTATTATATATATGTATATCAATGTACAGGGCCTGGCAGGTGGTTGACAGTAAATAGTGGTGACCAGTGTATTTCTCTGCCCTCAGTCAGTACCTTTGCTCAGCCATATAGAACTAATACAGAGAAAACATGGCCTACTGTCCACAAGCGATCACATAAAAAAAGAAACACAAAACTTTTGGCCAGTTAATATTTATGGTGTGAAAAGTATTGGAAATCCTTGAACTTTAGGCAAAATCAAGTGTGTGAAGCAGCCAGGACCGCAAGGCGCGCCTACTTCCCCGGGGACGGTGAGGGCACCAGTTCCCTGGATCCTTCGTGCCACACCCTGGCCAGTCCCCTGGGGCCCGTCCACCGTGACCAGGCCTCCCTCTGTGAGAGTGGAAGGTTGTTCCCTCCCTTGAAGATGTCCAGTGGGGGAACTAGGATCCCGCATGCCCCGCAGCACAGCCAAAAAGAAAAAAAAAAAAGTCCAGATGATTTACAGAGAAGGACTTCGAATCAGGTCCTTGGCTACTTCAGATGGACGTGCTTACAGGAGCTGAATTAATGGAATAATTCTGTAAATCCGTGACCTGCCTCCCGCCCACCTCTCCAGTCCCCGTGCTCCCCCATCTTTACCCCTGCTGCCCGCCTTGCAGTCCCCTGACCTGTGCCGGGTGGGTGCCTGCATCTCCTGCGATTTCCAGCAGCGCCTTCTCCATAGCGCCCTTCCCAAGCCCCTTTGCAGCTCTTACTGTCCCCGCCTTGAGGCCTTCAGGATCGAGTCCCTTTGTAGACATCCACCCCAGAAACTCGAGCCTTCACTTCTCCATTCGCGTCTTCTGGGCTGTCAGCTCCTTGAGGGCGTAGCCCGTCCCCAGCTGCAGCAGACAGCCCGGGAAGAGCCCAGCCTGCTAGACGCCAGTAGGGGTTTGCTGAGTGAATGAATGAAGGAATAAAAGCACGCTTCACTTTGTATTTAGAAAGAATTTACACACAGAGATTTCCATAAAAACCAAACCAAGCCAGTGTCTCTTTGAACTGTACTGATATTTTATGCCTTGGACAGTTGGTCTGATGCTTTATCCATTGTTGATAAATCTATTCAGGGATATGTTTAAATTGCTACCAGAGCCAGAAATTCACTTTTACTTCATATATTCATATATTAAAACCTTCAAATAGTCACTACCTTCAAAGGAAAGGCTTCCCCACCTCACTGGAAGTTTCTTCTCTGGCTCCACGCGGCAAGGTCCTTTCTTGTGAGGCGGTAGATGCCGCCTTGTCTCCTGGTGGCGAGTGGCCCTGGTGGGTTGGGACGTGGCCAGCTGAGGTGGGCGGTAGGGGTGGGATGCAGGGGCATCCCACTACTCAGCGTTAGAGGGTTTGAAAGAAAGTCTGTGGCAAGGAGCAGGAGGTGGGTGAGGGATTGTTTTAAATTGGGGCTTCTTTTCTAGGGTGCTGAGGGGTCTCCTGGTGCAGCCCGGTTGGGGATTGTCCCCACCAGGTGACTCCAAGGCGCCAGCTGGGGCTCTGACCTGGAGCCACTCTCCACTGACAGGTGCCACCCTCTCCCCTGACCACCCCCCATCCATGCAGAGGCAGGAGGACCTCTGGGAGGTGGGGAGTGGGAGGCTGCCGTCCATGGGCAGAGGGAAGAGCCGCCCTCTGGGTAGACTTGTCAGGAGCTGGAAGCAGAGCTGAGTCACTGGAAAAAGGCTCCTTGCCGTTTTGCTGCTGGTTGTTACAGATTGAGTTGGGGTCAAGGTGCTGGGGTCTGGTTTCTTTTTTCTGGGAAGTGTGTACCTTCTCCATTTCTCTGACCTCATCTATTATGATTCTCACGAGTCCGTAAGGGTTCGCTCTCCTTCTGCAGTATTGGGGTGTGTATGAGAGCGTGGGCTCTGGAACTAGGCTTCCTGCCTTCAAATTCTGGCCTTTCTTCTTAGTAGCTGTGTGCCCTTGGGCCATTCACTTAACTTCTCTGTAATGGTGGTGATTTATCATCTCATCTGTAATGTGGGGTTCACCTCAAAAGGGTGTTGTGAAAATTAAGTAGATTAATATGTGTTAAGTCCATACAGCAGTGCGGGCACATCAGTAAATGATGGGTACTCAGTGAACACTGGCTGTCACTGTTATTCCCCCTTTGCTGTGGTCTCTCTGTTCAGCAGGGACTCTGACGCTGTCTCAGGCAGATGTGGTCCGTGCGCTCAGGGCTTACCATGTGGAGAGGTGGAGACAAAAGCAAAATACTGAACATGATGAATTAGTTTGTGCTAAAATGTGTGCTGCTGATATACACGTGCGAGGAGTTCAGGAGAGAGTGGTGTGAGCTGAAGGCTTCGTGGAAGAAGCAGAACTGGATCTGGGTCTAAAGAAGGGCAGAATATGGAGAATTGGTTTTATGACTTTACACGCTGCCACTCACAGCTCTCTGAATGGTCCTTGCTTCCGAGTCAGCACTGCCAAACTGCTTCACTCGGGGAAATTCCCATGATGCCACTTTACCAGGTAGCTTAGTCATGGCCTTAGGCCACTGCTGTCTTTTTTTAATTTTTATTTTTGGCTGTGTTGGGTCTTCGTTGCTGCGTGCAGGCTTTCTCCAGTTGCGGCAAGCGGGGGCTGCTCTTTGTTGCGGTGCGTGGGCTTCTCATTGCGGTGGCTTCTCTTGTTGCGCAGCACCAGCTCTAGGCGTGGGCTTCAGTAGTTGTGGCTCGCGGGCTCTAGAGCGCAGGCTCAGTAGTTGTGGCGCACGGGCTTAGCTGCTCCGCGGCATGTGGGATCTTCCCAGACTAGAGATCGAACCTGCGTCCCCTGCATTGGCAGGTGGATTCTTAACCACTGCGCTACCAGGGAAGCCCACTGCTGTCTTTTTAACCGTGGGAAAAATGCAAAGGTTCAGGGGCTCTGCCATCCCACCGAGTCACAGCTGCAGGTGACTGACCTCCTGGTGGGTAAATCCCAGGCCTCTGAGCTGCCCTGGCTCCCTACAGAAGCCTGCAGGGCATTATACACTATATTTAAAGGAAAATGCCTGCCACTGTGTGTCCAGACTGGAGAAAGAGGATTGTCACCTCAGAGGACACTCAGCTATTGTTCCCCTGGAGCCACAGACACCCGGGCCTGAGGTTTTCATCTCCTTCTGGCTCTATCTTTAGCTTTCGGGTGGGCTCAGGTGACGCTGAGTGCTTTTGGTGGGAGTGCTGGCGAGAGCCCTGTGGTAGATCCCAAACTCAAGGGCGCGTGAGCAGTGTGTGAGGAGCTGGTGGAAGCTGCACAGGATGGGAGGTCATGCCCAGTGGTTCTGAGTCAGTAGGCCTGGGGTGATGGCCAGGAACCTGCATCTTTAACAAGCAAGCCAGTAATTCTGGTGAGGGTAGGTCATGGACCATCCTCCAGCTGCAGCCAATGGGGACTCTGTCAAAGGAAACAAAGGAAGTAAAGTAGCCAAAGGTGGACCCTGTAGCAAAGGAGTGATTCTGAACAGAGTGAAGAGCATATTCATTACGGAAAACTGTCAGCTCACAGGCTCAAGAATGCCAGGTACAGGGGTTTCCAGCTGTATTTGAAGGAGGCCCCCAGTCCTCTGGACTCACCAATGTGGGGATGCTGAGGTTGGGGATGATGAGGGGATGGTGGTTTGGGATCAACCCTGCTTCACCCAGAGCATCTTCACGCTGATCTACTTTTATATATGTGGCTTCCATGTCAGACTTCGTTTAGTGGGCACCGCTAAAAGAAATGAAAAAATCTCTAACCTGGAGACAAAGTTTCAGTCCTTGGAAACAACACAGTCTCCTCAGGTAACTTTTGGAGCAGGATGCCATCAGGTCTAGCTTGTTCTATCTGCAAAAGCAAGACAACTTTGGGCAGGATGCTTCTGTCTTCCCTTGTTTCCTTTCTCCCTGTAAGCCAGTTGTTCTGTAATTTTTGTGTCTTCCAGATCCACTTGGGAATCATATGAAAGCTTTGGATCTTTTCTTAGAAAAATATGCACATATGCACACACCTGTAAACTCTGGCATTCAATTTTAGTGGGGTTCTTGGGCTCCATGAAGGCCATCCATGAGTTTGGCGATCACTTCCCCCTCCAAACTTTCATTTTATTTTATATTTTTTCCAGAAGTTCCAGTGTTGTTTTTTTTCAAGTCTTCTCAACTAGACCATAAGTCTGTTGAATGTAGGAACTGTATATCCTCTACAATGGCGTTCTCTAAAGTGGAAGAACAAGAAGATCCATTGTAGTATAAGAAGAAAATATTAGAACTTCTACTTATTTTTAATCTTTACCCCTTTCAAGTTTCTATTTTTCTGTATGTTCCGTAATGCTCATTTTATTACGAGAATAGGTCGTGTTGTTTAAATAAACACATCTATATTGGGGATGCCTGTTAAAAACTTACTGATAAGGGTACATGATTTCAAAAGTTTGGAATATCCTGCCTAATAGAGCTTTTATGTTTTGTTGATGCTTGCCCTGAGCATTCTGCTAAGCATTGGAGGTACACCAAAAATCTGTGTGATTCCTACTCTCTGGGAGCTTATGGTTTACACTGGTACACAGTAGGTGGAGGTGAGATTGTGTCTGGTTTATTTGACTTCAAGTCAGTAACTTCATTTTTTTAAAGAAGGGTCTCTCGGTGAGTATTTAGAAAGTACCTCTCCATACCCTGTGCTCACATTGCTGAGACGCCTGGTTTCTAGGGAAGGGATCCCGTAGGGAAGCCTGAGTTGGTATGAGATGCGAAGGAGGGTGTCTGAGTTTATAATCGTCTTAGGTAGAGAGGCACTATTGGTAGTAATTCTAGAAATTTTTTTTAAAGATTTTTTGATGTGGACCATTTTTAAAGTCTTTTAATTGAATTTGTTACAACACTGCTTCTGTTTTATCTTTTGGTTTTTTGGCTCTGAGGCATGTGGGATTTTAGCTCCCCAACCAGGGATCAAACCCGCACCCCCTGAATTGGAAGGTGAAGTCTTAACCACTGGACTGCCAGAGAAGTCTCTATAATTCTAGAATTTTTATAGACAAAGTGCTGAGGAGTAGCAATCTCTTTGGAAGGATGAAGCTTGGGGGCTCAAACAGCGATTCCATTCCCATTACTTAGATTTTGTTAGACTGGGTCTCAGGGAGATGATGGAGATTAGGGGGTGGAGATGTGTACAGCTATCCCAAGCCACTTCTCAGTGCTGCCTCGGGATGTCCTGAGAAACCGAAATAAAGACCGGGCAGAGGGCTGGAGATGAGAACTCAGCTGAGGAGCCAGCATACCAGCAGCACTGCAAGGACCCTGCAGCAGCCTGGAGGATCAAACCCAAAAAGAGAAGGTTTCTCATAGCAACCGCCAGACTGGACCCATCTCTCAACAGCTGTCAACCATTTATTAGTGGGTCTCTACTGAAGCCAAGGGAAGGCGGAGGGAGAGCAGACAAATGGAGAAAATAAAATTGTGTTAATTACCAGTCCATTTCCATGATGGAAAGGTGACCCGGTCTGCCATCTCCCTCCCCGGGGCTGGGGTTTTGTTGGGTCTGACATTTGCGGCCAGCGCTCCCAGCCGGGCATCTGTTGCCCCCATTGCCATGGAGACAGCAGCTGCTGCAGCGTCTCCTTTGAGAATGTGCCGCCTGAGATTTCAGGGACCATTCTGGAAGCAGTTGTCCTAACAGTGCCAGCTAATCCTTCTTTTCGTTTGTAATTATTTTATCGCCTTGATTCTCTGCTTTGGCATCGTTCCCAAAGCGAACTCTGCTCCCCGACACTGGGGTCCGTGGGGAGGTGTCAGCGCCCCAGCCCCGTCTGGGTGGAGATGAAAGGCCCGTGGAAGCAGAGGCTACGGGGACCACTGCCGTCTTCAAACAGGCCCTGTCTCCTGTCCGCAGCCCTGGGAGGGCCCCAGGCTGATTGAAGTGGCCCGAATTATGAAGCCCAAAGCCTTTGAGGCAAGCCGCCCCATCGAGGCCAAGAATAATTGAACAAATAGTTTATCTGGCTAACCAACAGCTGTAGAGCCCGGGCGATTTGGACAGGATTAGGGGCGAGCCGTGAGAGGATACTCCCACAGGGCCCTTCAAATCCTCATCCTGAACTCTGCCAGCGAAGAACACACGTCGAGACCCTGGAATTGCTTTTAAGTCCGTTTCTCTCCCTTTCCAAGTGACGCTGTTCAGTGCCTCCAAGAATTTTAAGTGACTGAGGCAACCAACTTTGGGGTCCCTGCTATTGGGTTCCTTCAATCCCCCCAAACCTTGTTTGATCCCAGACAGCTCGGATTCATGTGGAAATTCTGATCCCTCTGGGAGGGGCCTGAGGGCTGCCGCCTTCCCCTGAAGTCTGCATTGCTGGCAGCTGCTGTAATGTCTAAAGGTGGTGCCAGGGCCAAGTTCAGGTTAGGATAGAAGAGGAGTCTAGGGGGGCTGCATGGAGAGAGAGGACGCAAGGAATCCTCTTCCCTGTGCGAGAAGAAGTTGAAAAAAAAAACTTCAAACAGACAAAAGATTTAAATGTTTGTTTTTTTTTTAAAAATCCAAGTAAGTACAAACAAGAACCTGGGAGAATTTCTGGGTTAAAACCTTTATAACCTCAAGGTGAGTAATATGTTTCTAACTCTGATTCAAAATCCAGAAATCACAAGACTATAAAAATCATAGAAGATTGATGAATTTAACAATATAAAAAATTCTGCCTGGCAAAACATCACTTGTAAGTATGATAAACTAGGAAAAAGATTTGCAACTCACATTGCAAAAAAGGCTAGTCTTCCTAATGGATAAAGAATTCATAGTTACCAATCAGCAAAAGACCAGAAACCCCAAAGGAAATTGGGTGAAGGATATGAACAGATAGTTCATAGGGTGGAAAACAGAAATGACCCCTAAGTATATGAAAATGATGTTCAACCTCACTCATAATATGAGCAATGCAAATTAAAACTACACAAAGAGGACACAAGGAATCCTCTTCCTTGTGCAAGAAGAAGTTGAAAAAAAAAAAAGAAAGCTCCAAATGGACCAAAGATTTAAATGTTAAAAAAAAAAACAAAACTCGTATAAGTACAAACGAGAACTTGGGAGAAGTTCTGTGTTAAAACCTTTATAACCTAGCAGATTGGAAATAATCCAAAAATTTGACAATGCGCTGTGTTGGTGTATCTGAGAGGAAATAGAACTTTCTTACATTAATGCTGGCAAGTAAAATGGAGGGTACTTTGGCAATATCTATCAAAATTACAAATGCATGTAACCTTTGACCCAACAATAACACTCTTGGGGATTTACCTAATAGAATATTGCATGGTGACGTGCAAAATGTATTAACTGCCACTGGTTTTCAACAGCAAAAAGTTGGAAGGAAATGGTTAAAAATAAATTCATCAAGAGGGGAGCGTTTAAATAACTTACGGTACCTGCCTACAATGGAATACTATGCAGCTGTAAAAAAGAATGAGGGAGCTATCCAGGAGCTGATTTCTAAGGAATGTTAAGTGAAAAAAGTGCAAATGGAGTGGGGTACATACAATAAGCTACCTTTCCTATAAATAAGAGTGAAAATCAGAAAACATTTGTATTTGTATTACCTTAAAGAGACTCGGGGAAGGACACACAAGATACTAGTGAAATGGTTTAGCTGTGGACAGGGAGGAGGTGATAACTGGGGTGGGCGTGAGACTTCACTGTGCACCGCTTTGTGTGAATTGATTTGGGACCAGTGGAATACCCATGCTGAAACAAAATAAAACCCCTTCATATAAAAGACAGAAACAGAACATAATGAAAACAGGACCCCAAACCCAGCCATGTGGCTGTCGTTCTGCTTCCTGAGTTGGGCTGGGGGGCAGCAAGAACACTCCCCCCCGCCCTTCCTCTTCACAGGTGCCAGCCCTCCTGCTGGGTGCTGGGGTGACTGGTGCCCCAGCGCAGCATGGCTGCCACACCGCCTCCCATCCCAGGGGCCCGGAAAGGGGGTCGGAACCAGTGAACTCAAGCTCCTCATGGATGTCGGCCTCTAAGTCTGCTTGTGCGGCTTCTTCAGAGCAACCCCAATCTCTTTTTCTTCACAGGGATCTCACAAGTCCTTAAAAACAAGGCTCGGCCCACAGGGAGTCCCGTACCCTAAGGCATTTGAGAATTTGGGTCCCGATTGAAAAGCTCTTGTTCGTTTCCATTGCGTGAGAATCTCTGAGAGAGGAGCAGTCACCTGGCTGAGCTGATCAGCCTCTGCCTAGCACTGGGCTCCCCAAGGAGGCCATCCTGTGAGTCTGAGAGCCGCAGACCTGGAGGCCAGGACCCCGGGTCTGAGCGGCCTGCGCGGAGTGGGCTATGGGGCTCAGGGATCTACTTAAAAAACCTGTACATGGCTCTTAGCATGTGAAACATGGGTCTATAGGTGCTTTACAAATGTAAACTCATTTATTCTTTATAATAACTCTGTAAGGAAAGTGTTTTGGGTACCCCCAATTCAAGATGAGGCAACCGAGGCACAGAGAGCTTAAGCAACTTGCCTGAAGTCACACAGCTGGCATATGGCAGAGTCAGGATTCCAACCCAGGCCGTCAGTTCTTAACCAACACACTGTGCTGACTTTTATATTTTAAATTGAGGTAAAATTCACATAATGTAAAACTAACCACTTAAAGTGTACAGTTCAGTGGCGTTAAGCACATTCACAATGCTGTACAACCACACATCTATCTAGTTCCAAAATATTTCATCTCCCCAAAAGGAAACCTTGTACCCTAGCAGCCACTCCCCATTCTCCCCTCTCCCCTGCCCCTGGCAACCTCTAATTACTTCCTGACTCTTGGGTTTGCCTAGTCTAGATATTTTATATAAATGGAATCATGGAGTATGTGACTTCTGTGTCTGACTATTTTACTTAGCAAAAGGTTTTCGAGGTTCATCACATTTGGAGCCTGTATGAGTATTTCACTCCTGCTTATGGCTGAAGAATGCTCCATTGTGTGGATATGCCACATTTTGTTTACGGCTCGTCAATGATAACGTTTGGGTTGTTTGCACCTTTTGGTGAGATTGAAGAGTGTAGCAGAGATTTCTTGAGCGCCTGTTTTCAGTTCTTTTGGGTATTACGCGGCCTTTTTTATTTATTTATGGCTGTGTTGGGTCTTCATTTCTGCGCGAGGGCTTTCTCTAGTTGCGGCAAGCGGGGGCCACTCTTCATCGCGGTGCGCGGGCCTCTCACTGTCGCGGCCTCTCTTGTTGCGGAGCACAGGCTCCAGACGCGCAGGCTCAGTAGTTGTGGCTCACGGGCCTAGTTGCTCCGTGGCATGTGGGATCTTCCCAGAACAGGACTCGAACCCATGTCCCCTGCACCGGCAGGCAGATTCTCAACCACTGAGCCACCAGGGAAGCCCTACGCTGCCTTTTTGATGGAAGTAAGGAGCAAATGCTCCTACCTTCCCGAGCCTTTGCTCTTGGGGCCTCTCACCTCCGCAGGACTCCTTATCCTCTCTCCTGGAGAAAAACAAGACAAGGGTGACTGAGTAGGGAAAAGCCTGCTCTTGGGGAGGAAGGTAGGAAGGAAAAGGTGATGGTGGAGACCACACTCACCCCAAAGCCAAGGCGTTTCTCAGCTGCCATTCATGCGCCTATTGCCAGGGGGCCGAGGGGCGGAGGAATGAAGAGCTTCCTGAGGCTGAATTCTGTCGCCAGGGGCCTCCTGGGGCCCCACTGGGCCCCCTCTGTTGAATCTGACCTACAGACCTGTTTTTAAACATGTTTTAAAAAGTGCTCTTGGGACTTCCCTGGTGGCGCAGTGGTTAAGAATCCGCCTGCCAATGCAGGGGACATGGGTTCGAGCCCTGGTCTGGGAAGATCCCACATGCCGCAGAGCAGCTAAGCCCGTGCGCCACAACTACTGAAGCCCGCGTGCTGCAAATACTGAAGCCCACGTACCGCAACTACTGAAGCCCACGTGCCTAGAGTCCGTGCTCTGCACCAAGAGAAGCCACCACAACGAGAAGCCCGCACACCGCAATGAAGACTAGCCCCCGCTAGCAGCAACCAGAGAAAGCCCGCGCTCAGCAAACCCAACACAGACAAAAAAAAAAAAGTTCTCTTAAAGAATATGAGCTGCCTGTAGCACAGGAAACTACATTCAATAAACTGTGATAAACCATAATGGAAAAGAATATGAAAAAGAATGTATATATAATATATGTATAACTGAGGCACTTTGCTGTACGGCAGTAATTAACACTACATTGTGATTCAACTATACTTCAATAAAAAATAAATTTAAAAAAAGAATATGAGCTGCCATTGAAAAATTGGTGAATTTTGCGTAAAAATCAGGTTATCTAGCTTCTCCTAAAAACGTGGCAGGTCTGGCCACGCAGGGCCTGTGTTCCACCGCGGGGCAGTTCACCAGAGACCTTCTCCTCACACAGTGTGAGCTCGAGGCCCTGTCCTGGTCCAGGGACCTTCATTTATGTCACCTTCCTGACCCCTCATCTACATTTATATGCAGAACAGAATCACGTTATGTTAAAGGTTTTGGGTAAAGAATTGCAATTTATTTTGGACAAATGCCCTTGCGTTTTGGCGACTTCCTAAACCCGGCCACGGCTACAATCAATGATCACTGACCTCAGAGGTTTATAGTGAGGGCTTCTCCGATGCAAGGACAGTGAACCCCAAGGAAACCCTGTGATTTCAGTCACTTCTACTTTAGTTTTGTATCTTTTGTTAACTTTGCAAGATATTCAGGGCCAAGTTGCACTGGTATGTAAAATTCTTTATAAAGTCAAGCCGATTACGATTGTTTTTGGAGGGAAGACATCTTTTTTGCAGACACTGGAATGCTCATAGAAGAGAAGGGAGCATGAAATTGTGAGTTTATTCTATCTTGAATTTGACACCTGAAACACCCAAGGAATTTTAAAAGAAGGAGCAGAAAGGATGGGAATGACAACATTTCAGGAAAGGATGAGGGAAGTATTTTAAAAGGAAAAACGTTTACGAATATGGGTACACGTTTGTGTTTGTGTATGTGCGTGGATGTGAAATTGAGGGCATGTGAGCTTGTGTATGAGAAAGTGATTGTATGCTCATGTGTCATAGTGAAGTCATTTCTCTGGACTTCCCCTTTAAGAAGTTTACAGAGGCTGAGCAATTTATGAGGCACTTCTGTAACGGAGCAGGACCGTACGGGGCCCCCATGTCCTCTGCCTGCCCTTATCTGTAGAAAAACTTTAGTCAAAGACTAAATTTAGGCACTTCCCTTGTGGTCCAGTGGCTAAGACTCCGAGCTCCCAATAATGCAGGGGGCCTGGGTTCGATCCCTGGTCAGGGAACTAGATCCTACATGCCACAACTAAGAGTTCAAATGCTGCAACTAAGAGTTCGAATGCTGCAAATAAAGATTCCCGCATGCTGCAAGGAAGATCCTGCATGCCGCAACTAAGACCTGGCACAGGGATTTCCCTGGTGGTCCATGGTTAAGAATCCGAGCTCCCAATGCAGGGGACCCGGGTTCGATCCCTGGTTGGGGAACTAAGATCCCACATACTGCAACTAAGCCCGCATGCCGCAACTAGAGAAGACTGCGTGCTGCAACGAAGAGCCCGCACGCCGCAACGAAGACCCAGTACAGCCAAAATAAATTAATAAAAAAAGAATAAATTTAATCAGAGTAGTGAGAAAATGCAAAAACAAAGGAAAATAGTCAAGCAAGACAAGATAATAATAGTTTAGTTATTAAGCAAAGTCAAGGATCTTTAGTTCCTCCTCAAGGGCTATAGATAAAATTCTGAGCCGCATCCTTTGAGCTGTTTTACAGATACTAAAACCTCCACCAGGTGGAAGAAGTTAACTACATGATGACCAGGCTGTAGCCGTGACATAAGCTGCCACAATTCCAAGAATTGGCCTCAAAGAAATGGGAACAAAGCGACACTAGAACTGAAGATTAACCGTACTTAAAACAATCAAGATGACGCTGATCAGACCACCGCATGACCAATTTCAAGATGACTGTCAGAGCTGACTGTGCTGTTTCTGCATGTAGGCCCCTCCCTCCACCAGTGCACCCCTGAAACTCCCCATTAAGAGCTTGTGCTCCTGATCAGCAGTGAGGAATCCGTTCTTTGGGGCATGAGTCCACCTTCTCCCAGGACTGCCGGCTTCCTCAATAAAGCTATCTTTCCTTTTACTCAATACTCATCTCTCAGTATTGGATTCTTTTTTTTTTTTAATATTTATTTATTTATTTGATTGCATCAGGTCTTAGTTGTGGCAGGAGGGCTCCTTAGCTGCAGCTTGTGGGCTCCTTAGTTGTGGCATGAGAACTCTTAGTTGCGGCATGAGAACTCTTAGTTGCGGCATGCATGTGGGATCTAGTTCCTGGACCAAACCCAGGCGCCCTGCATTGGGAATGTGGAGTCTTAACCACTGCGCCACCAGGGAAGTCCCAGTATGGGATTCTTGAGTGATGAGCAGCCAGACCTGAGTTCGGTAACACCTCCATCACTGTTGTCAACTGACTTTTGATTCTTGGCTGATGTGTCCATCCAGAGACCTCTCACTCAGTCCTTCTTCATTCTTCCTCCCTTTCCATGGTCTCTGCGGCACAGGAAAGATTTATTAATTCAAAGCATTTATTTTGATCCTATGACATGCCTGGAATTGTTCCACATACTGAAGCTATAGGGATAAAAAAGGCAGACAAGGCCACTGCCCTCATGGAGCATTTATTCTGGTGCAGGAAGACAGACAATAAACACCAACACTAAAAACACAAATAAGGGAGATGATTTCAAGGAGTACAAGTGCCACGCATAGATGCTGCTTTGGATGGAGGTTAGTGGAGGGTCCTGAGATAGTGGTGGTGGCCTGCACGGTGACCAGGACACCATGCAAGGGTCTGGATGAGTAAGTGCAAAGACCTGAAGTGAGAGCAGCTTGATGTGGTCTGGAATAGGGAGCCAGGGGCTGTGCTGGAGCTCAGGCTGGGAGCCCCAGATGATGGCAGAGGCTGGCCCTGGGCCTTATTCAGTGCATTGTTGGCTGCAGAGAATGGTTTGGATTTTATTCTAATTGCAATGGAATTAATTAAAGGATTTTTAAGTAGGGGAGTGATATAGCTTGATTTATTTACAGCTACTGGGGAGATAAGCATGAGAGAGAGAGAGAATTGTTTTTGTTCATATATATCAAAAATGCAAACTGAGAAGTTTAAAAAAAGTGTTAATTAAAAACAACATCGGGGCTTCCCTGGTGGCGCAGTGGTTGAGAATCTGCCTGCCAATGCAGGGGACATGGGTTCGAGCCCTGGTTTGGGAAGGTCCCACATGCCGCGGAGCAACTAGGCCCGTGAGCCACAATTACTGAGCCTGCGCGCCTGGAGCCTGTGCTCCGCAAAGGGAGAGGCCGCGATAGTGAGAGGCCCGCGCACCGCGATGAAGAGTGGTCCCTGCTTGCCGCAACTAGAGAAAGCCCTCGCACAGACACGAAGACCCAACACAGCTATAAATAAATAAATAAATAAATAAAATGCAGTAATTAAAAAAAAAAAAAACAACATCGATAAACCCATCAAATGTTAACATAAATAACACAATTTTTATTAAAAATATTTTCAAAGCAAGAAATTTTAATGAGAAGAGTGGCATTGTTTTACATGTTTATAACTCTAATGTCTGGTTTAAAAGAAGACAGTTGAACTCTCATGTTCACTTCTGAAGAAAATGTGTTGTGATGTGTTGTTTCCATTGAAATATATTGAGAAAATCTGGCTTCACACAGATGCATAGTTGAAAAGAAAAGTATTTAATAGATAATCAGGGATATTTTTCTACTCCCAAAATTGACAAGTGATTGTTTCTGAAAGGTTAGTTGCAATGTGGAATCTGAAACCACATGGGTGAATTTCATACTCTGTTAGATTAAAATCCACTGGTCAGTCATGCACTTGAGTCAATCTTCTCCCCTGTGTGATTTAGTGACATCATGCACTGGTCATTTGGAAAACAGTGACTCACTGAGTTATGCAGATCTTCCAAATGTTGACAAATTTCATTAAACGGGATAAAAAACATCACATTTGTCAATGTCACCACAGACTTCACTGGAAAAGTCTTTCAGGGTTGGGAAGCAGTCTACTTTACAGTGGCAGATACAAGTTTTCCGAAACTGTATTTCTGCTTGAAAAGTCAAGTTTTATCATTGGCAACAAATGTTGTCAACTGCTTTCATTGAAGTGACAGGTTTATTTTATTTATTTTTCAGAAGATGTCTCTAAATATCCATGTCTGAATAAGCACAGTTTGTCAGTCACTCTTTCAAGTAGCAATAGTGTTCCGTGAAAAAGGTGACTAGTGCAGCTGGCAATTCAAATGACCCACGATTGCTTATTCTTGAGACAGGTTCATGCTTCAGTACAGAACAGAAGTGCTCAGTGTACCATGTTGAAAAAGCATGTGCTCAAGGACTGAGACTTCATAAAATTCCTATTTTTTTACTGTTTCATCAAGGACATTTTTTTTAAATTGAGGTATAGTTGATTTACAATATTGTGTTAGTTTCAGGTATACAGTAGAGTGATTCAGTTATACACATATATATGTATATATATGTAATTTTTTTCAGATTACTTTCCATTATAGGTTATTACAAGATATTGAATATTGTTCCCTGTGTTATACGGTAGATCCTTGTTGCTTATCTATTTTATATATAGTAGTGTAAATCTATTAATCCTATACTCCTTTATCCCTCCCCCTCCTTCCTTTCCCCCATAAGCTTGTTTTCTCTGTCTGTGAGTCTATTTCATTTTGTAAATAGATTCATTTGTATTATTTTTCAGATTCCACATGAGTGATATCATATAATATTTGTCTTTGTCTGACTTACTTCTCTTAGTATGATCATCTCTAGGTCCATCTGTGTTGCTGCAAATGGCATTATTTCATTCTTTTTTATGGCTGAGTAATATTCCATTGTATATGTATATATCATGTCTTCTTCATCCATTCATCTGTCGATGGACGTTTAGGTTGTTTCCACATCTTAGCTTATTGTAAATCGTGCTGCTATGAACATTGGGGTGCATGTATCTTTTCGAATTAGAGTTTTTGTCTTTTCTGGATATTTGTCCAGGAGTGGGATGGCAGGATCATATGGTACCTCTATTTTTAGTTTTTCAAGGAACCTCCATACTGTTCTCCACAGTGGCTGTATCAACTTACATTCCCACCAGCAGTGCAGGAGGGTTCCTTTTTCCCCACACCCTCTCCAGCATTTGTTATTTGTAGATTTTTTGATGATGGCTGTTCTGACTGGTGTGAGGTGATACCTCATTATAGTTTCGATTTGCATTTCTTTAATAACTAGCAATGTTGAGCATCTTTTCATGTGCCTGTTGGCCATCTATATGTCTTCTTTGGAGAAATGTCTATTCAGATCTTCTGCCCATTTTTTGATTTGGGTTTTTTTTTTTGATATTGAGTTGTATGAGCTATTTGTGTGTTTTGGAAATTAACCCCTTGTCGGCTGCATTGTTTGCATATATTTTCTCCCATTCCATAGGTTGATTTTCATTTTGTTGATGGTTTCCTTTGCTGTGCAAAAGCTTTTAAGTTTGATTAGGTCCCATTTGTTTATTTTTGCTTTCAATTCTTTTACCTTGGGAGACTGATCTAAGAAAATGTTAATACAATTTATGGCACAGAATGTTTTGCCTAAGTTCTCTTCTAGGAGTTTTATGGTGTCATGTCCCATATTTATCTTTAAACCATTTAGAGTTTATTTTTGTATATGGTGTGAGGGAGTGTTCTAACTTCATTGATTTACATGAGGCTGTTGAGTTTTCCCAACAACGCTTTCTGAAGGGACTGTCTTTTCTCCATTGTATAGTCTTGCCTCCTTTGTCGTGGATTAATTGACCCTAGGTGTGTGGGTTTATTTCTGGACTCTCTATTCTGTTCCATTGATCTCTATGTCTGTTTTTGTGCCAATACCATGCTGTTTTGATTACTGTAGCTTTGTAGTATTGTCTGAAGTCTGGGAGGGTAATGCCTCAAGTTTTGTTCTTTTATCATCAAGGACATTCTCAAGTGAAACTGACATTTTTTTTTTTTTTTTTTTTTCTGTGAGTGCATGGCAAGGAATGCAATGTCTACTGGTGAAGTTTGGTATCACCACCTTGATTCGTCCTAAGGCACCAGCAGTTTTACCCACCAGTGCAACTGTGAACACAGTGAAAAAGTCAAATAATATCTTAATATTATTTTGAAAATAGTCTTGACCTCGTAGACCCCCAGAACTGTTTGGGAGACCTCTTAGGGATCTGTAGATCACACTTTGAGAAACACTGATATAGGTTACCGAGTGTTCAAAATATATAAGCATTTAATGTCTTGACTCACAGTTGCATTGTGATAGAAAAAGCAATCTGATAAATTTGGCATGTGCCACATATGATAAAGGGAAAGTCTTTTTTTTGTGTGGAAGTCTCTTGCCCGTGAATACCATGCCTACTCTTCTCCTTGTACAGTTAACTTTTTGCTACATATTTATATATATATACATATATATATACACACACACACACACACACACACACATATATATATAAAATTCACAGCTCCCCCATTACCTTTCCCAAACCCTAATATCCTCCCTGAGTACTGACATTGAAATAGGTTCCTCTCATTTCAGACTCAGCAGACATGGGGTAGAACTGCACCTGACTTAAGAAAAAAAAATCTGAAAATATCACTCATTTTATCATGTAGGTCCCATAAAAACTCTATAAGTAAATATTTCTCGTTTCATATGATTACTAAATTTGACCAGAGTGCTCCAGGTGTTTTATTACATACGTGATGGAGGTCTGTTAGGAATGAAGTTTTGCAATGTGATCCCATCTTGCATAATTCTGGGAAAGAGATTCAGGGATCGAGTTCCTGTATGTTCCCCCACAAAAAGGACCTCAGCTCTCGCTTGGTGCTTTAGACTCTGTGTCCTTGGCTGTAAAACAACTGTCAGTAAGGACCATAACAGTTCTTCACCCCTGTGAGAGAGCGAAGGAAAGCAGACTTGTGTCCATCCCAGGTGTTCGTCTCGGCTGATTCTTTGAATTTATAGTGGGTGGGTTTAAAATGCCAGGGGGGCTGGGAGGGACAAGGAGGGACATCAGACCAATATTTACACCATCTTTCCTCTTCAAGATCTTATGGGCCAAGTTTTTCATCTGTAAATGTGAACAGCTGGGCTAGAGGATGCCTATCAGTCCTTCCAGATTTACACTTAGCGATTCTGGAATTGCTGACAGGGGTCCAGAAGGAAGCCCAGGTGATTTTACAAAAGTTCTCACTGTCATCTCTAGGGGGCACGCCAGCCCTCCCTACAGTCTTGAAAAGTTAAGTAGGCAGTTCTTCAGCATTTCTCAAAGTTTCTGGGAATTTCTGAGGTCTTTGGTGGGATGGATTTCCTGACTAGGGGAGGAATATGAAGCTGGGCCAATGACGGGGTAAGGAAAAGTGACGACAGCAGTTACATTGCAAGGAAGTAGAACAGGTAAACTGGTCTCGAGTGATTGAACAAAACTCTGAAATGAACCTAGAACTAAAGGCTACCATTGGGCAGAGTTTTGGGAGGTAGCAGAGAGGTGAAGATTCATAGCTGTTCTGAAATGAGCACACCTATTGATGCAGGACCGTGCTGGGCATTGCTAAAGCGGTTAAGGAGCAAACAAGCCAGACCAGGGCTGGTCCTCAGTCACTCGAAGCCTGTCATTGCAAAGTGTTAATAAGGTTGACGGCTAAGTTCAGACAGATGATAATACACAGCAGGGGAGGTAACTGGTCTGGGGATGGGAAGATCTCCTGCAGGCAGCAGACTAGAGGGATAGCAGAGTTAGTAGGTGAAGAGGTGGGTTGAAAGCAGTGGGGAGGGAGGGAGGCAGATGAGTGCCGGGGGGTGCTGCCGTGAGGGACGTAGTGTTCTAGACAGCCTGGAAGGGACGATGTGGATATGGCTGTTTCGTTGAGTAAGAGATGGGCGAGGGGGTAAGAAAAGAGGCTGGAGTAGTTGGGAGGGGTCAGGTCACGTTAAGGAGACTGAACTCAACCCTGAGGACAATGGAAACCATTGGAAGGCTTTAGGGAAGGGATTCAGGGGAGATCTTTCCAGCTGGAGAGGTGAACGGATGGGAAGGGGGCAAGATTTCAAGGATGCCAGCTCGGGTGGCTATGGTCACCCAGATGAGAGGCGATGTGGACGGGAGTGGGATGGAGGGAAATGGAGGGAAGTGAGACACATTAGGAGGTAGTCACACTGGGTTTTAGCCGAAGAACTTAGGGGGATTGTTTTCAAACTTACAGCTTCATTGACAAACAAGCACAATTAATAATGTTTTGTTCCCCTGAAGCAATACAGATAATGTGCAGACATACTTGCTTCCAGGGGACCTCCTCCCCGCAGAATCAAACTGCTGCCTCTGTGTGGACAGGTAACTGTAGAGACCTGCCACTCTTCCTAAGGGGTTCTCTTTGCCTCACCACTAAAATATTCTTGCACTTTCAGCCTCATTCAAGAAAGAGATGAAACTGGGTTAATGAGACAGCGTCTGTGACCAGGGAATGGTTGCACACGGCTCTCAAGTCCGTTTAAGAAGCATTTTCTCCTGTGATCTGTCAATATTTTCTCCTTCTGTGATCTGTCAATATTTTGCAGCCCAGCTCTCTCCATCAGAGAGTAGTGGCAGAGCACGTGTGCCCCAGAGCCCTGACTTGGGAGGAGAAGAGCTCGCCCCTCTCCCAATGGGAGATGCTGTCTTTGTTGCTTCTAGCCAGAAGGGCTGAGGGGCACTTGGAGGGCTGGGGGCCAGGAGCTGTGCTGTGTGCGAGGGGCAGTGGTTGGGATTCCAACAAAGGAGTTTCCATCAGGCGCTGAACACGCTGCTCGCTGCATTTCTGCAGTGCAAGATTAGCCGGTCAGTGTTAGGAACGGCCAAGGCCTGGGCCAGAGCAAAGTTGAGTTTGCTAGAGATGTGGTCCCAGGAACCCCAGGGGAGGTGTGAGTGCACGTCCTGTAAGTCCCAGCTCCTCACAGGCACTGGCAAGTTCGCAGGGTCCCCAAGCAACCGCACAGGCTAGGATTGTACAAAGGCTGCTGTGGTCTCCCCTGTCCTTTCCTTCTTCCCACAGATCTCACTGCAATAGGTAGACAGTGATGCCGAGGGGGAACAAGTACTGCTGTGATCAGGTGCTATTTCACCCTTAGAATCCTACAGAACTTGTACAATATACTCCTGAAAAGTTCTTACCATAATTTTCTTCAATGTGTTATTCAACAAAATATTTATTGAGTGTCTACTATGTGCCAGGCGCCGTTCTAGGTTCATGGACCACATCTGTCCATAAACCAAAGCTCTCCTGCAGCCCTTTCTCTGTAGTGGGAAATAACAGGTAACAAACAGTAAATGCAATCTGTTCAGGAGGATGCGGGGTTCTCTCCTGACTCAGGAGTGGCGAGGGGGCCAGTGTCACCATGTTCTCAGTGCTGGTTTTGAACCTGACCTCCTGGCAGACATGCTATGTGGTTGCAGAGTGAGGAAGGTCAGTTCTGATCATGACCTGGGGAGAGAGGGAGCAGGGCCAGTGGGTAGATAAGTGATTTATGCAGTATGTGAGCAAGTGAGTGAGCTGGGAAAAGAGAAAAAGATAGAACTGATTAAACGCAAGTTAGATATAGTTCCCATTGCCAATCATCTATAAAATTTTATCCAGAAGCCCTTCAAATTTAGTCCAGATGAAGGTGGGTGGATGGCAGAGAGTTGGGGTAGTGGCCCCAGAGCAAGGAAGTGCTGTTTGGAAGGTGGGGAAAGCATCAGCTGAAGCGTGGCCTGGTTATTACAGGATTGATGTCCCTTATTTCTGCTTTCCCCATCAAAATGTAACGAGAGGCCTGTGGTTCTTCTACCGAAGGACAGATGTGCTTTAAAAATTCTCAAATGGATAAAATAATCAGGCAAAGGGCTGAGCCTGGGCTGCCACCTCGAATGTTTCAGCCACGTGGGCTCCACTGTTTCCTTCTGACCTTAAGATGCAGGGGTTTCAGGGTTTAGTTCACCGTCAGTGAAGTGGGGCTCAGGCGCACTTACTAAGCCTCTTCTGTGTTTGCTAATAATTATCACCCAGTTTATTATGGGCCCTGCAGTGCTCCCACTTCCTTTAATTAATTTGTCCTGTATTAATTATGGGGGTGTTTTATTTTATAAGGGTGATGACTAACCCAGCCGGCAGGTTCAGAACTGCCCTGTTGGTGCTTGACGGACAAGGGCTTGGTCTCCCAGTTCAGCCCAATCTGTTTGGGAGGAGGGCATCATTCTCTCCTGACATCAGGCGTGGCGAGGGGGCCAGTGCCTGCCAGGGAACTGGGCCTCCTGGGGCAGAGATCTTGTGGGAGCTGCTGACTTGGGAAGCTCAGTTCTGTTCATGACCACGTAGAGCCTCCCAAGCCAGCCAGGGAAACACACCCTATGGGCTGGGGTCCTACGGAGGAGTGGCTTCAAGGCAACGTAGTAGATGACCTTCAGACTGGAGGCCCCTCCACCAGAGGCTTCTTGAAACTCAGATACTTGAGGAGCCTGGAGTGTTCTTTTGAAATTCAGCTCCGAGCTCTTCGTGGAATGCAAGGGTGGTTTCTGCCCAGCTTCTTGAGTTCTTTAAGTTCTTTCCCAAAGCTGCTCTGAGTCTATCTTGCAGTAACTGCATTTCTTTTCTGAAGTTTCTGCATTTTTATTGCAATCTTATTCTCAACTCCTACTTGACATCCACAAAGTTTAAGATCATTGGATTCACAGTTGTGATGGGCGAGGAGGACGTTGATCTCCAGTATGGAATAGATTCCAACACACAGCCCTCTCCACCCAGACTGTTGCAGGAGCCTCCTAATGCCTCTGCCTTCTCCGTACACACTCCTCTCCTCCTCTGCAGGCCAGCCTTTCCAGGCGGATTTTTTCCGGATCTCAAGCCGAGTGTGTCCCTCCTCTCCTTAAAGTTCCCCAGTGGATTCCTGTCGCCCCCATGACAAACTTGTACGTCTTCATCTTGGAGCTCAGGGCTCTCCGTGACCTTGACCCTGCCCCTCCCCATCCCTGACTCAGCTCCTGCCACTCTCCCATGGTTATTCGGTCTTAGAGGTGAATTTTTGGAACACGTGATGATGGTTCAGCCTCCACACTTCTGTGCATCGTGTTTGCTCCCAGGACTATCCGGTCCCAAACTCATCCTCTGCTTGAGCTCCCTGTGAACTTGATCAAACGTTCCTGCATCCGTGAAGGCATCCCGACTCAAGCCAGGTCCAATGCATCCCCCAGCGTCTTCCAACAGTGCCCTGCATCCCAGAACCCCTCCATCCTCTTCCCACAGCGCCCTACATCCCCGAACCCGCCCGAGCAGTAGTTAGACGCTCTCATGACTGCTCCATGTGTTTTATGATGCCCTCCTCAGGGCCAGGGTCTGGACCTTATTTGGCTTGATAATTCCAGGCCTAGCTGAGTGCTTTGCCCGCAGTAGGAAATGAGTTTCTAATTTTTGTAGGAACGAACAAATGAAGGAATGAATAAAGCAGGAATCTCAATCCATCCTTTGTTCCAATAAAGATGCTTCTCTTTTGAGAAACATAGCAGTCTTCTCGTGTCCATATTTATGAGGGAGGGATTGCAGGGAAGGAGGAAGAAGTGAGCTCTGAAAGCAAAGTTAATTAAGAGAGTTAAGGTAGTGTGATCTGGAATCAAAGTGGTTGCACAAGAACAGCTGGCGGAAGAAGGAGATGGGGATGGAGGAGATGAGCGTGGAGTCCTGAGGAGGAAACAGGAGATGGTGGGAGTCAGCCACCCTCCTACAGTGGGGGGCCTTGTCAGAGGCAGCTAAGGTTGCCGCGTCTGAAGCAGACCCCGGGCTCTGGGACTTTGGGAGAAGAGGTAGCGATGAGTGGATACAGGCAAATGGGTGACGCCATCTGGCAGGAGTACCTCCGTGGACCCAGGAAGTTCTGCATCAGGCTGGGTTTAAAGGTGCAGTTCTATCTCTTCCAGAATGGATCTCATATCCTGTGCCAGAGCATTTCTAGAAAACCCTTTGGCCTGGGTCAGACATTTTGAATCTGGTTCTCTGTCCATCCCTCCATCCCTCACCTGCTGGCCTCTGAGGAGCCTTAGTCTCTAGACAGTCCTGTACCCCCTTCTCCCCACTGTTCCCATCTGCCTGACTTTCTCCAGGTTGCTGCCCTCAGAGAATTGATTAGGGCTCAAAACAAAGTGGAAGCAGCCAGAACTCCTGGGTCTGGTCACTAGGTCTGCCTTACCAACCCGCTGAGTTCCGCTGAGCCTTGATTTTCCCCTTCTATGATGTGGGCAGCATGCCGTTTCACCTCCCTTGAACTGCCCAGTTAATGATCACCCCGAGTTCCCGGGGAGTGCAATGCCCTGCAGCCCTCCAGGATGCAAATTTGTAATTATTATTTTTTGCCAAGCCTCTCATATCATCCCCAGTTTCATAACCTCCGTCACCCTGCCCCATCCCCTCCCTTCCTGCACGTACAGAGCCCTCCCCTCTCACCCAGATGCACACCTGCAGGAAAAACTGGCAAGGACTCCTTTCCATCTGTCACAGCTTCAAATAGCTTGAGTGTGCTGATGACAGATAAAGTAATTGCAGAGCATATGAATGACAATATTTGATGTGTTAAAATAATTTTTTAATGCCAAGCATTTGTATAATTTATAGCTGGAATCCAAAGTTTTCTTCTTGCTTCCCACTTCTCACCTGGTCACTCCACATCGGAGTGGCAGGCACGTTGGCCCCATGGCTCTTGTTTTTGTTCAGTGTGTTACAGGGAGAAGGCAGGACGGGCTGCAGCAACTCCGTACGGTTCTTACTGACTTCTGAACCCCCGGGCCTCACTCAGATCTTAGCATGTTGAGGTGCTTACGGATATTTGATAAATGCATTATTTATTTTTTAAAAGAATTTTATTTATTTATTTATTTATTTATTTATTTATGGCTGTGTTGGGTCTTCGTTGCTGTGCACGGGCTTCTCATTGTGGTGGCTTCTCTTGTTGCGGAGCGTGGGCTCTAGGCACGCGGGCTCGGTAGTTGTGGTTCACGCGCTCTAGAGCGCAGGCTCAGTCGTTGTGACGCACGGGCTTTGTTGCTCCGTGGCATGTGGGATCTTCCCGGACCAGGGCTTGAACCCGTGTCCCCTGCACTGGCAGGCGGATTCTTAACCACTGCGCCCAGGGAAGTCCCGATAAACGCATTATCAAATAGAAGTTGGGGAGTCATCTGACAACTATTCACTCAGTGCTTCAATGTGCCAAACACCAGTCTAAGAAGTAGAACACAACAGTGACAAGACAGACGAGGTCCCTGCCTCCGAGGAGTTTAGAGTTTGGTGGGGAGCCATAGCATCAACCCATGCTGAGTCTACTGTGGAGGAAAGAGGGGATCCTGGTAACTTAGGCATCAAGGTATCATCTAGAGGTCAGGGAAGTGAGTTAACTGGAAGACCTA
This sequence comes from Eubalaena glacialis, assembly GCF_028564815.1. Lineage (NCBI taxonomy): Eukaryota > Metazoa > Chordata > Mammalia > Artiodactyla > Balaenidae > Eubalaena > Eubalaena glacialis. The sequence continues at coordinate 4,667,396 of NC_083725.1, forward strand.
GAGAGGGGTTTAGGGCAGTCAAGGAGGGAGGCAAAAGAGAGTCCCAGGTAGAAAAAAGAGCCTGCGGGAAAGTGGAGAGCTGAGACAGAGAATGGTTAGTTTGAGCAGCTGGAAGCCGTTCATTAAGACTAGAATTCAGGTCAAAAGAGAGAAGTGAGGCTGTAGTGGTGGGCGGGGGAGAGACCACGAGTGACCTTATCAACTGTGTGAAAGAAACAGGGTGGGATGGAAGCATTTTAAGGGAAGTGACATGGTTAGACTTTTCTACGAGAAAGATTCCTATGCTGAGACCATCAGAGAAGGGTGGTCTGGAAATAAAGCTGCTCTAGGAGGTGGAGGTGTCCATCACTTCAACTCTGAGAGCTCCTGCTGGCTCAGATTTAGGCTTGGGAGGTTAGGAAATACAATAAAAGCCATCAACCACTCTCTTTAAAAAGGGCTTTCGAACAACAGAGGACATTCTCAGCGAGCACACTTTGGCCCTTCCACTCCTGACTTCTGTTATTTAAATGCCTCATCACCTACGGGTGTGTGCGAGATCTTGCTCAGATAGTGAAGAAGGACAGATAAGAAGCGTTATGTGTTGTACTAGGTGCTAATTCCTCCTCTCTGTGGTGTCCCATTGGCTTCCCTGGTCCGAGGTCCTCCAAGTCTGGGCTGGAGCCAACTTGAGAGAGCTGGGAGTGGGGTATATGCCTCTCTTCCCAGCTCCACCATCAGTGACATCACATTTGAGTTTGAAATTGGCCAGAGGGGTAGTATTTACAGCATGGAAAGCAAGCAGATGCTGCTATAATTCAGGGTTTCTATTTTTCCTAGAGAGTTGGTTGTCAAACATTTACGAGCACACCACTCACTGCCTACCACTCACGTGTGAATCTACAGGGCAGCAGCCTAACTCCCGGCTGGTGAGGGGCTTCTGCTGTAGCACTGAGGTGGCTAATTCCTTTCTTACTGAGGTTTGTGATTTCTCACCATCTCAGCCTGGCTGGTTTTGAACTTGTCTCTGAGTTTGAACTGGTTGCCCTTTCCCTACCCACCTCAGCTTGCTGATTCTAAAGGCAACACAGGCGAGGGCACTGGAACGGGGGGAGGATGTGTCTATTCAGACTGCCTCCCTTCTGACCACCATCCAATTGTGAGCTGGCCTCCTGCACTTCCACTGGTGTGAATCCTACTCTGTGGGCCATTCTTCAGCCTGTTCACTGATTTCACAGTCTTTCCTCTGAATTCTTCTCCATTGCCCACTGGAGGTGCTCACTTATTGGACCAGAGAAATGGGGCAAGTAAACCAAATTAGTTTTGCTATGCAAAGTGCCCACCAACAGATGAAAATATGTCAACCGCACTCATCATCAAAGAATGCAAAATAAAATGGGATAACAAGAGTTCCTGGAAATGAACCTATGGAAAAGCAGAAGTACAAAAAGATGCGTGCACAAAGATTCTATTGCAGTTTTGTTGGTAGAGGTGAATAACTGGAAACGACATAACTGTACATCAATAGGGGAATGATTAAACATATTATGGAACATCTCTGTGATGAATGCTGTAGCAGCTACTAGAGCAACGAGTTAGCTTTAAATGTCCTGCCGAGGAAAATGTCCTTGCAACATTCAAAAAAGCAAAGTGCGGAACAGTTTGTATAAAATGTTCCTGTTTGTGTGAAAGAATTCTATGTGGGGTGTCTGTGTGTAAAAGAATGAAAGGATACATACCAAACTGTTAAGAGTGGACACTTCTGGGGATTGAGATTAAGGAGGAGTGGTGTGGTGGGAGCGATTAATTTTTTAATTGACATACAATATTATATTAGTTTCAGGCGTACGATATAATGATTCAATATTTGTGTATATTGTGAAAGGATCACCACAGTAAGTCTAGGTAACATCCGCCACCGTACATAGTTACAGAATTTTTTTTCTTGTGATGGGAACTTTTAAGATCTACTCTCTTAGTGACTTTCAAATATAGGATACAGTGTTATTAACTACAGTCACCAAGCTGTACATTATGTCCCCAGGACTTTTATAACTGGAAGTTTGTACTTCTTGACCCCCTTCACTCATTTCGGAGCTACTATTTTTTACTTTGTATACGTTTTATTGTTTGAATTTTTGTAATAAAAGCTAAAAAAGATATTTACAAAACAGGATCTATCACTCCACCTTCATCCTGCTCTGTTAGAGCTGGGAAGCCCAGCCCTTAACACGGTCAGCAGGGGCCGGGGTGGCACGATGCAGGTTGGGACCTAGTTCCGCTGGGGGTGGGAGGGTGGGGGCAATGGGGTGAGGACCGTGTGCAGGTCCCGCAGTCCGGGGAGCTCCTGTCTGGCCGGGGGGCAGAGCGCAATGTCAGGCGTGTGGCCTCCACGGCGGTCACGTGTGGGTGCCCTGCGGTGGGGCTCGCGAGTATATCAGTAGGGCGCTGTCATTCCCCGGAAGACGGGCAGCCCTGGAAGCTTGTCAGGGTGTCACAAGCCTTCGACACCAGCGACAAGGCTGACACCTGAAAGAACGGGAGGGCAGTCTGGAAGCAGCAAGACCTGAGAAATCAGGATCCATAGAGGGGCCAGCAGGAGCCAGGGGGCAGGTCCCTGGCGGGTGTCCGTGGTGCCTGGTACCAGGGCAGCTGAGCACTTACTCCCAGAGTGTTGGGCTAATTCTGGAGACAGGGGCCCGGCCTGTGAGTGAGAGTCAGGTGGTCCGGCTGCGGGGAAGCAGGGCTGAGAGCCTTGGAAGGAGGCCCCCCGTGGCTGGGGCCTGGGGTGGAAGCTGCCCGCCACCTCCCGCTTCGGAGCCCAGAGCTCTGGCCCAGAGGGGCCCCTTCCTTCTGAGCCGCGTGCATGGGGCCTGTTTGCAGACAGGCTGCTGCGCGGGGCTGGCCTCCGGGCCCTGCCACCACTCCAGGAGACCCCAGGGGTCGGAGAAGGCGTGGCCTCGGGGGCTGTCCAGGCTGCCTCTTTGCTGTCTTCTCTGTTCATTGTCTCCTAATCGCAGGCCTGGAGGAGTCGGCCAGGTGGAAAGTCTATAAAACAAGCTGGCGGTTCTCCCTGGCGCCCTGACAGCCTCTGCACCGTGGGAACCCTGGCCGGGAGGCTCTAGGACCTGGCCTCCCCGCAGGCGCTCAGGGCCAGGCTGCCTGCGTGTCCTGCTCCGCAAGTTCTGGGCTCGCAGGGCAGGCAGGGAGGTGTCAAAGCTGCGATGACAGCAGCTTCTCTGGGGTGAGTCCCCTGCGGGCTTCACTCCCCTCCCCTCTGTGCAGAGCGGCAGAAGAGGGGGAGAGGGCCCTGGAGTAGGAGTCAGAAGGAGATCCGAGTCCGGGCTTGGCCTGTGCTGGCCGTGTGGCCTTGGACAGGCGCTCAGCCTCTCTGAGCCTCAGTGACACACCTGCAAGATGCTAGTTGTAAGCCTGTCCACCGGGCAGGGTCGCTGGGAGGCGGGGTAGTAACGGCTGGTGTTTGCCCCGTGCTTCGGGGGTGCCAGGCGCTGGGGTCCCACCTACCAGCTCAATTTAGTTCATAGCCTGCATCACTTCCTAACATACAATACAGTCCACTCAATGTCAGTTTTCTGTCCCTCCCACTAGAGAGAACGTTTCACGAAGAGAAAGCTTTTGGCATAATTTTTTCCCTGTGCTTAGAACAGAGCTTGGCATATAGGACTTGCTCAAAACTGTTTGATGAATGAATGAATGGATGGATGGGCATCTCATTTAGTCCCCATACCGACACCCTGAAGAGAGTATGATTAGAATCTCCATCGTACAAATGGGAAACCTGAGACGCGGGGAAGAAAACTGTCTTCGTAAAGTCACGGACAAGTACGTGGTGGGGCAGTTTAACTCCGGAGCCTGGGCGATTCGGTTCTCTAAAGGAAATGATGTACGTGAAAGCGCTGGGTAAACTGTAAGGCGCTGTAGAAGCGTAAGGTGTTGTAACACGTCACCTTCCATTTACTTGATGATCTAAAACTAAACGGCACCTTTGTACCGTGTCTCCCGCCTCCCCCCTCAGCCCTCACACCCCCTTGTTTGAGGTCGCATGGTCGGTTCTGACTTTCTGCTGGTCTTTATTTTGTAAATTATCCGTAGCCAATCCTTAATCCGACGCCGATTTCCCAGACCACCCAGCACATTCTCTGCCACCTCCCGCCCTGTCAGCTGGTGGGGAGCGCCCCGGAGGTCACACTGCCTTCTGTCACCAGCCAGAGCCAAACTTGGTTAGGCAGTCAGGTCCGATAAGAGACAAGCTTCGTTCCAGAGCCCAGTGGATCCTCGAGGTGTGTTTGGCTAAGACGTGTTCCCAGGTCTCATCTCCCTTGTTCCCGAGGATGGCTTGTCGGTCTTTCCAGTGACTTTAGGGACATCAGGCACTTATGGGCACCGTCTCCTCTGTTATGCCCTCCACTGTGTCTTGCCCTCCGGGGTCTCGCAGCCTTGCTCAGACACCTTCCCCCTGAGTTTGCCCTGCTGCTCCCCGCTCCCTGCCTCTCGCTTCCTTTCCGAGTCACCCACCAGCACCTGCTTTTCTCCAGCTGTCAGGATGTCCCGGGTGGGAGTCACCTCAGGGGGGCTGGAGGCCGAGGGAGAGGGGAAGCCGATGAGAGACGTGGAAGAACGAACGCAGGAAGGAGGCGGGTCAGAGAGTGAGCCTCCTCCTGCCCCGAGTTCTGTGTGCGGCTTCTTTCCGGATGCTCCTTGTAAAGGCCTTTGGGAGACTGTGGCTATTCCTTGGTGCTCCCGGAACCAGGCTTCCCTTGGGGAGGGCGTGGTGTGTAAGCAGGTTCTTCGCCCTCCTGGCAGGGTGAGGGGGCTTGCCCACATCCTCCTGGGAGCAGGTGTTCATCTGGGCCAGCCCCGGGGGGTCCCAAGCCTTGAGGACCAAGGAGCAGGTGGTGGAAGGAAAACACGGGCTTTGGAGTCAGCCTGGCTTTGAATTCAGGCGCCGCCCTCACCCAGGGGTGATGGGTGCTCACTCCACACCTCCCAGCCTCCGCTTCCCTGTCTGTAAAACCACACTTCTCAGGGCTGTCGCGAGGGTGGCATGAGATGGCCTGTAAAGGGCCCCATGACAAGCACGCTGGTGTAAGTTACTCTAACTGTAACGAGATGCAGGGCGCTTTATTCACCAGCATCTCCCTTAGAAGGACAAAGTTGGGTTGTTGGCGAAATACTTTGATCTGTCTTTGTTACAGAAGCAGGAATTTAGGGGGACCTGGGACCGGTGGAGCGGGGGTTTGTGCATCCTACTAGGTAGGTTTGGGAGGGGTGAAGGCTGCAAGGTGCCTGAAGTGACCCCACTCCATGGCCACTTCCCCCGTATTCACTTTCTCTCAGTTCACAAGTTGCTTGTACATAAGTGCATTTTTCGTGGCAGTCGGGCTGGGCTGACATCGGGGTTGATGTGGGGCAGAGTGCAGCTAACATGCACAAATGAGGTACCAGGGGCAGGGGAATCACGAGGAGGTGAGCCCAGGAATTCACGGAAACCGTGGGGAGGATTTCGGACTTCTACAGGCCAAGGAATTGGGGTTGTGGGCCAGGGAGTTACAGTGGATGTCCTAGAACTTCCCAGCCCAACATCATCATCCTTATTTAGGAGAGAGAGAGAAACGGGTTCAAATTAAGTACTTTCTCAGTCAAGGTCACATAGCACCAAAGGTGACAAAACTGGTTTTAAATTCCCTGCTGCCTGCTTCCAGCCTGTGGCTGTAGCCTCTGAGCCAGACCACCTGTCCAACATGAAAGGCTGCGGTCTCAGGTAACAGACGAGGAAATTAACCTCAAGGGCTTGCCCAATCTGCCCAAGGTCAGACCTGGGCTTAATGCAGGGCTCTTACAACCGTCGGAGAAGCCAGCAGGGATCAGGCCCCTGGCAGGGCCTCCAGGGCCATGGGGAGCTGTTTTCCTTTTGGACAGATTACTTCACTTATCTGGGATGATCACCCCTCCTAATCCTGTCTGCTAATTGTACTAAAGTTTCCCCTCCACGCAAGTGGATGAGGATTCATGTGACCGGACTGGGCACAGAACCCAGCAGCCCTGCTGGCACACCCTTGCTTTGACTTCACGGCTGCACCTGTTTCATTCTTGTGGAGCCCGCTTCCATGTGGTCACACTTCAAAGCATAATCTCACATATAAAGCCTAAATTTAGCTTTAATCAAATAATTGCTGGACACTAAATCATCAGATGATCATCACCAACCCCGATTATTGGTGACTAAGAACGAAAGCTCAAGGAAGAGAGTAGTCGGTTACATAATTGCATCCTCACGGAGGTTAAAGACATAATCCTGGGTGCGTACGATTGTCTTCTTATTTCACAAAGCTTAACGTTCAGAGCAGGTGCCCTCTGAGAGGCCGTGGAAACCCCACTGGCTATGCAGAGAAAGAGGGTGACCCCAGGAAGGTACTGAGGTGCTGAGTGGGGTGGGGGTCAAAGGAAGAGAAGAGAGAGAAGGTTTAGGGTGGCAGGGATTTGGTCTTGTGGGAATAAACCATTTTAGATGACTTGGGGGATAAGTTTCTAGAGATTGGAAACTCTGCTGTAGCACCAAGCATTGAAGAGAACGGCTTACTGATTGACGAATGCCCACTTGCCACCATTAGCATCTTGGTCATTAAGACAGAAATTAGCCTAGTTAAGCTTGGGTTCTGTAGAGGCAGCTGCTTACATGGTTTCCCCACTCTGATCACCAGGACAGCCACTGTTAATGATCAAGCAGTGGCCGCCAGCCTAAGAAGATGACAGCGGGACTTGTCCAGAATGGCTAAGCCCACTCTCTGTGCTGAGTGTGTGTGTGTAGGCAGTGATGCTGAAGAAAGCACATCCCCCGGCCCATCTCCTTCCAACTCTGCGTTCAGTGACGTCGCTTTGGTTGCTTAAATTGGCCAGGCTGGGAGTATTTACACCGTGAAATTTGACAAGCAGTTTGGGGCTTTCCCTTACACTAGAGAGCTGGTTTAAAAAAATCTACCAGCAAAACACCTGTGAGAATGGCTAAAATTCAAAAACACGGAGGGAATTCCCTGGCGGTCCAGTGGTTAGGGCTCTGCGCTTTCACTGCCGGGGTCCGGGTTCAATCCCTGTTCTGAGAACTAGGATCCTGCAAGCCACGTGGTGTGGCCAATAAAACAAAACAAAACACTGACAACGCCAAATGCTGGTGAGGATATGGAGCAACAGGAACTCTCATTCACGGCTGGTGGGAACGCGAGATGGTGCAGCCACTTTGGAAGACAGTGTGGCGGTTTTTAACAAAGCTAGACACGGTCTTACCATGTGATCCAGAAACTGAGTTCCTGGTTATTTCCCCAAATGAGCTGCAAACTTTTGTCCACACGAAAACTGCATGTAAATGTTTATAGCAGCTTTATTCATAACTGCCGAAACTTGGAAACAACCAGGATGTCTTTCAATGGGTGAATGGGTAACAAACTGTGGAATACAGTAAGCTTCTTTGCCATTAATATGGTTGCCACATTTCACAGTTTCACTGCATAAGTAATTGGCCATAAGCAATTTTGCCATAAAAGATAAAATCACTGGTTGACAGTTTCTAGTTTGACAGTTTGGTTACAACTGGTTGAAACGCGTTATCGACCTTTGATGACTTCATTGAGCTGACAGATGACGGTGATTTGCCCCAAGAGTTGGTTTCTTTGTTTGAAACACACTGCACCAGAGGAGAAAGAGGCTGAGGCCTCGGAGGCACAGACTTGGACCCACATTTCCCATAGAACTTTGGAACGTCTACCAGTGGACATGTATGCCAACAGAGCACAGCAGTACAAAGCTCAGATACAAACATGCATCCTACTATCTGGAAACTGATACCTCTCTTACTGAGGACGAAATTTTAGTGAAAAAAATAACCAGTGCAATGCCAACGGAGGAGATGAATTAACAGCAAAAAAAAAAAAGGGTATAAAATACTGTGAATGAAAGCCTTGGAAGATATGTACTTAGTGCTTAGACAAACACAACCCACAAAATAAAATCAGTTATTTGCGAAGTGTTGCCATGAATCTACACACATTTAAAATGTATTCAAATATTTTGTACTTAGCAATAAAGTTTTTTAAATTTTGTTCTTCATGTCTCATGTTTCATTACATCCTATTTAACATCCCTCTTTTATTTTTTGTTACTTTATCTTTTACGGGAAAATCACCTTAAGGCCAATTAACTATGTAGCGAAAATGTTTGTGGCAAAAATCCTGCAAACATGTTTATGGCAAAGATGTTTACAGCACAAGAACCTGGAACCGTGGAATACAAAATTTGGAAGACATACAATGGGATATTATTCAGGGATAAAAAAGAAATGAGCTATCAAGCCATGAAAGGACACGGAGGAACTGTAAATACACATTACTAAGTCAGAGAAGCCAGTCTGAAAAGACTATGTACTGTATGAATGCCACATGGCATTCTGGCAAAGGCAAAACTATGGAGACAGTATAAACATCAGTTGCTGGGGGCTGGGGGGAGGTGGAGAGGGATGAATAGTTGGAGCACAGGGGATTTTTAGGGCAGTGAAACTGTTCTGTATGATACAGTAATGGTATGAAAGCATCACTATATACTCGTCAAAACCCACAGAACTGAACAACACAAAGAATGAACCCTCATGTAAACTATGGATTTCGGTTAATGATAACGTACCAGTATTGGTTCATCAGTCTCACACTACTGTAAGCTCATCCCACGGGGCAACGGTGGGTGGTGGGAGGGGGAGAGGGCGGATGTGGGAACTCTTTGTGCTTTCTGCTCAATTTTTCTGTAAACCTAAAACTGCTTTTAAAAAGTCTCTTAATTTAAAAAATTCACCAGCATACCCCTGTGTCTATGTGATGACTTATTGAACAAACTGTGCTGGGTGCCAGCAGAAAGCAGCTTTATTGTGTCACACGACTGCTTTTGTCTGAACCTCTTTTTCTTCTCCCTGCTGATGTCATCGGTAGATCCCAACATTTTCCTGGTCCCTCTCAACTATTAAGAAATCTTGTTTTTGAGGTATTACAATGTCAGATCCACTGACTTATTCCAGCTTCAGTCTCTGGCTTGCTCCGAGCTTGTCCCCTCCCCAGGGTGGGTCTGATTCAGGCTGGGAGACCAGAGGTGAGGAAGGGGGCAGGCAGGAGTTTCCTCGATACTTATTTCTGTCCCTTCCTCTCTTCCTTCTCAACTCACAGGCTGCTTTTGCTCCTCTGCAGACAGAGGAGGGGAAGCAGGTCTTGGTGGCCTTGGGGGGGCAGAGCTCCTGGGGTTTCCTGGAGGCCTCTGTGCTGGGCTCCTGGGTCCAGGGTGGCCCACCTGCGTCTGGTCCCTTGGACGCCCCTCAGCATGCGTCTCCACGGCAGAGTGTCTGTCAGGCCCCTTTGCCCTGCAGGTGGTTCTGCTCCAGGCTGGTCCCCTTCCTCGGGGTCACACTGGCTCTTCCCAGTCTACCTGCTCCCCCTTCTCTGCAGCCAGGCGGCTGGGCCGCCTCTCCCTTTACGGGTGTCTGAGGTTCCCACCTTGGGACGCTGTCATGGTTTGTGGCTGAAGGTGAGGGAGAAGCACCTCCTCCTCCATGAGTGATGCTCTCTCTGAGCAAATCCTGACTCCGACCTGTGCCCATCCATCCTCAAGCTGCAGTGAGGGTTAAGGGTCGCTGGACTGGTGTTTGCATCATGCTTAGCAAGGTCTGTACCAAAGCTCGGCTGTTTGCATCATGCTTAGCAAGGTCTGTACCAAAGCTCTGCTGTTTGCATCATGCGTAGCAAGGCCTGCACCGAAGCTCGGCTGTTTGCATCATGCTTAGCAAGGTCTGTACCGAAGCTCTGCTGTTTGCATCATGCGTAGCAAGGCCTGCACCGAAGCTCTGCTGCCCCTCTCTAGAATGTGGGACCTCAGACGCCCTTTTCTCACAGCTCTAGGTCTCAGACACTGAGCTGAGAAAAAACAAAAGGAAGCGTAGTCCTGACATTGAGAAGCGGCCTGGCACACAGAGCTGGGTCATGTTATGCCCCTACCAGACATAAACGTCAGCGGGAGCGTCCTCCGACACCACGAGGAGCCAGGCAAGGCCAGGCCCCTTCATAACCGCGTCTGAGCACAGACAGAGCAAGTCATGGCTTCACAGAGAGCGCCAGACACCCCCTCTCTTGGCAGAGAGGAACGTCTGCTTCTTCTCTCTTCCTTCCAGTGCGCGCTCCCCAGAGAGACGACTTATTGGGACACCCAGTCATAGACTTGCCTCCACTTTCTGATTGCACCCGGTCCCTCCCCCAAAGCACAAACAAAAGCCTACATCCTACAACCAGTTCTTCCTAACACCGCCTCACTGAGACGCCCTGAGATTCCCTCCTGGGGCATGGCTTCCCTCCCTGCACAAGTCATGAACCCAACTCATGTGTCTGGTGGCCTTTGGCTGAAGAACTTTGACAGAAAGACAACAAAAGTTACGTTTTAACCTCCTATTACATATAATTCACCCTCGGTACCCCTTCCAGGACTTTTTTTTATTCCACCCAGATTATAAATGTTTCCTTTTTTTCCCCCCTCCCTCCTTCCCTCCCTCCCTCCCTTCCTTCCTTCCTTCTTTCTTTCCTTCCTCTTTTTCCCTAATCACAGAATATTGTCCATAACACCTTGTCTGAAACCCTTGGGGGCAGATGCTTTGGTGATCAGACATTTTTGGGTATTAAAGTGATACATACACTGGCTATTATGTGACCCCCTCCAAGAGTTCTGGGGCAGCATCATTTCTGCAGTGAAATATAAGCTTGTACACACTAAATGCGATTAAATATAGACTCCGTAAAGACTAATAATTATAGACTATAGAAAGGCTTGTGGCTGTTTAGGTTAGGTTTTTGTTGCTAAACAAATTTGCACTAACTTTATGAAAAACTTTCATTTTGAAAGCTTTTTTTCATTTCTGAACTAAAGATAAGGCCTGATGGGCTTATACAGATACATATAGACATATACATATATATATATATGTATGTATGTATTTGGATAAAAGTTGGAAAATACAGAAAATCACCAAAAAAAATTCACAATCTTACCATTAAGAAGTAAGAACCATCCATTGTGACTTTCTGTCACAGTGGATTAAGAGTGTGTATATGTGTGTGTGTTTGTGCATCCTCTCCACTGAGAGGTCCTGGGAACAACCATCAACGTTTTGCTATTTACATATATAAAAAATACACACATATTAAAAACACACAGATATGCATATGTGTTTATTTCCCCCGCCAGAGAAATGGGATTATATTCGTACTATTTTTTTCACTTAAAATATGTAATGAACACTTCTCCATGACATTAAATATTCTACAATAGTCTAATGTCTATTTCAAGTTTTACTGTATTGTTATACCATAATTTAGATTAATTACAATTTTTCATATTATAAATAACATTGTAATGAACATACTTATCCATATATCTTTGGGTGTGTCTGTGACTTCATTCCCAGGATAAATTATTAGATGTGGAATTATTGGATCAAAGAGTGTATAAGATTTTTTTTTTTTTAAGTGGCGCTTTTTACCTTTTTTTAAAAAAATTATTTATTTATTTATTTATTTTTGGCTGTGTTGGGTCTTCGTTTCTGTGCAAGGGCTTTCTCTAGTTGCGGCAAGCTGGGGCCACTCTTCATCGCGGTGCGCGGGCCTCTCACTGTCACGGCCTCTCTTGTTGCGGAGCACAGGCTCCAGACGCGCAGGCTCAGCAATTGTGGCTCATGGGCCTAGTCGCTCCGCGGCACGTGGGATCTTCCCAGACCAGGGCTCGAACCCGTGTCCCCTGCATTGGCAGGCAGACTCTCAACCACTGCGCCACCAGGGAAGCCCCTGTATAAGATATTTTAAAGAGTATATTTGAAGTATATTTTTTTGGTCACAAAATTTACAAAAGAAATTACTAAATGTTTTTCCTGCATGCAAATGACTTTGCATAAAGTTATTATTAATTTTACTTGTTATCATTGTTTTAGAGAATTCACTTAGAATTAAAATTTGGATTCTGAATACATTCCCATTTTTAAACATTGTAAAAAACTCCCGGGACTTTCCTGGTGGCGCAGTGGTTAAGAATCCGCCTGCCATGCAGGGGACATGGGTTCGATCCCTGGTGTGTGTGTTTGTGCATCTTCTTCACTGAGAGGTCCTGGGAACAGTGACACTCCAATAGCAGGAAGCAGACTTAGTGCTCAGATCTCAGTTTCTACATATCACTCGCCACTAAGCAGAGCCAGGGCTCCTTGGAGAAATGGCTGATTCCATGAAGGGTGGCAGGAAAAGGACATCACAATCCTGGAATATTTTGTTGTGCTGGGAAGTAAGGAAGTGCTCAGAGAATGGTGGAAGCAGGTCTCAAAGACATAGAAGCCAGCCTGCAGGAGCTCCTATGACCAAATCTGGTGTAATTTGAACATGAAAATGATGTTAGTAACCATTTATATCCCATTGAATAAAATAGACTCCATGAGTCTGTACTGATGTAAATATATAAGTGAATAAATAAATGAAGAGAAGAGACAGCTTTTCCTTGCAGTGGGATGCCAACGAATATACTGAGAAGGAATGATGAAATTAGAAGATCACCATTTGGCAACCATCATAACAGTTAACAGTTAATCATAACAGTTAATTCAGCCAAGAAACACCAATGAGTTTTAGAACTAGTGGGTGAAAGTTTGGTAGGATTGGTGTGTTTTCTTAGTCTCAAATAGTCTCATACCTACAAAGAGAAAAGGAGCAAGTTTATAGGGGAGAAACCCAGAAGATACTACTTGAGTGGATGACCAAAGTTAACATCTGCTGTAATCAGGCAAACTGTGATCACTCAAGGGGATACAGCATCACTTCTGTGGCACTCCTGCCCAAAACGCATCACCTGAATCAAAACGAAGAAACTTTAGACAAATCCAAATGGAGGGGCATTCTGCAAAATAATTGTCAAAGGTGCCCCAGCCACAAAAGTCAAAGACAGACTGAGGAAATATTCCAGATTAGAGAGAACTAAAAAAGACAAGACAGCTAAAGCCGCGGGGGATCTTGGACATAATTGGGACAATTAACAACACTGGAATGGGTGTGGGGTTTCGTGATAGGAACGCATATGAGTTAATTGCCTGATTCTTAGATTGCATTGTTATTATGTAAGAACGTGTCCTTGTTTGTAGAAAATACACACTAAAATGTCTGTGCTATTCTCTGAACTGAATTGAACATTGTTTGACTCAGTTGTCTCCTGGTTCTAGTATTGCGGGATCTCCAGCCCCCTTGAGGAGGTCTGATCCTTCCCTTCTCTATGAAAGCTTCTCTGAGGGTCCCGGGGAGCAAGCCCGGTTCTCAAGGCCTAGATGCCAAGGACTATTTGAAGGATGGTATGAAAGTGGGAAGTAAAGCAATTGAACTTTGTTCTGTGCCTGGGACTTTCCCTACTCCTGCTGGAGAGTTGAAACCAGGAAATTTCTTCATGACATCTATATCATATCAACATAGCATTAATATTAATATCTTCTGCGAAGGCTGGATTGAGTTAATTCTGGGAATTCCCCATTGCCATAGACACTATCCCCAGAAGGACTTGGCCATGAGCTAGGAGGTTATTAAAGCTATAGTCTGCACAGGTAAATATTCAGCCATCAGATCCTTGCTTCTCAAAGCTGTACAAAATCTAGCTATATCTGTTTTATATTTATAAATTTCTTCATATTGTTTTATAAAAATTAACCCAGCATCAAACTCCAGAAGCTGGAATTTGTTGAAACCCAGCAATCTTCACGTGGGTAAGGCAGGGGACAGACAAGTCTCCTCCCCTGCGCTGCTCCCGCACCTGGGCTACCCTCTGCGCACATGGTGCCCTCAGAACCCTTTCTACTCGTGACCCTTCCTGTCACGGGTGAGTCGGCAGTGACCTCATTCTTCACAATCCACGCTGCCCCTTGATTTTCTTATTGGTTAACTGCAGGCCATTTGAGCTGGTCCCTAACCTGGGTGGGCAATCCCTGGACCTTATCTCTCAAATCATCTGCAGAAAATGACTATCTCCTGTCCTCTGCACCAGCCCCTCCCCGGACTACACCCACCCCTGCTTCACACTACCCTTCAGTCACATTCCTTTCCCCTCTCTAGGGCCAGTCATGAAATTCCCGCTCCAAAAAACATTTTAGGTTCTGTCATGCTTATTTGTACTCTTTCCAGCCCAATCAGTGGCAAGACCCTGTCCTTTCAGAGGAACTTTTTTTTTTTTTTAATATTTATTTATTTGATTGCACCGGATCTTAGTTGCAGCAGGCGGGCTCCCCAGTTGCAGCTCGTGGGTTTCTTAGTTGTGGCACGCGAACTCTTCATTGTGGCATGCATGTGGAATCTAGTTCTCTGACCAGGGATCGAACCAGGTCCCCCTGCATTGGGAGCGCAGAGTCCTATCCACTGCGCCACCAGGGAAGTCCCCAGAGGAATTTTTTAATTAGATGGAACTTGGGAGATAATTTTGGTGTGACATCCAGATGCTGGAAGTGAGTTGTTATTTCATGACAGCTGGAACCAGAGCTCCCAGACTAGTGTTCATTCCATGACATCACACCATCCTCTACTGCTCGTTTACCCTTTCCTGGGGTGTCCAGCCTCTGGTTTATCCGATAGAGAGAGACGATCGTTTTTATGCCCAACGTTACAGGGCTTGCTCTATTCAAGGCTTTGTGAAATATGACAAAAGCAAATGCCAGCTTGGTAAATCTCATGTCGAGTCCCTCTAAATAAGTCAAAAAGGGTGAAGGCAGAGGGACAGACAAGGGGAGAGCAGTGTCTCAGGGCTGGGGAATAACTCTGTATTAACGGGAGAAGATCCAGAGCCAGAAGGGATGAATGGGGAGATTGTGCATCTTCCCGGCTATAAAACACTCCCAAACCCACCTTCTCAGCCCATCTCCCCATAAAAATTGATTTGGGGTAAGTGCTGGAAAACAGCCTGGGTGTACTTGGGGAAAGAAACTATTCATGACATAATGATTTTGGATAAAATCCCATTAAGCTGTGCCCTGTGGCTGTTTTTTCCATTAAGCCATTTAAGCCATTTCACAATCCATGATCTCCTCTTTGGGAGAAAGAGGGAAACTTGGTCATGGGGGCCTGAGTGGGGAGATGGGCAAGAACTGACTTGGTTCTGTTTCAGCATGAAGGAACCTCGAGGTTCTCCGGTAATGTGGGCTTTCCTTGAGCAAACACTAGGTGGTCCTTGGCTTGGCCCTGTGGGGTTAGCAGTCTTGGGCTCTACACAAGTCAGTTCTGGATGGAATACAAGAAAAATGTCTTATGGAAAATAGAACCTTAATAGGCTGGATAAACAATATCACAATGGTAGCCGTGGCACCAGCCACTAACAAAAGAATGACAAAACCCCAATTCACCAAGAAGGACTGTATTCCTATCATAGTTTGGTTGGCTCTGTGGTTTTGGGCGAGAGGAAAATACTTCGGATATGATGACGGTGTTTCCCGAGTAATGTGTGGTGACCTAAGGGGTGTGGGATTCAAGTGTTTTGGGCTGGGGGCCCCTCGGTGTGAGTCACAGATGCCTCTTCACGGTCGGCTCAGATAGCCGTGAGCAGACATCACAGCGCAGGGAGACCATCCCTGACTCACAGAGGGTCCCATGGAGAGCAGGAGAGGTGGTCGGCCTGCAGAGGACAAGACACAGGAAGCAGAGGAGGGCCGTGTCTAACAGTAGCGCATTGTGTGTCTCTAGTGCTTGACAGCTGACAAAGCACCGTGTGCATTGCCTCATCTACAGAAACCTGTGAGGTCAGCAGGACTGATACTCTATCTGCAATTACAGGTGAGGAAGGCAAGGTTCACAGAAGTGAAGGAGTCTGTCCACAAGCACACAGCAAACAAGAGGCAGAGCCAGGGCTGGAACTCAGAGCTCTTGACCTGAATGCAAGTAGAATATGTTGGCACTTGAGGGTCGTTAATGAGCTTACCTTGTAATCTTTGCCTCTACTCCCCTGCTCTAGAGCCCAGTTTTCCCTCCCTGGACTTGTTCTTTTAGGTTAAGGCATGGTCTCCAGCAAAGTCCCAGTTAGAGGCAAAGTACAGGCATGAGAGTTTACACATTTCACAAGTCTTTGGCCCTGGTGATACTTTAAAGGATGTGTCTGCCGTGCCGAGCTGGCAGGGTCTCCCAGAGGCACAAACGTGTCTGTGGCCCCAGCCCCTTGATTCCTCACTGTGCTCTCTCAGAGCTGCATGGGAAGGTCTCGTGCGCTGCCCTGTTCTTCGGCCACTTTGGACTCCTTCTTTGTTATTTCACGGGTACGTCTTCCCATGCTCAGCTTCATGCCTTTGTTCAAGTACTTCTGTCTGCCTTCCTTGCAGAGCCCTCTTTATTTGGCTTAGGATGAGAGTACTCTGTAAGCCATGAAAGGCCATCTCAACATCCCATCTTTGAATATTCTGAGCTCTTAGTGCGGTTCCCGATCAATGGTGGATGCCCAACAGGTGACTGTGCATGGAAGTTTGGGGGGCACTTGTTGGAGACCGTTTCATGCTCTTTGGTGCAACCAATTAGACTTCAGTAGCCAGAGGTTGTTGGTGACTGTCTTAGGGATGGGCAAATGTTCTAGGCGACAGGTAGAGTTGAATTCTGCTACTGGCATGGAATGATTGTATCAGGCCTGCAAAGGCCATGCAAGATTTTTGAATTGTTCACTCCACTTTTCCCACAGCTGAAAGAAATGATTCTGTACTCTGGCCTGGGGTCATCTTGCTGTTTGGGGGAACGCCCAACTCATAGTGAGATGGTTGATGGAAAAGGAATTTAGACAGAGAGAATAGCTATAAGAAGATAGTATATAGAGGCAGCAGAGTGTAGTAAATGAGGTGCACAGACATTGGAATTGCTTAGAATCTGGCTTTGACACTTTCACTTGGTGACCTTTAGTGCTTTAGTTATCTTGTCTCTACAGTGAGGATAATAATTATACCAACTCCACAGAGTTGCATGAGGATGGAATCAGAGAATTCACGTAAAGTGCTTAGCAGGGAGCCTGGCACGAGGTGAGTACTCAGAAGAGATGCTCTTCCTAAGGAATCCCCTGTCGAGCAGCGTGGAGTCACAGCCATGGGGTCCGGACAGGGCTGCACTGAGCAGTGGGCAAGCCCACTTCAGGTGCATCAGCCCTTTGGACCTCAGTTTTCCTGCCTGTGAAATGAGCTCATTGACCTGAGGGGATTGTTCTAGCTCTGACATTATAGCATCCTATCACCAAACTACCTTAAGAAACCGAGGGCGGGACGGTGTACCAGCATGTTGGATTTCAGGTTGCTTCTAAGGTGGGCGCAGGATGGTGTCTCTGAACACAGTTCTAGGACAGGATATCGGAGTGAGAGGACCACACATATGATGGTAAGAAGGAATCCTACTTACTTAGTGCTCCATGGTTTGCAAACCATGGTTTGTCCACGTTCGTCATCTCGTGTAACCCCTACAACAGCCTTACGAGGGAGGCATTTTTTCCGGTGAGTTCCTGGGGCTGGGAGAGGGGAAGTGACCTCACTCCTAAGTAGCAGAGGAAGTGGGGCTGGGACTCTGAGTGAGCCCCTGACAGTGCCCTTGACCCTGGGACCCACATGCCAGCTGCATGGCTCTTCCAAGATGGACAATTCCAAGTGCTGACTCATGGTCAGCTTTTATTGACCTTCTTCTCGGCCACTCCAGCTGACTCCAGCTGACACCCCAGCTCTTCTCTAAGACTCTTTGCAGCCACACAAGTGCTTGATATATCTGATACAGAGCAAACAGGACTATTGCCCTACCAGGGCTTAAATCCTAATATGAGAAAACAAAAAAAAAACAAACTAGCCATCAATAGACTTTGTCATTAAGATAATCACCAAAGGGCACTGAGGGGGAAGGGCGAGTCAGGCATTGGGTGGGGGTAGTCCGACTGGTTTAATCTAGGAGAACTTCCTAGAGGAGGTGGCACAGTTGATTTATGATTTAAAAGAGGGGAAAATGTAGTAGTTGGGACTGGGGGAACCAAGCCATCTAAGGAGTCTTCCCTTCCTTCCTCACCCTCCCCATCTTGCCACCTATAGAGCTGACAGGGCTGCTCAGTGGCAAAAGCCGGAAAGAGATCCCAGGACATTTGATGTCCCTTGTCTGAGGCCTGGAGAGAGACTGTGCTGCTTCCCCACCCCATCGTTAATCTTGCTCAACCTCTTTTGCAAAACGGGACTCTCAGCACTTAGGGAGGAGATGTGAGAAAGAGTGCCTGCAAACTCCCCAAGCTTTCTGGAAGAAAGAGGCAGTGTTCATGGAGAATCAAGCACTCCCATTCATGCCCTGAACCTGGGGGCTGGGCACCACGCCGATGTCACTGCCACACACCAGTGAGGCTCAGGAGGAGCAAGTTTCAGCAGGTGGCGGACGGGGGCCAAATACCTTTAGGTTACAGTGCAATAGATGATGGAAGACCAATTAATTTCTTTACAACGGAGAAATAGCTGTAAGATTACCAAGCAGTAATTATTTATTGAACTGCTGCCTATGCAAAAATAGGGGGAAAATTGCTCTGTATGGAGAAATTAATCTCTTCAATAATCTCAGCTTTTGGTTGCTCTTTGCCTTTTCTTGGAGGTCATGTAATGATCTCCAGGTCATTCAGGAAGCACGGAGTCACTGTAACAGGCTCTTTCGGGGTTGTCAGAAAAACTGTTTAGAAATCTAGGGGTTTTCACCTTTCTATCTTTCCATCTTTCCAGCCCCTGCACAGAAAGAGCAAGCTCTAGAACCCGACCTCCATCCCAGGTAGGCAGTTCTGACCCCCAAAAGAGGCAAGTTGAGACAAACACCTGCACATCACAGGTGCAACTGGGTAAACAGCAAGCCCAGGGCATGTGGGCTCAGAGCAGGGGCAGGGAGGAACTAAGGACAAACCTGTTAGTCAGAGGCTGTCTTAGGATAACCTGTGAAGAATTTGTTCATTCACTAGTTCATTCATTCATTCATTCATTCAGTATATTTGGAGAGCCTCTGTTGTGCTCTCTATAATATTGCTACCAACGAGATGAGACCCTCTATAGCTTACACTAGGATTTCTGCACTATCCCTCTTTGTCAGAGGAGATCGCACACTGTCACTATGCTGTCTTGCAGTACAGAAGCCCCAACATAGTCAAGCCAGAACGGGCTTCCCAAGGGAGCGACATTAAGGTGACTTGGTGTCCTTTAAGGTCATGGGTTCAATTCCCCTATGGGGAGGAACTTCCTTCAGTTCTTGAACCCACCCATCCTGCAAATAACCCTCTGACCGCCAGGGGGCCTGGTTGAGACGCCTGGCACAAGCGCAGCCCTCCCAGAAAAACCTTGCCCTTCTGTTGGCGCTTGCAGGTGCCAACATCTTCCTCCAGAGGTCAAGGCCACCTTGAGGGTACACAGTGCCTGGTCCCTCCACACAGGGAGGCTGGGCGGGGAGTTCTTCCAGCTGGGCCAGTCCTGATGTCCTAGAGCTCTTAGTGGGTGATCCTGCCTGCCCTGGGGCTTCTGCCTTTAACCCCATTGTCTCCCCCAGAGTCACCGAGGAGCCCCTTTCACACAGTTTTCCCAGCATTTAGGCTGGGTCTGAAGGTGCGGAGTGAGATAGAGAATCCATAGCTGGAATAACTGATGCTGTTTGGGGCTCCGCTTCCAGCTTGCAGCGCTGTGATAAAGTCCACCTTCCTCTCAGGCAGCTGCAGGCACCTCCTTCCCGCACCCGAGGAGGAAGACATCTGAGTCCACCTTAGGTCAGGAAGGGTCGCTTGTCTGAGGCTCCTGGCCGGCCACTCCCAGGACCCGTGGCAGGTGGGAAAGAACGGAACAGGTTCCTTCCAAACCCATCTTTACACCTTAGTGAGATGGGTGAGCA
The DNA here is from genome assembly GCF_028564815.1 of Eubalaena glacialis. Taxonomy (NCBI): domain Eukaryota; kingdom Metazoa; phylum Chordata; class Mammalia; order Artiodactyla; family Balaenidae; genus Eubalaena; species Eubalaena glacialis. Next base: position 4,687,315 of record NC_083725.1, read on the forward strand.
TGTGATTTGGGAAACACCGAAGAGCTTCAACAGAACCAAAATCTCTTCCTCACCAAGATTCAATCACACCAAAAATTCCATAGCTGGAAATTAATTGATTCAGGCCAGGCGGTGCCTTCACTTTAAGGCATCCTTTAAAAATCACTAATAATTGAGATTTCCCTGGCGGTCCAGTGGTTAGGACTCCACGCTTCCACTGCAGGGGGCACGGGTTCCATCCCTGATCGGGGCACTAAGACTCACACAATGGGGCACGGCCTGAAAAAACCCCACTACTAATAGCGAACCTTTCTTTGCTGTTCTGTAGTATATAAAGTGCCCCAGCGCCCCACCAGTCCCAGATGCCCCAGCTCTCTCTTCTGCCTATAGAGAGTAACAAGAGCTATTTTCTTCATTTTTTAAAAAAATTGAGGTATAACTGGCATATAGCATTATATTAGTACCAGGTGTACAACATAATGATTCTATATTTGTATGTATTGTGAAATGATCACCACAATAAGTCTTGTTAACATTTGTCACCACATGGAGCTGCAAAGAAATCTTTTTCTTGTGATGAGGACTTTTAAGATCTACTCTCTTAGCAACTTTCAACTATGCAATACAGTATTGTTGTCTATAGTCACCACGGTGTACATTACATCCCAATGAATAAATTATTTTATAACTGGAAGTTTGTATCTTTTGACTCCCTTCATGCATTTCTCCTGCCCCACTCCACCCTCCACCTCTGGCAACCACCAATCTGTTCTCTGTGTCTATGAACCTTAGGGTTTGGTTTTGTTTGTTTGTTTAGACTCCGCATATAAGAAAGATCATATACTATTTGTCTTTCTCTGTCTGACTTAGTTCACTTAATATAATGCCCTTAAGTTCTATCCATGTTGCTGCAAATGGCAAGATTTCATTATTTTTTATGGCTGAGTAATATTCCATTGTGTATATGTACCACATCTTCTTTTTCCATTTATCTGTCGATGGACACTTAGGTTGTTTTCATAACTTGGCTATTGTGAATAATGCTGCAATGAACATGGGGGTGCATGTATCTTTTTGAATTCGTGTTTTAGTTTTCTTCAGATAAATACTCAGAAGTGGAATTGCTGGATCATATGGTAGCTCTATTTTTAATTTTTTGAGGAACCTCCATACTGTTTTCTGTAGTGGCTGCATCAATTTACATTTCTACCAATAGTGTACAAGGGCTCCCTTTTGTCCACATCCTCATCAACACGTTATTTCTTGTCTTTTTTTGATGATGGTCATTCTGACATGTATGAGGTGATATGTTATTGTGGTTTTGACTTGCATTTCCCTGATGATTAGTGATGTTGAGTATCTTTTCATGTACCTTTTGGCCATTTGGATATCTTCTTTAGAAAAATATCTATTCAGATCCTCTGCCCATTTAAAAAATCAGATTTTTTTTTTTTTTTTTTTGCTGTTAAGTTGTATGGGTTCTTTATACATATTGGATATTAACCTCTCACCAAATATATGATTTACAAATATTTTCTCCCATTTGGTAGTTTGCCTTTTCATTCTGTTGATGGTTTCCTTTTCTATGTAGAAACTTTTTAATTTGATGTAGTCCCACTTGTTTATTTTTGCTTTTGTTGCCTTTGCTTTTGGAGTCAGATCCAAAAAGTCTACCAAGACCAATGTCAAGGAGCTTACAGCCTATGTATAGTTCCAGGAGTTTTATGGTTTTAGGTCTTACATTCAAGCCTTTAATCCATTTTAAGTTAATTTCTGTGTATGGTGTAAGATAGTGGTTTAGTTTCATTCTTTTCCTGTGGCTGTCCAGTTTTCCCAACACCATTTATTGAAGAGACTGTCCTTTCCCCATTGTATATTCTTGGCTCTTTTGCCATAAATTAATTGACCATATAAGTGTGGGTATATTTCTGGGCTCTCTATTTTTTTCCATTGATCTATGTCGGTTTTTATGCCACTGACAAACTGTTTTGATTACTCTAGCTTTGTAATATAGCTTGAAATCAGGGGGCACGAGGCCTCCACCTTTGTTCTTCTTTCTCAAGATTGCTTTGGCTATTGGGGGTCTTTTTTTAGTTTCATACAATTTTAGGATTGTTTCTTCTATTTCTTTGAAAAAATGCTATTGGAATTTTGACAGGGATTGCATTGACTCTCTAGATCACTTTGGGTGATGTGGACATTTTGACAATATTAATTCTTCCTATCCATAAGCATGGAATATCTTTCCATTTATTTGTGTCTCTTCAATTTCTTTCATCAATGTCTTATAGTTTTCAGTGTACAGGTCTCTCACCATCAGGTTTCTTTTCTCTTTGCACCCCTCTGAGCTGTGGCGCCAGCTCCTGGCAGGGACTGGTTCCCCACTGGGCTGTAAGGTGTTTCCACCACCTTCTAAGCAGGGAGTTGGGAATAGACACTGCCCTCAGCTCCCACCTGGACACTGGAGGGACCAGGCTCAGGGACAAGGACACAAGCCACCTGGCAGAGGCCATTTGGCACCAGTGCTCCACAGTATGGGCAGCTGAACTGGGTGCTGTAAAATTTTGTACATAGTGCTAGGCCCTACCCTCCAGGAGTTTATATGTCAAAATGTCTTAGATATATCACTGTCCCTCCCTGGGCTCCTCTCCCTCTGAGTGTGGCTGCTACTTATTGTTACAATGAGATGCGATTCTCTTTATCTAGGAAAGGTAAGAACACTGGACTTTGGGGATCATAAGACTTGAACAGAGTTCCAGATCTGCCACTAAATTGGCCCTGTGGTCTTGAGCAAGTTGTCTGGGCTGGCTGAGCCTCAGTTTTCTCATCTGTGAAATAAGAAAGATAATACCACCCCACAAGATTGTCCTGAGGCTGTAATGAGAAAACACACTGAAAACATATGAGAGCCACAAAAGGCAGTGGGTGGGTGAGATGAGATGCAGCTATTCTTAGGGAAGAGGCAAGCAGAAGAGCCAAGTGGACAGATCGTCTACACCACACCTCCCCACTTTCCTTCCCCACCTGCTCCTGGTCAGCATCTCCTACCAGTTCCCTTGACATGTGCCCTCGACATGTCCCAAACAGTCTTGTTCTCGATGCTCTGGCCTTTCCTTTACCCCTCCTCTCTCTTCAAAGCTACCTAATCTCTGCTTCAGTCCTTTAGATTCTTGTGCCTTCAATTATTTATTCTTGTAATAAATGTTTATTGAGTGCCCTGTAGAAGAAAGCCTGGTGTATTAGATTAGAAAGAACAAGACTTTGCATCTTTTGCCTTCTCCCCAACTAGCCACGACTCTAGGCAAGTCCCTTGCCTTCTCTGAGCTTCAGTTTCCTAAAATAGAAGACGGAGATGACACCTACATTACAGGGTTGTTAGGAGGATGATGGGTGATAACGTGTATGGAAACCAAGGCCAGGTGCTCAGTAAACGTTAACTCCCTCTGCAGCCTGCTTACCGTCAATCAGATAAACTTACCAAGTATCAAGCAGCAGTGGAATGACGAGGACCTACTAGGCTGATCCTTTAGAAATCAAAGGGAAACAAAAGCCCGTGCATTTTAATGGGATCCCGGGACCCATCACAAATTCTGGCCTGACAACAGCTGCTTGAATATATGACTGCGCCCCCAATGTCACCTCCAAAAGAAGTAAGTGTGGGAAGCATTCCAAGTCCCATGGCAGGGCCACGGGAGCTCAGTTGCATGGGCACCTTGTTGCCCAATGAGGTGTTTCGTCCTGTGCCCACCAACACCACGGCTGTACAGTGCCAGCCCTTTCTAATTCAAAAATACAGCACCTCTTCATCCAACTGAGGTCCCGGATGGGTGGGGAATGTCTGGGCTTCAGTCATAGACATCCCTTTTTGGGGACTAAATTTAAAAAGCAGGTGTATCATTTGGTAAGTTTGATATTAAGCCTCTGGGGGGATTTAGAAAGACGAGTAAATATCTAGCACAGGGTACTTTAAAAGGCTCATTTATCATTAATCATTAGAGAAATGCAAATCAAAACTACAATGAGGTATCATCTCACACCGGTCAGAATGGCCATCATCAAAAAATCTAGAAACAATAAATGCTGGAGAGGGTGTGGAGAAAAGGGAACACTCTTGCACTGTTGGTGGGAATGTAAATTGATACAGCCACTATGGAGAACAGTATGGAGGTTCCTTAAAAAACTAAAAATAGAACTACCATATGACCCAGCAATCCCACTACTGGGCATATACCCTGAGAAAACCATAATTCAGAAAGAGTCATGTACCAAAATATTCATTGCAGCTCTGTTTACAATAGCCAGGACATGGAAGCAACCTAGGTGTCCATCATCGGATGAATGGATAAAGAAGATGTGGCACATATATACAATGGAATATTACTCAGCCATAAAAAGAAATGAAATGGAGGTGTTTGTAATGAGGTGGATGGAGTTAGAGTCTGTCATACAGAGTGAAGTAAGTCAGAAAGAGAAAAACAAATACAGTATGCTAACACATATATATGGAATCTAAGGGAAAAAAAAAAAAAAAAAAAAAGAGGTCATGAAGAACCTAGTGGCAAGATGGGAATAAAGACACAGACCTACTAGAGAATGGACTTGAGGATATGGGGAGGGGGAGGGGTGAGATGTGACAGGGTGAGAGAGTGTCATGGACATATATACACTACCAAATGTAAAATAGATAACTAGTGGGAAGCAGCCGCATAGCACAGGGAGATCAGCTCGGTGCTTTGTGACCACCTAGAGGGGTGGGATAGGGAGGGTGGGAGGGAGGGAGATGCAAGAGGGAAGAGATATGGCAACATATGTATATGTGTAACTGATTCACTTTGTTGTAAAGCAGAAGCTAGCACACCATTGTAAAGCAATTATACTTCAATAAAGATGTTTAAAAAAAAAAAAAAAAGGCTCATTTAATCATTCATTCAGCAAATACTGGCTGAGTTAGGCACCTCTGTAGATGCTGGGGTTCAGACCGGCTGGGACCTGGGACTTTTGCTGCAGGGCTGCAGTGCTTGCACCTGGACACACCTCTCCTCCAGCAACTAAATTTGAAGAAACTCTATGGGACTAAAAATAACTGCGTGCATGCGCAGTTGGGGGCAAATTCTGGACAAAAGATACAAAGAGACCAAAAAACCCAACTGCCACTTTTGAAGAACCTGGAGCAAAAACAGGGTGTCGGGAGCAAATGTGGGGAACTGCGCATGCCCCCGGCACACACCACCACCAGAGGGGTGGGCAAAACACCTAAGCCACCCCTCCAGCCCGAGCCCTGGGCACACCCCTACCCTTACCCCATGTAAGGAACCAGCTCGCCAACCACCCCCCCCCGCCCCCCTCAGGGAGCGAACAAGCAAGGGAACCTGTTGTATGATCTCGCTACCCCCCTACTGCAGCAGGGGCCCCAATAAAGCCTTGCCTGAATTTCTCGTCTGCCCTCTGATCAATTTCTATTGATTGGGGACGGCCAAGAACCCTGGTCCGTATCAGCGTCACAGCAGTGAACAAAACAGACGGCCCCCTGCCTTGTGGAGCTGGCACGCTGGCGCCAGAGGCAGACAAGAACAGGAAACATCATAAATAAGGACAGTAAAGGGTGTATTAGGAGTGGGAAGTATTGAGAAAGAAGAAAAAGTAGAGCTGGGCGAGGGGGATCAGAGCGCCAGAGGGGCAGGGGGGATGGGCTGAACTGTGAAACGGGGTGTTGGGAGAAGGCTCACTGAAAAGGTGAGGTTCAGCCAAGACTCGAAGGAGGCGGGGGCAAGTGATGCTGTTGTCGGGGGCTGCAGTGTGGAGCTCGCCCGCCGTGCTCAGGACCGCTAGGGCGGAGGGCGGCGGGGGCAGGAGCAAGAGGTTGGAGGCGGCGGACGGGGCCGTGGAGACCCCCTTAAGGATTTCAGCTTCTACTCTGGGAGAAAAGGGAGCCGCCAGCGGTTTTGAGGTGAGACAGGATCCACCAGGAGCATTCATTCCGGTCCTGGCTCTGCCCGGCACCCGCCATGACACTTTGAGCAAATCGGGTCACCCCCCACCACCCCGCGGGCTGCACTTGCCTGAGGAGTAAGATGCCACGGATGAGAGGTTGGCTTGGGTTATTTCCAAGCTCCCTTATAAACCCAGTAGTGGTAGATGCGGACCAAGTCACGCCAACTCTTCAACAGTGCCTCTGCTTACCACGGAAGGGCCGTGCTCCCTGGCACTCGCTCGTTTTCCTTCCTGTTCGTTCCCAGTTTGCCCCCGAGGCACCCTCGGGTCCCCAGGCACATCTGGAAGGGAGAGCCAGTGGTGCTGGGAGAGCCGGCTGAGTTTCCTGCCATGCCCGCCTGGAGCTGAGTACAACTCTTCCAAGGCAATTACCTTTCCTGGCTGGGACCAGCGGGAGGGCAGTTTCCCATGGCGAGGTAAGCCCGTGGCCTGCTCCCAACAACCCCTGCTGGGCTGGCGGGATTAGGAGAGGAGAGGAAACAAGTGGCAGGCCTGGACAGGCCCCCCCGGCAGGGGAACAGGCAGTGACCGTTCCTGGGCAGTGTGGCAGGATTTGGGCGCAGCGTCAGTGATGGGCCTGCCACCAGAAGTGCATCTGTTTCACTCCGAGGGTATCGGAGACACAGGCACCTCAGCCAGGAAGGACCGTGCATCCTTGCCTGATTGAGGGGAACAGCTGCCAAAGACTCTCTTGACGCAGGATTGTCAGAAAGGAGGACTTTCCCCTGTTTTAGCAGAGGGGCTATGAAACGAAGAATGCGGAGCTCAGGGCCCCTCCTCCTCCTCTGTCAGCCTGCCCTGCTCTGCCTTTGCGTCCATGGCCTCCAGCCTCCAACCAACCATCACCTCCCGGTCTCCTCCATCACCAGCCAGCAGGTTCCCATTCACCAAGCTTCCAGAGCTGGAAACTTCCCCAGCCTAGAGACTTGTTGGGAATTAAAAAATGCCATCCAGCCAAGAGCTTTCAAACACACAGCCGTCAGTGGGCATGGCTGCTGGGCTGCATGAGAAGAGAATCAAATTACAAGAACAGGTTAACTGCTGAGATTGGACTAGTGCATCCGTGGCTTTCCACCAGCTTAGGCCGGCATCCCTGCAAGGAGTATTTTAAAAATGAGGTTACTGAAGTGTAATTTACATAGAGCAAAACGAATTTTTTTTGGTGTACGGTTCAATGAGTTTTGACAAATGTAGATAGTCATGCAACCGCTACCGTAAACAAAGTGTAGAACATTTTCATCACTCCCCCCAAAATTCCCTCCTGCCCCTTTGTATTCAATCCCTCCCCACCGGCAGCCTTTGCCAGGAGTATTCTTCCTGACTCACACTGAATCATATTCTGTCTTTTCTCTAGATGTCTTGATCCCTGTCTCCTTTCAGTTAACATTATGTTTTTGAGATTCATTCAAGTTGTTTTGTGTATCAGTAATTCCTTCTTTTTTATTGCTGTGGAGGACGATCGCTTTGTTTTTTTATTTTAATTTTTATTGTGGTAATATAACATAAAATTTTCCTTTCAAACAATTTTTAAGGGCACAATTCAGTGGCATTAACTATATTCACATGTGCAACCATCACCACTATCTGTTTCTAAATATTTCTAAAACTCTTTATCATCCCAAACAGAAAGTCTGTATCCATTAAGCAATAACTCGCCCTTCCCCCTTCATAGCCCCTGGTCACCTATAATGTACTTTCTGTCTTTGTCAATTTCCCTGTTCTTCATACTCATGTAAGTGAAATCATGTAATATTTGTCCTTGTGTGTCTAACTTATTTGGCTTAGCATAATGTCTTCGGGGTTCGTCCAAGTTGCAACATGTATCAGAATTTCATGCCTTTCTGTGGCTGAGTAATACTCTATTGTATGGGTATACCACATTTTGCTCATCAGTTCATTAGTTAATGCACATTTGGATCATTTTCACCTTTTAGCTATTGTGAATAATCCTGCTATGAACATTGGCATACAAGTATCTGAGTCCCTCTTTTCCTTCTTTTTTTTTTTCCCGGTATATACCTAGGAGTGGAATTGCCAGGTCATATGGTAATTCTATGTTTTAACTTTTTGAGTAACCGCCAAATTTTTTCCACAGTGGCTGCACCATTTAGCATTCCCACCAGCAGTGCACGATAGTTCTAATTTCTCTACATCCTTGCCAGCCCTTTTTATTTTCTGTTTTTTAAAAAGTACGGCCATCCTAGTAGATGCAAAGTGGTATCTCATTGTGGTTTTGATTGCATCCGAATGACTATAATGTTGTGCATCTTTTCATGTGTTTATTTGAAATTTGCTTATCTTCTTTGGAGAAATGTTTAAGTCTTTTGTCCATTTTTAAAAAAAATTTTTTTTTTCTGAAAGGAAAGAGGCAGAGGGTGGGGTGTCCATTTTTTAATTGAGTGTGTCATTTTATTGTTCAGCTGTAGGAATTCTTTATATATTCTGGATAGGAAACTCTTATCAGATATATGATTTACAAATATTCTCTCCCTTTCCGTGGGTTGTCTTTTTATGCTCTTGATAGTATCCTTTGATGCACAAATTTTTTTTTAAATTTTAGTGAATTCCAAATTGTCTGTGTTGTTCATGGTGAATTATCTTTTTAATATGCTGCTGAATTTGGTTTGATAGTATTTTGTGAAAAATTTTTGCATCTATGTTGTTAAGGAATATTGGTCTGCAGTGTTCTTTTCTTGTGATACCTTTATCTGCCTTGGTAATGCTGACCTCACAGAATGAGTTAGGAAGTGTCTCTTCTTTTCAATTTTTTTGGGAAGAATTTGAGAAGGATTGGTGTTAGTTCTTCTTTAAATATTTGATAGATTTCACCAGTGAAGCCATCTGGTCTAGGGCTTTTCTTTGTTTGGAGGTTTTTGATTACTGATTCAATCTTTGTACTAGTTATAGGTCTATTTAAATTTTCTTTCTCTTCATGACTCAGTCCTGGTAGTGTTTCTAGAACTTTGTCCATTTAATCTAGGTTTTCCAATTTGTTGGTGTACAACTGTTCTTAGTACTCTCTTATAATCCTTTTTGAATAAAAATATACATACATACATACAAACAGGAGAGTTTAAAACAGTGTGTGTGTGAGTATGTGTGTATGGGTGTGTGTTTATAATAGCCTGACTGAAAGTTTAAGGAAAGAGAGAGGAGGGTTTCACATTATAGCAATTTAAATAATTTCACATGGAACGTTTGATATCCCTGTGTTCAAATCCTCATTTTGCTGACTAGCCACCAGGAAATTTCATCCAAATAAATTCCCATCTTATAAGCACGGCACTGATGCTTTCATTTTCTTGTAGTGGAATGAATGATGACCCCCAAAAGATATGTCTCAACCTCTGTGGAACCTGTGAATTCGACCTTACTTGGAAAAAAATCATGTTTAAGATGTAATTACGTTGCAGATGTAATTAAGTTAAGGATCTTGGAATGAGGTCATCCTGGGCTTAAGGTGGGCCCCAATCCAATGACAAGTGTCCCTATAAGAGACACACAGAAGGGAGACCCATAGGAAGAAGGAAGAGAAGGTCACGTGAAGACAGAGGCAGGTCTCAGAGTTGTGTGGTCACAAGATGAGGAACGCCTGGAGCCACCGGAAGTCGGAGGAGGCCAGGAAGGAATCTTCCTTAGAGACCTCGGAGGGGAGGTGGTCTGATTTTGGACTTCTGGCCAACCCCTTGATTTTGGACTTCCGATTTTGGACTTCCGGCCTCCAGAACTGCAAGAAAACAAATTTCTGTTGTTCTAGCCAAGAAGTTTGTGGTAGTTTGTTATGGCTGTCCTAGGAGACTAATACAACCATTCTTCTTCTTTTCCCTTGTGTCTTCTCTTCTCTTTCTTAGGAGGAGCAAAAATAGTTTCCTCTTACTGTCCCAAGCACGATGGTTTTCCATTTGCTGTGATCACAGAATCTCGTCCTCCTCTACCTGTGTTTCCCAAAGTGAGTGATGTAGGTGATATAAGGACATAGCATTCAATTAAATGGAATCACAGGATGAGACATGACACTCTGTTTATTACAAAGGCTCAATAGTCAGAGAGAAAGTCTCAGTATGGTGGGTATAGGCACGTAACATTTAACACCAATCTCCCTTTTTATCAAAGAGAAAGCAGGCTTCAGGCTCAGCTCTTTGAAAGCTGGCAAGAGTATCTGGCTAGATATTAATAACATTGTTTTGGTTTCCGTGCATTTATTTTTATGCTTGGCTATCTTCTATTTATTGTAAGCGATGCCAATTTTTCTTTTAGGCTTATAATAGCAAGTTTCTTTTTTAAACAAATAAATCTAAATTAAAGCCTGAGTTATTTTAAAGAAACATATTAAGTAAAAAACAGGGATGTTATACAGATATGGAAAAGTCTCTGAAGGTGGGAAGTACTATACTACCCCCATAATCTTATCAAAGTATTTTTTTCTAGGGAAAATTCCCTCTATAAGAACAATTCTGATGCCAGAAATGGTCCATTTCCGAACTCTTTTGATTCATCTCTTGGTTGAGTGTGTTTCATTTTTATTTACAAGAAGGGTTTATGGATATTATGTTCCCTGAGTTTTTATATGTTTGACATTGTCTGTTGCCTCTGTGTTAACAATAACTTGTTTGGTGGAAAATTCTTGGGTCCCACTTTCTTTTCTTCAGAGCCTTATGGACATTGTTTTACCATCTTCTTGCATTAAATGCTGCCTGATTCTCAGCGTCCCCGCCAACCCACCCCAGACACCTGCACTGTAAGTGAATCACTTTTGTAAGACCTTTTTCTTTTATTCTGAAGTGCGACAAATTCATTGAAATACATCTCAGGGTTAAGCACTTGGTATCTCTTTTTCCCAGAGCCCAAGGTGCCCTTTCAATTTCCTGATACAGTCCTTTCTTCCTTTTCTTTCATATTAGTAAATATTTTTTTCTGTTTCATGTGTTGTAGTATCTCCTTTGGGGACACAAGGACCCATATGTCAGATCATTTTCTATCTTCCATATCTTTATCTTCCTCCTCATCATTTCAACTTTGTCTTTTCCTATGTGTTTTCTGTGAATTACCTCAAGTTTTCCTGAATATGATGAATTTAGTATTTAGGTATGTTAATTTTGTTTCTTGCTGTTTCAAAATTATTATTTTTTTTTAATTTTTATTTATTTATTTATGGCTGTGTTGGGTCTTCGTTTCTGTGCGAGGGCTTTCTCTAGTTGCGGCGAGTGGGGGCCACTCTTCATCGCGGTGCGCGGGCCTCTCACTATCGCGGCCTCTCTTGTTGCGGAGCACAGGCTCCAGACGCACAGGCTCAGTAACTGTGGCACACGGGCCTAGTCGCTCCGCGGCATGTGGGATCTTCCCAGACCAGGGCTCGAACCCGTGTCCCCTGCATTGGCAGGCAGACTCTCAACCACTGCGCCACCAGGGAAGCCCCAAAATTATTTAACTCTGGAATTGTTATTTTGCTCCTCAATTTTTTTCCTTAGCTCTTTAATGACCATTTTTCATCTCATTTTATTGTCTCATCTGATGACTTATATTCATTTCATTGAATTCGTGTTTTTCTTATTTTTTCCCCTAAATCCAAAACAGTTGGATTTTTTCCTGTTTCTTGGCGTTGTGTTATCTTCCAGAATGGATCCTTCACTGGTGAATTTACACCATGTTTCTTCCTTTCTATTTTTGCTTTAACATCTCTGCATAATCACCATGAATTTTATTCTTGAAAAAATGTAACATAAGCAGCTTTTTTTTTTTAGCACATTCCATTTGCCTGCATATAGTATGAGTCAGTTTTACTTGGTCTTCATCTCAATATGTCTGAGTCCTGCTGTCTTCCCTTCAATATTGTTTGTTTCTAGTCTTACAATATTTCTTGCCCTTAGCAAGTTACTTCAACTTTCTGTCTCTCAGTTTCATCAGTCTGCAGTATGAATAATAATAGTACTTAAGGTACAGGTTGAGCATTAAATGAGCTATAAAGTTCCCAGTGCTTGTAACGGTGCCTGACATACACTATGAGGCTAATATCCCAAGGGAGGGAGTCTCTCATCTCCCCAACTTCTAAGTGTTGGGTGCCCAGGACTCAGTCCTTAGACCTCTTCTCTATCACCACTCACTCCCTTGGTGATCTCACTTGCTACTGGGTGTTAATATCATGCATAAGCTGATGCCTTTCAGATTTCTGTTTTCACCTTGGACTTCTTTCTATGGACTTGTCTTTCTACCTCCCTGCATAATATTTCCACGTAAGCCTCTGTTAGCCATCTCAAACTTAATATGCTCAGAATCAACCTTCTGATCTCCAGTCCCCCTCCTCCCTGGAACCTGCTCCTCTTGTGGTCTTCATCATCATAGTGAATGCTAACACCACCCTTTCATTTGCTCAGGACAAAAATGTGGGGATCATCTTTTTTTTTTTTTTAAACTAACCATTTTATATATTTATTTTAAAAAATATTTATTTATTTACTTATTTGGCTGCACCGGGTCTTAGTTGAGGAACTCGGGGTCTTCGTTGCCACGTGCAGGATCTTCGTTGCCTCATGTGGGATCTTTAGTTGCGGCATGCGAACACTTAGTTGCGGCACGCATTTGGGTTCTAGTTCCCTGACCAGGAATTGAACCCAGGCCCCCTGCATTGGGAGCGCCGAGTCTCTTACCCACTGGACCACCAGGGTCATCTCTGACTCATCCCTTTATCCCTCACGTTCAACTAAGTCCTTCCAAAAAGAATCCAGAATCCGAATGCTTCTCATCACCGTCTCTACCACTGTCCTTGTCCAGACCACTGCCATCTACCACATACCTCACTGCAAATGCCCCCCCGCCCAATGGAGTCTCTGCTTCTGGCCGCAGCCCCTTCCTGTGTATTCTCAGTACAGCAGTAAGTGTGATCTGGTTAACACTTAAATTGAAACAATGTTGCTCCTCTCCTCAAATCCCCCCAGTGGCATTTTATGTCACTGAGAGAAAGACAATGCCAGAGACTTTACAAGATCCTACCTGACCTTCCCCTGCCCCCTCTCTGATCTTATCTCTGCCTACCCTCTCCCACATTCTTTCCATACCAGCCCCACTGACTTTGCTGTTCCTTCAACACATCGGATAGACTCTCACCCATCAGAAATAGATGTTGGATTTCATCAAATTCTTCTCCTGCATATATTGAGATGATCATATGGTTGTTAAATATATCCATCAATATAGTAAATTACATTGATTTTTTTTTGAATTTTTGAATTTTATTTTATTTTTTATACAGCAGGTTCTTATTAGTTATCTATTTTATACATATCAGTGTATACATGTCAATCCCAATTTCCAATTCATCCCACCACCACCACCACCCCCCGCCACTTTCCTCCCTTGGTGTCCATACGTTTGTTCTCTACGTCTGTGTCTCTATTCTGAAGTAAGTCAGAAAGAGAAAAACAAGTATCGTATATTAACGCATGTATGTGGAACCTAGAAAAATGGTACAGATGAGCCGGTTTGCAGGGCAGATACTGATTGATTTTTGAATGTTAACCTAACTTTGCATTCCTGGGTTAAACTCCACCTAATCATTATCTATTTTATATATTGTTGGATTCTATTTGCTAAATGTTGTTGAGAATTTTTGCTCTGTAGTCTTCTATTCCTTTAATACCTTAGGTTTTGTTATCTATCAGGGTTACTTTTATCTCCAAGAAGGAGTGGAGAAGTACTCCCTCTTCTTCAGATTTCTGGAAGAGTTTGTCTAGAATTTGTATTATTTCTTTTTAAAGAGTTTGATAGAATTCAACCAGTGAAGCCATCTGAGCCTGTAGTTTTCTTTGAGGTAAAGTTTTTAATTAAAAATTCAGTTTCTCCAATAGATATATATGATTATTTAGGTTATCTGTTTCTCCTTGAGTGAGTTTTGTTTCTTTCAAGGAATTTGCCCATTTCATTTAAATTACAAATGTATTGGCAAAAAGTTATTCATAATAGTCTCTTACTATCTTTTTGAAATCTAAAGAATCTGTGGTGAAGTAACTGCTTTTATTCTGGATATTGGTAATTTGTGACTTTTTAATTTTTTTCCAACCAGTCTAGCTAGTGGTTTATCAATTTTATTGATCTTCTCAAAGAACCAACTTTTGATCTCATTGATTTTTTTCGATTGTTTTCTATTTTTATTTTATTAATTTCTGCTCTGATACTATTTTTTCTTCTGCTTACTTTGGATTTCATTTGCTTTTCTTTTTCTAGTTTTGTAAGGTAGCAGCTGAGATAATTGATTAGAAACTTTTCTCTTTTCTAATATAGACATTTAGTATTATATATTTCCTTCTAAGTATTGCTTTAGCTCTATACCACTCTTTAGATACTTTTTTTTTTTTTTTTTTACTTTCATTCCTTTTTGCTTTATTTTACCCCATAGGTTATGCAGGAGTCCATTAGTTAGTTTCCAAATATTGGGGGATTTTCCAGAGAACTTTCTGTTATTGATTTCTAATTTAATTCCATTGTGGTCATACAACATACTTTTCATGATTTGAACACTTCTGAATTTATTGATGGCTCAGAATATGGTATAACATGGTCTATGTTGTTGAGAAGAGTGTGTGTCTTGCTGTTGTTGGATGGTGTGCTCTACAAATGTCACTTAGGTCTAGTTAGCTGAGAGTGTTGTTCAAATCTTCTGTATTCTTACTGATTTTCTGTCTATTTGTTCTATCAATTATTGAGAGAGGGGTATTGAAATCTCCAAGAATAATTGTAGATGTGTTTATTTCTCTTGCAATTTGATCGGTTTTTTCTTCATGTTTGAAGTTTTGTTATTAGGGGAATAAACATTTAGGATTTTATGTCATCTGTATGAATTAACCCCTTTACCATTGCGAAATGACCCTCATTATCCCTGGTAATATTCTTTCCTCTAAAACCTATTTTGTCTGATATTAATATAGCCACTTCAACTTTATTTTGATTAGTATTAGTATCTTTTGTTATTCATTTCCTTTTGACTTACTTGTGCTTTTATGTTTAAAGTAAGTATTTTGGGCAGCATATAATCAATAGTTCCTTTTTCATCCAATGTGACAATCTCTAATTGTTATAATTGACAATCTTCCAGTTGGGTTGTTTAGACTACTTACACTTAATATATTTATTGATTTGGTTGGGTTTAAATCTGTCACATTGCTATTTGTCTTTTACTTACCCATCTGTTTCTTATTTCCTTTGCCCTTTATTTTCTGTCTTCTTATGGATCATTTTTTATGATCCCATGGTATTTTCTTTGTTGGTTTATCAGCTATACTTCTTTATTGTATAATTTAATTTCCAAATTCTCAGCAACTATATATGAAAAATTCTACCTCTTTTTCATTGTTTACTCTCTCCTTTGCGGGGGTCCAGCAATCAACTGGTGGATGGCAAAGAGCCCACACCTGCTTTGTCTTGGAAGTTTGTGATGGAGGCGTGAACAGCATCTCATGGGGGCGTAGAGGAGGAGATGGAGCCAGCTAACTAGGCACTATTGTCATTCCCTGCTACCGGGAATCAGACATGTCCCCGAAGGGTTTATGTTCACCCAAGGCAGTGCTCCTGGACATAATGAAAGCCAGCCAACACTTCTCATTCTGAGAATTCTTTCTGGAAACAGAAGTCATTCTAGCCACAAACACTTCTTTATCAGAAAATTAGAAACTGCTTCCTACTCTCATCCCCTAGAGCCCGCCCCTTCACCTCCTAATTTTCCAAACATTCAAGATTCAAAACACTTCAAGATGACTCTAGATTATAACTCCTTTCCTGCTATTTCTGAAGCAGCTGCTGTGAGAGAAACAAGTGTCTGGTTCACAGATTTGTAAGACACAGAAAGTGAAAGAGAAACAATACCAATGATTTCTAAAAATTCTATGAGAGAGAGGGGTGAAAAAAACTCGGTATAGTCACTGAAGTTACACAATGAGTAATGAGTGTCCAATTACAGATGTTCCCCTTTATAAATAGATTTATTATTATCACCAAAAGGTATTAAATTTGATACTCTAGAGAGCAATACTGTCTAACAGAAATATAAAGTGAGCCATATTAATAATTTAAAATTTTCTAGTAGCCTCATTAAAAAAGTAAAAAGAAACAGGAGAAATTAATTAAAAAATTTTTTTAAATTGAAGTATAGTTGATTTATAATGCTGTGTTAGTTTCAGGTGTACAGTAAAGTGATTCAGTTATACATATGTTCTTTTTCAGATTCTTTTCCATTATAGGTTATTACAAGATATTGAATGTAGTTCCCTGTGCTATACAATAGGTCCTTGTTGTTTATCTATTTTATATATAGTAGTATGTATCTGTTAATCCCAAACTCCTAATTTATCTGTCCCCCCCTTCCCCTTTGGTAACCATAAGATTGTTTATCATGTCTGTGAGTCTGTTTCTGTTTTGTAGATATGTTCATTTGTATCATTGTTTTAGATTCCATAAATAAATGACATCATATGGTATTTGTCTTTCTCTGTCTGACTTATTTCACTTAGTATGACAATCTCTAGCTCTATCCATGTTGCTGCGAATTTCATTATTTCATTCTTTTTTATGGCTGAGTAATATTCCATTGTGTGTGTGTGCACACACGTGCGCGTGTGTGTATGTACTACATATTCTTTATCCATTCATCTGCCGATGGACACTTAGGTTGCTTCCATGTCTTGGCTGTTGAAAATAGTGCTGCTATAAACATTGGGGTGCATGTATCTTTTCTAATTAGAGTTTTCGTCTTTTCTGAATACATGCCCAGGAGTGGGATTGCTGGATCATACAGTAGCTCTATTTTCAGTTTTTAAAGGAACTTCCATACTGTTTTCCATAGTGGCTGCACCAATTTATATGCCAACCAACAGTGAGGAGAAATTAATTTTAATGTTAAATTTTAACCCAATATATAAAAGTATTATCACTTCAAGGTACTATTAATATAAAAATTATTAACAAGGTATTTTATATATTTTTTCATGCTAAGTCTTATATACTTAGTGTGTATTGCATGCTCGTAGTACACTTCAGTTAGGACTAGCCAGAATTCAGAGGCTCAAAAGACATATGACTAGTGGCTACCTTGTTAGAGAGGGCAGCTCGAAATCTCCTTGGGTATTTTGACTTCTCCAAGGGGTCTTAACTCAGGGCCTAAGGAACCTGCACTTGCTTTCCTAGGGCTTTTTTTTTCATCGAATGCGTGCACAGTTCCAGTGGGGCACGGGCAGGGAGAGTGAGAAGAAAAAAGGAGGAAGGAGACACTGAGCCCAGTCCATCCAATATCCAGTGATGTACTGGTGTCAACCTCAAACTACCTTGGCGAGGACCTGTTGTCACAGATGTTATTGAGCCAAAATCAGTAGGAAAAGGAAGCCTACGTTGCATTGGGGCAGATGAGACCCAGCTCATCCTCCCACTCTGGTGGCCCAT
This sequence comes from Eubalaena glacialis, assembly GCF_028564815.1. Taxonomy (NCBI): domain Eukaryota; kingdom Metazoa; phylum Chordata; class Mammalia; order Artiodactyla; family Balaenidae; genus Eubalaena; species Eubalaena glacialis. The sequence goes on from NC_083725.1 coordinate 4,704,706, forward strand.
AGCACTTTTTTATCTGGTTCTCAGAACATGTCTAGTTCATGTTCCCTGCTATTTACCTATAACGATCCTTCAGAAAAATCAATAGCCCCGTAGAAGATTAGAGCTGGGAGAGACAGTAGAGGTCCTTTGGTGCAAACTCCCCATTTTACAGTCAAGGACAGTGAGCCCTGGAATGTCAGAAACCTGCAAAGGGTCCCATAGTTGGTTAGAAGCAGAGCCTCTCTTAGTTTTGGGAAACCCAGGCTGATGTCTCATCTTCTGCACCATACAGATTCAAGAATGTGCCCAGCTGGAACAACCCACAGCTGATGCCAGAGTACCCAGGAAAAAACAAATATTGTCATTAGTGCAGGTTGGATTAATGCACCATAATTAATTAATTATGGACATAATAGCTGTTGAGAAACTCTCAGGATAAAAAGCAAGTGCCAGAAACATTGACATACAGGCCAGGGAAGAGGAGCAAGTGCAAGGATAAAGAGCCACTAACACCTGCCCCTCCCCGTCCCCCCCACTGACCAAAAGTCTGCACAGTTTAAATAAAAGACAAGTTATACAAAGAAAATGTACTCAAATATAAAGAAAAAAGTTTACTGAAATCAAGATCTTGAAGCAATATCTGCACCCCCATATTCATTGCATTTATTTACAATAGCCAAGACATGGAAGCAACCTAAAAGTCCATCAGTGAAGCAGTGGATAAAGAAAATGAGGTATATACATACAATGGGATATTGTTCAGCCTAGACTGGAAAAGAAGACAGAAGACAAAAATTGCCAATACTGGGAAAGATAGAAAGTCACTCTAGAACTTAGAGACAAAAGGATAATAAGGATAATAAAAATATTATGAATAATTTTATCAAAATAAATTTGATAACCTAAATAAAATGTACAAATTCCTTGAGACATAAATTACCAAAATTGATACAAAAAGAAATAAAAAATCTGAATTGCCCTATTATACGGTACCTATTATACTACGGTGACTATCCTATAAGTTGAATTTATAATTTAAAGTCTTCCCATAAAGAAAACTACAGGCCCAAATAGTTTTACATTTGACTTCTAACAAATGAGGAAAAAATAATATGAATTCAACAAAATTTTTCAGAAAATAGAGAAAGAAGAAACACTTTCCAACTCAATTTATGGGACCAGAATCACCCTTATACTGAAACTAGACAAAAACATTACAAGAAAAGAACACTAGAGTAATACTCCTCAGGAATATAGACTCAGAAATCCTTAACAAAATATTAGCAAATGAAATCCAGAAACATATGGAAAGGAGCCTTGGTTTTTTGTTTTTTAACCTGTTAACTAAAAAGGTTGAACTAGAACTAGATAATTTCTGAAGTCCCACTCAGGTCTTAAACTTTATGGTTTTTTCATCTTCGCCTCTAGTCCAGACTCATCTCTTTTAAAGGGTTTTAGAGTTGCTAAAATTCCAGCTTCTGTTAGACCTAACTTGAAAAAAAGGCAAGTTTAAATGGCATATAACAAGGTTTTAATAAAAAATACAAGGTGATTCCTCCTCCCTCGCCCACTGGCTTAAGTAGCAGGAATTTTAGGCCAGAAGAAGGGGAGGAAATGACATTGGGCAGAAGAGATCTGTTGGGGATGGGCCCTCACATCACACAGCATAAGTAATTCCCTGCCCCATCTGGGGATGCCTTGTGCTGCTGCAGTGCACCTAGTAGTCAGAATGGCCAGTGACTCCTTCAGGGCACGCCACTCAACCTCGGGGTGGGGCTCGACCTGAAAGTCAAGTTTATCCTGACAAAAACAAAGGACCCCCATAGAACGTCTTCTACCATCACTTAGAAAATCAGGGGAGGGAGAAGCCATTCCTGGGGTAACAACAGATGCTAAACTTCCTGTGTTCCAGCATTGCATGTAAGTGCACGGTTCCAAAATAGGATAGCAAGAACTGGAACTATAAAAATATAATGGTTATCTCTGTGTTTATTTAAATTGAGGACTTAAAAAGTTGCAGGTAGAAAAATGATAATTGTTTGCAATTTGTCAACAACCTAATATATGAAAGGGCCAAGTCCAGTGTAGACTTGTGGAATATCATCCTAGGACACACAATAGGATTGGCAGGAAGAGCCAGGAGGAAGAAAGAAGAGGATCTTGACAAAGCTGAGAAAAACCAGGCAGAGTTTCACTAACTCCTTAACTGAGGAGGAATTGGAATTAATCATAAACCCACCTTGTATGTTGCTTCAAGTTTACTGTAGAAGTAACTTTAACCATTTAAAGCATAGTATGTATAATTCATTCAGTTGTGTGGATTCAGTCTTTTTTTATCTAACCCTTTCTGTCGTGTTTATATAGCCTCAACTAAAAGAACCCCTCCAGGTATTTTGAATCTTGGTCAAGTGGAACCCAAATCATTTATTGCAGTCAAGATTTTAGTGCTCTGAAAGGGTGGCACAATAGAAACACTTACAGATGGCACTGAGCAGGGCTTACTCCTGCCTGAGTGTGCCACATGCCACACTGGTGCACTTGATGAAAGGCAGAAGGCGAAGGAGGCTTTTTAATTTCATAATATCAGAATTGCTCCTAGCCTCCAGGGAAAGCTATACTGTGGAGGGTCTGAACAAACCACATACCTCTCTATGCCTCTGTTCATGCCGTGACCTACGCACAAGATTCTTCCTCCCTCCTTCCACGTCCCCAAATCCTAGACATCTTTCCACGCTCAGCTCAAAATATATGCTCTCTGTTATGCTCTTTCTCATGGCACCTCTCTCCCTCAGTCATGGGGGTAATTGATCATTTAGTTCTTTGGGCTCTTATAACTATTATGTTACTTTGTTGTCCTACTTGTCTTTTGGGGGGAAGGGTGTGTTATCTTTTCTTTGAGGATTTTTCTCTTCATCTTTGATGTCCTTTAGAATCACTCCTAAATGTCTAGGTTTGCACTGGTTTTTATTTATCCTGCTTGTAACTTGGTGTATTTCTTCAACGTAGGGTCTTATGTTTCTATTCAATTCTGGAAAATTCTCAGCCATAATCTCCTCAAATATTTCCTCTCTCCCTTTATTCTCTATTTTATGCTTCTGGAATGCCTAATAGATGTATGATGCACCTACATACATCATTCGAGTCTCCATACGTCAACTGCCTTTTTGGTATTTCCACCTTTTTATTTCGCTCTTTATCCCTATTTCGCCTCCTTATCTCTATGTGTAATTTCAATGATCCTTCTTTAGTTGTGTCTAATCGACTACAGATTTTAGAAATCTCTGGTACACAGAATTAGATTGACGTTAGTCCTAGGTTCATTATATACTATCATCATTTGTTAATGCGTAGTCCTTTTTTGTTTGCTTAGATATGTGTCTATTCATTAATAATATACAAAATGAAGGGACTAGAGTGTTAGCAATAACTTATAACTACCCACGTGCTTCCTCCCATCTTGTCCCAGTCCTTCCTCTTGTCCAAGGTAACCACTACCCTGACGCTTGTGCTTATTGTTCCTTTACTTTAAAAATTAACCTAATGAAACTTAAAAGCTTTTGCACAGCAAAGGAAACCATAAAAAAGACGAAAAGACAACCCTCAGAATGGGAGAAAGTATTTGCAAATGAAGAAACTGACAAAGGATTAATCTCCAAAATATACAAGCAGTTCATGCAGCTCAATATCAAAAAAACAAACAACCCAATCCAAAAATGGGCAGAAGACCTAACATATCTCCAAAGAAGATATACGGATTGCCAACAGACACATGAAAAGATGCTCAACGTCACTAATCATTAGAGAAATGCAAATCAAAACTACAATGAGGTATCACCTCACACCGGTCAGAATGGCCATCATCAAAAAATCTACAAACAATAAATGCTGGAGAGGGTGTGGAGAAAAGGGAACCCTCTTGCACTGTTGGTGGGAATGTAAATTGATACAGCCACTATGGAGAACAGTATGGAGGTTCCTTAAAAAACTAAAAATAGAACTACCTTATGACCCAGCAATCCCACTACTGGGCATATACCCTGAGAAAACCATAATTCAAAAAGAGTCATGTACCACAATGTTCATTGCAGCTCTATTTACAATAGCCAGGACACGGAAGCAACCTAAGTGTCCATCGACAGATGAATGGATAAAGAAGATGTGGCACATATATACAATGGAATATTACTCAGCCATAAAAAGAAATGAAATTGAGTTATTTGTAGTGAGGTGGATGGACCTAGAGACTGTCATACGGAGTGAAGTAAGGCAGAAAGAGAAAAACAAATACTGTATGCTAACATATATATATGGAATCTAAAAAAAAAAATGGCTCTGATGAACCTAGGGGCAGGACAGGAATAAAGACACAGACGTAGAGAATGGACTTGAGGACACGGGGAGGGGGAAAGGTAAACTGGGACGAAGTGAGAGAGCGGTATTGACATATACCCATTACCAAATGTAAAACAGATAGCTAATGGGAAGCAGCTGCATGGCCCAGGGATATCAGCTCGGTGCTTTGCGACCACCTAGAGGGGTGGGATAAGGAGGTTGGGAGGGAGGCGCAAGGTGGAGGGGATATGGGGATATACATATGTATATAGCTGATTCACTTTGTTATACAGCAGAAACTAACACAACACTGTAAAGCAATTATACTCCAATAAAGATTTTTTTAAAAAAATGATGTTTTAAGAATATATTTGTTCCTGAAAAGCACATTATTCAGTTTTTGGTTTTTAACTTAAAAAAAAAACTTTGTGACTTTATAAAAATGATTCTGCACTGAAATCATCTTCTAGGACATTATTATTATTTTTTTAAATAAATTTCTTTATTTTATTTATTTATTTTTGGCTGCGTTGGGTCTTCGTGGCTGCGCGTGGGCTTTCTCTAGTTGTCGTGAGCGGGCTTCTCATTGTGGTGGCGTCTCTTGTGGCGGAGCATGGGCTCTAGGCACGCGGGCTTCAGTAGTTATGGCACGCGGGCTCCGTAGTGTGGCACGAGGGCTCTAGAGTGCAGGCTCAGTAGTTGTGGCGCATGGGCTTAGTTGCTCCACGGCATGTGGGATCTTCCCAGACCAGGGCTCAAACCCGAGTCCCCTGCGTTGGCAGGTGGATTCTTAACCACTGCGCCACCAGGGAAGCCCTGGACTTATTTTTTCATTCCCAGTTATGTTGTTAAGACTCCTGCATACTGCAGCACGTAGCTGTAATTCATTTGTTTTGACTGCACTATAATGTTCCATTGTGTCTTCATGTAACTATATCACAGTTTATTTATCCACTCTTGGTGTCAACAAGCATTTGGGTTGTTTCCAGGTCTTTGCTACTATGAGCAGCATTACTATAAACTTTGTTATTTCTGGCTCTTGGGTTTCTCTTGGTTGTGTTCCAGGAAATGGAATTGCTGAGATACAGAGTATGGGATTGCTCAACTTTCAGAATAATGGTGCACTCTTCTCCTAGGTGATTGTACCAAACAAATCTGCTATTTATTACCTCTCTATTGTGTTTTGAATTTTCGGCGACCATATTTTTCAGTTGTAAAAGTGTTATGTAGTTCTTCATCGAATTTGCTTTTACGTTTCTAAACTGTCTTCCACTGTCATTGTGGCTTCCATTCCTTCATTTATCTGTCTAATCAGCTTAAATACCCATATATTATAATCTTTTTCAAGTTGTGTAATCGTCTCCAGTTACTGATGTGCTGAGTCTGCTTGTTGCCTCTGCTTTACATCCATATACACTCCCCCACCCCATGGTTGGTTGTTTCTTCATATGGTTTATAAATTCTGGTTTTGAGCTTATCTTCAGCACAACATTTTCCCTCTGGGAAGATCCTGTCTATTCTGATATAAGTGCCTCTACAAAGTTAGTTTCCAATTGCTTCTACTAAAGCCACATGAATTTCAATGGTTTAAGATGTGTCTTTATGTTGTGTTGATGCTTTGCTTTGGAGTTCCTGTCTGTATGTACAGGATGTACATATGTCTGTATATACATCTAGAACCCACACCCTCACAGGGCACAGGTCTGGAGTTTTACCTTCTCATAAATGACTTTTTTTTTAAACTCCATCAAAGCCTCAAATGGATGTCAAGATTCCTTGCCACTTCCACAGGTTGATGGATGAAATTTTCCTAATTCCCTTTCCAGGGACTGGGAAACCCTTCAAGTCACTGGGCTTTATGAAGGGGATTCATTTACAGTTTCCAAATGTATGCATGCCCAAGACCAGTTACACCATGCCAGTATAAATATGAAAATCAGTCTGCAGTCCCTGGGACCCATATGCAGGCCTAATAAACTGTTTGGCCATTATGATATTAGCTCCCACTTCCCATTCTCCCTAGGTTTGAGTTCTTTCCTTCGTTTTTTTGTTTAGCTAGCGTATCTATGTGTAGATGAAATAAGGGAGAAAGCCCAAGTCAGTGCAGGCAGGCTTGCTGCTAGAAATTCTACTGAGATATATACATATCATATATATACAGATAGATAAATATATATCATATATATTTATATATATAAATTTAATTTTTATTTTATTTTGGAGTATAGTTGATTTACAATGTTGTGTTCTACTGATATATTTTTATTAGAGCATTTATGTCATTCTTCCTTGAGTTTTTGTTAGTTGATTAACTCAGGTCTCTCATGCTGAGGGCAGGCTCCTTGAGGGCAAGCCCGTTTTACTCATCTTCATCTCCTGCCCACATGTGACTTTCGCAGCAACACATTAACACTTAATACACATTCAAATATAACTGTGAAATGCCGACGTAATGAATGAACACATGAGTGAATGACGTCACAGGCCAAATTCACTTTCCAATAAAACACCATTTCTACATTTCATTCAAAGAACTCCCAAGGTATAAAAAGCCAGAGACTTGTTCAAGTTCGTAGATGATCAGTCCAGGAGCAGGGCAGAGAATTTGGGAGTCCTGAGCCCTGGATAGCTGACAACCGGCCATCTCTACTCTCCAGGGAGGGCGAGAGGCCGGGACGGCTGCCGCATGGAGGTCTGCGCTGTGCGTTTTCCTGGATTTGTACACTCCCGTTTCTGTTTCAGACTGAGTGAGCCAGGGCTCGTGAAATTTCAGGAGTGAGAGCACCTCTAAGAAAGAGGCAGAACACAGTCAGCGCCGCTCCACCTGAAATACGCCTGGCGGTCCTGCCGTGACCGGGGACCTGTGACGACACAGAGCGTACGTTCTGCGTGAGGACGCGTGTGCGCGTGCTCGGGCCATGTGCGTGTTACCCCGGTTCCCGCTCCACGCAGGCTCCGCGCAGCCTCGGCACTTCCCAAGCGCACGGGAGCTCTTTACGTGCCCGGCTCCCCTACTAAACTGCGAGTTTCTCGAAGGTGGGTACTATGTCGTCGTCATCTTTGCACGCTCAGTGCCAACAGAGTAGATCAGATTATGAAAGATGAAGCCTGGGACAGGACCCGCCCAGACGGCCCAGCGGCTTTTCCGGGCCAGGGTCTGTGTCTCCCGGGTTAGCCCAAGCCTCTGAAGAGGCAGTGTCCCCCTTACTCCTTGCTCAGCAAGAAGGGCAAAGGTCAGACCAACCGCCTCCCTTCTTGCTTAGCTTAACTGTCTATCAGCTTCGTACTGGATCTTAACCAGACCTATTCCCACCTGCTTATTTGAGAGCGAGAACCAGTTCGCAGCTTCTTCATGAGGTGTGTAGCAATGGTGTCCCCAGATAGCTTGGGGTGATGAAAGAAATCGGCTTGGGAGACACGCCTCCCTGTTTGTCTTCTCAGCCTTGGGAGTGGAGTGGGCCCCAGTGCAGCTCTGCCCCAACCCTGGCCTCCCTGTGCCCAGGGCTACAAGGGACTCAGAGGTGCTGCTTCGGAGTGTGTGAAAAAGAGCAAAGGGAATGTGAGTCAGAGAAATAATTCCCGGACCAACCTCACCCTAGAATTGTTTCATTAAAATGGGGAGCTGGAGGGGGAGAAAGTCTTTTGCCAAAGTCTCCACTCTGTTCCAACTTGCCTTTGACGTGAGGACTCAGCAGACCCAGGGCTGACGAACCGAGAAGGGCTTGATTTACAGAGCCCTCCCCTGTCCCGGGAGGATATCGGCGTTGTAAATGGAGGCTCTAAAGTGTTTGTGAACAGTGTAAGCCGGGCCTGCGCCTCCCTCTGCCCAGCACCCCAGAGTAAATTTCCAAAAGGAGGCAGGACAGAGAAAAACCTCCTTCTGTTCGGATGCCACTGGGTCTGTTGGATGAAGAGCCGGACCAGTCGCTGGGTTCTTCAAGGCAGGCATCTCGAGTTTCCTGCAGCTCCTGGGGTCTTCCGTCAGTCCCAGGGGGGTGTGCTGTTTAATGATAGGAACGTCGAGAGACAGCTCCAGCTGTCACAGCATGGCCCTAACGGCACAAACATCTGAGTTCTACAGACATTTTTCAGATGGTCTGCCCAGTGATACAACCCCAGCTCGCTTCCCTGGACCAGTGCAGTGTCCCACATGCTTCCCTTACAGTGGTGCCTCCAGAATTTCTATAGAAGAGGGTCTTACAGGCCCCAATATTGCAAATGGAGGCCACGGCATTTGTCTTAAAGCTGCGCTTTCATGAACCATCAGAAAGGAAACAAACCTAAAAGCATGATTAATGAAAAAATATATACTTTGTTTATATCAATGAGATACTCCCTTGGGTTTTATGGACATGAAATTTGGGATTTATTTTTTCTTTCTTATAGTCAATCAGTTATTCCAGTTGTATTTTATAGCATTTGCTTTTCCTTAGTTTCTTCCTTCTAGATTATTCTGTGACCTCATTGGCCTGAGAGCTTAAAATACATACCTTGTGATTATTTAGCTGAAATTCACTCATTTATTTGCTGAATTAATTTGTTGGGACTTCAGGTAAAGGTAGGTAGTATTGGCCCTGCAAGTGTTCCTTGGCTCCTTGGGGTCCTGGAATGAATGCAGTTGTTTAGAATTAGCCTGACTTCATCTCTAGTAGAAGCACAAAGGATCAGATTGTATCCAAAAAAGGGAGGTTTTTCAATAGTATAAGGGAGCAAGTCACCATTCCTCTCCAGATTTCAATTTTCTATAAAATGAAGAGGTTGGCTTAGATGACTAAGGTCTCTTTCTGCTAGCTCTATCTAGCTATCCACCCTTCCATCCTCAGCAGATTAGGTGATGGGGCCTATTACTCAGGTTATTTTCACCTCTCCCATCTATTGACTATAATCCTAGAGTGAGTTCTTTTGTGTCTCCCCAACCTCATGTCCTCCAATTGCAAAGTAGGGACATTTACCTTGGTCTCTTTTCTACCCACAAGCATTGGCAGGGAACCTCAGCATCTCAGGCAGGAAAGGTGATTGGCACATCCTTCCTGAAGACTCTCCAGAGCATAGCCAAATAGGGAGGAAGACCCACACCAGCAAAGGTGGACACTTCCTTTCTGGGGAGAAGGAAAACAACAGAGAAGGAGAGTAGCTCAAACACGGGGCCACCCTCAACCACCCAGACCACAGCTCTGGCAGCAGGGCTCCACCCACCCATCCCCATGGGATCTTGGTCACTCTCACGTTTACAGTATTGGAGCAGGAAGGTCTGCCAAGATCATCTCAATAACTATAATTGTGGAAGATGATATAAGCTGTGTTCAATCTTCATTAAGTTTGAGGCCATCTTTTTCCTTCTATGGTTAATCCAAAGATTATCTGTTAAACGCACAAACTCAGAGCCAAACCAGATGAAATAAACAGATGTGGCACCTTCTCTCTAAGAGTTTATAATCTAAACTAAAGAGCATCAAGTCACAGTGGGGAGATAAATCCTGTACAGCCTTAAAGAGCATTGAGTCCAAATTTGATATTGATTATCTGGCTTCTGACGTACTCGGGATGGGGTGAGGACGGTGGCTTTCAATCCGGGGCAGCGCTCTCAGCACTTTTTGTGTGTCGGACCCAAGGATGTGACTCACTCATCCACTTAGCAGTCATAAAAAGTACGCAAACAATTCAGCTTCAGTCATAACACTCATTGTACGGACCATGTTGAATGTGCATTGCCAGGTAGTTGTGATTTTACAGGAACTTGGGCATTGGTGCCCAGTGAACAAGGAGAATATCTATCAAGCTCAATATCATCAATGTCATTAACATAAGTGTTTTCAGTGGTCATAGGATAGATGTGCTGAACTGTGGGTTGTCAACTGGACATCACTGACATCCCCTTCTGAGGTCTTCCTGCCTCGTAGAAGAGAAGCTGACAGCTGCATTTCCCGGAACCTCTTCTCTGCCTGGTTCCAGGAGGGATCATCCAATGCAAAGCACTTACAGGAGGAAGGGGGAGGAGAAGGAGGGATCATTATTCTCCCCAGGCAGATGGAGGCAGGTACACAGAGAAATGCAGGGTTCAAACCGCTTTCAGATAGATTTTCAGAGAATCACCTGTGTTATGCTACAGGCTGAGATAGCTGGTAGAAGCATCTCAGAGATTCATAAGTTTTGTAGTTTCCCAGGTCAGCTCTTGGGGATCACATGCTTCATTGCTGCAGGCTGAGAGCATTTACAATGACTTTTTTGATCTTTGCTTTCCCAGTGGCTGCATAAACCTTACTTTCCCGTCTTAAAACTCTTAATACTTGCAACATACACAGTGGCTTCTATTTTTCTGATAAAACCCTGACTAATAGAATAAGTAATTATTTAAAAATTTAATGTAAAATTAGGAAAAACAATGCAGAATGGATGAGAGAAGTATATTGTGTTATAGGAACACCCACAAAGGGAATCTAATCCAGAATTGGGGGATGGAGGAGAGAGACTTCCTGAGAAAGTGGCCTCCAAACTGAGACTTGAAGGATAAAACTGGGTTAGGTAGTCAAAGTGCATGGGGTGGAGGAGACGGAGGTTGTCTTCAATTTGTGCAAAGACCCCGAGGCCCGAGGGGGCCCAGAGATAGGCGCCCCATTTGTCGGGGTGATGGTAGGTGGTGATCGCTAAGAGCAGAGGAGAGATATTACAGGGTTTTTACTTGTAGAGTTTATGTCTTCAAATGATCACTCTGGTTGTGGGACCGAGAATGGATTTCAAGAGAGCAAGATTAAATGTGGGGAGAGCAACAGCCAGCTGTCGTAAGGGTCCATACACGAGATGTCCATAGCTTGGACTTGGGTACTGGCAGTGTGGATACAGAGACGGTGACAGATGCAAGAAATGCTTAGTAGGTGCCTGGTGGACGGGTTAGAGAATGGGAGAAGTCAAGGAGGACTCATTTTGCATCTATGGAAACTGAAGTTTAGAGGGATTACCCAGCTCACCTCAGGTCACATAGCTCGGAAGCAGTGGAGTCAGGATTCAAACCTTAATTTGTCTAACTCTGGAGCCTTTGCTTAACTAAAAGCTCTATAGCATACACAGTCACAGATAGTCAATTTTAAAAAAAGTAATTAGAATGAGGTCCTCACGGCACACGAGATTACCATTTTACATTAAGATAACACAGGGGATAATGGTCTCTTCATCTCTTATTCTATTCTACATTACTTCCTAGTTGATTTAACTCATTTTCCTAAGTTTTTCCTCTATCTTTAAAAATGTTGTAATTAAAGGAAAAGGAAGAGGGAAAGAAGATTTCTTCTCCTCACTAAAATTTTGGTTTCAACTAAAGAAAAAGCAAAAGGCATTTCTGTTTTATTTTTTTGAGGTACATAAATCTGTAACTTCAGAAGTTCTGAGAGGCTAAAAAACATAACCAGCTGTCGTATTTTGTTTGCCAAAATGACTAAGGTAGTGTGTAAGGTTGGGAAAGCAGTAAAATAATTATCCCATACTGCTCCCAAACACCCACCTCTTCTGCTTTATGGTAGATGTACTAAACAAGTCTGAAATAGTTGGAAGCAAATACTGACTTGCCCATGATTCTGACTCCTATCTATTTGCTACTGAGTCTTGAGCCTCCATCTCTAGAACAAACCTCTTTGCTGAGGACACTCTCAACCGCATGACTCAGGCTCCTTAAACTTTCTGTGTTCCAGCAATCTCACTGCCCCACACTGCTTTCCTTCCTGAAATCTTCATCATCCACGTCTGCAAAACCAGACACTTAAAAAGTTATTCTAGAGTCATTTCTCCCCTATTTCTCACATCAAATCAGCCACTAAGTCTGATGATTTACCTCTTAAATACCTCTTTATTTTTTCCTTTCCTCTCTACTTTCACTATGGCTGCCTTAATACAGGCTACTGTTTCCAAATTCCTGACAGATAATAATTTTTGTGAGGCAGAAACAAGAAATTGGAATTCCCAGGAATTCCCCAAATCACAATTTATTCTGTATTTTTTCCATAACACTTCACTTATGTGTTTTTAAATAATAAAGATTGGCCACAATAATAGACAATGAATAGTTTTTCTGTGATAGGGTTATACTAAAAGTTTGAAAGGTTTTCTGTGAAAAAAAAAGTGTAATAATAAATGCTTGGCTATTACTATTGTGAACCAAAATATTGTGACAAAATTACATGTTTCCATAACATGTAAAAATGACCTCTACCTGATGTAGGCATTTGATAGTAATTAGAAGGTAAAATTAGAAGGAAACATTAACACAGAATAAATGCCAAGTAAAAATCATTTTAAAAATCCAAAGATAATATCACAAATATTTAATATTTAAAACTTACTCTTAAAATAAAATTGTAAATCACACAACCATGAATTTTACTCTCCAGTAGTGAAATCTTAGTTTTGGGACAAGCGTTCCAGATGTAGAAAAATGTCTTTCATCTCGTGTTAAGGTTCGTGGAATTGGTTGGTTGAGGATGTGTTCAAAAGAATCTTCAAATTGGGCGATCAGTGAACATGTGGCTTCAGATCAGGTCATTTCCTTTTTTAGTAACAAAAATATTTTGTCTGTTCGGCCTGGTTTTTGTTTTGCCATTGAAATAGACGTAGCTTTTTTAAATTTGAATTTTAGATCAGTTTCTGGTCTCTTATTGGACCATTACATAACAACATTAATCTGTTTTTCTCATTGTATGTCTTTTGTCAAAATATTTGCAAACTGTAACTTAGGGTGAATATTTAAACACTAGAAACACCAATGAACATTTCGTAACATTCAAATAATATAACATTCGTATCTTCTAACAAGGTTAACAGGACTTCACAGAATTATTTGCCAAAATTGCCCACTTAGAGACTTATTTTGGCCTCCAAAACTTGTTATTTCTTAGCATATCACTCATAGAATTTGTATAAAGTAAATAATGCATGTAGGGCTTCCCTGGTGGCGCAGTGGTTGAGAATCTGCCTGCCAATGCAGGGGACACGGGTTCGAGCCCTGGTCTGGGAAGATCCCACATGCCGCGGAGCAGCTGGGCCCGTGAGCCACAATTACTGAGCCTGCGCATCTGGAGCCTGTGCTCCGCAACAAGAGAGGCCGCGATAGTGAGAGGCCCGCGCACCGCGATGAAGAGTGGCCCCCGCCTGCCACAACTAGAGAAAGCCCTCACACAGAAACGAAGACCCAACACAGCCATTAAAAAAAAAAAAAGACTTTAATAATGCATGTAAACGTATTAATATTTATTTTATTTCCAAGGACGACATCATTATTAGCAGACAGAGCCGTGAAAACATACTTACACCAGTGCCAATAGCCAGAAGCAACGCTGATTGCCTCTCTCTTACCTGTTGCTCCTGCCCTGGTTCCCAGAAATACCAAGTTTAATACTCAACTCTGCAGCTCTCTGTACCCTGCTCTAGCTTTTGCCTTGATGTTGAGTGGATTCCTTTGAGCCAGTAATGTTCCTATGTTAAGAGTTAAGCTCTAATTCTCACGGGAGAATTATACTGCTTTCTCTCACTTTCCTCTGATTTCTCAACTGATTATGATCATTGTTTTTTTTAAAATTATTAATTAATTTATTTATGGCTGTGTTGGGTCTTCGTTTCTGTGCGAGGGCTTCCTCTAGCTGTGGCAAGCGGGGACCACTCCTCATCGCGGTGCGCGGGCCCCTCACTATCACGGCCTCTCCTGTTATGGAGCACAGGCTCCAGACGCGCAGGCTCAGCAATTGTGGCTCACGTGCTTAGCTGCTCCGCGGCACGCGGGATCTTCCCAGACCAGGGCCCGAACCCATGTCCCCTGCATTGGTAGGCAGACCCTCAACCACTGCGCCACCAGGGAAGCCCATGATTATTGTTTTTTTTAGGTTCAGGATTTAGCCCTCAACTGGAAACAACCCAAATGCTCATCCACGGGGAAATGGATAAAAAATTGTGGTATATTCATACAATAGAATGTTAGCCGTGAAAAGGAACATGGATGAATCTCAGAATCATTGTGCTAAATGAAAGAAGCCAGGCAAAAAAGTATCTAGTGTATGAGTCCATTTATGTATAATTTCAGGAAATGCAAACAAATTTATAGTGACAGAAAGCAGATCAGTGGTTGTCTTGGATTGAAAAATGAGGAAACTTTTGGAGGTGATGGAAGTGTTCCTATTTTTACTGTGGTGATGGTTTCATGGGGTTATACACAGGTTAAAAGTCATCAAATCATACACTTTAAATATGTGTAATTTGTGCTATGGAAAGTTATATCTTAATAAAGTTGAAAGGAGAGAAGACAGAGTGAGAGGTTGAGAGAAAGATGGGGATGGGGGAAGAAAAATGTTTTCTTTACGGAAGGATGCCAGCTGATATATAAATATATTTTATATATATACACACACATATATATATAGGATGCCAGCTGATATATATATATATAATACATATATATAATATATATATATAAAATGATGGAATTACAACATCACTATTTTGTAACTCCTCAATGTAACCACTTACGCAAGGGAGGATTATCAATGAATGCTAAAACAATCAAGTAAAAGATATTTACTTGGTCTTAAGGAATCCCTCCATAGATAACTTTTTAGTTAGAAAGGAGAAAATGTGCCTTTACAATGGAGAAATCTGGCAATTACTAACTTAACCAAGGAGATGAGCTTGGCATTACCCACAATATACACCCATCTCCTACATGGTGTTCTTACCAGGAATGTTTAAGATGAATCTAATGATGGAAAAACAGTCAGACAAATCCAGAATGTGGAGCTTATTGCAGACAACAGGCCTGGGCTCTACAAAGGATTCAGTCAAATGGAGAACAGAAGGCAGGGGGAGGGAATATCTAGGTTGATGGAAATTATGGAGATATAGTGACCAGATGCCATCCATATATATATATATATATATATATATATATATATATATAGTTTTTATTGAAATATAGTTGATTTACAATGTTGTGTTAGTTTCAGGTGTACAGCAAAGTGATTCAGTTATACATATATATACATAATCTTTTTTAGATTCTTTTCCATTATAGGTTATTACAAGATATTGAGTATAGTTCCCTGTGTCATACAGTAGGTCCTTGTTGGTTATCTGTTTTGTATATAGTACTGTGTATATTTTAATCCCAAACTCTTAATTTATCCCCCCTTCCCCTTTGGTAACCATAAGTTTGTTTTCTATGTCTGCTAGTCTATTTCTGTTTTGTAAATAAGTTCATTTGTATCATTTTTTTAGATTCCACATATAAGCGATATCGTATGATATGTCTTTCTCTATCTGACTTCACTTAGTGTGATAACCTCTAGGTCCATCCATGCTGCTGCAAATGGCATTATTTCATTCTTTTTATGGCTGAGTAATTCCATTGTATATATGTACCACATTTTCTTTATCCATTCATCAGTCGATGGACACTTAGGTTGCTTCCATGTCCTGGCTATTGTAAATAGTGCTGCTATGAACATTGGGGGTGCGTGTATCTTTTCAAATTAGAGTTTTCTCCAGATATATGCCCAAGAGTGCGATTGCTGGATCATACAGTAACTCTATTTTTTGTTTTTAAAGGAACCTCCGTACTGTTCTCCATAATGACTACACCAATTTACATTCCTACCAACAATGTAAGAGGGTTCCTTTTTCTCCACACCCTCTCCAGCATTTATTATTTGTAGACATTTTGATGATGGCCATTCTGACTGTTGTAAGGTGATACCTCATTGTAGTTTGACTTGCATTTCTCTAATAATTAGTGATGCTGAGCATCTTTTCATGTGCCTGTTGGCCATCTGTATGTCTTCTTTGGAGAAATGTCTATTTAGATCTTCCGCTCATTTTTGGGTGGGGTTGTTTGTGTCTTTGATATTGAGCTGTTGCAATATATATGTTTTGAATAGTTCCTAAATCACAGGGGGAAACAGCTAGAAAACATATACTTGGCACAATTCGGAAAATTTGAATATTACAACATATTATTGAATTAATGTTGATTTTCTTAGGTGTGGTAATGGTGATGTAGTTGTATAAAAAATGTTATTGTTCTTTGGGAATGTGTTGAAATATTTGGGAGTGAAGTGTCCTGATATGTGTAGCCAATTTTCAGATGATTTGTAAAAAAAAATTATATATATATATGTATATGTGGGTGGGGGAGAGAGGTGGGAGGAACAAACTTGGCAAGAATTTAACAGTTGGTGAATCTTAGTATAGGTTTAAACATTTTCAAAAGAAAAAGAAACAGGACTTCCCTGGCAGGCCAGTGGTTAAGACTGCGCTTCCAGTACAGGGGGTGCGGGTTTGATCCCTGGTTGGGGAACTAAGATCCCACATGCTGCGTGGTGTAGCCAAAAAAGAAACAAGCAAACAAAAAAAATTAAAAAGTTCTAAAAAAAATAAGTAAATTTACTCAACAATCCCTACTGCCACCACCAAAATTTCAGCTGCATGCTATTTGAAAAGGACACAACTAAAATGCAATGACACAGGTTAGAAGTAAAGGGCTAAATAAAGATAAACCAGCCATAAACTAATTTTTAAAAGTTGCTGTGTAGCTCCTTTAATGTCACAAAAAATAGATTTTCAAAATCAAAAAGTAGTATTAGTCATAAAGTTAATACAGGATAAAAGGAAAAATTATTTGCCAGGAAGATGAAACAATTGAAAACTTGTAATGTGTAACTTGTAACGCTAAAGGGAGCGCCTTTTTGCTCCTGGCTTCCGTGAGGAGAGCTGTTTCTGAAGCGTGTTCTGAACCTCTCTGTGTCCCCTGACTCGCTCGCCCGTGGGAGCAGCGTGTCTGGCTGGTACACAGACGCCGATAAACCCATGCGGAGTCCAGCTTGGCCCGCACCTTCTCCCTCATGGATGCAGCTGCCCTCAGGGAGCGTGGGTTCCACTTTTCCTCAGGGGCTCTGCTCCTCTCGGGGGAGCATTGCCCTGATCTAGAGCTGCCTGCAGCTGGGGCTGGGGCTGCCTGCCTTTTTGGGGTTCATCCACAAGCCCATCTGGTTCTCATACTAAGACGTCTTCCACCTTAGCCTCTATCAGCAACAAAGGTGATATTTCGACCTACATCTTCACTTTTTATTTCTCAGTGTATCCAGACCCAGGTAGGAAAGAGCATTTTATTTATTGGAGGCCTCTTCAGAAACCCCAATAGCATGCAATCACATAGTGTTAAAAATATGTAGAGAGAGCAAAAATGTACAGAACTATGAGGAAAAATTCAGAAATCCATAATTATGTTGGAAAATTTAGAACAGTACAGGTGATAAGTTTCATCTAAATGATAGAATAGAGAACTTTGCTCCCAACAGTTAGAGAATGCACATTTTTTCAAACATTCTGGAATATTTATAAAATTTTATCATGTCCTAGGTCACAAAGCAAGTTTCAATGAAAAAAAAAAAACAAATTATATAATTAGACCAGATTGTCCAAGCACAATGTAATTAAATATGAAATTAATAACTAAAAAATAGACAGACCTCACCATTCTCTTACATTTGGATAATTTAAGCACACTTCTAAATAATCCATAGTTCAAACAAGAAGTCCTAATGGGTGTTAGAAAGTATTTATAACAGCAAAAATGAAAACAATAACAGTCAAACCTGTCAGCCATAGATAAGGCAATAGCTAAAGGAAAATGTATAATAAGAAGGAAGATTTAAAAATTAAAGAGTTAACTGGCCAGTTCAAGAAGTTAGAAAAGTAAAATAGAAGAAACCCCTCCTCCCTTCAAATCAGGAATTTTGATGGAATTTCTAAGGTGAACCTATTTATATGGAAGGGAAAAGGGCCAAGGATAGCTTTGACAATTTTAAAGAAGAGCAAGGAGGGGAAATTGACTCTTCCAAACAGAGAGGTAAAAGATAAAGCTACACATAATTGTACAGTGCCATATTGGTGCAAAAATAGATAAATAGACTAGGGGTTACCACTGGCCTGTGTGCCAAATGCAGCCCACGGCCTGTTTCGTAAATAAAGTTTTGTTGAGCACAGCCATACTCATTAGTAGCTTTTGAGCTGAGTAATTGTCACAGAGACTCTATGGCCCACAAACTATAAAATATTTGCTGAGTAATTGTCACAGAGACTCTATGGCCCACAAACTATAAAATATTTACTATCTGTCCCTTTACAGAAAATTTTGCTGATCCTTGAAAAAGACCAGTGGACCAATAGCATTTCAGATCAATTGGGAAAGAATGAAATATTCAATTAGTGGGTTTGGACTAATTGTTTATGCATATGGGAATAGATAAAAGTAGATCTCTTCTTTACACCTTACCAAAAAAAAATTCTGGAAGGATTAAAGACCTAAATGTGAAAAATTTTAGACAAAAATACATGCAATATCATATGAACTTGGGATGGGGAAGAATCTCATGATGTATAAAAAGCTTAAACTATAAAGTAAAAGACTGATACATTTGATTATATTAAAAATTGAAACTTCTGTACAATAGAAGACTCCATAGATGGACTTAAAAGACCAGTTACTCACAGGGAGGTAAGATTTGCAATGCACATAGCAGAAAAAAAGGTGAGTATCCAGAATATATAAAGAATTTCAAATCAGTAAGAAAAAGACAAACAACCCAACAGAAAAACACACAAAGGATATTTCTGAACAGGCAATTCACAGAAGAGGAAACCTGGGTGGGTTATAGAAAGATTTTTACTTCATTAGTAATGAGGAAAATGAAAATAACAATGAGATATAATTTCACAGGCATCAATTAAAAAAATTTAGTCTGATTACGTTAAGTGTTGATAAGAATGTGGGGAAATCAGAAGGTTTTATTTGTTGCTGGTGGTGGCATATATTGGTTGAACCAGTTTGCAGAACAACTTAGTAATACTTGGTAAAGGTGAAGATGCACAAACCCTGTGACCCAGTAATGCCCCTTCCAGGGATCTCCTCTTGAGAGCTGCTTGCCCAGGTGCCCAAGGAGACACGTACAGCATGTAAAGTGGCTTTGTTAGGAAGAGAAAAAAATTAGAAACAATCCATTTGCCTAACATTAGGGAACTGTCCACGATTTTACCCAGGGTAAGGCCTGGAGGTTAAATTGGAGAACCAGCACTGAGGTGTTATGGGAGCCCCAGTAGAAGTCCTTATGGGACACAAATCAGGGAGTGATCAAGTGTTCCTGCTGGAGCTGGGGGTTGGTCTCATTAAAGGAGATGACAAGAGTGTGTTTTGAAGCATGACTAGGTGTTTGAAAGTTAGAAGAAAGACAAGACAAAGCAGAACAAGAAAAGGGTGGTCCAGGGGTTCCCTGGTGGCACAGTGGTTAAGAATCCGCCTGCCAATGCAGGGGACACGGGTTCGAGCCCTGGTCCAGGAAGATCCCACATGCCACGGAGCAACTAAGCCAGTGCGCCACAACTACTGAACCTGTGCTCTAGAGCCCGCAAGCCACAACTGTTGAAGCCCGTGCACCTAGAGCCTGTGCTCCACGACAAGAGAAGCCACCGCAATGAGAAGTCCGCGCACCGCAACGAAGAGTAGCCCCTGCTCGCTGCAACTAGAGAAAGCCTGCATGCAGCAACAAAGACCCAATGCAGCCAAAAAATAACAAAACAAAACAAAACAAAACAACCCACAAAACTTCATGACACTGATTTAGCAATGATTTCATGAATGTGACACCAAAGCATGGGCAAAAAAGGGAAAAAAATTGCTTAATTGAACTATATCAAAATCAAAACTTTTTTTTATAAGTAAGGCAAATCATTTATTTTTAGGATGAACATTTCTCAGTTTTGGAGATTTAACTTTTCTGGTTGTAATCATTTCCCAAACTATCACTTATCAGCCATCAATATTTTAACCCTGAACATTAGGAGTCAAAGTAGTCTGTAGAATTAAAATAATCCTGAAAAATAAAATACCTAGAAAAAAATTGGGACCTTAATCCTGTAGATCAACAATTCTGAAACTTTTTGGCTTTAACACTCCTTTACACTTTTAGAAATTATTGAGGATTCAAAGGATTTTGTGTTTATGTGAATTACACATATTGATATTTATTATAGTCAAAATTGAAACTGAGGATATTTAATATTTCATTAATCATTTAAAAAATAACAAATAACTTATTTGTATTGTCTAAGACAAAAATTTGTAAGAAATGTCTGCTTTAATAAAAAGATGGCTGGATTTTCATATCTGCATCAAATTTTTTTCAATATATTGTTTCAGTCGAAATATATGAAGAAAATCTTGCTTCCCACAGATATGTAGTTAGAAAAGAAAGAAGTATTTTAATAGCCCTTTTAGATAATTATGAATATTCTTTGATATGACACTAAAATTTGATAAGTGGAAGTTTCTTAGAGGTGAGTTGCAATGTGGAATCTGAAGCCATATTAATGAACGTTTCAAAATGTTACATTATTTGCACTTGAATAGATCTTTTTTTACTTATGCATGATTTTGTAACATCAACCGTTGGCCATTTGGAAAACACTGACTCACTGAGTCATGTAATTCTTCTGAATGTTGACACATCTCACTCTACAAGAGCCAAGACAAACCCCACATATTTATTAACATCACCATCAATCTCATCAGAAAAGTCATTAAGTATTGGGAAGCTGTCACGCTCATAGTGGCAGATGTATGCTTTCCAAAATTCTGAGTTTTGCTTAAAAGATCCTTTTTTTTTTTCACTTGGCAACAAACATTGTCAGATATTTTCCTTAAAGTGACAAGCTCACTTCATTAATTTTAAAGAACATGCCTGCCAAATACCCAAGTCTGAGTAACCACAGTTTGTTTGTCAGTCATGCTTTCAAATAAAAATGGTGTTAGTGTGTGTGGGGGAAAGGCTAGTTTAGCTTGCAACTCAAGTTATCACACCAATGCTTTTCTCTGAGACAACCATCATACTTTGGTACGTAGCAGAATTGCTTTATGTGTACTTCGCATGTTGACACAGAATATTAAAAAGATGCTCATTCCAGGGCTGAGATTAATAAAATTAATATTTTTACTGCTTCATCAGGGACATTAAATGAAACTGGCTTTTCTCCTTTCTGGGAGTGTATAGTGTTAAGAATACAACTACTAGTACATAGTACCATTTGGTGCCGTGGCCTTAATCTGTGCTAAGGCACCTGCTGTTTTACCCACCATCGCTTTTGCCCCATCAGTGCAAATGTCAACACAGTGAAAAGGGTAAATAATATCTTACTATTATGATGAAAATAGTTCTGACCTTGTGGACTTCCTGAAAGTGTCTTGGGGGTCTCATACTGAGAACTGCTGGTAGAGGGGATGGAGAATATTGGGGAGGAACATGGTCAGATTTGCAACTTGGGGAGATCACTCTGCCGGCAGCGTGGAAGATGAGCTGGATGAGATAAGTGTGGGGGCAAGGAGACTATGGCAGTTTCCAGGAGAGATGATGAGGGTCCTGACCGAGGACAGAGCTGTTGGCATATAGGGAGCACAGGAATAAGAAAAGTCACAGGTCCAGGGTGACTCTCAGCATCCATGATTGCACAGCAGGATTCGCTGAGCTGGAAAACACAGGAGAAGGAGAGAGTGGGGACACAGCAACTAGAGTCCAGCTTTGGTTAAGTGGACACTGAGGTGGTGTCCACAGAGAGTTGTCTGGAGGGAGCTGATTATACAGATATTGAGATACATGTCTGACAACTAAAATCAGAGGAAAGGATAAAATCTTGGAGGATTAGTCTAGTGCCTAGAACACACCCTACCTAAAGTCAGGCTTTAATGAATAGGTAGAGAAGGAATAATACAAAAGATAGAAGAATCACAGGAGATTGGTGTATGGAAAGCAAAAGAGTGTTTCCAGAAGGCAAAGCTCAATGACCGCAAATGCTACAGAGACCTAAGAACCAAAAGGAGTCCACGGAAACGTAAACTCTGAGAAAGCCTTTAGACCACTGTATCTGTGGGCCTGGAACAGCGCCTGGTTCAGAGTAGATAGAAAACAAAGATTTGTTGACTGAATAAATGAATGACTCCATTGGATATGGCCGCTGAAGGCCAGTGATCACCTTTATCATAGTGGTTCTGCGGGTGTAGAGACACAAGCCTGGCAGCTGTGGATGGAAAGTGAGTGGAAGCAGAGGGTAGTGTGCATTTTTTTGAGGAACTTGGTTATCAAAGGAAGTGAAGAGTTCAAGGGAGAGCTTGCACCTATCACAGGGTGAGGGAAGGCTTGTATTGAGTTAGGTCAATTTTTTTTTTTTTTTTAAGGATGAAAGAGACTTTTGAGTATATTTTATCAGCTCTGGGGAAGGAGCCTTTAGGAAGGTATAAAGTTGGCAATCACGATGAATTCTGATCCTTTATTCACAACTCCTTGTCTTCTGCAACCTCCTTAGTCCCCAAAGCCACAAGTGGCTTGAAGAAATAGATGTTCTCCTTGATTCAAAGTAGATTTTGGGCAAACTTTGGGCTGTGCCCATCACCCACAAGGAAGGCACTGCTGAGAAATTATGCCCTCTCCTACTATCTTCTTTTGTCCTAGCACCAGACTGTAATTGACCTCCATCCTTCGCAGTCTGGGCCTCTCGTGCGTCCCACCGAAGACGCAGACCAACGTCTAGTCTGAATCCAGCCCTGAGAACTGCTTTCAGCCCTTGCGGAGTGCCTTCCTCTCTCCTACCCCCAGGCTCCTCCTCCCTCTCAGCTGGCTAAGTGCTGTTCACGCTCCAGCTCTCCGTGTGGTAGCCTTCCCTCCCCGCGCCTCTATCATAACACCCATCACAGTAGATCGTGAATTCCTACTCACCACCCTCGCTTCCCCCACTAGGCTAGGAGCTTTGTGAAGGTAAGTACCACATCTTGCTCCCTGGGGGTCCTCCACACCTAACACGGAGTAAGCCTCACTAAAGGTGTGCTGTACGAGTGAATGAACACATGGGTCTGTTCCTTATCCTTTTTCACCCTGACGCTCTTCACAGAGGAAGAAGACCCAGGCGAAGCAGCAGACTTAGAAACGGAACCCAAAGAGTCGCTTTAGGTTATATGCAGTTTCCCTCAAGAGTCTAACGTTCTCTCGCTGCAGATTTAGGCTGTGAGCAGCCTGCAGATTTGGAGGCAGTAAAGACAACCTCATAATAACCATCTATTAAACTTCAAAGGGAGAAAAAGTTAAAACTCGAATGGATCTAATTGCTGGCTGCCATAAATTGGTTCCTGGGCATTATAACTGGTTTAATAGTTGGTCTAGATACCCTTGTGATAGGTGCCATATATAAATACAAACACACAGAGATGCAGAGATAACCGACAGAGGCTGTGACCTAGTGAAGTCACAGCTCTGTAGCCTGAAGGGAAGAATTTTATCTGTTCGGTGTGTTTGGCATAATTATCTGTCACAAAGTAGCCAGAAATGACTCTCTTGTTTAACAATTACATTACCTAAAGCCCAGAGTCGAGAGAATTAGTATCCTGGGCTGGGTGTCAGGATGCCTGGGGGTCATACCAGGCTCTGGAGCAGCCAGCTGTGTGCCCCCAGGCCAGTCACCTGTCTCTGTTACTCAATACACTTGTTATAATACTTGGGTTTATGCATTCACTTATTCCTTAATTCAACATATATTTATTAAGCACTTACCGTATTCCTGGCACAGTGCTAGGTACTGGGAGTACCGAGAGGGAATAAGACGAAGTTGCCGACCTTATTACAGTCCACCATGAGGGTGATGCAGAGAAACTGAAGCCCCGGGCATGACAATGTTGTTGAGGTATGTCCTGGTGCTGTAGGGGGACAGGGAAAGGGGTAAGTGGGACTGCTGGAGAAGACGGTGAAATCTTGAGAGGGGGAGGTCTTTGAACTGGGCTTTAAATGATTAGCAGGAGTTTGCCAGGCAGAGAAGAAAAGAAATGCCGTTCAGAATAACAGGAACATGGTATCAAAAATAAAAATGTTTCGGGAATGGTGAGTGTTAGGTGGGTGTAGTTAGACTATAAGGAACTGATTGGTGTCAGTCTTGGGCAGGTGTCTGGGTATTTTCTCGTAGGCTATAAGGTAGTAGTTCTCAAATGTGAGCGTGCACCAGCATTACCTGGAGGGCTTGTTAACACAGATTGCTGGCCCCTCCGCCAGACTGAGCAGGTCTGGGGCGGGGCCTGAGGACTGGCATCTCTAATAAGCTCTCAGGTGTGGTAGATGACCTGGGAGGGAAGATGGGTTCAAATCAGGCTGTATCTTACCCTGATGGCGTGGTATTACCCAAGTCAGTTTACGTCCCTGAGTCTCAGTCTCAGTTACCTCCTTGGTGAAACGACACCTGCCAGGCAGCCTTTCTTCTGCCAACTGCATTAAGTGAGAGAATGTGTGTGTGAGCTCTTCGGATACATCAAGTGCTATCAGAAGTGCTAAAAAATATGTATATGTACACACACAGATAAAGACATATCTTTCAGTACCTCTTTTAGCACATCGAAAACTCCATGAGACTTAATGAATCCAAGAGGTTTGTCAAGACTGTTGGATGGGGACTTCCCTGGTGGCACAGTGGTTAAGAGTCCGCCTGCCAATGCAGGGAGACACGGGTTCAAGCCCTGGTCCAGGAAGATCCCACATGCCGCAGAGCAACTAAGCCCGTGCACTACAACTACTGAGCCTGTGCTCTAGAGCCCAAGAGCCACAACTACTGAGCCCGCATGCCACAAATACTGAAGCCGCGCACCTAGAGCCCATGCTCTACCACAAGAGAAGCCACTGCAATGAGAAGCCTGCGCACCGCAACGAAGAGTAGCCCCCGCTCGCCACAACTGGAGAAAGCCTGCGTGCAGCAACGAAGACCCAACCCAGCCAAAAATAAATAAATAAAATTAATTAATTAAAAAAAAAAGACTGTTGGATGGTTGCTCTGTGTGTGTGTGTGTGTGTGTGAGAGAGAGAGAGAGAGAGAGAGAGAGAGAGAGAGAGAGAGAGAAAGCGGGAATCAGAATATGTCAGAGTGGAAAAAGGAGGCTGATGTTAATTCCATTTTTACCTTCGAGTTCTGGTCTCGTTTCCGATAACATCTTAGAAGATTTCTTAATTAAAACAGATCAGCATTTAGAAATCTTCAGCTGCGAATTTCTCCTTGCTGTCAAATAAAAATCCTTTCTGGGTCCCTTAGGGACTTCCCGGGTTCTCTGGAATATTTGCACTGTTCACAAGCCTAGAAACAGGCAGTACTGATCAGGCTCAGACTGAATGCACCCAAGCCCTTTAAACAAATGAACATCTAGCCAGTCCTAGAAAACCTTTGCTTAACCTTGGTGTAATTCTCCACCTCCACGGTATTGACAGGCCAGGTTTAAAGAGCTCCTTTAACTAAATATGACTGGTTTCCCTTTCATCAGGAAGGGCCACTCGGAGGCTGTAACATGTTATTCCGGAGTGCGTTGGCAGGCACACCCTGGAACGGCAGGCTATCAGTTTACCCACAAGTGAACAATTACCAGGGTGGTGTGGTTAATCCCAGCAGCTTCACCATGCAAAAAGAAAAATAATACCCTTCCCATCTCATCCCAAGGAAAAGAAAGGAGACATCTACCAATTTGTAAGAGGATAATTTCGTAATTAACCCATGAAGGTTGTTATTTCTGGTGGGTCCTTAAAACAGGTTGAGAAAGGCGAAATCTGATCCTTTAGTGATGAAAAATGTTATTGTAGGATTAGGTTTTCACACAGTGTCTCCTACAGCTTAAGGAAGAAGTTGCTAATTTCCCCCAGTAGCTGTGGAGGCAGCCGGTGTGGGCAGAGGAAGGTCCACAAGTGGAGAGGCCTGAGCTGGGGCACTTCAGGTTGGCCCCAAGGTGATTGTTTAATTACTTGGGAAAGCTTCCTCCTGAGCGTGAAGAAGCCCCAGCACATTACATGACTCATAGCATATTAACTTCTGAATGTTTTAGAAATGAAGTTTGCCTCAGTTTTCAGCTACCATTAAATTCCCCTCGAGGCATCTTGTGCAAAAAGGAGGGGTGTTCTGGCAGTGATTACCAAA
This sequence comes from Eubalaena glacialis, assembly GCF_028564815.1. Classification (NCBI taxonomy): domain Eukaryota; kingdom Metazoa; phylum Chordata; class Mammalia; order Artiodactyla; family Balaenidae; genus Eubalaena; species Eubalaena glacialis. The sequence continues at coordinate 4,731,019 of NC_083725.1, forward strand.
CGATAACCAATCCCGAGCCACACACGGGGCACTTCCAGAATGTTGCCTACTCCTCAGGAAAGAAACTAACATTTCTGGAGGACCCACCAGGTGTTCTAGAATTTTTTCTTCCACTATCTATGTCCTTGACTCTTCTCAGCAACCCTGTGAGAGTGTAACGGCTGCTATTTTAAAGCGGGGAAAGTGAAGCTCAGAGGCTAAATACCCCAGTGGAGGAGCTGTGCCCAGCCTCGCCCCATCGTACCATTTGCTTCCAGAAGGGGGAGGCCCCCCGGGCAGCGTTCTACTGGCAGAGCTCGGCTCCTTTGCTTTCCTGTCTGCCCCTCTCTGACTGCGGTGGGCTAACAGGCCGGAGACGGGGAAACAGAGAGGTCAAGGGGAGAAGGTGGCCGAGTGGGAGCAGGGAAGAAAACCTGGCACCCCCTGGATGTGGAGAAGGGCTGGGCTGGAGGGAGAGCCAGGGCTGGTACCGGGAAGAATAGCCAAGCAGGTGAAATGCGGCTTTGTTCTCACTCTCTGCAGTTCCAGAAGGCCCTCCCGCCACCCCCGGGATCCAGCCATTAACTCAACAACTATTTATTAAGCGCCTCCTAAGTACCGGGTACCGTAATGGGCACTGGGGATACAGTAGTGAACAAACGCAAATCCCCCCTCAAGGAGCCTACATTCTAGGGGTTTCTCTCCAGGGGCTTCAAGCCGTCTTGGGCTGCTTTGAATTCCCTAGTAGGGTGCCCTTCCGGTTCCTCTTTACACGTACGCACGGACACGCGCACACACGCTCTGCCCCTGCCTCGCAACCCTCTCTCGTGCACGCACGGCTACGCACGTGCACCGACACACACGGGCTCACACGTGCGCGCTCGCGCAGACACGCACACACACGCGGACGCACACGGCCGGTCGTGCCGCCCCCTCCCACGCCGAGGGCGCAGCGCGGAGTTGCGGGCAGTGGACGCGCGCGTGCGCAGGAGCCGCGCATCCCGCGGCCGCCCCGGAGGGTCCCCTGCGCAGTGCGGGCGCCGCCGCCGCCGCCGCGCGCTCCCTGGCGCGGGAGGAAGGAGGCCGGCGCGGAGCCCCGGGAGCCCGAGTCCCGGCGGTGCCCTCCGGCCGCACAGCCGGGCTCCGCGCTGCGGGCAGGCGGGCAGCGTCCCCGGACACCGCGGCCACGCTCCCTTCTCAGCGATTCCCTCTGGGCGGCCGGATGGGAGGAGAGGGCAGGTGCGCTGAGCCGCGGATCTGCGCGAGGCGCGGTGGGGAAACAACTATCGAGCGCTTTGGGAACAGCCTCGGCCCTGGGTCTGTGGTGGAAACTTGGACTCGGGGCCCTGAAGGCTGGCCGAGGGCACTTTCAGGAGGTGCGGGGCGGGTCCGTTAGCTGCTGCTTCCTTCCAGCGCGTCTCAGTCGGTGGTTTGTTTCCCACCCGAGCAGCCCCCGCGGCCCCTGCTCACAAACACGCTCGTTTCTTTCTCGGGCGCCTCTCTGAGCTGCGCTCCGATGCCGCCGGGCGACTCCTGACCCCGCCACCTTTGTTTCCTCGGGCCAGTCAGCACTTGTGAGAAGTTCTCCTTAGGCCATTCCCACCTCCCTGTCCTCTCGAGGAGGAGAGAGGAGAGAGTGGCAAGGCAGGAGGAGGATTCCCTTCCCTGGCCGGCACCCCTGGCTCGGTTCAGAAAGCCCCGGCTCCGAAGGGCGCCGTCAAGTTGGAGGGTATCCGTTCTGTCCCCACGCGGTCAGGGGCGATCGTGCTTCCTGGGGGGTGGGCCTGAGGCAGGCTTCTCCTGCACCGCCTTGTGGATGAAGGTCAACAGCAGGAAACTGACACAGAGCCGGGGTCTCCGTCCTTGCGTGAGCGGGGGGACACCGCCCGAGAGCTGGGGGGGAGAACTGCCCTCATTACCTGTCTCTTAGCACTTGCCCCTGGGAATCACCACCTTTTACTTCTCACCCTTACTGATAGACATGTATTACCATCCCCATTTTACAGGGGAGGAGAGCGACTCTCCCAGGGGTCAAGTGACTTGCTAAAGTTCGCCTGTAGCTAATGTGGGGGGGGGGGCAAAATAGGACAAACCGGACCACCTTCAACTAGTTTTATTACCAATAGGAATTCATTTTCCTGGTTCTTGCAAAGCAGTGATAGGTTTGGCAGTTATGCACTCCTGCTGCAGACATGCCTGGTTCACCTGTCCTATAAACAGCCCTTCTGCCTCCTAGATTTCTCTCACAGTTTTCCCAACTTGGAATGCCACTCTCCCTTACACCAATGCGACTCCTACACATCCAGCAGGGCCCAGCTGACAAACCTCTTCCTGCACGAGGCTTTCCCCTCCCTCGCTAGCCTTCACCCATCTCCCTTTACTCCATGGTCCAGTGTTTATATTCTGGGCCATAAAGTCTAACCCTTCATTATGTCACTGCCTTTTATGATTCTCTCATTGTTTCATTTTCTTCCGTCTTATTCCATCAGTCAGGTGATCTTCATAAGGGCAGGGCCCATGGCATAGGCACTTCCTTTACGTACCCCGTGGTTTCTACCACGGTGCTGGGCACAAAGTCGCACTCAGTGACTCTTGTTTGGCTAATTGAACAGACACACTCTAAACCTGGCCAAATGTGGGCCCAGGAGCTTTTGCTACGAGCCCTTGAGGGGTGGTATTAGTGGGCTTTCAGCCATTAATCCGCTAGCAGCAACTCCCCCTCACTGGGTGGCTTGCCTGCCTGGATTACCGGAGAGGGAGAGACAGAGCTTAACTGTATAGAGAATACAGACTAAGACATCCAAGGACTGCTTACACCAGGCGCTGCTTCTTTAACGTTGCCCATGGTATGCGGTGATGGAGAATACCTAAATGAAATGCAAACAGTTAGATATATAACGTGAAAGACCTGGTCTAAATTGAAATAGAACAAACAAAAACCAGAAGGTGAATGACTGCTTTTTTGGAGGAGTGGTTCGGTGTTTCATGATGAGGGTTTTGAAACTGTTCAAATACATGTCTGAGGCCAGGTCTTTTCCCCTCTCACCCTCTCAGTGTGTACGAGTGCTCATCCTTGCAGGTTATAACATGTTTTCACGTACGTCATCTCATGTATTCCTCACAAAACTTTGAGAGAGAATAACAGTAACAACAACGTTTATAAAATACCTGTAATTATTTAATAACTACTATGTACTAGGCACCATTCTAAGGACTTAATGTATATTAAGTCATCTGTTCCTTGCCATTTTACAGATGCAGAAACTGAGGCACTGAGAGTGCCAGCAGTGGTTGGTGATGGGAATGTCCCCAAGGCAGAGGTGAATCAAGATTCTTTCATGATGAGAGCTCCATTGAAAGAAAGAAGATGCACTGAGTCAGGAAACCAACATTGAACACCTGCTCTGCCAGGTAAGACTGCTAGGAGCTTTGTGGGCACGTTCTCACCGATCTTCATGATCACCTGTAAGGTTATTGTGTTTGCGTTGTGACCTTCCCCCACATTTGAAGAACCTTGGCTTCCCAAGGTCAGCTGGCTAGCGTGTGAGCCAGGTCTGTGGACTCACATGCCTATGCTTTCCAGCACCGTGCTGAGTGCCCGGGGTGGCTCAGCCTTCTCTGGCTCTTTGTTTCTCCTTGAGAGAGGGGGGGGGGGGCAATGTTTATTTCGCTGGCTCGGCTGGTGAGATCCTTATCACCCTTAAAAAGCATGTATTAAATCTCTAATTGTACATGGCACTGAGCAAGGCACTGAACTATTTTGTATACAAAAATAATTGAGTAAAGTACACAGACAGGGGCTCTGCCCTCTGAGAACAAAGGATCCCCAGCTCGTGAAGGTGGCAGGATGGCCCAAAGAGCCACGGTCCTAGAGTGCACCCTCCTTGGCAAAGGTGTGTCCTGGCTGACAGGGGGAAGTGGCACAGGGGTGTGGGAGAGTTTTCCAAATCCATCCCCACTTCTGGGAAGGGCCTCTGAGCGGTTAGGACTTTGGGGGCAGATAGAGGTGGGTTTGAAGCCTTCTTAGTAACTGTGTAAGCTTGGACCAGTTCCGAACCCTCTCCAAGCTTCATTTCCAACCTATGGAATTGGACTGAACAGGTATCATTCTGTTAAATGAGATGATATACTTAATGCACTTAGCACAATGCCTGATATATAGTACGTACTTAATCATCGATAGCTATTGTCATGGCTGTTGGGTAGGTAGCTTGTTCCCAGAGTGGATTTTAAGGATGAAGGAAAGGTTCGTGGTTAGGAAAGGGGGACTTCTGACTGCACAGCAGAGTGCTCCTTCGCTGCCCCAGGGCTCGGTGGCTGTCACAGGCATCACGGCCCTGTGTTTCCTACCCCCTCCTTCTCCTGAGATGGCCAGGGGGCTTGGCCTTTCTGGAGCAGCCCCTCAAATGTCTGTCTCATATTAAATGGTTGGTCTTGAGTTCTTTATTCTGGAGAGACGCGAGGCTTTCCAGGGGCAAAAGACACGAAGGAGAAGGGAGATGCACCTGGTGAGCGGTACACAGTAGGAATTCAACAAATGCTGACCGCCTCTGATATCTGGGGCCCCAGTCTCCGCAGACCCACAGGGGGGCTGCTGCCCTGGCAGTACTTGCTGAGGAGTTTAGGGACAGAGCCGTAAACCACATCTGGGTGCCCAGGGGGCTGCCATGGCAGATGGGCCACTCCGTGATGTTCTTTGCAGCCTTCGAGAGTCCCCAGAATGAACACCCTTTGCTCACCCAGAGCTGGGCAGGGAGTGACCAGGGGCACACGCCGCAGAAAATCCCTTTTGTTTCTTCTTAGCAGAGCCCCTGTACAGCACTGGCTTCCTGCTTAATGGCCTGTTCTGGGTGGGGAGGTGGGGGAAGTGTGCAGAACTAAGGGAGAAAAAGATTAAACTCACAATAAAACCAAACCCAAGCATCACCGCCGTCCTGTCTCCTCCTCCGCAGCCCTGACCCTACTCTGGGGGCTGTCTCCCAGCCAGTTCCCCTCCCAGGCAAATAACATTTATTCCAGGAGGCCCTGACACACCGGGCCTGAACAAGACAATGCTTGATTGTTCTTCCTTCCCCCTGCGGCAAAAGATGGGCTGGAGGAGAGCGCCGCGGAGAGGGAAAGGAGCAGCCCCCCGCTGCTCTCCCGCGGGACCGGCCCCGGAAGCTGTCAAAACAGGCCTAGATCAGGGCGGGGGAGGGGCGGCGGGGCGGGGGAGGGGCGGCGGGCCGGGGATAACTGCCGCTGCTCCCGACCTCCTCGCAAAGTTTCACTCTTTTCCCCCAGTTCCTGGCAGCTGTGGCCACTTAAACGGCTTTTTGCTGCCATTAAACAGGAGAGTCATTAAGTCACGGAGCTTAGTGAGGCTTTCAAGGGTCCAGTAGTCATCCCTCGGTGAAAAGTGCCAATTCATCACTTGGGAGTTAACAAACCTGGAGGTTGTGACTAAGTCAGAGGTGAGCAGCTCCAGCGCCCAGATTGACGGCTCACCCCAGCGTGACCAGGCGCTGAAAACCAGGCTTGTGTGCAGTCAGAAGGTGGGAGGTGGGCGACCACTCGCAGAGAGTTGGATTGCTGGTTTCCCCAGCTTCTCATCTGGTGTTTGGGCCTGAAAGATCCAGAAAGCTCTCCCATCATTACTGGTATTTATCAATCAGGGGCTTGTTGAAGCCTGAGACGGTGTGTTGTCCCAAAGTGTATCTCTCCTGAATCAGGCCGTTGGCATCAGGGACGTTACTTCTGCTGCCCACCCCCTTGACGTTAGGGATTTTGTCTGTTGCGCCTTTGAACAGTGCCTGGTACTACGCTTGTAGAATATGTGTAGGAAGGAAGGAGGGCAAATGGGAACCCCCAGGGCCCACCTCGTCTACCCTCCATCGGGTGGGAGCCCACTTGTCACTCAGCAGTGTCTGGAAGTGACTGCCCACAGGAACAAGGTGAGGACGGATCTGGCGTGGCAGTGGAGCCCTCCCCAGCGTGTTCAAGCTTTCCTTTATTCGGACTCACTAAATTCTCATAATTAGGTGAGGTGGGGAGGGGAGGTGTTCCTGTCCCCATTTTGCAGATGAGGAAACTGAGGTTCAGAAAGGTAAGTGACATCTAAGCAAGTGACCCCAGGACATCTGATTCCTGGTCTAGTGCTCCACGGGCTCTCTCTCTCGTAGGTGGCACAGGTGACCGTTGGGCTCAAGGACTTAGCTCCTAACCTGGTCTTTGTCCCGCTGCCGGTGCCCCTTCTTCACCTGTCAGGACCCGGCCAGACTGCCCCTCTCACTCAGAGGCCAGGCACTGGACGGGAATCAGAAGAAAGAGGAAAATGGCCCAAGAGCCTGCCTCCTGGCCTGCTTTCCTGAGGTTAGAAGGCTGTCAGGAGAAGGGTGGAGAGGTCTGGGTCCGAGGCTGTTCTCAGCAAGGGGGCGTTTTCCTTCCTTCAGCCGTCTTGTCCGCGTTTCACTCTCTGCTCTCGCGGGGCTGAACAGGAGGATGGGCAGCACCTGTGCAGAAGCACGAGCATGCAGACTGGGGGAGCTGCAGGGGACGTTTGCCACCGCGGGCAGGTGGCGGGGGTGTAAAGGACGAGTGGCGGCTCCCAGGACTACCTGGCTCCCTGTGACTCCACAGGGGGGACGTGCAGCCTCGCCGTTGCCCCCAGCATGGCCAGCCTTCTAGAAACACTGCTCCTTACAGGAATTGGGCTTGGCTCTGTGATCCGGGACTAGGGAGGTTAGACCCTGTCTGGGAAAGCTGGATAACTGACAGTCTGGCTTATCCCGTGTGGGATTACTCAGCCTGTAAAAGTCCTGTTTATTTGTTAAGGGAGGGGCAGATCCATAACCCATCTGTGGACACCTGGATGGCAGAGGAGAGAGAGCTGCACCTCTTTGCCTGCTCAGCACCCCGTGGTGGCTCTCCCTGCCAAGCTGCTGTGGTTGCTGGGAAGAACACCTGGTGGGGGAGTGATGGGAGAGCCTCCCGCTGGCAGCTGCTGCCTCTGCCCAGAGCCATGATCGTGGAAGGCCCAGGCAGGAAGCCTGAGAACACTGTCCCAGACACGTCTCCCTTAGAGCCCTGCCCCGGAGTGGGCCTGGCCACATTGGTGAGAGCAGGTTCACCAGCTCCCAGAAGCTGGCTGTCCAAGAACCGCTCTGAGATTTCCCAGCCTTTCTTTCCATGACTGTGCTAATTTTGGCTCCAAGACCAAATGAGTGGAAGATTCAGGGGGTTTTGAGTCTTAGGTTACATGTCCGAGCAGGGCACACCACCCCTTCACTCCTGGTTTCTCCACACCATTTCCGTTCCAATGGCAGGAAAGCAGAGGGGAGAAGCTGGCTGACGTTTACCTTGTTTCAAGGTGCCATCAGAGAACAGGTAATTATTGTAAGAATGTCTGGCATTGGAAAGAGCACGAGGTCAATGCTGAAGATCCACAGGCCCCCGTCCTCGCTCTGGCCTGAGTCAGCTGTGTGACCTTGGGCAGCGAGTTAGTCTTTCTGAATCTATTTCCTCACCAGAAAACAAAAGAAATCGGATTGACGTCTCCCAGGGCCCCTTCCAACTCCAGCATTTTATGATTATACAGCTACTAACCTACTTGCCCTACTAGCTACTACTAAATGTCGTTCATTTACAAAGAAATGCCACTGACGCCCCCTGGGGGGGGACATGTGCTCTGAGTTGTTCTTCCTGGATCTGCAGCGCCCCACACCTGCCTGCCTGTCTCCTTTGTCTGCCTCAGTTCCCACGCAGGAAGGCTGGCACCATGGCCTCTGCTGTCCTCTGAGTCTCTGGGAGTGCGCCATCCAATAGCCATGCTAGCCTGGGAGGTCTGGGTCTCAGTTCCTCAGGAACTGACTTGCAGGTTGGCTGCAGGCAAGACTTGGCTTCTCTGAGCCTCATCCACCTAATGGGACAGAGAACCCTCCCTGGGAAAGCACTTCGGGATGCTTCAGTGGGAGAAGCAAGAGAAGCATGAAGCTGCCTCATTGTGGAGGCTGAGGATCTAAATCCCAGAGCCTTTGGGAGCCAGTGGACCTCTACTAATGGGCTGCACATCCAGTGGGACTTAGCTTCCCAGTTTGCATGGAACTAAGGCCTCCTGGCAGGTGCTGCGTGGCTTGCCCACATGCACTGTGAACTGGGATCAAGACGCCCTGTTTTTGTATTAGTTCTGGGCCTGGTTTTGAAGCATCTTGCTGGGGCCGTGGATGGTTCTGCAGTGCATTTCAGTGAGTGCTTTACAGCCTCTCTCATCAGGCCTTGTGGAACTCTGCTTCCTTCAACCGACTCAGTGTGGCTGCCATGCTGAGGCTGCTGAGTCACACGGGCAAGGCCCGTTACCTGCCAGACATGGCTTTCCTGGACCCACCTTTCCAGGGTAATGAACTCACAGGATTAATCTGAGAGCTCCTCTCTCCTCTTCTACCTTCGCCTCCTACCTTTCCCGCCACCCCCAGCTTCTGGTCCTCAGGTGGGACCTGTTAAGCCAGGGAGCAATTAGCCAACTCAGACTTCAAGACTCTCCCTAAAACAAGTCGAGCAATGGCTTGATAACCCTGGGATGAAGGGGTCCCGCTTTGCAAGAGATCCTTGAAAGGACATGAATATTAATGGGGAGGGTCCTTCAGAGTCATTTAGAACTACTTGTAAGTTACTGAATCTGCCGAGTTCTCTCAGGCCTCAAGTGGTGTCCAGTTGCCACTTCCTCTGCCCAGAATCCTCTTCCATTGTCACCTGCCTGGTTAATTCTTACCTGCTCTTCAAGATTCACTCCCTCCACGGACTTCCTTGGTGGCGCAGTGGTTAAGAGTCTGCCTGCCAATGCAGGGGACAGGGATTCGAGCCCTGGTCCAGGAAGATCCCACATGCCACGGAGCAACTAAGCCCGTGCGCCACAACTACTGAGCCTGCGCTCTAGAGCCCGCGTGCCACAACTACTGAAGCCTGCGTGCCTAGAGCCGGTGCTCCACAACAAGAGAAGCCACCGCAATGAGAAGCCCACGCACCGCAACAGAGTAGCCCCCGCTTGCTGCAACTAGAGAAAGCACACGCGCAGCAACGAAGACCCAACGCAGCCAAAAATAAATAAAATAAATAAATTAAAAATAAAAGATAGTCATGGCTTCAACTGGGGCAGCAGCTATGAGATGCAGAGGGGTGCTTAGAATCAGGAAATATGTTTATGGTAGAGCCAATGGGATTTCCTAAGACATGTAGGAGAAATGGAATTGTCGAGGATGGCACTAAGGTATTTGGCTAGAACAATCAAGAGAATGGAGTTGCATCAGCTGAATTAAGATGATTATGAGTGAAGCAGATTTGGCGGGTAGGGAGAATCAGAAGTTCAGTTTGGGACAAGTAAGGTTTGCAATGCCTATTCGATATCCAAATGGAGATGTAGAGTGGGCAGAAGGTGAGTCAGTCCGGCATTCAGGGAGTGGTCAGACTTGTAGATATGAATGTGGGGCTGTTGATACTTAGACTGTATTTGAACAGGAAGGACTGGGTAAGATCGCCTAGAGAACAAAAGCATTCCAAGGACTGAAACTTGGGGGTCTCCAGCTTCTAGGGGTTGAAGGAATTAGGAAGATGCTGAGGAGACTGAAAAAAGGAAGTGAGACTGATATTCTGGAAGTGAAGTGTTTCTTGGAGGAGAGGGTGATTGACTATCAAGTATAACTGGGAGGTCAAGGACAGGGTTGACCATTGCATCTGACAGCTCAGAGGTCACTGGTGACATGTTCAGAGCAGTTTCAGTGGTTTGAGAGAGAACTGGAGAAGAGAAAGTTCATAAGAACAACTCTTGAAGAATTTTGCTGGAAAGGTGATCTGAGATTATAGGTCACTAGATGGAGGAAAATGTGGGTCAAGGTGGTTTTTTTTAAATTGCATTAACTTATTAACTAGTTAAGGAACTATGGGTCCATTGACATGGATTTTTGAGAGCTTAGCCTAGAGCCAGGAGAGGAGATTGAGAAAAGGTTGTTTTCATCTTTTCCGCATTAGCCCCTGTCATCCCAATTCTGCCTTCTCTCTTTCACTAAATGGTGAGGGATGTATTCATTTTTGTATCAACATCTTGTGCAGATTCTAGTCTCTCTGATATTTAGCAGACCAAGGAGACCACCTGCCGTTTTATATTGGATGCCTATCTACCATGCCATGTCATCTCTTTTCTAGAAGACTGACATTTGGCTCTGTAAATCATTGGATGCATTGATAATGCCTGATTCATGTATTATAATGTAATTTGGTAATTATATGGTGAAATGATATATCATTCCCAGGGGTGGCATAATATGGTTCATAATCTTTCACAATAATCAATTAATAAGTATGTTGCATCAAGGAACTATTTAAATAGTCTTTAAGTGTCAGATTCTTGACCTTTCTACACAGTGACTAACATTCTTCTAAGTATGATAGAGCATGCACCAGAAGACATGACTCCTCTATGCCTGACACTGTATATAAATTAGTGAGAACCCATACAAATGTCTGATCATGTATTACAAACTTGAGATGAATTCTAGAAGAATATAATAGTAACCCACAGCATCAATACCATAAATAATAACATTAACATGGAAATGATTGACTCATGTTGGAGTTGACTGGGGATGATTCTTTTTTTTCCTCATGGCAAGGCACATGGTTTCCCTTTTTTTCTCTTTTTTAACATCTTTATTGGAGTATAATTGCTTTACAATGGTGTGTTAGTTTCTGCTGTATAACAAAGTGAATCAGCTATACATATACATATATCCCCATATCTCCTCCCTCTTGTGTCTTATCTCCTCCCTCTTGCATCTATCCCTTTTTAATAACAACACACAAATAGGCATCACTTTCCCCCTTACTTCTTGGTAGTGTAGTAAAAAAAATAATGAGCTTTGGGGTCAGTCAGATCTACATTAAAATCCTTACTTTGCTGTTTATTAACCGTGAGACTGTGAACAGGTTACTTCTGTGAGCTTTAGTTTCCTTATCTATAAAATGGGAATGGTGATACCTACCTCACAGGGTTATCGTGAAGTTCAGCTTAAATGTGAGTGTCAATGTAAATTGCCTAGTGTGATATCTGGTGTAGAACAGACAATGATAGCAATTAGTGTACTTAGCAGTACTCGCAGTGGCTGTAGGGGTGGCTTGGTGCTGGTAGTGATGGGTGCAGACGCCTCCCTGGCGTGGAAGGCTTCTCTCCATGCTCTAAATCCTATCAGCAGATGGAAACGGGTTTATCCATCATCCACGGCATTAGTCACTATCGGCTTTCATGCATTCATGTAATAATTTTTTATTGAAAACCTTGTAAGTTCCACACAACAAAATCCGTGCCCTCTTGGGGCTTATGTATCAATACTAGTGAGTTTTGGAAAAAAAGCTCTGGGTCACCCCAGCTTTAATATAATTCTTTCATAGTCTCCATCTTTATTGCTTTAAATTACCACCCAGCCTCTGGCCAAACCTGCTCCAGGTAAGAATAAACTGAGGCAACTTGAGCCCTTCATATACACACACCAGCCACTAGTGACTTTTCTCTTATTGTCAGGAACTGGCCAACTTAGAGTTTGATTCCTTCCAAGACTATTTTATTTTTTCTCTGAGTGGGAGGAATGTTCCCCTGATTAAGTCAGGTATGAAGTCAGGTCTCTCTTCCCTGTAGTTGGGATTTGGGGCAGACTGAGAATCACCGTGCCATGTTGGGCTGAAATTGTCACATGACTCAGTGCCTTACTGTCCACTTGTACAGGGAAAAAGAAAAAGGAATCCTGGATGCTCAGCAAAGAGGAAAAAGCTAGAAGCCTCTGTGGTAGATAGTAGGAAGGAGGCCAGGCCCGAGGAGAGACACAGAAAGGTGGACCCTTAGAGCCTGGGCTCCTTTTGAAGTCCCCGCGCTCCTGGAAACAGATCATGAAACTATTTAGTAAAAAGTTAACTGTATAGTTGCAGGTAATCACAGCCAGGTGTTTCTTTCTTCAGGTCTCAGACCTGAGTGCGTGTCCCCTGGCTGTCAGCGTGCACGGTGACGAGATGGTGGGAACTGGTTTGACACCAACATGAACCCTTCACCGAAAACTCAACTCAACCCCAGGGATTTCTGAGCTGTCCAAGAAAGTTTGATGACTTACCTTGCTTAATCAGGCCCTGTTAAGCTCCCTCGAGGCTAAGTAAGGAAGAAGGGGCCTTGAATTCTTTTTTTTTTAACATCTTTATTGGAGGATAATTGCTTTACAATGTTGTGTTAGTTTCTGCTGTATAACAAAGTGAATCAGCTATATCTATACATATATCCCCATATCCCCTCCCTCTTGCGTCTCCCTCCCACCCTCCCTATCCCCCCCCTCTAGGTGGTCACAAAGCACCGAGCTGATCTCCCTGTGCTATGCAGCTGCTGCCCACTAGCTATCGGTTTTACATTTGGTAGTGTATATATGTCCATGCCACTCTCTCACTTCATCCCAGCTTACTTACCCTTGCCCCTCCCTGTGTCCTCAGGTCCATTCTCTACGTCTGTGTCTTTATTCCTGTCCTGCCCCTAGGTTCATCAGGACCAATTTTTTTTTTAAAGGAGGAAACTTTCTTCTTTTTTTTTAATTAATTTAATTTATTTTATTTATTTTATTTTTGGCTGCATTGAGTCTTTGTTGCTGCGCGCAGGCTTTTCTCTAGTTGTGGTGAGCAGGGGTGACTCTTCATTGCGGTGCACGGGCTTCTCATTGCGGTGGCTTCTCTTGTTGCGGAGCACGAGCGCTAGGCACGCGGGCTTCAGTAGTTGTGTCACGCGGGCTCAGTAGTTGTGGCGCATGGGCTTAGTTGCTCCGCGGCATGTGGGATCTTTCCGGACCAGGGCTCGAACCCGTGTCCCCTGCATTGGCAGGCAGATTCTTAGCCACTGCGCCACCAAGGAAGCCCCCATTTTTTTTTTTGAGATTCCATATATATGTGTTAGCATATGGTGTTTGTTTTTCTCTTTCTGACTTCACTCTGTATGACAGACTCTAGGTCCATCCACCTCACTACAGATAACTCAATTTTATTTCTTTTTATGGCTGAATAATATTCCATTGTATATACGTGCCACATCTTCTTTATCCATTCATCTGTCGATGGACACTTAGGTTGCTTCCATGTCTTGGCTATTGTAAATAGTGCTGCAGTGAACATTGTGGTACATGACTCTTTTTGAATTATGGTTTTCTCAGGGTACATGCCAGCTTTTGCACAGCAAGGGAAACCATAAACAAGATGAAAAGACAACCCTCAGAATGGGAGAAAATATTTGCAAACGAAGCAACTGACAAAGGATTAGTCTCCAAAATATATAAGCAGCTCATGCAACTCAATATCAAAAAAAGAAACAACCCAATCCAAAAATGGGCAGAAGACCTAAATAGACATTTCTCCAAAGAAGATATACAGATTGCCGACAAACACGTGAAAGGATGCTCAACATCACTAATCATTAGAGAAATGCAAATCAAAACTACAATGAGGTATCACCTCACACCGGTCAGAATGGCCATCATCAAAAAATCTACAAACAATAAATGCTGGAGAGACTGTGGAGAAAAGGGAACCCTCTTTCACTGTTGGTGGAAATGTAAATTGATACAGCCACTATGGAGAACAGTATGGAGGTTCCTTAAAAAACTAAAAAAAGGGGCCATGAATTTTGTGTCTTTCTGTGGGAAGGTAAATTTCCAAAAGCAGCAGCCCTTCCTCCAAATAAATATGTAATCAAAGTAAGTACAGTGTTATCTGCTTTGTAAAACTAGTGTCAAAATGCCCTCCTGACTGCCTTCTTCCAACTAAAACACTGACCCTCCTTTATAGAAATTCTGGAATCTCCATGGCCTAGCAGAGTAACAATATTCACAGTAGTTTAAATATATGTGTTAAGTCAAATTAGGTTTCACTGGTCCCCCCTCCTCATTTCCTTGTTATCTGTCATTTACCTCCAATATGCAGTGGTTGCTGCTGGACACTAGAGAAAATCTGTCCCAATTCCCATAAAATACCAGCTCCTGTTTCTCTGACTTGGTACCCACAGGGACGTCAGAACAGGAAGGTTCATCCTTAACACCAGTAATTAAGGACTTAGCGAGCTCTCTATTTTACCAACCCTTAAGTCAGCAGTCTCCTACTCATTCATTGACACGTGTTCTCCTGAGTGATAATTTTCACTCTTCCCACAGGTAAGTTTTTCTAGGAAAAAGTTCGATATTGGATATCACTTTAGTCAGATAAAGAATACCTCAAGCCCTTAATCTTACTCCATCCCAGTGGAAACTGCAAGTTAGCTTCACCAGAACAGAAAAAGTCATTGTATTATAATGAAGCTGATTACACTCCCTTCCACCCCCAAAGAATAGCAGTTCATCATATATAGAGGCATTATCAGGTAGTGATTAAGATCCTGGACTCCAGAGACAGACATGGGTATGGATCCCTGCTTTGAACCAGTAACTACCCATGTGACCAAGTAGCTTGGCTTCTGTACACCTACCTCACAGGGTGTTGTTAGACTTGTGTGAATAAGACAACATACTGCAGTGTTTTGATGCTAGATAGTGCTCAGTTGTTTAAAAGAAAACTATGTTGATGGTCCTGATTACAGCTGATATTAATATGAGCAGCCAACAGGGGTTCACACGGCTCCACTGTAAGAATTTCTGGGAAAGAGAAAAAAAATTGGTTCCCATCACAAAAGACCACATATTATATGATTGCCTTTACCTGTTATATGAAATGTCCAGAACAGACAAATCCATAGAGGCAGAAAGTAGATTAGTGGTTGCCTAGGGCTGGGTAGAGGGGTATGGGGGGACATGGGGGGGATCACTGCTAATGGGTACAGGGTTTCTTTTTGGAGTGGTGAAAAGGTTCTTTGATTGTGGTGATAGTTACACAACTCTGAATACACTAAAAACCAGTGAATTGTAGACTTCAAATGGGTGAATTGTATGGGATGTGAGTTATGTCTCAATAAAGCTATTATAAAAAATATATTAGCTCCCATTTATTACTCAGTTAATCTTTATAATAGCTCATTGTTTTATACAACAGCCAAGAAGGCTGAGATTAAGATGTATTAAAGCAACTTAATCTGGCCCATATAAGTAGCGGGTAATGTACCCAGGATTTCCTATTCATTGATTGACTGGATCTTAGTTTCACAGAATTGGATTAATTATAATCTTTGGTTCATGACGCATTAGCCCCTTTGGTCCACTGAAGGCCATCTTTTATTTTGCTTTATTTTATGCATGTATGCCTGCTGAATAATATAATAAATACATCTGACTGCCCCCTGCCCAAAGCAAGGCTAGAATATCACCAATAATGTACAGTTGCCTTTGTGTTTTCTTCTTTCCCATCCCTGTCTCCTCCAGAGATAAGCACTACCATGAATGCTGTGTTTACCATTCCCCTGCCTCTTTTTTTTTCTTAATTTTTAAAAAAATTAATTTATTTTATTTTTAACTTATTTTATTTTTGGCTGCATTAGGTCTTTGTAGCTGTGCGTGGGCTTTTCTTTAGTTGCGGCGAGCGGGGGCTGCTCTTCGTTGCAGTGCGCCAGCTTCTCATTGTGGTGGCTTCTCTTGTTGCAGAGCACGGGCTCTAGGCATGTGGGCTTCAGTAGTTGTGGCACACGGGCTCAGTAGTTGTGGCGTGTGGGCTCTAGAGCGCAAGCTCAGTAGTTGTGGCGCACGGACTTAGTTGCTCCGCAGCATGTGGGATCTTCCCGGACCAGGGCTCGAACCCGTTTCCCCTGCACTGGCAGGCAGATTCTTAACCACTACACCACCAGGGAAGCCCTCCCCTGCCTCTTTTAGAAAGTGTTTTTTTTAAAATGGCAATAAGTGCCTAAATGGCATATTATTTAGCTTAGCTTAGGTTTAGTTTTAATTTTGCATAGTTTTTGAACTTTGTAAAAAGTCTATCAGGTTGTTCAACATAGATTCATCCATGTGGAAGAATGCCTCTGTGGCTCTTTTGTTTTCATGCCATAGAATATCACATTTTATGAATATACTATGATTTATTTATGCATTCTTCTTTCAGTGGGTATTGAGATTGTTTCGAGTGTTTTGCTATCTTGGTAAGTTCAACCGTGATTATTTTTTGTATATGTGTCTCCTTATACACGTGCTAAATTTTCTCTTGGGTATATCCTTACAGAAATTAGGTGAATACCTAGTAGATTTGCTGGGTGTGCAGGCATTCAACCTTACAAGATAATGTTACATGGTTTTTCAGTTTCCACCAGCAATGTGTATGAGACCCTGTCAATATCCAACACTTGGTATTGTCAGACTTCGTAGATTTGTCAACCAAATGGATGTAAACCAGCATTTCATGGGGACAAAATGTTATCTGCCTCTTCCTGATTATTGGTGATGTGAACATCTCTTTATAGGTTTATTGATCATGTGTGTTTATTTTTAAAAAAAATAAATATGAAATGCAACTTTTATTTAAAACTTGAAGCCAACCCAAAATGTTGCTTCATTTTATTTCACTAACTCCTCCATGTTTACAGGCTAAATTGACTGGTTCCATGTGTGTTTCTTGTTCTATGAAATGCTTCTTTATGGTTTTTGCCCGTTTTATGCCGAGTTGAGGTTTTTCTTATTTGTAGGAGTACTTTATATATTTTTGAAACTAATCTTTTATTGGCTGTATATATTTCCAATATTTTCTTCAAGTTTGTATCTTGTATTTTTACTTTCATTGGAGACTCTTTTGACAAACGAATTTTTTGTTACAATATTTATGTATCTTTTCTTGTATAATTAGCAATGTTTGTGTCTTGACTAAGAAATCTTATCCTATTCCAAGGTCATTAAGGTATTTGCTGTGTAGTTCTTCTGAAAGTTTTGAAATTTTGCCTTGACATTTGTTTTCTTAATCTATTTGGTATTGATTTTTGATGGTGTGAGGTAGAGTTCCTTTTCAATTATTTCCGTGTAAAAAAGCCACCTTCTTTCAATGAAGGGGGTTACACCTATCCAACTTGAAAGCCCATGCTCTTAATCATTCTGCTGTTCCAAGGAGATAATGGTGTGGTATTAGACGGTTTGATAAACAAGGGCTAGGCACTTGGGAGAAAAGTGAAATAAGGCACAGTTTCTACCCTCAGTCTGTTGCTCAATATCAGGGGCTGAGGGCTAGATTTGGTCCTTCTTTTCAAATGATTTCTTCCCACTCTAAGTTTCATGATAACATATTCCAGGTCATCTTTTGGCACTGGCAGTTCCACAGAGGGGTTCCTATGGGAAGCTCTGGGTTCCACTTTTTAAAAACTAAATTTAGTGTTTTTTTAATTGAAGTATAGTTGGTATACGCTATCATATAAGTTACAGGTGTACAACATAGTGATTCACATTTTTTAAAGGTTATACTCCATTTACAGTTATTATAAAACATCAGTTATATTCTCCATGTTGTACAATATATCCTTGTAGCTTATTTTATACCTAATAGTTTGTACCTCTTAATTCCCTACCCCCAGGTTGCCTCCCCTTTCCTCTCTCCACTGGTAACCACTAGTTTTTTCTCTATATTTGTGAGTTTGCTTCTTTTTTGTTATATTCACTAGCTTGTTGTATTTTTTAGATTCCACATATAAGTGGTATCATACAGTATTTGTCTTTCTCTGACTTACTTCACTTAGCATAATGCCCTCAAGTCCATCCATGTTGCTGCAAATGCCAAAATTTCATTCTTTTTTTATGGCTGAGTAGTATTCCTAGTGTGTGTGTGTGTGTGTGTGTGTGTGTGTGTGTGTGTGTGTGGACTCAATGGAATGCCTATCAAAATAC
Organism: Eubalaena glacialis; assembly: GCF_028564815.1. NCBI lineage: Eukaryota > Metazoa > Chordata > Mammalia > Artiodactyla > Balaenidae > Eubalaena > Eubalaena glacialis. The sequence continues at coordinate 4,748,820 of NC_083725.1, forward strand.
CAATGGCATTTTTCACAGAACTAGAATAAATAATTTTAAAATTTGTATGGAAACACAAAAGACCCTGAATAGCCAAAACAATCTTGAGAAAGAAGAACAGAGCTGTAGGAGTCATGCTCCCTGACTTCAGACTATACTACAAAGCTATAGGAATCAAAACAGTATGGTACTGGCACAAAACAGACACATAGATCAATGGAACAGAATAGAGAGTCCAGAAATAAACCCATGCACTTATGGTCAGTTAATCTATAACAAAGGAGGCAAAAATTTACAATGGAGAAAAGATAGTCTCTTCAATAAGTGGTGTTGGGAAACTGGACAGCTGCATGTAAATTAGAATATTCTCTAACACCATCTACAAAAATAAATAAGACCTAAATCAAAATAGATAAGACCTTATCAAAATAGATAAGACCTAAATGTAAGACCAGATTTCATAAAACTCCTAGAGGAAAACATAGGCAAAACCACTCTTTGACATAAATCGTAGCAATATTTTGGGGGATCCTTGTCCTAAAGCAAAGGAAATTAAAGCAAAAATAAACAAATGGGACCTAATTAAACTTAAAAGCTTTTGATAGCAAAGGAAACCATCTACAAAAAAAAAAATGAAATGACAACCTACTGAATGGGAGAAAATATTTATTTGCAAATGATATGACAGATAAGGGGTTAATATCCAACATATATAAACAGCTCATACAACTCAACGTCAAAAAAACAAGCGACTTGATTAGAAAATGGGCAGAAGAACCGAATAGACATTTTTCCAAAGAGGAAATGCAGATGGCCAACAGGTATATGAGAAGATGCTTAACATCACTAATCATCTGAGAAATGCAAATCAAAACCACAATGAGATATCACCTCACACCGGTCAGAATGGCCATCATCAAAAAATCTACAAACAGTAAATGCTGGAGAGGGTGTGGAGAAAAGGAAACCCTTGTACACTGTTGGTGGGAATGTAAATTGGTGCAGCCGCTGTGAAGAACAGTATGGAGGTTTCTCAAAAAACTAAAAATAGATCTACCATATGACCCAGCAATTCCACTCCTGGGTATATATCCAAAAAACAAAAACACTGATTCGAAAAGACACATGCACCACAATGTTCAGAGCAGCACTATTTACAATTGCCAAGATATGGGAGCAACCTGACTGTCCATCAACAGATGAATGGATAGAGAAGATGGATTCTACTTCTTCATCCTTGTTTCCTTCATTTCCTGGAGGTTAAAGTGACACCATGGGGAAGAGCATATGCTTAGGGCCAGACAGACCTGGTTTCAAGGTTCAGTTCTCCCACACGGTAACCCGGGGGAAGTTAAACCCTCTTGAACCTCCGTGTCTTTGCTGTGTGTCCCTACGCGGGATGCACATCCTCTGCCAAAAGGCTTGGCTCCCTCATTCAGTCCTCGGCTAGGGGTGGGGACACAGGAACTTGTGACAGCCAGCCCCTCGGGGACCATCTGCACTGCGGAAGGGTGACAGCCCACAGAGCTGACACAAATGACAGATGTCCCCTACAACCTCCCAGGATGTTACCCTGTCTTATCTTTCTTCCCTCTACTTGGTTGGACGATCTTGTCGCTTCAGCTGGCCTGTGAGCTCCTGGTGGGCAGCCCTCAGACCTCAGCTTCTTCCAGGGTCTCACACGCAGTGACATGTACACAACAAAGCCTTCATCAGTGATCTTTGAGTGACTGAGTTAGGAGGGACAGAGACCCCGCTCTCAGGGTCTGGGACTGAAGAGCAAGCCTTTTGGTTTCCCAGTAGAAACAAAAACAAAAAACAAAAGCCAGCCATCAAAACAGAGAGGAGAGAAAGGCCTTTCTCCATAAGCCTCCCCAGGTGGTAAGAGCTGGCTTTGAGAAGCTTGGGTGTGACAGGTGGCCTCCCACTCTGTCCGTGGTTGGTCTCCACCACCTGGCTGGAGTGTTTATTGCTGGCACCTCTCACCCCTTGGCCGGGAGGGTTCTCTGGTTCAGCACAAGCAGCAGGAGAGAGGGAGCGACCCCATGGCACACACAGCACTACCCCAGACTCCACAGTGCATGTTGCTCTGTGTGTAGCCTGGTAATTAATCAACAAGCAATGAGATACAGGAACATCGCTGCCTCCTGTCGCTGCCCAGGGCACTTTGCATTGTCACTGAGTACATTTTTCATCCGAGCTAAATAGAGTACTGGGTAGGGTGCTGTTTCTTGCACTATTTACAGGCCCCTGGGATTTTTCTTTCTCCCTATGGTACTGTGAAGGGAACAGGCTGACTTCAGCGATTTCTGTGGTGAGGTCATACGGCCCTAGGAGGGTTACCTGAGCCCGGGAGACTCAGGTATCCAAGGCCACTGGTAGGGATGGGTTTAGAGAGAAAGAGAGGCAGAAGGGGAAATTTGATTCAACTAAATCTAAGACTCATTTGAAGTGTTTTTGGTAAGGTTCTAATTATGCTTCTCAATAGAGCAAATTTTTACAATGTTCCAAATGTAAATGTTGGAAAGAGGCTGCAAATGAAAACAACTAGGTGACATCTAAAGCCAAAAATAAGCCAAAAGTGATCTTACTTATTGAACTGCCTCAGGCTAAGTGGAGTTTGAATGATTGGCCTGCTAGAATCTACATCAGCCTTCCTCTCACTCACACAGAAAACTCTAGAACTTGACATTAGGGAAACTGGGCTTGCGACCCAGTTGCATCACCTGCTAGTTCCTTGGTCCTAGGCTGGCAGCTTAGCCTGTTAGTGCCTGACTGTGGGCATCTGTGAAGTGGGGCCAGTCCAGCCCGGCTCCCTGGAAGGTTTGTGTAGAGATTCGAAATGAGCTAATGTGAACGGGAGCTCCCTGGGGGTCCGTGCCTCACGGTGAGTCCCAGCGGCTCCAGTGTACACCGGTGTCCATATCTTTCCTCTCTAAGTCCTTTATCTTTACTCCTTCCTCAGAAGCCCTGCTCTTCATCCCTCTCTCCAGGTACTTCTTTTGGAGATTCCTCTTCTCCCATTCAGCCCTTGATTAGGATTTCCGAAAAATATTTCATGGATTGCTAGTCCCCAAATGGCCCACCACCAGAGGGGGTTCCGAGGACAAATCAGTCTGGAAACAGTGAGCCCTGTAACCCCTTCAGAAAGTCCCAGGGCCTGAGAAGTCCTGTAGGAGGGGACCTCCTCTACCTTTGCTCCTTCATCACTTAGCACCTCCCTCATGAATCTGACCCCAGAACCCATTTTTCACACATTGCCTATTAACCCCCCTCCCCCAAATACAGCCTGGGACCCGTCCTAGATGGTGACTGAATAGTGACGGCACCCACTGAATACTTAGGACGCGTCAGGCACGGTGGTGGTTCTCTATCAACATTTAACTCCCAAACAGCCCAGCGAGACGGGTGCATTCCACGTAGGTGTGACTAAAACACGGGTCTGGCTGTCTCTGTTTTACAAATAAGGAAAGTGAGACTCAAGGAAGGCTAGGATTTTGCCCAGAGTCACAGAACGAGTACGTGGTGGAGTGGGGCGTGACCCAGGCCTTGACCCCAGGTCTGTCCAGCTATAAAGGCCCTGCCTGTCACTGCGCATGTGGGCCGGTGGCTGGTGGGCTTGATTTAGCACGGGGCCTTTGGACTGGAGCTTGCTGGCCTCTGAGTCCACGTGATAGAAGATGGAGCTGGCTGGGTGGGCAGCCAGCACGCCTGGGGCCGGTGAAAGGGGACGGCTGCACCCTCTCAGTGCGCAGACCGGAAACCGAGGCTCAGGAGATGGAATGGTGTGGCCAGGTAGCAGCCATGCTGGAGCCCGGAGTGCTCTACCGTCTGTCCTTTCCCCGGATCAGCCCCCACCTCCGCCTCCGAGCGCTGCCCTCCGGCCTCTGCATCCGCGGTGCTCAGAGCTGCTTCGGTTGCTGGGCCGGTCTCACTAATTGGAACCTCAGGGCGCTGTTGTGGTGCCTGCTGCTGTAAACACTGTGCCAATTTGCATGCGTATGTGACATTATAAAAGTTCCCGAAAGATCTTATCCACCTTGCTGGCACCCAGCTGAAGGAAAAGCCAGGTAGAAAGACAATGTGTGTGTTATTAAAAAAAAAAAAAAAAAAAAAAAAAAGAGGTGTGGGGGAAGTTTCTTGTTTTTGTTCTCCGCGCAGGTGAACAGGGTGAGAAGTGGAAAACATCCAGTGCTGAGGCAGCGCCAGGAGCTTGCTTTGTTTTGTTTTGAAATTGCTTAAGAGAGATTTTCCTTGTACCTCCTAAGCTGCCTGTCACATTTGAAAAGCCGGAATGGGACTGTTAAGATTCTGTAAATGAATTCGTTTCGGGACATGGGGTTCTTTGCCCGGTGGGAACGAACTTCAGTGATTGCTGGGTCTGGCGTGTCATTTACAGGTGTGCAGACTGAGGCCCGTGACCTGGACCAGGCAGCCGTGGGTCAGCTTGACCTCTGCCCCAGGGCTCCCTCACACTCTCCATAACACCCCAGGCCCAGCTGAACAGCGCACACTTGTTTTCAGCAGCATGAAACTCGATTCGATGCATCAAGACACGACTGAATGCTTCCCAAGCTGCAGAGCAGAGTCCTGGCGAGTCCTCCCCAGACCTCCCTGGCCTCTCCGCTCAGCCCTAGCCAGTCCCGAGCGCCAGCCCCGGGCCAGGAGGGTACCTGCTCTACAGTCTTTACCCCCGGAGCTGCTTTTCAGTGTGGAAATCAAGGCCGAGAGAGATTAGTGTGTCTCAGGTCCACAGCTGGGAAGTGAGACTGACCACAGCCCAGGACTGGCTGCCTGGGTGCTTCAGTGTCGTTGGCTTCCTAGGTTGTGGGAAAGAGTAAGAAAAAGTAAACACAGAGCATTACACGGTGCCTTGCACACAGTGGGTGCTTCCAGGATGCTCGGTCCCATCTCCTGATGTCTTCTCTGAGTTCTTCACCGTCATTTAAATCCAATAGAAACAGAGTCTACAGCACACTGATTTATTAACTCCTGGTTCACCTTAATGACCTTTTCTTCAGAGAGACTTGCTAACCCAGTGAATGCACTTCCATAGCCCCCCAAACACTGATTTCCGGATGTGCTCAAACTTTCCAACACTTGAGGGAATAGAAGATGGTGGTTTACAACCAAGAAGCCGAGAAGCTGTTAAACACTTAAAATTTACAGGGAGAAATGTTCATCCTATCCCATCTCTTAGCCAGGAAAGAAGATATGCATCTTCTCTCTCCATCACAGGAAGCCTAGTTTGAGCAAACGTCTTGATATAATTGCTTGACCCTTTCCAACCAGTCTCCCTAGACGTATTTTTGGAGGCCTCCTATGGAACAATTAAGCAGCACAACTCAGCATGTAAGACGGTTTGAGGGAAGAGGGTGGGGAGGGAATAAGGAACTCAAGAAACCCAGGAAGCCAAGGCCTTGGGCCAGGGAGAGCTGAGTCCATGGAGGATTGGGGAAGTTTAGTTTGTGTCTTTCCACTGGTCCACTGTGGGCCTTTCTGCACCTCACCCCAAGCCCGGTAGCAGATTTGTCCTGCCACCCATGCTGCTAACATCACCAGAGCCAAGTGAGGATGGTGCCCGTCTATCAGGAAAGCCCGACTCCTCCCCCACTGCCTCCACGCCTACCCTCCAGTTACTTCCAGGGCCGGACATCACAGCCTGGAGGAACAGTGTCCAGAGGTGGAGGGAGGACACGGGAGGCGAGGGGAGGAGTTGCAGCCATACGACCCTAGAAAGTGGTGTCAAGGCTCCTGGAAGGAAGGAGGTGGGAGGGAACCAGTGTTTACTGAGTACATACTATGTGCCAAGAACTTGACACATAATCTTATTTAATCCCTGCAGAAATCTTGTAAGAGGTACTATTATCCTCTTTGTACCAATAGGATACAAGAGGATCAGCAAGGTTAGGTAACTCGCCTGAGGTCACATGACAACTGAGGTGGAGCCAGAATTTGAATGCATGATTCAAATGATATGATTCCAAATCCTGTGTTCTTTGCACCAGCACTAGCACCCTGTGAGATCAGTTCCAAAGTGCTGACTGTGTCATTTGTCCTTTGTTACCTTGTGAACTTGAGCAAGCTGCTTAACTTTTCAGCTTCCTGGTCCGCAAAATGGGCCTCCATGTAGTACCTACCTCAGAGGTATTGTAAGGATCAAGTGAGATGTGCATCTATAGTGCTTAGAGCGACGCTCCGCATGTAAGAGTTCTCTAAACATCAGCCGCTGCCTTTACTTTTACTACAGATGCCACTGTCCCAATACCGGGGGAAAGGCACACACCCTCTCTGTGCCTCGGTTTTCTCATCTGTGAAATGAGTGGGTTGGACTGGAGGATGCCTCATCTTTCCAGTAAAAGTGAAATAAAATTTTATTTCCAGCCACAAAATCTGATTACTCTGCTTGGCATTTAGGTTCCCCTACTGGCTAGTCCGAGTTTTCCTGCCCGACCTGAACACCCCCCTGGGCTCCCTTAGTTCTTACCGCCTGCCCTAAGCCTGGCGCCCAGCTGGTTCTGGCCACCACCTAATTCCTTCAAGCCTCCACTCCTACTCTTTACCCTTCCTTGATTCTCCTTGCTTTCCTCTGCCAACCTGAATTCTATACTTCTTTCAAGGCCCAGGTTAAAACTCAACTATTCCATGAAACCGTCGCTGGCAAACCCCACCCTGAGATGACTTCCCCTTCGTTTGAAATTCCCTCAGCTATTATGCCCACAGTCTGACTCACACTGATTCCAAATGGTTTATATTGTCTCATCTAAGTCTGTTTGATTTACCCAGTTCCCTAAAGGTAAACTCCCCAAGGGCAAGGCCCTTGTTTTCTACTTTGGTGTAGCCTCAGTAACACTGGCACTGTTTGGGTACCTGTTTGGTGCATTAGCGGCCCGTGTGTCGGTCATTCCCTCCTCTACCTGTGGCTGAGCGGGGGCGGGGGTTTGGGGGGACTTTCTGCAGGATGCTTAGGACGGTGAGCATCGTGGGCGGGTTACCTCTGCCCTCAAGGAGTTTGCAGGGGAAGAGGCAGATGTCTCAGTGTAACTGGGTACAGTGCATTATGATTAATTGTATCGCAAAGGTGCAGCGGAGGGACGGCCCTCTGCCTGCAGAGGGAGGGGAGGCTTCTGAAGAAGCGGAGCTCAAGAATGAGCAAGAGCCCGCCGAGAGAGGGAGGGGAGGGCGTTTCCAAGGGTATAGAGAACAGGAGGGTGTGCACCCTGGGTTGTTAAATGGATTAAAGGGTGTATTTTAGGGGAGGGAAGCAGATCAGGGACAGCTGTAGGGACTAAAGTTGGAAATGTAGTTTTCAGTTATCCAAAGGCATATCTAGAGACTCCCAGGGGGGTCTGTATCCCCTGGGTCCAAATGAGGACCGTGTCAAAATGAGAAAATTCAGAGCTATGTAAAGAGCTTTATTTATTTATTTGGCATGAAAGTGCCCTTTTCTAAAAAAAAGAAATCATGGTGATGCGAGTTGTTTGTTTTTCATTTCATTTCGTTTTGTTTTAGCATCTTGACAAAATAAAGATCTGGCAGTTCTGTGCCAGAAGGGAAGTTTCCAGGTCCAGATTCCTGGAGCTGCTGCTAGAGAGTCATTGAGATATCTGGAAATAAGGAGCAAGTACAAGGTCGATTAAACTCTTAGGAGGACGGGCAAAGGTTTAGGACTTCTCCGTAATTTCTGCTGATGAGGATCGCAGATGTGGTGATGCCCCCGGTGGAGGCTGCAGGGGAGCCGAGGGCAGAGGCAGTTTGATCTGTTTTGATGGCTTTAATCCCTGCTCTCCCTTGTGAGAGGTGTGAGCTATACGAGATGCCTCTCCGTCCTCCTCTGCTTGGTGCTCCTGCCCCCTCCCTGGGAGGGAATAGAATGTGTCCAAGCTCTGCGTGCCGCTCAGACTTTATCGCCAATCTTCCTGCCTTTCAAAGCGAGGGCTGACAACTGTGATTTCTCATCTCCAGGTGCAAAGGAAATTGCCCCCTGTAAGTGTCTGCGCGCCTCAGCTCCCCCCCTCCCTCCAGGGCTGTTTCAGTGTCTGTCAGTTGAATTTGCACTAATGAGATTATAAAGTCGGTGTGTTGAAACATTCACAAATTTTTGCCCAGATCAGTTTGAAATTCCGAAGGTAAGAACTTGCCTGAATCAATATAGTAGTAATTTCAAATCTTGAGCTGTCCTGTTAGGGCATTTCAGTCATTTCTTGGAAACAAGAGAGCCGTTGGGGGCCCCCCTGAAACAAAGGTATGTGAAGAGGGCTGTGGGGCGGGTGGGCTGCTCAGGTGGGAAGGGGGTTTCAAGCCCTCTGTGGCGACGTTCAGTTTGCTCAATAATTTCCTACTCTAGTTGGGATTTTACTCTACAGATGGTTTGCCCAAGGCCTCGCAGCAGTTTTGGTCGAAAAAGTAAGCAATCATGACAAAAGGAACTGGGGGGGGGGGCGCATCCCAGAGGGCAACAGGGAAGATGCAACCTGGGGAGGGTGCACCTACTAGCGGGAGATGACAGAGGGCTGCTTCTGAAATGGGTTTTTGAATCTTCGGCCCCTGGAGATACGGGCAGAGGTACTGAGTCAATTGGGAGGCCTGGAGGCTGGCAAGGAGGGGGCAAATGAGAATTCGTTGTTGCTGAGGCAACCACAGCTTAGAAGAAGCAGCTGAGGCTTGTGGAAACAGTGGAGACCTGAATTCTTGTCTTAGGTCCACTGTGTGACTTTGGGCAAGTGACACCACCCTCCTGGGCCTCAGTTTCCCCAGAATAAAATGAGGACAGGGCACCGCTGAGGTGCCTTCCAGCTCTATCCCATTCTGAGACTCTAAGCAAAAGAGTCCTGCTTCCCCCTTTTGTTCCCTCCTGAGATGCAAGCTCCCTGAATCTGGGGCTGAAACTCTGTCCCGGGCTGAGCTTTGGGTTCCTAGGGAGCAGGGCCCTGGGGGGAGGGGAGGGGGAGGGCTTGAGCCAAGTGGAGGCAGCGGGGGACCCAGCTGCACACGCACCAATAACAGCTCAGCAGAAGACCAAGAGCAGCCCGGTGAGGGACGGCATTCTGCGCTCCAGTGATCTGGAACAAATGGTGCCCAGAGGCAGCCCTGGATGCTCCATACATGAGCAGGTGAAATTTGGGAAGCTAAGCTAGTTGTAGAAGAATCTTCCCTCTCGTGTACACACACACACACACACACACACACACCCCAGCTTCAGGCACACCTCTGGGTCTTTGGTCCTGTTCTTCTATTTATGGGCTCCTCCCATTTGCCCCTCAACCTTTTCCAATTTTACTCACAGACAGAGGCCCTAACCCCTCATCCAGAATCCTTTTCTTGTGTTGATGGCTCTTGTGGACAAAGCAGAGACAAGTTGTAGGCCTCCCTCTGTCCTCTCCCCACTATACAGAATGACCTTGTCTAGATAAAGAGCTATTCATTGTCTCCCAGAGTAGCAAGATGCTGGGTAAAAATCAGAAGGAAATCCTGACACACGTTACAACATAGATAAACCTTGAAGACGTTATGCTAAGTGAAATAAGCCAGTTATACAAGGAAAAATATTGCTGATTCTACTTACGTGAGGTCCCCAGAGTAGTCAAATTCATAAAGACAAGAAAGTATAGGCACTTCCGTGGTGGCGCAGTGGTTAAGAATCCACCTGCCAATGCCGGGGACATGGGTTCGAGCCCTGGTCTGGGAAGATCCCACATGCCGCAGAGCAACTAAGCCCATGTGCCACAACTACTGAGCCTGCGCTCTAGAGCCCGCGAGCCACAACTGCTGAGCCCGCGTGCCACAACTACTGAAGCCTGCCCGCCTAGAGCCCGTGCTCCACAACAAGAGAAGCCACCGCAATGAGAAGCCTGCGCACCACAACGAAGAGTAGCTCCCACTCACCACAACTAGAGAAAAGCCTGCGCACAGCAACGAAGACGCAACACAGCCAAAAATTAAAAAAAAAAAAATAAACTAAATAAATTTAAAGAAGAGGTGGATTTGGAGGGTGAAGTAAGAGGACAGAAATAATTGGGGTTGATAGGAATGTGCAGCTGTGCTCTGATAGCTAAGGAAGGAACAGAGAACTGTGGGAAAAGAGACAGTAAATGGGAGTTAAGGATGCCTATGTCAGTGGTGAGCACACCTCGTTGGAAGAAGCCAGTTCAAAATGTGAATGGCTCATGTTTGCCATCCACAGCACTGGAAGTCCATGGGAACCAAGGTTCATTGAGACCTTGGGAAGATGAAACTCTCTTATCTCTTTTACTCTCTGTCTCTGATTCCTGTTGATCTATGCCACTTCCCGTCATCCTTTTCCATTGGCCCCAGAAGCTTGCCAGGGACACCCTGCTAATTAATTGCCCCTGGCCTGTAAGCACAAGTGTGCTTTTGTCAAGATTTCTAGGTCTGGGGAAAAACCAGTTTTTGGCTCTCGTGGCAGCCCTGCTGGTCCTGGTTCCAGAAGCCTTTCTGCCTAGGACTTTCCTGGGACATGAGATTACTGTGCCGATATTTCATTTAGCATTTATTGGACACCTACCTCAGGGCGGAAAGTGACCTTGGAAGTCATCTAATCCAGCGCTCCTGAAATGTCCGTGTGCATGTGAACCACCAGGGGATCTTGTTGAAGTACAGCTTCTGATGCAGTAGGTCTTGGGCGAGGCGGGGCCTGAGGTTTTGTGGCTCTGACATTTGCAGGTGAGGTCGATGCTGCTGAGCCCTGAACCACACTCTAAGCAGCAAGGATCTTGTCCAGCGATGCTCAGCCCCGACTACACACTAGTATCATCTGCTGAGCTTTTGAAAAATATGGCAGCCTGGGCTTCACTCCCAGATATTATCATTTAATTGGTCTGATACAGCCAGTCTTTGTTTAAATTGCTCCCCAGTTGATGCTGGTGAGTAACAAGTATTGAAAACTATAGCTCTGATCGAATACCTTGATTTTACATCTCTCTTATTGAAACTATCAGAAAAAACCCCACCTTCTGTGCCCCACCTGTCCCTCCAGTTGACCTGGAATTTAATTTCCTGTTGTAAGAAAATTAGCTGTTGTAATATCATATAATAATAAAACATAACATTTATTGAGTATTACTATATGGTAGGCATCATTCGAAGTACCTTACATTTAAATCTCATAATACTCCATGAGGTACATATTATTATAATCATCCTCATCTTTTAAGTTTTATTTTATATCGGAGTAGAGTTGCTTTACAATGTTGTGTTAGTTTCAGGTGTACAGCTAAGTGATTCAGTTACACATATATATATATCCATTGTTTTTCAGATTCTTTTCCCCTATAGGTTATTACAGAATATTAATTAACATTCCCTGTGCTATACAGTAGGTCTTTGTTGATTATCTATTTTATGTATAGTAGTGTATATATGTTAATCCCATACTCCTAATTTATCCCTCCCCTCCATATTTCCCCTTTGGTAACCGTAAGTTTGTTTTCAAAGTCTGTAAGTCTGTTTCTGTTGTGTAAATAAGTTCACTTGTATCATTTTTTTAGATTCCACGTATCATATGATATTTGTCGTTGTCTGAGTTACTTCACTTAATGTGGTAATCTCATCCATGTTGCGGCAGATGGCATGATTTTCTTCTTTTGATGGCTGAGTAGTATTCCACTGTGTGTATGTACCGCATCTGCTTTACCTCATCTTTTTTATTTTGATAGATGTGAAAACAGGTAGTCTGTTTCTTGTAATATCTTACACAGTGCGGTATCCAGTGGAGGGCGAAGAATCTTCAAACTAAAGTCTAAATAAAGCATCATGAGATGCCCCCGAACCAAGCATACTATAAGATAAAATCCACTGGTTTGGCAATTGCTATTAGTTTGGATGTTATGTATTACTATGGTTCTCCTTTGTGCCTGGACTATTCTCAAGTTAAAGAAGTCTTACTGGCCAGAGCGGGGAATAGTGGCAATTTCATATGGTTCAGCCAAAATCGATTCAGAGAATTTCAGAGTCGGAAGTTTTCTGAGACTATCAGGCCCTCTTTCAAATATCTGAATGCCCTTTATGTCGCCCTGTCAATGATTGCTCAACTTCTGTTCAAGCACCTCTAGTGTCAGGGAACCCATTACCTTACAGGGCAGTCAATTCTGGTTTCAGATCATTCATATTGTTAAAGTTCTTCCTTAGAATGAGTTCAAACCATGACAGTGTGATTTCTACCAGTGGCTCTGCTCCCTGGAGTCACACGCATGGTTCCTCTTCCATTTAACAGCTTTGCTTTAAGCGATTTCAAACAGTTATTACATCTTCCTGTGTCTTCTTTTTCTCCAAATGAGGTATCATTTTTAAGATCTCATGACGTAACAAGCCGTTCGCCCTCCTGGTCTCTCTCCTCTGAGTGCCCACCGTGTTACTGAGGACCAGTTAAAAGCCCAGTTCCCTCCACGTGGAGTTCGATGGGCTGCCACCTCACTTTCCTTGGACACCCACTTTCTATTAATGATACATACCGAGGAGCATGCCAACCAAGAACACAGAGCTCGTGGTTGACCTTGGCAACCCCAGTCCAGCTTCCCTCTGGGCCTCACGACACCCTAAGGCAGAGGCGGGAACAGCCAGATTTTCATTTTGTACCTCCTTCCGCAGCTGGTTTTGGCTGGGATGCAGCACTGACCGAGGATATCTGAGGGGCCTCAAGACTGGCACTTTCTCTGAGTTGCCACATCGTGGGGCTCTGAGAAAGGAGCTGCACCTCTTTATTAGCAGAGCCCCCAGGAGGCCCACCAAACACCCAGGTGTTCAGATGCCTCCCTGCTGTGCCCCCTGACACTCAGGAGGCACTGTCAGCCCTCTGGACCCCCCTCCTCTTTTTCCGACAAAGCCCATATCAGACAGATTGATCTCTCCTGCCAGCATCTCCCAGGATGCCGCCTTTCTGTCACTTGTTTGTCTTCATCAGGTTTCAAGGATCTGGGTGTTTCTGTGTGTTATCTATTTTAGACTGAAGGAAATAGGCAGATTCCCTTGGAAGCAGTTCAGCAAATAGCTGGGCTCAGGATGAGCTCCCTCCTATTTCAGAAGCTTTCTACCCACTACGCTGGGACTACTGGCTGCCCTGGGGCTGCAGCGAGCTGTTCTGGGCAAACCATACCACACCATACCACGCCACGCCACGCCACACATCACACCATACCATACCATATGATACCATACCATACCTCCCATACCTGACCAGAGGGGTGATGGGCACTGCTCATCGTGCTTGGATGCCCATCGCTCAAGCCAGATGTGACCAATCAGCCACCCTGAGTTGCCCACAGCTCTTCATTGCTTGAAGCAAGGGAAGGGGATAACCAATAAACACGTGAAAAGATGTTCAGCATCATTAGCCAAGGGGAAATGCAAATCAAAACCACAATGAGATACCAGTTCACACCCACCAGGGTGGCTAAAATAGATGATAACAAATGTTAGTTAAGATGTGGTGAAATCGGAATTTATACATTGTTGAGAATGGAAATGGTGAGTGTAAAATAGTGCGGACACTTTAGAAAACAATCAGGCAGTTCCTCAACATGTCAAACAGAGAGTTACTATATGACCCAGCATTTTCATCCTGTGTGTATACCCAGAAGAAATGAAAACATAATGCCCACAAAAACATGTACACGAACATTCATAGCAATATTATTCGTAATAGCAAAAGGTAGAAAATAACCCACATGCCCAAATGGATAAATAAAAATGTGCTGTGTTCAAGCAATGGAATATTATTCAGCAATAAAAAGGAATGAAGTATGGAAAGACATCCCATCTTCATAGATTGGAAGACTTAATACTGTTAAAATGGCAATAATCCCCTAAGTAATATGTAAATCCAACACAATCTCTATCAAAATCCCAGCTGGAATTTTTGAAGAAATTGACAATCTGGTTCTAAAATTTGTATAGAAATGCAAGAAACCCAGGATGGTAAAAACAATATTAAACAAGAATAAAGTTGGAGGACTCTCACATCCTGATTTCAAACTTACTACAAAACTATAGTAATCAAGACAGTGTGGTCCAGGAATAAGATGTATAGGATAAAGGAATAGAGCTGAGAGTCCAGAATAAACCTTTACATTTATGGTCAGTTGGATTTTAAAAAGGGTGTCAAGACAAATAGGAGAAAAAAAATTTTTTTCCACAAATTGTGTTAGATATTCACAGGCAAAAAAATGAAGTCGGACCTTTACCTCTTTGTGAGCTTGGATTATTCAGTGGTTTCTTAGATATGACACCAAAAAGCACAAGAAACAAAAAATAGATAAATTGGACTTCACCAAAATTTAAAACTTTTGTGCTTCAAAGAACACCATCAAGAGAGTGAAAAGACAACACAGAATGGGAGGAAATATTTATAAATTGTATGTTTGATAAGGGACTTATATATAGAATACATAAGGAGTTCACACACATCAATAACAAAAAGACAACCAAGTTTAAACAATGAACAAAGGATCTGAATAGACATTTCTCCAAGACACATATACAAGTAAGCACATGAAAATATGTTCAACATCATTAGTCACTAAGGAAATTGCAAATCAAAGCTACAGTGATATACCACTTCACACCAACTAGGCTGGCTAAAGTTAAAAAGACAAACAATAGCCAGTGTTTGAGAGGATGTGGAGAAACTGAACCCTTATACACCGCTGGTGGGAACGTAAAGGAGTGTGGCCACTTCGGAAAGCAGGCTGGCAGCCCCGGGAAATGTTAAGCATAGTGGTACCACATGACCCAGCAGTTCCACTCCTGGGTATATGCCCAAGGAAATGAAAACATCTGTCTGCACCAAAACGTGGACACGAATGGTTACAGCAACAATATTCACAATAGCCAAAAGGTGGAGACAACCCAAATGTCCATCAACTTTTGAATGGATACATGAAGTGTAGTATAACTATACAATGGAATCTTATCTGGGCATAAAAAGGAATGGAGTACTGATTCATGCCTCAACATGTATGAACCTTGAAATCATTATGCTAAGTGAAAGAATCTAGTCACAAGACAACAGATTATATAATTGCATTAATGTGATGTGTCCAGAGTAGGGAGATTTATAGACTCAGAAAGTAGATATGCATATAATAGTATTATATATAGTACATGTATATAGACAGAAAGTGGTTGCCTAGGGCTAGAGGGTATGGGAAATGATAGCTAAAGGATATGGCATTTCTTTTTGAGGTGATTGATGTGCAAATCTGTGAATATACTAAAAGCCATTGAATGTCATCCTTCAAATGGGTGAATTGTATGGTTTGTTACTTAACTCTCAATAAAGCTGCTAAAAACAAAAAGTGTAGAAAATCATTCTGACTAAAAATGAGTAAATCATCATTAATGTAACAATTTGTTGGCTCTGCTTGCTGCTGGCTATGTGACATTGGGCTGGGTGACTTCCGTTCTCTACCTTGGTCTCCTTTTTTATGAAATGGGAGAAGCCATGTCTAATTCACGGTCCCCTTTTGCCTCTTGCCTGCCCTCATCTCTCTGCCTCTAGTTTCTCCTCCCAGTCATTCTAACTTGCACATATCTTCACTGAAGTTTTCTTACCACACAGGTCAGATCACACCTCTCCATGCTTCAGACCTTCAGTGGCTCCCTGCTACTGAATAAAGGACAAACACCTTCCCCTACCGTTGATCACACATGCCTTCCCTCCGCCGGGCTTCGCCATCTTCCTAGCTCCTTGGGCACTTTGCACAGAGGCCAAAGCAGGCTATTCTCCTTTCTCCAAACTGAAGGACTGCTTACTGCCTCCACAAATTGACTCACATTGATCCTTGTGGCTGTCACAATCTACCCAACCTGCACAGTCCTGCTCAGTGCCAGCCCGGCTCTGACTCCTGTCTTGCTGGGATCTCGGGCCCAGCACTCACCTTCTCTGGTCCTGCTTTCCTTTCCTATAAAACGATGGAATTGGACTACCTGGATGTTCTGAGGAATAAGAATTCCAGGTTCATAAAAAGGTGCTCAGCATCACTAATCATCAGGGAAATGCAAATCAAACCACAATGTGATATCACCGCACACCTGTCAGAACGGCTGTCATCAAAAAGACAAGAACTAACGTGTTGACGAGGATGTGGAGAAAAGGGAGCCCTTGTGCGCTGCTGGTGGGGATGTAAATTGGTGCAGCCGCTATGGAAAGTAGTATGGAGAGTCCTCAAATAGTTAAAAATGGGACT